>NC_059426.1:91558955-94223955 GCF_021028975.2 Sphaerodactylus townsendi | reverse complement strand
CGGATCTATGTGAATGGTAAACATTTTGGAATTGCTCCGACTCCCAGCAGGGTTGGTGCTTATTTGCAGGCACCAAACCTATTTGACAGACCTCAGAAAGAGACTTTTTTGCTGCAGACAAGTGGTGTGGCTTTAAAAAACATTGCAGGTGCTACAAATACATTAGCAGTGGGGGCACAGCAACCTCAAGTGGAAGCACCTTGGACAGGAACACAGGAAAGTGGATTGAACACCTTGGACCGCCCCCAGCGATGTGGACTGAAGCGTAAAAGTGAAGAATTGGAAAATCAGAGCGGCACAATGCAGATTGTTGATGAACTGCCTGTATTGCCTGCAATGCTGCAAACCAGCTTGGGGAACCCAATGACCATTGTGACAACTACTGCAGCTTCAAAACAAAGTGGTACTAATGGTGATGGTGATTATCAGTTAGTCCATCATGAGGTGTTATGCTCTGTGAAAAATACTTATGAAGTTCTTGATTTCCTTGGCCGAGGGACTTTTGGACAAGTTGTAAAGTGCTGGAAAAGAGGAACAAATGAAATAGTGGCAGTCAAAATTCTGAAGAACCATCCATCTTACGCACGGCAAGGACAAATTGAAGTGAGCATATTAGCTAGACTGAGCACTGAGAATGCTGATGAGTTTAACTTTGTGAGAGCATATGAGTGCTTTCAGCACCGCAGCCACACCTGCTTAGTTTTTGAAATGCTGGAACAGAATTTGTATGATTTTCTGAAACAAAACAAGTTTAGCCCTCTTCAGTTGAAAGTAATCCGGCCTATTTTGCAACAAGTGGCCACTGCACTGAAAAAACTAAAAAGTCTTGGTTTAATACACGCTGACCTCAAACCAGAAAACATTATGTTGGTAGATCCTGCCCGGCAGCCATATAGGGTTAAGGTCATTGACTTTGGGTCTGCCAGCCATGTATCAAAGACTGTCTGCTCAACATATTTGCAGTCTCGGTACTACAGGTAGGTACACATGTATTTGGGTGTTTAGTATTGGCTTTTGATTGGTATATTTCTAAAATGTCAAACATCCACTTTTCTGGCAATTAAATGTTTCTTGTTGTAGAATGGCATGTTCTTGTAAAGTGGGATTACATGTTTTCAATGCAGCAATATTATTCATTTGTCCCAATGCATTGTAAATGTGCCTAAATTGATACATCTACTCTGAACTGAAGTACATTTATGTTTTATTGATTGGTTTATACTTTCTAGAGTCAGCTAAGCGTGTTTTGCCAGTATTCCCTATTCAGACAGAAGATGTGAATGTGGGGAAGGTCATATAAATACTCTGGAACATATTTTGTTGTGGGCTATTGGGACAATCTCAGGCAGAAATATTTAGGACAACCTTTTTCCTATAAATCTTATCTTTGCTCACAAAGTTTAATTCAGTGGCTGCCATCTGACAAAGATAAGATAATTGCATTATTCGTAGCTAAATTTTTGTGAGTAGTAATTGTAAAAGGGGATAATTTGGAGGATCATATCAGTGCGATATTGCTTGTGGCCTTTTGGCTATTTAACCAATATCATTTATAAATACTTTCTTTGGATTCTAATAAGATATGTTATGCCTCCTTTTTATCAATATTCGTTTTAAAAAATAGTGTGGCTATCTTAAAGATTCCCACAATCATTTGACGAGAGAGAGCTTGTGGAGGGAGAGCTTCCTTTCCTCTCCTGTACCTAAAAATCTTCTACTGAGAGTCAGAAGCATAATAGGGGCTGCCCTGAAGAGGGGAATTGGTGATGGCTTTCTTTCTGGACAGCCCGTGTTCCAAGGTGACGTTTGTTCATAAATGTGCTCTGACCTTCACAGAGGAATTTGGGGGGCTTCAGGCAACTACTGAGGAAGGAGAAAGGAAATGATCTGTTTACATGAGCCTTTCCTCCTCATGTTACCTTAGGATCACACCTACAGTCTGTGAAAGGGTTGTATGTTCTTCAGCCCTGGCAATAATGTCTAAGACAATATCAATAGCCTGGTTATTAAATATTTATATCCCACTCCCCTCTGGGGTTCCAAAGCAGTTTACAAGATTTTCCTCTTCTCCATTTTATCCTTAAAACAACCCTGTAGATTATGCTAAACGAATAACCGGCCAAGGTCACTGAGCAACCCATTCCTTCATGGAAGAATGGTGATTTGAACCTGGGTCTCCAGATCCTAATCTAACTTACTGTTACACCATGCTTGCTGTCATTAGCCTGTTATCACAGTGTTGGCAAATCCATGTGTATCATAAACGTGTGGGTATATTTAGACAAGTCACCCATGTTGAGTGACTTGGCTATTGCCTAACAGATTAAGCAAAATGTATGATTTCTACAGAAATTCAGCCATATATGAGCCATTATTATGTCTGCCTCTTTCTTCAAAGCATTTTTTTTGCCATACATTTAAGTTTAAGCTTTTTTTAAAGTGGTTTTGCAGCTCTACTTTTGCAGTGGTATATTTCATATAAAACTGAATTGTTTCTTTAAGATGCTAAGCGTCATACTTTGTGTTATGTTTGGTATGTGTGGGTTGTATAAAGCAGAGCGCGTGTGTGTGTTCGTTCCTGCGCAAAGCTAAATAACTTCAGGTGTAGGAAAAATTAATAAAAATATGTGAGACAGCTGTGTTGTTTATTCTGCTATCCAACAGCAGCCTGCACTAGGAAATGTTCAAATATAAAAGACGGTTTATATTTTGCCAGTTCCAGGCACTCCTAGAAGTAAAGATATCAGCACAAGAGGTGCCTGTTGGTCAATAGCAGCTACCCGCTGATGCATACTATCCATAGATACCTTTGAACCTGGCGGAAGTTTTCGCTGGTATCTGCTTTCTGAAGAGCCTTACACCTAGTTAGCAGGGTATTCATTTTTGTTGTTGAAACATAATGTAGGAACAGCCGCTTTTCCTTTGCCTGTTCACTATCCAGGCATCCATCCTGGAATGTGCTTGAAATATACTTGAATCTTGCTCTGTTTTGGTGAAACTTTTCTTTCCATTCCAATCATTAGCTGGTTATGCTTTGCATAGAGAAGGAGTTATGCTGAAGTTAGGAAAGAAAAAAGCGTGTGTAGATGACTCACCAAGTGAGCTTGAACTTCCATGGTCTGTGCATTAAAGGTTCACGTGCTTGTAAGTGCATTATTGCTTTTGTAAAGCATCATTCATAATTCTTTTCTGAGTATATGTAGCATAGAGGGAGATAGATTTTCTGTAACCATTATTGATCTTGCAAGTTACTCAACTTATTCTTAAGAACTGGGTGATATGAGAACCAGAAGTGAATTAAAAGCATACGTTTTCCCATTTTTGTGCTTAAAATATACTTATGTGTAACTCTAATATTTAAGAATGCATATGTATTTTTTCCATTTAGCAACTATTAAGTATGTACATTGGATTTTACTGAAGGTGTAACTGTAGATAGAAATTCGATTCTTGTGTTATGTTTGCATACTACCTGATTTGCTGCCTATGAACCTGTAAGGAGGAGGTAGATTCAGAAATATGTTATTGGTAGTCCTGGTAGTGTTGACACAGAAAAGGGTATAGAGGCATCTGCTGAAATTCCACTTCTAAAGCAGAGGAAGTCTGCTCTGGGAGAGCACCATGATACCTACGTTTGCTACTTCAAGCTTCTTGAAGAAAAAGCAGAACATAGATTTCAAAGAGAGACATCTCTCATATCCATGCTGTTATGTGCAGATCAAAATGTGGGGTGTCTGTTTGTACACAACATCTCTCTGAAGAGAATCAAAACAGCTTTCAACAGTAAAGAATGCAATATGAGTGAACATACAAACAAAACCATGAACTAAATCTTGAGAGCTGGTTATGGATTTAGTGATTCCATCCCTTGAAGGTACAGAACAGCAGAAGGGGCAACAGCCTTTTGACCACAGCCAAGAAGGCAACCACAAAATGTATTATTTTGAGTGGTTCCCCACTCCTCCACCAAAGTCTTGTGTCTTCAAAAACAGATTATGGTTTGGTCAGTGGCGGCGGGGGGAATCCATTCAGTAACATAAACCAAGGGGTAGGCCCCCAAAAGAGGGTAGTTCATGTCAACACCTCTCTTCCAACAAGTATATGGTAAGTTAGCCAGTGGAAGTGTGTTCCAAGCTACAGCACCTTACCTCTAGCTGGCTATTTCTGAAGGCAGGTAACATTTAGTTTTGTAAAATCATTTTTGCCTACCCATGTTTGCAGATTGTGGTACTGACAAAATGATTTTGCTGTGAATGAAAGTCTGTTCTTTTGTTGTAAATGTAGCCAGCAGGAGTGAGGTATATGTCTACGTCAAGGATCGTATTTGGAGGAAATATACAAAGTCGTTGAGGCCATTTGAACATGGAAGAAGTTCATGAACTTGCTGATTTGCTTTCAGACTTGCTTCTCTGAAGACAGAGATATGTGATCTATTGAAACTGTCCTGATATGTGATCTATTGGAACTGTTTGTCTTAAGATGTATCTTTTATATATGTTTATCTGGCAGCATTTCACAAGTTATCTGAAGTTCTGAAATATTAGAATAAAACATTTAGGAGCCAGAATTAGATTTCTGTCCACAAGTCCTTTCTCTGTCAAATAATATCAACATGTTTAGATGCTTAGATACTTGACTGGTCATAAATATTCCATCATGTTCAAGCTTAACTGTTATTTGTGGATCAAAATAATAGGTAAAACTTGGATGCTATATTCAAAATTATGCTTGATGAATAAATTGACAGTTCAGTGCACTTGGTGTTGAAGTTATAGTTTAAAACATGTTGTTATTATGAATTACTGCCCAGGGAATGTTTAGCTATAAAGGTGAACAACAATGTCAAGGCAAAATTAATAAAGATAGGTGTGTTTTAATAGTTCTATGTTGTAATGAACATTCATATTTTAATACCATATCTATAAATATATTTTGATATGTTCTATATATAGCCTTACCAATGCAAAGCTGCCACCTTTTCATAGGTCACATGTTAGTATGGTTTAACTTTCTTTTTTTAATGAATGTTTCCTATACCACTTGATAATGATTGTTCCTCTTGGTATGCATGATGTTATAAGATAAATTATTTGAGTTTTAGAAGTGAAAATAAGTATTTTTTTGATAACCATGCTTTCTCATTGATGAAAAAAAGCAATGCATGATGAGAACAAGATTCCTCTGTAAACAACTTGAGCTGGAACTGAGCCTCAGATGTTATTCTATCACTTTGAACTGTGCATCACTGAATGTTGTGGGGGATATCTTAAAATAGTCAGGGGGTGGTGGCCAGAAACTGTTGACTACTATAGATGGTGAGGCTCTTTTGCTGGTGCAGTGAAATAAGCCAGAAGTACATGCTGCTAAGTGCATTCATTTGCTCAAGGTCAGCGTGCTCAAAAGTCAGCTGCTATGCTTGTGAGCACAGTTACTGTCAGAAATGAAGCAGCAGTTATTACATGAATAAAGCCACCGTGTTAAGATAATGGGTTGCACTTCAGCACAGACCATACAAGAATTTTTCAGGGTTTTTTTCTTTTTTTAATTCCAATACTGAAAACACAGTCTGGCTTTGTTGTTCGGCTGGCTGGTGTAGATGTAAACAAACTGTGAATAGTAATTGCTAATATGTTGCAGCTGGTATTTACTTTAGTACTGGCTGTTGAACTTTCTCAAGCAGGCCATTTGAATTGACATCTTTTTAATTTACCATTATGATATAAAACCTCATAAGACGCATGCACGCACCCTCTCACATACACATGCATCTGAACTTAGTGAGCTGATTTTAATATATTTGGAAACTTTGTAGTTAGTAAATATGGAACATAGATTAATTTTTGGATTAACTAGTAAAATTTATATTCTTCCTTTCCATCTAAATTTGGTATTCTGTTAATCAACAACAATACAACAATACAATAATTTTTATTAGGCATAAGTTAAAAGTTGTTTACAGCATGACCATGAACCATTGAATGGGATGGTAACAAATTGACAAAATAGCAATGAATTATCAGATGGAAATGGAAATTAAATCTTCTATGAAATATTATAAAAATAACAAAAACATGATAATTACAATATGATAAATGAATGAACTTCATATATATGGATTTACAGTACTAAAAATATAACTATATATTAAAAGGCCCATAGTTATATCTCTTGTAAACAAAGTGCAGATACCTGTAAAAGAAACTTCGCAACTTCTTCAAGAATCTCAGCAGTACTACTATTGAAGAAAAAAAGCCAATTTAGATGCTACTGTGACCCTGGATTTGTCAGCGGATATGCTGCAAAGCAAGGGGCTTCTAGCTTCTTTGTAGTTTGGTCAATCAAATAAAATATGGCTGATTGATTCCAGCTGATTTGGGCAAAGATCACAGCCTCTATCCTGGAGCAGAAATAAAGCGGCCAAGGGCAATAGCTGATGGGAAGACCTTGCCCTAGTTGGGATCTATCTCTGTCTGGGCACTGTCAGAAGATTGAGATACTTGGTTAAATTCCTTTGAATAAGAGGGACATTGTGATTTAATGGGGAATATGACTTTCTGTCTTATCAGCAATAACTGATATTCCTTGTTTTTAGAGTGTGAAACATCTCATTAGATGGCAGCATATATCAGGCTTCAAGGGACAGACCCAGCTATTGGACTTTTGTGTTGACACATTGCCACTATTCAGAAGGCAATAGTTCCGGTAGCAGAGAGAACATTAAAGTGTTCTCGATAGTGTTGAAACAGAGCCTGAGCCAAAATTTGAAAGTAATAAGCCACACTCTGGTTTCTAAGAAACTCACACCAGCTTCTAGGCAGAGTACGGCATAGGGAACACAAGGCAGAACATCTGTTTTTCAGGCATTGTGGAATTGAGCTACATCCATCAGGACTCTGGTGTTACTGGACAGAGAGTTCCATCTGGTTGAGGACAGTCAAATATGCTTAGGGCCAGAAATCACCAGTAAGTTGGAACTAGATGACTGTAACACTCTCTGAGGTGGTCCTAAATATATAATGGTTCCAGATCGTTAAGGTTTTAAAGGTTAAAACCAGCCCCTTGAACCTAATCCAGAATTCAATCTAGAGGCAGTGCAGCTGGTAGAGCACCAGTCTTATATGGGCTTTGTATGGTGTTTCTGTCAAGACCTGCGCAGCCACATTTTGGACCAGTTGTAGCTTCTGGAGTAATCTTGAGGATAGCTCTGTATAAAGTGAGTTGCAGTAGTCTAACCTAGAGGTGACAGTTGCATGGATCACTGTGACTAAGTCAGTATGAATCATCAAGGGGTCAGTTGCGGGGCCTGTCAAAGGTGGAAAAATGCCGACTTGGTTGTCTGTGTGAGGTGAGCCTCTGAAGAAAGGGAGGTGTCCAGAATCACTCCCAGGCTCTTGATGGAAGAAGCTGGCTCCAGCTGAACTCCGTCCAAAGTGGGAAGCTGAACTCCTGGACCTAAGCTCCCCACTCCAAGCCCCCCACAACTCAGCCACAGGATCTCTGACTTTACTGGGTTCAGTTTCAAGAGGCTCTGCTTTAACCATCTCACCATGGCCTCCAGACAACTGGCCAAATTTTCCGGGATCATTTCTGGCTGGCCATCTACTAATAGATATAGCTGGGTGATGTCAGCATACTGGTGACAACTCAGCCTGAAACTCCTGACTAATTGGGTTAGGGGGCATATATAGATGTTAAAGAGCATTGGGGAGAGAATCAACTTATGCAATTTATCCCTGAAATCTGCCTCCATCCCTGAAGACTGGAAGATGGCCAATGTCACACCAATCTTTAAGAAAGGATCTAGGGGGGACCTGGGAAATTACGGGCCAGTCAGTTTGACATCTGTTCCTGGTAAATTAGTAGAATCTATCATTAAAGATAAAATTATTAAACATGTCGAAAAGCAAGACCTGCTGAGAAAGAGTCAGCATGGCTTTTGCAGAGGCAAATCCTGTCTTACAAACTTACTAGAGTTCTTTGAGGGTGTAAACAGGCATGTGGACAGGGGTGAACCGGTGGACATTGTCTACTTGGATTTCCAAAAGGCTTTTGACAAAGTTCCTCACCAGAGACTGTTGAGAAAACTCAGCAATGAAGGAATAAGAGGGGAAGTCCTCCTATGGATTAAAAACTGGTTGAGAAACAGGAAACAAAGAGTGGGTGTAAATGGGAAGTTCTCACAATGGAGAGATGTCGGGAGTGGTGTCCCCCAAGGATCCGTTTTGGGACCAGTGCTCTTTAACCTATTCATAAATGACCTGGAAGTAGGGTAGGGGTGGGTAAGCGTGGTGGCCAAGTTTGCAGATGATACCAAATTATGTAGGGTGGTGGTGAGAACCACAAAGGATTGCGAAGAGCTCCAAGCGGACCTTGATAAATTAGGTGAGTGGGCTCAGAAATGGCAAATGCAGGTCAATGTAGCAAAATGTAAAGTGATGCACATAGGGGCAAAAAATCCAAACTTCACATACACGCTACAGGGGTCAGTGCTATCAGTCACAGACCAGGAAAGGGATTTGGGCGTCTTAGTTGATAGTTCCATGGGAATGTCAACTCAATGCATGGCAGCTGTAAAAAAAGGCAAACTCTATGCTGGGGATAATTAGGAAAGGAATTGATAATAAAACTGCAAAGATTGTCATGCCCTTATATAAAGCAGTGGTGCGACCGCACTTGGAGTACTGTGTCCAGTTCTGGTCGCCGCATCTCAAAAAGGATATTGAGGAGATAGAAAAAGTGCAGAGAAGGGCAACAAGGATTATTGAGGGACTGGAGCAACTTCCCTATGAGGAGAGGCTGCAGCATTTGGGACTCTTTAGTTTGGAGAGGAGACTGCTGAGGGGGGGATATGATTGAAGTCTATAAAATTATGCATGGGGTAGAAAATGTTGACAGAGAGAAATGTTTCTCTCTTTCTCACAATACTAGAACCAGGGGGCATACATTGAAAATGCTAGGGGGAAGAATTAGGACTAATAAAAGGAAACACTTCTTCACGCAACGTGTGATTGGTGTTTGGAATATGCTGCCACAGGAGGTGGTGATGGCCACTAACCTGGATAGCTTTAAAAGGGGCTTGGACAGATTTATGGAGGAGAAGTCGATTTATGGCTACCAATCTTGATCCTCCTTGATCTGAGATTGCAAATGCCTTAACAGACCAGGTGATCAGGAGCAATAGCCGCAGAAGGCCATTGCGTTCACATCCTACATGTGAGCTCCCAAAGGCACCTGGTGGGCCACTGTGAGTAGCAGAGTGCTGGACTAGATGGACTTTGGTCTGATCCAGCTGGCTTGTTCTTATGTTCTTATTCCACATATCAAAGAGTAATATGTGGGAATCCTCTCCCCTGGGGCCACCCTCAGTCTCTGGCTTTGAAGGAATGAGGTCAGTTATAGGAAAATCTCAGGAAGTACCAGTAATGAGTATCCCTGTAGTGTACAGAAGTCCTTTGCCTCAGAATGCTGGAGTCATTTGCAAGGAAATGTTCCAATATGACTTCAGTTATGATTAGAAATTTGGCAGACTGTCTAGCTTAATTCAAACAGTTGATCTATGTGTCTTCTCCAGAGTAAATTAGCTGTAGATTGGATCCTTATAAGTTCAATGAAAGCTGATAGTTGGGGAATCCAACTTTATATCAGAAGCAGGGTTCTTACACTGTTTAAAATATTTTTACAATACCTCTTCAATACCTACTAAGATGGTTCACAAAATGAAACAAGATAAAATAATAAAAGCATAAATTCCTCAACCCTACCATTAAAAACCAGCCAGTAAAAGCCCAGAACATTTGGTAGCATTAAATAATGCTCCTAACAATCCCCAGGTTTGAAACAGTTAAACTCCCTAATCAACTCCCATGTTCTTTTCAAGTGATGTTTATACTATGTGAACTTTCTTGCTTTTTCTGGGAACAGCTGCTCTTCTCTAGTTGGCAAGAGCAATTGATCCCAGAGTAAGCATGGTTGGCTGCTGTTGCTGTCTATTGTACAGCTCTTGTAATAGGATGAGCCCTGAATGTATTTGCTTACCCTGCAGTCTGTTTTAGTTTTTTCTATATGAATGGTTGTTCTCTGACCTGTACTGTTTTATTATGTCCAATTTATTCTGTGAAGGGGCTTATAACAACATAGAAGATAGAAACAAGTGGAAATTTTGTGTTTTAAAATATCAAGCTTAAATGTTGCATGCTAATTGCTTACCTCTGAGGAGAAAAGGATTATCCAAATACTTAAAAGTTCTGAAATATGATTCAAGGGCTGTATACCCATGGGCACTCCTCCCAGGTGGAATACAATGTGTGTCCCTGCTCTTATTTTGGAGATTCCCAAATAAAGCAGGCTTCGTGGGACACACAGGCTTTCTTTTTTTGTCGGAGCAAACAAAAAGCCTTCCTTTTATTGTTGTTGTTGTTGTTGTTATTTATTGCATTTAATAGACTGCACTATCCCTGAAGGGCTCAGGGCGGTGTACAGTAAAACCAATAACAGTCAATAAGCAATTTTGTTCCATCTTTGAATGTAAATAGTGCTATGGCTAAGGTCAGATGCTATGTGTGACAGCTACTTGCAGCAGATCAGGGGTTGTGGGTGTAGCTTAGTAACACCTTCAAAATGGTGGCACTGAGTTCTGTTTTTCACCGTTCTTTTATTATTATTATTATTATTATTATTATTATTATTATTATTATTATTATTATTATTATTATTACAGCTAAGAAAAAACAAATTAAATAATTCCAATTAAAACAATAAATACAAAAAAAAACAGTAGCAGCAACAACCCATCCATAATTAATTAAATGGATGATGTCCGGTGCTAAACCCCTGGAGGAGACTGGCAGATGTTCAGATAAGCAGATAGCACATAGGGCAACAGAGAGGGGCAGACTCAGCGGCCAGCCCCCCCCCCCAAAACCAGTGGAACAGCTTGGTTTTACAGGCCCTGCGGAACTCCCCAAGGTCCTGCAAGGCCCTAACAGCTGGAGGAAGAGCGTTCCACCAGGCAGGGCCCAGGGCTGCAAATCAGAAAAGTAACACAATCAAGAAACCAACAAAAAGCTTGTGTAAACAGCCTTTCATCTGATGTGTGAAGCCAGCAAGACTAGCTCAAGAGGCTTGTCGTGAGAGAGTTCTGATCTGAGGTACACTGTAAGAGTAAGGCATGCAGAGCAGGTTCTACATATTGACTCCTCGATTGGCTCTGTCACTAACAACAGCCCCTTAATCATAGCTAGGTTGAGCTTCAGTTTATCAGTTTTGCTCCAGTAAATTGTTACCTCCATACACCTGTCTGTGGTCTACTGTCTCACCTGATTCAGCTGGAAAGAATATAGTTGGGTGTCGATTGTACATCCATTAACTTCACATCTCTTGGCAGCTTCTTCCAGTTCTGTCATACAGATGTTAAATGGCAAGTGCTGTAGTTTGCACAGCAGTCTTTCCTCTTTCTCCTCCTGCAACCTAAGTGCCAGTACAAGTTTACTCTCTAATGCAGGTTTCCAAGCATGTTCAGAATCTTAAATGAGACCAGAATAAAAACTATGATTTTTGGAGTTCCTGTCAGCAAGTGACTCTCCAAACCTTTATTGCAGAAAACTGGAAAGTTAGGGAGAGACCTTCAATTTAGCCAGCTCATCAACTACTGTTTCCCCTTCTCCCTGCCTTGCAGATTGGGAAGTGTAGGAAGGAAAAAGAAGGTGGCACAAAAATGGGCAACGTCAAGAACCAAGAACCTTTTCTGAACCAATGTGTGAATTTTACCATTTGTGATATAAATTTCATTTAAATCAAGATTGTAGTTTATGTTTGTTGATTTGTGCTTCTGGTCTCCAAAGTTATGTAATGTGTTTTAAAATGATTGATGAATAGTTAGATTTTACTTAATTAGTCCTGAGATGTGTGTATTGAATATTCGTTGAAGCAGGTTTTATACTGGATTGGCAAAGCAATTTTATAATAAACTATTCTAATAGGCACAGAGAAAACAGCTTGATAAAGTTCTCAAAATGATGACATGACAGTATCTCGTAACAGTGGAATCCAGCTATCAATAGTGTGTTAATCCGGCTAAATGGTGAGCTTTCTCTCATATTGTAGTCACATGAGTAAAATAGTAGCTTGTAAAATTGGTCTTTCAACATGTAAATGGCGTTTTCAACTATTTAAATATACGGCAAATAAACTCTCTGCCAAATCTAAATATTAAAAATATACTTTTCTTTTTCATATCATTTTGTAGTTAATATTTAGCCAAATGACAGTTCAAAGATGCACAGAATCTTTGTTTCCTTCGGTTCCTGGCAGTTGTTGGCTTCTGATGGGAAGTGCAACAATAGAACTGATTGCTGGGTTTTTATGTTTCAGTAGATCAAAAATGGCATCTTCATAAGAACATGCAGTCATTGAAACATGGCAGGAGTTTGTTTCTGATTGCAAGTCCAACAGAATGTTTCCAGTAGACAAACAATCTGTTTCTGAATTCTAGAAACATTAAAAAAACACAAATGTGGTTTGAAATTAACAGTCTTCCAAAAATACTTTCTACTGGATGTTGGGAGACCGTCTTGCTTGGGATTTCATCACCTTCTCTCAAGGAGGCAGGGACAATTTCCGTTGGCCACGCCCACTAGCCTTGCTGACGTCGTCAAGCCCCAGTATCTTCCTGCCTTGAACAGGGAGTGCAGGCTTTTTTGTAGGCTCTTCAAAAAGAGAGAGAGAGAGAGAGAGAGAGAGAGAGAGAGAGAGAGAGAAAGAAAGAAAGAAAGAAAGAAAGAGGATTTGTGTGTGTTTGTGCTTTACCTTTCCTCGTGTTACCAAATTTACCTCACATCCTCCTCCCCCGTTCCCTCTGTGGTCTGTGAGGAGAGTTGAGGAGAAGAGAAAGAGCGGGAGTCCTTCCCGCCAACGGATCGTCATGGTGTCGGCGCCATTTTCCCCACCACGAGAGCGCTTCGTGCGCTCGATTGCGGAGAGCACCAGGGCGGCGGCAAGAACGGGCGGACCCTCCTCGCACAGCCGGAGGGCTGGGAGAGAGGTAGAGGTTACGGGGGCCCAGCGCAGCCGGCGGCTTGGCCAGTGGTCCCCTCCAGAGACGACGCCCGCACCCGTGGCGTTCGGCGCTCCTCCTCGGCCGGGCCGTTCGTCGACGCCGCAGCCGTTAGGAGGGCCGAGAGTCAGGCGCGGCAGCGCAGGCCGCCTCTGAGGCTGGCGGATCGGCGGGAGGAGGCTGGCCGGCCTCCGGCAGCGGCCCTCTGCTTGCTGGAGCGCTAGCAGCATCGGCGCTGGCGCGCAGGCAAGACCCCAGAGGGGAGGTGACTTTGGGCCCTGTTGTTAACCGGCGGGGGAGCAGAATGGGCCAACTTCACTCCAGATCGTTTACTTTCCCTCATGAGAGAGTCGATCAGGGAGGGAGGTGGGGCATTATTGAAGCCCCCTTCCCACTTCCAGGCACCCATCTTCCAGGCACAGGGGGCAGATCCTAGGTCCCCTAGGAGGGCTACCAGAGACAGGCTGTGGCGGGGAATCTTCCCCAGCTCTGACTGGAGAGTGTTCTGAGGCAGAGGTAGACCTGGACTCTGATCATTTTTCAGAACCAGAATCACCCCAGACAGAGGCTTCTGAGCAGTCCCATAGGCTATTTAAGTCCAAGGATGTTTCCTTTCTATTATCCAAGACAATTTCTGCAGATGCAGAGGACCCCAATGATGCTAGTAAGGCAAAGCCCATCAAGGGCTGTCCCAAGGGGTTGGCGGCTCTTCTGCGCAAGGATGAGGAATCCCAGAAATATTTCCCACTCCCAGAGCTCTTTGGGCGGAAGTTCAGGAAGGAGTGGAGTGGGCCCGGCAAAAAACAAGGGTTCCCCCTGTTTTCAAGAAGCTCTATCTTACACCAGACCACCTCACGTCACTCACTAGGACCCCATTGGTGGATGGGCCCGTCTCAGCCCTGCATTCAGGGGGCTTAGTATATAGAGATGGTGAGGGTTCAATTAAGGACCCCTTAGAGAAAAATGGACCACCTACTCCTTCAAGAGTCCATGAGGGAACCGCGGCTATGTCGGCCAAGATTTTGGCCCCTCGTACGGTAGCCAGAGCAGCCATAGTCTGGCTTCAGCTTTTGCTGGCACGCATTCCCCCTGAAGATCAGGGTCTCAGGGAGGGCGGAGCGAGTGTTAATGGCCACTTCCTTCCTAGCCGGCTTAGCGCTGGGCGCCTTCCTTAATTAGTCACGCACTATGGCTACTGCTTCGGTGGTGCGCCCGTCTTATTTGGCGTAAGCCGTGGCAGGCTGATGTTTTATCAAAGTCAGTGGTTTCTAGCTTCAACTTTCAGGCGGGCATACTTTTTGGCACAGAATTAGACCGTATTTTTAGTAGACACAAAAGATCACAAAGTCAATGCCACGCTCGGTGCGTGCAGATAAGCCCAGATTCACGCCAAGACAGCCCTTTCGATCCTATCGTCCTCCCCGTTTCAGTAGGGAGGGAGAAGGCAACCTTGGCAAAGTCAGTCGATCATTCCGCAAGAGACAGGACTTCAGGTCCCAGGGTAAACCCAACAAGGGTTTCCGTCCCGAGTCGGGCGGTAACAAGGCCTGACTACCAAGACATCCCCATAGGGGGAAGTCTTTTGGCCTTCAGCCACAGGTGGTGGCTAGGAGATCGCGTGGACGCCTGGGTCAGGGAGGTCGTCTCAGTAGGGTACTCTTCGTTAGAATTCAAGCTTTGGCCAAGGAGCCGTTTCATTCCCTCCCCATCAGCTCCAACCCTATCAAGGCTTCCCAGTTGAGATTAGCAGTCCAGCACCTTTTGGTCATCCATGCCATTCAGCCGGTCCCAGAACACCAGCGGTTCAGAGGGACTTATTCTCCATTTTTCACAGTACCCAAGAAGAACAGGGATACCAGGGCCATCTTGAATTTGAAAAGGGTCAACAGACACCTCAGGCGGTTCAAATTTCGAATGGAAACTCTCCGGCTCTCCACAGTGGAAGCAATCCAACGCCGGAGATTTCTTAATCTCCTTGGACTTGTCCGAGGCGTGCTTACATGTGCCAATCCACCCAGCCCACCAACAGTACCTCAGGTTTGCCATAGGCCACGACCATTTTCAATTCGTTGCCCTCCCCTTTGGGTTAGCTACAGCCCCTCGGGTGTTCACAAAGGTTTTAGTGGCCCCCTAGCCCTTCTCAGGAGTCAGGGCATTCACTTACACCCATTACCCTGGACGACATCTTGATTCGATCAAGGTCGGAAGCTTTGGCGAGACAAGATGTCCTCCAGGTACAACAAACTCTTTCCGATCACGGGTTCATGATCAATCAGGAAAAGAGCTCCACGATCCCATCCCGATCAATGGAGCACCTAGGTGCGTGGATAAACACCTCCACCTGCACGCTATCGGTGCCAGGCGACAAAGCTCGGAAGATTCGTCAGGCAGTTCTGCAGACCTTGAGACGCAACAGCAGCAATCTTCTCCAGCTGGTGAGTCTACTGGGCCTCCTACTTTCCACGATGGACATGATACAGGGGGGGCAGGGCCCATGCCAGGCCCTTACAGGGTCTGCTCCGTCCTTTCGCCACCCAGATAATCCTCAGGTTGGACAGGCAGATCCGCCTTCCCTCGGCAGTCAGGATCAGTTTGAAGTGGTGGTTGCTCCCTCGGCAGCTAACGTCGGGAAAGGTGTTCTCCATTCTGGAGCCGTGTCACATCTTCACAGATGCAAGTCTCCTAGGTTGGGGAGCCACCCTGGGGCCCCTCTACGCGCAGGGGGTCTGGCCACAACACAGTCTTCAGACGCCAATCAACATCTTAGAAGTCAGAAGCTGATCTTCTTAGCCTTGAAGCGCTTTCGCCAGGAGATTCTTCGACGGCATGTCATCATCCATACGGACAACATCTCCGCGAGGTGTTATATCAACCATCAGGGGAGGCTCAGATCGATCCGGACCTTCACAGAGAGGCATTCAAGATTCTTACTTGGGCAGAGGTGAATCTGGCCTCACTTCGGCGGAGCATATTCGAGGTGTGTTGAATGTCGAAGCAGACTGGCTCAACAGATCCAAGATCAGGGAGGCGGAGTGGAGTCTGAAACGCCGGTGTTTCTTTCGATCACCAAGAAATTGAATGCCCGGCGACAGACCTTTTTGCGTCTCAGGACAACGCACAGGTTCCATCATTCCTGTCCAGATTTTTCCATCCTCAGGCACTGGACACCAGCTGTCCGCCCGTTGGCCGAACGGTCTTCTGTCGCCTTCCCTCCGTTCCCACTACTGTCCAGACTGCTGCACCCGAGTTCAGAGGGAACGAAGGTCATTGATTCTGGTGGCACCCAATTGGCCTCGTCGCCCTTGGTACTCAGTGATCCAGGAGCTGGCTATTGCTCCTCCCCTGGTACTTCCTGTAATGACAGATCTCCTAATGCAGGGCCCCATAGTACACCCAGACCCAGGTCGATTCAATCTGACTGCGTGGCTATTGAGGGGAGCAGGCTAACAAGCAAGGGTTACTCCAGGGAGGTAGTGGACACCATGTTGGCGGCTAGAAGAGGGTCCACGATTAGGGTTTATAACTCATCCTGGAAGGCCTTCGCTCGCTGTTGTGCACGCAAGAAGCTGGACCCGATGGCACCTCTATTGGCTGACATTTTACACTTCCTCCAGGACGGATTTCAAGAGTGGACTCCGTAGCCACCCTTAGGAGGCAGTTAGCAGCATTGGCTCACGGTTATCCCTAAAGAAGTACAGGGTAGTCCCCTCACTAGACATCCTGATGTGGTCAGCTTCCTGAAGGGGGTTAAGTTGTCACAGCCCCCCGTGAGTCCATAGGTTCCCAACTTGGAGATTACACTTTCGGTATTGGGCGCCATCACTAGATCTCCCTTCGAACCCGTCCAGTCCATCCACCTTAGGTGGCTAAGAATGAAACTTCTCTTCTTAGTAGCGATAACTTCGGCCAGACGGGTTTCGGAAATCAGGGCACTTTCTGTCAACCCTCAATTTTGTCAATTTTGTCCGGAGAAAGTGGTCCTTAAACTGGATCCGTCCTTCCGGCCAAAGGTAGATTCCAGATTCCACCTTAGACAGGAGGTGGTGCCCCCCAATTTTTGCCCTGATCCAAAGCACCCCAGGGAACGGCTCTGGCACCACTTGGATGTTCGCCGTTCCCTTAAAGCTTTCCTTATTCGATCTGAACCATTCAGGAAATCAGAATGCCTGTTTATTAATGTGGCCCCCCCCCTAGGTTGGGGGAAGCTATGTCCACGGCAGCTATAAGTTCTAACATCAAAACTTGTATCATAGAAGCCCATAAGGCTAGCCACCTTCCCGTTCCGGGAGCCATTACCGCTCATTCAACCAGAAGCGCTGCGGCTAATGCAGCCTTGGTGAAGCATGTACCCATTGAGGAGATTTGCCGAGCCGCCACTTGGGCGTCTCCTTCCTCTTTTGTCCGTCACTATCGCCTATCCTCCATTGATGCAGTCCAGGCGTCTCTCGGTAGACGTATTCTGGAGCACATTGTGGGGGGACTAATTGGGCCACCCTATATTTGGGGTACTGCTCGGGAAGTCCCAAGCAAGACGGTCTCCCAACATCCAGTAGAGCGACCCATTGGTTACTTACATTGAAGGGGTCTTCTGCTGGATGATGGGAGACCGATCTTATTCCACCCTGGTTTGGGTCTCCCCGTCAATGTGCTCGGTTCTTGTTCTTGTTCTTAGTTATACTTCGTTACCTTGAGCCTACTTTTTTGATCTTATAGTTAGTTGGCCACTGGGTGAGTTGGATGTCAGTGTCCCAGGTTAGGGCCTTGTTGGTATGTTTGTGTCGTTTGTACTATTGTTTGTGCAAGTCCTTCTGCAGCAGTCAGATACTGGGGCTTGACGACGTCAGCAAGGCTAGTGGGCGTGGCCAACGGAAATTGTCCCTGCCTCCTTGAGAGAAGGTGATGAAAACCCAAGCAAGACGGTCTCCCATCATCCAGCAGAAGACCCCTTCACGTAAGTAACCAATGGGTCGTTCTGTGTGGAAAATTTAATGAATTTCATGTTTTCAGGAAGAACAATCCTGGTTGGGATCCATAAACAATTCCACACACAGAACTGTATGTTAATTGATTATGCTTTATTCACATCTGCAGAACTACAGCTGCAGCTGGAGAGGTAGAATGTTGAGCTGAGTATGCATGTTCTGTAGCTAGGAGGCAAATGTAAATAATGGCTGTAGAATTCCTAACATTCGTGAGTGCATCAGCAGTGCAACTAAAACCCTTTTCCTGAAGTGAATGCTGTCATAGCCAAGGGGCGCTCTGCATATGCTGAAGAACTTTACATATTGTACATTATGATATGCTGATTTGATTGTATAGAATTTAATGAGTTTATTGTAATGATTGAAATGGTTAATAAACAATTTTTTTTAAAAAAAGAACACTGCTTCCTTGGATCCAAAATCGGAAAGGAGATTAAATCACAATTATTGTGATATTTTGAGCGACCCAGTTAAAAAGGTCTTATGAAATGTTGTCTTTTCTCATAGAGGCGGGGGGCATCTTGTGTGGGTTGCTCCCATCCACTTTCTGAGAGGCAGAAAACCAATTTTAGTCACTTCCTGTATCTTAACCAGGTGCCACCTTCCCCAGTATGTTTCCTGCCTTTCAGAGAGTGTATACCAATATGACAGGCTCTTGTGTCATCTCACTTTCTTCTCTGTTCTTTATTTCTCCCCTCTTTTCACCTAGTTGCCTTTTCTTGCTTCTTTAACCTTCTTGTTGGTCTCCCTCACCGCTCCCCTGCCCTCTCTGGAGCTTTTGGAGTTTCCCGCCAAAAGAAGGGACCTCGCTCCCAAAATGGCCTCTGGAGCTTTTCCCTCTCAGAGGGAGTCTTTTTCAAAATCGGCCGCTGAGAACACCAGAGCGGCCTCTAAGAAGGTTTGGGCCGGCACCTCTGCTCTCTGGTCCGGACCCACTGAGGGCGGCAGGATTCCCCTGCGGGGACATCAGTCGGAGCAGCGGTCAGCTGGCTCACTTGGCTCCCGCAGGCGACGGGTGGCTTCGGCTAAGCTGTGAATGACAGCTTTGACCGCTTGGTCAAGTGAGTGCTCTGATGCCGCGCAACAGGAGGTCGGCTGGGAGGATTCCCATGCCCCAGATGTGGCAGTGTCCCAGCTGATGGATGGCCACCGACTGTTGGAGCAGCCTACAAAGGGGTCGCGACTGTTGGAGCGGCCTCCAAAGGGGTCGCGACGCACAGGTTGAGAACCGCTGCCCTAGCAGAACAGAAGCATAGGTTGTTTAACCTTGATGATTACCCCTACCACCTATTTTTCAAAGGATGTATCCCATCCCGTGCCACATCCAGGAGATGCTAAAGGTTTCCCTAGTGGACGCCTCCATTTCTTCTCTCCACTCCAGTGTCTTGGTCACCAGGGACAGGGAGGCTTATATTAAAGACTCCATCAATAATAAGTTTGATCTGGTCCTGGGCAAGGCCCATTAGGCCTCTTCTATGGCTTCTAAGATTCTGGCCCCAGCAGGAATTGTCTCCCTGGCTGCCCTGTCATGGCTTAGGCACATCCTTGCCCTCCTACCTTCAGAGGATCAGGAGCTGCATGAGGGGGTGGAACGTGTCATTTCTGTAGTCTCTTTCCTGGGAGATGCTGCTTCTGATGGGCTTTTAGTTTCTTCCAGGTCCGTGGCGGCTAATGCAGCACCGAGAAGGCTCCTTTGGCTCAAGCCTTGGCAGGCCGACATGGACTCCAAGGCCGTGGTGGCTCATTTTGACTTCCATGGAGGAAGACTGTTTGGAAAAGACCTTGATGCCATCTTAATTGATTCCAAGGACAAGGGAAAGATTCTGCCCAGATCTGTCTGTGCTGACAAATCGCATTCCTTTTGTCCCTCATCCAGACCTTTTCGTCCCTTCGTGCCTTCCTCAGATCAACTAGAGTGGGCAGGTGCCCTAACTGGCAGCCAACCGGATTTGGGCGGGGGCAGGCAGGTAACTTTGCAAATCGACCCTTCCATTCCCAGCCGGGAAAATTGGCATGACAGTGCAGGCCCTCCCCTGTCTTTCCTGCTTCAAGATGCAGTGGAAGGGGGCCCATGTGGATAGATGGACAAGAGAGATTATTTCATCCGGTTATTGTTTGGAATTCTGATCATAGCCAAGGTCCCTCTTCGTCCCGATCCTTGTTTCCAGCAACCTGGAGAAGTACAACCTCTTGATGAATGCCATCGGGCATCTCATCGACATCCGGGCCCTCGAGTCAGTTCCCCTGGAGCAACACTTCACAGGGGTCTATTCCTACCTGTTCTCGGTACCCAAAAAGAACAGGGACTGACGAATTATCCTCAATCTGAAATATGTGAATAGGCAACTACATGTCTTCAGTTTTCAGATGGAGGCCTTGTGTTCCATTGTGTGGGGGTGGTTCAAAGGGGGGATTTCCTTTCTTTGCTCAATCTCTCGGATGCTTACCTCCACGTGCCCATCAATGGGCCTCACTGCAAGTTTCTGCGATTCACGGTTGGAGATGATCACTTCCAGTATACGGCCCTTCCGTTTGGTCTGGCAACAGCTCCGAGGGTCTTCACAAAGGTCTTGGTGGTTCCATTAGTCTCTCTTTGACAACAAGGGGTGCATGTCTACACATATCTAGACAATATTCTGATCTGGGCCCGGTCTCTTCAGCAAGCTCACAAGGACACACAACTGATCTTACAGACCCTCAGACTGCACGGGTTTGTTGTCAATCTGGAGTAGAGTGTTCTAACACCAGCAGGGGCCATGGAGCATCTGGGTGCTTTGATCGACACCACCACCTGGTCCGTCTTTGTGCCAGAGGAGAAGATCAAGAGGATACAAGAGGCAGTTTCCAAGGTCCTACGGGTAGATTCTCTTCCGCTGCTTCAGTTATCCAGTCTCTTCAGTCTTCTTATTTCGGTCTCGGACATGGTTCAATGGGGCAGGGCGCACACCAGACCACTTCAGTGCCTACTCAGGCTGTTTTCACTGCAGATTGCCCGGGAGCAACATCATCTTCTGAGAATCACCCTGTCAGTCAAATTGAGTCTGATCTGGTGGACTCAGCGCAGGAACCTGACCCAGATCTTCTGTCTGGAGCACCACAAGCTGCATCACATCTTCATGGATGCCAGTCTCTCCAGTTGGGGTGCAATTCTCCAAAACCGCTTTGCACAGGGTGTTTGGTCTCAACTTGAATCCAAGTTGCCCATCAACATCCTAGAGACGAGGGCCATTCTCCTGGCCCTGAAGCACTTTCTGCCCCACATCAGGCAGTTACATGTGATTATCCATACAGACAATGTAACAGTGAAGTGTTACCTCAATCTCCAGGGTGGCCCCAGATCTTCAACTCTTCACAGGGAGGCCTTCAGGATTCTAGTGTGGGCAGAAAAGCATCTCATCTCTCTGAAGGTGGAGCATGTCAAGGGTTCCCTCAACTCTTCACCCGACTGGCTCAGCAGGAGCACGATTCAAGCCTTAGAGTGGCAGCTCAAGCGGGAGGTATTCCAACTGATTGTACACAGGTTTGGCCAGCCTATTCTCGACCTGTTTGCTGCTTCCGAAAATCACCAGTTGCCTCTATACGTGACTCGGTTCTTCCACAACGCAGTGGTGGCAAACAATGCCCTTTTGGCTCAATGGCTGAGGGGGTCTTCTCTATGCCTTCCTGCCTATTCCAGTAATTCCCAAGCTTTTGAGAAAGATAGCCCAAACCAAGGTGGAGGTCATTCTAGTGGCCCCCAACTGGCCCAGAAGGCCATGGATGTCGTCTGTCCTGGAGATGAGCACAGTTTCTCCTCTTCAGCTTCTGGTGACGCCCAACCTGCTCTCCCAAGGTCCTGTCTGGCAACCAGATCTGGGCTGGCTCGCTTTGACTGCATGGAAATTGAAAGGCGCAGGTTAGCGGAGACGGACTATTCCATGAATGTGGCGACTACCATTCTGGCCGCTAGGCGTAAGTCCACGGTTAATATTTACAACAGCTCCTGGAAGGCATTCGTTCGTTGGTATAGCAGGAAGGGTTTTTCCCTTGAGCGGCCCTTGCTCTGGTTAGTGTTGGACTTCCTTCAGGATGGTGTTGACTCCGGCCTGTGTGCTTTGACTCTTTGTAGACAGCTGGCAGCGTTGGTGACTATCTCCTGGGCTTCAAGGTTTTCCTATCACCAGACACCCTGATGTCGTTAAGTTTTTTGAGAGGGGTTCAATAGACTCAGCCTCCAACGGTGCATCTCTTCCCATCTTAGCAGCTCCACACAGTGTTTTCTGCTTTGGCAAAGTCTCTTTTTGAGCCAGTACAGTTCATCCATTTAAAGTGGCTAAGGATGAATCTTGGTTGTGATTACATCAGCGCAGCGAGTCTCTGAGATCCAGGCTCTGTTTGTTAACCCAAATCTTTGTTCTTTCTCCAGTGACAGTGTCACTCTGCGTCTGGACCCAGCTTTCCGGCCGAAGGTTGCGTCAGACTTCCACCTCTGACAGGTCATTGTGCTTTTGAACTTCTGTCCAAGGCCAGAACACCCAATTGAATGGCTCTGGCAGAATTTGGCTGTGAGAAGGGCCCTAAAAAGGCCTTTATCATTCATACTGAGGATATCTGAAAATCTGAGTCCTTGTTTATTAATGTCACCCCTCCAAATTTAGGGCATCCCATGTCAAATGTCAGTTCCTCCATTAAGGCATGCGTAGTGGAGGCTCACAAAGCTCTGTGTCTCCCTATTCCGCAGGGAATAATGGCTCATTCGACTCGAAGTGCTGCAGCAAATGCCGTGTTATATAAGCATGTTTCCTTAGAGGAGATTTGTAGGGCGGCCACCTGGTCTACCCCCTCTTCTTTTGTAAGGCATTATAAGTTGCGTTCCTCTACTGCTGTCCAGGCTACCTTCAGTAGACGGATACTGGAGCATGTTGTTGGGGATTAATGTCGGCCCTTCGTATTTGGGGGATACTGCTGTGGGAGGACCCACACAAGATGTCCCCCACCTCCATGAGAAAGATCCATTGGATACTTACCGTGAAGGGTCTTTCTCATTGATGGCTAGGGGGACATCTTGTCCCTCCCTTGCCGACATTCTTCTTCGACATAGTTCTTCAGTTATCCTAGCATGTACATAAGTTCTTGTTGTAGAGTTGTTTTTTCTGTTTAAAAAAAAAGAGAGAGAGAGAGAGAACATGACTGTTCCAGTTAGAAGACGAGAGTCTGTCTCAGTCCTTCCTAGAGGATCTTTGTCTTGTTGGATTCTCTGTTTTTCCTGTCTTGACCAGCTTATGCTGTTATTAAAGCTTCTTCTCTCAGTATTGTAATTGTATGCAGTTCAGCTCGGTGGTCAACATACTGGGGAAGATGGCTCCTGATCAAGATACAGGAAGTGACTAAAATTGGTTTCCTGCCTCTCAGAAAGTGGGTGGGAGCAACCCACACAAGATGTTTCCCTAGCCATCCATGAGAAAGACCCTTCACGGTAAGTATCCAATGGACCTATTTCCCCCACTCCTTGGTGGCTAATATCGAGTCAGGTGAAAGGATCATGGTCACACCCAAAAACATCAATAGCCACATTTACAGATGACAATATTTTCTTTCCTTTTGAGGTGGATTGGGAAAACTTTGCTGTTATAGATAGGTTTGGGAGAATGCTAGTATGATCCTGTAACCACAGTAATTACAATGAAATGTGCACTGCTTTTCCCAGTTCTGGAGCTATTTTGCAGCACTGCAGATTGTACTCTTTCTGTCTAGAAGCTTATCTCTTGTTCAGCAGATTCTTTCTCTTAAGTTATTACTTTCTCTTAAGTTATTACTTTATTATTAAGTTATTACTTTATTATTAACTTCATTTATTACAGTAGTAAAGCTACATTTGGTGTGGTGGCTTGAAGGGGGAGGGCAGTTGTGAGCAACAAAAGAGGTTAAGAACTCAAGCTGTTGCTACTGAGCACACTATTTCCAATGAAAACACTTAAGATTATTTAATTGCCTGATCTGATAGGCAACTGGTTTTGTTGTTGTGTGCTCTCCCCCTACCCTCAGCTCTTAACAGGATATCCGGGCTTTCCCCTGATCTCCTCCTGTTGTCCCAGCAACCAGCCTGTTGTTTTTCTTTGCTTTGCTGCTATCATGTGTAGATGCACATGGCCCTTCTTCTGCTTCCACGTCACTAGGGTAACAAAACATACCAGCTGGATAGTGAGTGGATTTGTGGAATAATGCCTGTGTATCTGGTATTACTCTGAGCCTGGTTTGTCTTCATGTTGGGGATGGGAGACACAGACAGGTTACAGTAGGAAGTAATTTCTGCTTACAAATATCCACTTGTGAAAAGCAGGTATTAGAAATTTATTCGGTTTCTGTAGTTCAGTGCCTGATGTTGCTATGGGGACCCATAGTTGCTAGTTTTCTTGCAACAGCAGTGAGCCCATTCTTCATTTGTTGTGTTCTTTATTCTTCTATACGTATTTGCAGGTGGAAATGAGGAGAAAGGTATATAGGAGCCAAGAGAAAAAATACGATGAAACAATGCAAAACAAAAGGAAAGGAAATGTGACAAATGGCAATGATTCGGGCAACCTCTCAGATGAAAGCAGCTGTATTAAAATATTAGTATATGTATAACAGATGTTTCTTCTGATGTGGATTTCATCTGAACAATTGATAGAACACAGTGCAACCAAAATATTTTCCAGTGACATTGATCTTAACGTAAAATATTTAGATCTGTAGTTAGTTTTTTCCCATTGAAATGGTGGTGTTTAAAATGGCCTAAGGTATATCACCTAATATACCTTGAACAAATGGGACAACATTTACAGTGAAATTCTAAGCAGAGTTGTACCCTCTTGGCTCAAATTTATTGAAGTTTCAGAACAGTGTAATTTTGCTTAGGATTGCACTACTAGTTTTATGCTATTGCTTTTCTGTATCAGATCACTGAAATATTGTACAGTAACCCTTCTTAACTTAATTTGTTGAAAATAAACTAAAGCAGAATGAATCTCCAAAGTACAAATATTTTAAGTTACCAGGGAGCAGGTCACATTGGGAAAGAGGAATTCAGAGAGAGATTTATTTTGACTTTCATAATATTAGAATCTAAAACCTGCAGTTATGCTTACTCCCCTCCTACATAATTTTATTTCCTTGTGCTGAAGTCCTACATCCATAAAACAGGAACTTAATAGTGCTGGCTTGGTATAAATAAAGGAATAAGTAGGAAATGTCTGCTTAAACATAGGTAAAATCTTAAGTAATTTGCTTGTAGAGCATATCAGAATATGCTCATACACCTGTGTTAGAGGCAGTGAATCGAGTCAAGTTTTAGTGGTTTAAGGACACAAATGCAGAAAGGAAATTAGGAAACAAGATTTTTAAAGTCCAGTTTATGAAAGGTGATCAGATGTATTCATGATAAACCCTTGTTTCCAAGTTTTCTTTAAGCTAGGACTTAGTAGGCTAGAGAGTTGGTAACAGAACTATAAATAGGTATAGTTTTGAAAAAAGAACCAGCCATTTATTTGACTACTAAGAGCATTCAAATGGATTCATTATTAAATACATTTACTGTTTATAAACAAACTTACTGTAGTTATGGAGGGTGAGCTGATTTAAATCTTTGATACAATAGCTCAGCTTTAGTCATTGATTTCCAAGTTTCCGATTTGGTTTTAAGTTGGTTGATTCAGGTTGGTTCTACAATCCTAATCCTTTTGTATTGTTTGCTGGATGTCCCATGCATTGATTGTATTAACTTACTCTGTGTAATCCATCTTGAGTCCACATAAGAAAGATGAACTATAAATAATGTAAATAAATAAGTAAATCAAGTATTCAGTACAAAGGTTGTCTTCTACAAGTAGGAGAGGGGAAGGTGATTTTTTTTTACTATACCTTTTCCGACACACTCACCCTGCAAGCCACTGAGCTCCCTCAATTACTCTTGTGAGGGACAGGTGGTCCTGAGGAATAACGTGGGAACTACAGTGGGGGTTTACAGTGGGAAGGAGAAATCAGCAAAAAGACTCCATACTTTGGATTCAATCTCATGTTTCTAGAATATGTGTGTTTTCTAACACTCATTTAGTTCATATACAGAAGATCAGCATTGGAGCTAACTAGAACTCAAAATCCAGGAGCATAATAAATAATTCCTGACACAACAATCCTCCCCTTGGCTGCAGATTGAAATATTTGGAAGCAACCACTAAATTAAATGTAATTGTCCACTTGTGGTGGGATTTTTTTTTTTTGCTGTTAAGTCACAGTGGACTTATGACAATCCTTCAGGATTTTCAAGGCAAGAACCTTCAAAGGCGGTTTGCGATTGTCATGCCTCTGGTATTTCAGCGTGCAGTAGTGGTTAAGAGCAGTGGACTCTAATCGGATGAACTGAGGTTGAATTTCTCCCTCCTCCACATGAACTTTGCTGGGTAACCTTGGGCACAGTTCTCTCAGAACCTCCTTAGCCTCACCTACTTCACATGGTGTCTGTTGTGGGGTGGGGAAAGGACATGTGATTCTAAGCCACTTTGAGGTCAATTTCTCACTGAAAATCAGATGTAGATTAATCCAAGTTTCAAAATAAGCTGCACCTTTTCATCGCAGTTTCATCTTTCATCTATCGAGTACCTGTTATCCCCGTCAGACATTAGTAAAAAAGAAATGGGGAGATTGAGTGTTCCCGTTCTCTCGTTTTCTCGTGAGAGCGGGTAAATGTGAGACCGAATCAGAGGAACAGAAGATGCCGAGTGAGACTGGGAGCATTTGTGTCACTGTGTAGGGAGGGAAACTGAAAACCCTCCCCACCAATCTAGATTAGAAACGTGTTCTGGCGCAAAGTTGCACAAGCAACCAGGTACAGGAGAGAGGCAGGATGGGGGTGGGGGGGGGGTGGGGAGTGACAGAGCCAGGATTTATCTGTGTTCCAAGGTTCAGCAGTGGAGAGAATGTGACAAAACCTCAATATTTCGAGTGACTATCCTGGGATTAATCGCCAGTGAGGAAATCGCCTGAGACTCTTTAAAGGTAGAGAAAAACAGGTATAAAAACCAACTCTTCTTCCTTGGAGGTCTCCCATCCAAAAACTTGTCAGGGTTGAGGCTGAGTGTGACTAGTTGAAGGCCACCCAGCAAAGTTTCCAAATGGGGGTTTGAACCTGAATTTCCCAGGTCCTGGTTGACACTTCAACCCATATATCACGCTGGCTTTCCAGCTTCTGCTTAGCATTCTGCAAAGATATAAGTATCCTATGTAAGTCACTGCCTTGAAAGCAAAGGCCAATATCCAAAGAATCACACTGCTAACTTCATAAGGCCCAAACAATTCCAAAACCATGAGGTGTTCCACAAAAAGATGGTAGTAGGGTTGTAGCATCCACCACATGCTGGACCTTCTTTGTTGTAGAATTCTCTTCCTGGGTCCTAGTGCCTGCCTTAGCCCTGCTTTCTTTCCCCTCCCCCCTGAAGTAAAAATACATTTTGAAATTCAGTTTAATTATGCAACATTATTCAGCATTGGCACCTGGAAGTAGGAAATGGCACCTGGAAGTAGGGGTGGGTAGCGTGGTGGCCAAGTTTGCAGATAATACCAAATTATGTAGGGTGGTGAGAACCACAAAGGATTGCGAATTGCTCCAAGCGGACCTTGATAAATTAGGTGAGTGGGCTAAGAAATGGCAAATGCAGCTCAATGTAGTAAAATGCAAAGTGATGCACATAGGGGCAAAAAATCCAAACTTCACATACAAGCTACAAGGGTCAGTGCTATCAGTCACAGACCAGGAAAGGGATTTAGGTGTCTTGGTTGATAGTTCCATGGGATTGTCAACTCAATCCATGGCAGCTGTGAAAAAGGCAAACTCTATGCTGGGGATAATTAGGAAAGGAGTTGATAATGAAACTGCAAGGATTGTCATGCCCTTATATAAAGCAGCGGTGCGACTGCACTTGGAGTACTGTGTTCAGTTCTGGTTGCCACATCTCAAAAAGGATATCTAAGAGATAGAAAAAGTGCAGAGAAGGGCAACGAGGATGATTGAAGGATTGGAGCACCTTCCTTATGAGGAGAGGCTGCAGCGTTTGGGGCTCTTTAGTTTGGAGAGGAGACGTCTGAGGGGGGATATGATTGAAGTCTATAAAAGAAATTTTTCTCTCTTTCTCACAATACTAGAACCAGGAGGCATTCATTGAAAATGCTGGGGGGAAGAATTAGGACTAATAAAAGGAAACACTTCTTCACGCAACATGTGATTGGTGTTTGGAATATGCTGCCACAGGAGGTGGTGATGGCCACTAACCTGGATAGCTTTAAAAAGGGCTTGGACAGATTTATGGAGGAGAAGTCGATCTATGGCTACCAATCTTGATCCTCCTTGATTTGAGATTGCAAATGCCTTAACAGACCAGGTACTCAGGAGTAGCAGCAGCAGAAGGCCGTTGCTTTCACATCCTTCATGTGAGCTCCCAATGGCACGTGGTGGGCCACTGCGAGTAGCAGAGTGCTGAACTAGATGGACTCTGGTCTGATCCAGCAGGCTCTTATGTTCTTATGTTCTTAACTCAGTTTACTCCAGGCTGGTCTTCCTTGCTTGTCATGCCGATGTTGGCCTGCAGTGAGCCTGGTTTCCCTGCCAGTGTCAGCTAGCCAAGAGCAGCAGCCTGGAAACAGCTGCCAGGCAGACCCATGTAGCAGCACCAGATAAGGGGGCCTACCTGTCTGCCCACCCTCACAACTTTGTAGGTGATTGCAGAATAGTTCAATGATAGCCCTTTGTCATTGGATTCAAAATAACAGTGAGGAGAGTTCTCTCCATAAGTAGACATGGCCGGTCCAGCTTTGTCAGCCATTTTGCCAAGAAAAAATATGATCCAGTTTGCAAAAGACAAGTATTTGTGATAGACGTTCAATGAACTATAAATTCTCTTGTATCAAATCATCATGTTCAATAATACACAAAACAAAGGCAGTGCATAAAAATGAATTATAATTTCATATTCATTTGGGACTACTTTCTAATGCCAAAGCATACAATTTTCTCAACCACTGCACTTCAAACGACTGCACTATCATCTTTCTGTGGAACATAGTTATACTTTTTTTGGTAAACAAAGGGCTTCCTTTTGAAGGAGCTTCCATATTTTGTTTTTAAGTTGTAGCTCATTGTTTCACCGTGGTTCATAATGTGTCCCCCTTTTCTATGGTCTCCAGGACAAGAAAATGGGGAAGAATATTCTCTTTAACTCTTGTGTTCTGCTCTTTGCTCCACAAAATTTACTGAAGATTGTTGGGTCAAAATTAGAATGAATTCCACTCAGGATGCTGCTGGAGGAATCTGCTCATCCATACTGTGAAGGATACGTTTCAGGACAAAGGTGATAAAGATGAGCAGTCTTATTTCAGGGAAACTGGTCCTCTGTTATTGATCTCATTGAACAGTCATCTGAGATACAATTTGAAAACCTGCACTTAATGATGTCATTACAAATATGGCTGTTAATTTGTAGTTTAAGGATGATTCTTCCAGCTTCTGCTAAACTTTGTTCCTGAGTATACTGAAAGTTATCACATATTCTGTTTTTACATCTGTGAGCTAAATATTAGCTTCAGTATTCTTGGTAGTATGAAGTGTCTCAAATCAACCTCTGTGACCTAGCAGAGAACCACTGTTAAACAACTGTCCTATAGTAACAGTGATTTATCAGAGATTTATTCACCACTGGACAGGGATAGTCTGAGTAATAGGCAGATGCTGTTCAGTGACCAAACTGCCTGTGGTTCTACCCTTTTTGTATGTGCCAGTCAATTTTCACACCTAATTTGTGACACCTGCAAGCAACACCTGGCCAGTGACTGAAATGAGAGATGAGTGTTAATTTGCATTATAGTTAACAGATTATCATGTGTTTAGAATATTGCTTCTTTAAAGAAATAATCTATGTGTAAATCACATGGTTGCATGGTATCTTCCAGCACAGACAAGCAGCAGGGAATGAGTCCTGGAGAAGATCTGGATTCCTGTCTTGTATGGTGGGAATTAATCTGTAACCTGTTAAAATACACTTTGTGATAACTTGCTCAGTGATGAAATTTACAATGTAGAAGTGCCCATTAGCTAACCAGTACTACATAAATCTAACTGCATGCTCAACAGGAAAAAGTCCTATGAATGTTGTACTTAATTCCATTCTCTCCTGTCAGCAAAACAAAGGAACATTTAACTTGAGACAAGCCGAAGCATCCAACTGAACTCTCCATTGTTGTCTGAGTAATATTTTGCCTTGTATTACATACTGTGAGTTTTATTTTGCCCACAAAATTATAGACAGTACAGCCCACACACTCTTCTTTACACTACCGGTATTACAGCCCTAGAGAGACAGTACTATTAACGTTACCTTTGGAACTCAATGTTTTATCTTCCCTTATTCATCCTTTAAAAGAAAAAGGTTGGACAGTAGTTACCTAGAGTTTTTCTCCTGTTAAAATCTGTTTAGAACTAGTTTTGTAAACGTTAAGTCTTCCCAGAGTTGTTCTGAGTATGTGAATCTAGGTCAGCTCTACAGAGCTGACATGTGATATTTCTTAAGTGGTCTTCAGAACTGGAAAAGTTAAAAAAAAACCTGGTGCCTCTATGAAGTGGTTTAAAAATAGTGCCCCTGTCATTTCAGAAATATTTTATCTATTTAAGTTCATTATGTAAAAACACCACAATAAAGAGAACTTTTCACCACCATTTTTGCATTTGAGAGTCTCCTGCTTGGTCGTCAAGCCATTTTGGAAGATGAGACATATCTTTACATATATAGGACTTAAAGGAAGCTGAACTTTCTGGAAGCTCTGAGACTGAAATTCTCTGTTATTCCTCCCAGATTTTTGAAGGAATTTTTTGTGCAACCTGCTAAAATGTTGACTAGGCAGGCTATGTTGAAACTAAGTTTTATGTTCTGTTATAATATTAATAATAGAAAGATACAGATCAATGAGAAACCATTTGTATATGGTGTCCTCTTTGTTTAGCCTTTCAAGAAGTAGGACAAGAAAAACTGGCAACAGCGCTGCAGTTCTTATAACTTTCTTTGAGTTCTTTTGTTGAATCATGTTGGACAATTTCTCTTCCTGTCTCAAGTTTACTTTCCGTTGACATATTTATGTTTCAGAGTAGGTATATTGGAAAAAGACAGTTGTATGAGCTTTTGCAACTTTATGATGTGATACAGTACAAGCTTGGATGCCAATATCCTGCACCATGAGTTGGACTACAGATTTTTAGCTGTCTTCAAGCCTTGAGCTCCCTGATAAGATCATCTGGAAAGTTTCCAACTTTCTGTAACCAGTTTTCAGAAAGGAATCGGTCAATTTTGCATACATACATTTAACATAGAATCCTTGAGTTCAAGTTTTTAAATTTATTTCTACATATTTATCTTCTTCATTAAGCTGAAAAAAATCACTATTAAACTTAATTCTGGGCTTTATATGTAGCCACTATAGTTGTTCAGAACCTGTTAGTACCAGAGTAGTACAGGGAGTAGAACACCATCTAGGGGATTTGGATTCAATTTCTCATAATGGATATGCCCTGTGACCTTAGACAAAGATGTTGAGGAGTGAGATCCCCATTTATTTATTTATTTTTAAAGGTGAAAACTGGTGATTTAAGTCAAATGGGTGTTGTGAAGAAAAATGCACAAAGAGCTGGTCATATCACTGGTGTCAGATATCCCTAAAATGTACTGCTGGAAGATTTTAGCAGCCATAACAGCACCTTGATGTCTTGCATAGTTCAGTTTTCTATGGCTACTATGACAATTACAGACCCATCTTGGTTATTATCTTGGTTATTATCTAGATGTTATGTGTGTTACATACTGTGGGTTGTATTCTAGATTTGTGTGTTACATACTTTGGTAACTATAGATCAAGTAGGCCAAGATACTGGTTTTTAGAGTGAAGCCCCAAACCTGAAGAGCCTCCAGGAATATAACTAATAAGGTCTATTACAAGTTGTATGCAAAAAGTATATAAATAACAGTTATTAAATCCAATAAATCAGATCAAAACAAAACAGGGAATAACATAATACAATCTAGATAGCTAATCTAAAATACTTAGGCTTGTTGGTCCTCTGACCCAGATATTACCTGACCAGACTGAAACACAGAGTCCAGGTAAAGTTTCAAAGTGCAAGAAAGGGTATTTTGGCCTCAAAAGGCCAAGTCCAGAAAAAGATGACCAAAGTATAGGTTTCCAGATGGGTACAAAAAGTTACAAACTAGAATGAATGATGTTCCTCTATGCCAGGCTGCCAGAAGCTTTCCTGCTTCTGGTTGACCAATCAGGTGTGTTGCTAAGATACATGACCACATACTTCTGCAGATAATATGTGCTCAAAGTCAAGCATCTGACCACGATTCTTTGCACTATTGGGATGGAATGTGAGGGTAAAATTCCCTCCTGGTCCCTGGCCTCAAAATTCCTAAACTGTGTAATTTCATCCACGCTTGTGACTGACTCATCCCATACCTTATCTCTCTTAAAACTGCAGGTAGTTAAGTTCCCAGAGAGAAGCCTCTATTATTTTACTAGGCCCAAAGCCTAGTAAACCAAAGTTCTGAACCAAAGTTTTGAAAAGTCAAGAAATGGTTAGAGAAAGGCAAGTTTCTTGCCATCTTCCACTTTCAAAAAGATAAAATAGGGAAGCTTTATCCAAATTTTATCTTCTAATATGAATTATGGCATATAGTAGCACAAAAAGAATATGATATATGAAGGCATAAAATAAGGATACCCAATAACACTTTTTTCAAGTCTTTTGATCTTGGGCTTTAGAGAACAAGGTCCATGTTTTACAACCATCTCACAGGGACATCATCTTGTTTCTCTTCAAGGAATGGAAGTTGGGTCTGAAACCCAAATACACCTGGGAGACAGACTGCTGCTATTGCAGCACTTTTAGAACACAGAGTGTGTAGTCCAGAAATGGTTTAATTAATTTTTTTTGAAGGAGGGTTCCCAATTGGCACCTCCAATCTCACACAGATTCCCCACTTGGAGTTTAGGGAGGGTATTAAGGATTCTTACAGGGAAACCCTTTGAACCTCTAAAAACTGTTGATCTTTAATTTGGGTGTTGTGTGGTTTCCGGATCTTAAATTTGTTACCTAGAAAATGGCCTTTCTGGTGGCCATCATGTCAGCCAAAAGGGTATCAGAATTGGGGGCCTTGTCAGTCATATGAGAACTGCATGTTCCAGGAAGACTCTGTGACTCTCTCACTGGACCTGTTCCTTTGTTCTGAACTTGAGAACCCTTTTTCACTTTAAAAAAATGATTACCTTCCTTTTGTCTGAAACCTAAGCATCTTAAAGAATGCTACTTGGTCATCTTTCTCCACCTTTGTGAGGTACTATTGTCTGTATCAGCAAAAAATCATTGATTCTTCCTTTGGGAGAAGAGTCTTACAGCAGGGGCTGGAACAAAAACCATAAGTCAAATTCTTCCCAATTTAATTTTAACACTTGGCTAGGTTGTATGTAGGTTATTCCATCCTGAAGTGATAGCTCTGGTTTATAACCAGCCTGGATGACTGAGCCCCACTGCTGGAGAACAACACATTGGATTTGCCATGAAGGTGTCTTGTTTTCAATGGGGCAAAGTCATCAACTCCCCCCCCCATTGGAAACTGGGGTGTTGGAAATAGGGACTTTGGGGTGTAGTAGTACTTTTGTATGACTGGATAGGGATGGCCCCCTACAATCTAGTAGAGCATACAAGAAAATTGTATAGCCCTGCCTGAACAGTAGGAGGCATGACCTAACCAATCTGGATGATTTTGCCCCATCTAACGAAGATGTCTTCATGGTAACTCCAATCTGTCAATATTGGCTGTTGTGATTTTCTTATGTATTTTGAGGCTTATTGTGTTTTAGAATTGTAAGAAACATTAGGAGTTTTACAAAGAGGCAGGACAGATGTCTAATTATATAAATTAGTAATGCATTTTATGTAATGCTATAATATGTAGAACTACCAGGGGGCATCCATTGAAAATGCTGGGGGGAAGAATTAGGACTAATAAAAGGAAACATTTCTTCACGCAGTGTGTGATTGGTGTTTGAAATATGCTGCCACAGGAGGTGGTGATGGCCACTAACCTGGATAGTTTTCAAAGGGGCTTGGACAGATTTATGGAGGAGAAGTCGGTCTATGGCTACCAATCTTGATCCTCCTTGATCTGAGATTGCAAGTGCCTTAGCAGACCAGGTACTCAGGAGCAGCAGCAGCAGAAAACCATTGCTTTCACATCCTTCATGTGAGCTCCCAATGGCACCTGGTGGGCCACTGTGAGTAGCAGAGTGCTGGACTAGATGGACTCTGGTCTGACCCAGCAGGCTCTTTCTTATGTTCTTACCATGGAGTCCTTTGGCTGTGATAGGTCAGGTGGAGGTCCATGAGTATCATTTATTTAAAATAATATGGTAAATAAATGTGTAAAATATGGGATGTATTTGTGACTTCTGCATGTGAGAATTTCCACACTAATTCTAAAATTCATTTGTTTTGCTTGTACAGATGCTTAGTTGTAGTATATCTACATTTTATCATTACATATCTGGCCATTATGGAAGAATTGCTACAGTTTGCTATAAGCCGTTGGGTAAATGCATGTAAAATTTATTAATAGAAGGCCAAATAATCATTTGATAAAGTGAGCTGTGAATAAGAATTAAAAACATTAATTTATGACAAATTTAACATAGCAGAATGTTTATGTGACATTTTCTTTAATTTTTATGAGCATCTAGAACTGTTACAGACTGAAGAAGTGAAGAGCAAGTGAAGACTTGTTCTAAAAAAGGTTTTTGATAAAGAAGTAGTATATTTACTGAATGCCACACATGATAGCGTGTTGTATGAAAGCCAACATCTAATTCACAGATTCAGTTGCAAGTTTCAGGACAGCTGTATTGGTCTTCAGTAGAACAACTAGATAGTTGCAAGTGACTTGGCAATGAAGAGACAAGGAGGAGTTAATTAGAAAGGAAAAGTCATTTGAATTGCAGAAACAAATTAGTTCATGTTTTTGTATCGTATTTTCCAATGTCTGCTTTTAATTTGATAATTTGAATGCAGTAAATTGAAGAACAGGGTTTTGTTTTTATTTTCAGAGCACCAGAAATCATATTAGGTTTGCCGTTTTGTGAAGCCATAGATATGTGGTCACTGGGCTGTGTGATTGCAGAACTATTCCTTGGATGGCCACTATATCCAGGAGCTCTTGAATATGACCAGGTAACAGAAGATCAGCAATTTTGAAAGAATACTTTATTTTACATGTTTAAATGTGAAAATTGATTATTTGAAGACTAACTCATTTGGTTTTGAAGGGATAAAGTGACCAGACTGTCTACTGGGCATAATGTGTGTTAGATCCAAACTTCTGTAAACTTGCTCCATTTGGAGAAGTTATTTTTACCACACTCTTTTTGTCCTGAAATCCTCTGTGTGTTAGGGGAGGGGAGCCTTGCAACAAGAAAATGCCCACATTTGCCTCTCCTCAGGCTTGTGCAAACTCACTCTGAACAGGAAAACTTGAATGTAATCCCATGTTATTCTGATAGCTTTAGATAACATCATTCATGTTCGGTGTTCATATTGCCAACTGAACAGTCAGGCAGAAGAACCTGAGATTGCCCCTGCAGGATTCTGCAATCTGCCAGGCTCCATGCAGGTGTCCTTTTTGTGAATGAGTCCTAAGAAATGCCTTTTTAGCTGTGTGTTAACAATATAAAGATACTTTATTGCTGAGTTTACTTTAATTTTTTGTGTATTTAGCTCTCCACACAAGTAGGATAGTAGGATATCATATCATTGACCTCAGCCAAAAGCCAAATTAATATACAGGTTGATTTCATGAACTTTCTCAAACTAACATTACATAAACCAATGAATAATGTCAAAAAGTGATTTTGAAAGGTAAGCATTTATTCTGATGATCTTGATTGTTTTTACAATGAACTACATAACAAGTCTTTAGGAACATAAATTCCCTGCTGGGTCTGTTTGAGTGCAAAATTCTGGTTGAGTATATTGCTTTAATCTAATCCATTCCTAAAAACATCCAGCCTAATAGTTATTCTTTATAGGGTCAAGCCCTTGAGCTATTGTGATACCTGACAATTCACATTAAGCACCATAGATTACTGTCTGATGCTGCAATAGTGATACATACATAATGTAGCAGTTCAAAGCTATGTTTCTAATTCCTCTAGATTCGTTACATTTCACAAACACAAGGCTTGCCTACAGAGCAATTGTTGAATATTGGAACGAAGACCACGCGATTTTTCTGTAAAGAAACAGTTGCGCCATATTCTGGTTGGAGATTAAAGGTAATGAGATTCCTTATGATCCTGTGCTTTATATTTTCGGTTGTATGCCTTAAGGAAGAAATAGGACTGTGCTGAACCAAGGCGGAGGAGGGACATACACACTTCCTGAATCTATTTTTATCCCTTTGAAATGTTCTCATCTTCTCAGTTATCTGTTTGGGGTGTTGGTTAGGTCCACTCCTATCTACATCAAGGTACCCCATGCCCTCCTCCTGAGCTTATTTTTCAGAGAGCAGGACTTCTTCTGTTCAAACACCCAATAAGCTACATTCAGTGGTATTTTAAAATTCAAAGTGTCACATGATTGTATGATGATGATTCTAAAGACCACATAAATTGGACTCAGGTAAGAGCTTTGCTCAGCAACCCCTTATTATGGCAAAAGAAGTTCACTTAGAGAATATTTGAATCAACAGTAGAAACTTGAGGTAGGTGGAGTAGATGAACAGAGCTTATCTGCCAAGGGAAAAGTGATTGATGCTGCAGTTTTGATATCATGACTGTTGCTTAATGTTCCGGAGCAGTTCTGATGCAGCATAATGTGAAACGTTTCCAAGTATGGTTGGGTCTCTCCACAGGCTTCATGTTGCTGGGCATCCCTCATCTAGTTGACGTAACTCTTTATCACTGCCTCCGGTTTCTGTTGTGCCTCAGGGTCACCAGGTTCTTAGCCAAGAACACTGTTCTATGTGGACAGTCCCCACTACAGGTGCTGAGGATGGTTGCAAGGGATGGAAAGATAGGAAAGGAGGGACAGGTGGGGGATGGGATAAAAAGAAGAAAGTGTTATGGATTATGAGAAGAAGACCCTCTGGGTAAATTCCTTTGTTTTGTGGCAAAGCTGGTCACTCCCTTTTCCTGACTTTCCACTTATTGAGAAATGCAGATCTTTTCATCTGCTCTAATAAAAACAATCTAGAAGCCCTTGAAAACGTAGCACTTGAATCTTTTTTGTTTCAATAGATGCCGGTTACTCTCAGGAAAGTAAGCAGCATAAAATTCAATCTGCCAACCTACAAATCTTGTAGATTTGGCCTACAAGCAGTGGTAGGATTCGGCAGAACCAGTTGTTAAAATGGAGCTTGTAAACAATCAGTTGTTAATTTTTTTCAATACCACCACCAGAACCCGTTGTTAAATTATTTTAATCCCACCACTGCCTACAAGTATCCAGAGTGTGATGTTTCCTGTTTTTTCATCAAAAAGTTAGTAATGGATCTCCCAGTAGAAGACAGCTCTAATTATAATAAACCTTTTTGATAAAGGGGGGTTCACTTGCTCATGTGCACTTATTTGAACCTGATTTCTGTCAAGTGCAGCATTCTGTCTACAATGAAATTACATCTGCACTTCCCTGTGGATCTGTGTATTAAATGTTATTTAGGTGCATCTTCATTGTCCAGTGAGAGTGCTATTTCTTTGAAAATGATGACAGTAAAACTAGCTTACATTAATTGTTTATATTTCACTTTCCCAAATTACATTGGACAATAAACAGTGTGTTGGATCCTGTGATGTACTTTTATAATGCAGTAACTTTTATAATGCAGTAACTCCCTTAATTGAAAATGGCCACATATTACAAAAAAGACAAAGCATAGTAATGGTAACATGCTCCTGATACATTGGTATTCCTCCTGTCTACAATGTAAATTATTCATAATACCATGAAATGATGTGTTCATTTTCAAATTTTCAAATTTCTAAAGACACTGGAAGAGCATGAAGCAGAGACAGGCATGAAATCTAAAGAGGCCCGAAAGTATATTTTCAACAGTTTGGATGATATAGTGCACGTGAGTATCTTTTTATGGTTTGTATTTAATACTGATAATTTTTGTTGTTTTTATGGTCTTAAGCTATTGTATTTATAAGTAAACTGCAGTTCATACCATACACTTCCTTGGGTGCAGCAGACAGAGATTCCTTGGCTCCCAGATTTCCTCCATTGGCAACAGTATCAAAAGTACTCTGTTCTTTTTTCTTTGTTCCTCATCATCTTTGACTTCTGTTCTTCCTATGGTGATTTAGCCACTTTTTCTAGAGATTCCTACTAATACTCCTATTGTGCAATATTCTGTCATGCCAGCATGAGCACCTTTGCATCTTCAGCGCCAGCAGCTGGTTATCTTGAAACATGTTACTGATATTACATTGCAAAGACTATTGCTTCCATTGTAATCTGTTTTGATACATGATTACAGTCCACTTCACTGCAGCCTAAAGCGAAGACCAAACTGAAGACTTGTCCTTCAAAGTGGGGAGGACATGTTTAGCACAAAGATAATTGAGATGCTTGAGAGTATCCCAGAAACTACAGTCTACAATGCAGTCTTGGGTCTTGCAAACCTTTCTGCTTCATAAGCAGAGCAGAACTCCTGCAGTCCTACCTCTAGAAACAGAAGACGGAGCGAGGGGGAAGTGCCCCTGGTGCATGCGCCTTCGCCCCTCCAAGCCCTCGTCCGCCCCGGAATGCCCCCAGAACGCCTTCACAGGAGCGCATACCTGGTGGATCGCGCACCCCTCCTCCCCCTTGGCGCTACACCTCTGAGCTTCACCCATGCTGCCTCTGACTGCTCCTCTTTATTTGTGACTTCTTCCTGCTTCAAACCCAAGGGGACCTGCAGTTCTGCACCTGGTACTACATTCTCCAGAAGAAAGATTGAACTCTCCATCTCATGATCTCTGGGATGTCAGTGAATAGATCAAGACCAAGAAGTTTCAGATGGTTTCTTTAGCATCTATTCTGCCTCTTCTGGAAGCTTGGTTGCTTCAGAATTTCAAGGGTACTTATTGTCACATCTCCATCTGACTGCAACATGTCTGTTTTCTCCAGTTCACTGTGGGAATTGTTCACTACCAGTAACAATTGTTGTCTCTCTCTGCTGCTCCAGGCAGTTTCACCGAGCTCATGACAGTGTATGCAAAGCACTGAAGGATCACTGTTTTCCCGTATGTTGACTTGCTTCTGACAGCACCCCCTCATCTTTCCCTCATTTAGCAAATAAGGATGACGCTATGTAACCTGTGAGGCAATCATTCTTAAAAGTCCTGCCTCTCATCCAGGACTGTGAACCAATCCTTGTGATTTAGACTTCATGCAAATCCAAGTGATTGTCACCCAATCAGAGTTCTTGGAATTGAACTGGGCGGGAGAAGGTGAGCCTTCCTCAGCTTAAGAAAGGTGACGAAAACTTTTTCTTTGGACAGGGATTTTGTGGCTCTAAAAAGGAATGTCAGCATAGAAAGGATTTTATTTGGCTTTTAGTTAGGATTTGGGGATTGGGTTAAGGATGAAAGCTTATTGTAGCATGACAAACAAATATCCTGTTAAGGGCCCATCACTCCTAACTAGTTTGTATAGGTTCTGTAGAAAGGAACTCTGTAATAGGAAAAGAGCAATCTTGGACCTGCTGGTGTATCTTGTCCAAAGAAAGAGGAAACAAATCTCCTTTCAGGGTTTATTTACTTTACCTGAGAACTAGTTTTCTTTTATATATTGACATCATCCACTCATAATATTTACCTTTTTAAATACTTTATTTTCTGTTAAATCATTGTTCATCTCTATCTGTCTTGTCTGTCGAGTCAAATGCTTAAGAAAAAGTGATGTCTTTATACCTCACACATAAGTGCAACCTTGGTCTAGCAGGTTTCCAAATAAGAGAACTTTAGGAAGCATATAGCTACCAATCCTTTATTCAAACTTTATTCCCCTTTTTTATTTGATTGTAGGCAAATGGACTTTCAAGAATATTTAGGAGAGGCCCAAGTAAGGGGTAGGGAGGCTGAACATTGTTCCATCCAGAATGCAGTTGCCTGAGAGTCTTCCTTTCTCTGTCACTCCTTGGAAGCCACAATAGGCCTTGCTAGTGTTTGGGTAAATGGAGAGAAGTTACACCAGTTTCCTACTACAGCTCTCTAATTCATAGGGATTCTTTTAGACACAGTTTCTGGAAGGGCATACTGGCTTTCAGTGTGAAGAAATATACTTATAGACTTGGCTCTGCTTTTCATTCATTCCAACCAGCAAGACAGATTTATCATCTCTTTAGTTTCATTGCAGCCACCATCACTATGGTCTTTTTTTTGCCAAGGTTCAGATACGTCTGTTACAGTCGCTCTGGTGATGGACTGCCCGCACAGCTTAGACTAGGATGTCCTATTGAACCTTTTCTCCTTACTTGACCCCAAAGACAAAACCTTCCCCTGGAACGGGAGCAGTTACTGCAGAATGACTCATTCAGTCAACCCTGGTCATTCCAGGAGAAAGTGTCTAATTAGCTGCATAGGACCTATTTGTGTCTTTTTCACCAGACTGCAAGATAATAGTACAAATGGTGAGCTATTGCATGGATTGTGTCCTGATTTCACATCTGTGGTTCACAAGTATCCTGCAACTATTTTATGGCCATTTCATTAGCTTCCTTAAGGTGCCAACGATCCAGTCGCATCATTGCAGAATTCTTTCTCTGGGCACCTTGCATCTCTAATGCCCTGGAGGATTAAGTCAACCAACTGATCACAGGAGCTTTGAGGGGAAGCCCTTTAATGTATGAAAGGCATCCTATGAATGCAAGTTGATAATTACCTTTATTTTTGGATGTGGATGGGATCAATAAACATGTCCGGTGACTTTGATCCTCCACTTTCTGTCTCTTTCTAGGTTCCATCTAGGTTAATTTGACTGCTATCTGCTTTCTGATCTCTCCTGTAGGGGGGTGTTTATTTGTTGTTCACTCAACCTGTGATGAAACTCTTCTTTATCCTCCAGTCTCTGTGTGGGACCTGAACCTTGTCTTTGCTCAACCAATTAATTGACTTCTTAAGCCTTCTTAACCTGATGTGGTTACTCCCTTTTAAGGTGGAGCTTTTGGTTGCAGCATGTTTAGTTGCAGTCTGTTTCTCCATTCTGTGCCCTGACCCCCCATGAGCACCATTTTGCTCCTGGAGGTCTGCAGGCCCTTAGGAAGTAAGTGGTTGGATATATGCTGTTTATTTCTTCCTGCTGCAGTAGCTATGTTGAGTATTTATTGGACTTATTAAAAAAAGCTTGGAAAGTTTAAGTCTTCATATCTTACATTGTAAAACATCTTTGTTCTAACTTCATAGGTTGGACTAATATAATAATAGCTGTAATTTGTATTTGGCATGTGATCTAAAGCAGATTTTTTAAAAAGCAAGTCTCAATTACATTTCAGCTCTCTCCTTCTGCAGTCAGTCCTTGACCACTTTTCTACTAACCACTAGGGGGAAGGGTAGAGTATATTAATTTATTAATTTCATTTATTATAATTTCATATATACACCCACAAGGGAGAAGGATGGGATATATATGAAATTGATAAATGTGGAATAGGACACAGGATGAGGTATAGTAATATAATTTTAAATGATTGTTGTCTGTTGAAAAAAAAATCAGCTAAAATATGTACTTTTTGCTTTTATTTCTCCATGCCAGGTGAACATGGTGATGGATTTGGAAGGAAGTGACCTGATGGCAGAGAAAGCAGACAGAAAAGAGTTTGTTAGCTTATTGAAGAAAATGCTATTGATAGATGCTGATTTAAGAATCACCCCAGCTGACACACTGAACCATCCTTTTGTTACCATGAAGCACCTCCTGGATTTTCCTCATAGCAACCAGTATGTTTTATACAGCTCTTAAAAATAATCCTGGGAGTGGTTTTCTAACAGGTTCCATTTTTGTGCTGCTGTATTTGTTGAGGGTTTTTGTGGCTATACTGGGCCACATTCTCCCGATGAAGTTTAACCTCTGCACACATAACTGTACCTCATTTATCATTCTGCAGCTGTATGACATTCTTGTGCAGATGAAAGACTAGAGGGAGAAGCAGCAGCTGCCTCATTGACCAGACAAGATCAGCCATGTTCCCATATCTCTTCTATGTGCATGTGAATGACTGTATCTGTGCAGTTTGGTGTTTAAGATGGGTTGTTTCTGCCCCTGCCTCAGCGGGTAATCAAAAGTGAAAATTATACCTGTAGATTCTCAGAGGACTGAATTTAAACAAACCCTGTATCAAAAATGAGTGTTTACTCAATACTGTAGCCACATACTAAGAACTATAAAATAAGTCAATTTCAGCCCTTCAGTGCAAGTTCTGAATAGGTTCCTATTAAACAAGAAGCTGTCAACAGAAAAGGAAAATCATGCTAGTCGTGTCTTGAGATTAAAGAAACAGAACTCAGAACAATCTTATGTCTTGAATGGAGCCTGGGCTCAGCCACGCCTCACACTCTGGTTAGAAATTAAAAATACAGTCATTCCATGCTGTTAACAAACCATATAACTAACAAAAGCTGTAAGTTCAGTGATGAAAAGGTTTGCAAGTATCCAATATTACAGTGATCAGCACAACTTGCTTTAACAAGGAAAACAGCACTTAAAGTGCCCTCTAAGTGGCAAGTTTCCAGGTATCATATTGCTTCAAAAATAAATCTTCTTAGGTCTTACCAAGTCAGAATTTTGGTTAAAGTGCCCTGTTAAATCCAATGGCAATTGCTCAACACAGATTATCCATCCAGTTTCATTTTAGGATGGCATTGCTTCTCCCCATTGTATTGCCTGCCCAAGCCCTCCCTCATGGGGGCCATTGCTTATCAGAGGGCCCCCAACTGATGCTATGTCTGTCAATTGTGAGATACACTGAAGCACTTGAATATAATTTGTTGAAATGAACTTATTATGCCCTGACCAGGATGGCCCCGGCTAACGTGATCGCATCAGATCTCAGAAGCTAGGCAGGGCCAGCCCTGATTACTAATTGGTTACTAATTGGATGAAAGACCACCAAGGAATACCAGGGTTGCTATGCAGAGGAAGGCAATGGCAAGCCATCTCTATTGGTCTCTTGCCTTGCAAACGCTATTGAGTTGCCACAAGTCGGCTGTGACTTGACAGCACTTTACATGTACAAATTCATGACTGAGATTCTTGTTGCAAGCGTGTTACTGTGTACTTCAGTGTCTTCTATGCATAATATGTATTGACATACTGGAAAAGAGTGTGTATTTTCTTGTTAGCCAAAATATCAAACTACTTGTCAGTGTGGGGATTGAGATAAGGTTTGGCATGTATCGAGGGAACTTTAAGCAGGTTTCAACCTGTGAAATGGATGTTTTGTATAAGCCGTTTTCTCTAGTACCCCTCATGCTCCCCAAACTGCTGTTGAGATTAGGGAGACCTTCAGGAACAGGCTGGCATGTGCCATGGGAAAGGGGAGCTGCTGTTGAGTGGGTATCCCACAAAAAACATAGAGTTCCCTGGCCATCTCTAGCTCAGTTAAAATATCACACAAGCAGGGGGTTGGATTGAACCCTTGGCCTCAAGTCTAAATAGCTGGGACACATCTGTGACAGTTGGAGTATTTTCAGCAGTGAGGGCTAAAGTGGTTTTCCAGACTCCAGAATCAACTCAGTGCCTTTGCAGCACCTGTGGAGAATGTCTGTGAATGACACCACAAGAGAAGGAAGGTCTTCATCCCCAGCCATTTTCCTATGCCATAACAGCCCTGGGGATAGGGTTACTTCATTTTGCTGCTCCCCATGGAGTACTACATACACATAAAGAACATAGACCCAACCTAGCACATCTAGTTTGGCCCTAAGAAGCAAGGAGAATATTTATTTTCATCTGGTGGTGTTCATCATTTTTGCTTGAAGGGGTTAGTCTTACCTTCCTCAGAACTCTTCTTCCCTTCTTTTTTTAAAATTCAGAGTGAAATCTTGTTTTCATATCATGGACATTTGCAAATACCGATCAAATTCATATGATTCAAATAATCGCAATAAATCAGCACATATGAGACCAGTTTCCTCAGGCAGTGTACCAAGTCTGACTACTAATTTTCCAAAGATTGGTACAGTACGAAGTCAGGTAAGTACCTTTGGTATGATGTCAATTTTTCTACTTGCACTTCATTTTCTCTGCAGTGGTCCAGTGTGGGGCAGTCTTCACTAATGAGATGCTCTTTGGAGGCTGACAGGATCACTAGCCTTTTTTAGTGACTTCTGATGGGGAGAGTTTCTTCCCTAACCCTCCAGTTTCATTTCAGAGAGCAGCGACTCCTCCCTTCCCCCCTCTGTAGTCTTTTCTTCCTTTCCTCTCTCACTTTCTGTGTCCCTCTAGGGAGAGGGCACCTTTTCAGTTGCCTGAAGTAGAGGTGGGCTTATGTTCCCTGGATTCAAGCCCCCTGCCCACCTCCTGGGCAAGGGGAAAGCTGTGGGGAGTCCGTGCCTTGGTGACTCCACATTCTGGTTGGGACTCCTGGAGTGTTGGTAGTGGAGCTGGTAGTGGAGCTCCATTCACCCCTTCACTGCAGGGCCCCTCACTAGGGCAGCATTTCCACACAGACATATGCACACACACAAACCGCTGGGAGTAAAAGGTAGGAAAGAAAGGAGAAACAAATCAGTGGTGAATGCCAGTATGACAGATTTTTGTGTGTAGCCTCCTTAGAGCTAGCCCACATCCTAGAACTGGATTATTTCCCTTCCCTGACAGAGCCTGGCTATCCTCTGCAGAATTCAAATGCTGGGGGATTAGAGTCAGTGCCTGATGTCTTGGGAGAAAATGCTGAGGCAAACCTGGCATGGATCAAGGGTGAAATGGAAAAAGAACTATTTACTTCTGCAGGGGCAGTTTTCCTCCTCCACTCCTAAGCAGTCGGAAGGCATAATAAGCCAGGAGCAGGTCCCAGTCTCCTTCCAGGTGTGTCAGGGGGTTCAGAGGGAGATGTCTGCATAGCCCTCCCCCCACCCCAAGAGGCAAAAAGCATCTCAGGGTAGTTATCATTTCAGGTCTCATATTAAACCCAGATTCAAAAGTTTTATTCTGCTTCTGCTGAGAAGGAAGGAGACGCTTGTAGTCGACCCACGTGGTCAGCGTAAGAACGAGACGAGACGCGGAGATAACATCTGGTGGAGATCGCCAGCAGCGGGAGCCCGGAGGTCCGTGTTCCTAGCGAGTCTCCCGCGTGCTGGTTCCTGGCACCTTTTATTGTTATTCTATCGGGGGCGTGTAGGAGGGAGGACCGGGGGGAGTTCCGGGAGAGCGGGAGGCGGGAGGTCGGGAGATCATCATGTGATGCATGATCTCACCTGGCTACGTCTTGGGAGGAGAGGGCGTAAGCGTCTGAGCCTAATCCTCACCTGGGGGCAAGACCATTGTCGCTGCGCGCGGTGACTGCGCCGGACAGTTCATGACCCGTGGCTCTTAGGGGGATGAGGAGTGGGGGTGCTGATGCGACCAGAAGGCCCGTGGAGTCCGTTGGCGTCCCAGCGTTCTACCACGGTGCTGCTGGGTCAGCAGTGCATTACTACATCTCCTCCTTTTACATTTTAGAAGGGGGACCGAAATGCTAAGGGGTGATTTAAAGGGACGCTTGTCTCCTCCGCCGTCTGGTCAAGCTGACCGAGCTGCTTGTGTAACATTAGAACTTGGTTGCGGGGTAAGGGAAATTCGAGGGGCTTCTTACATAGGTTACAGGCAATATTAGACATACATTGAACGAAACAAGATCCGATAACGAGGCATACAATTAAACCAATGCAGAGCTGTACAATAGCACTCAACCATCCTCCCGGCAGCCAGCTCCAGAGGGCTGACCACCAATGGGGCAAAACATCATACTTCAGATTAGATACAACTTCCAGCAATTCGCGCACTTTCATATGAATCAATTGGGAACTATCAGAGAGATTAAAGCAACACATATCACGTACATTCTCACAACCTTGGTGATGCAACAACAATAAGTAATCAATAGCGGCACGATTATCTAAGGTCGCTTGACGAAGTTCCTGCTGCTCGGAGGCCAGGGCATCCAGAGCGGTGGAGGTAGAGTTGATAGACTTCGCAAGGGCACAGGCCAGAACGGCCGATAGTCTTAACAACAGCAAATACGATAACTTCTAAAATTAAGGTATGCAGTAACTTCAATAATCAGTCGGGTCATAGTACTCAACAATTCCCTTGGAGGTCGGCTCCAATGGGCATAAAGGGGCAAGGCATCAGACATTGCGTTGGCAACAATATATACAAGACATGCATGTTTGTAGATAGGCGACATCATATAAATGAAAACAATAAACATAGCTAAACAGTACATAGGCTAGATGTAAGGAAGGAAGGCAACCATTGGTTGCATAATTGTCAATGCATGGCTCTTGCTGTTTGACTACAAAGCTACAGAGCGATGGCGTTAGAGTCCATGGGTTTCTCAAGAGCGTAGGGAGAGCTACTGATGGTCTTTAGCATTGCAGGTTCAGTGACTCTCACGAGCAAGGTTGTGAGAGAAGGCGTGTTCCAACAATTATTCAAGCGGCTGAAAACAGCGGAGAGTTCCAAGGGTTAATCTATCAGGAATGTTCCTGGCTGCAATTCCAAGTTCAGCCAGGGGGCGGCAGAGAGGGTTGCGATCTCCGTGGAAGAATGGGTGTACTGGTTCCAGAGAGGTCCCTCCCATCTTGGCCCAGGCTGGGGGGTGATGGGGCTCTCTCAACAGGCGGCGGGGTCGGATCCTCAGGGAGGCCCCGCTCCATCTCCGGGATGGGGCTGGCCTGGCATGGCGAGCTGGACTCCTGTATAGAAGAGAAAAAACAAGCGGCAGCTTTTCCCCAGGGGTTTTGCGTGCTGGCTGAGTTAGTTCTTATAGATGACAATGGAAAGTCCGAGCCCTGAGTGGGGGGGGCAGGCAATTTTTGATAGAGAATAGAGAAGAGTACTTTGGATATGGTCTGCTGGATGAGACCTTGATTGGGTCAAATAGAGGGGAACTTCTCCCCTTTCTTCGTTGTTTTGGCCAAGCTTTTCTTAGAGTGCAGTTGGCCCATTCCAATGACGATCACTTGCAACACGCAAGGCGTACACAAGGCAGCGAATTGCCCGAAGGCTTAGGAGAAGGGAGAGGTCACAACCAGATTTGGCAGCAAACAATTCACAATTATAGTCATATCGTAATATAGCATTCATAGGAAAGATTTAAGAAAGATGCAAAGAGAACAGTTCCTGGGCTTGAGGTTTGATCCACACGAGCAATTTGAGAGGGGTTTGCAAGAAAAACCTTTTGTCCAGATCCCAGATCTAGAGGTGGGAGTGCGTCAGCCCATGAGAGAAGGAGGGTGTGCAGAAAAGAAGGCGGGGAAGGGTTTGGAAGTCAGCTCTACCTTCCCTCCTGTAAGGAGACTTTGGCGGTTTGAGCTCGCTTCCTACCTTCACAGCGGAGGCTGTGTAAGATAGGTGTGGCTGGGAGACCCCGGCACCGTGACTAGCCAGAGCTCAGCAGGAAATGTGGGAACATGAAAATAATTCTGGCGCCCACGCCAATGTGGCAGTGTAGGCTCAGATGAATGAAGGAAAAGGTTCTCAAGGAGAGGTTTGAAGAAGAGTTTTGAAGGTTTAAACTAAGATGGAAGTGCTTGAAGCAGGTCCCATCGGTATCCTAGAGAACACTTGCCTTGCGAGCTGTGTCCCGTTTAAAAGCCGGATGCTGTAATGAAGCGAGGGCCTTTCAAAGGCATTGGCACACATAATCAGAAGGAGAAAAACTTTAATTGAAGCACAAGAGCATAGCTTAGAAGCAATGGAAAAATCCCTCTTATGAGGGGAAAACTTTAGGGTCTCTTGAAAGAGGGCAAGACATACAGAACATACATAGGCATACAGAGCACATATAAAGTAGCTTGAGGAGGATTGCGACTCTGATTTGAGATCTTGCTCTCTCTGAGGTACTGACGATTTTGCTGCCACTTTGAGCTTAGGGCTTTGCACAGGCTCAGAGGCTACGAGATCTGGTTGGGACCTTACAGCTGGAGAGGGCCAAGGGGGCTTCTTCTTCGCGAAGGACTTTTGGCTTAAGGCCATTGTGCGAGCATCTTCCCCTTTCCATGCCTCATTGTCCTGTAGATTGGCTATGGGGCATTCTGAGGAGGGCTCAAAACAGCAGTCCTCTTCCGTCAGCATTTCTTTCTGTTGCAATCCAGTGACTGTGGACTCTGCAGAGATTTTTGAAATCGTGCCATTCTGGGGCACTGGTGGAGGCATGGTGACTTTGGAAGTAGAAGCGGTTAGCAGAGGAGGAAGTATAGGCGGAGGGAGGGAGCAAGCTGGCAAGACCAGCCCAAGGGTCGCCGTGGGGATGGGAGCACTATACTGCGCTGGGGCAGCGAAGATCTCATGGGAGCTCGAGGGGAAGGGTTTGAGGTGCGGATCTTGGTTCCGGGCTGGGGAGATGCCCGAGCGCGGGCCTCCCCAGCGGGCATTGGGAGCGCCCGGTCTTAGACTTTCCTGGGGGTCTTCGCCCTCTGGGGAGAGACCCTCCTCCGTCAGGGTTGTAGGCCCCCCAGCCGGGCAGCCTACAATTCCTCGAAATGTCCTGGCTTGCCGCATGAGTGAGACACTTCGTCTCGGGGCTGTCTCATGGCAGCGGAGAGGGCTGGCGGCTAGAAGGCTGGCTTGATGGGCGAAAGACCCGATATCCTGGCAAGCTTTGAGCATGTCGGCCAGCTCGGGGTTCCTTCCTAGGCCTGTGATAAACTGCGGCACTCAGCGGAGGCGTTCTCCTTGGCAAAGCGCTTAAGGAGGTTAGCCCTGGGCCTCCTCGTTGTCAACCTGCCTCTTGAGGGCCTCCTGGAGCCTGTTCACAAACTCAGCATAGGGCTCTTGAGGCTTCTGCCGGGTGCTAGAAAAACTTTGGGTTGGCTGTCCGGTATTGGGGACTTTCAAAAGCATGCCTTGTAGGCGCATTCAGAGGCGACCGTAAGAGGGTGGCCACGGCAGAGCGACTTGTGCATTGGGGCTAGCGAAAGCTTCGCAGCCATAAAGCTGCGCGGTGGTGTAGGCGCCGCCAGAGGCGGCTGCCCTGCTAAAGCATTGCTGGCGGAACTTCGCTCTCCCAGATCACAAATTGTGCAGGGCTCCAGGAGCATGCGGAAGGTGGTCTTCCAGTCGTCCGGAACCATTAAGTGATTCCTCGCGATTGCCTCTAGCATGCCTCTCATGTAGGGGCTAGTGATTCCCTCGTCTCGCATCGCTTTCGCGGAGCTCAGTGAGGATGTTATAGTTTAAAGAGGCGGTATCGACAACCAGCCCGAATGACGCCACCCTCCCCTCGGTATCTGTGAAATGGGCGGGGCACAATGCAAGAATATCGGCATCGTCTTCCGTCAGGGTTTCTTTCTTCTGCAGATCGTGGCTAATACGTTCTGCGAGAGTTTTGAAACCCGCGCCATTACGTGGCTGACGGAGGTGCAGTGGCTTCGGAAAATGAAGGCCGAGCAAGGGGAGGGGGCGGCTGAGCCGCGAGGAGAGTTTGAAATGGGGCGAAGAAGGAGCAAGGGGCAGAAGGAGGACAGGCGTCAATTTAGTGGATAGAGAAAATTCCGGGGTTGAAATTGAAGGTGAAAGATCAAAAGGAGGTGACCTACAGCAAGGGAGCCATAGGTCTGCAGGCTGATGGCGACATAACATTGTCTCCGTCAGTAGCAGTGACATCGGCGCGCGAGGCTCTGTCGCGAAAGAGTCGCCCGATGTTTTCCCAGTCCTTAGATTCAATGTCCCCCCTCTGGGTACCATGGACACTGAGCTTCAATCTCCTCAACCAATTTGCGCAGCTCCCTTCTCTTCACGGGGACCCTGCCGCATTTCGCTAGCGGCTTTCAGTTAGATCAACGTGCTTGTCATAAGCCCTGCTTTTGCAAGCTCCCATACTCACCCGGTGTTCCGTCGGACGAGAGAGTGTCCTGGGGCCGTGTCTCTGGATCGCCGATCAGAGGACAGGAGATACCGAAACGGTGATCCCTGAATGCGGCGATCCAGCGGACTGCGGTATCGCGGCCCTTCCCCAGGCGACGGTGAGCAGGGTGGAGGTTCGAGGATTCGGGTTTCGGCACCAGCTTGTAGTCGACCCACGTGGTCAGCGTAAGAACGAGACGAGACGCGGAGATAACATCTGGTGGAGATCGCCAGCAGCGGGAGCCCGGAGGTCCGTGTTCCTAGCGAGTCTCCCGCGTGCTGGTTCCTGGCACCTTTTATTGTTATTCTATCGGGGGCGTGTAGGAGGGAGGACCGGGGGGAGTTCCGGGAGAGCGGGGGGCGGGAGGTCGGGAGATCATCATGTGATGCATGATCTCACCTGGCTACGTGCGGAGAGGAGCGTAAGCGTCTGAGCCTAATCCTCACCTGGGGGCAAGACCATTGTCCCTGCGCCCGGTGACTGAGCCAGACAGTTCATGACCCGTGACTCATAGGGGGATGAGGAGTGGGGGTGCGGTGCGACCAGAAGGCCGTAGGTCCGTTGGCGTCCCAACGTTCTACCACGGTGCTGCTGGGTCAGCAGTGCATTACTACAACACCAATACAGCATTGACAGGGCAGCATCACCAGATGCTTCTTTTGGCTGCAAGATATTCTAGCAGGTTGAGATACCCATCCAGGGATACCCTGCATTTGTGTCTGTTAGTGAAGATTGCTCCACCCTAGACCACTGAAGAGTGGAAAGTGTTCAGTTACCATGAATTTTCCTTACCCATCCAGAATTGCAGTCCTGAAGGAAGACTCTGGAGTGGACCTGTCTGGCTGTATTGTTCTTCCACTGTGTCTCTATTTTTATGTCTTACTACATTCTTGTTTATGTGGCTGTAGCATATTTTTGCAGTTTAGGGGAATTGGATTGCTTCTGGACCAATCTCAGAGATTGGGGGAGAAGCCCCTCCTATCAGGAATCCCCCCAAAAGGCTAGTATCCCTTCCTGCCTCCTGGGAGGAGCTTCTTTCCATCAATGAATACTGCCCCATCCTATGACCACTGAACAGGAAATTCATGGTAAGTGAACACATTTTTAATCCCTCAGGATTTAGATTAGTGTAAGAGAGAGCTGTGTGTTCTTTCATGGCATTGGAAGGAGCAGCAATATTTACAAGTGAAAAGAAAAATGTAGGTTTTAATAGCATTTCAATGGCTTGAACAATGAAATTGCTTTTTATTGTTTTAACTAGAATGTCCACATCTCACCTTCTGAAGAGGCCCAAAAGCTGACCCTGTTTCAGAATCTTACAGGGCAAGATGTGGAAATTGTATTTCAGATATAATAGCGTAGCTCAGAGATGGGAAATAAGGCATTTGTGTGTCGTTTTCTCCCCCTCACCAGCACCTGCCTGGTCATGTATGAAGTTCCCTTGTGATGTGATTGTTGTGAATACAAGTACAGAAGTAGTTTTGGACTTTATTTTGGCACTCTTATTTTGTGCCCTGCTTAGTCTTCAGCTCACACCTCACATCTGGAAACAGAGTGAGATAACTCCAGTTGTGGCACTTCTTTCAGGAGATAGCAAGGCAAAATGCCAAGCAAGCCATTCAGGCTGAGGATGAGAGGGCTGGCTGGGCAGCACATGGATAGCAATTTGGAATTCTGCTCTATTCCTGCACCAATTAGGTTTGAGTTCAGTAGCACCTTAGAAATCAACAAGATTTCCAGGGTATAAGCTTTTGGAAATCAAGGCTGCCTTTGTCAGAAACAAACGAAGGCACTTTGACTGTTGAAAGCTTACACTCTGAACATCTTGCTGGTCTCTACAGTGCTGCTGGACTCATATCTAACTGTTATATTGCAGGCTGGCATGGCTAGACTCTGAAACAATTTCTGTTCCAGATTCAGCTGAGGTTGGAAAAGCTTCTTGGGTTAGGTGGAGATGGGTGGGTGGGCTATGGCAGTTCTTTTGGTGGGGGCTGCTTCCAGTATTGCCCTCTAGATATGGGCTGGGTCCTCCTTGCAAAGCATGTTTTATGGAGCACAAGTTCAGTCGGAACATGTTTATGTTTCAAAATTGCATTATTATAGTGCCCCCATGTGGTCAAATTTCCATTTACCAGCATGTGCTGAAGAAAGAACTCTTTGCATGATGTCTTTACGTAATAGGATTTACTTGTTGCAGAGTAAATATATCCTTTAAACTATAAAAATAATAGAGAAGAAGCTGATATACATGATTTTAAAAAATTGAATATACAACCAATATATCCACATTGGCTATATTTGTTTGGCTATAATTATAGCCAACAAAATATACATAAAATATAAAAAGGAATAGAGAATTGACTGTTTAATAAAATTAATAGATCCATTAGACATGTTTCAGTAATGTTCATTGCTTAACCTTTTCATGGTAAATCATTGACTAGTTTAGTACAGCTTACCTGTATGTACTATGTACATAAAGAAGAGATCTATAACAAAATGTGTTTTTCATCCATTGGTGTAGAAAATTTAGCAATGAAGTTTTTAATTCATACACTATGTGTTGTTTCAGACATTAGCTGCATCTGCCCATTCTATTATGCATCATGGAATACCACTACAAGCAGGAACTGCTCAGTTTGGTTGTGGTGATGCTTTTCAGCACACTCTGATTATATGCCCACCTACAATCCAAGGTATGAGTCAATTAAAATGTTCAATTAAAAAATTAGGAACAGCTGGTATGACTGCTTTGTCACTATTATGCCTGAGGGAGTAGGGTATAAATAAAAAATAATGGCTGGGATCTGCAACAAAGTTTTTAATCATAATTTTGGAATCTTGGTTGCTAAATAATTCTAAATTTTCTGCCATGTATAATGGAACCTAACTTGTGCTATGACTTAAGACTTCACAAGAGGGATAGTAGAATGTGCTTCCTTTGATGGAATCTGGGAAGAAAAGCAGAGATTGTACTGCAGTTTTTCCATTGTCATTGATTTAGCAGATTTATATTGAGAACTGTAGTGGACGAAATAAATGAAAGATGATAATGGAGTCTTATGATTGCATTTTGATGCACCATCTAATGTTTAAATCCATGGAATTGCTAGTAACATTATCATCATCGTTGTTGTTGTTGTTGTTGTTGTTGTTGTTATTACATTAAATGTTTAGGCATCTTTTTAAAATAAGATTTCGCTAGCTGCTGGTACAGCAGTTTTGTAGATTTCTTGTCACTTCCATTGTGCTTAAAAGCAATGCACATACTAATTGAACTGACAGGCAGTGGTTCAGACACTGGTCAAACTAAATTTATTTTGGCCTCATGTGAGTCACATCTAAAAAGTGTCATTATTGTCAGTTGCAAGCTTTTTAAAGTTGGCAAGATTTTGTAAAAATTGGGTTAAATGTTCATACAGATCAGCATGGGTGGACTGAAATCTGAAGAGTAGTTTAACATATTGAGACCCACAACTACTTAGTAAGAATGTATAAGCACTGCAGGACTAGCAATGTCTGTCCTCTAAATCTGTCAGCTGTCAACAGATGCTGTCTCGGTCATGTTCCCTAATGAAACTCTTCTCCCTGAGTGACTGGTTTTTGCTGAAGGATCTCTCATACTTCCTTGACGAAATTTCTCTTGTGTGTTCTTTATTTTTATCACTTGGGAGTCTAGAACTGAAATGGTGCAGACCCTTGAGAATTTGTATTAATACTAGATATAACCAAAACCTTTTCAGTCTTATAATACTTGCTGCTTAACAGTTGCAGCATGTTTTAACATCTTAATCCCAGAACTATAAAGGATAGCCCACACAAGCAGTTCTGTAATTTTGTGGCAAGGAGTTCTCTAAGGAGTGTTATGCTGCATTTCAGTTTAATGTTGGTTCATTTGGTTTTAGGGCATTTCACCACTCATACTACTGGATCTAATTTTATCGAACAAATAATTAACCATTGTGGCTCTTATTACAACACTACTGCAAACGTTTGGGGACTTGAGATTTCATTTGCTGGTTCGTAAGCAAATTGCAGTTAGTAGCATAGTTGGCCTAATTTAGGTTTCGTGGCAAATTTCAAGCACTGGAAAGTTCTCTGAAATAATGGAAGGAAGGGAGAAGCTGCTGGAATCCTACTCAGTTGTTAAATCATGGTTTGGCAATCAGCTGAGTGATGGCTGAGTTGAGTCACTGAAGCAGAATGTTCTTAATGAAAGTGCACATCAGGTTGCAAGGATGAAAGTGGAAGGGATATCATTAGTTTATTTCATCAGAGAACTAGGAATTTAATGTTGTATACTTGAAGCAAAGTAAGTTGGAGTAAAGCTTAACTTTTCCCCCCTTTCCAAATTAGGCATTCCAACTAATCACGGGAAGCCCAACGGTTACTCTGTAAGGGTAGATAATACAGTGCCACTGGTAACACAAGCCCCCACCCTACCACCACTCCAGATTAGAGGGGTCCTTTCTCAGGTATGATAATTTGTTTGGCATTACAGAATTTCATTTTCAGCAATATCTTTTTGCATTTAATTTTGATGTAACATCCACATCAGTGTAGTTCTCTGAAATGTTTTTTTCTGATTATAACAGACCTGGTCTAATAGAACACAGCAGATATTGCTTCCAGCATGGCAGCAAGTAGCCCCTGTGGCTCCTACCACAACGCTTGCCTCTGATTCTTGCCCACAAAGGCTTGGAGACTGGGGGTACGTCCAAATAGTTTTGCTACTGTAAACCAGTTTCTGTGTCTTAAACCACAGCATGCAACTTTTATTTATGTGAATAATGATTTTTTTGTCCTCTCCAGGAAAGTGATTCCGCATGGCGGCCATTACAACTCAGTAATGACACAGTCTCTTTTAACCAATCAAATAACTTTATCTGCTCCTCAGCCTATCAATGTGGGCATTGCACATGTTGTCTGGCCTCAGCCCACGTCTACCAAGAGAAATAAAGTATGCCAGAACAGGTTGGTATTGTGTGGTGTCCCTGACTGGTTTAGATGTTAAATAAATAAATAAACAAACTTTCATAAAGAGAAAATATACTATAAGTGCTGCATGCTCAAAAGATTATTGTTACATACAAAGTAGTTTGGGAAACTTACTTAAAATTATATGTTGAGAAATAGCTTAAATTTCTCAGAAGCTTATTAATAACCAAGAAATGAGAACGAAAATAGTTTTGCATTGTAAATTAGCATCTGCTGCCCTTTAATCTATCTGATTCTATTACAGTAGAGACTGTGATTATGTATCCACAGAAACATTTTGGTTTGGTGATGTAAAATATTCAGGTAGCCCTAGATAGCTGTTCCTAGACTTATGTGCATGAGGGTTTGTCAAATTTGAAGTAATGAAAATAGAGACATTGTGTAATAGTGGTCATAATATGACTTAGAATAGTATTAAGAATAGTCTTTCTTTTGCTGGCAGCAAGAAACACTTTAAGTGCTCTGTGGAGAAAATGTGCCCCATCACTACAGAAGGTATTTGCAAAGGTATGGGACATTTCAGTAATGGAGATACTCAAGGTCATGAAGGACAGTTACATTGGTGAACTATGTTAAGTAACATCAATTCATGTCCACTGAAGTCAGTAAAAATAACTCTGAGAGAATTCAGTGGATTTTGAATTTGATTCAAAAATGTCTATGGTGTCCAAGCCAGCATTTCTTCATTTCTTATTTCCTTTTTAAGAGAATGGTTCCTTCAGCGTATTGTACTACATTTCATTGGTAAATCCAACCTTAAACCTTGCATTGCAGCATCTGAAGCAACCCTGCTTGTGATTTGCAATAGTTACCGGAAAAGTTTTCCATTATTTCTCTGGAAAACAACATTACAGTGTTTTCTGTATGTTCATTGTTTTATGTTTCATTTGTTATTTATACTCATTGCTGTTCAAAGTTTGTGTTCCAGTTAACGTGGGGGGAGTAGGCAAAATATTTTTTTGTTTAAAAAAAAACCTCTTTACAAAGTGTCTAAATACATGTCTTCTTCACAGGAGTAATGTGTTACAAAATACCAATATCCAAAATTCAGCATTTGTGTCTCCAAAGATAATTAATGTGAAGGCTGGTGAGAAACTAAATTGTGTAGAAGCACAGGGCAATCATAATTCAGAGGGACAAGACAACAACTGTTGCAAACCATCTGATGGGCTGGACCCTGATTCCTCCGTTTCAAGCAAACAACGTCAGGCTATCATCATTGCAGATTCCCCAAGTCCACCAGTCAGCGTGATTACCATCAGCAGTGACACGGATGAAGAAGATTTGGCACAAAGGCATTCACTTGCCAAGTAAGAAGATGCTCTTCGGTTTTAATTTCTGCTTTCCCTAGATCATTGTGAAGGCTGGAACTTTTAAGGGGCTTATTTTGTTGCCTGTGATCTAAAACTTCTTAAATGTGTAGCATTAGTAAGCAGGCATATTTGGTCTATTTTTTTTTTACAGTCAGTAGCAATGGAATGGTTTTGAAATCAAACTGGTACACACACAAACAATAAAAGATACCAGGTATAATGGAAACTGGAAAAAAATTGAAATATATGCAATGCTTACTTTCCTATCAAACGTAAACTACTTTTACTGATTGAACATAAAGTGCATCATGTATAATTTGATTTGCATATAGATTACACTATTTAGCATATTTATGGAATTTAAAAGTTTAAATATCCTCATTTTCTATAACAAAAATTACACTTATACCCATTACTTGAGAAACAGTTGCAAAGTGCTGCACTGTCAACCCAATCCAGGGTGGGGGGGAAGAGACTTGGGGAACTGTGGGCTTGAGCTGGTGTAGGTACCCACCTCATCTGCGCAAGTAGAAAATGCACGTGCGGAGGGACAAAGAGGGTGGTGGGTGGGCACTGCACAACTTGGTGGCAACTGACCCAGAAGTGCTCTGAAGTCTCAGAGCTGTGCTGGCCGAAACATGGCTGCTGGGGCAGCTTGGGGTGAGCTAGGGGCATTCCCAGGGGCAGAGCCAACTGTAAACAGGTTCGATTGGACTTTCAGCTGAGGAGCATGCCTGACACAGCCCTCAGACTTTGTTTTTTTGGCTGCCTCCCTGTGCAACCTGGATGTTTTCCCCACAGCCAGTATATCCCGGGGAAAAACTGGGATCATACATGCCAGGATGTTTCCATCTCGGTTCTCCCTCCGCATGGCAGCCCGTCAGCATGTTCAGGCCGGGAGGAAGAACTCCAGGTGATCATGCACGGCCCCCGGTTTACTTTCATTTTCCTTGCCGACATTGCCGTGCATGCGCAAACTGTCCTGGTGTTCCGCCATTCTAATTGGCTGCAGGCGGCAAGGTGAGGAAAATAAACCAGTCCGTCTCTTGCAGTGTTTGAATGGGAGCGGGAACGGTGTGTTTTTTAAAAAAGAACCACCAATTTTATCGTTTTTTGAAAGGCGCGGGATAAGGGAAATCTCGCAGGGCTGGCCCGAGTTTGACCCGGAAGCCATGCGGAAGTCATAGCCGAACTGGGATGTTTCACCTCCTTATCCCAGGATATATTGGCCATGGGGAAAACGCCCTGGAAGTCCTCTGGAAGCAGCACGGCAGCAGTGGCATCTCTAGCTGCTTCAGCCCTCTGGATTGGGCTGTGTGCCACTTAAGTACATACTTTTTTAAGTTTTTGCCATCTGAGAAGTTGGAAAAACAGTTGAAGGTAGAAAACAAATTATGTAATAAATAAAAGGAAGTGTTATCTGGAAGGAAAATAATTCCCCAAAAATAGGAATTCCAACTTTTTTGGCTATTAAGCTAAACTTTATAACATTGGAAACACTGAATTTTAAATAATGTACTATCACTAAACACATTACAGCTAATTAATTGTTGCCACAATTATTTACATTGAAACAAAAAAAAACCCTTGAAAATGTTGTATAGAATAAGAGGGTTTTTTTTCCATGCTCCCGTGAATATCCCAATTTTTCCATTGGAAAAAAATCCTTGGACTTTTCCATGATTTATAAGACAATGGTTTTCTCACACAAAAACAGAAAATATTTCATAATTTTTTTCAGTGTGAATGTGAAAACCTTTGCCTTGAGAAGCGTGTTATGAGACATTTCAGAGAAATCTGTACTCCCCCAAATATTCCAATTTTTCCATTTCTTGGGCACTAACATTTTCTAAGCCTATGTAATGTTCCTTTTTTCCTGTATTAGGTGTAAAGGTAGCCTTGATTGTGAAGCTTGCCAGAGTACCCTAAATATTGATCGTGTGTGTTCATTAAGCAGTCCTGATAGCACTTTGAGCACTAGCTCTTCTGAACAGTCCAGTCCATCTCCTTGTAAAAGGCGCAACAGGTAAGGCTTAAAAAAAAGAACTGGGTGGTATGCAAAGGCTGTTTTCTAGAAGAACTCCTGTGATGTAGGGATATATGGCATAAGCTTTCCCATGCAGCTCTATGCATCATTGTGACAATTCATCTGGATATTTTTTGATATCTGGATATTTTTGAGGAGCAAATAAGACTAAAAGATTACAGGGGGAGAAGCCTTACCAAGCTGAGTATAGGCTTTCAGTTTTAATCTTGTATATAATGAAGACTTAGAATTGTTTGGAGTGTACATGTTTCTTGCTTGAATATGACAGCTGCATACAGATCCTGAAGATTATTGATACTGGTGTTTTAAATATATGCTCAAAACTTCGTTCTGAGATGCGAGCAACCATGTTTTTCTGGTGGACCAATGGGGACTAATGATGGATCAGTGGTTAAAGCAGTTATGCTACTAATTCTTAAATACAAATTTTAAACATTTAAGTTTTCTATACAGACTTGCAGGGGACTCAAATGAAAAGCTTTGTTTAGTTGTGAATGCCTTGAATTTATGATCCATTATGGAATTATCTTGCTTCCCTGACAACAATCACCATAGTAACTAGGCTCCCCCAATTAAAAAGATGAGAGAAATTACTAGGACTGAGCCAAATGTTCCACTGCTAACAGTTACAACATGAAACAGAGTGGGTGGTGGCAGTTTCTTCAGACCCCCCCAAAACTTACCTTTTTTATTGGTTCGCTGCTATTCATAGCCTCAGGGAGCTGTAGCTCGGGCATCTTTTTTTTTGTTTGAAAAATAGCTGTTTTTCCCCCTGGTAACAGTGACATGGCAGCCAGTCAGTTTAGTTCATTTGCTTAAAATTACACATCACTGCGAACCAGTGTTCCTCACAATCATATACAAAAGATTTTTCAGGGGGTGACCAAATATACATAGCTAGAATTAGTTTAATTACAGCTATTACATTTACAGACAAGAAATATGACAGCCTCTAAAAATATACATATCAAGCTTGTTATACTAAGCATGAATGAGGTGATCATCTCTACAAGGAACAGTAATTGCATATATTTAGTTCTGATTATTTTTTAGTGGCTACAGCAAAAAAAAAAAAGCTACCTCGTAGGCCATGCTTTTATGCAAATCAGAATGCCTGTCAGGGCAGGTGGCACCTTGGCTTCGCAGCATTCTTTCCCTAGAAATTATTCTGTTTTGCATTTTCTCAGCTTGCTTGTTTCCATTTGTTCATGACTGTTCCTGAGCCTTTTGGGGAACGTATTCTGTTAGAAACTGTGCTTCCCATTTGGCTGGAACCTCATGTAGTTATTTGGCTTCCTTTTATGTTATGTATGTATCTGAAATAGCATGGCAGATAGAAATTACTTAAGTGTGGATTTCCCTATTTTTAAACACTGAATTAAAATTATCAGCACCAAAAATGTGAGACTATTTCATGCCATAGTCTAGCAATATAGTAATTCCTCCTATAAATAACTTTTGTGCTGTTGATTGCTATTTTTCTTGGTTGCTGCAACCAAGTTGCTAAAAAATCTTGTTCAGGAATCAGAGGAACTATATGCACTCCCTCGCCAAGTTGGTCTGGAGTTTTAGGCTGGGTTGTCACCAGTATGCTGGTGATACCCAGCTGTACCTGTTGTCAGGTGACTGGCCAGATATTGCCCTGGTTAATTTGGCCAATTGTCTGAAGGCCATGGTGGAATGGTTACAGCAAAGCCAACTGAAATTTAATCCAATTAATATGGAGGTTCTGTGGCTGGACTGGGGCAGGGCAGGTGGTGATGGCCAGCTTCTGACTCTTGATGGTGTACGACTTACACTTATGCTGGCTGCCAAGAGCTTGGGTGTGATCCTAGATGTCTCCTTAACTATGGAGGCACACACCATGAATGCAGTGTGCTTGACTTTCTACTATCTATGCCAAGCAAAGCAGCTGGTATCCTATCTGTCACTGCCTTACCTAGTCACAGTAACCCATGCAACGGTAATAGCATGGCAGGTTAGACTACTATAAGTCGCTCTATGCAGGGTTACCCTGGAGATTGCTCTGGAAACTTCAGCTGGTGCAAAATGTGGCTGCTCAAGTCCTTACCTTCATGGCAGGTGCATATCCAACTGGTGCTCTGCCAACTGCATTGGTCTGGGTCGAATACTAGATCAGATTCTTTGTTCCGGTAGTAATCAGAACCATCATATCTGCCAGACCGCTCTCCTAATGCATTCCTCAAAGAGCCTTGCGATCAGTGAACAACAACTTGCTGGTGGACCCTGGTCCAAAAGTTGTCTGGCTGCCCTCAACCAGAAACAGGCCTTTTGGGGCTGTGGCCCTGGCCTGATGCAACTCCGTCAAGTGAGACCAGGGCCCTCTGGGAGCTAGTACAGTTCTGCAGGGGGTATAGGAGAAAGCCGTTCCACCAGGCCTATGGCTGAGAACAGCAACATCCATTGATCTTGCCTTCTTTCGCCTTTCCCCACATTTCTTCTCTATTTTTCTTCCCTCCCTTAGTTACAAACATAAAAATGTTGGTATGGGAGGTCATACTGGAGTTTTATCTCTTGGATTCTAATGGTATTGAGATTATGCTATGTTTTTATTAATATAGATTATAAAATATTAATATTTTAATATAGATATTGTAAGTCACGGAAGAGGGGCCTATAAAATGTACAAACAAACAGATAAACTGCCTGAATGACTGTTTTCAGGTGGTTGGAACTAGGACTGTGCATCTGGATAAAGTCCAACCAAAAATAAACCTGAAAAAAGCCGTTTCAGCATTTTTTGGGTTTATTTTCAGCAGGAAAAATTACAGCAATATAAGGGAGCTGACAAGTGGATCTGAAAAATGGTGAATATTTTCAGCATTTTTGGGGCTGCTTAGGCCTGCTGTCATTAAAAATAAAAAGATGGAGGGAACCCCTCTTCCTCTTCCCTGTTGCTCTTACCTGTAGCAGCATTGCTGGAGTCTGGGAGCTCAGAGGCAGCCCACAGGGAGCTAGGAGGCATCAGCATTACAGAGCTGAATTCTGGACTCCTGGAACCCAGTATTCAGCTCTGTGCCTGCTCCATGTGGAGTTCAGAAACCTCAGGAATCTTTCAGGGTTGGGTTTAATAGACCCACAAATTTTCAGCCCCCATCCCAGCTGGTATTGGGATTCAGCTTTTGCAGGGTTTTCTAAAATTCCTGGGATTATTTAACCCGAACCAGAAAAATGCCAAAAAAGATGCACACCCCAGTTGGGCCTCACAAGTGGGTACCCAGCTACTTCTACTGACAGTGCTTTTTAGAACACAGATTGTTCTGGAAAGGTAGAGCCCCACAATGTGAATTATACCAAGAATGGGTGATCTTCAGGCTTGCACAGTCTGCTTTTGAAGGAATGTAGTGCTGTACCAATGTGCCATAACATGTACAGCATGGTGTAGTGGTTAAGAGCAGGTGCACTCTAATCTGGAGAACCGGGTTTGATTCCCCACTCTGCCACTTGAGCTGTGGAGCCTTATCTGGTGAACCAGATTAGTTTGTGCACTCCAACACATGCCAGCTGCGTGACCTTGGGCTAGTCACAGTTCTTCAGCGCTCTCTCAGCCCCTACTCCACAGGAGGGTTTTTGTTAGGGAAGAAGGGAAAGGAGATTATCAGCCCCTTTGAGTCTCCTTACAGGAGAGAAAGGGGGGATATAAATCCAAACTCTTCTTCTTCTCTTCTACATTTACAGAAAACACTTGCATGCCTTTTGTTCTCTATTATTTTAAGACTTTCATGCCTTAGTTTAAATAAAACACTCTTGACTGTCAGTGAAAAATGTTCTTCAACTCTTAAAACCATCAGAAATCTTGTGGTAGGGTAAAAACTAACACAGTTATTAGGCATAAGCTTTTGTGGTAAAAGTACAGCAAGGAGGGGGAAAATGGCCACATGAAGCCAAAAAACAAGCAATACCCTAGAGATCTGTATGTCACTATTTTGTGCAGAGCACAAATGAATACATAATGAATTGACTCTCTTGTGACCAGCAGACAATCTGTAGTACAGCTTGTTTTCAAACACTTTGCCCTCAATCTGAGATACCTTCAGTCTGAAATTATGAAATGCCCTCAATCTGAAATTATGAAAGTAAGAACCACTAATTTCAGTGGAATGCATTTCTGCAGTTGTGAGGGATAAGAAATGTTTTGGGAAGAAATAGTCAATAGTAAAAGTTGGCACTGTGCCATGTGGAGCATGCCAACATTCTGCCCACCACTGAATTATGGAAAGCAGAAGTTGCTTGAAACAGTTCCTACATAAAATCATAACTGAGATGGCAAAGATGCCTTGAAGAGAATTAAATTTTATACAAGGTCAGCCCATTCCTATTCATATTGGCTGGATGAAATGTTGACAGTTTTCATTTTTGTACAGTTTGGAATCTCCTGAGGAGTTTATAGAGATGTTCTCTGCCTGTACTTTTTAGAATTGAAGCACAAGCCAGGAACTTTAACAGGTTCATGTTCAAACAGGAGAACTTAAAATATAAAATATTTCATGTGATTTTAAATTTTACCAATTTTTGCATCCATCCCTGTGTGTATATATATTACAGAAATAATAAGATCTACCTAACAGACAAATTATAAATCTCATAGAACACAACCTACTATATGTAATAGTGCTTTACTTTATTGCTGTACTGTAGTATGTCAGATGATGATCAAGAAAGTGGCTGTGATACTGTGGATAGCTCCCCCAGTTCGGACTCTTCAGGCCATGACAGCCCATTCCATTTTGCTGAAGATACCAGGGAAAACCCAGAAACAAGAACCTCAACAAACTTGGAAGCCAAACCAGCTGTTTGCACTGTGGTGGTGCCACCAATGAAAATAGAGAACAGATTAGATGCAAATGAGCAAATGGCACACAAAGGTAATCAGAACTTATTTGTTTTACTATGGTGGCATGTTTTGTTGAATGCAGCTTTTGTATTTCTGTCAGTTTATTTTTATACAGTCCCCAAATTAAAAAATAATTACATAAATACATGTGGCTTCTGCCTCCCTACAAAAGACTACCACTATAGGATTCTGCGACATACATAATATTTATAGTTAATAGCCAAAATCGAGATGTGTGGGAAAGTGTACGCAAGTGAAATATTTAAAGCATTACCTTTTTGACCTGTTCTTATATTTTGCTAGATGCCACCTGTCAACCACTTGTAAAACGTCGATCTGCCCGTACAAAGGCAAACTATCCTTCTGGCTTTGGTAACCGTCAACGAAAATTGACATCAGCATTCCATCAGCAGCACTCAAACCTCAGTCAGGTATATATGCACTCTGACATACAGATATAAATACACTAGAATGTGGTTGGAGATTGTCTTGGAAATCTGTATAATACTCACAATCCAAGTTCATCTGGTTGTTGATCTTATCGAAGTACTTGACCTGTTATGCTAACTCTTATCGAAGTACTTGACCTGTTAAGCTAACTACTTTTAATCAAGTTACCTTAGTTCAGATATCTGGTAAATAGCATTCTTTATCTTAGAGAGGCCTAATTATCTGGCAGCTGTAGGTTATACCGAATTTGCCTTTCAACTTCTGATGAGGGTTAGTGCCTAAAACATGGAGATCAGTCTTCGAGGATCTGCACTGATTCTTTATTGATTTCCTTGCATAAATCAAGACGTTGTTTTTGACAGCATGGTCTACTTCACATGTGGGGAAAGACTGCTTTTATTATTTACAATTTAACTATCATTTCTCTTGAGCAGGTTCAACACTTTGGATCTGGGACTCAAGAGTGGAATGGAAACTGTGGACCCTGGAGACAGCAAGCCTATATCCCAACCAATGTAGCCAGTCATGCATTCTCTCTTCAACACGGAAGTCCCACTCATACCTCAGTTCATGCACATTTGGCTGGAAGTGCACATCTTGGAGGACAGCCTGCTATTTTACCTTATCCATCATCTGCACCTCTTAGTACTTCTGCTCCTGTCGCTCACATCCTAGCCTCACCATGTACTTCAAGACCGATATTACAGCATCCCACTTACAGTATATCTCATCACAATGGCATAGTTCACCAAGTCCCAGTGGGCATAAATCCCCGACTCCTTCCTTCCCCAACCATCCATCAGACTCAGTACAAACCAATTTTTCCACCACATTCTTACATAGCTTCACCTGCTTACACAGGATTTCCACTGAGTCCAACAAAACTCAGCCAGTATCCATTTATGTGAGAGGGAACTTGAGTTCAGTATGCTGAGGAAGCTCAATGAAACATGTGTTGATTTGAGAGGAAAACATGGTAGTTAATAAATATTAGCCATGGCACAAGAAAATTATTTTTTTTAATCATGTCAGACTTTGGTGCAATTTAAACAACCTTGAGCTTTAACTCACTTTTAATGTGTATTTGCACATTTGGTATAACTTGTCTTTAGTCATGTTAACTTCTTATAGAGCAACTCCAGACAGGTGACTTATGGGAGCAGAAAACCAGTTTTGCTCCTACTATTTTTTATAAATTTGCCTTCTAACAAGTGCGAGACACGTCTACATTTGGGAAGCCATTTGAGTGTACAGATTTAGAGCAACAGATGCACATGTATCATCAGTATCATGTATGAGTAACTTGTTTGTGTTACATATCTTGGTGTTCCATGTCGAGTCACTTATCTGAAAAGGTTGAGCTGTTATTCACATTGCATGTGTCCTTTTGCATGGGCAAAAATAAAGTTGCCTAGAAAATTGCTCTTAAATGTTGGTGTCCTAATAATCTCAGCTGCATTGTAAACTGTTCCCACACATAGTGCCTTAAATATTTGAGGTTGTCAATGTTACTATATTATAAATGTTGAGGACTGCAGCACTTAACATTCAGATTTGCTGATTATTTGATAAAAGTAATGCTCTTTTTTAGGTGTGTGCGTGTGCGTGTGGTATAATTTTAGTACTGAGTGTGTTTTGTTTATCTAGAAGGCAGCATGTTTTGCTGTAGCTGAATTCTGCTACCGAATGATCAGCTTCAAGAGAAGCATTTTGTAGTGCTTTAGAGAAAAAGTTGATTCAGTAGCTGTTTTTTTAAAATTGTGTTTTATACTGTTCAGTGGAACTGCAATACAACCTAAGTAGTTTATTTTCAAAGTGTTTATGTCCAATTGGATTTAATATCCTGTTTAGAGGTGCAGTAGGCATGACTTGGATAGATTATTAAAGAAAAAGCAAAATGCGAATTGATTCATGCTGTGGTTTCATCTTAGCTTGAGCAAACCATGCAGTATTTAATAAACAGTAGCGAAGTATTTACTATTGAAGCTTGAAAAGATGTGAGTACTTTTTGTGCAATTTTTCATTTATGCATGAGAGAGATTTTAGCCTTTTTACATTATAGTATTTGTTCTAGCCTTTTGGGATGTTTTCTTATTTAATACATTCCGCCAGGGACAATAAATTACATGCTTTCCCCACCCCCCTAGGAAGTGCATCTTTTCTGTGTGTTTGTGTGTTTTGTTATTGTTGTTCGTTTTCAAGTAAAATTGCTTTTGCAGCACCAAAGACTTAATCTTAATCATCCATTTCCTATAAAAGGTAGCTACTTTTTCATAGACCTCAAGTATACTGTAGTGTTAGCAATGGGTTTAAAGGACGGTATTAAACTGAGGCTTTGTTCTAGCTTATGAGGCAAGTAATAAATTGTATCATTTATCTTGAATGTATCATAGATAAAGCTGCTATATAATGATTGCCACTTCAGATAGCTGTGAAATGAGGTGATTTTAACTAGTTCTTAGCCTTCTGTTTTCTGTATAAGTCTAATTACATGAAATGGAAGGGGGAATTGATTTTGTTTTGTTTGCTTTCATGTTTGGAGTGTTGTAACTATTATATTGTAAATGATGAAAGAAATTTCATATGTTACTTTGGGTGTGTTATTTGCATCAGTATTTTATCTCCATTAACGATCACTGCATATAAGTGGGTGTATCCATGTAATTTAATTTTTTGTGCGTTCATTTTGGCATTGTGTAGACACTTAACTGTATCTTGGTGACTTGACTTTTTTATAAACAAAAGTTTCTGGAATACAGTTCTTACAGCATGGACTGGAATAAGAGTGCAGAGTATTTCTGAGGTACAATCCTAAGCATATTTACTCAGAAATAAATCCTTTTGTGTTCAGTGGGGCTTACTCCCAGGTAATTGTGCTTAGGATTGCAGCCTTGGTTACTAACAGGTTTTTCTTTGTTCCATTAACACAAGCAGTGTTTTATTTATCGTATGTTTAAGTGAAATGAATGTGCCTACATTTGATTTACTTTTAATGATTGAAATACAGCAGTATTCATAAAAACCAAAACCAGCTGTGCATTTTAATGGCTGAAAATAAAATTGAGCTCCAATATTCCCTACAGTTTGGACCACAGCCTGAGAGCCATAGGCATAATTTTACATGTTCAGTCAAGCTTTTGACCTACTGTTCTTTTTCTAGAAGCAGCTTCTGTCCTGCATCAGAAAAAGCTTTTTTGAAACTTTGCAGAAGTTTTAAAAGTTTGTGATGCAGCATGAGAAGCTGGTGTTCAGATGAGGAGTAAAAAGTTTTACTGGCATGGATAAATTCTGGAGGCTACCTAAACTAGTTCTCTGAATTTTGGTTTCAGCGGTTTTTCATAAACAGCATTTTATATAAATACAAATTGTGTGTATATATAAATATATAAGCAAGAACTATCTGACTTAAGTGCAACATGTTCAGCACATAGTAAAGTTTAAGTAAACTAAGTCAACAGAACAGATAAGCAGATTCTGCTCCTTACTGCTCGTGGTTCAACAAATTCTGATTTTCTGTTAACTCCTTGGCATGGAGAATTGGGGTTGCTTGGTGTGATTTCCATTGCTGGCAGTGGACTTGGTAAAAATTATACACATCAGAAGTTGACTTTTCTATAAAGAGAACAAAAATTGCTTTTTAAATTTACTTGGACCCTTTCTTGCTCTTGAGTATTTATTGTACTTTTAAATTATACTTAGGATATAAAGCTAATTATAATTGGCACAGTCTGCCAAGTTGAAATATGAAACCTCTGCAGTCAATATGCCCCAACTAAAGTTCATAGCCTTTAATGTATAGTAACAAGCAAATGTTTTTTATTCCCTTGTGATTTAAAAACAAACAAAGGCCTGCTGCAACCAATCTTGAGCATAATGTGTGACTCTGTGATTTTTCCATCTCTGTAGTCACAACTCTTATTCCACAGCAGTTTTTTTTAAATTCAAGTTTACTTTGGAATAAATAACTTGTGACTTCAGAGGATTAACTGTGTCTGTGCAGCACTGCCTGCAAGATAAGGGTGTAAATCTGGAAAAGTTGTCCCATATACAAAATCCTATTGATCTAATGCCTTTTAAATAAAACACTGCAGGATGACAAAATTGCATACTGTTTTTAATTTGGAGATTAATTTTATATGACTTCCTTGTATTCAGTTTTTAACTTTAATTCAGGGTGTGTTTTGATCAAATATACTACTGTGTTAACTAATTTTTAATATTATCTATTTACTGCTAATTTTAAGTTGATTTGTGTTGATTAAAAGCTAAATCACACTGCAAGCTGTAGAAAGATTTGTTTTAGAATTAATGATATTGATTTGGTTTCTAAGTTTGAACTGTTACAATTTAACAATCAGTTGTAGACTTGTGGCTTTTTGTTCTTGATTTCTGTGCTACACTAGTTTGCCATGTAGCAATTGCACTGTGCAATATTACAATAAGAGGACTGGGAAAATTTTTATGGATGTAATGTTTCCTACAGGTTGCGATAGTATTTCTCTCTAGTTCTCAGTGATTTAAATGTGACCAAGCCTTCTGTACTTTGTCACAAAAAGCGGGTTTTCCAGGTGACTATTTTGGTGAGTGTCAAAATAAGAATTTATGGTGTATTACTGTCGAGATTCACTTTGAATTAAAATATATATTACAGCGATTTGGAAGTTGACTTTTATTTTCATTAAAAGAAATTATGATCAAATAGGCCTGTACTCTGAAAGATCTATCCTGACACATTATTATGTTTGGAGGATATATAAAAACTCCTGTTGGGTTAAAGTGGCCATCGATACTTCCTATCATGTGATCTCAGTGGAAAACAGCTTTATAGACTGCAGATCTGTCAAGTTTTCAACAATCACTGGAAAAGTGATTGTCTGTGTTGTAACACTGAACTTTATTGACAAATGAGCCCCTTGAACAACTAGAGTTGCACGAGGACACTGGGAGAGAGCTCTCTGGAAAGGTCACTTGTTTGTTCCATTCCCATGCAGTAAGTTATCATGTAAAAAATCACTGTAACAGAACTCTGCAGCAGCCAGCCATCTTAGCCAAGCTTCTGCTGTAAGAAAAGATCACACACACACACACACAAACTATCAGAAAATTATCAGTGTAATCCGGAGGAGGGGGGATTAAAGGCCACTGAATGTGGTGTGAAGCCAGCACCAACATAAATGCCACTTAAAACTGATGTAAATGGCATCTGTGCTGGTGCAGGAGCACTTACCTTGGCGCTTTGGAGCCATGCGGCTATGCAACCTCTGGGCCCCAATTCTGCTGCAGCACCAGTGCTTTTCCGGCATAGGAACCCATGCCAGCACTGATGGGGGCGTTTCCAGGACGGAGCTGAATTTAGTTGGCTTCCTGAGTCCTTTTACCCCAGGAACCCCCCCTCCCCCTCAATTGGTGTGGACTTATGTCAGCAATAAGGAGGCACACCCCATTGGGCTGCATAGGAGTTTTTCACTGCCACTGGAGAAGGTTGCCTGTTTTCATGCTGGGTGTAGTGCTCCAAACCTCTGTGGAGGTGGTGAGGCTGTGACGTGCCTGACACAACTACTCCCCTCTTAGAATTACCTCACCCCTCAGGATTGAGCTGTATGCTGTTATTTCTAGCCCTTGGAAGTCTTGCATATGTTACCTAATAGCAAATGTTATATCTCAAGGTAACAGTTGCATTTTAAGTCTAAGTAAATAAAATCCTGATATGCAGCATCAACTACTGAAATATAATGATATCATACCTCTACTCCTTTAGAAAAAAACTAGCGTTCATATAGCAAAGGCCTCTGAAGATATGAATGTAGTTTAAGAGTTCTCATGATTGAAAACATAGAGGCTGGCCAGACTATAATATGGGTATCTTGCAAATCTGGGAATTCCCTTAGGTTCTAAAACACAAAGATATATCCCGCTAATACATAAACCTCAATATAAAGAGCACAGTGCGTTTATTGTGCTAGTGTGATTCCTAAACATCCACATCTCTATACTTAACAGACTGCCACTATTTACTATTGCCTAACAGATAACAATTCCTTATTACCAAACATACAATTCGTACTCATAACACAAACATACAACTCTTACTCATAACATACAATTTAGACACACAATTAAATATACTAACATACAAGAAACCATTAAGAATGTAAGAGGTTGGGGGTGTTAGCCCTTTCATGTAAAAAAACAGTTTATGTAATCCAATTTTATTAGCGTCCTCCTCTTGAACCATGAAACCAAAATAACTCAGTTGTCCATAACAAAATTGCAATGAGGCACAAGTCTTGGAGACCAGCCAAATAGATAGGCTTCTCTTCTCTCTCCGTCCTAGAGTCTAAAATGGGCTCCGTGGTGTATTCCACAAAAAGGAATCTTCTTCAGTAGAAGCTCAGCATAAGGTAGTCAATCATTTGATAAGGGCATCATAAGCTGTTAAGCTGCCTGTCCCTCCTGACTTGAATCCGAGTTACTGGTAACAGGGGTCTCTTGCAAATCTGGGAATTCCTGAGATTCTGCAAGGTACTTAGGGATACAGTGTATTTTGCAAGACAAAGATTGTGCTCATCCAGATAATGTGAGAAAGGTTCTCCTCTCAATTTCATAAGAATAGCAGATCTTCTGTCTTATAGGAAGATGCCTGTTCTGAAGGGTAAAAGCTAGTATTGATGCCATTACCTGAGGAGCCTAGCATTCAGGTTATCCCAGACTTCCAGTCAGAAAATGTCCTGATTAGTTGCCAGGAACCACTAGCTCACCTACAAAAAGTCTGATGGGTTGACTAACACCAAGGAGGTATAGGCCTAGTATAGTTGTTAAAGTTATTTCATGTTTAAAAATGAAATTCAAATTATCTAATAGCATTCATGAACTAGTTTTCAATGCAATGGATTTTATCAAAGAAATAGACAACTCCACTTTGCATCCAGAGAAGACTATAGCTTTTGAAATTTTCAACTGAATACCAGAAATGTGGGCATTGCCCTTTTTCTGTATTCAGGTCTTGAAAACTTTTCGAAGACCCTTCCCACCCCTGTTCAGCCAACCTCTGATAGAAGTAATTAATCAGTAAGGAAGTACCTTGTGTTGGGCACAAAGTTTTCCAAAAGGGATGAGGTTGATTAGAATTTGGTCTTCTGAGTTGTGACTCTATTCAATTAACAACCCCCTGGGCATTGACTTGTACCCCATGTGCAGAGAATACACCATTTTTTCTTAAACTTTGTTTTAAAAGTGTCACTGATGCAACTCTTATTATTTGAAGACAGAGACCATGGAGTATACACAGCTTTCCAAGTACTTTGAAAGTAACTGTTTGGTGGATGGTGGACTCTGATGAGAAAGGAGAGGAAGGCTTGGGACGGGCATGAGAAAGTTAAAACCTGGACTTCTAAAGTTTGAAAATTGCTGGTTTCTGTTATTTTCAGCTAATAAAATTTATATTCTGCCTTTCTGCCCTCATAGAACAACTTAGGTGGCTAACAAAATATACATAATCACACTATAAACCCAGCCCAAAAGAACAACTTGTTATTGAAGCAGTTAACACAAGAGTTGAAATACGTACAAAGACATAAAAACAATTGGAGCATTGGTAAGGAGGGAGGAGTCCCTGAAGGAATACCTATGAAACTGCTGGCAGAGGATGGCAACAGAAAGAGACAAACAAATCTTTCTAGGGAGAGAGTTCCAGAGCTTTTGATGCCATGACTGAAAAGAAGAGGAAGAAGAGTTGGATTTATATTCCCCCCTTCTCTCCTGTAAGGAGACTCAAAGGGGCTTACAAACTCCTTTCCCTTCCCCCCTCACAACAAACACCCTGTGAGGTAGGTGGGGCTGAGAGAATTTTGAATAACTGTGACTAGCCCAAGGTCACCCAGCTGCCATGTGCTGGAGTACACAAGCTAATCTAGTTCACCAGGTAAGCTTCCACAGCTCAAGTGGCAGAGTGGGGAATCAAACCCGGTTCTCCAGATTAGAGTGCACCTGCTCTTAACCACTCTTAACCACTACACCACACTGGCTCTCAACACTCTCCCAGGTTGCTACCTACCTAATATCAGAAGATACCCGAAGCAGGCCCTCTAAAGACGACCCTCGTGGTTGGGCAGGTTCAAAGGGAGTAGACTGTCATTCAATTACCTTGGTCCCAGAAAAAAATGGAGAACCAAGATTGAAGTGATATGGTCCTTAGACCCTCCCCTGTCAACCTCCTGGCTGTAGCATTCTGTACCAATTGAAATTTCTGAACATTTCTCAAGGGCAGCCCTAGGTAGAACTCATTGCAGTAATCTAATCTAGATGCAACCAGGGCATTCACTTTAGTAGCTGGATCTTTTCTGCCCAGGAAAGGCTGCACCTAGCTAACCAGTTAAAGCTGATAAAAGGCACACTTGGCCACAGTTGCCATCTACTTATCCCACTGGCGTAATGCCCATTGGGCAAGGTGGGCAGCTGCCCAGGGCATCACCTTGTGGGGGGCATCAAAATGCTGGGTTCGTTTTTGGGTATTTTTAGTGGTTTTCCATTTTTGGCCTGCAGGGGGCGCAGTTTTTAGGCTAGTGGCACCAAGATTTCAGCGTATCATCAGGAGACTGTCCTTATGCTACTCCCCAAGTTTGGTGAGGTTTGGTTCAGGGAGTTTAAAGTTGTGGACTCCCAAAGGGGGTGCCCCCATCCCTAATTGTTTCCAATGGGAGCTAATAGGAGATGGGGGCTACAGTTTTGAGGGTCCATAACTTTGGCCCCCCTGAACCAAACTATACCAAACCTGGGGGGTATCATTAGGGCAGTCTCCTGATGAGACCCTGAAAGTTTTGAGACTGTGCCTTCAGAAATGTGCCCCTTCCAGCCTGCAACCCCCATTGACAGCAATGCAGAAAACTCAATGCAGAACAAAGATTATTGGGCAAATTTCGAGATGTGCTTGCAGGGAGGGCATTTTTGGACATATCAGCACCAAAATTTCAGGGTATCATCTGGAGACTGTCATGATGGCACCCACAAGGTTTGGTGCAGTTTGGTTCAGGGGGTCCAAAGTTATGGACCCTCAAAAGGGTAGCCCCATCTCCTTAGCAAAGGGTAGCTCCCATCTCCCCCTAAACCAAACTGCACCAAACTTGGGGGGGTCCCATCAGGACAATTTCCAGATGATACCCTGACATTTTGGTCCTGATACATCCAAAAATGCACCCCCTTCAGGAACATCCCAGAAATTTGCCCAAGAATCTTTGTTCTGCATTGAGTTTTCTGTATTGCTGTCAATGGGGGTTGCAGGCTGGGGGGGGGGCACATTTCTGAAGGCACAGTCTCAAAACTTTCAGGGTCTCATCAGGAGACTGCCCTGATGATACCCCCCAGGTTTGGTGCAGTTTGGTTCAGGGGGGCCAAAGTTATGGACCTTCAAAACTGTAGCCCCCATCTCTTATTAGCTCCCATTGCAAGCCTTTATTGGCATAGACAACAGTACAACAATAATAAAAATGGATTAAAAAGCATATACAAAACAGGAAATAAATGTTAGGTCGAAGGAAATCTACTGGCGTTTAGTAATTTCCAGGAGAAAGTCTGCCACTATCATACAGAGAGAAGGATCAGGATTGTCCAACAAGTAGTGTAATCTAATTAAATCGGGGAGATCAGGTAAATGTAAAGGAGTAAGATTTACATACTTGGATCTGATTTGCTTGAATCTGAGACAGTGTAGTAATTGGTGGGCCAGAGATTCAACTGAGCCATCATTACATGGGCACAATCTTTTAGCCTTTTCTTGCTTATTAAATCTGCCATGTAACAAGGCAGAAGGCATAACATTAAACCTGGCAAGCATTATGGTTCTCCTTTGAGCAGGGTTTATTAAGCAATACAGGTAGTGTGCCAAGTGGCCCCGTTCAAATGGGAGAGAAAAATACAGGGGGGAGCACGTTTTCTTGGCTGCGGTGATTAGGGTAGAGAACTCTCTATCCAATAGTTGACCTTTTAATTTTCTATAAGCTTCTGAATAGGACAAAGGGCAAAGTGAATCCACTGACAGTCCAATAGAGGCCATTTTTTCTTCAATTATGGAAAACCAGGGGTTGGAATGGGTGTCAGAGAGCAGACGGTGGACAAGGGAATTACAGTCCGAGAGAAAATGAATTCGCAGCCAGAATCTAAAAGCCCTCAGCCAAGCGACTGATTCCAAGGAGTTTTGACCTAACTCCAGACCAAGGGCTGCATAGGGCACGCAATTTGGGGATTAGCTCCCATTGGAAACAATGGGGGATGTGGCACCCCCTTTGGGAGTCCATAACTTTGGACTCCTTGAACCAAACCTCACCAAACTTGGGGGGTAGCATAAGGACAGTCTCCTGATGATACACTGAAATTTTAGTGCTGATATGTCTAAAAATGCACCCCCTGCACGCACCAATGTCCTGGTACAAAAAAAATTGGTCGTGGTGGAGTGGCCACCCATTGGGGGGGGGGGGGGCGGGCATCCAACTCAGGTTTTGCCCAGGGCTACAGTTTGCCTTGTTATGCCCCTGACTTATCCAGCAGTCAGACTGAGTCCAAGAGCACCCCAGCCTGCAGACCTGTTCATTCAAGGAGAGTGCAACCCGATCCAGAATGAGCAACCACTTAAATCCTGGGATGGACCTTTTGCTCACCAGTAGCATTTCCATCATTCTGGTAGGATTTAAGTTTCAGTTTAGGTGAGTGTTTAGGTGATTGTTTCCAGTTTCTTTCACTGGACAAGAGAGTAACAAAAAACATTGGAAGGTTTCTGTTGTGTTGTGACCAGAACATACCAAAGATGTCTGATGATCCTGGTTTGAGACCGCTTTTACCAAGGAAAAGAATCCTCTATTGACTGTTAACAAAAATCAGCCCCATGCCAGACCTGTCATCTCAGACCATCCTCTACACCTGTACAGCCAAGACTCAGAGTAAGACTGAGACAATTCAATCTGCTACATATATAACTTCCAGAGTTTGCACACTAAATCTCAGACAAATAAAGGATGAAAGGGTGATGAAGCATTTAACCAGCAAATAAATTTATTATCCTTACAAGATGACTAGACAGGCTCAGCACGAAACCTTGAAATAGCAAGCGGTTTTTATTATGGAATCCAAATAAAACCAGTCACTTTGTACAAAACTAATCTGCAGTTGTATTACTTTAAGTCAAATGCCCTTTTCCCCCCTGCTTGGCTAGAGAATAGATACAAGGGGCAGCTCCAATTGGGACCAGAAGGTGTGGTGAGGATAACAGAATTCAGGATGAGAAAACAAGTCACTAACCTTGATGCAGTGGGAAAGGAAAGAGACTAGGAAGAAGAACATGAAAGGCTGGATCTGAAAAGGAAATCAAAATGAGAGAGAAAAGATCATACACTACTTGACATAAACAGTAAAGGTCTAATGCTGTTGGTGCAAACTAGGCCTTTCCTAGTGTTGGACACCAGACTAAAATTAATATTGGAACTTAGTTGTCTTTGGTGGGTTTAGGACTGTATTCTGATTGGTTCATCTCAGGATCTGAGACCCTTATTGGTACAAACTTAGAATTCGGGCTTGGATAGAACAATGTAGCCATTCAGTGGTGGCAAACCTATGGCACTCCAGATGTTCATGGACTACAGTTCCCATCAGCCCCTGCCAGCATGGCCAATTTGCCATGCTGGCAGGGGCTGATGGGAATTGTAGTTCATGAACATCTGGAGTGTCATAGGTTCACCACCGCAGCTATAGGAAAAAGGGCATAAATAGAACATAGACCTTAGATAGGTATTAAGACTTACACAAATATGTTCACAGTATCTGAGACGTGGTCCTTCTTGGGTTTAGCATTCCATGGAGAAATATCACATTCACCACATTCACATGATAATATACACACAGCATAGGATAACACACAAATGCATTATGCGCCAGCAATTGAGCACATAGCAATTGAGCAGATAGCTCAAATTGAGCACATGGCTTCTGCCACATGTATATACTTAAAAATGTCACTTAAAGGAGCACACCTTGCAAATTAAGATCATAATTAGATTAATGCATAAAATACTTGGATACATAAAGGCTATTTATTTAATTGGAGATACATCAGTATTCAAAAGCATTATCGAAGGTTGCTATATGGATCTAGAAACACAGTCCTTTGCCTTGGATCTAATGGTGACCTTGTACAAACAGAAGGAAATTTCACTAATGAAATTCCCATTATAGTCCCCCTCCAGTCACATACCTTATCTGCTCAGGTGTATCTACTGACAGTGGCACCCAGAACAAGCACTGAAATTGCACCTCCCCCTCTAAAAAAATCTGACAGCTCTTTCCAGGGACGTAGGTATAGATTTTTTAATGGGGGGGGTTCGGGGGTGGCGCCATGCCCCCACCTGCCCCTGGGGGTGTGGCCATGCCTCCCAAGCCCTGCCCCCGGTCTCAGGGCTTATAAAAGCTAAGTATTGTACAAGTCTAAATATACACAGGAAATGTTCTCTAATGTTGCAGATAGTCTTAAAAATAATCACACTACATATCCTAAAAATAATTTCACTTATTCCACAATACAAGAACATAATGGATCCCCCTCCTCCCCTTACTCCCTAAAGTTATTAATTTTCTTGTTGGAAAAAAGGAAGGGGGTGTCATCAGGAATAACCTGGTTTTCCCTAGGGTTTTTTTGTCCTGTTTTTTGCTCAGGGCCTCCACACACTACCCAATACCCATGTTTCATCTCCAGTCAGAACTGCTGAAGGCAGTTATATGAAATCCCTCCCCAGCAGGAGCCTTTTTCACTGCCAGCTTGAAATGTTTCTTCCTCTGAGAGCAAGCACCAGATTATATTATGTGGAATATGTCCAAATGATATGCAGTGTCTTACTGATTTTTCAGTAATGTTAAGTATAAGTAAAAGATTACATAGTCCTTGTATCATAACATAAATATCAGAAAGTTTCAGTAGTTTTATACAGAGTGTACATGGTCAGGCCTTTTTACCACAGCAATCGAAAACCAAATTAATAACTGAATCAGGTAGACTCAAAAGTATATTATCTTCTACCGGCTGCTGCATGGTGTCATAAACAAAATGATATAAAACCTTTTTTTCTGTAACTACTCATTGCTTAAATAACATTTGGAAAATAAAGACTGATATATTGATGTTTTGATAATAGAATCTAATACCATATCAATACCACCAGAGGGCTCTGACCCATTGATTGAGATTAAGCTGACCCTGGTAGAGCTCTGAAAATGTCTCTTGGTGTCGGAGAGATTCAAGGAAAATTCCTGACCTTTGCATTTTCAGCAGGCAGATGTCATTTTTTTTTCTTGCTCACAGAAACTAGAGTGGAACCTGACACAAATAGCATCACATTATGTCCACATGCCTGCTGGCATTAAGCGCAGAAATGCAACAACAGGCTTAAAATCATGACCTGAAATATCTTCTCCCCACCACTATCTCTTTTTTCTTATTTTCAGCATTCATCCTGATGAAGGGTTCAGGTGAACTCAAACATTTGCATGCTGTTTTGTATCATTCTGTGTAATCTAAGACAAGATATTAAGATTGTGCTTTGTTTTTAGATTTTGGATAAGTGTGGCTGTAAACAGCTTCTGTGGTAGTCACATCCTTGTTCCTGCTATCTCATAGATAAGGTCATGCAGCAATCACATAAATGAGATGTGTTAGTTTGTTAGTATTGCTGCAAATTGTATTTTCTGTACCTTTGATCTGTTTGGCTTTATTATGGGTAAAAACTTTAAGACAAAATGGAACAGTCCATGGAAAGCATATTTAAAAGTTGTCAGGATTGGATACCATCAGGGCAGGGAGGCCAGGGCTACTGGCCATTCTCTTCCCATCCACAAACAGGAAGAATAGGGGATGAGAATATTAGAGCACCTATAGCCTTAGATTTTCAGATGATCTTGTGAGTTTCTAAACTGAGAATATTTTGTAGCATATGTGCCTCCCCTTTTGCTTTTTTTGCTGTTTTCCTTTAAAATTTGCTTCTCTTTTTATAAACATAATTTTCCAGATGTTTTTCCTTCATCCTCATATTTTAAAAAATTATATACTTACAAGCAGGATTTTCACATTTGAAAATAAGAACGTCATCAGAAAAACTAAACTATTTCTTTTTATTTATTACAAAACAAAATAATATAGCTGGTGAAAATTATTCAGGTATGCAATCATTCCTCCATAAGTGAACACACAAAAACCTTACACCAGGGATGAGAAACAGTTTTGGGGAACAAAGCCAGAATGGTACAACCACCTGGGACAAGTTAAAAAGAGGATGAAATGAACATAGAGAGCAAATGTCAAAGTCATGCAGAGCAGCACCTGCAAACATTACCTGATCAGCAGTTTCATATCTGGATTAAAAATATAGAATGTGAAATTTAGGGTTTGTTTCTGTTTGGGAAGACTATAACATGTAGAAATTACTCCCGCCACCCATTTGCAAATCTTACGATCAGGTAAAGAACTTTACACCTACAAAGAAAATGGGGAATAATCATCATGGTCACCAAACCCCTCCCCTCATGACTGTTGAGACTTTTGCTTTAATCTTTCTTGTTTGGGCATAGATTTGGAATGAGTTTGGAGAGATCAAAAAATACCCAGAGCCTGGCTTCAACCAGTATACTCAAACAAGAAACAAACAAACCACACCCTCCCCCCAACTATTATCAGCTGCAATGGATAGCTAAGATGGTGTAAGCAGTAGAGGTGATTTTTCAATAGCTACTCCCCTGCGCCCCAGCATTTCCTTGCAGTATTATATCAGTAATCAACTGCTATTTTGTACCCCAAATTTGTTCATAAATGTATTTTTTCACAGGAATGGCACAATGGCAGCCAAGTTTGATGGTAAGAACGATTCTTTTACTTCCCCCAAGAGAATACTTGGATTGGCTCTTCTGAATATAGGAGGGCCAGAGGTGCTGTCTGTAATGTGACATTTAAAGCAAACATGCTTGTCTATCCATATACTTTTTATCCTTTCCATTTTCAAAATGGACATTTCCATCAGTCAGTTTCCTATTCATATCATTTATGTACTGTATAGAAAATGTCAGTTACCAAGAAGGATAGGATTTGGGAAGATGACACAAGATTTGCACTCATACCGTTCCTGTCCACTGTGATCCAGATCAGCTATGTGACAGTATACGGTCCTTCTGCTGGAAACCCTTTCTGGCCATTATATGTTAATTGACACATTCTTTCTTTTCCCTCAACATCTGTTCAAATGTTTGTGACATTTTTATTTTGGTGCTCCACAAGAAAAGCTGTTTTGACAACCAAAATAAATATTTCGAACTGTTAGAGGGAATTATCAATTTATCTTTGGAAGACAGAATACTGTCTGTATTAGAGGGGGGTTCTGTGCACCCTTAAAAAATGAGTATTAAAAATGCCCAGATTTCAACTATCCTTTGAAGTCAATGGGTTCACCGCTACAGACTGAACTGTGTTGTAGAACCATTTCAATTCAATTTTGGAATCTTTGGCTATTTATATTGATACTTTCTTACAGCCTTTTGTTAGAAACATGCCCTCACATATCAAAGACACTTCAAACTTTATTAATAAATTAGAAGGCAAAATATGTTTGGAGGGTGCAACTCTGATCACTTTGGATGTACACCAATATTCCTCACGAGGAGGTACAATTCGTTTTACTAGATGTTTTAAATAATACAGTGTCTTTAAATCCTCCCTCACACTTCGTTATTGGGCTCATAGAAATCATCTTAGATCATAGCTATTTCAGATTTGATTACACTTTTTATATTCAATGCAAGGGTCTTAGCATGGGGTCCAGTTTTGCTTCAAGCACTGCAAATTTATATATGCATAGCTTTGAAATGGAATATATTAATAATGCTGACTTTAATCCATTAGTATATAGACTACTACAAAAGATATATAGATGGCCTGTTTCTGATCATTAAATCATGTTTAACACCTGGTTAAGATAAATCTCATAGGTGTTGCTTATTTCACTGATTTATATATATGCATAGTATTGTATACTTCATTTACACTTTACAGATGAAATAGCCATAAGGGACACGTTTGCCATTGATCTGGTATATGTGAGTATGATATTTTAAAATCAGTTATTAATTAATTTATTAATATAAATTGAATATTAATCATTCCATATCTTAAAATTTTATAAATACTATTTTAATGATCAGCTATCAAATTTTCTAATCTGCATAAATTCATAAGATATTCTATAAATAATTTATTTGGCATATATTTTTATACATACAAATTATTTCGTATTTTTGGATACATTGCTACTATGAATATGTATACATGTATTTTTAATTGGCATAATAACATTTGTAACAATTATATATGCATTTACAATTTTTAAATTGGCATATTTTTCAAATTAAAATTTTTAAATCTACATTTTCTAAAAATTATATACAAAAATAGTGTATTTTTTGAATAATTTATCTATTTAAAGATACACATTTTTAATGGAATGCTGGAAATCAAACCCGGAGCTGGGAATCAAACCCGGTTCCTCCAGATTAGATACACAAGCTCTTAGCCTCCTACGCCACTGCTGCTCCATCCAGTCCATCCCCCTGCCATTCAGGAACGTCAAAGCACTCTCAACAGATAACCTCCAAAGAAGGAGACTCCATCACCCTTCGAGACAACGTATTCCACTGCCAAACAGTTCTTACCATTAGGACATTCTTCCTAATGTTTAGGCGGGATCTCTTTTGACAGAGGTCACTTACAAACCTTTGATGGAACCCTTTACTCTTTGAGAAGCTAGTGGAACAAAGTTTGGAAGTGGTTGATAGTGCTTTCTCTCTAAAGCCAGCTTGATGAGGGTAGATAACATGGTTAGCAATCTCTCAGATTTCTTCTTTGTGTAAAAGGTGGTTGCTATACAACATTGCAACAACATTTAATAACTAATTAAGTGACAATTGTAGGGTTTAGTCTTACTCTCCTTCTTAAAGACTGAGACCACAAATGCTTGATTTTCAGCCCAATCCTGAAAGACTTTATTCATTTATCTGAGTAAATACTTTGGCTAAGATTGGTGCCCACCAATTAGGAAAAGATTTATACCAGTCTGGTGGAATTAAATCCTCATCAGTGGACTTATTGGAAGCTAATGACGCAATAAGATTTCTGACCTTAAGTTCAGTGACTGTGGGACCTGTCCTGTATGGCTCACATCTCTTCTGATCCCTGCTGTGCTCTTGGGGGAAAATGTTGCAGCAGTGACCAGAACAGCCTTTTAGTCAGCTGTACCTGCTGCACAGGCATTGACCTTTTTTGGTGTAGAAAGATTTTTTTTACACTTTTGTAAACTTTCAAGCATCAAATGTTATGTTTTACATGTGGCTGCCCTTAAAAATGAGGTGAGAACATACTCATTTTCCCCTAACCCATGGGCTGAGCTTCCCCATACCAAATTTCAGTTGTTATCATTGGCATAGCAAGGATTGGTGTGGGGAGTGGGGCTGGAGCCTTGGGGTGCATTACAGGAGGCTAGGCTTCCCCTGCCAACTGCACCTTGATCCTGCACTCCCTGAGGATTTTCCTTCAGTAGGCTTTGTTCCTCCATGTGCCTATTTGATTACATTTCTGTTAATTTTCCTTGGACAGACGTTAGAGAATTTCCTGGTCCAGCTCTTCCTGATTCTCCTCTTTCTGGTCCCCCTTTTAAAAATTGGTGTTACATTGCAACTCTCCTGCAGTGGCTGAATTTAGCAATAGGTTACATGTTCAGGCTAGTAGATCAGCTATCTCATATTTGAGTTCCCTAAGAATTCTCAGGTATATGCCCTCAAGACCTCGATAATTTTGGTTTTTTATTTCCCTAGTATATCTAGAACTCCGACTCTTGCCACCTTAATTTGACTCAGTTCTTCAGACTCTCTTCCTGAATATAGTGGCTTTGGCCTTGGGTACAAGCTCCACACTTTTCATAATGAACACAGAAACAAAAAATTAATTGAGCTTTTCTGCCATCTCCCAACTTCCTTTAGCAATCTCTTTAATCCAAAAACCCAACTGCTTCTCTGGGTGATTTCCTGCTCTGGAAATATTTCAATAATGTTTATTGCTTTTAGAAACCTGCTTCTCAAATTCTCTTTTATGTGCCTAATTATTATCTCACATTTCTTTTGTTAGAGCCTATGGTCCCTTCTACTCAATTCATTGGGACACACCTCTGCTTTTTTAAAAGCCTCTTTACTTTTTGTAGCTTCCTTGACTTGTGTTGTCAAGCATTCTTTTAGACTTGGCAGTACCTTTCCTAACCTGGGGAATGCACTCTACCTGGGCTTCAGTGTGGTTTTAAATAGCTTCCAATAATCTTCTGGGATTTGGCTCTCTTGTGTTTCCCTTTCAGATTATTTTTAACAATTCCCCTCATTTTTGTAAAGTTACTCCTTTGAAATGTTACAGTTTTGGAATTTAGGAGTAACCTTCTATTGACATGAATGCTGAACTTAACAGCATTGTGGTCAATGTTCCCAACTGATGCAGCAACTTCGACATCTATCACCAAGTCTTAAGCCCGATTCAGTACCAAATCCAAGACTACCACCCACACCCTCTTATGCTGTCTGATGAAGGAAGCTTTGACTCTCAAAAGGTTACACCCTGAGATTTTTGTTGGTCTCTAAGATGCTACTGAAATCAAATCTAACTGTTCTTCTACAGACTAACATGGCAACCCTCTAAAACTACCCTCTTACTGGCTCTGTGGCAAACTGTTCCTGTGCACAGTCATTTATGTCTAGGAATTTCATTTCCTCAGCATGACTTGAGAATTCTACTCTGGGGGCAGTCATTCCAGTTCCAGAACACTTATACCACTCCCAGGGACTGTTCTTCCACTCTGGGAGCTGCAAAGAGATAAGAGATTAGTTTATCTCTTTCCAGGGACCTTAATTCCACTTAGGTGGCTATCATTCCAGCCCCAGAACATTTATGCAACTCCAAAGAACACTCATTCCTATCTGCCATTGACATGAATGCTGAAATTAACAATGTTTTCTCTGATACTGTGAAAGAGACAGGGTCCCTAACTACAGCACAGAGGTGCTATCGTCTCAAGGTTTCGAGGACCTTTATGTTACTTCCAGGGACCATCATTCCACTTGGGTGGCTTTGATTCCAATCTCGAAGCATGTATGCCATTCCCAGGGTTCTGCCTTCCGCTCTGGGGGCTATCATTTCCAGTCCCAGAGGTGTTCATCTAGTTTCAGGGGCCATCAATCCACCTTGGGGTTGTCATTTCAGGCCCAGAGGTGATTTCTCAGAATCTCTTCCACATTTCATTGCAGCTTTTTTGTCCCGTAATGCATTTTAAAGTCAATTGGCATTCCTGACTCCCATAATATCCAATGGGCTTTCTGGCACATCCCTTTGTTCCAACGGGCATTCTTGTCATGACTTTTAGTCACCCCACAGGATGTGGGACACCTTTAGGATCAACATAAAAGTACATTGTGCTGATGGGTCACAAGGAATTAATGGCAACCCCATGAAACTCCAGAAGGTTTCAAGGCAAAAGATCAATAGAGATGGCAGCCCCAGTCTTCCTTGGTGGTCTTTTATCCAAGTTACCAAGGCGCTTAGATTTCCAGCTCCGACCAGCTCAGGTTAGTCTGGGCTATGAGGTGGGCTACGAAGATCCGTGGAAAGGCGCTGTGGCAAATTGGCCGTGCCCTTCCAATTGGGGTGCAGCAGCTCCGGGGGCCTCTCCCCTCCTTCCCTCAGCGAGGGCTTATTGAGCCCAGAAGAGGTCCCTCTTACCTCAGGAGCCGGGCTCTCTCGACATCTCGAAAGCGGGAAAGGGGCGGAGGGTTGCTACGTGATCCCTTTGTCGACGAAGCGCTCTTTCACCGCTGCACTCCCCATCGCAATCTCCGAGCGAGGGAACGACTCGTCAGGCACGCGGGCCGGGGAGGGCAGGAGCCCCTCGGAGTCCATCTCCCGAGCAAGGAGGCTGCCGGCAGGGCCGGCGGCGGGTGGGTCTGTCAGGGAGCTCCCTTTTGCAGCTGCTGTTGCCGCTCTTCGCCACAGCCTCCGCACCTGCCGCTGCAAAGCTACAGAGACATTGGCGAGAGCGCGCCCTCTGGAGGGGGAGGCGGCGGCGGTGGCTGGGGAGCCATGGGCAGCCGAGAGCGCCGGGGCACCCCCGGGCAGGCGCCGACCCTCGAAAGGCATGTGTGAGCCGTGCCGTCCCGCAAATGGCTCTCTGCGCGGAGGCGTCGGGGACGGCGGTTGCCGCCCAGAGGTGTGAGGCTGCCTTGCGCCTGCGGGGCTGGTTTGCGGCAGGCGCTTGCCCGCGTCGCCGGCGCCTGCTATGCCCTGATCGAAGCAGCGCGGAGGCAGCGGCCGGTCGAGGGCCCCGCTCCAAAGCTGCCATGCTCCTTGGGGTACTGTTCGTGCTTTGCCAGCGTGTCCAAGCGCAGCAAGGTAAGCCTTCGTCCCCGATGGGGGATCGGCTCTGTGCACAAGATTCGGGGGGGGGGGGGGGGGAATTGCTAGGAATAGCTAGACGAGGGTGCCGTGACAGCAAGCCTCCGCAGTCCCTGGGGTAGCAGACCTGTGCCCATCTCGAAAAGGAACGTGGCGGCATCTTTCCCTAACCGGGCTTTGCACGCAGCATGCTGATGGTACCAGCTTGGATTGTTGCTGAAAACATGTAGCTGGTGCCAGACTCCCTCTGGCTCGTTTTCTCTGATGCCGTGAAAGAGACAGGGTCCTCAGCTACAGCGCAGAGGTGCCATCTTCTCAGGGCTTCGCTCTTCATCCTGTCATTCTTTCCAAATAATTTTAACATACGGTAACTTGCAGCTTCCTACACAATAGCTGTGCCCGACTGCAATGCACAAATGTGATTTAAGTGTCTGAAGGATTTTTCTTTGTCAAAGGGAACCTGACTTTTGCAAGACTGTAGCAGAGAGGAATTCCTTGTCCCCCCCCCCCCCATCCTGTTGCCTTTTTTTTCTCTGATTGGCAAATTGTAAAATATCACAAATGAGGCCTGTTGTCTTCTGAGGTTTTAAGTGGCCTGCCACTTAAGTGATAGGAGGGAAAGTATTCCTCTATGTCTTGTTGTCCAATGCTTATATGCCCCCCTTTGGAATTTACTATGCACAAAATGATTTTCCGAGACCATTTCCTTTCTACAATCACTTCCTTCCTTTTTTTAAATAAATAAAAATCGGGGAAGTTGGGTCCAAGAAAATGGAAATGAGCATCCTCCTCCTGTCAGTACCATAAGAACCTCTGAGATGATTGTTTAGCTATTGGCCCTTGAAAAATGGATTGAAAACTGTTGATGTGCTGTTTTTTGTTTTGCAAATGGTAGCAGTAGACAACTTGACTTCAAAATAAGAATTTTTGCATACAATCAAGAACCATAGAAGTGTACCTTCCACTGGCCCAGTTCCATGAAGATAGGAGCCTTTTCCTTGTGGAAAACAGAAGATGTCTTGGTTGTTTATGGAAGCAATGCCAGAACTGCTTCATTTAGAGTGCATTCAGCAGGGTCCTGAACCAGCCTGTTTTTTACTTTCTTGTAATATCGTGTAATATCATATATGGCTTTTCAAAGTTCCTTCAGTTTCCAATGCAGTTTGTCATGTTTTTTTTTTTGGCATCTAGTTGGGACAGAAAGCATCTAAGATGCTTGGAACTAGTTTCAGTTTTTTGGATTCTGGTCATTGTATTTTTGAATGAACAACTCACCAGTTTGACCATAAAGGAAGTGTTTTCCTTCTCCTTGTTTCTATGATGATAAGTGGCTGACACTAAGGATGGAATATCAGATCTGATAGGGGGAGCAGATGTTTAAAAGTGTGTTGCTTTATATTGGGAGGATGAACTGAGAGAAATTCCTTGCTCAAGCACTCTACATATGTTTTGAATACTTTATATAGGGCTGGATCTTTTTTTTTTTGTATATCAAGCTGATGATCTCCCCCTTTCTTCTCCATTCTTGCTAATGTTTGTCATGGCTTCTGTATGCTAAAGCCATTTATTTGTACTTGGTTTATGCCTTACCTTACAATCCCCTCCACCATTCTCTAGTATGGTCCACCTTGTTCTCTTTTATTTGCTGCTTGTGCCATACTGAATTATTGTGTAAAGCAATCCCACAACAATCCAAATTCCATTGACGTTATTGGGATTTAAATGATTTCCTCTGTGCTTGTCCTGTTCAAATAATAAGTTTTGATTGTGTTTAACTCCCACTTAATTTTCTGTGGCTCACATTAAGTGACTATGTTCATTTTTTGTATGGGTTAATCAATCTTTTGAAAAAAATGCCTCATGAAATTGGAGTTATACATATTGCCTTGCATCTGGAAATAGATAGTGGTTGTGGATCTGCCTCCAGATTGCTCATGCGCATCCTGATTCAGTAAGAAATATACTTATGGAAATTACTTTGGCTAATAACTTTGCCTTCTGCAGTTGAAATGATTCTCTGAAGGCAAGCCATCACATTGTAGTCTGTGGAAAGTTGTTTGTTTATTTCTCACATCGTAGATATTAGTAACAGTTGTCAATTCCTATTTAAGCTATTGGGCTGTAACAATCACTTACATCATTGATGTAAGGTTGGATTCCATGGAGCTTTAACAGAGCATCTGCCCTCATTTTCATCTTCTGGGTCATGTTTTACAGTAGTTTGGTATGTTTATATTCCTTTTGAAATTAAACAACTAGAAGAACTCCATGAGTCTCTAGTATAATCTCTTGACCAGTTTCCAGTTTATTACGTTCCAAAATTTAGAGTAGGCATATTGCTGTGTATTTAAACTACAACATAGAAACAAATTTGGCAGTAAAAAAATGGACAGACTTGCTCATGAAAATCCAGTTGCTCTCCGATCTTGTTTGTAAATTCTCTTCTATGACTTTCCATCACAGCAAACACATATTTTTTAAAAAAATTATTTATTTTTCTATTTATATTCTGCTCTCCCCAACAGGGCTCAGGGCGATAATGTAACATTAATAAAACAGTTTTGATATTGCTGCTTGGTTTAATTACAGATAATACAACTGAAGACTTTTAAAGTGCATGTTTTTGTGTAAATTTCCGAAAGTGAAAAAATGAATTAAAAGGGTAGAAAAGCACAGCAAATATTCCATAGCATAAACATGTCTTTAAACATGTGAAGCACTTTTTACGTTTGCTTTGAAGTAGTTTGCCAAGATGTGGCGACGTTAACTGTAACAAAAAGGACAGATTATAGTTTAATGTAATATGTTGTTTTTAAAGATGTTCAGCAAGTTGGAGTAGAAAGGATTTTTTTTCAGTAAAAGGTTTACAAGATAAGCAACCAGGATTTATATAACAAACTAATGGAAGTATAATATATCTGTGTTCTTAGTATTAAAGAAGAAAATTACAGATGTTACCAGAAAACTAAGACTACTAATGCAAAAGTTGGAAGAAAAGAAGTTACTTGGTAAAGTATCCTTGAAAGAAGCTCATTACCAAATAGTGGTCCTTTGTTCATTTTTAAGTGAACAAAGAAACTAGATTGTTTCAAGCTACATACCAGTGAATTGCTGAAAAGTCAGTTTAAAGTGCAGTGTTATAGAGCTGACTTGCCCATTCTTTGATTTCTGTTTAATCTGATGGTTTACAAAAGTAAGTGGGTGTATTGTTAGTAAAAACGTTGTATTAGTAAGAGTCACAGCTAATTGCAAAGAAAACTTTGTGATATGTATTGTCGAAGGCTTTCACGGCCGGATTGAACTGGTTGTGGTGTGTTTTCCAGGCTGTGTGGCCGTGGTCTGGTAGATCCACCCACCACAACCAAAACTTTGTGAATTTTCAATTACACATATTTTTGATGAGTTATGCAAAAACTGTGGTCCTTCAGCTGGTGCAAGAGACTGCTACAAAGTTCTTGCTTTGGTGTGCATTGTTTTTCATCAAGCAAATCTGTGGTTTAGCATTTACTGTTCATCTTTCTCTGCAATAGACACATGGAAATAGCTTGACTTCTGTAAAACACATGAAGCCTTTTTTTGTAAGAATGAGCCCCACCTTTCTTATTGACTAAAACATTTCCATTTCTCTAAAACTAAATAATTGAAATGTTGTCAGTGATGGGTGGATTAGGAAACCATGTATAGGCAAACTGCAAATCTTAAAGCTTAATTTTATTATTTAAAATTTCTAACTGGAGAGAAGAGTTAGGGACAAGCTTAATGTGTACTGGGTTATTGGTGTGCAACAAAACTTGCAGGCAGACATATATAGGAGGAACTCAGCTTAAAAAGTGCTTAACTATTCAGCATTGCAAGAGAGTGCTGTGTGTGTATGACTGAGCTTCCAGTTTTCCTTACATCCCACTTTCACCAGCAGAAAGAAACCCTGGCTCTGTGTGTCCTTTTTAGGTAAGGTGACCAGACGTCCCGCTTTTGGCCGGACAGTCCCGCCTTACACCAATCTGTCCTGCATCCCGCAGGGTTTTGTACCTGTCCCGATTTTGCCTTCTGGGGCACTCCCGGTTCCCACCCTGTCACAGGGCGGGAAACAGGGTAGCGCCCCAGAAGGCAGTGCGGCAGCCTCCCACGCACGTGGCCGCAGGAGCGCACTGCCTTTTGGGGCGCTCCCTGGTTTCCCGCCCTGTGACAGGGTAGCGCCCCAGAAACAGGGTAGCGCCCCAGAAGGCAGTGTGGCAGCCTCCTGCACTGCTGCACACGTGGCCGCAGGAGTGCACTGCCTTTTGGGGCGCTCCCCGATTTCCCGCCCTGTCACAGGGCGGGAATCTAGGGAGCGCCCCAGAAGGCAGTGCGGCAGCCTCCCGCGCTGCCGCACTGCCTTCTGGGGCACTCCCGTTTCGGAATCCAGGGAGCACCCCAAAAGGAAGTGCGCTCCTGCGCGCGCGCACCCACCCCCCGTCCCGGTTTTAAAAGGTGACAATCTGGTCACTTTATTTTTAGGGCATGCCAGATACATGTTTGGCTTGCAAACATGCATTTACAATTCCAAGATGGCAGAGTGGGCATGATTTGAAATGGAGAATTAGTACATGCGATACAGTTAAGCATTCAGCAACCACTTTTATGTCCCTGGTTTAATCTCCTAGCAAAGCTAGGTGGAAAACGTAGGATTATTTCACAGAACACATTTTAGAGCACATCATTGGGCTTACAAGGTGCTGATAATAGTAGCCAAAAAGCTTTTCTCTCTGCTGTCATTACATCAGTGGAGCCTTGTCCAGTATAATGATTTCAAATAGCAAAGAATATAATGGAATGGAGACCTCAGCCCTGGATGTAGGAAGGACTAGGAGGGCGCTGTGATGAATTTGCTGGATTCTGCGCTGATAAAATCTCTCTGATCCACTTTGATCTAGATGTTGTTGTTTTAAATAAGCCCTTTGTGATGGCAACTTATCCTTTTTGATGGATAGTTTCAAACGGATCTTTCTCACTGATTGGAACAAATCATGGAGAGTATCAATCTTACTATTTGTAAGTTGGATCCATGTCCATCACAGCTAATTAAGCTTGACCTATATCCGTTAATTCTTGCTTGGAAAGAACTGTTAATACCTCCTTACTGGAGGGAATATTAAAGTATAACAAGAAAACTTCATTGATGGTGGACAGTTAACAACTATTCAGTGGTTACCTATTTGTTTCTGGACACAACTGCAGAGGGCTGGTTGTTATCTTTAAAGGCCTGGGGTCCACATGTGTAGTTTTCCCCATATGATCCTGTTTATCAACAAAGGTAATCAGGTGCCTCAATTTTGGTAATCACCTCTATTGGGAGGTGCTCTCATGTGCATTTGTTTTCAATAGCTGAAACCAAACTTTGAAACATCCTGTCAGATAAAGTATGGAAAGCTTCCATACCTTTCTCTCTTGCATAAAAAGTGCAGAGCAGAATTATTCTGTCACACCTTGAACAGAAGAATATACTACATGTCTCTGGTTGGCAGCTGGTAGTGATATCTGTTGCAGGAGTTGCAGTTTTAATTAATGAAGTTGAAAGTTGAATTATGTTTTACATAGGTTTTGAACTGTGTTTATATTTTGTAAGCTGTGTTGAGCATTGTGAAAAGGTGGGGTAAATATTTTAAATAAATTGTGGAAAATCTGCTTCATTTGTCACTAAATTCATCTGGACATTCTTTCAAAAATCATTTTTATTTTATCAACAAAAGATTACAAGAAAAGAAGAGCAAATTAACAGTAATAGCAATAAGTTTAACATCTGGACATTCTTGAGAGCTCATGTCTATGGTCACTTAATAAAATAGGCTCTTTCTGCAATCCAGAAGTCTTATGGAGTAATAAACTTCATGGACAAGTTAATGAGTGATCTATGCTCCTTGCTTAAATGAGTTTAAGATTAGTTTATGGAGGAGCAGGGGATTAAGAATTTGCCAAAAAATAATGAAGCTTATAGTAAACAAAAAAGCACAAGTGTGTTGAGCTTATGAATAGTCTTCCCCTGTTCCCAAATTTTCTACTGTTCTCTGATGCACAAATATGCTAAGGTATCTGTAACAGGATTTATTTATAATTTGCTTTGTGAATGTAGATCTGGGATGCTCCCTTATCAGGACTTTCTCTTATCCAAATTCTGTCTCGCCTTTTAACTTAAGTCTCTTTAACTTTCTGCTCAGCTATGATTTGGTCAACAGCCAGAAAACAATTTATAGAATTTGTGACATCTATGTTTTCTCATGAAAGATCCAGCTAGTGGCATTTGAGGTGGTTCTTAGAAAAATAATCTTGGAACAACTAATTGTATTTAATATCTTTTCATTTTCAATTTCCTAGCAGCTTGCAAAGGAATAACTTGCTTTCTCCTGAGTGCATTTCTTCTTTACCTACCACTTCACATTTTGCCAGGGGTTATTTGACATTGCTGTACTCTGTGAGGAGTACTGTTGGAGATGCTTTTCACTACAGGCATCTGCTCAGTCAGCTTGGCATATTGAGCAGGGGGAGGAATGCTGATTTTAATGTATACTATATACTCCGTACATTGTAAATACTATTGTGTTAGAACAAAAGATCCGTTTATTGCTTTAGAATTACTTCCTCAGCTGCTGAATTCCTTGTTTGATACTTCCTTGACTATCTGTAATAAAAATGTAGTTTCTTAATTTGTGATTTGCTATTCAGGCTTCGCTGATGATACAAACAGTTGCTGCCATGTTGGTTCCACAGAATAAAGGAATGTATTCTGGCTCTGGCCTGGTGGAATGCTCTGTCAAAGGAGACCTGTGCCCTGTGGGACCTATGGCATTTCCACAGGGCCTATGAGGGCAGCCTCCCTTCTCCCCTTCCCTTCCTCTTTTTTCCTTTCCCCCTCCCCCCCCCATTTCTTTAATTCATTCCCCTTAGTGAGAGATTTTTTGGCACCTTATAAAGTATAGTTGCATATTTTAATACTATAGGTACATAGGCATGTATGGGTGAATAAAGAAATGTTCTGTTGTAGTCGAAGGCTTTCACAGACGGATTCAATTGGTTCTGGTGGGTTTTCCGGGCTGTGTGGCCATGGTCTGGTGGATCTTGTTCCTAACATTTTGCCTGCATCTGTGGCTGGCATCTTCAGAGGTGTATCACAGAGGGAAGTCTATTACTTTACACTGTGTCAGCCAGTGTGAAGATGCCAGCCACAGATGCAGGTGAAACGTTAGGAACAAAATCCACCAGACCATGGCCACACAGCCCAGAAAACCCACCAGAACCAAATGTTCTGTTGTTTTGTTCTGTTGAGGCTTGTTTCTATGCAGTTCTTTTTAGCTTAGTAATAATAAAATCTGTATTGAGGTTTGATATCTAATAGGTTTCAGAAGTCAATGTACATCAGCATTTATATAAGCAACAGCATGAACATTGAGTAACATACTTACAGTTACAGCAGTGAACTAATGGATGCGCAGGACAGTCTTCTGGGCACCCACTGGTGGATAGTTTGGTGTTGTAGCACCAAAGAAGAAGAAGCAGAGTTTGGATTTATATCCCCCCCCCTTTCTCTCCTGTAGGAGACTCAAAGGGGCTGACAATCTCCTTGCCCTTCCCCCCTTACAACAAACACCCTGTGAAGTGGGTGGGGCTGAGAGAGCTCCGAAAAGCTGTGACTAGCCCAAGGTCACCCAGCTGGGGTGTGTGGGAGTGCACAGGCTAATCTGAGTTCCGCCAGATAAGCCTCCAAAGCTCAAGCGGCAGAGCGGGGAATCAAACTCGGATCCTCCAGATTAGAATGCACCTGCTCTTAACCACTATGCCACTGCTACTCCTGGGAGAAAGCAGCGCTGAGCTTCTCTCTCCCACTTAACCCCACCAACAACCAGCCCTTTCCCCATTCCCAACCCCGAAGCCGCCCCACCACCACAGCTACAGTGGCCTGCTCTCTCCCACTGTGCCCAGTAAAAGTGGGCCCTTTACCCCACATGCCCTTCCCTGTATCCGACACCGAAACCAACCCCAGAGCCAGAGTGGTGACAGCCCATTCTCTCTCACTGTGCTAGGCACAACCGGTCCTTTCCCCTGTCCACCTTTACCCAACCTTGATACCAAAGATAGCCCTAGCACCAGAGAGATGAGCTCTCCCGTTGCGCCCAGCAACTCAAGCCAGTGCCAGAGCAATGGCAGCTCACACTCTCCAGCTGCACCTGGCAACCAGTGGCCCTCCCTGACCCACTCTTCCCTGCACCCAACACTGAAGCCAGCCCCAGCGTCAGAGTGGCGGTGGCCTGCACTCTCCCACTGCACTTGGCAAAAGTTGGCTCTTTCCCTCACAGCACCACCAACCCATTCTCTCCCATTAGCCCCACCAGACGGTGTTCCTTTTCCCTGGCCATTGTTCCCCACACCCAAAACTGAAGCAGAGCAGCTTTCCCACTGGGCCCACTAAAAGGTACCCCTTCCTTCTCATTCCCTACACCCCAACACCTGCCTCTCGTCCCCTATCCACCCGCCCCCCAAACCCAACCCAGGCTGTCCTGTCCAGGACTGTGGCCTACAGATTCCCACCCTGCCCCCACCAACCCACCTGGGACACCCAAAGGAAGCTCCTGTCCATCTGAAGTGAACAGTGACCTCTCAGGGAAGTGGAAGAACCACCAAAATGGGGGCAGAAAAGGGTGGGTTAGTCATAGACTGCCTCACCTACCCCCACACTACAGCCCATTTCCCCCCCTTGAAATGGGCTTTTAATCCTAGTTTATTTTATATAACCAATATTTTCACCAGCAAAATATGCTTTCTAAAGTATAGGCAGCAGAACAAATAGTCTCAATGGTAATTTACGGTAATAGTCACAACAACTTGTATAAAGGCAACAAGCAAACATCAGCCTTATATTTTATAAGTATAAAAGTAAAAGTTTCTCCTTCAGTCGTGTTCGACCCTGGGGTACCACTGCAAGCAGTGATTTCGTAGGCAAGCCGTTTTTGTGGGGTAGTTTGCCATTGCTTTCCCCAGCTATTCTTCACCCCCTAGCTGTGTGCTAGGTACTAATTTACCAACCAAGGAATGGATGTGTGGCTGAGTTGACTATGAGCTAGCTGCCAGGATATCTGTCCCACAGGGGGCTCAAACTCCTGACCATGTTAGTGGCAGTGCAAGCACTTAACCACTATGCCATGCGGCTCCTCTTTATAAGTATAGGCAATAGGCAATTGTAGACAAACAATATAATCAAAATTGTTGCCACCAGCAAAACATGCTTTCCAAAGTATAGGCAGCAGAACAAACAGTCTGTATGGTGCTTATATAAGCAAAGTTACGGTAATAATCACAAACAAGTTATATAAAAGCAGCAAGCAAACATCAAGTTTATATCCAATATGTTTAGGCAAAGGCAGTTATAGACAAACAAACAGAAAGCTAGCTGTATACTGTTTCATAAGCTTCATCAGTATTTGCCAGCAAAAATGCCCAATTAGTTTTTAACGTGGAGGAGAAGTGCACTTATTTGCATGTGAAGATCTTCCTGCTCAGTGCTGCAAGAACAGCAGTTGCATAGTGGTTAAGAGCAAGTGCACTATAATCTGGAGGAACCGGGTTTGATTCTCCGTTCTGCGACTTGAACTGTGGAGGCTTATCTGGGGATTTCAGATTAGCCTGTGCACTCCAACACACGCCAGTTATTGGGTTAGTCAGTTCTTCTGAGCTCTCTCAGCCTCACCTGCCTCACAGGGTGTTTGTTGTAGGGAAAGGGGGGAAGGGAAAGGAGATTGTCAGCCCCTTCGAGTCTCCTTGCAGGAGAAAAAGGGGGGGGGGTATAAATCCAACTCTTCTTCTGCACAAGCTCCTCCAGCTAAAGTTTAGAAGGAATCAGAAATAGCTTTATACACATGTGTTTCTCTGAAATGCACTGGTCACACATGTGTTTCCAAAGTTTGCCGGCTTTGCTGAAACATTTGATGGCACTTTACACAGACACAATATTGAAGAAAACATATAATATATATATCCTAAGTAAGTAAACCTATGAAGTCTTCTTGAACTCCAAATTTCTTTCTTTCTTTTTAATCTAGAGTTGTGATGGACTGCACAGTATAAGGCCCCTTCCACACATGCAGAATAATGCACTCTCAATCCACAATAATGCACTCTCAATCCATTTTGCTATTCTGCACAGTAAAATCCAGCTGCAAAGTGCATTGAAAGTCCATTGAAAGTGCCCCTTCTGCTTGTGCAGAAGGGGCCTAAGTGAGACTAAAAATGCAGGTCTGTTTAGGACCAGGTTGTTTACATTTCAGACTGGGGAATAAGCTCCCTAGGAACAGGGGAAACAAACTGATTGAATGGACTAACCTGCACTCTGATTGGTGAAGCAACTGGATGACTCAGAGAGGGAGGAGATTTTCTGACAGGAAATGTTTGAATATGCTTTTGGATTCTGATTCCTTTGGGTGAACATCTAACTGCCTATCTATGTTAAACATATCTACTCTAAGGCTGATTCCTCATGGGCCAAAAACAGCAGTGTGAAAATGGTGTAAAAGGGTTTAAAACGGTGTAAAAGGGTTTATGCTGTTTTTACTCCGTTTTCACACTGCTGTTTTTGGCCCGTGCGGAATCAGCCTAAGATTGTATTTCAGTCAGTTGTGAGGTACCTGACTGGTTATAGGGTGACATCCTGAGCTTTAAAGAGCACAATTATACCCAGACAAGAGAACTGGTAGTTTATTGAGGGACCAAAACTGAGGTGGAAGAACAGAGTCTTTCAGCAGGGAGCCATATAAACGGAATAGGAATAGACCTTGTAGGAAGGCGAATTCCTGAGACTAGTTAATCTGGTAGTGGGTTTTTTCTTTTTTTCTTTTTACCCTGTTTAGGCTTTGGGTTTCTGAGACAAGGCTGTGAGTGAGAGTACTTAGGAAAAATACCAGCCATTAGAACTCTGTAATAATTATTAAACCTGAAACATCTGAATCTGTTCTTTCTTAAGGAAAACCATCTTTGAACACCTAAGCTACTGAAACTGAAACATAATAAGCCTGTGCCAATGACTGTGGCTGAAACTCAGCCAAAGCTCTTGTATATATTTATCTCCTAACTATTTTCCTTCCATCTAAGTTCCTCCTATTGCCATCTCATCTGTTAATTCTGTAGGATTGAACTTGCCTCTGTATTATTTGGTGCCCTGAGAAGGGGATTTGCCATACGTTAGATAATGAGCTCCTTTAACTTTCTAGGCAGTTACAGGGCTGAGCAGTAGTGCTTTATTTCACCACATGCTACTACACCAAGCAACTCATTCCCTGAGAAAAGGCGGGAAAGCTGACAAGCCTAATCAGAAAGTGCTTAGCCTGCCTCAGGAAATTTGGAAGATGACGGGGTCCGTCTCAAGTGCCTAATCTAGTTCAGTATTTCTTGACAGGAGTTTTCATCAATTGAAAATAAGGGCTCTCCAAAAAAAAGCGGGGAGAAATTTTTGTAAACAGCAATGATTATTCCAGAAGGCCTAGGGACTTTTTGAAATACGTCTATCTGTGGCTTTGCCTTGGACAGCATAAGAAACTCCTGTCTTTTGATGTCTTTAGTGTAATGCTGGAGCTGTGAGAACTAGCACCACTTAGTAAATAGTTTGTAGATTTTTAAACTATGTATATTAATTGTTTCTACAGTTTCCCAGTAGTTGCCATGTGAAGGAATGGGTAAATAACTATGGGAACAATGTACCTCCTGGTGCTGGGAAAAGTAATCGTAAAGAGATCTGAAAAAAAAAATAGCTTGAGGATGTGCCGTAAAAATTTGCTTCCTTATTTGTTCAATAGCAATTCTTGTTGATCAATTGGCTGAAATCCTTAAGCCTTGCAGGTATACATTCTATATGGCATCTGTAGCCTGATTTAATTATTGGACATTGGAAGTAGCTCTGGGTTGAGAAATAACTAGAGATTGTGGGGGTGGAGCCTGAGGAGGGTGGGGTTTGGGTTGAGGTTGGTCTGTATAATGGCATAGAGTCCATGGCATAGAGTCCATGGGATATAACGGCATAGAGTCCAGCTTCTAAAGTAGCCATTTTCTTCTGGTGAACAGATCACTGTCACCTGGAGATCAGTCATAATAGCAGGAGGTCTTCCACAACCACCTGGAAGTTGGCAACCCTATTTGGAAAGGAGGCTTATGGACTATCCTAATATCTGCATTTCCAGTTATTAGTTACCACAGTTCATTGGAACCAATTTCCTCTGGCCTTTATTGAAAATTCTGACTTTATATAATTTTTTTTGGATTTGTGATGACAGTCTTTCATATGCCTGTTATGTTTTTTTTCCTATGAATGCTGTTCCTATGATATTGTTGCTTGAAATTAGAAATGTCAGGCTAATGTGTTTCCCCCCTTTTTGGAATATACAGTAGAACTCATCATAAATTCTTGTGCCCCTATTGTTTCATATCATATTTGTTTTTGTTTTGTATTCAAGATTCAGACAGGCATAGCAAACAAAAAAGGTAGCATAATGGTTACTCTGTTAAATGATAGTCATTTTTTTGGATGCTTATTCCATCTCTTTATTGCCTTATAGCAATAAAGCCCATTGAGTGAGAAAAAACAATGGGCTCAAGAAAACTGTTGTTTATAAAGCTAGATCCTGGCTTTGCAGAGGGGAGGGAGTGAAGCCAGTTCTCCCATCTTCATACCCCACCCCATGTTTGCAAAGCTGCATCCTGGATTTGTAAAGGGGTTGCGGGAAGCCAGCATCTTCACTGGCACCCTGTTGGCTCCACCCCTTTGCAAAGTGCAAACGGTCAGGGGTGTGCCTATGGAGATGGAGAGAACTCTCTTCACCTTCACAGGCATCCTGCTGGCTCCTCCCTTGCAAAGCCATGATCCAATTTTGCTAATGGGTGTGTATGTGCCTATAGAGATGCACAGGCATTCTGCTGGCTCCCCTCCCTTCTTTGCAAAGCTGGAATCTGCCACCTCTCCTCTTTGGAAGGTGCCTTCATGAAGACTGCAGTGATCCCTATGGGGCAGTTTTTTTCATGGTCTGTTGGGAAGTTTAGTCCTTGCCCCTCCAGGAGGTGCTGGAATTTGGGCCTTCTTGGAGGGTTAAGGATTACACTTCCCAGCAACCCTCACCTTGTCTGGGTTGTCGTTGGGAACACACTGCTCAATTATATAGTGAGAATATTGAGCTGAATTATGTAGATCCTACAGTTTCCCTTTTTATATTTATAAAAATAAATATATATATTTTGTATAATATAAATATAAAATATAAATAATATAAATAATATAAATAATATAAATATAAAAATAAATATATATATTTATATATATAAAAAGCTGACTCCCTAACGCCGAAATGGCTGGATGGATCGCCCCCAAATTTTCACACGACGTCCCTCCCTGTTGTGGGCAGGTAATCGGACCTTCAAATCACCAAAAGTCCATACTTGAGCCAGGTAAAACGTCTTTTTCCTGGCGCACCAGGCCATGAAGCTGGCTGTGTTTAACTGTCACCCCTAGAATGTTCGTGCAGCCTGTCTGTGGCCTGAGGGCTCGGCATGAGGGCTTAGAATGTTCATGCAGATGGGCAGAGATGAGCAGTGAAAACAGTAAATAGGTAATACTGTTAGGTAATACGAGTGGAAGTGAAACACATATACACTTTGCCGTGTGAGATGTCAGGTGGGGTTCCCCCCTACACACACATGCAGGTAACTTTCACTCTCTGTGCCTCACCCACTACTACCACACAACACACATACTCTCATCCACATCCAGCTCTTCCTCACATACCTCACTCCGCCCTCCCTCACATCCAACCACCACTTACCCACTTCCTCACCCATATTCACCACAGCTCTCTTTTACTAAAAGCGAGCTGGAGTTTGCCTTTTTCTTCTAAGAAAATCTGCAGGGTGGGGGCGAACCAACACTTCTGCCTGTGCTTCTTTTGCACGTGGCCCTTTATGAACCCAGGGAGCTGGCCTCAATCTGAGCACCTCACCACCCTGCCTCTGCTGCCTGACTGGGATAGCCTGCTTGCCCCAGTTCTGCCTTCCCCAAGCCAGGACTGTGCGTGTCAACCAGCCTCATGGACAGCGGGATTCACACTCTGGACAGTTCCATTGTGGAATGGAAAGGGTTACCTTATACTAAAAACCAAGACAGCACCAAGGGCTTACAAACCAAGGGCTTACAACCTCCTTGCCCTTCACCCCTCACAACAAACACCCTGTGAGGTGGGTGGGGCTGAGAGAGCTCTGAAAATCTGTGACTGTCCCAAGGTCACACAGCTGGCGTGTGTGGGAGTGCACAGGCTAATCTGAATTCCCCAGATAAGCCTCCACAACTCAAGCTGCAGAGCTGGGAATCAAATCCGGTTCCTCCAGATCAGAGTGCACCTGCTCTTAGCCACTATGCCACTGCTGCTCCCAAAAGGCTATGCTGGGGATCATTGGACCTGCATTGGACCTGCATGTGTGGGTTGTGGACTGTGATGAGAAGGACAATTGCCATAGCAATGCGTGGCTGGGCCCCACTAGTTTAAATTAAGATTGATGAAAATAGTAAGAACTCTGCATATGACTGTGTACATCAGTGTAATTAAAAAGATGCATAACACAAAAGAATACAGATGAACAACTGTGTGTTGCTTTTCGTATGTAAACATCTGTAACTGTGACTTACATTTCATATGTAAAAGTTTCATATTTCTTGTAATTATTTTTCCTGTTGACTTTCCACCTGATAATATAGCCATAGGAACTATGATTTATAGAGGAAAACTGGATTGAGGGGAGAGTTGCTATTTAACTTTACTGAAAGTCATAATCCTCAAGCTGCTTTTTACTCCTTCTGGGATAGTCTTATGAGTATATACTATCCCCCCCCACCCCCAGTAAAAACAGCTTGGAGTCAGTGGTGTAACTAGGCAAACTGGAGCCCTGGGCAAAACCTGAGTTTGATGCCCCCCCCAGGTGTGTGCCTGGTGCAACACGCACTTCCCCCGGTCCCCTTGTAGCTACGCCCAGTGGCGTATCTAGGCAACCTGGAGTTTGGCACCCCCCCCCATGGGCAGCCGCTCTCCCCCACCGTGACCAAGCAATGATTTTTTCCACCAGGTCGTTTCAAAGTCACCATCACATTATAGAACATGGCCCAACTCACAAATCTGAACACAGCAATGGGCCATGCCACACAGTAGAAATAATTTTTTTTGAAAACATTTTCAAAATGCTTTCAAAATGTTTTATTACTGCTATGAAAACATTTTATGGTGTTGTAGCCAGTCCCCCCAATTGGGGGAAACAACATCACTGTCAGTGTTATTTAAACTGGGAACCCCATCTCCCTTTAAGGTGGATTTAAAAGGAGAAACTGGGGTCCCTAGTTTAAACACCATTGGAAATGATGCTGTTTGAGGGTGGATTCTAGCATCACTTGATGTTTCAAAAACATGAAGCTGAAACAAAACTTCTCTAACTGATATATTAATTTAACTCATTCATTAGAATTCTTTTTAAAAAATTAGCCTTCAGATTTTTTTAAAAAACTCATTAATTGTTTAAAACTTATTTTTGTTGGTGGGGGTGGGGTGGGGTGGAATCTAATAAGTTTGTGGAATATGTAGACTTGGAATGCCCTGCTCCATTCACTAAAAATCTTCACCAGGCTGTATGTGCAGCAAAAGCTGTACTAATTTATGCCTGAAGTGCTATTTCTGGCATTCAGCTGTAGACACACATGCTAACTTGCTGCAGTGAAACACCCTGTGGTGTTGCTTAAATATTTAATAGAACATCATATTATTGCAGCCAAAATGATAAATAATTTACATAACTATTTATATTAGTAATTAAGCGGTATGTTTTCTACATTTTGAACCATAAATTTAATAATTGCAGTTAACAGCAGATAATAAATTTCGCTGATTGCAGTTCTGGTTTTGAATTCATATTAGTCAGCTGAATTGCTAATTTCCACCTGTATGCTAAAAAAGATGCTGTCAAAATCTGGCTTCATCCTGGTATATTGATTGAAATACTCAAAACTCTTCTGTGATTTTTAAAAATTGTATGATCTAATGTTTTAATTAAGGACTTCATTATGTGATCTATGTAGGTGTGAGCCATTATATTATAAATGTATTAGCTCTTTTATCTTTAAAATAAAATGTTCATTCTACGGCATAGCTGGTCCAAAGAAGAGGTAGCATGTGTGAACTTCAAGTACCTATATTATAGTGTTATTCATGCTAAGTGATTGGTATTCATTCTAAGTTCAAATGACAGAGTTATTGAATACAAGGAAAATATTTTAAATTCTAACTGTGAGCATAACATTTTTAGGCAACAGATCTATTAATGGCTGAAAAAATTCCGACACTCCAAGATAGACATTTTAGGTGACTGATGCTGGAACTTTTCTGTTGCTTGGGTGTGTGAGGGAAATATTTGTAGAAAATTAGTGGTTTTTAAAAAAGACTTAATGGTTAGATTTTGTGAGCATTAGAGTTTGCTGAGCCATCCAAAATATCCACTTGGAATTTTAAAAATTCTTATTTCAGTACTGTTTGTAGAAATATAATTTTGAAGTAAAATAAATTATGCACCTGAGAACAACCATGTGGCTGATGAGAGGAAATGACCCTTGAATCAATAGTGAGCAGAGACCAAGATACAGTGAGAATTGTTAGTGATGCTTAGCTACACAGCAACAGGTACCTCAACAGTGTGAAATTCAACATACATGTAAGTGCGAAAGTACCTAGAAAATCAAACAGAATTCAATTTCAGCAAAAGGGAAAGTTAAAAAAAAATGAGGGGATTAGTTAAAGGGAACAGTTCAAATCTTTTTAGAGGAATGGTAGATTCACTTAAAATTGATGCTCAGAAAAAATGAATATCATAGATAACTAAGGTTATAAATAAAAAGAAAACTAGAGCAGAGATCTCCAGTGAAGTACCTGTGGGCACTAAGGTGCCTGCAGACATCATTTCGGGTGCCTATCAAATGTTTTTAGAAAGTTGTGGTGAGGTGGTGGCAAATGGAGCTTTTGTCCATCAAGACTTCTGATTAGGTACTGGAGATTTATTGGATTTGCTGTGCAGTTGGTTTGGCAGCAACTGCCATCACAGCACAAAGAACTTCTCTGAGACTGAAGATAAGCTGCAGCAGCCATTTTGTAGGTGGCTCTGCCTCCTGCAGCAGCTAGTTTGTGGCAGCAATATGTTGGGTCAAAGTTCCAAAGCTGCTCACAGGCTCAAAAAGATTGGGGACCTCGTATTAGATGATACTAGAAGAAAGAGCAATATCAAGGAAACCACTGAAACGCATGAAGGATTTCTTCTTAAAAGAGGTAGTCTTAACCAAACCCAAACATTAATAACAAAGAGTACAAACTCTGGTAAAAGTTGATGATAATGCAAACAATGACATTTTGGAGGAACAAACTGCTAAAAGCATAAAAACATAGCTCTCATTTTATAATCACACTGGAGGTAGTAGAAATTTCACATAACAGTGAGTATTGAAAGACAGAGATAGTTCTCAGTGATAGTTCTCTTATTGTACTATTTACATTCTATGAATGATCTTGGAAAATATCCACATCTCAACTATTGTTTTAAAGGAAAATGTTTAAGGGCGTCACAGAATGAAGAGGTGAAACAGATTGAAGAGTTAGTACTGGCTTACAAATTATGAATTAACACGTCACCAGGGCAAGACAGTATACATCTGGGTTCTTAAATACCCATCAGCATAATTTACATAAACTGAGGCAAAGCATAAATAAAGCTAGAATTCTTAAACATTGCAAACAAGTTTTGCAGAAGCACAAATAATGGGAATTCCAGCCTTTGAAATTCCAGCCTTTGAGAGTCTCAGAAAACATAAAAATGGGAGTGATTTGGTAGGGATGTATTCTTATAAACATAGTAATAATCTAGTAGCTAGTAGAAGAGAAAAATACGGACATGGAAATTGTATTAATAAAAAAGCATTTTATAACTACTAAATTATTATATCATTTAAAGTTCCATTAGTTAATCTAATTATGCCTGTACCAGCAGTGCATTTTCCAGCAATATTAAGATGTCATTTTATGCTTTCAATATAACTAATAGCTTCAGGTCATGGCAAGATATGCCAAGATTATCATGCGCTTTCATATGCTACATAGGCATAAGGCATGTCAACCATATTAATAACAGGAAAGTCATGAAACTGAACTGCAGTTTTTGCTCAATTATGCAGACCTTTGCATGCCAATCATTGGTCCCAAATTGTACCCAAAGTGTGAACAGCACTCATACTAATTATTTCATAATAATGTACAGTTATAAAAAATTAATAACAAAATAGCAGCTCCTTCTGTAAACATCCAAAGGCATATCTAGGGTGGGACAAGGCAGGGCATGTATCCTGGGCACTGCCCCTCAGGGGGCACCAGCCTACACTCAGAGCCTCTGGGAGCAGCTGTGCTCTGCCCAAAAATTTCACAGGAAGTTCAGGGGCAGTTACACAGTTGAATGCTGAATCTGGACAGCATTCAAGTGGACTTGCCCTGCCCCCAAACTTCATGTGGAGTTTGGGGGCAGGGCACACCTGTTCACACTGGGCTCGACTCAGTCGAATTTAGCTGTAAACTGCAGACTTGAAGCATCAAACTGTGCACTTAGTCTGACCAGCTCCAGCTTTATACAGCTGCCCCCCACTCAAGTTCCACCTTCAGTCAGGAGGAACTTGGTGGTGGAGCCAGCAATATACATTTCCAGATGTATTGTGATCTGAGTTAGCATGTTTGTTTTGATTTATACTTAGTAAACATTTTAAAGTATCCCATGTTACTTTTATTTATTTACTTATTTTAACATTTTTATTCCACCTTCTTTGTTCAAGTCAGCTTACAATAATAGTTAACACAAACCAAAGCTAAAATAACAAGCTTGAATACTCTCTCCCTCCCACACATAACTCAGTTTAAAACCTTTCTGATCAAAATTTGTGAGCCTCCTGGCAAAGATATTTCTACCTTCAGGTGTGAGGTGCAACCCATCCCTTGCCTTCAGTCCCTCTTCATTAAATCACAGACCATGGTCCAGGAACCCAAATTGTTCCTGGCAGCACCATTTGCGAAGCCAGTTGTTCACCTCCACTATTCTTCTTTCTCTCCCTGGGCCATGTCCAACTGGGAATAGAGAGGAAATGACAACTTGTACATCCAAATCCCTCAGCTTCCTTCCCAGAGCCTCAAAATCCCTTCTGATGTCTCAAAAGCTATTTCTTGCTGTGTTGTTTGTTCCCACATGGATCAAAAGGAAGGGGTAATGGTCAGTGGGCTTAACAAGTCTCATCAGCCTCTCAGTGACATCTGGATTTTTGCCCCAGGGAGACAGCATACCTCTCGCAACATTTTGTCAGGCCTGTAAATTGCTGCTTCTGTTCCCCTCAGCAGGGAGTCCCCAACCACAACTACTTGTCTTCTCTGAAGTTTTGCTGGAACCATTCTATGGGCTGAACCTTCTATCGCTTGCACATTCTGTGAGGTCTGACTCTGTTTCTCCTGTGCTTGTTCCTTATCCTCACTGGTTGATTCCCCACTGAAAAAATGAATGTAGATACAACCCGGTTTGGGAAAAATCGGGACCTTTTCAGCACGGTTTCAGTATCCCCACTGCAGCTTCTGCCCCACAAGCGATCCTTGTTCCCAGAAACGCAGCAGCAACAAAGGATTCCCCACTGAGGTGGATTGAACATGTGATCCGCTCAGGGGCTATCCTAATTGGATGTTGCATTGTGTCGGGGTGGTAAAAGCAGTATGGGGCTAAAATGTGTATTTTGCAGAGGCGTTCCTCCCATTGGGCAAAGTGGGCAGTTGCCCAGGGTGCCACGTGGTGGGCGCCAAAAATGCAGGTTCGTTTGTGGGATTTGTTTGTATTTTCAGTGTTTTTTCCATTTTTGCCCTGCTGGGGGCGCAGTGTTTAAGCTAGCAGCACCAAAATTTCAGGGCTGTTTCTGGAGACTCTCCTGCTGCTATCACCCAGGTTTGATGAGGTTTGGTTCAGGGAGTCCAAAGTTATGGACTCCCAAAGGGGGTGCCCCATCCCTATTGTTTCCAATGGGAGCTAATAGGAGATGGGGGCTACACCTTTGAGGGTCCATAACTTTGGACCCCCAGAACAGAACTTCACCAAACCTGGGAGGTATCATCAGGAGAGTCTCTTACTGATACCACCAAGGTTTTGTGAAGTTTGGTCTAGGGGGTCCAAAGCTATGGACTCCCAAAGGGGATGCCCCCATCCCCCATTGTTTCCAATGGGAGCTAATAGAAGATGGGGGATACACCTTTGAGGGTCCATAACTTTGAACCCCCTGAACCAAACTTCACCAAACCTGGGTGATATCATTAGGAGAGTCTCCTAAAGATATCCTGCAATTTTGGTGCTGCTAGCTTAACAATTGTACCCCTGACAGCAGGCACCCCTAAATTTCCCCAGATTCTCCTTTTAAATCCCCCCCCCTTTGGCATGGATTTAAAGGGAGAATCTGAGGTCCCCAGTTTAAACACTGAAAGTGATGCTGTTTCAAGGTGGGGGAGAAACCACCCCAAAATAGCATCACTTTCAATGTTGCTTAAACTGGGGACCCCAGATTCTTCCTTTAAGGTGGATTTAAAAGGAGAATTTGGGCTCCCTAGTTTAAACACCATTGAAAATGAGGCTGTTTGGAGGTGGATTCCAGCATCACTTGTTTAAACTAGATTAGCCCAGATTCTCCTTTTAAATCTACCTTAGAATCTGGGGTTTCAGTTTAAATAACATTGAAAGTGATGCTGTCTCCCCCAATTGGGGAGCATTTTGAAAATGTTTTCAAAAAAATATTTCTGCTATGGGCATGGCCCATTGCTGTGTTCAGATTTGTGAGTTGGGGAGTGTTCTATAATGTGATGGTGACTTTGAAACGACCTGGTGGAGAAAATCATTGTTTGGTCACAGTGTGGGAGGGTGGCTGCCTGGGGGGGGGGGGGGCATCAAACTCAGGTTTTGCCCAGGGCTCCAGTTTGCCTAGGTACGCCACTGGTATATTGATGTTATTTGAACTAACCAGCAGACTCTTTGGCTGCTTGCTTCTATTTCTGAAGATTTAAAAAGTCATGTGACATAAGTAAATATGGAAAAGGGAAGGAGGTTTGTGGCATATTTGGATGGAACTATTCTCTTTGTATAAGAATATGCTGAATTCTACAAAGTTATCCATAATTAGGAAGAAAATGGGAAAGGGGACATTTTCAGCTAACAAAGTGGCAGATACCAGTAAAACAGCAAGGTTCAATGCATACATAATTCATTTTGTTAATTACTGAGATGTATAAAGCAGTTTTGAAAATAATATTTCCTTCCATCTTCTTAGTACATTTTATTTTTTTCTGAAATTCACCCATGCACTGTACAGTAAATTATGCTGATCTTCATGCAGTTACATTTTTCTTCCCCCTTTTTGCAAGGTTTTCTTCACTTGCAGCATCCCAAGCTTGAATAAAGATTAATGCTTGAACAGTTCCAAATTCTTAATGAGCATTTTATGAATGTATTTTTTAAAATCTTTTGAGTTTTATCAAATGCTATTTATCACTGAATGGTAATCTTAATGAACAAGTCCTTATTTTATTTTTCTGCTCCAGCTTGTCTTTTACCAGTGATGTTTACTGAGTTAATGTTACATTGGGTGCTGTCATTTTAGTACTCGCGCATGTGACATCACGCAATAGTAATTTAATCTGTCTACATGAATGAGTGCCTAATTCTTTGGCCAATGTTTGGTGGCTTGTGATTATAGCTGATTTCCACTTCCCCCTACCTGTATTAGCACATAATAGAATATGTCATTTATACAAGGATTGTGCTTCTCTTATGAGATTGGCCCCAGACAATGGCTGAGCAATTGTTCCTTTCCCCCATTGTATAAACTGGCCCCGATTCAGGTCAGTGTTCATGGCTGTCTTCCCCACATTATTTCATCATGGCATCCTGTATGAGTTATATGAGGCTGAAAGAGAATGGGTAGCCTAGGGTCACTCAAATCTCCCCTGGTTCAGCACTCTAAAGCTACACCATACATGCCCAAGAAGAGCATGTGGAGAGCCTGCAAAAGGCATCAAACCTACCTTTAAGCACTTTTCTCTTCTAGCTGTTTAACGTCAGAAGCAATAAGGCTCTCCTTTTCAACTTATTGTTCTCATTTTGCTGGCAGATTTGTATATATGGTTTTGAGCTGTCTGGCATAATATAGTTAATTTAGTACTTTAGAAAAAAAATATAAGCAAAGTAGGACAGATTGAAAAAATGGTTCATCTGAAATATGTGGATTCATTATTATTTCTTGTAATAAAAACAACAGATCGATCTTTTAATATTTCCTGCTGGTACAAACCACCTACATCCCACTCTGCCCCTTCTGTTCCAATACCACTTCCTCTATTTCTAGTACATAGATTACTCCCTTCTGCTGCCCACTTTTTCCCTCTGAAAACAGTTTTTGTTCAACTTGTGAACAGTATAGTGTTTAGAGATGCATTTTCATGTAAAATAGAAAATGGTTAAGACTACTTTGGGAGTAGTCTTTTTTGAAGGAGAATTAGGTATAATTCAGCTACACATAATACTTTATTTTTAAATACAGAATACTAACAGTGTTTGATGTAAGTGAAGATGTTCATAATGGTCTTCCACAATAGTTATAACCTAATCTTTGTTCAAGAGCCAGCATTGTGTAGTAGTTATGATGCTGGACTCAAATTCCCACTTGAGCCATGGAAGCTTGCTGTGTGGGCCAGCAACACACTCTCAGCCCTGACCCTGGTTAGTATTCCAAAGAATACCAGGGTCACAACCCTTAGAGGCAGGCAGTGGCAAACTCTCTCTGAACATCTCCTGCCTTGAAAACCCTCTGGTGTTTCTATAAGTCAGCTGAGACTTGATGGCAACCCCCTCCTTTGTTCTCTAGGTTATGTGTGGCAACATCTATGAAGTGTCATGGGTGGGAGCATGGGCTTCTCCTCATCAGACGAAAAGACCAAAGACTAGATGGAGAGAGGGGCTGAGCACTTGATACCACTGCAGAAGGTGGCAATTGAAACACCTCCAGATACCTCCTTTAATGTGCCAGAGAAGCACCAGGAGCTTGTCAGCTCTCATATAAGGGTTGTCAGGTCCAGACTGGGAAACACCCAGAGATTCTAAGGAGGACAGGGTTTGGGGAGGGGAGGCATTTCAATGAAGTGGCCATTTTCTGCTGTCAGCTGGAGATCAGTTGTAATTCCAGATCTCCAGCTGCCACCTGGAGGCTGGCATCCCTGTCTGTTACATGGAATACAGCTCTGATATCTGACTGGTTTTCCTGTTCTTGATGGCATGGCCTCCAGTAAAGGTAGCCTGTGGAAGGTCTCCTTGAGCATGTGCCTCTGTGCCTACACAGGATAACCCCCACTGGGTCACTTTGCATGGTGGGTAGCTACAAAACCATTGTGAACTGCAGATGGAGGAAGGGAAGGTCCCCCACCGGCTCTGCACATTCGTGGCTGTGCTTGAAGGGGTTCTGTGCCTGCCAGATATGTATTGGGGGGGGGGGAGTCATTTTCATGGGGAAAACCTGGCTCATCTAAGATAATCCTAGAGCCAGCCTTGCTAGTAGCCTGCTTCTGAAAAGGTGGAGCAAGCATTTCTCCTTCTTGCAGGAATATTCCTTTGTTGAAACAACATCTAAGCTGTAGTGCTATTGGCTTTAGCCCCTGCCTTGACTCCTGCATCTCAGCTTTGAGGAGGACATGATACTGCCTTTTACTGAATCAGTCCATTGGTCCATTTGACCCATTGCTTTATTACTCTGATTGACATTGGTCCATTTGACCCATTGCTTATTATTCTGACTGACAGTGGCTTTCCAAGTCATATGCCTTTTCCGACCGTGCAATCTGAAATCCTTTTAACTGGACTCACCAGGAATTCAGCTCAGAGTCTTATGCATAAAGGCTTGTGTTCTATCATTTGGCAGTAGAGAAAGGAGTGCAAAGAAAAAAGAGAGTCCATTGAAGCAAGGGGAATAATTATTATGACCACAGAATCATCAGACTCGTGAATTGGTGGAATTGGAATTGCCTAAGATAGTACCTGAATAGCAGACATTACCATATGGCAGTAGACCTTTCCATGTTTAACATTTGCATGCCACTTGAGAAACTAACAAGTGTCTTGACTGCCCTTTTTTCCCCTGTCAAGTCACTCCTTCTGAAATCAACTATGGTCTGGTGCTGCACTGTATGGGTATTGTACCATGCAAGCAGTTTGATAATCGTGACCTGTATTACTAAATTCTATTTGGATAGTCCAGACTAGTGTGATCTTGTCAGATCTCCAAAGCTAAGCAGCTTTGACCCTGGCAAGTATTTCACTCTCCTGAAATACAAGGATCATGACACGGAAGCAGACAGTGGCAAATCACCTCTGAATATCTTTTGCCTTGAAAACGCCTAAAATCAGATGTGACTTCATAGCAAAAACAAACAAACAAAAGATTCAAAGTACTTTACAGTGTTTCCAAGGACAAGTTGGTCATAACTAATAGAATGATCAAAGTCCTTACTCATAAAAAGCTATTGAGCTTTTGAGATCTGATAAAGAAGTTTCATGAACGAAGGATAATTATTTGAGGGTATTAACGGGGGATTGTTAAGTAGTACCCCCCTCCCTCCATTAAGTAGAATAAAACAATATTAGTCAGGTCAGGTGGTTTCGATGATATCAATCAGCAATTACTTCATAGGGAGCTGAAAATATTCATGACCACCGAGGATAAAACTCATTGATACTTATTAGGAACCAACTAGGTTAATTGGAGAGCTGAAATTTTCTTGTACTCAGTTGAAATCATAGTGAAGACTGAATTAACCACCGCCCATTCAGTTGTCTGCATAACAAAATACATAAGCAGGATTCATAATTAATAAGGGGACCTAAGTTAACAAGTACCTAACACTCAATTTCTATTACAATAAGTTCTCCTTCTCTCCCTAACAAAAAAACTTGGGAGTAACTAAAGAAATTGTACCAGCACCTAATCTGGAACTAAATGTTGACCACTCTTTTTCAATCCAAAAGCTATAGAAAAGAACTGATGCATTTATTATCAGTTGAACATTAGAAATACTGGTTATTCATGGCATTTAGTTAGACAGGTCCCCAACCTTTTTGTGTCTATGGACACCTTTGGAATGGTGACATGGTATTGTAGGCAGAGCAACAAAATGGCTGCCACAGAATGGCTTCTGCAGGAGTCAGAGCCAACCACATAATTTCCACAGCTTAACTTCAGCAATACAGTGTATATCCCTCTGCTGTGGTAGTGTGATATAGTGTTTAAGAGCAATGGACTCGAATCTGGTGAATCATGTTTGTCTCCCCACTTCTCTACTAAAAGTTTCTGGGAAACACTGAGTTAGTCACAGTTCTCTCAGAACCCTCTCAGCCCCACCTACTTCACAAGGTGTGGGGAGAGGGAGGGAAGGAGTGTGTAAGCCGCATTGAGACTCCTTTCAGGAGAGAACGATGGGGTATGAATTCTTCCTCTTCCACCTCCTCCTGTTCCATTTAAACAAAATCTGACAGCCAATCAAACACCAGTAGTCACAACATTTAAACAAAACCTGAGCATCCAATCAGAAGTCTTGTTTGGCAGAAGCCCTACCTGGCCCCACCCTCTCCTAAAAACAGTTGGTGGGAGTCAGAAAAGATGTCAGTATAAACCATGTCACCCACAGGCACTATGTTACAGACTCCTGTGTTAGACCATCTCTTTTGAAAAGACTAATTAATTGTTTTTCTCTTTGCAAACACATTTCAAAGTAGCTGTTTGGGTTTTCTAGCCTGTCTGGCTGTGGTCTGGTAGTTTTTGCTTCTGATGCTTCACTTATATCTATGGCTGGCAGGTTCAGAGGCACATCGAAGGTCATACAGCCCAGAAAACCCACAACAGCCAGTCCATTCCGGATTAATTCCAGCCATCAACAATACATTTCTATTTTTTTTAGATTTTTATTCAACTAGAAAAGATTATATGGGAAAATAAAAAGAATATGTTTGCTATATATTAAAGAGTGATTTGAGCCAGGAATTTAAGTTTAATCAGCATGGATTGTTCATGGAGTTATTTCTAGCTGTTGTCTCAGCAAAAATGGAAGAAAAATTACAGTAGTTCATGTATTATCATGGTTTAGCGTGATCCTCAAACACTTTCTAAAATCCTTGTTAGGACAATTAACCACTGTAACATCTTGATTGTTTTGACACCAAAAGCGTAACATATAACAAAGTGCTGTTTCTCACCCAAGTATAAATCATTCCTAGATTGATGTATTGTCGAAGGCTTTCACGGCCGGATTCAACTGGTTCTGGAGGGTTTTCCGGGCTGTGTGGTTGTAGTCTGAATGGATTTTGTTCCTAACGTTTAGCCTGCATCTGTGGCTGGCATCTTCAGAGGTGTATCACAGAGAAAAGTCTGTTTCTCACTGTGTAAGTGAGAAGGGAAAGTTTAGTGTGGTATATTGTCCATGTCCCAGGGTGGGAAACCAATCATTAACTGTTTGGGTGGAACTTGCTATGCAAAGGTGTGGTTGAGTGCATTGTGTTGCGGGTGGGGTAAGGAATTCCAACGAGGCAGAAATAAAAGGCTTTTGGTTGAAAGACCATTTATTCAGACAACTTAGAAAGCTCACACACACGACATGACAGGAATGGGCCTTCCCGCCCAGACCACAGGTTATAACCCCCTTGTTCCATCCCCCTCCCGGAGTCTCCAGTCCCATTCTCATGGGAACGGAATTCTCATCTCGCTCTAAGAGATAAGCCCTCCGACAGTGTAGTTACTGTAGATTCTGGCCCGTCGCCCGTGCCAGGAAACTCAGTCAAGGCCAAGCGGCTGTGAAGAGATTCAGCCCCACTGAGATCTTTACATTCCGCCTCTCCTAAGAAAAACCCTTCCCCCCCTGGTTTCAGTGGAAAAGCATGATGAAAAGCAGAAATAAGGGAGGGGGCATCGATATTTTCCGAATACACCCATTGATTATGGCCGGAAGAATATCCCACCCAAGAGACTAAATACTGTAAGCGTTTGCGATTAAAGCGAGAGTCCAGGATAGCATCAATTTCATAGTGCTTGTGGCCATCAATCATGGTCGGCGGGGGTCTCTCCGGAGGGCCGTGCCAGGCATCGAAAGCGGGAGCCTCCTTGAGCAAACTAGAATGAAAGACGGGATGGATATTACTTAAGGAATTAGGCAATTCTAAACGAGCAGTAACATCATTGATCACTTTTGTAATCCTAAACGGACCCACGAATTTCTTGCCTAGCTTTGAATATTTGTGAACGTCTCTAAGGTTCTTGGTAGACAAATAGACCCAAGCCCCTACACGTAAAGGAAAGTCAGAACGATGTTTATCCGCCTGGAACTTTTGAGAGTCCTTGGCTTGCTGTAGGGCAGTCTGGACCGTTTTCCACCCCTCAGCCAGGGATGAAATCCATTGATTGAACTCAGGAGGTTGCAGCGCCTCTGTGGGCAGTTGGGGCAGTGGTGGGAAAGAACGACCAGACACAATTTCAAAGGGAGTCTTCTGTGTGCTGCTATGAATGGCATTGTTGTAAGCGTACTCCGCAAATGGAATTAACTCGCACCAATTGTCTTGATGGTAGTTAGTGTAACAACGTAAATACTGCTCTAGAGTCCTGTTCGTCCTCTCTGACTCACCGTCACTTTGAACGTGGTAGGGGGCGGCAACCGCCGGGGTTGTTCCCAACAAGTCCAGGAAAGCCTTCCAAAATTTAGAAATGAATTGGGGCCCGCGGTCTGACACCACCTTGGAGGGGGCGGAGTGCAGGCGATAGATATGTTGGATAAACAACCGCGCCAGTTTCGGGGCAGAAGGAATGGTGGTGCAGGGGATGAAATGCGCTTGCTTGGAGAACAGGTCTACCACCACCCATAAAACAGTGTTCCCCTGGCTTTCCGGCAAATCCGTAATAAAATCCATTGAAATAACCTCCCAGGGCCGGGATGCGATGGGGAGAGGTTTTAAAAGGCCATGGGGTTTTCCCGGGATGGGCTTGGCCTCCGTGCAGACCGAGCATCCCTTGATATAAGCCTCAATGTCTTTGCGCATGGCGCGCCACCAGAACTGGCGACGGGCCAGGTGTAGCGTTTTAAGGAAGCCAAAATGTCCAGCCGACCTGGCATCATGGCAGGCTTCGAGGACCTGCTTACGGAGGGGGGGAGGCACGTACCAACACCCCCCCGTTTCCAAACGCGATCCTCCAAGCGCACTTGGGAATCTCTCTCCTCCGCTGGGAGTTCGCGGAGCCCCGCCTCCTCGAGTTCCCGCAGGAAGGGGGAGACGATGCTTGGAATGGGCGAAGGGGGAGGAGTAGCGGAGGCCTGCGATCGAGTGACAGCCAAGCCCAGCTGGGAGGGGGAGAGAACGGTGCGCGGGATCTCCCGTAGTGAAGAACCGCCCCCCTCCCCGGGAAGACGAGACAGTGCATCAGCCAGTTTATTAGTTTTTCCAGGAAAAAAATGTACTGTGAAGGAGAAGCGGGAGAAAAAATCAGCCCAACGTAGCTGCTTCGCGGACATTTTGAGGGGGGTGGAGAGGGCGGCTAAATTCTTATGATCCGACCAAACCTGGAAGGGGTGTTTAGCCCCCTCAAGCCAGTGACGCCAGGTGCATAGCGCTACTTTAATAGCTGCAGTCTCCAGTTGAGTTCGGGGCCAGAAAACTTTTTGGATAAGTAAGCACACGGCACAAGTTTTCCATCTTTATTTTTCTGCAAGAGGGCTGCGCCGAGCGCCTTGTCCGATGCATCCACGTGAACTACGAAAGGAAGGTCAGGGTCGGGGTGTTTCAAAATGGGCTCAGTAGTGAAAGCTGACTTCAAATGCTGGAATGCCGCTTGACATTCCTGAGACCAAGGGAGTGGAGCCCCGGGCTTGGCAGCCTGAGAATCCTTGCCTTTGGTGCGTAAAAGATCCGTGAGTGGAAGGGCTAGTTTGGCAAATTGGGGTATAAAATCACGATAGAAATTGGCAAAGCCAAGGAAGGACTGCAATTCCTTTCTGTTGGTGGGAGCCGGCCATTGGAGTACTGCGTCTACTTTTGCAGGATCCATTTTTAAGCCTTCGGGTGAGATCCGATAGCCTAAATAGTCTATGGAGGACTGATGAAAACAGCACTTTGACAACTTCGCGAAGAGAGAGTTGTCAAGCAAACGTTGTAATACCTCACGAACCAGGGTTTCATGCTCTTCCATAGTTTGTGAATAAATCAAAACATCATCTAAGTACACGACCACACCTTTATACAATAAATCTTGCAAAACTTCATTGATAAGGGCCATAAAAGCTCCAGGAGCTCCAGCCAAACCGAATGGCATTATTAAATATTCATATTGTCCAAATTTGGTATTAAACGCTGTTAAATGTTCATAGCCTTCCGCAATTCTGACCCTGTAATAATCTTCTCTTAAATCCAACTTAGTAAAAATCCTGCCCTTGCCCAGTGCATCTAGGAGGTCTTTGATTAAGGGCAAGGGGTATTTATTAGACATGGAAACAGCATTTAATCCACGGTAATCGGTGCAAAGCCTCAATGAGCCATCTTTTTTCTTTACAAACAGAACAGGGGCGGCGTGGGTGTGTTTGGTGGCTCGTCGTATGAATCCTCGAGCCAGATTCTTATCTAAGAACGCACGGAGCTCCTTTTCTTCGGTGGGGCTCATGCGATAGATTCTACCTTTGGGCAGTTGAGCTCCGGGCTGCAGGATGATTTTTTTTTAATCGGTATCCCTATGGGGGGGCAACTGATCGCATTCTGTTCCTGAAACACCCTGGCCAAGAGTCTTTATAAGCTTGTGGGATTTCATTGGGATTAGGAGTCACGCCCGTGTGCAATAAGCTGGAAGCCAATGGTTCAATGTCATTTGGAGGTGGAGTTCCCCACTTCGCTATGCTCCCACTTGAAGTCAGTGAATTCTATAATTACGCTCTTTCCAAATGATATTTAACCGTTAATGCTAACCATGGCATGCCAAGACAATGGAGTGTTTGGCCACTGGAGCAAGAGCGAAACTAATCTTTCCCAATGGTCAGCGCCAATGGAGGAAGCGGGTTTAACGCGTTTTGAATCGGGCTGAACCCTCAGCCCAGTGGGCTGCCATCCATTTGTGTAGCGGAATTGGGCTTAGCTGAGGGAATTTGGTCTAAGCCAAGCTCCTCAGCCACCTGCGGTGCGCATTAAACAGTGGGAACGTACAGAAGTCAGCAGTGAGGAGGGCTAGGAGGCGTGTATGCCCAGCAGGGTTGGCTAAAGCTTGAATAGTAATGGAAGCACTGCCTTCACTCACACGGATCGAATTGGGACCCATGTCAAGGCTGAAGATAGGCACACTGCCACTTCCCCTTCCTCGAAATCCTCGATGGCGGCCTTGGATGAGCCAGTTGGGGGGGGGACCAGACTTCCGTGGAAGGCTTGGCAGCGAAGTGCGGAAGACGGGACAGCGGGCTTCTGTTTCTAGAGACAGTTGGCAGCCAGATGGCCAGGACCACCACCTCATGCGATAGATTCTACCTTTGGGCAGTTGAGCTCCGGGCTGCAGTGTGCTTGGCTTGCGAGTGGACGGGGCAGCCGTAGTGGTCTTCGGACGCGGGCGTCCCCCGGCACGAGCATAATCCAGACGAGCCGCAACTTGTGAACCCAGATCAATCCACTCAGCCACGGTGCGCGGAATGCGGATGAGGAGTACTGTTTCCCGAAGTTTGATATTCATAGCCTCGAAGAAGTATTCACATTTCATGCGTTCAGGCCAGTCAGGAGGAAGTTTAGTAGCCGCCGCACGGAATTCACGGGCGAATTCGGCAAAAGAGTGGTTGCCCTGTTGAATGGACTTTATGGTACGAATGGCTTCGTTCTCAGCATCCGGGTCTTGGAAGCGGGCGCGCAAGGCTTGAAGAAATGCAGCCACTGTGCGAGTATCATCCGCTTGTAATTCGTAAAGAGTCACAAACCAGTCAGCAGCCACCCCATCCAAGACGGACCCGATATCCCGTATTTTTTCACGTTCAGAACGGTACAGATCATCAAACTCCTCCATATGTGCGTCAAGTTGCAGAATGAAGTAAGGGAGTTTAGAGGCGGTACCATCAAAGCGGGCAGGGATGGGAGGCCTATAATATCCTCTTTCAACAGCTCTTGGAGCTCGCTGGGGTTGTGGTTGCAATGGCTGGGGCGGTGGAGCTGGGAGAGCAGGAGCGGGTTGAGGTAGAGCGGGGCCCAGCAGCGACGTCCCCCCCGCGAGAAAGGAGGCAGCAGGAGTGCGGGGAGGGATCGAAGTAGGGCCTTGCAGCGTCGATCCCATGGCAGGGGGCGCGGTGGTGGGCGCTCTGGTAAAGTTGTAAGCACCGACTCGGGTTCGTGTCATCGTATCTCGCTGCCTCTTCAGCTCCTGTTCCAAGGCAGCCAATTCTCTCTCTTTGCGAGTTAAGGCATCCTGGTGCGCATGTAGGGCCGTTTTTTCACGATCCAATTTTGTTCGTTCATCCCACTGAATGGCCGCAGTCAGCTCGCTCTGCGTTTGGATGGCCCTAATGCTTTCGCGCTGGCGCTCCAGATCCATCTTGGAGTGATCCAGGACTTTGTCATGAATCGATAAGTTCTGCTGGTACTGCCGTTGCAACGCCTCCTTGGCCCGATTTAACTCGAGTTGGACGTCCTGACGTTGTTGTTCTCGGTCCCTCTGCAGGCATTCACGATCTTTTTGCAGCTGTTCGCGTTCCTCCTCCCAGAGCCTGCGTTCTCGGTCCCATGCTTCCTTGGCATCGCGCAGTCTGGCCACTTCATCGTCCCAGCTTTCTTTGGACGAGAGGGGGAATAGGTCTGGATGGGCATCTTCTTCGGATTCCCCCTCTCCGGATGGTAACTCCTCCACCCCTCCGACGGCTCCACGGGGCGCCTCTTGCACATCGGTAGCCGCCGGCCCGGGAGCTGGAAATCCGGATTGGGAACCGGCACGGAAACCTCTCCCAATAATCGATCCTGATCTTGACAGCGTCCCGCCTTCGACTGTGGATTTGGGACGGGCTCCAGTGCTGTGCCACGGTGGGTCCTTGGGAGCATTCTCGAAGTACGAGTCAAGGAACCGCTCGATCGACTCCTGCGTGGCTGCATGAAGTGTAGTCAGACCCATCTCTTCTGAGACTGGTTGCATCTGGGGTTTGTAATCCACACGGACACGGGTAGAGATCTGATCTACAGGCGCTCGATCCATAGACAGCGCCCCAAACGGCTCGTGCAACTCCACATTGTCGCAACTGCATTCCCCATCCCAACGAAGTAGGGGAAGACTCATGCTGGAACGAGGACGGGACAGAGTCACCAGCGAGACCCGTTCCCCGGCTGGTTCCTCAGAATCAGGAAGAGAAGGCTCGGAACCTTCTATGGGGGCTACCGCGCCTTCCACAATTTCAGGAATATTCAATCTCTGCATGTTACGACACCAGAGATCCACTGAGTTTTAAAAAGGAAAATAACGATTGTTTCCTGTCATAATGTAAGGAATTCCAACGAGGCAGAAATAAAAGGCTTTTGGTTGAAAGACCATTTATTCAGACAACTTAGAAAGCTCACACACACGACATGACAGGAATGGGCCTTCCCGCCCAGACCACAGGTTATAACCCCCTTGTTCCATCCCCCTCCCGGAGTCTCCAGTCCCATTCTCATGGGAACGGAATTCTCATCTCGCTCTAAGAGATAAGCCCTCCGACAGTGTAGTTACTGTAGATTCTGGCCCGTCGCCCGTGCCAGGAAACTCAGTCAAGGCCAAGCGGCTGTGAAGAGATTCAGCCCCACTGAGATCTTTACAGTTATCAGTCCATTTTTTAAGTACTGAGAACCAGGCCCTGCTAATCTTCAAAGTCTCTTCTTTGATCATTTAATTTAATCATTCCTAGATTAAAGCACCAATCCAGACATACACACTGAGAACTGGGTTCTTTTGAGAAAGGTACTTAAGACTGAGCTTTAGGAATGTGGTATTTTTGAACCATTCTCCATTAGTTAGTAATTAGGCATACTGGGCTTGCCAGAATCTCTCTGACAGTTCTTGGATATATACAAAGTAATTAAGGATGGTGTCAGCATAAAATGGATTCCCCCAGTTGTTTGTGAGAAAGAGAGAGAGAGAGAGACTACACTGTAGTCTGTACAAAATACATATGGTATTTATTGAAATACATTACTTCTTGGTGGTTCAAACATATTCTACTTTTTAACAGAAACCTGCAGTGCTTTGCAAGCATAGTTAAGGTGTTCTGAGTCCACTGAAATCAATGGACTTTGAAAGGTGTGATTTCCTAGGATTATGCTGTGAGTAGTAGCTTTAAACATGAGTAAATAATGGGAGTGGTGTGTGTGTAACAAATGTCTCCTTTGTTCTTTGGAAAGGAAAGGATTAAGCAAAGTCTGCTTTGAATTTCATTCTTCTCATGAAATGGGAATTGAAATGGGGCTTCATATGTTTCCTTTATAAAGATAAACTATAAATGGTCAACTGCAAGCTGTTTGCTAAAGCAACGGCACTGTAGCTTCAGGTTAGTGATGGTCCAAATCTCCTTGGATTGAATAGTAATTAGGTGGCCTATTGTGCATACCATCTGTGAATGCTTCAAAAATTCTTTAAAAAAACCCCAGAGCATATTTTCACACTTTTTTGTACTTTTTTTGCATTTTCACAGCTTTTTTGCATTTTCACTAGATTACGGGAGGTAAAGAAGATGGTACAGTGACTAGGGAACCACATTACCTAGGAAAACTTCGTCTTTCTTTTTCTTCCAAGTAGTCCTGCTTCTCATTTTCCACCCCTATTGTTGGTCTCAAGCTTTGCTTTTTAAAAAAATACTGTATAAATGGGTTGAATATTCCCAGGCATATTGATTGCCAGGTTACTGAATTTTGATTTTAATTATGAATGGCTTAAGAATTGGTCATAAACACATGGAGCTGATATACTGAATCAGACTGTTGGTCCATTTAAGTCAGTGTTGTCTACTCAGTCTAGCAGTGGCTCTCTACTATTACAGGCTAAGGTATTTCACATCACCTGCTACCTGATCCTATTAACAGAAATGCCAGGGATGGAAACTGAGATATTTTGCATTCTAAGCAGATGCTTTAGTATGGAACCATTTTTACAGCTTGAATTATACTTAAGTATTGTACACTATGGAAATTCTTATTTCATGCATATTATTTTTTTGCTTGGGCACAATCACCACTTTTGATTTGATCTTGACTTCAGTCTTGCACTTTTTACCCGTATGGCCTTAATAGCATTTCATCATAGGGATTTTAGGATAATTAAATTCATATGCGTTAAAGGTCTAATGTGCTGTGAAATGCAATAACCAAATGCTGAGATAATCTGAATACATAATTGAATAAAAGATGGAATGTCACAGTGATTCACACCCCACCAGTGTGCACTCAGGACTGAGTCCTGCACATCCATTGGTGGGACATTTGTCACCCCCAATGACAAATTAAAAACCACTGCCCCGACCGCCTTTCCCAACACAGGAGCAAGCTGGACCCACTGGGGATGCCGCCCTCCTCTCTGGGCCAGGCAGCAGCCTCCCCGTTTCCCCAGCCACCCTCCCCTCACCCCACAAACCTACCAAGCCCCAGTGGAGAAGTGGCACTAAGCCGTCCTCCTTCTGGGCCTTCCCCACCTCTCCATTCCCCCTGCCACTCTCCCCCACTCCCCTACTCTAAAAACCTACCTGGCCTCAGCAGAGAAGTGGCACAAGGCTGCCATCCCTCCAGGCCTCCCACTTGCCTCCCCATTCACCCAGCCACACTCTCCCTGCCCCAAACACATACCTGGCCCTGGCAAAAAAGTGGCACCAAGCTGGCCTCCCACCAGGCCTCCCATCCACCTCACAATTTTCCCAGTCACCCTCCCCCAACCCCAAATGCCTTCCTGGCCCCTGCGGAGAAGCCAACCTGCCTTCCCATTCCCCCAGCCATCCTCCTCCTCCTGCCCTAAACACCTACCCAGCCCTGGGGGGAAGTGGCACCAAGCCATCCTCCCATTGGGCCTCCCAACCACCTCCCCATTCCCCCAGTCCCACTCCCCCACCCCAAAAGCCTACCGACAGAGAAGCACCAGGGGAGGGGGTGGGAAAAGGTGACCAGTGAAAAAAAGCAGGAGCAGTGCCCGGGTGTGGGAAGGCATGGGCAGGAAAAACTTCCCCTGGCCTGCCCAGTCCCCATCTGCACTCTCTTCTGTCTGTCTATAGACCAGTGGTTCTCAACCTTCCTAATGCTGCGACCCTTTAATACAATTCCTCATGTTGTGGTGACCCCCAACCCTAACATTTATCCATTTTACAGATGGAGAACACTGACGCATAGAGTCTTAGGCGGCCCCTGTGAAAGGGTTGTTTGACCCCCAAAGGGGTCCCGACCCCCAAGTTGAGAACCACTGGTCTAGAGCCCATTTTATGGCATTTTGAAATGGACTTTGATGCTAGTTAATTATAAAGTTAATTACATAATTGTTGTGAGCATTTGATTGGCGGTTGTAAATTTTTTAAACTGTTCTTCATTCCTGTGAATTGAATTAAAGAAACATAAAGTAGAATAATAAAGTGATAATTATAGATGAGCACCTCTATCATTACATATTCAAAGTTTCTAAAGTCTTGGAAGCTTACAATCTTCATTTCTTTGCTTTTATGAAGATTCTACAGTATCTCCTCTGAACTCAGAGCTGTTATTAACTAAAGTGTGAGTTGGCTCAGGAAAATTATTGAAAATAGAACAATTTCATTGTTGTCCTTGGCAGAGATCTTTTTTTTAAAGGAATGCTGCTTTTCTTCAAAAATCCAAAGGAATATGTAATTTAAAGTATTGTGGCCGGGGGGGGGGGGGAGGGATGGAACAGTGAAGGGAAATTGGAGGTACCTCAGTCTTGCCCTATGTAAATGTAAACCCTTGTGACTTTGTATATTTTTTACTCAAATGTAAGACTAGGTCCCCACCCCCAGGTATGCAATTAAAAAAGAAGGATTTGTCTTAAATTGGCATAAATACAGTAGATTTGCTAGCCTCTTGGTGGAGCCTGGAGATCTCTTGGAATCACATCTGATCTCTGACCATAGAGATTAGTTGCCTTAGATAAAATAGCTGCTTTTGTAAGGTGAACCCCAAAATTGTGATTTTAAAGAGGCCTCTCTGCTGAAGCTTAAACCTACAGAGAAAAACTTTGAAAAGCATTTTATTTTCTGAAAAGCATTCTTTTTGCAAACATGCTAAGATGCCTTAACCGCAAACTGCTTGCCTTTTAGAAAACAAGTTAAGCTATATCCTGCACCCAAGAACTTGCTAAAACCACGAGATTTCTCTTAGAAATACTCTTTGATGTTGTGTTCTTGTGATTCTCAGAAAAGCCACCTGCTCTCTTCTCCTCCTGACCCCCTCCCCAGGGAGCTTTCAAAGTATAGTTAGAGCCAACAAACTGGTCGCCAACCACGTATACCAGAACACATCCAAATTTAGACAAGACATAAGAAAGAGGAGGTGAAATACTAATTAGCCAATCATTAATTCAATGCTGCTTGTTGACGTATCATTATAAAAATGAATGTACCGCTTGCAAAATTCGTCCTGGACCCAACTAGGCCTAGTTGATAAGAGCTCTGGTAATAAACTTTCACTGATTTTTCAACCATTTGCCTTTTTGCAACTGAATCGCGTGGTCTTGTGACTGACACTCAAGGGGCAGAGTTGTCACTTTGGAAGGTGGTTTGTATTACTATACAGTACTGAAGTCCCTTCTCTCCCAAATCCTGCCCTCCTCAGACTTCACCCTCAAAACTTCCACAAATTTCCCAAACTGGTGTTCTGATAAATAATTTGTTTTCATTTCTGTGCGTGCTTAATATAGAAGAAGTATTTATCACACTTCTGAGTTCTGGTATAATTTCATTATTCTGTTTCTGTGGCATATTTATCATTAGTATTAAAATCAATATTATACCACCACTAAAATCAAGGTAAGGCAATTTGTGTGGTTCTAGGACCTGTTCTCATTAATCACTCAATTTCTCAGAAAGCAGGAAGCTCAACTCCTACATTTCCCCCAGTTTTTCACTGGAGCACACATTACCAATGGACCAAATATTTATCTTTCATAATCTAAGTGCTCATTAAATAATATCCAGGATTTCAAGATCTCTTTGAAATTAGTACTAAAATTAATAGTAAGGAAATAAAGGCAGACTTTTTAACACTGTAGTAGTCAGCAGTGTTGTTAAGTAGACCAATATTAGATGAGCAGCTAAAGAAAACTAGCCTCAATGTAATCACAAATTAAGCCCAGTTTTAATGCTCAATTGGTAAGTATTATATAGAAAGTGTTGCCTGGGGCAGGTTCTTAAATTGCCCCCCCCCCACTCCCCCAGTAACTGACACCCATCTTTTAGATATACCTCGGCTCACAAGGATGATTTAGTTCTTGCTGTACCTGGTGGCTGGATTGGGGAGTTTATTTTGAAGCATTCTTGGGGTGGTGGTGGCGGCGGCGGCGGCAGGAGTGTAGACCAATCTAATGCAGTCCACATATGTCTACTCAGAAGTAAATCCATTTTACTTGCTCTTAAATAGAACAAATAGAGAAAATCGTGCACAGGATTGCCGTCCAGGTCTGCATTAGGGATCCTGTTCTGCATTTTAAGGACATTGCAAATAGTATTCTGGGTTTGTTTTGTACTGCGATTTGTAATACGATGTACAATTCACTCCCACTTCCCACCCACCTTCCCAGGAGGAGAGGTTGAAACTTGTGTGAAAAACTGGTCGCCCTTGGACGTCCCCTTCCTCAGAGAATTCCAAAGGTTTCTTGGTATTCTATGCCGCGGGGGGTGGACTGGCACAATGTCCAGGTTTTCACACAAGTCTCACTTCCTCAGGGAAAGCTTCACAACCCACTTCTTACCAGGACAATCCACCACCCGCAACATTCCAGCCTTCAAACCGGAGTCCCTCCGAGTTGGCAGCATAGGGGTGCTGAAAAAGGCTTTTCTATTTAGACCTTCCTCTAGTGACCGCAAATGAACTGGGTAATTTCAGCGGAGTTTAAATCAGAGTGCCAGCTCTGTTCTGATCTCAGTCTTGGATTCTTTGAGGATCTGAAGTGATAAAACCATGGACACTTGGAAAGTTTTTTTGAGTGCTCCGATCCCTGCAAACTGAAAGACAAGCCAGTCCTTCTCTTCCCACCTTCCCTTTTGGAGGCAAAGGCTTCTCACATGAGGTGCCGCCTGATAAGTGAAGAGGGACCATGGTGGTCCAGGCTCACTGCTGCACCTGCTGACCTCAGCTGATGTGCCTCAGAGCCCAGGAGAGAGGCAGGCGGCACAAGCCCAAGTGGAGGGCAAGTGGCTGGCTGCAGCAGCAGAGGTGGACAGATGGGAGATGGAGGCTGGTGAGGGGGTGCAGGAAGAGGCATGGGGGCGGCAGCACAGTGCTCCTTCAGCCTTATCACCACCCCCTTCAGCTCTGTTCTCTCCCTGCCCCTCTTTCTGCAATGTGAGGGGGGGAGGGAGGAGCCAGGCAGGCAGCAGCAACTTATAGGGCCACTTTGGTTGCTTTCCTTGCCTGCAGGAGATGGGGGGTTAAATGTGCCCCCTCACGTGACCCAGGTGAGTGGCACCTGGGGAGAAAGACCCCTCCCCCCTAAGACACGCTTCTGACTGGGTTTGATTCCCCACTCCTCTAATGAGCGGCAGACTCTAATCTGGTGAACCAATTTTTTCCCCCTGCTCCTCCACATGAAGCCGATCGGGTGACCATGAGTAGTAACAGTTCTAATGGATGCTGAGAGGCCGTCTTGTTCGGGTTTTCACTGTACTTGGTTCAGGAGGCAGGATCAACTTTCTTGGCCACTCCCACTTGCCTCGACAGAGCCCTCTTAGCCCCAGTATCTTCCTGCCTTGCACAGGGAGAACAGGATTGTTAAGAGGCTCCTAATTCTTCCTTCTGTTTTTGTGTGTGTGTTGGTTTTGAGTGATATACCTTGAGTCTTTTCCCTCTGTGCTGTTTTTGTTACCTATTGTTGAGTGTTTGAGAGTGAAGCTGCCTCAGCCTCTAGCCTGCAGCACAGCGTTCTTCTTCCCGCCAAAAAGAGCAACCCAAGATGGCGTCTGCGCCCTTCTCTCCAAACCAGGCAGCCGTCAAGCCAGTTCTCCAGCGCTCGGCCCTTGAGAGTCAGCAGGAGCCAGCCAGGGGAGGAGAGCGAATTCGGCCCTCCCCAGGGTCGGAGGGCCGACTCAGGCAGGCTTCAGAGTGGTGGGACCCAGTGCAGCCGAGAGCTTGGCCAGTGGTCCCCGACGAGATCGCACCCCTCCCGGTGTGCAGGAGGCTGCAGGTCCTCTTCTGCCGAGCCTCTCTCCCACCGCCGCAGCCGCTCGGAGGAGCGTGGAACAGGCAGGGCGCGCCTGAATTCAGGTTGCAGGGACGGACAAGTGCCGGACGAGCCGGGCACTTTGGCAACGATGGAGCAATCGGTCAGGCAAGGAGAGAGGGGGAGGCGGCGCGCCGCAGGGCGCCTGAGGGCCCAGGCGCCTCATGGGCAAACTTCACCCCGGACAGGCTCATAACACTTATGAAGGAGTCCATCAGAGAGGAAGTGGGGTGCTACGATTTACCCCCCCCCCCAGATCGGACTCCAGGAGCCTGGTTAGCGCCGGATTTAGATCCCGCTCCCCCAGGAGGGTAGGAAGGGATAGATTCTGGAGGGCTCATTCTCCTCAGTCTGGCAGCAGCAACTGGAGCGAAGGGGAAATTTCTCATTATTCAGATCATTTTTCTGAGGAAGAGGCTGCCCCCTCAGAGCCCAGCGAGCAATCCCACCGTTTATTTAAGACCGAAGATGTTCCCTTCCTTTTGGCTAAAACAATATCTGCCCTTGAATTGCATGACTCATGCAGAGGCGGAAGACCCCAACCAAAAGCAACCTAAGGCCATCAAAGGGGTTCCCAAGGCCTTGGCCTCCCTCTTTTCTAAAGAGGAAGAAAGTGAAAAGTATTTCCCCTTACCAGAGATGTTTGAGAGAAAATTTAGGAAGGAATGGTCTTCCCCCACTACCAACAAGGGCTTTCCTTCAGTTTTTAAGAAAACCTACTTAACGCCCCCTCATTTGTCCACCCTCACAAAGACTCCTTTGGTAGACGGTCCAGTCTCAGCTCTACAGTCGGGGGGCCTGGTCCACAGGGATGGGGATGGGTCCATCAAAGATCGACTGGATAAAAAGGCAGATCACCTCCTACGCAGAGTGCACGAAGGCCTTGCCATGTCTTCCAAGATTTTGGCACCTGCAGCCACGGTCTCTAGGGCTTCCATTGTGTGGCTTAAGCGCCTTTTGGATCGCATCCCCCCAGAGGATCAGGGTCTCAGGGAGGGGGTGGAACGTATTCTTCTGGCCTCCACCTTTCTGGCAGACGCCACCCTAGATGCCTTTCTAAATACTTCCCGCATCATGGCCACCTCAGCAGCTGTCTGTCGCCTAGTCTGGCTTAAGCTGTGGCAGGCTGATACCCACTCAAAAATGGTGGTATACAGTTTCGATTTTGAGGCGGGCATTCTTTTTGGGTCGGAGCTAGAACGAATTTTAGTAGAGACTAAGGACAACAAAAAGACAATGCCCCGTTTCGTCAGGGCAGACAAGCCCAAGTTCACGCCAAGGCCGTCCTTTCGTTCCTTCAGACCATCCTTTCGAGCCAGTAAGGATGGGAGAAGGCAACCATGGCAACACCAGTCCTCCTATCACAAGAGACAGGACTACCGTCAGTCAGGGAAGACAGGCAAGGGCTTCCGTCAGGAAGCAACCAGTAACAAAGCATGACTGCCCGGAGTTACTGGTAGGGGGGCGTCTCCTAGCTTTTGGACACCTGTGGGTAGGAAATCATGTAGATGCCTGGGTCAAAGAGATAGTTTCCGTGGGCTACTCTCTAGAGTTCAAATGCTAGCCCAGAGACCTCTTTATCCCCTCCTCGGTGAGTTCTATCCCCCTGAAGCCTTCCCAGCTGGAGACCGCCACTCGACACCTACTCAACATCAGAGCCGTCCAGCAGGTACCCCGGGACCAACTCTTCAGAGGGACCTACTCACACTTCTTTGTAGTTCCAAAAAAGAATGGAGATGTGAGACCCATCCTCAATCTGAGACATATCAACAGACATCTCAGAAAATTCAAGTTCCGGATGGAATCTCTTCGCGTCACGGTAGAAATGATCCAGAAGGGGGTCTTCCTCACCTCCCTCGACTTGACGGAGGCCTACCTACACATCCCCATCCATCCGGCTCACCAACAGTTTCTGAGGTTTGCCATCGGTCACCGGCACTTCCAATTCGTCGCATTACCCTTCGGGCTGGCTACAGCCCCACGTGTGTTCACAAAGTACCTGGACGACATCCTGATTCAGTCAAGGTCGGAGGAGTCGGCCTTGAGGGATGTCGCCCAGGTACAGAGGATTCTATCAGAACACGGCTTCATAATCAACCAGGAGAAGAGCTCTACAGTGCCAGGCCAGGTTATGGAACATCTGGGTGCGAAGATCAATACCACCAATTGCACCCTGTCCGTACCAGAGTCCAAGGTATCCAAGATTCTTCATACGATCATGCAGATCCTCAGATGCGATCGATGCAGTCTACTCCAGCTGGCCAGTGCCCTGGGATTATTGCTATCTACCATGGACATGATTCAGTGGGGCAGAGCACACGCCAGACCATTCCAATCTCTCTTCCGTTCCTTCGCCCGTTTGATCATTCTCAGGAGGGACCGCTTCATTCATGTCCCTCCGGCGGTGAAACTCTCCCTGTGGTGGTGGACTGTCCGCCAGAACCTCGTGTCGGGCAAGGTGTTTGCAGTCCAGACTCCTCTACACCTTTTCACGGACGTCAGCCTCTCGGGCTGGGGGGCCAAATTGGAATCTCTTTATGTCCAGGGGCACTGGCCCAACCATCTCCAAACATTACCCATCAACCTTCTCGAAATCAGGGCGATCGGGTTGGCCCTGCGACACTTCAGGCAACAAGTTTGGCACAGTCACGTGATTGTTCACACGGACAACATCTCAGCCAAGTGCTACTTAAATCATCAGGGCGGCTCCAGGTCGTCGGCACTCCACAGGGAGACATTCAAGATCCTCAGATGGACAGAGCAAAACTTGGCATCCCTAAGAGCAGAACACATCAAGGGCTTGCTGAATGTGGAAGTGGACTGGCTGAGCAGATCCAGGATCCGGGAATCAGAATGGGGCTTGAACCCCTTAGTCTTCCAGGCGATAACCAAGAAGTTCGGCATACCAGTGGTGGACCTCTTTGCGATGCTGCACAGTCGTCGAGTTTCTTCTCCAGATTCCACGAACGTCTAGCAGTAGGGACCAATGCCATGTCCAGCAGCTGGCCTCCGGGGCTCCTGTATGCATTCCCACCCTTCCCCCTTTTGGCCAAGCTGCTACACCGGATTCAAGTGGACAGGAGAACTGTAATTTTGGTGGCTCCGGCCTGGCCCCGCAGACCGTGGTTCTCAATCATTCAGGAGCTGAGCGTAGCACCTCCCTTCTCCCGGTGTCTCCAGAGCTCCTGTCCCAAGGTCCAATCTACCACCCAGACCCAGGGCGCTACAATTTGACCGCCTGGCTATTGAGGGGTGCAGGTTAAGGGAAAAAGGTTACACAAGGGAGGTGGTGGACACCATGCTAGCGGCGCGTAGGAAGTCCACCATTAGGATTTACAATTCCTCCTGGAAAGCCTTTGTGAGGTGGTGCAGGCGAAAAGGTCTGAGTCCAGAGGACCCCCAACTCCCCTCAGTGCTGAGCTTCCTACAGGAGGGATTTCATCAGGGGCTAAGGTGTGCCACTCTTAAAAGACAGCTGGCAGCTCTGGCCACAGTCCTCCCTCACATGCAAGGGACCCCTGTCACCACCCATCCAGACGTCCAAAAGTTTCTCAGAGGAGTAAAACAGTCCCAGCCACCCTCCATCCATAGGTTCCCCACCTGGAGGCTATATTCAGTCCTGGATGCCCTCACCAGGTCCCCTTTTGAGCCGGTCCAGTCAATACACTTAAGATGGCTCAGAATGAAACTCCTTTTCCTGGTGGCCATAACCTCTGCCAGGAGGGTTTCAGAGATCAGAGCACTCTCCACCAACCCAAATTTTTGTCAATTCTTTCCTGACAAGGTGATCTTAAAATTGGACTCTTCTTTTCATCCTAAAGTTGATTCCAGATTCCACCTGAGACAAGAAATCGTCCTCCCCAATTTTTGTCCGGACCCAAAACATCCTCGGGAGCGTCTCTGGCATCATCTGGATGTCAGGCGTTCCCTCAAGGCCTTCCTGATTCGTTCTGAACCCTTCAGAAAATCTTTTCGTTAACATCGCCCGTCCCAGGTTAGGCGAAGCTATGTCCACATCTGCCAATAGTTCTAACATCAGGAACTGCATTGTAGAGGCCCATAAGGCTAAGAACCTACCAGTTCCGGGAGGTCTCACGGCACATTCCACCCGCAGTGCGGTGACCAACGCCGCCCTGGTAAAACTGGTGCCACTCGAGGAGATCTGTAGAGCGGCCACTTGGGCTTCTCCCTCCTCGTTCGTCCGGCACTACAGATTGTCTTCCATTGACGCAGTCCAGGCGTCATTTGGGTGACGCATCCTGGAGAACATCGTGGGAGACTAACTCCCACCCTATTGGGGCAACTGCTCGGGAAGTCCCGAACAAGACGGCCTCCCAGCATCCATTAGAACAACCCATTGGTTACTCACCATGAAGGGGTCTTCTGATGGATGATGGGAGGCCGTCTTGGCCCACCCTTGGGTTTGCTCCAACGATGTTCTCATCCAGTAGGTCAGTTCAGTCATTTTTATTAGGAGCCTACTTGTATATAGTTGGTCACTTTCGTATTACCTTAGAGGTTAATGTTTAGTTGTTGTGTTGTCTTGCCTTGTGTGTGTCCGGTAACGGCCTTTTTTGTAAGCCTGCGCTAGGGCACTCAGATACTGGGGCTAAGAGGGCTCTGACGAGGCAAGTGGGAGTGGCCAAGAAAGTTGATCCTGCCTCCTGAACCAAGTACGGTGAAAACCCGAACAAGACGGCCTCCCATCATCCATCAGAAGACCCCTTCACGGTGAGTAACCAATGGGTCGTTCTCTTAAAATTCTCTCAGCCCCACCTATCTTACAAGGTGTCTGTTTTGGAGAGAGGAAGGAATGTATTTTGTAAGCTGCTTTGAGACTTCTTACGGTTGAGAAAAGCGGGGTATAAACCCAAACTCTTCTTCAAAGTCTTCTACATTTGTATATAAGTTGTAGGTTTTCATGTCATTAACATTGTTCACTTAATCTTGATAATGCATATGTTTTCACAACCCCTTTAAATCAGAGCTATGTACATGTATAACCTTATGTTGTCTTTCTTCCTAGACTTTAACTGAAGTCTGAAGAAATGTTTTATTTCCAGCCCTGCGGTGGGGTTATTTAACCTTTTACTTTGCCACAACTGGGTCTTCCCTGTATGCTTTTAGTCCCTTTGTCATTTTGGATGACTGATTTTTATTATTAGTTGAAATGGTGTCATGCCAGATAGCATTTGAAGTGATTTTTTTAAAGAGGTGACAAGGTGAAGAGACTAAATGGAGCTTTACAGATGAGATACTGCTTTTGCTAGGCAGTGGGGAGGTGAAAACTTAATAGCGAATGTTAATGATCTCAGACTCACAAAGCCCGAAGAAAGTCTCTCAAAATGTCTTTCCCCTGCCATTTTTAGTGTGTTTAGGTATTATTTATTGTTAGCCTTTAGGACAGTCAACTTAGCAATTAGCAGCTTAGAAAAATAAAAGCCCTTCATTAAGATGTCAGTATTAATTGTGGTATTTACTTTTGATGTCCTAAGTGGCTGCCACTGGATGCAGTAAAATAAGTGTATAAATATATTACCCTCAACTCACAAACTTCAGCAATGTTTCTGTAGTCCTCTAAAACTGGACTTGCCCTTCATAGTAGTGATTTATCATTTCTCCTTCTTGGGGATGGCTTTCCTCAATTGAGTAATTTTTCCTACTATGTAACATCAGTATGGAATCAAATTCTGAGGATTGTTTAAAATTAAATGAAAACCAGACAAATGAACCTGTAATAGTGCAGTCCTATCTTCAAATTGTTCTGGCTAGGTGAGTATTATTATAACTGAATCCTTAGTACTGGTGCAATTCCAGTTTACAGTGACACAATGATGTTATGCTGAGTTATTGTGAATGTTATGCCATTGTAACGACAACAGCATTAGTGGGTGCAAGAGCATAAGTGGGTACAAGAGCCCTTCTCATCGCCCTCAAGCCACACTTACCAGGGATTATGGGGATGCACGCTGCCCAAACATAGCAAGAGATTGAGGCAAGGAGCTGGGAGGAGGGAGCCACCCACCTGAGCTACCACTGGGTGGCACATGGTGATGATGGAACATCGGCGGCCACGAGGAGGGTGTTCATAGCAGTAGCAGGCCATCAGAGTGAAAGGCTCCCTGCTGGGCCTTGGTGTCTGAGAGCAATGGTAAGGAGGGGCCCAAGGAGGGTGGTTTCGGAGGTGTGGCCAGGGCCCGAGGGATGGCAGTGCTGGCCAATCAGGGTCTGGAGGGAAGGGCTAGGGATTGGCGCAGAGACCCTGCTTGGACCAGGGTTGGTGTCTGGGGCTATCTCTTTAAAGGAGGCTGGAAAAGGAAGATTGGAAGGAAAAAGGCTGAGGAGAATCCTGTGCAAATGTGGATCTCCTAGCCTGGGATAGGGAGGGCTTATAAACTTCCCCCTTTCCCTCCGTTTCTGAGGCCAAGCCCCCCAAAAGTGGGAACTTGACTTTATACAAAGGGAACATTCTGCACAAATACCTAGGATAAAGCCAATATAAAATGGTTTAGAAGTAGCATGTCTTATTAGAATCCTTACAGATATTTGTCTCAGGGTGGTAGGTTTAAATAAATAATCCATCAGTAGCCTCAATTCCATTCCTGCATCTGTAGCTGCATGGAAAAAACACTTTACACAGATTAGTGCCATAGAGCAAGATCCCTGTCCTCTTCAGGACATGCCTTACTCCAGTGGTGGGATTCAAATAATTTTACAACTGGTTATTTGCAAGCACCATTTTAACAACCGGTTCTGCCAAAGTGGTGCGAACCTGCTGAATCCCACCACTGCCTTACTCCATCCTTGCATTTGTGGAGATTGTGTGCTGGTTTAACAATCATCCTTAATAACCTTCCCTTGATCAATAGTAATAGTAATGTCCCACACACAAAATAAATATGTTCTCAGCACAAGTTGTTCCATGCTATCCACAAACCACCCAAAGCCAATGGCAGGCTGTTGAACTGCACATGCATTCTCATACTTCTTAGGAATAGAGTTCTGAGCCATCAAAAAGCTCCTCCTGTTGATGTAGTCCATTGACTCCACAAAAACTCTAAAAAAGCCCCAAGTAAACACGTGGCTCTACAAAACCCCCAAGTAAATATGGGGCTCCATACAAGCCCCAAGTAAACATGGGGATTTTTGTCTCACTGCTGGTTCCAGTGTTCTTGATTCTCCTGGTTTCCAGCACATGGCTTTCTTTTCAGGGACGTAGGTATAGATTTTTTTACAGGGGGGGGGGGGTTGGGGGCAGGGCCACACCTCCCCAAACCCCATCTTCAGTCTCAGTGCTTATAAAAGTAGCTCTCCGAGGCCAGGGACGGCAGACTCCGCTGCCCTGCCCTCCCCCCCACCAGCTGTGCTCCCAGCCAGCAGCCCCTTCTGCCCCCAATCTGGGCAGAGGCATAGCTAGGGAAAATGGAGCCCAGTGCAAAATCTGAGTTTTGCCCCCCCCCCCCCGGGCGGCCACTGTGATGCTGGAATCCACCCCCAAACAGCATCGCTTTCAATGGTGTTTAAACTAGAGAGCCCAAATTCTTCTTTTAAATCCACCCTAAAGGGTGGACAACATTGAACGTGATGCTGTTTGGGGGTGGATTATCTCCCACCCTGAAACAGCATCACTTTCAATGTTTAAACTGGGGGCCTCAGATTCTCCCTTTCAATCCATACCAAAGGGGGTGGATTTAAAAGGAGAATCTGGGGAAATTTGGGGGTTGCCTGCTGTCAGGAGTGCAACTGTTAAGCTAGCAGCACCAAAATTTCAGGGTATCTTTAGAAGACTCTCCTAATGATACCACCCAGGTTTGGTGAAGTTTGGTTCAGGGGGTCCAAAGTTATGGACCATCAAAGGTGTGGCCCCATCTTCTATTAGCTCCCATTGGAAACAATGGGGGATGGGGCACCCCCTTTGGGAGTCTGTAACTTTGGACCCCCTGGACCAAACTTCACAAAGCCTGGGTGGTATCAGTAAGAGACTCTACAGATGATACCACCCAGGTTTGGTGAAGTCTGGTTCAGAGGGTCCAAAGTTATGAATCCTCAAATGTGTAGCCCCCATCTTCTATTAGCCCCCATTGGAATCAATGGGGCACCCCCTTTGGGAGTCCATAGCTTCGGACCCCCTTGACCAAAGTTTACATAACTTGGGTGGTATCAGTAAGAGACTCCCCTGATGATACCTCCCGGGTTTTGTGAAGCTTGGTTCAGGAGGTCCAAAGTTATGGACCCTCAAAGGTGTAGACCCCATCTTCTATTAGCTTCCATTGGGAACAATGGGGGATGGGGCACCCCTTTTGGTAGTCCATAACTTTGGACCCCCTGAACCAAACCTCACCAAACCTGGGTAGTATCATCAGGAGCGTCTCCCTAAAAATCCCTGATATTTTGGTACTACTAGCCTAAAATCTGCACCCCGTGCAGGCCAAAAACAAAAAACCACTAAAAATACCAAAAAAAAAATCACAAACGGGGGGGCGGAGCTTCAGACATGTAATGGGGGGGTTGAACCCAAGAATCCCCCCTTACCTATGTCCTTGTTTCCTTATGACCTTGACTGTCGTCTAATGAAGTGACAGTCTCTGCATATGCTTCTGTGATATTGACATATGGTTCCTGGTCATGCTGTAAACAACTTTAACTTATGCCTAATAAAGGTTATTGTATTGTATTATATTGTAGGATTTAAAGCCAAGCTTCAATCTAACCCATCATGCTGGCTTCAAAGACACGTATCTTTCTTGTCTATTTCTGCTGATCATCTATTGAATTTATTTAAAATGTTTAATATTTATTGACAGATTTGTATTCTCCATTGCATTCTTCACAGTTGTGACAAATGCTCTTTCCCATTGGAGTTTCTAATTATTAAATCTCATTTGTTCTGGTAGAGCTGACACTTCTATTTTCGTGATTTCAAGAAATGGCACATTGATTAGTAGGAATTAAATAAAGTTTACTTTGGAAGCTGCAAAGAGAGAAAATGTCATCTAACAAAGGTTATGATTTAGGAAGCTAATGGTAAATGTGATTAACGCTATTTGTAAACAGCCTATGATCAACAGACTAGGAGGAAAAATATGTCTGTAAGAGAGATCCCAGGAAATTTTTGCTGCTTAGAGAATTTTTTTTGCCGCTTAGAGAAAAAAATACCACACTCTGGGAATTGAATGCTTCAATTCAACTATCCCCTCTTACTGGCAAAGTCGAATCACAGTGCTTGCGTTAAAGAAGTACACTTAGTAGGTAAAGATGTTATTCTGAACAGATCCCTTTACAATCAGATCAGCCACTACTGATGTAAAATAAATGGAACAAATCTCCCTCTTCGTCATTTGCTATACTTTCTAATGAAGGAACTGAAAATCTGCATTTTAAACATAACTCTGATTTATACAGAATATTCAGCTGTATTTGTTAGAGGACACTTATTTGGTTTATCTTTTTTTTTTGTCTTCAAAGTTTTGGTTCTTCCCCCTCCATCCAACTATTAAGTGGTGTTAAGGTATCTTGAAGTGCCTTGCATGTGTACTTATATCTTCATTTTCTACTATCACTAGATCTGTTTCATAATTGCTTCTGTGAGGAACAGTAATGTAGTCTGTTGCACTGTTTATTTTTGTATTACCTTCCTTTGTACTGCAGTTACCTTTATAATCCTGTTTCTTCACTATGGTATATCCAAAAACTGCTATCTAAAACTAACAGGCCTTGCTCAGCGTTGAGCTATGGATTTCTTCCACCTGATGGATCCCTTCCGGCCTACTTCAAAAATCTCTCACCCTCATTACTGAGATGCTTCTTTATGCAAGCTCTTCTAAATGGCCTCCCCTCTGTGGTTCTCCATGGCAGATTCCTTCAGGTCCTGTTACAAGCGAGAACTTGTCAATGTTTGCCCAACCAAGTGGAAACAACTTCTCATATACTCCTGCATTGTTCTTGCCACACAGAACTGAGGAGTCTCTACATTGAACCTCATATTAATTCATGTCTTGCCACTTCTGACCAAGACAAGCTACTTCTGCTTTTGAATGACTGCTGCACTAAAAGAACTGCAGACATAGCAAATTTGGCAACAGCTTTATCAACAACTGAGTACCTTCCCCCTCCCCCTCTCCTTCCCCCCCTGCATCTTCTTGCACATACCATCTGTTGCACTTTACCACCTATTATCCTCCCAGAGAGGAACCTGACCCCTCCCTTTTCTTTTACTGGGGTGATCTAAATTGAATTGGCCATAATAGGGCACCTATTATGATGCTAACCGCTGTTTTTAAGTAGTTTTTAATGGTTTTTAGTATTATATTGTTGTTATCGATTTAATTAATTGTATATGTGAATGTTGTTCACCGCCCAGAGCCCCCAGGGGATGGGGCGGTTTATAAATCGAAACAATAAATAAATAAATAAATAAATAACCTTTTCTATTGTTGTTATTGCTAGTCTGATTCTTGGTTTGTCCTATGCCTAATAAAGGTAATGATGATGATGTATATCTTGACTTGGACCAATTTTCATTTGCATTGTTTTCCCAGTTCTGTAATCCTGCTCTTACACCACTGCTGTCTGCGTGAATTGCTTTTCATACTTTGTAATCTACTTTGTGTTTCAATGAGGAAGGTGGACAATAAAGGGAGATGATGATGATGATGGTGATGGTGATGATGATAATAATAGTAGTAGTAGCAGTAGTAGTAGTAGTAGTAACAAATGGGAGCCCATAAGAACTTGTGGGAGACATTTCATTTCCCCCTCCTCCACTATTTTTTCTTTCTTTCCAGAAAGTCCCCATAGGTGCTTTGGAGGGTGGAATCTATGAAATTATGCCATGCTGACACTGCTTCCTTTCCAAGGCTCCTCCCCAAATTTCCAGGTATTTCCTATCTCCTTCCTATTCAACAGCCAGCCTGCCCCTTTGTCTTAAACTTTATCTCTCCCCACCCCCACCCCTGTTTTGCTTCTACCTACCCAGTTGTATGGTGCTGGCTGCTGGGCTAGGCCCACTTAGATGGTAGGGAGCCTCAAAGACTTATGAGGTAGCACCTCACTTTCCCCTGTGTCCTCCTCCCTGCATTATGTACGGCATGCTAGCTGGGCCTGGAGCATCTCCTGCCATCCGCTGCAGCTGCACCCAGAAGAGCTCCTGATATCCACTGTCACAGAAGCTGAGCCTGGAGCCTCTTCTGGCATGCTCCGCCTCATCAGCAGGACTGGGAACAGCTCCTGATATCCTCCTCCACAGCAACTGAGTCTGGAGCCTCTCATTGCATTTGCCACCTCTGTTACCAGACAGACGCATGGTAGGCGGGGCTCTGTTTTAAGACAACAGCATCTCTACCCACCCTGCCAACCCTTGGGGTACCTAGCAATGCCTTGCCGAAATGGGGAGCCCATTATTTGTATTAGCCAATTTACCCACAATGACAGAAAATTCTTGTCTGGACTTGCCCTTGCAAATATCTGCCTTGCAAAATACCTGCCTCACACCCTTCCTAAAGGGATTAAAGCCTCCCCATCCCTGGACTACCCACTCTACTAAGGCAAAAGATTTACTAATGTATTTGCCCAAACTTCTTCCTCTGACTGATTTCTCTTTAAATACCATCTTAATTTAATCAGCTACTTTCCCCCTTTTGGGCACTCCCAGTTTAGCCACTTAAGCCAAGTGCTCAACCTATTAGACTAATGTCCACATACTTAGGTTTTTTGTCTCTCTTTCTCTGCCTGGAAAGGCAAAACTCTCCTTTGTGCAGGAAGATGAGCTCTCTTAGCATGGCCAAAGGGTCCAACCTCTATAAAACAGCTCTTCATCCAATGCTCAACGTCTAGTACTTCTGAGTCTGCCTGTGAGTTCAGTTGCTGTTCTGTTCCACCTGCTTCCTTGGAGCCCAGTGCAGGTTCCTGGACTCTGCTTCATGAACCCAAAACTACTTCAGGATCTGCTACAGTAGTACCCCTAAGAATTCCCCCAGTTCCTCTGCTATTCCTAACTTATCCCCTCAACCCTGCTTATATCCTGGGACTGTGTGTGTGTTCTGCTGCTTTGATTATTGTGTGTTTGTATTTTTATTATTTTTCCTTTAAACTTTACATGGGTCCCTTGTAGCAGTGGCATAGTGGTTAAGAGCAAGTGCATTCTAATCTGGAGGAACCGAGTTTGATTCCCCGCTCTGCCGCCTGAGATGTGGAGGCTTATCTGGGGAATTCAGATTAGCCTGTGCACTCCCACACATGCCAGCTGGGTGACCTTGGGCTAGTCACAGCTTTTCGGAGCTCTCTCAGCCCCACCCACCTCACAGGGTGTTTGTTGTGAGGTGGGAAGGGCAAGGAGATTGTAAGCCCCTTTGAGTCTCCTACAGGAGAGAAAGGGGGGATATAAATCCAACCCCCCCTCCTCCTCCTCCTCCTCCTCCTCCTCCTCCTCCTCCTCCTCCTCCTCTTCTTCTTCTTCTTCTTCTTCTTGCAGATTTCTTGCAAAAGCTGCCTTTTGTATACATACTCAGCAAAGATCTCAAGTGTGCGTGACCTTTTCTAAGTCAATACTCTTCTCCTGCTAATTCCCTACTCTAAAAAGGATAGATTCCTACCATTTTGGGTAGCACCACAGTCAAGCCTGGAGTGGCTCTCAGTCTACTGCTGGAGCAGGTTTGGGCAGCTACTGTTGCCTGGTCTTGCAGTGGCCCCTGGGCTCTGCAGAAACCAGGCTCTACCACCATAGCAGCTGCCACTTCTGGGCTCCACAGCCGCAAAACCACAGTAGAAGGAGCTGATGGGTCTCAAAAGTAAGTTCAGTGACTGTGCATGGGCAGACAGTGCTATTTTACTTTGAGGGAAATTAACTCCCCCCACATATTTTACTTAAGATTTTTCCCAAAACCTGGGGGCTTCTCCAAGTTTGTAGAATATGTTTTGAGTAAGAGGGACCCTGATCCTCAGATTTAGATATCTGTAGATGGGGGCCACACTTGGGAATTTAGAAGATTAGAGTCAGCTGCTCATGAGGAAGAATAGGGATTCAAACCCAGTTCTCCAAATCAGAGTGGTTCTCCACCATTCTTAACCACTGCACAACACTGGTTCTTAGTATACAGATAACGGTGGCCAACTTAATTTACTACCAGAATATCTCTTGACCTATTTAGCTTTAACAGAGTTACCTATGCCATGTACCTTTTGACTGTGACCTGGGTCTTCTGAAAAATTCATTAATTTGATGGTTTTGAGTTGCCACAATCTTTGCCATATTTTTTCCTGCAGAATCCAATAACTTATGGTCTGGAAAATCACATTCTTCAGATTGATCATTAGCAAATTAATAAATTTTATTCACATTTGATTGGATTTATTTTACTGATAACTTTAACAAACGTTAATTAAATGCAAGCAGCTATGGGGAAGGATGGAACTGAATGGAAGGTGTCCATCTGGAATCAAATTACAGTTGTCTTTTCAGGTGCTTAGCTGGCCTCCTAGCATGTTGGGTAGTTATTAGGCTGAAGGGTGATTGCTTTCCTTTATCCTAGGATCTTACAAGGGGCAGGAGATTGGTATTGTTTGTGTGAGTTTCTTTTCAGATCAGTTTCTTGCAAACTGTGATTGTTTAAGCCGTTAGGGGGTTTGCTTGCCCATTCCCATTCATTAGGATCAGAGAGAAAAGTGATTTCTCAGATCTAAATTAACCCCCAAGGAGTTTTTGAGTTGCAGAGCTTTTTATCCTCCACTGCGTGTCGGCCCAATGAGGCTTGCAGTATAAAAAAGCAACAGGCCACAAACATATATGCATGAAAATACAAGAAGTTTGTCTGGACATAACAAACTAATCCACAGGAGAGAAAGGAAATAGAGTAAATGGTTAAAAGCTCTGCCTTTGATGGCAACCATCCATCTCCAGGCACTTCTTTCCTTCCAGGAGGCAGCTCCCTTTAAGCTTGTAGGTCGAGAAGAGCAGAGCGACATAGATAAACCATTAGTAGCGGGGGGTAGGGGGGACAAAGATGGTGGAAAGCAGAAACCTATACAAACTAGGTGGATTCACAGTCCCCTTTCTGTAACTTCATGGCCTGCAAGGGTTTTCCTGGACCACAGTTTAGGAACAACTAATTAATAAGTTATGAGGAAGAAGGGGGAATTGGGATGGAACATGCATGCTTCAGGAACAAATCTCTTGACTCTAGTTTTTCCTCCAAATCCCCTTTCCATGTTGATATTACAAAATGTAGGAATAGCAAATTGATCCTCAAATCTAAGTGCATATGAGTCTGTAATCCCTCATTTTTATATGTTGCCTGTAGATTTCTATTTAACCAGTGTGACTAATAGCCATTGGCAAGAGTTGCTATCCATTACTATTTTCTTTAAGACTATCTAAACTAGTTGTCATTACCACATATTATGGTAATGAGATGGTTAGTTATGATAACTAATTATGCATGAATTATATATTTGGTATCCCTGAGCTGGATGGTCCAGGCTATCCTGATCTCATGAGGTCTCAGAAGCTGAACGGGATCGGCCCTGGTTAGTATACGGATGGGAGGTTCAGAGTTGCTTTACAGAGGCAGGCAATGGCAAACACCTCTGTTCACCTCTTCCTTTGAAAGCCATTCATTGGCTTTAACTTGATGGCACTCGCATGAACATGTATATTGGTGGCCAGTTCTGAAGGGTTCGTAATCTTTAGAAGAATGGACTACAATTTCTGCTGTTTTCCTTCCCACCTTTAGTTTTCTCTCATGTTGTTCTTGAAGGACTGCTCGCCCCTAGGAACAAAATTGTAGTGGGGAGGATAAGCAAGCTTTATTAGGAGAAGGAAGTGGAAAAGTCCCACTATATGAGGTTCATGGATTCTTGGATAATCCTATTGTTCCTTTTGTCTGTCATAAACCTACATCCAGTAAGTTCACCGGTTGGCAATGAGTTCCAATGTTATTAGCAGGAAATGTCTCTGTGATAACTTTCTCCACATTATTTATAATCATATGAAAGTCTGTTGCTCTTTCTTTGTGTAAGCTAAAATTTTAAACCTTTGCTGATAAGTTTCTTGTTGCGAACATGCTCAGTTACTTTCTTGTTTTCGTTGCCCTTTAATTCACCTTTTTTCGTGTACATGATGGGCCATCCAGAACTGTATGTTCTAAATATGGCTTCATTGCCTCAAGCGCTATGGTGGCAAAATGATACATAAATATCTTATATAAAAAAAATTAAAACATAAAACTATTTAAATGCCACATGACACTCACAGTATTCTTGCCTAATAATTCCCAGATCTATTTTACCCTTTTCAAAGTTTGTTTGCACTGAATTAATACTTTTACTGATTTTGCTATTAGAGTCAAGGTACCTTTTGGATTTTCACAGCAAATTACAGCTTATGCAAAGCAGGAGACATGTGTGTATACTGTACTAATGTGCATAATTTTGCACTTGCTTTTCATTTTGTTTACTATTGTGTTAAATTTCACCCAGGATCACAAATGGATCAAGAGGGTATTTTTTTTACAGTTGGTTGGGAATTTCATAATCCTGAATAATTTATGTCCTTGACAAAATGTTCTCCCTGAATGTAGAATATTTATGAATAAAGCAAATAGCTCATGTTCTAATATGACTACTTAGAGAATGACACTTTTAACTTTCCTTTGTTATGAGACTTATTTCTATCCCCATCCCTCTGTTTCCTGGTTTATAACAAGCTACTGGTTCTCTATGGGAATGTGTTGCCAATAGACAATGCTTTTAATATATTTTGCAATATTAATATGGCCAAAAAATTACAGCTTGTGTCAGCTATGTATTATTCAGTTCATTCCTATAGCAGAGTTATATCCATCTAAGCCTGTTAACTTCAGTGGATTCAGAAGGGTATAATTTACTTAAGGATGGCACTGTAAATTAGCTTATCATTACATGTGGTTCATCTGCATTGCACTATGTGAGTCTCAAGGTGTGTGCTCTTTTTGACTTCCTCCTCCATTCTCTGACAGAAGTTTGCACTTCAACCATAATTTAGCATTATACTTGTATCAGCATTATTAGTGCTCTTATGAAGCGGTTTAGAAACCCTGGTTAAGAGAGGGGCATTCTTAGTGTTATGTTTTTATTAGTGGAGATGCAATGCTAAACCATAGTTAAAGCAGATGAAGGGAGGAAATAAAAAGTTGTTTTCATTCAGTACTCACCATAATGTAGCAGTTCATTTGCATTAACAAGATGACTTTTGAAAGCTTATGATGTACTTGCCATACTGATATGGTGTCAACTGACATATTCCTTATGAACTTTAGAATGTCAGTTATAAGTTCTTCCAAATTCTGCTTAAAGCTCAGCTGACCAGAGGAGCAAGTTACAGGGACAATGAGAATTCTTACTGGCAATCTGCACCACAACACTGAAAAGATCAATCACTGGATTCAAGAGGAATAGGCTGGCAGAAGACAAGTTTGCAAAAGTAAAATCGTCATAGGCCAAGGTTTTGGAAACTCCTGAACAATGTTAGTGTGAGTGATTATATTCCTAACCTCCTGTTCATATAAAATCACTATAGATAGTGCCACCTGTGTTCTGTGAGCATGCTAGAACATAATAAAACTGTGTGAGTTCTTTCTAGCCATCATCTCAAATTGTAACAAAGCCCAGGCAATTCTGTAAAGTGGAGTTGCCGGATTTTTTTTTGTTTGCTTCTCTTAACCTCTGTTTAATTCAATAGTGCCAGTCCTTGCTGCAAGAGTCTGTGAGAATAAGCATCCGACTTGCAAAGGTCTGTGGTTGAGCTGGAGTTGTGCAGTCAAACTTTTAAATACATTTCTTCATTACCAGGGCCTTAAGAAGGCTGCGTTATGGTGGGATACAATGTTGATTCATTAGGACTGGATTGCCACATTATGACATTGCTGATAGTGTACTACTTATACTCAGAATTTTATGCTGTTTTCAAAATATTGTAATCAGCATGAAATTTAGGGAAGAGCACTCCCTTCCATGTGAGCCCAGACTAATTCTGGAAAATTTGAAATAAAAGCACATTTATACATGCAGACAATTATTTGTAGCAATATAACAAATTCCAGATTTGGGTTGCATCTCAAGGATCAAGTATGAGACTCATGGTCTCAGTTCCTCCTCCAGGTTCCCATTTCTTTCTCCTGTGTCTTGTCAATTTTTTTCAGCCAGCTTGCCTTCCTCCTTCGACATCTCCCTTTTGGTCCCTAGGGCTCTACCTATGCTGACCAAGACTTGCCCGGGCCCTTTCTTCTCTGAGCTCTATTTCTCTCTTAACCCCTTGTCTTGCCCCAATCTAGCCGATTTTGCATGGGGCCAGCTAGAGACCCTTTCTGCTAACCCCACCCCTCCGACTTACAAAACTCCTCCTGTTATGCTCAGCAGCTGATTAGTGGAGAAGCATTCTGCTGTGGGTGGGGCAAAAGCTTGATGATTTGGTAAAAGCCATATCAACTTTTTTCAGATTTTTCTTTTACCGATGAAAAAATCTAGGTGTATTAAAAAAGCCGAATACACCAGGGACCGATAACATTTGGCTTTTTTTTATTTTTTATTTTTTTTATTTTTTTTATTTTTTTATTTATTTATTTATTTATTTATTTATTTATTTATTTATTTATTCTACTTTTATACCGCCCTCCCCCGAAGGGCTCAGGGCGGTTTACAACAGTGATAAGACAATAAATATTAAAACAATTTAAAAGCAGCATCCAGTTTTGGGGCTTTTAAAAATCTTCCTCTTCTCCCCTGCCATATCCCAAGCCCATGTGGGCAGAGTCAGCAAGGGGTGGAGGGAGGGAGAAGTCTCCATGTGGTGCTGAGCTTGCTCACTGCCTCACGAAGGATCTATCCCCCACCAGTGCTTTTGAAAGGGAAGGGTTAGCCAGATCCTTCATGTGATGGTGAGCTAGGTCAGCACTGCATGGGGGATCTATCCCCCACTGGTGGTTTTCAAGCTCTGTGGGGCTTGAAAAGCCTTGGATAGGTTGGCCAGAAACTTCTAACTGAGCATCACATGCAGAATATGTCCCTCTCAGATGCTTTCCAAACTCTTGGAAAACACCAGCAGGGGCAGTTCTCCCCCCCCCCCATTTCTCAAGGCCCCAGGGTCTTGGGAAATGGCAATTGCAGGTTGGGACTGGGGTGTGTGTGTGTGAACTGAACAATGTGAGGTTTGGGTTTTTTAACTTGAGTATTTTCAGTAATAGCTAAATAAAGCTGATGGATATTTCTGGGTTTAAAAACCCAAACCTGAAATTTACCAGTACTTTTTATTGGTGCTCATGCCTAGGTGCACCTTCTCATCTGCTCGCCCCCCCCCCCCCGCCTGCTACTGTCATCCCTGGATGTTTCCTGCCCTGCCCAGGAGCAGCTGCTGACTTTTGCCTGGTTGGATGAGCCTCCTCTGCCCTCTGCTGAGTGCTGAAACAAAGAAGTTCATCCCAGTGGTTATCTTAGCATGCATTATTTATATCTGTTGGGTGTATTGGTTAATATAGCAGTTTTGTCCAGTCATGGAAGCAAGATGCTGAGTGCACTAAAATCAGTTGTCCCACAAAGTAATTTGCAAAAGGTAAAACTTACATTTATTCAAGTAGATTCCGCTCACATTCTTGTTGCAGTTGAAAGAAAGATAGAAATCTCAATCTAAAGAGTATACTTCTTTATTTAAGTGGCCACCTATTGTGATATCATGTGAGTGCAAACTATGGGGTATTTGCTTCTATAGGAGCGACCTGTAGAACGATCTGCCTCGTGAAAATCCATGTAGAAAGAGACAGAAAGCAATGACTACTGAGTCAGAAGGAGGAGGTGTCAGAGGGCAGCTCCCAGCTACAGATAAAGAGAGGAATATCCCAAGAAATAACAATTATAAACTTTGAGAGATTTAGTACCCCCCAATGTCCAGGCATGCTGAGCCTTGTCTCCAACAATATCAGCTTTTTTGTTGGAGTAGCAACCCCAGAGGATGTCTTCCCTCCCTTTTCTTCGCAAAATAACCAAACTAGAATGTTATAACTATTTTCCTTTAATGGCACCATGGCATGCAATGTGAGTTTCTGACCTTTTCTGTATGTGTCTGTTCTTTTTAACGATATGTCCCTGGCAGTTTATAAAGTTGGCTAGTTTATTCTTACATAATTGCAGCAATGGAATGTTACCAAATGACTGTGCTTAACTTCAATTATTTATCATCTCTGTAGTTGGAAGGATGTTTCTTTTAGTTCCTTTTTTTAAAAAATCCCTGAGGTGTATGAGCACTGATTTCTTGATAAACCAAAAAAATACATTGATATGAAAGATACATTCAGTTTGTTTGTGTTAATACACATACAAAAGGCTATGTCCCTATGTGTCAACTATGGTCTTCTGGTTGTTGGCTATGTTACCATTTTGGGTGGTCTGTCTTCCATTAAGGCTCAGGCCTTTTCCATTGTAGCTCTGGCTCCGTGTAATGGGATCCCTGAAGAGGTGACATGCCCCCCATCCCCAGAGATCTTCAGGTAGTACAACAAGGCCTGCCTATTTGCCAGGGCTTTTGAGGCAGACATCTTTTAAGGGGAGAGATCTGGAGTCTGTTATTTTACATTTGGTTTTAAACTGAAAACATTTTTAGTATTATTGTAAACTACCTTGAACCACAAGGAAAAGCAGGATATGAACATTTTAATTAATAAATAAATCACCAGGATTCTGTGGTATTCTGTGGTACTCTGATAACAGTCCCTGTTTTTAGTACTGAGGTCTCTATCTGAACCATTGTGCTTTGTCAACCATTGTTTATGAGTGACTTGTCAAGGAGAACATTCTGTAGTTTGTTGGGAGAGCAATTTGAAGCATGAATACACTGCAGCAATTTCATTTGATCGTGTGAGAGGACACCACTGTTTGTGCTGCATCTTGTCATCTGTTCTGTGCAAAGACATGAAGCTGGCAGCCCCAAGTTGTTTTTCTCCTTCCATGATCTTTCTCCAACTCTTCTGCTGTAGCTTTTTTAAAAAGTCAGTTTATTTGTTTCCAGTGACTGACGTGTGTGGAACCTTCCTACTTTCTACCATTTCCTCTTTTGCTCATTGTTTTATTTCCACAGATATGGAGGTACAGCCAAACTACTTTTTTCACTCCTGAAAAATCGATCTCTCATATCCACTTGCTGCACCCCCAGATTGCATCACCTTGTATTGATTTCCCTTGCTATGATCATTCCACATTTCCTGTTCATTTTCTCTCCCTCTAGTTGTTATTTTTATAATTTCTGTTCTTTTAATTTTTGCTGGTGTTTGTCTGAGGTGATTTTGCAGTTGTGCACAGTAAGGAAAAGAATGAAGAAAATTTGGAATTGTTTTTCCAATTAAAATGTATTAAAGGACATAGGAATAAAACTAGTAAACTTAGTATATTAGTATTTCTATGACTCCTGTGTAAGTGTTGACATTGAAAGCAAAACATTTTTAAACCTTAAAAAATAATGATGTCCACCTTAATAAACTTGTCTAATTGCAATCAAACTTGTTGTAAACTGCATTGAAAGTAGGATTGCTAACTCCAGCTTGGGGAATTCCTGTAGGTATGGAGGATGGTCAGGGCAGGGTTTGGGACAGGAAAAATGTCAGGAGGAGATAATGCTATGGAATCCACCTTCCAAAGGTACCATTTTCTCTGGGGGAATCTCTGTAGTCTGGAAATCACTGGTAATTCTGGGAGATCTCCAGGCCTTACCTGGAGACTGGCAAGCCCAAGGAAGTGTCTGGAGAGGGCAGAGTTTGGGAAGAGAGGGAAGTGAGCAGGGAATTAAAGCCATAGAATTTGCCCCCCAAAGCTTCCATTTCCTCCAGGGAAACTGATCTCTTTAGTCTAGAGACTAGCTTGGATTCCAGGCCCCACCTGAAGAAGAAGAGTTGGATTTATATCCCCCCTTTCTCTCCTGTAAGGAGACTCAAAGGGGCTTACAAATTCCTTTCCCTTCCCACCTCACAACAAACACCCTTTGAGGTAGGTGGGGCTGAGAGAGCTCTGAAGAACTGTGACTAGCCCAAGGTCACCCAGCTGGCATGTGTTGGAGTGCACAAGCTAATCTAGTTCACCAGATAAGCTTTCACAGCTCAAGTAGCAGAGCGGCGAATCAAACCCAGTTCTCCAGATTAGAGTGCACCTGCTCTTAACCACTACACCACTCTGGCACTCTACACCACCCCGGCTCTCATGCTGGTGAAAGATTGACACACAGGATGCTAAAACTAGTGGTGGAGGAGCAGGTTTATGCTTTCTGCTCCCTGAATCTCACCAGAAGTTTTTTGTCAGAAGCGATGTAGTCATGGACAGGATACCATGCCTCCTCTCCCCCACCCCCAAACCTCCCACTGGTTGCCCAGCATTTACTGTCAGCTCTGTGGCAAAGTATTACACTACAGTAACTAAGGGCCTTTCCCCACTTACCTTAAGCCCTGCGCTATTCTCCTCAAGTAGCGTGGGGTCCCGGGGTACTCCCCACGACAGGGGCGGCGACAGCGCAGCTGCTCCGACACTGCCGCTGTCCTGCCCCCTCAGCGTGCAGCATCCCTGGCGCTCTTGCAAACGGCGTCTTTTGATGACCCCGCGCAGAACGCGGGGTCATGGGGACGCCGCACGCCAGGGATGCTGTGCGCTGAGAGCAGCACGCGGCATAGGGGGGATCGGGGTGAGTGGGGAAACGCCCTATGTGTTATTAGAATCATGAGACAGGTTTTATTTTTAATGGAAATCTTATAAATAGAAAAATAGATTTAAGAATGTGATAAGAAGAATCTCTTTGCTTTCACAAAGAAGTGAAAGATTGACATACAGGAGGTTAGAACTAGGAGGGGGAGCGGGTTTATGCCTTCTGTTCACTGAATTTCACCAGAAGAGCTCAAGTTTAGACCTAGGCTATGATACCAACCCAAATCATTTTGGCCAAAGAAAACCTGCACTGGAGTTGGATGTTGATATTCATGTGGATGGATCCCTTTGCAGCAACCAGCTTGCATATTAGCCTCTCAAGCCAGATATTATACATATTTCTCTCCAGACTCCAGGAGAAGAGAAGGTAGAACTGGAGCCTGAGTCTCATTATGTTCCACAAAAACATTTTACATTCCATATTCATGATATACAGAACACATTGTGATCATTTTGTGTAATTGCAGTGTGTTTCCCCCACCCATTTTTTCAGTTGAACGTCAGTTCATTCTTAATTGTTCTTGGTTTTGTTTATTATTTGTGTAAACTGCAGCAAAGGTTGGGGTCTCTTTTTTCATTAGGTCTCAATGTAGCTGTTAATTATAATAAAGGGTTGATCTCTGGTTCTTTGTACAAATGCTAGATTGAATGTAATATTAAATGGCTTAATGGAAGTCGATAAAGCTTTGTTTCTGAGTTGTCTTAATTTTAGTGGTTACACTATCAGCCCAATGGGAGGACTATGGGAGTGGCACTGGTCTGCACCGACATGTTTGCCACCTCCTCTGGAATAAGGGGCCTCCCTGCTGGTGGAGAGGATAAAAATGCTGGTGTCCAGCCACCCCACAGCTCCATGGTGGTGAAACCTAGAAGAGGGTGACACTGCAGAGCAAGATTGGCTCTGAGTGGAAGGTAGGCTGGTGTGTTCTCAGGGGTGAAGTTGAATGTAGTTGGCTTCCTCCCAGGCTTTTGAGCTGGGAATGCCTTGGCCAGATCTTTGGATTTATGCCACACAAAAGAGAGGTGTAACTCTATTAAGCCCTGTGGAGGGTTTTCCAGGTGACCGGGTTTTTTTTTCTTTTTGCTGCCTGCCTGCACCTCCTGGAAATCCTCTGGAGGCAGTGCAGCAGCACAGCCACAGAGCCATCCCCGGCTGCCTCAGTCCTATCAATTGGGCTGTATACTTCCCACTGTATAGAAACAGACATTATGAACTGTTTACAAAATTGTTTACTACACTATAAGAAGGTCCTGCAGTCAAAATATTTAGAAATTTTGAGCTGTGTATCATATACTTCCAGTTTCTGTTTTGAATGAGGCAGCAGCATGAAGTACTGGAAATGAGACAGGAATATGGTGTCTACAGAATATGTAGTATTCTGTTTCCAAGAGACTGCTTCCAGACCTCAATAGAGCTGGATTACTGGGCCTTGCAGTATTGTGGCTTTGTAGAATAGCATGCTGTGCAGCAGAGCCTATGCTCTTCATGATTTCTGCCCACATGCTTACTGAAAATTGTGTTGTGTCCATTGTACCTGCTTACTCTAACAAGTTTTCACAGGATGGACAAATGTGTCTGGCTCTTGTACCATATATTCAGCTGTCAGCTATTCTTTTTAAAGCATGATCTTATGTTCAAGTTTGAATCATGCTGCTTAATGCAAAAGTCTGTGTGTGAACTATAATATATTGGTAAGTCTGAGAGCATTTTCTAACATATTACAAACACACACATTGTGCTGTTACTTTCCAGAATGTCCTTGTATTTGTGTATGCATCTTTGCATGTATGACTAGATCATTTTAATCATCATTTTAATCTTTTCTCCTTTAATTTTTGCTCTCCTTAACTAATTTATTTCCCAGTGTTTTTCTTGCTTGCATGTAATTGTGCACATAATTAAGGCTGTCAAGATAAACTCCTACAGCTGCTCTATGCAAGGAACCCAGCCAAGACTGATTCTGTTCCTATGCTGTCTGGTTTGCGGAGCCACTGAAGCTTAGTTGTCAGCATCCATTCTCTTTGTATTGCTGCTACTAGCCCCAGACTTCTTACATAATATGTTGACTCAGTAAGGCTGATAGTAATGTTGGGGGTTTAGTCAAGCACACCACAGTTTTAAGCAAAGTCAGGCTTCTGTATGTTCATGTAAACAATAGCAGCAATTGCAATTACAAAGCTTATCCAGTGTTTTTCAGCATTGTTAATACGAGGAGCATCCCATCCTCAAGTGCTGTTTATTCTTGCTGTCATATGCTTTTATCCTTCTTTATCATATGTTTTACCATTTGTTTGCTTATTGGGTTTTTTCAAACTGTAGATGTCTTGTGCAGAGGTTCATGGATTGTTTTAAGTGCCTAGGAGACCCACCCAAAGGATGGGAGCTGAAAGGACTTGGGGGAGTGGCATGGTCTTTTGCTGACACATTTGCCCTCCCCAAGGTATTTAGTCCAGTGGTGGAGGCAGACTTACCAGCAGATGGCCACTCCCCAGCTCTGTGCCTGCAAAACCCAGAAGTCTGGGTTGCTACGGGGCTGTGCTGGTGTCCTGATCAGATGTTGCCGTGGGGGCGTGGGGGGGGGGCAGGCCAAGGCATTCCTGGTGGCAGAGCTGATATAGTCAGCTTCCTCCTGGGGTTTAAGTCCTTTAAGCCCTATGGAGGGCTTTCCAGGGATGGGGATTGTGCATTTTTTTGCTCCTGCTAGAAAACCCTCTTGGAGGCAGCAGTACAGTGCTGCAGTGGTGCCATGTCCCACTACTGGGGTTTTTGGATGGGGCTGTAAGAAGCTCTTTACTTCACTCTGAGACAAAAATGCATTGCTTTTTGTCTGTCCTCTTAGCCAGTATGTACTTGACTTTCTAGCTCTATTTTCTGTATACTTTTGGCTATGTTTGAAATGCTGGTTGAAGGACAGGCACCTGTATTTTTCCTTATCCCACAGCTCCCTTAGACAGTCTTTCCATTTCCACTGTTTGAGGCCTGTGAGAGTCTCACTATAAGCAATGCTTTCCTTTGAATATTGTCTGTCTTGGAACATATTTAATACAAATGTATTACTTTGCAGGTACTGAACAACAGCAGATAAATGTTGCCCCTTCTTCAGAGTCTTTAACCAACTGGAGAGCTATATTATCACCAACATGGCCTTCTAGAGAACTTGTGTCTTCCTCAGTGGGTGACATTTCCATGAGACAAGCTTTGGAGAGTGCAAATCTGCTTCAGATAATAAAAAGCACACTGGCAGGGACACGGACCAGAACTGTTGACCACACAAAATTTTTACCAAGCTTGTTTCAAGGGAGTGGCAACAGTGCATCCCAGGAACATTCTGAGTTATCAGCTGAATCATCAGCAAAGTCTCAAGATGCTGAAGAAATGACTATTGTACCAGGTTTGCCTCAAATGAATGTATTCTCTGCATTGTCCACATCACCATCACTGACGCATTCGAGTACTACTGTGTCATCTCAGATGCCATATGCAACATCTTCCATTTCAAAAGAAATCCCATCAAGATCAGACATGTTCTTAACCTTTCCATCAACATCCCCTTTGCCATTGGTATCAGAATCACCTCATATCATTATTGTTTCTGAGTTAACTGTGCCACCTACTAATGTGTCTTCATCCAAAGGTAACAAAAATTTAAACAAGCTAACGTCAGCCAAACATTTATTTGATCAGAGTGTAGATAATCTAGAAAGCACAACAAAATATTCATTAACGAGCAGGCGTAGCAGAGAATTATCAACCAACACATCTTTTAGTAATAGCTTTGGCTTTATTAGAGGGCATGCCACCACATCTATAGGGAGACAGGTATACCAAGGGAATAGGACATTTTATTCTCCTTTGCATGCAATATTATCCAGTCAGAATTCCCTTCTATTAACTAATAAGAAAATTCTGTTGAATTCTAGCAAAAAGAAATCTCCCTCTGAGCCAATACATTCTGCATCCTTTATAGCAATGCTCACCAGTAAGCCACTTGATGTAGTGATACCTTATAAAGAAAAGAGCAATTATATGACTGAATTGTCCCCAGCTCTTAATAACAGAACATCAGTTCCTTGGATTTCTACATCAGTTCTCCATTCTACAAGTGTTCCTTCTGTACTGCTGAAGAATATTTCTGATTTGTCTTCTGTATCGTTATCAGATTCTACTCAAGAAATAACTTTATTATCAGTTTCTAAAAGTCCAGTGAGACTTTCCCATTTGAGAAAAAATATGTCTCCAACAGTGCCCACTATAGTTGCTACAGAGGAAATAACTACAAACAGTGCAATAGCTCAAGTGCCAGCATCTACAAGCATACCAGTCACTTCTCTCATGGTGAGAAACTGGACTTTTAATACAGCAGCACATAGAACAATTTCAACACTTCATAATGATGAGTTCATCTCAAAGATTTATTTAACAAATCCTTACATCACAGAATCAACTAATTGGTCTTCCTTAGAAGATACTTCTGATGCCACTTATGAAACGCGTGCAGTCACACCTCCCATCATTTCTGAACCTATACAATGGCATCCTAATTATTTTTTAGGGGGATCTTTACAGCGTAGGTCCTTCACAGAAAATAGCACTGCCCAAATATTTGCAAATGTTAATGCTGGCAATGTCTTCCCTCATCTGTCATCAGAAATGCAAACAACCAGTTACACTCTAGAAATTCCTGTCAGCAAGCAAACACCATGGCAAACAAAACTTCAAAGAAATTTGTCACCGGAAAATATGAACTCTACTGTATTGTCAGTGTCTCTGCCAACTTCCATTCAAGGCCTTTCAAAACCTGATTTCACCTACATATTTAAATCTGCTAATAATTCTAGAATTTTTCAGTTAACAACCTCTAATGTACAAAGCACAACTGTTAATTTAACAAAAGGCATGAAGAAAAAGATAAAGGTATTGGCCAATATGATGCCACACACAGAATACACATCTCAGCCACTTTTCAATAAATCTAATGTTAAAATGGATAAAACTTCACTTATGGCAGATAAATCCTTCTGGACCACTGTTGCATTTACAGGCATATATGTTTTGCCTTCATTTCCTCCAGCAATAAACATTCTAGGAAGTGCACTGCCTGCTTCTGTGGACATTTCCAGTACTGATTTAAAGGGTACTTCTAGCACAGCGAAGATTTTTAAAACCACAGCCTTAAAACAGAACAGTGGAGATTGGCAGTCTTCAGCTGGTATTACTGGGTCTGTAAAATGGGGAACAGCTCACATTTCCCGAATTACAGAGGATGGTGCAGATCCTACAGATTTAATAGCAGCATATTATGATGTTTCGAACGTGCAGCAGAATACAGATGCTTCAAATAGAAAAATGACTTCAAGTTTCCAAACATTACTGGTTAATACATCGACAGCATATGTTCAGAATATTTCAGCTTTTACTGGAGCAAAGTCTAAAGGTTTCGTGGAACTTAATGCATACTCATCTCCTATTGAGACATCTATTGATCAGTATTCATCCCTTATACAGAACCTTTCACAGAGCCCAGAAGTACTATCTCTGCAGTCAAACAAGGAAACAAATACAAATAAAAATGTTCTGGAATATTTTACTACCAGGAATTTGAACTTGGCTTCAGACTTTGAAAAACCATCCTATCTTTCATCTAAAGATTTCATGGCAAATAATGTGAGACTTTCTACTAGTATTGGTCCATTTTTGCCAGTTTTGTCAACATATTCCCACTCACCTCACTCTCTGGCTTATACCAACTCGCTCACTATCCTGAATACTCAAACAACTAGTTTCAAAAGCCTCTTTCCACAAATAAATTCCCTCTACACAACAACATTTCCTCTTTCACGGGCTTCTGAATTTATCTCTAAATTAACTGTTGCAGTAAATAATGAAATTCATTCTGTTACTGGGTTGAAATCATCAGTTCATACTATTCCAGAACTTGAACAACAAAGTTCAACTCCTGAATTAAAAGTAATGGAAGAACACATAGTTTCAGGAACCCAAACACAGTTCATGAATAACACTGCTTTAGTAACAAATAATCACTTGACTAAGCCACCAACAACATATAGTACAGGAGGATGGTATACAAAAGTTACAAAAAGCATGTTAAATACAGTTAAATTGCTTAATGAAACCACTAAGATCACTCCATTGCAAACACATACCTCCAACGCTTTTCAATCAGGCATCATAACCTCTTTTCATGCATCATCAACTTCTTTGTTGCCAACAACCAACTTTACCCATTCTGTCATTACAGTGTTACCGTCTGTGTCTCCTGGTGTAATACCATCTGTAGCAACTTCAGAAGCAACACCAGTTACAGGAAAATCAGCTCCAACATCACCAATGCTGACTTCATCCTTGTCCTCACTGAGTACTGAAAATTCACCATCTGTGATGGCATTAAGCACGTTAATATCAACACTAGCAAAAAATAACACTGCCACAAAAATGGCACCAACTTTAAGCCCAGTAGTGACACATGCAGCCTTTACAGTTTTATCAAGAGGCAAGTCTACAACATCCATGGACACCACGAGTTCATTTTCAATTACAAAAGCTAGTACAGTTTCAGATCCCACAACACATGCACCAAGACATACTGAAACAACAGTACCTAACACCAAGAAACCCACAAATTCAGACATCACTAAAACATCAACTGCATACCCACTGACAATTACAGCAGCTTTGACATCTATTACAGCATCAGCGAAAACAGCTAGACTTCTCCCTACACCTGGTGAAAAAACTTCTGTTGCTGTTACTACACCAGTGTCAACTTTTGGTAATGTGACAACAGTTCTTCCTTTGGAATGCCAGCTTTCCAGAAACCTTCTGGTCAAGACAGGTATGAACATATGGGGGGTGAGGAGAGGAGTTTGAGTTAAAATGAATGAGTTTGTCTAAAGTATTCCTTTTAGAAGCGGAAACAGAATATGTTATATAACTTTTTTAAAAATAGCTATAGTACAAATTAAATAAGTACATCTCATAAATATTGTTCTATTGTTTGACAACTTGAACAATTGATTGTCATAAGACTTTCTTTTGTTCTTGCTCTTCTGCCCATGGAAGAGGATAGTTTTTGGCTATTCCTCCCTGCATCTCACCCCCATGTTATTCCTGGGAGTCTACTGACCCAGAGGTGCACTTGCAGGGGTCACAATCTGTAGTAGAAAGGGTGGTCCCTCTTTGTCTAAGGCACCCACATTCATGCTACATAGTATCTACCCTTTAGTTGTTTTATGTTGTGCAGTAAGACTGTTTAGCTAAGTTCTAACTGTGTTCACTGTGTAGTAATTCCTAGTAGTCTCAATGGTACTTCCCTGTAATTATCAGTGTTGCAGCTTATAGCTTCTTCCAAACTATGTTCTTATCTTTCCACAGTTCTATATTATACCTCCCAAAATGATAATATTGTCGAAGGCTTTCATGGGTGGAATCATTGGGGTGTTCTGTGGTTTCTAGGCTGTATGGCTGTGTTCTAGTAGCATTTTCTTCTGACGTTTCGCCTGCATCTGTGGCTGGCAACTTCAGAGGATTTTCTGAAGACACAGCCCGGAAACCACACATACATCCATACAGCCCGGAACCACACATACAGCCATACAGCCCGGAAACCACACAACACCCCAGATAATAATGATAGTTTTATTCTTTCTGAATGGTGATATATTTCTTTGTGCTTGATAAACCTTTGAACAGATTGACACTTTGCCCCGTATGTTTAATATCACTATTTTTCAGGTAGTTCTAGTATAAGAATATTATTATTCTCTGACACCGCTTTATATTGAAGACTATTGAATATGGTGTGACTTCGTTAGGGGCTAGTTTGTGTCATTTTTCTACTAATATTGTAGTATGTTAGAAATATGTGTAAAGTTGCCTACGTTTTGCACTATGTAGTGAATTCCAGGAAGCATGGAGGAAAGAGGACTAGGCCAAAGTGCTTGTCAGTTTATGTAACATTGTATGAAACATGGCAGTTTTTTCATAGTGGGAAAATCTAAGATATATGTCAATGGCTAGTAAATGATAGTGAATTGAATAGTTCACTTTATCTATTGTTCACTTTAAATCTGGCACTTTCCATAGGCTGTCCCGACTGATGTCTGCAACCTAAGTGTAGTAGTTTATTTATTTATTTATTTTGCTACACCTTTTCTCTTCTGGTTTTGTTTTTTGGTGAAAGTCTGCTGACCCTGGCCTTGGAGAGCTGCTTTTATGAGCACTGAGGCCAGGGGTGGGGCTTGGGGAAGTGTGGTCACACCCCCAGGGGTGGGTGGGGGCATGGCCCCGCCCCTGGACCCACCCATAAAAGATCTATACCTACATCACTGGAGTATGGACTGGCATACCAGTGTCAAGGCAGCACACAGTCATCACAGCTAGTGAAAATCAGAAATTGCTGTCATGGATATGCAAATCCTAGCACACTCATGATATTATTTTGGGTTTTCACACAAAGTTATTTCAGGACACTAGTGAACTTGCACCCCTACCCCTACCCCCCATTTCCTCTTGCTACTTCAGTTGCCATGGGCAAATGCAGATACCAAGAGCCAACCCTAATTCATCTAGAAAAGCAGTCCCCAACATAGTGTCTATGACCGTGGTGGCGAACCTTTGGCACTCCAGATGTTATGGACTACAATTCCCATCAGCTCCTGCCAGCACGGCCAATTGGCCATGCTGGCAGGGGCTGATGGGAATTGTAGTCCATAACATCTGGAGTGCCAAAGGTTCGCCACCACTGGTCTATGATGTCTGCTGATTTGTTTCATGGCACCTACTTGTGTCTTGAGCTTTGGCAGCTGAATGACTAATGAAATCCTGAATTCATCCTAGTCAAGTACATTATAGGCAACACCTTCCTATATCTCTGGCCTTGGCAGTTTCTCCTTGTCAGGAAGAGAGCAATATTTCCCTTTCTTTGGAACACCTGTATGCTTTTTAAATCCATGTCCAAACAATCCTTCATTGAAAAGGTGGCATGGTGATGCCTTAGAATACCAATGTAGATTTTAAACAACAAGCAATTAATAATTTTCAATTCTCAGCAATAGTCTCTTCCCTACTTGAAAAATTTCTATTTAGAGTGCAGATGCATTATGAGTTACCTCATTTGGCCTGTATGAGCATTGCCTGTAATTTGGAAAATAAATGTTAAGCAAATGAAATTAAAGATGCTTCTGAATGAATGTATAACCTTGTGTTCCAGTTTTGCTTCTGAATACAAGAAGGCTACTGTTGAATGACTCCCTGAAACAGAATGTCACAAAAGGTCTCACCCAAGCGTTGCGACAGGCTTTCAATCGAAATGTCAATGCTCAAGTAAGCAAGCTGAGTTTATGTTTATAAACAAATGAAAATCTCAGGCTAAAAAAACACAGATTTTTTGTACATCATGAACCGTTCTGAGCTACTAGAAACTCATGACCATGGAACTCATGAACATGTAAAAACAATTGGTTCATGGCGTGTATAAATAAGGATTGCATATGAATCTTAGAACCACATCAGATTTGGTCTCTCTGATTTAAAAGACATGTTTAAAATTAAATTGGCATATTGATAACTTAGTTCTGTAGCCAGCCAACCATATCATTCTTTCTCCTTTGACTAAAATGTAGAACATTGATGATTCTTTTTTTCCCATTTCCATCCTATCGATACTGGTTTGGCTTTTGAATATTTAACAGGCATGTAGAACTTAAGTCATTTTAACTGTATTTGTTAAGTGTTTAAAGCCCACCTGTTTTAAGATGGAATGAAAATTGTTGCTGGATGAACAAAGGGTCTTGTAAATGTTTACTCAATAGAAGCTTCACTGAGTTCTATGACATGTACTACTAAATAAGAATACATAGGAATGCAGCTTAGATGTGGACGTTTGAGAACTAAAACTGATGTTAAATGGAAATATTTTATAATGTCAACTTAACTGAATGTTTAAAAGTATGACTTTTATTATTTCGATTTATTTTTCTTAGGGGATCTGTCTTTTTGGATTTTGTGGCTTTTGCTTGTGTTTTTGGAATTCTGATGGTATATTTAACTTTATGAAAGTTGGAAACTGTATATGGAGTTACAATGGGAGCACTATAGCATCACTGAATCTTGTATAAAGTTACTCAAGTACTAGCATTTTACATTTGAGTGAGACCGTGCATCTAGCAATGTGCATGTACCCTCCAAGAAATAAACATTGGCCAATTACACAATTACACGAGGTGTTTGCTGCTTGGTAGAAGTGAATATCTGCTGCAGCAAGATTTCTTGTACAGACATATTTCCTCTGGCCCCTCTTTCACTTTCTATTCTCTTCACGGCAAGCGAATCCACTTATAGGGTGATTTTAATTTTGCTTCGCTGCCAACACACGACAGATATGCCAGACATTTTTTGTGTCAGGGGCCACTAGTAAGTTGTTAACTTGCTGAACAAAGGGCTTTTTGAGGAACATATGGGGAGAGGTGGTTCCACAGTTATGAAGATCCCAGACTATTTGAAAGTTAATATCAAGATCTTTAACCTGATCCACTGGCTATGTGCCCACCAAGGAATCCCCATAAGGACTTGCACAGCTGCATTTGCACTAGCTGGAGTTTGTGGAGAATCTCAGGAGTAGCCCTGCATCATGATGATGATGATGAAGAAGAGGAGTTGTATTTATAAAAAAACCCTTTTCTCTCCTGTAAGGAGACTTAAAGGGGCTTACAAACTCCTTTTCCCCTCACAACAAATACCGTTCATATGTTTATGTTCTGTGCATGGAGCAGTGGTCTTTAGGATTATTTTATTATTTCATAGTTCATGGTTGCTTTGTTCATGCCAGTCTCATTTTCCAAGATCACTGTCTCTCTCAAGAGTCATGAAAGAAATCCCTTCTATTCCTGTCCCTTAGCTGTGTTTCAGAAGCAGTGACTTGAATAAATGTGCAGAGCAGCTGCAGTATACTTTGTATATTCGGGGTGAAGTGAATGTTGTATATGCTTTCCCATATATTGAACTATCTTAGAAGGAATGTGGAGTGAGATTAAGGTGGCTTCCACAGCAGGATGAGATTATTTGGTTTTCTCATTTCTGGTATAACTGTAGATAAAGCACAGCAATGACAGGGCTTCAACGTGACAGGTTTCCATGCCTGAGTGCCTCAAAAGTGGCCACCACCCTCCTCTGGGGCATCAGGGCTTTTGCAGGTTTTTAAAAAATCAGCACTAGAATACTGTAATATCAATATACCAGTGTAACTAGATGTGTAGCAGGTTCTTCAAATTCCTTTGTGAAGATATAGTTGTTTCTTCATGTCTCTTTCAAAGAGAAAACTTGAAACGTCCTTAAAAAAAAAGCTGAGAATTCAGAGCATCTGCTACACCTATTATTACAGCAGTATTCTAGTGCCATTAAAAACAACAACACTGAAACCCATGGTGGTAGGATGAGAAAATTTTTCCTGTAGGCTGGAAAATCTGATTTTTTTCCCATCTACAAAGCAGTCATTCCAGGCTTTATTATGCTCTTTCCCAGAACTTCAGAGCAAAGCAGGTTTGAGAAAGATTGGAGAAAAGCCATGGAAACCCCAGAGGTACACAAACAAACCATGATGCTGTGGGGAAACAGGGAAAAAATACACTTCGCAAAAATATTGAACTTGGAGCCTATAACCTTTGTGGAAATGGGTTAAGAGATGGAACTGGCTTTTATTTATATGATTGGAGCAGGTTTTAGTTTTCTAGAACTAGCAGCTGATGTAACATCCACTAAATACAGCAAATGATGAACAGCTTAGCAACATCTTAAAATCCAGGACACTGTCAACTAGCCATGTCTTATGGCTAGTTTTAAGAAAAGTTTGGAGTGATGTTAAACTTCTTTGTGATACACCTGAGAAGACAAATCAGTACAAAGCTCTGGATGAGGATAGTTGTGAGCCAGCATCAAAGTGAGCTGTGACAGTTGGGAACAGAATTTAGCAGTCATAGGCAGCCAAAGGGCAGTGGGTTCTTTTGATTTTGTTATTGTTATTTCACCATTTTTAATAAATACATCAGTTTTCTAGAAAATTGCCCACAATTTTACTGTCAGGAAGGTATTATCCTGAAATAGTTTAGAAATAATTTTAATAAATACTTACAGACAGGGGAATCAGTGGAACACATGATGAATTTGCTTTTTTATAATAATTTTTATTGTATAGAGTATTTATACATTTGTTACATTTAATATCTTTATTCCATCTATACATTTTTTCCATTTTCTCCCCCGTCCCCCCTTCTTGCTATCGGTTATTTCATGCAAGCAGTAGGAGATTCATTCTTCTTATTCTCTTACTCCATGGCTCTTCGTTAAATCCGGCTTCTTCGATCCATTTATACTTATGTGGTATTAGGTGACATAGCCAGTTATCATTCATACTGCTTCTTTTCACAGAATACTAAATATTCTGAATTAAATGTTTTTAAACTCGAGGAAGATGGCATGAGAAATTCAGATGAATGCTGTTTTCCATGGATTTTTTTTTCCAGGTTGAAATCCTGGAACAATCAAACAATGTGACAGTTGGTTACTATGTAACTCAAGAGACACTGGTTTTTATACCTGCTGCCGTTATTGAAATGCTTATTGCTTATGGAGTTAGTAATGCCACTTCGGATATTAAACAACACATGCCAAATCTCCATTCTGTTGCTGTATTAGCCTTGCCATGGGAATCACTGCCAGCCTACCACTTCCAGCTAAAAACAGGCAAGTATCTATGATGACACATGATTATACCTTATTATCTCCTTGCCGTTAATCCCGTGATAAGAAATGGAGATTAATCTATGCATCGCCCAATCCAAAGACTGAGGCAGCTGGGGACAGTGCATTGCTGCTGCCCTGTCCTGCCCCCTCCAGAGGGCTTTCAAGTGGTGCAAACAGCCTCTCTTGCTGCCTGAAAGCCCTCCATGGGTCTAAATCAGGGGTAGGGAACCTGCGGCTCTCCAGATGTTCAGGAACTACAATTCCCATCAGCCCCTTTCAGCATGGCCAATTGGCCATGCTGAAAGGGGCTGATGGGAATTGTAGTTCCTGAACATCTGGAGAGCTGCAGGTTCCCTACCCCTGGTCTAAATGAATTTACGCAATCCTTTTGGGTTGCACAAGTCTGGCCACTGGCCACAGTGCTCACAGCGCAAAAGGCCAGGTGGAATCTGACTATAGACGGTTCTACCCCCCTGGGGTAACCCCAGGGGTGCTCCAGCCTGCCCTGCCCCTGCACCCGACTTCTGGGTGCTGGCGTGTTTCATCTCTGAAATAGTAACTATCATACAAGGGTTGAGTAGGATTCAATATTCTAAATTTTTGGTATTGTTAAACTTAGACTATCATGTTATCTTTGCACAGAAAAGCAGGAAAAGAGGTGAATGTTCTGTGGAAAATATCTTATTAAATTCATTTCTCTCTCATGTTGAATAATGGATCCACATATACCATTAAGAAAGAAATGCTGGGAAAGGGTTATGAAGGCATGCCACCAATAGTTTAAGTATATTATTTCAGAAGGGATGTGAATTCCTTGCCCAAAGAGGTGGAGAAGCCAAGGGTGACTTAAAGGCAGCAGTCTTCCAGCACTATATATATGTCCTCCATCTCTTTTTATGAGAACCAGTTCCCCATTTTCAGGGCAAATGCCATAAAGTGTGAAGGGGAGCCTCATATCTGTAAATGTGTTACTGTGTCCAGTGGCATCCTTTTGTATGTAGGTATGTTCCTTGCCGAGCACATGGCCCAGCACAAAGGCAGTCGAGCTCCTTTAAAGTCTCGGTTCGCCCCTCCTTTCTTCCAGTGACGCTAGCCCATTCCTGACGTGGCTCCCCATCCCCATCCGCCCTTGCTGGGGCAGCATCTGCTGGTTTCGCTCCTCCCCACCCCGAGCAGCAACCGTGTCTCATGGTGATTCACAGACGTCTTTATGTTGTTACTGTACATGATAAGTTTCCATACTTCATTAAAAAGTATGAAATCTTTAGAGATCAGGAAGGCCTTTGTATATAAAAATCTTTGTACAATATACACAGGTACATTTAAAGCAATCCCATTTGGTTTTCTGCATGATGTCACAAATAATTTCACTTAAACTTTGAACTAAAAGGGAATAAAAATATTATTCCTGTTGTCTTGCATGGTTTTGTGTTATTGGTAAGCACCTATTTAAAATGTTTGATTAGATTATCAGTTGCATATTCTTATATATTGATCAGTCATATGTTGACCAGTTGATTGTGTTGACTGTTAGTAAAGGAAAATGATTATTTAAAAATCACCAAAAACATTGTCTATTCTTCAACCAGAACTGCAGTTTGTGAGTCAGTCAGACAACATACAGTCGTGCAGATTTGTTCAGACAATGGAACAAAGGCTACAAAAAGCATTTCTGGATGCTGAAAGAAAAGTGTTGAACACCAGCAACAAATTAACTGTTCAGGTAAAAGTCTTAACTGTATCTGTTACTTGATAATTATTTGCAATTCATTAACAGTGGTATTAGCTAATATGAAATGTATCTGGGTTTGCTATGTATCCATTATTCTCATGGTAAGGCGAGAAGAAACCATGGCATCATGGCCTTTTTTGTGACAGCCTGTGATTATGGAACGCCTGTCACTAAAATGTATAATCTGCATAAACATGGATTTATTTATTTGTGTGTGTGCGCGCGCACACATGCACTTTCAGTCTCCCATGGGCAGCAAAAGCAGATTCATGATAGGTGTTGATGGGCTGTTTAAAGAAGCTGAGTTTTAACAAGGTTGACATAGTTTTAATGCATGATGCTGAGTGCTATTGTGTAGACCTGCCACTGTCTAAGGGGTTAACTCTTTGTGGCCCCGTTTCCCCAGAAGAGACTCAGTGATCAGATTGTGTGAGTTACAGAGAACAGGACAAGTTGCTGGTTTCTACCAACCCAACTGCCTGTTTCTTGAACCTTTTATGTATATTTACTGTGAGCTAAGAAGTCTGGTGTTAGCCTTATTTTAAGGATTCAGTGAGAAAGTAGTGGTGGCCTTTGACCAGTCAGAAAGTGAGTGATATACACATATTGTTTCCAAAAAGGTCAAGAAAAATGAACTATTTCTCTCGAGGATCAAATGGGTTTTCCACTCAGCACTTTTTGGGTCATTGTGTGGATTTTGAAACAGATACAGAGGGTGGATCTTTAATCTCCTGGGAACTGTGTCCCAGAAGTGCCATATTTATGAGAAGCTTCTTAGGGATGGGCCATCAAATATGGATTCTCTCACAGTGTCTAGAGGTGCACTGACATTCTACATGACTGACAGACTGACAGACTGGAGGCTTATGTCACCTACTTCGGCTACTGGAATGGAATTTTGATCAACTAACATCTGCACATAATTGGCTTTCCTTACAGTTAAAGAGCAAGGGGTTATAGAGCTCGTTACATGCTATTATACTTGGCTGGCAGCTCAGATATGTTTGTCTTGGTAACTCAGATATGGAGAGTACCTGCTGTATATACTTGGTTGAGCACAAAAAGGCTTAGCGGGGAGGTGTTTTCAAATACCAATACATAAAAACAAGGATGAGTAGTGAATATTCATACTATTTTGGCAATGGGTCAAATGGAATGACTCCTTTGCATTGCAGAAGATTTGACAACTGTCAACTCAATCTATTTTGTTTTCTAGTAATATCATATCTGTACTTATGTGTAGTGTCTGATATATTTTAGGCACTTTAAAAATAATGGCAATAATCATGGAGAAGAGTAATTATTGCTCTTTTGCTTTTCCTATGAATAAAAGATGGAGGCCTTGACTGCCCTAGATATTTGCTGCAGGTCAGTGCAACCTGAATGCACGTGCATTTGACCTGTATAATCAGCTCTGTAAGTGTATGGAAATCTGTGTGGGCATGGTATTGCCTTGTTGAAAATGGCACTAGCTTGAAGACAGGCACATTTCCCCACTTCAACTTACTGCACTTCAGAAACTTGTGTGATGGAAATCCCCTCTATGATATTTTGTGACTCACCTGTGCATGGAATTTCATGTCCTGTTTTTTTAAAACCTCTCTGCTCTTTCCCTCTTCCATTTCCTTCTCATCTCTACTCACAAACCTTGTTAATGGGAAACAACAGTAAAAGCAGGTGGGACCACAGTGTGCTGAATGCTCAGTTCTCATATTAAAAGTAAGACAAACCTAGTACAGAAACCTAGTTTCGAAACCCCAGTATACCTTTATATATTCCAAATACCAATGTTACACAGATGTAGAACATAATGTTAAGAAGATTCACCTCGAAACCTCTTTAGAACATTAGAACCATGCTGAATCAGACCACAGGTCCATCCCATCCGATATTTTCCACAGTGGCCAACATTATGCTTCTCATACAAGCAATTTATGAAACCAATAGCTGTTCCCTTTTGCTGCCTTCATCAGCTAGTACTTATAGGGAGATTTCCCCTGAACTTAGATGTTTCAGCTAGCCATATTGACTAAATAGTATTTAGACCTATTCTCCATCAATTTGTTTAGTTCTCTGGAACTGCCTCCAGGGCCTTTATCCACTTTTACCTGGGCTGGAGTTGGAGCAGGAATTGGAGTTGGAGCAGCTGGAATTGGCTTCCCAAAGACAGGGCTGTGCAGGAGGTTGGGTTGGCAGAAATCAGCCCTTCCCAGAGGAGCTACCAGCAAGAGCAGGAATGACTGCACCAAGGGCAGCCTGAGTGTCATCGTCAAATCGAGCTGAGCCAGCTAGGGGCATGCCGGCAGAAATAGCAATATGTGAAGCAGGAGGCCTTAATGGGAAGGGGTGGGGCAATAGGGAAGGAGCTGAAACAACACAGGTAGGAACTGAACAATGGCTCGGAGGGTGAGCACAGCCCACCCCATAAGGTACACACGGAGCCCAGGGTTGAGGGTTGGGCTAGGGGCTGGAAAAGGGGTGGAGCAGCTTCTTTAAAAGGAAGAGGCCAGGGAGGAAACAGGCTGACAGGTTCCTGTGTTACGGGGACCTCACACCCAGGGAAGGAGAAGGTTCAAGCTCTGGCTCGTCCTCCCTGACCCATTCTGAGGCCTTTAGCTGGCAAGAAAAACTGGAACTGTGTCTGAAAGAAGGAGTTGGGAGGGAGGGACCCAAACCAGACCCTTCCACATTGAAACCCAGCTAACCAGGGGCCATTATTACATTTTGTGGCAGTAAATGCTGTAAATTACTTATGTGAATAAGTGCTTCCTTTTTCTGTCCTGAATCAACTTTCCATTAGCTTCAAAGGTAGGGAGACCCAGAGTTTTAGTATTATAGGGGTGGAAATCTCTATCCAGCACCATACATAATTATATAAACTTCTCTCATATTCCCCATATTAATCTTTTGAATTAATAAGCTCCCAGCACTCTAATCTTTTTGGGTGCCTTTTCCTCATCTTTTCCAACTTCATGGTACCCTGCTTTGGGAATAGGTAAAACTATGAACAATTCAGATGAATCTATAGTACTGATCTAGGGAAGACCTTTTTGATGTCTTGGTTTGGAGCACAAAGTCCAAGAACGAGGAAGTCTTCTTTTTTCCAGTAAATTCCTATAGTAAGCATCAGTGCAGGTCAACATGTGTCCTGTGCCTACTCCTGCAATTACGTAGATTGCTTCAACCCAGTGCGGAATGAAACACTCTATAGGTCTGGACTGTGTGAATTCTATGCTGAAACTGTTTGCAAATTTCTGAAATTAAAGGTGCCTTGGGATGAGGTCTTCCTGTTCCTGAGGCAGGAATGTTCTTTTCCACCTGTTACTCAGCTTTAAGGTTGACATTGGTCCTTTCCACACAGCAGAAATAAAATGTCCTGCAGACATTTTGAAAAGACCCATTTTGGCCTTTTCTGTTCACTAGACAGAGAATACAGGTGTTGCCAGCCAAAATAGTTCTTTCTTCATGCCTGCTGGCTGTCAGAGCTCTTGTCAACCTTCACAGAGAATCTCTGCTACAGAGCACGAAGTGGTGGGCGCGAATGGCGAAAATGAAATATGAGGTTTGGGTAAGAGAAATAAAGAGTCTCCTGTCCGCTTTTGTTTGATCAGCAAGCAGGAGACATCTTAAACTGGATTAGAGAAAAAAGATAGCTAGTTCAGTGATTTTTGAAAAACCTGGGTTAAGAGAAATAAAACATCCTGAGGAGGCTTGGGAGAGAGAACTTCTTCCCCAAAACACTTTTTATAACGTCCTCAAGACATTATATTTCTGCTGTGTGGAAATCACTGTTGATGGAACTGAAATTGTTCAATACTTTCAATTCCTTGGCTGCATCATCAATCAAAAGGGAGACTGCAACCAAGAAATCAGAAGAAGATTGAAACAGGAAAGGTCAGCCATGAAGGAGCTAGAAAAGTTCCTGAAGAAGAAGAAGAAGAAGAAGAAGAACAAGAAGAAGAAGAAGAAGAAGAAGAAGTAGAGGAGGAGGAGGAGGAGGAGGAGGAGGAGGAAGAGGAGTTTGGATTTATATCCCCCTTTTCTCTCCTGTAGGAGACTCAAAGGGGCTTACAATCTCCTTGCCCTTCCCCCCTCACAACAAACACCCTGTGAGGTGGGTGGGGCTGAGAGAGCTCCGAAAAGCTGTGACTAGCCCAAGGTCACCCAGCTGGCATGTGTGGGAGTGCACAGGCTAATCTGAATTCCCCAGATAAGCCTCCACAGCTCAGGCGGCAGAGCGGGGAATCAAACCCGGTTCGTCCAGATTAGAATGCACCTGCTCTTAACCACTGCGCCACTGCTGCTCCTTAAGTGTAAGGATATGTCACTGGCAACCAATGGCAAATAAATTCATGCCATAGTTACTGGATATGAGTGTGAAAATTGACCAATGAAGAAAGATTATAGGAAAAAAATAGATTCCTTTGAAATGTAGTGTTGGAAGAAAGTTTTATAGATACTGTGGACCAGAGGTGTCTGGGGGAAAATGGCAGCTGGAGACAACTCCTTCTCCTGGTGCCTCCCGATGTCCCCCTGGGCACTCCTGCCTTTGGGTGGGGCTCGGGGTTGTGGCCTCTGGGCCCCACCCCTGTGCTCCATACAGCTTGGCTTCTGCCCTCCTCAGAGCCTGTGGAGAGCAGAAGCCAAGCCAGCTGCCAAGGATGTGCTTTTAAAAGCACGGAGGCTGAGAGGGCAAGGCTTGGGGCTCGGGGCCATGTCCCCAAGCCCCACCCCCTGCCTCTGTGCTTTTACACAAAATGTCACTGGATGCTGGTTCACCTCCTGCTCTCCCCAGGCTCTGGAGAGGGCAGAAGCTGGGCTGCAGGGAACCCGGGAGGTGGGGCTTGAGGGGATCCACCCCCAAGCCCCACCCCCATGAGCCCCACCCCTGGCCTCTGTGCTTTTAAAAGTACATCCATGGAGGCCAGCTCAGCTCCTGCTCTCCCCAGGCTCAGGGGAGGGCAGAAGCCTGGCTGTGGGGGCGGGGTGCCCCCCGCATCCCTGTAGGCTGGCTGCTGCTCTCCCCTCACGTGACTGAAAGCCATGTGTCCAGGGACATGGCACTAGGCCGGTATGCCCCTACTGTGGACCACCAAAAAGTGGGTTCTAGATCAAATCAAGCCTGAACTGTCTCTTGAAGCTAAAATGACTAAACTGAGGCTTTTGTACCTTGGTTACATAATGAGAATTCAAGAGTCACCAGAAAGTACAGTAATACTAGGAAAGTTTGATGGCAGCAGAAAAGAGGAAAACCCAACATGAAATGGCTTGACAATAAAGGGAGCCATGGCCCTCAGTTTGCAGGACCTGAGCAAGGCTACTAACAACAGAATGTTCTGAAGGAAATTGATTCATAGGGTCACGATGAGTCAAAAGTGCCTTGATGGCACTTAACAGACGCACATACACAATAAAGCAGGATATTCTAACCAAGGTCCCATAATACTCACGAGCATGTGCATTCTACAATGACAGCATGATTAACATTTTCTTTATTGTCTTTTGCGCAAATGTAATAATATATGCAAAAAAGTAATAATTCCAAATGAAGCCACCCATTGTTCCTTCATTTTTATGCTGTTTCAGATTCTGTACACATCTAATGTCTCTCAGGCTGTCACTCTGTTTTATGTGGTAAGAAATGAAAGCACAATCCTAAATGGCACCATATCAAGCCATCTGCTTAATCATCTTTCAGCAGAACTGGTGGGATTCTATCTTACCTACCCACCACTCACCATTGCTGAAGGTAAGCCTTCAAGAAGGAATAATTCTTTGTGTTATTTTAGAGTTTGGTAGTTCTTGGGGTATGTGGGTGTGGGTAAGAAAACCTTCTCTTTGTTCCTCTATTCCTCTCATATAAGAAACATTTTTTCCATCCATCTATTCAACCAGTGGCCTTTAAAAAAAAGTGACTCAGACTTGAATAAAATCCATATTTTATAACATACTTGGGAAGAAAAGGAGCAAATGATTCATATATATATATAAGGGCTTCCAATTTATAAAATGAAAACTGAAAGCATTTCACAAACATCTGTCTTCTCAAAAAATAAGGCGGGGATTGTGTCAGTAGCAAAGGTTTTTTTTTAGTAGTTAACAATTTTTTAAAAATCTAGTTAGGAATTCGAAACAGTCATGGTGAAATATCTTTGCTTTAAAATAGAAGTTTCTATGTGCTCTGAAGAAATGAAAGAAAATGAAGAAACAGCAGCCCATCTGTTATTAAAATAAACTGCTCTATGTTTAACTTTATTAAATATTTCATAGGAAATATTGGGAAAGGGAAATTGGACTGAACTTTACGTTTCCAATACTTGCCTTATCCAGAATAAAATGCCGTGGGCAAATCAATTAAAAACAGAGAAGCACACAGCTAATTCTGCACATATAGTTGGGCTTTTATTTGCAACTTTTGTATTAATATTCTAGATAAATATATTATATGATTCATTCCCAACAGTAATCTTTATAAGAAATGTTTTGAAATTTCAAAAAACACCAGATATAAAGCCAGATGATAGACAGCAGTATATTTGGACGCAGTAGAATTCAGTCTAGTTAAAATTTTACAATCGTGATTTAACAGAGAGAGGGTAAAATGAGCTAGGGGGAGTTTCATTTTTCCCCACTTTCAGTGTTACATTCATTTTTGTAGCTGTCCAAGATGGGGGGAATTTTTTAAGTATATGGGTTTGACTTATTGCTTTACACAAAGGTAACACAGCCCCTCCCCAATTTTTTTGATAGAATCCTGTAGCCTTATTGTTTTTAAGTTTCATAATGGCATCAACAACCAGGTCAGAAATACAGCTAGAATGGCTTTTTTCCATCTTTGCCAGGCAAGACAGCAGCTGCCCTACCTGTCTTGCCCCAACTTAGGCATGGTGATCCATGAAACAATCACTACTGTAACTTGCTCTATGCAGGACTTGGGCTTTATGCAGGACTTGGGTTTGCTCTGGAAACTTCAGCTGGTCCAGAATGTGATGGCAAGGGTCCTTATAGATATACAACCAGTGCTTCGCCAGCTACACTGGCTCTGAGTTGAATATTCAAACAAGTTCAAGGTTTTGATATTAACCCCAAACCCTTCATACCTATGGGATCACCTCTCCTGATACCCCTCCCCTCAAATGAGGGCTGTACTATGCTGGTAATAATTTGTTGGTATGTCTGACACCAGAAACATCTGGCTGTCCTCAGTCAGAGCCAGAGCTTTTTCAGCTCTGGCCCTGGTCTGGTGGAACTCTTTGGTGGAACTCGAATAAGACCTGGGCCTGTGGATTTGGCTCAGTTCCTCAGGGCTTGTAAGACTGAGATGCTATGGATGAGACAGCAATGGTTAAATCTTGCTGGCCTCCCTATCCTCCCATTTTGTTTTGTTGTATTCTTAGTCACTTTTATTTTTGACGCCTTTTCCTTTTCTTCCTTTTGTATCCCTCCCCTTCTCCTCTGGTTGCCCTGTCAGGATTTTAAATTGTATTAAGGTGCCATGTGGATTCTGTTAATTTTTAGTGTTAAGGTTTTAACTACTGTCAATTTTTATATTTACTGTTTAATCTATGATGTGAACCACCCTTAGCCTGACCACAGTCAGAAAAAGGCGGGCTACAACATTGAATAATTAATAGATAAACAAACAAACAAACATACCCCTTGAGAATTGATAGTCTGGGAAAGTTTAATCTTGTCTTCATGAGTTAGTTTTGGAATTTTACTCTTACTGAAGAGAATATCTGTAGCACTTTTCAAGAGACTCTCAGAGAAATAAAAATTCCTGTACAATTTAACAAATTCTTGCATGATCTCTTCAGGATGTGTAGTCTGTGATCCATCCTTCTTCCTTACTGAAGGTATTATTCCTTTAGATCTAAACTTATTACTTTTATTGAAAGAAATATACCGCCCATCCACTGGATTTAAAATATATCTGCCTAACAGAGGTGTAGCTGGGCCAAACTGCGCCTGGTGCGCATTCCACATTTTCCGCCGCCCCCATGTCCCCCCTTCGTGGCGCCCTCCTTTCCCCTTCCCACACTTACCTTAGTTCCTTTTTCAGAACCTTTTCAGGCTTCAAAAGGCCTTATTCTCGGTTAAAAAAAGGCCTGATGGGAACTATACTTCCCAGGGACCTTGTGAGGCCCAAGGTCTCCTGGGAACTGTAGTTCCTCAGGCCGTTTTTACTGAGAACAAGGCCTTTTGAAGCCTGAAAAAGTTATGAAAAAGGAACTAAGGTAAGTATGGGAAGGGGGTGGGGGGTGCGCACAGGGGGTTGCTTTGGGGGGAGGGGGAGGGGCCTGGGTTGATTTTTGCATCCCAGGCATGCGCCCGGTGCACAATGCACCTAACGTCCCCTTGTGGCTTCACCACTGCTGCCTAATGAACAACATATTCTGATTAATCTTATATACATTTAAACTTCCTAATTGCTATTTGGCCCAATTTAATGCCCTAGTAAGAGTCTCATCAGGATTATTATGTTTTTTAGGATTATGATATTTTTCCTCAGCAACTTCATCTTATATTTCCTTCGTTGTTCTTTATCTTCTTTTTGAAATGAGACCTCAGATATAAATAAACCTCAGATATAAAAACCCCTTGCTCACTTCCCAGACTGTAACTTCTGTGACATCATCTATGGTTACCTCTGAAAAACCTTTCTAGATCTGTTCCAATTCCCCCCCCCCCCCAATGTTTCCTAAATGCTCAATAGATTGTTATTGAGATTCATATCATATCTCTGGTCTCAAGCCCTCTGGAGGTGGCAGAGCAGCACCTGATGAATCTGCACTCCACTTAAAAATATCACTGATTCTTCACAAAATATGAAGGTGCCCACATTACATGCTATCCGTGCTAAGTAGTGGGAGAAGTTTGTACCTACTTGACCATGACATGAGAAGGGTTGGAAGTCGGATAAATGGGTGAAATGGTTTATAATTTCCTTCTCCTAAGTGCTCACAACTGAGCAGAAAATGAAGTAGGGTAACAAAGAAAGGTAGCAAACAGATTGACAGAATAAAAAAGATTGCAAGGACTGTATTACGTATTACAATTTTAAGACATCTTTCCCTTTTTAAGTTACATTCCGTGAAAACATGATAGACATCTAAGACCCATTTACATCTCCTTGCACTGCATCAAAAGAGATAAAAGGGAGTCAGATGCTGAGAGAGTAGTATGTTACCATGGTTTTATAAAGCAATGTTGTAGGTTACTCTTGTTCCAGTGCAGATAAGAACCACATGAGGGAAAATGATGTTTGTTTATTCTAGTGCCCCATAGATTTTGCCCATGGAAAACATGCTACTATCAGCCCTTGAAAGAGGTGGGTGGGGGAAAGACAGGCAAAAGACAACTGCTGTCTTTTTTATCCTTTCACGGCAAATTTCAGCACAAGGAAGGTGAACTTGACTGGCCAACTAATGCAGAGGTTGAGTTATTGAAACCCTTCTCTACATGGTGTGATCCATACCAGAAATGTGTGCAGCTGCCACTTTGCTTAAAAAATTCGTCGGAGGATCCAGTCATAGATTTCTAATTTAGCCAGTGTTCTATGGTAAAGGTAGTACATAGCAAGTAGCACACTTCAAGGAAAAGCAGAAGCCCACAGGCAACTATTAGTTGTGCTTGAGTTTAAAACAATCTCCTACATTCTTATAGATTCTTTCATGTATAGTTTAAAAGCTGCTTTTGAAAAATAAGCATTCGTGATTTTACTTTGAGTTCCTCACCCTCACTGGTTAGTGTTGACAAAAAATATTCCTTTGAAGTTTCTTATGTAAGTTACTGAAAGTCATTCTATCCCTCAGTGATCAAAAAGTTAATTAGACCAACCAGACTGTGATGAGTATAAATGCAGAGGTCCCTGTGCTTAACTTCTAAATTTTTTGAACAGTCTGACCTGTAAATCCTGCCATGTAATCCCAGCTATAGGAGACTGGTTAGCAGGGATGTATGATCAGGGAGGACAGGGGAGGAAGATCCTCATCTGTCATACTCCAATGTCAATATCAGTTTTATGAAAAGTAAAAAATAATCAGGGGAATGGCCATGCCTGCCATCCTGATCTCTGCCATGGCTACTGCACTTCTCCCTGCTGTTGCTGCCGCCCCCCCCCCCCCAAGCTGCACTCACCCAAAGACCTGGGACGGGGCTGTGAGGAAGCACCAGAACACCGGGCCATGTGTCACTGCTGCAGACAGGCAGTTGGAGCTGAGCAGGGAGAACTGATGGAGCCAGGGAAGGCAGGTAGGAGGCTGGGCTTGGAGGCAAAACAGCCAGGCGGCGGAGGAAGAACCAGATATGCCTAGCAGCAGCAGAGAAACAACCACAAGAGAGCTGCACCTGCCTCTCCCCTCCCTGGCCTAAGAAGAGAGGCGGGCCTGTGAGCAAAGGGGCCAATCAGGGGACCACTAGGATTTGACTGACAGTCTGTGGTACAATGGCAGCCCCAAGAGGGGGTTTTCTGGGGGGTTTTAGGAGCTCAACTGCAAATACAGGGAAAGGCAAGAGGTCAGGAGGGTCTGAGCCTTCCTTACCTTGTTGGGCAGGCTGTTCCTCAAGATGAGGGCCACAATAGAGAATGTGCACGTATGTGCAGTTGTTGATTCATCCATTTGCAGAGTGGCATGTGCTGGAGGCTCTGCTCTGATGAACAAATCTTACATGGCAGAGAATAGGGGGAGAAGTTGTCCTGCAGATATAAGGGACCAAGGTCATGAAGAGCTTTGTATATGATAGCCAGTACCTTGAATTTAGCCCGGTAACTGAGTCATACCATGGAGTGACTGCGAATTGGGAGTTGCATGCTCCGCCTTGTTCCTATGGTGTTCTGCACCAATTGGAGTTTCTAAGTTGACCTTCTTCTACATCTTCTTGATTCAGAAGAAGAGGTTGGATTTATACCCCACCTTTCTCTCCTGTAAGGAATCTCAAAGCAGTTTACAAACTCCTGCCCTTACCTGAGATAGTTCTGAGAGAACTATGACTAGCCCAAGGTCATCCAGCAGGTTTCATATAGAGGAGTGGGGGAACAAATCCAGTTCACCAGATAAGAGTCTGCTGCTCAAGTGGAGGCGTAGGGAATCAAAACTGGTTCTGCAAATGTAGAGTGCATTAGAATAGCCTAGACTCAATGATAGGTGTATTCTGGTCAGGGCAAATATAATGGATGTCGGAAACTATATAAACTGTTTTTTTGGGCCGGAGGGGGACTTCACACAGGTCTCATCTCCAAAATGAGTCTGCCCCATTTTATTTCCCTCAACCCTAGGAATTTTTTGTGTTCCACCTGAGTAGCTTCGCAGGTGCAGCTGATCGTAATTGTGCAATGATTGCCATGACTGTGGGGTTCATTTCTGCATGCCTGCCCAGCTATACATGTGTTGCAGGAAATTTTAAAAAGGGAGAAATATCTCCGTGCAAAGTCACAAAAGCAACCCAGATTGTTTCTATGGGCTTCAATCGCTGCCTGCACAGTATGCATGTGAACAGGGAAAAGGAAAATGGGTTCCCTTATAACAACTGCAATTGTTATACATTTACTGTGCGGAATTGACCTTATTGTGGCATGGATCCAGGTGACAAAATTGGTTGCATCAAGGTAGGGAGCAATCTTGTGGGCTAGATTGAGTTGGAAGAAACCATTTTTTGCAGCTGCATTCAACTGTTTCTACATATTCTACATTTTGATGAACTTTGGCCTGTTCTGAATTTTTACAATGGTTGATTTTCAAGCTAAATGAATGGACTTTTTCATTTGTCGTGATTCTTTTCAAGGAAAAGGCATGTTTATTTTTCAATTGCTTCACACATGTTTTTATAGTTGTCAATCATAAAATTAACAGTACAATGAACGGGTCTAAGGTGTAGGTGGAAGTGCTATTGCTGTTGGAATCCGAGGCCGTTTCCGTACGGCCACGCTCGGGGGGTGCATCGGCGTATACAATGCCGACGCACCCCCCTGGGACCTTTCTCACGAACGGTCCCGGTAGGGGCGGGGAAGAGGGCGCAGTGCTGTGCCGTCGCCCGAATGCCTTCCCTTCCCTCCGACCTTCTGGCGCGTCGCCCAGGCCAGGGGACACACACTCCTGCCCTGCGTGACAGCTCTGGAGTCGCAGGGTGGGGGGCATGTCCCCAGGCCTGGACAATGTGCTGGAAGGTCGGAGGGAAGTTAAGGCGTTCGAGAAAAGGAAGGGGATGGCGCCTTCCAGTCGCTGCCATTCGCATGGCAGCAGTTGGAAGCCGCTGTTTCCGAAATACCTCGGCCAGGGAGCGAGGTTCGGAAACAGCGGCTTCACGCCGCTCAGGGATTGCGAGGCTGTGTGAACCCCTCCCCAGGGATGCTGTTTTTAGCATCCCTGGGTCGCTGTATTCCGCCCATGCAGAAACAGCCAGAGTTACCAAAGTTGCAGCTGCTTCCTTGGCCCAAGTGCTCAGTAATTAGTTTTGTAAATAAGAGTGTGGAGGTGTATACTGATAATCAGTCTTCATGTACTGTGTGAATGTCACTTCTGAATTATCTTTGTTGTCCCGGTATAGGCTTCTATACCGCCCCGTCCCTGAAGGGCTCTGTATATGTAGTAATTCCTGCATACTCCCCCTTCCCTTTACCATTAGATCACAACTGACTTATGGTAAACCTGTAGGTTTTTCAAGGCAAGAGATGTTTGGTGGTGCTTGGCTCTGTGTCTCAGCCCTGGTATTCCTTGGAGAGTCTCCTACCCAAATACTACCCTGGATCACAGTGAGAGTATGTGATTGGTCCAAGATCACCTCGCAGACATCAATGGGGTCCTTCCTAGTCCAACACCTTTAGCACCATACCTCACCACACTGGCTTTCAATCCTCCTCCAAAGCTTATGTGAACAGTACCATAAAACACTGTGCTTTGGTAAGGCTGCTTAGTTCTTTTATGTTGTTGCTATGCTACTTGGCAAACCTGCAGAGCATACAGTATTTATGGTTTCTCTTCTGTAAACGTTTGCCTGGAAAAATTGTCTGCGGGCTTTTAACATAATACTGAAAGGCGTTTAATTCATCAGGCAAATACTGAAAGCATTCTCCAAAGGCTTAATTTCCTAGCAGATTGGTAAGGAGTCTTTCAAACTCTTTGTGAGCTGTGGTAGAAATGTGCAGTTAAAGTTTGATAGTTAAATTTTTTACAGAAAACACAGTACCAGTGGTCAGTTTCATATGCTGTTTCCTTAATAAAAGCACTGAGTAAACTTTTGTATAACTTAGATTTTTAAATAGCAGTTTGCATACATTTATATGTACTGTGTGTGTAACATGCAGCCATGTGCATATATTGTATGCAGTCATATATGCCTATGTTATAGAGCCAATTTAGACACATTAACTATCTGTGTTCAATATCTCCTCTTGACCATATGGATTTCAACAGGGATTAGGCTGATGTCTCTGTGTTTTACACACATTTCTTTAAATGTGATAATTCAGAAGAACAAAAAAATTGTGTTTGCGAATACAGTAACTTTAGATAACACACAAATCTTTATTATTTTTTATAACTGCTAGTCAAAACTAGTTAATGGCTCAATGACTCCTCATGTTACACTAGGTAAGAGAGAATTTGCTTGAGGCATTTGATTATATTCTAATGCAGTTTCTTCTTTTTGCTTACTGTCCTATTCTTCCTTAGGCTACACCTGTTAACATACATTGGCATATGGACAGGCAGCACTACAGGCAGCACTACAGGGGAAGTGTATGAGAATGCCACACTTCCTTTTCCCAATGACAGGCGTTATCTGCTGCTTGCCAAATGCTTTGATTGAATACACTGGCATGCAGTCAGGTAGTGCAAATGCAAGGGCAAATTCTGTGCCCAGCGTATGCACAAAACAGGGCCAGACTGAATGAGACACAAGAGATCACTGAAGTGTATGTTCTAATGTTTCTCAGTGTCTTTAATGCTCCTTTAAAAAGTCCTTGCACACCATCACCTCACTTAAAAACCCTCTAGATCCTATTAGCCTCAGAATGGAGAAAGGACAAACAGTCTAAAGTTCTATATGTACAGAGAGCTGGAGAGGTGGGGTCTATGTGCATTTTTCTTTTAGTCAAACCACTTCAGGTAGAGTCTGGATAGAATTCAAATGCTTCAAGCACTTAAGTGCAGTGAGGTAAGGTGCACCAAGGCAGCAGGTCATGCCTATGTAGTCAATTTTTGTTTGAAAATAGTCTCCCAGCTTCATTTAGATATAAGTGGGTGGACTAACCCACGAGGATTGCCATTTATTGTATTTGATTTAGCCAGCACCTGTTTTTTTAGGTTTCCAAATATCTGCCTCTACCAAATGAGTATTTTAGCTGCATATAAAAATTGAAGTGTTTTCTCTGAACAAAATTTAGGTGGGAGGATCTGTTGGGCAAGGGGTTAAATTCCTGGCAGTTTCTTGACTAATAGAGAAAAGGCTATAGACAAACATCTGCTTCCCATTGAAATCAGTGGAAATAGAGAAAACCAACATTACTACAATAGTAAAGAAAAATAATAAAAATGTTGGGGCCAACATGAACCAATAATGAGAGGCTTTTTATGTGTGTGGATATCCATGCTATGCAAATAGTATGCTCATGTTTGGATGTCTCAGGCATTATGGACTGCATGAAAGGGAGCTCTAACTCCAGCTCTACACATTAGAAAGACATAATCCAAACCATCCCACTATCTGAACCTGAGCTACCATTCAGTATTTATATGAGATTAAATTGTGGTAAAGACATATTGATAAAGTTTGTTTAGCATTATAAAAATCAGTTTTAGATCCTTAAATAAATTGGGTAATTAATTATTATAGACTAATGCCTCTTTTTTTTTTATTTCAAAGCTTTGGAATATCCAAACCTTGATATTTCAGAAACAACCAGAGAATATTGGATTGTTACAGGTAAATATTTACATTTTTATGGAACAAGAATTCCATGATGTTATTTTTCACCTTGGCTTGTGAGAACAGGTCTTAATGGCTCTTGTACTATTAGTATAAGTTGAATCTTTGCCAGTTGTTTATTTTGTTGATGGATTCTCCAATTACTCATGATTTTTGAATAATGGTCCATTCCACACAGCACAAAAAAGACATCTGGAGGACATCTTAAAAAGGATTGACTGCTTCTTTGCATACTACACACTTAAAATAAAACATTCAGAGGACTTCTTAAAGAGAGGTGGCATCTGATGTGTGTGAATATCCATGCTATGCAAATAGTATGTTCTTGTTTGGCTTTTCCCACCCAACCATTTTTCTCTCTGGTCAGTTTCACCCTCAGCTTGTGCCTGACATTTGTGTGCAGTTGAAGGGATTCTTCCTGCTGCCATTTGCTAAAGGTTGCCCTCGGACGTTTGCTCTGCTGGCTATGATCATGGGTGCCTTTACAGCCCCAAAAGTACATAGTTGTACTCAGCTTGTCCTGCCAATTTCAGCAATCTATAGTTTTCCTATTTTGTTTTTAATTGAGGAGCTATCTCCAGAGCTACGCAGACACAAATCAAGAATCTTAGCCACTCAGAAGATGGATCTGCTGCCCATTGAAAAGCATTGGGTAGAACTGCTTTCTGTGACCAATTTTGTGCAGGGCAGGTTAACTCAGAAGATGGCAGACTCATCTTCCAAGCAGCAAGAATCTCTTATGGGTGCCTGTGTAGCTACAATGATAGCTCTTCAAAAATAAAAACAATAGGGAAACTAAACATTGAAGCAGAATAAGATTTTGGATTTATATCCCACCTTTCTCTCCTGTAAGAAGACTGAAGGTGGCTTACAAGCTCCTTCCCTTCCTCTCCCCATAACAGACACCTTGTGAAGCAGGTGGAGCTGAGAGAATTCCAAAGAACTGTGACTAGCCCAAGGTCACCCAGCAGGAAGGTAGGAGTGCTAAAACACATCTGGTTCACCAGATAAGCCTCTGCCACTCAGGTGGAGGAGTGTGGAATCAAACCCAGTACTCCAGATTAGAATCCACCTGCTCTTAACCACTACACCATGCGGGTTCTCATTGCTGGAATTGGCAGGATGAGCAGAGTACAACTATGTACTTTTTGGGCTGAAAATGCACCCAGGATTGGAGCCTGCAGAGTAAATGTCCTGGGGCAACTTCTGCAAATGGTGGCAGGAGGGCAACTGCACACAAAATGTTAGGTGCAAACTGAGGGTGAAACTGACCAGGAGCAAAACGATTGGGTGAGAAAAAGAAGATGCCCCCTGAGCTCTGCATTCTGCACAATCAGGCAGGAGATGTCTTGCAGGCAGTTGAGAAAAAAAGGTGTACTTTAAAGCATTCTCAAAAAAGACACCTTGAGCAGAAATAAAGCATCCTGAGGACGTCTTGGGAAAAAAGCTGTGCGGAATTCCTTCCCATCCTTTTTTAGGTCCTCAGAATGTCTTATTTGTGCTGTGCAGAATGGACCAATGTTATTTATTGTATTGTATTGTATTGTATTATTCGATTTGTATACCGCCCTCCCCCGAAGGGCTCAGGGCGGTGAACAACAACAGTATAATACCAAACATCAGTAATCATAACACCAAGTAAGAAAAAAACAATAAACATAGCATCAATAAACATAGGACCGCACCCCTATTCTATTCTTTTTCCTGGTTTGTCTATTTGTGTAAAATATCTTTCAATTTTTGTGCTTTGTGTATATATATTTTTAAATGGTGCCCTATAGATATATTAAACCTAAGATATGTGATTATTTGGGTTCATGTTATTCACTATTAAGGATATCCTAATACTGTAGATCATCTGAAGTCAACCATCACATAGGAGAAAGTTGTGAATGTGTTAAACAAAAATATAATGTGAATTTTAATGCTTAGCATATAAGTTACTTTAGTTAATATCTTGGGTCATAGCAAATCTGGTATTGAAGAGCTGGCTGTTAGATTTTGTTTTCTGAGGTACATGTTCCTCATAGTGCCGGCAAACCTGATATTGGCAGAACATAATTTAATAATAAAGTTGGTTGAAAAGTGTGAAATTGAGAACGGACATTCTGATGACAAAGAAAGGTATTAGAAATACCTGAGGGAAATAATTATGCAGATATTATGCTGAGCAGGAAAAATAGTATGTACAAGGGGTGTGCATTCAGTTGTGCCAAGTGTAACTCCCCCTATCTCCCTCAGCTATCTGGATAAAGCCGAAAAGCTAGGAAAAATTTGCTTTTCTAATACCATGTAAAATTTTAAAGCCCATTTGTGAAACTGGCAATTGGACTTTAAATTTTAACGCCCCTTTAAACTTACTTTGACTAATACTCTGCTAGGCTTCCAGGTAGTTTTTGCTGGATTGACAAAGCTGCCCCATCTTGCTGGATTGCTCTGGAAGGAGCAATCTTTCTCTGCCCTTTGCCTGGTTTCCAGGGCAAAAGGAGGGAGGTGGAGAGGCATCTTGAATGGACAAATAGGAGAGCTCACTGGAGATTTCCTATTCAGCCAATGGCTGTAATGCATTTTGCATTACATTTTTGCTAGGCTGCTGCAGTCCTAATGTGGGTTGCAGCAACCTATAGAGAGGGGAGGGTAGACGTGGGGTCAGAAAGTTAGAATGGCAAATAGGATTTCAGGATAAGGACAACACTGCTCCCTTGCTAATAAAAGAAGGTGTTTTTGGCCTGAATTTCTTTCAAATATTTCTGTGCATGGCCAAGGAGCATAAACTGGAGGCCTGGTTCCAGCAGTCCCCATTCCAGACAGACGTTTGAGAGAGTTCAGCGCAAAGTTTGGGCTTAGCTGCTGCTCCTTCCTCTGAGTTTCTGGTGCTTTGCCTGCCTTCCTACATTTGGATTCCTGCTGCCTGCCTGCTGCCTTGAGAAGAAGACATCAAACAGCTTGAAATAATTGGTTTATTTTTTTAATAATTTGTATTTTTGTGTGAACTTTTTAGTCTTTAGTCTGTTGGTGGGTTGGTGGGAACTCAGAGCCTAGCAAGGCTTAAAGGCAGTGCAGCTGCTAGAGTTTGGTTTGCCTCTCTGGAAAAATTATTTAAGGTTTTGTTTTGTTGGTTGGTTGTATTTTTAGGACCCTTTTTGTGTGGGTTGCTCTGCTGGATTTTTTTTTCTGAGCTGGTTTTTTTGGGTGTCTCTGAGAGACTGGTTGTCTTCTTCTGTTTGGTAGTGTGGTTGTTGGTTGGGTTTTTTGTTTGTAGTTTAGTTGGTGGCATTTTTGTGTGTAGTTTAGTGGCATTTTATTTTTTGGTATTTAGGTGGTATTTTAGGTGGTATTTTATTTTTTGCTTTTAGTGTATTTTTTTTGCTGTTGTTTGGTTGGACATGAGTTCTGTTGAGTTTGTGCTGCCTGGGTTTTGTTGAGAACATACATAGTGGATCTGGCATTGTGTGGTTGGACTTTGCTAGGCTTGTGCTGCCAGAATGTGCTTGGGATTTGCTGAGCACCTGTGCATTGGATTGGCTTGCAGCTTCATATCAGCAGGCATAAGTGCCTCCTGTTTTGATTTTCTTGCGTTTGTTTCTCTGGGAATGAGGGAACATTGGTTCTGTTAGGCTTCATGATTTGTGGTTCCACTGGATTGGGTTGTGGTATGCTTCTATTGGACTTGTGTTGGTTCTTGGAATGAACACATTGTCTTGTAGGTGCTCATAAGCATCCCTCTTTGCTTGTCCACTGGAGCAGGAAAGCTGTTTTTTCCTCCATTGGAAACAATGGGAGGATGGGGGCCTGGGTAATTGTTTTGTTCCAGTTGAATTCCATGGGAAATCTTTGCAGGGCTCATGCAGTGGGGACAGGACTATTTTTCAAGGTAGAGGCACCAAATTTGCCGCACAGCCAAATTTTCCAAATTTGCCGCACAGCCTCTGGTGACTCCCTTCAGAAGAACCCCCAAGTTTAGTGAAGTTTAGTGAGAGGAACTAATTTTATGGGCATCCGTTTTCCTCCATTTGAGTGCCTTGGTGGCACTTTTTCTGACCACAGAACTGATCTAAAGATCTCAAATAGAATATCTGGAGCTAAAAAGAGGAGCAGAAAAATGTGAATTGGCCTTTCAGATAATGCAATAGCTGGTATAGTTATTGTTATGTATGATTTTATATTTAGATATCACTAGCGGGGCCCGGCCACACGTTGCTGTGGCTTATTGTGGTGAAATGGAAAAGGAACAGTAGCAGCAAATCAATTGCAGAGGCCAGCAGTACGTGCTCATGCAAACACGCAGCCTGATACTGTGTGATGTCATTGATGTGTGTGCCCGCATTCCTTGGGGGGGGGGGGAATGGAAAGGCACACCTCCCACACATCTAGGCTGGCTGGTCATGATCTTTTACCTGGGAGTAAGTTTGGTTGGTGGCAATGGGTGTCGCTTCTGAGGAAACCCTCTGAGGGGCGCGACGTAGCCATTCAAAGTATGTCACGGTTGCTGTACCGAGCTTACTCCTGAGTAATGCGTGCCTGGTTTTCTTAACTGTAACAGCAGTATTTAGGGAATCTAGGGTGCCTGGCCCCTCCCTCCGTCCCTTGCATGCCGCCCTTCACTCTCTTCCCTCCCTCACTTCTCTTCCCTTGCATGCCACCCCTCCCCTCCTTCTCTTTTCTTTCCCTCCGCTAGGGTGGGTGGGTCATATCAAGATGCTAGGCCCCTTCTTCCCCTCCCTTGCATGCCATCCCTCACTGTCTCCCCTCTCTCACTTCTCTTCCCTTGCATGCCTCCCCCTCCATCCCTTTCCTCTCCCTCCCTCTCTTCCCTTGCATGCCACCCTTCCCTCTCCCTCATGTGTATATGTGTGTATGTGTTTCACTTCCACTAGAGTTACTGTCTATGTACTGTTTTCACTGCTCATATCTTGCCATCTGAGTGAACAATCTAAGCTGCACGAACATTCTGAGGGTGACAGTTACTCACAGGCATGTCCTTCACCATGGAGGGCCAGGAAAAAGGTGTTTTACCTGGGCCAGGTGTGAAATTTCAGGTATGTGAACATCTAAAAACACTCTCACCTGGCTGACTATAGAGGTTGGGAATTTTCAGAGGAATTGGCCCAGCAGTTACTGAGTTATACTATCATCAACAAAAACACTGTTAGCTTTTTATATTTATAGATATAGATAGATTATTATATGTAATGACAACCAACTGGACCTGCATTTGTTTTTTAAAATGCCATTAAAGGTTTCTGATTCTAAGTGCCCACGGAATGGGACTCCGTGAACCAAACTTCACCAAATTTCTTCTCAGGGGAGTCACCAGCAGCTGTGCTGCAAATTTGGTGCCTCTTCCTTGAAAAGCAGCCCCCCCCCCCAGAGCCCCACAAAGATCTCCCATTGTAGGTAATTGAAACAAACAGTTCCCCATCACCATTGAAGTCACTGTTGGAACTTTTCCCAGGAAATTCTTGGGTGTGACATTAGCCCATTAAAATCTATGGGGAATTTGTAGGGTTTCTGGGGGGCTGTTTTTCAATGAAGAAGAACAAAATTTGCAGCACAACTCCAGGTGATTCTCTTCAAAAGAACTGCCAAGTCTGGTGAAATATGGATTAGCAAGGCCAATTTTATGGACCCCTAAATTTGGTGCCTCTGTCTTCCACTGGAAAGAATTGAAAACATTGAATAGATGGGGGCATTCCTTTTGGGGATCCATAAAATTTCGGTACCCATAAAATTGAACCCCTGACTCAAACATCACCAAACTGGGGGTCCTTCTAAAGAAGGTCACCTGCAACTGTGCTGCAAATTTGATGCCTATACCTTGAAAAATAGCCCTCCAGCCCCCCCCCCCGCCACATTTTCCATAGAGTTTAACGGAGCTGGACATTTTTCAGATATCCAAAAACGGGGGGGGGGGGGGCTTTACCAGTATGAGTACTTGGATTTTTTGTAGTTTTTCCAAAAAAATTTTCAGGTCCAATAAAACAGACCCTGAAATGGTACACACATACCCTCCCAGGTATGTACAACAGGCATGCAGTAGGGCAGGGTGGCTTCACAAATCTGATTTTGCAGTTTTTACTTTAATGAAAAATGTCTTTTTGTAGCATTTTGTAGCATTTGTAGTGGGATCATCATTCTTTCACAAACAGTGCATTAATTGACAAAAATATGTCATGAAGGTATGGCAAAATTCATGTGCATTTGTACCATTAGCACTTATTTTCTAGTCCTTTCAATATGTACATTAGAAAATCATGTCTGCATTTATGATCATAATTCTAATGTAGTGACAGAAAGATCATTTGCAAGTATGAATCAGTAAGTAGGAATGGGAGCTTAACCTTTGCCTCACAGCCTTTCTCCAAGGATATTTTCACATATTTCCCTCTAGCCAATGTCAGTAGCCAATGTCAGTAGCTCCAGTACTGGAGTGAAGGAAAAATAGCAGAGGGAAATTGAGAAGGGTGAAAAATTACCTTTTCACTTTCCATAATTTATTTATTAGTACTTGATTCTGCTTACATGTTTCTCCTCTCTAATCAGTTGATTCATTAATAAGAACAGAAACATCCAAGCCTAAAGCTGGTTTTTGGTGTTAATGTTTATTTTTTTTGCTATATATTAGTATCAAGGTTAATAGGTAATGGAAATTCATTCTCTTTGATTTGAACTACAAGGAGATGTGGGCAAAAATGTTTTAATAAAAAAAAATTCATAAATATGCAGCAGTTGCTCTGCTTGGACTTTAATAGAGGTTTAGTGTCGCCTTAAAAGAGGAGTGTTGAACTGATTGGTTATGAGGACTGGATATGACATTAATCTGATTTGGTCAAACTGAATCCTGGACTGGTCCGTCGCCAGTGGGCTTGCCAGCCCAGATTGATTCTGGAGGGAGGCTATCTCCAGCCAAGAATGGCACTGGGGAGAAGGTCTGCACTTGGGGGGGGATTGCTACCTCAGTTGGCAAGCCCACAGCAGGCTCATTGCATAAGTCTTGCCAGTTCAGATTGACACCGGAGGAGTGGGGTGGGGTAGCTCACCAGGCCAAGTTGGGAGTGGGGTGGGTACCTCGACTGACGGGCTTGCCAGATCAGATTGGGAATGAGGTGGGTGCAGAGGTGTATTGGGGGGGATGGCATCTAAGACACCTTCTCCGGGTGGCCCCTGTGCCCCCTGCCCCTGTGCCCCCATGTGCTCAAGGACATGGCTCAGGGGTGCTGAGCCCCACCCCCTGCCTGCATGCAGGCCAAGCCCTGCTCCTACACTCTGTGCAGGCCAGCAGGGCCTGAGGAGGGCAAAAGCTGGTCTGCACAAAGGCCGGGGGTGGGGCTTGGCAGCAGCAGGCAGCTTGGGCAACTGCTTGCTGCCAAGTCTGCCTTGCCTCACTGCAGGCCGGCTCCCCTGCAGGGAGACAGAGGGGTGGGGCTCTGTGGTGTGCGGCTTGGGCGCACGGCTTTTGGTTATGTGGCTATCTCCAGCTCAAAATGGCAGTGGGGAGAAGGTCTACACTTGGGGGGATTACTACCTCAGTTGGCAAGCCCACAGCAGGCTCATTGCATAAGGCTTGCTGTAAAGGATTCAATGGTGTTGATGAGAGGGGCAGCCGCCTGGCCTTGACTGCATTCCACAGCCCGGGCGATGGGCCAGCTTCTCCGGCGGAGACCTTATCTCTGCGAGGGAGATGAGACCTCCGTTCCCATGGGAATCCGGGAGGGGGGATGGGATGGACAGAGTTATAACCTGTGTTTCTGGCGGGAGATCTTATTCCTGCCACTGCGTGTACTTGAGCTTTCTAAGATGTCTGAATAAACGGTCTTTTACACCAAAGAGCCTTTTATTTCTGCTTCTATGAAATTCCTTACACTTGCCAGCTCAGATTGACCGGGAGACGGAGGAGCAGGGGCTCTGTGGTGTGCGGCTGGGGCACAAGCCTTTTGGTTATGTGGGGGGGGGGTGACCCCATGTCCCTATAGGCCATACGCCTCTGGGTGGGTAGGTACCTGGACTGGCAAATCCAGTCAGGCTTGCACAGTAAGATTGGGGGCGGGGTCTTTCAGGGTCAGATTGTGGGTGCGGGGATGTTGCCTCAGCTAACTACCAGGCTAGATAAACCCTTTTAAGGGGCCTGATTCATCCCCAGGGCAACTTGTTTGACATCCCTTAACTTTCATGAGTTAGACCTCACTTGATCACATAATGTTTGTACTAGAATTGTACTGGTTTGTACTGTTAGTCTTCTAAAGTGTCACTGGACTCCTTTGTTGTTTTGCTGCTGCAGATGAATATGGCTCCCACACTAAGAAAAATCTGTCTAGGCAGAGATTGCTTCCATAGAGATCGTTATTCAGTCTCTCAGCTTTGCTGGTTTAAGATATGGGGCAGAAATCAATCAAACAAACAAACAAACAAACAAACCAGTAAAGCTATTTTTAACACAGCCTGATTCATTTCACCTTGACAGTGTAAATAAGTCTCCTGGTCTTGGTTGCAGGGTCAGTTTTGCTGTGCTCTTATGTCTTCCTATCCAGACCTCATGGAATCCTGCTGCTCCAGAAGTTTCCTATTTCTGGCCCTTTCTGAATTCTTATCTTTTAGCATTTTTGTAGAAAAATTTCCATGTTCATATTTGTTTGCTCTTTCCTGTTTAGTATAGTTCTCATACTAATGTAGCAGGTATAATGACTATTGAGGCTTCTGCACTGCAAACCCTTGGTTTTGAGTTCTTTTGGATTTAATTGCTAGCTCAAATGTTATAGTGTAGGAGTGGATTTTGGCTCCCATTCCCAATGTATGCATGTGTGTATTTTTGAAGCTACTGAAAATGGTTGCAACATTTCTCAAAAGTGAATCATGGGAACTTAGTTTAGAGAAAGGGGAAGGAGTATACCATGTTTCCCCGAAAATAAGCCCTACCCCAAAAATAACCCCTGTCATGATTTTTCAGGATTTTTGGAGGAGGTTTAAAATATAAGGCCTACTCCAAAAATAAGCCCTACCAGTAGTTACAGATCAGGATGGTGTGATCCAGCAGGGTGCTCCCTGCCAATGAGGATTCAGCTTGCATCACATGTGACAGGAAAGCAAGGGCTGCAGAGAGCCCACCTTAATGAGTTGTGAAGGTATTGTATTTCCCCTAAAATAAACCCTACCCCTAAAATAAGCCCTAATGCATCTTTTGGTGCAAAAATTAATATAAGAACCTGTCTTATTTTCGGGGAAACACGGTAGTAACAATTCAGGTACTTAAACAAGACATTTAAAAGGAAAGGAAGCCACCAAAGAGGTTTTTCCAACAGAATGGCAAATTTGAATTAAATATTAGAAGAAATATATAACTATAGGCATAACTCAACCATGGAATAAGGTGCCTTAGTGGGAAGACAGCAAAACTCCCCTCTGCAGCAGCTTCAAGAAAGGCTGCATATACATGCTGAAGGTATATAGTATGAACCATTATTAAATAAGTTTCTAGATTTGCTATCCAATTTGTTGCTTCATTCTTTAAGACTATACCTGCAGCCTATAAATTAGTATATCCTTAATGCCCTCCTATTGATTATTTCTCTCCATTCTCAGTTATACAGGGAGTTGAAATCACTTTGCTGGGGCTGAATAATCAGAGTTTTGCCAGACTAATGGAGCAGCGTTTAGCCCCACTATTCATGATGTCCCATCAACAAGGAAGACGGTTTAAACGGGCCACTACAGTTGGCAGCTACACTGTGCAGGTAACTGATACAGCAAGGGGGGTGGGGGGTGGGATCATCTACCTCAATTATTGTTCTTAAAGAATAATGTATTTCTGGAAACTGCATTGAGTGGTACTATGATTAGAGTAAATTGCAACAAAATATGGTGATTAAGCTTATTTTTAAATAAGAAACTAATGTTATATCCAATATGCAAAATGCTTTCCTTCTCTCTAATCCAGGGTGGAATAAAAATAATACATTGCTGATCAAAGAAAGAATGAGCTGAAGTTTTATCTATGCTGCAATCACATCCACAAAGTATTTTTGTGCTTGGTTTTCAAATAGCAACAATAGCATAGCAATACCTGGTGACAGCAGGGTAGATGAAAAAGAACATGAGAAGGTCACTAAATATCACGATTTGAAAATTGAGATTCTGCGTCTATGGCACAAACCAGCTGAGGTTGTCCCAGTGGTAATCGGCACCCTGGGCGCCATTCCGAAACCCCTAGGGCTGCACTTGAAATACTTCAAATCAACAAAATTTACATCTGTCAGATTCAGAAGGCAGCCCTGCTGGGATCTGCATGAATACTACACCGATACATTACAACTTCCTAGGCCTCTAGGTGAGGCTCAAATTGTAATGAAAAGCCAATAACCAGCTAAAGAACTGGCAGCCGTAACATTAAAAATAATAATAATAAAATCTCATCATATTCTATTGGGATATTCTGAATCCCAAATACTTTATATTAGGCAAAACATGTCTTTGTTGCTTTGTCAGAGTGATAGTGTGAAATAAGTTACCCAATGGTTCATTTTTCCCCGCCTTTCCCTTTCCTCTCATTTTTAGCTTTGTGAGTTTTTAATACTAAAAATCATTATATAAAGGAGTTGTCAACCTGTGCACCAGCCAACAAAGCTTATCTGAGGACTAACTGGTGAGATGTCCATAGCTGAACCTGTTTCAACTCTGAACAAGGTTTCAGGAGAGGGAGGAACAGGACACCCAATGTGTTGAGTTACTGAGTTAATGCAAACCTCTCAACTGAAATGATATTTTTGCCTCCACATAGAATATTTTCCCTTTGCTTATCTGTACATATTGAATTTTAATTAGAAATGTCGATTTAATTTACAAATTCATTAGCATAATAATTCTGTCTCTTGTGGCATAGACATGAACCTATTAATATGATAAATATGATCTTTCCTTTATATATCTTTCTGTTGTTGTTTTCTTTAATAAGATGGTAAAAATGCAGCGAATTCCAGGTCCCAAGGAGCCTGCTGAATTGACTTATTATACTTTATACAATGGAAAACCTTTGCTGGGCACAACAGCCGCCAAAATTCTGACCACTGTTGATTCACAAAGGATGGCCTTGACACTGGGATATGTTGTTCAAGTACAAGCTGATCGTAAGAATATTTTTAATGCTAAATTTCCCTTTTAATAAGAGTGGTCTGTAATGATTGTTTATAATTCAACAAGTCAGTATGTCACATGAGGTTTGTACACATTACTTCTAATATTTTTTCTGGTTAGCTGTTTTTCTTATGTATTTTGTTGTATCATCAGTAAATTTTGTTGTATCATATAGCTGGAATAATTTTGCATATCAGTTGACTCTTCTGTGTTGAGGAGGGAAGTGGAGCTGAAAATTTGACTTAAAATAACATTGTTCTTTCTTTCCATGGCAGATGATTTAAAAGATATATGTATTGTTCTGCTCTCCTGTATCTGAATAACTGGATTTCTTATGGATGCTATCCAGATGAGGTGGAAGCTCCGTGGAGGCCAGGGATGGCACAGCAAACGTGGTGCTGTGCTGCCTCCAAAGGTGCTTTGGCAGTGTGAAAAGAAGGGAAATTGAAAAACCCTCCTGCCACTCAAAAAGCCCCATTGCAGAAAAAAACACCATAATTACCAGTGGTGTATATCTGTGGAGAGGGGTACTCCTGAGCTGAAACCCCCGTGGAAGTCAACTAAAATTGACTCTACCCCCGGGAACTCCCCCAGCTCACCTCCACTGTGCTGGTGCACCCTTGGATGCAGGTGTAGCACCCAGATGGCGGGCACTTACAGGGTTGGATGCTGCGGTAACCTGGAAGACACATGTCGTTGCTCTGTACACTGGTGTAGGTGCCCTTATGCTGGTGGGGTGGGCAAATGCACTGTTGCGGGCCTTTGCTGCTCCCATAAGCCTCCACCGCTCCCATCTGTATTGGACCCAAAATCAGCTGGAGAAAGGAGAGAATACATGATTTGTGAATACTTACGTGGCACATCTGTTTATCATCTATTGTCATGGTGGACAGTTAAATGCTGAGTGGGGAGGGGGATATTCTAGTGTCATTCCCTATAGTGAAGGGGTCTATATAGAGTTGTTTTGCCATCTTGCAATTGTTATAACATTATGGGTTTGTTCTGGTTTTATGGTTATGTTTTTATGATGTTTTATCTGAAATATTGTACACCGCCCAAAGCTCTTTGGGGGTGGGTGGTATAGTAAGTTGAAATTTAAATAAGTAAGTAAATAAATAAATAAATAAATAAATAAAATGGTCTGACTGATGTCTGGGCAAAGCAGCGGGAGGGCTCCGAATGAGAGAGCAGTGTCACAGTCCCGAGAAGTGTGCAATCAGTCCAAGGTCAGAGTATGAGTAAGGCAAACAGAGTCCAGGCAGAGTCTGAAAGAGTAGGTCAAGGCATGGTCCAGTGTATGGGAAGGTCCAACGATCCAAGGCATGGTCGAGTGTACTGGAAGTAATAGGCCAAACACGATTTCCAGAGGCAAGTCTGAGGTAACAATCTGAAGCTAGGGGTCAAGCTGACGTCCAGAGTTGTGGGTATTAGGTACAGAGAACAGTTTTGGGACAGAGTTGCAGCAAGACTAAACAACACACTTAACTTCTGTGAACAGCTGTTAGCAGTCACCCTTTTATACTTTGGTGGAGGTGGGTTGCCGCAATGAGTTGAGTTAATGGCTCTGATTCTGTGGACAACTTACAATCATTGGGCAGCCAATCTGGTGGTCTTTCTGGGCTCTACCAGCTCTGAGTAAAGTTGCTGGCAGAGTGACTGAAGAATGGGTGTGATATGCATGCTCTACCTAGCTCCTGATAATAACTGAACTGCAGCATTATATACCAAGTGGAGTTTCCAGGCTGACCTTTCCCCTTTTTCCCCTTTAGAATGAATTCCCATTGTTCAGTTGAATGTGACTTCTGAATGCTGTTTATACATATATTTTAAAATTTCAGATTATGTTTTAAATGATTTTCCCGACACACTTATTTTTGACAGTTGACAGGTGAATGAAGAAAGATCTTTGTTTTGGACTGTATCTTAGAACTTTAGGCTTAGAACATTTGCAACTGTTTTTGCAACATTTGCTATTTGGATGAAGTCTTCAGCTTGTGCATCAGTACAACAAAGCATTCTAATTAATTAGGCTACATTTACACGTTCTGTGGATTACTGCAGAAGACAGTTTGACTGGCAGACACTGTATGGAATTGTACAAATTACTTTTGGAGACACATCTTTCCCTTCTAGCCATTTCCTGTGAACCTGTGAAAACATTTGATGAAGATTGGGGGGTTCTCATGGCCAAAACATCATGTGCCATTGTAAGCATTGTAGTGAGGGGAGAGATTGGGTGAACTCACACTCCCTCATCTTTTACTTTCTGTGCTGAGTTTCTGAATGAAAAGGTTCTGGGCTTCATGGCTTCATGGAAGTTGCAGCCGGGGCTTTGAAGTCTCAGCTGTGTAGAAGCTGGCTGTGATTCTTAAGCAGGAAAAGTCTGCTGAGAAAACTCCTTCAAGTATAGTCAGAGGCATTCTTTCTCTACCCCCTTCTCCTTGTAACCCAGTATTCGTTAAGAGCATTATAGAAGAGACTTTCTCACCTCCCTACAGCTCAAAATGTCCCTCTAGGTTATAACTTGGGGTTACCTGGGGTGCTTAACCTGGATGGTTCAAGCTAGCCCAGTCTCATTAGAGCTCAGAAGCTAAGCAGTCTGCTGTGTATAGAGCAAGTAACCACCAAATTCCTCTGTTTTGTTTGTGTTGGTTTTTACTGGTTCTGTGTCAGCCCTGCCCCCAAGCAAGTGGTTGGAAGTAAGCCAGGCTTGGAGATTGGCTTGAAGTGAGTTGGCTCCATCTTCTAGGCTTGTTCAATTATATAGAGAGATGGGTTTATGTGATGTGTTTATTTAATTGTAATAAATCTATATATATAAAAAGCTAACAGTGACTTTATTAGTCACTCCCTAACGCCGAAACGGCTGGACGGATCGCCCCCAAATTTTCACATGATGTTCCTCCCTGTTGCAGGCAGGTAATCAGACCTTCAAATCGTCAAAAGTCCATACCTGAGCCAGGTAAAACGTCTTTTTCCTGGCGCACCCGGCCATGAAGCTGCCTCTGTTTAACTGTCACCCTTAGAATGTTGGTGCAGCCTGTCTGTGGCCTGAGGGCTCGGCATGAGGGCTTAGAATGTTCACGCAGATGGGCAGAGATGAGCATTGAAGACAGTAAATAGGTAACATTGTTAGGTAATACGACTGGAAGTGAAACATATACACACTTTCCCATGTGAGACACTGTAGGCACAGAACAGGGAAATTATTTTATATTAAGCCAGTCAATGCCTTTTACATCTCTGTGCTGACAACCATAAGCTGTGAAGCAGGAGATCATGTTTAAGGTTTTCTGAGGAAAAATCATGTAGGCCTTAATCAAGCTCTCTGAAAAAGATTCTGGTAAAAATACATCTTAAAGTCATTGCACAGAATCATAAAAAGTGTCTTTGTTAAGAGAAAGCATTCAATGTTCCTGCATTCCAGAAAAAGATACTTTTTTATGCTTGTATGCAAGTCAAAGCTCATGAAAATAATATCTTCAACTAAAGCATATCTAAAAGCACAGACCCAGAAATTAGAAAATAGAAATAAAACTTTTAAACATTTCAGCTAAAGCATACTTATATGTAACTTAAGCAAGTCTTTTTGAAGACATGTTTAGTATTAAAAATTCTTGCTTAAAAATATAGCAAAGGCACTTTGCTTTCTAAACAGTCCTATTGTTTCTTCCCACATTCCAAAGAAAAGATACTTTGACTTAGCAACTAGCTGAAAAAGTGTGTGTGTAGGAAAAGAACTGGTCAGCAAAATTAAAGCAAAGTGTGAGTCAAGCCATGTGAGAAATCATATTCTTAAGAATGCTATTTAACAATGTATCGCCATGATTAACAATGATGAAAATATTGAAACGTCATGAATTGACAGAATTTGGCTTTGCAACATTTATGGTGCATCAGCTGTTTTTACCCTATAAGAACTGTGACATTTGTGTAATCAGCACGACTCCTCTAATTCTAAATAGACCCTCTGTTGGTTTGGAATAAAAATTGTTTATTTAATTCTATTCCTTGTTGGCTCAAGCTTATTAGCTAATTTTTTTATTAAACACGTTACCCCGATGGTAACAACACCAGGTGGGGTTCCCCCCCTCACACGCAGGTAACTTTCACTCTCTGTGCCTCATCCACTGCTACCACATAACACACATACTTTCATACATATACAGCTCATCCTCACATACCTCACTCTGCCCTCCCTCACATCCAACCACCACTTACCCACTTCCTCACCCATATTCGCCACAGCTCTCTTTTACTAAAAGCGAGCTGGAGTGTGCCTTTTTCTTCTAAGAAAATCCGCGGGGTGGGGGCGAACCAACACTACTGGCTCCGCTTCTTTTGCACATGGCCCTTTAAGAACCCAGGGAGCTGGCCTCGATCTGAGCGCCTCACCACCCTGCCTCTGCTGCCTGACTGGGATAGCCTCCTTGCCCCCGTTCTGCCTTCCCCAAGCCAGGACTGTGCATGTCAACCAGCCTCATGGACAGCGGGATTCACACTCTGGACAGTTCTGTTGTGGAATGGAAAGTGTTCCCTTATACTAAAAAAAAGACACCACCATATAACAATGTGAATTGAAAAGGGAAAGAGGGATTCCATTTGACCACCCCTAAAGGCTGTGCTGCGGATCATTGGACCTGCATGGACATCTGTGTGGGTTGCAGACTGTGATTAGAAGGACAATTGCCACAGCAACGCGTGGCTGGGCCCCGCTAGTATTATATACATCTTCATTTTAAATGCTTTTTAATGTTTGAAATATTTGCTACCCTTGGACCCTGAAATGAGTGGAAAGGTGACATAGAAATCTTTAATAAAAATAAATAAATATTTGGACCAATAATTTGACTTTTCATATAACTATTTCTCTTGCTCTTTCTGTCTCTCTCTATATGTATATATTCATACAGCTGTGGTGAAAAATCCACCCAACAATTTGTGGATAATTGCAGCAGTATTGGCTCCCATTGCTGTGGTTACAGTAATCATCATCATCATCACAGCTGTTCTCTGCAGGAAAAATAAAAATGACTTCAAGGCTGACACCATGATGAACCTACCACAGAGAGCCAAAGTGAGTACTTTTTAAGCCAACTCTGAAATATTTGTAAACTGTTTATTTAAGTGGTTTCTTTCCCTACCTTACTGAATTAAATTTCCCAAGGGGGTTTATGTTGGAACTGGATTTAGAAGGAAGCCAGATAAGCCACAGTTTAGGGCTTCTGATTACAAAGAGCCTCTAAATTTATTTTTAAAATGTAGCATCACCCCTCTCCAACTCTGTTAGGGGACTGGTTGCCACCCCTCCTTCCCTGACTCAGGTGTTTTTGCTCCTGGCCGCACTTCCGTTTGCCAGGGAGTGGTCAATTGTGTTCAGCCTCTTGAGTCACAGTTTGGCTATGGAGGTGCCTTGCCCTCAACCTTAGCTCTCCTCACCAGTCTTCAGCGTGCAAATCCCCCGCCCTCCTGCACCTGCCCCTTCCTTCTCTCCTCCACCGTCTCTCCGTGCTCTCAGACTCACTCCTTTCGCTTCCTTGCTGCTTCTCCACCACCACCTCCTTCCACCTCTTCACATCCACCCCCAGTGTTTCCCATCACCCTCCTTGTATCCTGTTCCCCTCTCCTTCTTGTTTGTGCCACCCCTATTCCTTAATCAGTGCCCCGCCCCCTTTCAGTCCCTTGGGCTTGGCCTGCCTCCCAGCTGGCCTGCCCTTCCCTGGCAGCACTGCTGCGGCCTTCTCAGGCCCAGTCTGCCCTGCTGCCCTGCTGGGGCTCATCTGGCACCTCCCGAGCCTCCCCCTAGTTTCTGGCCCTGCACTTGATCTGGCCTTGGGGGGCTATCACCCCCCAGATTGCTGCGGATTGGCGACCAGCAGCAACGGCTGCTCATCATGCCCTGCCCCTTCCTAACCTCAGGTGAGCTTGGGGCTATGTGGGGAGGGGCCAGGTGTCAAGTCCAAGGTTGTGCCTGGCCTTGGACGTTAAACTAAATTTCTATTGTACTACTGTTGTGGAGCCTCTCAAATTTGACAAAACCTAGGGCCTCAGTATGTTTTAATATGGCCCATTTTACAGTTTTAACTATGTGTTCTAGAGCAATAGTGGCCATTACCATATTTACTCACTACATGTCATAGAAGACATTCTAGAATATTCAAATACAAGACCGGCAGATAAGTTTAGAAGATTCTCTGTCTGGACAAGGCACTCAGTGGTGCATCTGGACATCCCGGAAGTGTGCAGTGACCTCCCACCATTGTATTTGCCTCTCCGCCAAGATAAATGACCAGGGAGGACAAATCCACTAGCACAGTCCTGCACCATCTCCACAGGGAGATTCACTCCCCCCACCTGGATTGGGACATATCTCTATCTTTCCTTTTCACTATCAAGTATGTTGGTTCCCAAATAAAGTTTTATTTACATTTTAATCAGGTTGTGTACCATTGCTGTATTAATTACTCTTCCAACAGGGGTTATGTCTAAGCTACAGAACTGGAATAAAATGAATTTATTAGCACAGAAAGAGAATGCATTCACAGAACTGTTCTGGTTTTTTTTACATTGTTTCAGAAGATGAATAGCAATCTGTAATAAATGAAAATGATTTTTTTTTGTCTAATATAAACAGTAACATGTTCTAATCCTGTTTGAGATAAGTACTGTATGGTTAAATTTAGTTATGTTTGTTATAACAGATTTGACAGGGCGGCTATGGCTGAGGTTTCCAGTGTTCACTTTTAAACTTTTATTACTTTTCATTCATGGCATTATTTTAGAAACAGTGATCCTACATTTGAATGGCAGATCTGTGTCCTATTGAAGGGCAGCAGATTTCTTTCATCTTAAAGTTGTTATGTAACATAACTAAATGAATGCATTTTACAGGTTCCATTGTATGTGTATGTTCTCATGTTTGACAGAAATGAGCCATCTTTAGTTCTCAGTGGCATAGAATTCCAACCACCAAGTGGGCACATTTTCAGGATCATTTCTAGAGTTCTCACATTTTCTTCATGTTGAAGTCTTGCACAGATGTTGTCAGAGTTGGAATAATCATTATGCCAAACTAGATAGGAGCCTTTATCAGTTCAGGCTATTACTGTGAAGTTGTCATCTGGGAGTTTCTCCATTGAAAGAAAATTCCCTCCTACTTACTCATGCCAAAGTATTTTTAAAAAGTCTCTAAATTAGAATGCAAAATGGAACAAGATGAGAAAGCATGACACTGCATCTTCTCTTTCCACTCTCCCCTGGTAGTGTCTAATACATTTCTACACGTGATGTCATTTCGACCGTTTTGGCATTCTTGTAGACAACAGCTTCGTAGTGGAGCAATGTGTGAAAATTCTCAAAAGGATGATGTCATGTCACATACGAAGTGTCATATGTAGAGGGAATTCCACATATAGCAGGCAAGACTTTTTTGAAGGAAAGATTTAGCCCATTGCTAAAGTTTTATCCTGCCACTGGAAAATTTTTTCTAGATGCCTTCTGTTGTTTGAAGGAGTTGAAGCCTGGAGCACAGGAAAAAGTAGGTACTGGGGCAGTTCCATCCACAAGGTGGACACCTGGCCGTGGCACTGCATTCGTGCCACCTTGCCACTCCCTCAGAGGCTTTCCAGTGGTGTGGGGAGGCCTGCAAAAGGAAAAGACATCTCTGCTGCCCAGTAGCCTCTGTGGGGCTTTTCAGAAGTCTGGATTGTTTGATCTGGCCATGCCCTGAACTGCCCCTGCTGCGCTGGTGATGGCAGTAAAGGAACGGTGCCACAGCATCCTGCACTGGAGGGGTGTGTGGCAGTGATAGCTGTACAATATAAGTAATGAAAATGCAGTGTCCACAATACTATAACACAATAAACATGCCGCACCTTTGGCTCTATTTCTTATTTAAGTCATATAACCTTCTAAGACAGTACATTATACATTCCATTAAAGTAACAGAACTCTTTTTTTTTTGGATTAAGGAACCAAATTCCAAGTTCATACAATCCTATTTATATCCAATGTAGCTTTCACCGTATCAATAGTCCAATAGTCCAAAGAACTTATTTATTATAATCCATATATAGATGGTAGAAATTGTAATCCATTCCTATTAGGTTGCATTAGCAAGAATGCATCTCATGTAAAATGCGTTTTTTGTCTCCTCCTTCAGTACCACAACCTTATGTGTAATTATATCATGGAGGTGTCCAATGGGTAATCTGTCAAATAAATCACAAAACAGTCTACTACTACCATGCAAACTATATATTACTATGTACTATCCACTCTTAGGAACCCTATATTCAGAACAATAACTAATCAGTACTTACATACTCTCTGTTAACAGAGCTGAAAAACATCCCACAGCATCCATTCCTCAGGTGTTCACCTGTAGGTAATCAGTGGCTATATAGTCCATTGAAATTAATCCCACCTGGGCTCAGCTATAATTGCTCATAAGTGACAAGCGTAATCTAAAGCTTTATTTAACCCTAATAAATCTGTTTTAAATTTATAAATAAAGCGGTTCTCAGCTTGCAGAATAAGTTTATCAAGATTTACATGTGTGGCAAAATCTTTAAATTGTTGTATCACACAGAATTGTAAATCAGAGTCTTTATGGTTCTTATCTTGAAAATGCTGAACTAAAGGTGCCTCTTCTTTGCCTAATCTAACACAACTCCTGTGCTGAGAGATGTGAGTCTTCAAAGAACACACTGTTTTTCCAATATACAATTTTGGACGTGGACACAATATTGCATATACAAATTTTGCCGTTTCACATGTTGTAAAATGTTGTAACTGCCAAGTAATATTGCTATTAGGAATAACTAATGTCAACGTAGACATGGAACAAATACATTGTGCGCACCGGCCACAAGGAAAATGCCCATATTGAGTCAAGGGCATAAGTTGTTTAGAAGCCAAATCCACACGCACTAACGTCTGGCAAGGAAAGGGTGAGCCATATGACAGAAGAGGGACTGAAATAGGGAGACGAAGTGCCTGGGAACGCCGTCCACCGACTTTTTTCCATTCGGCATGGAGAGGACGAAAGAAAACCTAATAGTTAATTTGTCATCTCGACAACTTACCCCAGAGAAAGAAAAAGTATTGAACCTGGGATTGGGATGTGTTTTAACACCAAAATATGACTCTTATCAGACTAGAATAGATTTATTCAAACTTATATGGGCTATAAAATTACGAGTCATTTTTGCGGAGAATATCCCGCAGTTACTTATGCCAGCACCTGGTCAAGTCACTTTGAAATCTACCGTAAATTTATTCCCCCAGTGTATGACCCATCCATTATTACCTTTGAGAAATTGGTTTTGAAGGATATCGAATTTGTTGAAAATAATACATATAGACGTGGACATGGACACCATATTGCATATACACATTTTGCATATACACATAAACTTAGATTTCAAAGTGACATTAAGTACTTAGTGAGCAGAAGTTTTAAAGAAGACAAATTGTGAACGGTTGTGGCAAAGGGCCAGCACATGCAAGATGAAAATGGTGGTATGTAATTATGTAAAATAATCTGTGATGAAGTGAAGTACTGAACCATTCACAAATAAAGTTTTGAGCAGAAATATTTTGGTGAGGTTATTGTCTGGCTTCAGTTTGTGGAATTTACATTATCCCTAGTAATACTGAATTTATCTGAGAAAGTGAGTGATTCATCAACTGGAGGAAAATGACCTTAGAAAAGACTATGTAATGTTACCTGACACTCAGTGACTCTTTTCCTAGTTCATTAAATTATCCCTAGTAATACTGCAGATACTGTAGTTAGGATATGGTTGGACACTAGGAATCATAAAAAAATGTTGTTCCTATGTCAACAGGTTTCCCTGGATGTTACTGGGTATGCTTATTGCATCACTAGGCTTGCAGCCTGAGGCACTCTAGTTGCCTCGTATCCTGTGATCTCCCTTTCTCACCTGTGTAAAAACCATATTGTGTGTGCTGGGGGGGAGTAACTTAGAGGTGGTGATACGTTGTATTCCTGTTAAAATCATTTGGAATAAATCCTGAATTAAAAGGACTTTATTTTGAATATCCACTGAATATTTAGGTTAATTCATTCCAAATGTGACAGGCAGTGGTTTGTGCACCATCAGTTCTTAGAATCAGAAAATTATACTGGTTATTGTATCTTTATGATATTATGTTTTAGGGCTAGTGCTTAGAATATTTAATAATATTATTATTATTATATCAAAGCATTTCATATTTTTAAATAAATGTCTCCAAGTTGGTATCACTGAGACTTTCCTGACAATTTGCAGAATTCTTTTTGCATTTGTATTAAGCAGTATTTTTGACAGTGCAAAAATGTAGCTGAAACCCCTTCAGTCATAACGCATATTTTTTATACACAACATATAATTTTTGGACTGACATACCTGCAGAGTGTTATATGCATCTGTTGAATATAATTTATTGCCACAAGTTTGTCAGGAGGATGCCATCTAGGTGAATGAGATACATTCCTGGAACCATGCAACTGCTTAAAATAACAAATTACTGCTGCTAGAAAGATAGATGTAACCAGCCTGCTATATGTATCCACTGCCACCTGTGCATTCTTTCCTTAATCTTTACTTTATGGCTTCACATGCTGTGTAGACAACTAGGCTTCCCCTGGTGCCTCTGTCCCATGGGAACTGTATTATATTCGTTATCTCGTAGGGCAGGAAGCCAGGTGGCTTTCTCTTGCTATATGCCGCTGACCTTGGGGTGCCTTGTCTCCAAAGACTGTTTTTCACAAACTCTTGGGAAAACAGGAGGGGGGTCTCTACGGGGGATAAAGTGAATTGTGAATGCCAACTTCATCAGAACTGGCTTTGCCAAGTGTGGTGCTTTGATGCCTGTTCAATAAACGTTACTGATCAATACTTCAGACTTCATTTATTGGCTTAAGTTTGTAAGATGTAACAAAGTTACAGAAAAAGAACTGATGTTTACACAAAGCAGATGGCACTGTGGATAGCTGGCAGTTTCATCCAATCTGTAAAATTTAAAAATGGATATGTTCCAGGCTGTAGCTAATACAAAAACCCATGAGTGATGGGGTTTATCTTTCTGGTAGATCATTGATTGTAACTTTTGTTCCTTTATATTTTAGAATAATACACTTAATAATGCACTTAACATTTCACGATGAGCAAAGCAACTATCTTTGAAGACACTGATTTCTACAAGTTCAAAATGTCCTCCATTGTAATGGGAGAGTTGTGGTTTAAGAAATACATGCTTTTAAATTATTTGATCAATTACAAAATGTCTCAATTAAACTACCAGGTGATTTAAAAGAAATTAACACTGTTGTTTTCTTTAACATGTCTTTTATTAGGCCCTGTGTGCTTGCCAGTAAAGTAATAAGAATTCACTGATTCTAGATATTTTTTGCCAAGGCTGTCTTGACAGTCAAAGGTAAACAAATGTAAACATGGAGCTTCAATTATAAAGCAGGTTCTTTATCTTTACTGGTATCCCTTCAGTTCTCAGATGCCTGTTGCTGACTGTTATTCTCTCTACCTAGATTTTCTGTCCTTTATCTCCTCATTTCAGGAAAAGTCAACTGTTTCAGAGTCAAGAGCTGCTGAAAATGTCATATCTCAAAAATTGCAATACAAATAGTTACAAATTAGTTCATTAATTTCGCAAGAGCAAGAGTAAATATATAACTGCAGTTTTTAATCAGTAATGTATATGAAAAATTTACAGCTGTAGCTATAGCGTCACAGTAAAATTAAAGAATGGTCGTGTTTTGCATCAAAAAGTGGATAATGGATTCAATATTCTTTTGCTTTCTATTTTTGTAGCCAGTCCAAGGTTTTGACTATGCCAAGCAACATTTAGGCCAACAGGGAGCTGAAGATGAGGTTTTGCCTGTAACCCAGGAGACTGTAGTATTGCCACTTCCTGTGAGAGATCCTGCATCCCAAGAGAGGGAAATTGTCCAGGATGGGACCACAGCTAAAACAGCTAAGTCCAATGATACAAGAAAGAGGTAAATATTGACAGCAGCTCATTATTCTTTTGGTGCGTACATCAAGAGATTTCTCTCCCCCAAGTTACTGAGTAATTGTATATTTAACATTTCTGAAGAAAAGATAATTCAACAAGATTCATATGTTTGTGAGGACCCTGGACCAATTCACACAACTAGCCATATTTCTAGAAAGGAAGGAAGCAAGCAAAGAAACTCCAAATCAGGCAGGGGCAGGGAAGAGCAGGGGCACCCGCTCCCCACCGGATCGCTGCCCCCGTCGCTGCCTCCCGGATACCCACAGCAGCCCCAGCCCTTGGCTGCTCTGGCTTTTCCTTGCTTGCAAGCAAGGAAACCCAAAAAGCCGACGATTGCTCTGTTTCCTTGCTTGCAAGCAAGGAAACGCCAGAGCAGGCAGGGGCAGGGAAGAGCCGGGGCCACCCATGATGCCGGGCGCATGCCTGTGGGGTGCCCAGCAGGCTCCTGCCTGCCCGCCCGTTGCTGCCACCCATCATCCCCCTCACTAACTCATCTTTTCCTTTCCCCGCAGGCCCTGAGGCTCAGCTTCAGGGAAGCTGCCGCTCCAGCAGCCTGTCTCTATGAGTTTCTTAAAAGGGCAATGCTCCAAAGATTGCGCTAATCAGATCTCATTTGGAGAACTGTCCAGTTCTGGAGTTCTTTTATAGGAAGGACAAAGCAACTTTAGAGTGTATGTAGAGGAGAGCAATGAGAATGATTAGGGGTTTGGGGAGTAATTCTTATGAAGAAAGACTGCAGGAACTGGGAGTGTTCAGCCTGGAGGAGGTTGAGGGGAATATGATTATTCTTTTTAAGTATTTGAGAGGCTGTGATTTAGAGGAAGGTGGGGTACTTTTTCAGTTGGTAAGGATAGGACATGTAATAATGGGTTTAAATTACAAGTTGGGAGATATTGGTGGGATCATTAGAAAAATGTTTTAACAGTAAGAACAGTTTAGTGGTGGAATCGGTTCCCCAGGGATGTTGTGGGTTTTCCTTCCTTGGAGTTGTTTAAGTGGAGATTGGACATTTATTTGCTAGGCATACTTTAGGACTTCCTGCAAGGTGCTGGAGGTTGGACTGGATGGTCTTTAGGTCCCTTCGAACTTTTTCTGTGAGTTCATAGGGTCTGTTTTCAAAGCTTTTTTTGGCATGTATTCTGTTTTACATCAAAACAGTCTGTCTTGTCTAGCACCTTACTTTCAGGGAGCTACATCATGAAGGGAGTCATGTTAGTCTATCCATAGCAATAGAAAAGGGCAAGAGCCTAGTAGCACCTTAAAGTCTATTAAAATTTCTGACATGGTCAGCTTTTGTGAGTTACAGCCAGAGGCGTACCAGGGCCAAATGGCGCCTGAAGACAAATCCCCACTTATTTGCGAGTTGGACTCCAGCCCCTCTTTGCTGCCTAGAAGTCGAGTGTGAGTGAAACTCGTGCCTGGCTTGTAGGCAGGGAAGAGGGGCTGCCTGTTTGGTCACGTGGGGGGCCATCCAGCGACCACCCACAAGACCAAAAGGCATGCGCCCGGGGACATGGGATACCCCATTCCTTCGGGCCGTACGCCACTGGTTACAGCTTATTTCTTCAGATACCGCCAGAATATGAGTCCCTCTGTTCTTAAGTGGAAAAGAGTTAATTCAGACAATAGCAATAGTTTCAATAGCATAACAATGGCAAGTTTAATTGGATTAGATGTGATATGCAAAGGGATAGTAGGCATGGCAAAATCAGCATTGGTAATGAGACAGGAATCTTAGATCTCTGTTCAGGAGAATTCACTGTCTTGAACTTCATTCTTAGTTGTAATTCAGCAATCTCTCTGTCATGGAGCTGTTACATGCCCAAACCCAAGCTTATCTCCAAAAAGATTTGGAGCATGATTCACAGTGTCAATGTGTAATTTTGCAAAGTCAGCAGCAGACTTTAGTTCATAAATGTATATGGGCTCTCATTATTCATTTGCTCATTATTCATTTGCCCATGGTAACCAGACCAAGTATGAATAAACAAGCCCAAGGCTTACCCCCCCATCCAGCCATTGCTTCCCCCCACCCCATCCAGCAGCTAATAATCAGAACTGTTCCCAATAGTATTATCTATACAGAAAATACTCTGTAGTAACTGCCTCTTTCCATTTGCTCATATTTTTGCAGGTGTCTGTGAGAGCAAAGGTTTACAGAATGGCCCAAGGGGTCTTTGAAAAGATGAAACAAATAGAAATTCACATTACTGGTTTTGCATGGATTGATATTGTTATTGGTCTCCATGATGAGAATTGCAATAGAATTGTTTGAAGGTTGAAACTGCTGTATTGTATTGTTTTCACTTTATTGTTAAAATGTATATTTGTATGTTTGTGTGTGCATATATAGCATATTAATATTGTAAAACCTTGCTAAGAATATAAATTATGGCAAGAGAACAAGGAAATGTTTGCAAAGAATCTGCAGTCATGTTTCTCAAGGAATATTGGGATAAAAAAGTGTGAAATCAGAATGGTTTGGTGGCCTTTTTATGGGAAAATAATATTTTATCCCTTGCAACATTTTTTTAAATAATTGATTTTTACAGAAGAGGTGCTCAGTTAGGAATGCACAGAAATCCTTTTCAGTTTTAAGATGCCATAGAAATATTGTATTTCTCTATTGCAACATATTTTCTTTCTTTCTTGGATAAAATCAAATTTGAACAGTCAGTGATGCAAACAAAGCAAATGCAATAACCTTGAAATGAGGAATATGCAGGAGAAACTTACAGTCTTCCTTGTTGCTATGGTTACTTGCAGCAGGTCGCCCAGTGAGAATGGTTCTGTCATCAGCAACAAATCAGGAAAGCCCAATTCAGGCAGAGGCTCTCCGCAGAAAGTAATGGCACAGCAGAAAATGACAAAAGAGGAGGGAAGAAAGAGAAATGGTGAGAAATGTTTCCTAGTGAAAAATCTACCACATGGCTGTAATCTCTCCCATGGACCAATTGCTACTGCAGACAATGCAATGTTGCAATCCATCCCTTTTAAAATACTCTATGCCTAATAATCGCCTTTGCATTTATTCTGCTTCATGACCATATTTCCCTGTTTGTTATTACAAATTTCCATGATGTAAAAAGCAACCCCTGTAACCATTGTACTCAATATTTATTTAGAATCTGGAAACTTCGTAAATATTTGTTAGTTTTCATTATGATAATGGATTCCACATGGGAACCGAGATTTCCACATGGGAACCTAGATTTGTACCTGTATTTCATATCCTTTATTTCTGCTTCAGTTGGGCCAGGTCTGATAATAAGGCAATATGAAAATGTGTAATATTCCTCCAAGCTTTAGCTGGCTTTTTTTTTCTATAGGCGTTCTCCCACTGATGTTTTCTATGGCCCTAAGTTAAAGAGCACCCTGGTGTTAGGAGGCTCTGTGATTTAATAGTGTACTGGCTATACTTGATAAGAAGTGTATCTTAATTCCAAGTATTTTATGTGTTTTTTTTCTTCTTGTTTGCTTCCACTACTTGAGCTGTAAATGTTGTACAATACAAATTAATGCATGACAATCATAGTCATATTTTTATAACCTTCTGTCTTGATTAGCTGTCAGTGTTCTCATCTTAAAACTTGCAGTGACATCTAAAAAGTTTAACGGAGTCTGCTAAATTTTGCATTAATACAGTTTCACAGAATAGAACATTGTTCTGGCATTACAGTGTAAGTGGTTGCCGATGCTGAAGATTGGAAATTTGGGGTTCTCTTCTTAAACACATACTCTGAGGAAGACCTATTGAACACTAGAGTAGTTCTTTGCTCAGAAGTAAAGAATACTTCAGTAAAGAATACTGCAGTAGTATTGTGCATAGACTCATGATGACAACAAAGCCCTTTGCTTGCAGGACTGACACATTAACAATAACTAATAATACATAGCAACTGACTTGTGGAATATTTCTAGAAGGATAGTCATGGAAATACATTTTTATTCTAGCACAAGTTTTTGTGTACTGGAGCAAGTCAGACCTAAGGAGAATTGATCATTGGCAGATATGTGTTGTTTATGAGGTGGAAAGAAGTTGTAAAAAGCAGAATCATGAAATGCAGGAATTACTAAGGATTATATAATTACAAGTGGGGATCTGAAAGAAATGTGTGGAGATTGAATCTTCTCCACCTTTGCTTCCTTCCCTCTCTAACAGTGTTCTTTCTTTTTCTCACCCCTCCACTTCTGTCCATCTTTCTCACCTCTCTTTCTCCCTCTTACCCCTTCTCTAGTTCTACCCCTACCATTCTCTGATAATATCCGCTCTTTTTCCCCTCATCATTATTCCTCCCATTTCTCCCCCAAGCTTTGATCTCCTGTTGCTAATGGGGCCCCGCAAGACTCATGGAGGGGTGGAATCCCATCCTCCCCCTTTCATTGAGCCAGGTGCAGCTCAGGCCTCAGCAGCCATTTCTGGGCCCAGCTGCAGTAGCTGCAGTGTCTGGAAGTGGCTCCCATGTTGTTGAACTCAGCTCCCAGACATCACTGCAACCAGGCCCAGAGAGGCTCCTGGATGCCAACACTACCAGCTCTGATGAAGAAAGGTAACTGCATTGTTTTTGTTTGCACAGATTATGCATTTTTGAAATTTAAACCATCATTTTAAAAAAGATTTCAGATTTTTCTGCAAACCTGGGGGTGCACAAACTTTGCAGGAAAATCTGGTAATATCAGTGTGACCCCAGTTCACATATTACAGATGAGGACCCCACTTGAGAAATAGATAAGTGTACAATTCAAATGTTTTGAAGAAAAGTATAGAACCAGTTCACAATAGCTCTAAGTGGTAGTAGGCTATTTCTGAGTAATAGATAATCCTAACTTCACTGAGTAGATTTTAAAATCCCAAGAGTGCATAATGTACATCTCTGATATACAGATAGGTGTGAGCAGGGGCGTAACTACCATGGGGACATATAGGGACATATGCCCTGGGCTGCTGCCGATCTAGTCACATGATCTGGTCATGTGGAAAATTGCCCCCACACCCCTCTTTCCCTCCTCAGCCCAACTTGGACCTGCCGGTCCTGGCGGAGGCCGCTGTCGGGCGCCCCTCAGGCCTGCACGGCCTGGCAGAGGCCTGAGCTGGGTGCCCATGTCCAGCCCCACCAGGCCCCACCAGGGACTGCCACCCAAGACTGCCACCAGCTAAGGTTAGTGGGGCGGGGGGGCAAGGGGTCGCCCAGAGCAGGTGTTGCCCTGGGTGCAATTTTCCCCATGCCAGCAAGCCTCCCTGTCCATGGATCACAGGATCCATAGGCAGAGCAAGCTCTACAAGCTACTCCCCATCCCTAGCACGCTTCCCTGCCCATGGATTGCAGGATCCAGCCTCCCCCCATCCCCAGCACACCTCCCAGCCCATGAATTGCAGGATCCATTGGCAGAGCAAACCCTCCCAACCCCCTGCCATCCACAGCACACCTCCCTGTCCATGGATAACAGGATACACAGGCAGAGCAAGCCCTCCCAGTGTCCCCACCATCCCCAGCAAGCCTCCCTGGCACAGACTTTAGGGAACTACAAATTGCTTATTGTATGTGTGCTACTAGATAGGACAGAATTATGTTCCTGAAGGAGTGGTGTTTGCTCCCTTAAAAAAAATAAGACACCAAGTACATGGGTTTTTACTAGACAGTCTCTTGGAACCTATGGATTTTGGCCACATTTTTAAAATCTTTTTTTGGCTGCATTTTTAATGCTCTGCTTAGGGTTTATCATCTAGGCAATTTGAGAACTCCCTATCACTCTCCCCCTCACTCTGATTTTGTATCAATTGTTGAAATCCCTTCTATATTGCTAGTCTTAAGGGCTTTTGTGTAAAAGTTAAACGTTACTACCTAAGTCTCCGCACATATATACCAAGCCTGATGCTTCTTCTGCCCTGGAGTGTCATACAGGACAACAAATTAATGCCATTTGGAAGTGCCTTTGTGGGTCCTTTTATTTTATTTTTATATGACCTGGTGCAAAAAATCATTGTTTGGTCATGATGGGGGAGGGCGGTCACCTACATGGGGGGTGGGTGGGGGCACAAAATTCAGATTTTTGTCCTGGCTGCATTTTTCCTAGCTATGCCTCTGGGTGTGAGTCCCCGTCTAATGATCAGAATCAAATACAGATTTCACAGCCATTCAAATTGCTAACTAACTAAAAATACGAAAATTGATGTTATCACCAATTACTGCTCATGAGAATGATCTACATTCTTTTCTTTATCACATTTAAATGTGACATAATTACATATCACCTGGTAGTTCTTGTATTTCATGGTCCTTTGACTCTGGTATTTACAGTTTTTTCCTATGTACCCTGTTTCCCTGAATATAAGACATCCCCTGAAAATAAGACATAGTAGAGGTTTTGCTGAAGTGCAAAATATAAGGCATCCCTCGAAAGTAAGATGTAGCAAAGTTTTTGTTTGGAAGCATGCCCGATGAACAAAACACAGAAAAATCAGACATCCCCTGAAAATAAGACATAGCACATCTTTGGGAGCAAAAATTAATGTAAGACACTGTCTTATTTTCAGGGAAACACGGAAGCTGTGTGATCAGTCAATGAAAGTTTATGCTAGAATGAAAACATGTTAGTCTTTAAGATGCCACAATGATCCAATTTATTTCAATCTATTGTAGCCATTTCCACACTTCATAGATTATTGCTTACTTTTTTCAGTTTGAACTTATTTTATTAATGTTTTAAAAGACTAACAGCAATTAAAGCTACATACAAACAAGAACGCTACTGAAAAATAAAAAGATCGGCTTCTGATTTCTTCTGCGCTAAATACAAATCCAATTAAGAATTCACCACTTGCTTTCTAGTTGCCAATATAGAAGTAAAATTCAGTTCATTGCTACTGAATTCTTACTAATTAAATATGAATTACTATTTTCTCTATTTTCTTATTCTCCTCGTCTTCAAATCCACAGATCAGTTCATTTTTTCCATTTTAAGTAAAAAGTCTATCAAGATTTTTCAGCTATCTATAAAGTTACAGTAGATTATTTTCTGTAATCAAGGAAGTAAGTTTAGCCATCTCAGCTGATTTCAATCTTCCCAGGACATTCTTCTCTTAGATTTAAATCCAACAAACAAACAAAGACATATTGCGGGTACAGAGGAAGTTTTCCATTTTTGCGTATCCAATACTTTCACTGCTGGTATAATATATAAAAATAAAGCTCTGTATATTGTTGAAGGCTTTCAGAGTCAGAATGAATTGGCTGTTGTGGCTGTTCTCTTGCATCTATCACTGGCATTTTCAGAGATATGTCACGGTAAGATGTGTTTCTCTCCATAGCACAGTGTGAAGTGATTGTGTGGTGGTATATGTTTGTCTACTTCACAGATGAGGAAAGTGATGTGCATTTGCATGTGTCCAGGCATGTGTGTCAGTTGCAGTTGCACAAAGAACATGAAAGCACTGCCGACTCATAGCCTGAGGTATCATCAGTAGCTGAAAATAATCGGATATGGGATCTTATTTAAAGACACAGAAATTCTTGTCAACTCCAACAACTACTATGTCAGATTACACAGAGAAGCTATTGAAACCCACAAACACCGGGACAGTTTCAACAAAAAGGAAGCGTGTCTGAAAATCAACAAAACCTGGCTACCAGTTCTAAAAAACACCAAAACCAAAAAGCAAGACATTCAAATGCAGAGACATATTCTAATGTAATTGTGAATGAGATTGCAAATGCATTTGTCAATGCTACTGCAACTGCAATTGAACTCCACCTGGACACATGAAAGTATACCTCACCCCCCCTCCTACCTGTGAGATGGATAAAATATATGCCCCATCACACAATATCTCTACGCTGTGTTATGCAGAGAAAAGCATCTTACCATGACATGCCTATGAAGATGCCAGCCATAGATGTAGGCAAAACATTAGGAGCAAAAACTACCAGACCACAACCACACAGCTTGGAAAATCTACAGAAATTCTATATCTCTTTTCAAACTACCTATCCATAATACCTGTAAGGTAAGCCTCCAGTTTCATTTCTACATTAGTCTTTAAAATCTTCCAAATTATTGAATGTAGTTGTAATAAAGCTAAAAAAAATTAGAGACAAGTCCATCATAAATGGTAAAATGACCTTTCATGGTGTTCCCATTTCCAACACACATTCAGAACCTTTTGATACATTTTTACTAATTTCTCCTGTGACAAATATCAATGATGTGTCCTTTTATAGAAACATTTTAAGACTGGAACTTAATATAAATTTAAGGTCCTCTAACTACATAATTTCCCATTGATCCATTTCTATATTGCATCTTTACTGGCCTTTTTGTCATATGCTTTTTCATTCATTCTTCTGTTTCAAGTTTCAACAGAAACTAATACCCTTTGGCAATAACATAATAATCATTCTTATATCATTCTACCTCAAACTGTGTCGTGGATCTTCAAAACCATGTGTTCTCTTCAAGGATGTTCCCAGTTTTGACCCCCCCCTCCCCCCGTTACATGTCCGAAGCTCTGCTTCCTGTTTGTGGGGTTTTTAGTGGGTTTTTTTTTCAGTTTTTGGCCTGCAGGGGTGCTGTTTTTAGGCTAGCAGCACCAAAATTTCAGGGATTTGTTGGGAGACTCTCCTGATGACACTACCCAGGTTTGGTGAGGTTTGGTTCAGGGGGCCCAAAGTTATGGACTTCAAAAGGGGATGCCCCGTCCCCCATTGTTTCCAATGGGAGCTAATAGAAGATGGGGGCTACACCTTTGAGGGTCCATCTGAATCTCTTATCATGTCCCTCTAATTCCAAAAGCCTTCTATTTCTCAACAAAATCAACCAAACCAAGCAACAGGTGGCAAAATACAATTTCAGGTCAAGTAAATCTAATCTTCCTCTTTCCCTTGCATTTTGAAGAATTTTATGTTTAGTCTGAGGTTTATTCCCTTTTGTCATTGTTTAAATGTAATATTGTTTGCTAACACAGGTGTGGTTTGAAGCAGAATTAACATTCATCTTAATCACAGCAATTATCCATAACAAGGATAGTTGACGTTTGCTTCCCCTTAACAAATCTTTTTTTACTTCATTCCACGTTTTGACGTAATTATTTTGAAATAACATACAAATCATATTAGTTAATGTAATACTCAGATATTACTTTTTTATTCTTAAATCTTATTTTATCCATCAACTCTACTTTATTCTGTAAATCCATATTTTTGTTAAAACCTTTATTTTCTGTTTAACTTTAAAAGTCAGTAGTGCAACAAATTCCTTCATTTTTGACGTTAAAAATTCAAATTTGAAGAGAAAAAGACGTGTAATTTATAACAAATAAAATTGGAATGTTTAAAATGCAATTTGTTTTTTTTAATCTTTCCTGGGAGCAATTAAAGAGACATGATTATTGTCCATTTGTCAGTCTGATATATCTTAGTGAGGACATTATTTTCTGTTTATTTGTTTTTCTTGACATTTAGGTTTTAATTCCTCAAAGAAAATTGGTAAGAAATTTTAGTTTCTTCATTAAAATTGTACTGATATTTCATTGAATCAACAGTGGCTACAATTATAATGTGCCTTTAGATTAATGGCTATTGAAATCACCGCTTTCGTATTATGTAGAATACCCCATTTAAGAAAAGAAAGTAATCCCTTACCATTTTACAATGTGAAGGTATAAATTATATTACTTTACATATTTGTTACATATGAGCCAGTGCAGTGTAATTGTTACAGTATTGGACCAGTATCTGGGAACCTCAAATTTAAACCCCCCAGGAAGCTTACTGGGTCAGTCACTCTCTCGGCCTAAACTGCCTCAGAGGGTGGTTGCTATGAGGATAAAATTGAGAATACTGTAAGCTGCTTTGGGTTGCCAGTGCAATGAAAAATAGTGTATAAGTATCAAAATAATTGTTTGCGGTAGGGTGAGTTAAAAATCCAAAATAAAGTAAAAAGTAAAATATTTTTTCCCTCATATTTTCTCAAGACAGAACAGTTAAAGTGAGTAGGAATCTAGCTCTTTGGGTAACATACAGTACAATTCGAAGGAGGCTACTTAGAATCTTAATGAAATCATATATTCATATGAATATAGTTGATTCTGTGATGCTATGTATGCAAGGTTCCCTGTTTCTTTTCATGGCAAGAAATTGACAGCATGGCATGCTCAGTCAGGTGCATGTGTAGAGCTTCCTTGGCACTAAAATTAATATTTATTCTTTTGCATGCATGAAAGCTATATTTAAATGAAAACATTTCGGCATGATTAAAAAGCTGCTGGTTTGTGCTGTATGTCTTTTTTCTGTCCTTGACAAAGTTCCATGGTAGCAAATGTCGAGGGCATGCATTGGTCCATTACCGGTTAAGCTTTTAACATCTTGGTTTAAAGATGGGATCTCAGGGATATCTGAACATTGGAATACATTTCTTTGCTATTCAGATTGCTTGATTAATAGTGTAATCCTAAAGTGAGGTGCTCCAGTTAAAGCCCATTGAAGTCAATGAGCTTAGAGTGGAGTAACTGTCCATGGGATTGCACTGTTGAGCCAAAAAGTTAAGGTTGGTTCATGAGTTGTCATAGTAACAAACCAATTTTAGATCCTATCCCTCTGACATTTAGATAGAGAGGAAAATGATAGCATTTGGTGGTTACTTGTAAAGGATAAAACTTGAAATTATAATTCTTTTCAAAAGCATCCCAAATTAGACACACAGAATGTTCTGTTGGCATCTGCAAGTGGACAATTAGGAGCTGGATGAACTGATAGAAGCAGGAAAGATTGACTGATGCAGCCAGTGTTTTGGAGGAATTGACCTGTCATTCATTGTTAAAATTGTATCATATCTTTAAAATAAAACTAATTTAAATCCTCATATTTTATAGAATAATGGCACAGATCACAGATCAGCTCTTCACAGGTCACAGAGTTTTCCAGATGGTTTTTTGCCAAAAAAGACAGTAACTTTTGCTAGAGGCATGTTTTAATGCTTTCTGCTCTGTTTTTCATTTTTAGATGGTACTCTTTTTACAGTTACATGGAGTTCCTTTAACTTAGGCAAGGTTGTTTAGTCCTTAGACAGCATTGGCTCTAGTTTATATGGGGGAGGAGAATGGTCCCTATTTTCAGGCAGAAGACATAATATCTAAGCTCAGTGCTTTATTCTATGGCCCATTTGTGTGGGTTCTTCAGTTGCATGATTACAGTCTGTATCAAATAATGGTGAAAGCCAGAAACAAGCATTCCTGCAATGCACCTGTTGTGATGCAGGACAGCATTGTGCATGTATGACCAAACATTAAATAGCTCTGAACAAAAACGAGTATTTTCTGTTAGCAAACTTTTCTCTCTCTGAAAAAAATAAGCCTTTGGGCTACAGTTCTTTTTTAGAAGATAGACTCTGCAGTTCTGTAACAGGAAGCCTCTGTTCTCACAGACATAATAGGATTCTTTTACCAGCACATTCTCTGAAGTGCTGTAGGCTCCTTCTTGGGTTTACTTAATGCTCTGCAAGTTACTGAATATTCAGCTGAAAACAGGGGAGAAGCTTCTGCATTATGACCCAGTTTAGACATTATGTTGGATCTTTTAAAAAGCTACATTGTTGTAAGCTATGTGGCAAGTAAATTAGGGGCTTATGGACTTCAACCAAACTATTGTGGTATCTGGTGATCCAAACCACTTAGTTTGGAGTACTGGTATCATAGAAGTAATGCCATTAAACTTCTGTTACTTCATTAATTTGCTCTACATTTTGCAGGATCATGAAACAAGTCACTGCCCAATATTATAATATCTGTGATCAGCCCTTAGTGCTTTCTGGAAAGGACACTAACTATTTTTACATAATCTCAAATGGTTGTGATATTATTGTAAATATATTCTGACATAACCTATTGTATCTAGGAGTGTACATGTAAAAACTGGATGAATTCAGATTTGGGGAGGGCATGCTTTTTGTTATTCTGAATTACTAGGACTTTCCTTAACATTTTGGGATTTTTTCGGGCATTGAGCATTGGTGAACATTTTATCAATACCTGTCCCCCCCCCCACACACACACCAATTCCCTCAGTCCCAGAGGCTGCATGAACAAGAAAGGAGGGAGAAGGAGGAAGTTGTTTCTCCAAACATCTGTTAGTCAGCGTCTCCATCCCCTTTAAATTTTAAAGCACCATTATTTTCTATGGGAAGACCTGGCCAGGTGTACCCTCGTAAAACTGGTGCTTTAAAATGGAGATTCTGACTAACAGTCGATCAGGTATATAGAAACCATTACTTCCTGAGGATAGTAGAGAGGCCAGATCTACTCAGAAGGCCTGGTCTACCTGATCAGCAGTTATTAAATATTAAAGGACCAGGTCTTCCTATCAAAAAACAATGACCTTTTAAAATTTAAAGGGTGGATGAAGCCACCAATCAACTGTATGGCAGACCACCTTCCTTGGTTTCCCCCTTGGTTTCCAATCCCTGATACCTGAAACACTTCTAAATTTCTGGAAGATAAATTTCCACTGCTCTAAGAATATGAGAGTGTTTTGGAAGCTTTCAGATATCCCCAAGCTGACCAAAACAGCTAATTTCCAGTTTATTTTCAGAGCCCAAAGAAATAAATTCAGTGTCAAAAGAAATGAAAAGCCTCAATGGATGACTGAGAAAATGTTTTAAATTACCAAATCAGACAAGAAGCAAAAGTAAAAAGTGACAGAAACAGAATCAAAACAACTTATACACAGAGACAAAGAGTACTGTTATAATAACCAGTGTAAAAATAGAAGAAAACAACAAAAAAGGAGATCTGTTCCACAAGATCCAAGAAATCAAAGGGCAGTTTACAGCACAGTTAGTATGCTGAAAGATCAGCAGGACAAAATAAAGAAAAGGTGGAACCATACACTGAAGAACTATACAAAATAGCTGCTAGGATGAGAGATTCCTTCCAAGAAGAATCTTTTGAAGAAGAATCTACAGTTTTAGAAAGTGAAGTAAGAGCTGCACTGAGAGCAATAGGGAGAAACAAATCACCAGGAGTAGATGGGATATCGATAGAACTATTTCAAGCCACAGAAACAGAGTCCATCCAAATCTTGACAAAAATATGCTATCAAAATATGGAAAACAAAACAATGACCCACAGAGTGGAAATGATCAAATTACATTCAAGTTCTCAAAAAAGGAGATGTCAAAGATTGGAGCAACTATTGGACCATCACATTCATTTTTCATGTAAGTAAAGCAATGACGAAAAGCTTACAACAAAGACTGTTACCATATATGGAACAACAAATGCCTGATATTCACTGCTAGGTTCAGAAAAGGAAGAGACCCAACAGATCATATTGAAAATTAACATTGGTCACTAGAGGATATGAGAGAATTTCAAAAGAAAATAATCTTGTGTTTCATAGATTTAACTGTGTGGATTATGAAAAACTATGGCTGGTTTCAAAGGAAATGCACGTGCCACATCATCTGATTGTTTTGATGCATAACCTGCACTTTGGACGAGAGGCTACTGTTAGGATAGAATATGGAGAAACAATGGTTTCCAACTGGCAAAGTTGTTAGACAATTTTATCTCCTTTTCTCTTTAATCTGTTTGCAGAACCTATCATAAGGAAAACTGGATTGGATTGAGTTGAAGGTGGTGTTAAAATTGGGAGGAGGAATGTTAACAATTTGAGATATGCTGCTGATAATACATTACTAAAGGAAAATAGTGAGGACTTGAAATGACTACTGCTGAAAGTTAAAGGAGAAAATGCCAAAGCAGAACTACAGCTGAACAGCAGTTAATACAAAAGTAATGACTACTGGGGAATTACTTTGGCCCCTTCCGCACACGCAAAATAATGCGTTTTCAAACCACTTTCACAACTGTTTGCAAGTGGATTTTGCCATTCCACATCTTCAAAGAGCACTGAAAGCAGTTTGAAAGTGCATTATTCTGCATGTGCGGAATGAGCCTTAGCTTTAGGGTAGACAGTGAGGAAATTGAAACTGTTAAAGGCTTTCATTCCTTGACTGCATCATCAACCACAGGTGGGCACCAGACAAGCTGCCCAGTGCCAGATCTGTTCCCTATGCTGCACCTCTGCTTCCTTCAGCCAGCATACCAACAAACAGCCTGTGGCCAAATTTTATTCTGCACAAGGTGGTTGTCTGTGTTGTCTTTCCACATCCTCAAGCTCATTCTCCCCTCCTCAGGCAGCAAAGCATGACTGAGAGTGACCTTGGCCACGGTTGCTGCCTGAAGCAGGCAGGGAAATGGGCGGGCTCAACACCAATGTCCAGCCCAGCAGGCAGGGCCATTCTGCTGCTGGCGCGAACATGTGATGTAAGTGGAGGGGGCAAGGCCGCAGCCTTGTAAGGGCATGCCGGGCCTTCCCGGGCCTCTCTTCTGCTCGGGCTGCAGCGGCTTCTTTCACCCACCCTCCCTTGTTTTTTGACCTTGTAGTGTTGCCATATTGTTAGTTGTGTTTTGTTGTGATTTACATTAATTCGTCACAGCCTGGTGAGTTGCTCATAGGGAATCGTTCAGGGGAGGAAGAGCTGCATGCCGGGCCTCCCCATTTGGTGGGGGCCTCTATAAGAGGCCTGGGGGGTGATGGTAATCATGTGTACCGCATACCCAGGCAGGGACTGCAGGTAGCTCATGCCCCCTTGCAGTAAGGGGAGTTCATCAAGATGCCAGCACCCCGATGGCTCCCACTATCTTGCTGCTCCGCGTGTTGTTTTTTCCCCCTTGCAACAGACGGGGGGAAGGTTATTACTGGGGAACAGCAGACATTCTACCCAATTTCAGAGCTGTCCCATATGCTGTGCCCCTGCTTCCGTCAGCCAGCATACCAATAACAGTCTGTGGCCAAATTTTATTCCATACATTAATCCCAGCAGCATAAGAATGCTTGTATGAATATGTAGAATATATTTCAGGAAACTGTAGTTACTATAGAAACAAACTGATTTTCTTCTTTTCCATTCAAATAAATGTGGTAAATTGTATGCCTGAGCTTGAGAAAGAGTGGGATGGAGTAATGATTATAAAAGGATGCTGACATTCAGTTGTGTTAAAGCAAAAGGTTAAAAAAAGAGTTTAAATGTTGTCTATTAACTCCCCCCCGCACACACACATACCCATGGTGTTAATTAGAACAAGCAACTAGAGATTTTTTGCTCTCCCTATGATAAAATGTTAGATTTAAGACTTTACCATATATTTAAAAATTGTAGTTAAAGCATTCATAATTAGAGTGGAAATATACAAGTATGTTCAAGTATATTTTCAAACTCTGAAAGACAGCTGCATTCTGCAGGAAAATAGATTTTCCCAGTGCTTCAGTAGTTCATGAGACATTGAAGAAAGGCGGACAGTCCAGTACCATCCCTATCACAGGTATCATGTATTTATGAAACCCAAGGCCAGGATCGGGGGCGGGGGGGGGTGTGTGTTTCAACACACAGTATCAATGCTTAGATGTGTCTCGAGGTTCCTTATACATTTTTCAGCTTATTGAAGACAGTCAAAACAGATAAGATGCCTGAACATTTCTGACTGGATCCTTCCAGCATTTTTGAAATGTAAATAGAAGCTGCATAGTATCTTGATTTACATTGTGACAACTTGGGGGGTGGGGGTGGGATCTGATCATGAACATCCTCACATTTTATCAGTTTCATGACCCTCTGAAATGGTGATTATAGAGCTTAATTGTATTCTTTTGAACACTCTTAGTGGATTCACTGAGAAAGAGGTCAGAGCAAACATGGAAGTGTCCACAGTGTTTGCTTACAGTTCATTGCTTACCTAAATGACAGCTTAAGTTTGCTACCATATATACCGGCGTATAAGATGACTTTTTAATGCAGGAAAATCTTATCAAAAGTCGGGGGTCGTCTTATACGCCGGGCATCCCCCACCCCCTTCTCAGACTTGCCACCGCCTGGCCGATCGACTGGCCACTCCAGCGAGGGAGCTCCCTGCAGCCAGCCCGGCAACGACGAGGGCCCAGGGGCGTTCCCTGCTCCTGCGCGGATGGGCCGGGGGACTCCCGCAGTGGAGGGAACCCCCGGGGATGGCCCCCTCGACAGCGGGGCTTCCCCCGTCCTCTCCCCGGGCTTGCCAGGGAAGGGGAACTCCTCCGGGGGCACCCCCGTTGACAACCCCACGCCAGCGGGGATCAGCGGCCTGACAAACCGGAAGTCCTGCGTGAAGGCCAGCAACGAGGCAGTGGGGTTTTAGGGCAGCTGGGGAAGGGGAGGGGATAAAAGGAGGAAAAGAGGAAGAGATGGGACGGTGTGGTGGAAGGCGGGGGAAGGAGTGGGTGTTGTGGCTGAGAGGGAAGGCATGGAGTTGGTGAAGAGCGGGAGGTACTCAAAGGGGAGAGTGAGGGGGAGGGAGCTCAGGAGGTGTCCTGCCTCTGTCGCACCTGGCCTCCGGCCGGGGCGGATCCCAGTGTTGCCGCTGTCGCCGCAGCCCGCTCTTCGACCCGCCCCCTTGATGATCAAGACCAAGGCCACCTGGGGTGCCGCTGCTGCCACTCTGTCCTGCCCCCGCGACGATAGGCCGGCCTCCACCGAGGCCAAGGAAGGCCACCCGGGGGTGCCGGCGGCGGCAGCAGGGCTCTGTCCCACCCCCGCAATGATCGGCCTGCCTCTCCTGAGGCCGAGGCCACACAGGGTGTCGTCGCAGCCTCTGCTGCAGGGTAGTCTTATACGGCAAGTATGTGCCAAAATCTATATTTTAACTGGAAAAGAGGGGGGGGTCGTCTTATACCCCCAGTCGTCTTATACGCCGGTATATACGGTAACATTTGTAGACTACATCCTGATTTTATGTTCATGTGTCAGTAGGATGAAAATAAAAGTTGAAATCAGATTTGTAATTTAAGTGACATTTATCAAACAGCTGTTTCTTGGGTAAAAAAGAAATTCCACTTTTAGTTTCTGCTTGTTATGACATGATGACATCTGGTCATTTTTCAGTTATGCAAGGCAACATGCTGCTCAGTCCTGTTCATGTTAACTCAGAATTATGTCCTTCTGAGTTTCCAAATATTTATATATTGTTTTAACAGCCTTAAAGTAGTTACCTTTCTTTATTGTAAGTCTTTACTTCTATTCATCTACCTTTTTGTCATGAACTATTTTCGAATTTGTAGGAGCACTCTAATTGGTGTGTAAATCTTTGGGCTAATTCAGATATTTTGTTGAGTTATGACTTTATAGGAGATGAAAAGGAGCTAGGGTTACCAACTTTGGGTTAAGAAATACCTGGAGATTTAGAGAGTAGAGCTTTGGAATGGTGCAGAAAGACCCCAGAAAGTATTATACCCTCAACTCCACCCTGCTAAGTAGCCATGGGAGGACTGGAAATCACCCAGAATTACAGCTGCTCTCCAGATACAAAGATCAACTCCCCTGGAGAAAATGGCTGCTCTGGAGGGGGGACTCCTTTGCATTATATCCTGCTGAGGTCACAAACCTCACTGCTAAGTCTCAACCCCCAAATCTCCATTAATTTTCCAACCCAGAACTGGCAATCCTAAGGGGGAAGTGCAGTTGGGAGATCTCTGCAGTTGGGAGATCTGTTGTGATTCCAGCAGGCCCCCAGGTCCCACCAGGAGGTTGGCAATCTTAGGGGAGAAGAAAGCAGAAAAAGGGGAGAATCTATAAGGGCTTTCAGGAAAGGGAAAGAGGAAATATTAGGGAAAATGAAACAACTCCTGCAAGTCCTTGTGTGTTCCCAATCGTCTATATCCTAATAGCCAAGTGGGCCAAATCTGAGATTACTTACATCTGGATACAAGGGTCCAATATCCAGATGTAAGTAATCTCAGATTTGGCCCACTTGGCTATTAGGATATAGACGATTGGGAACACACAAGGACTTGCAGGAGTTGTTTCATTTCCCCTAATATTTCCTCTTTCCCTTTCCTGAAAGCCCTTATAGATTCTCCCCTTTTTCTGCTTTCTTCTCCCCTAAGATTGCCAGTCTTCCTGCATCCAATTATGTCCAGTTATGTGGGATATTTTTCAGTTTATTCAGTTGGAGGATATGGATAGAATCCTTGGAAGTTTAAGTTCTATCACCTGCTTTTATGATCTTCCTGGTTACTTAAATCTTTCCAGGTTGGGGAATGAGACTGGCTGACGGGGTTCAAGTAGTTAGCGCTTCTTTAGAAGCCTTCAAACAGGGTTTGATTCTTCCACTTAAAAGAACCCTACCCTTGACCAAAGAGATCTCAATAATTGTCAACCAGTCTTAAATATTCTATTCTTGAGTAAGTGATTCTATTCTTGAGTAAGTGGCTGGACAACTCCAAGCCTTCCTAGATGAGACCAGTTTTTTAAGATCTCTTCCAATCATCTGGTTTCAAGTCTGGTTATGGGACTGAAACAAATGAGAACCAGGATGGTGTAGTGATTAAGAGTGGTGGATTTTAATCTGGAGAATGAGGTTTGATTCACTGCTCCTTCACTTGAAGTCTACTGACTAACCTTGGACCAGTCACAGTTCTCTCAGAACTCTATCAGTGACACCTAGCTCACAAAGTGCCTTTGTGGAGAGAGGAAGGAAGTATAAGTTGCTTTGAGACTTCTTAAGGTAGAGAAAAGCAAGATATAAACACCAACTCTTTTTCCTCTTCTCCTTGGTCACCCTTGTGGATAATTTGTACTGAGGATGTCCAGGACCTTCTGGACCTCTCAGTGGTTTTTGAACCATCAGTCATGGCATCCTTCCAGACAACATGTTTGGGCTGGAATTGGGAGGAACTATTCTGCCAGGGTGCTAGTTCTACCTGGAGGGTGGTATTCAGAAAATAATTCTGAGGGGCTCTTGTTCAGTCTTACAAAATGTCATCTTGTCCCGTATGTTCTTTTTATGTGAAATCGCTGGATGAGGTCATCTAGATAGTTTGTTTGTGTCACCAATATGCAAATGACTTTAAGCTCTATCTTGCACTTCTAGTTGATCCCAGATCCCTTTTGCCCAGCAAATGTGTAACAGGTTGCACTTTCCTGTTTTCCCATTCACATGCATCCCATGCTGGCAGCAATTGGGGGCCACGGAAACAATCCAGGTTGCTGTCATGCCTTCACATGAAGGCACTTCTGGTTTTTTCTATTGTCCTGCAACACATGTGTAGCTACACAGGCATGGTGAAATGAATCCCCACATCCATGTTGATATCCCACAATATGACCAGCTGCAGCTGCGTAGCTATGCAAATGCAACCCGCAAAAAATTTTTTAAAGGAAAAAGGGCCTCCCTGCAATGGCCAGGCAATGGTGGGTGGCTTCTCCCTGACCATGGAGGATGGAGCAGAATGGAGGGAAATAAAGTGCCTCCTGCCTGGCTGTTCGTGAGGGAGCAGCTCCAATCTGGGATTTTTCAAAAAGATTGCTTATTTAGCGATTTTCAGAAACCTGGGTTGGGGAAAATAAAACGGAGCAGACTCGTTTTGGGGGCGGTATTTGTGCAAAGTCCCCTCCCAAAATGGATTATATAGTGTCCTACACCTGTTTTCTTGGCCCATGTGGAATGGGCCCACGGAGGCTGAAGAAACCCAGAACCAAATGCCTGGAGATAGCTTTAGAGTCCATGTGGGGTAATAAACTGAACCTTAAACTTGACGACATGGATGTATTTTTGTCAGTACAGTTTAGTTATGGCCTTTGAATTTTCTCCTGAAGTTGGGATTGCCAGTCCAAAGAACTGGTCTGATGTGTGCCTGAAAAATGTTATTTTTTTTTGGAGGGGGGGTGGGGGTGATGGTAAAGAATATAATTTAGCTTTTGAACTGATTTTTATTGATGAGACCTCATATGAGTGCTAACAGATTAATTCTCTTTATAAAATCATTGGACATACTTTTTGAAAAACAAAAAAGCAGGTAACATTATCAGTTAACTAGTAATTGCTTATTGTGTTTTTATTTTCAATGGTGGCAGATGGTGACCACCATCTGACTAAACCTGTGCTGTGGATGACTGCCAATAACCTCTGATGAATGTCTTTCAGTGTCTCTGCCTCTTTGGATTAGTGCTGCCAGGCCTCCTGCTATGATGGGAGGCTTCCCCCTGCAGCTGACCTTGCCTGCTGCTTCTTTAAGTGGCAGCAGGCAATTTTAAAAAAAGACTGCACCATAGAGTTTCTGGTAATTTCTATAGCTATTCCAGGTTACTTATGGGTTTCCCCCAGAAATTAGGATGAGTGTATATACTATGAGTACTTCAAAGAATAAATGTATTATGGATTACTATTCTGAAGGCTTGTTTTGAGCAAGAATGGGTGGAGAATTAGGAAAACATAAAGCTGCCTAGTATGTGTGATTTCTTCTTGCCTCTTTGTTGCTTTAAGTTAGCATGGAACCTGTATTCCTCATGGATCTGTTTTTCAAGCCTATGGCAAGCCACAGCCCTGATCTAATGCATGAATTCATTTTCTTTTTTTGCTTCAGAGGCTCAAAATTTAAAAAATCCAAAAATATATGCTGATTTAATCCCTATGTGTTTTAGTGCCCATAAGTGATGAAGAAGAGGGAGACATACTCTTTGACAGTGTTGCCAAGTCTTCCCTTGATCCTTTTGACACATCCTCTGGATCCGTACAACTCATTGCCATAAAACCTGTAGCTTTGCCTCCTGTACATCCAACATCAGATAGGAGTCAGGAAACTGCTAATGGAGAGGTGAGAACATATCCCATTGACCTTGCTATCTTCATTGTTACTCACATGCTAATGGGTGGATCCCACTCAACACATGTAAATCTAGCTTGCTAATTGCACCCTTTACTTGTTAACAGACAATGGTTCTTTTCTCCACCCTGGATACTCCAACAGGTATATATACTCCACTTGCTTTCCTACTATCAGATCCTCTGAAGATGCCAGCCACAGATGCAGGCAAAACGTCAGGAGAGAATGTTGCTAGAACACGGCCATACAGCCCGGAAACCACACAGCACCCCAGTGATTCCAGCCATGAAAGCCTTCGACAATACATTGAACATATCCCATTGATTATTTTATGCATTGATTTGTGTATTGACAAGTCTTCATAAAATATTCAGAGTTAAGGGATTATTAGTCAGTGAATGGTTGACATAGATATTAAAATCCAGTAGGATATGAAACATTTTTTTTGTTTCTGGCACTCTGAATATATAAAAGCTGCCACAAAGCAGTCTAAGAACAAGAGCCTTCCCAACCAACAGAGCCTGTTTTTGCTAAATTAGGACAACTTGTCTGAAGTATACATGCAAGCTCCATCAGAGGCGTAGCTGGGCCAGAATGCGTGACCCAAATCCATGCGCCTGGTGCATGGCGCACCCCCCTCCCCCTGGTGGCTTCGCCACTGAGCTCCATGTAGTTTTGCCTTTTCAGGCTGGGAAAACAACATGGGGAGAGGAAGACTTACACTCTAATCCAATAGAGAGAGAGTAGGGGGGCAGCCAGGGACAGCACTGCATCACTTCTCCCAAAGAGGGAATCAGTAGCACGGGTGCCAGCAGAGAGAAAACATTCATCTCTACCCAGTTAGTCCATTCCCTAAGAATGCATTATGCCATGCAGTTTGCTTGTGTAAATATGTACCCCTGAAAGGGGGCATTCCTGGTCTAAAAATAACTGGAAACACCTCTGGGAATGCCACCCCACCCCCTCCCGGGATGCCAGCACAGACCTGAATGGCACAGCAGCAATCGCATCCAACTTTATTTCTGGGTTCGGGTGCCGCACTACTGCTCTGCTTTTCGCCAACCTAAGTGTTTGTACGCCAGATTCTGTCCATGCCAGTTTGCATGGCACGATGGGTGCGGCTTCAAGCCCACCTCCTTTGAATTGCATAGTTAAGCCCTGCTCCCAATCTATAATCTGGCTTGTATGCACCTGGGAATTGAGTTCCAAACAAGGAAACCTCATCTATTGACTGGGCCCAGGAGTGGACCCAGAAAATTATAACTTATACTTACACATAAGGTGAATGGTGACTGGAAAAAGTAAACAGATGTCTCAGAATGGGAGCTCTTAGTCAAAGAATGCTTTCAAATTCCCCTGTTTCTTAGTTCAATACTATTGTGATTTGATTTGCTTAGGGCTTGATTTGCTTAGGGCTTGGCACAGGTAGTTCATAATGGTGTCCCATTTTAATCTCCATGAAAGCCTATGGATCAATTACTACAATTTTGTTAGGGTCTATCAACATTTGTCTAGGAAATTAAAATATGGCTCTAACACTACAAATAATATAACTCCACCCTGTTCCTTCAGTTATTAGACGCAATCTATAAGCTATAAAAATGATTGCCAAAAAACACATGAATTTGGCATTTCATAATCAGTGGAGTAGCAAAATCAAAGTGATTTGATTTACATTAAAGACTAACAGTTTTTTTCATATCAGTGTCATAATGTAGGCTCTAAAACTTATGCCACAATAAATTTGTTTGTCTTCACCTGAATACTGGTAATAGTGTGATTAGATTAATCTGTATATATGTGAATCTCTTAATTTAGACTATGGGTGTGAACGTGAAGGTATTCTTGCACATGTTATCCATGAAAACTAATTTCTAATTTTAGTTTAGTTAGAATAATTTATTTTGGTGTTGTCATTTTAAATTTGTTTTTACTTACCTTCAGGTTAATAAAGCCCTCAAGCAGAAGTCTGATATAGAGCACTATCGCAACAAATTACGCCTGAAAGCCAAACGGAAAGGGTATTATGATTTTCCTCAAGTTGATAACAACAAGGGACTGGTAGAGAGGAAAAAGATGTATGAAAATGCACAAAATGAAATAGATCATATTTTGGATCCTGATACAGATGGATCTTCCCCATTTGTAGAACCCAAAAACAGGTGAGTATTTACCTACTTTATGCTTACCCATGTCTGTACCCTTGGTTCCATCCACAAAAGGGACACATTATGAAGAAAAGTGTTTCAGCCTAATTAGCGTAGATGTTGAGGAATGGTGATATGCAGTAACACTTATTTGCCTAGGAAGAATCGATTCCTGTGTTTGGTGAGGTGCATTTGCTCAAAGAAGTAGGCCCTTTGACTGCTATGCTATGATTCTAAGAAGAAAGTTGGAAAGGAATACGATTGTAGGTATGTTGTTGTTATTGTTGATCAGAACATTTAATTGGAACATTTAACTGGAATTATGGCCTGTGCTAAACTGCATGGTTTCTTGTACAGGACTTTTTATGATGAAAAACTGAATGATAATACAAAAGCTTTCGTGTACTGAAGTTACACTGATGACTTTTTATTGTATAATAGCATTTTGTAACAACTACTGGAAATCAGTCGTTGATACCACACTGCCTCTGTTTTGGAAACCAAACTCCTTTGTTGTGTCTTCAGTGCATTCCTACGTGGGACTGTGCAAGCCGGCCACAGAGAACTGACAGAAGTCTTTTAGAAGCTTCAGAACACTTTAGCTGTTTTTTCATGGCAAAATTGCACTTGTGTGAGCACAAGAAATATCTCTGTGCAGCAGAAAATTCTGCACGGCTCCCGAAGCTGCAGCAGGTCTGCCTTGGTGTGGCCCCGGCGTCACCCCCACGATATTGCCTTTGCTCTGCAACTTTCAAAAATGGCAAAATCGGCAGTTCTTTTCCAATATCCCTGTGTGACCCCGCACTGCGCAAATGCACCTGGAGCAGAACTGGAGCCTTTTCCTGCCTTGCCGCTCTGGCCTGCCCCACCAATCAACAGGCTCTGGGAGCAACAAATGTTTGCATTGACTTAGGAAGTGCTTGCAGTTGCTTGATAGACTTGCTCCCCCTTCCCTTTTATCTGTATTGGGTTTGGAGCCGGCAAATGTGTGGATGGTGGAGGGAAATGTGGGGTGGCAGCGGGAGAGCTGTTTTCCTCTTGGCTTTGGAGCCAGCAAATGTGTGGATGGCAAAGGGGAATGCGGAGGGGTTCGAGGAGGGCCATTTCCCACTGCCTTTTGTCAAGCCCACTTCTTCTGTCTAAATCCGCAGTTTCTCCCTCTGTGTTTTTTTTCCACTGCTATCAAAGCCATGTCTTTTATCAACACAGAAGGAGTTTTGGGTTCAAAGTCATTTAAAGCTACAGTTGTGAAAGTGAGTGGGGGAATGGGGGGGAGAATCATTCAATCAGAATGCGGGAAACAATGGTTGTCTGTGCATGTGTGGAAGAGATCACGGAAGAGATCACAGTACAAATGGAAAAAGATGTGGGCTAGTGCGGAAACTGCTGGGGCATTACATCCAGGTCCTGCCTCGACTCCTTGGAAGCACCAGGGAGCTGTGCTGAAGGACAAACCATGACAAATCAGCTGCAGTATGAAAGATTCCAGTTCTACCCTGGGATAATTTGACTGTGCAAAAACAGCCTTAGAGTGCTCCCTCCCACTCCAGAGCCGAGAACAGTCTGGTTTCCTGCCCAGTCACATGACGGAGGTGGGGAGAATGCTCCTCCCCCAGTTCTTTCTTCACTGTCTTGGAAAGAAGACTGACTTCAGCTGAGCACTTCATTTATCTCAGAGTTTTTCTTTTCATTCATCTTTGTTGAGATGACATTATTCAAGAAATGTTCTCAGTGTAGAATGAAAACAGATCAAAAATGATGACCATAATGAATGTCTTTTCTGCCTTGGTGCAACTTATGTCTTTGAGACTTACCCATCTTGCTGCCTTTTTATTCCAAAGGCCAGAAATGAACGTGTCTCAGGTCTTAAGGTCGCTTTGTGAAGACAGTCTCTTACTTTGGTGGATACTCCCATGGAGAAATCTTCAAAGAGGGTTCATACTCCTTTGCTTGCCTCAGTCCCAATGACTCTGTCTGATCTGACTTCTGACTCAGACTTGGTGGCCAAATGAGCTTCCTGTTTAAAAGGCCAATGTCTGGGCTTGGCCATGACAGCTGCCGTGGCACTCTGACTAGCCAGCCCCGCATGTGCTTCGTCAGGCACAGCAGGGGGGTGCGCGGCACCCAGATGGGCCATCCGCGCCCGCTCACCACCACGGGCGGCGGGGGGCCCCAGCCCCTTGGGCAGAGCCAGGACTGCAGGGGGGGGTGGAGGCCCACAGACATGCGGGGCAGCGGCAGGGCCTCCCATGGTGGCAGAGGAGGTGGTTGCAGCCCCGACTGCCGAGGAGGCAAAGGCGGGGCATGGCTCCAAACCCAGGCGGGCGTGACCCCCCACAGCTGTGATGACTGTGAGGGAAAGCTGAGAGCGGCAGCTGGGGTGAGGGAGGGAAATGAGAGGAGGAAGGGGATATAAGGGAGTGGGGAACGAGCAGACGGGAGTTGCCGCAGCAGCAGGGGCTGGGAAGGGTGGTGGAACACAGCTAGGAGGGGAAGTACGGTGGTGGGAAGTGGGGTGGGAGGACAAGTGCCTGGAAACCGGTGTACCTCGCCCGAGTGAGAGCCTCACCCCAGACTGGTTCCACCCCTGTGAAGCAACAGGGTGGGAGCCACACCCAACCCCCTCCACTCCCTGTGTAGTAACACAGGAGAGCTCTAGCCCTGCCCCGAGGAAGGCTAGAAGGCTAGTCCTGCCCCGAGGAAGGCTAGAAGGCCAATTGGTGAGGGACTGCAGGAAGTGAGGGTTGCCGCCTACGGCAGGCACCCTGTGGGTATGGTTGTTTCTTGGGCCAACTGGAAAAATCAACATCTGGGGTGGACAACCCCCAGGTCAGGGAAGGTGGGAAGGACCAGCCATCCGAGGGTCCCAGTGGAGGAGGGGAACCGCCAAAGCGAAAAAGATTAATACCTCTTTATCTAAGTTGTTGTTTCCTTAATGCCAAGGCTTGTAAGTGGCAAATCTTCAGTCTGATTCCCCAATTTGTCTAAAATGGATGTCTCCTCTTGAAATTAGTCGCCATCAGAGGCATAGCTAGGGAAAATAGAGCCTGGGGCAAAATCTGAGTTTTCTGGGGGCCCTTTGTATGGCCGACCAATCCCCCCCACAACAGAAGAATGATTTTTTTGCACCAGATCATCTCAAAGTCACCATTACATTATATAACATGCCCCAACTCACAAATCTGTACACCCAGGGCTCCCTAGTTTAAACAACATTGAAAGTGATGCTGTGGGGGGATCTACCCTGAAACAGCATCACTTTCAATGTTGTTTAGACTAGAGAGCCCAGATTTTCCTCTTAAATCCACCTTTAAGGGAGAATCTGGACTCTCTAGTTTAAACAACATTGAAAATGATGCTATTTCGGGGGGGGGGGTCCACCCCAAAACAGCATCACTTTCAATATTAAACTAGGGAGCCCAGATTCACCTTGAAGGGAGACTCTTGGCTCCCTAGTTTAAACAACATTGGAAGTGATGCTGACTAGAGAGCCCGGATTCTCCTTTTAAATCTACCTGAAAGGGAGACTCTGGTCTCCCTAGTTTAAACAACATTGAAAGTGATGCTGTTTTGGGGTGGGGTGGAGGAATCCAGCCTGAAACAGCATCACTTTTAATGTTGGATGTGGTGGGTTTTCCAGGCTGCGTGGCTGTGGTCTGGTAGATCTTGTTCCTAATGTTTCACCTGCATCTGTGGCTGGCATCTTCAGAGGTGTATCACAGAGAGAAGTCTGTTATTCACTGTGTCCAGACTTCTCTTACAACAGACTTCTCTCTGATACACCTCTGAAGATGCCAGACACAGATGCAGGCGAAACGTTAGGAACAAGATCTACCAGACCACAGCCACACAGCTTGTAAAACCCACAACAACCATCTGAATCTGGCTGTGAAAACCTTCGACAATACTTTCAATTTTTTTTAATCTAGAGAACCCAGATTCTCCCTTTAAATCCACTCCAAAGAGGGTGGATTTAAAGGGAGAATCTGGGGAAAATTTGGGGGTGCCTGTAAGGGGATCAATTTTTAAGCTAGCAGTACCAAAATTTCAGGCTAGCTTCAGGAGACTCTCCTGATGATACCACCCAGGTTTGGTGAAGTTTGGTTCAGGGGGTCCTGAAGTTATAGACCCTCAAAAGGGTAGCCCAATCTACTATTAGCTCTCATTGGATGGGGGATGGGGAACCCACTTTGGGGTCCATAGCTTTGGACTCCCTGAACCAAAATTCACCAAACCTGGGCAGTATCAGCAGGAGACTATCCTGATGATACCTCCTAAGTTTAGTGAAGTTTGGGTCAGGGGGTCCAAAGTTATGGACTCTCAAAAGGGTAGCCCCGTCTACTATTAGTTCTCATTGGAAACAGTGGGGGTCGGGGCACCCCCTTTGGGGGTCCATAACCTTGGACCCCCTGAACCAAACTTCACCAAACCTGGCTGGTATCATCAGGAGTGTCACCTGATGATCGCCTGAAACTTTGGTGTCACTAGCCTAAAAACGGCGCCCCCTGCCGGCCGACAAAATAAAAACACTAAAAATACAAAAAAATAGAAATGAACCCAAATTTTTCTGTGCCCCCGCCCCCACGTGATCAAATGATGGGCGCCCGGGACGTTTGTCCCAACATTTCCCCATGGTATCTACGCCCCTGGTCACCATTGTCTCCTCAACACTAAATTTCTCCTGTTTGGGTTCAGCAGTAGACACAACTGCTTCTAAGTGCTCTGTCACACATTCTGCTTTTGGGTTGATGGAAGAACTGAGGAAAACAAAGCAGCAGAGATGACTGCTAGAACTGTGTCAAATTTATATTCCATTTTAAGCCATTTGTTGAAGTTCTGAAATTTATTTATTTATTTATTTTATGAGATTTGTATCCTGCCCTTTCCCCTCAGAGCTCATCTGGGGAAGGATTGAGATGGTCACATTAAATTATTTGTAAGTCCCAAGCACTGTGAAAATCAGGAGACTAGCTAGTGGAATAAAAGCATTTGTAGAATAATTGTGTATTCATCATTAACAACTGTGTCTGTATGTGTGTTTGCAAGTCATATAGTGATGTGCATGATACTTTTCTTTTGTGAACACTGCAAAATTGATCAAGTGTTAACCAGTTTCTTTCCAAACAAATAAACTTTTTTTTTCTTTTGCTCAGGTCAAGATTATGTTACTTTTAAAATAACAGTACATATTTATGTAACTAGATCTCATTTAAATGTTATTTTACCCTTGTCCAGGCAGCAGATCAAGAACTCAGTTTACCGAAGCAGGCAGTCCTTAAACAGCCCTAGTCCAGGCGAAACAGAAATGGATCTTCTGGTTACCCGAGAGAGGCAAAGGCGTGGTATTCGCAATAGTGGATATGATGTAAGTATATGGAAATCCTGTTTGCTGAGCAAATTGTACTGGTTATATATGGTTTTATAAGGATAATGAATGGCATATACAACTAACTAAATAAAAGTTCGACAATTGCAAATGTAAATTTGTAGTGATCCATATATTCAGAGGTCAAGTTGCAGCTTCATGATGATGTCCATTTTACAGTGAAGCTTCCTATTCAATTTTTGATATATCCAACTGAGCAAGTACAATATTAAATAAGGAAAGGTAGTTTTTGAAATCAAGATTTAATAGTTTGGAATTTTGTATTACGTATGAAAGTCTGCATTTTGAAAATGCCAGCTTTTACTTTTTTAAACAACTTCCAAGTACTATTATAGTTTCACTGAGTTTTAAAAGAATTTCAGGGATAGTATGGTAAATCCTAGGGCTAGTGGTGGGGTACTGATCAGATGTTAAAATTGTTAAAGGATTGTACTTTACTGCTTGGTATAAATCCTTTCGCTGTATTAATTGCTGAAGGAAAAGTTATTCTTCAAACTAATTTGTAAAGATGCACATAATAATTTGTATAGCATAAATCATTTGTATAGCATTAAAATTTAGGGTTTTTTTCTGGGTTGAATTTGGAGACCCTTGATGTATTGTTTGTGGATGTAGGATGTAATAGAACAGTGTTGGCGAACCTTTTTGAGACCAAGTGCCCAAATTGCAACCCAAACCCCACTTATTTATCGCAAAGTGCCAACACGGCAATTTAACCTGAATGCTGAGGTGTTAGTTTAAAAAAAACAGGTTGGCTCCCCCTTCCTCCGCCCCACCCGCTCGAGCAGGGGCCAGCCTGCTATAGTCTCCAGCAAGTCCCGCGCGCACCGCTCTGTGCCTCTCTAGCATCTCTGCCTCCTCTGTGCCCCCCCTTGGGCAGCAGCCACCCAGAGCACAGGCACCAGGCCCGCCAGCCGAGTCCTTCCTGCTCACCGCAGTGCGCAAATGTCGTGCTCAGTGGCCCAGGCCAGCCTAGATGTGTATGCGAGTGCCCACAGAGAGGGCTCTGAGTGCCACCTCTGGCACCCGTGCCATAGGTTCGCCATCACTGTAATAGAATCATAGATATATTCCAGCTTCTACGAGAATTTATTTCCAGGCTGTTTTTATTCCTGTCCTCCCCATTGTATTTTCCCTTGATGTGATCAGAACCATGATAACACACTTTACATAGTTGCTGTCCAAGCTGAGGAAACGTTATTTGGTCCTAACACTTGCCTCAGATTGGAGACAAGCCAGACTTGTGTATTGGTTAGAGTGTCAGGCTAATATTTAAGAGACCAGGGTAAAATTCCCACATGGCTATGGAGCATTCTGGGTGACTTGGGGTCAGTGGGGCTCTTAGCCTAATTTACTTAATGAAATTGCTTTCACGATAACATAGAGGAGGAAATCATGCATCCTATAACATTTTTGAGAATAATAAGATAGAAATGTTATAAAGATGCATGTGTTCATATTGTGAACCAGGAAAATTCTTCAGCAACAAATGCCCTCCTGTTTGAGGGTCACCTGACGCTTACCTTACTATCCTTTATTGGCACCTGGTTAACACATTTTTTGGTTTGCCCAGACTTCTACCTAACATGATACATCAACAAAAGCACCACTAATGTAAGATCTCAAATAACTTCTCCCAAGTATTCAAAACAAATCAAATATCCATTTAAATGAAACTCAATCCTTTACTCAAAAGTAATATTATATCTTAACAATGGAGTCTCTCACCTCAAGCACTTTTTACATCAGAACACTTATCCGTAACCAAAACAACAATGTTGTTACCAAATTATCTCTCTCAAAATTTTAAACCTTTTTAAAAACAAACCCCTAAAGACCTGAAGGGGTTCATCATTTAGTCTCATTCTTTATTTGATCCTCATAGTCCAACTAGCTGTGTGCAAAAAGAATACATTTGTAAATGGCATAATATTCAAAATTCATATATACAGAATTCAGTTTTATAAAACTTTCATAAAATAATGAATAAACAGGATTTTACAATGAAAATTAAAAAGTAATATCATTAAATGCCATAGACAAACATTTTGCAACTGCCAAAATCATACTTAGATCAGTATCTGCTAGTGACTTGGCTACAAGCTTCTATTTTATACCAGGGATCCATTTGGGGGCGTATCTAGTAATCCATTTTTCTTGGGCCATTTTATATTTCTTACAGTAAAAACAAATGCCAGATGGTATCTAAGTCGCCCTATTTGTAGTCACAGAACTGCTTACAGAAGGGGATCCCATGAAGTGTATTAGTTCTCCTAATAGCAGAACATAGAGTCTTTCTTAAGAGAACAGTATTCCATATTTGGGAACTGTTATAAGCCTACAGTATGAAGGTAGGGTCTTCATAAATGGAGGGGTCAAACATATACTCCATTTATCAAACTGTAAAATGCTAGATTTAATTAGCTTGCATGCAGAGTAGAGGTTCATTTGGTTCAGGGTTTCAAGGGAAAGGCCCAGGCTTTGTATTTTGTTATGCACCAATTTCAGCCATACGTTTTGAAAGCCATTTTTGGCTTGATGGTATGGAAATTATTAGCTCTCTTCTAGCCTGGGGACTGTTTTGTCAGTGTAAATTGAGGCCGCTCATGTTTATGCTCTGTTTATGCAATGTTTATGCTCTGCCTTCTTTTTAATTAATTGATTGTAATGGCTTTGGCTTGTTTTGTTTTCGTTGCAACTATCTCAAGCGGTTCACTGTAGCATATATATTTTCTAAATAAGTAAATATGTATCGGGTCATGTTAAAAATCATTGTGAACCATAAGATCTTCAGTTGTGCTGTGTTTGGGAGCTGGTATAACAATAGGTACTTAATAAAGGCAGGAGAATCAGTTGTCACTGCAATCCTATGAATGCTTTACTAGGAGTATGCCTCACTGAATACAGTGGATTTACCTCTGAATAGATGTGCATAGGATTGTGCTGGTAGGCTGTGAAAATCAGTAATATTGAATGTACAAGCATAGCTTGGAGTAGGCTTAAGGTGGGTCTGATATAACTTTCTTCCATTGCTCTTATTCCAGCATCAACATAGCAAGGTCAGAGATCAAATATGAGGAATAAGCTATTCAAAATAAGGACATTGCTTCTAGGTATTTATCATTAGAACATTTATATCCTGGCTTCCTCTTCGTTCAAGGGAACTGAATATGGAGAGTATTTACATATGTAATAATTCCATTTGATCAGACGGAGGGTGTATATGTTTTTTCCCCTTCCTAGCAATGGCTAGCCAGATGGTTCTAGGCAGAGCGAGGGGAAACTGTGCCTAGGGCACGCGCATGCCCTGTGCCCCTGCTGTGGTGCCGTCTGCCCCCGTCCCACCCTGGAATGCCCCTGGATCGCCACGCCCCTCTGTGGCCCGACCATGCCCCTGCTGCTGTTTCACCCAGGGCGTTGCACCCCACTCGGCCCCGTTGGTGCTACGCCACCGGTTCCAAGAAACTCACATCTGAATTTTAATTTATTTTCAATCACCTTCTTAAAAATCCTAATGTAGAATTTGCATTTTTCACTAAGGCTACAAAATTAATTGATGCTTTAATTGTTTTATTGAAAGAACTAGGGTTGCAATTAGGCTTGGTCAATACCCTAGAAATGTGGTAAAATTCGGATTTGGATTTTTTTAGCCATAAAATTATCTGTATGCCTGAATAAGACCAATAACATACTCAGGTATACCTGAAAAATTTGGGTCCATCTGATTTTTTTTTGTTTTTTTGGTGGTTCTTTCGTGTTTGTGCCTGCAGGGCCTGATAATACCTGATAATACCAATACTATCCTGATGATACCAACTGAGTTTGGTGAAGTTTGGTTCAGGGGGCCCAAAGTTATGGACCCCCAAAGGGGGTGCCCCCATTCCCCATTGTTTCCATTGAGGGTCCATAACTTTGGCCCCCTTGGACCAAAGTTCACCAAACTTGGGTGATATCATCAGGACAGTCTCCAGATGAGACCCTGAACTTTTGGTGCTTCTAGGTTTAAAAATGCACAGGCACCCCAATAAATTGCTCAAGATTCTCTGCTCTGCAGTGCCTTGGCTCCATTGTACTCCATCTTGGCTATAGCATCCAAGCTTGGTGAACTTTGCTCCTGGGGATTCAATTTTATGGGTCCTCAAAAGGTTTATTTTGTTTCTCCACTCCTACACATGAAGCCTGCTGGCTGAGTTCTCTCAGAATTCTCTCAACCCACCCCCAGAAGCAAAGTTCACCAAGCCAGCAAATTTTGCTAACGTTTGGATGACTGGGCACTTGTTCTGTGGGCATCAGGTTCACCTTCAACTGGGTGCCCCACAGCATTTGCCCCTCCCAAGCAAACTTTAGCAAAGTTGGCTGGTTGACTCACACCAGCAGCTCTGCAGGAAATTAGATGCCCCTACCCAGAACAACCCCCTCGCCAGAGCTCTCCCCAAATCTCCAGCACAGAGCCAGCTGGGCATAACAGCAAGCCCCACTGAAGTCTATGATGGGAAAAGTTAATTAATTTTTCCCACCATAGAACTTGCTGAAGAGCCTGGCAGATTCTGTGCTCTGCAGTGGCTCCATTGTACCCAATGGGGAATTTCTGTGTAGTCTGCACATTTTTGAATATAGAGGCACCAGACTTTCAAGGTGGCTCCAGGAGGCCCTCCTGGTATTAGCAGCTACTCTTAGTGAACTTTGCTTCTGGGGGCGGGGGGGGGGGAGGTTGAGAGAGTTCTGAGAGAACTCAGCCAGCAGACTTCATGTGTAGGAGTGGGAAAACAAAATAAGCCTTTTGGGGGCCCATAAAATTGAACCTCCAGAAGCAAAGTTCCCCAAGCCTGGATGCTATAGCTAGAAGGGCCTCCTGGAGCCACCTTGACAATTGGTATCTCTGTCTTCAAAAAAGTGCAGCCTGCTTACACACTCAGAAATTCCCCATTGGCTACAATGGAGCCAAGGCACTTCATAGCAGAGAATCTGGGCAAATTATTGGGGTGCCTGTCAGGGACGCATTTTTAAAGCTACTGGAACCAAAATTTTGGGGTATCATCCAGATACTGTCCTGATAAAACCACCTGAATTTGGTGAAGTTTGGTTCAGGAGAGCCAAAGTTATGAACCCTCAAAGGGGTAGCCCCATCTCCTGTTAGTTCCCAATGGAAACAATGGGGGATGGGTACCCACTTTGGGGGTCCATAACTTTGGACCCCCTGGATCAAACTTCACCAAACCTGGATGACATCATCAGGACAGTCTCCGAATGTGACTGCGAGATTCTGGTGCCACTAGCTTTAAAAATGCACCCCCTGCAGGCCAAAACATGAAAAAAACAAAAAAAACCCAGCCTGAATGCCTTGCATTCAGATTCATTTATATTTGGGCCGATTTTGGCCCGCATATTCCCGAATGTGCCCAGATTCAGGCTGAATTCGGGATTCAGCACACCCGAATCTCCAAGCCTAATTGCAATTCCTGTGATGTAATAAATATCACTGCATGCTACTGTGTTGTGGCATTTCATGAAGTGAAGGAAACCAAAACATCAAATGATATTGACAAGTGTACTTTTGTGAAAAGTTTGACAATGTTTTGACAAATTCTGTCAGAACTTACAAAGGTCGATTCCCCACGGTCAATTAATCGCGTGATACTCACGTGAAATATCAATGTTTCAGCAAGAACTCCCCACTGCTTGAGCGACGAACAGGGATTCATCCCGTTTCTGCCACTTGTTCTCCCCCTTATCCCACGTCCCAGCAGAACCTGCTTGCAAGTACAACTTTTCTTCTTAGCACACTTTCGATCCAGTTTCGAGGGGAGGAGCAGGGTCTAATCTGTGTTTAAAATTCCCGCCGTGGAGCATGACACAAGTTTAGCAACCAATCAGCTGTTGTCGGGCGCTGAGCAATGCGCGCGCAGCCTCTTCTGGGTTTCGATTTCGCTGTTGGTCTCAAGGAGAACAGAAAACCACTTAAATGATTAACCGTTCACCCTTCCAAATGAACGAAAACCCGCTTAAGCGCCTAAACGCTTAAATGTTCATCCTTGCAAACGAGCGAACCTCGGTTGCAAGTAGCAGGGAAAAATTTCCCACCCTAAAAAGGTCCCACCCCAACACAGCACACCAACCAATCAGGAGAGACCCGCAAAGGAGATTGCATGGTAGTGGGAATTACTACATTTCTGGAATCCAAGATAGGCCTACATGTCCTGCGGTGGGGAGGTTGAAGCCCCAATGAAAAGGTGTGGTTTCTTTACAAACTTGGTTTGATCTAGGTAGAATTTCCCCGTGGGGAATCAACCAAATTGTAATATGCCATGTAATGAGGATTATGGTCTGCTGCACTGCAGTGTTTCATCACAGTGGAAATATAAAGGAGCAAGATTAAAATCTGCTTTTAAACAAACTGTAAATGTTGTGGGGAGAAAAACACATGATTTATTTCATGAAAAATATCAACGTTTATGACTACAAAATTTTTTTTAATAAAAAATAATTTGAAAACATGACTAGTTCAGGTAAATAATAAAGTCAGCAAATTCACCAATGGGAAGCACAGGTTTATAAATAGAAATAAAGCATTAGTGTCCCATGAATATTTCCATCTTTTGACAGCTTTTTAGGAAATACTATTTAGCTCCCTCCGCACATGCAGAATAACACAGTTTCAATCCACTTTCAATCCACTTTGCAGCTGGATTGTACTGTGAGAAATAGCAAATTGTGAAAGTGGATTGAAAGTGCATTAATCTACATGTGCGGAAAGGGTCTTACAATGGATTGGTGATGTTATGGCCATTTTCAGGATTACTCGTTCATTGACTTCTAGAAGTGTCCTCAAGAATATTAATTAATGTTTTCTTTTAACCAATTCCTAACTAATGTATCATGGCTAAATGGAGAGTTTGCAATAACGTTACGAATATCTAAAGCCAAGTATTCAAATCAACATTGAGAGATGCAGTTTCAACTGGCTACAATCATTTGCATCTTACCCCTGCCTTTGGACTTAACCTTTTTTTATTAGTAGCAACTCAGATATACTAAATCCCTAATTTGAATTTGGATCTTTTCCAGAATATGCCCTAGTTAGTAGGTATCTGTAATCTGTTTTGCTTTGCCTCTTTGGAGGGAGCAACAGTGGTGTTGTGGTTAAGAGCAGGTGCACTCTAATCTGGAGAACTGGGTTTGATTCCCCACTGTGCCACTTGAACTGTGGAAGTTTATCTGGGGAACTAGATTAGCCTGTGCACTCCAACACACACCAGCTGAGTGACCTTGGGCTAGTCTCAGCTCTTTGGAGCTTTCTCAGCCCCACTCAACTCACAGGGTTTTGTTGTGTGTGGCGGGGAGAGTCTCCTTACAGGAGAGAAAGGGAGGGTATAAATCCAAACTCCTCCTCTTCCTCCTCTTCCTCCTCCTCCTCCTCCTCCTCCTCCTCCTTCTTCTTCTGTGTCTTTGCTGAAAAATGCACAGTGGGAATGCAGCCGTTTAAAGTATCTGTATCTTAACAGGAACATTCTAATATTTGATTCTGTTGCTTGTATGTCTTATTGATTGATTTACTTTCTCCTTTCTTCCCTAGTGGGGAGCCTTCTCCTCTGCTCCCTTTTATCCTCACAACTCTGTGAGGTAGGTTAGGCTGAGAGTGTATGACTGGCCAAAGGTCACACAGAAACCTTTGATGGTAGAGTGGATATTCAGACCGGACTTATCTGCTCAAAAGTGCTGATTATTGGTTTGGTTAGGCTAGCATAGTATGAATTTGGACTAAGTTGGAAAGTGGAGTATTGTCACACAGACATATGTGTAAGTACATATATTGCCTTACAATACATGGCAACGCTGGGTGCAGCAAAAAATCTTAGTAAGCAGGAGAGCAGTTTACATAGTGTTACACATGGTCACATACTGAACACACATCTTAACATGGTGAGGGGGTTTGTATGTGTCAGCAAAGCTGAGAGTAATACTGCAAGGAGTTTAGACTTTGTCAAGAGGCTCAATTTCCAGCAGAGAAACTCAGGGTGGAATAGTCACAGCTAAGACGCCAGACTAAGATGCATCCACCTCTTTCAGGGATCAATGGCCATATTAACAGAAGAGAATTGATACTTCCATTGGTGATGGGTACAGAGGAATCCTTGAAAGGCAGCAGAAGTGGGAAGGTGACACTGGCAGAGGTTAAGGGTTTTATAAATAATTCAATTTTTGCAGATTCAGGTTAATGAGATGCTGGCTACTATTGGTTTTATTGACTAGTAAGGCAATCTGACTGATCTAAAGAGAGGTCAGAGAAATATATCTTCTATCAATATTTGTCAAGATTTGTAGTGGTTCAGTTTTAGAAAACAGGATTGGCAGAACATATGTAAGTTTTTATATTTAGTTATAGTTATAATAAATGGGCCTGCTGTTTTTATTTTTCTGCTCTTTTAATTTGTGTACTCTTTCTTCACCTACCTTACCTTCTGAACCTGTTATTTTCTTAGAATGTCTGCTTGTCCCACAAATGCAGCTCAAGTTTCACTTTCATAGCAACAGCTTGTGGACCTTCATTTTAAAAATCTCTGCAAGAGGTCTTTCCAAGCCAATTAGCTTACATTTCCTGTGATGTATAAACTCTAAATGAAGGTGGTGAATTAAACTGCGAATAAAAAAGAATTATCATTATATACAAGAACCAGTGTGGCATAGAGATTAAGACTGCTGAACTAGGCTTTGAAGATTGTGGTTCAAATCCATATTTACCATGAAGTCCACTTCGTGACCAAGGACCAGTCATTCACTCTCAACATACTTTGCAGGTTTGTTGTAAGGATAAAGTGGAGGAAAGGAGTGTCCTAACACCCTGTAGTAAGGGCAGACTAAAAATGTACTAAATAAATAAATGTACTAAATGAATTAATGCTTAGAGCAGGATTGTGATTTGCATTGAAAAGGGAAGAAGGCAGACATACAGGGGACTGTTTTATCCAAAATGTCCTCCTAAGGCTGGGTTGTTGCAGTTGTAACAGAAGATGCAGCCCAGTTTTTCTGCTCTTGGTTCAGTTACTATCTAGCTGGCAAAGAGGAATCAGGACCATAACCTCATAGTTATTGATACATCAATCAGTTGTGGATATGTTCCAGAGAATAATGAGAGAGCACTTGTAATGAAAAACTTCATAGTCTTTCAAATATAAATAAAAACAGTGTATAAATCATATGCAAGGCATTTGTGCTGTATCAAAGATGGTCCAGAGGTTTCTGTTAAATGTTCTTACTTTATCCAACAGACTGAACCTGAAATGATAGAAGAAACAAATGTTGACCGTGTTAATGAGCCTCGAAATTATACTAGACCCCATCAAGCAAAAGGCCATTCAGAGACTTCAACTCTGAGTTCTCAACCATCCATTGATGAAGTCAGACAACAGATGCACATGTTATTGGAAGAAGCCTTTAGTCTGGCTTCAGCAGGCCATGGAGGTCAAAGCAGACAACAAGACCCTTACAGTTCTACGCAGCACTTGCCGTATGCGGAAGTTGTGACCAGTGCTCCTGGTACAATATCTCGACCCAGAGGGGGAATACAGTGGGTACCTACATATAGGCCCGAGGTTTATCAGTACAGTTTGCCAAGACCTGTAAGTAAATATTTGTGTAATATACAAAGCAGCTGTGGCAATACCCGTATTCTACAACGTAGTTTTTTTTAAAGTTGCAAGAGAACTTCCCTCCCCTGTGATGTCATAGTTCAGTGGTTCTCAATCTGGGGGTCGGGACCCCTTTGGGGGTCGAACGACCTTTTCACAGGGGTTGCCTAAGACTCTCTGCATCGGTGTTTTCCATCTGTAAAATGGATAAATGTTAGGGTTGGGGGTCACCACAACATGAGGAACTGTATTAAAGGGTCGCGGCATTAGGAAGGTTGAGAACCACTGTCATAGTTGATCTATATTTGAATTCTGTATCTTCTTGTCTATGAAGGGAGTGTATCTTTTGGCCATTCACATAGCCTATTTTGCTGGGTTAATTTGTGGCCTGCATCCAACAATACAGTTCAGAAGAATTAAGGGCACTTTAGTTTTCTTAAGAAAAAGCAGTGATTTCTGCTGATTTGCCCCTCCCACTGCATTCTTCCCACTTCCCACTTTGTGGTGTTCCAGAGGGGCTACCAACTTCTAGGAACAAAATTGAGGTGTTGGTCGTTGGAGGGGGAAAATCAGTAGAAATCTCCCATCTCTTTTAAAGAAAACTTAAGTTGATCTTTATTTCAGTAAACAACTGCCTCTGTCTCATTATTGTGCAAAGTCTGCTTTCTCACATCATAAGGCTCACACCATAAGGCTACAGAACAGCATGGCTGGATACAGACAATTAGTTTGAGATGATCACCATTATTAGCTTTATCAAATAAAGTCCCAGTGATGTTTCTCCACTTCTTAATATGACCACAATAAAATGTCAACTTTATTTTTCCGAGCAGATTTTGTTCAATTGGACTATAGACATGTGCTACCATATTCTAAATGACTTATACTGAATCAACAGAATAATTTGTCTGTTGGAATAATTTGTCTGCAGGAAGACAAAATCCTGCAAATTATTTTGTACTGTTGAAAGAAGAACTAGATTTTTGATAATAGTTTTAGATGTAAGAATCAATATGTCTAATGGGATCTTCCCGTCACGTTTTTATTACCCAACAAAGAGGGTGGGTTGTCCTGGAAGTATACATGACTTCTACCTTCAAAGTGTCGGGTGGATGAACACAAAAGTTTGCTGACACCTTTACTAAATACCAGTGCAGGTGATATGTTAGTGATCATCTAAACTTTAGCTTTCATAACATGTTTTCTAACTGGGATAGGTCTCTGTTAGGATGATACCCATGAGGACTCACAGACAGGGGAAATCCCATCTTGCCCCCACCCCTTTACTTCCCCTCTGTTTCCAGATGCCCTCCTTCTTCTTTACTAGCTGCACTTCCTAACCCCACCCCTTCCTCCACTTTCCCACCTGTCATGAAGCTTGCTGGGCGACCGTGAGTCTATCACTGTTGACCTAACCTACCTCACTGGAGTGTTGTGAATAAAAAGTGGATATATAGGAGAACAGTGCAAATGGTCCTGAGCTCCTTAGAGAAAGAATAAAATGAAAACATGTTGTATCCTAGATATATACAAACTTGCTTCCTGTAGTATTGAATGTAAAGGTCTTGATTCTTTATTAATAATCTTCGAAAAAATGTTTTACCAAAATATTTGTTTATTTTCAAATACATATTAGACTTGGTTTATGTCTGACAAAGGAGAATTAATAATAATTTGAGAGCTGACAAAACATTTATTTTTTAAAATTGTCGACTAGTTTCTTGTGAAATAGTACAGCCTAGAATTTGTTTTATGACTGGCAGTGGCAATGGTGGCTGGGCGGTTATGGTGGTTGTGGTGTTTAAAGATAAGTTTGTTCTATTTTGTTTTGATGTAGATAGTTTTGTTCTTGTATTATAGAAGACGTTTCAGGTTTCATAATGGAAACAGTATTTCTGTACAAATGGCTAAAGAACTTGCTGAGATTTAACATCCATACTATTGGGATCAGATATAGTAAGAAACTAGAAAATGATGTTTTTTTCTGATCCATTGTTATTTACTTATAAGTCAATGAAATGTTCTGCCTGCCACTGTTTAAACCTTACCAAAGATTGCCCTGTGTCACTTTGACATTCCTGCACTGATTCACATAGGGTGTTTGTTATCACATATTATTATTGGAATCTATCTAGAACTTGTGCTGGGCACCTGATGACAACCAAATTACTTTCCTGTGTTATCAGATATTTCTAAAAGGAAGTGTTAAAAGCCACACTATTATGTGTTGAAGGACACTTGGACTGCATTCAGGTATTGTGACAAGCCATGGTTTGATAAAACTAGCAATGTCTGGATGTAGGTTTCCAATAAACTTGGGTTTGTTAGTGGGTGAGAAACTGGGATTCTAAACCACTGGCTGTACCTGGGTCTGGAAAGCTTGTAAGTATTAACTTCATTTTCTTGTTAACACCTGAATTCAGAAATCTTGCTTTGTTCAGTAGAACTCTCAACCTCCTAGTTACTGTTTAATCTGCACAGAAGATTAGAAAAACCTGGCCACTACAGTGGTATTTGGCTACCAAAGAGCTGTTGATTCTGCTTGGAGGTGGGAAAGAAGGCAGGCATCATACAGACTTTTTTAAATGAACAAACTTTGGTCAGGTGTGTGCATTTGCTGAATTAACTGCAGTTTGAACAAGCCATGACTTGTCATGACATCTCCTAGGTCTGCTCTTTATCAAATATGATGACGAATTTTAAATTCCCATGATAAATATCTAACAGAAGTGTATTAAAATGAGTGCGAATATAACAAACAAAAATTGCTTTCAATCAATATTCTCGTTGTTTCATTATGTTTTCATTGTTTAGTTAGCTACCTGCTATAAAATGTGCTATTGTAACCTCTATCTGTGGGTTCTGTGGGGCAGAACTTGGAATGAGTTTGCAACAACAATTTTTAAAAACAATATGGTTTACTTTCTTAACATATAACACCAAACATCAACATTTAACATCACACTTCAAGGTCCTGTTCAGGTTGCATTTTCAAGTCCTTATATTTACAGTCTACTGATACTGCCAAGTCCAATTCTTCTTTGCAAGTGGGTTGGCTCCTGAAGACTCCAAGGGCTTGGTGAACAGAATTCAACATGATGAAGGTTTCCAGGAGAACTCTCACCCATTACAAACACAAAAAGAACCCTTAACAAGGTGTTAAGGGCTTATACAAATCAAGGTCCGAGTCTGGTAGCCTTGTCTCCTCCAAACTACATGAGGTCTGAAGCCTCTTGCTGCTTTGAGTCTCCACCCCTTACTGGGTCAACCCATTCTGAGCATGGGGGTTACACTATCAACTATACATGCAGTTATCACATATAGAGTTGCAGTTAGCAGTTCCCATATAGCTTCAATTTTCAGTCCTTGGACAGACTATTCAATCTTTCCTCCTATGGAAGGTGCTTCAACTCCCTAATCATCTTGGTTTCCCTCTTATGTACTTTCCCCAGTTCTGAGATGTCCTTTTTGAGATATAGTGACCAGAACTGCACACTATTTTCCAAATGAGGCCATACCATAGATATAAACAGGGACATTATAATATTGACTGTTTTATTTTCAATCCTGTTCCTAATAATCCCAAGCACAGAGTCTGCCTTTTTTCATTGCAGTGCAGTTGATACTTTCATTGAGCTATCTACTATGACAGGGGTAGGGAACCTGCGGCTCTCCAGATGTTCAGGAACTACAATTCCCATCAGCCCCTACCAGCATGGCCAATTGGCCATGCTGGTAGAAACTGATAATTCCCTGTTTATCTGAAGGCTGTCTATGACCTCAAGATCGTTTTCCCTCTCAGTCTCAGCAAGTTCAGATGCCATTAGCCCTTACTTGAAGTGGGGATTTTTTGTTCTAGTGTCACCTGACACTAATAAATACTGTAATGTCTCTTAGTCATAGCAAACATAGCAATCCTCAGACATGCTCATAGGACAGCAGTAGAGTTTAATAAAGAGAGAAGCCTGGAGACACGAAGTCTCTGAACATAGACAGAGAACAAAAACTACAAGAGAGCAACTACCAGCTCATGATAAAACACCAGGCTTAATAAACATCAGGCGGGCTAGGAAAACAATCCTGCTTAAAGGAACAGACATCGCAAATACCGAACTTCAGCTGTCACATTGTTTATCTCTATTCAGATGTCACAAATAAATTTAAGCAAAGCTAAACCTTAACTCTTGTTTTGGAAATCTCCAATCTAATCAGGCTTGCCTGACTCCCAATGGAGCAAAGGATCCCCTGCTCTAGGACCCCTCCCCTTGGAATCAATCAGCTTGCTGACAGGGAACTTGCACACTGCAAAAGGAGACCCAAACTTGCCTCACCAGCAACATGGCAGTATTACCTCTGGTACATATCAGAACTGATGTAATCATGCTGCCACCAATGCAGGGATGCTCCAATATTGAAGCAAAATTCTGTGGTAAAAATGACTTGTATCATAGAGGTTTTTGCTCAAATTCCAGAATGCCCCTTTGTCACCAACAGTGCTGACCTAGGCCTCTTTTTATTCTTGGGAAAATTCCCTGTCTCACACACACTGGTTGTCAGGTGGTACCTAGCAAGCTTAAATCTAATCTTAATTTATTGTGATATGTAAATTCTTCTACTGTAATAAATTTTAGTTTGCATGTAGTCTAGAAAGCAGAGTTCTAAACCCGGATTAATTTGTGGTGTAGGCAAGAAACTATAATTTGTTTGTGACATCAGACTATAAGGAAAGTGCATTAAAGATTTTTAAAATCTAAAGTACTGTACACATTGTTATGATTATTATAATTTGGCATTTGGAAGCTATTATCTTTGTACAGATATAGACTAGCAAAATTTACTTGACATATTTTAATTAGAAACTAAAGGTGGTAAATGTGCTTGCCAAATATTGGTATTCCCTATGTTTTGCACAGGAAATAATGCAAATGTAGTCCCAACTATCCATTAAGTATCTCTGAAATCCCGCATGATAGAGTAGAGAACAATGAGGCAGAACATTGGAAACACACGGCTTTCTGATTCTTGTTGTACCTCCCATGTCAAAATACATTACTTTGTCAAAATATATTTAGGGAAACTATAACTCCATTGTACTCTGTGATGATTTTAATTCTCCAACTCTAGGAGAATGAAGACTGGAGAATGTCACTGCAGTGTTTTAGTCTAGCTGCTAAGCAGAGTCAATAACTGTCACTGTATTCCCAAGCAAATTTGACAATCCCCATCACAGTACAAAGGTTTCAAGAGTGATATCTCATGCTTAATGCCATAAGCTATTGGAGTGAAAGGTCCAGGAAGTTTTTTTTACATGCATATAACACAGCAGAATCTTCGCTGTGCTAATCCTCCACCTTTGCCCCAGCTCTATAAATCTGCCCTTGATAGAAGCAGGGTAACTGATCTGATAGCCTCTTCAGGTTTACTTTGCTCTGGTGTTTTGTTTTTCTTTTCCTTTTAAAACTGGTATCTTTATAGTGTCATAAGATAGTACCTTGTTTTTCATTGGTAGCAGAATGTGATAAAGATCTCCCACTATAAAGATACAAAAAGAAAGCTGAGACATAAATGAGTGTTTACAGGCAGTTTTGTTTCCTGTGATGGGGTTTGATGCTTCCAGGTGTACTAACATCAAAACATTTCATTTTCAGTGGGACAAAAACAAGTCTAACTTGGGGGGTTCCAGGCAGAGAAGAATACTGTGATTTTGCAGTTTTAGGAAGTACTAAAAATGTTAGCTTGGAGGGATCTCATATGGCTCAAATTTTAATCAGTTTTTCTGCTACTGCTATATTTGGAGAAATGTATTTTCCTGCTACTGACATGCTACTGCTGTATTTGGAGAAATGCAAGTCCCTATAGATTTTTAAGGAAATGTTCATTGTTTCTTCCCTTCTTAACAGGCTTACAGATTTTCTCCACTCCCTGAAATGGTGATGGGTTCTCCACCTCCTCCTGTGCCTCCCAGAACAGGACCTGTTGCTATCACCTCTCTTAGGAGGTACTATGCTGTTAAATATTTTAGCTGAGAATTTTAAATCTACCCCACTGTGACAAAGATATCTTATATTCACACAGAGAAGGCTGTATGTGTAGTAATGAGAAGAGATTTGTGAAATTGTTAACAAGCAACATCATTTTAAAACTTCAGATTTTCATCTATTTTTTATTTTTTACTTATTTAACAGCAGGCAAACAGATAAGAGTAAGAAATGTGTATTTCTTATTCAGCTGTAGTCCTACTAAGATGCCAAAAACATACACCAAATATATGTTCTGGTTTCACTCAATTGTAAAAGTATAATGTCAGATTAGCTGTGCTGTAAAATAAGCAAATAACTTATAAACCTTCCTGTTTTTCTCTTCTAAGATGAGCCAACTATAGGGAGTTTAAAATATATGGACTGCCTGCTGAAATTGGTTTGGCACTCTGGAAACATTTAAAGGATTTGTTCCTTTAAGATCTCGTTATCTGCAGTTAAAATACGTAATAAATTTAAATCACCTCTAATAGTCAGTTTAATGTTTAGTGCACAATTCCGCAGGCATTGCAGCAGCAGAAGCTGGTGGACAGCATTTTTAAAATTCTGTTTCCTCACAGGTAGCTGATTTATAGATTGCCATCTGACTAACAGTTGCACAGTTAAGGCTGATAAAATCATTTGGTCTTCAGATGATGCTTTACACTGGGTAGTCTGCAAAGCCCAGGCTTAGCACACACATTGTTATTTGCTGTGGTTTGGCATTAGAGTACAGAAATAGGTGCTGTCCTGATTGGCTGCCAGTGATGTCATGACAGTCATGCAGAAATATCAATGAACTTTGGCGCACTGGCAGCCATGCTCATCTTTCTCTGTCAGGTAGAACTGATAGTTGGAAGTGAGCTAAAATAGACTTTTTTAAAATATGGTTACATGTTTAGATTTTCTTTGAAACCAGTGGAAGAAGGATGCTCTACATGACCAGTGTCATTTCTTCACTATATGTGTATTTTCTAGTATTTGTGCTATTTCACATCCAGTTGTATTTTTTGGGAATTCAGAGTCAAAGCCCTATATTGCAACTGTAGACCACAAGCTTTCAAATAATGACCAAGCTCTGTAGAAATGTCAAAACTAAAACCACAATACTCTCTCTACCATCTTCCACATGTTTAATGTAGGCTGAAATTGTTTCTTGGCAATGTTTGTAAATCACAAGCTACTCTGAAATTGGTTGTAGAGCGCACCTGATGTTTGCTTGATGTTGAAATAACTGATATTTTCCATATATATATATATATCATACAGGTCAACATCTGATATTGGCAGCAAGACAAGAATTTCAGAGTCCAGTGGGACTGAACAGATACAGCCACATGATCATGCCCCTTTTGTCCCAGTATCAAGAGCCTCAGTATCTGTGGCTCCATTGGATCAATCAGCTTTGAATTACTCAGGTGAAAAACGCATGCGGTACAAACAGAGACCACATCTAAGTCTGTATGGCATAGAGACGAGCGTGTGAGATGTTTCAAACACCCTTGGGTAGAACTGTATTAAATGGCTTTCTTGAAGGCTTGAGGAGGAGGATCAATAAAAGAATAAAAGCTTTCTAATGTGGGAAAGAATGGGGAAGAAGGACATGGTCATTCTATTTGAAGCACCTGGAATTGTCATCTTTCTGAGGCAGGATCTTGGAACTGAAGGTTTGCTGCAGTACAGAGAACTGATGTCCATGTAAGGTAGTCAGTTTTTGTTGCAATGGCTACTTATTCTGGAGTTGAGGGCCACTTTGCAATGACCCAGGGGCCACATGTTATCTTTGGAAACAACCAACGCAGATGACCACTTTCAACTCAGTGTAGTGAAGCCATTCTGAACTGATAGTAAGCATGTTATAGTATTGTTTCATTGCAAACCAGCAGGTCCTTGCAAACCATTCTGAAATGGGTTGTGTGAGGATATTTTGATTTGTGACTGAGGTTTTGCCCAATGTGGCCATTCAACTCAGATTGACCTCACCACATAATTAATAAGCTGAATATGGTCATATGTACAGTGCTTTCGTTTGGAGGCTAGAGAATAAATAGAGTGTGCTTGCAATGAGAAGCTTCAGCAAAGAATATGAACTTATATGGATGTAAGAAGTTTCTTATACAAGTCGGACCACTGGTCCATCAAGCCTAGTGCTATCTACTCTAAGTCGTAAGCGCTCCAGGGTCTCAGCCAGAAAACTGTCCCAGCAACTTCTGCCTAAGACCCTTCTAAGTGGAGGTGCTGGGAACTGAACATGGGACTTTATACATGGAATGGATGTACTCTGCCATTGAGCTTTGGGTCCCAGCAAATCTTTTTGATTATACCAACCAGTCAAACCTCTTTGGTATTAAGGAAACACGACAGACATTGCATAACTCCTTTGGCACATTGGACTTATACACTCTAAATATTTGTATAAGCCTGTGCGTGAATGAGTTGGGATCATCTTCTATTTTACATTGTAACTGCCATTTTTTATCTGCCATTTTGTTAGCATTCCTGTGTTCACTAAATAAAGCTTCCAGGTGTTGAAGCCTATGTCAATTAAGACTATTGAAGATTATTGAGATTGTTCAGGAGGTCACTGAGATATTTATTTCATTCAAAGGATGGATGGTTGGGTAGCCAGCACAATGGAGTAGGAAAAAGAAGTGCCAATATTCATGGAAAGGGCCCCTTGAGTTCACTGGATCATGGAAGGTCTGGAGAAAGCAAATGATTTTCAGAATTGCTGAAATTTACTGGAATAACACTGATTGCTTGCTGTTCACGTAATAACTGTCTTTAGGTATCAAAAAAAGCATGTGCATTGAAGTAAAGGTGAGCAGAGCTGGAGTAGCTTTTCTGCTTGTGTCAAATGCCTGAATGGGACGGAGGGCTGTGGGAGGGAGCTATCTCCTTTTCTTAAAAGAAAATAAGATTTGTACTCCATAGTCATTTTACATTGCAAGTTCCCCTTTCTGTTTTTACTCTCATCAGTGCACAGTGAGCAGTAAATAATTGCCATAAGTCCACATGGTTCTCTGAATCAAGAAAGCCTGTTGAAGACCAGTCATTCATTTCTAAATGAAAGGCTAGAAGCAAGGTTTTTAATTGCCCTGCTCTTAAAGCCTGATGAATGAAGCTTGGAGCCAATTACATCTTAAAGGAGAAAGAATGCCAGTGCTTATTGATCTGACTGTCTCTTCTGCAGCTTTCCCCTCTTATGTTCTGTAATTTAATGGTCCCCAACTGTGTTCAGATCCTGAGTGTTCGTCCACATCTGGACAGCTATGGGCCTCTGCCATCTGCTGTTGCAACACCTTCCTACTCAGAGCAAAAGTAAATTAAAAACTTTCCCTCTCTGCTGCATTTTTACCTTGAACATTACAAATAGCAGTAAATTGTTGAAGAAAGTTCTATCTGTAGTAATTAAACAGACCTGGTTTGTCCCATTAGTAGTCAACCGTGTATCATGTAAGTTGTCAGTGTATTCATAAAGCTAAGACAAAGGACATTCTAATGGTTAGGTACTCTTTACACCACAAGTGCTCAAGATACGGACTAAACAGGATAGAATGCTATATTTGTTGCTGAAGTTTCTAAAACATTTGGATAGGAGAAATGTACTGCGCTAAATGAGCTATTGGCCTTCACTTTTTTTTAAAAAAATGAATGACTGAGTTATTAAAACAATAGAATACTCTTACTCTAAAAAGTACTCCCTAATTCTTTTTGTAAAATTAATATTTAATATTGTAAAAGCAGTAAAGGCCTTGTTTCTAGGCCACAATCCAAAGTTCACTTCCACGCAAGCAGGTTTCATAGAAACCACTGGGACCTCCATGTTTCCAAGTAAAGTTTTTATGACTGGTGTAAATGATGGATTTTTATTTGGGCTGTTGGTGGGGTGGTTGGCACCAGGTTGGATATAAAGGGCTTGTAGAAATTTCACTATGTTGCCTTAGGCGATGATCCAGCGGAGCATTGAAGGATGTTATTTCATTTTAAGCATGTAAATAGTTCAAGTGGAACCATTTTGCACAGTTTGCATGTTAGCAGGGGTTATGCTGTGTTCTTCCATTCGCAGCTCCCAGTGGCTTGAAGGCTCTTTGCTAGTCTTATGCACAGTAATCCAGCAGATCCTAACAGGCATTTCACTGCTGCAGTTAACTTTTCTCATGAGTTGTTTCTGAAAAGCACAGTTAAACTGAGCATTTCTGGAACTGATCTATAGTAGGACTGTACATATCAAGTTCATTATTAGGCATGGTTCTGAGAGTTTCTCATTACCTAGCATTGTGGTTCTAACCTGATGCTTAAGAGAACTTATCAGTGGAATTGAACATATAGTTTTTGTTCCAAGCTCTGACTGGGAACTCCATTCTAAGTTTCCTTATTATTTTCTACCATCTTATTCCCAGTGTCACATTCCATGCAAAAGATTCCTGTCTGGTCCTTGCTCATTAATAGGAAATCATTCTGCTAGCTCTGTTTGGTATAAGCAGAATCCTGAAAGAAATAGTAAATATCTTGTATTAAATCCTGCAGACATGTGTATTAAAAGTTGTTCAGTTTAGGACTGGAATACTGATCTTCAAAACAGAGGCGCCTGCATTTTAATAATGGATAAAGTATTACTGCTATGGCACATTTATTTACTACCAGTGGTGTGCTTTTTATGGAATAAAAGATAATGCTCTCTCATTCTCTGGAAAGACAGGTTAACTTTTTTCAGGGTTGCTAGGTGGAATTCAAGCTACTGTTAAAATGATAAAATGAAACATCCCCATGTTTGCTGGGGAAAAGATTTACATATCCTTAATCAAACTCAGATGTGACCTTGACATATATAGTCTTTTTGATGCCTTTTTGAGGACTCCTACCATTTTCATCATCCTGTCAAGCCTGTAATTGTACCCACTGTCACTGAGATTCCTTAGCAATTGTTACAGGAAATCAGATGCACGTACTTGAAAGAACACTCTGTCTCAGAGAATGTTCCAGTTTGCTTGTTTTCTGGGAAAGAGTAGAATATTATGACCTCTGAATTTTATGTCTATTCTCAGTTTCTTAGTTTTTCTTTATATAAATCAGACAACAGAATTAAAGTGCATAAATTGAAGAGGAAGTAAAATGGACTGGCCTTGGGGAAAAAACCGATATGAGATGGTGACACTTTTTCTAGGTACATCATGGAACAAAATAAAGACAATGTTGTAATTTCATGCTTGTTATCCACTGATACTTTCTGTGAGAAGCTTGAGTTTAGTAGAGCAGTTTATTGAAGGTGGTACATGAAGAAGAACAAGGGATTTCTCAACCATTTTCTTTTAGTTTTGTTGGTTTTTTGAAATGTTAAGGCTTTAACAAGTATGAATCTGTTATTAGAGACACTGAATTGCTGTCAGGAATAAGAATGATAGTGAAGGAAGCATTCTTTACTGAGAAAATATCAAGGCAAAGCTTGAACTTTGATGAAGTATTCAGGATACTGGTGTAACTTTTAACAAAAACTGCAAGTTGACCTTTCAGAAAATAATTATTTGAGAGTTATCACAGTGGGTTTTATAGGGTTTCTGGGTTTACACATCTACAACAGTACTTTTACTGGAGGTCTTCAAATTTTGCTATATTTAAGTTCATGAAACCACCCTCAAAAGTTGTGTCTCTTCATCTGCAGTGGGGAGGGGTGGTGGTAGAACAATTATGAGTGTTCTTTTAGTACCACTCAATGAAAAGAAAAGTTCATACTTGGTTTAGGTTTTTAGCATGCTTTGACTACCTCAGAACAAAGAACCCAGGGATACAAGAAACCATTAAACTTTACCTACTAATTGTCCCTTAGATTAGACTGAATCGACCGCAAAACTACCTTTTTATATCAGGTAGATGATAAAAAACTCTGATTAATAACCTCATGAAAACACACATTAAAACTTGACAAGGATGGGATAATTTTCCCACTGTGCTTTCTTAGACAAACCTAACCATCAATGACCTTGAATTATAGTCGGGGAATTCCAGAAGTATAATAAATATTCAGCTACTATTTTACATTAGTGAAAACGGAAATTCTACCACTGCTTTACAGTACCAAAATAACATTTGCCACCACGGCTTCCCCTGACTGGAGAGGTTGATATGGCCATATAGGTTTGGTGCATGACCACAAACCTTCCATTCTACAGCAGAAATAGATTTAAATGTAAAGTATTGTGAATGCAAAGGCTATTTGAGAACTAAAAATGTGCAACTATAGTGAATTCATTTATACTTAGGCCCAGCTTCTGAGTGATCCTTACATGGCATTTTGGCCAGGATAGTCTCCTTTTGTGCTTGCATTGGAGCAGCTGGCCTTTTCTTTAAGTCCGGGGATTTGAAAAAAACAACAACACTTGGTACTCCTCTTCTGCTCAGGATCAAATGGTTTTGAATGTGGAGAAGATATGATCATCCTAGCCCTTTCTTTATGTTTCAAGACTTAAAGATGATGGTTATGAGGGGGAAAACAATAGAAAACTACCAAAAACAAAACAGGTAAGAATTAAGGCTCTGGGAATAGCCTGGGGATAATTGTGACTACCTGAGTGAAGGTCACAATTGTCTCAGCAGGATGTAGCAGTTCATCATTACTCTCAGCTTGGTTTTAACATCACAAGCCCCCTTGCTGTGATTGTAAAGTGTGGTGTAAATATACAGCTGTGGTATAGATATTGGTAAAGGAAATGGCTACTAGCAGTAAAAATATCTTCCCAGTTTAAATTCCTTTTGTTATCTCTATAGTCAGCCAAGTCTATGAATTCAAGAGACTCTGTTTTGTTGTATGATGTCTCTGCTTCTTAATTGGGTTTTTTTGTTTTATTTTTGGGATTTAAATTTTGGGAATTGTTTTTCCCATCAGAGTAAATGCACCCTATAACCATTTCTGTTCACATGGGGTGTATTCATCGACAGGAATACAATCTTCTGAAATCGTTAATTCAGATTTTGAAATAATATGTCAGAATGGTTTTATGTCATTAGTGGAACATGACTCCAAGCAAACGTGGTGATCCTCTAACACAACACACACATTCTTTTAAACTAAAAGGTGCTTGGTTGCTCTCCTTGGTTCTGTTCATCCCATGTAACTTCATAAGCAACATTTATGCAATTCTGACAAGCCCATTGTAGACACCGGAGGCTGGAAACTGTGCTGTAAATTGAAATGGAAAATAATTGGAACTGTATTATTAAATATATTGTTTCTGTTTAACATCTTGTGTGTGAAGTGTTTTGTTTCAAGTTGCTCAGGTACATTTGTCAAATAGGGTAGGGTTGTTTGCTTTTTAACAGGCAAGTGTCTGGAAAGGCAATGGCCACTCCTTACAACTGACAGTAATGGAACAGTTTTGTCAGCTTCTAATTGCTCTTCAATGATTTGTCATCCATCCATGGATATAGATTGGAAGTGGGAGGTACAGAGGTGAAATGTTCTGGAATTCAGCAAGGAACCTTATAAAAATCATATTGGCATCCAGGATTCTTCAAGTTAATAAAAGAAAGATTGCTTGCTATGTTAATAAAGGTACAGATAACACTGAATTAAGGATTAATGCATGCATCAGTCTCTTTTTTGACTTTCCCTTTGCTCACAGCATCTATTATTTCTATTTACATTTATAAGATTTGTGAAATAAATCTTCATCATGCTTGCCAACATTCACAAATGGCACAAATAATCAAGTATCACATGTGAAAAGTCTTAGAATTAGATATAATTCTATGGGAGTTTCCTAGGAAAGAAATATAGGCTGCAATTGTATTCTGACAGAAGTTTAACTGAATCCAGTGGTTTTTGCTTCTCAGTAAATATGCATCAGATCAACTTCTAAGACATCTACTAAGATGCGTAGAAATGATAGAACTAACCTCTTTGTGCAAAGCAATGGTCAAATGGATATCTTTATGCCCAGAAAAAAATGAATTGTGGTGTTAGATGCTGATAGCAATGGGTATTGCTCTCAGAGGAAAAAAGCACTCTTCAGGAATTAACCCCTCCCTCCCTGAAAAAAACCAAATGAAAGACATTATTTTCATACCTATCAAGTAATGCCTTTGTCGCTTAAGATTTTGGGAAACAGAAAGGCTATAGTATGTAGTTTTAATACTTGTTCCTAACACATACATTAACTGCTGGGGCCTTCAGCATATAAGAGATCTGCTTCACTGTACAGAAGATAAAGAAAGATTCTTTTTCTAACACTTGGCAACATCTTTCAAGCTGAAAGCAGTAATGCGTCACCTAAAAGTTGCAAATTTCTTCCAGAAAATACCAGTGAGATTTGCAAGTTGAAGCGTGCATGAGTGACTGACTGAAGAAGCCAGCAATTTACCAACTGATGAAGAAGAGTATCACAGTGAACAAATAAACTGTTTAAGCATAACATGCTAGAAAGCATTAGGAAAAAAATAATGGGTATATTTGGTCATGTATCAGTATGTGCTAATGTAAAATGATACAGGCATATGGAACTTTGAACTGGCTATTGCAATGATTAATTTAATTAACTGGTGGTTGGGACAACATGATCCAAAGATCAGTTCACACTACAAAAAAGGAACACATCACAGCTATATTCAAGTTTATTCCCTTCTTTTGTCCTTTTAATCTAATGGTTTTGCATATGTCACGACTGAAAAGATTGACGATTCATAGTGGAGTATTTTCACATCCTATTTCCCCCTTCAGGAAATGTACAAAGTTTTATACACACATGCACAAAAAACAAATCATAGAATAGCCATACACAGGTGTAGTGCTCTTCAGAACCCCCAAACTCTGCTTTTTACTGCTCAGTAATTGCCTGAGGGTAATAAAGGCCTCTGTATCCATTTGGATATTTTAAAATAATGCTACAGTAGCATTTTTAGTCTGTATGTTGTGCAAAAAAAGCTACAATCTCTGGAACACTAGAATCAATATTTGGAAATACCATGTGTGCTGTTTTACAAGACCTCATATCTACTAGAATCCTGACCACCACCATCTTAACCTTGGCATATTTTAAGTGCTTGCTACACTATCATAAATCTTAGAGGTCTGTGTCTTTACTGTGCCTGTGGTGGATTATACAACTGATACTAATTCATGCTATATAGGCCAGTATGATCACTGGGGCGTGATCATGGGGTTGGTATGCCCACAGTGTCAATTTAAGTTTAAGTTCTGGATTCTTCAACCAGGTATATTCTGGTGTAGGATTATCCATCTCCCTACAACAGTAGTAGCAAGGCACTGTGTGCAGATTCAAACATACATGCTCTGTCTTTGGCAAGTGCTCTCTGTTGCCAACGCAAAATGACATCTTCTAGGTGGAACATATCAAGTACTCTGCAATGCTTTTTGATTACTAATTATCTTCCGTGTCTCTCGATAGGAAACACAGTTCCAGCAGTGTTTGCCATCCCAGCAGCAAGCCGACCTGAGTTCACAGGCTATTTCATCCCAACACCACCTGCAGCATACAGGAACCCCACCTGGATGTCTTATGCTGGAGAGAATGAATTACCAGGGCAATGGGCTGACTCGGTAATTCTGCAGATTTTACTTTCCATTCATTATATACTGAATAATAGTGAACTTATTCAGACCAGATTCTTAGAAGGGGGGATTTCTTCATCGATGGTATTTTTATTATCCTGGACACTGTTGCCAGCTGTACCTTTGCTAGTTTTACTATTTGGCTATCTTTCAATTGCCCAAGTTAAACGAGAGTGCAAGGGGACAGTTAAAAAAATATGATTGCCTGGGAGGAAATGGAATTTTTCATTACGTGAAGTCCATATTAAACATTTTGTACAACTTTCTGAAAAGCAGAACCTTGCTGTTTTGCTAGTGTAGATTTTGTAATGACAATTTAGATGCAGTAGAACATTAGAACAATGAACTATATATACATCATTTAAAGAAATCAGAACCCAAAAATGTTCTGGCTCATTTAACAGAGATCCTGCTCATGCATTTACAGTGGTCTGTAGTTCTGCGTCTCTAGGAGCTGGTTTTCCAAATTGCAAGTCAGAACTTTTGGATACTTTCCCATTCTTTTGGCAGTGGTTGCATGAAGACAAGGCAAATCAAAGAATATTATGGATAGATTTAAATTTAGTCTCTGAACAGAGATAGCATAGGCAAAGTTAATCCCATAAATAACATGATTCATAATTTGTTTCAGTTCTCATCCACATCCTTCATAAAAAACAGGAATTTAGTCTGAATCTGGTTTATGCTGGTGTGACAGGATTTATACCACTAAAGTGACCTAATTTTTGTCTCAGGTAATAGTAATCATTTGATTTAATTCTACAGTGAGCATTTTCTAATTCCATGAGATGACAGGAAAACCCAGGAAGTGAGTGATTGCAGCAGCACGAACAGAGCATAACTTGGGAAAGGGAGACATTGCTAAAGTCGCAATAGCCTTTGTGATAAAGGCAAAAAAGGATGAAAGGGCTACTTTTAAGGCTGCTTCACATAATATTAATTTCAGCACTTCTGTGAAAGCATTTATACAACTTCTTTTTTGGTTTCCTGCCAAGTATATCATAGATATATGTATATTCATCACATGAGACAAATTTCATGCAAGTTTCATCGTTTCATACATGGAATTGACACCTATCTATATTCGTTAATAAGAGAAGCAGAAGTTTGCTATGGTTTGTATGATCTTCAGGGAAATGAATAGAATCCAGAAAGCTCCATAGACATGGCTTTCAGGGGTTATTGTATGTCACAGTAAATTAATATGTCTATTGATATTCAAAGTATTATTTGAATTTCCTATTGATCGAAGGAACTGTTACTGTAACAATTAAGGTAACATAGAACATTGTCATTCTCCAGTATAAGCAGACATGAGTTTTCTATCTCTAAATTCCTGTGTTCCTTATAATTATAGTTTGACAAACAACTTTTCTATGCATACTTGAACACATCTCCTCTTGTAAATATACATTTGAATGGCTCCCGTGTAACTGTGTAGTGATCCATTGAAGGCATGTTACCCCATGCCCACTTATTGTTTCTCATGGGATGCTTTGGTACTGACAACAGAAATCCTGTGGATGGATGAAACTGAATGATCACTTGGCTAGCCTATTTGCACCTCTAATTCTTGAATCTGGAGGTCTACTGTAAAGCTAGCCTGAGTTAAAAAGTAATGAAAGGGTGACCTCTAGCGTTGTTCTGTAGAATATTTATTTATTTATTTATTTATTTACTTACTTACTTACTTACTTACTTACTTACTTACTTACTTACTTACTTACTTACATACGTACGTACGTATGTATGTATTTGATAGGCTGCCCTTCCTTTTTCAGGCTTAAGGTGGCTTACATCATTTAAATTACAATTAATATCATTCATTTAAATTGTTTAAAAAGCATTAAATAATGTTCTAAAATAGATGGTGACAAAATATTTACAATATAGTGGGTGGGTGGAAGTAGGGCAGAGGGAGGCCAATTGTTGATAGCAATCCCTAGATGGCACTGTTTCCAACTTGACCATAGGCCCGGTGGAACAGCTCCATCTTGCAGGCACTGTGGAATTGCATCAGATCCTGCAGGGCCCTAGTTTCCTTGGACAGAGCATTCCGCCAGGCTGGAGTGAAGGCTGAAAAAACTCTGTTCTTGGTTGAAGCTAACTGGACCTCTTTTGGGCCAGGTTCACCAGTAAGTTGTTACTCGCTGACTGGAGTGCTGTTCGAAGGATGTAATGGGAAAGGTTGCTCCGTAGTTATGAAGGTCCCAGACAGTTTAGGGGTTTGAAGATATGCACTAAAACCTTGAACCTAATCCAGTGCTTCATCTGGAGCCAATGCAGCTGGCGGAGCACCGGTTGGATATGAGTCCAACACGGAATCCCAGTTTGGACCCACACTGCTGCATTTTGCATCAGTAGGAGTTTTCAGAGTAGGCCCAAGAGAAACTCTTCGCAAAACTGTGAGCTTTCTTGTGGTTGCAAATATAAGAACATATATAAATATGCTCGATCAGACTACTGCTCCATCTAGTCCAGTATACTTTTTCATGCAGTGGCCCAGAAAAGCAAAAAAAAAAAAAAAAAGGCATGGGCTAAGACTTTTCCCCTCTGGTTCCTCCCAGCACTCATATTCAGAGGTTTGCCTGTGTAAGATGAAGGCCCCCTATGGCTAGTAGCCATTGATGGATCTCTAACACCCCTTTAAAACTATCTATATGTGTTGCCATCATTACTTCCGCTGAAAGTGAATTCCACAATAATTACTTGTTAAAAAATATTTACTTCTGTCTATCCAGAACCTATTTCCCAATTATTCCATTGGATGCTGCTAAGTTTTAGTATTATGGGAGAAGGAGCTCCCTCTGTTCACTTTCCAAAATGGGGTTTACATGAATCTGTTTACTGGCTCACTGGCTTTGAGTGGATTTAAAATAAATAAGATTAGCAACCAAACAAAAATCATCACTTCTCTATTCTCTCTAATGTTTGTGCCCACTAGCAAAATGACAAAAAAAAAAGTCCTTGCACATACAGACATGCAGGCAGGCAGTACTGTAAACTGAAGGGGGGTTGATTGCAAATTCTTCACTGCCCCTCCAAATGCCAGGTAGCATCTCTACCATCATCAGTGAAGCACTGCAATCAGTGACAGTAGATAACAGAGAGAGAAACAAACAGACTCAGTTCTTCAGACATAATGTGAAATTTTGGTTTATTTTAAATATTTTATTTTAACCAGAGTCGCCTCACAGATCAAATTCTGATCTTGTTTGGCCATTGTTAGGTTCATCACTTTTACTGCCACATGACTACTACCCCTGGAATTCTGTGTGTAGATCTGAGAACCTTTGTATTTATCTGCTTACTATCTTTTACAGGTCCCACTCCCTGGCTACATAGATGCTTATTCCCGGCTATGCTATCAACACAACTTTCCTTCAAGGCTTCCTTGTCAATACAGCCAGCCATCAAATATGCATTCCAGCTTAGAACATGCCACCCTGCCTTCCACTACTGCTTCTCATCAAAGCCTATCAGAAAATGACCCATCTGACAGTCCTATCACCAACCTTTCTACGGCTGCTCTGGTGAAGGCAATAAGAGAGGAAGTTGCTAAGCTAGCCAAGAAACAGACAGACATGTTCGAGTATCAGGTCTGATGGCTTCTTGTGCTGAGTGTTTGTAACACACGCTTTGCAAACCGTTAGCTTTCAGATCAGCTTTGTCATGATGGTGTGTGCCAAAATGATGCAATTTTTTCCATGTTCTGAAACAGTCAATTCTGAATTCTTGTGAAATGAAAGAAAATAGAACCATCAATCTGAAAAACAGCTATCTGCCAACTAAGAAAGGTATTCCTGAGCAACTCCTTGTTCAATATTGATATATCATATTTATGGTATGGAACTGACCGTCACATACTTCCTTGTTCTCTGAAGCCTTTGTTGTTGAAAAGATTACTGAACCATAGAATGTTCTGTCTAATGTTTCAAAATATGAAGAGCTTGGGAAGCACAATATAGATCATGCTGAATCAAGTTGTGCATGTAAAAAGTAAATCTCATTCTGGATCAAGAAAAAATAGTAATGTCATAAAAATAAGAGCCACATAATCATATTTTAGTAGTCAAAATTGTTGCAGTTGGGAAGGGCTGTAAGACAGATTGCAGCAAAGCAATAGAGCTCAATCGTTGCTGCCTAGAAGCCACATTTGATCAGGAAGAATCTGATGTGAATGAGCCTTGTGGAGTCCTTTGTAAATATCCCTAACTCATCATCATTGTTCATAATCTGAAAGCCAGAAGAAAGAACTGTGGAGAGGCATACTAGCATAATTGATATCTGAAGTGCTGGTTTAATGTTACTGGTGAGTTACACAGGAGTGTTTTCAATACTTTGTTTCTTCACTGCAAAATAGTAAAGAAAACTGATGAAGTAAATTGGTGTTTAAAACTTCCCAAAACTGACCAGTGAAAACATTCTATGAGTGTCCTACATTCAAAAGGCTTTCATTCTGAACACATGGTAATCCTAGCAAATTTGAGAACCTGCTCCGCATGGAATACTGAATGCACCTGCTTTTACAAGAAAACCTCTGTTTGACATAGACTGCAGCCCTTTCTCTCTTATAAACAATGACATCTAGTTAAAGGGATACCAGAAACAGCTAACCAGAGCTGTGACTTAACTTGGATTACATCGGAACAAAAACTACACAAGGAAATCTTTAAGAAACCATCATATCTCGATGTGTTGGACTACAACCTGATTATTATATTAAAGTGCAAATACGTAAACACCTGTGTGAATTAAACCAAATAGTACTTTGTTTAAAAAGGTTAGGGGTAGTATTTTTTTAAACCCATAGCTGTAGATTCTGAAAGATACATGTCATTCCTTGTTCCAATACATTATCATGCAAATACAACCTTTGTTAAAGAAAACAATACCAGAATGAGCCTCTGTGCTCACTCACTCATCATTGATGGAGAGCTGCAGAAACCAATCTTCATAATGTAACTTTAGAAGGAACTGAATTTGTTTGAGTTACACCATTTGGTTATATCAGTATCCATTGGAGTACAAGGTTATATGCCCATTATTCAATTTATTTATTTTACCAACTTGGTATAGCTTTGTGATTTCATTTTCTTTCACGCGTTTCTTTGGCCTTTATCGACAAAGTCAAGGAGGAACCACAGTGAATCTTCTAGCCACAACACCAGCTTGAATAGGTTGAGAAGCAGAACACTGAACCAGGAAACTAAGCATTGTTAAAGCACAGAATTTTCAAAGCAACACTATTTTAAAAATATTGAAAACCTCGTTCCCAAGGCTACTACTTAACCATCATGGTATAATTGTTTATTCATTACTTAAGTAGACCACATATAAATAAAATGTATTTTTCTAATTTCTATGTAAATATGTTTCTAGAAATGATTTATCTGCTGAGAATAATAAATGCCCTTAAAATAGAAAAGAAATAAGCAATATGGTCGAAGTCTCTATATAAATAGGTAGTGAGACTTAACTCAAATCTCCCATAAAAATGAGTCTAATAAAACAGTCAACCAATTCATGCTAATTGTACCATCATGATGCAATATATTCACAATTTAATGTTTTTGGTTGCTGTCTGTTTTGGTATTTTGTCTTTGACAATATAGAAAGGTTTGTGAGAGAGCTTAATGGGATTTGCTGCCACTTAAATCTTCTTGGGCTTTGTTCAAGCTTGTCCATCTATAGTCATCTGAAACAGATGAATAATCAGAGCTGGCAGTTGTAAAGAACAGATGGAAAGAGATGAGCAAGCTTTTGATATGACCACTAACACTGCCAAAAGAATGAGACTCCTTTGTTTCACCTGGGCGTGATGGCGCTGGGTAGCAGCACAATGAACAAAAGTGTCCTGGATCCTGTCTGTGCATGGTCCCCTATAACTAGAGATGAATGCTGCATACAATAGTCAATATTAAGTTAATATATTTCAGTTAAATGGAACTAAATTCATTTATGATGACTCCTATTTTTTGAGAATAATGCCATTTCATTATAATCAAATATAAAATTATGTGTAAAATATAAGTAATTGATGTAACTTTCAGATTTATCTAGTTAAGAATGTAAATTGTCTCTTTTAAATAACATTTTTAATAAGTCACAGATCATATTAGCCTGTAGAAGGATTACTACATTTCAGGATTGTAAGAAGTTTAATTAGATACCTCATCCTTGAATGTCTAATGCCTATCATTATAGCAGTAGTTTGTCCCCAGAATAAACTAAGGGATTTTGCATTTGAGGCATGCCTCCCCATTTTTGCATTAAAATATAAGTTTGTGAATTATGTGGTAGTTCAAACCTGGGACTACCAGAACTTAGTCTGAATCTTTAACCATAACACCACACAGGCTTTCATGGGGTGGCTGCTGTTGAACAGCAGCAAGCAGTCAGTCTTGAGGGAGTCATGCAAGTTGAGAAGTATCAAGGCACTGTGATTTCTGAAGGAATCCTCATCCATGAGACGAGATCCTACCAGCTTTCACTTGGTAGAAGAGGGAGAATCTTGTCTAATTTCCCCAATGCACTGACCTATGACATACGATTTTTGTGGGGAGGGAAAGTCAAAAGAGATAGTTGGTAGAAGTGAAGATGGAGAATGATCCACTCTTATCAGTTGGTAGGAATCAACCCATTTTTAGGAGTTGACTTCATTTTCAGTACTTAGATCACATTCATAAACGTTTTAGAAGACTGAGATACAGGGATGGTGATGATTTTGATTTATTCTCCACCCTTTGCAATAGTCTCAGGGTGGGTTACAATAAAAAATGAATTGAATTGAATTATCAAATGGCTTTTGAAAATACAGAAAATAAATAATTTCTACTTAATGAACAGATCCCCATACTGAGCCTTGCATCATTAAGGTCCATTAATTTCATTAGGACTTAAACTGCACATAATTATGTTAGGGTTTTGGGTCCATAATTTGCTCATAAGGGAAATGACTAATGACACATCATTTCTCTAGATGAACAGAATCTACATACTTTAAGTATTAGTTTCTGTTGAAAAGATGTCTAATCCATGGCTTTATAAAAATGTTTCCTGAGGTTCATTGATTGATGAAGTTATATTAATCTACCAATTCAATAAGTAAACAATTATGTTGGTAAGAAATGTGTGCAATGTAGAGGAATCATAGGCTACTTGTTTTACTTAAGGGGGCATTTCTGGAAATATGAATTATGTTCTAGCATATAGTATCCATGAGCACAATGCATTTATGAAGTGAAAATATGGTGTATAAATTTGGCATATATTAAATATTTTTTTGATACTAGTTGCAATATAGTTTTCAGTTGGAAATTTAAAAGAGCACAAGGCAAAACATACAAGTTCAAGTTGCAACAGGGCATATTTTGGATAAGCTATTTGGAAGTGTCTTTATTCCTCAAACATTTTGAAAACACAAAATGCTTTCATGTTCAAATTTACTAATGACTCTAAAGATGTTGTGAACATTAGTTAATGAAAATCAGAAAATGACTAAAATTATCTGCACAATAATGAAGTAAAAGTTGACATTTGTGAACATTATTAGTTTTCCATGGATGCCAATAGTAGTACATGGACTCCATGCCTACTTTCACATCATAATAGACTACAATGCCACTGCTTAAATCATTAGCAATTCTTCACCCCTCCCCCATTACCCCTAAGCCAGAAATTGGGTTTTGGACATGTCCTGCATTCCTCCTCTTTCTCACTTTGCCCTCAGCTATTCAGCTCTCCAGCTCCTTCATCCCCTTATACCAATATTCCATTAGCTTATAATCAATGGTATTTGTACGATGACTCACAGCCTTGTACCCTCAGCTGACATGCTTCTCAAATGGTTCTGTTTCCATTCTTGCATGGTGTGATCCTTTGTATCTCCAAGGCTTCTGTAAGATTTTTCTTCCAGCCACAGTGGCCTACACATCTTTCTAACAGCTGCACTTTTTATGAGTGGTCCTTACCCTTTCAACAAGCAAATATTTTTGACATCATAGACTAAGTGAATGACTAAGCCAACTACTAGGTGCAATGAAAACAGTTTTACCCTATTGTATATATCTATAAAATATCTGTTGACAGTTGTTAATAGGACATTCAGTCTTCACTGTTCAGCCTGACCATATATGTGAGTTAGGTCATTGCCTAAGACCAAGGACTAAGCTTTAAGGGGTGCCAAATAAGAAATAATGGATGAATTGTCTCATTTTTCTCTATATTGAATGAGGAAGCCACCAAAGTCATAGTTTGTCCAAAAACTTTTGAGTTGACCCTAATCACTGTGTCTGAATATGAGACATGCACACACAGACACCCGCATACATAACATTTTTATTCAATTTCCTATAGCCATTGTTCTGAATTTATGAAACCAGGAGTCACAGTTCACAGTTCACAATGACACAGTTCACAATGAATGGACCATTTATAGTTGCTACCACTTCCCCCCAATCAAGTATAAGAACCAGTGCTGTACCTCCCCCAAAAAGCTGAAGTCAGTTTCCATTAAAAACTTGAGGGACACTCTTTAATATCAGAATTAAAGCTAGTTAAATTAGTAAATTAATTCAACAGTTTATATTAGTTTCAGTTGAGATTAAAAATATTTCTATCTGTAATTTCCCTCCCCAGTTGGCATGCAAATCTCAGGAGTTACACCATTCATACCAGATGTTTTCTCACAGCCATAAGAATGTTCAGACATAGTCAAGAGTTTTTCCAGAAGTTACTTGAACTAGTCAGGCCTGGTGATATCCTCATTACGGTCAATTTACTTAAGTTTACCTCAAGACAAATAATCCTTCTTAAGTCTGTCAGCTGCACCTGAGGTATCTTTAATGTCTGCTTATAATTTTCTCCAGCCACTTTAAAAGTCACCCATAAAAACATTTTATCTCTTTTATAAACTCAGTGATTTGTTTTCCTAGTAGTAGTAATATGATCCAGCTTAGTCATCACCAACTTCTGTACACTGAGCATTACAGTCCATCAGATGCAAACTATTAAGGAATTACATACCTTTAAAAAAATAATTAATATACATCCTTCCTGCTTGAACTTATACACACTCACCAAGCCTCTGAATTCACAAATGTTTTGGTTACCAAACACCATCAGATGGAGACTTAGACAAAAGATAAATATTTGGGATCCTCTTTCTTTCATACCACATGGTTTCAATGCTCAAGTTGAGTCTGTTCTGTAAATGTAAGCATGCCAGAATTTCTGCTTCACTCCCTGTAAGGTGGACAAAATATATGTCCCACCATACAATCACTCAATACTGTGACACGGAGAAAAACATGTCTTGCCCATGACATACTCTGAAGATGCCAGTTATAGATGTAGGTGAAACATAAGGAGCAAAAACTACCAGACCATGACCACACAGCCTGGAAAACCCACAACAGCCAGTTTCTGCCTGATCTCTAAAGAAAATAAATGTGAAAGTTGACAATAGTGCAACTAATGGAAAGATGACTCAGACTCAAGTGTTATATGTAGTGCCAAGTCCTACTGTGCCTGAATACCACCAGATAGTTTTATCTTATCAAAGAAGCCATTTTCCATAAAATGACACTGACCATGATCTAACAAAGATTAGCTTAAGTGCATTGAAACTGACAGTGCAATCCAAAGGAGGAGGGATGTGTGAGTACAATGGCAGCTACCACAGCACTGCCTCCAAAGAGGCATTCAGCAGTGTGAGTGCAGAGGGAGAAGGAGAAACTTTCTTTTCTTCTTGGAAAGCCCATGTGTGAACAAGACTTATGCCACCCTTTTTGGTGGTGTAAGTCTGCGCTGCTAAAGGGGGGCATTCCTGGGCTGAAGGTCCTTTGGGAACTGACTAAAGTTGACTTAACTACTAGAACACCCCTGGAATGTTCCTCTTCATGTCAGTTCAGTCTCCTGTGGTGCAGAAGCAATGGCATTGTGAACACTTCCTGGTTTTTGCTCCACAGTGCCCCACCATCAGGATAAGTCTCTCTGCACCACAGTCCATGCCACTTCGTACAGCACTGATGGCATGGGCACTGACAAAACCCTCCCACCTTCATATGTGACTTTAGCCTCCCTCCCCGAATTGCAGCCTAAGTATATTAAAAGTGTATTAAAATGGCTACAGTGTTACAGTTATGACGATTCACAGGCCAAGGATATATTGCTATGAACTTTCTCCCTAGTTCCAGGGCTAGATGACTAGCTAGTATTAAAATAAATGCTTTTTCTCTTAATCTTCCCATGTTTTCCTCCTCTCTTTTTAACTGACCAAGATCCCGCAAAATCCTGTGTCTCCTGGAAGTGATAAGCAGGATACATTTTTAAAAATTGGCCTGTTTGTGCTTTAATTTTTAAAGTTATACATGTCTGCATTCCTTGAGAAATTCTTCAAGTACGGGTGACCTGTTTTACTGCTCTACTGATAGGCTAGATACTATTGAGTTCCCTGGCAGGAGTGATCAGAGATGAATAAAATAAGTACAGGATGGAGTGTTGGATGTGGCAATGACTAATGTGCAAAAGAACTGAGAAGAAGACCCAGCAGGGGACAGGCAAGTGATCAGCTGGAGAGGGCTGTAAAGTTAGTGACTCCTCTGTACTTTTGTGTAATCTCTTGTCTGTCCTTAGACTGATACTATCAGGTATAACCAATATTCTGCTTCTTATTGGAAGTTAGTTGCAGAGCAAATTCCTAGCTAGCAAGATAGCAGCATGCTATCTTTCCTTCTTTCCTATCCTAAATGTACTTCCTAATAAAAAAAATACCTTTTACCCTTTTAATCAGTGTGTTAGCTGCTTCTTTGTGCAGTAAACTCCAACATTTTTGGTTATGGGCACCAGGACTTAATTGCACTGATTAAAAGAAAAAAACAATAAACTTTTGCCCCAGGCTCAGATAGCCAGGGAACAAAGACAGAAGTGCAAAGATGGCTGCCACCTATGGAGAGAAATTTGGAGTTCTAATGGAACTGCTAGCAGATGTACATTTCTCAACATGGACACTGTGTATAAAAATGATCCTACAGCAGGAAAAGTTATGGACCTTTCTCTCAACACCAAAACCAGTCCAGCCAAATGAGGACTAGAAGAAATGGAACTCAAAAGCCAGAGGTATTATTTCAACTGACTGAGACAGATGCTTTTGAAATGGCAGCTGAGATTTTGGGGAGACTTAGAAAAACATTTGGCAAAGAAATATTGAACAGTAGTGATGTTTTTGCATTATTAACTGCTTGTTAAACAAATGCCCAAAGGGGATGATTTAAATCAGCATATCAATAAAATGTTGAAGCTAATTGATCAAGTGAAGTTAACCGGGAAGCCTTTGGAAGTTGATGACGTGATTCTATATTTGTTAATTTCATGGCCAAAGAGTTATGAGAACTTGGTCATCATAATTAAAAGTAAAGACAATTTAACTTTAGCACAAGTTTGCTGGTGAGCTGAAGAAAAAGAGCATGAGGAGAAAGTTTGTTCAAAGCACAAATGATTTACAAGTGTTAGCTATTACACAACAAGAAATCTTTATGATGTCATTCATGTAACAAAATGGGCCATTTTGCAAGTCAATGTCCAGACTGCAGTGAAGGTCTGCAAGAAGGGTGCCATTTGGGTTTTAGAAAATGATCAATAAAAGCCATCAGCATAGTTCCTTCCACAGCAGCAGTGCTGAGGCAAACTAAGAAGTGTTTTGTAGTGAAATCTGGTGAAATGAAATCAGATGCTTGGATTTTAGACAGTGGAGATAAAAGCCTGTTTGAGTATTTGGATGAAAGTAAAAAGGAGTCAATTGTCATTGCCAATGATGAAATGGTCAGAGCAGAGTGGATTGGGCAGCTGACCATAAAATGAATTCTTGCAAGAGGAGCTGTGACAGAGATAACTATTAAATACTGTTTATACATACCCTTGCTTGCAAATAGTCTGATTTCTATAAGTGCTTTAGCAGAGAAAGTCTTTTCATTGTCCTTTGATGAAGTATATTTAATTTTGGATAGGTCAGAATTAGTGGCCCAAGGAACTAAGCGAAATGGGCTGTGTTTTCTGCATTTACATACAGAGAAAGTTAATCTTGTTCAGAAGTGTACCAATATTTAAATTTGTGGCACAGATGCTTTGGCTACAGATCATTTGAAGCAATAGAACAACTTGAGAGCCAGAATCTAATAAAGAATATGCAAATTGCTTTCAGCAGAGAGATAGGCATGAAATTTGTCTTAAGGCAAAGCCTGTAAGACCAAGCTTTACAAAGGAATTGAGCAGAGGAAGAACAAAACATATTCTGGAGCTTATTCACACAGATGTGTGTGGACCTGTTAAAACAGAGACTCCATCTGGAAGCAAATATTTCCTAATTGTTATAGATTATTATGCAAAATATACTGTGATATATTTCCTCAGACATAAAAATGAAATTCAGAGTAAATTTAAAGCTTACCTTGCATTAGTCAAAAACAGAATCCAAAGGACCCTAGTGGCTCTATGCTCAGACAATGGGGGAGAATATTCCTAAAATGAAATGAAAGCATTATTGACTGAATATAGAATTGAACATCAACTGACTGTTCCATTTTGTCCCACGGGCAAGAAAAAAAAACCCTTTCTGAAATGTTCAGATGCATTGTTAGAGGCCAAACTACCAGTTAAATATTGGGCAGAGGCAACTTACAAAACAGACTGTCAACTAAAGGAGCTGACTTCTTGTGAACTTTGGTTTGGGCAGAAGCTCAGTGTGAGCCATTTGAGAGTTTTTGGATCTATAGCATATGCTTATATTATTATGGGAAAACATTCAAAAATGAATTTCAGGCTGAAGAAGGTATTTTCATAGGATATGGTCAGGGGTGCAGAGGATACAGAATCCTTAACCCTAAGTCTGGTGAATTAAAGATTTGTGATGCAGTTTATGTTGATGAAAGAAAGAAAGCAGTTTACAGTGATTTCACCTCAGTGGAGCAAAATCAAGTGCAGCAGCTGGATGCAGTCAATTTGAATGTCACATACAGTGAATTTGAAACACCTGAGGATAGCCCTGTGGCAGCACACCTGGAGCATCTGCAGAGTCTACTCAACCAGAAGGGATTGCAAGTATCAGGCACAGTGGCGAAGTGCCCACAGGACAGGGGGTGTGTGGCGGGAGTGTTCGCAGGTCGGGGCAGGGTTGCAGGGTGGGCGCACTCTCCTGGTGCAGTTCTTCCTCATTCTGCCCCTGGTCAGGCGTTCCAGCAGAAAAAAACATGGGCATACCACCTTTGAGATATGCTTGTCTTGGGAAGGCAGCAATGGTTCCAGAACCCTACACATGGTAGGATATTGCAAAGATGCCAGCCAGAGAAGCAGAGAGGTGGAGGAAAACATCAGAAGGATTGAACCATTAACTAAAAAAAAACCATGGACATTTACAGAACTACTGTCTAGAAAGAAGAGCAAGCATGATGCAGAAGGCAAGACTGGTTATAAAAGGCTACTCTCAAAAATTTGAAGACTACAATTAAACCTTTTCATCGGTGATCAGACACACTTCTGTGAGACTGCTCTTGAACATCACAGCTGTATGAAAGTTGCAAGTTGAGCACCTAGACATAAAAGCTGCCTTTCTACATGGAGAAATAAAGGAAGAAGTCAACATGGAATTTGAACAACACAAGGGGAAGCATCACATGTGCAAACTGCTGAAAGAGCATTTAGGGTTTAAAACAGGCAGCCTGGTATTTGAACCAAAACTTTCATCAGATATTTACCAAAGAAGGATTTTAACAAGGCAAAGCAGAACCTTGCCTGTACTAAGAAAGACAATAGATGGACTCACATTCTGACTTATGTGGATGATCTGATCTTATGTTATGAAAGCAAAGAGGATTGTGATGAAATAGTTTAACATTTGAGCTAAACATATGGATGTGAAATATCTTTTGAGAAAACTGTGTGAAGACAGGCTTGTTGGCTTGCAGTACTGTCCTACAGAAGAAATGGTTGCAGATATGTTCACCAAGCCCTTTTACCTGGAGAGAAATTTGAATGTCTACGTAAGAAGATGAATCTTGTGGACTTTGCACACTAGACCTTGAGAAGGAGTGTTGGATGTAGCAATATCTAATGTGCAAAAGAACAGAGAAGAAGACCCAGCAGGGGGCAGGCAAGTGGTCAGCTAGAGAGGGCTGTAAAATTAGTGACTTCTCCATCCTTTTGTGTCACCTCTTGTCTGTCCTTAGACTGATACTCTCAGGTCTAATATCCTGCTTCTTCTTGGAAGTTAGTTGCAGAGACTCTTCCTAGCTAGCATGATTGCAGCATGCTAACTTTCCCTTGTTCCTATCCTAAATGTACTTCCTAATAAACATTTTCCTTTTAATCAGTGTATTAGCCACTTCTTTGTGCAGTAAACTCCAACATGGAGTTCTTGGAAATGTGGCAAATATGGAAACATTTTAGAGAGAATCAGAGACACATTTGCTCTTCCCTACAGACATCCTGAATGCCATCCCATCCATTTATGTGTGTCCCCCAGCCTCACTTGCAACAGACTCCTTCTGACTGAACAACAGGCTGCTACTGCTTGGTGGTTTCTCCTCATAGGTATGTGATAGTATTTGGACTACTACTACTACTACTACTACTACTACTACTACTACTACTACTACTACTACTACTAAATAATAATAATAATAATAATAATAATAATAATAATAATAATAATAATAATAATAATAATAATAATACACATAACAACACAGCACAAGTGTCTGGAATTAATCTCTGAATATCGAGTCCTTACCAAGGACCTAGGATATTAGAGGTATTTGTGTAGAATGTGTGCAGTTCCTAGAGGTGCTGCTTTCTGCAGCATGTGGACTGATATTCTGTCCAAGTTCAGGCTTTTCAGATGCTTTTCAAGGTTTCTTGGGATTCTTCCTAGAGCACCGACTACTATTGGGAGTACTGTTGTTCTTTTTCGCCACAATCGTTCAACTTCAATTTGTAGGTCCTTGTATTTCATGATCTTTTCCAGCTCTTTGTCATCTACCCTGCTGTCAACTGGCACTGCAACATCTATGATCCAAACGTGTTTTTTCTCTACCACTGTTATGTCTGGGGTGTTATGTGCCAGGTGTTTGTCTGTCTGTATTCTAAAGTCCCAGAGTATTTTTGCTTCTTCATTTTCTGTGGTCTTCTCTAGGTTGTACTCATGCAAGGTCTTGTTACAGGGCAGGCCGTACTTTTTGCAAAGGTTCTAGTGCACCATTGATGCTAGCCTATTGTGATGTTCGAGATAGTCAGTTTGGGCTATTTTCTTTCAACAGCAGATGATATTATTGTCGTTGTTGTTGTTGTTGTTTGTTATTATTAATTAGATTTGATAGACCGTTCTATCCCCGAAGGGCTCAGAGTGGTGTACAAATTAAACAAAAGACAACAAATAACAGTATACAGACAAATCGAATAACATTAAAATCCAATCAAAAACAGTAGCAACCATACATTCCATCCTCAAATTGATAGATGGCCAGTCCAGATAGCACACATACAACATAGAGGGTGTGGAAAATTAAACAGCAAGTATAGCAAGCCAGCTTATTATGATGGGGGAGGGGGGGAGCAGCAACCATTAACGCTGTGTTCTTTCCCACAGAACAACTATAATAAAATTATTTTCTTTCTCTCTCACAGCATCCATGAGGTCCCTGGCTTGTGATAAAGAAGACTGTATGGTCATGCTTAATTCATAGTTTTAAACTTCACTTACTGCAAAAATCAATCAATAAAATAAAACATTTTCTCCATGCCCTTCCCCAAGTGTTCTCTGTTGTACATGTTCCTCCCTGATTCACCTAGTGGGGCCACCACTTCCAGAAGAATGTATTCCCTAAGTATCTCCTTATCTAATAGTGCAATCCCAAAAAACTTTTCTGTGATAATAGATTCCACTGAATAGATCTGATAGGATTCTGATTAGACCTGCCTAGAACTGCTCTCTAAGAGTCCTTGGTTGATGCTAGTATGAATCACTCCCCCCCATCCCTGCCATGCTTCAAGCAGACTGTCTCCCTTTCTTTTAATTCGGACATCTGAACAACCACAAGGTACACTTATCTTTTAAAAGATACATGTCAAAATTGCACAAACTATTCTGGGGCCATTTTGGTGTTATAAATGCCAGGCAATCCCCACAGTGCAGTTGGTGGCTGCGGCAATCTAGTAAAATTAATTTTCCCTGAGTATAACTGTACAAAGGAATAGGACACTTTGTCTTGAACTTGAGCTTATTTTTGAGCATGGCACATTTTCATCTGTAAATCTGTTTGTAAACTGGGATTCTCATCCAACTCTGTAAATCAAAGAGCCACAAAAAGTATAGGCAATCTACTGAATCCCGCTGCAGTAGTTATGGATGGTCCACTTATGGTTATGGATAAGAATAGACAGATACAAAATTCAAGAAGTGCTTCAAAGAGCATCAGTAATATATTTTATTCTCTTTCTTATTAAGCCTTGTGGATGACATTACATGATGCTATAATGACATGGAACATTTTCAAAACATGTCATCTTTCATCACTGAGAGAGAAGCAAACACTTGTGAAATGACTGAACCATGTTGGGCTGCAAACCCTCTTAGGATCTCTGTGATGTGAATAGCAGATTTGCTGCCCTATAAGAGTACCTCTTTGCTTCCACCTGAACTCTACTAGTATATTTGTAAAATAAAGCAAATAAAACCCACAAGTCACCAGTACTTGTTTCTCCGAAGGGAATCAACTCAAAAAGCCCTGCTCTGGAACATCTTGCCAAACAGCTCATGTAGCAATATACACTTGTGCCTTCTAAAATACTGAACAATTTATTCATTGTGTTAATGTATTCAGCATGTGTCCTATAATGGAGATGATCATTTCAAAAGAAGAAGTTTGGATTTATACCCTGCCTTGCTCTCCTGTAAGCAGATTCAAAGAGAACAAACTTCTTTCCCTTCCTCTCCCCACAACAGACACCTTGTGAGGTAGGTTAGGCTAAGAGAATTCCAAAGAACTGTGACTAGCTCAAAGTCACCCAGCAGGGATGTATAGGAATGGGGAATCTGGTTCACCAGATAAGACTCTGCTGCTCATGTGGAGGAGTGGGAAACTGCACCATGCTGGCTTCAGACGTGTACCTGCCAGAGGGACATGTGGGGCCACATGTCCGTGGGCACCACTCATTTAATCACGGGGGCACAAAATCACCCCACACCTCTCTGGCGGAGAGGTGCCCCTGCCCGGTTCTATCCCCTCCACTGGCCGTAGTGGCCCCCTCTGGGCTCTTCTGGAGGCCCCGCCCTGCCACTTCTCTTTCAGAATGGGTATCTTGCCACCCTCCCCCCCTCACAGGCCCAGTTGTTCCAGAGCTGCATTGGTCCAAAGGCAGTGCTCGGCGGCAGGACTGTGGTTGGCAGAGGATGCAGCCGGGCAAGTGGAGCCAGACGGCGGGTGCCAAGAAGAGCAGGGGCAGCCAGGGGCCACCCGTGGGGTGCCTTTTCCAGCTGGAGCCAGTCCAGGGGGGCAGCATTGGCCAGGAGCACAGGGAAGCCTTGGTTTCCGGGCTGTGTCTTCAGAGGATTCTCTGAAGATGCCAGCCACGGATGCAGGCGAAACGTCAGGAGAGAATGCTGCTAGAACACGGCCATACAGCCTGGAAACCACGCAGCACCCCAGTGATTCCGGCCATGAAAGCCTTCGACAATACAAGAATAGGGTAATTAGAACAAACTGAGTAGGACGGAAAACAAACCAAACACTTCCTTGTCCTTAAAGGGTTTCATATCTAAATGTCCCCATCGCTAAAAAAAGCCAAAGCAGTGTCTGATTTCTGAAGTGGAAGAATTTGCCGCTTTCCAGGCAAGGACATGAATATCATTGTAGCAACTCTGTGTTGGAGGCTATTGTATCACCACTTTTTGGATGTCTGCTATGATGATGCCCCATAGAAGATTTTAAAAAAAGAATTAAGGAACCTGAAATGCAGAAGTCCAGATATTTCTCTTTGTAAATGCTGCTTTCCTAATTATAGTGCAGATGGATGTGTTAATTCAGAAGGCTGCTTTTCAGAATGGGGATAAATTGCACCTGACAATTACTGTCTGGCATGCGTAATTGAAAAATGTGGGAAGAGAACTGGTGCTTTATTCTCAGTTATTATGTGTAATTGTAAATGTCTCTCTAAAGCAGGGAAAGATAAGCTGGCCTTGGAGGCTCACCCAGGACCCAAGGGACTTTCCATCTGCCTTTTGCATAACCTTCCATTCCAAGCCTCCCTCTCAGCTACTTCTTCTCTTCATGGTAAGACAAGATACAGGGAGAGGGCACTATATTTTTCCATGGCAATGTGAAAGCCACCATGAACTCTGGCAGGGCTACCCCAGCCTATCTGCTTACTGTGAGACTCAGGTGACAGTCCCTTTAACTCTCTCTTCTCTGGTATGAACATCAACTGAGGCTTGGACAATTCATTTCTTGAATGGATGTGAAATGCAAGCCATGCAATGTGTCCAATGTCTCCTGGCAAAGAGATTTCATGACTTATAGATTTGAATCAGTTTAACTACCGGAATGACCATGGCACCCAGGAATCCTAACTTGTCTCTGTGGCTCCAGAAGGTTTCATTTGCCATCTGCAATGATCAGGTGCCTACATGCAGGTGCAAAGCTACTCAACATGGTACTGTGCTTGTATTGATCTTTGCTAGGGAATATTGTAATAAACCCTTCAGGAGGGAGTTAGAACAAAGAATAGATAACTGGTGAACATTTTCACTGCAAAGTTCTTAGCATGACTAAGAACAACAACCTCTGCAATACTTGGTAATGATGGTCAGAGAATTCAGAACTGTGCCAGCCATGCTGGGGACCTTTTTGCCAACAGAACTACCTTTCAGTTCCCTCAACCATCATCATGACCATCATTACAAGCAGAATGAGATGCAACAGAAACAGACAGAGCCAGTGCCAAGCAGTACCTCTAAGGCAGAAGAAGTGCCAGACTCTATCAGTCAGTTGCCATTATGTATTTCCATAATGTAATATAACCATTTCAGTCACCCTGATCACACCTGCAGCCCATCCAACTCATCTCTCCAACAAACAGAAAGCAATATATCATACAATAATGTCTTCTTTTGAAGAAAAATAAGAATGCAACAATAATTTTTTCAGCAGTACACCGATTATCAGTAAAATGAAGCAAAAAAAGTGAACTGAGGGTGAGACATAGAGGAAAGGGTTAATACTAAAGATGGGGAAAACTTCCAGGCACAGAAATGTTTTTGCCTGGCTCATGGAGAGACTGACTCAGTGTAGAATATCTGCTTGACATGCAGACCCAGTCCCAGTCCTAGTATCTCCAGTTAACAGGACCAGGGAGTGGGTGACGTGAAAGACATCTGCCTGGGATCCCTGGAGAGCTGCTGCTAGTCTGAGTAGACAGTATTGACCCTGATGAACCAAGGATCTGATTCAGTGTAAGGTGGCTTCATGTATTCAGAATCCAACATGGTAGGCACCAGATGAGCTTTAACATGAGATGAGCTTCATGTACATCAGGAAACCCTCACTGAAAAAAACTGTGTCCTATGTTGACACTTGCTTAGCTTCTTCAGGGAGGGGGCACTGTTGACTGGGATTGGTTTTTTTACATTTAATTTTATTAATTATAGTGATGACTACCTTAGCTGGCAGGCAGGACAGTGTGGAAATTGAGGACTTTCAGTACACAGGCCACTAAATGTTTCAGAGGAGTTCAGCCTTCATCCATCCCATTACCTTCTCCAAGCATTTGTTTCTCAGAGGAAAATATTATGGATAAGGATTAATTTAAATGGTAGGTTAATATCATTTATTTACTCTGCATTGCCTTTTCCAGCAGGCTCGCTCTCTCTCTCTCTCTCTCTCTCTCTCTCTCTCTCTCTCTCTCTGTTCTTGAAAGCTATCACTGTAACCTGGAGATCAGTTATAATTTCAGGAGAACCTGGTATTTCTAAAATGTTGTTATAACAACAGGTGTTTTGTATTCCATATGGCAAACTCCTGATGCAGAAATATTGTTATGTACTGCCATCTAGTGGCTGGACCAGATTTTTTTTTTAAAAACACAACTTTCTGTACAGTCCTGCTAACTTTTCAATAGTCCCATAGAACTTTCTGTTGTCACTTCTCCAATGCAGCGGTCAGTGAATGCTGGAGATGCAAAATGTCTGCAAATCAAGAACAGTCATGCACAATACACTATAACATAACTTTAACACAAATGTGTTTAGACATCAGAGTAGCAGTGGAGAAGACGACTGGGACAGAAACAGCTGAGTGAGCTCTGGTTTTCTTTTTGGAGGGCTTTTCTCAAAGCCACAACTTTTTAAACAGTGTGTTTTTAACAGGGGTTAACAGGGGCTTTTTTCTTGTTTTCTTTTTTCTGGCTGTGTGCTTGCCCCAGGCTTCTGAGGGGTGGGGCAGCTGAGAGGTGGGGCTTCCTATTAGCTGTGTTGCTCAGTCTCTGGAAGCAGCAGTGTGTGCTTAACGGTGCACACAGGTGTTTTACTAAATAAGGACATATCTTGAGGGATAGTAGAAGGTACAAAAAAAAACTCACGTGGGAGGCACTCATTAAAAGTTTAATATTTGAATATCTAAACAGAATTAGACATGAAGGCAGGAAACCAGCACGGGGGTGGGGACTTTCCAGTGTTTTGCACTGAGTGTCACATGTACGACTATCTACCACTAGGACAGAAGTTGTGGGTGTGGCCTCACTGCAATGAGTTCCTGGCACTCAGGGAATGTGTGCGTTCTCTTGAAGCCAAGTGGCAGACCTGGAGAAGCTGAGAGAGGCAGAGAGGGTGACAGACAAGGCTCTCAGGGACCTAACAACCGGATCCCACTCCCACGGTGACATCTCTTCAGATGTCATGGAGAATGAGGGTCTGGGGGATGGAGGGTGCCAGTCTGAGGTAGTGGAAGATGCTCCCTTAGATGGGACCCCTTCTTTAACTGGTGATCAGCTATCCTCTCGCACTGAGGATACCCCTTGGGAAGGTGGGGGGCTCTTCGTAGTAGGTGATTTGATCATTAGAAATGTAGAGAGTTGGGTTTGTGAGAGGCATGATGACTACATGGTGACTTGCGGATGTCACACTTCGTCTAGATAGACTGTTAGACAGTGCTGGGGTGGTATCAGCAGTTGTGGTCCACATTGGCATCAACGACATTGGACAATGTAGCCGGGAGGTTCTGCAGGCTAAATTTAGGCTGCTAGGAAACAGGTTGAAGTCCAGTGATGCACATAGGGGCAAAAAATCCAAACCTCACATAGACGCTACAGGGGTCAGTGACATCAGTCACAGACCAGGAAAGGGATTTGGGTGTCTTATTTGATAGTTCCATGGGAATGTCAACTCAATGCATGGCAGCTGTGAAAAAGGCAAACTGTATGCTGCAGATAATAAGGAAAGGAATTGATAATAAAACTGCAAAGATTGTCATGCCCTTATATAAAGGAATGGTGCGACCCCACTTGGAGTATTGTGTTCAGTTCTGGTTGCCACACCTCAAAAAGGATATCGAAGAGATAGAATAAGTGCAGAGAAGGGCAACAAGGATGATTGAGGAATCGGAGCACCTTCCCGATGAGGAGAGGCTGCAGCTTTAGTTTGGAGAGGAGACATCTGAGGTGGGATATGATTGAAGCCTATAAAATTATGTATGGGGTAGAATTTTTTTCTCTTTCTCACAATACTAAAACCAGGGGACATACATTGAAAATGCTGTGGGGAAGGATTAGGATTAATAAAAGGAAACATTTCTTCACACAACACGTGATTGGTGTTTGGAATATGCTGCCACAGGAGGTGGTGATGGCCACTAACCTGGATAGCTTTAAAAGAGGCTTGGACAGATTTGTGGAGGAGAAGTCGATTTATGGCTACCAATCTTGAACCTCCTTGATCTGAGATTGCAAATGCCTTAGCAGACCAGGTGCTTGGGAGCAGCAGAAGCAGCAGAAAGCCATTACTTTCACATCCTGCATGTGAGCTCCCAAAGGCATCTGGTGGGCCACTGTGAATAGGAGAGTGCTGGACTAGATGGACTCTGTTCCGATCCAGCAGGCTCTTTCTTATGTTCTTATGTTGTTATGACAAGAATGTGAGAAATACAATATGACTCAAGTTAAGCCCTGTGTACCCGTGAAAACAGTGATTTTGCCAAATGGTGACTAGAATGCTTACCAACAGCCTGTAAATTGCAGAATACTGAATTGTAAATGCTGTTTCTTGGAAGCACTGCTGTCAGACAGCCAAGTCCCCATAAACCCTTTGAAATTCAGAATTCTCCTCTCTGCCAGCACTGCACAAATATTTATTTATCTATGTATTTATTTATACTCCACTTTCCTTTACAATGAAGATCCAAAGAAGCTTAAAACACTGTTTTCTCCTCCATTTTATCCTCATAACAGCAACAGAGAATAACTCCCATGGCAAAGTGAGGATTTGAACCTGGGTCTCCTCAATCCTATGCCAACACTCTAACCACTATTCCATACTGTTTGATTTATGTAAATATCTATGTACATCATCCTTTTCATCCACATCATGCATCTGAGGAACAGGCTGTTCTCAGTCTGACTCAAGTGCTCAAGAGCCATTTTGGAGTTCCAGGCAAGCAGCAAAAAGCGGCATTGTTCTGGGCTTCATGGGAAGGTGGGCCTGCTTGGCTTGGTGAGTCACATCTCTTGTCTTGCCACCTCACAACCATTTTTTCAATCCCTGAATTATCATAAGGCTTTGCCATATCAGCGCTTGAGCAACCCATGGAATTCCACAGGAATGAAGCATAATTGTTTCTGTCGATTGTCCTCATCTTTTATGGCTAATAAAAATACTAACTCAATCTTTGTCGGTACAAACCCAGTGATTTGGAGTGCAAACATTTCAGTACAAATCTAATGATGCAAAGTTGTCATCAGTCTCTTTCCCTCTACAGTCATACCTCAGGTTTCGTCGGTAATCCATTTGGATTACCTCGGCTGAACCGAAACTGACAAAAACTGAGGTGACGCCATTTGTGCAGGTGCAATGCAAACAACGTAGCAACTTACGCAAAAGTTGCCTCAGATTCGAGGTGACCGACAAAACCTGAAGGCAACAAATGGCTGGATCCCATTGGCGAAAACCAAAACCAACAATTTCCGAAGGCAATGAAAACCAAGGTATGACTGTCCCTTCCCTCTTGTGGCATAGAGAGAAGTTTGGAAGGAAGCTGGAAGAGCTGGCTTATCATCCTCTGACCTGAAACTCTCTGACCTCAAGTGACATGACCCATTGCCTTTTTGTCATGAGTTGTCCTCAGAAGTTGTCTCTGTCATCTTAAAACTTCAGTTCTTCATTTGCTCCACTAGCACCTGATCTCCCCTGACTTGACAAAGGAGGAAGGGCTGTTGTAAAACAGAGAGCTAATGTGAAGGAAAGACAAGTGAGGCCACAGTGGCAGCAGTATTGCTGATCCATTCTCTTTTTTGAGAAGTAGGAGATCAAATGATGTAAGTTACCCCTCCTCCCAAGAGTTCCTTGCCTTGGTTGACTGATCTAAATGCTGGAGGAGAGCCCCTTCCCTCTCTCAGAGCCCTCTGCTATTGGAGAAGGACTTTCCTTCCTGTATTTCCTAACACACATGCACTTACATTACTTTTGCACTCCACTTGTTAACTATCAAGTTTATGCCTGGTTGCTGAATTCGTGAGTGGAGGCAATTGTAATGCCATGCATTTGTCATGAGCCACCATGACATCATAGGTTGTGATACTGTGCCTGTGATGGGCCTTTTAGGCAAAGTTTCAACTCAAATATGTACTTGAAATGTCCATATTTAAGATGAATAAGATGTAACTATTCGGTTGTGAACTCAAATTCAGACAGCTGTTGAAGAATTACAAGACTGAAATTTAAGGTTGCTTTGTATTTGAAATTTACAGTCTTAGATGAAACAATATACAAAATGCTAATTGAAGAATGAATTGTCAATTTCCAGCTCAGCAGTAAAGGAGAAAAATGCCTAGTTGTCAATATAATACATAATACAAATGAGTCCATTACTATAATGTAGTCCATTACTATAAGTCAGACTGAAATAGCTCTCACAATGCATGTGAATGTTTCTTCGGAGGGAGTCCTGCCATTACATTTTGTGTCTTTTCGTCTTTTAGTGCCTTTAGAAGTTTATCTAGAAAAGAACAGATGGTGATATGAGTTGGTCAACAATACAAATGTTCAGTAATTTGGGAGGCAGCACACAGCTTGCTGATCTAGTTAATGTAATCTAATTAAAGAGCTGAAAGATATAAAATGTAGTCTTTGGGACAATCACATAGCAAGATGACAATAGAATGAATTCCTCGTTAGTGAAAGTAACCTTATGAAAAGTCTAATCTTATGTGTTGCAGCACAGCACAGAATTACCTTCAAGTATCAATGCAAACTCACTTCTCACTTCTTTGGCCCAGGGCAGGGAGCCAGCACTCTCCAGTACCTAAGCAGCAGCAGTAGCGATTAGGTGGGAACCTCTGAGTTGATATATGAGCACAGCTCTTTAAACCTGTGCTCCTGTGCTAACTCCTTGTATCCTATGCTATGGGCTACTGGAACTTCTCCATTGGGTCCCAAACTTCTAACACTACAGCAACTGTGTAGTTGCTCAGTGCTACAGCAAAGGACTCTCCCTTTCTTTTAACCCAAGGAGGAAAATAATAGTTTTTATTATTATGTTTTGACAAGTAAAATTCACCAAATCAACTTAATTGTCTGTCATTTCTAGCTTCTTTCCAGACTTTTGATAGATATATGATTCCAAAGTTCTTGTGATGCATTTTAAAAATAATTGTTAGGCATTATTAGTTTAGTGGTAAGGGCCTGTATTGACTGACTACACTAATGCTTGGAAGTTGTGCGTGTTGAGAATGGAAGCTTTGATTGAAACCATGTGGATTGGGTTGCCAGACTGCAAATGAGAGATCTGAATGGTATCATCAGAATCCTCCTTAAATTGACCAAGTAGCAACAGTTCTTACTTATTCCTTTGATGTTCCTGACATTGGTCTTGCACTCCCATTTGCAGCATGGCATACCTCATTAGTACTGGATAACAGGATCAGAAGAGGAGTGGGCAGGAAAACTGCATCTGCCAAATCTTTTCTACATTGGGAGAATTTAATGGTATTATTTGGATCTCAAGGTGAGATATGACAACACAACTGACAGGACATTGGCTTCTTTATGGGAAATATTGAAACTGGTTGGGAGCGTTGAAATATGGTACACGTGGGTACCAATATTAAAGTTGCCAGATTTCTTTAAGAAAATGGCTCTGAGTCTTTTAGTCATGTGTACAGAAGTGACATTTTTGGTGCATCCTATCCTACTGCATATGCAAGAGGCAGGAATTTTCTGAACTGTTCTTCTATGCAAATACAGAAACCTGCCCTAAACAGAACCTAGTAAAGCTTGTGGGGAACCCTTTTCAGAACTATAGGGCCTGATTGGAGGAATTTAAAATATATTCGTGGTCAAGGCACAGGACTCATGCTCATGTGATTCATTGTTGAGATGCTATTGTGGAACAGAGATTTGGTGAAGTCCTGAATTCAGTGTTGAATTGTATTGCACCATTAGTGTGCTTATTTCAGAGTGTCACGCCACAGATGTTAAGTGGCATATCTGAGGTGTTGTGGCAATGATATTGAGGAGGATAGTTATGTTAAGACTGAGAGATTCATTGAACAATATAGGAGCTCTATGTTGAGAAGATTTGGGATTACTTCACACTCAACTTATGTTTGTGGTACTCACACTGTTGTGGGTCTGAACCATCTCCAGTGAGTGCCAGTAATTCTAGCTCCTTTAGACGAATGCCTAGCTCACAGATCTCCCCATCTGGCTGTTGCTGTTGATGTGCCCCAGCTCCACACTGGACAGTGCTCTCTGCAGCAGGACAGAAGAAGCGCAGTGGCTCATAGGGAATGGGGGCTAGGCCAGCTGGCCAGGGAGGTGGGCAGTAATGTTCATTGGCAGGTGGGAGAAGTCCTAGTCCAGGTGGAGGTCTCTGAGGTCCAGTTGATGCTGCTTCACCCCCTCTCAATGGCACAAAAAGTTTCCGCCATAGACTGCAGTCAGCTTGGGTGGTGCTTGGTGCGGTTCGGTCATAGAGGGAGGGGAAATATAGAGGGGCTGGTGGTCGAGGAGGTGGTGGAGGCTGCTGGTGATGGCTCATGGTTCATGGGGTTGTTCCTGATGGCGCAGCAACCACAGCTGCTGCCTTGGAAACAATGGAATCTGGAAGAATCCATAAGGTTATAGGGTTCTATAGAGAGTACTATTTTTAAAAGTATACCTGTTACTTTAACAACAAGAAACTTTTACAAGTAGAATGCTTTAAAAATAAATGACTAAAAATTAAAGGCTAGAATCTGGTTTCAAGAAGGCAAAAAAAATTACAGTGAACTAAGGTATGTTGTAGAATGTGTAGCTGCTGCAGTGCAAATGTGGAGGGTTGAAGGGGAAACCCATGCACAACCACTGCAGCTGATGTGTCTACCAGACTTAAAGCGGCTTGCAAAATGTGTTGCTGTGTCAACCAATATAAATACATCCAAGTCAAAGACATTAAAGTGTTACATTTTAAAGTCAAAGATAAAGAAGAAAATGAATGTTTGTTCTTTATTTCTGAATCTCACACGAGGATAAGAAAAGCTCAGAAACAGCTGAAAAATTATTTGGTTTAGTGAACAGCCAATTTGTTTACCAGCTGCATTGGTAACCCATTGGCATTATAATAGAAAGACAGGGCTTCTATTATAGTGGGGGCTTTCTGCTAAATGTCAGTGGGGATACACTGGTTCTACCCATATTTAGCAGAACGTAGTTCTAATCTGGGAAGGTCTGATTTGTAATGAAATCATTCTGAGGCACAGGTGAGGCTCTTTCTCTCTCTCCCTTCCCCCCGACACAGCAACATCCACCTTTGGCAGAACACCTACCTATCATCTGACACAGTTGGATTACGTATCCAGTGAGGCTACAGCTGCTGCTTTCCACATAGCTCCTGTACAGTCTATTCTGCAGAGCTAAAAAAAATCAGCTGCAGTCAGGAGCTAAAAGCCAACTCAGAAGCAATGTTTACACATGGCCTCACCATACATATGACCTGCTTAGCCTGCAATGCTATGCATAGAAATCTTGCTTCCAAGGTCAGCATAGGCACAGTAGAAACCTTGATATATGGGAAAACAGTTGTTCACTGTCTCCTGTCCCCTAACAGCTAGGTCAGTATTTTGTACATCATTTGTATTTATTTTATTTGAATAATTATATTTATTTATTTTCATTTTTAATTTATTTTTATTTGATCAATATACATAGTAATCAATATAAAACATAGCAGCATATACAGGCATAACTATTTAAATCCTCAAATATATCCTAGCAAAAAAGACTGCACCCCAACTCTGATTCCCTTTATCACACTTTAAACCAACATGAAAGGGAAATCACCAATTACAATTCAGTGACATCAGTTTCCAGGAGTAGTAAAAGAGACTTTCAAAAAGAAGGATGGAGAGATGTAAAATCTGGCTCAATTCAGCAGGAAACAAAGAAAAAGGGAGGAGGGGAAAGAAAAGGAAAGGAGGGGAAGCTCCAGTTGTTTCTTCATTAAAAAAAGAACACCCTTGCATCAACAGCTTGCCAAACTACAGGTGAAGCACAGAGATCTCATGTTCCAACTGAATGCAAAACTAGAGGACACAACTCCCCAGGAGAAAATGACTTCTTTGGTTGGTGGAGTGTCTGCCATTATACCCCCTCCCGAGAACTTTCCCCTCCACAAACCCTGCTGTGGCTTGATTCTTTTTGGACAAATTGTTGGGCAAAGATGGAGTTGTTTCTTCATTATAACATAAACAAACAAACAAACAAAACCCCTTCCCTCAACAGCTTGCCAGCAATCTTATAACATTCACGACTGATTTAAACTGATCCTGCCTCACTGCTACTCCCACTACCAACAGCTGCCTAGAGCCTGTTGTTTTGTTCAGCACAACAGGCTTAACTGCTAGTATGAGAGATATGAAACAAACATAAAGTGCAATATCTCTGATGGAATTACAAGATATGGATGTATATTCTGAACAGCATTTTTTGTAAAAATTAATGAACCTACTTTCATCCAGAGGAAGATGGGGCAGTATATAAATATGATAATAAATAAAGAAATAAAATAAATTATACAACATTATTTTGATTGATCTTTCCTGACAAAGACAAACATGAAACAAGGGACAACTGGGGTCCTGCAGGAAGGGACTTGGAATTTATGCTATTTATCAACTGAAATTTCCATTAATGAAATTTAAACTTTGTGTTTGAGCATTGCTTTATTTCCTGTATCATGACTGTTACATGGTACTTTACCATATACTGTTTTACAGTGACATCCGGTGGTATGTGATCAGTACTGCAGATTTCTGTATTAATGTTTGAGTTGTTTGCATTTTACACACTTATGATGTGATTCTTTTCTTTTGTTATAGTTACTTTGTTGAATTGGCATGAAGTTAATAGTATATGACATATAAAGGGTTTTTTTTGGTAATAGATGCTTAACTGAATTGTTTACACTTTGTAACTGCATCTTTGTGGGTACAGTTTTCTTTGCTCTCTTACTAATTACTACACTGTATCTTCTCTTTGAATTAGACAGTCCCCAAAAAAGATGCAGGAAAAGGAGGAGAGGCTAAGGGACTTTCAGGAAAGAGAAAGAAAAATGGTGGGGGAGGAGGAAATGAAATGCCTCACATAAGTCCTTACAGGTTCCCACTTTTATCTATATGAAATATTTTATACCAAGAAATCCAGCTTCTGAAGTTATTAATGCAGAAACTTGCATGCACATGAACAATGGTTTCAGAAAAACAAATTAATTCAAAACCTTTGCAACTATCCTTTTGACATTACATGATGGAAACTCCTCCTCTTAGATTTAGCTTTCTGAAGACTAGTTTCTGCTTTTGAAAGGCTCACAATAAATAAAGTCACACACTTTCCCTCAGTTCTGAACAACTTATTTCTACAATTCCTGGAAAGAGGTTTTGAGTCTATTGCTGTTTCTTCTTTTTCATTCACTTGAGAGATCTTGAGGTAATGCTGGTTAGATTAGCAGCTAAATGGTTGCATTATAGTGGAATGTTTCCTGTGAACAATATTTTATACTAGCAGGGCACCCGTGCTTCGCTCTGCATACTTCATCACAGGCTCTCTATGAATTTCGGGGTGACATTCAACATACTTCTTTATAGCCTGTTTGTGCACTTTGGGGTGACATGCAGCACATTTCCTCACAGCCTGTCTGTGGACTGATGGTTTCGCATATTTTGCAGCAGCTTCCTGTAGTTGTCTTTTTATAATGCAATGTGTTATTGCTCTCTTTCACCTGGTGGGCTCCAAAAGACATCATGTGGAAGCAGCCGTTGTATTTTCGGGATGCAGAAAGAAAGTGTTCTGCAATTGGATGCTGATGAGTGAGAAGGCTGTGAAGAGGTTCAGGGTAGGGTTGAAGGGCAGGGAGTTGGACTGTACCGCCACTGAAGCACATTCCTGGGGGCTCATCCCGCCACTTCAGAGCACGACATCAAGCACAGGGTGATCGGAGGGTTGTCTCCACAGTAATAAATCTGATGTCCATATGCAAAACCCGACAAATGTTTAGTAGTCCAAGGTGATAGTGTGGTTTGTAATCTGTTTTGATAGTATTTGGCTGTAGCAGCAGTGGTGTATCTGCCTAGGGAAAGGGGTACCCCTTATCCCCAGGCGCCACTCTTCTGGTCATGTGGGGGGTGCAAAATCAACCCCCCATGTGACCAGGAAGTTCTGCTGCCTTGTCGTTTTCGCATGCCTTGATCCCGTCCAAGGCATGCAAAAATGGGAGGACTGCCTTCTGCCTCCAAGCGCCTCAACCCTCCCCCCTCCCTCCCCCCCTTGCCGGATGGGCTCCCAGCTGGCAGTCTGCAGTCTCTTATGACACCCCCTCTCTGGGCAGGCCAGAAGAGACTGCAGTCCCAGCCTTGGAGACCTTCTTTTATAAGCACTGAGGCCGGGGGTAGGGCTTGGGGAGCAGGAAGTCCCAGATGCTACCCAAATAGTGTCTGAGATGCAGGGAGAGGGATACTGGCAGTGAAGGACACTACCTTTCTACTGCTTCAACCTGCTGAATTAATAGCAACCCAGGTAAGTGGGGAATAAACATCAGCTTGATACAGAGAAGGACTGAAATGTTCACCTTCATTTTTGAAAGTGAGCATTATGAGCTGTCAAGATTTATATACTAAGTCTCAGAAATACAATCTTTGGGGGCATTATAAGGCAAAGCTTGTCATCCAGTCTTGACACTAACTTAACCCTGGTTGGACGGGATCCCACAGTAGATTCAATAAATGTCAGAAAACACAACATGCAGAATTATATTCTGCTTCACCACAGAGGTCCTTGCAATTTACCAATCTTCCCTCCATATAAATTTCAACCATTATAATGATGCCTGAGAACTGGCAGAAGCTTTGGGTATAGAGACATGGTGGTGCATGGCATTATGTCATTTTGGAAAAAACTGGAAGTGATGTCGTGTCGCTCAAAGGATCACTGGAAATTCTGTGGTAAAATCATAGGGTTTTCAGTAGTTTCTAGAGCTGCATGACATCTCCTCTTAAGTTTTTGCTAGAAGTGATGTCACACTATGTCTGACATTGGCAATTTATTTTTCCCCTGCAGTCATGCTCAGAATAGCTGCAGATAACAAAGAGTGCTAGCGGGAGTCCTCCAACCATAGCAGTAGGTGTTTTGCTACTGTTATTGATAATAATAGCTTTTGCTCCAGAAATTAAGTTCTTTCATAAGGTAATCCTGCAGGTCTGACTTTCATCCAGCAGAGGGAACCAAACACCTTTAGTTGGGGGGAAAGACAGTATATGTATTGGTTCTAGTTCACTATGAAGACATTTCAGACCTTATAATTGCTATGGATGGCTTCATGATTTCATGTGACATCTCTATAGGAAATACCGAAATGTCTAGAGTTCAGGATGTTTTCCCACCTTTAGTTTAGGGACTGGACAGCTAATGATTCCAGTAATGTATATTTTATTTGAGAGTTTATATCACTATAGGGAAAATTTAATATAGGAAATCATGCCATAATCTTCAGTGAATAAAGTTAGTGGATCACGAGTTAACAATCCACAAGTATTTGTTTTAGATTGGGAAAAATGTTTGGGGAAGGGCAGCATGCTGTGTTTTGTTAGTTTCATTATTCATTAAGCACTACTGACTGGAACTCCCCCACCCCCTTCTGTGCTTGAAATCATTTTTGATGGGTGAAGAGTTATGCAGAAATTTATGCAGAAGTGCTGACAGAAAGGATTGTGTGTGTGCATCAAAAGTGATGCAGGGGGTGGGGAATGGAAATACTAAAAATGTTTGGAAATTTAATGAAGGAAGGGACAGGTTAAGAGAAAGTTATGGTAGCTTGAGGGGAAAGGGAATAAAGGAACATGTTTGTGTTATGTCTATGACTTAAGGGGAAATAGTATTTAATAAGGATGTGTCTTGGAGGAAATGAGGTACAGTTTGCAAAGTAATTAAGCAAAGTGGGACTTTGGGGAGAGATGCAGAGATAAAGAAGGCCAGGAAGAATGCTTATCTATGTACAGGACAGAAGCTCCCCCAGCTCCCCCTTTCAAACTCACCAGTTCTTGTCCTCAAAAGTGCACAATAGCATCCATAATTAGTTTAAGCATAATTAGCATAAGATGTCATCAAAAACTGACATCTGTTCCAGGAAGTGGACTCTGGATTGTTCAGCACATGTTAAATATGGAGTCTTCAAGCCCACAATATGAGTGCATTTGTCAGAGATCTGGCAACTCTATGATTCTATGAACTCAGTGACTTCTATGAACTCATTGACTTCAAGCTGCCACGCAACAGCCTTGGGGGCCTGAGGCATGTTTCTAGACGACTGCTTTAAAGGTGATCACTGCCAGTCTGTATACATTTTAAATATATATTTTTATTAATTTTATAACATCTACAATGAAAATACAACATGAGAAGGGAAAGACATTGGTGATCCAGGCATCTCAAACTACTTACAAAACAAGGGTTAATACTCCATAAACTACAAAGATTGTATATAACTAAATGATTTCCTGCCTGCACCCTGCTGTTGATCTTATCCATCACATTTCTTCATAGTTTATTCATCTTCAAGCCCAACTAAGTTTCCTCTTTGTGTGTGTGTACCTTTTTTGATTTATCAACTTCAAAATTGAGGCAATTCATAATAAATAAATAAATAAATAAATAAATAAATAAATAAATAAATAAATAAATAAATAAAATCTTATCATCCTAACCTAGTTTCCCATAGTCACAGTTTTTTATTTTTCTCCTTAACACAAACGTAAGTTCCCTCCCTTATTACCCTTTTCTTATTCCCCCATCCCTCCACTATTCCCCCCTGCCCCCTTCTCTTATAACAAAATTTACTCTCCTAGCTTTATTGTTTCTCTCCAATAGACCCATTTACTTCTTCTTCTATTGGATCTTTAATATTTTCGTTTAGAGACTTCTAAAATTTACTTACAGATCTCTTTGGCACTTGTTATTGAAATAATTCTTTGCTGCTATCCCTTGTAAGTAAAGAAAATCCCTTCCCATCTAAGCCATGCAAATCTTATCTGGTTCTTTCTCAAAATGTCCACCAGAAATGCATAGTTTTTCCTTTTCTGTAGGACTCTTAAGGGAATCTCCCTCATCTCAATGATGTCTTTATCCTCTGTCTTGATTGTTGATTTCCTGTGTGCTTCCATAATCTGCTCTGCCATTTCTTCAGAGTGGAAATAGATGACAATGTCTCTGTATGGTCTTTTCACTTTGTTTTTTTTATGTGACAGTAAATTTTCTCAGTCTGGGACACCATATCTTATTATTTTATCTTCAAATGATTGTCCAGGACTGAGACAATTTTCTTATTTAACTCCTCTTTTGCCGGATTTGAAACTCACTGGTAACTATCTCAGTCACAAAGCCTTTTCTTTGATATTCCAATTGAAGAGTGTATTTTAACATTCAGTTATATAGAGTCCATTTCTTGCTTTAAGGATTTTACTTTTGCTTTGGTCTTTTACACTTTCGCCTCTATGTGCTACTTTCTGGAATTGGTCATTCATCTCATTTATGAGATGTAACATCGTTTGTGGCATGTTGTTACTGATAGAGTCTTTCAGGGAGTGTAATTCTGCCTTAATACTTAACATACTGGCAGATTTGCTCTTGAGGCTTACTGTTATTTCAGTTAATTCAAGGGATACAGAACCCTTTTTGGTTGCTGCTATGTCCATAAGATCCACTAGATATTTCTGTTTCCACAGTTTCAGTAACTTAATACAGGATTCAAATTTCTTCTCTGTGTGGTGATGTAAAGTAGTTTCTTTTCCAGTTTTGCTTTGGCGACCAGCCAACAGAAAGGGTAGAAGATCTGAAGTTTTTGACTTAAAGCAGCTTTCTTACATAAATGCTTTCTCCTCTGGGAGTATCTTTCAATATAGTTTTCTTTAGACTCTTTTTCTGCATTCTACAGACATTCATAATTCCATGTTGAGAGCTGAGGATCCTCCCCCCACCGTTCCCCTCCATCCAAAGTTCGAAATGCAGGGGAATTGGTTCCCCAAACAGCCTCCGCATGTTGAGAGCCCAGGATCTCTCCTCATTCCCCTCCATCTAAGGCGTGAAATGCAGGGGAAACAGGCTCTGCACTCCCTCAGGCTCCTGCTCACTGAAGACCATGGTGGGAACCACTGGGAGAATCAACCTCTCTCCCAATCCCTGTGGCTACCACATGTCAAGGACAGTGAATGTGCCCAGAAGCTTTCCCCTTCCGAGCTCTGTGCTCTTCTGGGTCCAAGTTTGCACAACACCAACTATGCATAAGCATAAGCATTTTATTGTCATTGTGCACACACAACGAAATTTACAGCAGCATTCCTCGATGCACACAATTTCAGACTCATACTATGGCAGGACATCTTGGGGAGACACATGGAAGGACCCTCTCCCACAAATTCTATTTACCTGAGTCTAGGGGACTTGGAGGAGGGTGAATGTTTGCCTCATTTTTCTTTGTGAAGAGCTCCTCTGATTCTAGGGCAGGGGGATTCTGGTGGCAATAACCACTTGTTCACTCCAAACCATGTGGCTCTCATGATGCAAGAGGCTGGTGTTCCTGTCTTCCCTGACAATCCTTTTGAGCTCTTTACAGAAGGGGCAGGTCACCCTGTCATCCTGTTGTGTTGCACAATAGGCTTGTATTCTCACTGCAATCTTGGTGTGGCATTGGACAGCAGTCCTGCTGTGATCCCAACTCCTTATCTCTGCAGCCACCTTAGCGAAAACATCAATATTCCTATGGCTGTTGGTAAGGCCTGCTGGACAGTCCTCTGGCCCCAGATCCCAATCAGGTCCCTGGTTTCTGCCTCCTTCCAGGCAACACCTCTCCCTGGTACTTTGGTAGAGTGGTAGACCCTAACAGCAGCATCACAACTTGTGCCAGTCATCGTCATCCATGCATGCCAATCGTTCAAAACCACACTAGCAGTTGCTGCCAACTCTTCCTTAACCCTAAAATCAAACTGGCTGTTTCCTACCCAAGGTCTGTTTCAGGCCATTGCCACCCCCACAAAAAGGCTGTGCTTCTGATTGGCCGACCCACAGTGAATGGGAGGAAACGAAGCCCCCCTTTTTTTCCAGTTCTGGAGAGAACCTGGTGCAGGTCTCAACATGGCAAGCAGCAGCAAAAAATAATGGAGCACAGTATTACATCACATCCCCACTCACCTCATATTTTTGTAGAAAATGAGAGACACCCCCCCACCTTGATATGCCCAATAACATTCCGCCGAAAGTGCACATCTCCCTAGCTATGCACTCCGAGCAACCAGTATATATAGAGAAAAGAAAATGGGAACATTTTGGGACTCGACTCCTGATTAACCCAGGTGAGATGGCACCTGGTTGATACCCTGAGTAGAAAACGTGCTTGGGGAAATGTTTTGGGAAGGGGGGACTGCAATTGTTGGTGGTTCAACAGAGTTGAAAACTGACATGTCGGGGGGGGGAGATCAGGGGGCAGATGGTGGGGTGGGGAGATCAGGCAGCTGGGTGGGAAAAATAAACTGGTTCTGCTCCCGTGGTGTTTGCATGGTAGCAGGTTCAACATGGGATTTTTGAAAATAATCTTTTTTTAAAATCCCAGGGGAGGGAAAAATCACTGGACAAACCTACTTTAGGACCAGGAACTATGCAACTTCTTGGCCAAACTAGGATATTTCCCTAGCCCCACCTGGGATATTTGGACCATGCTGAAACGACCTCTACCATACAAAGAGAGAAAAGATGCTTTTCTTTTGGGAGAAGACTGAGGCAAAGGAGGTGTTGAGTAGTTTTACCTTTTCTCTGTCCCCTGTTAGCATTTTGCCATCTTCTCCATGCAGTGACCCTATTATATCCTTTTTCTTTCTTTTGTTATGGACATAACCAAAAAACCCTTTTTTATTCTTTTTAAGCTCTTTGGCAAGCTTGAGCTCATTCTGCACATTAGCTTTTCTCACTTTCTCCCTACACATCCTTGCTATTTGTTTGAATTCCTCTTTGGTGATTTCCCCATTTTTCTATGTCTCCTTTCAATCTTAGCTCAGTTGAAAGTTCGTTAAACATTCATCCTGGTTTCCTTAGACACCTCCCATTTTTTCCTCATTGGAACTCTTTGCTTAGTTCTCCCTATAAACTTTGGGCTATTATCTCTACCACTTGATGAACTTCTGCCCACTTGAATACTGTCTCCCTTCCCCATATAACTCTATTTAAAGCCCTTCTGATCAGGTTTGTGAGCCTCCTAGCAAAAATGTACCCACCTGCAGCTATAAGGTGCAACCCATTCCTTGCCAGTAGTCCATCTTCATGAAACTGCACACCACTGTCCAAGAAATAAAAACATTCCTGACAGCAGTATTTGTGAAGCCAATTGTTTACCTCCACTATTCTTCTTTTCCTCCCTAGACCATGTCCTTCAAACTGGGAGTAGAGATGAAATGGCAACCTGTGCATCCAATCTTTCAGTTTTCTTCCCAGGGCCTCAAGATTCCTTGTGATGTCCCTATAGCTACCTCTTGCAGCATCATTTGTTCCCATGTGGATCAAAAGGAATGGATAACAGTCAGATTCTTATCCTCTGAGCCTGATCCTTGTCATCACTGAGGAGGGAGGCAACTTCAAATTAATTCTGTAGCTTCAAACTCACAGAATGCCTCCCTGATCCCTGTACTTTTATGTGTCATATTCCTTCAAAAGCCCACCTCCTGTGTTTGAGAACTGCCCTCCTCCTCAGAGGAATCTCCTGTGTGTTCCTCAGTCAGTACTGTCTACTCCACTTTGTCCAGGAAACCATCATTCTTCTTAATGTGCTGAAGAGTAGACACTTGTGCCTCAAGCTGCTGGATCTTCTCTTCCCAGAGAGCAACCAACTTACACTTGCTGCAAGTACAGGGACATTTTGTGCATCTCCAGGAGATGGAAATAATTGAACATTCTATTTAGAATAAGAATTTGTTCCAGGGACAGATGCTGTCTTGTATAAAAATGCTGTTGGCAGAAGCAGTTTATTCTTGTGAGGAGTATAATATCGGAGCAGCAGACTCTTGGGAGCACTCTCTTCAGTGAACTAGAAAATTGCACCTTGTAATTTTTTAGTTTGCAGAAGGGGCCTGGCGCTATCACATGAATTTGCTATTGCTATGTTACACTGCTCAGATGAGTAGACGGCTCTGGTGAGTGGTGTTTTTATGCAAGTTGGACTGTGATGTATTGAGCTCTCAACAGTGCAGAGAAAGGGAGAGCCTGCCTAAAGCCATTTGTAATCCAGATCTTGTTAAAAGAGAGAAAACTACCTTTAATGTACAGGGGCCAAGCCATACACCACTGGATCTTCCATCTTTTCATTTAAAAAAAAAGTTTAAATCAGTCATGTGGGGCTGGAATGTTGATAACAGCATCAGTCCTGGGACTAGGCTATTCAACTTTATCCTGTAGGTAATTTCCCTAGGCTAAATCATTCCTTGTAGGATGGAATTTTTTTTTAAAAATATTACGTTTAAACAAGCCTATTTTTCCAAGAACTTCAGAGCACTCATGCAGCATGTATAGCTTTCCTTGGCCTATTTTACTGTCACAGCATTCTCTAAGGTAGGCTAGGTCGAGAGTGTAACTCGTTCACTCAGTGAGCTTCTTGACAGAGTGGGGATTTGAGTTCAAGTTTCCCAAGATCTAGTCCATTTTCCCTCACCTGGATCTTTGAGCACAGGATGACTTAGACTGGAAATCCAGTGTGCCAAAGCCTTCTCTCCTAGTGATCCTGGTCCAGTCAAAATTGCAACCTGTAACTGCTTTAAGGTAAAACTGAAATTTTTGGGTGACCTACTTATGGGTTTTTGGTTATCTTTAGGAGTTAGACCACAAACTTATTTAATGTTATGCTCCTTTTAATATTTAGAGATACTTCACATGACATTATTAACCATGTGCTAAATAGACATAATGATATTGGAAGTACCTCGCCCAACAAATCTCCATGCAGGTTGGAATTCTGCTCTAGGAGTATGGCCATAAAACACTCACTGCGGGAAATTTACGAAAACTATAAAAGCCAAAAATGGGATAGCCTGCCCACATCTTACTTTACGTTAAAAACTCAATTAGCATTGCAACTACGGACTAATCAACAAGAGGCAATTGATCGTTGCTGGAATTCCTTGATTCAATCAGTACAGGACAACGACTCTAGAAGATTCTGGAAAATAGTCACTGGTGGGCTTAGAGATAGCAGCATCCTTCCTTCTAGTATCTCAAGATCACAATGGTATGAGGGTTTTTTTGGAAACAATGGGGGAGTGCCAGAATTCTCATTCCACCCTGGTTCATGTTCTACCTTCTGACAACCCCTGGCCTCCCGTGTCCTCTCTTGAGATTGGGAAACTTATAAGCCAACTTAAACGAGGTAAAGCTGCTGGTCCTGACACTCTTCTTCCAGTGTTGTTTATAGGATTTGGAGAACGGTGGTCCCTTCTATTGGCACAATTGTTTAACACGGTTAACCAAACAGGCATAATTCCCACTGTGTGGAGCTACTCAATTATCATCCCTATCTATAAGAAGGGTGGCCCTAACAGATCCATCAATTATAGACAATCAGTCTTCTCTCGGTCTTGGGAAAACTTTGTAAATACCTCCTTGGGAAATTAACTGATTGGATTGTTGATAAAATGTCATAGGAAGGAACAAATTGGATTCCAAAGGGATAAGAATCAACCCTCGACCACTGCCTGGTGTTAAGTTGCTTGATAACCAAATATAAGAGGAAAAAAGAGCCCCTTGTATGCAGCCTTTATTGATCTCGAGGAGGAGCATTTGATTCTGTTAATAGAGAGAGATTCTCTGGAAGAAACTCAGCAGCCAAGGTGTAGAGCCAAGGTTGCTTGAATTAATTAAGATCCTGCACACAAACACCTATTGCCCGTGAGATGTAACATGGAGGATTGTTAACCCCAAAATTCAAGTTACTAAAGGGTGAAACAAGGTTGCGTATTGGCTCCTACACTCTTTAAGCTCTTTATTAACAATCTAGCTTCCACACTAAAGTGAGACCCAAGTACGCAGCCCAACTCTGGGCTCAACTTCCATACCCCTGCTTCTGTTTGCTGATGGCCAGTTGTACTTTCTCAGCTCACGAGTGGGACTAAGGAGAGCTTTAGAGTGTTGTATAGAATACTGCACACCAACGATTTGCAACTTAACTTAGATAAATCCAAAATTGTGGTATTTACCCATAAAATGGAAAGCCACCAATTGGCGGATGATAGGCCACAGTAGTTTGAGCAGGTGCAGTCATATAAATACCTAGGGCTTACCTACCATCATAGGGTCTCCTGGACACTACATAGGAATCGAGGCCATCTCAGCTAAATTAAGTGCCTCAGCCATTACTCGCTTCCTCTATGGGAAAGGCGAGGATACATCCCTGCAGCGTTGAGAGCATTTAATGCCAAAGTGAGTCAACAAATCCTTTATGGGATCCCCATCTGGATAGGGGCATGGAGCAGAGGTTGAAAGGGTCCAGTCGTACTTTCTGTATAAAATCCTTGGCTTGCCCCATTATATTCCCTATGCGGCCCTGTGCTTAGAAACAGGCCAGCATCGGCTGGAAACTCTGGCCTGGTGCTGTACATTCAAGTTTTGGGCCAGGATTTGTTTTAATCAAGGTGAACTGGACTATACATCCCAGGGACGCTCCATCCTCCACACAACCCAGTGGTGGGTTAAAATCGAAGCCAAACTTAATGAGTTGGGCATTTCCTTGGAGGACCTGCTAATGCTAACAGAGCAGGAGGTCTATGGGGCTATCAAGAAGAGACTTTTTGACAGAGAGGTTCGACAGATGCTAGAGGAAGCGAATAAAACCTGTTCCCCGATCTCTCTGGGAATACCCGTGGATGGATTAATTGTAGCCCAGTACCTTTATCTCCTGGTTGAGGCCCGGTGGCGTAGAGCAATCACCTTAGCTAGGTGTAATGCCCTGCCTTCTTCCTTTAGCCTTGGACGCCACCTTGGAATCCCACATAAAGAAAGAAAATGCCCGTGTGGCATGGGTTCTGTGGAAACAGTATCTCATATGCTGTTGAATTGTCCTTTTTATGAGATAGGTAGGAAGAAGCACATAATCCCCTTCCTGCATGGAAGTGAATGCATTACAGATAAACAGAAGGTTATATATCAGTGGTGGTGAACCTTTGGCACTCCAGATGTTATGGACTACAATTCCCATCAGCCCCTGCCAGCATGGCCAATTGACCATGCTGGCAGGGGCTGATGGGAATTGTAGTCCATAACATCTGGAGTGCCAAAGGTTTGCCACCACTGTTATATATCTTTTAAACAGCCACAACTACGAGCTGTTGGAAGCGGTGGCTAAATTTTTAAATGGGGTTATTTTAACTCGTCAGAAATTGTAAAGTTGTAAAGGCTGTTATTATCTTGCTAAGTTAATCTTAAACAATTTATATGCCATTAAAGGTATTTGAAATCGAAATCGATATTGGAAGTACAAAACATTTCTGTAAAAACAAGAGTGACATGCAGTGGGAAGCTGCATTAACTTATCAATAGTGGATTCTGCCCAGCATATGTATTATTGAATGGTTGTAGTCATTAGAAAGGAAACCATTTTCCTTTTTCCTGTTCACGTGTGTGCCCTTCATTCGTTCAGGCAGCAATTGGAGCTCATGGAACCAATCTGGGTTGCTTTTGAGCCTACAACACATGCATAGCTGTGCAAGGCAGACAGAAAGAACTCCCCCCCCCATCCAAGCCAATTATTCCACAATCCAATTGACTACACCTGCATAACTGCGCATGTGCAACACATAAAAGAAAAGAAAAAGAAAAAGGGACTTCCCTGCAATGGCTGGACAATAATGAAAGTGTTGCTGTAGATCTATATGGTGGTCATAACTCGCTGCCACATGGAGAAACTTGTAGACTGTTGGGTGCCCATGCTTGGGGAACTTGTACACTGTTGGGTGCCCACAACCTGCACAGAATGGCGGACAGGCAGATTCTCCTTGACAATGGATGTCATGCAACCTGAAGTGAATGGGTAGAAGGAAGGGAAATAAAGTATCTCCTGCCTGTTGTGTTTGTGTGGGAGGACCTCCAACTGGGATTTTGCAAGAGGATTGCTAGTTTAGCAATTTTTGAAAATCCTGGGTTGAGGGGAATAAAATGGGCCAAACTCGTTTTGGGAATGGGACCAGTGCAAAGTCCCCCCACAAATGGTTTATATAACATCCTACACCTATTTGGCCTATGTGGAATCCACCATAGCGTATAGCGTATATATAATTACTATTCAAAAACAAATTGTTGCTTAATGGTTGATATTTTGCACTGGAGACAAGGTTATGATGTGCCAACATGGCAAGAGTCCTTAGGGGATGGGGCGGTTAAGAAATGCAATAATAAATAAAATAAATAAATAAAGATGAAAGTGTGCATATTTGAGTAAAGTGTGAGGAGAAACAGCTTTACAACAAATTTTAATCTTCTACCTGAAACTTATTTTGCACTATCAAGTTCTATATATGAAACATTTGGAGAAGAGTATGGGAATATTCATAGCTTGGGAAGAATACACCCTGAAAGTGAATTCAGGAACAGTCTCATGGCATAGGCAGGGATGGGGGAAGAGAGATTTAAGTAAGGGGAGCAATATTGTTAGCAAATTTCAAAGACCTAAAGGTAGTCCACTGTGCAAGCACTAAATTGTTACTGACCTATGGGGTCACATTACATCACCATATTTAATCGGCAGGTTATATTTATGGGGTGGTTTGCCACTCTTCCCCAGTCATCTACAATTTACCCCAGCAAACTGGATATTCATTTTACAGACTTCAGAAGGATGGAAGGCAAAGTCAACCTTGAGGAGGCTAAACTCAGATTGTGAGTAAAGCTTTAACTGCACTACTGCAGCTTACCACTCTGTGCCATGGGGTCCTTTCAAAGATCTGTTTTTGGATATATTAAAGATAAGTTGCAAAGACAGAAGTGTATTTAAGAAACATTTTTGTAATTAGTTTTTATGCCTTCCTACCCTGTTTCCCCTAATACAAGACATCCCCGAAAAATAAGACATAGTAGAGGTTTTGCTGAAGTGCGAAATATAAGGCATCCCCCGAAAGTAAGACATAGCAAAGTTTTTGTTTGGAAGCATGCCCGACGAACAGAACACAGAAAAATAAGACATCCCCTGAAAATAAGACATAGTGCATCTTTGGGAGCAAAAATTAATATAAGACACTGTCTTATATTCGGGGAAACACAGTATATGAGAAATGCTCCTAAAACAATACCCTCTGGTCTGAAATATGTGGAAGGTTTCTACCCCCTAATAAACAGTGCCATGTCAGATGCAGAGACAGCTTATTTAAGAAAAAGTGGAGGACTGTGCAGTGTCAAATGAGAAACGTTAAAGGGTCTGCAATGTGAAGAAGAGAAGGTTTTTGGTAACATGGCTCAGGACAATTAACTTCTGGCAGTTTGGCGCATGGGTATGGCTCTGGAAGGGCAAGGGGAAGGGGGCTAGGGAGCTATGCTTTCCCCTTGGGAATGGCAACAGTGGCAAGAGGCGAGCACCCCTGCCGAACTGGGCCAAAGGGGAACATCTCTGGTCAGGAAGGGCCCCGCAGTAGAATGAAGCTCAGGATGGGGCACCCGCCCTGCAGAGCATTTAGCACAGTGGGAATTGTAGTCCATGAACATCTGGAACATAGGTTTGCCACCAGAGTTTTAGCATGTTGCCACATGACCAGATCCAAAACCATGCTTAGCCTTACGCTTCTGCTCAATAAAATGGCTATGGCCAATTTATTACCCCAGCAATGGAGTAGTGTGTATTATTGGTAAAGGGGTTGACACAAAAGAGATCCACCCTCGGACAGCAACATGGCTCAGGGCAATTAACTTCCAGGCAAACATTCCTAACAGATAAAATTGAACATGAATTTCAAGCCATGATGAGTTTGCTCATGTACACGTGGAACTTGCCTGCTACGTATTTTGGCTGTAATGATTGGCTTTCCTCTCTACAGGGGACTGGAGATGTTTTCAGCAAGGATCTGGGAAGCTCATTGTGCTGACTGCCACTAAAAAGGCTCACAAAGTGTAATCCGAACTGACTTGTTATACTTTTTTGACAAGGAAGAATTGCATTGAAGTTAATTGTAGTTTCCAAGCAAGAATCTCCCACAGAGTGTTCCTAACATTGTAAGAATTTAGCTGCTAGGTGTTTCACCAGCTTCCTTTGAACTGATTGTGTTGTTGGAAAATTACAGCCCCACTGAATCCAAACAATTAAATAATACACATTCAAAGAGTGTCTCTCTCTCTCTCTCTCTCTCTCTCTCTCTCTCTCTCTCTCTCTCTCTCTGTTTGTGTGTGTGTGTGTGTGTGTGTGTGTGTGTGTGTGTGTGTGTGAAGTTAATGTTTAAGTGACAGGCAGGTAAATCAAAGCTAGGGAATGGCATTGTTAGGAGTGTTGAGAATTGCTTGTAGAAAGGAGGATGGGCCATAAGGTCTCCCTTCCCCCCCCCCTTCCTCTGTTCTCTTCCTCCAAAGAATTTTCAGCACAGTTTAGACAAATGCTGGGGGTTTGGGGGGCACTGCCTGGGGATGGTGCAGTTTGAGGGGGGGATGTGGCATCACTTCAGGATGATAAGCTAGGAATTTCCCCAATGAAGACCATAAGGAAATGTAGAAAATTGTAACTATGGAGTGTGCTGATCTTGATAGCCCAGGCTAGCCTGATCTTGTCACATCTCAGAAGCTAAGTAGAGTCATTCCTGGTTAGTAGTTGGGTGGGAGACCACCAAGGAAGTTCAGGGCTGCTATGAAGAGGAAAGCAATGGCAAATCACCTCTGTTCATCTCTGACCTTGAAAGTCCTACTGGGTCACCTAGGTTGGCTGCCACTTGATGGCACTTTATACCACCAACTACAGAGGCCATTTTCCTCCCATTTTCCTCCCATTTCTCAGCTTCTTGAAGGTGTAGGATTGGGTCCAAAAGAGTGATTTATCTACTGTGGGCAGACCCATGGCAAGCCTCTTCCTCCAGTGTCCAAATTTACTGTTTGTTCTTTGTGGTAGGATCCTTTGTGGTAGATTCTCCCTCTCCTTTTGCTGCATTGTAAAGTGGAAAAAATGAATGGTTCACCAGCAATTCAGAGTAAATGCTGGATTCCCATATGGAACTTTAAAATAAGTATAATCTAGTTCCAGCGAATATCCAATATAAACAATTTTATTGCTCCATTGTATGGCATTATGGCTTACTGTGCTTCTATATTTCTAGTTTTTAAAAATTCTGTGAAACACCACATTTACTGATGATGATGAATTATTATTACCAGCACAAGTAGATCTTTAGAAGACAAAAACTACTTTTTTGAACTGGTAAAGAGATTTGGGAAACTTGACATTGTATGTTTGTTGACATTCTTGATTTTTAAATAAGTATTTTGGGCCTACCACTTTGTCATATTCATGTTATTGTTTTTGGAGTACTATAAGGAAATCATGTGTGGCAAAACGGGCTTGCTTTGCCTGGCAGGCCCTATTCCACTCTCTGCACTCTACCAGGGGTTGCCAACTTTTCCTGGTGAGGGCTAGCTTTCTCTCTGGGTAAACCGCTGCCACCACCTGATCATTTGAGGACTGCCCGCTGCGGAAGATCAGGATTCCCCAGCTTCCTTTCCAACCATGAGACCTCTGCCTCAGTTTCCCTTGGTCCCCCTCTCTTGGGGTCCACAGGGCAGGTTGGAGGTCCTGGAGGAAAAGCTGCTCAGCCTTTCTTCCCCTTCTATTTAGATAGCACAATTAAGACAGTGGAGCATTCGTGGTGCAGAGAACCATTCTCCACATCTAAGATTTAAAAGTATTTATTAAAAATAAAAATGCCTACCAATATATTTTAGCACAGCACCAGATGGAGCAAGTGTTTCCAAAACAAAGGTGGTGAAACCCGCAAATCCCCTGCCCCTATCTCTTAACATACCCTAGCTAGCAGTAGTTGAACATAGGGTAGGCATCTAAAACTTAGAAGGTTGCAATTCTCAAAGAGTTCACATTACCTGACTGAGCACATGGTCCAAAAATGGCTGGTGCTTTCACAGCACAGGTAAGAGGTCTGTTTCCCAGCAGAAGGAAAGAGAGAAGAGACCTCGCCCCTCCACTCCCAGCAATTTATCAGATCCCAGACCCCACCCTCCTTTGACCTGGTCAGGCTGGGTCAAGATATCCTTTCCCCCTAGGTCAGGTAGCATTTCCTGATGGTTCATCTGGAATCTCTAAAGTCCTCCAAATCTATGATACCTGATGTAAGGTGGGGAGGAAAAAAAGAAAAAAAAAGGGAGGGGAGCCATTTATCCACAGATGCTATCATGATAACAGGTTCCTTTATTATTATGTTGGCCCCTTTATAATTATGTTAGTGGAAATTTTGTCATCATTTTGATGCTAGTGCATATGGAGATGTATGCGTGCTATTTCTGCTATTTCAGCTTCACTGGAACACAGAGAAGGTTTGGTCGTTTCCCTCTCCCATGTTCTGTCTGAATATATTGAAGTCTGCTCTCTCCTGTCTTTTGTATTTTCTTATTCTTTTGGTTCTTCAGGAAAAAGGTTGTTATAGCAGAGAGTGCATCCTCGTTGCTTGATGAATCATACCTCATTGCGCTTAAATAATTGATCATGTGCAAAAGTGTTGCAGCACATGCATGCTATTAGTGCATTCATATTCATGTTGCTCTCAGTAGATTTGTGGCACTATGCAACATCTGCAACAACTTGCATAGTGGTTAGAGTGTCTGAGAAGGACCTGGGCCCTCGCAATCTGTCAGCCTAACTTACCTTTACAGGGATGTTGTTGTGAGAAATAAATAGAGGAGGGAGGAAGATGTGAAAAATCTGCCTTGGGTCCCCAGTGTGGTTGCCAACCTTCAGGTGGCACCTGGGGATCTCTTGCTATCACAATGGATCTCCAAATGGCCAAGATCAGTTCCCCTGGAGAAAATGGCTGCTTTGGAGGGTGGAGTCTATGCATTATACCATGCTGAGGTCCTCCCTCTCCCCAAACCCTCCCCTCCCCTCCCCTCCCCTCCCCAAGCATCACCTCCAAAATCTCCAGGTATTTCCCAACCAAGAGCTGGCAACCATAGTTCCCAATCAGGGAGAGAAATGGTGTATACATATTTAAAGATTTGTTTGTTGCCAGCAAGCAAGTTGAGGATTGTGGCTCTTCTATGTAAGAAAAAGAACAACATGGAAACATGCAGTTGAGGCTATTTGTAAACCCACTGAGCACAATACCAGTGAACTTATAATCATCAGCAAGGAACTAATTTAAATTAAGCTAGTTAAAGGAAAGCTAATTAAAATAAGATTTTAAAATGCATGCTTAATTGAAATGTAGAATTAGCTAGAAAACCCAGTATGCAAATAGAAGTTTCAAAGATGAGTGAAAATAATAAAAGTTATAATCAAAAAGCTCTAGCTGTGCGTCTTTAGAAACATCAAGCAAATCTCAGTAATTGGCAGTAGCATGGATTAAAGCACACCAACCAAAGGGAGTTTCTGAAATCAGAATTACAACCTCTCAGTATCTGTGTGTGAGATGTCACATCTAAGCATTTATTAGATATAGATGATGTATTTAAGGCTTCTGAACTGTTTTAGTTTAAGAAAAAGCAGAGTTCATTCATAAGAATTACAACTAGGAATTCCTGCCGGGCTGTTGCTAGAACAGTCTCCCCCCTGCCAAAAGAAACCCAACCAGGAGGGTGGAGGAGAGGCCAATTATTGTTTCACTTCCTCTTTCAAAGATACCAGGCTACCACGTTGAAATGAGAGAGGTCTTTGTTAGCATTTGTATATCAAAAAGATATTAATGCTTTTCAGCATCAAGGGCATGAAGTCATGACCTATTGGTTCTTGGAATGGATGGCCCGACTTGCAATGATTTTTCTGCTCTTGAAGAGGAACTGAGATCTTGCTCTGACATTAAACGGGTCACGTAAATAAACCGCTTCTGTTAGCAGTTATTTATTTACACAAGTGTGCTACCTATTGATCATGGGAACCAACATCGATGACAAGCTTCATGTGACTATAAATTTTGTCCTTACGGTTTACCAAGAAGTTGTCGTTTCTTATTGAAAAATGTTTGGGAAATAGAGATCTACTCTTGGAACACTAAATTACATTATTTAGTTCAAATCTGAAGATTAGTTGCCAAAGCAAGGTCACTTGTTTCAAATACTGTGGCTTCATACTGTCCAGAAGTTTATTAAAAATGCCTTTCATATTTCTTCACAGATAGTCTAAGGATTAAATACCATGCTTTGAAGGTCAAAAGATCTTGGAATGTATACAAATTGAGATAACAAAGAATGGAGAACATTTATATTGGAATGGTCTGAGGAGTATTGCTGCTGTGTAAAGCATAATTGTACTAGCTGACTGACAGAGAACAATTGAAGATTGCTATTGTTATTGCTATTTAATGCCAGGCTTAGTCTCACACTTCGGTCGTTTCTGCATGGCCGCCCCTGGGTCACTGTTTGCACAGCTGCTGCTGCTGCAGCACAGCAGTGCCATGCTCTCCCCCACCCCCCAAAATGGCAGGAAAATGCTACTTCCAAAACTCGCTCCAAGTTTTTTTGAAAGTTGAGCAAGTTTTTTGGAAAGCGGTGTCTTCCTGCTGGTGCCATGCAAAGGGCACTGGTGTGAGGGCGCAGCTTTCAGGCACCCATGGGTGTCAGAGGGCAGTGTGGACATGTCACTTCCTTCCTCTGGAGTCTCAGAGGGAAGACAAGGTAAACAAAACACTCAGACCAGAGGCTGCTCCTCTGCTGTTTGCAGCAGCTTCAGGGACCTTGCAGCTTCAGGGACTTTACAGCAGCTTCGGGGACACACGAGACCGTGCGAACGGTCCCATGGCTCCACCAGCAATAATTGTGCTGGTGGACAGCTGTGTCTTTTGCCGTGCAGAAATGGCCTTTGTTTCTTGCTTAGTTTTGGTGCCAGGGAATGGCAGAATTGTCTTTCTTGCTGAGGAGGGTATTGGTGCTCACACTGGATATCGAGTGGGAGGTACAGCAGCAGGAGAAGAACACAACAGAACAAGAAAAAGGACAGACAATGATGGGCTATGCCTCCTCCATCCAGAGGATTCTGAATGCCCTATTAATTACCCAGTCATCAGCCATACTAGTCTAAAAGTACAGCCACAAAACCTAGGAAACAATCCATATAATACCTGATAGACAGTTCTGAAGATCTAAAAACCTTGCACACTATTATGTGACTTTAGTCCTAATACAATTATTCTGTGAATTGTTTTCTGTGTTTTTGGACTGTCCAGTAGTCCATTCAATGCTGGGTTGGGAAAAGTTGGTTATTAATTAGGGCTTTAATTACTAAATGTCAGGGTTCAACATGCCTGCAAGTTACTTCCACCAGCCTTGAAATCCATCCCTTTAGGTAGGTGAACATGTCTACAGAATAGTGAGAAAACAAATATTCTAGCCATTTCCAGGGCAGAGTGAGGTGTGTGAGGATGAGCTGGATGTGTATGAGAGTACATGTGTTGTGTGGTAGCAGTGGGTGAGGCACAGAGAGTGAAAGTTACCTGCGTGTGAGGGGGGAACCCCACCTGACGTCTCACATGGCAAAGTGTGTATGTGTTTCACTTCCACTCATATTACCTAACAGTATTACCTATTTACTGTTTTCAATGCTCATCTCTGCCCATCTGCACGAACATTGTAAGGGCGTACCAACCCCTCAGGCCACAGACATGCTGCACAAACATTCTAAGGGTGACAGTTAAACACAGCCAGCTTCATGGCCTGGTGCACCAGGAAAAAGACGTTTTACCTGGCTCAGGTATGGACTTTTGGTGATTTGAAGGTCCGATTACCTGCCTGCAACAGGGAGGAACGTCATGTGAAAATTTGGGGGTGATCCGTCCAGTCGTTTTGGCGTTAGGGCATGACTAACTAAGTCACTGTTAGCTTTTTAAATATATAGATTCTTGAGAATACAGTGTCGCCAAAGACCTCTACCTGCTGACTCATACACATATGCAGGACCAGGATGAAGAGCCTTTGAGGAAGATAGTAGCACAAAAGTTTCTTTGCTCTTTCTGCTTTTCAAGTCAACTGAAATTCACAGACTGGATTAACCATTTCATATTTTGCTTATTACAAGGTGGATTGCTTCTATTTATTGATATATTTCCTGAACAAGATGCCTCTTGATTACTACACCAAGCAAAACACTCTGTTTTTCAACTGCAAAGATGCTTATGCAATCCTAAACAGAGTTACACTCTTCAAAGCCCTTGGAAGTCAATGGACTTAGAAGTACGTGACTCTGTTTAAGTTGGCATTGATAGAAGCATAATTTAAAATTTTGCACCTCATATTTCCCACAGCTTTTTTTTTTAACAGAACTATCTACTTAGAGACAAGATGGGCAATTGTAAAATTAATGGCTGGTTCTTTTCTAGCCGGTTGGCAATCTGAATAATTTCTCACAGCATTGTTCAATGTTTTTAATCTGTTCCTCAACACCACTGGCTCAATTAGAAATGAAATAATTTAACAGCAACTTAGAGTCTTACAGTTGGTTTGGTTTTCAAGTAGTGTAAATCTTTTCCAGCAAACATTCTTACACATGCCACATTGCTGCATAGCATTATTGCATGGGTTTTGGCCCCAAACCACTTCAGTTTGTCACCTGGCTTCCATACGCTCTCTTAAGCCATTAGTTTTTGCCTCACTTTTCTTTCTTGGGTTTTTTCCTAATTCTTTTGGGACCATTTTTTGCCTCAATATTTTTCTAAAACTGATTTTGAGTTGTGCTTGTTTCCATGGGTAATGTTTCCTATGTTTTTATTTGTTCCATTCACTTCCAGTGAACTTTTAGCTGATTAAACCATGTTGGCCATGGGACAACACCTCCCAACCTCAACCCCCCTCCCCCAGAAATCTGGGTTTCTTAGTTGTTGAAGTTTCATTGTTTTTGTTCCATTGTTTTGTTTGAAGTTTTGTTTTAGTCTATATACTCCTGTAGTTATGTCACTATAAGATCATTGCTCTTCCAGGTCTGTGTCTATATATGTCATGACCCCCAAGTTCTAAGTTTTAGACTACAGATGTATATCTTACTTTCCTGATTCCTCTATCATTTCCAGATGTCACCATTCCAAGTGTTCTTACATACCATAACTTAATTGTTGATGAGATATTGATTGTTGATGAGATATTCATCAACTTCCTGTACCACCAAAATCAAGCTCTGTCATTAAGAATTTTGCTGTTAAAAACTTTGCTTTTTCAAAGAGATGATGTAATGAAGCCACCCGGTGCCGCTTTGCTCTCTGCTTGCATCTCCTCATGAATAATCACTAAATTGGAAGTTAATGCTGATTCTGTAAGTGCACCAGTAAAGTAACAGCATAATAAATATGCATAGCATACCGCACATTGATTGACAATTCAACCTTGATCTTTTGTTTTAAATAGCTTACATTTGATGGATGAACACCAGATTTATAGTACACCAGCTATTGGCCTTTGCAAAAATCATGACCTTATGCTTCAGCTATGCCTTATAGTATTAGAAAGACTAGACTTTGATATTTTCCTACCTCAGTGAGACATGTCAATTAAACTGCCTGAAATACTGATAGACAATGTTTATACTATATCATGGTATTCTGGGCAGCTGTATCTCTCACTGCCATTACCTTATTATGTCCAAAAAGCTGTCATTCCTGGCTTGCTTTTTGGAGATATCCTATTCTTATATCTGTTGTGAAACCTATACATTTTTTGCTGTGCTACCCCCATAAGTTACTGGCCACATGGAACACTAGAAATGCAATCTTAAGCAAATATACTCAGAATCCTCATGGACGCTGACTTGCAGGAAAGTGTTTTTTCAAAATTGCACTGTAATGCTGGGGTCAGAACTGTGTCTTCTGTTCCTGATCTAGGAATGTAATGAGCTAGCACAAGTAATAATCTATTTTCTGCCATTTCTCTAAGGCTCATGTATGCTCTTTCCAGTGTGTCCAAAGGGTATTGCCTCAGTGTGCCCTGGGAAATGTAGTCCAGAATTCTTTAAGATGTTTCATTTCATTTCATTTATTCCATTTATACCCCAACCTCCCGCATAGGGCTCAGGGTGGCAAACAACAAGCAAATAACATCAAAACATGAATCAAATGCCTGCCACTGGCCTCTGCAGCCTGATCTGAAAGAGCACGATGTAGTCCAGGAGGGTTTGACAAAGCTCAGCAGAAGTCAACTCCCTTTCAGGAGCACCCAGCTCCATCGGCGCTGCCTTTCTCACTTGCGGTGCTTTCTTGTGCTGTCCTGCGAAGGGCTCTGCCACCGGCCTCTGCTGCCTAATACTGCTTTGTTTGTTTCTTCCTTCGATGTTTGCCTCGGTGCTTCTGGACATCAACTGCTGCTGGGGCCTCTGGCTCTCAGTCCAGTACAGCAACTCCAGTCTTTCCCAGACAATCTCAGCAGCCACCATCTCTGCCAATGCCACCAACACTGTCGCTGTCATCGTGGTCGTCCCTGTAGCTGCTCACAAGGTGTTCCCTCCCACTTGTTGCCCTATGGGGGTCCCTGCCACCAACTCCCATAATGTGTCTTCCAGCATTCAGGTTGATCTGCTGGTGCTCATGTTGATCCAGCTGTGTTCTTCTCATTCCACAAAGGCAGGGAAAGCTGTCCTTTAAATTCTCCCCATTTTCCCCACTCCCTCTTTTTTTCCTTTGGAGAGGGGATCTTTCTATACAGACCTAGCATGTTCTTTCACAGAGAAATATAACAGAGTTCCGTTTGATTCCAGTCTTAATTCATTTGCAGGTGTTTTCTGGATCCCACACTATTTTCTCTCTGAGCTTATGTTGTGAGCTGATTTGTGGAGCTTCCTTTGCCCCAAGAATACAACACAACTTTTTGTTGGAATAAAATTTGTCTGCAGCCCTTTTATTATGCAACATGGAAGTTTGGCGAGCATAAGGGGCCCATCCTAGCCGCTGGGCAGCCTGCCTGCTGAACCTGGCACCATCCCCAATCCCTATTAGGGAATTGAGACAATTGAGTCCATTGTCCATGAACTTAGCATGCCCTTGGCCTTTGCTTCTGGTGTTTTTAAAGTACTGGTAGCCAAGCTTTGTTAATTCTCAGAGTCTCTTCTTTCTTGTTGAAGTTGTCTTGGTGTTTGTGAATTTCAATGGCTTCCCTGTGCTGTCTGACATAGTAACCCTCTGAATTGTCCAGAATTTAAGTGTTTTAAAATAAAATGTTATGTCCAATTTTGTTTAAGGCATGTTCTGCAACTGCAGATTTCCCAGGATGATTAAGCTGACAGTGTCGTTCATGCTCTTTAATACGAGTCTTAGTGCTGCATTTTGTGGTTCCTATGTAGACCTTTCCACAGCTGCAGGGTATGCGACAGACTCCTGCAGAAGTGAGGGAGTCTTTCTTGTCCTTTGCTGAGCGTAGCATCTGCTGTATTTTCCTGGTAGGTTTGAAGATGGTTTGTAAGTTATGTTTTTTCATCAGTTTCTCTAATTGATCTGTGATTCCCTTGATGTACGGTAGAAATATTTTTCCTGTGGTGGGCTGTTTCTCCTCATTCCTTTGGGTTTCTCTTGGTCTTAAAGCTCTTCTGATTTCTGTTGTGGAGAAGCCATTAGCCTGCAGAGCCCAGTCTAGATGATTGATTTTATCAGGGAGGAGGTGAGATTTGTGTGAGGTTCTCAAATTCATTTTGCACAGTCTGTCAGAGTTTTAGTGTATGAAGTCATTAACATAGGCTATTTCCACACAGCCAGATTTGTGGTGCTGTATCGGCATGATTCATGCTGATGCAAGTCCTAAGGCCATTCACATGAACGGACCCACGGGCTGTGTAGCTGCCACAACGGGCTCCGCATAGCTGCACAGCCCCCCGAATGGCTTCTTACCTTCTCCTGGCTTCCGTCACTCTGAGGAAGCCAGGGGACACGCCCCATGGCCAGAGCGATGGCTGCAGCGATGGAGGCCAGGAGGCATGTCCCCTAGCCTCCTCAGAGTGATGGAAGTCAGGAAAAGGTAAGAAGCCATTTGGCAGCAGTGCAGGGAATACTCTGGCTTCCACCTGCTGCCGTTCGCTCGGCAATGGGTGGAAGCCGGTGTATTCAAAAAACCTCGCTCCCCGAGTGAGGTTTGAAAGTGGCATCTTTGCGCTGCTAGGAGGGGGCATGGACAGCAGTGCTGCAGCACCCCAGGGATGGTGTCTTTTCCATCCCTAGGGTGCTGTTTTTTGGCCATGTGGAAACAGCCATGGGCAATTTTACTACCATTAAATAAGATCATATGAATATAGCCATAGTAATATACTCTTATAGACATTGTAGTATAATTTGACTTTTAAGAAAAAACTGTTGAACTATATGATTTGTGATCACTTGTGGCATTAATATGCTTCTTGCACTGAAAACATTTGCAGAGCACCATGATGCAACAAATCAAAGACTTCATAAACAGATGCTACACATCATAAAGGGAACAGAATGCATCTGGAAATGGAGCAACAAAAACAAGCAAATGATTTTAGCAGATTGGCCCAGGATAGTTCATTTTCATGGAGAAGTAGCTACTTGTGTAATTAAATGTGTAAAGTTTCTATGATGGCTCAAGATGGCCGAATCTCTACATTCTGGCCAGCAGGTGTTTCTCTTGAATATTTATAATTTCCTACTGATTTAAAAATGCCTATTCTGTAACATTAGTTGTTCTCTCAAACTGGTTGCTGTAGGTGAAAGTGTTCTATTGTCAGGCCTGGCTTTGCCAGGGAGGGGGATGTGTGAAGTTACTTTTGCTTTTGCTGGTGCATTGCTATCTAATGGTCTGGCCATGTCTACTGCTGGGATAGACCTCTTGTCTGGATTTCTCTGTGCTGTTCTGTACACATGTGAGGGTGGGGAAGTATGGGTCATATTATCAATTGCTTGGCGCCTTTTCACCAGAATCATCTTTTCCTTGTTCCCTGAAGTCTGCCAATAAAATCCTTGAACAAATTGAGTGTTTATTGGGTCCTGATCTGGGGGACTGACAGCTATGGAGACATGAGCACTACAGAGATTTTTAAAAAATAGCATTAGTGTAACAGTAATAAATGTCAAGATAAAATCACGCAATGGCATACCATGACAAAAATAGGGGGGAAAATCAGATTGAACAATCTTCCAACCAGCCCAAAACTCCCTATACATTCAACAAGGCCTTTGGGACAAATTGTGGTTAGTGAATTATTATAGAATGTGTTCATTAATTGGTACCTTCTGTATGAGGGAAGAACAAAGGAATCAACAGCAGGTTGGGTTGTATGAGGTTATCCACTGACCTTTTCACTTGAATGGAGGCTGTGTAGGAATATGTGGGAGGAGGAGATAACTGGTGAAGTACTTATTGTTGGGTGATAACACCTGTGCAGCATCATGCTAGCTGCTGTCATTCAGAACAGCTGTTCTCTGACAGGAGGAGAAGGATGGTTGGAGTGAAGGGCTGGGCCCAGATCAAATGTACCTGTTACGCCAGCACAAGGGCAGCAGTTTTGACATGTATTGGTGATACTCTGTTGCTTTTCTAAGGTACTAGGCTCTGGGAGCTTATTGAAAAAGAATTATTTTTTCCTTGGGAAAGAAAGGGGGTGGGGTAGAGGACTACTAGACTCTGAACATATTACAGAGAGCCTAAAACAGAGAGGAAGTTCCAGTTTGTTTGACAACTGGACCTATTTTAAACAACTGTAGTTCAGCAGAACAAAAGATGATGCCTGGAGCAGGGTGCCAATAATGAAACTATTGTGAGGGATGTAGGGACCTACAGATATGCAGCATCTGAAGGCCCCCAAAGAATGGAAGCTATGAGGTAACTCTGTAGAAAGTTGTGATGAGTGTACACAAATTATGGTGAAAGTAAGAAGGACAGTTTAAATAATTCCTTTGAGAAAGAATACCAATTTGTCCTTTAGGTTAAAATAAGCACCTGATGTCTTTCACAGGGAAGTGAAGAAGAAATTTTAAGGCACTGGAATAGCAAATGTCATGTCCTCTTTCACTGGAGGAATTTAACAAGTACAAGCTCCCTCCAGTTTAATCAACTGGTGCTAAGATGAACACTAACAGCTACAACCTTTTGTTGGTATTTGCAAGTGTCTGTCACAAACAGCCATGAAAGTGTTGGTATGTAAACTATCTGTTTCTGTGTAAACAGAATGTTGAGATCACATTATAATAAGTTGACCTCTTGATTTACTATTGGCCAGTTTGAATAGCCATTGCCTACATGTTTTTGAGCACCTATACCTGAAGTTATAAAGTTATTTCTTTCTTTGTTCTCTCAGTTTCAGATTCAAAGTAAATTCTAACCATGTGCTGAAAAAAACTGTAAATATGTAATAGTACAGATTAGTATTTATTATTTTGTCTCCATGTTACCCTACAGTTTTAGCTGGTAAAGTTTTATTCAACTTGCTGGTATCTGGGTTTTTATTGGTATCTGCTAAACTCTGCTAATAATGTACATCCACCAACACCTTTACTACCACAAGGTATTTATATTAGGTTATTTTCCAAAGAGGCTGATAGCAGAAATAAAGGGTACAGACTATTCAGGAGCAACATTTGGATTAGTAGGGTTTCATTCTTATGTGAGAGCATGGAGGGGTATAGGATCCCCAAAAGAGACTGATTACATGGATGAAGAAGAAAACAAGAGTAAATTTATACTCTACATTTCTCTCCTGTAAGGAGACTCAAGGTGGCTTACAAGCTCCTTTCCCTTCCTCTCCCCTCAACAGATACCTTGTGAAGTAGGTGGGGCTGAGAGACTAGCCCAAGGTCACCCAGCAGGAATGTAGGAGTGCGGAAACACATCTGGTTCACTAGATAAGCCTCTGCCGCTCAGGTGGAGAAGTGGGGAATCAAACCTGGTTCACCAGATTAGAATCCCCCTGCTCTTAACCACTACACCAAACTGGCTTTAGTACATTTTAACATTCAACAACAATTCTGAAGTTGTTGTCTTTAGACTCTTTAGAATCATTCTTTGCATGTGTCATGATTTGACTAGATGCAACTAAGCTCATATTAGGAAGCTTTTCATCATATGCATCAGGTCATACTTGAAGACCTTGACAAATTATTCAGTTGTGTGTTTATCGTTTGTATAATACAAATGTGCCATTTGTAGACGTCCATGACTATGTTTTGCATAAGCAAGGTTCCTGGATCAGTCTCTAGCTTTTCCAATCAAAAAGGGATTTTGCAATGCAGTGGAGATTAAAAAGACCTCCGCCGAGACTTTAAAGAAGCATTGCCAGTTGCAGTAGTAGCTGATATTGGTATAGATGGAGTGTTTAAGACATCTTCATATATGTTCTTATGCTTTCTCTTCTAAAAAGAAAGAAGCATGATGGTCATGATGGTCATATGACAGGCTATCTTTACTTCCTTGTGCATTTACTGAAAAGCTTCTGTCTTCCTCAAGGAACACAGCAAAAGCAGAACCCTCTGGGTGGGTCATCAACATAACATTTCAACAGTTTATTTACAAATGCATGTCATGTAGAATATAACTCTCCAATTTTGGCATGATGATTCATGATGAATTACTTGCTCTACTTTATTCAACTTATCCTAGAGAATTTTACTGGGGTGCTCTCTCGTCACTTCAGAATTCCATCCATAATTTAATAGACTACTGTTCTGTACAATATAAGGGGATAACCCCTTGGTTTCATGTATGAGTTTATGTCTCCCACTGCAGGAACTTGCTGAAGAATAAGAGTTTCCTTAATGCCAGATACATAAAACTTTTAGAAATAAACTTTGATGAAAAAGAAACCATCAAATAAGGATAAGAATTTTTTTTTTAAAAAATCTGCCTCTGCTCTTTTGTATAAGAATCCTCCTTGCCACACAGAAAATTTGCAGTTTCTAGTTGTTCGTGAGACTTGAGGTTCCCAAATGATCAATAATAAACAAACATTTATGGTCAATGCTGGCAGTTTCATTTTTAGAAGAAACCCTTTGGAGTGTAGAGGAAGACATTCGGCTATTTGATTTAATATTTATAGGTTAGTTTGCCTGTATCCCTTTCTTTTTAATGATATTAAGAACTATCAAATTTTACTCAGGCTTTCATCTTCCCCACTATCCTTTTTTTTATACCTTTTCTAAAAGCAAAAAAGTAGAAGGTATTAGCAGAGGTGCACTGATTGGAACAAACAGGTTTATTTTCAAAACAGATGGAGCAGGGTAACTACCCTAAAGATTATTTTGTTCCACAGAAATGAAAAAGAGTTTCATAAAAGGTGAAACTTTTTTTACTGGAGAATTGCCATGTTGGCTCTCTTTTTTAGCTGGAAGGATTTTGCATCAGGTGCTGTTAAAACTCAGACATTTAAACATTTTGGGGAATGTATGATTTGGCAAGTTCTTTGGTCCTTGGTGAGATGACTATTTCAAGGCTTGAGATTGAGTTGGATACACTGTGACTTAGAAATACTAGCAATGCCACCCTTGAAGTATTGTGGGTGGAAATTGTGCAGCTGGTTCTCCAGATCATTCTGTCATTGCTGTGTTTAGTTTTACAGAAATGAGACGAATACAATATATTTAATTGATCTTTCAATACTAGGGGTTTCAGGGTTTTGTTTTTCCTTTTTTGGCTAGCTTTTGAACCTCATGTTGTGCATAACTTTTGTTGGTTAGCTTTTGAACCTCATGTTGTGCATAAAGGATATGAATAAAAAATAGAATAGGATATGTTGTCAACTTGTCACCTAGTTTGCTGAGACAAAAAGAGTCAATGAGTTAATTGGATTACAATTAACTGTGATTAACTATAGCCACTGGATTTATGGAAAAATGATTTGTAGATTGTATTTTTAACTCTTTTAAGGAACACAGTAATAGCTTTTCCTTTTGGGTTGCCGGTAGAATATTTGTATCTAGTGTATGTGACTCCTAATCAGTGAAAATTGTGTACTTCATAGGAATCCAAAATTTGGAAGTCCTGGGTCTTCATGTATAGTCCAAAATAATTAGATATTGTTATATACTTTGTGACATTTGAATCAATTATCATAAACTTTTTTGATCCGTGAACTAAAACTGTTGAGTAATTTGGAAAAAAAATGTTTTGTATGATGTATCTTTATTGGCCTTTACTTCATTTTCCTGTTCTCTGAAGAAAGCTGACTATTATTTTTTATAACAATGAAGGACATTCCCCATGTTTGTCTGTTTATTCTTACATAAGAAGGAAATGAGTTGATGGGTTGGTAGTTCCACACCTTGACGTTGAATAAATGGCGTTTTTTGACATGTGTCTCATAGATCTCTCTCTACTGAATAGTTTGTTTTCTTATTATTTCCTATGGAAGACAAAACTCTAAAAAATGTTTTGATGCTGTTAGAATAATCTGTGTACTGTGGTGCTGTGCCTCCTCCACCCCCTCTGAGGGAGTCGGGGCCCCCGTACACCCCTGAGTTGTTGTTGCAGTCCAGGACAAGTAAGATGCCTGTCCCCAGACATATACCTTATGACAGAGTACATGAAAAAATATACCAGTAAATGAAAAGTGCAGCTTTGGCCTCAAATCTATTGTTCATTCACTGGTACTTTTCAACGAACCAGCCATGCTCTTATTCATTAAAAAGTCCAACAACATAATATCCTATTCCATTATGTCTTAAATAAATCTATTTGCTAGTCCATTTAAAAGATAATGAAATTTTTGTTGGATTTTTTAATGAACAAATGGCACTGCTGGTTTGTAAAAATATGGAAATGTATAAATAACAGATTGTATTAGTGATGACAACTGAACGTCTAGATTTATAGAAATGAGTACTTCATGAAATCACTCTGTGAATAGATGTCGGAAGTGTATTTTGGTGCAATATGACATTTGAAATTAATATGAGAAACAGATATAATTAAACTCCAAACTGATGCTACAACATTGGTGTATGAAAAACAAAATGAAACAATTTATAAAAACACAGTATGTTTTTCAGGAAAACCCAAAGTATTTTTTACAATTTTGCTTTTCTATTTGACGACTTAAGGGAACAATATCCTTTGCAGCCTTAGATCTATCTGTGCAATGCTTGAAAATTCATTTAGCAAGGAAATGGAACAGAATCAAATCAGATGATTTTGCCCAAGCTCTCTTGGCTAAAAAAACATTTCCATAGTAACAGATAGGGCAAAGAACTCATAATATGTAGTAAGACTCTTTGCTTCTAGCTTGCTTGCAGAATTCCAGATAGGATGCAGTAGAATGATTTGCAAAGGCCAAAGGCAGACAGCAAGATCAAGACTTAGAACCTGCTACGATTAGTACTGTGGTGTATGCAGAAAGGGGACAGTGGAATCATATCTTAGCAATCATCTTCAATCCATGGGTTACAGTGGATAATGAAACCCCTCCAACTGCATTGTGAGACCTTACAGAGATAACAATGTTTTTCCTATCTTTAAAATAGAGCAAAGATGCCAAGCTGAGAAGAGAGGCAGGACAATGAGGCAAAGTCATCCAATGGTAGAGAGGAAGGCACTATGACTTATTTCTCACTAAGATCCACTCTGCATGGGCCAAAAATAGTGCCCCTGGAACAGTAAAAACACTGTTCCAGGGTTACTGTTTACACAGCTGCTGCCTCTGCATTGACAACCAGTGGGGAAACACTGTTTTCCTGCTTTGGGAAACAGTGTTTCCCAGCCAGCACCGTGCAAACGGCACCAGATTGGGGGCTCTGCTTTTAGGCACCTCCTGCTTTCTCCACGCTTACCTTCTTTCCTTGCGGAGCTCTGCAGGGAACATGGAGACATGCCCACACTGCCCTTTGACCCCCGGGAGTTGGAGGGCAGCATGGGCATGTCTCCTTGTCCCTGCGGAGCTCCGCAGGAAGAGAAGGCAAGAGTGGGGAAATGAAACGAAGGTGCCTCTGTGTGGAGGCACCTTCATGGGATACAGCCACTCTGGGGCCACTTGCACTTCATCATGCAAACGGCCCTGGGGCCACAGCAGCATCATATATGCTGGTATGCAGCCACTGTGGGGGCTCATGCAGAATGGGCCTAAGATACACTTTCTTCTGTTTCTTTTTCTGTTCTGAGGGGAGGGTCTGATATTAGGTTTATTGGGCGCCTTCTACTTTTACTATATTACTGCTGTTTTAAATGGGATTTATCACTTATTTTAGTAATTTAAATTGTTGGAGCCTATGTACATTGTTTTATTGTTTGCTTCTCGTTAGTAGTGTATTAGATTTTATGTTGTAAACCGCCCAGAGCCCCTTGGGGATAGGGCGGTATAAAAAACTAACAAACAAACAAACAAACAAACAAACAAACAAACAAACAAACAAACAAATAAATGCCCAGCTCTTTTAGTTTGCTGTCCATTCTTTCACATGACTCTGATATGGTTGTCACAAGAATGCAGATTTGGAAAGGTAAAGATCACTTTTCTGGTGAATCATACTACTAAAAGAAATGGGACTCAATGAAGAATTATGGGGAGATCAATATAGCTTTTTAAATATAGCCTTCTTCTATAATACTGTGATAGTCTATGCATTTCATATGTTATTTAGTTTGTGACACACCAACATCAGTTGGTCATTCTTTGGTGGGCCATTCAGTAGACCACAGATTTTATATTTCACAAGACCATCAACATGGAGGAAAAGGTCATTGTAAATCTTCTGTCTCATAACTGTATATAAAACTGTATATCCAGTGCTAGAATGGTTTTGGAAAACAGACATGCAAACTTGGTGATCTTGAACTAGAGTTATAGAGCAGAAATTTATATTGTAGTCATGCAAAGGAAGTTTATTTACTGTTATTCATTTTCCATGGGTAACTTCTTTTTTTGCACATATATTTTTGCAGAAAAAATGTGAATACAATGAACACTTAGACTTTAGTAGTGCGAACAATTAAACTATGTAAGTAGATTTCTAAATACTTCAAAAATACTGAAAAAGCATCTATTCCAACTGTATTGACAATCTGAAGACTGTGAACTTCAACTTCAACTGACCTTTATTAGGCATATCAGTAAAAATAAAACAAAATACAAGACAGACTGGGTGTTAAAACAGGACATAAAACCGGACAAAGCACGTAAGGTTGGTATAGAAGAGGTGATCAAGCTTCCATTATGTCTTTGACTTGAGCACTCCTAATAAAAATTCAGCAGTTTTTCCAGTTATCCCGCCATCGCTATTATTCAGCAGGTGAGTAGTCTTTGTATGCTCCAAACAACTTTTTTAATTCCCTAGAACAGGGACAAGTAGAGAGAGTCTAGGTAACGCAAACGTCGGGCAAAAAAACATAACATGCTTGGGAGTCTCAACAATATCCTGACAATATGCACATGTTCTATCTTGAAGTGGAATATTCAACTGCCGGCCCTTAAGAATGGCAGAGGGGAATGCCTGGTCTCGGACAGTTGGGATAGATATTTAGCTGTGAGACTAATTTCAGGATAGATTCCAAAGTGCAAGGGAGAGCAAGATGTTCTGGCTGCACTCAACAGCAACTGGTATTCCTAGACCAGTAGCCTTCTTTTTAGGGATAGCCAAATTTCATTTGCAGATTGCATTAAAAAGGTTTCTAAAGAGAGACCTAAAGAGGTTATTTTGGCCTCTATACATTTCCACCATTTGCAGTTCAGTGAGGGCTAAATGGGTGAAGCTTTCGGCCTCAGTATTAAAGCAAAGATGAGGCCAGAATTTTAAAGTAGTCATCCACGCTCTGGTTTCCAACAAGTGCTGTCCTGATTCGAAACACAGAACAGCATATGGAACACAGTGGGGTACCCCCAAAATCTTGCAAAGAAATTTGGATTAGACTCTCTCTACAGATTTATTCCAAGCTCCAATCCAAAGGGGAACTCCATAGGGGTGCTATGCACGATTTAATCCACTATGGAAACTATGTTTGATTTAATCTACAGGATCATCTTTCTTTTTCCCCTTATTTTTCTGATACCTCTTTGAAAGTATGGGAGCAGACTATAAGTACAAGGTGTTTTAGCAAGTGACATCTTTCCTAGAATGCATCAACAGGTTGGCGATTTTCAACTGGTAGGGCTATTTTTAAAGCTATTGGCACCAACATTCCAGCAGAAGCTGCTGGCTCCTGTCCTTTAAATAACCCCTAAGTATCAAGTGAATCAAACCAAGAAGTCCAATTCAGTGGGACCCCAGCCATTCTCCATTGATTCCTATAGCCAATGTTCAAGCCAAGAAACTACAGCAATGCCAAGCACAAGAATTTACTGCAAAAACCAAACTTGTCATGAAGCAACTCAAGCAAATAATGTCACTTTGCAATGTCAACAAAAACTATTTAAAAGGGCATAATCTAAGGCAAATCAATCTTGCAAATTGATACTGAGCCCAAGAAGACACAGACACTCTGTGCCTTCCAACACTGGCTCCCAATATTATTGGTTAATCTTGAATGTTTCTGGGATTTTTCAGGACACCTCTTACTGGCATCCCAGGAAAGCCCAGATACCACCTGGAGATCTGAATATACACATTTGGATATATCCAAATGCACATACCTAATTTCCAATGTAGTAAAAGCAGTACTGACTCCTAACCTCAAGGAGGCTGCAGCACTTTGAACTCTGCATTTCTGTTTCCAAAGTCATGGAGTCTACAGATGCTGTGCGAAATCTGTGTGAGTAGCTTGCTTCCAAACTCATGCTAGCTGCTTTCTCTTCACAGGATCTTTCTACTGGCGATGCACAGCCTTGCCTTTAGTGAGGGTTCATCATTCATTTTTTGACCATTTACTTGCAATCAATGGCTATAGGAATCAATGGAAATTAATTAGGAAGTTCTAAACCCTTTTGATTTGTAACAATGACAAGCCAATTGAAATATAACAAGTGAGATAACAATACCACCATTCTACCCTAAGTGGAATGATATTCTTTTACTACAAATTAACTTAGATAGATGTAATTGTGCTTAGGATTGCACTGTTAGCTGTGTTAATTTATCATAGTGTTTGCAGGAAGTGACCTGATCATCAGTTAGCATATGCAAACTCACTGCTAATTACTTGGTTGAATTATTTCATAATGCTTTTTATCTGTCCTGAATGTTTTAAAGGAGGTCATGGCATTATGGGTGTAGTAGTGTGAAGCTCTTGTGATCCAAATTTGATCAAATACTATGGGACTGCATCATTTTTCATTTTCAATTTCTGCCTTTTGCAGACAATAAAGCATCAGGGTTATTACATTCACCTGACAGCATGTGCATCTTTCAGCTGCAATAACACACCTAACAAGATTCTGAACAGACACATCTTACAATGATCCCTGTTGACTTTATCAGGAACTGTCTCATTTCTGTGAACCAGAACAAATGACTTGCACAATGTTTTCATTTGGTGATAAATACACTGATTGTCAATGCAAAACTTAACAAACACATTTAGAATCCCTGATTTTTAAACTGTTACAGCAACTGACAAAATGCTTGAGTCTTAGTGAGAATTGCAGACTATAAATAAATAAAAAAACAACAAATGCTCGGGGTGGTGGGGTGGTGGTGTGCATCCTGTGAGGATACAGGATATGGTGGTGGTGGTGGTGGTAGGTGGAATAATGGTGCCTTAACATGAAAACTTGTTCCTTGTGTGTGTTAAGTGACATCAAGTCACTTCTAACTCATGGCAACTTCATGAATCTGTGTTCTGTAAAATATCCTAGCTTGCTCAGGTCTTGCAAACTGAGGACCATGGCTTCCTTTATGAATTCAATCCATCTCATGCCGTGTCTTCTGTTTTTCCTGCTGCCTTTAACTTTTCCATGCATTATTGTCTTTTCTAGTCATCTTCTCAAATAATGTATATCTTATGCTGGGTGTGTGGCTTTCCAAAGGGGTTTTGGCAGAGTTTGAAGTATTACTTGAGATGATGGGACCACTGGTAGGGTTCACTGAATTTGTTGGTTAGTATAAGTATGTACAATTTTGTGGAAAGTTGTATGACCTAGATTTAGACCACTGAGCTCATACTTAGATTTGGGTGCTGTGTGGTTTCCGGGCTGTATGGCCGTGTTCTAGCAGCATTCTCTCCTGACGTTTCGCCTGCATCTGTGGCTGGCATCTTCAGAAGATCCTCTGAAGATGCCAGCCACAGATGCAGGTGAAACGTCAGGAGAGAATGCTGCTAGAACACGGCCATACAGCCCGGAAACCACACAGCACCCAAGTGATTCCGGCCGTGAAAGCCTTCGACAATACATCATACTTAGATTGTTACAGCCTTCAGATTGCTCTGATTCTTAGTTTATCCTGGAGAGCCCATAGGGTTGCTAACTCTGGGTAGGAAAATTTCTGGAGATCTTTGAATGTGATCTGAAATGGCAGGGTTTGGGGAGGGAATTATCTCAGTGGGAATGTGATGCCATACAGTCCACTCACCACAGCAGCCAGTTTCTCCAGGGCAACTGAACTCTGTAGTCTGGAGATCAGCTGTAATTCTAGAAGATCACTGAGACCCACCTGGTGGTCTGTAACTGGAGGAGGGAATCAGCTGACAAAATTTTACGCATCTCCCCATGTCCTTTCTTAGTTTAGAGCAGCATGTCTGGCTGGTTTGCTGCTTTTGATTTTGTCTTTTTCCTACTCCTGCAAGCTTTGTGTGTAATTCCATTATTTTTGACTGGATTCTGTATGATTTGCTTATGCTCAGTACTTGCTCTAAACATTAGGTGACCTAAGGATATATGAGAGATAGGCAAAATTCTTTCACTTACCCCTTTGTCTCTAGTGGTTAAAGAATGCAAAAGAAGTACTTTGTCCAATTAAAATAATGGAACAAAAAAAGTTAGTCTGACAGGTTGGGGAACTGGAAATTGCTATGCAATGTGACAGACTAGGAAGTTTTTTTTTTTTTTTAAAAATGATAATATTTTGAAACTTTGAGTCAACTCTAAAGTTTTCAGATTAGTTTTAATGCTGGTTGTTTTAATTTGTTATATGTTAGTATTAGTCCTTGACTAATATTAGTCAAGAAAAGCTGAAAAGTGGTATTTGGCATGCTCACCCCTGCTCTGCTAAGAACTGTCTGCACAAAACTCAGCCTTTCATTTCTGCACTGAAGCATGTGGCACTCAAGACTGGAGCACCTTCCTTATGAGGAGAATCTGCAGCGTTTGGGACTCTTTAGTTTGGAGAGGAGACGTCTGAGGGGGGATATGATTGAAGTCTAAACAATTATGGATGGGGTAGAAAATGTTGACAGAGAGACATTTTTCTCTCTTTCTCACAATACTAGAACCAGGGGGCACTCATTGAAAATGCTGGGGGGAAGAATTAGGACTAATAAAAGGAAACATTTCTTCATGCAAGTGTGATTGGTGTTTGGAATATGCTGCCACAGGAGGTGGTGATGGCCACTAACCTGGATAGCTTTAAAAGGAGCTTGGACAGATTTATGGGGGAGAAGCAATTTATGGCTACCAATCTTGATCCTCCTTGATCTGAGATTGCAAATGCCTTAGCAGACCAGGTGCTTGGGAGCAGCAGCAGCAGCAAAAAGCCATTGCTTTCATATCCTGCATGTGAGCTCCCAAAGGCATCTGGTGGGCCACTGTGAGTAGCAGAGTGCTGGACTAAATGGACTTTGGTCTGATCCAGCAGGCTCTTTCTTATGTTCTTAAGACTGACAAAACCATTAGCAAGCACCCCTGTGTGATCAGTTTGGCTCAGCGTCACATTATGTACCAACAGTAATTATAAGGGCTAACGGGATTGATTTTGCCAGTGCTACTATCACTTTTTCTACTTTTGGAACAATAGACCAAAAAGCCCACTGAGATCACAGCAAGATAAAAAGTTCATCTTGGAGGAAACATAAAATGGAGATGGGTATAACAATTGAACTGAAACTCCTTCAATAGCTTTTATAGCTATCACAGATGCATCAATATATCCTTTTACACTCTCTGGCTCTCTATACTGTCTCCCAATACACACATGCCACCTTTACCCTCCAATGGAGATCTGGTTTGCAAAATAATTACTTACTAGAAGTACCAGCTGGGTGAAACCACAGCTCACAAAAGATTCAGTTAACTGGGGTTTTCTTTCTCTCTCTTTTTTTGCTATTGCTGATTTCTCCTCCATTCAAATACCAAACATGCTACACTGAAAGTACAGTCTCTGCTTTCTAGTGCTGAATGTATCCCCCCTTTTATTTCTTGATATGAAGAAAATAGAGAATTGCTGATGGATGAAGTGTCTCTTCCTCTAGAGCTGCCTTTGACTGAATAAGAAAAGTGAGATGAGTTTAGTGAAATCTGAGCCTTGATCTCTATTTTTAAGTTGCCAGCAGTGAATGGAAAGATTAACACAAAATAAATAGTAGAGTAGTTCCTGATGGAGGGAGAAAATGCCAATTTAAATGAGTTTATTAATGTGCTGGAAAGCATACAGAATTACCCCAAAGGTGTTCATTCTAGTGTTATGAAGGAATGAAAAATGAAATGAATATCATTTGAAAATATGTGGGTGTTTTACACTGATATGTCTAGCCTAGTTATAAATGCAGGAGATGCATAGAACTCTCAACAGAACATATAGGCATGAAAGGAAAAATATGTTATGTTCTTAACATGAGAAAGAGACAATATACACTACTTACTTCAATATGCTAAAGTACATATTGTTTCTATTTCGAAAACCTTTAGGATATATTTGCCAAATAGCCTGGGGAACATCCAAATTTTTTGAGTAATCATCTTGGTAAAATTGAGTGCTGTTTATACAAAGGACATGATTCCAAAGGGAAATCTGGAATGATTTTATACTCATCTAGCAATAGTTGATCCATATTATATCATCTCAGTACATATAAATGGGTAGCAAAGACTGAAGACAAAACTTATCCTCATTTTAAAATTATATCAGGCTGATGTGCTTGGCTCATTCAATGTTCATAATTTATCTCGAGAACGATTGTGTTTGAAAACACATACAAATGATGAGAATCATATGTTCTTGAAAGCAATCAATGGTCCTTTAGTTGCCACTTTCTGCTTTTATCCTGTTGATCTAGATTAAAGTTGTCCTTTTGGAGTTTTCCAGGTCCATGCCTGTATCAATATTAGCTCCTGCTTTGGGGAATGGGTCCCTGAGAAAGTGAAAGTTTTGTCCAGTTATTTTTGTTAACCCTTTTTCACTGAAATCACTGAAATCTAGCCACATACTGATGGTATAAATTCACTCATAACTGAAAAGGTAAAGATATAGCCCAGTGATGGCGAACCTTTTCGAGCCCAAGTGCCCAAATTGCAACCCAAAACCCACTTATGTATCACAAAGTGCCAACATGGCAATTTTACCTGAATACTGAGGTTTTAGTTTAGAAAAAACGGTTGGCTCCAAGGTGTGCTCAGGAGTAAGCTTGGTGAAGCAACCGTGCAGCACTTTGAACAGGTAAATCACGACCCTAGGAGGGCTTACTCAGAAGCAAGCCCCATTGCCAGCAACCGAGCTTACTCCCAGGTAAAGGATCATGCTTTAGTTCTTCCCATGAAAATTAGTGGGGTTTAACAGTGCTTAACAGGGTTACCTACACTGCTTCCCCAAAACTAGGGTCGAATCCCCACTACCATCTTAGCCAGGTTTCAGAACACAAACTAACCAGGTTTGAGGGACGACCTCCCCGGTCGAATCCCCACTACCGTCTTAGCCAGGTTTCAGAACACAAACTAACCAGGTTTGAGGTCGTTTGTGATCTGAAACCTGGCTAAGACGGTAGTGGGGATTCGACCGGGGAGGTCGTCCCTCAAACCTGGTTAGTTTGTGTTCTGAAACCTGGCTAAGACGGTAGTGGGGATTCGACCTAGGTCTGAAGTTTAATGCTAATAATCTCCCTGAAATAATTACACTATTATCACACTGGGGGCCCGATGGAGAAAGGGGGAGGGTGTGGGGGGAGAGGAAAGTAAAACTTTCGCTTTCCGAAACCCAATACACCCCCCACCACAAAATAGAAGTAAAAAGGCAGTCAAGAAAGGCAATCCTAAGCAAGAATGCTGTGCAAGGGGTGGGATAACTTCAGGAAAGCTAAATTGGTGGAGCAGCCATCTGATCTGCGGTTTTTCCTTCACATGTCATCACAGCACTTTCTCACAATTTCTCACAATTTCTCACAATTTCTCACAATTTCTCACAAAAATGCAACGGGAACAGAAAAAAAGCAGTTCTAGCAAAGACCTTGGTGTGCTTTAAAAAAAATCCTAACTGCATCTCAGTTCCTCCACCCTAGGCTTGATCTGCCCTGGTGATTGGCAAAAATATTGGGTCTGAATGTTTCCCCAGTGTTTGGTTTTGTTTGTTCAACCCCTCGATCATCAGCAGCCGCCAGACTGCTCCAGCCTCCAGCAGGTCCTGCGTGCACCTGCTGCTCTGCCCTGCCTTGCTCCAGTGCCTCCGCCCCACCCCTCTGCCTCCACCCCATCTGCTCAAACAGGAGCCAGACTGCTCTAGCCTCCAGCAAGTCCCATGCACACCACTCTGCATCTCTCTAGCATCTCTGCCTCCTCTGCTTCTGCCCCCCCTCAGGCAGCAGCTGCCCAGAGCATCGGCACCAGGTGCCAGCAGAGTCCTCCCTGCTCGCTGTAGTGCGTGCATGTCGTGCCCAGCAGCCCAGGCCTGCTTAGATGTGTGTGTGTGTGTGTGGGGGGGGGAAGTGATTTTCCACCCCTCCCACATGATGAACTCTGTGCGCATGTGCCCACAGAGAGGGCTCTGAGTGTCACCTCTGGCATAGGTTCTTCACCTCTGGCATAGGTTCTTCTCCCTGCTGCATAACTCAGTCCTTACTCACAGACATATATCTTTTGGAATTTACTTTAGGGATAGGATTTCTGCTTCCCCAGAGTATGACTTCCTCACCTCCCACATGTCCCAAATTGCTCCCCTCAAATGTTTTACCTTTGAGATAGACTGCTGAAGGAGGGGCAATTGGCAAAAATCACCACCTTGTACGTGAGAATCTGTTCAACTGGATCCAATTAATTACAGTCAAATCCCCACTTGAAAATTGCATGCAGATCAAAACCTGTTTATGGTGAAACCGTGTCCTCTTCATCGGAGTTTCTACTTCCCTACCGCAGCGTGCACACAGCAGATACACCCGGTTACAGAACTCTTAGCAATCCTCACTACCAGGTGATCTCGCTTCACCAGTCTCCCCTGATTGGTTGGTGTGCCTTGATGGGGCTGGACCTTTCCCCCCCGTAGAAATGTACCTTGTTGGGGCATGTTAAAAAAACTAATGTGTAAAAGTTTAACGTTTATGTTTACGAACGTTTATGCTGCTTAAAGGGTTATCACTGATATTTCACGTTTTATCGTTAAAACATTTAATCGGTGAACGGGTAAACGTTTCCCATGTGCTTGTGCATGAGTCCCCTTCTGCTGGCTGATCGCAAAAGCAGAAACGAAACCAAGGAAAGGCTGCGCGCGCATTGCAATGCTGATTGGTTGCCCGAATTCTGTATCATGCTCCACAGCGGGAAACGAATCAGGTTTCAACCCTTGTCCCTCCCCTCGGATCAGCTCTGAACCATGTCAATGGGGTCTGTGCCACTTACAACCAGGTCCTGCTGGAACATGGGATAACGGGGAGAACGAACGCCAGAAACGGAATCTGCCGCACAAGCAATGGAGAGGTCGTCCCAGAAACCTGGTTAGTTTGCGTTCTGAAACTTGGCTAAGACCGTAGTGGGGATTCGACCACTGTCTCATTTGAAATGTGTATCCAGTTCAATTCATTTGGTGTATAACTTGTATGGGATTAAGTATGCACAAAAAGTTTATTGACATAGTTCGGTGAATGGGTCATTTCTAACATAAGCACAAAACTGTTGATCAGCCAAATCTGTGCTATCACACTAACTACAGTCAGTTAACGTACCTCAAACATGGATATGAAGTGGGCTTATGACTTACCATAAGCATGACATCGTTTTCTGCTGCTGTTCAGCAGAAAACTAAGCCACTCAGGCAAGAGTGGGTTAGAACTACTCTTGCCTTCAGATGGCTCTCAATAGGACCGAACCCCTTTCCCTTCTTGGGCTCTGAATGTACTAGTCAACCATCTCCTGTCTCCACCCTACTTCTGCTCTCTTAAAGGCACAGCCAAGCAGAAAGCTCCTATCAAGCATACATAAAGGAGGGGAAAGAGATGCTGTCTTGATTGCTTATGCTCCCAAGTGGATTGCTTATGCTCCCAAGGTTACATAAGCATGCTGTATATATTCCCCCCCCCGGAAAAAAATGACGTGCTGGGTCTGTCTGAAAAGAAGGAAGGAAAACAGGGATGCTTCTCTGCATGCACCACCACTCATGATTCCATGATTCTTGGAAAATAAGCAGTTGTTCTGCCTTGCTTAGATCACCCACAGGCAGTGCTGGGATCCAAAAATTTTAATACCACAGGTTCCGATGGTGGTTGGGTTCAAACAGTGGCGCTGCCGCACACACGCACCTCCAGTCCCTATTGGGCAGGGAGGTTGCTTTAGTAACCCCTTCTCGGCACTCAGAAAAAATTAGTAACCACTTCTAGAGAAGTGGTGAGAACTGGTTGGATCCCACCTCTGCCCACAGGACTCTCTCCTCCCACAACTTGATAACAACCTTTTCCAAAACACTTCAACAAAATTATAATTTGTAAATTATGTGCATTCTTTCCCAGAGCAACTAAACACAAAAACATTTTTTCTTGCTCTGCAAGTGACACCCTAGCCAGGGATATACCATGTTTCCCCGAAAATAAGACAGGGTCTTATATAAATTTTTGCTCCAACAGATGCGTTAGGGCTTATTTTCAGGGGATGTCTTATTTTTTTCCATGATTTTGCACCACCCACATGGCCAGATCTGCTGCGCCAGGGAATCTCTTAACTAGGGCTTATTTTTGGAGTAGAGCTATTATTTTATTCCAAAAATCCTGAAAAATCATGCTAGGGCTTATTTTCGGGGTAGGTCCTTCGGGGAAACAGGATTGTTATGGAAAACAGCACCTAGGGCAAGCACTGAAAACTCTCTCCCTCCCTTTCTCCACATAGACTTCAGAGGTGTAGCCCACAATCTATCCCTGGACATCTCCAGAGTGGATTTCTTGGAAGACACAGAGCTGGGCAGCTGAGGGCACTCCCCTTCAAGTGGTGGCCAGGGCATGTGCTCTGGCTGTCTCACCCTAGATACACTTCTGATCCCAGCATCTCACTCTGAATTTACTCAAACTTGAACAGCGACTTCATGGACCACTGCCTATCCTGTCAGCTAAGGTCAATGCTACCTGGATAATGGTGTCTGAGCTTATTGATTTAATACATTTAATAGCCACATTTCTTCCATGAGGAGCTCAAGATGACATACAATAAACTAAAATCATTATTAAAAACACAATAAAAACAATATGAAATAGGAGCTTCCATCAATTTCAGTTGAGGACAGTCAGGATTTCAAAATCAGAACCAAGGATAGATCCAACAGGGGCATTAATTAATGTACCATTGAGCAAATGTCCAGGAGGGGCTTGCCAACCTGTACTGCAACCAAACATTATTCAGTTAGCTTTCCAAGAGGATGGGCTGAAGCTCCACCCCCTCCCCGGCAGAGCTGTGAGCAGATCAGTATTCTCAAGAAAACACTGAAAGAAGTCAACATGCACAAGATATTTTATGTGAAACCTAATATCAAGCAAATGACAATTGTTCTATAAAGAAGCAACGTTGCTCTAGCCTACACAGTGGCAAAATGGCACTCCAGTTTCCCATTAGTAGCAGATGTGAAGCCTTATGAATCCCACTTCTGTCTTTGCCGTCTCTTCAGCTTTATCTTCTGACTCTGCATTGCTTGGGATACTGATTATCATCAAGATGGTCTTGGAAGGTGCCCTTGCCTTTTCTTCCAAGATAGGAAAGAGTCACAAATGTTTCACGTATTCATTTACCCAATGACCCATACTGTTATCTTAACTGTCTTGTGAGGCTCGTCTCCATGGATCCTTACTTCACCCTCGAGAGAATACTCCCTTCAAAAGTCTTCACTTTTGTACATTTTCTTATTGTGTTGCAAATGAATTCCAAGCAGGAGGTCTCATCTTTTGTGCGGAAATAGTGGAGCAGTTCCTATGGGACTGGCTTTTTAAAAAATAAGGATGAGGGAAAAAAAGAATAAAAAGGAGTGGATGATTCATATACTTGCTTGAGTAAAGCTATGGAGCTTGCAGCCAGGGGATCAAACAAATTCTCTTCATCGAAGGAGGTCCTCACGTCTTTGTGTCAAGAAATCAGTGGTTAAAGTGCAGTTCCTATGGGACTGGCTTTTTAAAAAATAAGGATGAGGGGAAGAAAGGGATAAAAAGGAGTGGATGATTCACTGTTATGAACTTGCTTGGAAAGTAAACCGGAGGCTGCAGCCAAGGGACTAAGGAAAGTCTCTACATCAAGCTGCTCTGGAATAATTATTAGACGAAAGACAGGTTGTTTCCTTGTGCCAGTTTTTTGACAAACCGTATCCTATTCTCAAAACTATTTAAAAAATTGTCAACAAAATTAACAAAACTGCTCTTTTCCATGGCAGAAGATGAAATGGGGGAACCATTATTCAACCAGAGTCTGATGCCAGTCCCAGGTAGAAAATTGTGTGGCATAGTATGCTTATAGGCCTGATCTTGATGACCCAGGCTTGATGATGCAATCTCATCAGATCTGGAAGTTAAGAACGGTTGGTCTTGGCTAGTATTTGAATGGGAGATCAACAAAGGAGCCATGGTCACTACACAAAGGCTGCAGATGGCAAAGCACTTCTAAACATCTCTTGCCTTGAAACCCCATGGGGTCACCAGAAGTCAGCTATGACTTGCTGGCACTTTCCACCACTGGTATGCCCATAGGATCTATGATATTCTGATGACTGCATGGTAGGTGGGACTGGAGAGGTGTAATTCTGATTTCCCCCATCTCCACTGAACATCTCAATAGATATTTTGTGTTCAAAACATTTGGCTATGTTCTGTCATGTCACTTGAGCAATGCTACAATGCTCAAAAATAAACAAAATTAGGGGATATGAATGAATGACAGATGAAATCTTTCAGTCTCAAAGAATGATTTCAGTGTTTTTTGAAATACCTAGTGACCTTTGATCACTCTAACAAAGAAACTGGAACTTCAAAAAGGCTGCATTTTCCAACAGAGAAAACTCTCTGTTGAAGAAGTCATCAAAATGCTTCCATGGTTACGGGGTTGGAAAGCAGCACGATCCAATTGGTGTTTATAGTAGCAGGTCAGGCAAAATAAGCTGGAACATTTGGTACCATAATTCTTTTTACTGCTGGCATTTTGTAAGGTCACATCATGATCTTTCTTCCTAGTTTTGCAATGTTAGGAGATGTATTCTTTAATTGTGTGCACGAGCTGCATTTTCCTTCAAAAAACAAACAGCAACAGAATATATACCCCAGTGTGTAATTCCTCATTTTCCCTTCACTAAAATAAACTGAGCAGATGTAACAAAAATGGGAACAAAGCCACAACAAATTCAAAACTCATGGTTCCTAACAGAAAACAAGAAGTATGACTTCTTTCCTTCCCCCTTCTCCAGGGCTGAATTATAAAGAACCATGAGTTCATTTGCTTAAACTTATTTTGAAGCCTCAATATATCTGTTGCAGAAGTTTCACATTTCCTTCTTCAGCAAGGGGCCGTGCACTTAGGAAAGAGGCAAGAGTCTGTAGCCCCAAAGCAAAACCCTGAGTTGTATGCCCCCCCCCCCCCCGATGCAGGTGCTACACCCCACCCACTTGCACTCAATTTTTTTTTTTTTTTTGCACCAGGTCATTTCTAAATCATCACATTATAGAATATGCCCCAACTCACAAATCTGAGCACAGCAATGGGCCATGCAACACAACTTGGCAGGAAATAAAAAAAAAATGCTTTAAAAAAGGACATTTCTTACTGTGAAAAGTGCTTTAGGAAAAAATAACTTTAGAAAATACAACAACAATAACTTAGTCTTTGGAAATAAGTTCCTGTGGAGGACAGAGGGGTGCCAGTCTGAGGGTGGAAGGAAGTTCCCTTTAGATGGGGACCCTTCCCGCTTAGCTGGTAGTCAGATATCCTCTCAAGCATTGAGGATACCCCTCCGAAGGGAGTGTGGGGGGGCTCCCTTGTAGTGGGTGTGATTTGATCATTAGGAATGATATAGAGAGTTGGGTTTGTGAGGAGGCAGTGATGACCGCGATGGTGACCTGCTCTGCCTGGTAGTTAAGGTTATGGATGTCACGCTCGCCTAGAATAGGCTGTTAGACAGTGCTGGGGCGGAGAGTCAGCAGTTGGTGGGTCCACATGGAGGCATCAATGACATTGGAAATGCAGCCGGAGGGTTCTGGAAGCTAAATTTAGGCCAAGCTAGGAAACAGGATTTAAAAATCCAGGGACCCTCTAAGGTGGTGCATTCTCTCAGGGAAATGCTACTCTGTCTTGCCAGCGCCAAGGCCAGGGCTTAGCTAGGCAAGCTGAGATACAGGGTCTCAATGTGTGTGGATGGAGAAGGAGTGGGTGTAAGGCAGAGGGTTTCAGATTTGTCAGGAACTGGGAACAACCTTTGGGACAAGGCAGGCCTGTACAAAAAGAAGGGACGGGCTTCATCTTAACCAAAGAGAGAGACCAGGCTGAAATGGCGCCAACATTAAAAAAGGTGGCAGAACAAGCTTCTTTAAATTGATCCCTGGGGAAAGCCGGAAGCAGGAGCAGAGGGTGACTTCTCGGGTTCAGAATGGTCAGTATCTATGGGGGGATGCAGACCAGAGAGAGAGGTTTTTTTCTAAAATCAACCACATACAAGCAAGGGAGCATAGCAATGTGATAAGTGATAGTGTCTACAAAAGCGCTAGAGGGGAGAAACACATATAAATCCCAGGTTAGGGACACAGAGACAGGAATATACAAGGTGTCACCACAATACTAATAGTAGAAGCCTTCGACCTAAATGGGGGGAGCTGGAGGCCAGAGTTTTGAAGGAGGGGACATTGATATAGTGATGGGCATCACAGAGAACCATGTGGTGGAATGAGGGAGGGAACTAGTGGGATGCTGTTACTCCCAGGGTTACAGGCTCTACAGGAAGGGATAGGACCAGGGCGATGATGGCCCCAGGAAGTGGAATTTGGCCCTCTTCTTACATCAAAGAGAGAGCATATAGTGTCACATAAAAAAATAGACACGTACAGGGAGAGCTGATTTTCTCTACAGGAAGCACTGTGGATATCAATATCAGGGAGTGAAGCATAGTTTAACATTAGGAATATATTACTTCGCCCCCTGACCGAAAGTGCACAAGAGGATTCTGAGATGGAAAAGAAATCAAGAGGAGAGCCAATAAGAAAGCCAAAATGCTATGTAGTGGTAATGGCCATTTTAACTCATCTATACCCATAAACAGGAAAATGCATCCTCATCCAAGGTCATGAAGTAAGGGAGAGAACATTCCTTGATATATGCTAAATGTTCAGACTTAGAGCAGATGGTTGTGGGAACCAACCAGAGGAGAGGTGAGTCCCTAAGATCTAATTCGATGAGAGTAAATTCCAGGACCTCCAGTGCGGGAAGTCCAGCGTTGTTGAGCACACGATAGGGAACAGCCACCAGCAATGCTGGGCAAGGTCAGATTCAAGTATCTCTGCATGTGAACAAGTGACAACTACTAATGTAGTTACATTTTTTGCTTTATACTTGGTGCATTTTGCTAGAAAGGGAAATTCTCTAAAAGAATGAGGGGATAGTCATAGCGCGAGGAAGCTGAAAAGGAAAAATCAAAGAGAGAATCAAACCGTCCAAGATGCTTGGAGGTTATTTAAGAAATACAGTCTTCAAAGCTCCCAGCTGGAATGTGGTTCCGCGAGGTTTGGAAAGACAGTCCTTTTAGTCAAAAAAGAAAGCCACTACATGGTTAACAAGGAGGTTGAGGAAATTATTAGGGGAAAGATGTCTTTAGGAAAATGGAAGTCCAACTTAACCGATGAAAGAATTTCCACCAGAGAGAAAGACACAACATGGTGGCAAAGAGAAGCTAAAGTTAGCTGTAAAGGGGAGACAAAAAGAATTATGAGGAACGCGATGGCTGCTGAGAACATCAAGGACCAGTAGCTCAAACAAGTTCTTGCAAAGTACATCCAAAAGCAGAGAAGCCAGCCAGGGAAGCCAGTGGTAGGCCCGCTAGGATGACGTAAAGGAATACAAAGGTGTGCTAAAAAAGATGACAGGAGATTGCAGAGAAGCTGAACAAATTCTTTTGCATCTGTTCACCTAAGAAGAGGAAGGAGGGATTCTGCACCTGAACCAAGCTTCTATAGGAGGCTTAATCCGAGGAACTTCAGCGAAGATAATTTGGTAGACAAAGGAAAGAAGTTCTGGCAGCCATTGATAAACCAAATGCTACCAAATCCCCTGGCCCAGAATTGCATTCATCCAAGAGTTCTAAAGAGCTCAAGCATGAAATTGCTGATCTTCTCACTCTTAATATGCAACTTATTCCTGGAAATCCAGGCAGCCTCCATCCCTGAAGACCCCAGAAGCCCTTGATGGGATAGCGTAATTTAAAAAGTTTAAACAATAAATAAATAAATAAATAAGACTGGAAGACGGCCGATGTCACACCAATCTTTAAGAAAGGAGGGCCTAGGGGGGGGACCCAGGAAATTACAGGCCAGTCAGTTTGACACATCTGTTCCTGTGGTAAATTAGTAGAATCCCCTATCATTTACAAGATAAAATTATTAAACATGCTAGTAGTGCCAAGACCTGCTGAGGAAGAGTCCAACATGGCTTTTGCAGAGAGCAAGTCCTGTCTTACAAACTTACTAGAGTTCTTTGAGAATTGGTTAATAAAACAGGCATGTGTAGATAGAAGTGGGGTACCGTGGACATTGTTCACTTGGATTTCCAAAAGGCTTTTGACAAAGTTCCTCACCAGAGACTTTGTTAGAAAGAAAACTCAGCAATGAAGGAATAAGAGGGGAAGTCCTCCTATGGATTAAAAAAACTAGCTGAGGAACAGGAAACAAAGGGTGGAATTATAAATGGGAAGTTCTCACAATAGAAGAGGATATAGGGATTATGAGTGTCCTCCAAGGATCCAAGTTATGGGACCAGTGCGTTTTAACCTATTCATAAATGACCTGGAAGTGCAAGGGGTGGTAGTGTGGTGGCCAAGTTTGCAGATGATACCAAATTATGTAGGGTGGTGAGAACCACAAGGATTAAGAGCTCCAAGCCGGACTTGATAAAATTAGGGTGAGTGGGCTAAGAAATGGCAAATGCAGTTCAATGTAGAAATGCAAAGTGATGCAATATTAGCAAAAAAATCCAAACCATTATTATTGGGTCAAAAGCATCAGTCACAGACCAGGAAAGGATTTGGCTGCCTGAAGGCTGATAGTTCCATGGGAATGTCAACTCACGCATGGCAGCTTGAAAAAGGCAAACTTGGCGCGGGGATAATTAGGAAAGGAGTTGATAATAAACCACAAGGATTGCTCGCCCTATATACGCGGGTGCGACCGCGACTTGGAGTACTGGAGGTTCAGTTCTGGTCACCACATCTCAAAAAAGGATATCAAGAGACAGAAAAGTGCAGAGAAGGGCAACGAGGATGATTGAGGACTGCAGCACCTTCCTTATGAGGAGAGGCTGCAGCTGCTAGACTCTTTATTTTGAGAGGAGACGCTGAGGGAGGATAAGGGATTGAGTCTATAAAATTATGCATGGGGTAGTAGTACGTTGACAGAGAGAAATTTTTCTCTCTCTTTCACAATACTAGAACTAGGGGCATTCATTGAAAATGCTGGGGGAAGAATTAGGACTACTGTAAAGGAAACACTTCTTCATGCAACGGTGATTGCTTGGAATATGCTGCCACAGGAGGTGGTGATGGCCACTAACCTGATAGCTTTAAGGTTGGACAGATTTATGGAGGAGAAGTCGATTTATGGCTACCAATCTTGATCCTCCTTGATCTCAGATTGCAATGCCTTAGCAGACCAGGGTGCTAGGAGCAGCAGCCGCGAGAAGGCCATTGCTTTCACCTCCTGCATGAGAGCTCCCCAAAGGCACCTGGTGGGCCACTGCGAGTAGCAGAGTGCTGACTAGATGGACTTGGTCTGATCCAGCAGGCTAGCGTCTTGTTCTTAAGTGGCAAGGAGAGAGAAACCAAAAGCTGTTTACAATTGTTCAATAATACCAACAAACAAAACAATGGTGTGCGCGGCGTGAAGCAGTGACAACAGGAAAAACGACCGCACTACACACAGGCTCGTAGGCACAGATACATCAAAGGATATTAATGACAAAGTCATTAGGCTCATTCACTATAACAATTATAGGCTCATTCACTAGATCTACCACAGGACCACGCCACACAGCCTGGAAAACCTACCACAACCAGCGCTCTCTGTGATGTTACACCTCTGAAGATGCTGCCAGCCACAGATGGTATGCAACATTAGGAACAAGATCTACCAGACCACGGCCACACAAGCCCCAGAAAACCCACAACAAACTGAAGTTTCTCTGGGATACACCTCTGAAGACAGCCACAGATGCTGGTGAAACGTTAGAACGTAAGATCTACCAGACCAAGGCCACACACAGTCTGGAAAACCCACCAACCAGAAGTAGGGGAATGTTTAGGTGAGGCCATCACCTTGAATACCCACTGCAAGACAACAATTAAAGAGTGAATGACCCATTACATTACCAGAAATCCAGGTACAAAAGTCCCCCAAATGAACTGTTATTTCCTCACCAACAGAAACCACTGAAAGAGCCTCTAAGTCTCAGGAAGCAGGAGAAATCCTTCAGCCCTCATCCTCCAGACTCCCCAAAACACCATCCAGTCAAAGATGCTGGACTCCAACCTGCCCAGAACTCATACCTGGCAGCTCTGCACCCACCTAAGGGCTGCAAGGGCTCTGAACAAAGCAAAGCTGCCAGCATCCTCACCCACCCCTCGGCCATTGGCAAAGGTTCTGGCAGCAAGTCCCCACCCAATCAGAGGTGTAGGCCTCTCCTCTGTAACTAGACCAATGGAAATGAATAAGGCAACATAAAGTTTTAGAATGTCAAGGGCTCTTTATTACCTACTATTTATTTTAAATGTTCTTAACCTCCTTTCCATTTTGCAGAACTAAGGGGTCTTACAGTGTAAATAAATGGATATTTTAAAAAATTTGTTTTGAGCCAAGGTAAGCAATTCAATGATTGTGTACAGGGTTGTAGAGCCAGTGGAATTGGAATCGGAACCCAGAATCCCAAGGATGATGGATCACAAAAAATCCAGAGGGTTGATGTCATTAATCCTTTCTGACTCAAAAGACAGAGTCTATCTGATAAACAAAGCAGGAAGGGAGGATCTTTCCAAAGAGGTATACACGCTGCAATTTTCAGGGAAACTTGCAGGAGCCAGTATTGCAGGTCGCCGGGAGGAATGCTGCCCTGTGCTTCTGCTGCCAACCACTGAGTCTCAGACCTGCTGCTCCTCCTTTCGCCCCCATAGCAAAATGCAAAGCCTGTTTTGCAGACAGAAGGGAGGGAAAGAGAAAAGGGGATTTGCTTTGCACCCCAGAGGGAGCGGAGCAAACTTTAGCTGGAGGAAAGTCCCTGGCTCTCTGACCCACTGAGTCTTGAAGCTAAGCTACCTTTGTCTCTTCCCCTTTCTTTTTTTAATCGCTTCTTCCAGACCTGGTGACCTGACGTGTTGCATGCAGCTGGCCTCGGCCTCTCTCCTGGCTCCAGAGAATTCTGTGTGTGTGAAGGAGGGGGTGAGCTGAAAGTCGACTGCTGAGAGTCGACTGCTGACTGGCCGCCCCACCCCCTCCTTTTGTTTACCTTCAACTTCCTTCACAGCCTGAACTCTGAAGGTGCTGCTGGCTGCAAGTCTGTTTGCCTGGCAGGGCAGGGATGCGAAGCGCCGTGAGGGGGGGGGAAGGAGGGCCACAGCCCTAGCAACCCTTCTTCAATGCACTGAAAAAAAAATGAGTAACCACCTCTCGAGCCAAGGCTGCATCCCACCTCTGCACGCGACTACATCCCCGCATGCCCCCCCCACGCGATCAAACGTCTCATGCCTCTGCAGTCAGCCCCATCCTGCCCAATGGACGTTACGCTAGTGTCCTCCAGCAGTTTCCCTGAAGTAACATGTTTTATATGAAGAGATGGAAACATTTATCTTTAGAATGTAATTAGAGTTGTCAGTAGTTGTGAATGTTGCCACTTGTTTTTTTTCCCCATGAGATAAAGGAACAGAAAAAGATGAGCCTCACATAATAACGCTTTAGGTGGGAGGGCCAGGTCAGAGGCGCACACCTTTCAGTCACATGGTGGGGTGCCCATGACAAAATGGCATGCGCCCTATCCACACACCCCTGAGCCCCACTCCCCTGCAGGGAGGTGGGAGGGTGGGGCTCGGTGGTGGGCAGCATTGGCACCCACCTGGGCCACCTGCCGCTGCCGCTGCCAAGCCCTGCCCCTGGCCTCCATGCAGTCCGGCTTTTGTCCTCCCCAGGCCCACAATCCCTGCCCACAATCCCTACCCCAGAGCATGGGGGATGTGGGGTGGGGCGCCCGAAGGAGGTGTTGCCCCAGGTGCCATTTCACCTCCTTACACCCAGATTGTTTTTGGGCACATTCCATCAGTTTCCACTGGTTGCTCTTAGGAAGAGGGGGACCCTAACTGCCCATTGCAGCATATCAAATTAATGGTTAATTTAGTTGGATCATAAAGATGTCCCCCCTTCCCTGCCCAGTCTAACCAGTTTTATTGCCTCTGCACATGGTTGAGTGTTTGAATTTGATGTGAACAATTTAACACGTGGCCTTCTGCTTTTTAAACGGAGTTTGTTTTGAATTCGTGAGTGTTATTTACTACCATATAATCCAGTTTTATTGCTGTGGAAATGAACCTCAGATGTGATGTTAGATTATTCATGATTGGACTTCTCCAGTATTTTTCTTTAAACTAAATTGCATCCACAAGACCTGACATTCATATCAGAACTCCCAGAGTCTTTTTGATGTTTCTTACTCACAAGAGTGTCCTAATTGATTGCAGTTTCCTACCAGGAAGATTACAAATAAAACATTTTACCTGGCAACGTGAAAGGATACATAGATTTGGCAGCAACTGGAAATAAAGGATTGGAGCCAAGTTATCTGCAAATTAAACAGTTCTCAATATTTTCATCTCACCTCAACAATTGTAATTTTATAATGTTCTTTTAATTTAAAAGGAATAATGTAATTACTAATGTTATACTTTTTAATTGAATTTATTATTGCATTTTGTATTAGATCCCCCAGTGAAGCAAACTGCAAAATGTGTAGGGATCTAGAAGAGCTAAATGAACTTTTAGCCTTGCACCTTGCTTTCCACTGTCTCCCCTGCCCACTGGTGTGGTCTTATTTTATTCTGGTTTGTTGTTTCTTTCTTCTGAACTGGAAAGTTTCTAGCTGCTCTCTGCCTTTTGGCTTGAAGGAGCTAATGGCAGGTTGTTGCCCCTTTGACTTCCTAATTCTGGTTTTGTCTTTCTCTTCTTCCCTTTCTACCCCCTTCTGTCATCTAGACCTCCATCACTGTCTCTGTGACTGTATTTTCTCTTTCAGTCACAATATGGACCAATAATGATATTCTCTAAAGATAATATTGTTGGTCAGTTGGAGCCACTGCAGCAGGGACTGTCTCTCCCCACTCCTTGGACATCTGAATGCTGTGTCTGGTAAGGGGTCAAGGTGTCCCCAGTGGTGTTACCATGATTGTCCAACTAATGCCTGAGAGTTGCACAGCCCTGTTGGCTGCCTTTCCACGCCACACTGATGCCAGAGAGTGATGTGAGCTTATTTGCTACAAGCCACACACCAGTGGATTGCCTTCTTCTAGTATGTAATTTTAGCTTATTTTGACAGTATAAAAATATTGCATGGTTCATTTAGTTTTCATCTAAATTATGAGGGTGCTCTGGAAAGAAATGGAAAAACTGCTAAATGTCAAACTTGCAGTTATTTTCAGAAACATATTTGAATGATATTATAGCTGTTTATATTAAAGTATATTTCTGATAAACTGGTTGATGTAATGGGAATATTATTTCTTATGCCATTTATCATGCTGCATAATTTAAGAAAGCTCTTACTAATGCTTTTTGCATATAAGTGAGCTGAAGTCAGTGTTAGGGATGCACTATTTTGTTTTTGGAAGTTTTGTTCATTATATTCCTTATTATACACAATCATTTTTATATTCATGTTCATTGCTTTCAATGGGAGAAGAAAAAAGAAATACATTTCCTGATGTAACTTCTCTGTTTGACATCCAACCAAAACAAAACTTCCTTGAACTTACTGCTCATTTCAGACTAATAGGAGAAAGAATGCAAGAATTATAGCCCTTAAACTAAAGCAGTGATGGCGAACCTATGGCACATGTGCCAGAGGTGGCACTCAGAACCCTCTCTGTGGGTACGCACAGAGTGCCCCCCCCCATCTAGGCTGGCCTGGGTCGCTGGGCTCAATTATTAACATTAAACCTAAGACCTAGTTTTGGGGAAGTAGTGTAGGTAACCTTGTTAAGCGCTGTTAAACTAAAGCGTGATCCTTTACCTGGGAGTAAGCTCGGTTGCTGGAAATGGGGCTTGCTTCTGAGTAAACCCTCCTAGGGTCGTGACTCACCCGTTGGAAGAGTTGCATGGTTGTTTCAAAGCAAAGCCATCTACTACCACCAAGCTTACTCCTGAATAACGCACACCTCAGGGCCAACCGTTTTTTCTAAACTAAAACCTCAGTATTCAGTTTAAATTACAGTGTCGGCACTTTGCGATAAATAAGTGATATGGGTTTTGGGGTTGCAATTTGGGCACTCGGTCTTGAAAAGGTTCGCCATACGTCAGCTGAACTAAAGCTTTCAAACTTGGAAGACACTGGGTGTCTGCTGGTTGTGGACTGAAACTTTATAGCATCTCACCTCCTGCTGCAGGCAAAAAAGTACTGATGATCTTAAAAATAGGAGTAAGCACTGCTGTTTAGACAGAATCAGGAAAACCCTTCCTAAATCACTGATAACAGATGGAAACACTGTGGAAAGGCTGACCTACATGCACAATTCTTTTTCTATTTTACTGTCATAGTTGAAGAACTTTGATGTCATTATTTCCAGATCTCTTCAGATTTTATGTTCCGCTCTCTGAAATCTCCTTGAACTCTCTAAACTAGAGTGCCAAGTACCAGGGAAAGGAAATAAACCGATGGATTCCATTCATTCACTGAAAGCTTAACAAATTTTATTAGTACTTTTCTTTGTTTATTAGTATGGAAACAAATGCATAAATAGGAGGTAGGTAGTTTTTAGTACCATTTCAGAGGCCTCTATACCTTTTTAAAAAGCAAGTTATTCCAGCTATGATTAGGATTCCCTTTTGTGTAACAACGTCTAGTATTGCTGTTTGTTTAACGATTGCAAAGTACTTTAAGCTCCCTGACAGGGAAGTGCTTCAAATGGGCAAACATTATTAATCCAGTAGACTTCCAACTGGTTTACAGTTAATCACTGAATCCACAAAGGAGTCAGAGATAACTAAAAATATTTTAAAACTAATGCAGTTTTAAAAATATCACAATGAATTGTAATACAGGATTGATACTAAACTAGTCTTGTTTGATCAGCAGCTGTCCATTTTATTGTACCTAACACCAATTCAGCAGAACATTGATTGATTTGCCTGTTTTATCTATTCACTTGCAATGAGAAGAGTATCCAAGTTGGAAACTTTGATCAAGAAGTTCTGTTCAAAGCAGGAAAAAACTGTTGGTGTTATTGCCTATCCGGGTGAGATAAGCAAAGTGTCAAAGCTCTAATTCAGAATTAATTCCTTTTTTAATGAGATGCAGACTCCTGGAAAGTGTTTCAGCATGGTAGCATCACAATAGAAATTGGATCCAAAGTAACATGCATGCAATATGGAATCTGAAAACATTGCAGTAGGTTTGATTTACGAGATAGTGGAATGAAAGCTGGTTTAGAACAGTGGACTGGGCTCCCATTTGACAGATGCTAATTTTTTTTAAATTTCTATTTCATATTCATCAGCAGTCAATTTGATTTCTAGCCTGGATCTGACTGAAATTATAGAGAATTAGAGTGGCGATAGGAGGAGCATAAGCACTCATAATTTATTTCTCTTACTGTGTTGGAAACAGGAACACACATGAACACATATAGCTGCCTTATACTGGACTGAACAATTGATCCATCAAGATCAGCATTGTCTATTCAGACTGCAGCAGTTGTCCAGGGTCTCAGCCTGAGGTATTTCATATCACCTATCGCCTGATACTTTTAGCTGGAGATGCAGGAGATTGAATCCATGTAAAGGATAAATTTTTATTACTGAGTCACAGCCCCTTCTCTAACATACAGAATCACTCGTGTTCTCTCACTGTGGGACATTAGATATGCCTTCCCCATTACCATTCTACTGAATAAATGTCCTCGGAAGGGGGATAATCATTTCACCTGAGAAAACCTGACATCAGACCACACTTATATTTTAAGACCACAGAGTCATGTATATATACATGGACATTTCTGTTAACAGCTCCTCCAAGAAAGACTGTTAACTGTATTTTAAACATATTTTAAAGCAAATTTTAAAGTGTGACAATGAAGATCTGATGAATGCATTTTTTTTCTGATTCATGGTGCATACAGAAACTTGGTTGGTTACAGTTAAGAGTAAGAACAGAGAAGATGTCAAAGTCCCTGCTAAAAGTGTGGACTTAAAGGAGGATTTTGAAGGAATGGAAAGAAGTGGCACCATGTACATTGCCATGGAATAAGATCAATTCATTGGGGAGCAAAAAGAATGTGGAGTCCTGTGATAAAGACAGAGGCTAAAAGTGATAGAACTGGAAGAGCAGAATTCACTGGCAGGGAAATAATAAGAAAAAAAATCTGGAATACAAAATAGGAGAAATCCATGGAGAACTATCAAGCTAAGAGCTTCAAAGTTTTTGTATGCAGTTATCTTCTCAATTCTCATTCCAAACTAAATTTACTTCTGAGTAAAATGCATTTGTAATATGAGAAATTATTTGGCATACAATGGCATTCATCCAGGGACAGCAGCAGAAGGTATGGGCCAATGGAGAAATCAGGGAAAGATCAGAGATATGGCTCAAAAAGGCTGGCAAGAGGATTGGCAATAGAATGAATGAATGAATGAATGAATGAATGAATGAATGAATGAATGAATGAATGAATGAATGAATGAATACATACATACATACATACATACATACATACATACATACATACATACATACATACATACATAAAGAGTCAGAATGTGATCAGTTATAGCATTGGGTAGAAACTACCTGAGAGGAACAGGAAGCCAAGAAAAGGAAAGATACAGGAGACTAAGACAAGAAGTGCAAATGTCTGAGTAGAATGGGAAGCTGTGTCCATGGTCAGGGAAACAACAGATGCTAGAATCTGTAAAATGAGATCAGGGTAGAAAAGAAAGGGAAAAAATTGCAGGATGGGGTGGCCCAAATATATATGTACCCTTTCTTGGATAGGGTAGCTAAACAGAGATCAAGACAATCTGTCGCCAATAGAATTTTTGTGTTGCCCTAATTGGGACTCCCATTCTTCCTGATCTCAGGCTGCCAGGTTTGCCATCCCTCCTTCCCCTTACCCAGGCGGTCTTCGGCCCATTCTTGCCATATTGCTGAATACAGATTACCTTGCTGATTACCAAGGAATAGTGCTTTCCAAACATGGATTGATCTATTCAAGTCATCTTGGAGCATCAAGTTAAGAAAGCCTAACAGGGATACCATCTGCCCCAGATTGGTTTTTAGTGCTAAATCTTCCTTCACACCTGGTTTGGACATCCCAGCACTCACAGTGTTTCAAAATGTCGTTATTAAAGAGATAATGGCTTTGGAGAGATTTCTATTTTTGAGTCATCCTAGATTTAAAATGTCTAAGCTCCATTATTAACTTCTATTAAATCTTTCCAGAGATGCTTCACTTATATTTAAACCAGCTGATAAAGATGGGGCATTGGTAATTTCAGATACCATTGATTCCCTGAAAGAAATTGAAAACTGTCCTGAAGCACCAGCCATTATCAACAGGGAAATCCACTAGATCCACCACAAAGCCAATCTGATCTATCTGGTTTCAGGGGTAATCATTTTACCTACCCCTGCAAAGTACTGGTAACCCTAAAAAGTCTAAACCTGAGAAAACAGTATTCTGACAATGATAAAGGAGCCAGCATCAGTTGCTGCATTCTTATATTGCATAGACCAAAATAACAGATACTCAGGGAGCCAAATTTTATGGGCCGCAAAGAGAGTGTCCCATTCATCCTCTTCTGGAAGCAATGGAGGAAAAATGGGAGACAGTAAAATTGGACCCACTAACCCAACCTTTACCAAACTTGTGGGTTCTTGTGGTGCCTCTAAAAATAGACTCACCCAGATCCTCAGAAAGATTCCCCATAAACTATAACGAAGAAGGGAATGGGGAATTTAAGGTGCCAAAGTGGTTTTTTCCCCTTTTAAATGGGGTTTTAACTGCTGTAGCTGGTGAATCTGAAACCCATAAACATATGAAGATTGATAGGATGAAAGCATGGGGCTATCAATGTAGTCTTGTCTTCAAACCCTCCTCCCACCATTCATCAATTTTGAACATGTACACCCAGCTGGAATGTACAACTTGGAATGGTTTATCTAATAAAAATGATTGAAGTATAATTAAATGAAAGTAAAAGCAGCACTTATCCAATTACATTTCCAGGATCTCAAAAGAGATAATCTATAAAGGTTATTAATCACCCTCTGTAATTGATCTAATTAGTCCTAAAATAGTTTGACCATGACATATATGCATAAGATTTCTAGTTAATTTGTTTGCTGTTCAATAATATTATATGCAAAACTACAAAAGACAGGTCAGTGGATTGAACTAGAATATCAGAATATCAGTTTGTTCAAAAATCACTGGGTGGGGAAATCAATTCTCTGCTGTTTTCCATAAGCAGACCATCATTACCATATTTTTCCTGGAAGAGGCTGACAGCCATGATGCAGAGGGGAGAGTCAACTGCATACTCCTTTCCTACCCAAACTAAGTGTTTGTACAGCATCAGCATGTGTGGTGGTTAAGAGCAGTGGATCTCTAATCTGGAAAGCCAGGTTCTATTCCCCACTCTTCCACATGACACCTGCTGGGTAACCTTGGGCCAGTCACAGTTCTCTTTAAATTCTCTCAGTCCCACCTTCCTCACTTAGTGCCCGTTGTGGGTTTGTGGTTGCAAAATACAGAAAAACAGGGTATAAAAACCAAATCTTCTTCTATGGGTGCCTGTTAAAGAAGAGAAGGAGGGGTGGATAGGAAAGGGTGCTGGTGCTGTTGTTTTCCCATGCAGAGCAAAAATGTGTGTTTGTTTGGCTCCTTAGTGCAAAAGAGGAAAAGGAGAGAAACTGCTGAGATAGTTTAATTTAAGTATATAAATGTATCAATTACCAGATTATTTCTGAGCATTAATATAGTCTTTCCTCACCAGTGTTAAACTTCTGCCAGTCCTGGTGTAACCAGACGGAAGAGAAGGTTTTCCCTTTCTGCTCCCTCACTTTCTGCTCAGCATGAGGATCGGCAGCTCAGGTGAGAGACTGAAATTGCCAGGAATCCAGGAAGAGATCAAGTTGGAGAAAAGAGAGTAAAACCACCATCTCCTCAAACTGTCTATCTTCTTTTTTTTCCTATGTGGCTACAGGGGTGATGGTGGTTGTACTTTTTTTTTTGCTGCAAATGCTTTGTTATCCACTCTGGACCCAGGGAAGGGGAAATTAACTTTAAAAGGGTTCCAGAAAGGAATAATGTGAGACCTTGTAGCCTCTGTATATCAAAGTGGATCTTGTTAGGGGTCCCCCCAAATAAAATCATGAAGAGAATGAGACAGGGTAATTGTAAACACAATAACCTTATTGTATACAAAATGCAATAAACATTAAAAATGTAAAGAACCTACACTAGGCACCTGAGAGCCAATTCCCTGTGTAATCACACTCATGCCAACAAGAGGGCACACTTATAAAGGGCACAAGGGAGGAAATTGGGAAATTTTAAGGAAGGGACATACAACTTTATGTGAGAAAGGAGAATAGGCCTAAAATTGGATTTGATATTAAAGAATAAGGGATTTACATAACCAGAGACTCAAGAAGGTTTTCTCTCTAGGCCAACTGGTCATGCAGGCAAGAAAAGATCATATCTCTAAGAAAGATCATATCACTAAGGACTAAAATGTGACAAAAGGCATTTCTTATAGAATTGTTAGGCAGAACTAGTTATATAAGATGGGTTACATGAATAAACACAGAAATGATAATATCAGAGGTTAAGAATTCAGTTTATTGCCCTGGCTATAGAAGGGACAAACAAGCTGAAGAGCAGAGGAAAATTCCAGCTTTGTGTAAGGGGAAATAGTCAGACAAGCCAATTTGATTTTAAGGAAGAAAGTATATGTGGGAGAAATATGATTATATGGGTTATGTATGCAGGAATGATTATGAAATATGACGTATGTATTCTTCATATCTATAAAAGATGAAGGTCTTTGTCTGGTTGGGTGTGACTCTTAGAGAGAGCACTGTGTTTGTGAAATATCTAATTCTGCACAGTAAAAACATTTCTTTCTGTTTAAAGCCTGATTTTGGTATCATTTTTCTTACCAGTCTTTGTAAAAGTAACTGATCAGGGCTAGATATGGGTTCTCGTCCGACACTTAAACCCAGGGGTTAAGTTTTAGAGAGATCCAGTGGTAGATGCAGCAAAGATCCAAGGAAAGGAGCAAGGAGCTGGCAAAGCAAGGGTTTTGGGGAAAGCCTGAGAAATGCTGCAGGAGTTCTCAGAGGGGAATCAGAGTTCTTACCAGCAGAGGTCTGAGCCAGAGTTCTGAGCAACAATTTGCTGTGCTTATGGACCTTTCCTTTTTTGGACAGAAGATACTGAGAGTAGATGGAGGTTAGACCATTATGACTCTGGATTAGGTCAAGATAAAAGAAGTTTGGAACTCACTGGCTATTTAAAAGTTTACTGCTTTCAAACATTGGCAGGAAAAACTGGGGAAAAAACCTTGATTATGATATTGTGAGCCAAATCTGCATGAACACAAAAGTCTGGGTGAGACAAGATAGCTCCTGAAACAGGAAGGAGGACAAATTAATGACTTGAGTGACCTTCTTGATCAAGTAAAAAAAAAACCCAAAGAAATGGAGAAACTGAGAATTGGTTAACAAAATAGCAATGTCCGTGAGCTGAGTAGATATCTCTGGGGTACGGGTGTCCTATTAAAACAACTAGGTCCAAAATAAGAGGGAAATCTTACTACCTAGTTCCTTTACAATATTGATACCAGATTTGCTGATACACTCAAATTCCCACACCATGTTAAGGTATGCATCCAAAAGGAACTCACAGCTTGCCTGTCCTCCATTTCCTGTGGCAGCTGTTTCAAGGTGGGAACCATACATCAACTGCAAACCCAGTCAGGTAAAGACCTTTCTTACTTTTATAGGACATGGAGTGGATGCTACACTGGGGAACAGTGTTCAGAAGAGCCATGGTTGTCATGTTAAAGATCCATATATGGCTCCTGAGTTTGAGCTCCATTGCTTTAAAGGGAATAGTAAAAAGTTATTGCTTTATCAATGGTTGAGAGGCAGAGAGCTAGACTTAATTGGTTGGATAGTAACTGGTGTGACCTTCTGCCACACTGATCTAGAACAGAGAATAACCTGGACTGAAATGTATGTATCCGACCCTTTTTTACTTTACAAATTAGCATGCAATATGGGGTGTGTGTATATATAAAACCTAAAGGCTATCTTTCCTGAATATACTCAGAAAGTGTATACATGGAGGCCTGTTTTCTTTTTTCTTTTTTTTGGAAAAGCTTATAGGAAATACAACAAATTGTAAAGTGTGGCCAGTGTCATAAAAAGCTATCACTGTTAGACCTAAAGGTATAAAGCCTTGATTTCCTTTGAAAAGGACTCTCTTATTATTTTAAAAAGCAAACTCTTTCCAAGAGAACACAGGGAAAGCAATTAACCATACTGTTGAATAAATGATGCCTCTTTGGGCTCTTATATTGACAATGGGCAAGTAGATAGAGACTTTCTTTAGGATACTTATATGTAAGTTGGTTTTATTTGTAAAAATAGTTCTAGAAAAAATGCAGCTTTGGGAAGAGAACACAGTAGAATGCCTCAATGCTAAAAACCTACAGATGGTGAAGGGATAGGGAGGAGAGAAGATGCTAATTTTTTGCCCCCAGCATTTCCCCTCTGCTCTAATCAAGCTGGTTACTATGCACATTATACCTCTGCATCTTGAGTTCATTTTTTGCAACACCCCTTTCAGTTGGAAAATGGGATATAAGATCTCCTCTCCAACTCATATCTGATGAAGGGAGCTTTGACTCTTTAATAGCCCAATTCAAAGGACTGCAGTGGCTGTGGGCGGCACCATTGCTGCACCACTGAACCACCTTCAGAGGGGATCCAGGCAGTGTGAAGAGGCAGTAAAAAGAAGAAAGTCCCCAGCTGCCGGAAAATCTCCCATAGCCCAAAATGAGCTTACACCACCCTTTTGGATGATGTAAGTCTGCTGGGGCATTCCCAGGCTGAAAGTCTGGTGGAAGTTGACTAAGGTTGGCTTTGCCCCAGAAATACCCCTAGCCTGCCCCCAGCTGTGCTGACAGCCAGGTTTAGGCCAGCATAGCTCTTTGACTGCAACCCACTTCCAGGTCAAGTGCTGCAGAGATCCGTGATGCTCGCCCACCTCCCAGTTTGCCCTCCCCACCAGCAAAAGTGGCATAAAAATTCAAGTTGCCTCCAGTATGGCTAGTTGTACAAATCCAAATATTTTAGATAAGTATCTCTATTATTCTTTGAATAAAAGAATGGGGGATCCTGCATAATTTTTCCTGTAATGCAAGAGGGTTGCATTCAGTCAATTTCCCTTCCCACTTCAGGCATCTGACTCCCCCCTCATTCAAGTCCTTGAGAACATTTAAGTCACAATCCGTTTACACGCTGCAGTGCTCTGGCTCTGTGCAGGAGTTGTAAAGTGTTTCTAATCAAGTTTGGAATAGATAATAATTATGGGATGTGCAAACACATCATGCTTTTTATAGCCAACAAAGTAATTTTGCTGTTGCACTCTTCCACACCTGGCTGCTCTGACATCACCTCCAGGTACTGAGAATATGTTTCCCGCAGCTGTCCTTCCTGGCACCTTACAGATTAAAGGTAAATCCTGCTCTAATGCACCCATGTTGTGTTCAACAGAAGTTGACATGGTTATGTGATGCTGTGATTGTGCATGGCATGAGTTGTTCTTTTTTGGTTGAAGACTAAGTGTGCCACACAAGTGACAATGAGTAAAAGCACCTGCATTTGCTTGTTGGTTTGTTCTTTAGATTTGGATACACAGGCATTTAAAGAGACCCTAAAGCCTAGGTAGTTTTTATTCTAGCATAAATACTGTGGACTGGAGTCTACTTAGTGAGAGCCCTGGATGTAATCTTGCCATGGTGAATATTTCAATGACAGTAATATTCAGGCACAATAATGTTCAGGCAGTTATTTGGCATGAAGATCAAGACCAAGTGTTTCAAGAACCTGATGTTCTGCTTTGCTTCTCTCAGGATCAGACATTAGAGTTCCAGTGCCAACACAAAGGGACTTATTCTGACACTGAAACAATCCTGATCTCTTCCCTGTTTATCTTTTTGCTGCTGCACTGATTCTCCAACCTAATCCCTAAACACTAAAACAGACTCCTATACCAGGCAAGCTAGGTAGAACTACTATGTCCCATTTCTTGTGACTATAAAAATTCAAGTTGCAGCAGTACATTCAACCAAAGGATCCAATACTGTTTTGATAGCCTCTTGAATGTGGCACAAGGGATTGTGGCTGCCTGTTCTATCTGCATCCTGCTTTCTCTTCACACTCTTCTGGAAAAACACCACCTTTCTGCTGTGGCTGGCCCAGCCCTGGGTAATGTGGCTAATGTGGTCATTGGTGGGGCTGAAGATTCAGGCCCTGAAGCTGCCAGACCCATGGGCACAGGCCCCACACTTGGTGCATTGTATTTCACCACTCTTTCATCCATGTGGGAAGCCATTGAGAGGGAGCAGCTAGAAGCCAGGTGTGAATGGAGAGATTCTGTGGACCAGAGGTCAGCAGTGCTTGGCGGACTCACCAGCCCTTCAGGAGGAAGCCACTGGGCACCTTGACTAGCTGGTAGCTGTTGCTGGGAACAAGGACAGGAGCCAGGCACAATTGAAAGGCTGCTTGTGGACATGTTGATGGTAATCCAAGGGCTCCCAGTTGTCCCTGTCCCTACATCCTCTCTTCAGCTCCACTGGCAGAGCTTCCTGGAGTGCATCTTGGGGCTGGTCCTGGCACCAGTCACTGCCAGGAACCTGTGGGGTGCCCATCTTCCTTTTGCTGTCCCTGGGCCACTTCCTGGGACACTTCCCATTGCTTCATATGTGGCTTACTTCTGGCTGGACCTCCATGGATTACTCCCAATATGCAGGGTGTGATTCAAAAATTTTAACAACAGGTTCCGATGGTGGTGGAGTGAATGGGGCCGGGTGAGGCGTGACGTGGTGGGGGCATGGCCTGGGAGTTCCAGAGCTGGGTGGGCAGTGCTGCGACAGCGGCTCAGGGTCTGCACGCCCCAGGTGCAGTTCCCCCTCGCTGGGGGAAGGGTGATTTTGCATCTCCCACTTGACAAGATTTGTTGTACCCAGGGACAGAGATTACCCCCTTGTCCCTAGTGGAGTTAATAATTAACCACCGGTTCTCTGAACTGAGAAAATTTTAATAACTGGTTCTACCAAATAGGTGCAAATAAGCTGCATCCCACCTCTGGTGGTGGGACTCTCTTCCATATTTCTGTGTTGCTTCCTGCACTCTGTTTTCTGGGGACCTGTACCTGTTAATAGGGTGCCATGGTCATGGCCTGGCAGTGTGTGGTCACTCCCCTATCCACCCCTCTCTGTGGCTTTTACCCTGCAGTTGGTTGGTTCTGTCACAACCACACCATCATGATCTGTAATGCCATGTGGAAGTGATGCCACTGTTGTTGGGAATGCTGCCATGGTCATGGCTCCCCGCTGGGGGGGGGGGGGTTGAATGGTCTCTGGACTCTCCTGTTCTACAAGTGGCCAGTCAGTGGTCCCCAGAATTACACTAGCAACACATTGGATGTATAACTGCATATCTAAAACTAGTATCACACATTTGCTCATATTAATCAAGCTCTGATCATCAAGCAAAGCATACAATAATATTGATCATGTTTTTCAGCAGACTTAAAGCTGACCTAGTTAAGAGTAGAGAAGGTCTTCCTGCATTTACTGCAGCCTCCTACCACTTTAGGAAAAGAAAACTGTCCATGCAAGATGTTCTTTCCAATCAGGAAGGCTTTTACTTAGCAGTTGCAAGGTTACACAAGACTATACTTGGTAAGACTACAATGCTATACAGAACACTTCAGCAATACTATAACACTAGAACGAGAACAGACTAGAAGACTAGAATAGAATAGAATACTGCGTATATACAATGCACAGCTTTCTTATACATTCAAGCTAGATACTTTTCCCGGCAACCATCTCCCATTGGACCAGAGTCACATTTGAATGCACCAATCACATTAAAGGTCAACTGTAGCTGGTTGCCCCCATACTTCCCAGCTCCTGGCCCATGTTGCTGGGCAAACCTTTTGCTGCCTAGAAGATGACCTTGTGAACCTTTGTTTTATATATCATGACAATGTTGATGCGTTCTATTTGAATTTCATTTCTTGTCCCATTGTTGGGGCAAAGACAGAGAGAACTCTAACTTCCGCCATTAAACAGAAATTGTGTGGAGGGGGATAATTGGAGGGCAAAGAAGCAAGCACATGCAGAGATCTGTGTACTATGTGCATTTGCAATCTAACATCTGTGCCTTTGCATCGTTCTCTCAGTGCACATGTGAATGCATGAATCTGATGTTTTTGACCTCTGTATAATTTCTCCCACATGGTTCCAGTCACACATGATACCATATCATACACTAATATTGTAAGACCATAAGAACAGCCATGCTAGATCAGATAAAATGCCCATCCAGCATGCCATTCACTCAGTGGCCACCCAGCTACTTCTAAAAAGCTCACAAATAGAAAGACCATGACATTCTGCCTGTGCTCCCCAGCAACTAATTTAAAGAGGTATACTACCTCTGGCATTGGAAGGATAGATACCCATCATGATTAGTAGCCATTGATAGTCCAATCATTCAGTTCCCTTTTAAAGTTTTCCAAGTTAGCAGTCACGAAAACATCCTGCAGCAGCTAGCTGTATGAAGAAATAATTCCTTTTGTCTGTCCTGAATCTCCCACACTTTAGCTTCTGTGGATGACCGTAGTTTTAGTCTTATGGGCATGGGAGTTCTTCTCCCTGTCCACTCTCTCCACATCATGCATAATTTTGCAAAATAAGTCTCCCCTTATTCACTTTTTTTGTAGGCTAGATGGCCCTAAGTGTTTTAACCAATGTTCATGGGGCAACAGCTCCATCCTCCAGATCATTGTGGTCACTCGCTGCTGCATCTTTTCAAGTTCTGCAATATTCTTTTTCAAGTGCAATGACCAGAAACGTATACAATATTCCAAATATGGTTTCATCAGAGATTTGTATGATGGCAGTATGATAGTGACAGATTTAGTCTCTGCTGCTGTTCCATGGACAACATGGAATTTGCTCCCCCCCCCCCTCCATAGCAGCCACACACTCGGCTGAAATTTTCATTGAGCTATCCACTACCACCCCAAGGTTCCTTTCTTGATCATATCTCATCAGTACATAAGTGAAGCTGGGATTGTTTGCTCCAATAAGCATTACTGTACACTTGTTCACACTGAATCACATGGGCCATTTTAATGCCCATTCCTCCAGTTTGAAGATAACTTTTTGGAGCTCTTTTCAATGGCCCATTCTGCACAACACAAATAAAATGTCTTGCAGACGTTTTAAAAATAACTTTAAGCCTTTTTTGTCCACATAGTTCGGGGGTGGGGGGAGGATTTCAGTGGGAAAAGGTTCTTTTGCCCGACTTCCCCCACTCCCAGCTCTCACTTCCATTTTCTGAGCAGCTTGCACCTAACATTTTCTGTCACTTCAGGATTTTTCATGCCACCAGCCATTTGCAGAATGTTTTCACAAACGTTTCCTCTGCTTGCTGCTCATCCATCCGTCATTTCAGTGTGTAAAGTCAATGAATAATGTTAGTTTCGGCTGCCGATTCTGCACACGTGTTGTTTTTCTTTTTTTTCTTTTCAATGAGATAGCTTTTAAGCTACAAAGACACAATATGAGAACTGCAGCTGATTTTCATATCAAGTGTGCTTAGCTTCTAATATATCACATTGAAAACAAAAAAAAAAGGAGATAAAACGATGTGTGTGTGGAATTGGCAGCCAAAACTAACTTTATTCATGTACTTTACATACTGAAATGTTAGGCAAATGTGCTACAAGCAGAGGAAACACTCCTGGGAACATTTTGCACATGGTGAGTGGAATGGAGAATTCTGAAGCGGAAGAAAATGGCAGGAGTGAGCTGCTCAGAAAACATAAGCGAGAACTTTCAAAAACTGGGCAGGAAAAATAAAAAGTTTCCTGCTCTCCACACAGCAAGCAGGAAATGTTTTCAAAGCAACTAGGGGGGAAAATCACTAGTTTAGTGTTTAAAAAAACTGTTTTGGGTGAAAATAAGTCATCTTCCAAACATTTTTTGGGGAAAACTGCAGAATTCCACCCCCAAACACCTTTTTAATGACCCTGAAGATGTTTTATTTGTGTTTATAGCGCCTCTTCTCTTTCTCTTCTCTGTATCTTTTTCTCTTTTTTCTTCTTCGTTTATTTCTCTATCTTTATTTTGTAGGCTGCCACCGGGAATAAAATTCTAAAACCTCTTTTATTTCCCCTTTTATTTTATTCTTTTCTTGGTAGTATATACGAGATGTAAGGCAAACGGATGGCATTTGTGGAACTAGGGAAAATCAGGTGGGAGTTCCAATATTTCATTGAACCAAAATAAGATTTTATTTATAACTCATGGGTAACTTCAAGGTTCCAAACAAATTATTTACAAAAATTAAAATAAAATCTGAGGCACCAAATACTTTAAATAACTTCCAATCAGCATAAAGTCATTCTGACCCTTTACACTTTCTCTCTCTCTATCCCTAAGACTGTTCTCTTGGACTACTAGAATGTAATCCTTTTACTCTTAAAATGAAACTATGGGCGTTTCCCCACTTACCATGAGCCCCCTATGCCGCGCACTACTCTCAGCGCGCGTCATTTTTGGCGCGCCCCTGGGCTTCCACACGACCCCGCACTCTGCGCGGGGTCATCAAAAGGCGCCATTTTGAAGAGCGCCAGGAATGACGTGCGCTGAGGGGGCGCGACAGCGTCGGGGCGGCTGCATTATCACCACCCCTGTAGTGGGGAGTGCCGGGGGACCCCGCGCTACTTGGCGAGAGTAGCATGCAGCAAAAGGTAAGTGGGAAAATGCTCTATGTCACCATTTGTCACACTCAAACAGCTATGGCCCTTCTCTGACATACTCCAATTCTTCCTCAGAGAGAGTTCTGATACTCTAACTCTGACAGATTCTATATTCCTCACAGATTAATAAATCTCTAAACTAACTTCAATTTCTCTCCTTGTAAAAACACAGCCAAGATACCTCTCACACAGCTTCCCCCCTACACACACATCTCTCCCTCTGACTCAACTCTCCTTCCCCCACCACTTTCCCTCCACCCAGGCACTCCTCACAACAACCAATTACGTCTCACCTGACTTTTTCTGGCCACTCCCTTTCTCTCTCCTATTCAGCACTCAGTTTACACAAACCTACAGTCATTTCAATCCAACCTTAAAATCATTACAATGTTGTACAGAATGGGCATGTTGTACAATGTTGTACAGAATGTTGTACAGAATTTTTCCTTATTATCTACCCTAAATAATTTGATGTCATCTGCAAACCTGTCTTCTTCACCAGTCACCCCTAATTCCAGATCTTTTGATTAAAGCCAGTGAAGCAACGGCAATGGAAGTGGTGGGATTCAAATACTTGCAATAATCACAAGATGTGAACCACATATCACAGGATGGTTGCTCAAAATAGATCAGCATTTGCAAGTATTTGAATTTTTCCAGCTGGCACAGATTTTTCCGAATGTTTATGAAACTAATGATCTTCAAAAAGAAAGAAACTTTCACCCCATGTTTACAAAACTTGAATGAGAAATATGTACACCCAGCATCACCAATAATCATGTCTATATACCCTGTTTAGGATCTCTTTTTTCTTCATTGCCTTCACTGTGTGCATTAATTACTGCTACTTGGAAAGCTTGCCAGTGTGTGGATTATTTTCAGATTGTTTCCCTTCCGCTCTACTTGAACTGCAAGTATCTGTTCTGCTCCAAAAATGCAGTTGCCCCTGGCCCTTTGCAAGAGTGGATGAGGAACTCTGTCAGACTCAAAGCATTTTAATCTAGCAATGAAACTTCACTAGATCTGCAATCCTGTCCACAAGTCTTTAATATGCCACTAAACACAGTGAGGCCTACTGCAGAATAAAAAATTGAATTGAGTTGCAAGTCAGACGGGTAGCATCTGCTTCTGTCATTTCATTCTCATGGTGTTTCCCTTGGCCAATGGAAAAGCCAAGTTGAAGAATTTTGGAAAAATGGAGGCACTATTTTGCCTTCCCTTGCAGTGCTTTTATCATTACAGGTAGTTGAACATTTTCCTTTCCATTTGAAAGACACATAAAGGATGATTTTTGACTTATTCTTTCTTGGTGTATAATGATATATAGATGGATAGTGCTGGAGTACTGGGGAGAGATCTGCATTTCTTGTTTTGTGGTAGATATTTCTGCTAAATTGGACTTTTGTATTATATTTTTGTCATTGACCACAAATAAAGTCCGTCGTCGTCGTCGTCGTCGTCGTCGTCGTCGTCGTCGTCGTCGTCGTCGTCGTCGTCGTCGTCGTCGTCGTCGTCGTCGTCGTCGTCGTCGTCGTCGTCGTCGTCGTCGTCGTCGTCTTCTTCTTCTTCTTCTTCTTCTTCTTCTTCTTCTTCTTCTTCTTCTTCTTCTTCTTCTTCTTCTTCTTCTTCTTCTTCTTGTCTTTCTCTTTAGCTTGGTTTTCCTAGTGTCATGTCCTCAGAGACACTCTAACTATTTTCCTTATTTAAGCCTCAGTTGTCCCTTTAGTTAGAATGGGTTTAGTTGGCTTTTTGTATAGTTTTCTATGGGAGGGAAACTTAGTTAGACCCTTTCCCTTTAAGAAGTCCCCTATAGGCAAGAGCACTGCAGTATCTTTTATTACTCAGCAGCAGTAGTGTAGCACCCACAGGATGGGGGACACGACACCCTGGGCATGCCTTGGTGCAGGGGCATGGCCAGGGCTTGGCTGGGGTGTTCTGGGGCGGGGGCAGGTGGCACCATGGCAGAGGTGCAGGGTGTGCGTGCACCCCGGGCGCAGTTTCCCCTCACTTCACCCCTGCCCAGCAGTGCCTTTGTTCAGTTAGTTTAGTTCAGGTGTTTGGGAAGACTGGAGACAGCAACATCTCAGACATACAAGGTGTTCTGTATAAAGCGTAAAAGATCCATGATAGTTTAAACAACCCAGTTTCTACAGATTTGCAAGGAAATAAAGCCCAAGTAGAGGACACCAGGAGAACTCAGAGGAAGAAGCAAGCAGCATAGATTTCCTCAGAAGCAGTTGAGGAATATTTAGAGACTGCAAGCTCTTCAAATTATCTCCAAAGTTTCCAGCATTGCAAGTACTCTTTATTTAGTTAGTCTCCTTGGGAGGAGTCAGAGTCCTAAATTTTATATATTATTAAATTGTTTTGAACTGTTGCTTATTGGCTGTGGATCTTCACTCTGTTCTGGCCAAGTTCAAGAGGCCTGAAAATTTAGTTAGCTTGGAGAACAGAACACTGAGGCTACACAACAGTTAATGTTTCTCCTAGTGTGTGCATGATTTTCCCAATGAACAGGAGCCCTCTCCAGGTGGCTTGTGCTGTACTGGCAAAGATAGTGCACTATCCAGGCAGAGTGCTAATCTTCATCCTAGCACTGTTGAATAATTAAAGATCCATTTACTATGACAAGCAGTTTGTCCCTTGTCAGAGCAATGTTGGGTTTTTTAAATGACCAAAAAGAAGAAGAAAGGTTTGCTTTAGGGGATTTAGTCAGATGGATTAGGGGAAAACCTGTAGAGCTTGTAGAGGATTAGCCAGGCTCCAATCCAATTTGATAACTAGGGTGCCAGAAAAAAAGATGGTTAATGACTGAGGGATGAATAGTCTGTGTTTATAGGAAGTTAAATTATCTAAAATTACAGGGAACAGAGTGTTTTAATATGGGATTTTAATGAATACTTGGCTTGATATTGACAGGGTCCCTCCCCCATGTGAATCTAATGAAGGCTGAAAGGTGCCAAGTGGACAGCTGCAGAACCCCCTGTTTTGCAATCTGTTTAGCAGACAGAGCATAAGCACTGTTGATTCTACAGTTTCCATCCAATGTCTCAGCTGTGAAATGGAGAAAAACCAATGTGTAGCTTTGGCTGCTTCTAGAATGACATTTATGCTAGTTGGGTTTCAACTCAGCCTGGTCCAGGATTCAAAGAACCATGACCCTTGTTCAATGAACACAGTGGGATTTGTTTGGAATAGCTTCTCTCTCCTATGACTCTTGGCAAAAGAGCATTTGAAATGGAGGGAAACTTCAAAAACAGTTTGTGATATAGTGTAGACAGGAGTAGAAAGATAATTACTCATTTGTTCAAATAAAGTAAGCCCTGAATCCTATAATCTGAGTGCTTTGTGAATTCAACTGAAGAATTGGCTAGTTTTAGTGGGAAGTGCAATAAATGCAACTCTTGATATTTTCTATCTGAAATTTTTGAATATGTAATATCTTAGTGGTCATATAGCTTGAACCTTAATGGAGCTGAGCTTGAAGTTGTATAAAATCAGACAACAAACAGCATTAGCTTTATAGAAGCATGCCAATTTAGAGAAAAGAGCACAGTACTATTCCCTTCTGCTGTGTTTTCTCCACTGATGTGAGACAGTTTTCCCAAGCCAGAATGTGAGACAAATCCATTATATTTAGTGGAGGTATACCCTGGGCTGAGCAGTGGACCTTGGCAGATATCTGGCCATGATGACCTTTGATGCTGATGCTGGTGCAGGAACATCTGATGATATAGTTGGGGTATATGTGTCTTACTGTGATTATAAAACCCCACATTAACTTCCAAATAATGAAAAACAAGCTTCTGTGTAGCCCCCCCAGCTGATAACAGAGTTGAGCTACATAGATTTTTAGCCTAACATTGTTCTCTATTCTATTCAAAGTATTCAAAGCTTCATACTTTCCTCTTCTGTTTTTGCAATCAAAGACTGGCATAAGTATTGTAAATTACTGTCAAAATTGATCATGGTATTCAAGCAAATTTGCCTTGTGTAGAGATGTTTTTGTGTTTATTTCAGGGGCAATTTCAGTATTTTCTGTTAGAGTTTTTGAAATAACACAAAACTCACAGCAATAATCACACAATAAATGCAGGAAGAAACATCTATCCAGGGGCCTTGAGCATCAAGAGTGGGATACACACTACTCTACTCATGGCTATTCAGCAGGAGTCTGCTACTTTATTTATTTATAAATCATACTCTCTGCCTGAAGGCACTTTAGACAGGGGATAACTTTTAAAATACAATAAAGTTCTTAAAAGAACAAACTATAAAACACAAATTCAATAAGATGCCATAAAATCAATGTTAACAGAAGCTGCAGTTAATACATGGGGTACTAACCTCTGCATCTATCCTGATAATGTAACTTGTCCTTAGCTTTCAGCATAAACTTTCACAAAAGGAAGTTGTTTCTTGGCAGAATTATGTCAGTCGTGAATCCTGATAGATTTCTCTGGATAGAATGTTCCATACTTAGAATGCAGCAGGACAAAAATTCATGCTCTTGCTCTCTTACTTGGGCTAATCCATATATATATATAAATCCATATATGGATTTATATATATATATATATATATATAAATAAAAATCCATATATATATATATATATATATATATATAAATAAATAAACGTGAAATACCACTGACTGACTCACTGACTCATCAACAGAACTCAAAAACCACAAAAGCCACACACACAAAATTTGGCACACCTGTTCCTTATGTATTCCAGGTGCTCACTAAGAAAGGATTTCCCAATATATTCACTTCCACTCGATTTATTACCTATTTACTATTTCCTTAACTGCTCATCTCTGGCCATCTCTTGCTAACATTCTAAGGGCTAACCAACCGCTCAGTCCACAGACATGCTGCACGAACATTCTAAGGGTGACAGTTACACACCAGCAGCTTCATGTCCTTCACCAACTGCACTCTACCACCGCCCTCCACAACGCACGTGAACCTATTTGAAAACAAACCCATCAGTCCACAGACAGGCTGTGAGGAAATATGCTGCATGTCACCTCAAAGTTCACAAACAGGCTGCAAAAAAGTATGCTGAATGTCACCCCAAAGTTAACAGACAGGCTGTGAAAAAGTACTTCTCCACCCACCCTCATGTTAACAACACCGCTACAGCCAAATACTATAAAAATAGATTACAAACCACACTATCATCTTGGACTACTAAACATTTGCCGGGTTTTGCATATGGATATCAGATTGCTTACTGTGGAGACAAGTTTATTGTTCTTGGCCTCCAATCACCCTGTGCTTGGTGTCGTGCTCTTAAGTGGCAGGATGAGTCCCCAGGAATGTGCTGCAGTGGCGGTACAGTCCAGCTCCCTGCCCTTCAACCCTACCCTGAACCTCTTCACAGCCTTCTCACTCATCAGCATCCAATGGCAGAACACTTCCTTTCTGCATCCCAAAAATACAACGGCTTCTTCCACATGACATCTTTTGGAACCCACCAGGTGAAAGAGAGCAATAACACATTGCATTAGAAGACAACTACAGGAAGCTGCTGCAAAATATGAGAAAACAAACCCAGGCTGTGAGGAAATATGCTGCATGTCATCACAAATTTCACAAACAGGCTGTAAAGAAGTATGCTGAATGTCATCTTAAAATTCATAGAGAGCCTGTGATGAAGTATGCGTAGTGAAGCATGGGTGACCTGCTAGTGAATAAATATGACAGTGAACTTCAGATCTCAGGGGATGTGTAAGGGTCTTAATATGCCCATGTGTGTGGCTTCCTCTGCCTTAGATGATTTCTGGAATCTGTTGTTGCAACAAACAGGCTAAATTCTGCCTCTCCCTGGAATGACTATTGATAGCAGATAAAACGTTGAGGGGAGAGAGTTGGAAAACAGCAGTTGAGAATAGCAGTTGGCAGCTGGAGAGTTGAGAGAGAAAAAGAGGGTGTCTGACACTGGTCTTTTTTGCACAAATTTTCCAGAGAATTGGTTTGCCTCTTTCATAGGCAAGAGTGGGAAGGATTACTTTTGGAACAGTAATATCCACATAAATGCAGCTTAAAGGACCAAGTCAGCAGTCTTGACTACCAGATGTAATGAGATCTGTGGCTTTAGGAATCACTTCATGGACAGAGTTAAGAGAACCCGGCCTGGAGAGCATTCTGCAGAAAAATTCTGGGGAAAGAAGGAAGTGCCTCCTTGTGTGTAAACAGAGAAATGTGGGAAGAGGCCTTTGCAAGCCTACTGCGCAGAAAAGAGTACCGAGGCCTCTGCTCCGCTCACCCCAGCGCTGCCCAGCTGGCTTGGCTATCCTCCCAAACTGGAGGTGGAGGTGAGAGGGGGCAGCATGAGAAGGTGGGGGAGGGCTGCCACCTGGGGGGGCAGAAAATTTGGGGGTGGTGGTGGAAAACTCGGGGGGCGGAGGCAAGGCAGAACTGGTTGTTAAAGTATTTGAATCCCACCACTTCTTAAGACTCATTCATATAATTTGTGACCGATTGTGCCTGCCTGCTTTCCAACATTGCTAGTTATATCTCTAGTCTCTCAGGTAACCTGTTGTGTTAATTCCACTCCTCCAAATTATTGGCATCAGTCATAGAATAACAATGCTGGCTTTAGAAGCAAAGGTATTATTTTCTTCCCTATGATTATCATGTGCTCAACTCCTTCTCTATGATTATCATGTGTTCAACTCCTACTCTGACACTCTAACCAGTCCACCACATTAGCTTTCCTTCTAGTAAACTGGCTCTTTAACAAACTAGGAAAATTCTTGGTGGGCCCATGACAATCCAAAGCAGACTGAGCCTTGCACTGCCAGTACCTCAGCAGCCTCTTTGCTAAGCCTGCTCCAGAGCTTTTTAATGGCCGAATCAACCTCTGACTTTTCCCTTTCCCTTTTACAACTGCATATTTACACAATTCAGTGAATTAAGCTGATTCACATGCATGAACTTCTACAGTGTGCTAGCCAACTCGTGCTTGTTGTTACATCTGAACTATGCATTGAGAAATGTACCCATGTCCTGGGTACCTGCTTTTTCAGAATGCAGCGTTACGTGTGCGCTTTCCCACAATAAGCATAAGCATAAGCATAAGCATTTTTATTGTCATTGTGCACGCACAACGAAATTTACAGCAGCATTCCTCGATGCACACAATTTCAGACTCATACATCATACTCATACAATTTCAGACTCATACATCAATAATTTTAGTTATTTATTTAAAACATTTTGTGCTGCCTTTCTACACAAAGAGGGTCCCCAAGATGGCAAACACAAACAAATTTGAGCAGTAAAACAGCATTTAAAATAATATATAAAATAATATATATTCTCAACTGCCCAGTTCCAGAAGTAGAACTGCAAATGGTCTTGAGAAAAAAAAAGAATGAACTTCCCCTTTAATGGAGGCTTAGTGGGAAGCTTTTAACCAAGTCAACTGTCAATCCAGGTTGTGTAAAAGGGCTTTTGTACACTTACTGCTTGCTTCAGGACTGTTTTGCAGTGGGGGTTTTCCTGCAGTTTTCTGTTTACAGAAGAGATTGGACTGGAGTTCTCACTCAGGTACTCATTCTCAGGTCCATTCAGTGGAGACAAACTGGCTCAAAACAACAGCTTTAATTTGTACTGAAGACTCCTCTTACAACCATCGGTATTAGTAAAAATACAAGCAGTCCTGTAGCTGCCACGGGGCAGAGGGGCAGTGCTCCAGGTGTGTGCCATTGAAATCACATGGGGGGTGGAAAATCACCCCACACCTCTCCCCCTTCACTGTTAGGACCCTGATCAATCCCACAAATATATATATCATGGCAATATAGTTTCCTGTAAAATCATATTGGCAGAAGCCAGTTTTCACAGCACTTCTTTGGGTAGGTAGCAGCATGTTCACCTGACAGCAAGCTAAAGGTCAAAAGTTTGCTTTAACATGAGCTAATTAAGAGAATGAGTTACTCCTGCAATCTGGAGGTCTCATCCTGTGTGAGGGCATGCTTGATTACCACACCTTGCAAAGATACTGTTAAAGACAAAGAATATGGAAAGCCACCTTAATATCAGATACTGCATTTCCCTATCTCTTCTGGAAACCAGGTCAGCAACAGATGGTTGATTCTCTGCATCTCCTCTATCCATTGTTATTACTTTCCTAAAGTCACCCACCTTACCCCGGTCTAATGTCTCAGCCAAAATCTGAATATCTTGGGCAGTAACCCTAAAAGGTTAATCTGCATGGAAGCCTTACAGCAGCTCCTCGTTTAGCTTAACAATGTAATTTGGCCCCTTTGTCCTGGTCTTAGTCATAGCTGAGCTGGTTAATTAGCTCTGCACCCCCAAACCCAGCACAGATGTGAAATCGAGTGCAATTAGCTCCTTTTCCCACCAAGAGAACGATCTACCTTATAAAAGTTCAGTTCACCTGCAACATGTTGCTTATTACTAGCCTGTGCCTCCCTTGGTCTGGTCAGTTTGAGACACGATATCGTCTTCTACCGGGTTTCTGTGCTGGCGTGGAATCCCTGCCTTCTACTGCTTCTACTTCAAGACCGTTAGGTAACGTATCACCCTGCTACTTCCCCAAATTCCCTCTCTATTCTCCCACCTACTTTTCAAACCTTTCTATATACTAGGAACTTGAATGTATGCACTCTTATGCCTTACTGTATGTGTGTATTTTGAACCAAATTTATATAAATACCTGAAAACTCATTTGGACTCTTGAATTACTCTGCGGATCTCTCCTTGCCAAATCCCTTCCCCGTAGATATAGTCTCCAAGGTCCCTTCCTAGCCTCCTCTCGCACTGCCAAGTGAGCATTCATTCCCCTTTGCTATTTTAAAAACCATATGTGTGCTGTTACACTCTAAGCAGCTGGTGGAGATTCCCTTTTATAAATTGATAACCCCTGTTAAGCTAGGTAACATCCCCCTCGCCCCACTTCACCAGGCCTGGCAGAAGCTGCTTCCGGGTCAGCCTGGAGCAGCTGGCTGAACTAAGGTAAGTAGGGGGGCTGGGATGAGGGTGTGGGGACTGTGTGGGAGTGCAGGACCATGCTCCATGAACCCCTTCCACCCCACCCACTACTTACCTTAGTTCAGTTGGTGGCCCAGCCAGGCTACTTTTTCAGCTGGCTGCTCTTTGCAGCCAGCTGAACTAAAGTAAGGGGGGGCCAAGGGGGGCAGAGCCCAGGTGCCATTTTACCCTGGCCACCATTCCCCCCATGCCTTTGCATACAAGATCTAGAAACTGAAACCAAGAGCTCCACCCAGTAGCGCCAAACTGAATAGCACAGATAATAGGGGAGGAGCAGTGTTTTGTTATATACATATATACACAATAAATGTACCACACTAGCCATTGTTCCTACGTTATTTGCATTTTTAAAGGGTCATTTTCTTCTTATCTAAAGCACTCCTGCTAGTCAAACAGGAGAAAAATTTTAAATCCTGCATGCCTTATTATTTTCCTGCAAACTCCATTTGGGGAGGCTGCCCCCTTTTTTCCTGGTGTCCAATAGCTCAATAGACCAGTTCCTTGCTCCAGCAATAGGCTTGCCACTTTTTGAAAAAAAACCCACAAAAGCGCTTTTGATAATTCAGAAATGGTAACCAGAAGATCGGGAAAACTGCTAGCAAATGAACTGGGGAAAGCAAAAAGGAGCAACAAAACCTGGATAAAGAATTGTGCATCCTGTTTAGCAGTTTTGCTTTGTGGGGAAAATTAAAACAACAGGAAAAGTTGCATTTTCCCAGGATTTGGAAACCACGCAGCTTCTCTGCTCTGTTCTGTGGTGACTTTGGAAAGGGGAAAATGCATAAAGGAAACTCTATGGTGAAGGAAACGTAAGCTTCCTGTGAGGCAAAACACAGTGCATAAATGGCCATTGGCAGCCCTATCCAGAATATCAGAGACGTGTAAAATTTCTGAAATGGAATTTTGGTTCTTAGATGTGGAAAACTGCTGTGGTCATCATCCAACTATCTTTAGATCAACTTTTGCAGCATTTTATTTGCTTTTGTGGTTTTTGGTTCACTATTGTATGTATGTTCTAGTGCACTTTCCATTTCCCCTCTCTCTCTTTTTTGCTGCTGACAGTGCACAAAAGTCTTAACAGATCACAAGGATGTAAATCATGGAAGTGGCAGCATCCTTGGGGATAACATTTACAGGAGAAAACAATGTGGTCAGTGTTGGAAGCTTCATAATGTACTTCATTTAGAAGCTTGTCAATGAAGGGCATTTATGCTTGCATGAAATGGCAGTTGATCAATCAGATGGCAGAGAAAACAGAGGGTTTACAAATGCTATTGGTAAGTAGATTAAAGGTCAGACAGGTAATGGACAATACATTTGGAGAATGACTGGAACAGCACAAGTGAATTGTGAATTGTGAATAGGATGGTAATTATGGGACTGATCCATACTAACAGCTGGATTATACTAACAGATGGAGAGGTATAACTTCTGCCAATTCGTCCCAATTTGATTCTCATGTCATTCCTCAGGGGCAGCATTTCAGGGAGATCAATGAACTACAGCGGAAGGGGTAGAGAGTCTGTTTGCCTAGTAAACATGATGTGACATCACCCCATGAGTCAGTCATGATCCAGTGCTTGCAAAAGGGACTACCTTTATTTATTTTATTTATTTATTTTGGGTTTTTTATACCGCCCTACCCCCGAAGGGCTCTGGGCGGTGAACAACAGTTTAAAACATACAATCAAGTCGATTTAAAATAGATACAGCGTTTAAACATATAAAACATATAAAACAGCGTCAGCAACAAAATCCAATTTTAAAAACCTCTGCAAAGGAGGGGGGAGGGGTCCCATAGATGGTGTAGGGACCCTAGAACAAGAACTAGAGTAGAAGGGGGGAGGGAGGGGAGCACACATCAATGACTGGCCGGACACTCCAAAGCTCCGGGCGGGAACAACTCCGTCTTACAGGCCCCTCGCGGAACTCACCAAGATCTCCGCAGGGCCCGGACATTGGCTGGAGGGAGAGTGTTCCACCAGGCAGGGGCCAGGGCCGTAAAAGCCCTGGCCCGGGTGGAGGCCAGCCGCATCACTACAGAGGGCCGGGGACTAGCAGCAAATTGGCCTCTGCCGAACGCAGAGGCCTGGAAGGGACATATGGGGGAATGCGGGCCCGAAGGTAATGAGGGTCCCAGAGCCGCTGTAAGGCCTTAAAGGTCATCACCCATACCTTGAAGATGATCCGGAACTCAACTGGGAGCCAATGCAGGCGGCGCAGCACAGGTTGGATATGATCACGAAAGGCGCCCCCTGTGAGTAGGGCGTGGGTCACGCATGTTGGACCAGCTGTAACTTCCAGGATCAAAACGCAAGGGGTAGGCCCGCGTAGAAGCGAGGCACTACAATAGTCCAACCTGGAGGTGACCGTTGCACGGATCACTGTGGCCAGGTCAGTGCGGGAGAGGAAGGGAGCCAGCCGTCGGGCCTGACGAAGATGGAAGAATGCAGCCTGGGTTGTATGGGCCACCTGGGTCTCCATTGAAAGAGACGAATCCAGGTGGACCCCCAGGCTGCGAACGGAGGAGGTCGGCACCAATGAGACCCCCTCCCACACAGTTGTGGATCAAAATATGTGTTTAGTACATCCTACCATTTAAGTAGCACAGAGGAATAAATACATGTGGTCTGAAAATGGGACGGGTGGGTAGAAAAAGTGGCTTTTTGCCCTACCTCCAAATGGTGCCCATAAACAGTTGTGGTGCATTTCAAGAAATATTCATTTCACATGAGCCTTCACATTTATATAAAGTTATCTTAATTGAAAAGTTTCTGACCACCAAAGTGGTGATTGAAAATTCTCCCAAGAGTTAAAGCTCTCTGAAATTTAAAGCAGTCCCAATTTATTCTTAAAACTAGAAAAATGGAAATGAGACATGAAAACTATGAAGAAATGTTTCTATCCAATCCTGCATAGATTTTCATATTTTTAGAAATATGACAGCATGTCCCGTTCCATATGGAGTGCAACATATGAAGCATGTGAAGGGTATAAGGTATGATAGACTTATTTATCCTTCCTCTCTTTCTGGCTGTACATGTGCGAAGAGAATAATCATTTGGCTTGTATATTGCTGTGTCCAAAGAGACTCCATTTTGGTTTTTGGAAAAACTTACTAAAAAATCTTGTTTTCTCTTTCTCTTGTTTTTCACATAGCTTAGAAGCAGATGTTTGCAATTAACAGATAGGCTATACAATCACCAAGGTTAGGTTTCTCATTAGGGGCATGGGGTCATCCTTGTTATTGTTACCGCCACAGGAAAATAAACAAAATATTTTCCTGAGACAGGTTGCCTGGCTACACTGGCTCCATGCCTGGACGCGGAGACTTATGTGGTTCAGAAGCCTCCATAAGGCTCACAGAGAACGTATATGTATGTTTGTGCCAATGTTATATGGTTTCCCTCTTGTTTATGCCATTCTAGGATGTAAGAAAAGCTGAATTTAGGATGTGCCTGCAGTTTAGGACTTTAGTTTGACAAGGTTCTTCAGTTAGTTTAAGGTTTTGTTATTGTTAATTTAGGAAAGCCTTGCCTATAAGTATATGTGTTATCCCTTAAGGTTTCCCTAACGTTTAAGTTTAGAAATGTTATTTTTGAAATTTGTGTCTGATGGCCAAAGCAGTGGCCAGAAAGGTTTGATATTAAGGGACAAGAAAGTTGGCTCTGGAATGCAGCTTAGACCAACACCCAGCCGATTCCTTGACAAAGACCCTCTTTGGACCTGCAAATCGAATCTGTTGCCTGCACCCAAAGGTCCCCAGCCATTGGAAGATGTGGAGGGACCCCCATTGGACAGTGAACTTTTTTTTGTTACAGCGATGTGGAAGTGCGGGGAGCCCAGAAGGGAATTATCATTGAAGGAACAATGGCCATCTGATAGAGGAGGATAGCTTCAGGTCGCGGCAGCCGGCAGTGACCCACCTGGGAATTTTGTATGGAATGGACCTTTTTATCACTACTTTCCATTTTGGCAGCATCATTCGCGTAGATCTGTGGCGCTGGAAGGCAGCTTTGAGACAGCAGGATTTGTAATCTCTTTCAGGAGTTGTAAACGTATCCTGTTTTCGTGTTGTTTGTTTTGATTAATGTTTGGAGAGGGACTTGCCCCCTCTCCTCCCCTTTTGCCTGCCCCTTTGCCCCCTTTGAAGTTTGGGAATAAAAGTTCTTGCACTGCGTTGCAAGAGCGCGATTCTCCTGACCGAGCTGTGACCATCACTTGCAAATAAAATCCTTTTGCTTTGAAGAATGCCGGCTTCCTGCGCCTCATTACGTTGCTGAGCTGAAATCACTTATTGTTACCTGGCAAACAGTGGTAACATTATGTTCAGCAGGATTCAACCGGTCAGTTAAAGCCCTAAGTGAAAGTTTTAAAAAGGTGCAGTAACTTGCTCACCTTCTAGAGGGTTTTTGCTATCTTGATACCTGATTGATTGATTAACTGGTAATGATTTGGTGTGGCTAGAGTTAACTTTGTCTTTTGTCTACTTTGCCTCTGCTTGAAGAATTTTGCTCATGAGGATTTCTACTATATTTTCAAGGAAGCATTTCTTTTAGTCAGTGTACTTTATTGTTTTTATTGTGTATCTGAAAATGCCCCTTATGATTTTTTATTCACTGTGCTTTTTTAAAGCTTTCATTTTACAACCTTCCTTTTAATAAATAAATAAATAAAAATTATGCTTTGTGTGTTGAGTACTGATTCAGTACCCAGGACTTGACATCACTACCACCTCAAAGACCTAGATGGATCTTTGACAACATATGAGATCAAAGCACTGTGCAAGAAAGAGGGCTAAGTTGGATGAATTTCATTACTGGCAAGGCTTAGCACAGTGGTTCTCAACCTTCCTAATGCCACGACCCTTTAATACAGTTCCTCATGTGTCTTCTAAATGCATATAGCAATTTGATTGCGTGAATATTTGTAAACTCAGCAAGAGCAGTTGTTGAAGGCTTCTTGTGCCTTCTTTATTTTTATCAATGTTAATAGATCCACCAGCAAATATTAAATTCAGTCTGATGCAACTAATGAACAAGGTGCAATGAAAATGATCAGATTTCAGGCGAATCTTGTTAAAATAATATTTCTTTTCTCTAGAAGTTTTAGAAATTATCATATTAAAATAAATGTGTTCAATACTTTTGGAGTACTTTTAAAGTGGGTATGACTTTTACACAGAATTAAAACTACATAATGTAAAATGTTGATTCCTAAACTGAATATCATTAGCTGCCAAATGCACATTGGGGTTGCAAAATGTGAAGCATTATTCATTTTTAATAAGGAAGGCATTGTTTCCCAATTGCAAAATATATGTTTAAATGCCAGCTTTGATCTTTAATAATTAGGAATCATGTGCTTTAAAATAAGGTCTGATGAAAAGGCAGATTTGGCTTTTCTTATAGAACTGGGAGAAACCTTCTTTTATGTTAGAAGTTAAGGGGATGGATTGTGACTCGGTGGTAGAGCATCTGCTTGGGATGCAAAGGGTCCCAGGTTATCTCGGGCATCTCCAGTTAAAAGGATTAATTAAGAGGTATTGAGAAAGACCTGTGCCTGAGGCCCTGGAAACTCACGGCCAGTCTGAGTACACGATACTGACTTTGATCTGATCCAGTATAATGTAGATTCTTGTGCCCATGTTGTAGTGAAAAAAAATGATTATGTCTTTGATCATGTTGTTGATGCCCACTTGCAACATGGCAGGGAATTTTTCAAAACAACATGTGGGATTTTAGCAGTGTGACCTAGAGATCTCAACCAAGGCTGTATTTAGGCTACTTCACTGTAAACTCTATACCTTGACACTTTAGATAATTGGATTTGGAATAGAAATATATAGTATAGCAGAAAATCAAATACTGGTACTCATTGTATTCTATCTATTACCTGACAAGCTATATTAAACATTTTTCAATTTTTAAAAATTTTGCACACTAATTCCATTTTTCCTGAAGAAATTGATTTTTATTCTAGTTTCTATATTGTACATGATCTTTACAGAATCACATCATCATAAAGCTAACATGGAGGTATGTTCAAGTATTTCGTTTAAAATAAACCATTTTAATTTGTAAACCTAGTGTGTATGATTTACCTTGATCTTCCTGGAATCCTTAAATGAATTGTGAACTATTCACAGAACATATATGGATAGACCTGTGGTGGCGAGCCTATGGCACGGGTGCCAGAGGCAGCACTCAGAGCTCTCTCTGTGGGCATGCACATCGTCATCTCCCCCTCTCCCTCCCACCCTTGCCTTACCAAAGGCTGCTGCTGGTAGAAGCATTGGGAGTCATGCTGCACAGGCTGACTGTGCACAAGGCGCTCTGCCAGCTGGGGGTGAGCTTCAGGGAGGTCCTCTTGAGTTGACCTGATTTGCTGTAAGTACCATCTACCGCCCATGAGTACTCCCTCTCCCCAACAACACTTGGGAGACTGGAGGCTGGCATGCTTTTCTTGGCATGTAACTTCTGGAATCAAACTAAAACTTTGGGGGTAGGGTTAAAAAGTGGCAGCCCAGGCACAGTGGTGGGATTCAGGTGGCTCGCCCCAATTGAAGTGAACCATTTGTTAAGGGCCCCCCCTCCCCTGGGAGAGAGACTGATGGGGCTTTTAGTGCCTGGGAGCCCAGGGTGGGGAGGAGAGATCTTGCAAGGTCCCTAGGCTCGCGGCACTCAGCAAGATCCACAAACTCAGCATGACTTTCAATGCCCAGATTGCAGCAGGTCCAAGTTAGCAGCTTGGTGGTGGTGGTGGTGGGGTCTATGGCAGCGGCTGATGCTGCTAACTACTCTACAGTCTGCTTGGGATTTGGGTTTTGGTATCAATTTTGCAGTGCTCTCTTCCTCCCTGCCAGTTTGCAGTCTTGCCTGCAAGTTTGAAAAGGATTCAGCTTCGCAGATTCCTGGGGAAAGTGAAAGAAAGAATCTGTGGGGAAAGTCTTTCCTTCTTCCTCCACCCCCAACCGCTCCTGTGGGCTGAGGTGATGCTGTTAGGAAATGGGAAGCTGTTTCAGAGATCGGGAAGGAGGAAGTTGTTTCAAAGAGGCTGATGTTTGGGTCAGTGTTATCTGCAACTGCAACGAGTTATCTCTCTCTGTGTGTTGTTTTCTCTCCCTTGCAATCAGTAATGTCTGAAAACTCTCCTTTTGCAACTGGATTTGTATGAGGCTGTCAAACTTTAGTCCAAAATAAAGAAACTGTACATATTAATTATATTAATCTTTATTGGGAACACTAAAGACCAGGAATAGTAATTGAAGATTCTGAAGATCACAAGCAAAGCTTGGTCTTAAATTCCCTTGCCCCCCTCCCCCCCACCCAAGTGTTGGCACTTTGGATAAATAAGTGGGTTTTGGGTCGCAGTTTGGGCACTCGGTCTCTAAAAGGTTCGCGATCACTGGGATAGACTGATAACTGTCATCTATGTTGCCAACCTCCATGTGTGGCTGAAGATCTCCCAGAGTACAGAGATCAGATACTCTGGATCCTTTGGAGGTTGGTCTCTATGACATTCTACTTGGCTGAAGTATCTCTCTTTCTCAAACCTTACCCTTTCCAGGGTTCACTTCCAAAACTTCAGGAATTTTCCAGTCCAGAGATGGCAACCCTTAAACTGAAGCCTATACACTTCGGTGTCTTCAATTGTAAGTTGATATTCAAAAATACTCTGTGAAGCATGGTTGGATATGCTTAGGTGGGCAGGGTCAGCTGCCATGGTACAAATCTCCTTCATGTACATGTTGAGTATACTTTAAATATCTGACAGGGAGGAATTGTTTCCCATTGTTATGTAGATCTGCTGTAAGAAGAGGCAGTCACTCTTGATTGATGGTTGGTCCCACTTGCAGTGTCACATGTTCATTATCAAGTGACAATTGCAGCTGTCTTATGAATGATGTCATGTCTAAACTTGCACACATTTAGTTGTTTACAGATCCACAGATGTCTTGTCCAAAGGATACATTCTATATGTACTTTAACTTGATTTAAAATTTTTCTTTTTTGCCACACTGCTAACATCACAATCTACTTCCAGTCCATCTACAAGAGCCTTTATTGAATTACTTCTCTAGATACAAACGAACAAAATGTATTTTAGGTTACAATTTGAACAACTGAAGGCATAACAACACTACAAACTTATATTGATTTTATGCCAGTTTAACTGTCATGTTTTCCCCCAAAGAATCCTGGAAACAGTAGTTTGGTGACACTGTAGAGAATTTTGTCAGAGACCTTTAGATCCTCTCCTTATAGAACTACTGTTCCCAGTGATTCCTGGGGAGAGAGGATTATTTCCCATTTAAGTCCATGCTGTGGACATGCCTTGAAATACCTATCATGTTGCTTTAATGAAGGATGCTGGATTTCTGACATAGTAAAAAAGATGTATCTTTATTGATTTTGAAGGAAATCTCTTCTCTGTATTTGTTCTTGCAAAGTACGTGAGACTGTATTTAGACATGTATTTGGATGGTGGCGGTAGAGGGATTTATTATAAGAGTGACACTTTTCTAAGCTAAAATTTCCCCCTCACCTGCATTTAATTCTAATCATCTTTACTACCATACTTTTTGCAGTCCAGTTATTTTGTGAGGCTAATCAACTGTCAAGGTGCATGACTGTTTTCTGCCTCATGCTGATCTGTCTTCCTTTTACTTATAGAATTTTCATTTTGTGAACAGTTTCAGAAGATCAGAGCCAAGGTCTTGTAACAGATTTTCTTTTTGTTGCAAATGAAAATGCCTTTTTGATAAAACTCAACTGGACTAGCCATACTATGAACATGCATTCTTTCCTCAATCATCACATACTATTATGAAAATACAACTGTCCACAAACCATGAAAATACAACTGTCCACAAACCAGAGTTTATAATTCTGGTGGGCCAGAAATTTGAGCCAAGTGTCACTGGGATGCTACTATAAAGAAGAACAGAAAGGGGAAGAGTGACATTGTCACAGCCAAACTTCATTCATAGGATTGTTGTGAAGATAAAATGTGGGGATACACTCCCCTGAGGTCCTTGAAGGAAAGGTAAGTATATAATATAATATGATATAACAGAAATACAATGAATTGAAAACAATGTATTGTGCACACATTGATAACTAATAATTAGCCTTCTCGTGCTAAATGATGTGATTTGTTTCCATAAGATGTTGAAGCTGGAAGGTGATCTGTAGGGAATCTTTGTCTGGTTACCCTTGGCAGCCCTGTTGATTGAAGAAAAGCTTTAAAGACACACAGGCCCACTATGCATAGAACACTTCCCTCAGGGTTCTTCAGAGCCTCTTCAGTGCACAGCAGGCTTGCAGTGAGGTCTCCTTGCATTTTTCTGTTTATATGCAAGGAGGCACGCCTGCTGCGTGTTCATTTTCTCTGCAGAGAACTCTTTGGACCTGGTTCTCTTAACTCTGCCCATCCATTTATTCTTAACGGTACAGATCTTAAGGGGACTTGTTCTTATTTTTAAAGGCTTAGTCTTTGAACAAAACTTTTAGCCATATTATTGTTTCAAAAACAATCCCATCTTCTCAAATGAAATAGCAAGCTAATTCCCTAAATGGAAAAGGGGGGAAATTACCAAAGAGGAATTCAAACAAATAACCAGGATGTGTAGGGAGAAAGTCAGAAAAGCTAAAGCTCACAATTAGCTGAGGCTTGCCTGAGAGGTTAAAAACAACAAAAAAGGCTTTTTTGGTCATGTCCGTAGCAAAAGGAAGAAAAAGGGATATGATAGGGTCACTGGGTGGAGAAAATGGTGAAATTCTAACAGGACAGAGAAAAGGCAGAACTACGTGTTGCCCTACCCTACATACCCTGACATTGTTGAAACATAAACTTCACATGATTTTTCTACAATATGTACTGGCAAATGCCAACAGCCATATATTTGTGTGTGTGTAGCAGAATTTCCAGATATTAATGCAGGCCAAAATGTGCAAAAAAGTCTGTTAGCAAAATGAGATCATTAAAAGGGTTAATGCAGTCAGCTGAGACTGGAAGCTCCATGGACATGCTTCTTGATTACCACACCCTGCCAAGGTTGCTGTATTACAAGGGACCTAGGATACACCTCATCACAAGGCTTTGCATTTCCTCTGCCTTTAGAAACCATCTCCTTAACAATCGATCCTTCCCTGATCCACTCAAAGCCTCAGCCAAATTTAAATAACATATCTGGGCAGAGACTCCCAAGAAGCAACTCTGCATAAGCCAATCAAGGCTATCTCTGATCCAATCCCAAAACCATTGGCTCTATTGTCCTGACACTTAGAAAACAATAGATGAGCTACTAATCAGCTCAACCCAGCAATCCCAACATGGAAACCCAGAAAATCAAGGAATAGAAACTTACTTGGTCCCGCCTCAAACTATGCTATGGGGTATAAAAATACAGCACACCCCAAGTTCTTGCTGGCTCTACTCTAGCGCTAGCTGGCTAGCTAGCTAGCTCCTAGTGAGCTTGCTGGCTCTCTAAGCTCACCCAAGAGCCATCAAGTCCAACCCCCTGCAATGCAGAAACACAAAATCAAAGCACTCCTGACATATGGCCATCAAGTCTCTCTTTAAAAACTCTCAAAGAAGGAGACTCCACCACACTCTGAGGTAGTGCATTCTACTGTTGAACAGCCCTTACTGTCAGGAAGTGTTTCCTGATATTTAGATGGAAACTCTTTTCCTTCACCTTGAATCCATTACTCCTGTTCCTAGTCTCTGGCAATAGGAGCAAAGGCATAGCATGGGAATGGATCCAGAGGATCAGGCAATCCACCTGCTGGCCTGATGAATTTCTCAACCCCCAGCACACCTGCTTGGGGGACCCAAGGTGTGGCAAATTAATGAGAGGTCATGTGGGTGCCGGCCTCTATCTGGCACTCCCCTTGCCACCTGGGGGTGTAAGCCAGCAGTCTGCTTCTGACCAGGTAGGTGGCATCATGGCATGCCACAACCCCTGAGACCCCTTATGGGGTCCTCCCAACAATGGGGAGGCAGGCACACAGGTGCTGCCTCCCCTAAAAGGATCCACCTCAATGCCAATCCACCAAAGAGCAGGGGACCACCAACCCCCACTCCCACCCATGCTTCTAAGACTAACATCAATCCAACAATGCCTGACAAATGTTATGGAGCCATGTTTCATTGCCCCACTCAGAAAGGTGTACACCATCCACTCTAAAGAGACCTGAAAACTGAAAGGAAATGCCAGGGTGAAAGATAACCCTTCCACCTGCAGTGGACACACTGGGCCACTGCCTCGGACATCCTATACCTGGCCAGATCAACTCCATTCCCTTTCAACTCCACTCCCTGGTCAGATCAAGTCCATGACCAAAATAACAAGACTCCCGGGTGTCTTTGGAGCAGCAGTTGGAGGTTGCTCATCATCTTTTGGGCCAAGATGGTGCCTTTTTCTGTAGAGAGGCCATTCTCCCAAAGGTTACTGCATGAGGAGGGCCATGCTGGAGACAATAGTTGCAGTGGCAGGTAAAAGCTCATCCCATACCATTTCCCAGTGACCAACCACATAATGGAAACTCTGTCACCAAGGCCCAAGTTGGAGTTCCATCTGGACTCCAGCTTGGCTCACCCAAAAGACAATATTGTGTCTAATAATTAAGACCTTGCATCACATACCTGAAAGAACTCGAAGAACATTCCATTAGTACATCACCCTTTTGCACGCTGGTCAGTCTTGGACCAGTGCTGCCATATGTGCAGCATGGAGCCGCTGATGACCACATTCTGGTTTCTGCATATACCACTGATTCCTGAATTTGAACCCTCACCTGTTGCAATCCCGTCTGCCTTTTTTCCCCCTCCCGAGATTCTGCCACACTTGTGCCCTTAGCGGGTGCCATTTTCAGTAGCATGATGCAATACTGTGACACAGAAAGTCTGGGGACAGAGAAAGCTGATCAATGGCTCTAAAGAAAACAAAAAACCTGGAATGGGGGGGGGGAGCTTCCAGACCACCTAGACTACTAGAAAATGGATGGAGGGAAGCTGGATGGTTAAGAGAGCAGTTCCCTGCCCAGGAAATAACTCTAAAAAGGGAGCCTACTTTGTCATAGCAAACCTGCCCAAGTACTGGAAAAGTGGGAATATCAGGGAAACAGGTTCTAGCCCACAGTGATTCTTGGTGATGGGAGGGGTGCTGCCTTAGAGGCTACCTAGGATGCAGCCTGAGCACCCACCAGGAAACAATATGAAAACAGGAGGAGGTGGGGAGCAAAACAATGACCAAAAATCCTTTTTTGCTATGCCAAGGGTGAATTTCTCCCATTGCTATGGCATCCACATCTTCCGAGAGACCCTTAACCACCCTTCTGTCAGCTATCCTACTACTGAACCTGCTGCAGCAGGTAGCCTGCAGATGCAATGGCCCTGGTCTCCTGGCTGAGCATGTTGCTGGATTGCTGTGAGATGCAGGGAGGCCCAGAAGCATCAACCCAGGTCTGCAGGGGAGTGAAGGCAGGGAGAGAGCAAAAGTTTTCCTTCTCTGCTTCTAGCTACTTGCTGGGGCTGGCTGGGCTAGATAGTGAAGCTCAGCCAAACAGATGTCTAGTTGTATCCTCCTACAACTGACTCCCCATGTTGAGTCTTTAAAGGCTGCAAGTCCTCCCTGGGCAGTCACTCCATAGTGAGTCCTGCTGAGGCTTCCCAAAGTGAGCAGAAGATGCCTGAAGGCTCCCGATGTTATGCAAAGCCATCCTGAGTTATCACAAAGCCCTCTGACATGAAGAAAAGTGGCCAGCTGATGAGAAGAAGGAGCCAAAGGCTCTACGGGTTACACTTTAAGATCAATCTCAGACCCTCAGCCCCACCCATGCCCAGTCTGCTGAGGTGGGCACCTCAGATGCTGACCGTTCAACAGTTTGCCCTAGGGGCACCATGTGGCCAGCTTGGTTTCTTGCCTCCCACCCTTTGGGGAGATTATTACCTTAGGATGCAATGTTAAACATGTGTGTATATATTCTTCGATTGCCAGCATTAAGCATTATACATTTTTAAACCATGTTTGCAGTGTCTACTCATGGAAAACACAAGAATAAAATTTTAGATTTTTCATTCAAGTACAGTAGTATGAAAATATTTTCACGCATTTGTTCAAAAGCAAGTTCTTTCTTCTGAAGAGTGTCAGTTGTCATTGTTGGAGGGCATGTCTGGATATGATAAGGTCATGCTTTCATTGTAATACATGTTGTGTCAAAAGAAAAAAAACACCACTTGTTTGGTGACCTTCTAAAATGATGACCCTGCGTCTACTATGTGTGCTAGTTCTATTGAAGTCAAGATAATGCTGATTGCACTCACCAAAACATTTCCCCAGTCAAAATCCTTACCAATGGTCCTCACTGGTGGAATTAGGGAAGCAGACAGTGTACCACGTTAGGACTAAATAACTTGGTGCAAGACAGTGAGCGCGTATTTATTTATTTATGAAATTTGTATCCTGCTTTTCCACCCTTAGAAGGGTAGAAGTCTTTATTTTCAAGAGAGCTTTATATAAAGCTTTATATAAGTTCAAGGATTTGTATAAGTTAAAGGTTATTGTCAAAGCCCTGGATCCAAAAGCTCAACACAGCCTTTCCTGAGAAAAAGCCCATCACATTGTCCAAGAAGCTGTTCCCAAAATTTGGCAGACTTTCAGGAATGGCTTCTGATACAGCACAAATAACAGAAGCTGGGAAAAAAACTTGGAAGTTCCTCAAATTACGTGTGAATGTCCTTGCATACACCTATGATCAACTTCAGTTGAAAATTGCTCTTTTATTTGATGGCACTTTTGATTATACACGAGGAAATAAGCATGCTGCTGTTCTAGTTATGATTATCTCTCATGTAGATTCAGAATGATAGCAGCACATCAGGAAATGTAACAGGTGGTACAAGAATTGAAATGTCAGTTGTTTTGCCAAAGGACCATTAAAGGGAAATCCAGAAGCCACCATGAAGATTCATTACACAACCTGTCAAGTGAAGCAGGGACCGCAGAAATTATTTTCATTCATTGTCCGTTTGATCATAATTCTTGAAAACCACTAGCAGCTGCAGCTACAAGACTGAAAGGAAATGAGCTCACACAGTGTAGCCAAGGGGGTAGAAACCAGAGCCTCTAACATAAATGTGAGTTATTTTAAAAACTACTGCAAAATGAAAATAGTAGAAAGCAATACCTTGGCCTGCTTTAAAGAGGATCAGCATTGTTTTCAAAGATGTTATTGTCACACTGTTATTATTTTGGTTCTTCAGATTACAAAATAGCAAAAGTGGATAGCAAATGATTCTGAATGACAAAGAGAAACAGTCAAAAAGGGAATGGGGGTGGGGGGAGAACCTTTTATAGTCAAAACATGTAATGTCTGACAGAACTTATGAAAACAGATTTTAGTGCTTTTACTTGTCATTCTCCAATCATGTTGAATGAAAAGGTATCAGAGATTTAGCATGAATTACAAGATCCTTAGCTACTCAGTGAACTATTTAGGATCAGGAGTTTATGAATAATTTCTATGTAACTTGGTTCCAAACATATTTATTCAGTTGTAAATTCCAACAATTTAAAAGTTTGGGATTTCCTTCAGGCAGCCCAAATGGTATCTCAGGTAATATTTTATATAGAACATAGGAGGACAACAGGTTTCTAGACTTACATTGATTCAATTATTAGTGTAAGGTATGATAGTACCTGAAATGATTACAAATACTTGCACTGTTTTTCTGAATCCCAGCATTTTTCAAATTCTCTTTGCATTTGAAATCGTTTTGAGGCTACAAAATAGATTTTAACTCCTTGTGCCTACCAGTCGGCTAAGAGAGTGAACCATTTTCTTAAACAGGTTTCTAAAATACATGTTCTGAACATCACACTTTTGAGATAATACAAATGTGAAGGTGAGGCATGTATAGTGAAAAACTGATGACCAGATGGGTAATGTTTAATTCTTTTAATGATGTTATGGAAGTAGAGGGCAGTGGATTAGATTGGGAGGGATCAGCCAAAAGTCTCATTTCTGTGTGGGCCAGCAGGCCAGAAAAGTCAGCAAAAATCATACTGAATCTCTTGAATCTTTAGCCACAAATGCACATAAGTTCCCTTCTGCAAGTGCACTCCTCCAACAGTGGTTTTATTGACATTTCAAATGTTAGAGTATTGGTGGCAAAATACTCTCAAACAGTAGTGGTGGGTGAATTCTCCATTGCATGAAGAATTGTCTGCTGTGACATATTCATGGATCTCTTCCTGAAAATTCCTCTGCCCAACTCAACTTAGGGCCTTTGATGACTGTGGACATTTGTCAGGACATTTGTAAGGGGAACAGCAAAGGAAGAAGTAAGATAGAGGTCCACCCGTTATTCAGATAAAACAAATGGTGCAATCCAGGAAGCTTTATAAGTAGAAAAAGATATTTTAGTGTTCCCCACTCCCCCACTGGATAATCAGGTCTAGGATAAGGTAAGCATTTTCACTGAAAATATTTCCTTGCCTTCCTAGCAGAAAACCTTGGATTCAGTGTTTCCTTGGCAGTGTAGTCTGCCCTGTTTACTTCAGAGGTGCTGATGATTTTGCACTGCTGAAGTTAAAGTTGATGTTAAGAGCAGGGTTGCCAACAATTATTATTGGCTGCTCTTATTATTTGTGATGCTGTTTGATGAAAGCAGCTAATTTTCTGTGGAAGTATTGCAGATGAGAAGAAGAATTCTGGGATCATTTTAATGAGTAATTTGTGGTTAGCAAACATTTACCCTGCTGGTACATACTGATATTGCTTTATGCCAAGAACTGCTGAAAGTCTCAAAGTTGCTCTATTTTGGCTAGGTAGTAGAGACATAATAATATATGTATATTAAGGTTGGAGATTCGGACAGTCCAAATCCGAATTTTTACCGAATCTGCACGGATTCGAACAGATTCGGATGAGCAGGGGCCGAATCTGAGCTGTCCGAATCCAAACAGATCTGAATCCATGGGATTCGGATTACCAGCCGAATTGCGTTTTTATTTTTTGGTGTTTTTTTCACATTTCGGCCTGCAGGGGAGACATTTTTAACATATCAGCACTAGCTTTAGAGAGGAGTCATCAGGACCAACCTACCTCCAGTTTGGTATTTAGCCAAAGTTATGGACCCTCAAAAGTGGTGTCCCTATCCCCCCATTCTTCTTTCCAATGGGAACTAAGGAGATGAGGGCTTTCACCTTTGAGGGTCCATAACTTTGGCCCCTGAACCAAACTGCAATCAGTCTTGAGGGTATCATCAGACAGTCTCCTGATGATACACTGAAATATTGGTACCGATATATCTTACAACGCACCCCTGCAGGCACCCCTCAGAATTTGCATCAAGATTCTTTGTTTCTGTAGTGATCGATGCATTTCAAGGTCAATAGGGAATTTCTGAGGGGGCTGTGAGGCACATTTTTCGAGGGACTATCAGGTAATTAGGAGAGTCTTTCTGATTTGATGACTATTCAGCCCAACTACCGCATGGCGGCCCCATCCTTAAACCCAGAATTAAACCCCCTGGAAGCAAAAAATTCCCCAAACTCCGGGATGGTGTCAATCCAGAGACTCTCCTGAAGATACCCTGAAAGTTTCAGACCATACCAGAAATGTGCACCTCATGCCTCTACCAGAAATTCCCATTGACAGCAATACAGCTAAGTCACTGCAGAACAAAGAATCTTGGGCAAATTTCTGGGGTGCCTGCAGGGGACGATTTGAGATGTATTGGCACCAAATTATCAGGGTATCGTGACTGTCCTGATGTTGCCCACCAAGTTTGGTGCAGTTTGGTTCCAGGCATGGACCTCAAAGTTGGGTGAATCCATCTCCATTGTTTCCAATGGGGAGCTTTGGATAGGATGGGGCCACACTTTGAGAGTCCATAACTTGGCTCCTCTGACCAAACTGCAATTGAACTTTGGGGTATCATCAGACAGTCTCCTGATGTTACCCTGAAAGTTTGGTGTCACTAGCTTTAAAAAATGAGCCATGGTTTCACCACCACTCACTCCAGCAGGCTTCATGTGCAGGAGCGTGTAAACATGAAACCGGAATTTTGTAAGCTATGGCACGAATTTCAGGGTATCATCAGGAGACTGGTCCTGAGGACACCCCCCCAAGTTTGGTAGCTTGGTTCAGGGGCCAAAGCAGGGACCCTCAAAGGGGCCTCTATCCCCCCATTGTTTCCAGTGAGAGCTAAGGAGACAGGAGCACCATTTTGAGGGTCCATAACTTTTGGCTCCCCTAAACCAAACTGCACTAGTGTGGGGTGTCATCAGGACAGTCTCCCTGATGATAAATTTTGATATTTTGGTGTTGATATGTTCTGTATCGCTCTCTGGCAGGCACCCCTCAAAAAATTTGCCTGTTCTTTTTTTCTGCAGTGACTTCGCATTGCTGTCAATGGGAATTTCTGGTGGAGGGAGCAGGCACATTTATCATACACAGTCATTGAATGTTCGGGTATCTCTAGAGAGTTTGATGACACCATCCAGGCTTGAGGAACTTTGGCTATGGGGCAGGAGATGGACCCACCCATAACATTGAACCCTGAAGCAACGGTCACAAAACCTGAATGGTGGCAAGAAGAGACTCTCCTGAAGACACCCTGAAAGTTTTGTGGGTTTACCATGAGAAGCTGCACTCATTAGCCCCTCCCACAGCCTCCCTATTACGTAATGGAGCCAGCCAGCCACTACAGAGCACAGAATCTGGGAAATTGGCATTCTGTGAGGGTGTAGTTTAGATATTGTCACTAAAAATTTCTGGGTATCATAAATGTACTGTCTTCCTGTTTAGAAGTTTGGTTCAGGGCTCACCACAGGACCTTCAAAAGTGTAGCCTCATCTCCTAAGCTAGCTTCCATTGAAACAATGGGGATGGGGCACCCTTGAGGTGGGTCAATAACTTTGCCGCCCCCTGAACCAAACTGCACCAAACTTGGAGAGACTCATCAGGACAGTCTCCAGATGATATCCTGAAATTTTGGTGCCGCTAGCTTTAAAATTGCGTCCCTGCAGCCAAAACGTGTAAAAACACTAAAATCCAAAAAAATAATAAAACGGACCCGAATTTTTCGGATTTACCCGAATTTTCGGGTATATCCGAATCGGCTATGATTTGGATTCGGGCATACAAATCATTTTATGCCCCAAAATACCCAAATCCGAATTTTACCGAATTTTTTTAGTATTGACCAACCCTAATGTATATAGCAGCAGAAGAAAAGAGTTGGTTTTTTATACCCTGACTAACACCTCATGTTAAAGAACAATTCAGTTATAATGAACAAAAGACATTTTAGAAACAAGCCTGTGGTTTAATGAACAATGTCAAAACTGCATTTTTAAAAGGAATGATAACAGTTAAAGGCATAATGCATATATTGAATGTTCTTGTCATGTTTGGGTCTGTGGTCCTACTAATGGTTTCATTAATTATGAATTTGCTTAGGTTTTCATTTTATTTGGAACACTATCTTTGGGTTACCTAATTAACAGTTTTGGCATTGTACATTAAACCACAGACTTGTACATTAAACCACAAACCACAGACACAACAATTTACAGTTCCATTACTGGGGATAAAATAAAAGTGGATCAGGAAGTTTTGAGCATATTAGTCCTAATAGTCATCACCTTTACTCTTAGAGCCCCATCAGGTGGGGTGGGGATCTACTCTTGGGAGCAGCAGGGTGGCCACACCAGCAGATTTACTCTCCCTGGGGCACTTACCACAGTGAAGGGGTGGGACCACCACTGTGTGGTGGCTGCTGCCATCTGGTGCAAGAATGCAGCACAGGATGCTGTGGCAGAGTCCCTGCACCTCTGCTGCAGTGGGAACAGTCCACAGGTGTGACCGGGGAGGGGTTGACTTTAGTCGGCTCCCTCGCTGGTGGCGACACTTGAGACTTCAGTCACTCATCCTGTCTGCTGAAAGCAATCTGGGAGAAACTGGAACATCTGTGCAGTTATCTGTGAAATCTGTATTGTTTGTCCTTGCTGACAAATGCCAATTTGGATTATTGGTATTGCTTGTTTTGTAATGGCCAATGATATTTCATCCCATTGGAGTCGTTTTTACTGATCACCTTTTTGGGGGGATAATTTTGAAGATGGGGAGGAGCAAATGAAGCCTTATAAGTCATCAAATTTTTGAAAGATTTTTTTGTGAGTGGATCATCCAGAACTTTAGAGATCATCCAGAGCTTTAAGGTGATCCTGGAGGGCAGTGCTAATCTAAAGAAGCCACCATGAAAACCTAATAGTTCATGGCTTTATACTATTTTTATCATCCTTTCAATCTAATTCCTCGGGATTGGCTTTGTGAAGCAATGGAGATGATACTTGCCTGGGACTTACATTTGAACAGAGCTGTTTGGCTTGCTTCCTATGTCTCTTGAAAACCAATAATACATTACTGGTTTGACTTAATCACTTGAATTCAACATAAATTATTTCATAACTTAAAACTGAAATTTGCATCATCATCCATTACAGTGAATAGTTTCTACCACATAATGTTGGTAATCTAGTTGGCCACACAGAAGATGTCCAGAACTATCATATAGAAATCTGAGTGTTAGGGAATTCACCACATTGATGGTAGTAACCTGTTGCAGACTTATTACCAACTGCTGTTTAGACTTTGGCAGATGATGCCAGCTATTAACATTAATGCATCACTAGCATAATTCAAATCAGGGCTAGACAAGCAATAGTTCAATATATTATGTTCACCCAATGAAGTAAAGATGGCTTCATGATTGCAATAATTGCTTCCTCAGCAGTGGCAAAATCCTAATAAATAAAGGGAAATAGAACTACACCAGAAAGAAATTAAGCAGTAAATACTGATGGCATTGTTGTCTGTGAAGGGCTCATGAATATTCATAAAATGGCAGAGAGTGATTGCTGGCATCAAGCACTGCCCGCTTTTGCAAATAACAATTAGCAATGAGGATGTAAAATGGATGCAAATCTGTGCATTAGTGACAGGAACTAAGAAGTCTTGATAAATTGAGTCTTTGTGTACTCTGCAACAAACTGGCCTGTGAATCAGATTGTAAGACAAAGATAAAATCCCTGTGAAAGATACTGAAAGTTCAGCCATTCAGCTGCAAATTCAAAGAGCTCTTTGAAAAAAAAAGTGTTCAGACAGAGGTCAGCAATGGAGATGTACTCTGAGGAATGAATTTTTTCAGACATTCAGTAGTGCTGGAAGAGTTGCATGCAGAAAGGCAAATTCTCTTGAATTTAATTAATTCACACACCCCCCCCCAACAGCAGTACTGACTGAGAATATGGTTTACAAACAATTTTTTCCCAGTGGAGACTTGTAGACAATAGTCTAAACTGTATAAATGGAGGCAGGTTGGTGTGGCACAAGATCTTTTTGATTTTGTATTGGACTGTGCACATAACAGGCAACATTATTCCACTTGCAAAGAGATAAATCAGTAGTTCTCCAACAACAATTCACACAAATCAGAAGGTAAGGGAATTTTAAAACAAGGGAACATGAGTCTTCTCACTGTTATATTCGATTTTTGATTTAAAAAAGAAGAGATGCACCTAATGATGCACCTAAGTGATCAAGTAATAAGCATAACTATGCTTAATTTATTTTTTAAAAACTCATTATTTTACCCAGGTCTTTCTCTGTGTTTGTATTTATGGTGCTATAAATACCAACGATATAATTTTTGCTTAGGCATGGATTTTGGTGGCTGTGGATAAGAGCATCAACTTAACCAGGCTCTTACTTAGCTTTTAGTTAGGGTTTGGGGTTGGCTTAGGGAAAAAAGCTTGTTTCAGTGAAGTGCTTAGTGGAGCTACCATTTTAAATGCTGGCTACTCTTTTGCTGTGCTGAGGAGGGTATTGCTGGTGTTAGAAACGAGCGTCTAAGAACTCTAAAAGCACTCTGGACCAATTTGGTGAAGCAGGTAAAAAAAGCTTTTATTTGGGTGCTGTGTGGTTTCCGGGCTGTATGGCCGTGTTCTAGCAGCATTCTCTCCTGACGTTTCGCCTGCATCTGTGGCTGGCATCTTCAGAGGATCGGAGTGGGACTTACATTTGAACAGAGCTGTTTGGCTTGCTTCTGAAGATGATCCTCTGAAGATGCCAGCCACAGATGCAGGCGAAACGTCAGGAGAGAATGCTGCTAGAACACGGCCATACAGCCCGGAAACCACACAGCACCCAAGTGATTCCGGCCGTGAAAGCCTTCGACAATACAAAGCTTTTATTGGTTTACAATCTTGCAACCCCCGGGTGCCCACCCAGTGGTGGACACACAGTTCCTTTGTTCTACAGCAGTTTATATTGCTTTTTCAGGACCACCCAATCTCTCCCTCTTCTCTTCATTGGCTATGAGATGAGAGGGCCCAGTCTATTACAATTTATCTAGGCATATTATGTCATATACCAGGTGGTATCTCCTTCACTTAATACATCTCTATATGGTCATTTCCTGTATTTGGAATTTGGTTCTTCTTAGTTGTCAACCCTTTGTTAGTGTCTTCATGATTTATCTATTTTATCGGTTTATGCACCTGCCACATCTTTGGTTCCCTTATCTTACTGTGAAGACACCATCATATTTCAAACAACCCTAATTAGGTTCATCCGAAGGCCTTCTATCTTGGCACAGGATCTTAGCCTCCTATAAGCGGGTGCCTCTTGGCCCAAGAACCTAGGTCTTCTTGACCCACCAGGCTTCAGAAGTATCTTAGAAAAAGACTTTAAAATGTTTCTTTATATTTAGGTTAATATATAAGATATAAGCCAATAAAAATATATTCAGGACAAACAGTTATTAGCTAGAGTCCTTAAGTAACTCCTGAATGGAGTTTCTGCTTACAGAGAGAGAAACATTTCCTTTTGACCATATTAAAGGATTATACAAAGATTCATATGGAGCATTCAATACATATAACATACCTTAGAATACATACATTGAACATGAGTAATATATTCTTTAAATTTCATTATTAGCTACAATATAAAAGCAACATAATTATAAACTTCTGTGTTACCTATTCCTCACTAAACTCTTGACCCCTGTTTCTTCTGTATGCAAATTCTTCTGTTTGCTCATTATCTTAGAGCAGATGTGCATTACAGGTCACCATACCCCTTCTCTTCTGTTATCCCAATTAGCACTGACCAACTTCAAATAAGATATGATAAGCACCATACATCCATCTCTTCTGTCTTCCAATTAGCACTGCTTTTAACTTTCCTTAGTCTTGGAGCCAGGCCAATGCACATACTTTCTTTTAACATCTTATCTCTACATCTCTGCTCAGGGTCAGTCAGCCTCTCTGTGTGCAGTAAATGTCTCTTACTAACTTACATTTTCTGACACCCCTTCCATTTACTGCACATATGTCTTGTTTTTCTTTCTCAGTTCCATATTTACATACAATATATTTACAATATTTAATACTGTCTTACACCTTATAACACTTTTTTGGTATATGTAAAAGCAACATTTTACCATCTCTCACACTGGGAAGCTCAGAACTAAAATAAACCACTCAGATGCTTTCTTTGGTTAAGAAAAATAGCTGGTCACAGATGTTTATTGAGTTTATGATAGAGGAGCTAAAGCTCAGAATTGAAACAGATCCTTACATCAGGTGACCCACCTGTTAAACTGATGAGCATCGTATTTCCCCTACCCTTTGGGAGGCAAGTTTGCAGATGCTGCCTCCCACAAAAAGGATCTGTTCCAATGCCCAATCTGCCCAACTGTGACGAAAAATATAAACATTACAACAACACAAACATAAACAAAGAAACAATCCTGCATAGGGAGGGGAGGGGAGGGGAGGGTGGGAAATTTAGGAGGCACCGCAAGAACAGGCTGGAGGTTGGGGAGGGCCTGCCTTTTAAATCCTCCCTAGCCCTAAGCCTCACCTCCTCTGCCTGCGTATGAGGCCCACAATGACAGACAGCTACCTCCAACAATCCTGACTGCAGGACCATGCGGCCAATGTGTAAAACACCCTTCCTCCCTTCTCCTTCCCGGACAGCAAAGGCAGCTTGTGAGGTGAGTCAGAGTAGCTTTCCCCAAATTGTCTATGACAGTGACACAGTTCTGACCTTCCTTTTTGCAATGTCTTACTTTCATCCACTTCTTCTCCCATCATTTATCTTCTACTATTCCTTTGAAGTGCACTCTATCCTGCTTTCACTTACTGTCACCTCTATTTCTGCTGCTAGCTACTGAATTCTTCTGTTGTAGGATGCAATGCATGAGTAATGAACAGTTGCCAAATACTGCCCCTGAGTATCTCCCTGTTCACTGCCCTTTGCTTGTATCTAGCTTTCTCTGAGTGGTTTCCTGCAACATCAATTTGTTCAAAGCATCTCTGCTAAAATCTTTTTTCCCGCTTTCATATTATGCTGCTTAAATCTCAGCATGGTGCTGTCTTTCTCTGCATGAACTTCAAGCTTCTAGTCTCACCTAGAAGATTTTCCTTCAGTCTTTTTCTTCACTTTCCCTGACACATTTTCTGTTGTTGATCTCTGCCCTAAACAAGTTCACTGGCCCTGTTTCCCCTCTTCCTTCCATTTCTATACCTGTGCCATCTGCAACATTGCTCTCAATGTTTAGAATGACCTCTCAGGTTCCATTCATCATCGCCACCCCACTCCAAAGAAAACACTGTGAAAAAGTATTTCCAGACCACCCAGTTCTATCATGTTTGCCAACCCACTTGCATCTTTATATCTTCTGTCTCATACATTGAATATTTTCTTCATTGCCAACTTGCCTATCTCATGCATAACCTCACTGCTCTGTACTGTAATGAACTATAGTAGCTATTATAATGGCTGCAATCAACATTGGGATAAATCAGTTTATAAACCATTATTTGGTTAAATTTCAGTTTAGTATGACATCTAAATGCATGTTACTCAATAAACTGTGGTTAGTTGATGAGTGCTAACTTGGGACTGTAAACAATTATTTATATCTGGCTTTTTAACTGTAGTTTGTCATGATGTCTAAATGCAGAAATCCTAATAAGAACATAAGAACATAAGAACAAGCCAGCTGGATCAGACCAAAGTCCATCTAGTCCAGCTCTCTGCTACTCGCAGTGGCCCACCAGGTGCCTTTGGGAGCTCACATGTAGGATGTGAACGCAATGGCCTTCTGCGGCTGTTGCTCCCGATTACCTGGTCTGTTAAGGCATTTGCAATCTCAGATCAAAGAGGATCAAGATTGGTAGCCATAAATCAACTTCTCCTCCATAAATCTGTCCAAGCCCCTTTTAAAGCTATCCAGGTTAGTGGCCATCACCACCTCCTGTGGCAGCATATTCCAAACACCAATCACACGTTGCGTGAAGAAGTGTTTCCTTTTATTAGTCCTAATTCTTCCCCCCAGCATTTTCAATGAATGCCCCCTGGTTCTAGTATTGTGAGAAAGAGTGAAAAATTTCTCTCTGTCAACATTTTCTACCCCATGCATAATTTTGTGGACTTCAATCATATCCCCCCTCAGCCGCCTCCTCTCCAAACTAAAGAGTCCCAAACGCTGCAGCCTCTCCTCATAGGGAAGGCTGGGTGCTCCAGTCCCTCAATCATCCTTGTTGCTAGCTTTCTCTCTGCACTTTTTTTTTTCTATCTCCTCAATATCCTTTTTGAGATGCGGCACCAGAACTGGACACAGTACTCCAAGTGCTGTCGTGACACTCCACTGCTTTATATAAGGGCATGACAATCTTTTGCAGTTTTATTATCAATTCCTTTTCTAATGATCCCCAGGCATAGAGTTTGCCTTTTTTTCACAGCTGCTATGCATTGAGTTGACCATTCCCATGGAACTATCAACTAAGACGCCTAAATCCCTTCCTGGTCTTTGGGACTGATAGCACTGGACCCCTGTAGCGTGTATGTGAAGTTTGGATTTTTTGCCCCTATGTGCATCACCTACCTTACATTTTGCTTACATTTCGAACTGCATTTGCCATTTCTGAGCCCACTCCACCTAATTTATCATCAAGGTCCGCTTGGAGCTCTTCGCAATCCTTTGTGGTTCTCACTCACCCTACATAATTTGGTATCATCTGCAAATCTTTGGCCACCACGCCACTCCACCCCTACTTCCAGGTCATTTATGAATAGGTTAAAGAGCACTGGTCCCAAAACGGATCCTTGGGGGACATTACTCCCTACATTTCTCCATTGTGAGAACTTCCCATTTACACCCACTCTTTGTTTCCTGTTTCTCAACCAGTTTTTAACTCCATAGGAGGACTTCCTCTTATTCCCTTCCATTGCTGAGTTTTCTCAGCAGTCTCTGTGAGGAACTTTGTCAAAAGCCTTTTTTTGAAATCCAAAGTAGACAACAATGTCCACACCGGTTCACCCTCTCTCTCTGTCCACATGCCTGTTTACACCCTCAAAGTTAACTCTAGTAAGTTTGTAAGAGACAGGATTTGTTTCCTCTGCAAAAAAGCCATGCTGGACTCTTTCTCAGCAGGTCTTGCTTTTCTACATGTTTTATAATTTTATCTTTTAATGATAGATTCTACTAATTTACCAGGAACAGATGTTTCAAACTGACTGGTCTGTAATTTCCCTCAAGTCCCCCCCTAGATTTTTTCTTAAAGATTGGTGTGACATTGGCCATCTTCCAGTCTTCAGGGATGGAACCTGATTTCAGGGATAAGTTGCATATTAAAGTGAGAAGATCAGCAATTCCATGCTTGAGCTCTTTTAAGAACTCTTGGGTGAATGCAGTCTGGGCCAAATAGGGATTTGGGTAACATTTAGTTTATCAATGGCTGCCAGAACTTCTTCCTTGTCTACCACTCATCTTCGCTTAGTTCCCTCGGATTTGCCTCCTAAGAAGCTTGGTTCAGGTGTGCAGGAATGTTCCTCACCTCCTCTTGGGTGAAGCACAGATGCAAAGCAATTCATTCAGCTTCTCTGCAATCTCCTCCTGCCATCTTTTAGCACACCCTTTGTTCCTTTGTCATCTAACGGGCCTACCGCTTCCCCTTGCTGGCTTCCCTGCTTTGATGTAAACTTGAAGAACTGTTTGTTGCTGGTCTTGATGTTCATAGCCATGCGTTCCTCATAATCCTTTTTTTTTGCCTCCCTTTACAGCTAAACTTTGCTTCTCTTTTGCCACCATTTGTGTTCCTCTCATATTCTTTCATCAGCCAAACTGGACTTCCATTTTCTAAAAAAGACATTTTCTTTTTTTTCTCTGATAATTTCCTCTAACCTCTCTTGTTAACCATGGTGGCTTTTGGACTGGGTGCTGCCTTTTTCTTAACCTGTGGGGAACACATTCCAGCTGAGCTTTTATTACTGTGTTTTTTAAATAACCTCCAAGCATCCTGGACAGTTCTTTTGACTCTCTTGATTTTCTCTCTTTCAGCTTCCTCAAGTGCACTCATCCCCCTCATCTTTGAGAAATTTCCCTTTCTGAAGGCTTAATGTGAACTACATTAGTAGTTGCCACTTGTTCGCGATGCTAAAGGAGATACTCGAATCTGACAGCATTGTGGACGCTGTTCCCTTATCGGCTCAACAACACTGGGACTTCCTGCACCAGGCCGTCCTGGGTCCCACATAGAATTAGATCTAGGATCACCTCTCTCCCCTGGTTGGTTCCACAACCATCTGCTCTTAAGCCACAGTCATTTAGCATATCCAGGGAATGCTCTCTCTCCTTACTATGACCTGAACATGCATTTTTCCAGTTTATATGGGGATAGTTAAAATCACCCATTACCACTACATTTTTGTTTTTGTTGGCCTCTCTAATTTCTTTTTCCATCTCAGAATCCTCTTGTGCACTTTGGTCAGGGGGACGATAATATATTCCTAATATTAAACTGTCCTTCACACCTGGTGAAGAAGTGAATACTAATGTATTCAGTAGTTTGTAGTCATGATTCTGAGTTGAAGAACATAATAAAAGACCCCTTCCGCACATGCAGAATAATGCACTTTCAATCCACTTTCAATGCACTTTGCAGCTGGATTTTACAGTGCAGAACAGCAAAATCCACTTGCAAACAATTGTGAAAGTGGATTGAAAGTGCATTATTCTGCATGTGCGGAAGGGGCCTTTGTCACTCATCTGTCTGTGGTGCTTTCTCCTTTCCTATACCTTCTCTAGGAATCCTATGATGCAGAATGGTAAGCTGCAGTACTACAGTCTGCTCATGACCTGAGTTCAATCGTGATGGAAGTTGGTTTCAGGTAGCTGACTGAAGGTTGACTCAGCCTTCCATCCTTCTGAAGTTGGTAAAATGAGCGGCAGGGGAGGCAATGGAAAACCACCCCACAAACAGAATTTGCCTAATAAACATCATGCTGTGATATCACCCTGTGGGTGAGTAAGGACCCTATGCTTGCACAAGAAATCTTTACCTTGTTATGCCTTCTCTTCTTCTCATCTGCTTACCAGATGGACTTACCAGATGGACTCAGGCAAAAAAAAAAGACCCCTCCCTCTCTTCCAAGCAATTTTGTTATCTCTGTCCACCCTCCTGGGTCAAAGAAGCCTTCTCTGAAATCTTCATGAAGATACATTATAATCTCTATTAATCACTCCCCACCCCTGGTGTCTGTATTCATCCTAGGTGTCAGCCTCAGCCTGGAGATGTGAGCTGACAATTTAATTGTCTCCAACCAGAAAAGCATTTCTAAGCATTGAGGGTTGGACTTTAGGTGCGGCATGAGAGCAGTTGGCTTCCCCTTTTCAGCTTTTCTGCTAGGAGAGAAATTTTTGTTTTAAAAAATAAATGTGAAGGTTTTGCCAAGACCTCCAGATTAAAATGGATTTCTCCACAGCAGTGAAATTTGCTTGTCTCATTCTAGGTTTGTCCTTTCCCAGTTCTTTTTTTGTGTAGTGCAGTCTGTGGTGGGCTACATACATGTTGAGGTTTTTCAGAAGCCCAGTTATGCAAAATAGCTTGGAATAGCACTTAGGGGAATCTTCTTGGAAGTTGGAGTAAAGTCAGGCAGCAGTTTAACTATTTTTTTTATTTAAATTCTGCAAGACAACCTAGAATTTGTGCAACAAACTATGATTAAAATAAGCCACAGTTCATTTTGAAATCTGAATACAGCTAGTAAATGCATTGTAGCCAAGCTGTAATTTTTCTGACAAAAAGGAGATAATTCTACTGCTTAGTTGCAAAATGCTACTTTGAAAACACCTTTTGCACTGACTGGAATGATTGCAATCGAAGTGTAAAACAGAATCATTCTGCCTTTACTAACTCTCACAGATTTCCCCATGCATACAATTAATTAGCAGCGAGGTGTGCACAGCAAGGTTGGTATTTTTGTGTTTCAAATCTTTGTGTGTGTGCTTGTTTATTTGCTCCCTCAGCAGCTTATGGATTAAGTTGAATTAACAAGAAATCCTTTCTTTTTCTTTTAAACTTTACTATTCCTCTGACAAGGAGGCAGGGCACTCTAAAACCAGCCCAACACAATTCCTAGAAAGTAACCATATTGCTCATCATGGCAACATCATGGAATGCTAGTCATTTGATGCATGCTATGGATTATAGAACATTGATGCAAGATATAGAACATGCTATATCTCAGAGTGAGGACTGTGAAACAGGAATGCAGAGTTAATACATAGTGTTGCGATCCTTTAACACACATTGTACAGTGCTTTTACTTGCCAATATCTAATGTGCATCCAATACAAAAATGGAAGAGTTTATCAGAATTGAAATCTGTTGCAATAGAGCTGTAAAATTAATCTCTGAGCAACTTGTTGCAAGACACAGATTTTAATGCAATGCAAAAACATTTTCTTATGTTCTCACCCTCATTTAAGTGTTACAGTCATGGACTTGTATCTTCTAAATATAAGGGAACATTGCTGGATGGGTTGTTGAATTGTCTTTTTGGTTCCTGAAGCAATACAGCAAAATCATTTTCAGAAGATATGTAAACCAGTGTGCATACTTATTTTTATCTAGGCTTATATAAGGAGTTTGGTGGGACTCACCAAAATTCAGAAGCAAGCACCATCAATCTGGTGCTTCCATACTGATTTCAGGGTTCATATTGTAAAAATCATTTTGAATCACATTTTTAATAATTTTCTGCACTTAGCTATAATTTGGTTGGATTGATTATTTTACTTTGTTTAAAAATACTTTTATTTTATTAATATAATTCACATTTCTGTAGTTCATATATAATTTCTAGATGGCCATGTTCACCCATCAGATGCCATGGTTGGCTAGACCTGTTCAAAATAAGAACATGCCTTTAGATAAATTAGTTCATGAATATTTTATTTTATTAAGAATTTAATATATCTGCCTATCAAGCAATACAAGACCTCACTAAAAATAGTGAACAATATGGTGTAGCTGGACCATGTAACAGATAATCCCTCAGATACACTTGGATTCCAGGTGCGGCAAATCTCTACAGGCTGAAACCTTGTTTTTTAAAAGCAGAATTTCATCCCCTTTGAAAACTGAACAAAGAGGCTGCCATTCCAATCCTCTATAAGGAGCAAGTTCCAGAGAGAAGGAACTGGCACTGACAACATCTTTTTCTTTACAGCCACAGATCTAATCTGGCAGCAAAACAACACTGATATATGTAGTTGACTTGATTTTCACAGGTGACTAGGTTTGGTAAAGAGAGGTGTTCTTCTAAACTCTGTGTTAGACGAAATCAAACTTAATTTTGTGATGTACATCCTGGCCAAGATGCATCCTGACTTACTAAAGTCAGTACAAAGGTTTGTGCATGTTCATCAAGGTGAACCTATATTTCCCTCTGCCAGTAACAACTTAAATTGTTTCTGAGAATATTTATGAAGCTGTCATGTGTTTTGAGGGCAATGAGGAAACTTAGGCCCATTGTGAATGGAAAGCTTCCTGTGACTCTTTGCCCCATGGGTCCTTCTCAGTGAGGTCTCCTCATGTTTCCTTCTTGAAAGTCAAGGTGGTGCTCCACTGCCTGCTGTGTAGCTTGCATGGCTTTCCTGCTCCCACTTCTGGGTTGCTCTGCTGTCCAATGCAAGATTGAAGATTGCTGGCTTTTTTAACCCTTTAAATGTATTATTGATACTCCTTGCATTGATATTATGCAGGCTGCTATCATTTTCTTTTTTAAGGGAAATGCCAACTGTTGATCCCTGTGTGTGTGTAGAGGCGGAGTTACCAGGGGGGTGCACATTGCACTGGGCACACGCTGAGGGGTGAGTGGAAAATCGCCCCCTGTCCTCCTGCCCCCCCACACTTACCTTTGTTAAGCCTTGAAAAAAGGGAGGCTGAAAAAGCAGTCTGTTAACTGAAAACGGCCTGGTGGGAACTACACTTCCCAGGAGACCTTGCGAGCCCCAAGGTCTCCTGGGAAGTGTAGTTCCCACCAGGTCACTTTTTCCAGCCCTCACTTTCAGGTTGAAGTAAGATAACAGTGTGTGGGGGTCGGGGTGCCGCGGGGGAGGAAAACGCAGAGTGTGCACCGGGCGCAGTATGGCCCAGCTACGCCTCTCTCTTTCTGTGTGTGTGTGTGTGTGTGTGTGTGTGAGGGGGAGCTAAAAAAAATAGCCAGCAATCTTCAATCTTGCATTAGGCTGGGAAGCAATCTGGAAGGAGCAAAACACTGAAACAAGGGGGAAACATTTGGGTTTCCCTGCTCTCGCTAACCACAGGGCTTCCAGGATCTTCAGTACTGCAGCACTTCAGTACTGGAGAAAATGTACCCTCATTGCAGGGCACAGCACTAGTGAACCTTTCTACAAATACATTTTACAAACCAGATCCCTCAGTGTTATCCTTTGCAGAGTTCTCTACTCTAAGCCTATTGATTTCAGTGATGATATGAGATAACTATGCATAGGATCTCACTGTTTGTGTGTAATCTTGTATTTGTTTTCATTGGAACAACTTGCTAAATGCCTAGTGCTGCAGTTTATATTTAAATCCTGGATTGAATTAATATTGCTGCATATATTATTTTATTTAATTGAGTTGTTCTATGTATTTTGTTAAAATTTAACATTAAAGGCATTCTAGTATGATGGTGTATGCCATTTAAAATAACAGATTGCAAATGCTTGTTGCCTTCCTTGAGATACCACTCAATGGAAATGGATCAGTCTTCTCTCTATAGCTTAGGATAGTGGTTTTTATGTTATGCAATCAATGGCTGTGTGGCAGTTTAAGTTTTTGCATAACCATTACTGATTCAGACAAGTGGATGTAAGGTACGCTCATCCTAGTGCTCATATGTTCATATGACAAGTTATCACCACCAGATGCCCATTCACAACTTCCTTATTATGGCCCCTTCAACACATGCAGAATAATGCACATTCAATCCACTTCCACAGTTGTTTGAAAGTGGATTTTGCTGTTCCGCACAGTAAAATCCAGCTGCAAAGTGCATTGAAAGTGGATTGAAAGTGCATTATTCTGCATGTGTGGAAGGGGCCTATGTCTGAGGGCTTTGGTTTATGAGAAAAAAAACAGGAAACATTTTCCAGCAGGATATGTCCCCTTTGAACAGAACAATATTCAGGCAAATTTGTTCTTCTTTGGTCTGATGTTTGTCTTGAGGGTTTTGCACCATGTCCTTGACTATCCTTCTCCTGTGGTCTCTCTCCTGGCTTGCCCCGCTTCCAATCATTTTGTTCTCTTCTTCACAGCACAATCTGTCTTGTCTCTGATTCTTGACACTGCTTGAACTTTGGCTCTATTCCTTAGATCTACATCTTTGGCTGGCTTTGTGCTTATATTTGTGTTTGGATTTATTTTGGATTTCAATACTGCCACAATTCTTTGAGCTGAAATTGGCCTCTGGACACTAACACTCTTCCAGATTCTATCAGAGAGAATTGGAATAAACTCCATGAGCCAAATGCACATCTTTAGCCATAGTGAGTTTCTGACAGTAATTGGAAACGTCATAAGCTTTAACTTTCCTGCAGAGTGCAAAGCGAACCCTTCCCATCACCAAATGAAATGCAGAACTGTCTAGGTGTATTTAAATGAAAAAAGAATGAAATTGCTGTGAGAAGATTAATTTTCAGATAGGCATAAATTGCTCAAATTGAATTTGCTTGGCACTATCATTGGAGTCCACATATTGTACAGATGAAAAGTCAAAAATTCAATATTTCAAGAATTAGTATTGTAAGGAAAAGAAAGCAGATATGGAAATGAGCTCTTAATCAGCAGTTTTATTTGCTAATATGTACCTCCTTTGCTCATATGCTTAATATTACTTTTTAGAAATTACAACATCCCTTTTCCCTTCTAGTTTTCTCCCTCGCTCTTAAGTTTACATTCTTTCATTGTTTGCTCCTGTGTTTGCATTGTTTAGAAAAGAGAAAAGCATGTATTAAGAACTATGTACATATATGTATATTGTACAATTAAAAATAAATAATTAAACCTTAATGACCATAAAGGTATATATGACAGAGGTAGCTACACTCAATTGAATATAGTTTGATAAGAAAATGTAAATTCCTTGAGTAAAGCAGGAAAATAATTCTTACATATTTAATTTCCCCACTGCAAATATTTGGTATATGTATGGATTAAAAACATTCTGACAGACATTCAACTGGAATATACTTAGATTTAGAATTCATTCTTGTATAAAGATTTAGGATGGAGAACAATATCCCATTAAGCCAGCAACCAATTATATGTGAATTCTGATGTGCCAAAAGCAATTAAAATCTGTTGACTATAGACTACCAAAGATAAGTCCAAGCAGCAAGATCACATATCATTTGTAGCAAATGCTCATGCTCAGAATTTGATGGATCTCTACAGACAAAGGATTCTGCAGTTGGTGAACTTGGCTGATGAGGGACTTTGACACTTATTTATTCTGGCATATGGATTATGCCGCCTAAGATGATCTGTTGATTTATAAGGGAGAAGGAAATCTCTAATTTTTTAAAAATGAATTGCTTGTTTGTTCCTTCTTAGTTTGCATACTATTTTCTACTAATAGCCAGTTTACAAATATATAGCTAGATTCCATTTCTTTACTACTGTCTTCTCACAATTTCTTTCTTTTACTAACCCATCCAATACAAGCTTGGTCTTTCATCAATTTTATGTCTCAAAATCTTTGCAGTTTAAGCCTAGTTGATACATGCCACAACTGAGTGGGTAGGATTTTGAGGTAGTAGAATGGGCTGAACAACTTCAGACTGTAGGTGGGGAGAATCAAATGGGTAATGCTTTCTCATGTAAAAACTCCCTGAAAATAAAAGGTGTATCTCCAAGAGAGGTTATAAGTCTAGTTTTTAGTATGCCGTGCACATTTTCCATTTGGAGGAAATTATTAATGCAGGGAATGTTTTAAAAATGTATCCCCTGGTTTACAGGAGTTCAGAAGTGGACTGTCTGTTAAAGCCACCAGGCCACATCCCAGTGGACTGGTGGCCTGTGGGCTGCCTCTTCATCAGGGCTACCCCAAGGAGAGCAACAGTTGATACCACTGCCAGTCCCTGTCTTCCTGAAACTTGCAGGAGCCACCACTGCCATAAGGAGGACATGACTGGCAGGAACCAATGTAACCACCCTAAGCAAGATGCATGGATATCACGGCCACCATAACCCAACAGCCACAGCACAGCAGAAGACACACAGGTCTCCTTTTGCTATGGGTGTCATTGGCACTGGGGGAAACTTCAGAGGTGCAGGACGGCAATTTTATGCAGCCTAATCTGAACATGGTATTCTGTTTCTGTTCTATTCAGCTGAGGACTCATCACCCCATAATGATGCTGGAGGTCAGCCTACTTCAGTTGATGAGTTTTGAAAACGTGGAAGGCTTCTGTCTTGGTGCTCAGATCCACTCACACTCTCTTTGAGAGTCTACCTCTCTCTGAGATCCTCCACCAGTCTAGGCTATGAACTGGGATTGTCAACCTCATTCGATCTCAGAGACTATTGTTGCTGATGACACAAATCTTCAGCTTGCTATGCACCTGATTATGAGGGTTTCTGGAGAATTGTTCCCAGGTTGTAGAGTTGAGAATTGTGACTTGCGTAGAGCCAGGGTGGGGGCTGCTAATGACATGGGAGCTTGCTTCGTGGGAACTCGCCATCGGACTAGCCAGGCTGGTTACCAATCTAGAGACCTCACATGGGCAGCAGGCCTCCCTTTGGATAGGCGTGGTCCCAGTGGTGGGGAGGGGAGGGATGGGGGATCAATGGCTGCATTATTAGGCGTGGTCCCAGTGGTGGGGAGGGGAGGGATTGAGGGATCAATGGCTGCATTATTATTCCTTCTAAGTGAGGCTTATCTGCACCATCGTAGTCCAGTTTGTGCAATTTGAATTTTTTTGAGTTGATTTATTGTAGATGGGGATAGGGTGGAGTAGGAGGTCCTTTATGTAACATTTATAGTGTTTTTGGTTGTAATTAGAAATTAGATTAATATAGGTGGTGACTATGCCAAAGAGGGGTAGAACTGATATCCTATCCTTGGGAATCTAGCATGGGATCAGAGATCCCAATGGTCACTGGGTGTGGGAGGTATAGTGGTGTGAGAAGGTTCTATGAGAGAAGGAGGTTGAGATGTAGTTATGCTCAACCCTTTCTGGCCTTCGTCCTATCCGAAGGGATGACTGTGGTGGTACTGGGAAATCCCCTTCTCTGACACGGATGCTGTGCAAGAGCAAGACCATTAATAATAAAACTGTAATGCTGCAAAATCATTTTGTAGTGCATAAGGTGGGCCTGGCATGTGTGACCGAGACCTGTGTGTGTGAGGGTGAGACAGTCACCTTGACAGAACTAACCCACTCAAATTTCTCAATCCTCTATTAGTTCCAGACAAAGGGCTGGGGGTGGGGGTGCAATGCTCATTTAGGAGGCGTTCTCCTTCAGTGCAATCCCTGTCCTTAATGATGGTTGGCACTGAGTGTGGGCCTGGTGTGGATTGCTGTGGATAATTTGGCTATCCTGCTGATGTTCAGGTTGCCTAGAGCTCTAGTGAATGGCCAGTTGAGCCTGTTTGAGGTCATGACAGACTGTATCTTGAAGAGTCCAACCCATGGTGGGTGGGGGGAGCTGTTTTAAGACAATGATGGCTCTACCCATCCTGCCAACTCTTGGGGTGCCTAACAGTGCAGTGCTAAAATGGGGAGCCCATTCTTTGCATTAGCTAGTGTATTCACAAGGGCACAGTAAAAGTTTGTCTGGACTTGCCCTCACCAAATCAGCCATGCCTAATGCTTTTCCCCCCACACCTTTTCTAAAGGAATTAAGCAGACACAATATCACTGCCCTGGAGAGTATTTCTATCTACAGTTCTGGACCATACACCTTGTGAAGATAAAGGACTTGTTAATATTTTTACTCCAAGTGTTCCTGCCAATTTTGTATTAACCAGATAACTTCTTCCTCTGACTAATCTCTCAGTAACAACCATCTCATTTGTATTGTCAGTGTTCTTTGACTGTAATTCAATCAGCAACCCTCCCCCTTTCAGTCATTTTCAAACTTGGAACATCAAACTAGTCCCTCAACCATTAGATTAATGACCCAACATATTAAGATTGATGTTTGTCTTCTCTCTTTCCCTGGAAAGGCAGGATTCCCCTTTGTCCTGGGAAATTAAGGGTTGCTCAGCATAGCCCTGAGGCTCCGTTTTCACCTATAAGAAGCCGCTCTCCCAGTAATCAGTGTTCAATATCTCTACAGACTTCTCTGTTGATATTGTTCCACAAAAATGGTTCTTTCACCAGAACTAAGTGCAGGTCACTCAGCTATGTTCATTGGACCATTCCACTCCAAGATCAGGTGATTATAACCCTAACTCACGCAAATTTCGTTCATCTATTCCAAACCTATCCCCTCAACACTGCTTATATCCTAGGACTGTATGTGTGTTCTGCTGCTTTGATCATTGTGTGCATGTGTACCCCCATTATCCCTAAATAAACTTGTTAAACTCTGTATTGTCAAAGGCTTTCATGGCCGGATTTAACTGGTTGCTGTGGGTTTTCCGGGCTGTGTGGCCGTGGTCTGGTGGAGCTTGTTCCTAATGTTTTGCCTGCATCTGTGGCTGGCATCGTCAGAGGTGTATCACAGAGAGGAGTATGTTATACACTGTATCCAGTGAGAAGGGAATGTTTAGTGGGGTATATACGAGTTTGACTGCTGAATGAAGAAGGAAACTGCCTTTTTTTTAGATGTCTTGGTCTTTAACAAACCCAACCATCAACTGGGCCACACAGTATACAGAGAACCTACACACACAGACCTACATAAAAACTCCAACCACCACCCACAACAAAAAAGGGGTATAATCAAAACATTGACAGATCATGCAAAACGAATTTGTGAACCTCACCTCCTCTGGTTTATTTTTTAAAATAAATAATAACCTGCCTCAAAGATCTTCTGTGATGGTGAAAGAGAAAGAGAATTTAAACATTGTGCACATGCAAAGGGTACTGTTGTGAAAAGTTTTTGTAAAAAGCTTTTCTAAGTTTTGACAACATTACTTATTTATTTACATCTTTTATAGCATGTCTTTCTCCTCAATGGGGATCCAAAGTGGTTCTCACCATTCTCCTCTCCTACAATTAATCCTCACAGCACTTCTGGTTGGGAATTCAGGTTGGGAATTCAAAACTGGATCTTCTAGATCCCAGTCCAGCAATCTAACCACTACATTGTACAAGTTGTGAGTATAAATCTAAGCATAAGTGAAATCAAGCAATTCCTCAGAGTGTTTGCAATATGAAATTTTGATACAGCTCTATTTAGATGATTTCAGTGGGTTTGAGTACATGACTATGTTCTCCTAATGCTATTTGCATGAACTTCTTTTATCAGGGAAGGCATGTTTCCCCTATGAAAGGCACCACTGTTAGTGGAATAGAACTATGGTATGCAACCCTTTATTACTTTCATGGATTTTAAATTAGGACTGCATACCAGTAGAGCAAAATCAGAATAAGGCAGAAATAAACTAAGTTGAATCAAGTTATGATCTCTAGCCTAAACAATTATTATAATATATTGTTCAGTGATTAAAGAATTCAACCTATACAAAACCTGACATGATTAAGGAAATAATGTAACCGTATCTTAATTTATGAAGGTACAAAGAATAAGCTGAAAAGTTTTCTATTTGGCAAAAGATAAATAAATAATTCTGTCCTTAAATAACACATTTGTTATGAAATCCCATTACTTCACTGGGTTTTCCATTGGCCCAGCACTTAGGATAGAACTATTTATAAATTTAAAAAGCGGATGTCTTGTACTACACTCCACAGAATGGCTAAACTTATGAAACAGAAATTTTTGCCAAGATGTGGATGAAAAGCTTCAGATGTTATATTACAGAGTTGCTCCACCATCTGCATGTATTCAGTTGAACTAGCACTAGAGAATATATATGCCTTATGTATGCATGGATTATAAATAGAATGCAAATCTAAGTAGGACATAGTGTGGCTGTGCTATCATGATGAATCTGATTTCCAGATGCCCTAAAGCATGTCAGCTAGAGGCCTTAATGAAGGATGGTGATATTGTAGTTCAATTTTGTTCCATTTGAACAGCTGTGGTTCTTTCACTTCAGGCTAATAAGCCAGCAAACATTTTTCAGTGCACAGGCGCACTTTGCTTTACTATTCCTGCTGAAACATAGTTAGATGTCAACAAGGAAGGAAGCTTGTCAGCCTGGCTGACTCTAGCAGAACATTTACTGTGTTATCATATTTCTATCTAAGGCCAGAAATTGCTCTGAAATAGAGCAATATCATTTCTTTCTGTAAGTTTGTTTTGAGAAATGCAGAGAGATTTGTACATATAGATCCAGTTTGGCAGAAGATGGGGGGTGGGGGGTGGGGAGGATTGACTAGATAATATTTTTTTAAAAACTAGGACTTTTCCAGATTTTAATTTTCCTTGCTTGTGAGTTTTTATTGCTTTGGGTATTTTCCCATGTTCTGCATGTGTTTACTCCCTCTATTGGACAATTTGATGTTATGTCACTTTATAGCCATTTCTGCTCAAGTCACTGAAAATTTTTGCAAAAAAAATCCCAACCCCCCCCCTCCCCCATTTGTTTGCCCTCCCCCCTCAAAATTCTTCCTGGCAGCTATTTTGTGATGTTTCTATTTTATGTTGATTTCACAATGGGTTCATAGTCTGTATGCTTCAAAGCCTTGTGCTACAATCAAGGCCATAGCAAGGAAAAACTGCGGCCGGGGCACATGTGCGCCCTGCGCCCCCGCTACACCCCCGCCCGCCCCTGCCATGCCCTGGAACTCCACTGCCACGTCGTGGAACGCCCCCAGAAGGCCACACACTGTCGCACACTCGTTGCATCACACACCCTTCTTGGCGCTACGCCACTGACTGCAATTCTTTTTGGGTCATGTCTTTTTAAACTTCAAAGAGATCACCCTCAAATTGAAAAAAACCTGATGAAAATAAACAGGTGTGATGTCAGATTGAGCTCAGAAAATGGCACAAAGGGAAAGTCCAGGGACTGCAGGGAGATGTGGGAAATGTTTTTAAGACATACAAACAGCAAGTGAAAGCATTTCGAAAACATTTTCAGAAAAAAGAATCTCTAAAATTCAGAATGCATATAAAAATGTTTTGAGACTGGAAATTATTTTTTTGGGGGGGGCAAGAAAACCACGTGAAACTCCTTGGAGGAAGTATTTTATTTTCTGCTTCAAAGCATTTTATTTTGGTTGTGCAGAAAGGCCTGTCATGAGCCTGAGATAAATCCAAAGTGGAGCCTGAAGGCCCTGTGGGCCAGGAGCTGCATGCTACAGAGCCAGCTCCAAGCCCTGTCCTGCCAGTCAACGCAGAGTCAGCAATGGAGCCTGATGCCATGCAACTAGGAGAGCCATCAGTTACCTCTGATGAGCTGAGTAATGAGCCAGCTGCACTAAGAAAGCAAAGACAAATGCAGCTAAGAGCTAAAAAAAAAGGAAGGGCCTACGTTACTGCTTGCTATGGCATAAGGCCCTGTGAGCTGGAGGCATCTGCTTCAAAGCAGGACTGAGTCATCAAGGATCTTGGCCCCATTAGCAGGGGTATCTTATTTAAGCCCTATTTTGGGTGTAGCTTGGGGGCAATGAGTCTGTTTTTCTGGAAGCTGCATTTACCTGGTTCCCTGTTCAATTTTTTGTACTTAGCCTGCCTGCTTGAACTCCTGGATTACTTGACTTTGGACTGACTGATGATGCCTGTGCCTGCCTTGACCTCAGACTACCTCGCTTACGCCTGGCACCTGCTCTGACCTCAGATTGCCTGATACACCATAGCTGACACCTGCATTCAGCACAGGACTTATGTCTGGCATGCCTCTGCAGATTTTTATGCTGGACACAAAGCGATGTAATAACAAATCAGCCATTAGAGGGAGCAGAATAGACCTCTCCTGAAGCAACAGCATCACACAAGTGCTGAAAATGAGATTGCAGAAAAGCCTCTGGTCTGATTCCTAAACTAAGTTGACAGAGGTGATATAAATCTGGTGGAGTTTTTCGATGGTAGTGCTGAGGAACTTCAACATCAATTCTTGGGCCTTTTTGACAGCAGAATATGGTAACCACAGTATTAACACATTACAGATGTGACATGTCACTCACGTGCTTGATTGTTTTGCTGTTGCTGCCAGGTCTTCAAATTATGGAAATAACATTGCAATAAGATTCCATGAACATGATCGTACAATTATATAATTAAGTCTCAGTTCTGTTAAGAAGCTTTACTTTCAGAGAGTTGTGGATTTCATAGGACCTCTAGGATGTTTACCAGAATTAATGGTTCTTGAGATGAATGCCTGACAAGACATTACCTCGAGAGGCTGATAGTGGCCATAGGTGAAGTAACTTCTAGTGCTGCTTAAAAAGTGGATCTTCTCTTGCTTTGGGTTTTAAATGTTATCATCTGAGTAGAAGTATGAAAGATATGCTTGCAATGAAGCCCATATTCAAAGCTCTTTTGAAGGTATATGAGATGAAGGTCATGGTGGTGGGAAAAGCTCTTTTATCTGTGGATTGCTGGTCAACATAACTGTTTCAGTTAGAGAAAGATATTTCAGAATTTGGCAGGGTCCAGAATTTGGCAGGCCACTGTAAAATGATTGCTAGTCATTTTACAGTAAAAATAGCTGAAATCCTTCCAGGCAGGATGCTGCATCATGTGCTTTGGGAGTCTGCGCCTTGGTTACTAGTTTTGCTGGTCTATTTTTACACTTTTTTTCTCTGAATTTGCTGACTGGATGTAAGAGGAGGTGTGGATATATGTAATTTAAGCCTGCTTCAGTATTAGGTCTTTGGTCTGTTACGGTCTGAGGATGTTGCTGCCATACAGAGGGTTCCTTCTGTTTAAAAAGTGGCAATTAGATCTCTTCTAAAAATAATTATTTTTACCTGACTAGTTATAGAATAGTTCCTAATCTATATTTCTCAGGAAAGTGACTTATACATTTGAGTCCTGCTTCATTTTCATAGTTGCCTTAATTAAAATGAGAAGCATTTATTTGGATAACTGAAATGCTGCCATTCAAAATAACTAACTCTTGATCTGGATGAGTTTTTTAGATGGGAACAATCTAAAAAACTCAAAATGCTTACACAAGTACTTAAAGCACAGTCTGGCTGAATATGTATGTTCAAAGTTGAAAGTTCTTAACATTATAAATATTTATCTCTTTATATTAAAAGTCTAATGTAATATTCCATTTCTAGTATATCAAAATTTCAATGATAGTATCATGTATATTTAGTAGTTCTGGAGTGTTTTATAGGATTTGCCATTTGCAAAACATTGCACAGGCACCAGCCATCTAGTTCTAATTAAAACTAATACATTAGATCTGTGAAGTTATTCTTCATATATGAATGAAGATTCTTCTAAAATGTTCCCATCTGCTAGTTCAGTAGAGTCATAGTATTCCAACTATAAATTACAGAAGCAACTTGAAACTCCATGCAAATGAGGAATTTGATGGTTAGTGATGGTTTCAGCCTTGTCTTTTCAATTACCACAACAACTCTAGTCATATGGAATTATCATGCGCATTGGTTCAGCAGAGTATTGTTTGCTCAGTATTTTTTGATCTGACTGTGAAAGGCCCTCTGAAGTAAAGAAAGGTCTTTTGTAATACATGTTTACTGGAGATGCCAGGATTGAACATGGGACCAATGGCATGCAAAGCATATGCTCTATTGAGCCATGACCCCAACTTGTGGCTCTTCATGTGATTTAATTCCACAGGAAGGAAACTGATGACAAAGTGAAGAGCTTCAGGGTGAAGAGCTTAGACATGCTGGCACTCTCTGCATCTTGTTATTTTTTGAAAAGCCACTCAAAAACAGTGATGAATCATTCAAGTTGAGGGCCTTAAAATGCAATCCACAAGGTGGATGATATTGTTGTTGCTGTTGGTGGTGAAAGAACTGTGGATGCATCATGAGGGAGTACTGATGTGAGTGTCCCATACACTGGTGCAAGGGGCAAATATCCTGGTATGATGGGTAAATACACCAGCAGTGGGGTGCTGTGCAGCTCTGTGGTGCCCAACATGAAAATTTCCAGGTGGGTCTGGATTTTTGGATAGTAAGTATTAATTGTCACTGTGTCTTCATTTGCTTTGTCTTCTGGTAGGAGAGATGTGCTTAGGAAGATGGCATGGGGTGAGAGGTGGTGCCATCAATATGGGGTAGAAGGAGATATTTATGTATTAATTTGTTTCAATTTATAAGCTGCTCTTCAAGAAAGGGCTCAGAGCTGCTTATAGTAATAAAACCTAACATCATAAAACTCAATTTAGTAAATTAATAATTAAAATCAAGTACAAAACTAGTTAAAATACAACTAAAATTAGAATCTACATAAACTTGAAGCTTAAAAACCAGGATTGGGCCAGCAACAGATGTAATTGTATAGGCCTCAACCAAAAGCCTGGCAGAACAACTCTGCCTTGCAGACCCTGCGGAATTGCTACATCAAATCCCACAGGGCCCTGATGTTAGGTGGCAGAGCGTTCCACCAGGTAGATGCCAGTGCTGAAAAAGCCCTGGCCCTGGTTGTGGCCAATCTAACAGTAGAAGGGATGGGAACCATCAGGAGGGTTGCATCTGCTAATCTCAAACTTCTCTGTGGGAAATATGGGTAATGCGGTTTTGGAGGTATGCAGGTCCCAGGCTGCTCATGACTTTAAAGGTCAAAACCAATATCTTGAACCTGATCCAGAATTCCACCGGTAAGCAATACAGTTCCACGGAGGATGGGGGTGATGTATTCCCTTACCAATGCCCCAACAAGGAGTCTTGTGACTGCATTTTGTACCAGCTTCAGTTTCCAGACCAGAGCTAAAGGCAGGCCAGTGTACACTGAACTACAGTAATCTAGCATGGATCACAATGACTAGATCAGATTGGGAGAGGTACGGAGCCAGCTGCCAAGGTTGGCGAAGATGGAAAAATGTTGTGCATGCAGTATGGGCGATCTCGGCCTCCATGGAAAGAGAGGCATCCAGAAACACCCTAAGACTCCAGGGAACAGGGATAGGCTGTAGTGCCATTCCCTCTAGCAATGGCAGTCGAAATTCCACTGGTCTGTCGTCATTGCCCAGCCAGAGGACTTCCATCTTTGATAGATTCAGCTTCAATCTGCTGTGCTTCAATCAGGCAGCAATGGTCCAAAAATCATTGGAGAGCTTCAGGTGCAGCTACTAGTCAGCTGTCCATCAACAGAAGGAGCTGGGTGTTATCAGCATATTGATGACAGCTCAGGCCAAAACAAACAACAAAAGCGCTCCCTGTGGCACTCCGCAACTAATTGGGTGACACTGGGAGTCTGTTGCCATGCACAACATGCTATCCCTGACCCTGAAGAAAAGAATAGATTCAGCTCGAACTCCAGCGTCAAGGGATCCAGAGGGAAAATCCTCTTTTTTCCTTCTCTGAAGCCGGCCTTGAAAGAGGCCGATCACTGCCGATGCAGCCCTTTATAGGCTGCTAGGCCCTCGTCACATGGCAGTTCCATGCCACATGACTGCCTCAGCCAGCAGGCATGGAGGAGGCATTGCACTCCTTCCTCCCCCGCCGCAACAGTGTCACCAGGCTGAAGCCTGGGACGCGATTTACAGTGGAGGGAAGAGACTTTATCCGCAAAAAAGCTCATGAATATCTCACAGCTAAGGGCCAATTTCTCATGTTTTGAGCTCGACGATAATGTCAAAAGTTGCTGAATTACCTTAAATAATTGAGCTGCGTGAGAGCTAGTGGATGCGAAGAAGTCCCTCTTCATGTCCTTTGTTGCCATCTCATAAACCTTCATATATAAGATGTTTTCACACCTTCATCATGAGATTTATGCCACATTCACTCAAGTCATCTCAATTCCTGCTTCATTCCTCGCAACTTCTCAGTAAACCAAGGGGAGAGGCAAGAGTGAGGTCCAAGAGGATGCCAGGGAGCAATCCTGTCAATGGCCTCAGAGAATCTAGTATTCCAGTCTTTGACCATGTCATCCAGGGAGCCTGTAGACTTGGGATCCTGCAAAGCATTCTGGAAACCCTCTGGATCCGCATGTGAGACCTCCGTGGAAGCAAAGGCAAAATGTGCCCTCACCTAGACTGAGAGGAGAACGTAGCCAAATCTGAGCTGTGGCTCTTCAGGGACAAAGTGATCTCTGGACCTCAAGTGGCACTCTATAGAGTATTGGACACATTCACACCCATTCGAAAGATCAAATCCAGGGTGTGGGCTGCTTGATGTGTGGGGCCTGTGCTGACAAGGGAGAGTCCCAGCATGTAAGGTGGGAGAAGAACAATATATGTAAGGGAATGGGATAACATATATTTGTATGATGTTGCCTTTTCTTGATATTCTTTCAGCTGAGATGATATAGATAACCATATCAAGAACCCTTTGAGGCTATAAAATCTTGTTAAGTGTCAGGTTAACACTGGTGTAGCTAGGGGGCATGGGAGGGCTGAAGCCCCAGGCATACTTCTCAGGAGCAGGGCAGTGCCTCCACAACTGCACCCCATCTTGAACTCTGGGGAGTTCAGGGAAGGGTGCAGTTGCAGGCTAGTGAGTGGGGCTTGCCCCATCCGCAGTGTCCATGTGGAGATCAGGAACAGGGCCAGCTGGACTTGATTCACCCCCCAGCTCCACATGGAGGTCAGGAGTAGAGTGAGTCAGCTTGCACCACCCCAATCCCCACTTGGAGGTGGGGCGTGACAAGGATCCCTTTGAACTTGGCCTCAGCCAGGCTCAGACTGACTGGGTACTCTCAAGACTGTAACTTTATGCTGTTTGCTCCACTCCCAAGCATAACATGACTGGGGATGAAGCCTGGTTGGGGGTCGGGGGGCGGTGAGCCAACAGTATAAAGCTAGAGGTTCAAGAGCACCTCAATCAGTCTGAGCCTAGCTGAGACCAGGCTCAAACAGGTCCTGATGTCCCTCATCTCCACATGGGGATTGGGAATGGAGCCAGCTTGCCCCACTCCTGACCTCCATGTGGAGCTGCGGGGTGGGGCTGAGCCGGGCTGGCCCTGTTCCATCTGGGGATCAGGATGGGGTGAGTCCCACTTGCCAGCCTGTCATTGCATGCTGCTCTGAATTCCCCGCAGTCCACGCTCTCTCTCTCTCTCTCTCTCTCTCTCTCTCTGAGGAATAGCCTGATGAGCCAAGGCTATCAGCTGAGGAGGATCAGCAGGACCCAGGAAAGCCTAATATGGTTGAGGCACCTGCTGACATGGGTCCAGCAGTACCAGAAGTCATCCTGCTTGAGCTTGCATGGGAGGCTTTACCACCAGCCCCTGAAATAGTCACCAGGGCTCCACTGGGTATGACATGAACTAAGGTTGCCAGCTCCGAGTTAGGAAATACCTGGACATTTTGAGGGCAGAGCCAGAGATAGAGGGAGTTTGAGGAGGGAGGGCAATGGGGTAAAATGTCATAGAGTCCACCTTTCAAGGTTGCCAGTTTCTCCAGATGATCTCTGTCACCTGGGGATTAGTTGTAATAGCAGCTCTCCAGCCTCCAAGTGGAGGTTGACAACCTAACATGATTCTAGTCCCCAGGGGACATATCCACTCTGCAGAAATGGTGAAGGCAGAAGTCTGTGCTTGTGTTCATGGCTACTTAGCATAATTTGTTCACCTTCTCCACTTAAAAATGAGGTATCACACAAACTCCCTATCGGGGTATAACAAATCTAACAAGATCCCAAAGAAACTTAGGTTGAAGAAAGGTCCTTTTTTGTTCTCTCAGTCTGAGGAGTTAGGGTTAGACAAGCAAGGGAGCCAGTTTATTTTCATTCTGTCTAATTCTGATATGTGTTTTCTGTAAACATGTTATGTTCAATTTGTTTTTTTAAAAAGTGAAAAATGTTCCTTCTTCTGGCCAACCCATTAAGTCCATTGACATTCCAAGATAAAATTTTAAAATCCATCATAATTATTTGTCTTGTGGTAAGTCAGCATCCTTTTTGTATTTGCAAAGAAATTCCCTTAAGAACATAAGAACAAGCCAGCTGGATCAGACCAGAGTCCATCTAGTCCAGCTCTCTGCTACTCACAGTGGCCCACCAGGTGCCTTTGGGAGCTCACATGCAGGATGTGAGAGCAATGGCCTTCTGCGGCTGTTGCTCCCAAGCACCTGGACTGTTAAGGCATTTGCAATCTCAGATCAAAGAGGATCAAGATTGGTAGCCATAAATCGACTTCTCCTCCATAAATCTGTCCAAGCCCCTTTTAAAGCTATCCAGGTTAGTGGCCATCACCACCTCCTGTGGCAGCATATTCCAAACACCAATCACACGTTGCGTGAAGAAGTGTTTCCTTTTCTAATTCTTCCCCCCAGCATTTTCAATGAATGCCCCCTGGTTCTAGTATTGTGAGAAAGAGAGAAAAATTTCTCCCTGTTAACATTTTCTACCCCATGCATAATTTTATAGATTTCAATCATATCCCCCCTCAGCCATCTCCTCTCCAAACTAAAGAGTCCCAAATTCTTCAGCCTCTCCACATAAGGAAGGTGCTCCAGTCCCTCAATCATCCTCATTGCCCTTCTCTGCACTTTTTCCATCTCTTCAATATCCTTTTTGAGATGTGGCGACCAGAATTGAACACAGTACTCCAAGTGCGGTCGCACCACTGCTTTATGTAAGGGCATGACAATCTTTGCAGTTTTATTCTCAATTCCTTTCCTAATTATCCCCAGCATAGAGTTTTCCTTTTTCACAGCTGCCATGCATTGAGTTGACATTCCCATGGAACTATCAACTAAGACGCCCAAATCCCTTTCCTGGTCTGTGACTGATAGCACTGACCCCTGTAGCGTGCATGTGAAGTTTGGATTTTTTGCCCCTATGTGCATCACTTTACATTTTGCTACATTGAACTGCATTTGCCATTTCTTAGCCCACTCACCTAATTTATCAAGGTCCGCTTGGAGCTCTTCGCAATCCTTTGCGGTTCTCACCACCCTACATAATTTGGTATCATCTGCAAACTTGGCCACCACGCTACCCACCCCTACTTCCAGATCATTTATGAATAGGTTAAAGAGCACTGGTCCCAAAACGGATCCTTGGGGGACACCACTCCCTACATCTCTCCATTGCGAGAATTTCCCATTTACACCCACTCTTTGCTTCCTGTTTCTCAACCAGTTTTTAATCCATAGGAGGACTTCCCCTCTTATTTCTTGATTGCTGAGTTTTCTCAATAGTCTCTGGTGAGGAACTTTGTCAAAAGCCTTTTGGAAATCCAAGTAGACAATGTCCACTGGTTCCCCCTTATCCACATGCCTGTTTACACCCTCAAAGAACTCTAGTAAGTTTGTAAGACAGGATTTGCCTCTGCAAAAGCCATGCTGACTCTTTCTCAGCAGGTCTTGCTTTATAATTTTATCTTTAATGACAGATTCTACTAATTTACCAGGAACAGATGTCAAACTGACTGGCCTGTAATTTCCTGGGTCCCCCCTAGATTCTTTCTTAAGGATTGGTGTGACATTGGCCATCTTCCAGTCTTCAGGGATGAAGCCTGATTTCAGGGATAAGTTGCACCTTCTTTCAAAATTTCCAAAATCCTGAAATATTTTTACCTTTTAAAGGTAAAGGGCACACCTTCAGGCATTTCCCATCTAAATACCACTTTCCCTTGAACATTCAGTCAGGACTGTAATCCCTTCTCTTCTTCAGAAGTCTGGAAGGGATACCTTTTAGTGCTATGATTTGTTTTCCTTCAATTGTCAAGCTTTTTGCATAGTAGTGGGTCTGCAGGACTTGATTCCTAATGAATCTGGATTTAAACTGAACAAGACAATTTCTTGGTAATTTTTTCTATTTGGCATATGCAGAATTTATACGAAAGGCTCAATCAATCTCACCCTCCGTTATTTCCTCTTTTACCCCTCTAGTTGAACTTGCTCTGTAATGAGAAGGGCCTTGATATTTTGGCCCCCACAGTCAGGTATTGATATAAAGCGTAGGGAATCTTCCCTCTGTCTATAGCAAGCTGATCCTGATATTTTTTGTTGACTTCCTCAAGCCATTGTACCTTTTGGTCTACACAGTCTAGCTTATTTTTCATCACCTGAAAGTCTTCAGTTATATTTTTCATTGCAGTATTGATAGCATCCATCTAATCAGTTTTCTTGTCTACTTCTTTTAAGGTTGCTGAGTTTGCCTCTATCCTTTTGCTCACTTCCTCTAAAGTAGATTGACATTTGCTTAGCATCTGTGTCAGGTCTGCTATGATGAATTTTTCTGCAGTCTGTGTTGCTTCGTTTTGCACATTTGATGCATTAGATGCAGAGAGCTGGGTCACTGAATCTCTGCATGCTGTTGGTTTCAAACTTCCTCCCTCCTGTTTATTAGCCTTATTTTAAAATTATCTCCAAACCTTCTTTAATCCCCAAATACAAAACCCCACAGATTTCCCTCCTTCTCAATTTCATAGATGTCTTACCCACTGGTCTGTATTTTTTCAGCTGACAGCCCTTTCCTAAGGTTTTAGCATAAATCAACTTCCCAGTCTTTTTCATTCTCTGCTTTGTCTTTCCTAGTTGTCTCAGATGATTTACGCCATGGGGTCAAAGGTTTTCTTCCTTCTCCTCTGTCTTTTTGACTCCTTCCCTTCCATTCACTGTTCTAAAGTCATTTCTCTTTCTCACATCCTCTGTCTGCTTGGGTTATCTTCCCCAGCTTTGGTTTTTTTTTATATATATATTGCCACAGTAGACAATCAGATCTTCTGAATCTCATAAGTTCCAACACAAATTTATTTCTCTTTCATCTTCTCACTGAATAAATTCAAGAATAGATCTAAAACAGAGTTTGTATTTTTATGTCCAGTGTTTCTTGCTGGTATCTTTTTACTTTATTTTTAGAGTTGTAGAATTTTTCATTCACAGTTAAAGCATGGATCTTCTTACCATTTTGATTCCACCAAACAGCAAACTGTTTGTACCTCTCGCCCACATTAAGTTCTGAGATAGCTCCTTTTAGATCTTCTTAAAGTTAAATAGTCCAAGTATATGAAATCTAGCTTGGAGTAGCTTTAATCTTCTTAAAGATTCTTGGAGTCGTTTTAACCTTCTTAAAGGTTTAGCAAAGATGGAAGTTTGTCTCCTGGGGCTTCAACTCTAGGACAGGGAAAAGCTCACTCTGGCTCTTCTCCCACCTGAGGAAACCCCTGCTGGAGAAATGTGGGTGACAGATCAGGTCTGGGGATACCCCCTGCTGGGTTCCTCTGTTCTCACAGAGGAGAGGCAGCTGGTCCAAAAATTTAGACTAGAAGGCCACAGTTTTACAACTAACGATAAACAGACCCTACAGCAGCTTGCCAGTGACCCGAAGAGGCAGACAAAAGAAGGGGTGGTGGTTATTTTTAACATCTCAGATTACCTTTTTGAAATAGACAACTCAGCAATGAAGGATACTATCAAAAATTTGAGGATCCAACTAACCATATAAAAATATAATCAAAATCATCATTAATAAAGCTAGCATTATGGGCATCATAGATGAATCTACAGTGAAGTTTTTATACTATCAATACCCAAGAACCCCCATTTTCTATACTTCACAATTCCCCCACATATTTCATGGAATTGATTGACCTTATTTTTTTAAAAAAAAGATTTGATAAGCAGTTCTGTCTTCAGTTAAGGGGAATGGCCATGAGCAGTTCTCTGGCTCCAGGGATTCCTAATCTTTATATGGATCACATAGACACTTTATACTTTTGTAATTCACAGGTAAATCCATTTTGGGATGAAGTAGTACTGTTCAAGTGATATATAGATGTTCTGTTTGTGATACTCTAAAATTCTTCCATAGTCGATAGGTTCTTAGCATGGATGAACTCTGTTCATCCTTCCACACAGTTTTGCCCTACAGAGGATCCAGTTTCAGTTAAGCTTTTGAACACTACTGTTTTTGTTACTTCTCCTCTGGTACCTCTAGTACACAAATGGTTAAACCTTATACCAAGAGTATCTCCTTGCATTATCATTCTTACCATTCCAATCATCTCAAAATTAGTCTTCCCTACAGTCAGCTCCTTAGAATCAAGAGAAATTCTTCTGAAACAGAGGAATTTAGAAAAGTAGGTGAACAACTAATTAAAAGGTATGTTTCTAGAAGATATCCAGATTACTTCTTGACCAATTCTTGGCAGAGTGCACAACTGACAGAATCTTTTCTCACAACATTCTTAAACACATGAAGAAATAATTATTTTTGTCAAGGATTATACACCAATGTCAAACACCATCAGACACATCATATAGCCACTGGCATATTCTTTCCAATATCCCTGGATGTACTAATTACCCAGGATAGGCATAAATTCAACCTTAAGGTCAGATTTTTTAAGAAGCCAACCCTATAGTGAACCCACAGTGGGCCGTTACTGATGTGGGCACTGCTCCATATGGCCATTCTCCATGAATATGTTAGAAACGTGGGTCCAAGAACCCTAAAAACACTCTGGACTAATTTGGTGAAGCAGGTAACAAAGCTTTTATTCGTTTTTGGTCTTGCAAGCTCTATGTACAATATATAACAAGGGTCATGATAGTGACCATATGTACTAAAATTCGTTAAAACCATTAAAACCATGTAAACAGCGGTCAAAAACAGTAACAATAAAAATGGCGTCCCACAACCCAATTCCTTTAAAAACCACCCCAAAAAGAAGGGAGCAACCAAACTCCTCCCTAAAAATAGCAATAAATATGCAAGAACAGATTATAAAATTAGGGAGCAAGAGAGCCAGGGAGCAAAGCAAAGAAGAGGGGGCGGGGGGGGGGCGCACCTCAGCGACTGGACGCTCCAAAGGCCCGGCAGAACAACTCAGTCTTACAGGCCCTGCGGAATTCACTACAGGTCCCAAAGCGAGGGCCTTCCAGACAGCTGGAGGAAGAGTGTTCCACCAGGCCGGGGCCAGGGCTGTAAAGGTCCTGGCCCGTGTGGAGGCCAGCTGCATCATTGAGGGGCCAGGAACCACCAGCAAATTGGCCTCTGCCGAAGCAGAGGCCGAGTAGGGACATATGGGGTAATGCGGTCTCTCAGGTACGAGGGTCCCAGGCTGCGTAAGGCCTTAAAGGTTAAACCCCACACCTTGAAAATGATTCGGAATTCCACTGGGAGCCAATGCAGCTGATGCAACACAGGTTGGATGTGATCACGGAAGGCACCCCCTGTGAGCAAGCATGCCGCCGCATGCTGGACCAGTTTCAGTTTCCGAATCAAATGCAAGGGAAGGCCTGCGTAGAGCGAGTTACAATAATCTAACCTGGAGGTGACCATTGCATGGATCACCGTGGCTAGGTCTGCCTGAGAGAGGAAGGGGGCCAGCCGCCGGGCCTGACGAAGATGGAAAAATGCAGTCCGAGTTACAAGGGCCACCTGGGTCTCCATTGAAAGAGACGAATCCAGGTGGACCCCCAGACTGTGGACGGAGGAGGCCAGCGCCAAAATGGCCCCTCCCACTCCGGTGGCTGGAAATCCTCCACCCCTCCCCTGCGGCCAAGCCAAAGGATCTCCGTCTTCGATGGATTCAGTTTCAGCCTGCTTTGCCGCAACCAACCAGCAACCGCCTCCAAACAATGCTGTAGAGCTGCAGGGGCTGTGACCGCTCCCCCCTCCATCAATAGAATGAGCTGAGTGTCATCAGCATACTGATGACAGATCAGCCCAAAGCTCCATACCAGCTGAGCAAGTGGTCGCATATAGATGTTAAATAATAGCGGGGATAATAGTGCCCCCTGGGGTACACCACAATAAAGTGGGCACTTTCGGGAGGCTTGATCCCCGCACCACACTTACTGGCATCGGTCCTGGAGAAACAAGACAATCCATTGAAGGACAGTGCCCCACACCCCGGAAACGGCCAGGCGGTGGGCCAAAAGGTCATGGTCGACCACATCAAACGCTGCGGTAAGTTCTAGCAAAACCAGCAGCGCCAATCCGCCTTGGTCAAGCTGCATACGGAGCGTATCTGTGACGGCGAGAAGAGCCATCTCCGTCCCATGCCCAGCACGGAAGCCGGACTGGAAGGGGTCGAAAGCCGATGTGTAATCCAGGAAACCCTGTAGCTGCTCCAACACCACTCTCTCAATTACCTTCCCCAGAAACTGAAGATTTGAAACGGGGCGGTAATTGGCCAGATCCCCCGGATCTAATGATGTTCTTTTCAAGAGTGGGTGGACCACTGCCTCCTTCAACCCATCCGGAAAAACTCCTTGCTCAAGGGAGCTATTGATGATATTCAACAGATGGGGTCGTAGCTCTGCCCAGCAGGTTTTAATAAGCCAGGAGGGGCACAGATCCAGAGGACAAGTCTTCAACAACTTAATCTTGTGATTCTGTGAAGGCTATATTCTTTGGGCCTTCTAAATTCTATATATGTGCACTACAATATGTTTATGTGTGAAGATAACTCAATATAGTCTCACACCTTATGAAAACACCTAATGATACCTCCTTTACAACTTATAAGGCAATCATTGTCATTGTCCCATGCATACTTATGTTTATAAAAGTAACTCCTCTTTGGTATATGTAAAAGCAGCATTTTAACATCTCTCACAAATATTAAAGAATATGCCCATGTTAATTTGAAGAAAAAATTGAGATGGAAATATTTAATAACATGAAATACCAAACAATGTGTCTATCTCTTGAAATGTTCATGTGGTCTTAATTACATTTGAAAGTCAGAAAGGGCTATCCTTGTGAAATTGATTGAGCATAAATTCAAGATCTGCAATAAGGTTCTAGAAGTCCTTCTTGTCCAACATTTTATAGACACAGGACATACTGAAAATGATCTGAAATTCTGTATATTGTACACTTACAAGGACTGTCCATTTCAACAGATTGATATCAAAAAGCGATTGCTTCAGCTGGAAGCCAAATTTATTTTTAGCTTCAGATCCTTCCACCCCTACAGTTTAAATAATGAAATTGATTTCTCATAAAATGATTAATTCAGGAGCAGCAGTGGCATAGTGGTTAAGAGCAGATGCATTCTAATTGGTAGGAACCAGGTTTGATTCCATGCTCTGAATCCCCCTCTCCTTTGGCTATACATTAGCTAGAGGCCTAAGAAGCCCAATCAGATTTTCTAAATGGAGTTTCTGCTGGACAGCTCCTAATAGCACCTCCTTACTGATTAGGGCAGTGGTGGAGAACCTATGGCACTCCAGATGTTCATGGACTACAATTCCCATCAGCTCCTGCCAGCATGGCCAATTGGTAAATTGTTGGTAAAATTGTAGGTAAAAATTATTATTTTTGATTCCCTGCTCTGCCGCTTGAGCTGTGGAGGCTTATCTGGGGAATTCAGATTAGCCTGTGCATTCCAACACATGCCAGCTGGGTGACCTTGGGCTAGTCACAGCTCTTTGGAGCTCTCTCAGACCCATCCACCTCACAGGGTGTTTGTTGTGAGTGGGGAAGGGAAAGGAGATTTTAAGCCCCTTTGAGTCTCCTACAGGAGAGAAAGGGGAAATATAAATTCAAACTCTTCTTCTTTATTGTGCATAATGATGCTTTGCCTTTCTGTGCATTTCCTGTTGAATTGTGCATTTGTGGGTGTGAGTCTTTGCAGGACCTGTGAAGGAATAAAATTGTTCAGAGCATTAGGATGCAGGCTTTACAGCTGTCCCTAATTTCATTGGTTTTTGAGTGGCTATTACACGGATTTGTTTTTTTGTTTTTACTATTTATTCTATTATTTTTAAAGTTTTACTATTTATTTTACTATTTACTATCAAAAACTTAGTTTTTACTGTTTATTGCAGGTGTAGCAACCAGATAGATAATACAGCAATATGTAACCAACAAGAAGATATCTTTTGCACTTAGCCCTATTGGTTTGGGGAATTTTTCTACAAGCTGCACTTCAAAATGAGTTTATTTGTTGTAATTAGCTTCTTAAATTTTGCAATCTGCTTTACAGGGTTTTATACATAGTATTATTATGATGAATTTATAATTGTGTATTCAATCATTTATGCATACTTTATGACATTTTACTGTTATACATTGCAATATTTGTAATTCTTTATCCAAACAAAAATGTTTTACAGTTAGATTTTATATCATCTAATTCAGCTAATTCATTCATGTTATATACATTCTATTAATGTTTACATTATATTATAATGCTTAAGGCATGACATATATATCCCCCCGATAAAAGTTTGCAATGCTCATGCTTTGCTGAAGAAGCTACAGAGAAACAGGAATCATCTGGAAAATCCCATCAATTGTTCACTGTGACCACCCAATCCCATTTCAAGTAATCTAGCGCATTACAACACTCCTTTTGATCTGTTGTAAGACATTTCAGTATCAGGATCTAGCATGTGGATCCGCTACAATGGCGAATAGGGTAGTTACCAACTGGCTAGCACATCTGCATATATGTTTAGGTTGTCTTCTTGTTTCATTTGTGTGTTCTATATACTTCTTATATGGATTGAACTCTGGCATATATTACATTAGTTATGTTAGTTCTGTGCTTTTAGTTGTGGTAACTTTCTTTCAGTTTCATCCCCTGGCTGCGAGCACCTATTAATGTTCCTGTTCCACTTTCTATACTTGAGTGCATGGCTTCAGAGGAGACCTAACTGGATTGGCCTTCAGAAGGCATAATATTACTCTGTATCCCTTGGGGTACATTTCCAGTTTTGAGGGTATGAATCTACTGTTTGGATTGAGTGACTGGTCAGGGAGTCATTTGGTGTACTTTTCCCTCCTCACTACTTAACAGTTTTCCTCCCTGAGTTGGCAGAAGTCAGCTTGATTGACAGTTTCCCTGCCTGAGTTGACATAAGTCAACTTGGTTGTCCTGGGGGACTTCAGCATTTATTCCAAGGTTGTTTTGTCAGGAGCAGCTCAGGATTTCATGGTCTCCATGACAACCATGGATCTATCTCAGGTAATAACTATTCTTACAAGCACTCCATTCTCTTGATCAGATATTATGTTCCCAAATAATGACAACTGATGGTGGAGCAATTGGATATTGGTTCCTTTGTCATGTTAGATTACTATTTATTTGGATTTAGATTTACAGAAATATTAAGACTTTGTAGGGGTGAGGAATCTATTAAGATTATCTGTTTCTGGAGCCAAATGAATCTGAATGGCTTTCTGATGTTTCAAGTGTTAGCTGAAGTGGTGGGAACCTCTCCGCTTTAGAGTGGGGAATTAGTGAGAGCTCTTAGCTTAGCACAAAGGAATTAGTGAGAGCTCTTAGCTTAGCACTAAAGCTTGAGATCTTGTTTGCTTAGGTTTTATAGAAGTCAGCTTTTGCAAGAAATTCTGCAGGAGAGTGAATAAATTTTAAAAGTTTTACAAGAAGATATCTTTTGCACTTAGCCCTATTGGTTTGGGGAATTTTTCTACAAGCTGCACTTCAAAATGAGTTTATTTGTTGTAATTAGCTTCTTAAATTTTGCAATCTGCTTTACAGGGTTTTATACATAGTATTATTATGATGAATTTATAATTGTGTATTCAATCATTTATGCATACTTTATGACATTTTACTGTTATACATTGCAATATTTGTAATTCTTTATCCAAACAAAAATGTTTTACAGTTAGATTTTATATCATCTAATTCAGCTAATTCATTCATGTTATATACATTCTATTAATGTTTACATTATATTATAATGCTTAAGGCATGACATATATATCCCCCCGCTGGGCAAGTTTGCAATGCTCATGCTTTGCTGAAGAAGCTACAGAGAAACAGGAATCATCTGGAAAATCCTGTCAATTGTTCACTGTGACCACCCAACTTACTTGGCCCAGCGCACATAAACACTCCTTTTGATCTGTTGTAAGACATTTCAGTATCAGGATCTACCATGTTCATCCCCTACAATGGTTAATAGTGTACTTACCAACTGGCTAGCACATATGCATATATGTTTAGGTTGTCTTCTTGTTTCGTTTGTGTGTTCTATACTTCTTATATGGATTGAACTCTGGCATATATTACATTAGTTATGTTAGTTCTGTGCTTTTAGTTGTGGTAACTTTCTTTCAGTTTCATCCCCTGGCTGCGAGCACCTATTAATGTTCCCAAGTCTCACTTTCTATACTTGAGTGCATGGCTTCAGAGGAGACCTAACTGGATTGGCCTTCAGAAGGCATAATATTACTCTGTATCCCTTGGGGTACATTTCCAGTTTTGAGGGTATGAATCTACTGTTTGGATTGAGTGACTGGTCAGGGAGTCATTTGGTGTACTTTTCCCTCCTCACTACTTAACAGTTTTCCTCCCTGAGTTGGCAGAAGTCAGCTTGATTGACAGTTTCCCTGCCTGAGTTGACATAAGTCAACTTGGTTGTCCTGGGGGACTTCAGCATTTATTCCAAGGTTGTTTTGTCAGGAGCAGCTCAGGATTTCATGGTCTCCATGACAACCATGGATCTATCTCAGGTAATAACTATTCTTACAAGAGTGACTCATTCTCTTGATCAGATATTATGTTCTGGGTGGGAATAATGACAACTGATGGTGGAGCAATTGATGATGGTTCCTTTGTCATGTTAGATTACTATTTATTTGGATTTAGATTTACAGAAATATTAAGACTTTGTAGGGGTGAGGAATCTATTAAGATTATCTGTTTCTGGAGCCAAATGAATCTGAATGGCTTTCTGATGTTTCAAGTGTTAGCTGAAGTGGTGGGAACCTCTCCGCTTTAGAGTGGGGAATTAGTGAGAGCTCTTAGCTTAGCACAAAGGAATTAGTGAGAGCTCTTAGCTTAGCACTAAAGCTTGAGATCTTGTTTGCTTAGGTTTTATAGAAGTCAGCTTTTGCAAGAAATTCTGCAGGAGAGTGAATAAAGTTTAACAGTTTTATTAAGGGGTAATGGCAGTACACAAGCACACAATAATCAAAACAGCAGAACACACACACAGAGCTAGGATATAAGCAGTTGTGAGGGGATAGGTCTGGAATAGATTAGGGAATTGGGAAAGTAAAGGTTATAATTACTTGATCTTGGAGTGAAATAGTCCAAGGAACAGAACTGAGTGACCCACGCTTAGCTCTGGTAGAACAACAAGATTTTGCAAGAAATTCTGCAGGAGAGTGAATAAAGTTTAACAGTTTTATTAAGGGGTAATGGCAGTACACAAGCACACAATAATCAAAACAGCAGAACACACACACAGAGCTAGGATATAAGCAGTTGTGAGGGGATAGGTCTGGAATAGATTAGGGAATTGGGAAAGTAAAGGTTATAATTACTTGATCTTGGAGTGAAATAGTCCAAGGAACAGAACTGAGTGACCCACGCTTAGCTCTGGTAGAACAACAATGTGCTGTGGAAAAAAATTGCAGACAGAGAGGTGTCCAGAGATGTTGAACAAAAGCTACTTGGAGAGGGGGTTTCCTATAGGAAAAAAGGGACCTTCAAGATTATGCAGAGTGTCCCTTAATCTCTCAGAACAAAGAGGAGTCCTGCCTTTCTGGAGAAAGACAAGAGGCAGACATCAACTTTAATTGTTGAGTTGTTAATCTAATGGGTTGAAGCATTAGAAAGGGGGAAGGTAGCTGATGAAATTACAGCTATAGAACAATGACAATGCAAATATGGTAGTCGTTAGAGAGGTTAATCAGAGGAAGAAGCATTGGATTAATACAACACTGGGCAGGAACACTCAGGACAAAAAAATTAACATGTCCTTTTTCTTTGCAGGGGTGTATGGTCCAGGTCTGAAGATGGAAATGCTCTCCCGGGCAGGGTCATTGTTCTCTCTTAATCCCTTTAGGAAGGTTGTGAGATAGGAGTTTTGCATGGCAAATGTGGGCAAAGGCAATTTCCAGACAAGGATTTTACTTACTGCGTATCCTTGAGGGTACATTTAGCTGATGACGAGAATGGGTCCCCCATTTTGGTACTGCTGTGCTAGGCATCCCAAGGGTTGGCAGAGATGGGTAGAGACATGACTGCTTTTAAATCAGGGTTCCTCCAACCTATCATAGGTCAATCTGATAAAACAAACAGTTTCCCTTTTGATACGGTGATACTCCTGCCAATGATATAGTTGACTTTATAGATACTTCCTGTAATGTATTGTATTGATTGTGAGGTACTGTATTGTTTTAAGAGTCTGCAGCTGTTGCACTGGAATTGGTAATCAGTAGGTGTGTTATATTGAGCACAGCTGCAGAGTGATTTTAGGCTATGTGTGAGTAGCAGCTTTGAAATAAAGCACCATGTTTTGTTCCTCCGACTCCTGATTCTTTGAGACATAACATATTGGCGACGAGGATAAACTTATGATGAGTCTAGCAAGTTTTTGTGAAGCAAGGACTGTGAGTAAATTATGGCTTTTCAAGGGCAGCTGGAACAGTTTAATTTGGAGTTTCCTTTGAAGTGGCAGAGTTATGAGGCCCGATTGGAATTTTATCTTCTGGCAAATGGCATAACAGACCCAGAAAGGAAAAGAGCCGTGTTTTGAGCCTCTGTGGTGAAGGGGTGTTTGACCTCGCCTCAGCATTGATAGCGCCAAGAGACTTATCAGCAACACCGCTTGTAGAGATACTGACTGCATTAAGGAACCATTTCATTCCCCAACCGTCAGAAATAGCTAGACGGAGTGTTTTTTATAAACGTGATCAGGAGGGGACTGAAAGCATTGCAGATTATGTTGCAGTCTTACGGCGGTTGGCACAACAATGTAATTTCTCCAATTTGGAAGAAATGTTAAGGGATCGTCTGGTCTGTGGCCTGAGAGAGGCACCATTGCAAAAGTTGCTGCTGGCAAAGACAGACTTGACTTTTCAAACGGCATACCAAGAAGCCTTGAATTTTGAACTGCTGCAGCCTCTACTCGGGAGGTGCGACAAGCCAGGAGCCCACAGAGATTGCAAACAGCTGGCAGTGGGACTGTAGACCCGGGTAATGGTGAAATTCAGAGACTGCGGCATGGTGTAATGAAGATGGGAAGACCACCACAACAGAGAGGGAGGATGTTAACAGAGAAATGTATGAGTTGTGGTGGGCCCCATGAGAGAGAAAGGTGTAAATTTAAAGAGGCACAATGTTTCTGTTGTAAACGTTGGGGGCATATTGGGAGAGTGTGCAGAGAAAAAAGGCATCAGGGACCAAGAAGACATGTTCCCAGCTCATCTGCTACACACTCTGTGGATGCACCTTGCTGTCCCCATGTAGCTGGCTTGACTGGCCAACCCCCACATGAGCAGTGTGATGGTGTTTACGCAGCTGATGTAATTAACCACGTGCAACCCGAGATTCAACGTAAGTTGTCGTTGACTGTGAAGATCCAGGATGTCGATTGTGTGTTGGAGTGGGATTCTGGGTATGCATTCTCCATCGCTTCATGGGACACTTATAAAACATTTTGCCCACAGGATGATTTGGACATTCAATCTTGTGACTTACCACTTACGGATTATCAAGGACATAGAGTACCTGTGGTTGGCATGTGTAATGTCCATGTGAAATATCATATGTTTGATGGATGTTTGAAATTGTTAATAGTGGAAGGAAGGCGGATGAGCCTATTGGGGTTGGACTGGTTTGGGAGGTTGGGAATTGTAATTACTGGAATTCATTAGGTTAGCAAGTTGACATGGGAGGTGCTAGTGGGAGAATTTAAGAGTGTGTTTGCTGAGGGACTGGGGCAGTATAAGGGTCCACCTATATCATTGCATCTTGATCCTTTAGTACCCCCAATACGTCTAAAATCACGGCGTATTCCATTTGCTTTGCGCTCTAAAGTGGATGCAGAACTAGATCGGTTATTGGAACAGGGAATATTGGAGCCAGTGGTAAATGCAAAATGGGAAACTCCAATTGTGACCCCCCTGAAGGCCAATGGGGATGTGCGCATTTGTGCTGATTATAAGTGCACAATTAACAAGGCATTGCAGAAACATCCGTACCCAGTGCCAGTTGTCAGTCAGTTGTTAGCAACATTGGCAGGGGGAAAGGTTTTTGCAAAATTAGATCTAGCAACAGCATACCAACAGCTGGAAGTGTATGATGCCACTGCAGAAGCCCAGACGATAGTGACTCACATGGGGCATTCAGAGTAAAGCGGCTGCAATTTGGAGTGACCGTCGCTCCTGGGATCTTCCAGAGCTTGATTGAAGAAATATTAAGAAACTTGGCGGCAGTTATACCATATTTTGATTATGTCTTGTTAGTGGGTGCAATTGAGGAGGAATTGATGACACGGTGCACGGAAAAGTACTGCAGTGCTTCTCAGATGTAGGGTTGCGCGTTAATGAAAAATGCGTGTTTGGAGTAGCGCAAGTAGAGTTTTTGGGATACATGGTAGATGCAAGGGGAACCCACCCGACATCAGCAAAGGTGAGGGCCATCCAGGATGCCCCAGCACCACAGTCAAAGCAAGAGTTACAGGCATTTTTGGGATTGCTAAATTTTTACCATTCATTCTTAAAGCATAAGGCCACAATGGCGGAGCCACTGCACCGTTTATTAGATAAACGGGCAGTGTGGCAGTGGACAAGTCAGCATGAGAAGGCATTCCGAGATGTCAAACGATTGTTGTCATCAGAAAGTGTATTGGTTCATTTTGATGAGAGGAAGCCATTAATTTTGACGCATGCGATGCCTCCCCGTATGGAGTTGGAGCAGTGTTGAGCCATCAATTGGAGGATATGCGGGAAGCTCCAATTGCGTATTATTCTAGGAGGTTGTCTACAACGGAGGGCGAAATTACGCGCAAATTGATAAGGAGTGCATTAGCAATAGTGGCTGGGGTTAAGAAGTTTCATGATTACGTGTATGGGCGACCATTTATGATTGTTACAGACCATAAGCGCTGTTGGGATTATTTTCCTCAGAGCCAGACACCACAGATATTGCCCCCTAGAATGCTGCGGTGGGCAATGTTCCTGAATGCATATGATTATGTCTTGCAGCACCAGTCGGGAAAGAAAATTGGTCATGTAGATGCGTTGAGTCGCTTGCCAGTACAAAGGGAGGAGGAAGATCATTCCCCACTTTTGGAGGTTTTGATGTTGGAATCGCTTATCAGAGCCTCCAGTGCAAGCGGCAGAAATAGCAGAAAGGTCAGCTAAGGACCCAGTGCTTGCCCGAGTTTTGAATTGGGCATGGAAGGGTTGGCCATTGGGTAAGTTAGAGGAAAAATTCAGACCATTTGGAATGAGGCAGCACGAGATATCTGTCCACAAGGGGTGCTTACTGTGGGGAAATAGAGTAGTGATCCCAGCAGCTTTAAGGATTAGGGTGCTGGAGGCCTTACATGTAGGGCACCCCGGAATAGTGAGAATGAAGGCATTGGCCCGTAGTTATGTGTGGTGGCCAAAGATGGATAGTGAAATAGAAGAATGGGTGGCCAGGTGCAGGGAGTGTCAGATAACGCGACCTGCCCCAATCCGCAGGCCCCTACCTATCAAATGGGAGTCCACAAAAAAGACCGTGGTCAAGGGTACATATTGATTATGCAGGGCCTTTCCAAGGCCAGGTGTTTCTCATCATAGTGGACTCATATTCCAAATGGCTAGAAGTAGTGCCAGTAATGTCAATGACATCACAAACAGTTATTAGGGCACTGCGTAAGTTATTTGCAACCCATGGCCTCCCGGATCACCCGGTGGTATCGGATAATGGGACAGCGTTTGTATCCAAGGAGTTTAGAGTATTCCTGGCCAATGGTGTTATTCGCCAGGTTACCTCGGCCCCTTTTCATCCGGCTACTGAATGGGCAGGCAGAAAGGATGGTGCGCATACAACGAAGGATGCATTGCAGCCAATAGTAGAGGGGATTGGCACCGTCGGTTGGCGAATTTTTTTGTTAACACAGCACATAACACCGTGCACAGCCACGGGAGGAGTCCCTTGAGGAGTTGCTAATGAATCGGAAACTTACAACGTTGCTGGACCGAATGCATCCCGATTCAGTTGATGATCGTCCACGGAAAGAAGATCAGGTGTTGAAAGCACCTCGGACATTTGATAGGGATGATACGGTGTATGTCCGAAATTATGGAGCAGGTCCATGTTGGGTCCCAGCAGTTGTGAGGCAGCCGACAGGGCCCTTGTCTTATAGGGTGGAAACTGAAGAGGGGCGGGTGATCCGCAGACATGTTGACCAAGTAAGGAAGAGAGTGCCAGGTCCAACAGTAGATCAGGAACCCCAGGTCCTCGAATCTAGGGCGTTAAGGGGGCAGATGGAGCTGCAGGATGAGGAAGCAGTCAATAGTCCAATTGTCCCAGAGGAACCTGGGGCGTTAAGGGCACAGATGGAGATGCAGGATAAGGAAACAGCAAAGGGTCCAATTGTTTTGCAGAACCAGGAACAAACACAGACTCAGGAGCCAGAGCGGGAGCTGAGACGATCTCAGCGAAAGAGAATCCCACCAGATTATTACAGGAGTTAGGGGGAAGGGGTGTAATGTATTGTATTGATTGTGAGGTACTGTATTGTTTTAAGAGTCTGCAGCTGTTGCACTGGAATTGGTAATCAGTAGGTGTGTTATATTGAGCACAGCTGCAGAGTGATTTTAGGCTATGTGTGAGTAGCAGCTTTGAAATAAAGCACCATGTTTTGTTCCTCCGACTCCTGATTCTTTGAGACATAACACTTCCTATGTAATCCAAAGTCTGTGGATCAGCAAGGAACACTGTGCAGCAACTCTTATGCTACAAAGATTATATTCAGCGTGCCCTTAGAGAAGAGATTGATGGTACATTCCTTCGTGGTAGAGTGTGAACAAAAGCGTCCTTTTTTGCTGTTGGTTTAGCTGTTATCTGAGGATTCTAGTCCTAAATAATCAGGATGCTTGATCTGTATCTCATTTATAGTATTATATTTCTTTAAATAAAGATCATGCAAGGTTCTATTTATGACTTTTAAAAATAATATGGAATCTGCGTTAGGTATTATAGGATTGAAATACTGACCCCAAGAAATTGTAAACTATAAAGTTACTTGATACTCTTCCTATTATAACTTGTTCCATTCAAAGGAAGTATTTGAACTAGTGCTCTAATATAATTTCATTTCATTCTTAAATTGTACATTCATAGTTTAATCAAACTTCAGTCATTTTAAGAATTTCAAGTATAGGAGCTATGTGGCATATGGAACAACCGTGACTTACCGTGGCTGCCACTGCTGTTGGGGAAGGGACAGCCTCTGTGGTGCTGCCCCCTCCCCCTTGCCTTGCGAGCTCCTCTATGCTCGTGAGGCTTTGGCTTGTGAGGTGGGGCCGGGCGGCCTATTTAAACCTGTGCCCGGCCTCCCCACCTCCTCATTTGCCAAAGCGTGTGTGTTTCCCACCGACCTCTCCCTGTTTTTTGGTCTGTGTTAGTGCATGCGCTTTCTTGTTATATGGCGGTTTGCGCATGGGGGACTGATCTTTAGCTGGGGGCAGCGGGCAAAATACCTGCTGTGGTGGAACCTCCTCACGAGGTTTGGGGTGGAGCAAGCCAAGGGGTCACCTGCCCAGATGTGGGCTTAGATGGTTTGCGTCCCTGGAGCAAAGAGTCTTCAGGAAGTGGCAACCGCCCATCTGGAATCTCATAGCTGCTCCAGTGCGTGTTATAATTTTTCATTGGCAGGCGTGCTGAGAAAAATTTAGGTGTCTGGGCGACAGCAATTTTGGCTGCCCAGTACACATGCCATAAGATCAGACCCCCATGCTGCGCCTTATGCTTTTGTTTACCTTGAACCAATTTTGTTAATAAATGTTTTTATTCCACACACAACATTTTGTTGTATTAAAAGTTCTTTCAATAGCACGAGGGTATTAGCTGCTTCCCTCAGGCAGCAATTGCATCTTGCAGTTCTTTATATATGAGGCACAGAATCCTAAAGTGTGTCAGACACAATGTGCATATTGGTGCACATGAAATGGTTGTCTGTTATAGTGTGTCAGCTATGCACGTATAAACCAGATAAATACTCTATGGCAGAGTTACAAAGCAGATTTAAGCCAAACATAAAAAGATGCAGTCTTCTGTTTACTTCCTACATAACACAGCTCATCTTTTTATTTCTTACAATCAAAATGCATAGATAAAATAGAGATCGCATTTTAAAATGTTGCAATACGAACATTATTTCTGGAAAATCTGTTATGCTGAACATATTTACTAAATAATATTTTAAATTCATTTTTAACATAACAAAAGAATGATCAACAGAAAATTAAATTAACATTTTAAAAGGAAATGAGTACACACACATGTATATATGTAAGAAGAGATTCAGACTGTTTTTAAAAATATGTTTACACTTCCTTTATTAAACAGACTGAACTGTTGCCTCATATCCCTAAGCCAAGCAGTTCACAACTCTCTATATATGGGCTTGTTGTATACTGACTTGATGTTAGCAGTTATTTAATAGAAGTGAATGACAGCTATATATTTACAAGATATGGTAATTTTATACAACACAAAGAAAAAACCCAACAAACTCATCTGGTTCAGCCTGAATGTGGTATGAATATTGCCAAAGTACAATATGAAATCTCATGCTGGTGAAGTTTAAGCATGTTAACATTATTAACAATTAATAAACCTGGGATAATAAACCAGAGATATACTTTATATACTCCTCCCGAGTCATATCCTGTGCTTAACAAATATTACAAATGGTGTACAACTGATCATTTATATCTCCAGAAAAATTAACAGGGATACTCTTGCCCTCTCTTATGTTAAACCTAAAACCAATTTGAAATGAGTCCAGTGTTCTGGTTCAATGATTCCTTAGGAGGAGGACTAGGGAACAATTCTTTCTTCATTCAAGTGATCAAGCTGCTAAGGGAGAACAAAGTGAGGCTGAATCCAGATAAGGTCAGGAAATTGTTTAAGGAGCCATTAAATATGAAACTGCTGTATATAAAAATGTATTTATTACAAATTAAAACCATCAACACTTTTAAAAGGCCCATAATAGCCAACCTTATGCATACAATATCACAATTATAGTACACAGAAGGGTCCTATGGGACACCTTTTGACCCTTAGTCAGTGCTATCAGTCACAGACCAGGAAAGGGATTTGGGCGTCTTAGTTGATAGTTCCATGGGAATGTCAACTCAATGCATGGCAGCTGTGAAAAAGGCAAACTATATGCTGGGGATAATTTGGAAAGGAATTGAGAATAAAACTGCAAAGATTGTCATGCCCTTATATAAAGCCGGGGTGCGACTGCACTTGGAATACTGTGTTCAGTTCTGGTCGCCACATCTCAAAAAGGATATCGAAGAGATAGAAAAAGTGCAGAGAAAGGCAACGAGGATGATTGAGGGACTAGAGCGCCTTCCTTATGAGGAGAGGCTGCAGCATTTGGGACTCTTTAGTTTGGAGAGGAGACGTCTGAGGGGGGATATGATTGAAATCTATAAAATTATGCATGGGGTAGAAAATGTTGACAGGGAGAAAAATTTCTCTCTTTCTCACAATACTAGAACCAGGGGGCATACATTGAAAATGCTGGGGGGAAGAATTAGGACTAATAAAAGGAAACACTTCTTCACGCAACATGTGATTGGTGTTTGGAATATGCTGCCACAGGAGGTGGTGATGGCCACTAACCTGGATAGCTTTAAAAGGGGCTTGGACAGATTTATGGAGGAGAAGTCAATTTATGGCTACCAATCTTGATCCTCGTTGATCTGAGATTGCAAATGCCTTAACAGTCCAGGTGCTCGGGAGCAACAGCCGCAGAAGGCCATTGCTTTCACATCCTACATGTGAGCTCCCAAAGGCACCTGGTGGGCCACTGTGAGTAGCAGAGAGCTGGACTAGATGGACTCTGGTCTGATCCAGCTGGCTTGTTCTTATGTTCTTATGTTCTTAAAAAGAGATGCATTTTGGCCAACTAGCCTTTCTCAATAGTTAAAAGTAATACAATAATGCAGTATTTAGCTACCAGACTGCAAATTGCAATTAAACACCTTTTTATGATTGAGACCAATTGTCTTAGAGAATTGTTTAAATTGGAACCTAGGTCTTCCACAAAAAGTCATGTCCTCTTAAAGAGTATAATACAATGTGCCAATCACACCCAGTTCTGCTATGGCAAAATTTTATAATGCCTCAGTCATAGGACATTTCTTTAGTCTAGCAGCTCACACAATATTGATATAAGTAATATTGATATTACATTTAAAGTGCTAAAAAAAGAGCCACCAATCTTCAATATTGTGTTGGATGGGGGAGTGACCCAGAAGTGGGAGCAGGCAAGCCACACAGCAGGTAGTGGGGCACCTCTATGTATGTAAATGAGGAAACGGAAGGAGACCCCACTATGAAGGCACTGCAGGGTGAGGAGCATCGTGGGAAGTACTCCATGCATAATAGGCCTGTGCCCAGTGGTGGGATCCAAAAATTTTAATAACAGGTTCCGATGGTGGTGGGATTCAAACAGTGGCGCCACCGCACACGCACCTCTAGTCCCTATTGGGCAGGGAGGTTGCTTTAGTAACCCCTTCTCGGCACTCAGAAAAAATTAGTAACTATTTCTAGAGAAGTGGTGAGAACTGGTTGAATCCCACCTCTGCCTGTGCCTCTCAGTTTATTCCATTCTGAGATATATTCTGAACTGAATGGGTGGCAGGATAAGACAGTGCTAACTAGTGTTCAGCGGAACAGGTGAATTTATGCCTGGGCAATCTTGGTCAGGCTCTTCATTTCAGGGGCCCTTTCCGCACGGGCCATAAATGGAGCCCTGGGGACGGCAAAAACGCCGTCCCCAGGGAGCTGTTCGAACAGGCGCTGCCAAAATGCAGCAGCGCCAACCTGGCTCCCCTCCCCCTCCCCAGGGCGGCGTCAAGCTGCCTCCAAAAACCTTCCTCCTGGAGGGAGGTTTTTGGTAAACAGTGCATTCCTGGCGGCGCGGTGCGAATGGCACCGCCGGGAATGCGCTGTTTTCCCCGTCCCTCTCCCACTCACCTCGTCACCTCCATTGCCCTGCTGGCCTCCTAAGACCCTCCCTCGCTGTCCTCCGACCCCTGGAGGTCGGAGGGCAGCGTGGGCGGGTCTTAGGAGGCCAGCAGGGTGACGGAGGCGACGAGGTGAGTGGGAGAGGGACGGGGAAGAGGCGGCTCCATGCGGAGCCGCCTCTCTTACACCAGCCTTTTTGGGGGCCACTCGCACGCTCTCGTGCGAACGGCCCCCACCCCCTCCACCGGCAGAATTCCTGCCGATGGGGAAGCGCCCGAAGGCCTGTGCAGAAAGGGCCAGGGAGAAAATTAGTGTTGTTCTATGAGCAAGGTTTATCTTCTTTGGGACCATTTATGTCCCACCACTCTTTGTATTTCATACAAAACACTGAGTTATGCAATGTTTAAAATGTAAGATAATGCAGTACAAATTGGGTTCTCCAACTTTTTGAACAATTATAGTTGAGTTTTAATTTTTTATGCTATTCAATTATTCATGATAATAGTTGTATCGTGCTACTAAATTTCCTGTAGTAATTCTATTGTAGTATGAAGTATTAAGTATTCTATTGGAGTATTAAGTATTCTATTGGAGTATTAAGTGAAAGCTATACTTGTGTACAAAAGCTTGTGTAAGAAGAAGAATAAAGTTAGTTTTTTGAGAATGTCATCCTGAATACATTACTGCAGAGCTAATGAACAGAGAAATAATCTCTATAATTTTTCTCCAAATGAAACTCCTAGACATGAACATCCCATGAAAACAAGTCTCCATACCTTGTCTCTTCAGTTAAGAGTCAGCATGGTGTAGTGGTATTCTAATGTGGGGCATTCTAATGTGGAGAACAGGGGCATTCTAATGTGGAGAACCAGGTTTGATTCCCTGAGTTTCCACACTCCTACATTCCTGCAGGGTGACCTTGGGCAAGTCACAGTTCTTCAGAACTCTCTTGACCCCACCTACTTCACAAGGTGTCTGTTGAGCGGAGAGAAAGGGAAAGGAGTTTGTAAGACACCTTGAGTCTCCTTACAGGAGAGAAAGGTGGGGTATAAATCCAAACTCTTCTTTTTCTTCTTTCCATTTTTCCTGACAGATTATTTTCATAATTGTCATGATCAAATCATAATAAAAATGTGTATTAATTTTTCTATGCCCTTCATAATGCAACTGAAGCAGAAATCCTTCTAAAATCCACCAAAATCAGAAGGCTTAGAAGTGTAATTCTGTTTAGGATAGAACTTAAAGCTGGTGAAATCAGTGGAAAATTTTAGATCACTGAACTTTTGAGTTGGGGAAGATGGCACCTCATCATAGGAACTTTTGAGAAGTGCTCCCAATGTCTCCCACTGAGAGAGCTTATTAAGCAGGCTTAGGTGAATGGTTGTACACCTAGCCTCCCAAAAAGACTTCCAAATGCGATAGATGTATGTGTGTGGGGTAAACTTGATTAATACCCCTCCCTTTTGACATCTAGACAGTGGGGGAAAGCAACTACCCAGCTATAGAGGCAGCCTCCCCCCTTTTCTTTCTTGTTGTTTTTCTTTTCTGTTCCCTACTTTTCTCTACCCAATATTTATTTTTATTCTTGGATTATAACAGAAAGTCTTGTTAATTTCTCTGGTATACTGAAGATGTAATATCAAGTTGAAAGAACTGAGTTAGTAAACAGGATTTATTTCTGCGTAAGCTCACCCATAGCAAAAACTCAAACCGAAACCATTGAAGCAACAGTAGCCTACTCTCTCTCCTGAGTACAATTTCTTTTTTATTTGTGAAGAGACACTTCTCCCAGAGGAGTTTTACACACATTGAGAAAATCCTCTCTCTCTCAAAACCAGTCTTTTAACCAGTTTCCAAGAGGAGGATGAATTTTATCTCTCAGCTGTTTTGTTTTTCCTGGCTGGGTTGTAAATTTTCAAAGAGTTATAAAGCTGCCTATGGAAGACTCTTTGAACTTTCCTACTAAATGGAACTCAAGCAAATGCCTATGCCTGAAATTTACGGATTTTTGTCTTCTATAGAACAGTTGTAAGTTCAGTGATATTCAAATTTCTTTCTCTATCTGGGTTATTTTTCGGAATTTCTGGTTGTTTTCTATTATAGACTATAAGCTTGCTTGTTTTACTCATAAACTGCACTCTATCACAACACATTAATATACTTTCATTTCCTTGCTCCTTTAAAAATTTTTTTCCCTATATGCCTGGCTGTTTGTTTGGAGGAAAGACAAATAACAGAAGGCTGTACAGAGTTGAGTTTACTCCATTGAAACACATTTGAAACATATTTGGACAATTTTGAACAACTATATATGACTTATTACTAATTATTTTATAATGTTCTAATTGAGTTTGTACAAATTGTAACTAATATTATTAATAGATAGAATTAATAAACTAAAGCTATCCTATTTTAATTCCCCTATTGTGTTATTGCTTACTGCACCTTTTCCGCATGTTTTCCCCTTCTTCTTCCCCTGTTTATTAGTAATACAAATTTTAAAAATCCAATTTAACTTTTGATAATATTAGTGTACTTTGCTTTTGCATTAATATATAGTAAATATAATACGATTGTTATAATTTTTACTTTTATCTATGATGGATTTTTTGCAGTTGAAAGTGATAAAACTTGTTGAACTTTTATTGTATATCACAGTGATTAATGATACTATATATAGTTTATGTATGGTAAATATTATAAATTTGTTGCCAAGATTAAGGAAAAATATTATAAGGCAATGGCACAATCTAGGAAAACAGGGAAGAAAGCAATTACTAAAGATGTCTTACCTGAAATTCTGGAGCAAATTAAGCATTCAAATGAACAAAAAGCAAGGCAACTTCAGGATTTTAAAAAGGAAATGTATGTACAATATTCACAAGTTATGAAAGACTTGAAGGAGGAATAAATGAATTTAAAAGCAGCATTTGTTAAAAAAAGTTTACTGACATCAGAAAACAGATTCAAAATAACACCCAGGACATCTTTTAGAAGATTTACTTAAACAAACACAGTGTGCTAAAGAAAGAATAGCAATGTTAGAAGTCCAGATAAAAGGGAAAAATCTAAGATTTAAGAAAGTACCAGAATTTGTTGGTAAAATTGATCTTGAAGGAGAGTCTTGCAAACTATTAGAAGACTTTTTAAATGAAGAGGCTCCTATAGAAATAGAGCAGACGTACAGAATTAGCTCCAGATGCGTGCAGAAAAATAAAGTGCCAACGGATATTCTAGTGGAATGCATGTATAAAAGAACAAGAAATAAGATTTTGGAAGTACACAGAAAGAATACTTTAATAATAGAAAGCATAGAAATGCAAATCTTTCAAGATCTTCCAAGCACACTTCTCCAAAAAAGGAGTGAATTTAATTTTCTATGACAAATATTAATTGGAAAACAGATAAAATACTTTTGGAGAATTCTGTTTGCTTTGGAAGTACTGCTGCCCTCAACAATCCTACAACTGGAAGAATATCTTTCAGAAGACAAGAACCAAAGAAATACACTAGGGGAACTTTACTCCAGAAATAACTTATCCATCATGCAAAGATATAAAGCAGAGATAAGCACATTGGTAAATATACCTCCAGGAATCTTGAATAAAAAAGAAGATAAATTGGACCAAGCGGAGGCATTGCTACAAAAAACTAAAGGGAAATTAAGATTTTTTTCAATCAATGTGAATAAATTAAATTCCCCAACCAAGAGATCAAAATTTTTCAACCAACTTCAAAAACAAGGAGATATTATTTGCATTCAGGAAACTCATCAACACTTATTAATAAAAATTAGGCAGCGTATATTTGGCTCGTATAGTCCCTTTCCGCATGGGCGCTAAGCAGGGGTGCCGATGCACCTCCCCGGGACCATTCACACAGTCGATCCTGGTAGGGGCACAGGGGAAGGCGCAGCCTTTGTACAGGCTGCGCCTTCCCCAACTGGCTTACCTGCTCCTGCTGGCTTCTGTTGCATTGTGGAGGCCAGGGGACACACCCTCCTAGGCAGAAAGACAGCTCTGGAGACGGAAGCACACTACGATGTTGAAACTTTGAAGAACAGTAATATAATATACAAAGAAATGATTAACAAACAAGGGGAAACTAAATAATGGGAAACAATAATGACAGAAGGAAGCAAAATACAATGGTTGACATATTTTCAGATGCATCTGGACTTAAAAGAGAATTAAACTGACAGAATGAAAACCTAGGCCGTTTCCGCACGAAGGCGGAAACGGCCAGGTTGGCGTTTCCGACACTGACCCGACGACGCTGGGACCGTCTGCACAGACGGTCCTGGGAACAGCCGGGCAGCCGGCGCCACGGAGCTCCGGCGCCTGGCCACCCCGGCATGTCCCCGGTCCTCCGGCGCATTGCCGAGGTCTGGGGACATGCCCCCCTGGCCCTGCGCGCCTGCTCCAGCGGCGCAGGGCAGGGGGCGTGTCCCCAGGCCTCAGCAACGCGCCGGAGGCCCGGGGACAAGGTAAGTGCCGGGTGGGGGAGGCGCCGTGAAGCTGCTGCCGTTCGCTCGGCAGCAGCTTCACAGCGGCGTTTCCCCAAAAAGAGCGCTGGGAAGCACTCTGGGGAAACGCTAGCTTCAGGCCGGGCGGGCGGCGCGAGGGCGGCGTGGCTGCGTTGCAGCTGCGCCCCCCCATGTGAATGGCGGCCTGGAGACGGCGTTTTTACCGTCTCCAGGCCGCCATTTAATGCCCGTGCGGAAACGGCCCTACAGAATTTAACAGATTTTGAAAAAGTGATCTTAACACAGAAACCACATTTGATGGGCAGAATATATAAGATTCTACTAAAGAGTTGTATGTCTCTGATAGGGGTCCCTATATTACATCTTTTCATGTATCCTTAATAAATACTACCAGTTAGGACCCTGTTTCTGAAACCGAGATTAGAACCCTAATAGAACAGCTTAGATTGAGAAAGGCCCCTGGTTCGGATGTTCTCCCACCTGAGATATATAAATGTTTTATTGATCGGTGGGTCCCCTCTTAGCTTCCCAATTCACAATAGTGAATAATCTAATTAAGATTCCTGTTTCTTGGACTAATGCCATTCTTGTTCCAATTTATAAAAAGGGGGACCCTATTATTCCAGTTAATTATAGGCCCATTAGTTTGTTATCGATATCTGGGAAACTATATGCTAAATATCTTCTGAATAAATTAGTTTCCTGGGTCGAAGGAAATAAAATTATCGGTCCTGAACAAATTGGGTTTACAAAAGGTAAATCTATCCTAGATCGTGCCATTCTTCTAAATATGATTATATCCAAATATGTGAAAAGCGGTAAATCCTCATATGTTGCCTTCTTGGAGCTCAGGGGCATTTGATTCTGTGAATAGGGAACTTCTTTGGGAGAAACTCTTGAAGATGGGTGTAGATGGCAAATTGCTTGTCCTTGTCAAAGCCTTGTATACCAATACCAATTGTCAAGTGGGAAACATAACACCAAAAATGCCATCCACCACAAGCATTAAACAAGGCTGTGTTTTGGCCCCTTTCTTATTCAATCTTTTCATTAATGATTTTTATCTGGATTTGAGATCTGCTAATTCGCACTGTCCTAGCTGTGTAAATGAGCCTATCCCATTCTTTCTGTTTGCAGATGACATAGTGCTCCTGTCCAGAACAAGGGTAGGTCTAAATTGCCTCTTGTCTAAGTTTAGTTAGTACTGCATCAGGAATCCATTATCAATTCTTCTAAATCCAAAGTGATTGTGTTTTCTAATAACCTCAATCCCACTAGATGGATATTTGATGGTGCACCTGTTGAAGAGGTCAAATTTTGCAAATACTTGGGGATTGTTTTCTACCACAGAGCCCACTGGTTCAAACATAGAGATCTTGCTGTGAAAGTGAGTAGTTCCACAGTGGCCAGAGTTGAGAGACTTTTTTTTGCAAGAGGCAATAGGTTTATATCTGCTGCCCTGAAAGTTTTCAACATGAAAGTTGTTTCTCAACTTGTATATGGGATCCCTTCGTGGATTAATGCATGGAATTCCAAAGTGGAGAGGATAAAATCCTCTTTCCTATATAAAATATTTGGCATTCCCATTGTGTGCCCTATGCTGCACTTTGTCTGGAGGTGGGACAGCACTTATTCATTACTAGGGCATGGCTAGTTACTCTCAAATTCTGGATTTGCCTGTGTTTCAACCCTAATAGGGTTGTCTCAGCTTCAAGCCTCTAGGTGGTGGTCTGTAGTTGAAAGAAAGATATTATCTTTGGGATTCTCCTGGGATTCTCTTCAAATGTTCCTTCTGAAATCTTTTTCCAATTGAAAAGACAGCTTTAAATCAAGAGTTTCTGACCCTACAGGACAAAGCTAGACACAACTGTTCTATAACATTAATTTCAAAATTAATCAAATGGCAGACTACTTGATCCAACTTTCTGACCCTAACCAGAGATGGGTAATTACTAGGGCACGTTGTAACTCTTCCCCCTCCACAATATTATGAGAGAGGTTCACCAAGATTGCTCAACAAGATTGAAAATGTCCTCACTGTGTTTCTGAAATTCAGTCTATGAAACACATTCTGCTTTATTGTCCTAAATACGAGTGGCCTAGGACCAATCTTTTTCTTTGTTTCCTGTAAGGTTTGACGAATACACAGTAGTTGGGAAGATTTTATTTTTGTTAAATAATTCTTCCCTTTTGATTGCAACTTCTGTAGCTGAATTTCTTCTTCATATATTGGAATAATCTACTTTGTATTGATTTTCTGGTACAAGCAAAAATGATTTGATTGTTAACAGTCTGGGATTGTTTTTTTTTCTTTTTCTTCCTTTTTTCATGTTAATGCCTAATAAAGGTTTGATGGATGGATGGATATAAGATTCTACTGAAAATGGAAACAGAAATCGAACAAGTTAAAACTTGCATGATAAAATGGATGCAAAACTTCAAGGAAGAGATAACTTTTTAACAGTGGGAATCATTATGGACTAAAAATATTAAACTAACTGCAAGTTAGATACTGAAGGAGAATTGATATAAAATGTTTTTTTTAGATGGTATATGACACCTGCAATGATTTAGATAGATTGCAGGCATCTCCCCTAAAAAAAAAATAATGATAACAAGCCTGTGCAATAGTGATATGAGAAATATCGATACGAAATGAAAAGGGCTCATAGGAAAAAAACTGTCAATCTTGGAGTCTTGTGAGGAATATTTATATAGCCCCATTTGTGTGCTCCCACCTCTTCTTTCCTCCCCCTTTTCCCACCCTCCAGGCTCCCATTGTTTTCTTGGGGGAGAAACAATCTGGGGCTTGCCCAGCTGTGGCATCCTCCCCCACCCCAATGATTGATTGTGCCTGGCTTGCCTTCCTCCCGAGCTCTCCAGCACTGCATCAGAAGGAGGGAGCAAGGTCTCGCCATGGAAGAATATTGATATACTATTTAAAGGGCTTAAGAAAACTTCCATCAATCTTGTGATGGATGGGGAGCAACCCCAGACATGTAGGAAGGCAAGCTGCTCAGCAGGCAGTAGGGCATGCTGTAACATGTAAACAAGGAAATGTGAGGAGATCCCACTGTGACCCCACAGCAGAGGAAAGTTTATTGAGGAAAGCACTCCATGCATAATGGACCAAGTATACCAGTCTGATAAGATAGACATGTGAGATAATCTGTTTGAAGAGTAGATAAATTGTCCTAGTGTTCTATGAAGAGTTTTCAAATGCCATAACTTCTTTCCAGTGTTACCAATTAGAGCAATTCTTCTAGTCTACCTAAATTGTTACACATTCATGCTTCCTGTGACAGCCTGTTCTAAAACACTGTACAGTATTTTGAGTCAGATCATTAAATAAGACATTTTCTATCACTGTTATTGATGTCTCTCTCCTTTTGAAGAGCTATCACTCAGGAGGACAATTTTATTTTGGTAGCAACTGGGTGGGAAAACTTTCTGTATTCCACTTCAGTATGTTTATACATAACTATAGCTTTCAGTCCTGCATTTTTTTTTCAGCTCAACACTTTCCCAGTCAGCTCACTTGAAATTCTGCACTGTTCTTTTTGAGTGCATGCTTTGTCCTCAGTAATACTAGCCTTAACAATGCATGATTTTTCCTCTTGCCATTTTTAAAAAGCAAATAGACATTAACTAGTTCTCTAAAGGCCAGTTTAAGTATTATGTCCACCATATGGAAACCACTTTATATTGCTCCATATGGCAAATATTGTTGTATGCTGAGTTTCCATGGGTAGTAGCTTGCTTGCTTAGCAAATTTGGCAGTTTTCCACACACCAGCATACATGTTCGAAAATAGAGGTTTTTAGTGGAATGGACAAAATCACTCCATTTGCAGGCTTCATCACTGCACTCAAATTTCTCATCACATTGTGACAGCTGCCATGGGATAACAGTTAAACCATTCCCACATTGGGGCTTGTAGTAGCATGCAAACTATATCTGGTATGATTAATTTTGAAGCACAATCATTATTGCTCATATTTAACAATTTGTGGGAATTGGATCTTAGGTTGCCCTTCAGGCCAACTAATGACTCTTATGCTGAAAGAATGGTATTTCCATTGGCAGAAGAGGGGATAGCAATTTCCACTAATCTCACTTTGCTTCTTTGTAATTGATAGCTTGACCCACAAGAGCAGAAGTTTGAGAGGCTCTCTGAATGACAGTAGGGCCCCTTCCACACACGCAAAATAATGCGTTTTCAAACCACTTTCACAACTGTTTGCAAGTGGATTTTGCTATTCCGCACAGCTTCAAAGAGCACTGAAAGCAGTTTGAAAGTGCATTATTCTGCATGTGCGGAATGAGCCTAGGAGTGGTAAGAAGAAGAAGAAGAGTTTGGATTTATATCCCCCCTTTCTCTCCTGCAGGAGACTCAAAGGGGTTTACAATCTCCTTGCCCTTCCCCCCTCACAACAAACACCCTGTGAGGTAGGTGGGGCTGAGAGAGCGCCGAGAAGCTGTGACTAGCCCAAGGTCACCCAGCTGGCATGTGTGGGAGTATACAGGCTAATCTGAATTCCCCAGATAAGCCTCCACAGCTCAGGTGGCAGAGCTGGGAAACAAAACCCAGTTCCTCCAGATTAGATACACGAGCTCTTAACCTCCTACGCCACTGCTGCTCCAGTGAAGCCAGTGAAGTCCTGCTCCATGGGCTTCAGTTCGCTAGTGTTGATTAGAAGCCAACCCATTACAAGTGAATGTGTATTTTAATAACAGAAAATATAGTTTCTCAATCATTTGTTTATTTGCTAAGGCAGGTATGCTATGGAAACATATTTTTCAATAGTTTCAATTTTCTGATTTCACTGTTGTTTTCGTAGTCCTGCATATGATATACAGCATGTGCATTCTGCATATTGTTATGCAAGTTATACATTCCTTTTACATACAAGATTGCTCATATAATTTTTCCTGAATGTATAATAGTTGTTTCTTGATGCATAAATAATGTTGAAAATGTTGTACACTTTTATGGGGAAAACTTGGTGTGGAAAGGGTTCCCAAATGTTTTCAGCATGCAAGCACAGTTAGATTTTTGACACAGGATGGTGACTACAACCACCAAATAGCTGCTGCAAGAAGCAGAGGCAACCACAAAACACCAGGGAGTGAAGTTGTGCATAACTCTAATAGTACCTCCTCAGTATTTCAGAAGGAAGAGTAATAGAGGTTTTAAGTATTTTCTTGCATACACCGCTTATTTTCAATCTCTCAGTGAAGATCCTTGTCCTGTAGTGGCAACTGCTGTTAAAGTGGCATTTTTTTTTAGAAACGTCTGCACTGTCAGTCAACTCTTCAATGACCAATCAGTGGGCAAATGTAGGCATACTTTCTAAAAACACTTGATGGGCTGCTGGAAAGATGTTGGGGAATGCCATGGTGCGACTTTGGGGACCTCTGCCCTAGATCATAGGCCTCCAGGCCACTCTTATGAGCCAGTATCATGAATTATGGGCAAAGTGGAAGCAAAGGCCATGAGCCTGCTCTACCACTATGCAAAGGATTCTAGGAGCACTACTTCATTTGGCCTTAGTTGCCAACTGCACTAGAATGTCAGATGAAAAATCCCCCAAAATGTATATTTTATGGGGACAGGTCATGGGTCTTGACTGCTTTGCCCATTGGTCTTTTTCCAGGTATATGATTGTACTTTGAGCCATAATTCATCTGTCCTCATACTATGAGCGAAATATTGATGCTACATTACAGAATGTAATGGCTATGAGAGTGAGTGGCTTGCTAAGGTTGAGATAAGATAAGAGTGACTTTCTAAGGTTGAGTCTAATGATGAGATAAGAAATGAAATGTTTGCTGTTTGTGAAAACTGTGAGAACAGTTTGTGTAGAAGATCCAATTTGTTTAACTGTAGCAGCTAAACAAACAAACCTCTTGCAGACTATCAACAGGACACTAGAAAGCAAAGTCCCAGTTTTTAGTCACTCTTGCCCTCTTGACCTACAAGTTGATTAGGGTGAACTTACTTCATTACTAGTGGCTAGGCTTTTAATCTTGCCAGGAGGTGTGTCAGTTTATCAACCTGTCTGTCAATGTAGTGTGCATCGCTTCTAGTTTTGCTGCAGCCATTTCTGGGTTGCAGAGATTAGGTTGTGGGCCTTTCCTCTACTTCCATAGTATGGCTCAGCTCAGCTCACAATGTTCCATAACGGTGCAATTCATGGCAGCCATAATGGCAAGTTCTCTGTTCTTAAGTGGTACCAATGCTTTTCAATGTCACAAACGCAATGGCAACTTTTGATTCTCCTGGGCAGTTTCCTGTGCACCACTGTTAATCTCAATCAGACCACAAAATAATTTCATGCATGACACTGAGTGTTTAGTTCCAAAATGAACAATTTTGCTTCACTCTAGACCAGAACTGTAGATCATAGGTCATAACTATACCTAAACTTTTATCGTCTATCAAGAAAAAGATGGTTTCAATGCTTCAGCTCTTACAGTTCTTTATTAGAGAGTGGTAAGAACCTTTTTATCTCTATCGTACAGATGGTAAAATGGGAGCCAAAAGATGATGTGCTATTTGATCAAAGTCAGTGAGTGAATCATTGACAGTAAAGTGTTAGGTCTTCTGTAAAAACCAGATAGTTAAAGTGGATGTCTTTGGAGAGCTAGATCCTGTAATTGCTTCCACCTGGGAGATCACATATACCATTGCAACACCAATTGAAGTTGGTATGTCAAGATAATCCATCTAATGGAATCTCATTTTCAAAGCATTCAAACTGAAAATTTGCTCTTTTCCCATTTTTCCCTATGGCTTTCAATTATACAACTGAATGAAGTAGAACAATTTTTGCCAGTTCTCCTCTCCTCCTGCAGATTCCCTGACAAACTGTTTCTGAGAGTCCCATGTCCCCTAGAAGTTTGCCAAGTGGGCTGCAGTAGGACTGGAGAAAGTTTCATTGCATTGGCAAAGGTTCCTTTCTTTAGCAAAGAATGAGCATTGGATCAAACCTAGAATAATTAATTATTGAAGTGTGGTAATGATGGAAAAGTTCTCAAACTGGAGAAATAATGTTCTATACTAACCATACTTCTAACACAGATGCCACAGTTTTCAGCTGGCCTCTCTATCCCTGCCCCCATCCCTGCAGTGGTTCCTTCATTTTGCCTTCTGTTCTTTCGTGGCTGATTATTTCTTGATTCATGATCCCTGTTATTGATAGTTAATGTTTAAGGTACTGTTTAAGGTACTGTTGGACAAGCTTGGGATCTTTATTGAGTACTGTTGGACAAGCTTGGGATCTTTATTGAGTATGTACATAGAAGTCAGCTTTTACAAGAAATCTGCTTTGATAATACTAGTGAGTCCAACAAATCCTATGCCTACTATGATATAACTCTCATAACCATCTTGTTTTCTACATTTTTGCATTAGAGAACAATGGTATCTTTCTGCTCAGTAGGATAATGGTCAGTAGAGTCTTGATATAAATAATGCCATTGTTTTATCTTTTGTGATCAGATTTTTTTGCAGTAAGTATTCTTATGAGTTCTTATATTTGATGTTTTTAGTTTCCCTCTGCACATGACTGGAATTTAGCTCTGTATGTTCAGGTGAGGGATGGGGCACCCTCACCCTCTTCTTTTGTATGCTTTCTAGGAAGTAAAGCCTATTTAATTTAATGGGACTTACTTACAAGGCAATTCTATGCCTACTTACCTGAGAGTAAGCCCTGTTGAATACAGTTATTTACTTCTGAGTAGACATGCATACGATTGTGCATTTTGGCAAGTGTGGAAAAGATGCGTTCTTAGTGCTTTTAAAAAAATTGAATTTTAAACAGCCAAAGAATATAACTGGTAGCCCTCAAAGTGCAACAAGATCTTTTTGCTGCATCTATAATTTTTACAGCTCACAAAGCTATAACCTACAAAGATACTTGTGTTCTTACATTAATATTAAAAGAACCCTGCATATAACATCATAAATATAATAAATATTTCAACAAATCCTGCATTAATAAGTTTGTTAGGTAAAACTTGCATAAATTAATGATCTTAAAATAGGCAAAACTTACAGTTAAAATGCATATAAAGTGATGGAAGTAAAAAAAAATTGGTCCAAAATTCTTGTGACAAACAGTTAATGGGTCATGGCACCAAATAAATTTGAGTTTGTGTTTCACCATAAAATAGGCAAAACATGACAGGCAGGCATTAACTAATAGTTTGTAAATGTTATTGATATCATGTACTAATGGCAGTAGTCTGTATTGTGGGGTTGCTCTGTATTCAGTAGTATATGGAGTAGGGAGAAGAATTTAATAAGGACTAGACCAGATAAAGGAAGGGAAGATCACGCTTGTTTTTCTTTTTGATTTTAATTCTAGTCAAAGAGTCTCTAGTTTCCATGCATGCCATTGATCTGTATGTAACTTATAGTTAAAATGCATATAAAGTGATGGAAGTAAAAAAAAAATTGGTCCAAAATTCTTGTGACAAACAGTTAATGGGTCATGGCACCAAATAAATTTGAGTCTGTGTTTCACCATACTAAAAAGGTTGGGAATCAAGATCCAGAAAGTGGTGCCAACAGATACTGCTCCTTCCTATGGCAACTGGCTTGCAAGATTCCATTTTGTCTTCAGTGCTATTTAATGTCTACATAAAATGGATTTGATAGGTTGTTGATGTCAGTTTCATTTTCATCAGTACCTTTAGTTCTCTCTTTTTCAGTGGATCCTAATGAGCCTGAGAATCTGTGAAAAAGGGCTTAGAGTCAGCAATGAATTGAACAGGAGGAGTAAACTGAAATTTAATCCATGCAAGATAGAAATGATGTTGGTTGGAGAAGGAGATGATCCTGGATGAGGAATACAATTTGTGTAGGGTTTTTTTAATTTTTCAGAAGACTGATTGATGTACACAATGGGGTATTCCTTGGATCCTGGCTTTGCTCCAGTTGGTGCATGACGCCAGGAATGATTTTTTACTAGTTTAGGTAGATGTATCATTTGCAATCTTTCCTGAAGAAATTTGACCCAGCCATGGTTTATATAATGCTAGGCAAATTCCAGGCTGGAACACTGTAACAGGCATTGCTGAAGGCCAACTTTGAAAAGTTGTCAGAACAGCAGCTGATTGAAAATAGAGCTGTCCAGTTTTTAGCAGGGGCATGCTAATGTAAACACCAGCTTTCTTACATCTTCACTAACTCCCAATTTTGTTTCTGGTATCAGTCCAAAGCACTGGTTTTGGCCCTTGTAGTGATGGTTGTGACATCTTGCGTGATTGCATTTTGCAATCAACACCATCTCCTGTCAAGAATTGGTTTTATAATTTCTCTGCCTTCTAAATTGAATTAATAGACAAGGAAAGTACAGTTTTCTGGCAAATATGATAGGATTAATCAGTCTCATGATTCAATCCAGGGCATGAGTTACAAATCACATGAAACCTTACAGAATATTATGCTCCTGAATATCAAATCAAATCAAAGACCTTTAATGGCATTTTACAAATAATATAAGGAGAATATAAAAATCCATGTGTAGATTAAAATATTGTTTACAACAAGGGAACAACTTATGTCTTTGGCTTGATGGTGGAATAAGTGTAGTGGGATCTGTCAGCCATTATGGTAGATAGAAAATAAGCCACCGTGGAGGTTATTCTTTCCTTCCTGTCCATCAACAGAAGCTTCACCCAATCCTTGTCCTAGAGATCATTCTGATTTTCAAGCAGTTGTCCGAGGATAGATGTTCGGACTTCTTTATGTAAGGGGCAGTGAAGAATAATATGGATGAGCGTATCCGGTTTGTTAGCATCACAGGAACACAATCGGGCAGAATATGGAGTTTGTAAAAATTTCCCTAAGGTGACTGTGGAAGGAAAGACATTTAGTCTTGCTAGGGAGAATGCTCTGCAATGTATTGGATTGTTTAGTGTGATCAGATATTTTGCACTTGAATCTACTGGGGAAGCTACTCCGAATATTCCTGGGGAATTATTATTATCTGAATATCCTCAGGTAATAATTTCTGGAAGATATGAAACTTAACATGCCCACTTTTCTTTCTCAAAACTAAGAGGTTTTATGGTTGGAAATGAAGAAGAGTAATTGGTAATGCCAACTGTTTCATGAATGACATTTCAAGCCAGATGTGGCTTTGAATGGGGCTGGGGCTCGCTTGAAATGAGTTGAGGCTTTTCAAATTGGTGATTTGCAAATATGCTTATATCGATATGGAGAACATAATTTTTACTATGTTGTGAATGAAAAATGTTACAAAATGTGAAATAGCCTCACCTTAAAGGTGTTCCTAGTAGCAATATTTTTCAGAACCCAAAAACACTTGTTCAAGTACTTGTCACTGGTATGGTTGTCTCATAGGATATCAATTAATCAGAAATGTAGACTTTTCAAATTTGAAAGGCAACAAACAGAAACCTTATTAGAGACCCACTAAAATACTCCTTCAGTAGCTCAGAATTTTTTTGCCAGCTAATTTTGGGAGATGAAATCTTTGAAACCTTTTATGTTGTGATGGCTTTATCAGGCAATGTATATATTATTAACATATACTATTATGCAAGAAACAGCCATATGAGCTCTAATGCATAACAAACAATACCTCAAATCCCTTAATGGTCATTTAAACTCTTTTTTTGCTCCAAGATAGTGTTTTTACTTCTGGGAAGGCTTACAATGACAGCAGCTCCTAAACTCGAGCATATCTGCTCACTACCACCTCCTTTTTTCTGAGACTTTCCTCATAAAAGACTGAGAGAGATAACAGAGAGGGAAGATGGCCTGTCAGGAAAATTGATGGTGAGAAGGACAGTCTGCTTTTCCATTTCACCATGGTCACAGAAAACAAAGTGCCTGGTCAGTTACTTAAACATTTTTTGCTTTTTTTTGGTGTTCCAGAGTGCTTTGTGCAAAATGAATCAAATTAATTATGTACAGCACTCTGACACAGAATGAGATGGTAAATCCATTCAAGCAGGGATCAATATGAAGTGGGGATACAGAGTCCTGTATTTAAATATTTGAAAGTTCAATCCGAGATTCTTTGCAAGAAGAAACATATTTCCTTAAAGCAAAGCTTAAATAAAGTCATACTTGGTTCCAAAACACTTAACTACAAAGTGGCTGGCACTGCAGTATAAAGCTTAGAATACAGGCTGTTTGAAGCTTTCACCTCTGTGACTATGGCAGTGGGCATCTGTTGATAAGTTTTCCAGATAAACCATCAGAGGTCACCCTAATAGTCTGAGTCAAGAAAACTTCCAGATGGCTGTCATTTTCGAAACTTTCTTTTTCTTTTAGACTAATAGTCCCATTCTCCCAATATACCACATGCTCAAGTTTGCATGCTTGATATTTTTACTTAAATTATCTGATTTAGATTACTGTTGATTCTTGCATGACTCTCTTGACATTTTTGCTTGAATGGGACTTGAACCTCTTTTGTTTTCACTAATGCCTGTGTTAATATTAATGACCACATCCCTGCGTATGAGTAAATTTCAGAATAGCCAGGGCCAGTGGAGCACAAAGGGCCTCTTTTGAAGGAATGGGCCTCTTCTGAAGAAAAAGTCTTGACACAAAAGGCCTGTTCTGTGGTGGGTCTTTTGTGTGTGTGTATGTGTGTGTGAGAGAGAATGTATGTGTGAGGAAAGCAAACTGATTGAGGTCTGCTGCTCTTGCAGAGTAAATATAAAGAAGTCTGTCCTAGCAGAAAAAGATCCTTATGTAAACAGTTATTTCAGTTTCCAGGTACATTTTAAGTACATAATTCTGCATTTTTATGACAGAGTTCAAACTGGTGAGGTAGAGTCTCAGCACCTTCCACATCAAAGTACTTAGTAGCTGTTGGTAGGTCAAAGGTAATGAGGCTGGGAAATATGAGTGAGAAAATAACTAAACTGAGGCAATCATACTGATCAAAAGATGAGTCATTGAAAATGTTGAAGGCAGCAGGAAAAGAGGAAGACCCAACATGAAATGAATCGACTCAACTGATTTACAGCAACCCAGCGACTTTCACAGCTTTCTTCCTGCAGTGGTCTCTTATCCAAAGATTGACACTACTTAGATCAGACTATACTTGATCCCTTCCCTCCACTTTTGTAATACTGTGTGTATGAAAGATAGACAATAAAATAACTGTAGAATAAGAAATTATATTTTACTTTCACCATTGGTGGAAAATGAAGGAAAGTAATTGCCTTATAAAAAGGATTTCTATGTTACAATATTGCAGGCTCCAAGAGAGCACCAAGCATCCTCATTTTGAAAAGCTCTTGTAGTTATGGTTGGACACTGATAGGACTCTGTGGGAAAAAGCAGGCCTGCTGGTGAGTTGCCATTGCAAGAAAAACCTCATTTGTCAAAAGAGTTGCTAATCTCCAGGTGTGGTCTAGAGATCTCCCCACGTAACAGCCAATATCCAGAGCCCTTCGGGGATGGGGCGGTATAAAAGTCCAAACAATAAATAAATAAATAAAATAAATTCAAAGAACATATGTCCAGCAGAAAGGGGTGGTTAACTCTACAGCATTACTCCCTACAGAGATTTCTATCCTTCCAAAGCCCTTCCCTCCCTGGGGTGGGAAATGATGGGGGAATGGGGGGAAAATGCCTCATGTAATGGGCAGTGCCAGATGCAATTTAGCCTTTTGCACAAAGTGACACAGTATTCAACACAATATTGCCATTTTCATGTAGACAGAACTGTCTCCCACCATCATGTTTATAAGGCAAGGAAAATTCCCAGTCATTCATCCCTTTCCAGGGTGGGTGCTCATGGAAATCCTCATGCCCATAGTCTGGCTGCTCTGATAGAAAGTCACTTTTGATTGCTCTCATGGTCACTGCACTCCCCCCCCCAATCCTCTTCAAGGAACACTGTGGGAACATTGGTTTTTATTCATCTCTCTCACACACACAGCTTTCACAAGGGGGTACCACATGCACCAGCTATTTTATGATGCCGAGGGGGAGGGGGATGCAGTCGCCTCAGAAAGGAGTGGGGGGGGCTAGAGAAAGAGGAGTAGTTTGCTACCCAGCAAGCACAGCAGCCACCTCCTGTCCTTAAAGATATTGTACTGCCTGACAACTCCCTATCTCCTAGTTTGGTCACTATGGGCCACTATCCACTTACCTCTTCAAATCGCAACGCCGCAGCGACCCCGCAGTGAAAAACCTCCGCGGCTTCTGACCACGGAGACATTTGTTCCCCACAGGAAAATTGCGCGGGCAGCAAAGAGCAGAAGTTCCATGGAAATAGGGGGAATAGAGCGTTCCGATTGGCTGGAGAATTTGTGCGTCATGGCCATCCGAGGGCGGGTCTCCGTTTCGATTGGCTGGAATGCTTTTGGTTGTGATTGGTTCGTACGTGCGAACGTCATCAGAAAGGCGCTGCACACCTTCTCGCGAGATCGAAATGAAAGCAAATATTTTGGGCAGTAAAACGAAAGAAAAACGCACTCCGTTAGAACCGGCTGTGTCTTGAATGGGCGCTGCAAACCCGCACAACCGTGGAGCTCGAGCAAGAAAAAAGAAATGTTGAGACGTCTTGTTGTGTACACGTCTCAATTTCCGCGAAAGTGCAATGGGTGTCGACGCGTGTCTACGTCATCACTACGCGCACTTTTAGACGGGGACACCCCCACTTAACAAGATGGCGCTCCCTGTTCCCTGATTGGCCGTGAGCTGCGCGTCACAGCGAATCAGCCGCGCGCAAACAGCTGAGGTTCCCCACAACCCGCGGGGTTTTTAAAAAAGTTGCTGTTTTTAGCGGAGCTAATTTGCCGCGTGGCCAGGAGGCGGGAGAGAGGTAAATCCCTGGCAGCCGCGCAGTGAGCGCCGGAGATGTGGGGAGCATCCAGGACCCCCGTGGCTTTTACAGAGGTGACCCTGTGGCTTATGGTGAGTGGATAGTGACCCAATGTTAATTAATCATGTTAACTGGTGCATGTATGGTTAACTGAGGTACCAGTGATATTTGGGGAGGTGCAAAAGATTGCAGCATTGCCAGGGAACACAGATACTCCTACAACAACTATTTGCTTCCTTCTCTCTCCATGGGACAGGACAGGCTTTTGAGGAGCAGCTAAAAGTGATAGAGCAGATCCTCATAAGGCTGGAGCAGCACCTTCAGGAGGCTGTAGAGAGTCCCTTCCAGAGGCTGACAGAGGACCTCCAGAGGCTGCAGTAGTGGCTCCAGAAGCCACGTGAGTATAGTTTATGCGGAGGTGATGTGCAAAGACTTCCAAGACTTCCAAGACTGCCCTTCCAAGTATCCTGATGCACACATGGCAGTTACCATAGTTTCGATCACAAGGACAACTGGTCCTTGCTTATCATTCCACTAACTCAACATGTCCTCTGCTTCCCCTTCCTCTCTAGGGCAAGCACCAGCATTGCCGGGCCTGGAGCAAAGGTTGGCAGCAGTGGAGCAACAGCTCCAGGGGCCAGGGAAGTTCTTCTCTAGTGCCACAGCCAAAACCCTTTGATGGTGGGAGGGGCACTTCTTTTCTTGGAACATAGCCATGCTCATACCAATCACCCCACAATTGCAAACCCCACTCCAACGTAACAGCAAGAACTGAATAAGAGATGCAGCTAAAGTAATACGCTAATTTGTTAAACTGTAATGGTGTTCTGCTATGCAGGATCTGTTGTACAGAGAATAAATAATCTGGTGTCTGTCTTATCTGCCCCATCTTGGGAAATGCATATTACATATGCATGTATTTTCCCCTTAGATATTACATATGCAATGTATTTTCCCCTTAGATATTTAGTTCGAATAGGCCAGTTGGTCCTAATTATCTAAGAACTGCAGACAGTTTGCTAGAAGCAAGCAAGATGATAAAATATTACAGCACAATGTTACAGTTATGATCACCTTGGGAAAAGCAATGGTTCATAATAACAAAATGTAAATTGGAAAGTTCTTCCTTTGCAAACTTACTTTTTAAGTGCTGGACACTAGACTTGATTCAGAAAGGCACAAACCTTCCCAGGCTTCATTCAGAAAGGTCCTGGAAATGTATGTATGACACTGGGATAGGGAAGGCAAGAGAAAGGGAAACAGACAAATTTTCCTCCTTGTCATTGGCATTGTTAGAGCAAAAACAACAACTGGCCATGTCAAAAGGCAATGGATAGCAGAGAGGGAGGGGTGTTTCATGATATTAAGGTACGTTATCTGGATCATTAATAATTGTTAATTATATATATTTTACTGTATTAATGTGACTTTTAATTAAAGTTAAGAATTAAAAATGAAGGAAGTACAAATGCAAATCTGAGTTTAATACAAAAATTCTTTATGCCTTGAATAAAACTGACTTGATGAAGTAATTCTGAATAGTGGTAGGTTCAACTGATTTCCGAATATATTTTCAAAAGCTGAAAATCTAACAAAAGGATAGGAAGGTAATTATTATTCAGGAAAAAGAGCATCTCAGCACACAGGATTACCTTTTTTTCTGTTGGAGAGCTAGAGCCCACTCATTCTTGGGCATTCTGTTATAAAACTCATAGAAAATACATTTTTTTCCACTTCAGGGAGAGAAATAGCAATATCTGCAGCATTTAAATAAGAAGAAGAAGAAGAGTTTGGATTTATATCCCCCCTTTTTTTCCTGCAGGAGACTCAAAGGGGCTTTCAATCTCCTTGCCCTTCCCCCCTCACAACAAACACCCTGTGAAGTGGGTGGGGCTGAGAGAGCTCTGAGAAGCTGTGACTCGCCCAAGGTCACCCAGCTGGCATGTGTGGGAGTGTACAGGCTAATCTGAATTCCCCAGATAAGCCTCCACAGCTCAGGTGGCAGAGCTGGGAATCAAACCCAGTTCCTCCAGATTAGATACACGAGCTCTTAACCTCCTACGCCACTGCTGCCAATTAAACAAAAATTGTGAAGTCCTGCGTTGATAGCATATATTGTTGTTTCAATCATTTAAGACTTGAGATGCAAATAAGATTCACTGTTGCAGATATGAGACAGATGGACACATGAAGCTGCCTTATACTGAATTACACTATTTGATCATCAAGGTCAGTTTGCCTACTCTGACTGCCAGCAGCTCTCCTAGGTCTTAGGCAGAAGGTTTTCACTCCTGATCCCTTTAGGTGGAGATGGTGGGATTTCAACCTGGGACCTACTGAGCAGGTGCTCTGCTATTGAGCCTCAGCCTCTCCACAAGTGATCTGGTGATGAGGTAGCTTCCAAAAGACAAACTTTCCTCACATACCAGTTTTATCTCATAAAAGTATGCCACTGAAATGTGTCACTGATTTGATCTTCTGATAGTATAGACAAAGAAGTACCCTGAGCGCTACCTAATGAACTCATGGCATTCTACATTGTACAGTATGAAATGCATATGGAATACATATGGAAATCCCAAATTTGTTTTGAAGATTACTGCCTCAGGGAAATCTACCCAGTAAATCTTCTTGACATTAAAATGTTTCTTTTAGATTTTCCAACTGGCTCACAATATTAGATTCAGTACATCAGCAAGGCAACATGTAGCATTTTCTCTGGACACTGATACAGCTATTGAAAACATAGCACAGAATTACAATATTGATAACCTATTTATAGCCAACAGGTTTTAGGATAAAAATATAGTGGCTACACTAAAGTATCTACAGTGAACTAATGGGGAACAGGATATTGGACTCAATTGTCTCTTTCAGCAAAAGTCTAGATGTCAATTTTTTAAACATTTTACACTATATATCAAGGCTACCTTCAGTAAAATTTTAGTATTCAGTTCTCCAGCACTTTTAACTGGCAATATTTTAATGGCTTTATTGTTCATTAAAAATTATATGAGTTATGTTATCATTCTTCCCATTCTACCAGCTGAGGAAACTTAGCATTTGCTCAAAACCAAACAATAAGTTCAATACAGAGGTAGGATCTGAAGCCAAATATCCTAAGTCTAGGTCATCTTCAGAGACAGTATTCAATATAAGAGGACAGGGCATTAGTGACTCTCTTTAAATTGTGGAAACTGTTCCTTGAGGCAATAGATCTGGTTTTGCCACAAAATATTTGTGACAAGTATGCATATATTGCTCTAATATCATTTGGTCATATCCTGTTACTAAGTACTTAGGTAATAAAGTGAAGATGTTGGCCCATGTATTATACTCCCAGTGAAAAGAACTCTTGAGTAACAGAATGTTAATAGAACAGCTTTAATCCACAAAGAACTGATTCATGATTGAAGCAAGTGAAAAATTTAGCAGGACATTAATGGATGGATTACTTATTCTACCTGAAGACAGGAACTGTCTGATGCCTATTTGAAATTAACAGTTTGGTGCAGGCAGGGATAGAGGGAGAAAGAATTATTTCATAACCTTTAAGGTACTTCTCTATCTTTATATATCTCCTGTGAGGCACATGACACTCAATCAAACTAGGAGACAATCTCCATCTTTACCATACTATTTTCTTCAGAACTTTTTGATTAATTTTTCCCAAGAGAAGCTTGAGAGTCTTTGGTGCTTAAATATCTCCAAGACTGAACATTAAAAAACCCCTCTTTCAATAATGGCTGTGCGATCACAGCTTGATATGAGCATATTAACATTTCTATCTTGCTAGTATGGAGACTTAAAAGAAATTCAATTTATGATTTAAGATTTTCTTTCTTTTCTAATCCCTCACTTATGAAAATGAAGCAGCAATAAACTAGAAATTTAAAAAGTAAAACATATAAACTGGAATAATGGCAAGGGAGACTATAAACTGGCCACTCTGTATTTAAAACTAAATGTCACACACGTACCTTTCACAGCAACCTAGACAGGAAAAAAAATTACTGGGGAGGGACAAATGAGCACTATGATGGTCAGCTCATCATTATTTATTCTTTATTATGTATTTATTTATACTATATTTTTTATTTACCAATTTTCTATTTGAGAGTCAAGGTAGACTATTAAAGTGATGTGCAAGTCACAGTTATAATTTTAAAAAATATTTAAAATTTGCACCTAGAACTAAATCACTAGCTTGAGGCTTCTAATGAGACCATTCAACAAATGGGTAAGATCAAGAACTTCCCATACACATGCATTTTTCCATTGTGGCTCCATCTTGTGGAATGGCCTTCCTGAGGAAGTCAGGAAAGCTTTTGTCATTCTGCAAACTATGCAAAACTATGCAAACTATGCAAGAGGGCATTTTTATGAAGGTAATAGGGATATATGATAAAAATGGTCCAGGAAGAAACTTTTATGGAAGGAATAAGGCTATATCACTCTATATTATGTATTATCTTTTTTGATGTATGTATTATCATGCTCTTACATTGGTAATGTAATGTAATCATGCTTTCAACATTGGTAATACCGTTTTCTGCATTGCTTGAGACATTTCATGTAATGATTGTAATCCAATCTTACTGCATTATTCAATGTCTAATCTGATTGGCTACATTGATTTACAATGTGTAATCTGTTTTGCAGCACTGTGAGAAAAGTGGACCATAAATAAATACATTAAATGTTTAGGATCAAGCTGTGAGAAATGAACATACATAGGGGCAAGCAACCGGGGCATGATCCCTGAGCTGCCCACTGATAAGGGGTCCTTTCCCAGCAACTATCCACCTTCAGAACAAGCACCATACCATTCCCCTTTGATTAAGATTTAAATTTCTAATGATTTTTTTCTTGGCACACACCTCTACATTCTACAACTATCCATGAAACAAGTAATCTTGAGGATTGCTGAAGTAGAAAGCAGAGACTTAGAAGAAAAAATATTGCTGTGTTCAAGAAGATCAAATGGCTGTCAAAGAGACCCAGAAGCATAGAAATAATGTATAATTAGTAAAAGAAGAAAAAGGAATCCTATCTGTTTAACAATCTGTTATCTCTAGGAAATTTTAGATGAAGTGATCCTCCATGAACATGAAGTCTTTCTACTGTACAATACAGTGGATAATTCTTAAGAACCTTTGTAATGTTGTGTCTGTTGCAAACCAAAAGATGTCGTCATAAAGTCAGATCTGATGGACTATGTGATGGCATGCCTGTTACTAAAAAAGAAAAGAAAAAAAGAAACAACCTGCTTTGCTGGGCCAGGGATGAAGGCAATTTAACCTGGGAGCAGAACAATGTTATACCATTCCAATATTATGGGGATAAATTATTATGGCAAAGAAATGATTGATGAAAGAACAGCAGGATGCTGGCTAAGAACTGAAATATTCCCTGTCATCTAGAACCAACTTAAGGTATTTTACTGCCCCAAGTGGGAGGCAATGGAAGGTATAATCTGCCAGTTATGCCCTTCTGACCCACAACCAGCTGGAAGCAGGATGATTTTCACTAGCATTGTCACCACCTCTTGGTCTTGATTTTCATGGTAGGTCTGGGAGGTGACAACAGGCACAAGATATGCCTATTCCCATGCTTTGGCCCTTGTCAAAATGATAGAACCTCAACCTGCTTTCTTTGGCTTCTTTGCCAGATAGTGGAAAAGTGGCAGATTGATCCTTCAGATAACCCTGTGGAACAATACAGTCATGCATATATTTTAAGTGTTACCACACCTCATGATAGGCGTTTGGCCAGCCGGGATGATGTCAACTAGCCATAAAAACATCTGGCCTCCCGTGGGTTCATAAAGGGGAATAGAAGAGCTGAAGCCATCTATAGTTTAATATTTTATGTATTTTAGATAAATTATATATACGATGTTTTAAACTTTTATTGTTGATGGAAACCGCCCTGAGCCTTCGGGGGAGGGCAGTATATAAATATAATAAATAAATAAATAAATAAATAAATAAATAAATAAATATGAGTATAAATGCAGTTTGTCCACTCCTCTGACCCCTGCTATATATAGTCCCATTGGACTGTTTGTGGCCCAGTCTAAATGGAATATGATTCTATTACCATTGCATGGTCTTTTTAATGAATAAACTTATATCACTGAATACATATAGGGGAATAAAAGACTAAAGGAAAACTAGTAGTGATTCCAACTATATATTGCATAAATACTGACTCACTTTCATTCTATTGTTATTTTCTTTCATTAGCATCAGAAAAACAAAATGGGGGAGAATAGAATGTGATTCTAAGCTTCTAATAAATTGGAATACAGCCCCCACAAAAGTGAAAACTAAAGTGAGAGAAAATGCATCAGGGCATATACGCATGAAACAGATTTCTAGGATGTATTAGAGCCTTTGGAAAGGATGTGCCCTTTTTTGAGTCAGTATATAACAATTGTTTTTGAAGTGATCATTCTGTCTAGCATACTTAGCAAGGTGACTGAGGAATGCAAAACTACCACCTTAGATATATCAGACCATACAGTGGCACAATTGGTATTGACTTTGGCAGAAGAATCTCTCTCTAAACCAATTTGAAAATGAAATGTCTCCCCTCTGAGAGATGAGGTGTGAAGAAATTACCTTTCTTAACCAAAGAACAGCCATGATGAACAGACTTTGGTTCTCAAAATAATTCTTGTTTTCTGGCCTTTTCCAGCTTTCCCTAGCTGTGCCCAATTAGCTCATTAGCTGAAGGTCGAAAGAGGCCCAGCTGCAGAGTGTTTATCCATGGCCACATTCCAGCAGGCCTTTGAAGCTATCTCCACCTGATAATCATGGTAAGTTCATACTAACTGTTACTGCTAATTGGCAATGCAATATGATTGGTTTGCTTATGCCGTCTGACCCTATGATTTTCTTATAACTGTAATCCAATATTCTAACAACTTCCTTCCCCCTCCTGCTACTTGTCATCACGATGCTAATTTCAGCCAGCCTGCACCTTTAGGTGATTTTTTTCCTTTGTCTTTGCTTGCTTCTTGGAAACCAAGGCTACTCTATGCCATGGATTATTTTAATGTGATTCTTTTACTTTCAGCTATTAGTTTGCTATTGTTAGCTTTGTTTCACCTTATGTACTTACTGCAGATGCAGCTTTATTTGTTGAGCAGATACTATTTCTCAAAAAACTAAAAAATGTTTTACATGATTTTTGGCTCTGAGTGTGCATATTAACCAAATAAAGAACCCATGTAGGGGGTAACGAGTTTGACTCTTACTCCGCATGAGGTCTTTAGGATACAAGTGGAAAATGAGATCAGGGAGTTCTTTCAAATTAATTCGCCCTCAGCTTCATCTAAAACATTCTATGGGATGCTTTTAAACCCTTTATTAGAGTGACAACAATAATGTACATTGCTCCTAAAATGAAAAGCAGAACGCAACAACCATCTGAACGAGGGCATCAAATGGAACCAATAATGGCTTATGCAGCTGCATCCTTTCTAGCACTTCTCAAATAAGTGCATAATAAAAGCATGAAATTAGTACAACCAGCTCTGTGAATCTTGAATTTATATGTAGCTGCATACAGCAAATGTACCAGGCAAAAGGATAAGGAGATAGAAAATAATAATACCAATTCTATTCATCAGAGGAGTGAGTGAAGGGTGGCATGAAAGGAAGGGGAGGGAGGGGCCCGGCATCTGGACATGGCTCACCCACCCTAGCAGAGGGATAGGGAGGGAGGGGTGGCATGCAAGGGAAGGGGGGAAGGGGAGGGGGAGGGAGCGGTGGCACAAGGGAAGAGGAGGGGGGGGTGGCCTGTATCACCAAAACCTGGGTGCGTGATGGTGAGACAGTGGCCTTGGGTGAGGTCTGGCCCCCAGGTTTCGTGTGTCTCCACCAAGGGCAAACCCAGGGTCATGTTCGTCTGGGATTCAATCCCCTTCAGGGCTGTCCCTGTCCCAAGGATCACTGGTATAGTGTGTCGGCCTAGAGTGGATGGCTATTGAGAGGTTGGCTGTCTTCCTGGTGTACCAGTCGCCTAGCGTGCCAGGGGATGGCCTGCCACATCTGCTGGAGGCAGTGGCTGACTGGGTGCTGCGGTTCTCCAGTGCCAGCCTGAAATAATCCGTGATAATCTCAAAGTGTCATCATCTTATTATTGATGGACCTGGCATTAACTAACACCAAGGATGAAGCAGGGAATGTCTGAACCTTGCAGCCCTCATTCCTTGAGATAGACCAGAGGTCAGAAGGCGAGCGAGCGTAATTGCATCTTACCCGGTGTCTCTCATATGGCCTCAACTTTCTCCACTTTCTCCTTCCCTCAGCAGCCTCCCATCCAGGTGATACTTGAATAGAGAATCATTGTGGAAAAATGACACAAGGGGTTACACTAAGAAGAGGGAATTGGGAAGAATCACCCATCCCTCTTCCCCCAGTGGAGGATGACTGTAAAGATCTCAGTGGTGCTGAATCTCTTCACAGCCGTTTGGCCTTGACTGAGTTCCCTGGCACGGGCGACGGGCCAGAATCCGCAGCAACCGCACTGTTAGAGGGCTTATCTCATAGAGTGAGATGAGAATTCCGTTCCCATGAGAATGGGACTGGAGACACCGGGAGGGGGATGGGACAAGAGGGTTATATTCTGTAGTTTAAGTGGGAGGCCCCATTCCAGTCATGCCGTGTGTATGAGCTTTCTAAGATGTCTGAATAAATGGTCTTTCAACCAAAAGCCTTTTATTTCTGCCTCATTGGAATTCCTTACATTATGACTGGAAACTATCTTTATTTTTCTTTTTAACACTCAGTGGATCTCTGGTGTTTTAACATGCAGAGATTGAATATTCCTGAAACTGTGGAAGGCGCGGTAGCCCCCTTAGAGGGTTCCGAGCCTTCCCTTCCTGATTCTGAGGAACCAGTGGGGGAACGGGTCTCGCTGGTGACTCTCTCCCGTCCTCGTTCCAGCATGAGTCTTCCCCTACTTCGTTGGGATGAGGGATGCGGATGTGACCATGTGGATTTGCATGAGTCGTTTGGGGCGCTGTCTATGGATCGAGCGCCTGTGGATCGGATCTCTACCCGTTTCCGTGTGGATTACAAACCCCAGATGCAACCTGTTTCGGAAGAGATGGGTCTGACTACACTTCATGCAGCCACCCGGGAGTCAATTGAACGATTCCTTGACTCATACTTTGATGATGCTCCCAAGGATCCCCAGTGGCATAGCACCGGGGCCCGTCCCAAGTCCACAGTCGAAACCGGGACGTTGACGAGATCGGGATCGGTGATCGGGAGGGGTTTCCGTGCCGGTTCCCAATCCGGATTGCCAGTCCCCGGGCCTGTAGCAGTTGATGTGCCAGAGGCGCCCCATGGAGCCGTCGGAGCCGTCGGAGGACTGGAGGAGTTACCATCCGGAGAGGAGGAATCCGAAGAAGACCTGACTCCCCATCCAGATTTATTTCCCCTCCCGTCCAAAGAAAGTTGGGACGATGAAGTGGCCAGACTGCGCGATGCTAAAGAGGCATGGGACCAGGAACGCAGACTCTGGGAGGAGGAACGCGAACAGCTGCAAAAAGATCGTGAATGCCTGCAAAGGGACCGAGAACAACAACGCAAGGATGTACAACTCGAGCTGAACCGGGCCAAAGAAGCATTGCAACGGCAATATCAGCAGAACTTATCGGTCCATGACAAGGTCTTGGATCACTCCAAGCTGGATCTGGAACGCCAGCGCGAAAGCATTAGGGCCATCCAAACGCAGAGCGAGTTGACTGCGGCCATTCAACGTGATGAACAAGCAAAACTGGATCGTGAAAAAATGGCCTTACATGCGCATCAAGATGCCTTAACTCGCAAAGAAAGAGAATTGGCTGCCTTGGAGCAAGAGCTGAAGAGGCAGCGGGATACGATGGCAAGAACCCAGGTCGGTGCTTACACCTTTACCAGAGCGCCTACCACCGCTCCCCCTGCCATGGGGTCGACGCTGCAAGGTCCTACTTCAATCCCGGCTGCCTCCTTTCTCGCCGGAGGAACGACGGTGCAAGGTCCCGCTCTACCTCCTCAACCGGCGGTAACTCAGCCGGCCCCTGCTCTCCCAGCCCCACCGCCCCAGCCGTTGCAACCACAGCCCCAGCGGGCTCCAAGAGCTGTTGAAAGAGGATATTATAGGCCCCCCATCCCTGCCCGTTTCGACGGGACCGCCTCTAAACTCCCCTACTTCATCCTGCAACTGGACGCACAGCACATATGGAGGAATTTGATGATTTGTATCGTTCTGAACGTGAAAAGATACGGGACATCGGGTCCGTCTTGGATGGGGTGGCTGCTGACTGGTTTGTGACTCTTTATGAATTGCAAGCTGATGATACTCGCACAGTGGCCGGATTTCTCCAAGCCTTACGTGCCCGTTTCCAAGATCCGGATGCTGAAAACGAAGCCATTCGTACCATAAAGTCCATTCAGCAGGGCAACCGTTCTTTTGCCGAATTTGCCCGTGAATTTCGTGCGGCGGCTACTAAACTTCCTCCTGACTGGCCTGAATGCATGAAATGTGAATACTTCTTCGAGGCTATGAATACCAAACTTCGGGAGACAGTTCTCCTCATCCGCATCCCGCGCACCGTCGCTGAGTGGATCGATCTGGGATCACAAGTAGCAGCCCGTCTAGAGTACGCTCGTGCCGGGGGACGCCCGAAAACCACCACGGTTGCCCCAACAACTCGCAAACCAAGCCCAGCCGTTTCCACGGAGACCACATCTGAACGCCGCCGTCGTTTGGGATTATGCCTCTATTGCGGTGGTCCTGGCCATCTGGCTGCCAACTGCCCTTAAAAAAAACAGAAGCCCGCCGTTCGGTCTCAGCACCCCCCCCTGCCAAGCCTCCACGGAGTCTGGGCCTCCCCCCCTCAGGCTCGTCCAAAACCGCTATCGAGGAGGACTTCGAGGAGGGGAAGTGGCGGTTTGCCTATCTTCGGCCCATGGACATGGGTCCTACTCCAGATTCGGTGAGTGAAGGCAGCGCGCCCATTACTATTCAAGCCTCTTTAGCCAACCCTGCCAAGCATACACGTATTATAGCCTCCGCCCTCGTTGATTCTGGCTGCTCCCACTGTTTAATGCGGCCGCAGGTAGCTGAGGAACTTGGCTTAGACCGAATTCCCCTAGTGAAGCCCATTCCGTTTACTCAAATGGATGGCAGCCCACTTGGAGCGGAAGGCCCGGCCCGATTCAAAACGCGAACCTGTTTTGCTCCGTTGCGCTGACCATTGGGAAAAAAATTAGTTTCGCTTCTTGTTCGTGGCCAAACACTCCATTGTCTTAGGCATTGCCATGGTTGTTATTACATGAGCCAAATATTATTTGGAAAGAGCTAATTCTAGAATTCACTGACCTTCAAGCGGGAGCACATGAAGTGGGGAAAACCCGCCTCAAATGACATTGAACCGCTGGCTTCCACCGCTTTACACACGCCGGTGACTTCTAATCCCACCAATATCCCACAAGCTTATAAAGATCTGGCCAGGGTGTTTGAGGAGCAAGAGTGCGATGAGTTGCCGCCTCATGGGGATACCGATTGCAAAATCATTTTGCAGCCTGGAGCTCAACTGCCCAAGGGTAGAATCTATCGCATGGGCCCCACAGAAGAAAAGGAGCTCCAGGCTTTCTTGGATAAGAATCTGGCTCAGCGGATTCATCTGACGAGCCACCAAACACACCCATGCCGCCCTGTTCTGTTTGTAAAGAAAAAGATGGCTCCTTGAGACTTTGTACTGCTTACCGTGGATTACATGCTGTTTCCATGTCCAATAAATATCCTTTGCCCTTAATCAAAGACCTCTTAGATGCACTGGGCAAGGGCCGGATTTTTACTAAGTTGGATTTAAGAGAGGCCTATTACAGGATCAGAATTGCGGAAGGCTATGAACATTTAACAGCCGCTTAATACTAAATTTGGACAATATGAATACTTAATAATGCCATTCGGTTTGGCTGGAGCCCCCGGAGCTTTTATGGCCCTAATCAATGAGGTTTTGCAAGATTTATTGTATAAAGGGGTGGTCGTGTACTTAGATGATGTCTTGATTTATTCACAAACTATGGAAGAGCATGAAGCCCTGGTTCGAGAGGTGTTACAACGTTTACTTGACAACTCTCTCTTCGCGAAATTATCAAAGTGCTGTTTTCATCAGTCCTCCATAGACTATTTAGGCTATCGGATCTCACCCGACGGCTTAAAAATGGATCCTGCAAAAGTAGACGCGGTACTTCAATGGCCGGCCCCCACCAACAGAAACGAATTGCAATCCTTCCTTGGTTTTGCCAATTTCTATCGTGATTTTATACCCCAATTTGCTAAACTGGCCCTTCCGCTCACAGATCTCTTACGCACCAAAGGCAAGGATTCACAGGCTGCTAAGCCCGGGGCTCCCCTCCCTTGGTCTCAGGAATGTCAATCGGCATTCCAGCATCTGAAATCAGCTTTCACTACCGAACCCATTCTGAAACACCCCGACTCGACCTTCCTTTCGTAGTTCACGCGGATGCATCGGGACAAAGGCGCTCGGCGCAGCCCTCTTGCAGAGAAATAAAGATGGTAACCTTGTGCCGTGTGCTTACTTATCCAAAAGTTTTCTGGCTCTGAGCTCAACTGGACCGTAGGGGATAAAGAGACTGCTGCTATCAAGGTGGCGCTATGCACCTGGCGTCACTGGCTTGAGGGGGCCAGACACCCCTTCCAAGTTTGGTCGGATCATAAAAACTTGGCCGCCCTCTCAACCCCTCAAAATGTCCGCGAAGCAGCTACGTTGGGCTGATTTTTTCTCCCCGCTTCTCCTTCACCGGTCCATTTTTTCCCTGGAAAAACCAATAAACTGGCTGATGCGCTGTCTCGCCTTCCCGGGAGGGGCGGTTCTTCATTACGAGATGTGCCACGCACCGTGCTCTCCCTCCCAGCTGGGTATGGCTGTCACTAGGTCACAGACCTCCGCTCCTCCTCCCCTTCGCCCATTCCGGTATCGTCTCCCCTTCCTGCGGGAACTCGAGGAGGCGGGGCTCCGCGAACTTCCAGCGGAGGAAGGAGACTCCCAGATACGCTTGGAGGATGGCGTTTGGAAACGGGGGGGATGTTGATGTACGATGCCTCCCCTCCGCAAGCAGGTTCTCGAAGCCTGCCACGATGCCAGGTCGGCTGGACATTTTGGCTTCCTCAAAACGCTACATCTGGCCCGTCGCCAATTCTGGTGGCGCGCCATGCGCAAAGACATTGAGACTTATATCAAGGGATGTTCGGTCTGCGCTGAGGCCAAGTCCATTCCGGGAAAACCCCACGGCCTTTTAAAACCTCTCCCTGTTGCCTCCCGTCCCTGGGAGGTTATTTCAATGGATTTTATTACGGATTTGCCGGAAAGCCAGGGAAACACCGTTTTATGGGTAGTGGTGGACCTGTTCTCCAAACAAGCACATTTTATCCCCTGCACCACCATTCCCTCCGCCCCTAAATTGGCGCGATTGTTTATTCAACATATCTATCGCCTACACTCCGCCCCCTCCAAGGTGGTGTCCGACCGCGGGCCCCAATTCGTCTCCAAATTTTGGAAGGCTTTCCTGGGCTTGTTGGGAACCACTTCCCGGCGGTTGCCGCCCTACCACGTTCAAAGTGACGGTGAATCAGAGAGGACGAACAGAACTCTAGAGCAGTATTTACGTTGTTACACTAACTACCATCAAGACAATTGGTGCGAGTTAATCCCATTTGCAGAGTACGCTTACAACAATGCCATTCATAGTAGCACACAGAAAACCCCCTTTGAAATTGTGTCTGGGCGTTCTTTCCCACCACTGCCCCAACTGCCCACGGAGGCGCTACATCCTCTAGAGTTCGAACAATGGATTACATCCCTGGCTGAGGGGTGGAAGACAGTCCAGACTGCCCTGCAACAAGCCAAGGACTCACAAAAGTTTCAGGCGGATAAACATCGTTCTGACTTCCCTTTACGTGTGGGGGCTTGGGTTTATTTGTCTACTAAGAATCTTAGAGACGTTCACAAATATTCAAAACTGGGCAAGAAATTCGTGGGTCTGTTTAGAATTACAAAAGTGATCAATGATGTTACTGCTCGTTTAGAACTGCCTAATTCCTTAAGTAATATCCATCCCGTCTTTCATTCCAGTTTGCTCAAGGAGGCTCCCGCTTCCGATGCCTGGCACGACCCTCCGGAGAGACCCCCGCCGACCATAATTGATGGCCACAAGCACTATGAAATTGACGCTATTCTGGACTCTCGCTTTAATCGCAATCGCTTGCAATACTTAGTTTCCTGGGTGGGATATTCCTCCAGCCATAATCAATGGGTCTATTCGGAAAATATCAATGCCCCCTCCCTTATTTCTGCCTTTCATCGTGCTTTTCCACTGAAACCGGGGGGGAAGGGTTCTTTCTTAGGAGAGGCAGAGTGTAAAGATCTCAGTGGTGCTGAATCTCTTCACAGCCGTTTGGCCTTGACTGAGTTCCCTGGCACGGGCGACGGGCCAGAATCCGCAGCAACCGCACTGTTAGAGGGCTTATCTCATAGAGTGAGATGAGAATTCCGTTCCCATGAGAATGGGACTGGAGACACCGGGAGGGGGATGGGACAAGGGGGTTATATTCTGTAGTTTAAGCGGGAGGCCCCATTCCAGTCATGCCGTGTGTATGAGCTTTCTAAGATGTCTGAATAAATGGTCTTTCAACCAAAAGCCTTTTATTTCTGCCTCATTGGAATTCCTTACAATGACTCTGTTGGTAGAGGTGATTTTCCTTGCTGTAAGTCAGTTTGCTTGGCATTTGTCTATGAAGATCCCACAGTTTCTCACATTATTGTTTCTGGGTTCACAGAGTGTTGCCAGAGGTAGGTAGAAGAAGATATCCAATCCAATGTACATGTAATCTGGCTGTATACTGATGATGCTCTTATATCTATGGAATATCCCAATAGCTTTGTGCCTAAATTATGGAAGAGTTTGGACTAGGTTTTGATATATACCATAAAAAGTTGCAGTTAGTGTCCATACAACCAGAGGTATTGTTTTATATGCCATTTATCCATGAGGGGTACACCAGCAGTTGAAGTTCAACAAACTAATTGCATGTGTTCAGATAGTTTGAACATGGTCCAATATGCAGTCTTATATCGAGCCTTACATATTCCTCCCCTCCAGTTGCTGCAGCCACCTGATGTTCACCATGTTCATAAAGAACATTTCATAATGATGTGGACATCTTACTTATGGCTTCCTGACTTGGTGTTCAGTAATATAAAAAGCAGGTAAATTGTCTGGATCTGGAATCATTAACGCACATTCTCCCATTTCCATGGGTCCTGTAATTCCTTTGTGGTTGTGTGTGCCAAATTCTTGTTGTTATCATTTAGCTAAGAAAAGAGTTGTCTCGGGGTCTCATGGCTTGTGTCCATGGCCTAGCATGCCCATGTATACCTGGCAGATGAATAATAAGAAAGGCAGATGAATAATTCAGATCATGAATATTTCACACATGCATTCTCAAGCTGTCAGCCCCATGGGAACAGCAATGTTGAGACAGCAGACCTACTATCTCCTAGGCAACTGAGTGACTCTCATCCTGTATCATGATGATGAGATGCTCTGCTTGGCTGCCTTCATTATGTTATTTATTTATTTACCAAATAATTGCTTATCCATGTAATTATTGCTTACCCATGACTAGAGCACACAAACAACATAATCAGGAAATACTGTAGAAACAGCCACTGTACAAGTGGAACATGTCGTCCTATGATTTTAAATTCAAACTTTAAGCAATATATCAAGCAAAGTGGAATGAGCAGTTTAGTCATGGCAAATTCAAATGTCACTTTCACTTGGAAGCATCCTTGGTAACAAAATTTCAAAACTGAAAAAGCCCATAGCAACAAGATACACTGTGTTGGTCCCAAACAATGGTGAATAGAACTCCAGATGTGGAATGTTTATTTTAAGGTTCCCCAGCATTTTTAAGCCTGTGGGTACCTTTGCAATTAGGACACAGGGTGGTGGATGCAACAACAACATGGCTGTCATAGGAGGTAGAACCAACCATAAATATCAGAGGGCAAGGTTTTGTACTTTCATGGTAAATCCTCTATATTTCAGGATGACACTGTATATAACAGGATATCTTTTAAAACAAGCACATTTTCCACTGCAACTGCTCTGCTGCTGCTTCCAGAGACCTTTGCTGCTTCCAGAGGCTGAGTCACACAGCTAATAGGAAGTCCCACCTCTCAGCAGCCCCACCTCTCAGAAACCCGAGGCAAGCACACGGCCAGAACAAAGAAAACAATACCCCTGTTAAAAAACCCTGATGTGGTTGTTAACCCCTGCTAACCCCTGTTAAAAAGATGTGGCTAAAGATGTGGCTTTGACAAAAGCCCTCCAAAAAGAAAACCAGAGCTCACTTAGCTCTTTCTGTCCCACTTCTCTTCTCCACTGCAACTGCTCTGCTGCTGCTTCCAAAGACCTCTGCTGCTTCCAGAGGCTGAGTCACACAGCTAATAGGAAGCCCCACCTATCAGCAGCCGCACCTCTCAGAAACTTAGCTCTGTCTATCCCACTCCTCTTCTCTACTGAACTGCTCTGCTGCTCCTTCCAGGGACCTCTGCTGCTTCCAGAGGCTGAGTCACACAGCTAATAATCAACATCAATCAACTTTGAAACTTGAACTTAGGTGAGTCAGAACTTCTTCTGTTACTTTGAGATATGGGACATTTTTTCCAACTGTACAAAATAACGTATGCAAGAAAATAACAACATCATTTAAAATCAATAATGTGAACAAATGTAGACTGGCTTAGATTCCATGGTAAATATTTCATAATTGAAAGGACTTTCATAATTGAAAATCAGCATTTTTGCTGATTACCCCTCCTGTTACAGTTCTCCTGTTGACTCATCATACTGTTTCAGTTCTTATTTATTTCTGTATTGAATGAGCAGTGCCAAAGTTGTGGTTTGCCTAGGGTACTAGAAACCCTTGGACTGCCTGTTGAAAGGAGATGCCATTCTGCTGATGGAAATGTCTTCTGATAGCAGAGACTTACCACAAAATACAAGCTGGTCTTATGCTGAGTCTTCATTTTTCTTGCTGCCTTCAACTTTTCCTATCATTATTTCAAGCATAATTTCATGAATATGTGCTTTATGAAAACATGTGATTTTAAAATATTGCAATATTGTTTGTTTACTTCACAGCTTACTTTTCTCACTGAAATTCAAGGTTTTATGATGTTGTAAAGCTTTTTGTTCTGTTTACATTCACTGTTGATATTTCTGATTCATTTGTTTTTATTCTAATATTATTTATATGCAATTGATCTCAAAATAACATTGAACATGTGTGAAAACTGAGGGGAGGGATTAATCAGTTCAAAGAATCACAAAATGGTGTGAAAATGGAGATCAAATAATATTTGAATCCTCACTCAATTACAAAATTCAGGCCCAAAATACATGTTACCTGTGATACTATTTGGGTCATGCGTGCCTGACACAACTTTCAGTCACATGTTCATGTGGAGACTAATCTTTAAAAACTTCTCCACTTAACAGTCACATTAATTGTGTTGTCTAGATATCAGGGATGAATTCTGAAGTTTCCTAGGGCAGCTGAAGATGTCAGACTGGTAAGTTATTGGAGGGTGGAGTCCTGGCTGTCAGCAAACAACAAAAAATGAGCCCCTCTGAAAGAGATTGCCAATTCTGAAAAGGGCATAAACTGTCAGAATGCTTTTTTGGCTGCCATTCAGTGTCAGCTTATGTGCATTACTGTGGCTTTGAGTGACAGCTTGAGCACCATAGGGAGGGATTGTTGCCCCAGCAGAAGAAATGTGTCCGTGTGCAGAAGAAGAATGTGTCCTATAAAACAATCTACATTTTTAAACAGGTCACAGAATTCAGCTTAATTTAGTGCAGAGCGTTCATTTATTTCTGGAGTGCAAAGTGCATGCATCCTCAAATAAAACAGAAAATGCTAGAAATGTAAAACTGCAAAAAGAATTAAGCATAAGCAAAGCTCTTCTTTCAACTGTTAGAAAGATCACACTGGTAATGGCTGGTTGAGGCATCAACATTTCTTGGAAGTGGTCTCCAGAGGAGTTGCTTGTGATTCCTGGGAATGAATAAAAGAATATTGACCCAGAAAGCCAATAATCTCATTCATTTTGGAAATTTTCAACCTTTCAGAAATATTGTTTCTTTGCTTTGTTTTGATATTATGTATCAAGTCAAATGACATTAATTCAAATGTTGTGATTTTTTAAAAGTTTCATTAATTTAAGGAGAGATCTGGACAAATGACAAGCCAGACAATCTATGTAAGCTTCAACATCTTTTAGTTCATGTAAAATTTCTGGCCAAAGAAAAGGAAAGCTTGATTGCAAAATTGAGCAGCCTCTGAGGCACTAATCAAAAATAAAAACTGACAAAGAAATATGATAAGATAAAAACTAGCATTTCTTACAATGTCTGCCAAATACAAGACATTAATCATGCTACATTAGTGGCACATTGTCTGTGAAGAGCACACATAAAATTTTCTATTTTGGGGTGACAGTTGTTGCAGCAGAGAAAATCTTTCCAGTAATGTGTTTCACTAATGAAGCACACTTGTAGATCTGATTGGGCCAGGAGTGGGAAAAGACCACTTAGGTTCAGTTTGGGGGTCCCTTTCCTTTGTTCTTCCACACTGGCTGGCATAGTTACAGAAAATGGCACCTGAGGCAAACACTGAAATTGCACCCTCCCTCTCCCCCAGCCTGGTCTACATTGCTGTAGTGTGGCCTCCACAGTGGGGCAGTCAAATTCAGGCAGAGAGGGGAGCACCAAGCAACCCACACTGTGTTAAAAGACACAGAGAGAAACAGAAAGAGAGATAAAAAGGAAGGAAGGAAGGAAAAGTCAGACAGGCACACACTGTGGAAAGAAGGGAGGGAGGGAAAGACAGAAACACACACACTCTGATTGTTGGAAGGGGGAGAGAAAGGGGGCTGGAGGCTGTCATCCTTTTGACAAAGCACTAAATCGCTCCTTTGTGCTGCAAAATACCTCTCTGGCTGAGTAACTCTTCCCTTGCAAGGCTTGGAGCTGGAACCGCTCTTCACTTGGCTGAGTCTCAGGGAGAGCATGGAGGAAACGAGGTGGCAGCGATGATGATGTGGCTCCCCAGGCCAGTCAAAAGAGAGGCACACCAGCAGACCACCCAGCCCATACACCCTGAGAGTGCTCCTTGGGAAGAGGAGCACCCAGAAGGCTTATGTGGCCAAGGAGGATGTGGCGTGCCTGCTGCTTCAGGGTTCCATTTGCAGAGAAGCACATGTCTGCTGTTCCATCCACTTCACATGAAGGAGAGGCCAGGAGAAGATGGGGCTTTTCACCTGCACTGCAGTGTGCTAGGCCAGGCAAGCTGGAGTCTAGAGGGGAAGACCTTTCACCCCAGCAGAGCTTCTTCCTTGCCTGAGTGTAGTTCTGATTTTCTTTTTAAGCACTTTTAAGCACTTTGGGAGCAGCTCTGTGTGCCCTGGGCCAGAACTGAAAACCTGCTCCTCTGCCAGCACAGCTTCTAGAGTTCATGGCCATGCTGTGATCACCCCTCTACTGCATGTGGGAAGGGAGAGGGAGTAGGGTGTGGATTGGTCAAGGAAAAAGCAGGTACCTGTGTGGAAGGAGTCAGAGACAACAAGTAGGTACCTGGTGTGGAAGGAGCCTAAAGCTTCAAGGAGCAAAGAAGCTGGCATTGGACTGTTGGCTGAGAAGGTGTCCAGGATGATTGGTAATAGCAAGCACAGGAAGCAGTGCAAGTTCATAATGTATGGCCCAGCCAGCACTCACACAGTGAAGGGGCCCTTTCTTCAGAGCCCATCCCATCCTGGCTGCCCAGGTTCAGGGACCTTTGCTAGTAAGGGTCAGAGGGAAACACCGCCTTGTTCTCCTCCTTTCTTTGACCTAATTTACAAAGGTCCAGCCAAGTTGCAGTCAAGGAAGCTAAGAAGGTGACTTCCTAACCAGTCTTTTTAACTCTCTAAACAAAACAAAACAAGTTATCTGCATAGTGAAGTCGGGCAGAACTGGCTTTCTCAAGCTGGGTACTTACTGCCTTTCAATAAATGCTACTGATCAAGAATCCAGAATCTGTTTATTGACTAAAGGTCTGAGACCTAACACTTTTTCCCTGTATGAATCTCCCTCTCCTAGTAGCCTTGTTCAATGTCTCTGTACACCTCTTTGTCTGTGATATTGTTCCAGAATTCTACCCAGAAACAAATTGGGAGCCAGTGCAGGTGGGCCAGTGTAGGTGGGCCAAGACTGGAGTAATATGATCCCTACAATCCATTCCACTCAAAAACCTGAGTGCAATGTTCTGTACCTGTTGAAGTTTCTGAACACTTTTCAAGAGAAGCCCCACAGAGAGCACATTGTAGTTATCTAATCTGGACGTAACTAGGGCCATTCATGAACATGTGGTCTCCTTCATTTTGAGTGAACACTATCTTAAGATTTGATTCTCATTATGCACACATTTTGTCTTCTTCAGAACAGAGCCTTCCTTCAGATCAGAGAATCCCTGTGGTTTCTGAAAGTTCTTAAAGTGCAACTTGTTTTCTCCCTTCACTGGGAAAGCAAAGCAGATCACCATGCTTTTTTTTGGGTTTTCTTGCTCCTCCCTGCTTTCCCTTGCTCACAACACAGCAGTTCTTCCCACTCAATTTCCATTTTGTCAAAACAACCAACTCTAAAATACCAGGAGAAGGTGAGGGAGAAAGTGGCAGTACCTAGTTGAAGTGCAGCTCTGGCTGACCAGGCAATGAATCCCCCAGCCAGTGTTCAGCTCCCAACCGCTGCAGCATGCGGTTACCTGATCAAAGGAGAGGCTCCAATTGCCCTCAAACATGGCCAGGACATCCTGAGAAAAGGCCATATCATAGTTGCTTCCATACTGCAATAATAGTGGCTAGCAGCATCAAAGTTATTCCACAGCTTGATAACAGTATCCCTTATTAAACAGCTGGAACAATATTGATTTAAAATTAAGAACAAACATTTCACAGCCAACTTTAAATCCAGGGAGTAGACTCTATATAAAGTTAATGCAGACTAATTGAAAATAATAAAGCATTTGCATAATAGAATTCTGCAGATTGTTTTTGCTCAGCCTGCTGAAATATCCTGAATTACAAAGAAGCAAAGCTCACTGAACCACTGTTACCAGTGTCACTCCCTTCATCTGCAATAAATCACTTTAATACTAGTGATAAACACCAAAAAATTGTCTGCTATGCATTAGTATTAATTATGCTTGTAGATGTCTTTTCCTTATCATACATGAGAATACTATCAAATACTAGTTCACATAACTGTTTCACTGTGGATATATTTCAAATGCTGTCAGGATGGAAAGTAAATGGAGAGGCATATAATGGCAATGAAAGTTTCAATAGTCCCAAGCTGGAATTAGAATGGCTTACTTTATTTTATGTATTTTAGTACACAACAGTTTCATTTCCCCCACTGAACTTTATCTAAGTGGCAAATTCAGGAAAGCTAAAGAATAAGATGCCTATGAGGTAGCAGCCAATTCATATTCTAAGTAATCATTAGTAGAAAAAGATCACTGTGTACCTGGTTACCCACACAGAAGTTCCAGATAGCCCTTCTCATTTGATGTGGAATGATCAATAACACAACTTCCCCACAGGCAGTGGCAGGATTCAAATAATTTAACAAATAATTTGGTGTTTACAAGCATCATTTTAACAATTGGTTCTGCTGAAGTGGTGCGAACCTGCTGAATCCCACTACTGCCCATGGGCAGCTGAATATAAATTCACCTGGAAAATCTTATGGGAATTTACCATTTAGAACAGAATTACCAGAAGAAATTATGAAGCTTGTCAAAAGAGTCCCAGCATAATTAGTTGATACATCTTTAGATCATCTTACAGAGATGCAGAATAGAAGGGATATCAAGATACATGGAGAAAGATCGCCTTTCCCTATCCATATTTATTAAATATACTGCCATTTATACAATATTAAAATATTTTTTCCAGAAATGGTTGTGCTTCAAAGGAGTATTCCTATCCAAGAAACTTCTATTCTGATAACAGAACCACAGAAAGCTTATTTCCAGGGCATCTTGTGAAATGCACTGAACACAGAGAGGCCAAACACAAGGTAACTGGAAAGCTACTGCAAGTGCTATATGGACCAATTTTGGCTATATTTGATGCATGCAAGGGGGAAGCAAAATTAAAATGAACACTTCCAATATCAAATCAGTAGGGACAGGAAATTTGAAATCACCATTGTTTAGAAACATTTTTCTCTCACCACCAAAAATTTCCAAGGTTTTTTACATAGATCATAAAATCAATTCCAGGATGAACTGTATGGAGCTGATCCAAGCCTACCTTCACATCAAGTAACGTTATGTTCTATACATATCCATCATATTCCCCATCTAAACCACATATTTCCAGTCATTTTATTGAATATTATCATTGTCAGGATTTAAACTGCAAGAAATAAAGAAAGAAATATGTATAATTTCAAGAGCCAACCATTTTTATTGGGAGTGGAATCTGATTTATTTCTATATTCCCTACAATATCTGCATTTTACTGCCACTAGAGTAGAATTTTGCAGAGATTGTAGGACATGAAATAACAACAACATCCAGCAAATAGGACCTGTGTAACTTGGCAATAAATTTAGTAAAGGAGAGTAATCTTAAACTATGACAGAAATAGATTGCTGAATCATACAGAAATAGGAGAAGTATCCTCTGTTTGTTTCTCACAATTCCTTAGAGTTATACAGCCTCTATAATCTGTTATTTTGAATGCAAGCTCCAGATGCATGGCACTGATCTTCTGTTTGCCTGTCACTTTAGTTTATGTTTCTTTGGTCAGATTGTGCACAAACAAGAGTATACATTCAATTACTAGATTCTGTGTGGAAGAAATGAATGTGAGGGAGTTGTTAATAAGATATAGGACAAACTGCAGTTTGAAATAGCAGCTTCAAAAAGTAAAGATATTTTAACCATCAGAATATTGCAGCTATTCTTGTTCTATCTACACAGGCTTCCAGTTTACTTCAAGGTGCTAGTATTGACCTTTAAGGTTTTGAGACCAGCATACCTGAAGGACCACCTACTTCCATTTGAACCTACCTGATCTCTCCAATCATTAGGAGGGTTTTCTCCAGGTGTCTTTGCCATTTGAGGCTAGACAGGCAGCAATCTGAAAAAAAGGTCTTCTTGGTTGTGGTGCTAAATCTTAGGGACTCCCTCCCATGGAAAATTCATCTGTTACCCTCTTTTATTAGCTTCTGCCATCAGGTGAAGACTTTTTCATTTTGCTAGGTGTATCCCCTCCCAATAACTATCAGCCCTCTGCTCTGATTGCCTTGTTGTATATGTGCTTGTGTTTACATGATATTATTGAATTGTATAAATATTTTTATGTATTTAAAGTGCCATTTTAACATCTTAAATGTTTTAATGTTTTGATGTTTTGATATTAGAAACCCTATTTGAGTTGAAAGGTGGCATAGAAATGCTTTTAGCAAACAAACAAACAAACAAACAAACAAATAACTAGGATACCACATTTGTGAAATAAGCTTGCTTGTTCGTGGTTGTCATAAGCATTGCCTACTTTCAAAAATGATATTTGTATGCATAAATGCTATTTGTCAAACTATGGCAATTTTATAATAAAGCAGGAGAAAATAGAGCTCATAAAAGTGAAGGGTGAAGCAAGAATGAACCTGGAGAGTACAACAAAACATGAAAGATTCATGGACCAGTGCCCTATTTCAAACAGGGCTATACCATATTTTTCTGGTTTGAATTCATTTTGTTTTAGAACTAATGCTCATTTCCATAGAATGCATTACTAGGCATGTTTGTTTTTGTAATTAATTTGTTTTCATTGATTTAAATGGAAAAAACTTGCCAGCTATAACTTGTTTGGTTTTCATCTAATGAATAATAATAATGCATTTCATCCAAGGAATCCTCCATGTTAGCCAGATAGGTAAATGGATTCTTGTTTTATAAACAAGGAAGGTGAAAACAGGGACAATTAATAAAGTGAATGTGTTGATTAATTTTTATTATGGATGAAACAGGTTTTTAATGGCTGGGGCTTTTTAGTGCATTTTTTCATTAGTTTAGAAATGACTGAATAATTTATTTCAAATATAGTTCACAAATGAATAAATGTAGAAAATATTTGTTAGTTCCAGTGCAAAATTTCTACGTGTGCTAGGTCTCTTGTGCAAATGAAAACACAAGAAAAACACTGCGGTGACTACTTGAAGTAAGTCAAACTTATTGTATGCCTACCTTCATTTCTGCTTTTCCATGATCATTTCTGTGCTCTATAATTTAGAGGGAGGAGATTGCTAGGTGTTGCACAGGGTGCTGGGCAATAGAACTGCACTACATCTGCTTATAATTCTGCTTGTGTGTTGCTGGATCCAAACATGTATCTGTATTCTTTGTGCTGGGCCTCAAAATAATGTCTTTACTTGTATATAAGCTGCTTGTCTAAGTTTAAAAGGCCCATATTTCTCAAAGCATTAACAGGGAATTTGAGGATGGTTATCTTGATAACATCACAAATTGAGGCACTGACTGATGAAGAAATAAAGTTCCAAATAACAAGGTATGATATGACTTCATTCTTCAACATCTGTCCTAGTTTTTTGGTGAGCACAAACTAAGCTCATTCTGTGCCCCATACCTTAAGATCTCACTGACTTAAAGCACAACTTCTTATATTTAATTTGGTTATGTTTTGTTGAATCCATCCTTGATGAACCTAAAGGTGTGTTTATGACAAACTTATACCCTTTACAGTGCAATCCTGTGTGTGTGTGCGGGGGGGGGAGGTAGTTGTGCCGGGGTGGTATAGCCATGATGCAACCGGGCTGCCTCCTAAGCAATTTTGGTACCTCCCTCAGTATTGCACTGTAATCTGCTGGGTTCCAAATGTGTGCACTATTTTAAAAACATCTTATCTCTAAGCCTTGGGGCGTTTTCCCACTTACCTTCTGCCCCGCGCTACTGTAGGCAAGTAGTGCGGGGTCCCCCGGCACTCCCCACTACAGGGGCGGCGACAATGCAGCCGCCTTGACACTGCCGCTGTCGTGCCCCCTCAGCGCACGTTATTCCTGCCGCTCTTCCAAACGGCGCCTTTGGATGACCCTGCGCAGAGCATACGGGGTTGTAGGGAACTGAGAGCAGCGCAGGGCATACGAGGGTTGTGGCAAGTGGGGAAACACCCTTGGACAAGCTTGAAGAGTTTTAAATGTTTCCTCTTCAAGGAGACTTATTAGGCAAAAACTTGAGAACTGGTATAGGATAATATTCACAGTATTTATTTATTAAAACATTTATATCCCTCTTCTCTTGATTTAAAGTGGCATACAATATTATCTTGTCATATAGATGCTAGCTGAAATTAATAATAAATTTATTTCAGTGTGCATATTAGTATCTATTTTTTCCTTTACAATGAGTATGTTAATACAAGGCCGTTTTAAAGTCTTAGTTTACAATATAACTAAGCAGGTAAATGAATTCCACAATGCTTTTAAAAAGCTTCTCAAGCAGAGATGTTTGCTTCTTTTTAGAAATATATCACTGTCTATGAAATGTGTTAATGCTTTTCATTAGGTTCACTTTACTGAATGGCATTCTTTGATGTTTGAAATTGGAATGAGTTGTTAGAAACAGTCAGAAACTCATGGGTGAAAAGCAGGGTTTTCTTTAGCCCTTTTGCGTTCTTTTTGTTTCTATTCATACTTTGTGAATATTCATTTTCTCTGCTGGCATAATAGTCTCTTTCTTGGATTTTAATATGATGTGCATTTCACATCCCCATATGCACATGTAATGTTAATATTATGTACATATAATGTATGTGTGTCATGCTGATTTATCAATACACAAATCATGTTAAAAACTGCACTTTTTATAAGACAAATTCAGCAAACAGAAATAGAAAAATGTGCAAAAATAAGGTGTTTTAATTTCACAAAGGAACAGGGAAAAAAAACCACTGAGCAGTACTTGTTAAGTTTATAACATGTGATGGTGTCCCTGGCTTTCTTTTAATTGTTGCCACCTGATTGCACACTATATTCATATGACAATTTTAGATAAAGATTAGTCTTCAGTATCTAGGTTTCTGTAAATTTTATTGAATTAACTGTAATAAGTATTAAACATCTCAACATAGGCAGAAAAAGATTCCAATTTGTACATATTCTATGTAATGCTGTCTCCTGAAAACAAAATGATGTTGTAATAGATGCATAAGAGTAGCTTGGCATGAATATATTATGTTCTCAGAACTGCTGTCAAGTTGCTGCCATATATTTATCTGATTGTGGAGCTGTCGATTCTGCTGTTTGCATTGGATGAGCTTCAAGGTCAAAAAGAACATTTTTTATCTCGAGTCACGCCCCCCCCCCACTTGATTAAAAATAAAACACCTGGTCTTGACAGAGCCCAGATGGGCAACCAATTCATCTTTTAAAATGAGAATGGTCTTAAATGTCAGTACATGATTCAAACTTAACTGAACTTTAACATTTAGAAGAGATAAGATTACTTTCCTCATAGTAAGATATTGAGAAGTTTCAGCCCCCGCCCCCACATTACTGTATACCTGGGAGTTTCCCAAATAGCTTCTAAATACTTTCCATGATTCCAGTCCCTTTCCAATTTCCATTTATGCCACCATGACAGCTAATTACTTCTGGTAATGGATATATAGAAACAATATCTTAGCTGAAAATAAAAAGGGGACCTTAAAATATTTTATCTTTGTCCCTGAGTGGTTTTTAATCTGTATACACTGTACTTTCTCAAGAAGTGGGTGAGTAACACATTGAATAATAAAGAATATTATCTTGGTCTTACAGCATTGGTTTCTACATTTGTAACTCCATTTTTTGCATCTTTGATATGTCCGATTTTCTTTGTATTTTTTATTTTGTTCCTAATGTTGTAATTCTAGTCCTATTGAATAATAAGAAGAAAAAGAGTTGGATTTATATCCCCCCTTTCTCTCCTGCAAGGAGATTCAAAGGGGCTCACAAACTGCTTTCCCTTCCCCCCTCACAACAAACACCCTGTGAGGTAGGTGGGGCTGAGAGAGCTCAGAAGAACTGTGACTAGGTCACCCAACCCAAGGTCACCCAGCTGGTGTGTGTTGGAGTGTACAGGCTAATCTGAATTCTGAATTCCTTTTGAGGTCAGTAAAATGAGTATCCAGCTTGCTGAGGGTAAAGTGTTGAGGACTGGGAAAAGCAATGCAAATCACTCCATAAACACAGTCTGCCTAGTAAACATTGGGATGTGAGCTCACCCCAAGGGTCAGTAAAGTAGTTTCCTGTGCAAGTACTAGGTCATTACTGACCTATGGGATGATGTCACATGACAATATTTTCTTGGACTTTTGTTTATGGGATGGCTTTCCATTGCTTTCCCAGTCATCTACACTTTGCCCCCATCAAGCTGTGTACTCATTTTACCTGGAAGGATGGAAGGCTGAGTCAACGGGCCTTTCCCCACTTTTCCTGCTGCTGCTGTCGCTGCGCACTGCTCTCAGCGCGTGGCATCCCTGATGTGCGTCTGGGCGTCCCCATGACCCCGCGGGGTCATCAAAAGGCGCCGTTTTCGCCAGCACCAGGGATGCCACACGCTGAGGGTGCGTGAGAGCGGCAGCATTGGGGCGGCTGCGCTGTTGCTGCCCCTGACGTGGGGAGTGCAGTGGGACCCCACGCTACTTGCGGAGAGTAGCACGGGGCTTAAGGTAAGTGGGGAAAGGGCCAACCTTGAGCTGGTTACCTGAAACTGACTTCCATCAAAATCAAACTCAGGCTTACCTTTAGCTTTACTTAAACACATTTTATTGCTGGCACTTTTCTTACTCTTATACTTTGTTTACCATTGAATTTTTGCAAACAATACCAAAGTTGATGGAGGGATTTGGACCTGTAGCAAAGACATACAGCAAATGGCACAAGTTCCTGGCAGTCTTGATCTCCTCTTTGTCGTCTAAAGAAATGGTAGTTGGAGGGGAGAGGGGAGTGCTTTTGCACATGAGGAGGTTTTGTTGGTACTTTGTTTGCTAACCCTTTGCACCAATGCTTCAGAAAAAAGAAAAAGCTTAGAAAACAAAAAAATGTATAAAGCACATGAAGTTACACGTCTGATTTAAATACAATTTTCAAGTTAAGGTATTTTAATAGAGGGCCAGCAGTAACATTTAAAGCAGGATTTGCTACATTTGATGCTGATTTCAAGATGGCACAGTTTTTGTCACAGAACATGGATTGTTTGGAGCTGTTGAAAAGATTTACCGGGGCCATCAAATTTAATTCATTTTTTAGTAATTTAGACACAGACATAATTTAGACAGAAACATAATTCCTGTTAGCCATGGGGATGAGTGGATTGCATGTTCCTTAGGTGGTTCTGGGAACATGTCTAAAAAGAGTGTCATAATGTGACACGGTTTTCAGTGTCTTCTCATCTCTTTTCCAATTTATTGCCTACTTCTTGCAGGGTGTAGACCTTGAACATGAAAGTGTCATGTCAATGGGTTCACAAACCTATACACTTTTTTTTAAAAAAAATCTTTTAAAGTTTGCTTATAGCTCATGAATTCAAATTCCTCTTCTTTAATTATTATTTTTTAATCAAAACCCACTTGTTGGATTGACCTTTGTTCATTTTTAAATACCCTTTAAAATGCTTTTCTGCCTTTTGAGCACTTGTCAGTTTTTAGCTAGTACATTTCTGATTATGTCCTGGAATATATAATTGGGTCAGCTACTGAATAATTAATGAATTAAATCTATTAAAATTCATGTTCTTAGGTGAGAGACTATATTATAAGGGATTCTCTTCACAATTAACTCCCATTGAGAAATATCGGCTAACGTTCTAAGTCGTCTATTTAAGAAAGTAATGACTAGTCTCCTGCCCCTCTCAAAAAGCAACAGTAGCTGCTCGCTGACTAGTCAAAGTCTTCTTAAAGTATATTGAGGATAAAATTATCCTTATCAAAGGCATGTAGGAAATAAATCATGGGATAAGTTCTCTTATACATTGGAAGTTAGTTAAAATCAGGAAGCATAGCAGAGGAATAAATGGGTAGTTTTCACAGTAGAAGAACATAAATAGGCGAGGGCCTGGCTATTTATGTTGGAAGCAGGCCTAGTTCATGTTTTTTCATTAATGCTCTGGAAACAGCAAAGTAACATCATTTGGATACTTATCCACATTATTTAGGAAGCTCAAATATTTCACATTAATGGCAACATGCTTTAGGAATGTGCACTATTCTTTCATTTGGGTTTAATAGTTCCAGAAATTTTCAAAAAAACTGAAAAAAGCCAAATTCTCATATTGGCTATTTTTGGAAATTTTATCTTTTTTTGGTCTATTAAACCTAAACTCCCCAAATTTGAGCTGCCTCTAAATTCCATGTGGGCTTGGAGGCAGCAGGTGGCACAAAGTTGAATACTGGACTCTAGATTACCCCCACCCACCCCAAATACAAATGTGTCAAATGCACACCCCTCATAAGATTTCCTTTAAACCAAGTAGTGAACTCTCTTTCTGCCTGGAGCCTTGATTACTTTCCAAAGCCTTAGCTAACTACTGTTGAGAAATATTAGTAGACAATTCTGAGTCACCAGCACCACAAAGCAATTGTCAGCTGGTAGAGCTGCAGGTTTTTTTCCTTTTTGTAAGTTATTTTTAATCACAAATCATACACAATAGATTTAAAATCACCAATTTCTTCATCAGAGTTTTTCCATAAGTGGGACATTTTGGGGGGGGGGGGCGGCTTCAATTTCACTGTGCAGTTTAAAAGCACCTGTATGATTACTAATGTTCAAACTAAGGCCCCTTCCGCACATGCAAAATAATGCGTTTTCAAACCACTTTCACAACTGTTTGCAAGTGGATTTTGCCATTCTGCACAGCTTCAAAGAGTACTGAAAGCAGTTTGAAAGTGCATTATTCTGCATGTGCGGAATGACCCTCAGTAAGGAAAGTCCAGACTCTTCTATATCTCTGATCATGGTATGAGGTTACTATTCCTGAGAGACTCATGGGGGAGATACAGTTTGGCAACATCCACGTATTATCTCATAAGATCTGTTTAGAGCACCACAAACTTCTGAAGATAATTTATAAAATGAACATGGTGTTTTATTTTGATTTGATTTGATACCCAACTCTCCTCAGCTGAAGCCAGGCTTAGGGCAGCTAACATGTAATTTACACCATAGTCAGAAAACAATTTAACCATGAAATAATTTAGGCATTAAAACATTCCAATATTTAAAACATTCACAGGTTATGATTTAAAATATCAAGAACTCTCACTGCCCATATTATAGATCCCCAATCTTACTATTATAATTTTCTTGTTAGGGTGAGAAAGGAGGGAGGATACAAAATTAATGGCCCCAAATGCAGGCTCTGAAAATTTCTCTGCCACAATAAGCTTTTCTCAACAACGACATCTTCAATATTGTGGTTTCTAACACAAGAAAGTTTGTACCATACCAAAATGCTCACAAGTATTTTAGCCATTTGTCCTTCCTAGCCTTTATTCACAAAAGACCTTATGGCTGATGTGCGGAGGCTTGCTTATTTTAATAATACCACACATTCAGTTTCTTTTGGCATGAACTTTGGCGTGAACTGCAGCCTGCTTTATTAAACAAATGTAGGAAGCTGGGTGAGCATAAGGGGCACATCCTAGCTGCTGCCTTATGCACTGTCCCCAATCCGAGTGTTGGGGAATTGGAATAGCAAGTTACAAGGTGTCACCTGAGTGCCAGATGACACCTCTTCCTGCCAGGGGTAGCAGGCTCCTTAGCAGAGCCTCCGCGGCTTGTGTTACGGAGCCCTCCCCACCCCTAGACCTCTTATTGAGGCCCCCAACTGAGGGGAGGTCCGGTGGGCAAGCTCAGCCTCCCCACAAAGGATGTGCCCATATGCCCAGACCTGCTAAGGCTGTGACAAAACAATTAAATACAACAAATAAACTCAACCAGCCCCACTCAAAAAGGTGGGAGAGTGGGTACCACTCACTCAGCAGCCTCGTAAGAGGCCGGGGCCTTGCTGGCACTGCCTTATATAGGCACATCTTGCCCCCCTTGTCATATGATGTGTCCTTATCACGTGACGTCTGGCCCGGGGCCCCACATGCCCAGTGAACCAGGCCTGGCCTTGCTTGCCCCTTTCCAGCCACAATGGAAGTCCTGGGGTTGTGTTTTCCAGAACACTGGCAGCAGGTAGTGATAGACAGTTTGGGGTAGAAATGTGAGGACTTTCCATCCAAGAGAGGTTTGAGCTGTTACAGATTTTGATCTGATTTCTGACTTTGATTGATGAGCAGAGTGTAATGTCGGTTAAAGGGTGCTAGACTACAGCACTGTGAAAAAGTTGACTTTGAACATGAATTCTATGACACCATTACAGCTAACATTTGAAGGCTTTGCTCTTCTGACTGTGAAATAGCTGAGGAAAAGGCCAACCATAGATTTAATTTATCATCTCACTAATTCCTTCTTCCTCCCTCCTCCTCAACTGTACAATTACAGTTTTACAAAACATATACTTTTCCTTTATAAAGGGGACTCATAGCAGTAGTACATGAAGCCCAAACAATAAATTATCCTTGTTTTGAAAGCATTATCATGTTTCTCTCATCTACCCTCTGATTGCTTCACTCTCTTTCTTACATCATTCTATACATATTACTAGTATAGTCTCCCAGTTATGAAATGGAGAAAGGCATCTCTTGATCTTCAGTATGTACATGACATTTGAATTAAATATTCCACACAAATTGGGTTTCCAATGGTCCACTCATAAGAACTACTATCTGATAAGAGTTTAGGTTATTGAAAAGATCAGAGTTCCCACAACCCTGAGACAATGCAAAAAACCTTTCACAAAAATTATGCTGTCATGGAAATGAGTTTGCTCTAAGATGTTGGCACACTTCTTAGTTTTGGAGTATATGGCAGACTCTAACCACTTTTTGTACAGAAAACAGTCTTTGTACAAAGACTGAGAGGATCACGGGTACATCATGGGTATACGTTTTTGCATCTGTGTCGTGGAGAGAAACACATCAGACCATGACATACTTCTAAAGTTGCCTACTATAGATGTGGACAAAATATTAGGAGCAAGAACTACCAGACCTCAGTCACGTAACCTGGAAAATTCATAACAGGCAGATACCATATTGCCATCTCCAAAGGTGAAAGAATTGGGCCATGAATTTCTTGCAACAGTAATTAAGAACTACATGATAAAATCAGTTTAACTATTAAAGCTGTCGAATTTTTTAAATAGTTGGATGAAAAACTGCCCTAGTGAAACAGATCTAGATCTATCTAACACAGCTTTCTGTTTCTATGAGCTTCCAACTATTTCTGTTTCTATGAGCTTCCAAGCAGGACGTAAAGCAGAAGTGCTGTCACAGTCTTCATTGTTCAGAGAGATAGTAGCACGTATCACACCATAAAGTTCCAAAGATTTGAAGACACACAAATCTTTAGACAGTGGAGGTGTTAGTGATTTTTGCTAATTCTCCCTCACACCCAGTAGTGGGATTCAAATAATTTGACAACCAGTTCCGATGGTGGGATTCAAGTAATTTAACAACTTTGTTTGTTTACAAGCACCATTTTAACAACCGGTTCTGCCGAAGTGGTACAAACCTGCTGAATCCCACCATTGCTCACACTGCGGCCCCACCCTTTGCCACCAATACATTTCCTGAGTACCTGCTGACTCTTGAGATCAAAATTTGGTGCCCTCTTTAAGCCTCAAAGCTTTGAAACACTGGCTTTCCATTGTCTACCCTCTTTACTTACCCAGTCTGGAGAAGGAAGCTGTACTATTGGCTAAGGCAGTACAGAGGGTGATCTAAATATATGAAAGGTCTTTGGAACTTCATGTTTTCTTACATTGTTTCTGCATGGCCAAATAACAACATCCTAGGGATGGGAAAAAACGTCGTCCCTATGGTGCTGTGCATTGCAGCAGCCCCATCCTCACCCCCCCAAGCGACGCGAAGATGCCGCTTTTAAACCTCACTCATTGAGTGAGATTTTTGAAAAGTGGTGTCTTCCCACTGGCATGGTGCGAGCCACACTGGCATGAAGATGCCACTTTTGGCCCCTCCAGTGTCTGAAAGGGACTTACCTTGCGTTCCTCTGCAGCTCCGGGTGGCTGGAATGACATGCCCACTCTTCCCTGTGACCCCCGAGGGTTGGAGGGCAGAATGGGCATGTCTTCCTAGCTGCCTGGAGCTGCCGAGGAACACAAAGTATGTCCCTCACAGACACCCTGGACGGCTCCGTGCGGAACTGCCCCTACAGGCAGCAGCGGTGTCAGGACTGCCCGCATTGGACCATGCAAATGGTCCTGGTGCTCCACCGGCTTCATCAAAGCTGGTGGGAAGCCGCTGCCTCTGGCCGTGTGGAAACAGCCTTAGTGTCAGGAAACTATGGTGATTTTTTGATCACATCAACACCTATAGGAAAAGGTGTATGGACTCAGGCATCTTGGGTATGCCATATCTCTCAGAGTCCCTTTCAGGTGACTGAGATATTAATATCCAGGCAGCCAGGAGGAAAGCTTTTCAGATGTTTCTCTTTGTTGGTGCTACCTCTATGCTAGGGGAGTAAAAAGGAAAGAGTTGGCTGGGATTGGATTCTGATCTGAGTTAGACAAACATTCTGTTGAGCAGGAAAGGGGCACTTGAGTCAGAACACAGCTATTATGAGCTGAGCAAAAGCATATTCCAAACTTCTGAATTTTAGCCACTTTATTATATGCAACACAAAATTTTATATTTCCATGGTGGCTCTCAGGGCTTTAGTAGAGGCTTTGTTCCTATTGATCTTAGTAACTTTGCCCTTCTGCCAGGGCACCAGAAAAGTACCATAACAAGAAACAAGATGTTGCTTGGTGTGGGATTGTGCTCTGTACCTCTTTCTCTGTTCCTCAGTTTGGAGAACTCATTGCCTAGCTTTGTTGTCACTGAGAATATATCAATGTACTGAGGCACAAGGAGGAGTTTTGCTTCAGGACAGACTGAATCTTGACTGCTGGTTATGATTCCTTTTAGCACATAGATTTGTTCATTTGTTTAGCGCAGGGGAAGCTACTTGATCTGTGCATACATTTTTGCTGTGTGTCTGTTTTCTCTTATTAGAACAGTGTGGTTTTGATTGTGGTTTTCAATTTTCCTGGCTGTGTGGTCCCTTTTTCTGAGTCAGTGTTAGTCCAAAGTGTCTTTTGAGTCCTTCCCGCACTTCTGTGTGTCCCATTGCTAATAGCTTTATGGTTAAAAATATGATCAAACCAAACCCATTAAAATGTAATTTTCTTACCACAGATTGTTGGAAATTGGCACCCCAAATCTAAATGCAATGGGTTGAAAAGAACTCCCACAGATTCAATGCAAGTTGGTTGCTTCCTAATACAGAAAAAGTTAGCCAAAGAAATCAAGGATGATTCAACCTGATTAATACACATACATATGTCTGTTCTTATTTAGTTATTTGTTTTAAAATGGAAACCAAAATGCCACCAACCAAGTTCTTTTCCCACTGTTCTCTGTTCTCCCGAAAAACAGATTGCTGCTTTGTTTTCTTCCCACTAGCTGTATCCCATATTTCTACATTTATTGTATTTTTCCTCATACACATAGTATTTGATGATCTTCTTCCCTATGTTGACAAGTTGCTTTGCAATACACCTTTGAATCTATTAAGATATCCCCCACAGAGCTCTAAACTAGTGGCCAAGATCTAAAGGGCAAACATTTACTGAAAGAAGAACAGAATTCAAAGCAATTAAGGTAAAATCTTATTGCTTGCTACAAATGTTCAGGGCTCAATCCAGTGGGAAACTATCCTGTGCAAATTACACCAAAATGAATATTACTGTGCTACAGTGCAGTTGCTGTTCATTTCACTGAATAGAACTTGTACAGTAGAACTTTCAAGTGGGCAATATTTTCCATAAGGTATTGCAGGGGAGTGAACAAAATGCCCAGAAAACAAAATAAGAACATTTTTTCACATTTACTGTTTTATCAGAAATGAACCCAAACACACATTTCTTCTGCTCCTTGAGCAAAATAACAAATTGCATGAAAGACAGACAATGAAAGAAAGAGTGGGGTCAAGAGAGTAATCAAATGCATGAATATTCTACCTTCCATGGCTGACTAAGAATGGCCTTGTCTCTAGACCCAACTGTAGCCACAGTACCATGAATGCCAGCCTTACTTCCCCAGGAACCACTGCTGAGGGAACCAAAGACACTGGGGCTGTAGAAGGTGATCCTGCTCTCAACCCCTTCACTGCTGGAAAGATGAGCCATCCCAGGCCAAGTGTTGCCAACAACATAAGTACTGGGTCTGCAACATGGAGCCCACACCACTACTGCCCTCAATCTCAGAGCAGCTCTGACACTAAGAACTGCAGTGGTTCAGGGATGCAGGAGCTGAAGAAAAGGTAGGGCGGGAGTTTGCCTTGTCACCAAGTCCTGCAATGGAGCTGGCCTCAGCATCAGCCAGCACCTGCAACAACCTTCTGTTGCTTGCTGATGACGTGTTATAAGAGAGGCAAGAAGAAAGAATCTTCTTGGAGTGGCCAGAGCTACTTTGAGGGGGGCAAGCTTGGCTAGAGGGGTAGGAATAAGAGGAGGGAGTCATATCCGAGCTGAGCCAGACCAAGGCTCAGTGGGGGGAGTGGGAAATAGAAAGGAAGAGGGAGGTGGGAAAGAACTGACAAAGCAAATAGGAAGGTGCCACCTACAGGATGAGGGATTGGTCCAGGCACAACTAAAGGGCCAGAGCTTTGGGGAAGGTTATAGAGGAAGGGTTCCAAGATCTGGCTGAGGAGAAAGATGCTGAGCTTGAAGAGAAGGTTGAATGCTCCTTGTGGGGATTGGAGGGACAAGAGGTGCTACAACCTCATCCTTCCTGCCATTTGCTGAGGTCTGAGGAGGCTCCAATGAGTAGGCTAAGATAGCAGAAGACAGAGGAGCTGTGATTGCCAAGAAGGGCAATCACAATAACCATCCTTCAATATGGTCTAAGAAATATTTTAATTTTCAAAAAGCTTTCCAACTTCTTCTTACCAGCTCTTGGACACTGCCCATGTGTACTTAGGCATGTGTACTGCCCATGAGTACTTAGGCAAACCAATCCAATGTCCCTCTCAAGTAGTTTTATCTGACTTTTCCTTCCTTGTTCCCCAGGAATGAGCTGACAGTTGTAAAAGTGGCATTCAAAGAACCAAATCAAACTTTGTTTGCAGTATCTCTTCACTGTCAAATACCTCATGCAATCAATTCAATGATATATTTGCAGTTGCAAATGAGTAGCCTTAGGACCTTTACCAACCTACAACAAAATCTACAAATGAGGACTGGGAATGGATGTGGGAAAATGTGCATGTTCAGATTTTTGCCATCTAAACTTGAATGTCTGAAAAAAGTGAAGTATTTAATATTTAACTATGCTGTGAACAAATGATGAGACAAATGTCTAGAAAGCAATTATACCAGCTAATCTCTTGCTTTCTCTATCATTTGATGACATAAAGTCTGTCCCATTTTCCCCAGACCTGCACTGTTACTCAGCTATGCTTTCAGACAGTAGCTCTGTTGGTCATTTTTTGTCTCTGCATGCCCAGATCCACCATGAGCTTTTATTTCCAGTCTTTCCCCTTCCCTTAGTGTGCCATATGATGACAACTGAGTATGCAAACAGATATATGTGGCAGAGTCAAGAGTTATGGCTACTAATATCACAAACTCCTGAAGAATTCCTAAAGCAGCAGGGAAAGCACCACTCCTATGAAGTTCTGAGAAGAAGGATCATTTGAGGGCATTACTTCCAAAGAATGAAGTTGGAGGTTATCACCTTTCAGATATGAATAGGACAGTAAATATAATACATATTTCCAGTGCTATTCTAGAAATAGTGTTTGTGTGGGAGGTTGCCAGCATTTGGAAAACATTGGCTGTTTCTGCACAGCCACGCTTGGGGGTGCGTCGGTGTATACAACGCCGACGCACCCCCCAGGACCATTCACACGAATGGTCCCGGTAGGGGCAGGGAAGATGGCACAGCACTGTGCCATCACCCGAATGATGTACCTTCCCTGCGACCTTCTGGCGCGTTGCCCAGGCCAGGCCATGGGACACGCCCCGCTGCCCTGTGCGACAGCTCTGGAGTTGCAGGGCAGGGGGGGCGTGTCCCCAGGCCTGGGCAATGTGCCGGAAGGTTGCAGGGAAGGTATGTCATTCAAGAAAGGGGGGATAGCGCCTTCCAGCTCCTGCCATTTGTACGGCAGTGGCTGGAAGCCGCTGTTTTCAGAAAACCTCGCTCGGGGAGCGATGTTGGGAAACAATGGCTTCGCGCTGCTGGGGGGGAGCGAAGGCGGCACTGCTGCGATGGAGCTGCGCCTCCCATGCGAACAGCTCCCTAGGGATGGCGTTTTTGCCGTCCCTAGGGCGCTGTTATTGACCCATGCGGAAAGGGCCATTGTTTACTTTTTCATCAAAATTTCACCCAATTTTGCTGACATTAGAGGCAAGGAGACTATTGGCAATAAAGAGGAGCTTATGTGGGTGGGATAACTGGTAAATTACTCATTTGGCCTCCTTGATACACTTAGACTGGTGACACTGCAAAAGTTACTAGACCAAACATACAGATTATAAGACCATTGAGAAACAATATATCAAGGAAGGCTAGTGTGGTCATTCTTGCGTAGGATGCAGACAGCACTGCGTGGACCAACTCAACCCACATTATCAACTCCTCATTTTGGTCATGTGAACTGGCTTTAAATCTTGTCAAAAGTGATGGATAAATTGTGAGGGTGATATTAACAGGAGTCAACAGAGACCACTAGTGGCATTTTCCATCCTAGTTGGTTGCAGTCAAATGAAACAAGTCACTTTACAAAATCAATAAAATGCTAAAACTTTAGGTTCTGTGCAAAGAAGTATGAGTCTTGTTGCTGTAATCGGTTCTGCTGGCCATATGCTAATAGATCTTATGCAAGAGCTAGATTGGCTCTTGTCTGATAGCTTCATCTACACTTGAGATTCATCTCAAGCTCAAAATAGAGTTCAAATTTTCTCCTTTTCTGCTGGCAGAGATGATGAACTTGCTTTTGAAGTAATGTGAATTCCAAGCAGGGACTACCAGCTGCAGTACATTTCATCTGATTTCGTACTTTCTGATTAAAGTACTGTGGTTGCCATAAGAGCTGCATTGTGTGAGGCCGGTTTTCCTTGCAAGGCCAGTTAGATCGCACGCCGCCAAGAGTTCCTGGTGGCATGAAGCGCTAATAGCTCCTGTTCCGCATGAACGGGTGAAGCGGAGGCCGGCAGACGGCAGGCGGCTCTGCACGGAGCCGCCTCTTCCCCCGTCCCCGCCCCACTCACGGTGTCCTCGTCGTCGCCTGCTGGGCGTCACAGCCCCGCCCACGCTGCCCTCCGACCCCTGGAGGTCCGAGGAGGGGCAGCGTATGAAAGCTGGCAAGGCTGGGAGTACGATATTAATGACAGCGAGGAGCGAACGCGTATCTGGACGGAGACAGCCGGTTGGCGCTGCCCGCGCTATCGCGCTGGAAGACGCCTTCCCTCAACAACAACCCTTTAAAGGGTTGTTGTTTGCGGCACCAAGCGCCGCCCACAGGGAAGCGCGCCAGTCAGAGCCGCCGCTACTGCGTTCACCTCTGTCGCGAATGAAGCTGACCTGGGGGCGGTGTTTTACAGCCTCAGACACCGTCGTTATCAGGCGATAGCAGGAAGCGGCCTGAGATCATAATGGAGTTCTCTATTGTGTTACTCCTCTTTAACAACTAAAATGAGAACAGATGGGCTGTTAGAAGATAGATTTTAAAATGTATGCTAAAAAGAAACCAGGATTAGCAATGGAACAAAGATTTCAAGGGCCCACATTGCTGATGGAAATTAATCATTTTACAAGAAAGGTAATAACCCATTTTTAGTAATAAGCAAATACTAAGTTGGGAATAATTGTCAAATAGTTTATTTTCATACTTGTAAACCTGTAATACACTCAGTTCAAGTTCATGCTTTTTCCTTCTTATTAAATTTCTCAAATATTTATCTCAAATATTTGCTAATAGACGTTGTAAGAACAAACATACAAATTCTCCCTGAATTTGGTCCTGTCGACAAAAAAGTATTTTGCCATTAAAACAAATGCTGAGACCTGTGGCTATGCTAGAGCTTCTTATAAAGGTTTCAAATCATAAGCAGATGGTTCAGAAGTAGTATTCCTCTTTTTAGTGTCTCAGCACATTCTCTTAACAATAATTTATATTTATAAGCTGCTGAAATGTCTCTATAAAATATGTACAGTGTAGCTCTTAGCATATTGTACTTTTATATAAAGGTCTCCCAAAATATTAATAGTTTCTGATTAAAATTAGCTCCAATATTCTACCCAGTTCTCCCAACAGTTGGACAAATTCTGAGGTGACAGAAGCAGAACCTGGATGAGACTGTACTGCTCTAGGGCTAAGATTATGGAGACAGGAAGAAGAGGTCTGATTCTCAAGACAGGGCAGAAAAAAACATTAGTGTTTATTGCAGTGGTATCCTTGAAGCCTTTACTCTTCCATGATTGCCTTGTACCAGGTTAATCAGCATACTAGGATATATACTTGTAAGAAATCAAAACATATGCTCTGTCCATGTCACTGGATGATGCACTCTTCAAATGACTTTTGGAGGGGTATAAAAGTACATCTCAACCTAGATGATCTTTTAATATACTACATATTTATTATTAACACATTATAAAATTCCTAATGACAGGAGTTTTGCTAATATCATTTGGCACATTGACTGTATACATCCATGCACTTTCATGTATAGTGGGAAGACACACACAAAAAAACCCATTGCTTAGGCCTAATGGTGTCCCTTTACATGTGGTCACACTGTTTGTGTGGGAAAATATTATGCCCCATATGTTTTACATTGAGGCAAAAGCCTCTTGCTGGATAAAATATACATCTTACATAGAAAATAGAATACACATCTCAAAATTGCAGTAAAAGTACACAGTACTTTCATACTGATGTTTTAGCACAGAGAAAATTGCCTTTTCTATCTTTAAAGCTGGGTGGGTTATTTTGTTTTAAGTTGAATATTATGCTAGCCTTGTACTTCATCGCAGTAGAAGGTGAAACAAGTAATAAAACTGTTTCATTTGAATGCCTATTATAAGGCATGAATGCAGACTACAGATACATTTGAATGTGCAAATAGCAACTGTGATTATAGATTTCTTTCTTAAATGCAATTGGCAAACATTTATTTTTACTTATTCAGCCACCACTCATTTTTAGTACATTTTCAGGATTTTGAATTAGACAGTTTTTCAGGCAGTTGGCTAGCAAACATACCAAGATATAAAAACCTCATACTTTATTTAGACATTCTACAGAAAAAATAGTCAGGTTGATGCCGACTCCTTTCCCCCTCAATTCACCTAAATGTTCATGAAGTCACTAAATACAAATATTCATCTTTAATTTTTTTAACCACCTCCTTGTTTACACAATGATTTAACAGTGGAGCAAAGACATCTTTTCAACAGTAATCTGGTGAATATTTCAAAGGAGGACTGATAATTTTTGCTTTTTAATTGCTCCAATATTTTAATATTTTTACATGAACTGCCTCAGAGACCTCAATCAGGTGGAACAGTGTCATACAATGTATAAAATAAATAAATAAATCACAGTTCCAGAGATTTTGGTGATGCAATTGACATCTGTGCATACAGAATGAAAGGCTATTGAGAAGGCTGTGGAGGTGGTAGAACCCTCCCACTGAATCTGCTGATTTCACTAGTATATTGGCAGAATCATGTGGAGTCTGAACTTATGGGTGAGCCTCACCTTCACGTATGTGCAATTATTGATTCATAAACATGTCAGCATGATATCTATAAGTGTCAGCTCCTTCTCTGTAATTTGGAACATTAGAAAAAATAGTGTCCCTGATCATGAGAAGGCAGCCTAGGTGTGTCTAATTCCTATTCATGTAAATGCTATATTAACAAGCTGATGATTGTGCATAGATGGGGGTTGAATAAGTGATGACTAAGTATCATCAAGTTTAAATAGACTATCAGTTGGCATCTTGCAAAAGTTGCAAATGAAGTTCAGTGTAGGTAAATATCAGATGATGTATACTGGCTGTTGTGGGTTTTCCTGGCTATATGGCCATAGTCTGGTAGTTTTTGTGCCTGTGCTATGGAGAGAAACACAACTCACTATGACATACCTCTGAAGTTGCCAGCCATATATGTAAGCAAAACCTTAGGAGCAAAAACTACCAGCCACATAGCCTGGAAAACCCACATATCCTGGAAAACCCAGATATCATATTGTCATCTCCAACGATGAAAGAAGTGTACCATGAAGTATTAGGGTTGCCAGGCCTCCTGCTATGGCAGAAGACCTCCTAGTGGCAACTGTCTCTTCCTATTGCTGGTTAGAGAATGCAAAGGAGAAAAATCCACACATATACAAGTACACAAAATCACCATCAGACCAACAGTATGACATCACTGCTGGGGAAAACCATAGAGTTGTTGCCAATTCCTAGAGAGGTATGATGCCACTTTTGGGTTTTCACCAGAAGTGATGTCATGATGTTGCTTTGTCCCATTCCTTCCCCTTCCCTCATCATCTGCTCATTGGTAGGTTGTGTCTGGCAATCCTGTGAGGTATATATTACTGGAATATTAGTAAACATCTGCATTGGGATACTATAGTTTACACTCAGTACACATAATTTTTTAACAGTCTGCTAAACCACATTCACAGTATGTTTTGCAAATAAGCTTTCTGCAGTAAAAATAGTTACAAGAGATATTGCTATAACTGTTAGGGCAGAAAGCAAAATGTAGAGATTTGCACAAATACATTCCAGTTGTTAAATGTGAAGTGTGGAAGGAGGGGCGGGGGAAGAAGGAGATTCAACATTTGGAAGACATTTGTTTTTATGTTTTGGAACACACAAAGTGCTGGGGCAGAAGAAAGCAGATACAGATTATCCAACACAGAAGAAAGCAGATACAGATTATCCAACACAGAAATCCAAGTTTTTTTCTCTTAGAAACACAGCATGTCTTTTTAACAACCTTCAACTTTGGCACCCAAAAAATTACAAATTAATCTGAATGGACATTAATCTGAATGGAAGCAAAGAATTCTTTCTGATGAATTGATATTGAAATTAAATGAATGTAATGGTACATAGATGGGGGGGGGATAAACCATTCGGATACATGCAGAGTTGCATTCTATAAAGTAACAATCTTGCAACAACAGGATTTGAAGAAATATTAACTAACCTTCCTGTAATAGAGACACTTTAAGATGTAAGAATTTACAGACAGCAGACAGGGCAGAAATACAAGAGGCAGAAACCCCCTATTCCATTTTCTAACAGCTGGAACAGTCTTTGTGTTTTGAAAGTCTTTTTGGAACCTATTTTTGTTTCTCACAGCTTTTCTTACCACCTTGTTTTACAATTAACAGAAAGCCTGCTCTACTTAACATAGCCTCTCACATGAGATTGATGTAAGTGTTGCTGGAACTAAAAACATACAGGTGTACACCCATCAAACCATGTTTCCATGTTCTATTTATTTTCAGTTTTTTTAAGTAGTGTGAGACATGAAAATAGGCCTAAAATTGTATTTGATATTAAAGAATAAGGGATTTATATAACCAGAGATTCAAGAGGGTTTTCTCTGTAAGCCAACTGGTCATGCAGGCAAGAAAAGATCATATCACTAAGAAAGATCATGTCACTAAGGGCTAAAGATGTGACAGAAGGCATATCTTATAGACCTGTTAGGCATAACTAGTTATATAAGATGGGCTACATGAATAAACACAGAAATGAAAAGATCAAAGGTTAAGAAGAGAGATTAATCTGATCAGATAATTGAAAATGTGTTTTTGTATATTTTAATGAACACTGAAATGATAGTGAAATATATGAAAAGTATATATATAACATGTATTCTACTAGAATCACATATTATAATTGTAAAAATATTTTTAACCTTTTAAAGTGAATAAGTTGTATGTGAAATATTCCTTGGGAATAACTCACCCTTAGAAATGTTGGGAACTGTTTATCTTGATTGAAAACCAGAAAGACCGAATTTAGTTTATTGCCCTGCCTATGGGAGGGACAAACAAGCCAAAAAGCAGAGGAAATTTACAGCTTTTGTGTAAGGAGAAATGGTCATAGTCATTTTGATTTTAAGGAAGAAAGCATATGTGGGAGAAAAATAATTATACAGAATATATATGCAGGCATGGTTATGAATTATGACGTGTGTATCCTTTGTACCTATAAAAGATGAAGGTGTTTGTCTGGTTGGGTGTGACTCTTGAGCACTCTGTGAAATATCTAATGTTTAAAGCCTGATTTTGGTATTATTTTCCTTACCAGTCTTTATAAAAGTAATTGATCAGGGCAAGATATGGGGTCTGGCCTGACAGTAGAAAGTTTCCAGTGTGAAATGTGTCACTGGATTGGCTTCCCCTTGAAAAAAATATTGTATAAGTCTATATTTAAAAAAGAAAAGGATTACAGTCCTACTTCCTACATCATGACTTTCCACATCACAGTTTTGAGTGACTGCGGATGGACAGTCCCTCTCTCCCACCCCAACCCCCCACAACTGGAGCTGCACTTACCTAGGAGCCTGGGACAGGGGAAAGGCCAAAGAGGTGGCAGGGCTGCCAACAGGAGGCATAAAGAGAAAGGAAGGGCAAGAGAGAGGAAGAAAGAGTCAGAGGCTGTTTCTGCACGGCCAGTGGCTTCCCACCGGCTATGATGAATCCGGTGGAGCATCGGAACTGTTCGCATGGTCCCATGCAGGGAGTCCTGACGATGCCTGTGAGGGACTTACCTTGCATTCCTCTACAGCTCCGGGCAGCTTGGGAGGACACGCCCACACTGCCCTCCGACCCTTGGGGGTTCACAGGGCAGCATGGGTGTGTTGTTCCAGCTGCCTGGAGCTGCAGAGGAACACAAGGAAAGTCCTTCACAGACACTGGAGTTCACACCGCGCCAGCGGGAAGATACCGCTTTTCAAAAACCTTGCTCAACGAGCGAGGTTTAAAAGTGGCGTCTTTGTGCTATTTGGGGGGGGGGTGAGGACAGCGCTGCTGCATTGCACTGCTCCTGTGCAAACAGCACCCTAGGGACAGCATTTTTCCGTCCCTAGGGTGCTGTTATTTCGCCGTGTGGAAACAGCCAAAGGGGAGGGAGGAAGAGCCCAACTCTTGGGGCAGGGCTTGCCCTGGAGTTGGGAAAATTTAACTTGGTTTTTGCACATTGTGGCAAGGAGATGCGCTCCTAACCCCCATGAATCAGGAGAGAGAACTGTTAATTAATAAGGTCCTGATTGTCATAAATGAATTTACATTGATATCAGCTAGTCACATTAGAATGTAAAGTTGATATGTTGGCAATAGGATTGGAATTTAACATAACCTATAACTAAGTTTAGGTCATTTAAAACCAGCTGTGTGGTGGGAATGTAGGAATCCTGAATTTGGAGTAGATACCAGCATGATTGTACTAGATCAGGGGTCCCCAACCTTTTTGAACCTGTGGACACATTTACAATTTTGACACTGTGCAGTGACAAAATGGCTGCCCAAAAATGGCTACCAAAAGAGGAAGAGCCAGCCACAAAATGATTGCCACAGCTTAACTTCATTAACACAGTGCAGATTTTGTGCTGTTGTAGCAGCTGCTGCCAAAGCAATGTATTTTTTTTGTAAAACCAATCAAATTACCAATAGTCATTTGGAAGCCTTGTTGGGCAAAAGCCCTACTTGACCCCACCACTTCCTAAAAACCCTTGGTCGGTTATTTTTGTATTACATCCATGACATGTTTAAAATGGAACACTTCTGCACACAAACCTTCCTGATGTCAAAAATTTTTTGGGAGTCATCTTTTTCGCAAAAAGCAATTAATCTATTGATGCAGATGCATCCCCGCCCCACCCTTATTGCTGATGCTCCTTCCGTGGTGATGAATGATAGCTTGTGAGGAGGCAAATTTATTTCTGTAGCATGGGTTTTGAAAGTTTGAAATACATTCTCACTTCTTTTTTATAATATTTGTATTAATTTGCTCAAATATAATTCAAGAACAGAAGAGAAAATATCGAAAGAAAAAAATACAGCTACCCATAAACCATATGTGTGTGTTTGTGTAAACTCTTAACACATTGGATCTTAAAATTACAACATTAATATCATTCAGAAAGAACATTACATATTTTTAAAATTTGTTACCTTCAAACACCAATAAGTATCTAGCAAGCAGTTAATTATGTTTTAATCAATAACAAATTAATATTCTCACTATTGTTATTATTCTTACGTAATAGTTTCAGCCTCAAATAAGAAATAAAGTTCCCATTTCTCATCAAACTCTTGTTTTGACCATTTAAATACAACCCCACTTCTTGTATGTCCTTTCAGAGGAAGCATTTGGAAAAGCTCTTCTTGGATATAAATATCACTGAACACCATCCTCACAATGACTAACTGCTGAGAAGGGTCTGTGGATTCATCCAGTTGGAGTGAAAGCCATATACATTTCTGCAAGTCAGTTAGCAACTGATATTCCAGGTCACTAGAAATGGCTTCAGTTTTTCTGGTCACTGTGTTTCCAGATAGCTGCAACATCTGGATTGCAGACATGATTTCACCTTTATCGTGAAAACCTTCAAAAAACCACTCACCAAACAGATTTCTGTCTTTTCACAAGCATGTTTGCAGATATAAAAGATGCAATGGTGGTGCTTTAGCTTTGCACTCTAGACTTGAACAACAGCAACTGTTGCAATGCCAATTTTGATTTCATATCCTCAAAACATTATATTTCTTTTTTAAAAAATGAATTAAAAATAGTTTGGGGTTTTTTTTGCTGGGCTCTTCACTCATTTTGACAAACATAGAAAACTGAAAAATATTAAAAGTGCAGTTTCTTGACTCCTCTCTAAAATCAGAGCCTTCCTAATGTTTCTGTGTATTGATTCTTAGAAGGGAAAGAAGATGTCTGGTGAGGGGAGGCCTTTCTTCCCTTTCCTACCTTCTAAGCTCAGGAGAAACTACCCAAGCCAGCCAGGCCAGGAGGTGAAGGAAAAGATCCCACATCAAATAGTATTTGAGAGGAAAGTGTGTCAACCACTACAGCAATGACAAAGCCACAGAAAAAGAGAGCCATAAAGGCTGTAGCAGATCAAAGAAGTGACTTGAGAGATCAGCAAGATCAGCCACAAGGAAAAGGTGGGGTATGGATAATTTTATTAAGTAATAAATAACAGTGCCCATATATTTTAAAAATAAATTAATAAATAATTGTACCTCTAGCCTAGAACCTGGTCCTTAGGGAAGAATGAAACCACACTCTCTCCATTACCTTTTCGTTTGGACTATTACCCACCATTAAATGTAGCTAATTATCTGAACGACTTAACTATAGCTCATTGTAGAAACTTATTCTCCAGAGCGAGATTAAATGCATTTGAATCGGAAATGTTGTCTGGCCATTTGAAGGGTATTCCATATGTATATAGGCTATGTTCATGTAATAATAAAATGATTGTATCAATCACACACATTCTGTTAGACTATCCTTGTATTATTTACCATGTAATAAATTGCTATACCCATGATTAAATAATAGATTTTTCAGTTCTGAATTGTCAAAGGTAAATACCTACTTGAGGACAGAGTCTTTAAATTAACTTTAGATGTTGCAAAGTTTTTATCTCAAGCCCAAGAATTAGATCGGCTAAGATAATGAAGTAATAATTTTGTATCATATGAAAATAGCACTCTTTTATACTGTCTTAAATTCCACACAATTATATTACTTGTGTATCTGTTATCTGTTTTTAAAATTGTATGGAGTCTATGGACTGTGAACAAATAAAGAGAGAGAAACCACATACATAACCACATAATTCCGTAACCCCAGATTGGCTCCGTTATTAATCAACAGCACTTCATTCAGTTTACTGGCCCTCAGTCAGCTCTTTATTAGCTCCAGATACTTGTTCAGGATGTCTGATCCCATTAGAAAGCAACAGAGAAGGGTGTCCATAGCATAAAACTGACACTACACTTTAAGTCATAGGCCCCTTCCGCACATGCAGAATAATGCACTTTCAATCCACTTTGCAGCTAGATTTTACAATGCGGAATAGCAAAATCCACTTGCAAACAATTGTGAAAGTGTATTGAAAGTGTATTATTCTATATATGCAGAAGGGGCCTTAGGGAGGACAGAACTAAATTATTTAGGGTGTCATTCCATTAGGTCAAGCAGGTGTCTCCCAGCATTGTCTTAGTGCCATCCAGTGGCTCCAATCCACCACTTGGCTAGCCAGCCTTGAAGATTACTATGGTTTTGAAAAGCCAAAAGAGGGGTTTTTTTTCAAATAAGGCTTATTTAACAGTAGTAAATAAATGAGTAGATGTTATAATAGATATGGTTGGTAACGAGGCAATCCCACTTCTTAAATAAGCAAGATAGAAAATAATACTTATACCCAACAATTGCTTAGAAGTATTTTTACATATAAGGCTAATATACTAATAATACTTAGCCTCATATGTAGTATTCACAATCATAAATGAGACAGTAGAGTCTCTTTTTAGATGCTCTACTGATGGCAATATTCAACTTAAAATCAGTATGACATTGGATGAACAGAGACAGCTATTTCAAAAGTGTGATGTTATAAGGATTACTTATTGATTTATCAGCCACAGTTTTATCCAACACCTTCCTCCAAGAAGTTAAGATGATGCAAACAGGCTCCCCTTCTTATCTGTATTTTATCTTCATAACAACCTTCTGAGATAAGTTAGGTTGAGATGATATTACTGGGCCAAGGTCCAATAAAATAATTTCTTGAATCCAAGTAATTATTTTCACTTCATCATGCTGGTCTTCGCATACAGCCAACTGATCATCTGTAGCATCCACAGAATTGTTTGGATGACATGCTTGTAGAATACAGCTATGAGCAGTGATGTAATGTATCAACTCAAATGGTGACCTCTGTTAGAGATAATGGGATTTTTCTTCCATTTCTTCAGCCCCAGCCCTAGTGCATTGTGTTCTTCAGGAAGAATCTTTGCTGTTAGACTTAAATGTTTTAACGTTTTACAATCCACTTGATGATTGACTGAATAGTAGTTGTAATCTGCTTTGAGTCCCAAACTCAAATGACTTCAAACAAATGAGTCCCAAACTCAAATGACTTCAAACTCAAAGACTTCAAATGAAAACAAAGTAAGAGATGCAGGATGATTGACAGGGATACATTTCCCCTATCTCTTTCTCAGCAAATGTCATCTAAGACAGTGTCGAAGACCACTAGTAAAATTTGCAATGTTGTTACTGAAAGCAATACCACAATTTTGATTTTAGTGAGCTTAATATTCCTTTGTTTGCTTTTCTTTTTGAACCCCCATCATTTAATTTTTTTGTTTGCATTATCTGCTATGTAAACCCAAATATTTTATTGCTCTCGTTTATTACTTTCTGTTCTTGGACTGTTTCATTTAATAGCTTCTCTCCCAGAGGTTGGGAAATTTGGTCCCCTAACTCTTTTATCAAGCAATTACCTCTCTTAAAACAAAGCCTCAAATACTTCAATATATACTTCAACATAATGCTCACTTTCCATAGTCAATTAAGGTGAATAAAAATCCAATGTTTGCTAAAAAAATGAAAACAAGTTAATTTTCTCTCAATACCTTTCGATTACAAGAAATGAAATCTGTAGTTTCCTTTTTAAAACTGTCACAGCATATTTGTCAGATGCCATTTGTGTGTGTGTGTGTGTGTGTGTGTGTGTGTGTGGGTGGGTGGGTGGGAATAAAGTACGGTAGTAAGTGAATCAAAGATTTCTGTAAATTCACCCAAACATCAGAAGACCCTGCCAGTATGCTCCAGATTTAACAAGATGTGCCTTTGTCTGATAATATATTCAATAAGCTGTAGCTGTTCATTAGCGTTTTCATTAACATAAAAGCTCTTGTAGACATTAGATTGGAGGAAACATCTTTAATTGTGTGGTTTAACTCAACTATTACAAATCACCACTGGGTAAACTGCAGTAAAGGAACAGCTTCTCCCTGAGAGTTTCTGCTCCAAACCTCCTGGTGCTTCCCCCAGTTGCTCCCCTTACTGGAAATTGAATTTTTCTGCTTAGATTCATTGCTCATAACAGAGTTAGCATAGCCAGTTCTTGAAACCAACAATCTTGGTACCTGGTCAGGGGGTGGATGTGGGTCCCAGAGTAGAACAAAGATGGGGTAAGGTTGGAGCCTGTTGCCGGGGTGGGGGTGGGAGTGGGGTTTGCATGTCTGCAGAGTGGTATTTTTGTACCACTTTAAATGTCATGGTTTCCTTTAAGGAATTTAGAAACTGTAGTTTAGAAAGGTGCAAAGAACGCTATTACGGATTGTTTGTTTCATCATGCACAGTATAGTTCCTGGGAATCACTGGGGAATAATTGTGAAACTAGTTTAGGTTCATAGGACATATATGTTTATCCTAACCCCAATCTTTCCCTCTGCCATCCCAGAGAGGAAAACTTTGTAAATTAACAGCCTGTTATGTAGGGGAGCGATAAAGTCTAGGAAGACCGGTTCAATTATTCTACACTGTTAGCAAAGCAGTTGGTACAAATATTGGCTAATTTCAGGTGGAAGATCTCTGGTTTCTAGGTCTATTAGACATCTATATATTAAACTGATAATTATAATGACCAGTAATAGATTTTTAAATGTATGTAACACTATTGTATAGAACATTTGTGTCATGACCTAGAAATGTAAGATTGAGATTGATCACAGAAGCAGTTTATTTCCATCTACTGAGAAAAGGATTCAACACACAAGAATTAATCTGAAACAATTAATCCACTTGTAAATGATGTAGGCTTTTGCAATACTTAATCACATTCTGGCATTTTTAGATTTCTGTGCTTCAATTTGTGAAAAACTGATTTTGCCTATAAGTGAAAGATGTCTAGCATATATAATACTATCAGCAGCAAAGACAACTAAATTTTAAAAACCTGCATTTTACATAGTGATTTAAATTTTAAGATTTATTATGAATTGAACACCATTTCTTATTTAAAAAGGATTCTGCACATGTGAAAAGGTGGTTTCAGTTTGTTTGTGATTTTGATCTTATTCCTCTGTAGTACTATCAAGGGGTTGCAAATATCAATGCAAATTCAAGTGTGAGGTGGAACTGGCTGTTCTTTTCAGCAATAGGGATGTGTCCTGTCCCAGGAGAAACAGTTTTGGGAGAACAGTGACTGTGTTAATAGTAATGAAATAATGTGGAAAAGAGTCAAAGGCAGGGTGTTTTTTAAAGTACATTTTAGTTTTTCCACACAGCTATTTTCACAGCAGAAATTTACAATTAACCACAGCTCCAGTGAGAATAGCTGCTACAAATAATGTTACTTTACTGTCATCCATGAAACGTTGCAGGGTACGTCGTTTGTCTCCCCAGAGTGGAAGCATACTTGAAAGCACTGGTATTACAACAAATAGAATGTTGGCCAGCTTTCTGATGCACTTTAATTAGGCTAGTACAGGGGGAGGCCAGAAATATAAAACAAAGATGCTTAGAATCTTTGTGACTATTTTACATAGCTATGATGATCAAAAGGTTGTTGTTTACGTGGAGGAGCTGCAGAGTCCCTTCAAACCATGGACCTATAGAACATGACTCTGAACAATACTGATTAATATTGATTGCTGTAAGATTGGGGAAGAAGTAATGAGCTGGAAAATTCATAGTAAGTGGTCCTAATATAAAGTCAATGTTGAAACATAGTAAAGAAAAATGAGAGTATCTGCAGCTAGAAGAAGAAGAAGAGTTTGGATTTATATCCCCCCTTTCTCTCCTGTAGGAGACTCAAAGGGGCTTACAATCTCCTTGCCCTTCCCCCCTCACAACAAACACCCTGTGAGGTAGGTGGGGCAGAGAGAGCTCCGAGAAGCTCTCTAGCCCAAGGCATGGATGTAGGTAAGGGGGGGTTTCTCGGGTTTGAACCCCCCATTCATGTCTGAAGCTCCGCCCCTCCGTTTGTGGGTTTTAAAAACATTTTAGTGCTTTTTTGGTTTTTGGCCTGCAGGAGGCGCATTGTTTGGGCTAGCAGCACCAATCTTTCAGGGATTGTTTGGGGGACTCTCCTGATGATACTACCCGGGTTTGGTGAGGTTTGGTTCAGGGGATCCAAAGTTATGGACTCCCAAAGGGGGTGCCCCCATCCTCCATTGTTTTCAATGGGAGCTAATAGAAGATGGGGGCTACACCTTTGAAGGTCGATAACCTTGGACCCCCTGTACCAAACTTCACCAAACCTGGGATGTACTATCAGGATAGTCTCTTATTGATACCACCCAGGTTTTGTGAAGTTTGGTCCAGGGAGTCCAAAGCTATGGACTCCCAAAGGGGGTGCCCCCATCCCCCATTGTTTCCAATGGGAGCTAATAGGAGATGGGGCTACACCTTTGAGGGTCCATAACTTTGGCCCCCCTGAACCAAACTTCACCAAACCTGGGTGGTATCATTAAGAGAGTGTCCTAAAGATACCCTGAAAGTTTGGTGCTTCTAGCTTAACAATTGCACCGTGACAGTAGGCACCCCAAAATTTCCCCAGATTCTCCTTTTAAATCCACCCCCTTCGGCATGGATTTAAAGGGAGAATCTGAGGTCCTCAGTTTAGAAGAAGAAGAAGAAGAAGAAGAAGAAGAAGAAGAAGAAGAAGAAGAAGAAGATTTTGCACCAGGCTCTATGCCTCTGCCCAGAGGGCAGGGCAGGGCAGGGCAGGGCAGGGGAGTCTGCCATCCCTGACCTCGGAGAGCTGCTGTTATAAGTGCAAGGCCAGGGACGGGGCTTGGGGAGGCGTGGCCATGCCCTAGGGGCAGGTGGGGTGTGGCCCTACCCCCAACCCCCCCCCCCATAAAAAATCTATACCTACATCCCTGGCCCAAGGTCACCCAGCTGGCATGTGTGGGAGTGTACAGGCTAATCTGAATTCCCCAGATAAGCCTCCACAGCTCAAGCGGCAGAGCTGGGAATCAAACCCGGTTCCTCCAGATTAGATACACGAGCTCTTAACCTCCTACGCCACTGCTGCTCCTATTAGGATACCAGGCTCTTCCTTTCATTTCAATGAAGTTACAAGTAGATGGTTAGGATTTAAACAGACATTGCGCTTCAAAAATGAACAAATTTTCCACTATGATGAGGACTTTTAAGACTGCAGTTTAAGATGCTTCTTGGTTGTTCAGTTCACTCTTTAGTAAGAAGAAAAAACTCATCTCAAAGAAAAATGGCAACTGTTGACAGACTTCAGTGAATCATACGTAGTAGGTCTCCATCTATTAAAGATGCTGTATGAATTAATTTCTTACTATAATTAGTTTAAAGATATGGTGCATTTCAACTCAGACATGTTTCAATCAACATCCACTCTCTAATTCTCTTAGATTTCTGGTAGTAGCTGACAGACTTTTGAAGTGATTCTCTTAATTTATTTTTCATACAGAAAGTTAAATATTGATTTAACATGACAACTTAGCACAAATCTTCCTCAAGGCTTGTTTTCAAAAAGATATTCTCTTTCAAGAATAATTTAGCTTTAAATACATTTTAAAAGCATTTATTAAAACTATGGAGTCAACATGAAGAAGGAACTCTAAAGCTGAAATTCTACAAGGGTAATAATCCTTAGGGCAACAGGCCCCGCCAAGTTAAACACTTCCTAGGAAACCCTAAGGAATCCAACTCTGTTCTTCATGTGAAATTGCCATAGCTGCTCTCTTGCAGCAAAAGAATAGTTAAATGAAGGGTTAAAGTGAGAACATCTTAATTCCCACGTAGATTTGTCCTGTTCATACCTTTAGGTAGGTAATCTCTATTAAACTTACCCCATCTTTATACTGAGAAAGGACAATGAAAGAGAATGAGATCCCTGTGATGTCACTGCTGTTATTTCACTGCTGTTCTCCCCCCGCCTCTTTTTGTTTTTCTTCAGATATTATGTGTGTGTATATCCATAAGAAATAGCTGTCCAGGTAAGCCTTGCTACAAGATGCCAGAATGCAAGCCTTCCTTAATTTTGAATTCCTTCCTATTAATATTAGGTACATATAGAATTGAATAACCTCTGGTTTGTGTGATTAGGGCTTTTTGCACACACTCAAAGGAACAATGTCAGTCCCTTGTTCCAAAGATGGCTGATGAATTTAATTAGTTCAAAATATTAGCTTTAACATTCTGACGACCTCACTTAAAATGTCATTTCTTTCAGCGAGTAAAGAAGCAAAGAAAGGAAAAAGCAGGGCTTATAGACAACTCAATTGAACAGAAATAGGAAGGTATCAGTGCCTAAGAGCTACATTACCCTGTTACATAGATATAAAGCTAGAAACACCTCACCCCCCTTAGCACTCAAAGCCATCCAGAATAACTGCAGAGCATGCCTCCGATAATGTGAGGACCAAATAGACATCTTGCTGGGAATTACAATGCTGCTGTACATGAAAGGCAGGGAGAGGTGGGCACCAAATCGTGAAGGGCTTTCACCTCCAGCTTGAATTGGACCAGGAAACTAATCAGCAGCCAGTGGAGGAATTACAAAATAATCTAATAGGTTCTTCAGCAGTATAGCATGGTCCACTATATCAAAGGTAGCTGACTAATGTATCAACCATATAAAATAATTCCCTTTGTCCATCTGAAAACAGAACATCCAGGAGTACCACTAAAGCTGCCACTGTCATGTGATTAATTTATAAAGGCATATGTTTCTGTGTGCCTGGGAAATTCTCAAATATATTTGAAAATCCTATCTTGTCTGCAGGTGGCTTAATTTTTACTGCTTTCATGATTCCCAGAAGCCACCACGTTTACTATTAGATAAGGTGAGGATTAAGCTTCCCTTGTGCTTGATTATTGTAGAGCAGACAACTTTTCATCTATTGTAAGACTAAATATATGTTGTCTTATCAGTACAACTATAATGGACCACTTTGATATTTCTCATGTTTTAAAAAATGAGCAATAGACCAAAACAAAATTGAAGAAAAAACAACTAAATATGTTGATCCCATCTGGGATTAATTATATGCATGAAATTCTGTCAATGTGAAGCAAACCTAAACATCTTTGTTTAAGCATCACTCTCTCTATATTCTCAGGCTTCTTTTGACAGTTTGATCACACATTGCCAAAATTATGCTTATTGTGGCATCTTGATGTTTGTGTATTTTAGTCATTTGGATAACTAGTAGCTAGCTAGTTATTTTATCCATTTTGAGTAGACTTTTTGTTTTCACACCTCAGAATGAAAATAAGCCCTGTAGCTATATATTCCTTAGAGTTTGTTTCTGGATAATATGCTACAGCTAGATTCAAATCCAGTTGCACCTTAGAGATCAACCAGATTTTCTGGGTATAAGCTTTTGAAAGTCAAAGCTTCTTTCATAAGATACAACGGGTAATGTGCTAAGACATTTTAGTCAATGAATGACTGAGCAGCTTGTGATTTATTTGTTATAAATACTGAAAAGAGATATGGAACATTATAGGGTTACCTAGTATGTAACATTACCTGACCTGATAGCCAGGCTATGCTGATCTTGTCAGATCTAGGCAACTAAGAAGAGCCTCAATGTAAAGTGCACAGTGTGTTTATTGTGCTAGTGTGATTTCTAAACACCCACTTATTACTATACCTAACAGACTACCACGATTAACTATCACCTAATTCTAACACATAACAAATACTTATTACCGAACATACAACTCTTAGGCCCCTTCCGCACTGGCGGAATACGGCGGCCTTGGGACGGCAAAAACGCCGTCCCCAGGGAGCCGTTGGCACAGGGGGCGCAGCTGCTTCGCAGACTCGCCACCCGAGCAGTGCGAAGCCGCCGTTTTCCAACCTCGCTTACCCAGCGAGGTTTTTGGAAAATGGCGGCTTGGAGCCTTCCCTCCCCCCATGTCCGCGGCGCCTTCCCTCCCCCCATGTCCTGGCGTCCTACCTGCCCTGCAGCCCTCTGGCGTGTCGCCGAGGCCTGGGGACACGCCCCCTCTGCCCTGCGACTCCGGAGCAGTCGCGCAGGGCAGGGGTGTGTGTCCGCTGGCCTCGGTGACGTGCCGGAGGGCCACAGGACAGGTAGGACGCCCTTATGATGGCGTCATCTATGCCGACCCGACCCCTTCCGCCGCCGTGCGGAAGGGACCTTACTCATAACATACAATTAAGACATACAATTAAATATACAAACATACAAGAAAACATTAAGAATGTTGAGGTTGGGGGTGTTAGCCCTTAACATCAAATTATGTAGCCCAAATATATTAGCTTCCTCCTCTTCTTGGACCATGAAACCAAAGCAACTCAATTGTCCATAACAAAATTCCAATTAGGCACAAATCTTAGAGGCCATCCAAATAGAAGGCTTCTCTCTTCTCTCCATCTGAGCATCTAAAATGGGTTCCACGATATCATTCCACATTTTCCAAAAAGCAATCTTCTTTAGTAGGAGCTTAGCATAAGGTAGTCAATCATTTGATAAGGGTATCATAAGCTGTTGAGTTTTTTGGAAAACGTGGAGTGTATTCATTCATCTGTGCAAAAGCACAACAAAGAGAGAGAAACTATGGGATGAATAGCCCTATATCTCTACATATTAAAAGCAAACCGTGAGTTTGTTCCTGATGGTCTAGCACAGGAACTGCTGGGCCAATCCCTCTGAAAATTCCCAGCCACTGTAGCCAGCCAGGCAAGAGTGTTTTTAGATTTTCACATACCCAAAATTTCACACCTGGCCCAGGTAAATTGCCTTTTTCCTGGCACTCCATGGTGAAGGACATGAAGCTGGCTATGTGTAACTATCACCCTTAGAATGTTCATGCCCTTAGAATGTTCGCTCAGATGGCCAGATATGAGCAGTGAAAACAGTACATAAGTAATAACTCGAGTTGAAGTGAAACACATACACACACATACACATGAGGGAGAGGGAAGGGAGGGAGGGGGAGGAGTGGCATGCAAGGGAAGAGGGGGAGGGAGAAGGAAGGGACGGAGGGGGAGGCATGCAAGGGAAGAGAGGTGAGAGAGGGGAGAGAGTGAGGGGTGGCATGCAAGGGAGGGGAGGGAGGGGGCCCAGCATCTGGATATGACCCACCCACCCTAGCAGAGGGAGAGGGAAGGGAGGGAGGCGAAGGGGTGGCATGCAAGGGAAGAAAAGTGAGGGAGGGGAGAGAGTGAGGGGTGGCATGCAAGGGAGGGGAGGGAGGGGCCAGCCAGCCTAGATTCCCTGAATACTGCAGTTACAGTTCAGAAAACCAGGCACGCATTACTCAGCAGTAAGCTCAATAAAGCAACCGTGACATACTTTGAATGGCTATGTTGCGCCCCTCAGAGGGTTTACTCAGAAGCGACACCCATTGTCACCAACCAAACTTACTCCCAGGTGAAGGATCATGACCAGCCAGCCTAGATGTGTGGGAGGGGTGCCTTTCCTCCCCCCCCCGAGGAATGCGGTCACACACATCAATGACATTGCACAGTAACAGGCTGGGCATGTCCATGAGCATGTACTGCTGGCCTCTGCAATTGATTTGCTGCTACTGTTTCTTTCCCATTTCATCACAATAACCCACAGCAACACGTGGCCGGGTACCACCAGTGTGTGTGTATGTACACACACACACACACACACACACACACACACACACACACACACACACACACACACACGTATGTATATATGTAAATATACACACACATATATACATATGTATGTATATATGTAAATATATATATATATACACACACACATATACACATACATATGTATGTATATATGTAATGCACACACACACACACACACACACACACACACACACAGAGAGAGAGAGAATGTGTCCCTTTTGGGGGGGCTTCTTCTAGGTATGTCTTGCAGATCCCCTTTTGGATGCAGTTGGCCAAAAAATTCTCCTTGACAAGGCCAACCACAGGAGATGCACAGGAGTCCAGGAGAGATGGCTTCCATTATGCAAGACATGAAAGTATGCATTTTTGGAAAAAGAGAGTGAGTGAAGCATGGCATTTACAGTCTATTATGCAGATGAACTCTGTGGGTGTGAAACCGAATGCAGCAGGAATGGCAGAGCAATATCGCTAGTGTTGCAAACTGAGCATGCAAAAAGTTGCTAGCCCACAGAACTTTCTTCCTGGCCTGGCTTCCCAAAAAGTAAGGATATTTTTAAAGGAAGTGGGGGGGGGGGAGGGGAACAAGGACAGAAGAACTACATCTATTCGGAATTTCAAAATCTTCCCTGCCAGGTTGCAAGAAGACTGTGGCCAATTATACACTGCTGCTCTTCCTGGCAGCAAGAAAATGTTTCCTTCAGGCCAGAATTTTCTGTAGTGACATCGTCTGTGTTCTGGTGCCACAGATCTTGAAAGCCCTGCAGTTAGTGACAGCAGGGAAACCCTAATGTTTTCCCACACTTTGGGGGCTCTGCCTTTATTGGCATAATCAGACAACAAAAAATACAACAGTAGTAGGAGCGAAGACCAAGGAAGAACCATAATACATACATGCTATTAAATACTGTCAACTATCTCCATAATAAAATTAGCAACCTCTTCACAAAAAACAGAATCAGAGCTGTTCAACAATAGAGATAATCTAATTAGATCTGGTATCTCAGATTGAAAAAGAGGGTATATATTGTATTGTCGAAGGCTTTCACGGCCGGAATCACTTGGGTGCTGTGTGGTTTCCGGGCTGTCTGGCCGTGTTCTAGCAGCATTCTCTCCTGACGTTTCGCCTGCATCTGTGGCTGGCATCTTCAGAGGATCTGATGTTGGGAAAGCAAGTACACGGCCATACAGCCCAGAAACCACACAGCACCCAAGGGTATATATTGATATATCTGGATCTGATTTTAGCAAATCTGTTGCAGTGCAGAAGCTGGTGGACCAATGTTTCAACCACATTGGATTTGCAGCTGCATAACCTTGCAGATTTTTCTAGGTTGCTAAACCTACTGCTTAGTAGAGCAGAGGGCATGACATTAAACCGCGCTATAGTGAGAGCTCTCCTTGAGCGGGGATTCATTAAAACATAAAGATAATAGGTCATACGACTCTGCTGGAATGGAATTAAAAATTGTGTAGGGGAGCAAGTTCATTTGGCTGCTAGATGTAAATCTGCAAATTCCCGATCCAGAAGCCGGTCTTTAAGCATACAGAATGCTTTTGAGCAGGACATTAAATAGAGTGATTCGAGAGGCAAACTGATCTTCCTCTCAATCAAAGAAAACCAGGGGCTAGCCTGTGTGTCCTGGAATATCAGGGAGACAAGAGAATGTTCAGATGGAAGATAGTGAAGCCAGAGCCAAAATCTAAATGCTTTGAGTTCTAGGATATTTTGGCCCAATTCCAAGCACAAGACTGCGTAAGCAACACAGTTTGGAACTCCCATTATTTGATGAATTTTTTTTTATTGAGGGACGTTCAAAACATGATTCACAGCTTGGATCCAGATAGGGACCCCATAAAGTAGTTGGTATTCAATCTTTGCTCTCTACTATAAAAGAAGTGGAGGATTCCAGAGATGTTGGGGGAGGACAGAGTGAAAGCTGCCTTTTGATGAAAAGTCCAGGAAAGGTTGTACGAGAAGATGATGCCAAGGCAGGCATGGAGACTCTGTGCAGCAGCACACAAAATGGCAGGTACAACAAAAACGAAAGTAAGAGCTTGAGCAGGGGCAGGGGAAGCATAGAAAGAATCATTTTGGCTGGCAACACTTTATTTCTCCCATGCTGTGCAAAGGAAAAAAGCCAAAACTGTTCTTTGTTTCAATGGACCAATATAATTCTCTTAGAGTGGAATGGACCAATATTATTACCTTAGTAATTGTATAGAAAATTATGTAGAAAGCTCAATTTTAGAAATTGGTAAGCTGCCTCAATAACTCACTTAGATAAATCTTTTAATTAAATATAGCATCTATTGATCAACCAAAGCAGGTTTACATGCATTACTTCAATGTTTCTCTCTTTTTTGTATGATTTTTTTACCATTGCTGCAGATGGTGAGACCTTTCTTCGCTCAATAATCACACAACAACGACAGGCTGGAAAAGGAATGGGCCGCAGCCCAGTTTATTAAATATATAATAACACAATCAAAACAGAACTATGTACATTAGTGTTGGGCGGCAAACGGGTCGCACATCACATCCCAATATCCATGGGACTGACAGGAAGGGAAGCCCCAGAGATAGCACTCCGGCTTCACCCTTCCCGCCCATGCTGAGGAGGCGGGCACCGGCTAAGCCCATAGCCGCCTGACAGCCCGGCCTCCTCCCGTGCTTGCTGGGGTGTCGGGCACTGGCTGAGCCCATGGCCGCCTGTCGGCCCGACCCAACCCCACTCCCTGGGGTGTCAGGCAGCGGCCCCCGCCTGCCGGCCTGCCAGCCTGCCCGCCCCACCCCTGGCCCTTACACAGGGCACAAGCCTGGGAGACCCAGCCGGAAGGCTCGTTTTCCCCCCAGATGTGCTAAACCCGTTGCAAACCCGCCACGAGCTGCCCCCCTTGCAGCTCCCTGCCCAAGCTCCTCAAGCCTGAGCCTGTCTAGCCCGGACCCAACAGTTAAGGATGTACCGGACCGATTGAATCCACAAGTCCATGCCCCACCAGGACAGGTGGATGCCATCCGGCTCAAAAAGTTCTTTGTTGTCCCGGGTGATTTCAGCATGGTCCGCCACCGCTCCCCAGAGGGAGAGCACCACCTTGGTGGCCGCCTTATTTACTTTCCTGCAAGCCCTGTCCACGGCGGTGGGGTCCACCGCTCCCCTCCAGTGGACCCGCTGAAGCAGCTCGGACCAAACCAAAGTCATGCCGGGCCGATGCCTGGCGAGGCTCCAAAGCGTAGTGGCCACCGCATGACGGAGCTCCAAGCCCGACCTGGCCAGGAGATCCTCCTCCCCCAAGTGGATGACCAGGAGATCTGGTGTGGCCAACTGAAAAATGTACTCGATGAGCTTGGGCTCCAGCTCATGCCAAAGCATGTGCCCTTGCCCCAGCCATGTGATTCTTACGTGATCCCCAAGTCCGAGATGCTGGCCCCAGTCGGATGAGCAGGTGTAGTCCCCGACTCCGTTGACGAGGCTGTGCCCCATGATCAACACCTGTCGAAAAACAGTCTGCGGCGTCCCTGGAGGCACTGTGAAGAGAATCAACAAGTCAGATGGGGGCGAATGTAAGCCCGAAAGGCCCCCGACCGCCACCTCCCCAAGGTGCGGATGTCCTCCTGGGCCCTGCCCTCCTGCGCCGCGGACGTGGCGGCCCCAATTCGGAAGGAGTGCAACCCGAAATCGGCGGCTGGCAGCCCGGCCCGAGCCAGGCATGCCCTGAACACCGCCAGCATCTGGAACCTGGTGAGGGGGGGAACCGTCCTCGTGTATCAGGAGCATGCCACCCACGCGAGGCCTGTGCCGGAGCCAAGAGATGAGGGAGGCGAGGGGGCAGGTGGCGTCGCCCGGCAGGACCGGCATGGTGACCCAGGCACCGTGGCCTTCCTGGTCGGTCTTGGAATGGGCAAGCCACGCATAAACCATGTCCCCGGACAGGACTAAATGTTCCCTTTGCAGCGCGGTGCTGGACGGCCGGTCCCTAGTGGGGGCAACTAGCTCCCCGGGCCTGAAAGCCCCATGGTGTGCCAGGTGGAAAGCGGCTGCGAAAAGTAACCGCTCATAGCGTGAAGCGCACACCTGCCGCAGCTCCCCGGTGACCGCCCTTAACACCTCCCTGGTAACTGGGCGCCGGAGGTCCCTCTGACTGGGGCCCACCTGCCGCCAGCCCGCCACCAGCCGACGAACAACAAACGCCTTGGTCACATCTGGGAAGCCCGAAACCCTGCATTCCCCGCCCATGGAGTTGTACCAAATACTCAAGTAGAAGGCCTGTGTCCACCCCGCCACGGACAGGGCGCCCCATGGACGCTGCGTAGTTCCGGAAGTCACGCATGGCTCTGTCGTACTGCCTACGCGTGGCCGGTGCCAACGAGTTCAAAACACCTGTGATGACGGCTCGCTGCCAAGGTTCCAAAGGGACGCCGGCACTGTCGCCGGGAACAGCTCCGCCCCGGGGGCCAGACGCCGGAATCGATCCACCTGCTGGCGAGATAAAGCATCAGCGATCTCATTTTGCAAACCTGGAACGAAAGCAGCTTTAAAAGAAATGTTATAGGTGAGGCAGGTAAGAACAAGATTGCGAACCAAACGCATGACCCGTGCAGATTTGCTAGACTGCCTGTTCACCACGCGCACCACCGCCTGGTTGTCGCACTAGAAAAGCACCCTTTTGTTGAGCCAGAGATCGTGCCAAATGTGCACCGCCACCAAGATGGGGAAAAGTTCTAGGAAAGTGAGGTCCCTGGTGATGCCCTGCGTCTGCCACGCTGGAGGCCAGAGGCCCTGTGCCCACTGACCCTGAAAATACACACCAAAACCGTGAGCCCAGGAGGCATCAGAGTGCACCTGCAACTCCAAGCCGGGCTCCAGAGGTGTCTGCCACAAGGAGATGCTGTTGAAGCCTTGAAGGAAGGACAGCCAGACCTGCAGGTCATCTTTTAGGCCCCGGGAGATGCTGTTGAAGCCTTGAAGGAAGGACAGCCAGACCTGCAGGTCGTCTTTTAGGCCCCGGGTGGTCAGGGGACTTGCAGCCAGACAACGATCTCGCCAGCCGGGAACAGAAGGCCCTGCCCGGTGCAACCACCCTGCAGGCGAAATTGAGGTGGCCCAGTAAGGACTGCACCAGGCGCACTCTGCATTTGCGCAGGGGGAGAACGGACTGAAGCAGGTTGGTTAAGGCCAGGAGTTTATCGCCAGGGAGTGATGACGTGCCTAGTACCGTATCCAGGTGGATGCCCAAGTAGCTGAGGGCGGGGGAGGGGCCCTCCGTCTTGTTGGGGGCCAGGGGGACCCCCAGCTCGGCAGCCATGGTCTGGAAAGCCTGCAGGGCGACCTCGCACTCCCTGGTGCCCTGCCTGCCGATGAACAAGAAATCATCTAAGTAATGGGTCACCAGCCCGGAGGGCACCCGCTGCCTGAAGGCCCATTCCAGGAAAGTACTGAAAGCCTCGAACGCGGCACAGGCAAAGGAGCAGCCCATGGGCATGGCCTTGTCCACGTACCACATGCCCTGGAAGTGGATGCCCAGCAGCTCGAAATCCAGCAGGGAGATGGGCAGGAGCCGGAAGGCCGACTGGATGTCACATTTTGCCAAGGAGGCACCCGTGCCGGCCTGTCTGATGAGGCAGACAGCCTCGTCCAGGGTGGCGTACCGGACTGTGCAAAGCTCAGGGTCGATGTAATCGTTCACTGAATCGCCCCGGGGGTAGGAGAGGTGTTGAATTAAACGAAACTCCCCCGGGGCCTTCTTAGGCACTATGCCGATGGGGAGACCCGAAGGTTAGGGAGAGGAGGGTGGCTGAAGGGGCCGGCGATGCGACCGGCCTTGATTTCCTTTGCAAGCTTGTCAGCCACCACGCCTGGGTGATCGCGAACAGATTTTAAGTTGCTCGCCTGGTAGGCCTTCCTGAGGCCGCGATAAGGGATCCTGAAACCTGTCGAAAAACCATCACCTAGCATGCGCGCCGCGCGCCTGTCGGGATAATATCGCAGCCAGTCCAGCAGCACCCCCACCCGGACGGGTGTGGGGGCCAAAGACTGCAGTGGGGCAAGGAGTTCAGTGCTTCTGGGCGGCGGCGACGCTGCCCTGGCCACCAGCATCTTTTTGGGAGGGCCCGGTGCCAGGGGACCGAGCCTGCCGAAAGGGAGGGCGGCCGCCTGTCTTGGGGCAGCCCGCCCAGCTGTGATTTCCAGAACAGTTGGAGCAAACGTGCTCAAACCTGCATTTGGGCCGCTGGCAAGCGCCTCTATTAAATTCCCAACAGAGCCCCTTGGCACCCGCCCGCCCTGAGTAAGCCCTGGCGGACTTGTCTGGGAAGGGGGGTTCCGCGGCCCCTTTCATGGCAGGCTGGACCACGACCATCCATGTTTGGTTGTGAATGAGATCCCAGCGGAAACGGCTCTTATGGGAAGCGTTCTTGCGTATCGCCTCGTCGTAGGCTATAGCCGCGGGTTCGCCGGCCAGCGCCCGGGCCCGCAGCACATGGGCCATATGGGCCGCCAAGTGCCAATCCCGCAGGGGGTAGGCGGCCCCAATGAGGGCTAGGTATTCGGTGAAACCCTGCAGCCAATTGTTGAAATTCCGCTCGGCCGCCGCTGGGTCCCTCCGTTTTTTGTCGACCTTCCCACCCGACAAGCCATGTTCCCCCTCCCGCCGAGGAAACTTGAAAATATCCACGTAGTACCCGTCAAGGGCCCGCTCCCGGAGTTTCCTGGGGAGATGGGACCCAGGAGGATTGCCGTTGTCGTCAGGGGCCGGGCCAGGGGACGGCGCCACGCTCACCCCCCCAATCGTCTACACTTCGCAAGCCAAGGGGGGAGGGCGGGCACCTTCTCCCCTTGGAACCAAAACTCCCCACTAGCCTGCAAGTCATTGTCCTCGGTAGACTCACCCGACGATGAAGAGCTGGAAGACCGTCTGGAGGAACGGGAATGCCGCGATGACCGCTTCTTCCTCCGGCCCTCTCGCTCGGAGGGACTGACGGACGCGTCCACCGATGTGGATGCGCTGACTGGTGGGGAAAGCTGGAGGTCCTCCGCCGTTCCACTCGTAGTGCCTGCCTGCGCCACGCCGGCCGCCGTCGGCGCGGTGGGTTCAGATTCCCCTGCGCTGCAGGGGGTCCCTGAATCCCCCGCCGCTCCGCCGAGGGCTTGAGAAAGGTGCAGCAGCGTGTCCGCCAGGTTCCGGACCAGGGCGGAATCGGGGCCCGGCTCGCAGGCAGGCCCGGGCCGGGGGACCGCTCCGGCGCCGTTGGAAGTCGAAGGGAGAGCCTCCCCAGCCGGGGAGGACTGCACCCCCCGTCCCACCGGCCTGCCCCTGCCGGTCGGGGACAGGCCCAAAGCTGCGGCGGTGGCCGCCCGCGCGGCCGCTCAGATGCGACCCACCACAGGGCCCTCGTCCGAAGTCCCCGGGCCAGTCTGGGCCCGGACCCTGTTGAAGAGGGCTCGGGCTCTGCCCGAAGGTGCCCCCCCCCACGGGGAGCTCCTTGCTCTTGGCCCGCTTTGGCCCCATTCCGACTTCGAGACCGGCTGTCGACCAAAGGAAAGGAAAGAAAAGGAGAGGAAAACAAGGAAGGTGAGTAAGAATGGAAGCGAGAGAGAAAGAGAGTGAGCAAAGGCCGCAACCAGTCTCCTTCCGGGCCTTACACGAGACACCAACCAAAAACTACCACGCCTTGCTGGGTCTCGCCGCCGGGAAGGGCGCGGACTGGCTCCTCCCGCCTTTATGGCTGGGAGCCAATCAATGCACCCGGTTCTGCAGCATGCCGCCAAAGCCATGCATGCCCATATTTCGCTCCGTTGCTCACCCCGGCAGCAATGGCTGCCCCCGGTTATTTGGGTGCATCTAATTTCTTATATCAAAAAGTGTTGCCTACACATTATGTTTGTTTGCTTTAGAGAGCACATAAGCTACACCAATGTGCTTATATTCCAGTTTTTGTGCTTGAAGACTTTGGCTATTCATATTTGTCAAATCTGCCAAACATTCCATGTAATTCACCTAACTTTAATTTGAACTCCATCAGACTCACCTTGCCAAATGTGTACAAAAAGTGCTAAAGTAAGACAGGCATTCTGGCCATAGCAGGCAGCTCCCATATAACGTACATCATGAGATTTATTAGTCAGCAAACACTCTCTCAAAAAAACTGATGGAATCCCTGTTGCCTGTTTATTTCTAATAAGGCTGGAGAAAGCACCATTAAATGTGAAACAGGATATAACTCTGCCCTTGGCATCAATAGATAGGAGAGAGCCTTTGCTATTTGCTTTCTCATTCTTTGTGAGACTTGATGATATTTTCTCAAATAATTCAACTAATGTAATTTACTGTCTGTCAGTATTATATATTTTCTTCTTCATTGATAAAAATCAGAGGAAGAGATAGCAGAACATTGTCATTAAATGGCCACTAAATTATAGTACATTGCCATTAAATCCATCATCGTATCTTGATGATTAATAATGTGCCTTTAAAATGTGCACATATTTCTCTACATTACTTCTTACTACTCTCTGTGAACACCCCTAAGCAGGTCTCATAGGTCAGTCCCATGGTATTCTATGGGGTTTTCACCCCAGAAAGTGTTCTTAGAATTGCAATCTCTGTTTAGTAAATTGAAGATTGGAAGACAGGCTGAATCCTCTCTCTGCTGACTTAAATAAATGAGCCCATGGAGATTTTAAACAGGAGACTGACATTGGCCACAGGGCAGTGTTTCATTGAATCCCTGCCATCAACAAGCTCTTACACTACACTTTAGGATAAAACAAATTAAATGGAGCCTATTCCTTTTCATTTGTTCTTGAAATGATTTTTTTAAAATCTTGCCAAAGGAGCCACCAAGAAAGTAGCCTGGAAGAAATTTCCTCCATTCACAAAATTGTCCTATTACTTAATGTTTATATGAAATCCTGTGTGTGTCTCACCCCTTTTTATTTATCTAGTTATAAATGCTGGGGTGGGATCATTTCTGTTGCTCAAGACTCTGTAAATAAGTTTTGAAAAGTGGAGGTTTGTTGGTTTAGGAATTTCTTTTTAACAAAACTCTTACGCTTTTATATAAGAATCCTGCTTTGATGTTTGAACTATTGCTACCACACGTCATTGATTTTTTTACAAATTTTAAATGAAAATATGACAACATAAAACAAAGCAACATTACTTAACTTTGTCATGCAAATATACAAACACATCTCCAAAAGAAACAATAGAGGAAAATTCTTGCTGATTTCGTTGGCTATCTAGAATAAATTAATTTACTTTTTCACCATGGTGAGTTCTCTGTGCTATATTGTGAATCCAGCTTTATAATATCTTTATGTTTTGGAAAGCTATACGTCACAACCAATCCCATCGGGGGGGGGGGGGCGGCAAATTGCTGTTTGGAGCAGGCATGAGCTTGAGCCAGCACATATGCACCCCTGAGCACATTTAGCAAATGCTCTGGTGGGGTGGGCAGACAAGTGGGTGCCGAGGACCTCCATGGCACCTGACCCAGAAGGGCAGCTGGCATTCTGCCTTGCATTGGCATACAATTGGTTGCCAGTGCAGGGGGGCATGGATTGAGGCATTCCTGAAAGGGTGGCATAAGCCCATGCAGTCCTGTGGAGGATTTTTTTTAACCAGCCAGGGAGGTTTGTTGTTGTTTCCACCTCCCTGCACTAGCTAATGGCCCTCTGGAGGCAGTGAAGTGGTGCAACATCCTTCCATTTTGGGATGCCTTCTTTTTTTGAAACTGGAATGTAAATTGACCATTTTCAGTCTGTGGGCCATTGTTTTGTTTTCCATATATGTTTTCCATATTCTTGTCAAGATTTTGATGAACTCAATTTCTGTGGTTTGAAATAGCTCTATTGATATTTCATTTGCTCCTGGCAATTTGTTTTTCCCAATTGTTCTCAGTCCAGCTTTCACTTGACTTCCTAAATTTGTAGGTTCTTCTTCAAAATATTCTTCTTGGAAGAAATCTGTCTTCTTTTCATCTCTTCTGTATAGTTCCTCTGTTATTTCTCCTATCTTTTCTTTATTTTCTCCTATTCAGTTAATATATTTTTATGCTAACCTTTCAGCCTGCTTTCCTGTGCTTTACAATCCCGTTTGATTTCTTGGATCTTGTGGAACAGATCTCTTTTTTTTGTCACGTATTTCTTTCCACTTAACTGTGTGTGAGTTGCTTGACGTTGCATGTAGACTTTTTATTCTGTTTCTGTCATCTTTTCCTTTTGCTTTTCAGCAGTCCTTAGCAATTTTAGTCAGTCATCCATCAAGGTTTTTCATTTCTTTGGGCTACAGGAATAGACTGCTCATTCTTCCCTGGTAATATCTTCAGGTTCAACCATTAGTTCTTCAGGTTTACAGTCCCTTGAATGTAATGCAAATCTTTTCTTTAAGTAGTCTTTAATCTCTTTAGGGATGTTTCTTAGATTGTAGTTTGGAACTATGAATGTCCTAATTTTTTTTCAGCTTTATTCTAATTTTCAATATTAACTATTCATGGTCTGTACCACAATGGTCATGTTTTAGCAGAAATAATAGAATTTTTTCTTCTTCTGCTTCCAGTTATGTAGTTTATTTGATTTCTGTATTGACCATCCCATGATGTCCATTTATACAATCATCTGTTTGGTTGCCTGAAACATGTGTTTGCAATGAACAAATTGTTATCCTCTGTGAGTTGCTCTTCTGTTTCATTCCATGCTCCTAGTCCAGATCTGCCAACAATATTTGATTCTGTTTTGTTTCCTACTTCTGCTTTCCAGTCACCTGTGATTATCAGCACATCTTGTATAGGTATGTGGTCATTTTCTTTCTGGACACTTGCATGAACCCTTTTAATTTCATCAGCATTTTTGGTTGGAAAAAAACTTGAATGATTGTGATGCTGATAAGCTTTCCCTGAAGTCTAATTGATACTATTTGGTCAGACTTTGCATTGTGTCTCCTGACTGTACTATTAAAGCAACTCTGTTTTTTCTGTTTTTGTCATTCCCTGAATAGAACATTTTCTGGCTGAGAATGTCCTAATCCAGTCCATTTCAGTCCACTTATTTCAAGGACTGAAATGCTTAAACTTCTATTTCTCGTTTTACAATTTCAAGCTTACCTTGTAGTGTATTGACTCATGCTTATCACATTGCATGTCCCTGTGCATCAAACAGCTTTGGATTTTCCTTTTGCAGCCATTCACATTAACCACTGAACATTCTTTCAGCTTCAGTCCAGTCATGTCTTTAGGAATAGCTCTATTTGTACTTGTCCTTCACTCTTCCCCAGTAGCTGATTGAGTACCAGCCAACCTGGGGGGTACCATTTTCCAGAATTTTTTTTTCATTTTGGGTTGTGTCATTGTTATGTTTAAGAAGTCCAAGACAAATGAGGATTAAAACACCAGCAGTTTTATTCATTGCATTACTCCATAACACCTGAACAGCAAAAGCCTACAGCCTCACTAATTAAATACAGAATGCTGACTGTCAATTACAGCTCAGCTATGGCAGCTCCTTTGAGTCAATACACTACACCCTTTCCCCCTTTCTGAAGTAATCTGGACTCTCTTCCGCTGAGACTGTCACAACTCCTGCTCAGGTTTCTTATTAATTTTAATATTCTTATTAATATTAATATTAATATTTTTGTATTAATTCCTTATCCTACATCTGTATTGGGCTTTGTGATGCTTCATCACTCTGAGTTGCATTCTGCATTAGTACCACCCTTGGTTCCTCTAGCACTTGGGGTCCCTGGTTTTCGTCTTGCCATTTATGTTATTCTGAAATGTTTCATTCTGGTCCCTGCTGACCAGAGGCATATTGGGGGGAAATGGTGCCTGAGGACAACACCTTCTCTGGGTGCCCCCTGCCCTCCCCATGCTCAGGGGCAGGACTTAGGGGCATGACTGGCTCGGACGGGCACCACAGCAGCAGGAGCATCTCTGGCCAGTAGCGTCCGCCCGGCAGAGCCCCACAGGAGAATGAAGCGCGGGATGGGGCACCTGCCCTGGTGAGCTGTAGAATGTTCCTGTATGACCAGAACCAGACTCATGCTTAGCCTCAAGCTTCTGCTCAATAAAATGGCTATGGCCAATTTATTACCCCAGCAAGTGAGTGGTGTGTATTATTGGTAAAGGGCCCTACACAAAAGAGATCCACCCTTGGACAGCAAACACTACTGATCAGTTATCTCGAGTCCGTTTATTGTTTTAAGTATTGAGACCTACACACCCCTCACTCTAAAATAATCATTTTTGTGAGTTTGAACACGCTGGTGTGCCCTTCTTGATTTTCCATTTATTTCACTGGAAGTGCTGTTGTGGACACTGACTGACTCCTTATCTTGAGACAAATGAAGAAATGAATTAATCTGTTTGTATAATCATTTTGCATGCTGCAGTAGGGTTGAGAGATTCCTGGAGGTTTTGGGAGTAGAGTCTTGAAAGGGCATGGTGAGGAGAGAGATTTCAGCAGCATATAAATGCCATATAGTCTGCCCCAGAAAGTAGCCATTTTTTCCAGAACTGTTTTCTGTAGTCTGGAAATGAGTTGTAATTCCAAGAGATCTCCTGGCCCTGCCTGGAGGTTGGCAACCCCATGCAGCAGTTTCTATGCACTGAGGTTGCACTCAGAGATTGCTGAGTCAGGCTGGCAAAAGCAAATAACTCAGAATTAATCGGAAGTGACCTCCTCTCCTTTCATTTTGATTGTACTGATTTGGGTTTTTTCAGTTCGTTTACTGTTTTGCTGTATTAATGCTATAGGTGTATTAATTGTTGTAGTTTAGAGACACACCATTATAGGAGCATAGAGGATGGAGATTTCCAGAGGTTCTCTGACTGCCTAGGAGGAAGGATCTGCATGTAGTAGGACTTAGGGAGAATTCAGGATGCTAGGAAACAACTGTGTTTGGCAATAAACTATTAACATTTACATTTGCATTGGTACCCTGTTTCCCCGAAAATAAGACCTACCCCAAAAACAAGCCTTAGCATGATTTTTCAGGATTTTTGGAGAATGCTTGAAATATAAGCCCCACTCCAAAAATAAGCCCTAGTTACATATTCCCCAGAGCAGCTGATCTGGTCATGTGGGGGGTGCAAAATCATGGGGGAAAAAAGACATCCCCTGAAAATATGCCCTAACACATCTTTTGGAGCAAAAATTAATATAAGACCCTGTCTTATTTTTGGGGAAACACGGGTATGTCCCTTACATGACTGAACCCTAATTCATTACAATAATAAGTTATTGTAGGGAGTATGGTGGTATAGTGGTTAAGAGCAGGTTGATAATTTGGATAACTGCATTTGATTACCCACTCCCTCATATGAGTGGTGGACTCTTATCTGGTGAACTGGATTTGTTTCCCTGCTCTACACATGAAACCTACTGGGTGATCTTGAGCTAGTCACAGTTCTCTCCAAACTCTCTCAGCCCCACCTTCCTCACAAGGTGTCTGTTGTGGGGAGAGAAAGAGAAGGAATTTGTAAGTTGCTTTGCGACTCCTTATAGGAAAGAAAGGTAAGGTATAAATCTAAACTACCACTGCTCTTCTTCCACCTTTTCTTGTTCTTCAATAAAGATGAATCTGTACTGGAGATTTTGTATTTAGCTATATTTCTTAACTTTTCTCAGAATAATATATTTAGGGCCTAAGTATTTTTTAAAGCAACAATTGATGTTTCATTTTTGCCATTAGGACCCCCCCCCCCCCGAAATTATTGGCAAAGTTCTGTAAGGGGTACGTGATTATTTTGAAAAACATTAAAATGATGTTTTCAGGACTTCATTCATCTAGATATACTAACTTTTTCATTCTATCAGCTGTTATGTAATAGAGAAGCTTAATAAATTGAAATAAATTGCCTGCTTGAAGAAAAAGATAAAAATAACAAATTAGTTGGTTCAGTGAATGCCTGGTCCTGAATCTATTTATAATTGCATAACACTTGAAAATTGTAGTAGATTTTAAAATTATGAGACAGGATGAACAGAGATTTTTTATCTAACCATGCAGTTTCATGAACAGTAATGTTCATGTTAGATTTCTCAAATTTTAAAAATTAATCATCACCATAAAAGTCAGGTAAGGGGAAAAAAGATAGTGTAAGTTAAATTGAGCAATTTGAAGAAGTTGAATGATAGAATATGTAAATGACAATTAAAGTATGCGTCCCAACTAAACACTTCAATTGTCCCGATGGGTGCAATTTATCAAACTATATTGGTCATATTTTTTCTTTATTGTGTGTGACAGTGTTTAAAATTCAAATGTACCAGATTTTCAGGTAGACAGAGCTAAAATACACTTTGCAAAGAATAGAATAGAATAGAATAGAATTTTTATTGGCCAAGTGTGATTGGACACACAAGGAATTTGTCTCCGGTGCATATGCTCTCAGTGTACATAAAAGAAAATACATTTGTCAAGAATCATAAGGTACAGCACTTAATGATTGTCATATAGGTCTAGTAAGCAATCAGGAAACAATCAATAGTAATAAAAACATAAAATGTAAAATCATAAAATAAAATGAAATGTCAGCACAGGCTATAGTCATACAGTCATAATTGGGAGGAGATGGGTAATAGGAATGATGAAAAAAGTAGTGCAGTAATTATATAATAAATATATAATAAATAGTTTGACATTATCGAGGGTAGAGTGAACTATCCCATCACAATTACAGTTGTCTGCTGCCTAGGAAACAACCATATCAATTAGTTTGGGGCATTTGGAAAGGGGTGGCAAGCCCAATTTCCCATTCCATCTGGTCTACCATGTACTGATTGTTTAAAAATATGTGTTTTTGGGATTGCATGTATACATGCTGACATTTGTGGGTGTGCATGAGTGCCATACTGACTCACATGTATTGTACCTGTACTGCTGGAGACAGCCTCTATCTTCATCTTAGCAATGATGGTGAGGAGCAGTGAAGACTTTAGCCCAGCTCAGTCCTGGCTAGTTGGCTCCATCAAAACTTGGTCTGCTAAAGGAGGGAAGCAGTCCATCACCAAGCTAGGGAAAAAAAGAAATAAATGTCTTCACCCACATGCCACTACAAAACATGCTGCTTTGGGGTGTTTGGAAAGGAACATGTATGCAACTGGAACTCTCCTTTGCACAGCAAAATACTGCTAGCTGGAGTAGCAGCAATAATAAAGAACTAAGAAGTTTCTTGTAGGTACAGCCATATTGCAATTTCTCCTATCTACCCCATTCCTTCCAAGGCAATTGGAACAAATGTTGCTTTCAGAGTTTGCTTCATTTCTCTACAAGAAGCTTTATAGACTTGTCCTTTTTAAATGAGAAAACTGAGATTTCAGAGCATATTGCTAAGACGACAGTGTCCCATAACCCCTTGAAGTTATAGGTCTGTAATAGAGGGCCTTGCAAATTATTATACCTCTGTAGTACTGGTGCACTGGTTCCCTATGGTGACTAAGGTCCTCTACCATTTGGCTCTTCAAGTAAGCAAAGTGGTAATACTGCCATCTGAAAAGGTGAGCTAACTGGCATACTGTATCTTTGTCATCTAAAAATTGTGCAGAAGATACAAATAGTTCCTAATCTTGTGTCCATTTTTTAGAAGTAAATTGTACTTAATGTATTATTGAAGGCTTTCACAGCCAGACTCAACTGGTTGTTGTGGACTTACCAGGCTGTGTGGCTGTGGCCTGGTAGATCTTGTTCCTAATGTTTCACCTGCATATGTGGCTGGCATCTTCAGAAGTGTATCACAAAGAGAAGTGTGCTACACATTGTGTCCAGTGAGAAGGGAATGTTTGGTATATATTGTCCATGTCCCAGAGTGGGGAATCAATTAGTAAGTGTTTGGGTGGAACGTGCTATGCAAAGGTGTGGTTGACTGCACTGTATTGCGAGTGGGGTTTTCAGTCCATTTACATTTGTATTCACATTTGCATTCCCTGCAGTAGTAACAGTATTAGTGAATGCAAATCCTGTGTCTGGGTGGAGTTCATTGTCTATGAACCTTGCCTGCCCTTTGTCTTTGATTCTGGTGTTTTTAAGCACTGGTAGCCAAGCTTTGTTAATTCTCAGAGTCTCTTCCTTCTTGTTGAAGTTGTCTTGGTGTTTGTGGATTTCAATAGCCTCCCTGTGTAGTCTGACATAGTAACTGTCTGAGTTGCCCAGAATTTCAGTGTTTTCAAATAAAATGTTGTGTTGAGTTTTGTTTAGAGCATGTTCTGCTACTGCAGATTTTTCAGGATGGTTAAGCCGACAGTGTCTTTCGTGCTCTTTAATACGAGTCTGAATGCTGCGTTTTGTAGTTCCCATGTAGACCTTTCCACAGCTGCAGGGTATGTGATAGACTCCTGCAGAAGTGAGGAGGTCTCTCTTGTCCTTTGCTATATCTAGGGAGATACTTCAGTCCCATTTTCTGTAGTTCCCCCTTTGAAGTCTCCCTCTTTTGCGCAACTTTTACACTGGCCTTCTTTGGAGCGTTCAGGGCTGGAGAATGGGTCACCCCGTCTGGGCATTGTACAGGCCACTGGGCTTTATGGTTGTTAGCATGGCCTTTATTCCCTGCCTTATGAAATATTGGATTTTAATATTATTTCTCATACTGTGTGCTACAAATTGCCAGTTTCCATGTTTTTATGGGTGGATAGCAGAGTGTCCAAGATGAAAGCAAGCCCAAGGCAAAACAGTCTGTTTGCAGAGATTAGATCTATGAGTTACTCCAGTGATACAATCTGGATGCCTCATAACAAGGAGATGTATCTTTGATTATCCCACCCTGTCAGAGTACTCCATTAACATAATGGAATCTGTAGAACTCCTGAACACCACACCTCGCTAAGCTGTTTTTTTGGAAGCCCCAGATACTGTTCTCTTGAGAAAATATTTCTCCAAACAATTGCCTCTTCCTTGCATTTCCCCCACCTCTCAGATATGATCTCCATAACAACAAGATTCACTTCCTGATTCACTTAAGCCTCAGCCAAATTGGAATACTCAAGGCAGAGACTTTAAGAAGCACCTCTGCATAAACCATTCAAGGTTCCACTGATATAATCTAAGACCAATTGACCCCATTGTCCCGGGGAGTATAGACAATAGATAGAGCTGCTAATTAGCTCAACCCCGCAAGTCCAACAAGGAAACCCCAAGAAGTTGCAGAGAAACGAAACCTAAGTTTGAATTTCCCTCCTTGCCTGCACAAAGGGGTATAAAAGTTCTACTCACCAGAGCCTCAGTGCTCATTTCTAACCTGAACCTCCCTTGGTCAAGTTGGTGTGAGACACAATATATCGTCCTTCGCTTGGGTCCCTATGCTGGCATAGAGATCCTTGCCTTCTTCTGGAACTTCTCTGCAGATTTTAGGTAACGTATAAGTCCCCTGCTTTCCCAACTCCCATTCTATCATCCAACCTATCTTTTCCTCCCTGTTTATATACTTAGGAACTGTATGTATGTGCCTTAACGTCTCACTGTGTGATTGTTTGCAACCAAAACTTATATAAAAATATTTAAACTGCAATTTGGTCTTTTGTGAATTCTCTGCGGATTCGTTTCAAGCTGTTTCTGGTATAGTTGTCTAAAAAGATCCTCTCCCAGCCTACCTCTTGCATTGCCAAGCCGAGTAATTCCCCATTGCTATATAAAAATAAGTTCGTATACTGTTAAGCTGGGTAACACGATACTCCAACGTAATGGTTGGGGACGGAGGCATTTATGTTTGGTTGGCTTCCTCTAGGATGGATCAGCTATATAGGGGCACCCAGGTTTTTATCCCCCCTTCATAAGAACACCCTTCTAAATATTCCTATTTTTCACATTCTCCAAAATGATAGTTGGGTGAAGGTCTTTCTTATTTCCTTATGCAGGTCATTCCACAAGGTGACTGAAATCACAGAGAATGTACATGAATTGGTAGTTGCAATCATGTAATGTCACATTGTGCATTTCCTTGTAAATTATAACCAGTGCAATAGAGAACAGAACACTGGATTTTGAATGTGGTGACCTGCATTCAGATGATTCTTTAGCAAAAAAACGAAGTGAACTTGGAGATCTATTATATATGCCTCAATCTAATCTCACTTTATATAGTTGATGGGTAATACATAGAACCATGTTTTAGCATCTTGCATTAAAGAGATCTTCTTTCACTTTCTGTCCAGGATTGTGTTGTCCTGTTCTGCACTGAAACTTGGACTAGCCCCCAAACAGATAGTGTTCACCAAGAAAAGAGGGCCATATCTGAAAATCATTCAGGATCTCAACCAACTGAATATAAAAGAGCTAACACAGTGTTCTACTCACCCTCCATCTGTTAGAGACTGAAGAAGACCAAGCTTGAGTTACATTTGATATTTTAGAAGAAATCAAGGCCTAAGCCCCTATTGTTTATTCAGGGAGAAAATGGAAAAAAAGAAAAATTAATGGACTATTTAGATTATATCTGAATAAAAGCTGTTATTGCCATTGTCTATTGTTGGAAAAATTGAACACAGGGGGATTGTAAAAATGAAATGAAATACATAGTGCATGTTTAAACAGATAATCATTCATTCAAAGCTAAGGCATAATCACCTAATGACATTTTATGCTAACTAAACCTGCATTTCCCTGTCTTACTGTTCCTGCTTCATAAAAATGCAGAACAGAGAATCCTGTTTACTCTGCAGACCAAAAATAATCTATAACATATAACAATGCAACCCAATTCATTCAATATTCTCCTTTTTACTGATGCTGTTTTGTTTTGAGATGTTTTAAATGCAATATTTTTTATGTTGCAATGCTAAATAGCAGATCAAACAGGACTTTAAATAAGACTACATGAAGCTGCCTTATAATAAATCAGACCGTTGGTCCATTGAGGTCAGTACTGTCTACTCACTGGCAGCAGCTCTCAGGGTGTAAGAAAGAGGTCTTTTACATCACCTATTACCTGATCTTTTAACTGGAATTGCAAGAGATTGAACCTGGAACCGTCTACAGACCAAGTGGATGCTCTACCACTGAGCCATGGCCCTAAACTAAAGCTGTTATTAGCAAGCAAAAAGGACCTCCAAAATAAATCAACAAATCAAACTGATTTCAGGTCCTCTGCAGCTGGATTTTACTGTGCGGAATAGCAAAATCTACTTTCAAGCAGTTGTTGAAGTGGATTGAAAGTGCATTATTCTGCATGTGTGGAAGGGGCCTTAGAGAGAGCAGTTAAAGATAGGAATAGAAGCTCTAGATTTTGAGTGAATGAGGCTTTTATAGTGCATACTCAGGGTCAGCACAAGACATTTACTGTTTCTTTTTTATTAATTAGTAACAGACACAGTCCATCTATATGTTTCTAACATGCACACCTGGCAGTGGTGGGATTCAAATAATTTAACAACTGGTTGTTTACAAGCACCATTTTAACAACCAATTCTGCCAAAGTGGTGCAAAGCTGCTAAATCCCACCACTGACACCTGGCTATGAACTTCCTTGGTCTCCCACAGCAAAAGGAATGTTAGGAGGACATGGCCTCTTCCCCTTAAGGTCCCTACCACCTAAGATTTGAATCCACACTCTACTGCATAAACTTGTTAAGTGACCTTGGGCCAACCACTCATTCTCATCCAAGCATACCTAACAGGTTATATAAGAACATAAGAACAAGCCTGCTGGATCAGACCAGAGTCCATCTAGTCCAGCACTTTGCTACTCACAGTGGCCCACCAGGTGCCTTTGGGAGCTCACATACAAGATGTGAAAGCAATGGCCTTCTGATGCTGATGCTCCTGAGCACCTGATATGTGATACTTGTGTGGATGAAATGGAAAGCGGGAAAATATTGTAAGCCACTGGAAGTCCCCCTTCCTCAGGTGAGAAAAGTGAGATACAAATGAAGTAATTTAAAAAAGGAAGTGCAAAAGTTGGTGCAAAAGAAGCAATTGCAAAAGGAAACAATGCTGAACAAGAAGATTTAAAAAACTGAATATTTGTATATCCATGTTTTTTAAATGTGTATTCTTTTTTTCCAGGAGAGGTTGCCACCACTCTTGACTTCAACAGTGAAAGTGGAGAATATTGGACAAGGGCATAATTGTAGTGTTTTAAATTGTATTTGTGACCTTAATCTGATAAATTAGTCCTTTCCACGGATCTAGCCTGGATTGTACTTCTGGTGCCCAAATGCATGCAAATTAACAAAGTGCTGTGAGCAGTGAATACATGCTGTGGTAATTTAATCTTTTCTTCTGTGTGAGACAGATCAGTATCTTGGCCCGCAAGTGCTGCAAGCTGACTAGGAAACTTTGTTCCTTAATGTGATGAAAGCTGCCAGGAAGGGAAGAAGATTTGTCAATTCCCAGGATGACATCTCTGCTAGCTAGATACCATCAGAGCTTGTTTTCTTCATTTATTCTCAGTGCTTCTCCCCTCATATTTCGATTCTCAGACAGGAAAATAAATCTTGTGTCTGATAACAAGCAACAAAACATCAAAAGGATGCCAGTTATATTTTCCTATTGTTTGAATTTTGCTTCTGTGCCAAACAGAAGTTCTTTTTGTGATTGAATGGCAAATTTGCAGACGTGTCTCTCATGCTCCAATGCAAGCTGACTTTTGTATTTGTATATTTAATTAATATACCGCAAAGTTAACTGGGTTCTACAGCTTGCTTTGCTTTTGTACCAAGTAATTTACTTTCAGTATGAAGATATGTGATACATACACCACTCTGTACTGCATTCTATTGTAATAGCTAAAATTCTTGTTTTATGTTTATTTATTTTGTCTATGCTCTACTTTCTGCCCCATTGGGAACCCCAAGCGGCTTGGGACATTTTCTTCTTCTCAATTTAATCTATACTACAACCCTGGAAAATAGGTTAGATTGATAGAATGTGAGCTGCCCAAGGTCACTTAGCAAGCTTCCATGGTAGAGTAGAGGATTCAGACCAGGGTCTCCCAGATACTGGTTTGATACTTTAACCATAGGCTGCTCAAGGAGAAGAGTCTTTTACCTCAATCTGAAGATGGCAACTGGTAAAATGAGTTCAAGTACATATACAAGTGAAATATGCAATTATTAATCTCTCCTATATATAAGTGATGCAGATTTCCTAAAAGACTGCCCGATGGGAAATCCTTTCCTTGCTCCCACCTAGGTATAGCAAACTTTTAATCAAAACTTGCAGTTTTTAGGCTAGCACAGGGGTAGGGAACCTGCGGCTCTCCAGATGTTCAGGAACTACAATTCCCATCAGCCTTTGTCAGCATGGCCAATTGGCCATGCTGACAGAGGCTGATGGGAATTGTAGTTCCTGAACATCTGGAGAGCCGCAGGTTCCCTACCCCTGGGCTAGCAGCACCAGAATTTCAGAGTATCATCAGGTGGCGCTTCTGATGATACCAGACAAGTTTGGTGAGGTTTGGTTCAGGGGGTCCAAAGTTATGGACCCCCAAAGGGGGCACCCCATCCCCCATTGTTTCCAATGGGAACTAATAGTCGATGAGGCTACCCTTTTGAAGGTCCATATCTTTGGACCCCCTGAATCAAACTTCACTATACCTGAGTGGTATCATTAGGATAGTCTCCTGCTGATACCATCCAGGTTTGGTGAATATCGGTTCAGGGAGTCCAAAGCTATGGACCTTCAAATGGGGTGCCCCATCCCCCATTGTTTCCAATGGAAACTAATAGTAGATGGGGCTACCTTTTTGAGGGTCCATAACTTTGGACCCCCTGACCAAACTTCACCAAAACTAGGTTGTATCATCAGGATAGTCTTCTGCTGATACCACCCAGGTTTGGTGAAGTTTGGTTCAGGGAGTCCAAAGCTATGGGCCCCCAAAGTGTGTGCCCCATCCCCTATTCAATGGAAGCTAATAGTAGATGGGGCTACCATTTTGAGGGTCCATACCTTTGGACCCTCTGAACCAAACTTCACCAAACCTGGATGGTATCATCAGGAGAGTTTCCAGAAGATAGCCTGAAATTTTGGTACTGCTAGCTTAAAGATTCCCTGACAGGCACCCTCAGATTTTCCCCAAATTCTCCCATTAAATCCACCCCCTTCAAAGTGGATTTAAAGGGAGAATCTGGGCTCCCTAGATTAAAAAAATTGAAAGTATTTTGAAGTCTTTAAATAAAGGCAGATTGGTGGTCCCTGATCTGATCCCATACCATGATGCCAAAGCACTGATATGGTTGAGTGAATGGATAAAACTAAAAGACAAGAATCTATTGAACATAGAAAGCTACGGGTCACCCTCAGGGTGGCACAGCCAACTATGGCTGGAAAAAAATAAAATTAAAATTTCCAGAACTACAGTAATTAAAAATCATGTTATAAGAAAAGTACTGTTAATAACCTGGACTAGATACCAGAGGATTTTTTACACTAAATTACCCCTATGGGTTTCCCGGACAGAATCTCTCCAACTAAATGACAAAAATTTTGGAGAAAAATGGCCAACATGTAAAGACACACTCACAATCCTAGATGATAACATACAACTAAAGGAAGGAGAACGAATCTGTGGAAATGGAAATGTGTGTAATTGGTACACATATGAGCAACTCAGCAATTTTTTCAAAGCAGATAATAAAAATTGGGGATTTATGTTAAAAGATACAGAACTGGATAAAACCCTGATAAATGAGGAAACCAAACAAATCAGTAAAATATATAAAATCTTATTGGAATATAAAACAAAGCAAGAAACAATTAAACCAATGATGATAAAATGGGCTACAAACCTAGGAAGAAATATATAATTAGACATATGGGAAAAATACTGGAAAAACACTTACTCATTTACCCCTGTGTAGTCCTAAGGGAAAATAACATCAAGATGTTTTGCAGATGGTATTACACACCTCAGAAACTAGCAAAAATGATTAAAGGATACTCACTGGAATGTTGGAAATGCGGGAAAGGAATTGGTTCATACATACATCTCTGGTGGTCCTGCAGAAAAATAAATGGTTTTTGGAAAAGATTGCATAAAGAAATCCAAAAAATTATGAAAACACAATTTAGAATGTCTAAAGAAACTTACCTGTTAAGTCCAATATTTGCTGATCTTCATTTTACGAAACAGGAACTACATCTTTTTCTTTGTCTGTCTTCAACCACAAGACTTCTGACTTCAAATTGGAAAAAGCCAACCACTCCATCAATAGATGAATGGATCCATAAAGTTGAGGAATATCATAGTATGGACAGAATTTCACAGCTATTGAATATAACAACAGGAAAAAATATTCAAGACAGAAACTTAATGAAATGGAATTTAAGGTAAAACTATATTAATCGAAGATATAATCTTTGAAAAATGTGTTTTTCCCCTTTATATATACCTTCCAAAGATAAATGACACAAACATAAACTCCAATGGCATTTAAGGGTGATCCACCATGCCCTACCTCACTAATTCCTGATGCTCTTACCAGGTGTCTCTATCTTGAGAAATGTGCTCCCTGCATACACACCCAGAAATTCCCTTTTGGTTATAATGGAGCCAAGTGAATTTAATAGGAGAATCTGGGGAATTTCTTGGGGTGTCTGTAGAGGATGTATTTTTCAAGACAGAAACACCAAACCTGAAGAGCAGGTTTGAGAGATGCTCCTGATAAGAGCACAAAGGTTTGGTGAAGTTTGGTTCAAAAGGACAATTTTATGGGTCATCAAAGGAGTAGTTCCCATCTCTCATTAGGAACCCCTTGGAAACAATGGGAGATGCAGCCACCACCTTTGGGTATCCATAAAATTGAACTCCTGAGCCAAACTTTACTAAACGTGGGTGATCTCATCAAGCAACTCCTGAAGTCACCCTGCAAGGTTGGTACAACTGTCTTGAAAAATGCACCCCTGCAGACTTAAAATCAGAAAAAGCCAAAAAAATTCCACATAGGCTTAAATGGACCCAATTGGGGGCGGGGGACCCAAATATTTCAAGGTTTTCTGAATCAGATATTTGGGTTTGGGATTTTTTCAATAATTTTAAAGCCAGAAAAAAACCCAAATCTGAATTTTACTGATTTTTTAAAATATGTTCAAGCCTACTCAGAATTACTCCCCTTTGACTTTGCATATTTTGCCCTAACTTGCTACCTATCCAGCAAATGTGTTCAAAGGTTGCAGACAGCTACCAGTGGCTTGCACAGGGGTCGGGTACCTCCTGTTAGTCTTTCTCGAACAAAAGTACATTCTGGTTGTGACCACCCCAGGAGGGAAAGCCACAAACTGCTTTTCTCCTGAAGAAGTAGCAAGTGGGAGAATGAGGAAAGACAGTGTGAAAAGGCATTGCTGTGCTGGCTGGGATTGAGGGAATGCCTGAATTCAAAATGGAAAAGAGTGATTGGGGACTGTTGTAAGATAAGAGCAAGGATATCTGTAAAGCAAAATCAACCAAATATCAGTGTAAGAAGACCAGATCCCCCATTTATCTGGTGGTTATTCATCCAAATTGTATTTGAAGTATCAGCAACTGGAGACAGAATGCTAGGTGGAACAGAGACTTAGGCTATGCAGACAGGAATTTATTCACTTGAGGGTAGGGGAGTCAACAACTGTTTTTCATCATGCACATACTTTCAGAAATTAAGTTATTTGGGAAAAAAACCTTGGAAGATTAAGTGTAAACCAATTCTGTGCAAGTCTTTTTCCTTTTCTTGCATTTTATTGTCTTGTTGAGATGTACAAAGAAATGCTTTCCTACAGTGGCTTCAGTTATTTAACTATTTAATATTTTAAAGTGTTTTTCTTTCAGGTTATAACATTTAACCCAGTTGACAATATATTATCAGTGATCAGTACCACCCTCATTCCTTTCTAAATATCTGGCTGATAAAACAAATCTGTTTTAGAGGCAATGGCGTAGCATTCACAGAGATGTATGGCCTGGTGTGACTAAGCTATGAAACAAAATTAAGATTTTGAAAGATCTTAGATCCTCCATAAATAGTTTTTTACCTGATCCTTTGTAATCTCTCAAGTCTATCCCATGTCTATTGGTGAAAGTGTGTATATGTGAATGGTGTGTATCCATTTTTAGGAAAGCAATCTCTACAGAACTGTAATTGATAATGAGATGACCTGAGGCAACTGATTCAGGCAGCAGATTTGATATGGGGCCCCACAACCTTCTGCCTTGCTGACCCTGCCAGTCAGCTAGCTAGCTGCACATTGCCTGCCCAACAACTAGAGGACAAATTCCTTCTTGCTGTACATGTGTCCTGTAAAAGTAGAACAGGAAGTCATGTATGCCAAGTCACAAACTTTTGGCATGGTTTCTTCTTCTTGCAAAAGTTTGAATACCATTTCTAGTTTTCACTTGACAGAGTGATCAAAATAGTAAGCAAATTATCATAAGAGGGAACAAACATTCAGGAAGCCCAACTGGTCAGACATAATTTGCTATGCTATTTTTAAAAAGAGCAGGAGCAGGAAAGTACATCATGGGGCTGGAAAAGAAGTTTTCTGATCTTATCAAAATGCATGGTCTGTGTGGCTAGATCTTAAATGTGGAAAACAACAGCTGCAATGTACAGAAAGATCAGAAAACACCATCTGAATATCTGAAAAAATAGCATAATCTTCTTTAAAAGCCTTGTGAATAAAACAAACAACCCAAAACAAACATTTGAAGTCACTTTGACTAACAGGCAGAGCTTTGGAATGAGTGTCGTGTTTCCTGACTAAATCCAGTCTTCCTAATTCTGATAACTTTTGGAAAGGATTCTTTTATTTTCCCAAAAAAGCTTTTTTCCTGTCATGTTGGGTGCATCACTTACATATTTCATTGGCACCACTGAATCAGTGGTCCTATCTTGTCATATTCCATGAACTATACTGTGCATATTGAAGCCATTCTTGGTACTTCAATCCTGTAAGTATTAAATTTAACAGTTTTTTTCAAAATGATGTTTGTGCAAAGGTTCTTATTACAGATTTAATATTAATCTTACTAAAAGTCAAACATATAGGCAAAAGCATACTGATGGGGTCAGGGCGGGGGGAGGAACAACCTGCCATGGATTGCAAGAAGGTCTCACCATAAACATAGTGGAAAGCAGCGTGCATGCTTATGGGGACCCCAGCAATGGGCTTTCAAGGCAAGTGAGAAGCAGAGCTGGTTTGCCACTGCCTTCCTCTACATAGTCTTCTTTAGTGGTCTCCCTTCCAAATATCAACCGTGCTTAGCTGCTGAGATCTGAAGATCTGGCTATACTATGTCACCTTCCTTCCTAGAAAGCAGAATACACACAAGGTTGTTGTTTTTTTTTTAATTTCAAAGTTCATCTTCCTGTGCAACTTTATTGATTTTCCTCTTGTTTTCATTTCTTGTCTTGCTTATCATCATTTCAACTTCTGGCCACAAAGTCAGCATTAGCTAGACAGTTTTTTTTGCATACCAATGCTGCCACATTGTTCTAATCTTTACTACAAAGCAAGCAATGAACCTATGGTTTTAAGCAGGATATGAAGCATTTTGAAGAGATCATTATTATTATATAGGATGGCAATTGCTTGTTTTTCACACAAGGGATAGACTGGCCATTATATCCACCAAGGAACTTCACAGTAGATTGATGGCCTGCTCCCACCTGGGCTGGTTCAGCCCACATTGGAAGGATTGATGCAGCCCAAGAAAGGCAGTTCCCAGTTGGGGAAACACATCACTGAGTCCAGGTGACCAGTGCCTGGAAAGGTTTCTCCCAGCTTGCATGGGCTGGATCTGACCCAAGAAAAGTAGTTCCCAGCCAATGAACACCTTACTCCTACCAGGCAGGTGAATCCCAACACAGGAAGCTGTGTGCCCTGAGAAGATGGCCAGGTGGACAGACTGAACGGAGCCCAGGGCTGCTCAGCTGATGATCCCTGGAAGATGTAAAGAGGCCGGAATAGGAAGGGGAGGCAGGCAGCTCTCATCGCTCATGTGGAAGATGCCAAGCAGCAGCAAGATTCCCACACATCTAGCTCCTCCTCTGTGGAGCAGGCCTCCACAGTCCTGCAGGAGAGAAAAAGGCTCTGCCATTGAGGAGGGACAGCTGTTGAGGTCTTCACTAGGCCTTAGATGGAAAGGGCAAAGAAAGAGGCAGAGAGGAGGAAGAGCAGCCCTTGCTATTCCTGCATGTTTGAATGCCCATGTGGGAAAATGGCAGTGGGGGAAGTGGGTCTCAATCTGTTCTTGGATGTGGTGGCAGCATTGTCTTCTTCTCAGCCTTCAGTCCAGCCCAGAACCTTGACAGGGTTTCATGATTTCAGTTCACTTTTGAGAAACCTTTACATGAAAGGTGATGTAGCTTTAAAAAAAATAAAAGATAAGGTTGGATTAGTGTTGATATGATACTCAGAGAACAGGAAAGTCAATAGTTAAAAAAGAAACAACAACAAAACTCTTGTGATTCCTTCCCCATAGGTCTCATTTCTGTTCTATGGCTGAAATGTAAAATAAACTTTTATTCTCCTGACCAGTATTATTTTTTTGTGCTGTCCTTGCTTGCTACTTGAATTTAGTACTTTCCATACATTTCCAGTACAAGCAACAGCCGCATTGAACCCTAACTTGTAAATAGTTACCTTTTTATGTTTGTGACCTTTTAAAAAAGTATTTCAACTCTGATTCTAAACTTTATTTCAAAAGTGCCACAGGAACCAGTGGGGGGAGGGAGTTATTTCAAAATAAAATGTTAATGAATTGGGGGCAGACATCTTCAAACTGGCTTGATAATAGGACTGTGCGTTTGATATACCTTCATATGGCTGATGTGAGGAGCTTGTGGGGCAACCTGTTTCATGTAGTTTGTTAATGATTTAACAGCTGACAGATATGTCGATTCAGTTTATAAGAACAAAACAATAAACAATAATAAATCAGTAAATATAAAACAATTTTTTTAAGGAAAGGTGGGAGGCTTGGAAAGCGTTTGAGGCACCCACACCTCACTTGGTATTCATTTTATAGTGGGAGGATGAAAACCCAAACAGAATCAGCTGCAGCCTGTCATTGTGCCTTGAAATCTGTAACCGACATATTGTGACATAATGAATGACTTTTCAAAATTTTCTTTAAAAATGACCAGAAGTTGCCATATATAAGAAGCTGGCTCTCCAAAACTCATACAGTTTCCATTGCTGAGAACTTGCTATATTAATTAGCAAGTGGGAAGAAGTGATGAAGAGCTGCAAGCTGGCTAGCAGCAGCTGAACAAGATCTGGCTACATTTCACAGGTATTTAAGTTCTAGAGGTGCCAATTAAAGAGCTCATGTCTTTCTACCCTTAGCCTGAGGGAGAAGCTCTTCATTCAGAAGCCCCCTACATTTAGGATTCTACTTTAACAACTGCTTATGCCCGTGATGGCGAACCTATGGCACGCGTGCCACACATGGCACGCGGAGGCCTCTCGCCAGAGCACGCCTTGAAAGTGCCCCGGATCTCCCCTCCCGAGCAGGTGGCAGTGGCCATTCCCCTCTGCCCAAGGGGGAAAAGGCAGCCACCTTCTACCATTTCGGGCAGGGAGGGAGATGGCTGGCGGCGACTCTGCTCGGGGCCTCCAGCCAGAGGCGTGGCACGGGGATGCCGGCGGTGCGTCGCAAAGGGAACCCCTCTGCCCGAGGGAGAAGGTGCTTTACGCCTTCTTCTTGGCGGGCAGAGAGGGAGGCGGCGGCGTTGGCCTGCTTTCGTGGGCCGCCTGCTCTCCCGTTTACCGAGGGAGCAGGCTGACCTCGAGCAGGGACTCCCCTCTGCCCGGGCGAAGAAGGTGCGGCTTGCGCTTCCTCAGAGGGAACGGCGAAGGGCGCTGTTCCTTAGTGCTTAAATGCTCTGCTCTCCGCTGGCGTGGAAGCAGGCGTCTCTAGTAGACCCTCTGCCCAGGGATAGCTGCGCCCGCCTCGGGCAGAGGTGGAGCTTCTTGGTAGCAGCGTTGCCCTTGCGACTGGCCGCCTGCTCTCCGTTCGCGGGAGCAGGCGGCTCCTCGAAAGCAGGGACTTCCCCTCTGCCCGAGGGGAGAAAGGTGCTTGCTTTCTCCCTCGAGGGCAGAAAGAACTCTTTAGCGTTGCCCTGCTTGGGACTGCCTATAACTCTTTAGCGTTCGGGGTAGGCTGACCTCGGCAGGGAAACCCCCCCTCTCTGCTGGCGGAGAAGGTGCTCGCCTCCCTCGGGCGGAGAATGGCAACAGCGTTGCCTGCTGGCAGGACCGCCTGCTCTTCCCGTTGCCGGGGAGCAGGCGGCCTTTCGAGCAGAGAAACCCTCACCCGAGGGGAGAAGGTGCTTTCGCCTTCTCCCACCGGGCAGAAAGAAGACTCAACAACAACGTTGCCCTGCTTTGGGGACTGCCTGCTCTTCCGTTGCCCGCTATGGAGCAGGCGGCCTCGAAAGTAGGGAAAGCCCTCTGCCCGAGGGGAGAAGGTGCTTGCCTTCTCCCTGGGGCAGAGGGGAATGGCAGCTGTAGCGTTGCCCTCAGCTGGGGACTGCCTGCTCTCCCGTTGCGGGGAGCGAGGCGGCCCTCGAGCAGAGACTCCCCTCTGCCCGAGGGGAGAAAGGTGCTTGCGCTTCTCCCTCGGGCAGAGGGAGGAATGGGTGCTTTAGCGTTGCCCCTGCTTGGGGCCGCCTGCTCTTCGTTGCGGGGAGCAGGCGGCCTCGGAGCAGGGGACTCCTCGCCCGAGGGAGAAGGTGCTTGCAGCCTCCTCTCCCTCGGGCAGAGGGGGAATGGCAGCAGCGTTGCCCACTGCTTGGGACTGCCTCTGCTCTTCCTGTTGGCGCTGAGGAGCAGGCGGCCTCGAGCAGTTAGGACTCCCCTCTGCCCGAGGGAGAAAGGTGCTTTTGCCTTCTCCAGCCGGGCAGAGGGAATATCGGCAACGTGCATGCTTGGGACCGCCTGCTCTCCTGCTGCTTGAGGAGCAGGCTGCCCTCGGTACAGGGACTCTCCGTCCGCAGAGCGCTTCTGCCTTCCCTTGGGCGGAGAGGGAAATGGCAGCTTTGGCAGCGTTGCCCTGCTTGGGCAGGCCTACCTGCCTCTCCCGTTCTATGGAGCAGGCGTCTCGGGCAGGGACTCCCCCTCTGCCCGAGGGAGAAGGTGCTTACTGTCTTCTCCCTCAGGCAGAGGGAAAGGGGAATGGCTTTAGCTGACAAGTTGGTTTCCGTGCCGGGGCACGTACTCTGCTCTTGGCGCTTCGCGGGAGTAAGCTGGCCTCGGCAGAAGCCCCTCTGCCCGAGGGAGATGGTGGCTGCCTTCTTCCTGCGGAGTAGAGGAGGAATGGCAGCAGCTGCACCTGCTACCAGGGTCAACCTGCTCTCCACGCGCGCCGAAGGCCCGGTGCTGAAGCAGGGAACCCCCATCTGCCCCCAGGGGAGATGGTGGCTTTCGCTTTCTCCCTCGGGCGAGAGGGGGAAACGGCGGCGGCGCACCTGTTCGGTGGCTCCTCCAAAACTCCCAGAAGCCTGGGTATTTTTTTAAGCCAAGAAAGGGACCCTTTCTCCGCGCCATAAAACCCCAAACAAATGCAGAAGCTGGAGTTCCCCTCTCTCTCTGAGAGAGGAAAGCTGGAGCTTCCACTTTTCTCTGAGAGGCTACTTCTCAGAGAGAGAGAGTGGCGCTCCAGACTCCTTTGATCCATCCACCTCCAACACCCCATCAAGCTTTCTCTGCCAAGCATGGGATCACCGGGGGTCCATGTGGGCAGTGACAGGATTTCCCATCCACCACCACCATCACCCCTCTAATCCCCATCAAAGAGCTTTTCTCATGGATCACAGCATCCATGGCCTGCATATGTGTCTGGCATCTTCAGAGGTATATCACAGAGGGAAGTCACAGAGTGTATCACAGTGTGTAACAGACTTCCCTCTGTGATACACTTCTGAAGGTGCCAGACACAGATGCAGGTGAAATGTTAGGAGTAAGGTCCACCAGACTATGGCCACACAGCCTGGAAAACCTACCAGAACCTTTAAAACCTCAGTATTCAGGTTAAATTGCCGTATTGGCACTTCGCGATAAATAAGTGGGTTTTGAGTTGCCGTTTGGGCACTCGGTCTCGAAAAGGTTCGCCATCACTGGCTTATGCTCTCTTATACTGCCACACACAACAAAACAAGCAAATCATGATCTGATATGGGCAGCTGCACATGTTGAGCATGTATGGCATAAACAGAAAGCATTGCACCATATACATGGCCCCATGCATTTTCACTCTAAATACTGCTATGGGCTCCAACTCAGCAGTTCTAGGTTAAAATGCAATATGTCAATTTATTCTGCTGTCTGCAAAGGTTTATAACTCAGCTCTTTAACTTGCAACAATAGACCTACAAAATGTATTTTGAAACAAACTCCTCACTAGGGTTCATAACTCAAGCCAAATACATATGAATAAATGTGTGAAAGTTACTGGGCTCTGGTCTTCATTGAGGCTGAGGGATTCAAATTGAAGATGCTAGTGAAGTCTAATATCATTTTACCCAGATAAAATATTATACCTAGCAAGATATTGAAACAATGCTGGCAGCCCAATAAATGTGGTAGATGGTGGGGTGGAGGAGTCCAGTAACACTTATCAAAGGGGAGTGATATACAAAGATTGTATAAATGTTCCTTAGTATGAAATCCAAATTCCAAGATCACTTTGTGTGTTTGCTGCATTATATCCCATTGTTTTCACCACTGTGCATATTATAATGGTACAGTTGGCTCTGGTTCTGAGATTGGAAAGGAGCCTGGAAGGAGAGCTGCAGAGAAGCAGCTGTTGATGTACATCGTTTCTGGATCATTATTTTTTAAAATCCACTGAGTTCCACAGTGTTTGGAAAACACAAAAACATGCTATATTAACAGAATGGAAGTCCCCAGATTTTTAGTTAACCTATTTCTACTGGTTTGTGCTGAAGGATTCAGTACATTTTTCCTCGCACCTCAGGCAGCATTTGCAAGGGAGACAATCTTTGTCAGTAGAGAATTTTGATTGCATGGAACTACTATCTGCGTCTGAACTTAGTATTTGCATTGGCCTTCTTTGCTAATTGAAACTGTTGTGGGAACAATCTGTACAAATTTTGGCTGAAGCTCTTGATAAATTTATATAAAGTTCTTCAGAGTAAAAGCTGAATTCAAGTGTGAAACAAATTCTTATATCCTATTTTTAAAGCATTATTTATTCAAGCTAAAGAGCAGAAAGGCTGTAAAGGTACCGCACCTTAAAAACAAGAGGAAGAAATGCACATCTCTAAAGGCACACAAAGGCTCTGATCAAAAGTCCATATCATCTAGTTATTAATATTTATGAGAGCAATCCCTGAGATTTCTAGAGCCTTAAAACACAATCTAAGGATTAATATTTATTTTGAAATGTGCTTCATGTTGCTTCAACTCATCATATATTTCTTTGCAAAAACTTGCTTTCTGAAGTGGCTTCAGCACTGAATGAAGAACTTTTGGCAACCATTCATTATCATCTGCCTTTCAGCAAGGATCAGTCAGCTTCTTAATAGCTCAGATTATGTATATTACCTATGTACTCATACCACATGTCAGTGTATTGAGATAGATAGCAGAAGGACTGTTTAACCTTCAAACAAAATAAGTAGCTTGGCTGTTTATTCATTAAATATTTCATTTACCTTGTATATCTTTTCCTCCCAAACTGTAAGGCATTTTGGAATACTACACCACCAACTACCAAAATGCCTCCTTTGGAAGAGAACAGAGAGAAAGGAATAAAGGTGTTTGCAATAGAAGAAAGTAATGGAAAATGGCATCATAAATTTCTCGTACAATTGCAGAGGGTGGTTGGATCCTACACACTGTGAATGGAATAAGTGCACTTCCATCTTCCCCCTTCCTCTTGAAGTCACTAGGATTTTGCCCCAAACCTGCTCCTTAGGATTAGTGAATGCTCTAGAATAGTATGGATCTTGTTCAGCTTCCTATAGTAGTGAAGTGGCAAAAGTCACCCCTTTCCTCTCTTCTGCAAGTGGAAAAGAGCACTGGGTATTTCATCCAGGTTCTGCTTCTTGTGGCAGTTTCCCACCACACTTAACAGTTGTTTCAGAGGCTGTTAAAGGCTGCAGTGAAAGGGCAAAGATATTTCAGTGAATTCACTCACATGGCAAAATACAAGGTCTTTTCCATAGCCTTCTGAATCTTCCACTCCATTCTTGCATATTTTAAATTGCAAAAACAAAATAAACCTAAGGGCTTTGTTTCCTTCCTCATTCCAGCCTGCCCTGAATGGAAGGGGGATAGGGGAAGTGGGCCTACCCTACACCCCTACAGTAGCAGTCTTGCCATGCCTTTTCCTTCTGCATTCTGTCTGTGTGTTTGTGTGTGGGGGTCCAACTGCTTATGTCTGTGATGGGTCTCACTCATTTTACATCTGGGTTGCAGGTGGGGCTGGTTTCTACCCCTGATCCCACAAGATATTCTGGAGGGCCTTAATGGCCTGCCTTCCCCTGTGTATTCTCTGGTCTTATTCTCTGGTCAGTATAAATTTGTTCCATAGGGTTGCACTCATTCTAGCAGTTGGCTTTCTGTGGTACTAAATGACCTGAAATATGCTTTCTGGTGCCTTGGAGACCAGCATAAAGAAGCAGGTTGCACATCTTCAGGATGGGAAACAGAGAAGCCAGCAACAACAGAGTCTTGATGGCTATAGTGAGACATGGATGAAGCTAGTACTGGAGTCAGCTGGCATTGTGTCTGCTGCCCCTATTATTATCTATATATATAAAAATCTAACAGTGTGTTTGTCCCTGATGGTCTCCCTCAGAAGCTGCTGGACAGATCGCCCCCAAATTTTCACAGGGCGTGTTGGAATACAGGAATACAGGGGATGGCATCCAATTTCAGCTGCTATCCTCCCCCAAAGGCCCAGTGGAACAATTACATTTTACAGGCCTTGTGGAACTGCTCAAGGTCCCTCAGGGCTCTGACAGATGGTGGCAAAGACTCCCACAAGGCGGAGGCCAAGGCACTAAAGGCCTTGGCCCAGGTGAAGGCTAGCCGCATCACAAACATGCCCAGAACCACCAGTTGATTGGCCTTTACCGAGGGCAGAAGCCAAGTGGGGACATATGGGGAAAGATGGTCCCTAAGGTATGAGGACCCCAGGCCACGAAGTGCCTTAAAGGTTGGTACCAGCAACTTGAAGGTGATCCAGTGCTCTATTGGAAGCCAATGCAGACAGCGCAGCACAGGAGAGATATAATCCCAAATAGAGGTGCCTGCGCGAAGCTGCACCGCTGCATGCTGGACCAATTTCAACCTCTGGATCAGCTGCAAGGGAAGGCCCACGTAAAGTGAGTTGCAATAATCTAGCCTGGAGGTGACCATAGCATGGATCACAGTCTGGGAGAGGTAGGGAGCAAGCCACCATGCAGATTGAAAAAGGCTTCCTGGGTTGTATGGGCCACCTGAGTCTCCATTGACAGAGATGAATCCAGGTGGACCCCCAGGCTGTGAACCAAGGGGGCTACCAGCAAGGAAACCCCTCAAGCAACAGCAGCTGAAATCCTTTCCCCTTCCCATCACAGCCCACCCAGAGGACCTCTGTCTTAAATGGATCCAGTTTTAGCCTGCTATGCTTCAACCAACCAGTGACCACCTCCAAACAATGCTGCAGAGCTGCAGGGGCAGCATCTATCCCTCCCTCCATCAACAGAATGAGCTGAGTGTCATCGGCATATTGATGACTGATCAGCCCAAAGCTTCACACCAACTGAGCAAGGGGTCGTATGTAGATATTAAGTAACATTAAGATATTAAGGGCCCCCTGAGGCACACTGCAATGAACTGGGCATTACTGGGAGGTCCTATCCCCAACCCTCACTAGCTGACTCCAATCCCGGAGGAATGAGGCAACCCATTATAGGGCCATGATCTGGACCCCGGAAACAGCCAGGCAGTTGGTCATGAGATCATGATCGACCATATCAAACACTGTGGTAAGATCTAACAATACCAGCAGCTCTGATCCACCTCGGTCAAGTTGTATGCGAAGCATGTCTGTGACAGCGGTCAGGACAGTCTCTGTCCCATGCCCAGCATGGAAGCTGGACTGGAAGGGATCAGAAGCTGTTGTGTCCTCCAGAAACCCCTGAAGCTGCTCCAACACCACTCTCTCAATTACCTTCCCCAGAAACGAAAGATTCGAAATGAGGTGGTAATTAGCCAGATCCCTAGGATCTAAAAATGGTCTTTTCAAGATTGGGTAGACCACTGCCTTCTTCAGCCCATCTGGAAATACTCCTTGCTCAAGCGAGCAATTAATGATATTCAACAGATGGGGCCACAGCTCTCCCTGGCATGCTCGAATTAACCAGGAAGGGCATGGATCCAGAGGACAGGTCATAGGTCTGCAGCTAGGACTCAGGCTAAACCAGTATAAAGTAGGACTCAAAGATGGCAACAGAGTCTCCAGTTCATTTATTGTCTCAAGGGTGGCAGGAAGGTCATGGTGGAGTGATGCGATTTTATCCATGAAAAAGCTCATAAAAGCTTCATAGCTATGTTCCAATTGAATACTTTTAGAGCCCTCATTCAATGAGGATAGGGCTGCATAATGCGAAATAATTGTGCCTGGTGGGAGCTAGTGGACATGAGAGAAGACAAGAAGTAATCTCTTTTCACCCCCTTCATTGCCATCTCATAGGCTTTCATAAATGTCACTTAAGGTGCTCGCATAGTCTCGTCACAAAACTTCCTCCACACTTGCTGTAGTCATTTGAGCTCCTACTTCATCTGGCATAACTCCTTGGTGTACCAAGGAGCCAGCCAAGAATGAGAGCGCAAAGGATGACGGGGAGCAATTGCCCTGATGGCCTCAGAAAGTCTGGAATTCCAGTCTTCCACTTGGTCATCAAGGATGCCAGCAAACTCAGGGTCCCGCAGAGCATTCAGGAAGCCAATAGGTTCCATTGGTCTATGCGGGAGGGCAAACTAGGCCCGTCACCTAGACAGGGTTGGCGTGGCAGATTCATCTGTACTTTCAGAGTGTAATGGTTGGACCATGGCACTCTGTCCACAGAGGATACGACTATATCAACACCTGAGCCGAAGACCAACCAGAGTGTGACTGATCTCATGTGTGGGGTCAGAATTAACTAAGGAGAAGGCCAATGTTGCCATGGATGACATCAGGTCTACAGCCGCTGAACATGAGGCAACATCCACGTGGACATTGACGTCCCCCAAGTCAATAACTCTGGGGAACCGCAATGCCCAATTGGCGACCACTTCCAGCAGCTGTGGCAGGCTGTCTGCTGGTGGACTAGGTGACCGGTTGAATAACCTTCATGGTTAACCATAATTTATCTTAGGGAGGCAATTGACCAATGATGTCAAGCAACTGGACACTGACTTGTCATATACCTAACATGTGATGAGGGTACAATAATCTTTTTTTCACATATCAGCTGTGTTGTTAGCACATCCCAGAAATAATTCTAGAGCATAAATGCAACCCATGTTAATCTGACTGGGACTAATATTGTTTGCTCTGCACAATTTGTTGTGTAGACTTGCAATTATTTGCCTGAGATTTTTTTTCTCAAGCTATTGTTTTCTTTTGATAAGAAAACAGAAGGAAAAAGTTATAACTGGAACAGTGTTTAAGGAATAGTGACTCAAATCCTGTCCTCAAAGATATCAAACAGGTTGCCAGTTCATAAACTGAAGGCTATCTCCATTTCCCAGTACTTGATAATACAGTATGGTATGTAACACCTTGTGTAAGTTGGTTGACAACTTTGCCAGGCAAAATCCATCTTTTCTGACATATAGCAACAGTAGAATGTGCAAAGACTCCTTAAATCAAGAACAAAAATTTACAGAAAGTCCAAACAAACATTCCAGACATAATGAACTGCTTCAGTAATGAGACAGAATCTTGGCTCTAGGGTTAGAAAATTTCTCAAAACCATCTTTCTAAACAAGTGGGAATAAGGTTACTGAATAGGTCAAAGTTGAAAAGTTAGATGCAAAGCCTAGTCTAACCTTTGCAAAGGATACTCAGGCTTACAAATGTGAGTACGGTACTCCAAACATTACATGGAAAATGTTGTCTATGAGTTCAAAATGTTTAGAATAAGAAGGCAAGGGAAAGGTGAGGGTAACTATCATTTGCAGTTTCCATCCAAGTGCATTACATTTTGCAGAAGGAAAAGAAAGATTACATGCCCTTTGTAAGACTTTATGAATTAATCATGATAGTGACATTACCCACCCTCTAAAACTGTGTATGGGGGGAGTCTGTTTTGGAATCATTGTCCTCTACCTCAAACCTCCTTTTAAAGACTTTTTTTTTCCTAGAAGGGGTTATTTTCAGTCACAGAGTATCCCCTTTAGCTCCTCATTCTACATTTTAAATTTGGGTCTTGATGCTTTAAATGGATTCTGCAGCAGACCCAGTCCTGTATATTGGTCTACTGCCATCATATCTAGTTTAGCCCTAAAGCTGACCCACAAGAAGAGAGAGTGAAGGGAAGGGGGGGGGAGGAATGAGAAGAGGGACTGCACTTGGTAAACTCCTCCAAGATAATGGGAAGCTGGAAAGTGACACTGGCTCCTACTATGTCACTCCAGTCCCTCCTTTTAAAGGCCTCTGACACCTGGCTCCTGGCTTTGTTTTTTTTATCACAATGGAGTAAAGCAGAGCAGAACAGAACCAACCTGGCCAGCTGCATCTTTGTGACCACATGGGTAGCTGTTCAAAGGAGACTGGCATCACAGGTGCATGAGGCTCTGTGGAGCATTGCTGGGAGGTAGAAACATGGGTTCATGGCAACAAGCAACCCTCTTAATCTCCCCCCACCTTCTCTTTGGGTCTCAAGTGGGAAGTGTTTTTTTCCACCTCTTCTCACCCGTCTTCTCACCACTGGAAGTGAAGGACTTTAAGCTGTCTCCAGCCTCAATGACAGAGGGAGTCTGATCAATGAGTCAGATAGCTGCAGGGGGTCAAGACACTGGGCACCTTTTCTCTTCTGCTCTGACATTATCCCTTTGATGTGTAGATTGCTACTCTCAGGGAACTTCCTTCCCTCCTGCTTCTCCTTCACTCTCCACCTTTCTCACACCCTCCAACCCTTGCCATCCATCTACATGGATCAGAATAGAGAATCTATCCTATCTCTCCCCTTTTCTATCCAGAATGCAATTCACTAATAATGACTTCTCTTATTAGTTAGAAACTATGAATTAGCACCTGGGCAAGTTTTGCTGTGTTTTGCCTCAGTGCACTCTGCTGTAATGAAAAGGTATCTTTTACCTGGGAGAATTCCCAACACCCTCAACCCACACCAAGTCTATGCAATGCCAGCAACCTTCCCCATCTGCAAACCATCAGGGCTCCAGTTTAAAGCTCATCAGGTCAGCTGCTCCTTTACGGCTATAACATGTAGGCCTCCCCTTCCTATACTTACCTCATAGAGGTAGCCCAGTGCCTGGGGCCCTCTTGGGGTGCTGGAACTGATGATTTGAGAGAGCAAAGTATTTGAGAGAGCAAAAGATACTTTTGTCTGCTTGCCCCTGCCACTTTGAACAAGGTCTCTGCATTACTGGGTGCTGCAGCCAACCAGGGCATAGTTCCAGAGTTCTAGCCACTACTAGGCACGTTAGGATTGAATGTGATACAGTAGACCAAGCTGATAAAATGTCTTATGGGAATTTGATTCCTTGAAAGGGCAGCTAGATAACTAAAGTGAGCTGATTTAATCTGTGAGTAATCCAATTTAATTTTCTGGGGATTTCACTCCCTTGATTTTTGTTTCTTGGGATCAGAACCATTGACTATTTAATCAAGCTTGAGTGTTACCAGAGTGGTTCTAGCAGTGTCACCCAGACATCTCACTTTGTCAAGCAGTACTCTATAGACCAAAACAGCGTTCACTTCCCTTGTTGTGGTCAGAACCTGTGGCTTCATAGAATTCAAGACTCTATTCTTTGTTGGTTGCAGCAGTACATCTTGGGCAGAAACTGGGTGGTTTCCTCCTACTTTTTGACAGTTTTGGCATTGGGCTGGATCCATTTATGGTGGAGGGGCTGTGTATGTATGCCCGATCTCTTGTTTTTGTGAACTGCCATAAGGAGTCTTGGGGGTTGAGCCTTACAGTGGGTGCTCAGCTGGGGGGATGCCACATGGATTCACTCCAAGATGGTAAGGGTATCACTCAGAGGTCTTTGACCATGAAATCACTGGCTTGCCAGCCTGGGTTTTTTCTCCAATACTCAGATTGCCTTAATCCATGCCCAATGCATCACTAATGCTCCACCTGCTGTATTCAGTAAAGCCGTGGCCATTTTTATAAACCAGTTCTATATACTGTATATTCATTTTTGTGACTATTTCTGTGGCAGCACTGCATCTGCCCTTAGGACCATAAAATGAACAAATGCAGATAACTGAGATGACTATGCTGCCTTGGTCAAAGAGGCTCCCTCAGTATGTTTAATAGGACTTGGTATCAACAGTAACTACTGATAGTTCATTTATGAAGCTGATCACCAACTCTTCCAAATATCTAGAATGTGAGTCTCACCCATCTATCAAGGTGGTGAATTAGACCTGTTTTTTCTTGGTAATACTTGATCTTCACAGAGCAATTCTGAGTTCTAGTGCTATGAGCCAGTGATTTTAAAATGTTCTCTAGTCCTTTTCTTCATCTGTTGAATAATTGAACAGCATGCATCACCCTCCATTTATCATTTCTTTAAACCAAAACCCCTCAAATGCAATAGTCTTTATTCCCAGAAATGAACTCCAAGTTCTTAGTGATTTGTTTTCTTTCTTCATTCTTTCCAGCACTATGATAGCCTTTTTGAGATGTGGCAACCATATCTATACAAGAACGCAGAATGTGGCTAAACCTTAGATTTATAGAAAGACATTGCTGGTATTTACCACTGTTTATTTCTAGCAAACCTTAACTGGGAATTGGTCTTCTTTATCACTGCTGTGCACTGAATCAACCTTTTTATGCAGCTACTTATTATGACCTCGAAATCACTTTTCTGGTGAGTCATCATCAGGGAATATGCTATTGCTGGCCTAAAAGCAGAACAAGACACCCATGCTTTTCTAACGCTTTCCTACCAGGAGGCAAATTCTTACTCTCTACAGGCAACCAGATTTGTGCTAGTTTTCATCTATTAAATATATATGGGTTGAAAATTCATTTCCCCCCAGTATATGGAGTGGAAAATATAAGCAGCAGCAGATTTCTTTATGTGGAACTTTTATCTTCCGTAAAATGGTGCATGCAAAGTAAGTGGCACTCGCTGTCAGTAAACCCAGAAGAGATGTTAGCACTTTCTTAATTCCTACAGCTCCTTGCATTAAAACAAACACAATATTATAGCACATACATATATAACCAGAGCTTGAATATGTATGATGCATCTTCAGGGTCTGAAGTATACAGAAAACTCAAAACTGTCATAATAAACACCATTACTCATGCATGTCATGGATACCAGTGGTGTTTTTCACACCAGTCTTAATAAAATTAATATAGACTCTCAATACTGATGCATTGAAAGCCTCCCCTGCATTTAACTAAACAACAGAAGGATGAAGGCATGATATTTTTTTAAACATCTGAAGTAAGTGTTATTTTTGTCATACTAGGAAATGTGGCATTTGTTTTCACTAGTCTGTACTCAGTAGAAGTTGATTTAAACACTAGCTCAGCTCCAGCATTTAAACTGAAAACATCTGGGAATCAGTTTGGCCATCCAGCACGGCATTCACACTATTCGAGCTGGAAATTTTTTAAAGAGCAAGTGTTCCTGCCAAAAAATTAAAGAGGGTACTAGACTGTGTTGAAAGATCCTCTATGATAGTAGGGTGCCAGCTCTGGCTTGGGAACTCCTAGAAGTTTGGGAGAAGTGCCTGGAGTGGGGAGGGAGACAAGGATGTAGGGGGGGGGAACAGGTGCTTGGGGCAAAATGGTGCTTGAGTCCCCTCCTGCAGGCCCCCTCCCCCTGTGGAGCCCCCTCCCGCAGAGCCTTGCCCCCCTCCACTTTATTTCAGCCAGCAGCCAGCTGAAAAAACAGCCTGCTCCGGCAGCTGGGGTCTGGCTGGTGAGGGGGGCAAGGGGGGAAGGATATGGAGGTACCAGGGCCCAGCCACTTCCGGGAAAGACCTCCTTCCCAGTCCAGCCACACCCCTCCTCCTTCCTGGAAGTGTGTGGGGCAATTTTTCCACTCCTCAAGTGACTCCCCCGTGGGTGTGATGCTGTCAGTCCTCCAAATGTGTGATGTGTGATGCTGTCAACCCTCCAAAATGACTGTATTTTCTCCAGGGAAACTGGTCTCTGTAGTTTGGAGAAAAGTTGTAATTCCGGGAGAACTCCCCCACCTGGAGGTTGACATTTGCATCAAACGATGGTAGGTCAGATACAGTGTCTTGCCCTTTCTTGTTTAACCCTTTGTCCATTCAAAGTGTCATAGAAAGGGGGAGTGTTACATAGGAGTCCAAACTATTTTCTGCCTGATACACTGGGGAAAAACACCCCTGAGCAGCTACATAGTTTTGCATGATTAATAAAGGTACAAAGCATGAAAATGTAGGGTTAGGTGCTAGGTTTGCATAGATGATGTGGGTGAAACCAATCTTTTCTACTTTTTTTCAAAAGCTACCTGTGAGCTTTGGATAGGCAATGGTGAGGATTGAGAGACCTGAGGGGAAAGTGAGCAAAATCACTTCTCTCTGCCTCTTCAGTCAGCAAAACCTTTAGTGTCAACTGAATCAAGGGGTTGGAAAGGTGATCTTCCTTGCTTTCCCTGCCCCAGTACATTTATTTATTTATTTGGGTCCCAATGGAGACCCAAAGTAGTTTATATTATTATTCTCATATTCATTTTTTCCTCGCAACAGGTCGAGTGAGGTAAAATATTGCATGGTTTTTCATCCATGCAGGTCTTCTAACTTTTACCATTGCCTTTAAAAGGTTCGCAGGCAGCTGCTGGGAAAAAAGAAAAGTGGGAAAGAAACCACATCTACCAGTGCCTCATGTTGGCTATGCAAAGAAAAAAAATCTAATCTATAATTGAAAAAGGAAGAAAACTAGACAGGGGAATCATTCATATTATTTGGATAATACAGTCAAATTGTTATCATATTTTTTGCTGACCTTATTACTGCTGTACCACACAGCTGGATATTCCCACTAGTTATTCCCACTACATTTTCTGCTTCAAGAAAAAAAAACCCTTCCTATTTTCTTCATGCAGTGTCACATCCCACATTTCCAGGTGTGTGTTAAGGCTGCTGTTGCGCATGAGGAGGAAATTGACAAGATATGCTGTGACAGTTATGGTGATAGGTGGGTGAACTGGCATCTCTGAGATGGGAAGAGTGGGGAAATACATTTCTCTGAATCAATGTAAAGGGGAAACACATTAGTTCTTTGATGTGTTAGCATCTTTTGATTGGAGGGTTAATGTTCTGGGAGCAGCAGTGGTGCAGCAGGGAACAGCAGTGGCGTGGTGGCTAAGAGCACTCTTATCTGGAGGAACTGGGTTTGATTCCCAGCTCTGCCGCTTGAGTTGTGGAGGCTTATCTGGGGAATTCAGCCTGGATCACTACACCATGGGGAGGGCCAAAGTGAAGCACCGCTTCTCGTATAGTTGGCAGCAAGGCATCACAGACCATGCCCCCACGTCCCAGCCAGTGAATAGTCAAGCACAGCCCTACAGGGACCCTGAGCAGAAAGAGGGCTGACTAATGCCCCAACTGGCTGTGCAAGATGATGGGAAGGAAGGGGGGAGGGAGGTCATTGACCACCCACTGCCCTGTTGCCCAATGAAGAAGGTGGTGCAGGAAGAGGAGGGGAAGGTGCCGCTAATCGCCTGCCTGCCTCCTCCTCCCTGATGCCCAGGGAGCCGTGGCTGCTATGCAGAATGTCCCCTTTGTAGGCTGTGTGAGCCCCAAGCCTTGCACGCTCTTTCAGCTCATCGTACTGGGTTCAGCTGGCCTTGGCTTGCGGCTGCAGCCAAAACGACCAAACAAGCACTCCGCTTGCTTGCTGGCCATCAAAAGAGGCCGGGCTGGCTGGGTGCTGCCTTATATAGGTGCACCTGGACTCCCCAGTCATGTGACAGGGTTCCTTGTCACATGACCTGCTCCTGGCTTCAGCGCATCTGTTGCCAGACTTCTCCTGCTCTCCCCTTCCTCTGCCACAATGGCGCCCTGGGTAAGTCCAGGGGCACACTTTTGTAACTGAACACTTAGCTAGTATGTTTGCCTAGCCAGTTATATTCCTTCCCTCATTGAATTTGTTCCAATTTTATGGGCAACTTCTGATTTCTGGGGAAAAAAATTAAGCATTCAAGTTGCATCTTCTACTTGGTAGTTATTAAGCATAATTTACCACTGCCGTTCAACGATATTTCCCTGACTGGTATCTTCAGCAAATATGGCTGTTTCTGATTTCTGATCCAGCAGCAGCTGAATGTTATCAGTGCCTAAGTAAACAAAGTATCTAAGTGAAAGTTGAATTAGTTAAAGTCAGTTCAGAATATAAATCTGAAAGGATGATGCACAATCATACATTTAAAATGTTTCACTTTCCTGTTGTTATAAATATTATTAAAATAGATGCCTTGATCCTTACATGGCAACCTATGAAGGAAGGACTGCATATTCCCTTCTAAATGTGCCAAAACAGTTTTTGCTAAAAGTACATGTATTATAAATGATTCATGAAATTCAATCAGAGAAAGCAGACAAGGCAATCAGGCTAAGGAGAACAGGCAGGGCTTAAGAAGTAACCATGAAGGGAAAAAATAACCAGTTCCTATCAGAAATACAGATTATTTCTTACTTTCCTCCCTTAATAGACTGAGGGAATGATCTAGCTCTCACTGAAATCAGTGTGGGGGCTTTTCCGCTGATTGAAGTGAGAATTGAATTGGATTTTTGCTTGTGTGGCCATGTAACTGTGGCTTCTGCAGTAATATGTGTCAGGGGGGTGCACCAAAGAACATCAAACTCAACAAGGAGCCAAGCCCTCACAAAACTTGACAGTTTATGTCCTAGAGAGGAGCTGAAATGGCTGAAGGAGAATCACAGGAACTGTCAGGTTCCAGTAGTTAAGATGTGAGTTGCTTCTTTCTGATGGGGTGAGTTGAACTTGATGTGACAATGCCACTCAGATTTATTAAATATGCATTTCTCTCTAAAACAAAAGAAAGGATAGCCCAGGCTATCCTCATCTTATCTGAGCTTGGAAGCTAAGTAGGTTCAGCTACAGTTAGTACTTGAATGGGAGACACCAGGAAAACCAAATTGCAACTTCAAAGCAATCATTATGATTAGTAGGACTACAAAACAACTCTTCCACATATACCTGACCTCAGATTATGGTTTACTCTTCTCAATAATTTTGGTCATTTAAAGAGTTGGGCAGAGTTGCTACCAGTATGTGAATGGTACTCAACTCTATCTTATGCTTCTAGCAGACCTAATAGAGGCTGTGTAAGTCATGGTTGGAGACAGTTGGGGGATAGATGAGGACTAACAAACATAAACTTAATCCTGATAAAACAGATGCTGGTGGTGGTGGGAGGGGGAGGCTTGAACTGGAACTGGGATATCTCCTATTCTGGATAGGGTTGCACTCTCTCTAAAGAAGGTGCAACTGGACCTTGGCCTCCTGTTGGGTTGCCATGATTGTTTTTATCAGCTGTGTGAGGCTGCCCTTGCAAACTATCCAAAAGCTTTAGTTGATACAGAATGCAGGTAGAATGTTGACCTAAGTGAATCATAGAGACAATATAATTCCAGTCATGTTTTATATCTACTAGCTCCCATTTTGTTGCCAGGATCAATTCAAGATGCTGTTATTAACCTTTAAAAGGATTTCCTCCTCCCATATGAACCTACCCATCTGCTCTGGTCATCTTTGGAGGCCCTGCTTCAGATGTCCCTGCCATCGAAGGCTCAATGACTGCCAACCAGAGAAAGGGCCCTTTAAGTTGTAGTGCTGTACTTTGGCATACCTCTATTAACTCTTATTAGCTTTTCTCCTTGGTTGTATTGCTATGTGTGTTTATATATCTATATGCTCTTATTGCCCAAAACTTTTTGCATATACCTTATATTGAATGCCATTTTAATGCTTTAAACATTTTAAAGCTTTGATGTTCACTGCCCTGGTGATCATATTTGGGTGGAAAGGAAGCATAGGAACAAATAAATAAATAAACCACTTCCCACATATGCGGGGACCAAATTTAAACTGGGAGGCCTTAAGCCTTCCTCCTGTGTCTTTTTCCTGACCTGAAATGACTCCTGTTAAATGGGTTTTCTTTGAGGTAGCTCAATTCGAAATTTAGAGGTGCCTCTCCTTCCAACCAATCTATACCAGTGAGAATATTTTTCATCCCATAAACTCTGCAGACTGTTTTATTGTTTACTTGACTTCCAGTCCTTGTGCTCTGAGTTTATTATGATAATGGGAAGAGATGGGAATAAGAAAGAATTGCTCCTTCACCTTTGTATAGTAAGTTTAACATAACTTTTTAAATGTAATGTTGATTTTGGTATCTAACTTGAACATGCTAATGGAAAGGTAGGATATAAATTCAGTTAATAAATAATAGGATTTTGCATTGGAAAATTAATCAAAATCTGCACAAATTGTGCCTTCTAAAATATATGCAATGGAAGAATCTCATTGCAAAAAATAGTGACAGGGTAACACAAGTCCATATGAATATGACTTCAGGAAGTTCTGAGCCTCAGTACCTTTTTGGTTTTAGAAGTACTGTACAGAGATTTGAACTGTCATATCTGGACTACAGCAGTACTGCTCCCTAAAAAGGCCTAGGAGAATTCTCAGACATGTTGAACCAGAAGGGATGGCTAAACTTACTCCACCCATCAGGATTTATCTCTGTGTGTCAAATTTATTACTACCAGCAGTTTTAGTATATTTGATTCTGTTATATAAGTGATGTACACATTGCCTGTGAGTATGTGCACTTAGGCTATCTCTGCAAATGACAACCAATCTTGATACATACACAGTTAAGGTGAGAGGTGAGATCTAGTGCAGAAAGCATGGCTCTTTTGCAAGTCCCCCTCTCTGTTTAAAGCCACAGCCTATAGCTCCTTGTTAGTAGTTAGAATGTGGTTGATGGAAATGGATATTTTCTGCCATAGCCCCTGTGCAATTTTAATATAACCTTTCCATCCAATTTAAGAAATTTTTTCCCATTCTTTTGAGATGCAACAGCTAGAACTGTATACTATATTCCAAATGTAGCTGCACCAACATTTCCCCTTCCTGGACATTTGGTGCTATCACTACCTCAGTCGTATCCCCAGTTCCAAGTATTGATGGTTAAACCGAATAGTGTTGATCCCAGTGCAGATCCCTGGCAGCCCCATGGCTCATATTTCTCTACTGCAGTTGTCCTTCATGGAAATCATGCTGCTTCGTCCTCTGCAAGGCACATTTTTCTGTGTAGTTAATAGCCCTTTTTTGCACAGCCAAAATAAAACATTTTTAAGAAGGAAGTAAAATGTTTCCTCCAAGGAGATCTACACAGTTTTTACCCCAATTTTTTTAAAAACATTTTATTTTAGCCTCAAACTATTTTATTTGGATCCTCTTAAGTAGCGATCTGTTTTCCTAAAACATTTTAAAAATGTTTCCTCCTCTCCTGTGTGGAGAAACAGGAATAATTTTATTTCTCCTGCCCGCATTTGAACTTCCATGCCCCCCTTTGACTCTGCTACTTTTGTTTCTCTGACCATCTGCCATTTTCTGCTGCTCTTGCTGTTCATCATTTTCTGAAGTTTCCTATGGACATTTTCTTACCTGGCTCACAGTTGTCATCATTGCTGTACATCAATAAATTCATTACTGCCTGCCCATTATGCAAACATGCCATTTTTTTTTAAAAAAAAATGTGTGTTGTACATTCAATGCTATGTAGATTAGATGTCAGAATTGGCAAGGCTTTGGATATCGAGTCTTTGCCGCATTGAAGTCACACATGCATTTTTTTAAAAAAAACATTTTCATCTGAAACGTTTTATTTTTATGAGCTATGTGGACCAAACCCAAAAAAACGATTTTTTCAAAATGTTTGGCAAAAGTTTTACATGCTTTGTGTGGAAATGGCCAGTTATTCTCTCTTTCTACCAATTTATCCAAGATATGAGCTAAGTTATCCAGTCTACAGTTTTCTAGATATTCTCTTCATCCTTTTGTAAAGATTGGTGTAACATTGGCTAGTTTCCAGTCTTCTGGCACAGTAGATGGTTATGACAAATCGCATACTTCTGCTAGAACTTTCTGAATTCTTTCTAAAGTGGAGGATATATCATCCTTGGAGAAAGTGTGTGTTAAAGATTTAATAAATAAAAGTCCCACACGGTAAGCGAAGTGTGAGTGGGTCATAGTGAGAAAATGAAAGGCCAGCATTAATTCTCCTTTTTTCTTTCTAATGTACACTGTCAGAAGATATCATGTTTAATTAGTATTGTTGAAATCTAGTTGAGGATTACCTGCACAGACAGGAGCCTCACCCTATACCTCACATCACCTGCAGGAACCTCAGTAATATAGCAATACCATCATTTTAAAGTTTCTTTACTTGTTTAAAGCTAGGGAGTGAACTGTGAAACATTCATCAGCCTGGTGCTATTTAATTTACTTGTCTTTGCTGCATAAGGTTTCTCACAAAAACAGAATATGTAGCTTAATTACCAGAACCCAGATGCCACAAAACAGCATAAGCTTGCAAGTGGATCAATGTACTGATCTTTTCTGTGTCCCAATTAGCAGAGGGAAAACTGCAAGAAAACAATATTCAATCCTAGGTAGCACTTGAGTTCAACTATCTTCTTACCTGTTCATTACTAACCATTTTCACATCAGCTTTTGTTCATGCATATGTCTGAGGAATACAGCCAGGAGTCAAATGGACTTGAGAGACAGGAGTGTTCGTGGATGAAAAACACTTTGAAAATATTTAAGGTTATTTGCTATTTAGAAAGTAATTTGCCATTACAAAGTTACATTCATCCCAAAAGCAGAAGAAACAACTTCACATAATGATTAATTCCTTAACTAGATAATTAACAGTGCAATCCTAGATAAAGCTACATACTTCTAAATCAACTGAAGTCAATTGGCTTAGAAGGTTGTAACTGTTTAGGGATGCACAGTATTCGCATACCTCCTCTAATTAATAGTTAAAGGGACACTTAAAGGCTGAAAGATGAACTGATGAGCGATATAATTTTCTGCAGTGGACCTTTACCTACAATGCCATGTTTGAGGAACAGTATAACAACTAGTATTATTGAACCTCTTTCTTTCATTTCAATAGGCATCTCAAGGGAGGAAAGTCTTCAGTGGTCTTTTGTCTACTGAGGTGTTCACAGGCATATATTCCACAACTAAAAAAGAGAATGAAAACCATATCCATTATTCATTTGCCAGATGCATGCCAAGTGCACAAATTAAACCCTGTTGCTTAATAATGAGGGCAGAGTGTTTGACCTGTGATGAAAACGTGGATTTAATTATTAAGATGGATAAAAAGTAGACACAATAATTTTGAATGTATCCGAGTGTGGACCTTGATTTGAAGTGTGTTTCCCTTCCATCTAAATATCTCTTTGTTTCTGTCCCCTTTTGGAATATGAAATGACAATTCCACATTTGCACTCCACATTTTAGTAAACAGATGTGATGTTAAGCTGACCTCCTTTTGTTCTTCTTAGACATCTGAAGTGTTTCTACCTTTATTCTTCTATTTTATCTTCACTAAAGTAATTTCACAAACAATAGTAAGATTCCATGAGGCATGAATAGAAAAAAATATGCAAAGCAGAACTCTCCCACTTTTCTGTTCTCCTAAACCCTTTGATAACTGCGGCTGAAGGTTGTGGGATGGGATTAAATACAAGATGGGGGGCTGTAACTTGAAGGAAAATAGGCAGAAATTGCCTCCCAGTCTTGCAAGGCCTGTCCTGGAAACTGAAAAAATAAGAGGGAGTGTGTGAGATTGTAGCTGATTCCCTTTGCCGCCCAACAATTGCATGGCTACCATGGGGCTGGGTGGGGGGCTACCCCAGCAGGGGCGTAACGAGGCAGCCCTGGGCAAACTGTAGCCCTGGGCAAAACCTGAGTTGGGCGGCCACTCCACCACAACCAAATTTTTTTGCACCAGGACATTGGGGCCTGCAGGGGGTGCATTTTTAGACATATCAGCACAATAATTTCAGCATATCATCAGGAGACTGTCCTTATGCTACTCCCCAAGTTTGGTGAGGTTTGGTTCAAGGAGTCCAAAGTTATGGACTCCCAAAGGGGGTGCCCCATCCCCCATTGTTTCCAATGAGAGCTAATAGGAGATGGGGCAACAGGTTTGAGGGTCCATAACTTTGCCCCCCCCTGAACCAAACTGCACCAAACCTGGGGGTATCATCAGGGCAGTCTCCTGATGAGACCCTGAAAGTTTTGAGACTGTGCCTTCAGAAATGTCCCCCCCCCCAGCCTGCAACCCCCATGGACAGCAATGCAGAAAACTCAATGCAGAACAAAAATTCTTGGGCAAATTTCTGGGATGTTTCTGGGATGTTCCTGCAGGGGGCGCAGTTGTGGATGTATCGACACCAAAATGTCAGGGTATCATCTGGAAACTGTCTTTTAGTACCCCCAAAGTTTGGTGCAGTTTGGTTTAGGGGGTCCAAAGTTATGGACCCTCAAAGGGGGTACCCCATCCCACATTATTTGCTAAGGAGATGGGTGCTACCCTTTTGAGGGTCCATAAATTTGGACCCACTGAACCAAACTGCACCAAACCTTGGGGGTGCCATCATGACAGTCTCCAGATGATACTCTGAAATTTTGGTGATGATACGTCCAAGAATGCCCTTCCTGCAATAACATCCCAAAATTTGCCCAAGAATCTTTGTTCTGCATTGAATTTTCTGCATTGCTGTCAATGGGGGTTGCAGGTTGGGGGGCACATTTTTGAAGGCACAGTCTCAAAGCTTTCAGGGTCTCATCAGGAGACTGCCCTAATGATTCCCCCAAGTTTGATGCAGTTTGGTTCAGGGGGGGCAAAGTTATGGACCCTCAAAACTGTAGCCCCCATCTCCTATTAGCTCCTTTGGAAACAATGGGGGATAGGGGTACCCCTTTTGGGAGTCCATAACTTTGGACTCCCTGAACCAAACCTCACCAAACTTGGGGGGTAGCATAAGAACAGTCTCCCGATGATATGCTGAAATTTTGGTGCTGCTAGCCTAAAAAGTGCGCCTCCTGCAGGCCAGAAATGGAAAACCACTAAAAATACCCAAAAACGAATCCAGCATTTTGATGCCCCCCACAAGGTGATGCCCTGGGCAGCTGCCCACCTTGCCCAATGGGCATTACGCCAGTGTACCCCAGGCATGCACCATTGGCATCACATAGGGGGTGGAAAATAACTCCCACATCTCTCCCCCTTCCCCCTTGCCCCTTTGGCCTGGCAGAACCCCAGAGCAGCCTGGAGGGCCCAGCCAGGCTGCTTTTTCAGACAGCTGCTCTTTGCAGCTGGCTGAACTAAGGTAAGTGGAAGGGCAAGGGCAGGGCACCCCATTTTGCCCTGGGCACCATTTGCCCTGGGCACCATTTGCCCCCCTATACCACTGCTGCCTGGGGAGGGGAGGAAGCGGTCCAAGGTGCAGAAGGAGACACAGAAACCACTATTGTGTGGGTAAAATTTGGCCACAGCTGTTTTATTGCTGTGCTGGCAAAAAGGAAGCAGAAGCACAGCATGGGAGAGGGATCCAGCACTTCGCAGGATGACTGCTGTCCCCCAGTGACCACTGGGCAGCACATCTGCTGTCCCCCACTAATAACTTTCCCCCAGCCCAATGCATGGGAGAAAACACCAACGCCCGGAGCAGCAAGATAGTGGTAGCCATCTGGGTGCAGGCCTATGAATGAATTCCCCTTGCAGCTAGCAGCTTCCGCCTGATTATGTGGTTCACAGGCTTGCTCAACCCCCCAGGCCTCTTATGGGTCCTCAACCAAATGGGGAGGGCCGGGACACAGGCTCCTCCTCCCCTGAACAGATCAGTCCCCATGTGCAACCCACCAGGCTGTGATAGATGAAATGCAAATAACAGCAACAATCACCATAAGCAGAATGCCAACAGCAAAAAACTCAGACCCATGAAGGAGGGCGGGAGAAGCCATCAGCGCTCAGGCGAAAAGAGGTGTGGGATGGCCTGGCCTGCCCATATGGCCTGCCACAACCCCACCTACTGCAGGCATGTCACTTGCTCATGCTTGCAGCCCAGCTCCACAATAAGCCAACAACTAATCACACAAAGAAGATCTGATTCTGTGCAGCCAAAGGCCCATACCCCATTCTGAAAGATGGATGCTGTCATTCCGATACAGTGCCAGAAAATGAAACAAAATGCCCACTTTGGCGATGCATCTGACCCCAGCAACTGCACAAGGCATGCCACTGTCTTATTGGTCCTGGCAGGACTTGAGAGAATCCCCCTTCCAAAAAGTGACCAGTACTGAGTACCACCCACTCCCCCACACAAATACACACACTATGTATATATTATGTATGTAATGTGTACGTTATTCAAAAATGTGTGTTTGTGTGTATATGCCGTCAAGTCACAGCTGACATAGCTACCTCTTGGGGTTTTCAAGGCAAGAGATATTCAGAGGCAGTTTGCCTTTGCCTGCCTCTGCATAGGCTAAAAGAGTTCTAAGAGTTCTAACAGGACTGTGACTGGCCCAAGATCACCCAGCAAGCTTCATGTGGAGGAGCGGGATTCTCTGGATTAGAGGCCACTACTCTTAACTGCTATACCATGTTGGCATCTTCTTCAAAATGCTAGCTTTCTTCTCAGTTAAAAACATCTTGTTAAATTAGAAGTGTGCCTTATTAGTTTTAATGTGTCATCATCACACTTGACTCACGGTGACCTCATATAGACACAGTGGACATTTTCTGCTGAGAGGTATATTTGAGCTCTTGTTTTGTTTATATAATATATAGGAAAGACATGCATTTCTGCACTCCCTATTAATTAGAGCTGCAATTGCTTCTCCCCATTAATCAACATGCCTGCAGAGACCCAAGTCTTTCTAATAAATCAACTAATCCCAATTATTAAATTCATTTTAGTGAATAATTCATTTTAGTAAAAATTTAGTTGTTCATATAACTGTATCAGTTCCTGGGGTGTGCAAAAATTGTCACAAAATGTATTCTCTTACATAAATTTTCTGACTTTTTTTCCTCAAATCTTTTTCTGAAATGACTTCAAGTTAAATGGACAGTCAGCATGTTGTAGTGGTTAGAATGTCAGACTAGAATTTGGAAGACCCAAGTTCAAATTCCCACCTCTGCTACTAAAGCTGACTTTGTGAACTTGGGCCAATTAAACATGCCAGTCTAACCTGATTCACTGGATAAGATGAAGAAGGGAAAAATGCTGTAAGTCACTTTGGCCACTTCCGCATGGTCATGCTGGGGGTTGGGTCTGCGTACATGATGCCGACCCAACCCCCCCCCCGGACCGTTCACACGAACAGATCGACGTATCTTCCCAGCGACCGTCCAGCGTGTCGCCGAGGCCAGGGGACATGCCCCCTGCCCTGCGCAACCGCTCCGGAGTCGCAGGGCAGGGGGGGGCGTGTCTCCAGGCCTCGGCGATGTGCCGGACGGTCGCAGGGAAGGTAAGTCGATCGGGAAAGGGGGGAGGGATGGCGCCTTTCGCACGGCAGTGGCTGGAAACTGCCGTTTCCCAAAAAGCTCGCTTGGGGAGCAAGGTGGGAAAATGGTGGCTTCGTGCTGCTGGGGAGGAGCGAAGGGCGGCGTGGCTTTCTTGAAAACAGCTTCATGCTATCATCGTAACAACTCCCTAGGGATGAAAGGCGTTTTGCCATCCCTGTGCTGTATCACGACTACTGTCTGGAAGAGAGCCTTTTGAAGGTGCGCTTTCACTGGAGAGAAAAGCAGGATATAAATGAAGTAAATAAATGAATACAAATGAGTTACTTCTGCTATTGGTGCTTCCCATCTTTATTTTGGGAAGAGCAGATAAAACTGCAATGGAAGCTAAAGAGTGGGAGCATTGAGGACCGAAGGAATGTAGCAAGCAATGGGCTTTTCTTCAGCTCAAATGTTTGCACATACGCATGCACATTCACATACATATGCACATTAATATATTGTTAAAGTAATAAACATTTGAAAAATAAAAAGTTTTTTTTTCCAACTGTACGTAGAAGTTCTTTCTTTAAAAATACATCTTTGTTTTTTTTAATTAGGTAGCTAAAACAAGGCAGAGGGAAGAAAAAAACTATGAGTGTGAGATTTATGGATAGAAGAGACTGTGGACTTAGCTCTTATACCTCAACATCCTGCTTAGGGCTGTGCTCAGAAGCAGTCTTTTGCTGAATTCTCAGTGTGTTTTAGGCTGCAACTCTTAGTGGTGACGAAAAGAAACTCTGTGTGTTCAAAAAGATTTTTCTTCCACTTTCTGGACTGAGAGTTATATTTAAAACAGACTCTTGGGCTACACAAATCAATCATTTTCATGCTACTATTGTGGAAGGAATACCTTCATAAACAAACCTGTTTACAAAAGTGGCAAGATGAGCCATTTTTCCAGCAGTGCATATGTCACAAAGACTGTCATGATAAAAAAAAAAATTACTAGTCTGTTTCCAATACAGACAATCAAAAGTATCAAACATTATAAATGTGATTGAACTTCACCTGGCAAATAATTATGGTTAAGGCTTCATCCTTTCATTTTCAGGTAAAGTTAGATATTCACAATGAAGACCAGAATAACTTAAATGATTTTACCGTGCCTCGTACTCAAGGCATAAAATGAATAAAATGTTCAAGCATGACAAAAAAGTTTATGACATTAACAAAAAATAGACTTCCCATAAAAGCAGAAGCTTCAGTAAATGTCATGGCTTTACAAATGTCATAATAAAAAATCTATTATAATTATCAGTGTAAAGAAATAGAAGAAAACAACAGAAAAGGGGGGAAAAGCAGGACATCTGTTCCACAAGATCCAAGAAATAAAAGGGAACTTTACAGTGCAGTTAGGATGCTGAAAGATCAACATGGAAATACATTAACTGAACAGGACATAATAAGAAAATGGGAACAATACACTTTGATCAAATTATGAGAAGGCAAGAGTCATAGGAAAAGTTGAAGGCAGCAGTAAAAGAGGAAGCCCCAACCAGAGATGGATTAACTCAACAAAGGAAGCCACAGCCCTTAGTTTGCAAAACCTGAGCTGTTTGGGAAATCATAAATTCATAGGGTTGCCATGCCATAAGCCATAAGTGATTTAAGTGGGCAACATGCCTCCAACATGTCTTGCGTATGCCTATAAACTCAAACAACCAGGAAAAAAACCAAACTGTGAGTTGATATGCATCTTCCCAACCAAGCCAGAGATGCTTAGAAGTTTGATGTGAATGCCATTGGTAGGCAAACCTTGTTGAGCTCCTCCATTACATGTGAGTCAATCTCCTGATCAGATAACACTAATGCTGCAATTTATATCTTGCTCAAGCACAGTGCAAAACAGTGTTTCTGTTTTGGTGTTCTTTTTATGGATGAAATCTTGACAACCAATATCTGTGCATCAAACAGCTCTATCTTGCCTTAAGGCATCCCTTTACAGTAACACAATGATGGCATAATTCAGTCCTCAGAAGGATATTAAATTCATAGTGGAAGCCAGCCTAATTGGGCTCAGGGTTGTTATTGCACAAACACTTCTGGACAAGCAATGTTTGAGAAAACGTAACACACCCATTTATCACATAATTTTCTAATTGGGGTCCTGAATTTATTCTTTGGTGTTAGCCAAACTGTATCTAAAACACATAGAGTTAAATCCAAGGAAGCACAACACAAATATTTCTTGTCCTGATTTGACCTATAGGTTCAAGGGAAGTCTTTTCTAATCTTTGTTCCATGGACTTGAGAGAGGAAGGTTCAGATATTGCAATTGTAGTTGCACTCCTTCTCTCATCAATGCCACACTTGAGCCACACTTTTCAAAATGATACCTTGTTGACATAATGCCAAAGTAATATGAAGTTATCAGTATCATGTAGAGCTACCACAATGACTGTTACCTGATTTACTATATAAACCGGAGCATTTATATGTCTTGTCATAATTCTTGTCTTCATGTTAGGCTTCTAATTTATCAGTGTCATTTCTGTGCTTAATGATTCTGCTTTCTCATTTCATTTAATTTATCCAATTTATATGCTGACCTTCCAACATATATAAAAAAATAAAAACATACAATTAAGTATATACATTTAAAACATAGCTGGCAACTGAAAGAAGCTAAAAATCAGAACTGCATCCCAATCAATAAAATCAAACCAGTAAAGGAGGGGTAGGGGGAAGAGGGAGACATTTGATTGTAAATCATATGAGCCTCAACCATATCCCTGGTGGAACAACTCCATTACTGGAACAGCATTCTTGTACTTGGTACAGCAATTGCTGAGAAAGAAATTCGCTGCACCTCCTTTGTTTTCTGAATATGTCAGAAATTATCCCACTTATATGCCACAGAAGCATTCCTGCTTTCTTTCAACCCAATGACTGTTCCAAGACCCAACCATATATTTTTCTGGTTCTGTTTTTTATTGTACTTGAAATGAAGGTGCTTACATACTTCCTCCTAACTCTGTTCTGTTTGGGACTCCTAATATCAACACTCTTCTATCTCTCTATCTAATGTTAAGCAGTGACCCGCCTTCCCCTCCCATGCTCCCACTGGTTACCACAGACTAGCAACCCTACTTTAGGTTAACACTAGGATTACTAACTCTGGTTAAAAAAAATCATGGAAGTTGGGGTTGGTAAACTTGGGGGTGGTGGGGATTGGAGGAGGGTTAAGGAACCATAGCAGTTTCAATGACATAATGTTCACTTGTCAAAACAAACATTTTCTCCAGGGGAATTAATCTCTGTTGTCTGGAGATAATCATAATTCTGGGAGACCTCCAGTCCACACCTGCACATTGGCAATCCTATTTAAATATTATATCAATTCACTTTTCTTGTAAGGTAGAGCTTTATCAGCTATGTATGTGAATACCACATGTCTTGGATTTTCCCATAGGGATCATGGCTGCCTATCAGTCAGGGATAAGTGATGGTGCCTTGTGCAGTGAAAAATTCTGGTAGTGTACACCTCTGTTTGTAACTGAAGTACTTTAATACATCCAGGTTTTGTTTGTTTAGATCATTTGTCCATGAAGAATATTACAAGGATGACAATCTCTCCCTTGCTTTGAAGGTTCTCTGTCAATTCCAATGCTGCTGTTGTCAGCCAGTATGAGCTTCAGGGAACACCTTCTCTAATGTAGCCCAGAGTCCATAACACAACCTATGACACTGAATGGCATTTTGCTAGTTAGAAATGATGACTAGGAATCTCAGGTCACCTGGGTAGATAGGCTGGCAGCTTCTTTGAACTGGTTGTGTAGCACTTGAATGGTGAAGAATTAGTCCATAGCTGAGGATTCTTATATGAAGACTGCTTGCTGACAGCTGTCAGAGAGGTATGACCATATATGTCTCTGTTGATTAGCAATAGGTACACTGAAATTTTTATTTTAAAATAAGAACTACTTTTACCAAATCATAATGCACACAAGTAAGGTCTGGAAATGATGTGAATTTAATTATCTAATTATATACTGAGATGTTCCAAAATGTGACAAGCTCTGTGCCTCCAACTTCTGCCTCACAAATGATTCATGTTTATTCAGTTTTAACTGATATGACATATCTCGCTTTCTGAAGCAGTAGCAGTCTTCCTTGCGAGGAAAAAGTACTAATGTGTTCCTTGCGAGGAAAAAGTACTAATGTGTTTGTAATATCTGTATAGTTATGAACATACAGGTTGAACAGAGTGTGCTTCTCTTTCCACAAGCCCTCTGTGTTAGTCAGCTGCAAAAACACAGGCCGTTTCCGCACGGGCAATTAATGGCGGCCTGGAGACAGCAAAAACGCCGTCTCCAGGCTGCCATTCGCACAGGGGGCACAGCTGCATCGCAGCCGCGCCGCCCTCGCGCCGCCCGCCCGGCCTGAAGCCGGCGTTTCCCCAGAAGCGCTCTTGTTGGGGAAACGCCGCCTCGAAGCCGCTGCCGAGCGAACGGCAGCGGCTTCACGACGCCTCCCCCACCCGACACTTACCTTGTCCCCGGGCCTCTGGCGCGTCGCCGAGGCCTGGGGACATGCCCCCTGCCCTGCTCCGCTGGAGCAGGCGCGCAGGGCTAGGGAGGCGTGTCCCCAGGCCTCGGCAACGTGCCGGAGGCCCGGGGACATGCCGGGTTGGCCGGGCGCCGGCGCTCCGTGGTGCTGGCTGCCCGGCTGTTTCCAGGATCATCCGTGCGGATGGTCCCAGCGTCGTCGGGTTGGCGCGAAATGCGCCGACCTAGCCGTTTCCGCCTCCGTGCGGAAACGGCCACAGTGTCTGTCCCATTGCTGGTTGGCTACATTCCCAGATGTCAAACTATTTCTCTCAGACCCATCCCCTCAGAATATGTATTTTTAAGATATTTAAAATATTTATATACATGACTTTCACACACGCATTTCAGAACCCAGATAAACTACTTTAGCAGATAGGCATTGCTGGCTTTCAAAAGGTATCCATGACAAGCCAATGACTTCTGCTAATAAGTTATACAAAATCATTGAGAATCATTTTGAGTTTCCAACTGATCTAAAGCTGAGTCCCCCACTGCTTTGGGGGATTAAACAGCAGCTTGCCTTGTCTGGTAAAGCACTGCTGTTAGGGAGCAGAAGTCAGAAGTTTTAAAGAATGTAGTATTAATCATGTTGATTTTCTGGACTCCAGCAACTAGTCAGTCTGAATGTTTGCAGACTCCATGTTGAGTGCTTATCGCTGCGCTTGTTAACTAACATGGAGGTCTTACTATCTGTATGCAGTTCTGTTTGATCTCTTCCCCCTACCCCAGGAATCATTATACAATCTGAGGTCTGACAACTGTTTTGTTTATATCCATACTAAATTCCTTGTGTTTACCTACAAAATACTTTATCTAGAAATCTTTTCACACCCTTTGAATATCACAGGGGAATGGAAAACATGAGTTACAGTAATGGCCATAATTTTAGATTTTGAATGTGTGTGTGTGTGGGGGGGGGATGTGACAAACTTTTGCATATGATCTGGACTACAGATGGATCATCCATGTAGTAAAGCAGTTGCAAAGCTTCTAAATACCAGATGGAAGGGGCTGTCCACAGGATAAAAGGGAGAAGGTGAGAAGGTGGGGAAGGGCGGCCACCCATGGGGTGTGTGCAGAAAACTTGCCCCAGGCTCCATTTTCTGTCCATACACCACTGGGTTCTCTTAAACTAACTGTGCAGGAGCTTGAGAAAGGAGGAGAGCCTAGTGTGACACTTAATCCCCTCCTCTCTCTGGCCCTTTCTGCATGGGCCAAAAACGACTCACCCCCCCCCCCCCCCACCCCCCCCCCCCCCCACCCCCCCCCCCCCCCACCCCCCCCCCCCCCCACCCCCCCCCCCCCCCACCCCCCCCCCCCCCCACCCCCCCCCCCCCCCACCCCCCCCCCCCCCCACCCCCCCCCCCCCCCACCCCCCCCCCCCCCCACCCCCCCCCCCCCCCACCCCCCCCCCCCCCCACCCCCCCCCCCCCCCACCCCCCCCCCCCCCCACCCCCCCCCCCCCCCACCCCCCCCCCCCCCCACCCCCCCCCCCCCCCACCCCCCCCCCCCCCCACCCCCCCCCCCCCCCACCCCCCCCCCCCCCCACCCCCCCCCCCCCCCACCCCCCCCCCCCCCCACCCCCCCCCCCCCCCACCCCCCCCCCCCCCCACCCCCCCCCCCCCCCACCCCCCCCCCCCCCCACCCCCCCCCCCCCCCACCCCCCCCCCCCCCCACCCCCCCCCCCCCCCACCCCCCCCCCCCCCCACCCCCCCCCCCCCCCACCCCCCCCCCCCCCCACCCCCCCCCCCCCCCACCCCCCCCCCCCCCCACCCCCCCCCCCCCCCACCCCCCCCCCCCCCCACCCCCCCCCCCCCCCACCCCCCCCCCCCCCCACCCCCCCCCCCCCCCACCCCCCCCCCCCCCCACCCCCCCCCCCCCCCACCCCCCCCCCCCCCCACCCCCCCCCCCCCCCACCCCCCCCCCCCCCCACCCCCCCCCCCCCCCACCCCCCCCCCCCCCCACCCCCCCCCCCCCCCACCCCCCCCCCCCCCCACCCCCCCCCCCCCCCACCCCCCCCCCCCCCCACCCCCCCCCCCCCCCACCCCCCCCCCCCCCCACCCCCCCCCCCCCCCACCCCCCCCCCCCCCCACCCCCCCCCCCCCCCACCCCCCCCCCCCCCCACCCCCCCCCCCCCCCACCCCCCCCCCCCCCCACCCCCCCCCCCCCCCACCCCCCCCCCCCCCCACCCCCCCCCCCCCCCACCCCCCCCCCCCCCCACCCCCCCCCCCCCCCACCCCCCCCCCCCCCCACCCCCCCCCCCCCCCACCCCCCCCCCCCCCCACCCCCCCCCCCCCCCACCCCCCCCCCCCCCCACCCCCCCCCCCCCCCACCCCCCCCCCCCCCCACCCCCCCCCCCCCCCACCCCCCCCCCCCCCCACCCCCCCCCCCCCCCACCCCCCCCCCCCCCCACCCCCCCCCCCCCCCACCCCCCCCCCCCCCCACCCCCCCCCCCCCCCACCCCCCCCCCCCCCCACCCCCCCCCCCCCCCACCCCCCCCCCCCCCCACCCCCCCCCCCCCCCACCCCCCCCCCCCCCCACCCCCCCCCCCCCCCACCCCCCCCCCCCCCCACCCCCCCCCCCCCCCACCCCCCCCCCCCCCCACCCCCCCCCCCCCCCACCCCCCCCCCCCCCCACCCCCCCCCCCCCCCACCCCCCCCCCCCCCCACCCCCCCCCCCCCCCACCCCCCCCCCCCCCCACCCCCCCCCCCCCCCACCCCCCCCCCCCCCCACCCCCCCCCCCCCCCACCCCCCCCCCCCCCCACCCCCCCCCCCCCCCACCCCCCCCCCCCCCCACCCCCCCCCCCCCCCACCCCCCCCCCCCCCCACCCCCCCCCCCCCCCACCCCCCCCCCCCCCCACCCCCCCCCCCCCCCACCCCCCCCCCCCCCCACCCCCCCCCCCCCCCACCCCCCCCCCCCCCCACCCCCCCCCCCCCCCACCCCCCCCCCCCCCCACCCCCCCCCCCCCCCACCCCCCCCCCCCCCCACCCCCCCCCCCCCCCACCCCCCCCCCCCCCCACCCCCCCCCCCCCCCACCCCCCCCCCCCCCCACCCCCCCCCCCCCCCACCCCCCCCCCCCCCCACCCCCCCCCCCCCCCACCCCCCCCCCCCCCCACCCCCCCCCCCCCCCACCCCCCCCCCCCCCCACCCCCCCCCCCCCCCACCCCCCCCCCCCCCCACCCCCCCCCCCCCCCACCCCCCCCCCCCCCCACCCCCCCCCCCCCCCACCCCCCCCCCCCCCCACCCCCCCCCCCCCCCACCCCCCCCCCCCCCCACCCCCCCCCCCCCCCACCCCCCCCCCCCCCCACCCCCCCCCCCCCCCACCCCCCCCCCCCCCCACCCCCCCCCCCCCCCACCCCCCCCCCCCCCCACCCCCCCCCCCCCCCACCCCCCCCCCCCCCCACCCCCCCCCCCCCCCACCCCCCCCCCCCCCCACCCCCCCCCCCCCCCACCCCCCCCCCCCCCCACCCCCCCCCCCCCCCACCCCCCCCCCCCCCCACCCCCCCCCCCCCCCACCCCCCCCCCCCCCCACCCCCCCCCCCCCCCACCCCCCCCCCCCCCCACCCCCCCCCCCCCCCACCCCCCCCCCCCCCCACCCCCCCCCCCCCCCACCCCCCCCCCCCCCCACCCCCCCCCCCCCCCACCCCCCCCCCCCCCCACCCCCCCCCCCCCCCACCCCCCCCCCCCCCCACCCCCCCCCCCCCCCACCCCCCCCCCCCCCCACCCCCCCCCCCCCCCACCCCCCCCCCCCCCCACCCCCCCCCCCCCCCACCCCCCCCCCCCCCCACCCCCCCCCCCCCCCACCCCCCCCCCCCCCCACCCCCCCCCCCCCCCACCCCCCCCCCCCCCCACCCCCCCCCCCCCCCACCCCCCCCCCCCCCCACCCCCCCCCCCCCCCACCCCCCCCCCCCCCCACCCCCCCCCCCCCCCACCCCCCCCCCCCCCCACCCCCCCCCCCCCCCACCCCCCCCCCCCCCCACCCCCCCCCCCCCCCACCCCCCCCCCCCCCCACCCCCCCCCCCCCCCACCCCCCCCCCCCCCCACCCCCCCCCCCCCCCACCCCCCCCCCCCCCCACCCCCCCCCCCCCCCACCCCCCCCCCCCCCCACCCCCCCCCCCCCCCACCCCCCCCCCCCCCCACCCCCCCCCCCCCCCACCCCCCCCCCCCCCCACCCCCCCCCCCCCCCACCCCCCCCCCCCCCCACCCCCCCCCCCCCCCACCCCCCCCCCCCCCCACCCCCCCCCCCCCCCACCCCCCCCCCCCCCCACCCCCCCCCCCCCCCACCCCCCCCCCCCCCCACCCCCCCCCCCCCCCACCCCCCCCCCCCCCCACCCCCCCCCCCCCCCACCCCCCCCCCCCCCCACCCCCCCCCCCCCCCACCCCCCCCCCCCCCCACCCCCCCCCCCCCCCACCCCCCCCCCCCCCCACCCCCCCCCCCCCCCACCCCCCCCCCCCCCCACCCCCCCCCCCCCCCACCCCCCCCCCCCCCCACCCCCCCCCCCCCCCACCCCCCCCCCCCCCCACCCCCCCCCCCCCCCACCCCCCCCCCCCCCCACCCCCCCCCCCCCCCACCCCCCCCCCCCCCCACCCCCCCCCCCCCCCACCCCCCCCCCCCCCCACCCCCCCCCCCCCCCACCCCCCCCCCCCCCCACCCCCCCCCCCCCCCACCCCCCCCCCCCCCCACCCCCCCCCCCCCCCACCCCCCCCCCCCCCCACCCCCCCCCCCCCCCACCCCCCCCCCCCCCCACCCCCCCCCCCCCCCACCCCCCCCCCCCCCCACCCCCCCCCCCCCCCACCCCCCCCCCCCCCCACCCCCCCCCCCCCCCACCCCCCCCCCCCCCCACCCCCCCCCCCCCCCACCCCCCCCCCCCCCCACCCCCCCCCCCCCCCACCCCCCCCCCCCCCCACCCCCCCCCCCCCCCACCCCCCCCCCCCCCCACCCCCCCCCCCCCCCACCCCCCCCCCCCCCCACCCCCCCCCCCCCCCACCCCCCCCCCCCCCCACCCCCCCCCCCCCCCACCCCCCCCCCCCCCCACCCCCCCCCCCCCCCACCCCCCCCCCCCCCCACCCCCCCCCCCCCCCACCCCCCCCCCCCCCCACCCCCCCCCCCCCCCACCCCCCCCCCCCCCCACCCCCCCCCCCCCCCACCCCCCCCCCCCCCCACCCCCCCCCCCCCCCACCCCCCCCCCCCCCCACCCCCCCCCCCCCCCACCCCCCCCCCCCCCCACCCCCCCCCCCCCCCACCCCCCCCCCCCCCCACCCCCCCCCCCCCCCACCCCCCCCCCCCCCCACCCCCCCCCCCCCCCACCCCCCCCCCCCCCCACCCCCCCCCCCCCCCACCCCCCCCCCCCCCCACCCCCCCCCCCCCCCACCCCCCCCCCCCCCCACCCCCCCCCCCCCCCACCCCCCCCCCCCCCCACCCCCCCCCCCCCCCACCCCCCCCCCCCCCCACCCCCCCCCCCCCCCACCCCCCCCCCCCCCCACCCCCCCCCCCCCCCACCCCCCCCCCCCCCCACCCCCCCCCCCCCCCACCCCCCCCCCCCCCCACCCCCCCCCCCCCCCACCCCCCCCCCCCCCCACCCCCCCCCCCCCCCACCCCCCCCCCCCCCCACCCCCCCCCCCCCCCACCCCCCCCCCCCCCCACCCCCCCCCCCCCCCACCCCCCCCCCCCCCCACCCCCCCCCCCCCCCACCCCCCCCCCCCCCCACCCCCCCCCCCCCCCACCCCCCCCCCCCCCCACCCCCCCCCCCCCCCACCCCCCCCCCCCCCCACCCCCCCCCCCCCCCACCCCCCCCCCCCCCCACCCCCCCCCCCCCCCACCCCCCCCCCCCCCCACCCCCCCCCCCCCCCACCCCCCCCCCCCCCCACCCCCCCCCCCCCCCACCCCCCCCCCCCCCCACCCCCCCCCCCCCCCACCCCCCCCCCCCCCCACCCCCCCCCCCCCCCACCCCCCCCCCCCCCCACCCCCCCCCCCCCCCACCCCCCCCCCCCCCCACCCCCCCCCCCCCCCACCCCCCCCCCCCCCCACCCCCCCCCCCCCCCACCCCCCCCCCCCCCCACCCCCCCCCCCCCCCACCCCCCCCCCCCCCCACCCCCCCCCCCCCCCACCCCCCCCCCCCCCCACCCCCCCCCCCCCCCACCCCCCCCCCCCCCCACCCCCCCCCCCCCCCACCCCCCCCCCCCCCCACCCCCCCCCCCCCCCACCCCCCCCCCCCCCCACCCCCCCCCCCCCCCACCCCCCCCCCCCCCCACCCCCCCCCCCCCCCACCCCCCCCCCCCCCCACCCCCCCCCCCCCCCACCCCCCCCCCCCCCCACCCCCCCCCCCCCCCACCCCCCCCCCCCCCCACCCCCCCCCCCCCCCACCCCCCCCCCCCCCCACCCCCCCCCCCCCCCACCCCCCCCCCCCCCCACCCCCCCCCCCCCCCACCCCCCCCCCCCCCCACCCCCCCCCCCCCCCACCCCCCCCCCCCCCCACCCCCCCCCCCCCCCACCCCCCCCCCCCCCCACCCCCCCCCCCCCCCACCCCCCCCCCCCCCCACCCCCCCCCCCCCCCACCCCCCCCCCCCCCCACCCCCCCCCCCCCCCACCCCCCCCCCCCCCCACCCCCCCCCCCCCCCACCCCCCCCCCCCCCCACCCCCCCCCCCCCCCACCCCCCCCCCCCCCCACCCCCCCCCCCCCCCACCCCCCCCCCCCCCCACCCCCCCCCCCCCCCACCCCCCCCCCCCCCCACCCCCCCCCCCCCCCACCCCCCCCCCCCCCCACCCCCCCCCCCCCCCACCCCCCCCCCCCCCCACCCCCCCCCCCCCCCACCCCCCCCCCCCCCCACCCCCCCCCCCCCCCACCCCCCCCCCCCCCCACCCCCCCCCCCCCCCACCCCCCCCCCCCCCCACCCCCCCCCCCCCCCACCCCCCCCCCCCCCCACCCCCCCCCCCCCCCACCCCCCCCCCCCCCCACCCCCCCCCCCCCCCACCCCCCCCCCCCCCCACCCCCCCCCCCCCCCACCCCCCCCCCCCCCCACCCCCCCCCCCCCCCACCCCCCCCCCCCCCCACCCCCCCCCCCCCCCACCCCCCCCCCCCCCCACCCCCCCCCCCCCCCACCCCCCCCCCCCCCCACCCCCCCCCCCCCCCACCCCCCCCCCCCCCCACCCCCCCCCCCCCCCACCCCCCCCCCCCCCCACCCCCCCCCCCCCCCACCCCCCCCCCCCCCCACCCCCCCCCCCCCCCACCCCCCCCCCCCCCCACCCCCCCCCCCCCCCACCCCCCCCCCCCCCCACCCCCCCCCCCCCCCACCCCCCCCCCCCCCCACCCCCCCCCCCCCCCACCCCCCCCCCCCCCCACCCCCCCCCCCCCCCACCCCCCCCCCCCCCCACCCCCCCCCCCCCCCACCCCCCCCCCCCCCCACCCCCCCCCCCCCCCACCCCCCCCCCCCCCCACCCCCCCCCCCCCCCACCCCCCCCCCCCCCCACCCCCCCCCCCCCCCACCCCCCCCCCCCCCCACCCCCCCCCCCCCCCACCCCCCCCCCCCCCCACCCCCCCCCCCCCCCACCCCCCCCCCCCCCCACCCCCCCCCCCCCCCACCCCCCCCCCCCCCCACCCCCCCCCCCCCCCACCCCCCCCCCCCCCCACCCCCCCCCCCCCCCACCCCCCCCCCCCCCCACCCCCCCCCCCCCCCACCCCCCCCCCCCCCCACCCCCCCCCCCCCCCACCCCCCCCCCCCCCCACCCCCCCCCCCCCCCACCCCCCCCCCCCCCCACCCCCCCCCCCCCCCACCCCCCCCCCCCCCCACCCCCCCCCCCCCCCACCCCCCCCCCCCCCCACCCCCCCCCCCCCCCACCCCCCCCCCCCCCCACCCCCCCCCCCCCCCACCCCCCCCCCCCCCCACCCCCCCCCCCCCCCACCCCCCCCCCCCCCCACCCCCCCCCCCCCCCACCCCCCCCCCCCCCCACCCCCCCCCCCCCCCACCCCCCCCCCCCCCCACCCCCCCCCCCCCCCACCCCCCCCCCCCCCCACCCCCCCCCCCCCCCACCCCCCCCCCCCCCCACCCCCCCCCCCCCCCACCCCCCCCCCCCCCCACCCCCCCCCCCCCCCACCCCCCCCCCCCCCCACCCCCCCCCCCCCCCACCCCCCCCCCCCCCCACCCCCCCCCCCCCCCACCCCCCCCCCCCCCCACCCCCCCCCCCCCCCACCCCCCCCCCCCCCCACCCCCCCCCCCCCCCACCCCCCCCCCCCCCCACCCCCCCCCCCCCCCACCCCCCCCCCCCCCCACCCCCCCCCCCCCCCACCCCCCCCCCCCCCCACCCCCCCCCCCCCCCACCCCCCCCCCCCCCCACCCCCCCCCCCCCCCACCCCCCCCCCCCCCCACCCCCCCCCCCCCCCACCCCCCCCCCCCCCCACCCCCCCCCCCCCCCACCCCCCCCCCCCCCCACCCCCCCCCCCCCCCACCCCCCCCCCCCCCCACCCCCCCCCCCCCCCACCCCCCCCCCCCCCCACCCCCCCCCCCCCCCACCCCCCCCCCCCCCCACCCCCCCCCCCCCCCACCCCCCCCCCCCCCCACCCCCCCCCCCCCCCACCCCCCCCCCCCCCCACCCCCCCCCCCCCCCACCCCCCCCCCCCCCCACCCCCCCCCCCCCCCACCCCCCCCCCCCCCCACCCCCCCCCCCCCCCACCCCCCCCCCCCCCCACCCCCCCCCCCCCCCACCCCCCCCCCCCCCCACCCCCCCCCCCCCCCACCCCCCCCCCCCCCCACCCCCCCCCCCCCCCACCCCCCCCCCCCCCCACCCCCCCCCCCCCCCACCCCCCCCCCCCCCCACCCCCCCCCCCCCCCACCCCCCCCCCCCCCCACCCCCCCCCCCCCCCACCCCCCCCCCCCCCCACCCCCCCCCCCCCCCACCCCCCCCCCCCCCCACCCCCCCCCCCCCCCACCCCCCCCCCCCCCCACCCCCCCCCCCCCCCACCCCCCCCCCCCCCCACCCCCCCCCCCCCCCACCCCCCCCCCCCCCCACCCCCCCCCCCCCCCACCCCCCCCCCCCCCCACCCCCCCCCCCCCCCACCCCCCCCCCCCCCCACCCCCCCCCCCCCCCACCCCCCCCCCCCCCCACCCCCCCCCCCCCCCACCCCCCCCCCCCCCCACCCCCCCCCCCCCCCACCCCCCCCCCCCCCCACCCCCCCCCCCCCCCACCCCCCCCCCCCCCCACCCCCCCCCCCCCCCACCCCCCCCCCCCCCCACCCCCCCCCCCCCCCACCCCCCCCCCCCCCCACCCCCCCCCCCCCCCACCCCCCCCCCCCCCCACCCCCCCCCCCCCCCACCCCCCCCCCCCCCCACCCCCCCCCCCCCCCACCCCCCCCCCCCCCCACCCCCCCCCCCCCCCACCCCCCCCCCCCCCCACCCCCCCCCCCCCCCACCCCCCCCCCCCCCCACCCCCCCCCCCCCCCACCCCCCCCCCCCCCCACCCCCCCCCCCCCCCACCCCCCCCCCCCCCCACCCCCCCCCCCCCCCACCCCCCCCCCCCCCCACCCCCCCCCCCCCCCACCCCCCCCCCCCCCCACCCCCCCCCCCCCCCACCCCCCCCCCCCCCCACCCCCCCCCCCCCCCACCCCCCCCCCCCCCCACCCCCCCCCCCCCCCACCCCCCCCCCCCCCCACCCCCCCCCCCCCCCACCCCCCCCCCCCCCCACCCCCCCCCCCCCCCACCCCCCCCCCCCCCCACCCCCCCCCCCCCCCACCCCCCCCCCCCCCCACCCCCCCCCCCCCCCACCCCCCCCCCCCCCCACCCCCCCCCCCCCCCACCCCCCCCCCCCCCCACCCCCCCCCCCCCCCACCCCCCCCCCCCCCCACCCCCCCCCCCCCCCACCCCCCCCCCCCCCCACCCCCCCCCCCCCCCACCCCCCCCCCCCCCCACCCCCCCCCCCCCCCACCCCCCCCCCCCCCCACCCCCCCCCCCCCCCACCCCCCCCCCCCCCCACCCCCCCCCCCCCCCACCCCCCCCCCCCCCCACCCCCCCCCCCCCCCACCCCCCCCCCCCCCCACCCCCCCCCCCCCCCACCCCCCCCCCCCCCCACCCCCCCCCCCCCCCACCCCCCCCCCCCCCCACCCCCCCCCCCCCCCACCCCCCCCCCCCCCCACCCCCCCCCCCCCCCACCCCCCCCCCCCCCCACCCCCCCCCCCCCCCACCCCCCCCCCCCCCCACCCCCCCCCCCCCCCACCCCCCCCCCCCCCCACCCCCCCCCCCCCCCACCCCCCCCCCCCCCCACCCCCCCCCCCCCCCACCCCCCCCCCCCCCCACCCCCCCCCCCCCCCACCCCCCCCCCCCCCCACCCCCCCCCCCCCCCACCCCCCCCCCCCCCCACCCCCCCCCCCCCCCACCCCCCCCCCCCCCCACCCCCCCCCCCCCCCACCCCCCCCCCCCCCCACCCCCCCCCCCCCCCACCCCCCCCCCCCCCCACCCCCCCCCCCCCCCACCCCCCCCCCCCCCCACCCCCCCCCCCCCCCACCCCCCCCCCCCCCCACCCCCCCCCCCCCCCACCCCCCCCCCCCCCCACCCCCCCCCCCCCCCACCCCCCCCCCCCCCCACCCCCCCCCCCCCCCACCCCCCCCCCCCCCCACCCCCCCCCCCCCCCACCCCCCCCCCCCCCCACCCCCCCCCCCCCCCACCCCCCCCCCCCCCCACCCCCCCCCCCCCCCACCCCCCCCCCCCCCCACCCCCCCCCCCCCCCACCCCCCCCCCCCCCCACCCCCCCCCCCCCCCACCCCCCCCCCCCCCCACCCCCCCCCCCCCCCACCCCCCCCCCCCCCCACCCCCCCCCCCCCCCACCCCCCCCCCCCCCCACCCCCCCCCCCCCCCACCCCCCCCCCCCCCCACCCCCCCCCCCCCCCACCCCCCCCCCCCCCCACCCCCCCCCCCCCCCACCCCCCCCCCCCCCCACCCCCCCCCCCCCCCACCCCCCCCCCCCCCCACCCCCCCCCCCCCCCACCCCCCCCCCCCCCCACCCCCCCCCCCCCCCACCCCCCCCCCCCCCCACCCCCCCCCCCCCCCACCCCCCCCCCCCCCCACCCCCCCCCCCCCCCACCCCCCCCCCCCCCCACCCCCCCCCCCCCCCACCCCCCCCCCCCCCCACCCCCCCCCCCCCCCACCCCCCCCCCCCCCCACCCCCCCCCCCCCCCACCCCCCCCCCCCCCCACCCCCCCCCCCCCCCACCCCCCCCCCCCCCCACCCCCCCCCCCCCCCACCCCCCCCCCCCCCCACCCCCCCCCCCCCCCACCCCCCCCCCCCCCCACCCCCCCCCCCCCCCACCCCCCCCCCCCCCCACCCCCCCCCCCCCCCACCCCCCCCCCCCCCCACCCCCCCCCCCCCCCACCCCCCCCCCCCCCCACCCCCCCCCCCCCCCACCCCCCCCCCCCCCCACCCCCCCCCCCCCCCACCCCCCCCCCCCCCCACCCCCCCCCCCCCCCACCCCCCCCCCCCCCCACCCCCCCCCCCCCCCACCCCCCCCCCCCCCCACCCCCCCCCCCCCCCACCCCCCCCCCCCCCCACCCCCCCCCCCCCCCACCCCCCCCCCCCCCCACCCCCCCCCCCCCCCACCCCCCCCCCCCCCCACCCCCCCCCCCCCCCACCCCCCCCCCCCCCCACCCCCCCCCCCCCCCACCCCCCCCCCCCCCCACCCCCCCCCCCCCCCACCCCCCCCCCCCCCCACCCCCCCCCCCCCCCACCCCCCCCCCCCCCCACCCCCCCCCCCCCCCACCCCCCCCCCCCCCCACCCCCCCCCCCCCCCACCCCCCCCCCCCCCCACCCCCCCCCCCCCCCACCCCCCCCCCCCCCCACCCCCCCCCCCCCCCACCCCCCCCCCCCCCCACCCCCCCCCCCCCCCACCCCCCCCCCCCCCCACCCCCCCCCCCCCCCACCCCCCCCCCCCCCCACCCCCCCCCCCCCCCACCCCCCCCCCCCCCCACCCCCCCCCCCCCCCACCCCCCCCCCCCCCCACCCCCCCCCCCCCCCACCCCCCCCCCCCCCCACCCCCCCCCCCCCCCACCCCCCCCCCCCCCCACCCCCCCCCCCCCCCACCCCCCCCCCCCCCCACCCCCCCCCCCCCCCACCCCCCCCCCCCCCCACCCCCCCCCCCCCCCACCCCCCCCCCCCCCCACCCCCCCCCCCCCCCACCCCCCCCCCCCCCCACCCCCCCCCCCCCCCACCCCCCCCCCCCCCCACCCCCCCCCCCCCCCACCCCCCCCCCCCCCCACCCCCCCCCCCCCCCACCCCCCCCCCCCCCCACCCCCCCCCCCCCCCACCCCCCCCCCCCCCCACCCCCCCCCCCCCCCACCCCCCCCCCCCCCCACCCCCCCCCCCCCCCACCCCCCCCCCCCCCCACCCCCCCCCCCCCCCACCCCCCCCCCCCCCCACCCCCCCCCCCCCCCACCCCCCCCCCCCCCCACCCCCCCCCCCCCCCACCCCCCCCCCCCCCCACCCCCCCCCCCCCCCACCCCCCCCCCCCCCCACCCCCCCCCCCCCCCACCCCCCCCCCCCCCCACCCCCCCCCCCCCCCACCCCCCCCCCCCCCCACCCCCCCCCCCCCCCACCCCCCCCCCCCCCCACCCCCCCCCCCCCCCACCCCCCCCCCCCCCCACCCCCCCCCCCCCCCACCCCCCCCCCCCCCCACCCCCCCCCCCCCCCACCCCCCCCCCCCCCCACCCCCCCCCCCCCCCACCCCCCCCCCCCCCCACCCCCCCCCCCCCCCACCCCCCCCCCCCCCCACCCCCCCCCCCCCCCACCCCCCCCCCCCCCCACCCCCCCCCCCCCCCACCCCCCCCCCCCCCCACCCCCCCCCCCCCCCACCCCCCCCCCCCCCCACCCCCCCCCCCCCCCACCCCCCCCCCCCCCCACCCCCCCCCCCCCCCACCCCCCCCCCCCCCCACCCCCCCCCCCCCCCACCCCCCCCCCCCCCCACCCCCCCCCCCCCCCACCCCCCCCCCCCCCCACCCCCCCCCCCCCCCACCCCCCCCCCCCCCCACCCCCCCCCCCCCCCACCCCCCCCCCCCCCCACCCCCCCCCCCCCCCACCCCCCCCCCCCCCCACCCCCCCCCCCCCCCACCCCCCCCCCCCCCCACCCCCCCCCCCCCCCACCCCCCCCCCCCCCCACCCCCCCCCCCCCCCACCCCCCCCCCCCCCCACCCCCCCCCCCCCCCACCCCCCCCCCCCCCCACCCCCCCCCCCCCCCACCCCCCCCCCCCCCCACCCCCCCCCCCCCCCACCCCCCCCCCCCCCCACCCCCCCCCCCCCCCACCCCCCCCCCCCCCCACCCCCCCCCCCCCCCACCCCCCCCCCCCCCCACCCCCCCCCCCCCCCACCCCCCCCCCCCCCCACCCCCCCCCCCCCCCACCCCCCCCCCCCCCCACCCCCCCCCCCCCCCACCCCCCCCCCCCCCCACCCCCCCCCCCCCCCACCCCCCCCCCCCCCCACCCCCCCCCCCCCCCACCCCCCCCCCCCCCCACCCCCCCCCCCCCCCACCCCCCCCCCCCCCCACCCCCCCCCCCCCCCACCCCCCCCCCCCCCCACCCCCCCCCCCCCCCACCCCCCCCCCCCCCCACCCCCCCCCCCCCCCACCCCCCCCCCCCCCCACCCCCCCCCCCCCCCACCCCCCCCCCCCCCCACCCCCCCCCCCCCCCACCCCCCCCCCCCCCCACCCCCCCCCCCCCCCACCCCCCCCCCCCCCCACCCCCCCCCCCCCCCACCCCCCCCCCCCCCCACCCCCCCCCCCCCCCACCCCCCCCCCCCCCCACCCCCCCCCCCCCCCACCCCCCCCCCCCCCCACCCCCCCCCCCCCCCACCCCCCCCCCCCCCCACCCCCCCCCCCCCCCACCCCCCCCCCCCCCCACCCCCCCCCCCCCCCACCCCCCCCCCCCCCCACCCCCCCCCCCCCCCACCCCCCCCCCCCCCCACCCCCCCCCCCCCCCACCCCCCCCCCCCCCCACCCCCCCCCCCCCCCACCCCCCCCCCCCCCCACCCCCCCCCCCCCCCACCCCCCCCCCCCCCCACCCCCCCCCCCCCCCACCCCCCCCCCCCCCCACCCCCCCCCCCCCCCACCCCCCCCCCCCCCCACCCCCCCCCCCCCCCACCCCCCCCCCCCCCCACCCCCCCCCCCCCCCACCCCCCCCCCCCCCCACCCCCCCCCCCCCCCACCCCCCCCCCCCCCCACCCCCCCCCCCCCCCACCCCCCCCCCCCCCCACCCCCCCCCCCCCCCACCCCCCCCCCCCCCCACCCCCCCCCCCCCCCACCCCCCCCCCCCCCCACCCCCCCCCCCCCCCACCCCCCCCCCCCCCCACCCCCCCCCCCCCCCACCCCCCCCCCCCCCCACCCCCCCCCCCCCCCACCCCCCCCCCCCCCCACCCCCCCCCCCCCCCACCCCCCCCCCCCCCCACCCCCCCCCCCCCCCACCCCCCCCCCCCCCCACCCCCCCCCCCCCCCACCCCCCCCCCCCCCCACCCCCCCCCCCCCCCACCCCCCCCCCCCCCCACCCCCCCCCCCCCCCACCCCCCCCCCCCCCCACCCCCCCCCCCCCCCACCCCCCCCCCCCCCCACCCCCCCCCCCCCCCACCCCCCCCCCCCCCCACCCCCCCCCCCCCCCACCCCCCCCCCCCCCCACCCCCCCCCCCCCCCACCCCCCCCCCCCCCCACCCCCCCCCCCCCCCACCCCCCCCCCCCCCCACCCCCCCCCCCCCCCACCCCCCCCCCCCCCCACCCCCCCCCCCCCCCACCCCCCCCCCCCCCCACCCCCCCCCCCCCCCACCCCCCCCCCCCCCCACCCCCCCCCCCCCCCACCCCCCCCCCCCCCCACCCCCCCCCCCCCCCACCCCCCCCCCCCCCCACCCCCCCCCCCCCCCACCCCCCCCCCCCCCCACCCCCCCCCCCCCCCACCCCCCCCCCCCCCCACCCCCCCCCCCCCCCACCCCCCCCCCCCCCCACCCCCCCCCCCCCCCACCCCCCCCCCCCCCCACCCCCCCCCCCCCCCACCCCCCCCCCCCCCCACCCCCCCCCCCCCCCACCCCCCCCCCCCCCCACCCCCCCCCCCCCCCACCCCCCCCCCCCCCCACCCCCCCCCCCCCCCACCCCCCCCCCCCCCCACCCCCCCCCCCCCCCACCCCCCCCCCCCCCCACCCCCCCCCCCCCCCACCCCCCCCCCCCCCCACCCCCCCCCCCCCCCACCCCCCCCCCCCCCCACCCCCCCCCCCCCCCACCCCCCCCCCCCCCCACCCCCCCCCCCCCCCACCCCCCCCCCCCCCCACCCCCCCCCCCCCCCACCCCCCCCCCCCCCCACCCCCCCCCCCCCCCACCCCCCCCCCCCCCCACCCCCCCCCCCCCCCACCCCCCCCCCCCCCCACCCCCCCCCCCCCCCACCCCCCCCCCCCCCCACCCCCCCCCCCCCCCACCCCCCCCCCCCCCCACCCCCCCCCCCCCCCACCCCCCCCCCCCCCCACCCCCCCCCCCCCCCACCCCCCCCCCCCCCCACCCCCCCCCCCCCCCACCCCCCCCCCCCCCCACCCCCCCCCCCCCCCACCCCCCCCCCCCCCCACCCCCCCCCCCCCCCACCCCCCCCCCCCCCCACCCCCCCCCCCCCCCACCCCCCCCCCCCCCCACCCCCCCCCCCCCCCACCCCCCCCCCCCCCCACCCCCCCCCCCCCCCACCCCCCCCCCCCCCCACCCCCCCCCCCCCCCACCCCCCCCCCCCCCCACCCCCCCCCCCCCCCACCCCCCCCCCCCCCCACCCCCCCCCCCCCCCACCCCCCCCCCCCCCCACCCCCCCCCCCCCCCACCCCCCCCCCCCCCCACCCCCCCCCCCCCCCACCCCCCCCCCCCCCCACCCCCCCCCCCCCCCACCCCCCCCCCCCCCCACCCCCCCCCCCCCCCACCCCCCCCCCCCCCCACCCCCCCCCCCCCCCACCCCCCCCCCCCCCCACCCCCCCCCCCCCCCACCCCCCCCCCCCCCCACCCCCCCCCCCCCCCACCCCCCCCCCCCCCCACCCCCCCCCCCCCCCACCCCCCCCCCCCCCCACCCCCCCCCCCCCCCACCCCCCCCCCCCCCCACCCCCCCCCCCCCCCACCCCCCCCCCCCCCCACCCCCCCCCCCCCCCACCCCCCCCCCCCCCCACCCCCCCCCCCCCCCACCCCCCCCCCCCCCCACCCCCCCCCCCCCCCACCCCCCCCCCCCCCCACCCCCCCCCACCCCCACCCCCACTTGGCTGATGGGAATTGTAGTTCCTGAACATCTGGAGAGCCACAGGTTCCCTACCCCTGGTGTAGACCATCAAAAGGACATGTAAGGAGGTTCTAGATCAAATCAAGGTTGAACTTTGTATAGAAGTTAAAATAATTGAAACCACTGTACTTTGGACACATTATGGACAAGAGTCACTGGTAAAGATAATAAAACTAGGAACAGTTGAAGGCAACTGAGTAAAGGCAACAAGAAAAAAGGAAGATCCAACATGAGACGACTTTATTCAGTCAAGGAAACTATGACTTTAAGTTTGCAAGACCTGAACAAAACTGATAATACTAAGACATTTTGGAGATCATTAATTCACTGGGTCACTATACGTCAGAAGTGATTTGATGGTACTTAACAAATATGTGAGCACAGACCAAAACAGAGCTGTAATGGGACAGTAGCTAGGAAGTTATGGAGTGCTGCATCAGAGAACTGTGGTTTTTGACTTTTAATGAGGTGAGAGAGTCACTCTAATGGGGTGTGTGAGAGAAAACAAGGAGGGCAAAGACAATACAAAAAGCAAGAATTAGAAGAAATCAAAGGAAGGGTCAGACAAGAAGACAGGGGTGCTCAGATATGGTGTTTGATAAGTACCTGGAACAGACTAACTGATGGCTAGCAATGGAGATTCCTCACAGGAGTGCATACTTCTGCCCATCATCTGCCATTTCCCTGACATTTTCCCTTCCCATGAAAGCTATAGCCAATTCCTAAGGTGTTATGTAAGTTGCACTGAGTTTAAAGGGACTTGTCCCCACGTAAGTTGTTCATGAAATTAGGACCTTTGCCTGCATTGCAGTGCCACTATGAAGGAAAAGGAAGTAAAGCTGCTGCTGCTTTCTGCATACCTCTTATCATGTCTTCAGCTGTTGTAGAACAAGCAGCTAATAGTTTAGGTGGGAAGACAAAAGGGATGGGAAGCCTGACTTCTGGGAATTTGAGCCAATGACCTGTCCAGTGCTATGTTTTGATGCATGGCTGCAATCAATGTTACTATTCCAAATGAGGCAATTCAAGGTGAAAGTAAATTAAAGATAGTCTCTCTTGGGGGTCCTTAAATAGTTCTATATTAAAGAAACCGCCTGCAGAGGCTGTGTGCCCAGACAGAAGGAGTTGTTTTATTTAAAATGTGTAAATACAAAATTAGACATTGCCTTTTTACAACAGAAAATGTCATTGTGAACAGCAGCACAAAAGTCAGATTCAAAAAGCTATCTGGATTATAATTACATTTGCTTGCAAAGATCCTTAAAGAAGTTCTTGAATGATGTTCTTTGCCTTGGGGCAGCACGGTAAAATTCAGAACAATAAGCCTTTTCCTTTCCTGTGGAGTCACATGCTGTTTGGTGAAGAATATAGAATGAGACAACACAGATTTCTTATTTTAATAAAACATATTCTCTCTGCTGGTGCTCTCATGCTGTCCCTTTGTATCAAAACTTTAAAGAAGATACAAAGATTGACAAAGGTCAGTAAGTAAAGGAGCAAATGGCATCTGTATAGCTTTGTCATGAAAAAGAAGTTTGAAGACATAAATTGACAAAAGTGATGTTTTATGTTCTATCTGACATTGTAATTAATTCTGTTCTGTGCATCAGGATTTTCATTAAAGATTTAAATGTAACCTGTAGTGATTTGCTTGAAGTTTATGTAGAAACTGTTCTGAATATGGTAGGCAAACATACTGGGTGATATAGCTATCATTAAATACTTTTTTGGTATCACTGATTTCTGGAAGAGTTCAGAATGCACAGGAGACCTGTCGTGCCCCAAATTTGCTGGATGATGTCCATCTTCTGAGAAGCGATATGCTGACTTTGGAAAGACATTCAAAGGACATGTTGGAAATAAATAAAAGCAAGGGCTGAATCAAAGAACACTCATGAATTGATCCTATGAAAGATGTGGGATGAAATAACATTTCATAGTTCACTTACTTATGTAATGGTTTATAAATGCCTGGTGTTAGTCTTATGCACCGACAATTAACAGTAGGGTGACCACTGAAAAACTGCACTACACAGGTAACCCTTTACCAGCCTTCCAAACACTGGAAAACATTTACTCTCTCAGCCCCACCTACTTGATAAGCTGTCTGTTGTGGGAAGTCTGGTATACACATAAAGAAATAAAGAATTGCCACTTTTTAAAGGACCCAACATAATCTGACCTGGGAGACCTGTAATGACAACCCCCTGTGGGATTTTATTGAAGGCTAAAAGCTGCAGGGAGATCATTTAGATTAGGGCCAGTGCACTATGTATTTGTTTTTAATCTGCACACTTTGCCCAATCACTGATGATCCTCTATGGCATGAAGTGATTGGGGAGTAATGGTGGTGCACAAACTGCAAAAGAACATGAACTGCCTTTTGCTAAGCTCCCCTGGTTCCTGATTGTCCCTCTCCTGATGTGCTGTAAGCGCCAACTGTACCATATACAAGCATTTAGGCTTATACAGTCAATGGAATTTTTAGAGCCCAAAGGGTTAATTTAGAACTCAATGAATGCAACGTTCATCATCATTATTAATAAACAACTAATAGCTGCATCAGCCGCTATTTTCTAACAATAAGCGATTTAGCCCCATATATAAAGTGCGTATTAATACATAAAGTGCAACCTGTGAAAAGTGCAAACAGCATCAGAGCCTAAACTCTTACAATGCTACACATGTAACATCACCATACAATATGTACAAAGTGACTCAATGATGTCTTCTTCTTTACTCGGTCCTATAACTTTGTCCGTACAAATATTAGGATGGGACCTCTTCTTTGTAGATAGTTAGTCGCTTATAAATGACTGCATGTACTGCATTCCAGTCAATCAAATTATGCCTGGGCGGCAATGCGGACCGGTCTGAGCCAAGTCTGTCAATTCAATGTCCAAAAATAAACGAGTTGCGCTATTGTAACCGTTTTCGATAAATTCTTCTTCAGATTATAATTGATTCTCCAGTTTAAATCGAGATCTGTGCAATATTTATATAAATACATTATTAATAAATTATTTTAAAACCTTTTTGTACTTTTTATACATTGTTAATACACAAGATCACAATAAAGTTTTTTATAAATAATTTTAAATAGTTTTTTAAAAAACATTTTTAAATTTCTCACTTACAATCGTTCAAGGTGACTTATTCACATCCATTCAGCTTCCCTTCTAATAGGGCTTACTTCAAACCTCATTATTAAATGCTTTCTGCACTTCCACTTCTCAGCTGATTCTAATTCACTGTCTCTTAAAGGGATATGTCTCATTTTACGGTTCACCGATAACATGTAAAGTCAATCTCTCTATTAAGGCCCTTGGCTGTGTGTGATTTCAGTCTATATATCCACTTGGATTCCCACTGTAAAAGATGTTTCCTTATGTCAATATTTTCATATCTGGGGACATCGCAATGGTATAATACAAGAAAAGTAAAGTCCGTTTCTTTATGTCCTACTTCTAGGAAATGTTGCACTAAAGGTTCTTGCATTTTGGCTAATCTTATGTTTGATTTGTGCTCCGTTATTCTGATTTTGAGGTTTCTCATCGTCATTCCGATATAATATAGACCACATTTACATTGTATAAGGTACACACAATTGGTGGTTTGGCAGTTGGAGAAATGCTTCAGGTGCCACTTATAGTTGGTGTTCCGATCTTCAAATATTTTTGTATTCTGAGATAAATTGCAAACTGCACAGTGGCCACATCTGTGGTGTCCTACAGTGGGTGGGGAATACCTTTTAGGTGCCCTAAAGTCTGATCTAATTATTTTCTGTCTTAAGCTTTGTGTCTTTCTAAATCCAATTCTGGGCATATTTCCACATCCTGGGATATCCGATACCAAATGCCAGTGTTTAAGTATGACATTTTTGATGTCTTGTGCTAAGGGGATGAAATTCATTGCCCAATTTATACCATCTGTCTTTTTTGTTTTTTGTCTGGGTTGTAGTAATTTGTCACGGGGAATCGATTGAATGCGTTCCCAAGCTGATCTTAACACGGGTATAGGATATCCTCTCTCCTGATAATCAGATAATATACTATTAGCTTCCAAAAAGAATGCAGGTTCTTTTGTGGCATTTCTCTTAGCCCTTACAAGTTGGCTAAATGGTAAGTTGTCTCTCAAGTGCCTAGGATGATATGACTGATAATGAAGGGCATGGTTGGTGTCAGTCGGCTTATGATAGGGTTTAAAGAAGATTTTCCCTGAGTTGTCTATATTTATAGTTGTATCTAGGAAGTTTATATTAGATGTATCCTTTGTTCCTGTGAACTTAATGGACGTATGTCGTCCATTAAGCCATTGAATCAGTTTCATTACTTCCGTATCAGGTCTCACTATAAATAGTAAGTAATCTATGTATCTTTTATCTAAACTGATTTTGTCATAGTATGGATTACTCTCGCTGTTCATGATATAAGTGGTCTCAAACCATTGCATGAAAATATTGGCGGCACTTGGAGCAAAATTTGTTCCCATGCTCAAGCCTTTGATTTGTAAGTAGTAAGCATCATTAAAGCGGAAATAGTTCTTTTCTAGTATTATTTCGACCAGGTTGATGAGGAAGTGAGGTGGGGGAATTTGATTCACACGTTTCATCAAAAGTTGTAGAATAATATCACGAATCTCCTCATGTGGGATGTTAGTGTAGGGGGATTCAACATCCATGGTTATCAGCATGGATCCTTTCTCAAATTGCATACCTTCTACTTTGGTAATAAGATCTCCAGTGTCCCTTATATATGATGCCATCCTCTTCACTATAGGCTGTAAAAAGGCATCTATATAGTTGGACAGAGGCTCTAAAACAGAGTCCGTGGCTGAAACTATGGGACGTCCTGGTGGGGGCCGGATCCCCTTATGAATTTTAGGTAAGATGTAGAAGACAGGTGTTCTTGGATATGTTTTCATTAAATACAATCTTGTCTTGTTATCAATCCACCCCATTTCTGTAGCCTCCTGAATGACAATTTTAATAATGGTTTTAATGTGTTCTGTAGGATCTTCCTTAAGTGGTTTATAATATGTTTCATTCTGCAACTGCTTCTCTACTTCTTTTAGGTAATCCTCACGATTTAGAATGACTGTAGCTCCTCCCTTATCCGCCTGCTTAATGATAATGTCTGGATCAGCAGCCAAATTGTCCAAGATTTGTATCTCCCTTATATTGAAATTAAAGAATATATTCCTATGCTGACTTGTTTTTTCTAATTTTTCAATATCTCGCATTATTACCTTTTCAAAAGTAGAGATGGTATGTTCGGTAATATTTGGCACAAAATTTGATTTGGGTTTAAATTTACTCCATTCAGATGTTTCACTAGTTGATCCTTCCCCCAAAAACGCCTTAAGCTTAATTTGTCTTATCAGTTTAAATATGTCTATGCGTGTCTGGTAATCATCATATTTGGGGGTGAAGACATATCCTAGCCCCAAATTCAGTATGCGTTCTTCCTCTGGGCAAAGGTTTCTCCTAGACAAATTTATCACTAACTGTTTGTTTTCCCTTTCCACGACCCTTGAAAAAAAGGCGTCTGTTGTCTGTTATGTGCTTCCCTCCGTCTTTCTCTATCTCTCTGGGGGAGTTCTTTCCTGGCTGTCTCTCGTCCTCTTTCTTCATATCTCTTCCTGCTTTCCTCCCTATCAGTGTATTCATTCTCTGACGATCCGTATCCATCTTTCCATGATACTCTCTTACACACTCGGGTATTATTTTTGTACTGCCACTTATATATACGGTTTGTCTTGTAATCACGTCTATCCCTGAAGAACTTACGGTTTTTAAATTCCAATAGTTTCTCTTTAAAGCTGCTGAGTTCCTTATCTAATATCTCCGCTTGTGTTCTGAATGTGGCTGGTGGACATTTTTCCCTTAAGAACGTCCCAGTTTTCTCTACTTCTTTTTAAAGTATCTCTCCCTCCTCCACTGCTGTTTCTATAATTAGGAGCATCAAATCCATTGAACATTTGTTCAAAATATTAGCCCATTTCACTTTAAATTTGTCGGATTCTAAAAATAGGGTAGGTCCCTTTTGCATTCTCAGTCCCCTCGGAATTCTGTTGGCTCTAAAGTATTCCGTGAGAGAGGTTGCATGTTGCGTTGTTTTTATAAGTTTTTTATGTAAGTTACCAAGCACTGTCCAATCTGGATCAGCCTCATTGAACCCTGCTGGTATTTCCATATTTACTTTACCAAGGATCCATGTCCTATCTTCCTCACTATATGAGAAACTGTCCTGCCACGCGGCCATCATATACAAAGTATAAATTTCTCAATGAATGCAATGTTCACGACTACACAAACAACTAGCGCGCTGCATCAACCGCTATTTTATCAATTGCATTTAGCCCACATATAAAGTGCAATACATAAAGTTCAACCAGTGAAAAGTGCAAACAGCATCAGAGCCTAAATTCTTACAATGCTACACATGTAACAGACCACGTGTATCATGAACAGTGAGAGTAATCCATACTATGACAAAATCAGTCTATATAAAAGATACATAGACGACTTACTATTTATAGTAAGTTAATTTAGAACTCCACAGGATTGGCTGTGAGAGCTGCACAGCATTATAAAGCCTGAGGACAGGGAGTTCTGAAAAAAAGAAAGAAAAAGTTTTCTGTTGGGACAGCAAGAGTGCATGGTAGCTCTGAGGTAGCTCTGCTCTGGAAGCAGAGGGCCAGTTCAGAATCGGTTGTGCTTCTCTGAATTAAGTTTCAGGAAGGGCAGAGTTCAGTAAAGGAATCTGTACCAGAGTTCCTGAAGTTAAACATAACACAGTAACACTGATTAATCACACTGGTGGCTTGATTATTTTCTTCTCTGAGGAGAACCTCACTAAGGTTCCTTTTGCACATGCAGAAAAATGCACTTTCTATCCACGTTCAATGCACATTGCAGCTGGATTTTACTGAGCGGAATAGCAAATCCACTTGCAAACAGTTGTGAAAGTGAATTGAAAGTGCATTATTCTGCATGTGCAGAAGTGGCCAGAGTGAAGCTTCTAAGAGAAGGAGAGTTACATAGAGAGGATTGGAGCTTCCTCGAGGAGAATGGCCATGCTTTAATAAGCACCATGTGTGAGAGAAACTCTAAGGGAACGTTTGTCTTAGAATTAATGTCCAAAGAACTGTGTGTGTGTGTGTGTGTGTGTGTGTGTACATACACAGACATATAACATACACACATTCCTTAATCCTTTGCTATTTTGTTTTTTAAACTTGTTCCTGTACGTTGTACTTATCTATATCTATATCTATATGTACACACACACATATACACGCACACACTCCCTAATACTTTGCTAGTTTTTTTAAAAAAAAACTTGTTTCTGTAAATAAAATATTTCGATTTCTGGTTTCAACTTTACAAGTCTCTGGTGCCATTCCTTTCTTTACTGTGTGACAGAAAGACAACAGATTATTTTATTTCAAAGATACTGCCATGCCTAACAGACAAATATCCTGGCAGCTAAAAACTATTTAGACAGCTTTTGAGAAAAAAATGTGTGGGAAAACTGAAAGAGAAATATGAAGCCTTAAACATCCTTTCCACATTACTAAAATTTTTGTTTTGACAATAAAAAGTTTTTCAGTCAAAGCTGTACTGTCAAGACATTTTGGAGGGAATTTTTTCTCTCAGACCACAGGCAGTTGGCAGATGCTTGTGTGTGTGTGAGGCACATCCATTTCTCTCACACTGAGGAGACTAGGGGGTGCCTCATTATTCCAAGCATCAAGACCAAGAACTTTTCCCAGTGTGGTTTCACATCACTGATTGCTTGTGTGTAAAAATTAGCAGGGCTGGAGATGTCCCAGTCTGTTGATCAATGAGAAGAAATAGGGACAATAGGAGACAGTGCATGGGCAAATTGGGTAGTTGAAGGGATCAACTAGTGTTAATATTTTTACATCAAGATATTGATATGAAATTTTTTTAAAAGATCTAAAGATATACAGGAGGGGGGACATCACAGGCAATAAATAATATCAATCAGGACAAGAATGGGAAGGAGTGGGCAACAGGGAAAATGCTAAGGGAAAAGACATGCAAGCAGTGTGAGGGAGTGAAAAGGGTGAACTAGGCAGGCTGTCTGTGGGTGGAAGGTAGAGGTCCAGGGCAAAGCTGTGCTCACTGGCAAATCTGTTCCACTATGGCAGTGAAGAACACTAAGATTGTGCTACAAGTGGTCTCGCTTGCCACAGAGAGAATGGAAAGTGAAAATGGGGCTTGAGGAAATACATCCATGCAAGAAATCATGCTGATATGGACATGTGCTCCATTCGACAGCAGGTACCATGATGTTTTTCCTCCAAGTCTATTTCATGCAGTTACCTGGATTTGTCTTCTCTTTGTCCAGTGGAGGAAAAGCAAGAATAGGGCAACTTATGCTGTCTCATCAGATGCTTGGGCATGTGCTCTCTCATCAGATGTTAGCCTGTTTGCATAAATGGGGCACATATCCAGTCTTTTACAATGTGTAGAGATTCCTTAGCTCAAGTAGTAGGGTGAACTGGGCCCACACAATTTCAGATATTGTAAAGTTTTCTGAAGTCTTTCAACACATGCACAGACTTCCCAGGAGAATGGAATGATTGACTTAAGTGCAGATCGTTTTATTATGTAGTGCAAATATGCCCTTTGGTTAGATGATAGAGTGGTTTCTCATTGGTTGCCTGATTTACAGACTGCGCACAAGTAGATTTCTATTGAGGCTGGTTTGATAGGTTTTCCTCTTTTTCTTTATATGATTCTGTAGTTTAAACAGCTACGGCAGCAGGAGAAATCCAGCAGGTGCACTATTTCCATGCTGGGAAAAAGCTCCCCCACCCCTAAGTTCAGGTGGCTTCCTCTGAAGAGAGGGAGATGACCTTTTTCATTTGTAAAAAGATCACTGTAGCAAGTGTAATATCCCTCTGCAATACAATTGGGGCAAATATGTTATTTCACTGTCGACAATTTCAGACCTCCAATGTGAGTTTGGCCTCCAAAGGTAAACAACACAACTCACTTTTGTGGGTTAGAAAATAGGGTTTTGAATTATCATCCCCAGAGTATCTAACTTCCCCTTGATTTGTGTAGTGCCTTATGAATGTTTCGTTTCAGAAATTTATATTAAGTCTTCTCTTTTTTTGCTGATATCCCACACAGTAATAACTCTGGTTTGCTGGTTGTTCCTTATATCACATATCGTCAAATTATAAACCCTTTTTCCATTTGAAAGGAACAATATAAATGGGTCCTTTTAATAGTTCTCCTTTAAAAGAAGGAGTCATGAAGGTATTTATCAGGTTTTGCTGCCTAATCAGCAAGCAGTTGCAAGGAAATAAATAAATGAGCTTTCCCCCTTATTAAGAAACTATATCAGATTCATAAACTGTGATTTTAATTGGGACTGAAATACATTCATGTTTAATATTCCTTAGATGTTTAATAGTCCTTGCAGTGGTAGCTGCATGTATCATTCAGTGACTTCTCACGGAACATTGCAAAAGATTATGAAGCCATTTTGATGGAAACAATACAGTGTAAGCATCATTGTTAGCATCATAGGAAATTTTCTTTTATAACAGTCAATAAAATTCAAGCCTTGGTGTAATCAGCACTTCATCATTGCTAGCTCTGGAAGAACATGAAACTTTGGTACACTCTGAAAACATAATGCCATTAGAAGAAAACAAAACAAATAAATATTTCTTAATTAAAGGAACAATTCTGATTTATGAGGCATTTGCTTCTCTTCTTTAACTCAAATGATCCCTTGGTGCATTTTTTCTTTTGGCAATGGACTGCATCTCTGAAGAAAAAGCATTTTTTTCTAAGAGTTTTTCTATTGTAGAATTAGATGTGAGTCAAAATTCTCATGGGTCCACATGACAGTTTTTAGATAATTGGTTTAAATTAAGGATTTCATTGAGGATGTGATATGGAGGTACTGATCTTTATTGTGCTTTTCTCTGTGAAGTCATGCATTAAGAAAGATCTGTACCCTATAGATATAGGTCACTAGAAGAGGAAATTCTTCAGATATAAGGAATATAGTTTGTTTCGGTCCTTAACACAGCCAAAATAGTACTGAAGAAGAAAGCTAGAAGACTAATTACACCATTAAATTTTTTTATAACAATTTGCTGCATTGTCTCGGTCCCATAATGGAGACATGACGACTTTCAATGCAGACCCAGGTAATTCATACCCAAGATAGTTCACTTATCTGTGGACAAGATTTCAGAAGCAGTTAGCTCATTTACTAATTTCACTTTTTTGTTGACTACATTGAAATAATATTGGTAGCAGATCAGTAGAAAAATTAATCTATATATCACATTTTTATATCATCCATCATTAAAGATCTAGCCAGACTTGAAATACATGACTCTCCATTTTGGCTCAATTTCTGGCCAACATATTCACCTACATTGACAGAACGGGACGAATCCCCAAAGGAATTGGGGAATGGCAATTACTGTTCCCCTACATTAAAAAGGTGATAAAAAAGATCCCCAAAACAAGAAGAAGAAGAAGAAGAAGAAGAAGAAGAAGGAGGAGGAGGAGGAGGAGGAGGAGGAGGAGGAGGAGGAGGACAAGAAGAAGAAGAAGAAGGAGGAGGAGGAGGAGTACGAAAATTCTTCTGTTCAAAGGGGGCTTTCTATGTTCCTGAAGCGCTAAAATAGTATCAGGCTAAAATCATTCCACAACTTATGTATAGAGTATACTCAAATCAGTACATGACAAATATAAAGATCTTGGAGAGAACTCAAACAAAATTCTTAAAGGCTATCCTGCAAGTACCTCCGGGAGTGGCCAATGCCCTTCGGGGGAGGGCGGTATAAAAGTGGAATAAAAAATAAATAAAAAATAAAGAAGCCGGATTAATGAGGATAGAAGATAGAATCTTCCTGCAAACAGCCTACTTATGGTTGAAGGCACATAGTAATCAAAAAGGATTATGGCCACTTATTGTCAGTGACTCCTTTCAACACAAATGGCTCCAGGAAGTCAATGAGAAGGCAACAAGGATGGGTTTATCACTTCTTGATTTAAAATCTCAACCCAAATTTACAGCAAAAAGCACTCTCAAGCAAAGGGTACAAGATATTGGCAGACAACAAGATTTGCTTAAGTATCCAGATTTTACTCTAGAAGCATCTCGCAGATACATACAGTCACCAGCCCCATATGTATCTAACATTGAAATATATACATTCAGAAGGGCGTTTACCCTGGTGAGATGTGCCTCGCTTCCATCTGCAATCTTAGAAGGGAGATATAAGAAGATACCTAAAGAAAGGAGGATCTGTTCCTGCTATCTAGAAGAAATGGACACTACAGGCCAAATCCTCCTTCATTGCCCTCACTTCAGAGAAATAAGAGCCAAGATACTAGACCCAATATTAAATAACTTCAGGGGCTATCGGAAAATGTATGCATAAGGAAGACAAAAATCCAAATTGGTCCAGACTGGTTGCCAAATTTTGTACATTTGTTATAAAGAAACGCAGATTAGTGAGCAGGCAACTGATATTGCATTAGAGATACATATATATGAATGTATGGCTCACAATTATTATCAATTATTATCAATATATATTCTAGTGAGGGAAGAATTCCTGGGTATCAGTTAGTCTGGTGTATGGAGTTTTGCTTTGTTTTTCCTGCAAAGGGAGTGATTTATGTTTATTTTAAGATTTCTAACTGTGAGGGCTGAGTGAGAGTACTGTGTTAGACTCTGAGTGGGACATCCATTAGCCAGTTCCATCAGAAATATAACTGTACTATCAGTAGAAGGCCCCTTCCACACATGTAGAATAATGTACTTTCAATGCACTTTCACAAATGTTTGCAAGTGGATTTTGCTATTTGTCACAGTAAAATCTACCTGCAAAGTGCATTGAAAGTGGATTGAAAGTGCATTATTCTGCATGTGCAGAAGGGGCCTAAGTAATAACTGATTAAAATCTAAGCTGAGAACTGAAATGTATTAAGCTGGGACCTGAAAACCAAATACTGAATCTCTGTGCCAAAGTGTTTGTATATATATATATGGTTTCCCTATTTATATATAGTTTCCCTATATATATATTACTTCTGCCATATCCATTCCTTTTTTCCACGTTATTTATCTTCCTTTCCCACTTCCTCTCTGGTAATAAACCTGTTATTCTGTTTCAGTTTGAAACCTGTCTCAGAATTATCATTTTGTGTGCCTTCACCTTCTGAGATAGTTATAGGACTGGGGGAAAGTGCTTCTGTTCACAAATGCTACCATTTTTTTGAAGCTCCTTCAGTTCCTGAAAAGAAAAGGAGGAAAAATCTGACACAACAAGTCAGTGAGTGGTTTCCCTACGTGAAGATGAACCTGTAAGGGTCCATCTTAATTTCTCCACTGATACACTGAAAGGTTAATGAGGTGATTTATCAAGTTTTGGTTCAAATGTTAGGCATGAGGTTCAAATGTGCATGAGGTTCAAATGTGCAATAATGGATATGAGGTTCAAATGTGAAATAATAGATATACAAACAATTTATGATTTTAGAGAACATTATTGTTTTTCAGATTTCAGGTATGCAATACAGAGAACATCAATATAATCTAGTTTCGTTAGAAATTGTTTGAGATTAAAAAGGACTATAAACAACATATGAAAATTATTTTTAAAAGATTCAAGAATATCACAGTACATGAACATTTTGCTTCTTTAAACATCTCTGGAGTTCAAAAGTATCCAGTTGTAGCATAAATCATATCAATATAACTTAAGATTTTTTACAGTTATTTAAAGAAATATATCTGTTTTTTGGCTTTTTCTTTAAAAGTGCAGCATATGCTTATGGCTCATTTTTTAAAATATGCCTGACTGGCTGAAAACTGCAAAATAGAGTTTGCCTTTCTCCCTCTCTCCTTTTAAATTACCCACCAAGCTCCTTTGTTTCTTATAAATATTAATAACTGAAATTAATCCAACACTTACACATTATATTAAAAACCTATTCCATGCTCTCCAACTTCCCCACTCAAAAAATGCCTAAAAGGCTCCGGCAGCAGATCTCTGTGTAGAAAGGGAGCTAGGTAGGGAAGGGGGAGAGAGTAAGAGAAAGAGAGAGAGTTGGTACAGTGTAACAGGTTCTGTGGTAATATCTTTTAATAGCAATATGGGATGGGAGCTTATTGCTTGGTGTACATTCTTGATTTTTCTACATGGATGGTCATATGGGTAGCGTGGGAAGTGATGAATACTCTGATTCATTATACTTGTTCTCAGAACTGAAAAAGTAACAGTAATAAATCTGTATGATTGCTGCATATTCCCCTATGCCTTTCCTGGCTACCATAGAAAAGATATTCAAAACATGTAACTGAAGAGGTGCCTTTGACTTTAACAGCTTATCAAAACATCCACTCTGTGGATGGTCTCAGGGGAGTTGGGCAATGTTAGAACAGGAAACAGAAAATTTCATAATTAACAGGAAACAGAAACAGAAAATTTCATAATTAAGAAAGATTTGTTAGCCATACTGGGGAAATAAATCAGTGCCACACATACAGAGTTGCATTCTGTGATGTTTACTGCAACAAGATTATAAGAAGCATTATCTGTCAACCTTCGATCAGCAGAGAGACTTTCAGGAAATAAGAACTCACATGCAGAGAGAAAGGAAAGCCAGAGAAGCATTCAGTACATTCTGAACAGTAGTAAGCATAAATACCCCTAGAGTTGTAATGTACTAAGCACACCTTATATAGAGTATGTACATGTTCATATGCTGTCACCTCACCAATGAAATTCACATACGAACTATAAGATGCCAGATCATGTTGAGAATAAGAATCTTATCCCACTACTTTTCCAGATGCCATTGTAATGGCATATGACACCACAGACCCAGTGAGAGAAACACTCCTTTTTAAAACAGATGCATAGAAATGAAATTCTCTTTGCCTGCACCAAAGTAACACATTAACCAATGAATAGGGCTCTGTTGAGAAGATTGTTCCCTTCAGTACCCCATCTCTGTAGATTATCTGCTATTTGACTGAGGGGATCAGAAGCTGATTAATTCCAGGTGTCAAGTAAAAACTTTGTACCCACTCATATATTTTAATTACTCTTAAAATGAGTAATTATGGAAGAATTATAATACAAAAATACCTCTATAAATAAATCAGAAATACATACATATAATATCTTATCCCATATGTTTTAAGATTAAAATGTAAAATACAGTTTCTGAGATATTGACTTAGAGCCCCATCCAAATGGGGGGCTGAATCTGCTCTTGGGAGCAGCAGGGCAGCTGTGCCAGTGGATTTACCCTCTCTGGGGCACTTACCCCAGAGAAGGGGTGAAACCATCAGTGTGTGGTTGTCACCTTCCCCTAGCACTGGGACACTGCGTGAGATACAGGGCGAGCATCCTTACACCTCAGTCACTGCCAGTGGCACAGCGAGGGTCAGGGGATGTGGCCAGGAGAGGAGCCAACATTAGTCAACTTCCTTTCAGCCATTCACCGGTTTATGCTGGCAGGAGGAATTCAGGCTTACATGACCCTTTGGGGTCACTTAAGTCCATTCAGCCTCATGAAGGCTTCTCAGTGGCAGCATGGTTGGGGTTTTTTGCAAGCTTCCCTGCTCCACCAGGAAGCCTCTCTGGAAGTGGCAGGGTGGCACAGTTGCTGCACGGGCACCACGCACCTTGCCACTTGGATGGGCTGCCAATCTCTTTCAAAAAAAGTAGGCTTCCATGATCCACTTGTGAGAGATTCAAGGGTGTTTTGAGTATGACTACTTTATATACTTGTGTATAAGTCGACCAGAGTATAAGTCGAGGCACCTAATTTTACTACAAAAACCGGGAAAACTTATTGACTCGTGTATAAGTTGAGGGTGGGAAATGCAGCAGCTGCTGGTAAATTTCAAAAATAAAAAATAAATACCAATAAAATTACATTAATTGAGGCATCAGTAGGTTAAATGTTTTTGAATATTTATATTTATTTCAAAGAAAAACAGTAAACTACAAAAACAATAAGGAGGGAGAAGAAAATGAAGGAAAACAAAAGTCAGCTCATAGGCTCTGAATCCCTTCTTGCTCTTTTTCTTTAAGCCTAAACAAACTCCCCCTTTTTTACCCTTCCCCACCCCTCCCTTCTTGCTCAGCCTCTCTAGCAAACAGCTCTGTCAGTTTTTAACCCTTTCAGTGCTGCAGACAAATAGTTTAAAAGCTTCCCATCCTTCTTATTAGCAGCAACACTGTACCGGGCATGACGAACTGTATCTCACTAGGGCTTCCATGGAGTAAGGTTGCACCGGGGCTTCCCTATGCATTCCACTGAGGCTTCTCTATGCAGCTCACTGGGGCTACTCTGGAGTAAGTCTGCACATGATTGAATGGGAAGGAGGGAGAAGAAAATGAAGGAAAACTAAAGGCAGCTCATGGGCTGTATATCTGAAGCCCTTCTTGCTTTTTCTCTAAGCCTAAGCAAACTCCCCTTTTTTACCCTTTCCCACCCCTTCCTTCTTGCTCAGCCTCTCTAGCAAACAGCTCCATCAGTTTTTGACCCTTCCAGTGCTGCAGACAAATAGTTTTAAAGATTCCCATCCTTCGTATTAGCAGCAACCCTGTACCGAGAGGGACAAACTGTATCTCACCCGGGCTTCCATGGGCAGCCTTACTGCATATGCCTTATGCAGCTCACCGGGGCTACTCTGGAGTAAGGCTGTACATGAATGCAGTTGAGTGGAAAGGGGGGAGAAGAAAATGAAGGAAAACTAAGCCAGCTCACTCCAAGCAAACATTTCCCACACTAGTCTATCCATGTAACTCTCACAATACACCCCTCACCCCCACAAAAACATTTCCCATAACTTACCAGCCTGGGACTTGCATTGCCACTATATATCTAGCTAGTGGCCAACAGAGCAACTGTGTAGGCAGGGCCAAGGCACAATGGGCAGAGCTGGGACTGAGAGGGAGGTCAAAAAGAATTTGAATTTTCTTTAATGCTTTCAGGTTTTTTCTTTAATTTTCAGGTTTTCTTTAATGCTTTCAGGATTTTACTGAAAGGCTTTTACAAGCTTTTACTGACTAGCCACTAAGTTGGGTCTTCTTTTACACACAGCAGATATATATGTACACAGAAAATCCTCAGTGAAAAACAAACAAGAATGAGAGTTACAGTATACACTTATTCCAGATGAAATCTCCATCTTAACACCCCCCCCCACATCTGCCTTGTGTCATACAGCAATTGGTTATAAGCAAAGGATTTCACTTCTCCCTATCATCAGCCTTGTGCTTACTAGCTGGAATGATTCAGACAACCAGGGCAGTGAACAGGACAGTGAGAGAGAAAAAAACAGAACACATTCTTGCTTCTGTGCACATTTTCGGGAGGATTCTGATCTTATATAAAGATCAGAATCCTCCCCAAAATGTGCACAGAAGCAAGAATGTGTTCTGTTTTGCTCTCTCTCACTGTCCTGTTCATTTTTCTTCCCAGGAAAGGGAAATACAGTATAGTGAAATGGAAACTGAAAGCAAAAGTGGATTAGAAAAATTGTGTATTGAAAAACACAAAGAACTGTGCTAGGCAATTCGGACATGAAAAAAGAAAATTAATTTGAGTAAATTGCCCTATTGAGATTAATGAACTGGGTGTGCTTGGATTTGTCCAACTCTATCAAATAGGTCCAGATAACAACAGTAAGCAATCTAAGCCATGTGACTCAGGAAACATCTATCCCTGTTTCTACTTTAAAAAAGCAAAAACTGAATTGAAGAAAATTATTTCCTCTCTTGACATTTAAAAATGACAAACATTGAGATGCTAAGTGTGAACAAATCTCATTGGTGTAGTGTACACAAGAGCAATTTTAGTGATTACAATTTATATTATCTGCATATTTTATCTAACTGTAGTAATCCCTCATGTCTTACAAGGAAATATGTTGTAAAGCTAATAGTTTAGTTAGTGTGCCTCCTTTTCTCTCAGACAGCATACACAATCCCCTCATTCGTCTTCATCAAAACCCTGCGGGGCAGTTTAGCCTGAGAGCAGACAGTGACTGGCCAACAAGCATCCACTGAGCTTGCTGGCTGAGGAGATTTCATTGGATCAAGTCCAGCACACTATCAACTAAAGAACACATTTCCTCTTAATTAAATGAAAGATACTAAAAACAACCTTAATTTTGCCATGTGCTTCATCTGGAGTGGTTACCTTTCCAAATGCAACATTTGTTCAGAGTTTGTTTGAAAAGAATATGTATCCAGATAGTATAGATGTACCTACATTATAAGTAAATGCATACAGATAAACAAACACTACTTCCATCACAACAAATACTTCCATCTGTCATCATTGTGTGTTTACTCTACAATCCCCATACAAAATGTTGGCCTATTTCCTTTTGGCCCTCATTCACCAAACAAACCAAACCAGGGCAACCAGTTTCTGCTCACAAAGCAACCAAAGCAGATTTTCTCCATGGAATGGCTTCCATAGAAGAGAATCTGGTCTGAATGTTTCAAATTGTTTAATTGTCTTTCTGGGTTTTGCTCTTTCTGTATAGAAATGTATTATTTCCTTTTTTCCACAATCTTGGATAAAAAAGCAGCAGATGTTTCATTCTCTTGGCTCTTCACTGACCTAACTCCGTGCGCCCCTTCATCACATGCTTTCTAAGGTCTTGTGCTTTTATTTCAGTGCTTAGATAATGGACTGCCCACCTGTGTCACACAGAATGCACAGTGTTTTCTTCTGTAGGTGAATGATTACAAAAAATCCAAATAGTCTGGTCTTTCTGTTTGGAAATAAGCTGGTTCGCTAGAGGTTTCTCCCTCCTTTCTCCCTAACCAGAATGGCACTGGCTTAGAAAGGAGAAGAGGAAAAAAACCAACTTGACAAAGCCAATAACAAATAACAAGGAACTGGTCTGTTCTCAGTGGATAGTACACAACAACTAATAGTTAAGAATGAGCCAAGAGGGTCTGTTCAATATCCTTTGAAGCATCCATTAGAAGTATCCTTAACGAAACAGAGTTTTCAGTAAAACAGATAATCAAGCTATTTATTCTCTGAAACCCAATCCAGCCTTTACCGTTTCTCTCCCAGTCTCATTTGTTACACATGGATTTTCAATAATGAAAAGGCATTCTCAGGGAATCAACCTTGTTTACAGAGATTTGTCCTGAGGTGAAGTATCCCTTTTAAAAAATTTAAGGGGTTTCTTTTGCTTCTCATGCCTTTTTATGAAGTTACTATCCCATGATTTGCTTCTACTTTTAATTTTTTTTAATGACAAGGAAGGCCTGTATCAAATCTGTCTGAGTCAGAGGGAAATGGCACAAATTCTCATTGCCAAACTGGTATCATTATGGTGTCACTGATAGCAGACTTGAGTGGTACTACTCAAAGTAGACAAGTGTCTACCTGTGGATAACTGACATATACAGCAAACTCCCACCTTCAGGAAGAAGAAATACTCCACACAGCAGATTCTTTCAAAAGAAGGCTTTTACCATAGAGTTGCTATATATACAAGACACTATATACAGAATTTTCAAAACAGTCCAACAAAGTGCTCCACCAGGCACTTGTTTCCCTAAGGAACAAAAGTACAGTAACAGTGCTATTGCTTGTATACATAGTTCCACCAATCACTTGCAACCAGTTTGAACCGGTCTGCCTGCTGTTCTCCAGCTGTCAGATCATTCCTTTCCTTGTTGGCTCATGCCTCTTGCTGGATAGGATATGCTCATCATGATCTAACTGTCATGACAGTCACTTGATTCTGATATGGGAAGGAATTATGTTACTATGATCCCATGCTAGTCAGAGATTTGCATATTACCAAAACAATATGGGAAGAAACCACATGGAGAAGCTGTTTCTGGCCATCTCATTTACATAAAAATTAGACTACAGTGTCCCTTACATTTTGTCAAGATCCTGTGTAAATCTATTGGCTCTTCCCTGTTCTTGTCATGAAATTTTGAAGAAGGCTGGGAGAAGGTGACATGGGAAACCCCGGCTATGGGTTGGGGGGAGGGGGTTGCTCTAGGTGGGAACTAGGACTGTATGACTACTTGTCCAAGATACACTTTCAGTCTAATCTATTTCACCAGTTTACTATAAGATTATGACTTGCTTGCAGCCCTTGAAATACAAAAAAATATTTATTTACTCTGATTTTATCCCACTTTTCTCCACAGTGGGGGCCAAAGCAACTTATATTGTTATTTTTTCCACTTTTATATCCCTACAACAACCTTGTGAGATAGATTAAGCTAAAATTATGAGACTGGTTCACAATCACCCAGTAAGCTTCCACAGCAAGGTGGGGATTTGAACCCAGTCTTGCAGACCCTGCTGTAACTGCTACACCATAAAATGGCTATTGTTGAATAAATAATGGCACTAGAATCAACTAGGCCAGTGATGATGAACCTTTGGCACTCCAGATGTTATGGACTACAAATCCCATCAACCCCTGCCAGCATGGCCAATTGATGGGAATTGTAGTCCATAACATTTGGAGTGCCAAAGGTTCGCCACCATGGAACTAGGCTGTAATTGCGACAGGGGGCAGGGCACAGGGTGAGCTCTGGAGCACTGAGTATGTGTGCCCTGGGACAGCTGGGTGGCCGAGCCACACCCAGCCTGATCGTGCGATGTGCACGTGTTCAAAGGGCAGAACACGCTCCCTATATATTAGGCAGCATGCGGTTGCTCCAGCCTTCTTCGATGCCTGGAACAAACTGAGCTGGTGCTGTCACTTGTTCAGGGAGCTAGGCTGAGGGGAGCATGAGAAGAGTATTGCCTTTGGGGTACCTTGAGATAGGATGGTGTAGACTGCACCTTCAATAACTGGCTTGGGGGTTTTGGGGAGTACCTAGCCTTGATCGCGGCAGCTTATCCTGCTTGGGGTTGGCACTTAGCGGCTCACATGAACCATGTTCTCTGAGACAGGCATTGGAGGGCGACACCACCGTCATTGCTTATGATTAAGAAGTGCGGTACAGTGCTTCCCATAAGAGCAGGTTCTGCTGAGACCTGATCCATGGCCAGACATGGATGGTGACAGTTCATGCTTTATCAAGAAGCCTGGGAGTGGGTGGTTCCCAGCCCAATGGGGGCTGCAGATTAGTGGGCTCAGGCAAGTTTTTGAGCAGATTAACTTGTTGGGACTTTAATAAAGGCGCTTGCCATAGGCCAAAATGTCGATACGAACATGTGTGTAGTGGGTACTTTGCTTCTCATACACGTAGCCAGTGCTCCAAGGCGTCTGCCCAGCAGCCCTTTTGGGCCGGCCAGTCCCCTGGCGCCGGCGGTACGCGAAAGGAGGTTGACAGCCAGGGAGGATCAGGGGCGGCTTCCAAGCCATGAACACGACTCCCCTCTTTTCTCCATGGCCCCATGCCAGTTTGGTTGTCTTCTTTAGAGCGGGCTTTGATGGGTTACCCCCTCCAGGCAGGCACAGTATCTGTAGAAAGGTTTATGGAGGGTTTTTGGATTCTATTTGTGGGTGACCGGTGGGCTACTAGCGTGCCCAATTTGAAATCAGCTACAGATTTCCCCGACATGATGAAGGAAAAAATCAGGAAGGAATGTGCGGCAGTCAGGATTGCGGGTCCTTTCCCCATGCCTCCACTATCTTCTCTTTGGGTGTCGCCCATAGAAGTGGTACCAAAAAAGTCCCTGGGTGAATTTCGCATGATTCAGCACCTCTCTTACACAAGAGGGGGCTCAGTTAACGATCACATTGACCCTGCTTTATGCTCGGTTTGGTATGCTACGCTGGATGATGCGATCTGGCTCATTAGGGTGGCTGGTCCTTCGTCTCTACTTGCGAAATGCGACATCCAGTCAGCCTTCCACTTTAATGACATTCTTAAGTATGTGTAAAAGTATTTATTCTCTCATGGCTGCTCAGCAGTCTGGATTTAGAGACTTGCTGAGATTTAGTTCTAGTTTTGCCATTCCACTGCAGTCAGTACAGCCAGTATATGCATATAAAAACAAAAGTTCAGTTTTATTCAAACTGTCCATTAGACCCAAAAGAAAAGCTTCTTGTTTTATTTATATATTAGTTTTTTTAAATCCCCCTATGTTATCCACCAGTTTTCAAATCTCATTTCACATCTAAATAAAGGTTCTTGTGGTAAAAGCCACCTCATCATTTTTACATAGACTAGGTTTAAAATTATTCCAGATTCTCAGAATACCATGCCCAATATAGTGATTATTAAAATCTTTATTAGCTTTAACTTTATCATACTATAAGTAGGCATCCCATTCATATCTGAAATCATGTCATTCTGGATCAAGCAATATTCTATTTTTCAATATAACCCATTCTTTCAACCAAATTTTAAAAAATCATAAAATGTAATTTCAAATCAGGTAAATGTAGATCTTCTCTTTCTTTTGCATCTTGCAATATTTTATATTTAATCTGGGTTTTTCCCTTGCCTTCTGCCATTATTTGAATGGAATATCATTTGTCAGCACCAGCATTATTTGAAACAAAAATACCATTCTTTGTAGTATATTCATCTTAGCTACAAAAATTCTCCCCCAGAAATGAAAACTGGAGTTTATTCCACTGTGACAAATATTTCATTCCATGTTTTAACATAATTATTTTGAAACAACATACAATACATATATGCCAGCATATTTTAACTTTCAACCTTAAAACCTACTGTATTCATCAACTCTATTTTATCCTGTTTATTCATATTCATTGTTAAAACCACTCCTTTCTGTTTATTAATTTAAAAACCTACCAATGCACCAAATTCTTTCAGTTTGGACACTGAAAATTCAGTTCTCATAATGGATTTTCTAAGCTTAACACCAGATCATTAGCAATGTTCTTAATTTGTAAGTTTCTTTCTTAGTTTTACCATTAGTTTTACCAGTCTTACCATGAAGTCTTTTATTTCTGTTCGGTACTTCGAGAACTAATATAAACAAATAATATATGTTATTGACCATCTTTCAACAGTGAAGAAATGGTGGTCATGTTTAAAGTCCATTTATATCCCATGCAGCTGGGAGTTGTTGATCATCCATCAAGCCTTCCAGCCCTCATCCCCAGAATGAGTTGTAAAAACCTTTTTCCAAGAATTACTTAGGAAGGGAGCTTCTTAAGGCATCATGGAATATCTCCTGACCATTCTTTGTCCAGAGTGGTGTCTTGGCTGGTGATTTACACCTGTTAACTGGTATTCTAGCCATGAAGCTTCTATGCAGCTTACAGAGACAACAACATACCATCAATCATCCCACCAGAAGCCAACAGAGAGCTGATTTTTCAGTGATTGGTTCAATAGTTCATCAGTCTATTCATGGGTGATCAGCAGGTAGTTACAGTGTATTCATTAGTAACTATACATTACAGCACAATTGGGTTTTCATGCCTATGTGCTCTCATATGGCACAATTGAGGCCTATTCCCCATTCTTGATGCATAAATGCTCCTCTCAGCAGGTAATTGTTTAAGTAGACATTTAGACCACTCACAAATCATACATGCCAGTCCTCAACAAATGCTGTTTCAACAAAATCCTACCCTTCAGAGTCCATCTATGTAGTACTTAGAGATGTTAATGGCCATCATTCAGTTTGAATTGCCTGACACAAACCAGTTCAGCAGGCATTCACAGCTGCTTAGCACAAACTGAATAGACTGAGGTCGTTTCCCCACTTTAAAAAATAACGTTGAGCCAAACCGCGCTCCTTTGGATGGGTGCTTTTGAGCACGAGGTCTGACTCCCCACCGCAGCTTGTCCCTGTAGTCAACCTCACGGCAGCCACGAGCTTCATGACATGCAGCATTCCCCACAACCACATGTTCAATGGTCATCGGCAGGGCACTTCTCTGTCCCGATTGGCTGGAGCGCCGGTTTGTGGGTGGAACTTGGTTTTAAAAAACCCTGACATTGTCGAAGAAATGTCAACACGCACAGTCGTCATTGCAAATTGAACCAATGCCTTTTTCCCTTTTTTTAAAAAAATGGTTACTGATTGGCTGTTGTGCTGCGGTGCGAAAATTTGCGGAGCATGGAAGTGCCCGCTTTCCTTTCTCCTCCATTTCATGAGATGAATGTTCTGAGATGAATGAATGTTCATGAGATGAAAGTTCTGAATGAACAATGAATGTTCTGAATGAACAATGAAAATATGCTGTATCCGTGTGCGCTCAAAGCGACGCGCAGACGACTGGTTAAAAAAATGGTGGAAGGAAATGCTGCGTGCGCATTGTGCATGCCCCAAAGTGCCCTGATTGGTCCATGTCACCATGTGCGGTGGGAAATTCAAACCCGAAGTGACCCCCGGCTTCCCCACTGCCTCGCTCTTCGTGGGGTTTTCATAAATGTTGCTTGACCATCCAGGGGTAGAAATGACGCACGCTGAGGAGGACGGAGAGCGGCAGAGTCAGGCTCGCTGCGCTGCTGCTGCTCAGGTAGTGGGGAATGCAGCAGGCCCCCGGTTTATTTGCCACAACTACCATGCAACAAAAGGTGAGTGGGGAAACGACCTGAATGATGGTAACATCTGATCACAAGGAGGATAACTTTGACAGTTGAGCATGTTTGCGGCAAAATTCACAACATGCTTACATCCAACTAGAACAATAAGCAATCTTCCTAATTTGTACTGGTCCCTGAATTCATAAATAATTTTATTACTAAACTTCCATGTGTTGGTATTTGTGCATCTAGGTACAATTAAGTATTATATTCAATAACTATAGAAATGTCCACTTTGTGTGCTGAGTGGAAAGAATTGGGCCTGGCTGAATGGACATCACATGTATGGAGAAGGGTGACATAATCCTATTGTAATACTATGACTGCATATAAACACATTAAGGCTTATCCACACAGTTATTTATATTGTAAGATTGTGATTTTAGCTTCACTTTGAAGAGCAGCATTTTTCCCTTAAGAAATGTAATGTAATTTCCTATATTGCTACATAGTGTACTAAAATAGTCCACATAAGAAGGTAATATCTTCTCTACTGGAAATTATGAAATTTTAAAAAATGGTGATGCTGTTGAAAGAAGCTTTAAATAAAAAAGGCATTGTGAGGAATTGCAGAAATATAGAGATCTAACAGTTCCCTCATGTATTTGAACATGAATACAGGTTTTGAAGGCCTTTAAGATTGTGTCTTTCTGTCTGCTAAATATGTCAAAGGAAGGAGATTGCGACAGGTCATTCTTTTATCTCCTTAACAGTTGGGTAACAACCAACATTTGTGAAGAAAAACAGCTCCTGATGAATAGAATGGATTCAGCAGATTTCTGGTTACATGTTGTCCCATCCTTTGAAATCATTGCAGAAGGTGAAGTTTTACAGGCCTCACTTGAGCAATGTATGAGTTTTCCATCACATTTATCTTTATATTTTTTGCATTTACCTTAACACATTGTTTCATTAACCTGAACACTATGCTCTTGTACATTATGCATTTAACTTAACAATACTAGTTATAATTTACAAAATACATTCATGTAATTCTTACCACATTACAGGTTCTCATTTTTATCTTAGTTGGTCCTAGCAAGTGCATCTTCCATTACACTGTTTCCCTCTTTCGCATGACACTGACTTTTTGTAGCTTACACTTCATCGGGCTTTTCCACCAAACGCATAGGTGAGGCCCAAGGACATTTTGAAGCTACAACCAGCCCAAGGCTGAACATTTCTTTGACCTCCATTCAATTACAGTGGTGTTAGGGCCAGTGACATGGTAAGGTGGCAGTGCTATCAGCTTCAAATCTCTCGTGTCAATTTTGTGCAGAGCTAAGTCAGTTCTGCCAGGAACATCAGAGAAAATGGCCTGGTAGTCCACCAAAATTGCTTGGATTTGCCATCTCTGATCTTTCTTCAGGGTTGGCTCTAAAAACACTTCACTTACAGTGCCTTCCTAAGATACTTGTCCCCAACCCAACAATTCCAAATCACTTTCTGTCCCTCCAGTGGTCATAAGGACCAAATGCCTTCTGTTCCAGTTCACATGGCACAATTTACCAGTTTCTTTTCTCTAGATCCACATTTACTACATATTTCAATTTGGATGCTTGGCTGATGTTCTTGAAGGGTCCTTCCCAGGCATCTTCCAGCCTGTGATTTTGTGGTTAAAATGTATATATTCCTTTAAATTTACCCACTTCCTCACCAATATTCGCCACAGTTCTCTTTTACTAAAAGCGAGCTGGAGTTTGCCTTTTTCTTCTAAGAAAATCCGCGGGGTAGGGGCGAACCAACACTACTGGCTCTGCTTCTTTTGCACATGGCCCTTTAAGAACCCAGAGAGCTGGCCTCGATCTGAACGCCTCACCACCCTGCCTCTGCTGCCTGACTGGGATAGCCTCCTTGCCCCAGTTCTGCCTTACCCAAGCCAGGACTGTGCGTGTCAACCAGCCTCATGGACAGCGGGATTTGCACTCTGGACAGTTCCATTGTGGAATGGAAAGAGTTACCTTATACTAAAAAAACAAGACACCACCATATAACAATGTGAACTGAAAAGGGAAAGAGGGATTCCATTTGACCACCCCCAAAGGCTATGCTGCAGATCATTGGACCTGCATGGACATCTGTGTGGGTTGCGGACTGTGATGAGAAGGACAATTGCCACAGCAACGCGTGGCCGTGCCCCGCTAGTATTATTATATGGAACAATGTATCCCCTTTGTAAAGTTGCAGTCTTCCACTGTGGGCTGGTTAGAGCCTTTATTTCAATTTACGAACCTATTCCAGATTTAGCACAAGAACAGCTGAAGCATCTCTTTGATGCCTGTGAATTTTTTTGCTTTAATGCATAAAACAAAAGGTTTGTTTCAATTTTGTGTTTTGAAGTAATGGAATTCTTTGAAAAGTGGGTTGTAATGCTTTGATAATAGATTAATTAAGCTAAATGGAAAAGTATCTTTAGCAGATTCTACATGGGCCAAAAACAGCAGTGTGAAAACGGTGTGAAAACAGTGTAAAATGTTTTAAAGCAACGTAAAAGGGTTTACACAGTTTTCACACTGCTGTTTTTGGCCCATGCGGAATCCGCCTTTGTTACTGGTCTAGTCAGAGCAATATGTAGTAATGTCTAAGAACTTTTTAAAGCTTACCTATATGTGGTATCTCCCTCCACATATAGATGTTACAGGAAAAATACAGCTAAATATTGGAAATGTGGTCAGAGTTTGACCAGCTATTTACCCATGTGGTGGGAATGTCTATATATTAAAGCTTTCTGGAAGAAAATTATATTTGACATAAACACAATGTTAAATCTCCAAATACCAATTAATCCCAATTATGTGCTATTAAGTATGCAGCTTACTGTATTGTTGAAGGCTTTCACAGCTGGAATCACTAGGGTTGTAAGGAATTCCATAGAAGCAGAAATAAAAGGCTTTTTGGTGTAAAAGACCGTTTATTCAGACATCCTAGAAAGCTCACCGCATGACACTCCACGTGGCAGGGAATAAAGTCTCCCTCGCCAGATAAGCACAGGTTATAACTCTGTCCATCCCATCCCCTCCCGGATTCCCATGGGAACGGAGTTCTCATCTCTCTCAAGCAGAGATAAGGGTCTCCGCCAGAGTTCTCCGCCACAGATGCCTGGCCCATCGCCCGGTTATAGAATGCAGTCATAGGCCAGGCGGCTGTCCCGAACATCAACACCATTGAATCCTTTTACACTCTGCCTCCTTAAGAAAGACTTCTCCTCCTCCAGGTTTGTGCGGAAAGGTGCTGATGGAAAGCAGAAAATGAGGGCAGGGGCGCCAATATTTTCGAATAGACCCATTGATTATACTCCATTTGGAGGAATATCCCACCCAAGAGACTAAATATTGCAAGCGCTACTAAGCGCATTAAAACGAGAGTCCAGGGATGGCGCCAATTTCGTAATAATGCTTGTGGGCCATCACCTGAGTAGTCGTATGGGTCTCTCCGGGCGGGTCGTGCCAGGCATCGGAAACGGAGCCTCCTTGAGCAAAACTGGAATGGAAGACAGGATGGATATTACTTAGAGAATTGTAGGTAAGTCCAATCGGGCAGTGACACTCATTAATCACCTCTTAGTAATCTTAAAAGGTCCCACCGTAATCTTTTGCCCAGTTTTGAAAATTTATGTAACGCCTCTGGAGATTTTTGGTAGACAAATACACCCAGGCGTTTCACACGTGAAAGGGAAAACTGAGCTGTGCTTATCCGCTGGAAGTTTTTTGGGAGTCTTTAGCCTGCTGGTGGGTAAGTTCTGGACCGCTTTTCCACCCCTCGGCCAGAGATGAAATCCACTGTTGGAACTCCGAGGATTCAACGCCCGCAGGTAGTTGGCGGCAACGGAGGGAAGGATCGTAATTCCAGACACAATTCTCGCCAGGGGTTTTTTTTTGTACTGCTATGAACCGCATTATTATAGGCGTATTCTGCTTAACGGAATTAACTCAAGCACCAATTGTCTTGGTGATAGTTGGTGTAACAACGCAAATACTCGCTCCAGGGTTCTGTTCGGTTTCTCCCACTCACCGCCACTTTGAACATGGTAGGGGCGGTATTGCCGGGCGCGGCCCCCAACAAGCCCAGGGAAAGCTTTCCAGAACTTTGAAATCGAATTGGGGCCTCAAGGGTCGGAGACATCCACCTTAACGGGGCTACGGAGTGTAGACGATAAATATGCTGGAATGAACAGACGCGCTAACTTAGAGCCGGAGGGGGATGGAAGCACATGGGATGAAATGGGCTTGTTTTAGAAAAATAAGTCCACCACCACTCCACAAGCACCGTGGTTGCCTTTGACCCTTTCTGGCAACCGGTAATAAAATCCATGGAGATGACTTCCCAGGGGCGCGCGGCCACCGGGAGAAGCTTCAACAGACCATGGGTTTTCTCCCGAACGGATTTGGCTTCCGCGACAAACAGAAAGCAAATCCCTTTGATATATGTCTCAATGTCTCTTGCAAGATCGCGACGCCACCAAAATTGACGGCGGGCCAAATGCAGAGTTTTAAGGAAGCCAAAATGTCCAGCCGAAGCTGGCATCATGACAGGCCTCGGTGAGAACCTGCTTACTGGAGGGGGGGGGGGGAGGCACGTATCAACAATCCCCCCGCTTCCAAAACACCATTCTCCTCCAGGGCGCGAATTGGGAGTCACCTTCCTCCGCTGGCGGCTCACAAGTAGGCCCCGCCTCCTCGAAGTTCTCGGGAGGAAAAGGAGAGACCAGGCTGGGAATGGGTGGAGAAGGAGGAGTGGACGCACTGAGATCGAAAGTGACAGCCAAGCCCCAATTGGGATGCGGGGAGAGAACAGCGCGCGGGATATCCCGTAAGGCAGCTTCACCCTCCCGGTGGTAGGCGCGAGAGCGCATCAGCCAGTTTCTATTGGTTTTTCCGGGAAAAAATGGACAGTGAAAGAGAAACGAGAAAAAGAAATCGCCCAACGGAGTTGTTTTATGGACATCTTCAGGGGGGTGGAAAGCGGCTGCCAAGTTCTGTGTGATCCCAATCTCAAACTTGAAAGGGGTGTTTAGCCCCTCCAGCCAGTGGCGCCAAGTGGAAAGTGCTACTTTGATGGCCGCGAGTCTCTTTATCCCCTACAGTCCAGTTGAGCTCAGCACCGGAGCAATTCTCTTTGATAAATAAGCACACGGAACCAGCCTATCATCTTTCTTTATTTCTCTGCAAACAGGGCTGCACCAAGCGCTTTTGTCCGTAGGCATCCACGCGGAACTTCACAAAAGGAAGATCTGGGTCAGGTGTTTGTAGGATTGTGGTTCGGTAGTAAAAAGCCGATTTTAAAGTTGAAAAGGCTGTGTCTGACATTCTTTAGACTCAGGAAAGAGGGGCCCCGGCTTGGCAGCCTGTGGGTCTTTACCCTTAGTGCGAAAGAGGTCTGTGAGTGGGAGAGTCAGTTCAGCTTAATTGGGGTATAAAGTCAACGTATAGAAATTGAAGCAAAACCCCTAGGAAAGATTGGAGTTCCTTCCGATTGGTAGGGGCAGGCCATTGGAGGACTGCTTCAATCTTAGCAGGATCCATTTTTAGCCCCTCGGACGAGATCCGGTAACCCAAATAGTCGATAGAATTTTGGTGGAAACAACATTTAGAAAGTTTAGCAAAGAGGGAGTTGTTGAGCAGGCGTTTTAATACTTCCCGAACCAAGGCTTCATGCTCTCCCATGGTTTGTGAATAAATTAAAACATCATCTAAGTATACCACTACTCCCTTGTATAATAAATCATGTAGAACTTCGTTGATAAGGGCCATAAAAGCTCCGGGCCCCACCTTAACCCGCCAATGGCATTTCATTAAGTATTCATACTCGTCCAAATTTTGTGTTAAATGCAGTCAAATGTTCATAGCTTCCTTCCTCGCAATCCTGACCCTGTCCAGTAAGCTTCTCTTAAGTCCAACTTTCTAGTAAAAACGCCGCCCTGCCCGCAATGCATCTAAAAAAAAGGTCCCTTTGATTAATGGCAAAGGGTATTTATTGGACAGGGGAAACCGCATTGAGTCCCTCGGTAACTGCGTGCAGAGCCTTGGGAAGACCCTGGGCCTTCTTTTTTAACCTTAATAATACAGGAGCAGCATGTGTGTGTTTGGTAGCTCGTCAGATGAACCCACGAAAGCTAAGGTTCTTGTCTAAGAAGGCAACGGGTCTCTTTCCTCCTCATTGGGACCTTCATGCGGTAGATTCTACCCTTAGTAAAGTTGAGCCCCCCTGGCTGTAATAATGCATGCATTTGCAGTCAGTGTCTCTATATGGGTGGCAATTGATCGCATTCTTGCTCCTGAAATACCCTCGGCTAAATATTGGTAAGCCAGTGGAATGGCGGTAGATTCGGGAGCAATTGAGCCGTGCAAAACCGCTGACCTAAGCCAGGGGGGGTATGTCATTAGAGGTGAGTTTTCTCCCCAATTCATGTGTTCTCCACAGGAGTGGTCAGTGAATTCTAAGATCCGCCTCCTTCCAAAATGAATTTTGGTTCATGCAACAACAACCATGGCATGCCCAGGGACTATGGAGGTTTGAATACCGGCGCCAGAATAAAACTAATTTTCTCCCAATGGTCAGCATGCAGCGGGAGGAGGACCGGTCATGCTTTTGAACTGGGCCGGGTCCTTCGCCCCGAGAGGGCTGCCGTTCATTTGGGTGAACGGTATGGGCTTTAGCCAGGGGACTCGGGGTTCTAGTCCAAGTTCCTCCGCCACCTGGGGGCTGCCGTATTAAAACAATGGGAGCACCCAGAATCTACAAGGCGCGCTGAGGCTATAATACGAAATGCGTGCTTAGCGGGTTGGCCAGAATCGCTTTGAATCGTGAATGGGAGCTGCCTTCACTCACCGCATCTGGAGTCGAACTCCATATCCATGGGGGCTGAAGAGAGGCAAACAGCTGCTTCCCCCTCTTCTGGGTCGTGCTTCTTCGGTAACCGCCTTAGACGAGTTCGCTGGGGGCGGCCCGGATTTGGCGTGGTGGCTTGGCAGATGGGGTGCGCGCTGCCGGAGCGGTTGGCTTCTGTTTTTCGGCAGTTGGCAGCTAGGATGACCCGGTCCTCCGCAAGGTAAAAGACACAATCCCAGACGGCAACGCCTTAATGCTCGGAGGTGGTTTCGTAGAGGCTGCTGGGCTTGGCTTATGCGAAGTCGCAGCGGTGGTCGTGAGCGGCGGGTTTGGGCGCGTATGCCCCGCACGAAGCCGTAATCCAAACGGAGACGCCACTTGAGATCCTGCAATTCCATCCACCATCAGCAATAGTGCGGGGATCCGAATATGAACAACACCAAGCCATTGACGAAGTTTGCTCGCCGACGGCATCCGGAGAAGTATTCGACATTTACGCGCCACAGGCCACTTACAGGAGGGAGCCGAGCAGCCGCCGCAGACGGTAAATTCACGGGCAAATTCGGCAAAGGAGCCGTTGCCTTGCTGAATAGATTTGATGGGTGCGGATGGCTTCACTTTTCAGCACCCGATCTTGGAAGCGAGCCCTTAAGGCTTGGAGGAACGCCGGCACCGGGTAAGGAAAGTATCCCTCCCTTGCAGATCGAAAAGAGTCACAAACCAGTCGGCTGTCACTTCCATCCAAGACGGAACCGATGTCCTGTATTTTTTTTCAAGGCTCAGACCGGGTACAAATCGGGTCATAGTCCTCCATGTGGGCATCGAAGCCAGGTGGGATGAAGTAGGGGAGTTTGGAAGCGGTCCCATCGAAACGGGCGGTATTGGAGGTCTGTAATATCCTCTCTCCATCGCTCTTTGGCCACCGCTACGGCGGCGGTTACAGGGTTGGGGCAGCGGCTTAGGGAGGGCCGGAATCGCGGGAGGTGGGGGCACCAACGCCGGCGCTGCTGGTGTTCTGGTGGGAGCGGTCTTTGGAAGGTGGCAGAGACGCGAGTAGCAGGTCCCAGCAGCGTCGCCGCCTCTGGCGCTATTGCACCCAGTGACAGCGTAGACTCCAACTTAGTATCTTGTCCTGCTGCTTCTTCAGCTCCTTTTCCAAAGCTGCTAAGTCCCTTTCCCGCGAAGTCAAGGCATCCTGGTGCGCATAGTAAAGCTGCTTTCTCTCGCTCCAGTTTGGCCAGTTCGTCTCGCTGAATAGCTGCAGTTAAGTTCACTTTATGCACGCATGGCCTTAACGCTTTCAGCTGCTGACGCTCTAAGTCCAGTTTGGAGTGTTCCAGGACCTTATCATGGACTGATAGATTCTGCATATATTGCCGTTGCAGCGCGTCTTTGGCACGGGTCCAACCCGGAAGTTGGGATTTCTTTGGCGCTGTTGTTCCCCGGTCTTTTTGCAGGTTTTCACGCTCTTGTTGCAGCTGCCCTCGCTCCTCTTCCCATAGCTGGCGCTCACGGGCCCATGCTTCCTTGGCATCTCGCAGTGAATGGCCCACTTCCTCATCCCAGCTCTCTTTGGACGGGAGTGGGGAATAGATCCGGGATGGGAAGGCAGGCTTTCTTCGGATTCCTCTTCATCAGAAATTAGCACCTCGTGGTCCACCGGGCGGCTCCACGGGGCGCCTCAGGTTCAGCACTGATCCGGGATCTGGGGGGTCCCCGGATCGGAAGCTGGTACGGATACCCCTCCCAATCCCCTGATATAGTCCCAGTTTCGTGGTGGTCTTAGGACGGGCCCCAGTGCTATACACGGCGGGATCTTTTGGGGAGCATCACCAAAATACAATTTTATCCAGGAATCGCTCAATGGACTCCTGTGTTGCCGCATGAAAGGTGGTCAGGCCCGCCTCCTCCCGGGTGACAGGTTGCATCTGAGGCTTGTAATCTACACGGAAACGGGCAGATATCCCATCCACAGGCGCTCGATCCATAGACAGTGCCCCAAACGAATTCTCATGCAAGTCCACATGATCGCCTCTCTCGCCCCTCGTCTCCAACGGAGTAAGGGAAGACTCGTGTTGATAATGAGGACGGAAAAGAGTTACCAGCGGCATCCGCTTCTCCACGGTTCCTCCAAATCCATAAGGGAAAGCTCGGAGCTCCCCTTTGGGGGCTACCGCGACCTTCCACAGATTCAGGAATATTCAACCTCTCCATGCCGAGACACCAGAGGTCCGCTGCACTGGGAAGATAGATGAACTAGGTTTCCTGCCACAATGTAAGGAATTCCATAGAAGCAGAAATAAAAGGCTTTTTGGTGTAAAAGACCGTTTATTCAGACATCCTAGAAAGCTCACGTACATGACGTGGCAGGAATAAAGTCTCCCGCCAGAAGCACAGGTTATAACTCTGTCCATCCCATCCCCCCTCCCGGATTCCCATGGGAACGGAGTTCTCATCTCTCTCGCAGAGATAAGGTCTCTGCCAGAGTCTCCGCCACAGATGCTGGCCCATCGCCCGGGTTATAGAATGAAGTCAAGGCCAGGCGGCTGTCCCGAACATCAACACCATTGAATCCTTTACAAGGGTGTTGTGGGTTTTCCAGGTTGTATGGCTGTGTTCCAGTAGCATTTTCTCCTGACGTTTCGCCTGCATCTGTGACTGGCATCTTCAGAGGATCTGATGGTAGTAAAGCAAGTAGAGCATATGTAACTGTGGAAGGGTGGGAAAAAGAACCATTTACATTGGTTGAAAGTGTTAGGGGGAAATTTGCAAGTGTAATTTGCATGTGTTAAATGGGATCCACCCATTTTGCATATGTATGTAACATTGACATTGAATAATCAATTAGTGAGGGCATCTGCATAGCAATTGTTTTTCATTTTAATCTATTTAATTGCTTCCTGCAGTGAGACATCCTGTGTCTGTGTGATGTTCACTAACCATTGTCTTGATTCTAGTGTTTTTAAGTACTGGTAGCCAAATTTTGTTCATTTTCATAGTTTCTTCCTTTCTGTTGACATTGTCCATGTGCTTGTGGATTTCAATGGCTTCTCTGTGTTGTCTGACATAGTGGCTGTCAGAGTGGTCCAGAATTTCTGTGTTTTCAAATAACATTCTATGCCCAGCTTGGTTTATCACGTGTTCTGCTATTGCTGATTTTTCCAGCTGAATTAGTCTGCAGTGCCTTTCATGTTCTTTGATTCATGTCTGGGTGCTGCATTCTGTGGTCCCTATATAGACTTGTCCACAGCTGCTATGTGGACTTGTCCACAAAATACGGTAGACTCCTGCAGAAGTTAGAGGATCCCTCTTATCCTTTGCTGAACGTCACGTTTGTTGAATTTTCTTAGTGGGTCTGAAGATTGTTTGGAGGTTATGTCTCTTCATCAGTTTCCCTATTCGATCAGTGATTCCCTTGATGGATGGTAAGAACACCTTTCCTTTGGGTGGCTGTTTATCTTCATTCCTTTGGTTTGTTCTTGATCTTGCAGCTCTTCTGATGTCTGTAGTAGAGTAACCATTAGCCTGTAGAACCCAGTTTATGTGATTCAGTTCGTCCTGAAGGAGGTGGGGTTCACAGATTCTTTTTGCATAGTCTACCAGAGTTTTTATTGTGCTCCTTTTCTGTCCTGGGTGATGATTGGAGTTTTTACTGTAGATATCTATCAGTGTGTGTAGGTTTTCTGTAGACTGTGTGGCCCAATTGTTGGTTGGGTTTGGGGAAGACTAAGACATGTAGAAATGGTAGTTTCCCCTCATTTTCTTTTCCCATAGTATATTGGATGTGTGGGTGGGGGGAAAGAGTGATCAGTATCATCAACCAATCATTGAAGTGCAGGTGAGAAACCTCACTCCGCATTTCACAAATTGAAATCAGCATTAGGTCTTGATAGTTAAAAGTGACCCACTGGGCACATACAGAAAAACTCTCAAAAGTTTCCTGCCCAGTGCCCCTGGCTGTAACTCCCAAATGTTTCTTAGTGGAAAGGGAACCAACCCCTGTATTCCTAAACCTTATAGGAGATTTTGTGTCATGAGATAGAAAAGTGTGTGACCCCTCAATATATTTACAATATAGCTACAGTTTCTATGCAGCAACCAAAGACATGCCAATTGTCATTTTAAAGGGATTTTTTTCTTTTTTAAAAAAGACAAATATGGTGACCAAGTATTTCTAATATTCTCATTGTTTTGTTTAAATTTTGTAGAAAATTTCATTAATTCTGTGTAGAAAATCCCCAGAGGCAGCAGATGAACCTTTTGTGGTTCTTTCCTAGTGTTAACAAACATGGATAATGGTGAACCAGGAGACATATACTTTGACTTTCTGAAAGTTTTAGAGAATGTTCTTCACAGAAGTGTGAGCACTGGGCGAGTCCAGAATCAGCCCACCCCACACCATTCAGAATACACTACTAGTCTGATCCAACATTGTCTTTTTAATATTTTTATGCAATTTGTTGTAGAGAAAATAGGTAGAATTCATATACTATTTTTTACAGCTGGATAATGTTGCTTTATGGTTACTATGTTCCTTCTGCTCTCTTGTTGTAAGTTTGATACACATTGATTTTGTAAGGTAATTCTCTGTTGATCATAGTGATTTTCAGAGAAATCTCTGACATTCAACTGATGACATGTTTCTGTTTTCATTGCCTTTTATTATGCTCAGAAAAATAGTTCTGGACTGACACCAATAATAGCATAGGCATCACCACTGCTTGAAAATTGTAAAACAGTCTGCCTAAATCTACAGAACATATTTCTTTTGAGATAGAAAAGATCTCTCATGTCTACACTAGCAATATTAAGCAAGAGAAAGGAAGACAATTGTAAACATGAATTCAATTGTATGCTTTGGAGATACATTATATAAAGTATTTTAATCTGGCTATTCAAATATTAACTCTGGGGAGCTCAAGAAGGAAAGAACTGCCATTTCCTTTAAAATTGAGTTCCTTCTGTCATTGAAAGCCCTATGTAGATGGGATATTGAGTGGGCAGGATTGGAAATGAAGTATAAAGCTTCCATGGAAGCTTGGCAGGTGAATTTCATTTACAGCCTCAGGCAGTCAGAGTACCATTAAATTAGGTCAGAAAAAATGATATCTCTAAGCTATGATTGATACCTTACCATGCAAAAGGCAGCATAGCTTGTTCTCTTGATCTACCTGAAAGTAATTCATTAGAATTGTGTGCAAAGAATGTTAGCTGCAATGTTGCATTGCCTGCTGTCTGTCTACTGTTGCATCATCACAATGTGCAAAGATAATAAGGTTCATATACCATGTAGCATACATCAGGTGCATAGGTTTGTGCCAATCAAAATGTGTCCATGGTGGCTGAAGTGCCCATACAATTAAGAATTTAAGTGATTTAGTGAAGCCTGAGGAATTCTTCTTTGAAAAAAATTGGTGGTGGGTGGTCAGGGTGGAATGAATTCACTGCATCAATATTCTGGAGGGCATTTTGCCATTGTAAATAATACTACTACTCATAAAGACAACCCTATAAAGATTTAGCATGATTATGTCTAGGAGATATGCCTCTAGGAAAGCTTGGACCATTGCTGGCAGCTCCTGCTTGCTTTGCACTGGACAACTCGATGATTGTGGTGGCCCTATGAAATCTAAAAGTGGATGAGTGGAAGCCTAGTGGGTTTTAAACTCCTAATGATAATTCTATTATATAAAAGTTCAGTTGTGGAAGGGTTGTGACTGCTGGCAGCTGCAACTGTGCTGTTAAATGCTGTGTGGTGATCCAGGGATCCAGGAAGAGGAGTAGGCATCTGGAAACAGGAGGAGAAGGAGAAATTGCTGGTGACACAAGGCTGCGGTGGGGGGAAAGGCCGGAGGAGTCACCCCCTTGGTGGGTGTCATTAATTGCTGTATGCCAATGCAAGCGCCTGGGAAGAGGATGAGGAGGGAGCTGGTGACATGGGACCAGGCAGGGAGGAAAGGCAGGAGGGGTTGCCTCCTTGTTGGGTGACAACGCACTAACAGTTTTATAGAGCCCATTATATTTGTTCATGCTAAGGGCTTTACTGCTAGTGTAAATAATGATGCTGCACACCAGAGAAAAAAGTATAGAGAAAGAGCATGGTGAAAGCAGGCAATAACGTTATCTCTTTGGCATGCTAGGAGCTTTCACACTTGGTTAGTCAGTATAGAAGGCAATGACCTGACCTGGCTGTGCCTGGCTGTGCTTTCTCTTATATATTCCCAGAATAGGCCCAGAAAGCAGCAGAGCCTGGTCCTACTCCAGATATGCTTTTGCCTCAAATGGAAACTGTAGCTCTTTCTGCACAAGAAGAATTGCTGTTGTTTATAGAGTGGTCTTCTGTGAAGTCCCACATTGAAAAGAGCCATTGGATCCAAGACTCTGTCAGATCACCATTCATCACACAGGGGGAATGTGCCTTCATTCAGCCAAAGCCTTTGAAAAAAGAGCTGTATGGGTCCTGTTCTATCCAATTATGCCTTCAGGAGTAGACTGGTGACAGAAGGAGCGGGCATCTCTGTTATGTGATCCCTCAGGCAGATAAGGCATAGAGAATTGGCATTTATCTGCACCATTTCAAAGCCACAGTTGGCACAGTGCTGAAGAGGCTTCTCTTAAGTCATAGTGACAAAGTAGAAATCCAGAAACATTTCTCCTTTAAATGTAGTTAATTATTCACTAGAATGACTATTGAATGAGAGAAACAAGTCCCCTCAGCCTCAATAATAATGTAAAGAAAAACACAGAACAACAATAGAGATCCTCTCTTTACAGCAGCAAAAAGAGAACTGAGGGAGTATCACCCCTCCTTCTGGCCATGTGATCGTTTCACAGGAAAGAACCAAAAGGTGGAGCTTTTGGAAATCTAGTCCTCTAGAAAGCTTTGGAAATCTTTTCCATGGTTGGTCTGGGTACTCACATTCCTAATGTGGGACTGCACAGAAGCCACGGTGCAGACTGGGAGGGGCTGATGTGCTGTCATAACAGCACACAACACCAGAGGGGGAGCAAGGGGAAACTATGCCAGGGGTGTGCGCACACCCTGTGCCCCTGCCACAGTACTGCCTGCCCCAGCCTGGAATGCCCCTGCCCGCAACGCCCCTCCATGCCCCCTCCATGGCCGGGCCACACCTCCACCATTGCTCCACCTGGGGCATCATGCCCCCCACCCTGTGGGTTCTATGCCACTGCACAACACTGAGGAGGTTCAGAGCCAGGGCTGTGGTGACAATAGCTTAGCAAGGAATAATTCAAAGATAACAAGTCTGTGGGAGAGTCCAGAGCAATGTCCATCAAGCCAGTAGTCAAAAGGCAGGAATGTACACAGCTACAAGGATAAACCAAGAATCAAGATCAAGAAACTGGTCCATAGTCAGTCAGGGTCTGGAGACAACAGTGGCATGCAGGCAAGGTCTGGAAGAATACACTTTGCAACCACAACTGCAGTTTCTGCCAAAGGCCTTTTATTCCGCAGAGCTACTTCCCTGGGACTGCTCCTGCAGAGACTTTGAGTAATGCCTAGCCTGTAATCTTGCTGAGCAGCTTCTCTCCTTTAAGACCAGTCTCAATTTCTCTCTGCAATGCTGACCCAGAGCCGCTAGCATCTTCCTTAGTCCTGTTGATTAACTCTTGGCCAGAAGCCTGTGCGAGTTCAGGCTCTACTGAGTCAGCTGGAATCTCTCTGCAAGGCTCAGTTAACCCTTCCTCAGATGAGCTGTCAGCTGCAGCAGGAGAATCCATGACAGCCACAAAGATGAACTGTTAACATTTTCAAGCTGCAAATAAAACTTTTCCTCCATGGAGTACCACGTTGCTTTTTCCTCTTTGCTTCAAAAAGTCTCCAAGCCGTCTTTGCTCACTGTGTGATCATATTTAAAACATTTTATCTTTCCCACTGCTGTTGTCCACACCTCTGTGTTGTTGCCCAACCTCCCCCTTGGCATAGTTTTTTCATGCCCCTCACCTCACTCCTTTCTCTCTTACTTCTTCATTTTGCTATTTCTGTGTTGTTGTTTTTTACTTTTTTGGTTGAACCTATGAAGATTAATTAAATGGAGCCACAGAGAATCGAATCAGAGAATCAGTAAATTTTTCTCTGCCATTGGTATTCGGAATTTCTGTCTTGGATGATTCTATATAGGTCATCAAGAATGATAGATAATTGTCTGGGATAAAAAAAGTACCTACTTAGCTTTTTCTCTGCAGTTCCAAAACACAACATAATTTTGGGTAAGAACTGTTTTTAGCTCTTTTGGAAAACATTTCAGGTGGAAATTATACTTTTAACTTCCATGTAAAAGAAGCCTATTGAAATTTTTTTCCTCATTTTATAAATAAAAGCAATGCAAACTTATAAAAGCTTATGCTTGCAGGAAAAATGTCTGTCATTCTTGTTTTTATCTTGCATTCTCAATGAACATGTGTGTTTGGGGAGAGACTTTGTTCCTCATTGGAAGACAATAAATGGGTTGGCTTGGCTTGCTGAGAGAATGTTTTATATTTGGAAGAAAACCAAAATGCTAACTCCAATTCAGAAAGCCTTTCTTTGAGGTTTCCATGGAATTGAAGACAAGCAAGTAACACTCCTGCACAAACAGTCTTGAGGGTCACTGAAATTATAGATGATGGGAATTTGCTGATTCTTGTCCTTTCACAGGATGCAATTTTCCAAAAGGATGAATCCTCTACACCTCATAATACACTGAAAACCTCTCAGCTCCCAGGAATGAATTCCAGACAGATTTCAGTGCTTTGCAGAATAGGACCTGCAGTTACCTTACTAAGTACTTTTAGCTAAATGGCTAATGCTAGCTGTGTTGTAGCAGAATGCATACCAATGAATCCTGAACAAAGAGAACTGTGAATGGGGAACTGAGCTTTTAAAAGGGAGCTTTGATTATGCTGCTCTTATTGAAGAGGTTTATTGTTCAAGTCAGATACCTGTTTAGGGGACATAAATAAACATTTGCCCTGCATCTTTGAGAATCCTATTTCATTCTATTTTTTTCTTTAAAAATGTATTTGAATAGGCTACACAAAAGCTAGATAGTGTGCCCAAATATGTGCAGCTATGGAACTCTTGGTATACTCTACTCATATTACCCACATGAGGTGTACACCTGGCTCCCAAGCTGTTCAAATAACAGAATTATAATGTGGGATTTCTTTAATTCTTGCTATATGGACTGTAGATGTGAATGAGGAAAGGTCAGCATAACAGATTATTGTTAATTGAATTTAGACTACAAGATCTCTGGCTGTTTCTTTATTTAGGTTCATCACAACCCAGCACTTACCTGCCCTGGGTCACTGCAATACATATTCCTCTACTTATTCACACATATCTCATCCATCATGGTGAAGACTACTTTAGTATCAAATAATGATTGTAAAGCCTGCAGTACTAAACATAAGACCTTTCCCACCTTAGAATTAAGCCCCACGGAGTTCCTTCCAAGAAAATGTAGATAAAATTGTTGCCTGACATCCTTATTGCATCCTTATGTATCCTTATGCATAATTTCTTTGAATTAAGTCTGAGTTCAATGGGATTTACTCCCAAGTAAGTGTGCACAATATTGGATTACTCTGAGAATTGTTCTTATTTACTAAATTAATGTTTCACTTTTTTATTTGCTTAATGCATGTTTCAGTTTTCTGAACTCCGCCTACGATATACAAATGATAGAAGCAGAAGCTGTGCATCTACCGGTAAGGTTATTTTCACATGACACTTGATTAATTTCCTGAACAAAATGTATACCAGTGAATGGTAAAAGGGTACATATTACTTTGCTTTAAATTAAGCAGCAATCAAGAGGCAAGATTCAGAGAACAGCTTCCAAGTTTTCAGGTATAAATGCCTTTCAAGTATGAAATGTATGGAAGAGAAATAATGTCTCACACAAAGATTTATTCTCTATATAGTTTTCTTCATGGCTCATAAAAAGTGATGGATGAACTTAATTTTTAGTTTAATTCCTTGCTGTCCAGTTCAGTAATTTCAATGAAATTATACAAAAATTATTAAGAATCTGGGATCATTCGACAGTCATTAGTAACTGAACACATTAGAGCATGAGATGACTTTTTTTGCTGAGGGAAAGGGGGGGGAAGTTGGGTGCTGGATTGGAACCTGTTTTATTGAAAAATAAAATATTTTGAAAACATTTCAGCATTTGCTTTGTTTTCAGCCCATTCACAAAAGTTGCAATTTTAAGTTCTTTATTTTGCTACCACTGTTTCACCTGCTGTATTTTCCTATCTGCTCATTCCGCATATGTATAGCATTTTATAATTTATAATTTATTTGTTCTCAAACAAACTTGTAACTGGTAGCCATTATAAACATTTTATTCTTAAAGAGTTGTGTATGAGTTAATTGGTGAAATGACATTTTACCTACAAGTAACTGTATAAAAAGGGTTGTAAGGGTTAATTTGCACTCTATGAATGTTTAGAGGATGCACTAATATACCTTTTTAGGTAGACAAAGGTTTTAGAAAATGTTTTCCTATATAACATTCAGTCTTCCATACCATGAGGATGCAATTTGATATATTATTGTGTTTGTAGCCAACAGAACATTTAGGACCTGCACATAATAGGTCCACCTAGAAGCTCGCAATTTTTCACTACTTAGGATAGAAGGCATCTCAGAAGGCTGAAAAGAATGCTGTATCTACAGAGATTTTGGGAAGATAGAGTTGGGTATATTGGTGGGGGGGAGGGGAGACAATTGTTTTGGAATGCATTACTGCATTACTGAATGCGTTACTGAAAAGAGACATGAAATGACTGAGGTAAAGTATGAAGTCTGAAAGAAATCTTTTGAGATAATGGTTATTCTGGCTGCCTTTTAATTCACCATCATAGAGGATACATTTTAGAACTAGGGAAAAGGATTTTCCTTTGGTTTTTCTGCACTTAACACAATTAGCTGATTCATTAGAGGTGCTTTCTCATGGTACACATTTTGATTATTATTGGTAAACCAAGGCAGAAAAACCATACTTAGCCACCTTTGTACTCAATTAGGGTTTTCAAAGCAATAATCAGTTAAAGAAAGAGAAGAAAGCAATATTTGTGATTAAAACCAACAATTAAAGATTTGGATTGTGATATTTGTTGGAGGGTAAATTAGCAGCATTAAAGATGTTACTCTTGCTTTAAAAAACTGAATAATGCATTCCTCCATATTAAAAATAAGTATTTTTCCTGTATTGGCGATGGCTCCTTTGATCCTGTGTTGAGCGATAAACTTAAGTTCTTTTCTCTTTATCAGATTGTTTCAAAGGAAATTCTTCAGTATGGTGAGATTGTTGAGCAGATTAACCATTTTAAAAGGATGTGGATTGACTACTCATGAGAATGGAGAACCTTTTCTACATATTCTTAGATCAAAGGTCCTTCAGAAAAATATTTGTATTGCTTTTATACAAACAATGCCAATTTTATTGGATAGCATTCCAATAAAATCATAGAAGGCATATTTTATTCTCTCTGGTTTTATACAAAGTAATAACAATAATTAAGAAATCAATTTTTAAGATCTTTTTATCCCAGCAAACAAACTGAAATGGAAAAGACTGAAGAAGAACAGTAAAACCAAAGGGAAGAGGCTGAATATAATTATTGTGCTTTGAGACAAAAATGAATTAACAAAGGGGAAAGGAACCCCTTTTAAGTTTAGTAGCTGTTGATTTGTTTGCCAAAAATTGAACAGCTTGGGTGATCAGGTCTCATATTCAGGGCAGTAAGACACAATATATCCAGCTGATAATATATTCACCATGAAAATCACAGCAAGTTATTTTTTTCCTGTTTCTGAGTTATTACTGTCTGGTTTTTTTCCCCCTTCATCAAGTCACAGCTGATTTATGGCAACCCTATGGATTTTCAAGGCAGAGGTGGGTTGCCTTTGCCTTTCTCTGTGTTACACTCCTGGTATTCTTTGGAGGTTTCCCTCTAAATACAAGTCAGGGATGACCCTTCTTAGCTTCTGCGATCTGATGAGGGCATCTACTCTGTCCAGCCCTTGCCTCTGACTCAGCCATGGCTCTAGACTTCACGGGGAGTCCAGGATAGGAGCTCCCCAGGCCTGTGGGTGACCAACATAGCTGGCCTGCAGTCTCAGATATATAGTAGCCCAGCACTCCTCACCCCCACCCTCCACACACGCAATGTCTGGTCTGTCTGCTGGCCCTGAGTCCAATCAGAGCCCTTGCACTGTTCACCTCTTTCCCCAACATCTTTATCTACCTTGGGATGCCCAGGCCAGGAACCTTTGCAGAGAGGAGGATGGGCAACCCATAGTTGGGGCATCACAGAAGTCAACAGTTTAAACTAGACCCTCACAAGCTGAAGCCAGCATCAAATGGGCTGCTGCCCCTTTTGAACTACACATGTTGAAATGGCACACTCCTGAGCTCCACATGTAGTTCGGGGGGGGGGGGGCAGCCCTGCTGGTCGGTGCTCCACTGTGCTCCACAGGGAGTTTGAGGTGGGGTGCAGTTGGGGGTGTGGTCCTGTAATGCACCCGCATGTGACCATAGGGAGTGGTACCTAGGCTCCAGCCGCCTTGTGCTTCGTAGCTATGACACTGTAGATGGGACTGAGTTCTGAAGAATCTATCAGGCTTCATATGGAAGAGTGGGGAACAAAACCCAGTTCTCCAAATTAGTATCCACCACTCTTAACCATGCTGGCTCTCAAGGAATTTGAAGAACAGTCTTTTAAAAGGCAAAAAAAGAGGATTAAGACTAGTATCTAAGGTAGAGTCCACACAGCAAATGCATAATGGGTTGCAGTCAAAGGAACCCATTTTCCTTTTTCCCTTTCACATGCATGCCATTCAAACAGCGATTGGAGCCCAACTATACCCATACTTTTAATCTATACCTTTCATTGCCTGACCACATGTGATGTGAGACTAACCTGGAATCATGCTTTTGACTGCAAATGGGAAGAGGAAATATAAATGGACCCGTCTCTCACTATATGAATCTAAAGATACAAGAGGTTGCGAGGACCCTGTTTTGCAACCCAAGCTCCCTATCTTGCGTCTTATTCTTTACAGCCACACAATATTGACTATAGTTCTGCAGCCACTGTTGTAAAAGTCATTTGTGATTGTATAATGTCCTCTTCACCCTCTTCTGAAGCATTTAGATCACAAGGCCTGTTCCTAAGAGGAACACAGTATTGGACTATCTATATCTTTCTTTGAAGTCATGAGATTTTCCACTGAAGTAAGCTGGAAGACACTATACGAACAAAAATATATAACTGCTGGGCCAAGCTACAGTCATACGTACATGCTATGGCAGCTTCCAAAAACTTTTTGTTACTTGCTGTGCTGCATCTGAATTACAAAAAAACATCCCTACTGTTATGCAGTGGCCACTATGATACATTCACGTGACAGTTACAAATACAACATCTTTCTTCTGCTGTGTCTCTCCTGACTACCAGAAAAAGAAAAATTCTGGCTATGGTCATTTCTGCTGAGTAGAAATAAAACATCTTGATGACATTTTAAAAACTGTTTTGGGGAAGAAGTTCACCCAAACATCTTACTTTTATTTTCACCATTCGCGTTTGCTGTTTTGTATGTCCCAGCAGATTCTCCATGAAGGTTTCCCACAGAGGTTTCCTCTGCTTTCCTCTGCAGTTCATTTGTGCACAATTTCAATGTAAAAAGTAGATGAATAAAGTTTATTTTGTCTGGCAATCCTGTACACATGCCATTTTTCCTTTTTTTTTTCCTTTGAGGGGCATGTCTACAAAACTATGATGTCACAAGTTATAAAGCTGCAATATGCGCTTATTTGTGTCGTCGTAGCTTTGCAGACATCCCTCTGAAAACAAAAAAGGAAAAACAACACGTGTGGAGGATTGTTAGGCAAAACAAACTTTATTCATCTATTTTTACATGGAAATCACACATGGATGAGCTGCAAGCAGAGGAAACCTCAATGAAAAATCTTCACTACGTGGCAGAGGCAGGAGAATCTCTGCAGCTCCAAAATGGTAGGTACAACTCTGAAGTTGACCAGAGCTCTATCAACCAGCAGGTGGGAAAAAATAACCATTTTGACTGGCAATGCTTGTGTTCTCCATGCTGTGGGAACACCCCCCCCCCAAACAAATCTTTTTAAAATGTCTGCAAGATGTTTTATTTCTGCTGCTCAGAAAGGATCTATTAAAGCAAGAACATCTATTGATATCTTTCTATATTGCCTACATTTTCTCTGTAGGTAGTTACAATAAAGCTTGGTTGCTTTGAATTGTTTTGAATTTGTAATTTGAAAGTATTTTGTCATTGAGTTGGTTGCAGTTACATTGGTGTAATAGAAATAATATACTTGTACTCCTCCCAAAGCTTAATGTGTCCATGCACATTCATTCATCTGAGCAAAACATACCTAGACAACTCTAGGGATGGGACTGCAGCTCAGTGTCAGAACATTTTGGAACTACATTACTAGGCACCCTAAGTGTTTGACAGAATGGGAAGAGACACCACTGACTTAAAAGCAGGGATCTCCCACAGCACCATGGGTTAGTCTGGTAACAGAGACGGCCTTCTCAGTCATGGCTCCAAAGCTCTGCAACTATTTCTCCCCTTCTCTGTCAATATTACCCTTCTTTTTCTCTACCTTCCCCTTACCTGTCAATCTCCCACTCTTTCTGCTCCCACTCCTCCCCACCCTTTTTCTGTCAATTTCTCCCCTCTATTTCTCACCCTCCCCTCCTTATTTTGACCTGTTCTTGGGCCACTGAGGCTGCCCTTGCCCTGAGAGCTGCCATGTCAGCAGCGGAGACCCTAGTAGTTGGCAGGGCCCCCAGAAGACCCTGCATCAGTGTCAGAGCTCTCAGGAGCCACCACATCACAACCATCTGTGTTGAAGATCCAGGCTGCTGCCAAGATAAAAGTGTGAAACCAGAGGTTCTCTACAAACACATATCTTTTCCAAGGCAGTTTGCAACAATTTCTTGGAAATGTGGAGTACAATCCTGCAGTTGGTTTAAAGTCAGTGGGACTGATAAGCAAATTAAATACAAGATCACAGACACTTGCAAATGACAGCTCCCATTATAAAAAGTAAATCTTTTTCCCTCCAGCTCTCTCCATTTCATCGTTATTCTTGCTCTATCAGTTTGATGGGTATAGTTTTGCTTTTATAATGTAATCCGATTGTGATGATATCTTCAAACACATCACATATGAATGCCAGTGCAAATCATTCAAACATAGAAGGACTTGTGGTGGGAGGGGAGGGATCCTTTTCTAAGCTGCCTGAGTATTATCTCCTGCAAATAATATCTTGCTGAAAATTTCAAATATTTCCCCCTCTTGCTAGATGCCAAATGTGGAAGGAAATTCTAGTGGTGGGAAGAGGTTCAGGTTGGGAAATTCCTTGAGATTTGAAAGTGGATCCTAGAGAGTTTAGGAAGCTCAGTGGGGACATGCTAAAGACTTTCCCCGGGGGAACTGGTCTCTATAGTCTGGTGATTATTTGTAATTAATTCCAGGCTCCACTGGGAGGTTGGTAATCCGAGAAGAAAACATGGGGTTACATTTTCATCCCATCCCATCCCTCATGTGTACATTTTTTTTGTTGAATAGGACTTCTGAAACAATGTGCCATCCCACACTTACACTCCTTTCTCTCCTTCTGTTCCCCATTAGCATCAGGATCAAATTCACTAAGGCCGTTTCTGCATGGCCGTTGATGCGCCTCCATGCCGGCAAGAATTCTGCCGGCGTGGAGGCGGAGGCCGTTCGCACGCAAGCGTGCGGGTGGCCTCAGGAGAGGCCGGCAGGCGGCTCCGCATGGAGCTGCCTCTCCCCCCTTCCCTTTCCCATTTACCTCTCGTGTCACCGTCCTGCGGGCTTCCTAAGCCCCACCCACGCTGCCCTCCGACCTCCAGGAGGCCAGTGGGACGGCGACACGAGAGGTAAATGGGAAAGGGAAGGGGAAACAGCGTGTTCCCGGCAGTGCTGTTCGCACCGCGCCGCCGGGAAGACGCTGTCCCCTCAAAAACAACCCTTTAAAGGGTTGTTTTTTAGGGCGGCCTCACACCGCCCTGAGGGAGGGGGAGCGGAGTCAGGTCGGCGCTGCTGCGTTGCAGCAGCGCCGCCTGTGCGAATGGCTCCCTGGGGACGGCGTTTTTCCCGTCCCCAGGGCGCCATTAAAGGGCCATGCGGAAACGGCCTAAGTTGTTTAAGCAAAGATAATGATGGTAATATTGAGTATATATCTTGTTTTTAATGCTGACATTCAGTTTGCTTTCAAATTTCTGATCTGAGAAATAGTAAAAATGCCATATTAGGCCCATCTTCCTCATTATTTATTTTGATCTATATAGCAGCTATTGCCATAATGAGAGAATGAAACGGTTGAGAGAAAATAAACCACTGTGGTGGTTGGTCTGCACTGAATGCAATAGTTCTTTTCACTAATGATGGAGGGCAGCTAAAGCTTGCAAGTTGTACTAGATCAAGGCCTCCAGTCTGAAAAACAGGTAATGTGGTGGGGGAGGGGGATGCTTTTTCTCCCCAATTCCATTGAGTTTATGATGTTGTTATTTCTGCTGACATCGGATCTAGCAAAAAGTTATCAGTTTTAGAGATAATTACTATAAATCCTTGCTATAAGGCTCTTCCTGTTGGGACACCAATGCACTGATCTTGAAGAATATTAACAGGCTGTCTGTTTCTAGGTCCTATTTAAAGTGGTGGTCATACTTTTAAAGCCCTTCATAGCTTGAAGGATTATCCTGTTGGTGAAGTATATTTTCAATACATTAAGTTGCATATTGGAAATGGTGGATATCACCACACTAGACTTAAAAGAAATGATTGCAGACAAGAAGTAGAGTCACAATGAAAAAAACAGCAAATTTAATTTACTAAGGTAATTTGCATCTGGAGGAAAGCTGCTTTCAAGTCATGGGAACTCTGCTCCCTGTACATGTGAAAATAAGAAAAAATCCACTGCTTTCCCAGGTCTTTGCCTGCCTGGCAAGTCACTTATTTTCCTTATTCCTGAGCTATGTACTTCTCTCTACCCTCCACCTAAGCCATGAAAAATTGGGCCTTGATACCACCTATTTTGTTTTCCTTTGTGAGATTAACTTGGCCACTTAAATTTGGATTCACTAAAGAAATCATTTGCCAGTGTAGCAAGAGAATTAGTGGCCCACATCAAGTTTAAGATCTCCTCCCTGGGTTTCTCTTGGGACCAGCTCCTTATGCTTTCCCCCAATGATCTGCACCACTGTATTAAGGAACGGCTATTTGACCAGGAACATCAACTCCTAGTTTGCAAAGCAAGGAGCCTGTTTCCCCCCCTTCACTTTGAAATCATGCCTGGGAACTGCAGGACAGCTGCTTACCTAAATATCTTGCTCGACCCTAAGTCTAGGTGGTTATTCACCAGAGCAAGAACAAACACATTCCCTCTCACCTTCTCCCCGGAGAGATTCATGGCACACTCACAGAAAAAGCGTGCATGTCCATATTGCTCAACCTCTGAGGAATCTTTGGAGCATGTTCTATTAGTCTGCCCGAAATTCATAGATCTCAGACCTAGCTTGTTCTTTTCAACACCGACTTACTTGTGCCCTCCATATTCCAAATTGAACCGCCTCTTGAACAATGAGGATCCCAGGCAGTTGAAAATGGTGGCCAAGTTCCTGCTCGATATTGTAAAATAAGTTTCTGGCTCTCTTTTTATTTACTTATTTTCTTGAAGTTTGTACTGTATGAACTATGAGCAGTTGTTTTACCCTGTCAAACTCAGGATCATATTACTGCACAGTTTTATCTGTATTTTCTCTTGATGCCTAATAAAGGTCTTTGAATTTGAAGAGAATTAGTATTTTTCATGAGAAGCATTAAAAATATGACTTTTCCCACCTAAAATCCAAGGTGGTAGACTCTATTATACCACTTCAGTGATATCCTGCCTATGCTGCAAACCAAACTTCAGATTGCTTATTGTCTGAAGAGAAGACCCTATGTCCTAGGGCCATAAGTACATGTAACTGAATTCAATAAGAAACTGGCTACCACAAAATAGTTTTCAGGCCAGTTTTACAATTTCAAATTAATAATTAATATTTTTAAAAGACTTCTGAATTTTGGCATATGGTAGCATCCAAATTCTGAGCCATCTCTAATGTGTCTAGCACAAACACAGACACTAAAATTGTGTGTGTGTGTGTGTGTGTAGACAGATAGATGGACAGGCAAATAGAGAGATAAAAAAATTAACTGATCCCTCAGCGTCTGTCCTCAGAATTATTCCTGTTTATTTACTTCTTCTTAGTTTCTGTATTTTATGTTGTGTGTCTGTTCCCTTTGGAGAAAAAAAGTTGGAGATGAATGAATAATTGAGAATAAGCCAAGCAAATGAGTTGATGCTGAGAACTGTCTCTCACTGAATGAGCAGGCTTATGTTGTAAACATTGCACTTTCAATGTATTGTTGAAGGCTTTCACGGCCTGATTCAACTGGTTCTGGAGGGTTTTCCGGGCTGTGTGGCCGTGGTCTGGTGGATTTTATTCCTAACGTTTCGCCTGTATCTGTGGATGGCATCTTCAGAGGTGTATCAGTGAGAAACAGACTTTTCTCTGTGATACACCTCTGAAGATGCCAGCCACAGATGCAGGCGAAACATTATCCCCCCCCCCCCACCCCCCCCCCCCCCCACCCCCCCCCCCCCCCACCCCCCCCCCCCCCCACCCCCCCCCCCCCCCACCCCCCCCCCCCCCCACCCCCCCCCCCCCCCACCCCCCCCCCCCCCCACCCCCCCCCCCCCCCACCCCCCCCCCCCCCCACCCCCCCCCCCCCCCACCCCCCCCCCCCCCCACCCCCCCCCCCCCCCACCCCCCCCCCCCCCCACCCCCCCCCCCCCCCACCCCCCCCCCCCCCCACCCCCCCCCCCCCCCACCCCCCCCCCCCCCCACCCCCCCCCCCCCCCACCCCCCCCCCCCCCCACCCCCCCCCCCCCCCACCCCCCCCCCCCCCCACCCCCCCCCCCCCCCACCCCCCCCCCCCCCCACCCCCCCCCCCCCCCACCCCCCCCCCCCCCCACCCCCCCCCCCCCCCACCCCCCCCCCCCCCCACCCCCCCCCCCCCCCACCCCCCCCCCCCCCCACCCCCCCCCCCCCCCACCCCCCCCCCCCCCCACCCCCCCCCCCCCCCACCCCCCCCCCCCCCCACCCCCCCCCCCCCCCACCCCCCCCCCCCCCCACCCCCCCCCCCCCCCACCCCCCCCCCCCCCCACCCCCCCCCCCCCCCACCCCCCCCCCCCCCCACCCCCCCCCCCCCCCACCCCCCCCCCCCCCCACCCCCCCCCCCCCCCACCCCCCCCCCCCCCCACCCCCCCCCCCCCCCACCCCCCCCCCCCCCCACCCCCCCCCCCCCCCACCCCCCCCCCCCCCCACCCCCCCCCCCCCCCACCCCCCCCCCCCCCCACCCCCCCCCCCCCCCACCCCCCCCCCCCCCCACCCCCCCCCCCCCCCACCCCCCCCCCCCCCCACCCCCCCCCCCCCCCACCCCCCCCCCCCCCCACCCCCCCCCCCCCCCACCCCCCCCCCCCCCCACCCCCCCCCCCCCCCACCCCCCCCCCCCCCCACCCCCCCCCCCCCCCACCCCCCCCCCCCCCCACCCCCCCCCCCCCCCACCCCCCCCCCCCCCCACCCCCCCCCCCCCCCACCCCCCCCCCCCCCCACCCCCCCCCCCCCCCACCCCCCCCCCCCCCCACCCCCCCCCCCCCCCACCCCCCCCCCCCCCCACCCCCCCCCCCCCCCACCCCCCCCCCCCCCCACCCCCCCCCCCCCCCACCCCCCCCCCCCCCCACCCCCCCCCCCCCCCACCCCCCCCCCCCCCCACCCCCCCCCCCCCCCACCCCCCCCCCCCCCCACCCCCCCCCCCCCCCACCCCCCCCCCCCCCCACCCCCCCCCCCCCCCACCCCCCCCCCCCCCCACCCCCCCCCCCCCCCACCCCCCCCCCCCCCCACCCCCCCCCCCCCCCACCCCCCCCCCCCCCCACCCCCCCCCCCCCCCACCCCCCCCCCCCCCCACCCCCCCCCCCCCCCACCCCCCCCCCCCCCCACCCCCCCCCCCCCCCACCCCCCCCCCCCCCCACCCCCCCCCCCCCCCACCCCCCCCCCCCCCCACCCCCCCCCCCCCCCACCCCCCCCCCCCCCCACCCCCCCCCCCCCCCACCCCCCCCCCCCCCCACCCCCCCCCCCCCCCACCCCCCCCCCCCCCCACCCCCCCCCCCCCCCACCCCCCCCCCCCCCCACCCCCCCCCCCCCCCACCCCCCCCCCCCCCCACCCCCCCCCCCCCCCACCCCCCCCCCCCCCCACCCCCCCCCCCCCCCACCCCCCCCCCCCCCCACCCCCCCCCCCCCCCACCCCCCCCCCCCCCCACCCCCCCCCCCCCCCACCCCCCCCCCCCCCCACCCCCCCCCCCCCCCACCCCCCCCCCCCCCCACCCCCCCCCCCCCCCACCCCCCCCCCCCCCCACCCCCCCCCCCCCCCACCCCCCCCCCCCCCCACCCCCCCCCCCCCCCACCCCCCCCCCCCCCCACCCCCCCCCCCCCCCACCCCCCCCCCCCCCCACCCCCCCCCCCCCCCACCCCCCCCCCCCCCCACCCCCCCCCCCCCCCACCCCCCCCCCCCCCCACCCCCCCCCCCCCCCACCCCCCCCCCCCCCCACCCCCCCCCCCCCCCACCCCCCCCCCCCCCCACCCCCCCCCCCCCCCACCCCCCCCCCCCCCCACCCCCCCCCCCCCCCACCCCCCCCCCCCCCCACCCCCCCCCCCCCCCACCCCCCCCCCCCCCCACCCCCCCCCCCCCCCACCCCCCCCCCCCCCCACCCCCCCCCCCCCCCACCCCCCCCCCCCCCCACCCCCCCCCCCCCCCACCCCCCCCCCCCCCCACCCCCCCCCCCCCCCACCCCCCCCCCCCCCCACCCCCCCCCCCCCCCACCCCCCCCCCCCCCCACCCCCCCCCCCCCCCACCCCCCCCCCCCCCCACCCCCCCCCCCCCCCACCCCCCCCCCCCCCCACCCCCCCCCCCCCCCACCCCCCCCCCCCCCCACCCCCCCCCCCCCCCACCCCCCCCCCCCCCCACCCCCCCCCCCCCCCACCCCCCCCCCCCCCCACCCCCCCCCCCCCCCACCCCCCCCCCCCCCCACCCCCCCCCCCCCCCACCCCCCCCCCCCCCCACCCCCCCCCCCCCCCACCCCCCCCCCCCCCCACCCCCCCCCCCCCCCACCCCCCCCCCCCCCCACCCCCCCCCCCCCCCACCCCCCCCCCCCCCCACCCCCCCCCCCCCCCACCCCCCCCCCCCCCCACCCCCCCCCCCCCCCACCCCCCCCCCCCCCCACCCCCCCCCCCCCCCACCCCCCCCCCCCCCCACCCCCCCCCCCCCCCACCCCCCCCCCCCCCCACCCCCCCCCCCCCCCACCCCCCCCCCCCCCCACCCCCCCCCCCCCCCACCCCCCCCCCCCCCCACCCCCCCCCCCCCCCACCCCCCCCCCCCCCCACCCCCCCCCCCCCCCACCCCCCCCCCCCCCCACCCCCCCCCCCCCCCACCCCCCCCCCCCCCCACCCCCCCCCCCCCCCACCCCCCCCCCCCCCCACCCCCCCCCCCCCCCACCCCCCCCCCCCCCCACCCCCCCCCCCCCCCACCCCCCCCCCCCCCCACCCCCCCCCCCCCCCACCCCCCCCCCCCCCCACCCCCCCCCCCCCCCACCCCCCCCCCCCCCCACCCCCCCCCCCCCCCACCCCCCCCCCCCCCCACCCCCCCCCCCCCCCACCCCCCCCCCCCCCCACCCCCCCCCCCCCCCACCCCCCCCCCCCCCCACCCCCCCCCCCCCCCACCCCCCCCCCCCCCCACCCCCCCCCCCCCCCACCCCCCCCCCCCCCCACCCCCCCCCCCCCCCACCCCCCCCCCCCCCCACCCCCCCCCCCCCCCACCCCCCCCCCCCCCCACCCCCCCCCCCCCCCACCCCCCCCCCCCCCCACCCCCCCCCCCCCCCACCCCCCCCCCCCCCCACCCCCCCCCCCCCCCACCCCCCCCCCCCCCCACCCCCCCCCCCCCCCACCCCCCCCCCCCCCCACCCCCCCCCCCCCCCACCCCCCCCCCCCCCCACCCCCCCCCCCCCCCACCCCCCCCCCCCCCCACCCCCCCCCCCCCCCACCCCCCCCCCCCCCCACCCCCCCCCCCCCCCACCCCCCCCCCCCCCCACCCCCCCCCCCCCCCACCCCCCCCCCCCCCCACCCCCCCCCCCCCCCACCCCCCCCCCCCCCCACCCCCCCCCCCCCCCACCCCCCCCCCCCCCCACCCCCCCCCCCCCCCACCCCCCCCCCCCCCCACCCCCCCCCCCCCCCACCCCCCCCCCCCCCCACCCCCCCCCCCCCCCACCCCCCCCCCCCCCCACCCCCCCCCCCCCCCACCCCCCCCCCCCCCCACCCCCCCCCCCCCCCACCCCCCCCCCCCCCCACCCCCCCCCCCCCCCACCCCCCCCCCCCCCCACCCCCCCCCCCCCCCACCCCCCCCCCCCCCCACCCCCCCCCCCCCCCACCCCCCCCCCCCCCCACCCCCCCCCCCCCCCACCCCCCCCCCCCCCCACCCCCCCCCCCCCCCACCCCCCCCCCCCCCCACCCCCCCCCCCCCCCACCCCCCCCCCCCCCCACCCCCCCCCCCCCCCACCCCCCCCCCCCCCCACCCCCCCCCCCCCCCACCCCCCCCCCCCCCCACCCCCCCCCCCCCCCACCCCCCCCCCCCCCCACCCCCCCCCCCCCCCACCCCCCCCCCCCCCCACCCCCCCCCCCCCCCACCCCCCCCCCCCCCCACCCCCCCCCCCCCCCACCCCCCCCCCCCCCCACCCCCCCCCCCCCCCACCCCCCCCCCCCCCCACCCCCCCCCCCCCCCACCCCCCCCCCCCCCCACCCCCCCCCCCCCCCACCCCCCCCCCCCCCCACCCCCCCCCCCCCCCACCCCCCCCCCCCCCCACCCCCCCCCCCCCCCACCCCCCCCCCCCCCCACCCCCCCCCCCCCCCACCCCCCCCCCCCCCCACCCCCCCCCCCCCCCACCCCCCCCCCCCCCCACCCCCCCCCCCCCCCACCCCCCCCCCCCCCCACCCCCCCCCCCCCCCACCCCCCCCCCCCCCCACCCCCCCCCCCCCCCACCCCCCCCCCCCCCCACCCCCCCCCCCCCCCACCCCCCCCCCCCCCCACCCCCCCCCCCCCCCACCCCCCCCCCCCCCCACCCCCCCCCCCCCCCACCCCCCCCCCCCCCCACCCCCCCCCCCCCCCACCCCCCCCCCCCCCCACCCCCCCCCCCCCCCACCCCCCCCCCCCCCCACCCCCCCCCCCCCCCACCCCCCCCCCCCCCCACCCCCCCCCCCCCCCACCCCCCCCCCCCCCCACCCCCCCCCCCCCCCACCCCCCCCCCCCCCCACCCCCCCCCCCCCCCACCCCCCCCCCCCCCCACCCCCCCCCCCCCCCACCCCCCCCCCCCCCCACCCCCCCCCCCCCCCACCCCCCCCCCCCCCCACCCCCCCCCCCCCCCACCCCCCCCCCCCCCCACCCCCCCCCCCCCCCACCCCCCCCCCCCCCCACCCCCCCCCCCCCCCACCCCCCCCCCCCCCCACCCCCCCCCCCCCCCACCCCCCCCCCCCCCCACCCCCCCCCCCCCCCACCCCCCCCCCCCCCCACCCCCCCCCCCCCCCACCCCCCCCCCCCCCCACCCCCCCCCCCCCCCACCCCCCCCCCCCCCCACCCCCCCCCCCCCCCACCCCCCCCCCCCCCCACCCCCCCCCCCCCCCACCCCCCCCCCCCCCCACCCCCCCCCCCCCCCACCCCCCCCCCCCCCCACCCCCCCCCCCCCCCACCCCCCCCCCCCCCCACCCCCCCCCCCCCCCACCCCCCCCCCCCCCCACCCCCCCCCCCCCCCACCCCCCCCCCCCCCCACCCCCCCCCCCCCCCACCCCCCCCCCCCCCCACCCCCCCCCCCCCCCACCCCCCCCCCCCCCCACCCCCCCCCCCCCCCACCCCCCCCCCCCCCCACCCCCCCCCCCCCCCACCCCCCCCCCCCCCCACCCCCCCCCCCCCCCACCCCCCCCCCCCCCCACCCCCCCCCCCCCCCACCCCCCCCCCCCCCCACCCCCCCCCCCCCCCACCCCCCCCCCCCCCCACCCCCCCCCCCCCCCACCCCCCCCCCCCCCCACCCCCCCCCCCCCCCACCCCCCCCCCCCCCCACCCCCCCCCCCCCCCACCCCCCCCCCCCCCCACCCCCCCCCCCCCCCACCCCCCCCCCCCCCCACCCCCCCCCCCCCCCACCCCCCCCCCCCCCCACCCCCCCCCCCCCCCACCCCCCCCCCCCCCCACCCCCCCCCCCCCCCACCCCCCCCCCCCCCCACCCCCCCCCCCCCCCACCCCCCCCCCCCCCCACCCCCCCCCCCCCCCACCCCCCCCCCCCCCCACCCCCCCCCCCCCCCACCCCCCCCCCCCCCCACCCCCCCCCCCCCCCACCCCCCCCCCCCCCCACCCCCCCCCCCCCCCACCCCCCCCCCCCCCCACCCCCCCCCCCCCCCACCCCCCCCCCCCCCCACCCCCCCCCCCCCCCACCCCCCCCCCCCCCCACCCCCCCCCCCCCCCACCCCCCCCCCCCCCCACCCCCCCCCCCCCCCACCCCCCCCCCCCCCCACCCCCCCCCCCCCCCACCCCCCCCCCCCCCCACCCCCCCCCCCCCCCACCCCCCCCCCCCCCCACCCCCCCCCCCCCCCACCCCCCCCCCCCCCCACCCCCCCCCCCCCCCACCCCCCCCCCCCCCCACCCCCCCCCCCCCCCACCCCCCCCCCCCCCCACCCCCCCCCCCCCCCACCCCCCCCCCCCCCCACCCCCCCCCCCCCCCACCCCCCCCCCCCCCCACCCCCCCCCCCCCCCACCCCCCCCCCCCCCCACCCCCCCCCCCCCCCACCCCCCCCCCCCCCCACCCCCCCCCCCCCCCACCCCCCCCCCCCCCCACCCCCCCCCCCCCCCACCCCCCCCCCCCCCCACCCCCCCCCCCCCCCACCCCCCCCCCCCCCCACCCCCCCCCCCCCCCACCCCCCCCCCCCCCCACCCCCCCCCCCCCCCACCCCCCCCCCCCCCCACCCCCCCCCCCCCCCACCCCCCCCCCCCCCCACCCCCCCCCCCCCCCACCCCCCCCCCCCCCCACCCCCCCCCCCCCCCACCCCCCCCCCCCCCCACCCCCCCCCCCCCCCACCCCCCCCCCCCCCCACCCCCCCCCCCCCCCACCCCCCCCCCCCCCCACCCCCCCCCCCCCCCACCCCCCCCCCCCCCCACCCCCCCCCCCCCCCACCCCCCCCCCCCCCCACCCCCCCCCCCCCCCACCCCCCCCCCCCCCCACCCCCCCCCCCCCCCACCCCCCCCCCCCCCCACCCCCCCCCCCCCCCACCCCCCCCCCCCCCCACCCCCCCCCCCCCCCACCCCCCCCCCCCCCCACCCCCCCCCCCCCCCACCCCCCCCCCCCCCCACCCCCCCCCCCCCCCACCCCCCCCCCCCCCCACCCCCCCCCCCCCCCACCCCCCCCCCCCCCCACCCCCCCCCCCCCCCACCCCCCCCCCCCCCCACCCCCCCCCCCCCCCACCCCCCCCCCCCCCCACCCCCCCCCCCCCCCACCCCCCCCCCCCCCCACCCCCCCCCCCCCCCACCCCCCCCCCCCCCCACCCCCCCCCCCCCCCACCCCCCCCCCCCCCCACCCCCCCCCCCCCCCACCCCCCCCCCCCCCCACCCCCCCCCCCCCCCACCCCCCCCCCCCCCCACCCCCCCCCCCCCCCACCCCCCCCCCCCCCCACCCCCCCCCCCCCCCACCCCCCCCCCCCCCCACCCCCCCCCCCCCCCACCCCCCCCCCCCCCCACCCCCCCCCCCCCCCACCCCCCCCCCCCCCCACCCCCCCCCCCCCCCACCCCCCCCCCCCCCCACCCCCCCCCCCCCCCACCCCCCCCCCCCCCCACCCCCCCCCCCCCCCACCCCCCCCCCCCCCCACCCCCCCCCCCCCCCACCCCCCCCCCCCCCCACCCCCCCCCCCCCCCACCCCCCCCCCCCCCCACCCCCCCCCCCCCCCACCCCCCCCCCCCCCCACCCCCCCCCCCCCCCACCCCCCCCCCCCCCCACCCCCCCCCCCCCCCACCCCCCCCCCCCCCCACCCCCCCCCCCCCCCACCCCCCCCCCCCCCCACCCCCCCCCCCCCCCACCCCCCCCCCCCCCCACCCCCCCCCCCCCCCACCCCCCCCCCCCCCCACCCCCCCCCCCCCCCACCCCCCCCCCCCCCCACCCCCCCCCCCCCCCACCCCCCCCCCCCCCCACCCCCCCCCCCCCCCACCCCCCCCCCCCCCCACCCCCCCCCCCCCCCACCCCCCCCCCCCCCCACCCCCCCCCCCCCCCACCCCCCCCCCCCCCCACCCCCCCCCCCCCCCACCCCCCCCCCCCCCCACCCCCCCCCCCCCCCACCCCCCCCCCCCCCCACCCCCCCCCCCCCCCACCCCCCCCCCCCCCCACCCCCCCCCCCCCCCACCCCCCCCCCCCCCCACCCCCCCCCCCCCCCACCCCCCCCCCCCCCCACCCCCCCCCCCCCCCACCCCCCCCCCCCCCCACCCCCCCCCCCCCCCACCCCCCCCCCCCCCCACCCCCCCCCCCCCCCACCCCCCCCCCCCCCCACCCCCCCCCCCCCCCACCCCCCCCCCCCCCCACCCCCCCCCCCCCCCACCCCCCCCCCCCCCCACCCCCCCCCCCCCCCACCCCCCCCCCCCCCCACCCCCCCCCCCCCCCACCCCCCCCCCCCCCCACCCCCCCCCCCCCCCACCCCCCCCCCCCCCCACCCCCCCCCCCCCCCACCCCCCCCCCCCCCCACCCCCCCCCCCCCCCACCCCCCCCCCCCCCCACCCCCCCCCCCCCCCACCCCCCCCCCCCCCCACCCCCCCCCCCCCCCACCCCCCCCCCCCCCCACCCCCCCCCCCCCCCACCCCCCCCCCCCCCCACCCCCCCCCCCCCCCACCCCCCCCCCCCCCCACCCCCCCCCCCCCCCACCCCCCCCCCCCCCCACCCCCCCCCCCCCCCACCCCCCCCCCCCCCCACCCCCCCCCCCCCCCACCCCCCCCCCCCCCCACCCCCCCCCCCCCCCACCCCCCCCCCCCCCCACCCCCCCCCCCCCCCACCCCCCCCCCCCCCCACCCCCCCCCCCCCCCACCCCCCCCCCCCCCCACCCCCCCCCCCCCCCACCCCCCCCCCCCCCCACCCCCCCCCCCCCCCACCCCCCCCCCCCCCCACCCCCCCCCCCCCCCACCCCCCCCCCCCCCCACCCCCCCCCCCCCCCACCCCCCCCCCCCCCCACCCCCCCCCCCCCCCACCCCCCCCCCCCCCCACCCCCCCCCCCCCCCACCCCCCCCCCCCCCCACCCCCCCCCCCCCCCACCCCCCCCCCCCCCCACCCCCCCCCCCCCCCACCCCCCCCCCCCCCCACCCCCCCCCCCCCCCACCCCCCCCCCCCCCCACCCCCCCCCCCCCCCACCCCCCCCCCCCCCCACCCCCCCCCCCCCCCACCCCCCCCCCCCCCCACCCCCCCCCCCCCCCACCCCCCCCCCCCCCCACCCCCCCCCCCCCCCACCCCCCCCCCCCCCCACCCCCCCCCCCCCCCACCCCCCCCCCCCCCCACCCCCCCCCCCCCCCACCCCCCCCCCCCCCCACCCCCCCCCCCCCCCACCCCCCCCCCCCCCCACCCCCCCCCCCCCCCACCCCCCCCCCCCCCCACCCCCCCCCCCCCCCACCCCCCCCCCCCCCCACCCCCCCCCCCCCCCACCCCCCCCCCCCCCCACCCCCCCCCCCCCCCACCCCCCCCCCCCCCCACCCCCCCCCCCCCCCACCCCCCCCCCCCCCCACCCCCCCCCCCCCCCACCCCCCCCCCCCCCCACCCCCCCCCCCCCCCACCCCCCCCCCCCCCCACCCCCCCCCCCCCCCACCCCCCCCCCCCCCCACCCCCCCCCCCCCCCACCCCCCCCCCCCCCCACCCCCCCCCCCCCCCACCCCCCCCCCCCCCCACCCCCCCCCCCCCCCACCCCCCCCCCCCCCCACCCCCCCCCCCCCCCACCCCCCCCCCCCCCCACCCCCCCCCCCCCCCACCCCCCCCCCCCCCCACCCCCCCCCCCCCCCACCCCCCCCCCCCCCCACCCCCCCCCCCCCCCACCCCCCCCCCCCCCCACCCCCCCCCCCCCCCACCCCCCCCCCCCCCCACCCCCCCCCCCCCCCACCCCCCCCCCCCCCCACCCCCCCCCCCCCCCACCCCCCCCCCCCCCCACCCCCCCCCCCCCCCACCCCCCCCCCCCCCCACCCCCCCCCCCCCCCACCCCCCCCCCCCCCCACCCCCCCCCCCCCCCACCCCCCCCCCCCCCCACCCCCCCCCCCCCCCACCCCCCCCCCCCCCCACCCCCCCCCCCCCCCACCCCCCCCCCCCCCCACCCCCCCCCCCCCCCACCCCCCCCCCCCCCCACCCCCCCCCCCCCCCACCCCCCCCCCCCCCCACCCCCCCCCCCCCCCACCCCCCCCCCCCCCCACCCCCCCCCCCCCCCACCCCCCCCCCCCCCCACCCCCCCCCCCCCCCACCCCCCCCCCCCCCCACCCCCCCCCCCCCCCACCCCCCCCCCCCCCCACCCCCCCCCCCCCCCACCCCCCCCCCCCCCCACCCCCCCCCCCCCCCACCCCCCCCCCCCCCCACCCCCCCCCCCCCCCACCCCCCCCCCCCCCCACCCCCCCCCCCCCCCACCCCCCCCCCCCCCCACCCCCCCCCCCCCCCACCCCCCCCCCCCCCCACCCCCCCCCCCCCCCACCCCCCCCCCCCCCCACCCCCCCCCCCCCCCACCCCCCCCCCCCCCCACCCCCCCCCCCCCCCACCCCCCCCCCCCCCCACCCCCCCCCCCCCCCACCCCCCCCCCCCCCCACCCCCCCCCCCCCCCACCCCCCCCCCCCCCCACCCCCCCCCCCCCCCACCCCCCCCCCCCCCCACCCCCCCCCCCCCCCACCCCCCCCCCCCCCCACCCCCCCCCCCCCCCACCCCCCCCCCCCCCCACCCCCCCCCCCCCCCACCCCCCCCCCCCCCCACCCCCCCCCCCCCCCACCCCCCCCCCCCCCCACCCCCCCCCCCCCCCACCCCCCCCCCCCCCCACCCCCCCCCCCCCCCACCCCCCCCCCCCCCCACCCCCCCCCCCCCCCACCCCCCCCCCCCCCCACCCCCCCCCCCCCCCACCCCCCCCCCCCCCCACCCCCCCCCCCCCCCACCCCCCCCCCCCCCCACCCCCCCCCCCCCCCACCCCCCCCCCCCCCCACCCCCCCCCCCCCCCACCCCCCCCCCCCCCCACCCCCCCCCCCCCCCACCCCCCCCCCCCCCCACCCCCCCCCCCCCCCACCCCCCCCCCCCCCCACCCCCCCCCCCCCCCACCCCCCCCCCCCCCCACCCCCCCCCCCCCCCACCCCCCCCCCCCCCCACCCCCCCCCCCCCCCACCCCCCCCCCCCCCCACCCCCCCCCCCCCCCACCCCCCCCCCCCCCCACCCCCCCCCCCCCCCACCCCCCCCCCCCCCCACCCCCCCCCCCCCCCACCCCCCCCCCCCCCCACCCCCCCCCCCCCCCACCCCCCCCCCCCCCCACCCCCCCCCCCCCCCACCCCCCCCCCCCCCCACCCCCCCCCCCCCCCACCCCCCCCCCCCCCCACCCCCCCCCCCCCCCACCCCCCCCCCCCCCCACCCCCCCCCCCCCCCACCCCCCCCCCCCCCCACCCCCCCCCCCCCCCACCCCCCCCCCCCCCCACCCCCCCCCCCCCCCACCCCCCCCCCCCCCCACCCCCCCCCCCCCCCACCCCCCCCCCCCCCCACCCCCCCCCCCCCCCACCCCCCCCCCCCCCCACCCCCCCCCCCCCCCACCCCCCCCCCCCCCCACCCCCCCCCCCCCCCACCCCCCCCCCCCCCCACCCCCCCCCCCCCCCACCCCCCCCCCCCCCCACCCCCCCCCCCCCCCACCCCCCCCCCCCCCCACCCCCCCCCCCCCCCACCCCCCCCCCCCCCCACCCCCCCCCCCCCCCACCCCCCCCCCCCCCCACCCCCCCCCCCCCCCACCCCCCCCCCCCCCCACCCCCCCCCCCCCCCACCCCCCCCCCCCCCCACCCCCCCCCCCCCCCACCCCCCCCCCCCCCCACCCCCCCCCCCCCCCACCCCCCCCCCCCCCCACCCCCCCCCCCCCCCACCCCCCCCCCCCCCCACCCCCCCCCCCCCCCACCCCCCCCCCCCCCCACCCCCCCCCCCCCCCACCCCCCCCCCCCCCCACCCCCCCCCCCCCCCACCCCCCCCCCCCCCCACCCCCCCCCCCCCCCACCCCCCCCCCCCCCCACCCCCCCCCCCCCCCACCCCCCCCCCCCCCCACCCCCCCCCCCCCCCACCCCCCCCCCCCCCCACCCCCCCCCCCCCCCACCCCCCCCCCCCCCCACCCCCCCCCCCCCCCACCCCCCCCCCCCCCCACCCCCCCCCCCCCCCACCCCCCCCCCCCCCCACCCCCCCCCCCCCCCACCCCCCCCCCCCCCCACCCCCCCCCCCCCCCACCCCCCCCCCCCCCCACCCCCCCCCCCCCCCACCCCCCCCCCCCCCCACCCCCCCCCCCCCCCACCCCCCCCCCCCCCCACCCCCCCCCCCCCCCACCCCCCCCCCCCCCCACCCCCCCCCCCCCCCACCCCCCCCCCCCCCCACCCCCCCCCCCCCCCACCCCCCCCCCCCCCCACCCCCCCCCCCCCCCACCCCCCCCCCCCCCCACCCCCCCCCCCCCCCACCCCCCCCCCCCCCCACCCCCCCCCCCCCCCACCCCCCCCCCCCCCCACCCCCCCCCCCCCCCACCCCCCCCCCCCCCCACCCCCCCCCCCCCCCACCCCCCCCCCCCCCCACCCCCCCCCCCCCCCACCCCCCCCCCCCCCCACCCCCCCCCCCCCCCACCCCCCCCCCCCCCCACCCCCCCCCCCCCCCACCCCCCCCCCCCCCCACCCCCCCCCCCCCCCACCCCCCCCCCCCCCCACCCCCCCCCCCCCCCACCCCCCCCCCCCCCCACCCCCCCCCCCCCCCACCCCCCCCCCCCCCCACCCCCCCCCCCCCCCACCCCCCCCCCCCCCCACCCCCCCCCCCCCCCACCCCCCCCCCCCCCCACCCCCCCCCCCCCCCACCCCCCCCCCCCCCCACCCCCCCCCCCCCCCACCCCCCCCCCCCCCCACCCCCCCCCCCCCCCACCCCCCCCCCCCCCCACCCCCCCCCCCCCCCACCCCCCCCCCCCCCCACCCCCCCCCCCCCCCACCCCCCCCCCCCCCCACCCCCCCCCCCCCCCACCCCCCCCCCCCCCCACCCCCCCCCCCCCCCACCCCCCCCCCCCCCCACCCCCCCCCCCCCCCACCCCCCCCCCCCCCCACCCCCCCCCCCCCCCACCCCCCCCCCCCCCCACCCCCCCCCCCCCCCACCCCCCCCCCCCCCCACCCCCCCCCCCCCCCACCCCCCCCCCCCCCCACCCCCCCCCCCCCCCACCCCCCCCCCCCCCCACCCCCCCCCCCCCCCACCCCCCCCCCCCCCCACCCCCCCCCCCCCCCACCCCCCCCCCCCCCCACCCCCCCCCCCCCCCACCCCCCCCCCCCCCCACCCCCCCCCCCCCCCACCCCCCCCCCCCCCCACCCCCCCCCCCCCCCACCCCCCCCCCCCCCCACCCCCCCCCCCCCCCACCCCCCCCCCCCCCCACCCCCCCCCCCCCCCACCCCCCCCCCCCCCCACCCCCCCCCCCCCCCACCCCCCCCCCCCCCCACCCCCCCCCCCCCCCACCCCCCCCCCCCCCCACCCCCCCCCCCCCCCACCCCCCCCCCCCCCCACCCCCCCCCCCCCCCACCCCCCCCCCCCCCCACCCCCCCCCCCCCCCACCCCCCCCCCCCCCCACCCCCCCCCCCCCCCACCCCCCCCCCCCCCCACCCCCCCCCCCCCCCACCCCCCCCCCCCCCCACCCCCCCCCCCCCCCACCCCCCCCCCCCCCCACCCCCCCCCCCCCCCACCCCCCCCCCCCCCCACCCCCCCCCCCCCCCACCCCCCCCCCCCCCCACCCCCCCCCCCCCCCACCCCCCCCCCCCCCCACCCCCCCCCCCCCCCACCCCCCCCCCCCCCCACCCCCCCCCCCCCCCACCCCCCCCCCCCCCCACCCCCCCCCCCCCCCACCCCCCCCCCCCCCCACCCCCCCCCCCCCCCACCCCCCCCCCCCCCCACCCCCCCCCCCCCCCACCCCCCCCCCCCCCCACCCCCCCCCCCCCCCACCCCCCCCCCCCCCCACCCCCCCCCCCCCCCACCCCCCCCCCCCCCCACCCCCCCCCCCCCCCACCCCCCCCCCCCCCCACCCCCCCCCCCCCCCACCCCCCCCCCCCCCCACCCCCCCCCCCCCCCACCCCCCCCCCCCCCCACCCCCCCCCCCCCCCACCCCCCCCCCCCCCCACCCCCCCCCCCCCCCACCCCCCCCCCCCCCCACCCCCCCCCCCCCCCACCCCCCCCCCCCCCCACCCCCCCCCCCCCCCACCCCCCCCCCCCCCCACCCCCCCCCCCCCCCACCCCCCCCCCCCCCCACCCCCCCCCCCCCCCACCCCCCCCCCCCCCCACCCCCCCCCCCCCCCACCCCCCCCCCCCCCCACCCCCCCCCCCCCCCACCCCCCCCCCCCCCCACCCCCCCCCCCCCCCACCCCCCCCCCCCCCCACCCCCCCCCCCCCCCACCCCCCCCCCCCCCCACCCCCCCCCCCCCCCACCCCCCCCCCCCCCCACCCCCCCCCCCCCCCACCCCCCCCCCCCCCCACCCCCCCCCCCCCCCACCCCCCCCCCCCCCCACCCCCCCCCCCCCCCACCCCCCCCCCCCCCCACCCCCCCCCCCCCCCACCCCCCCCCCCCCCCACCCCCCCCCCCCCCCACCCCCCCCCCCCCCCACCCCCCCCCCCCCCCACCCCCCCCCCCCCCCACCCCCCCCCCCCCCCACCCCCCCCCCCCCCCACCCCCCCCCCCCCCCACCCCCCCCCCCCCCCACCCCCCCCCCCCCCCACCCCCCCCCCCCCCCACCCCCCCCCCCCCCCACCCCCCCCCCCCCCCACCCCCCCCCCCCCCCACCCCCCCCCCCCCCCACCCCCCCCCCCCCCCACCCCCCCCCCCCCCCACCCCCCCCCCCCCCCACCCCCCCCCCCCCCCACCCCCCCCCCCCCCCACCCCCCCCCCCCCCCACCCCCCCCCCCCCCCACCCCCCCCCCCCCCCACCCCCCCCCCCCCCCACCCCCCCCCCCCCCCACCCCCCCCCCCCCCCACCCCCCCCCCCCCCCACCCCCCCCCCCCCCCACCCCCCCCCCCCCCCACCCCCCCCCCCCCCCACCCCCCCCCCCCCCCACCCCCCCCCCCCCCCACCCCCCCCCCCCCCCACCCCCCCCCCCCCCCACCCCCCCCCCCCCCCACCCCCCCCCCCCCCCACCCCCCCCCCCCCCCACCCCCCCCCCCCCCCACCCCCCCCCCCCCCCACCCCCCCCCCCCCCCACCCCCCCCCCCCCCCACCCCCCCCCCCCCCCACCCCCCCCCCCCCCCACCCCCCCCCCCCCCCACCCCCCCCCCCCCCCACCCCCCCCCCCCCCCACCCCCCCCCCCCCCCACCCCCCCCCCCCCCCACCCCCCCCCCCCCCCACCCCCCCCCCCCCCCACCCCCCCCCCCCCCCACCCCCCCCCCCCCCCACCCCCCCCCCCCCCCACCCCCCCCCCCCCCCACCCCCCCCCCCCCCCACCCCCCCCCCCCCCCACCCCCCCCCCCCCCCACCCCCCCCCCCCCCCACCCCCCCCCCCCCCCACCCCCCCCCCCCCCCACCCCCCCCCCCCCCCACCCCCCCCCCCCCCCACCCCCCCCCCCCCCCACCCCCCCCCCCCCCCACCCCCCCCCCCCCCCACCCCCCCCCCCCCCCACCCCCCCCCCCCCCCACCCCCCCCCCCCCCCACCCCCCCCCCCCCCCACCCCCCCCCCCCCCCACCCCCCCCCCCCCCCACCCCCCCCCCCCCCCACCCCCCCCCCCCCCCACCCCCCCCCCCCCCCACCCCCCCCCCCCCCCACCCCCCCCCCCCCCCACCCCCCCCCCCCCCCACCCCCCCCCCCCCCCACCCCCCCCCCCCCCCACCCCCCCCCCCCCCCACCCCCCCCCCCCCCCACCCCCCCCCCCCCCCACCCCCCCCCCCCCCCACCCCCCCCCCCCCCCACCCCCCCCCCCCCCCACCCCCCCCCCCCCCCACCCCCCCCCCCCCCCACCCCCCCCCCCCCCCACCCCCCCCCCCCCCCACCCCCCCCCCCCCCCACCCCCCCCCCCCCCCACCCCCCCCCCCCCCCACCCCCCCCCCCCCCCACCCCCCCCCCCCCCCACCCCCCCCCCCCCCCACCCCCCCCCCCCCCCACCCCCCCCCCCCCCCACCCCCCCCCCCCCCCACCCCCCCCCCCCCCCACCCCCCCCCCCCCCCACCCCCCCCCCCCCCCACCCCCCCCCCCCCCCACCCCCCCCCCCCCCCACCCCCCCCCCCCCCCACCCCCCCCCCCCCCCACCCCCCCCCCCCCCCACCCCCCCCCCCCCCCACCCCCCCCCCCCCCCACCCCCCCCCCCCCCCACCCCCCCCCCCCCCCACCCCCCCCCCCCCCCACCCCCCCCCCCCCCCACCCCCCCCCCCCCCCACCCCCCCCCCCCCCCACCCCCCCCCCCCCCCACCCCCCCCCCCCCCCACCCCCCCCCCCCCCCACCCCCCCCCCCCCCCACCCCCCCCCCCCCCCACCCCCCCCCCCCCCCACCCCCCCCCCCCCCCACCCCCCCCCCCCCCCACCCCCCCCCCCCCCCACCCCCCCCCCCCCCCACCCCCCCCCCCCCCCACCCCCCCCCCCCCCCACCCCCCCCCCCCCCCACCCCCCCCCCCCCCCACCCCCCCCCCCCCCCACCCCCCCCCCCCCCCACCCCCCCCCCCCCCCACCCCCCCCCCCCCCCACCCCCCCCCCCCCCCACCCCCCCCCCCCCCCACCCCCCCCCCCCCCCACCCCCCCCCCCCCCCACCCCCCCCCCCCCCCACCCCCCCCCCCCCCCACCCCCCCCCCCCCCCACCCCCCCCCCCCCCCACCCCCCCCCCCCCCCACCCCCCCCCCCCCCCACCCCCCCCCCCCCCCACCCCCCCCCCCCCCCACCCCCCCCCCCCCCCACCCCCCCCCCCCCCCACCCCCCCCCCCCCCCACCCCCCCCCCCCCCCACCCCCCCCCCCCCCCACCCCCCCCCCCCCCCACCCCCCCCCCCCCCCACCCCCCCCCCCCCCCACCCCCCCCCCCCCCCACCCCCCCCCCCCCCCACCCCCCCCCCCCCCCACCCCCCCCCCCCCCCACCCCCCCCCCCCCCCACCCCCCCCCCCCCCCACCCCCCCCCCCCCCCACCCCCCCCCCCCCCCACCCCCCCCCCCCCCCACCCCCCCCCCCCCCCACCCCCCCCCCCCCCCACCCCCCCCCCCCCCCACCCCCCCCCCCCCCCACCCCCCCCCCCCCCCACCCCCCCCCCCCCCCACCCCCCCCCCCCCCCACCCCCCCCCCCCCCCACCCCCCCCCCCCCCCACCCCCCCCCCCCCCCACCCCCCCCCCCCCCCACCCCCCCCCCCCCCCACCCCCCCCCCCCCCCACCCCCCCCCCCCCCCACCCCCCCCCCCCCCCACCCCCCCCCCCCCCCACCCCCCCCCCCCCCCACCCCCCCCCCCCCCCACCCCCCCCCCCCCCCACCCCCCCCCCCCCCCACCCCCCCCCCCCCCCACCCCCCCCCCCCCCCACCCCCCCCCCCCCCCACCCCCCCCCCCCCCCACCCCCCCCCCCCCCCACCCCCCCCCCCCCCCACCCCCCCCCCCCCCCACCCCCCCCCCCCCCCACCCCCCCCCCCCCCCACCCCCCCCCCCCCCCACCCCCCCCCCCCCCCACCCCCCCCCCCCCCCACCCCCCCCCCCCCCCACCCCCCCCCCCCCCCACCCCCCCCCCCCCCCACCCCCCCCCCCCCCCACCCCCCCCCCCCCCCACCCCCCCCCCCCCCCACCCCCCCCCCCCCCCACCCCCCCCCCCCCCCACCCCCCCCCCCCCCCACCCCCCCCCCCCCCCACCCCCCCCCCCCCCCACCCCCCCCCCCCCCCACCCCCCCCCCCCCCCACCCCCCCCCCCCCCCACCCCCCCCCCCCCCCACCCCCCCCCCCCCCCACCCCCCCCCCCCCCCACCCCCCCCCCCCCCCACCCCCCCCCCCCCCCACCCCCCCCCCCCCCCACCCCCCCCCCCCCCCACCCCCCCCCCCCCCCACCCCCCCCCCCCCCCACCCCCCCCCCCCCCCACCCCCCCCCCCCCCCACCCCCCCCCCCCCCCACCCCCCCCCCCCCCCACCCCCCCCCCCCCCCACCCCCCCCCCCCCCCACCCCCCCCCCCCCCCACCCCCCCCCCCCCCCACCCCCCCCCCCCCCCACCCCCCCCCCCCCCCACCCCCCCCCCCCCCCACCCCCCCCCCCCCCCACCCCCCCCCCCCCCCACCCCCCCCCCCCCCCACCCCCCCCCCCCCCCACCCCCCCCCCCCCCCACCCCCCCCCCCCCCCACCCCCCCCCCCCCCCACCCCCCCCCCCCCCCACCCCCCCCCCCCCCCACCCCCCCCCCCCCCCACCCCCCCCCCCCCCCACCCCCCCCCCCCCCCACCCCCCCCCCCCCCCACCCCCCCCCCCCCCCACCCCCCCCCCCCCCCACCCCCCCCCCCCCCCACCCCCCCCCCCCCCCACCCCCCCCCCCCCCCACCCCCCCCCCCCCCCACCCCCCCCCCCCCCCACCCCCCCCCCCCCCCACCCCCCCCCCCCCCCACCCCCCCCCCCCCCCACCCCCCCCCCCCCCCACCCCCCCCCCCCCCCACCCCCCCCCCCCCCCACCCCCCCCCCCCCCCACCCCCCCCCCCCCCCACCCCCCCCCCCCCCCACCCCCCCCCCCCCCCACCCCCCCCCCCCCCCACCCCCCCCCCCCCCCACCCCCCCCCCCCCCCACCCCCCCCCCCCCCCACCCCCCCCCCCCCCCACCCCCCCCCCCCCCCACCCCCCCCCCCCCCCACCCCCCCCCCCCCCCACCCCCCCCCCCCCCCACCCCCCCCCCCCCCCACCCCCCCCCCCCCCCACCCCCCCCCCCCCCCACCCCCCCCCCCCCCCACCCCCCCCCCCCCCCACCCCCCCCCCCCCCCACCCCCCCCCCCCCCCACCCCCCCCCCCCCCCACCCCCCCCCCCCCCCACCCCCCCCCCCCCCCACCCCCCCCCCCCCCCACCCCCCCCCCCCCCCACCCCCCCCCCCCCCCACCCCCCCCCCCCCCCACCCCCCCCCCCCCCCACCCCCCCCCCCCCCCACCCCCCCCCCCCCCCACCCCCCCCCCCCCCCACCCCCCCCCCCCCCCACCCCCCCCCCCCCCCACCCCCCCCCCCCCCCACCCCCCCCCCCCCCCACCCCCCCCCCCCCCCACCCCCCCCCCCCCCCACCCCCCCCCCCCCCCACCCCCCCCCCCCCCCACCCCCCCCCCCCCCCACCCCCCCCCCCCCCCACCCCCCCCCCCCCCCACCCCCCCCCCCCCCCACCCCCCCCCCCCCCCACCCCCCCCCCCCCCCACCCCCCCCCCCCCCCACCCCCCCCCCCCCCCACCCCCCCCCCCCCCCACCCCCCCCCCCCCCCACCCCCCCCCCCCCCCACCCCCCCCCCCCCCCACCCCCCCCCCCCCCCACCCCCCCCCCCCCCCACCCCCCCCCCCCCCCACCCCCCCCCCCCCCCACCCCCCCCCCCCCCCACCCCCCCCCCCCCCCACCCCCCCCCCCCCCCACCCCCCCCCCCCCCCACCCCCCCCCCCCCCCACCCCCCCCCCCCCCCACCCCCCCCCCCCCCCACCCCCCCCCCCCCCCACCCCCCCCCCCCCCCACCCCCCCCCCCCCCCACCCCCCCCCCCCCCCACCCCCCCCCCCCCCCACCCCCCCCCCCCCCCACCCCCCCCCCCCCCCACCCCCCCCCCCCCCCACCCCCCCCCCCCCCCACCCCCCCCCCCCCCCACCCCCCCCCCCCCCCACCCCCCCCCCCCCCCACCCCCCCCCCCCCCCACCCCCCCCCCCCCCCACCCCCCCCCCCCCCCACCCCCCCCCCCCCCCACCCCCCCCCCCCCCCACCCCCCCCCCCCCCCACCCCCCCCCCCCCCCACCCCCCCCCCCCCCCACCCCCCCCCCCCCCCACCCCCCCCCCCCCCCACCCCCCCCCCCCCCCACCCCCCCCCCCCCCCACCCCCCCCCCCCCCCACCCCCCCCCCCCCCCACCCCCCCCCCCCCCCACCCCCCCCCCCCCCCACCCCCCCCCCCCCCCACCCCCCCCCCCCCCCACCCCCCCCCCCCCCCACCCCCCCCCCCCCCCACCCCCCCCCCCCCCCACCCCCCCCCCCCCCCACCCCCCCCCCCCCCCACCCCCCCCCCCCCCCACCCCCCCCCCCCCCCACCCCCCCCCCCCCCCACCCCCCCCCCCCCCCACCCCCCCCCCCCCCCACCCCCCCCCCCCCCCACCCCCCCCCCCCCCCACCCCCCCCCCCCCCCACCCCCCCCCCCCCCCACCCCCCCCCCCCCCCACCCCCCCCCCCCCCCACCCCCCCCCCCCCCCACCCCCCCCCCCCCCCACCCCCCCCCCCCCCCACCCCCCCCCCCCCCCACCCCCCCCCCCCCCCACCCCCCCCCCCCCCCACCCCCCCCCCCCCCCACCCCCCCCCCCCCCCACCCCCCCCCCCCCCCACCCCCCCCCCCCCCCACCCCCCCCCCCCCCCACCCCCCCCCCCCCCCACCCCCCCCCCCCCCCACCCCCCCCCCCCCCCACCCCCCCCCCCCCCCACCCCCCCCCCCCCCCACCCCCCCCCCCCCCCACCCCCCCCCCCCCCCACCCCCCCCCCCCCCCACCCCCCCCCCCCCCCACCCCCCCCCCCCCCCACCCCCCCCCCCCCCCACCCCCCCCCCCCCCCACCCCCCCCCCCCCCCACCCCCCCCCCCCCCCACCCCCCCCCCCCCCCACCCCCCCCCCCCCCCACCCCCCCCCCCCCCCACCCCCCCCCCCCCCCACCCCCCCCCCCCCCCACCCCCCCCCCCCCCCACCCCCCCCCCCCCCCACCCCCCCCCCCCCCCACCCCCCCCCCCCCCCACCCCCCCCCCCCCCCACCCCCCCCCCCCCCCACCCCCCCCCCCCCCCACCCCCCCCCCCCCCCACCCCCCCCCCCCCCCACCCCCCCCCCCCCCCACCCCCCCCCCCCCCCACCCCCCCCCCCCCCCACCCCCCCCCCCCCCCACCCCCCCCCCCCCCCACCCCCCCCCCCCCCCACCCCCCCCCCCCCCCACCCCCCCCCCCCCCCACCCCCCCCCCCCCCCACCCCCCCCCCCCCCCACCCCCCCCCCCCCCCACCCCCCCCCCCCCCCACCCCCCCCCCCCCCCACCCCCCCCCCCCCCCACCCCCCCCCCCCCCCACCCCCCCCCCCCCCCACCCCCCCCCCCCCCCACCCCCCCCCCCCCCCACCCCCCCCCCCCCCCACCCCCCCCCCCCCCCACCCCCCCCCCCCCCCACCCCCCCCCCCCCCCACCCCCCCCCCCCCCCACCCCCCCCCCCCCCCACCCCCCCCCCCCCCCACCCCCCCCCCCCCCCACCCCCCCCCCCCCCCACCCCCCCCCCCCCCCACCCCCCCCCCCCCCCACCCCCCCCCCCCCCCACCCCCCCCCCCCCCCACCCCCCCCCCCCCCCACCCCCCCCCCCCCCCACCCCCCCCCCCCCCCACCCCCCCCCCCCCCCACCCCCCCCCCCCCCCACCCCCCCCCCCCCCCACCCCCCCCCCCCCCCACCCCCCCCCCCCCCCACCCCCCCCCCCCCCCACCCCCCCCCCCCCCCACCCCCCCCCCCCCCCACCCCCCCCCCCCCCCACCCCCCCCCCCCCCCACCCCCCCCCCCCCCCACCCCCCCCCCCCCCCACCCCCCCCCCCCCCCACCCCCCCCCCCCCCCACCCCCCCCCCCCCCCACCCCCCCCCCCCCCCACCCCCCCCCCCCCCCACCCCCCCCCCCCCCCACCCCCCCCCCCCCCCACCCCCCCCCCCCCCCACCCCCCCCCCCCCCCACCCCCCCCCCCCCCCACCCCCCCCCCCCCCCACCCCCCCCCCCCCCCACCCCCCCCCCCCCCCACCCCCCCCCCCCCCCACCCCCCCCCCCCCCCACCCCCCCCCCCCCCCACCCCCCCCCCCCCCCACCCCCCCCCCCCCCCACCCCCCCCCCCCCCCACCCCCCCCCCCCCCCACCCCCCCCCCCCCCCACCCCCCCCCCCCCCCACCCCCCCCCCCCCCCACCCCCCCCCCCCCCCACCCCCCCCCCCCCCCACCCCCCCCCCCCCCCACCCCCCCCCCCCCCCACCCCCCCCCCCCCCCACCCCCCCCCCCCCCCACCCCCCCCCCCCCCCACCCCCCCCCCCCCCCACCCCCCCCCCCCCCCACCCCCCCCCCCCCCCACCCCCCCCCCCCCCCACCCCCCCCCCCCCCCACCCCCCCCCCCCCCCACCCCCCCCCCCCCCCACCCCCCCCCCCCCCCACCCCCCCCCCCCCCCACCCCCCCCCCCCCCCACCCCCCCCCCCCCCCACCCCCCCCCCCCCCCACCCCCCCCCCCCCCCACCCCCCCCCCCCCCCACCCCCCCCCCCCCCCACCCCCCCCCCCCCCCACCCCCCCCCCCCCCCACCCCCCCCCCCCCCCACCCCCCCCCCCCCCCACCCCCCCCCCCCCCCACCCCCCCCCCCCCCCACCCCCCCCCCCCCCCACCCCCCCCCCCCCCCACCCCCCCCCCCCCCCACCCCCCCCCCCCCCCACCCCCCCCCCCCCCCACCCCCCCCCCCCCCCACCCCCCCCCCCCCCCACCCCCCCCCCCCCCCACCCCCCCCCCCCCCCACCCCCCCCCCCCCCCACCCCCCCCCCCCCCCACCCCCCCCCCCCCCCACCCCCCCCCCCCCCCACCCCCCCCCCCCCCCACCCCCCCCCCCCCCCACCCCCCCCCCCCCCCACCCCCCCCCCCCCCCACCCCCCCCCCCCCCCACCCCCCCCCCCCCCCACCCCCCCCCCCCCCCACCCCCCCCCCCCCCCACCCCCCCCCCCCCCCACCCCCCCCCCCCCCCACCCCCCCCCCCCCCCACCCCCCCCCCCCCCCACCCCCCCCCCCCCCCACCCCCCCCCCCCCCCACCCCCCCCCCCCCCCACCCCCCCCCCCCCCCACCCCCCCCCCCCCCCACCCCCCCCCCCCCCCACCCCCCCCCCCCCCCACCCCCCCCCCCCCCCACCCCCCCCCCCCCCCACCCCCCCCCCCCCCCACCCCCCCCCCCCCCCACCCCCCCCCCCCCCCACCCCCCCCCCCCCCCACCCCCCCCCCCCCCCACCCCCCCCCCCCCCCACCCCCCCCCCCCCCCACCCCCCCCCCCCCCCACCCCCCCCCCCCCCCACCCCCCCCCCCCCCCACCCCCCCCCCCCCCCACCCCCCCCCCCCCCCACCCCCCCCCCCCCCCACCCCCCCCCCCCCCCACCCCCCCCCCCCCCCACCCCCCCCCCCCCCCACCCCCCCCCCCCCCCACCCCCCCCCCCCCCCACCCCCCCCCCCCCCCACCCCCCCCCCCCCCCACCCCCCCCCCCCCCCACCCCCCCCCCCCCCCACCCCCCCCCCCCCCCACCCCCCCCCCCCCCCACCCCCCCCCCCCCCCACCCCCCCCCCCCCCCACCCCCCCCCCCCCCCACCCCCCCCCCCCCCCACCCCCCCCCCCCCCCACCCCCCCCCCCCCCCACCCCCCCCCCCCCCCACCCCCCCCCCCCCCCACCCCCCCCCCCCCCCACCCCCCCCCCCCCCCACCCCCCCCCCCCCCCACCCCCCCCCCCCCCCACCCCCCCCCCCCCCCACCCCCCCCCCCCCCCACCCCCCCCCCCCCCCACCCCCCCCCCCCCCCACCCCCCCCCCCCCCCACCCCCCCCCCCCCCCACCCCCCCCCCCCCCCACCCCCCCCCCCCCCCACCCCCCCCCCCCCCCACCCCCCCCCCCCCCCACCCCCCCCCCCCCCCACCCCCCCCCCCCCCCACCCCCCCCCCCCCCCACCCCCCCCCCCCCCCACCCCCCCCCCCCCCCACCCCCCCCCCCCCCCACCCCCCCCCCCCCCCACCCCCCCCCCCCCCCACCCCCCCCCCCCCCCACCCCCCCCCCCCCCCACCCCCCCCCCCCCCCACCCCCCCCCCCCCCCACCCCCCCCCCCCCCCACCCCCCCCCCCCCCCACCCCCCCCCCCCCCCACCCCCCCCCCCCCCCACCCCCCCCCCCCCCCACCCCCCCCCCCCCCCACCCCCCCCCCCCCCCACCCCCCCCCCCCCCCACCCCCCCCCCCCCCCACCCCCCCCCCCCCCCACCCCCCCCCCCCCCCACCCCCCCCCCCCCCCACCCCCCCCCCCCCCCACCCCCCCCCCCCCCCACCCCCCCCCCCCCCCACCCCCCCCCCCCCCCACCCCCCCCCCCCCCCACCCCCCCCCCCCCCCACCCCCCCCCCCCCCCACCCCCCCCCCCCCCCACCCCCCCCCCCCCCCACCCCCCCCCCCCCCCACCCCCCCCCCCCCCCACCCCCCCCCCCCCCCACCCCCCCCCCCCCCCACCCCCCCCCCCCCCCACCCCCCCCCCCCCCCACCCCCCCCCCCCCCCACCCCCCCCCCCCCCCACCCCCCCCCCCCCCCACCCCCCCCCCCCCCCACCCCCCCCCCCCCCCACCCCCCCCCCCCCCCACCCCCCCCCCCCCCCACCCCCCCCCCCCCCCACCCCCCCCCCCCCCCACCCCCCCCCCCCCCCACCCCCCCCCCCCCCCACCCCCCCCCCCCCCCACCCCCCCCCCCCCCCACCCCCCCCCCCCCCCACCCCCCCCCCCCCCCACCCCCCCCCCCCCCCACCCCCCCCCCCCCCCACCCCCCCCCCCCCCCACCCCCCCCCCCCCCCACCCCCCCCCCCCCCCACCCCCCCCCCCCCCCACCCCCCCCCCCCCCCACCCCCCCCCCCCCCCACCCCCCCCCCCCCCCACCCCCCCCCCCCCCCACCCCCCCCCCCCCCCACCCCCCCCCCCCCCCACCCCCCCCCCCCCCCACCCCCCCCCCCCCCCACCCCCCCCCCCCCCCACCCCCCCCCCCCCCCACCCCCCCCCCCCCCCACCCCCCCCCCCCCCCACCCCCCCCCCCCCCCACCCCCCCCCCCCCCCACCCCCCCCCCCCCCCACCCCCCCCCCCCCCCACCCCCCCCCCCCCCCACCCCCCCCCCCCCCCACCCCCCCCCCCCCCCACCCCCCCCCCCCCCCACCCCCCCCCCCCCCCACCCCCCCCCCCCCCCACCCCCCCCCCCCCCCACCCCCCCCCCCCCCCACCCCCCCCCCCCCCCACCCCCCCCCCCCCCCACCCCCCCCCCCCCCCACCCCCCCCCCCCCCCACCCCCCCCCCCCCCCACCCCCCCCCCCCCCCACCCCCCCCCCCCCCCACCCCCCCCCCCCCCCACCCCCCCCCCCCCCCACCCCCCCCCCCCCCCACCCCCCCCCCCCCCCACCCCCCCCCCCCCCCACCCCCCCCCCCCCCCACCCCCCCCCCCCCCCACCCCCCCCCCCCCCCACCCCCCCCCCCCCCCACCCCCCCCCCCCCCCACCCCCCCCCCCCCCCACCCCCCCCCCCCCCCACCCCCCCCCCCCCCCACCCCCCCCCCCCCCCACCCCCCCCCCCCCCCACCCCCCCCCCCCCCCACCCCCCCCCCCCCCCACCCCCCCCCCCCCCCACCCCCCCCCCCCCCCACCCCCCCCCCCCCCCACCCCCCCCCCCCCCCACCCCCCCCCCCCCCCACCCCCCCCCCCCCCCACCCCCCCCCCCCCCCACCCCCCCCCCCCCCCACCCCCCCCCCCCCCCACCCCCCCCCCCCCCCACCCCCCCCCCCCCCCACCCCCCCCCCCCCCCACCCCCCCCCCCCCCCACCCCCCCCCCCCCCCACCCCCCCCCCCCCCCACCCCCCCCCCCCCCCACCCCCCCCCCCCCCCACCCCCCCCCCCCCCCACCCCCCCCCCCCCCCACCCCCCCCCCCCCCCACCCCCCCCCCCCCCCACCCCCCCCCCCCCCCACCCCCCCCCCCCCCCACCCCCCCCCCCCCCCACCCCCCCCCCCCCCCACCCCCCCCCCCCCCCACCCCCCCCCCCCCCCACCCCCCCCCCCCCCCACCCCCCCCCCCCCCCACCCCCCCCCCCCCCCACCCCCCCCCCCCCCCACCCCCCCCCCCCCCCACCCCCCCCCCCCCCCACCCCCCCCCCCCCCCACCCCCCCCCCCCCCCACCCCCCCCCCCCCCCACCCCCCCCCCCCCCCACCCCCCCCCCCCCCCACCCCCCCCCCCCCCCACCCCCCCCCCCCCCCACCCCCCCCCCCCCCCACCCCCCCCCCCCCCCACCCCCCCCCCCCCCCACCCCCCCCCCCCCCCACCCCCCCCCCCCCCCACCCCCCCCCCCCCCCACCCCCCCCCCCCCCCACCCCCCCCCCCCCCCACCCCCCCCCCCCCCCACCCCCCCCCCCCCCCACCCCCCCCCCCCCCCACCCCCCCCCCCCCCCACCCCCCCCCCCCCCCACCCCCCCCCCCCCCCACCCCCCCCCCCCCCCACCCCCCCCCCCCCCCACCCCCCCCCCCCCCCACCCCCCCCCCCCCCCACCCCCCCCCCCCCCCACCCCCCCCCCCCCCCACCCCCCCCCCCCCCCACCCCCCCCCCCCCCCACCCCCCCCCCCCCCCACCCCCCCCCCCCCCCACCCCCCCCCCCCCCCACCCCCCCCCCCCCCCACCCCCCCCCCCCCCCACCCCCCCCCCCCCCCACCCCCCCCCCCCCCCACCCCCCCCCCCCCCCACCCCCCCCCCCCCCCACCCCCCCCCCCCCCCACCCCCCCCCCCCCCCACCCCCCCCCCCCCCCACCCCCCCCCCCCCCCACCCCCCCCCCCCCCCACCCCCCCCCCCCCCCACCCCCCCCCCCCCCCACCCCCCCCCCCCCCCACCCCCCCCCCCCCCCACCCCCCCCCCCCCCCACCCCCCCCCCCCCCCACCCCCCCCCCCCCCCACCCCCCCCCCCCCCCACCCCCCCCCCCCCCCACCCCCCCCCCCCCCCACCCCCCCCCCCCCCCACCCCCCCCCCCCCCCACCCCCCCCCCCCCCCACCCCCCCCCCCCCCCACCCCCCCCCCCCCCCACCCCCCCCCCCCCCCACCCCCCCCCCCCCCCACCCCCCCCCCCCCCCACCCCCCCCCCCCCCCACCCCCCCCCCCCCCCACCCCCCCCCCCCCCCACCCCCCCCCCCCCCCACCCCCCCCCCCCCCCACCCCCCCCCCCCCCCACCCCCCCCCCCCCCCACCCCCCCCCCCCCCCACCCCCCCCCCCCCCCACCCCCCCCCCCCCCCACCCCCCCCCCCCCCCACCCCCCCCCCCCCCCACCCCCCCCCCCCCCCACCCCCCCCCCCCCCCACCCCCCCCCCCCCCCACCCCCCCCCCCCCCCACCCCCCCCCCCCCCCACCCCCCCCCCCCCCCACCCCCCCCCCCCCCCACCCCCCCCCCCCCCCACCCCCCCCCCCCCCCACCCCCCCCCCCCCCCACCCCCCCCCCCCCCCACCCCCCCCCCCCCCCACCCCCCCCCCCCCCCACCCCCCCCCCCCCCCACCCCCCCCCCCCCCCACCCCCCCCCCCCCCCACCCCCCCCCCCCCCCACCCCCCCCCCCCCCCACCCCCCCCCCCCCCCACCCCCCCCCCCCCCCACCCCCCCCCCCCCCCACCCCCCCCCCCCCCCACCCCCCCCCCCCCCCACCCCCCCCCCCCCCCACCCCCCCCCCCCCCCACCCCCCCCCCCCCCCACCCCCCCCCCCCCCCACCCCCCCCCCCCCCCACCCCCCCCCCCCCCCACCCCCCCCCCCCCCCACCCCCCCCCCCCCCCACCCCCCCCCCCCCCCACCCCCCCCCCCCCCCACCCCCCCCCCCCCCCACCCCCCCCCCCCCCCACCCCCCCCCCCCCCCACCCCCCCCCCCCCCCACCCCCCCCCCCCCCCACCCCCCCCCCCCCCCACCCCCCCCCCCCCCCACCCCCCCCCCCCCCCACCCCCCCCCCCCCCCACCCCCCCCCCCCCCCACCCCCCCCCCCCCCCACCCCCCCCCCCCCCCACCCCCCCCCCCCCCCACCCCCCCCCCCCCCCACCCCCCCCCCCCCCCACCCCCCCCCCCCCCCACCCCCCCCCCCCCCCACCCCCCCCCCCCCCCACCCCCCCCCCCCCCCACCCCCCCCCCCCCCCACCCCCCCCCCCCCCCACCCCCCCCCCCCCCCACCCCCCCCCCCCCCCACCCCCCCCCCCCCCCACCCCCCCCCCCCCCCACCCCCCCCCCCCCCCACCCCCCCCCCCCCCCACCCCCCCCCCCCCCCACCCCCCCCCCCCCCCACCCCCCCCCCCCCCCACCCCCCCCCCCCCCCACCCCCCCCCCCCCCCACCCCCCCCCCCCCCCACCCCCCCCCCCCCCCACCCCCCCCCCCCCCCACCCCCCCCCCCCCCCACCCCCCCCCCCCCCCACCCCCCCCCCCCCCCACCCCCCCCCCCCCCCACCCCCCCCCCCCCCCACCCCCCCCCCCCCCCACCCCCCCCCCCCCCCACCCCCCCCCCCCCCCACCCCCCCCCCCCCCCACCCCCCCCCCCCCCCACCCCCCCCCCCCCCCACCCCCCCCCCCCCCCACCCCCCCCCCCCCCCACCCCCCCCCCCCCCCACCCCCCCCCCCCCCCACCCCCCCCCCCCCCCACCCCCCCCCCCCCCCACCCCCCCCCCCCCCCACCCCCCCCCCCCCCCACCCCCCCCCCCCCCCACCCCCCCCCCCCCCCACCCCCCCCCCCCCCCACCCCCCCCCCCCCCCACCCCCCCCCCCCCCCACCCCCCCCCCCCCCCACCCCCCCCCCCCCCCACCCCCCCCCCCCCCCACCCCCCCCCCCCCCCACCCCCCCCCCCCCCCACCCCCCCCCCCCCCCACCCCCCCCCCCCCCCACCCCCCCCCCCCCCCACCCCCCCCCCCCCCCACCCCCCCCCCCCCCCACCCCCCCCCCCCCCCACCCCCCCCCCCCCCCACCCCCCCCCCCCCCCACCCCCCCCCCCCCCCACCCCCCCCCCCCCCCACCCCCCCCCCCCCCCACCCCCCCCCCCCCCCACCCCCCCCCCCCCCCACCCCCCCCCCCCCCCACCCCCCCCCCCCCCCACCCCCCCCCCCCCCCACCCCCCCCCCCCCCCACCCCCCCCCCCCCCCACCCCCCCCCCCCCCCACCCCCCCCCCCCCCCACCCCCCCCCCCCCCCACCCCCCCCCCCCCCCACCCCCCCCCCCCCCCACCCCCCCCCCCCCCCACCCCCCCCCCCCCCCACCCCCCCCCCCCCCCACCCCCCCCCCCCCCCACCCCCCCCCCCCCCCACCCCCCCCCCCCCCCACCCCCCCCCCCCCCCACCCCCCCCCCCCCCCACCCCCCCCCCCCCCCACCCCCCCCCCCCCCCACCCCCCCCCCCCCCCACCCCCCCCCCCCCCCACCCCCCCCCCCCCCCACCCCCCCCCCCCCCCACCCCCCCCCCCCCCCACCCCCCCCCCCCCCCACCCCCCCCCCCCCCCACCCCCCCCCCCCCCCACCCCCCCCCCCCCCCACCCCCCCCCCCCCCCACCCCCCCCCCCCCCCACCCCCCCCCCCCCCCACCCCCCCCCCCCCCCACCCCCCCCCCCCCCCACCCCCCCCCCCCCCCACCCCCCCCCCCCCCCACCCCCCCCCCCCCCCACCCCCCCCCCCCCCCACCCCCCCCCCCCCCCACCCCCCCCCCCCCCCACCCCCCCCCCCCCCCACCCCCCCCCCCCCCCACCCCCCCCCCCCCCCACCCCCCCCCCCCCCCACCCCCCCCCCCCCCCACCCCCCCCCCCCCCCACCCCCCCCCCCCCCCACCCCCCCCCCCCCCCACCCCCCCCCCCCCCCACCCCCCCCCCCCCCCACCCCCCCCCCCCCCCACCCCCCCCCCCCCCCACCCCCCCCCCCCCCCACCCCCCCCCCCCCCCACCCCCCCCCCCCCCCACCCCCCCCCCCCCCCACCCCCCCCCCCCCCCACCCCCCCCCCCCCCCACCCCCCCCCCCCCCCACCCCCCCCCCCCCCCACCCCCCCCCCCCCCCACCCCCCCCCCCCCCCACCCCCCCCCCCCCCCACCCCCCCCCCCCCCCACCCCCCCCCCCCCCCACCCCCCCCCCCCCCCACCCCCCCCCCCCCCCACCCCCCCCCCCCCCCACCCCCCCCCCCCCCCACCCCCCCCCCCCCCCACCCCCCCCCCCCCCCACCCCCCCCCCCCCCCACCCCCCCCCCCCCCCACCCCCCCCCCCCCCCACCCCCCCCCCCCCCCACCCCCCCCCCCCCCCACCCCCCCCCCCCCCCACCCCCCCCCCCCCCCACCCCCCCCCCCCCCCACCAAGGCCTGGGGACACGCCCCCCTGGCTCCTGCGCGTCTGCTCCAGCGGTGCAGGGCAGGGGCGCGTGTCCCTGCGCTTCGGCCACGCACTGCAGGCCCGGGGACAAGGTAAGTGCCGGGTCGGGAGGCGCCGCTGGCCGCTGCCGCTCGCTTCAGCAGCAAGCGGCTGCCGGCGGCAAGCTTTCCCAAAAAAGAGCGCTTCTAAGCCATTTGGGGAAACACCGGCCTCGCTGATACGTGATGCGGTACGGCTGCGATGCAGCTGCGCCCCCTGTGCAAATGGTGGCCTGGAGACGGCATTTTTACCGTCTCCAGGCCGCCATTAATTGCCCGTGCGGAAACGGCCTAAGTGAAGCTGAGGCAAAAAGGAGCTTGAAGCTAACGAGACAGAAAACTCAATTTGTAACAAAACAGCCCTAATGCTGGAATAGGGAAATGGGAAAGGGCCATAGGATACTTCTGAGCTCTACACCACTGGGAAATTTGCAATTTCAGAAACAGCTGATAAAGCTAGCTATCCTTGCCAAGTATACACTGTGAGGAGTGGAAAAGAGGAATATTATTGTTACAGTAGCAATGCTCCAGGTAGCAATGCTGAGAGGCTATTTGTATGATCAATGAATTCAAGCACTAATGAGCAATTGAGATGTAACCTAGCTGACTGTTAAAGTGCCATCCATCTTCTAATCTTGATAAAAAGGACACTACCCCAAATGAGTGCTATATCATGAGCCTGAGTGCTTGGAACCACTAATTAGAAAATATTGCCATGTACCTCTTTCAACACATTTTAAGAAAAAGAAAGGCACACAAAGTGTTTTCGAAGTTTGGCTATTCAACGGGCATATTCAAATGTTATTTATTGTAGCCACCAGTATGCAAATAGTAGTAAGCTCATACTAAAAGCAGCAAAAAAGAAGAAGTATGTTTTGCCTGTAGCAATTATGGAAGACACAGAAAGATCATATACATCAGCAACGCTAGTTTTTCTCCTGGTAATGGTAAGCTTCTGTGGGGAGAATGTGAATGCACATCTGAAGCAGAGCATGGGAAAATGTATCTCTATTGGTGGGTCTCTCTCTCTCTCTCTCTCTCTCTCTCTCTCTCTCTCTCTCACACACACACACACACACACACACACACACACACACACACACACACAAACACACAACCTCATCTTCTGTTCCTTGAGTTGGTTGTGAGGAAAATATTTGGAAAGCCTAAATATACATTATAAAGTGGTCTCTGATTTTGCAAGATAGCACACAGAACTAAGTGAACCAGCCCAAGCACTGACAGACAATTGACTGGCATAGAGACTGGAGATGGCCTTTAGGTAAAATAACCGTGGAAGCACTTTGACCTTGATAAGAACAACTTTTCCACTCTGTCACACTGTTATTGATCTAACTCATGCTAGAAGGATAGCTTCACAGTGGGCCAGTGGGGATATCTCAGTGATATATTCTCAGGATGTCCCTGACTGTTTGCAGCTGCTTATCAGAGTGCTCTCCATGGGACCTTTGGTCTAATGGAGTTTCCCAGCAAAGAAAAGGTTTGCCAATTCTTGTCCCCTTCTCTTCTTTCAGAGAAGTAAATGGAACACATTTACATGTGAATAACAGCCTCATAGAATCAGGAAATACATTAAATTGTGGGTGCAGCACTTTCCCAGAATGTGGGGGCAAAAAGATTCTGAGGTAAATATAAATATATCTTCATGAATTGCCTGCCCAACTACCCCAGGGATCCCCAACCTTTTTGAGCCTTTGGGTACTTTGGAGTTAGGGTGACGGGAACTGTTACAAAATGACTGCTGCAGGAGACAAAGTCACACCTACGAAAGAAGCACAAGTGCTGGGAAGAAGAGCAGTAATTCTAAAAAATACATTGGGAAAGAAGAGTGAGAGAGAACAGAACCAATACAACAGCCACTGAAATCAACCTACCCAATCAGATGCCCTGATTTGCAAGAGCGCTGAGTGACCCACCCAACTTCTTAAAACATTTGATGGGTGCCAGAAAGGGACCTTTGAGTTATTGAGCACACCTGTCAATGTCTGGCCCTTCTGGCCAGCTCTTGTCATGTCTCCAGGACTAGACACACCATCTAGATCACCTGTGATGCATACTTCATTCCCTCCCCACTTTTTGTTTCCCACTTTTCATTTCCCACTTTATGCTGTGAATATTTTGCTTTGCTTGGGAGATAGCACCATCATAAGTGAGTTGGTGTGTTGGGATAGCCCTTTCGCAGCCTGGGCTGGTGGCTGGGAGCTCAGACCAAGAGGATGAGGAGAATCAATCCCTGCAGCTAGTGGGAAACTGGATCACCTTGCATAGATGGTGCTGAAGGCAAGGTTGATCAGAAAAGAGCAGCTTCATGGGTGAGTGGGTCAACAGCACCATTTTTCCTCTGGCTGAGCTTACGAAATGAGTGGAGAAAGACTGATGTGGCTTTGAGAGCAATAGTGGACTTGGGGTTCAGTTGCTTCCTTATCAACCCTGCTGCATCAATGGGGCTGGGATTACAGTTATGTGACTTGAAGTATCCAATTCAATTTGAGTAGATGAATGGCCAAATCATGACAGGGTTGCCTGACTTACAGGCCATGAAGCTGGTACTTATGAGGATGGGGAGCCACCAAGAGTTGATACAATTCATTGTTGCCCCACTGGCCAAATACCCACTTGTACTAGGCTTCATGTGACTGGCAAAACATGATTTGCCTATTTGCTGGAGTGATTGCTTTCATCTCCTCCCAATTTGTGACTCATCTAGGGGAAAGAATCCCAAGGGAGGCACCCCTGAACCCACGAGAAATTGTGACCTGAGGTGGGGGGTCTGATTTCAATGGGAATGGCTGAAGAGGAGCTGCAGGCCATTCCAAAGGAATACCAGGATTTGAAAGAGGTGTTTGAGGAAGCAAATTAAATATTCTCCCCCACCCTCACATCAGAAACCAGACTGGGCCATCAAAACCAGACTGGGCCATCAAATTAGTGACAGGGGTTGCCTAAGAGAAAACTGTTTTCTATGAGTCCAAAGGACATAGGGCCATTAAGGAATTTATGGATTTAAAACTTGGAACAGGGTTTTATAAGGCCTGCCTCCTCCCCTCTCGCTGCCTCAGTGCTATTTTGGAAGGAAAAAGATGGCTCTTTATGACTCTGTATGGATTATAGGGGACTGGATATGACTTCTATGACCAACCACTATCTCTCACTACTCATTAAGTACCTATTAGTTTGCTTGGCAAAGTTCCCCAAGTTGGATTTGTAGGAGGCCTGTTATGGGAGCTGGATGTGACCAGGTGATGAGTGGAAAACTGTGCTCAATTCACACCTTCATCAGTATGCGTTGTTATGCCCTTTGGGCTGAGTTGAGCATCTGAGATATTTATGAACCTGATCAACAAAATGTTGAACGAGAACCTGTACAAGGGAGTAGCAGTCTATCTGAATGATATGTTAATTTGAATAGAGACATTGGAAGAGCACATGCAGCAGGTGCATATTGTGTTTTCCAAACTAAAGGCAAACCAGCTGTACGTGAAACTCACCAAACTCACCAAATGTGAGTTTCATGAGGACAAATTAGATTTTTGAGGTACTGTGTGTGTTGGTGAACTGGGATTGAAATGAACCCAGCTAAAGTGTGAGACATGTTCAGTTGGGAGGCAACTCACACACAGAGACAGCTACAGTCATTCTTAGGATTTGCAATTTTAAATATAAATTTTATCTTTGGATTTGCCCAAACAACTCTGCTGCTAACGGATCTTTTGAAAACTGACCCCAAAGTGAAAGTGCCAGGGGGCAAGTTAGAGTGGAGCCCCAATTTCAAGTGCCCTGACTAAGGCTAAGGAAGCCTATAAAGTGCAGGCTGACAAAAAAAGATGTGGAGGCTACGTGAGGGGGCTCTCCACCTGTGTGATGATGCCTAAGGCTCCAGAAAAAGCCTAGGGGCTACTAAAACCCCTAGAGACTCCTGCCATACTCTGGTCCGTGATTGCCATGGATTTTATAACTGATTTGGCTCTGCCCCCTGCCCCAGTCAGAGATATACAGTTATTTGGATGGTGGTGGATACATTTTCTAACAAGCTCATTTCATGCCTTGTAAACAATGAAGGCCCACCACAGCACAGAGGTTGGCAAATATGTTTGTTGAATGTATTTACAGACTTCATTCATTCTCTTCCAAAATAGTTTCAGACAGGATGTCTCAGTTCATGTCCAAATTTTGGAAATATTTTTTTGCAGTTACTGGGGGTGGAGCAAGGCTTAAGCTCCTCCCACCATTCCCAAACTAATCAGCAGTCAGAGAGGACAAACCATTGCTGAATACACCTGTTGCCTTTTGCAGAGTATACCGACAATACCTCTGTGCATCAGAGTATGGGTCTAGCCCTTCTGGCCAGCTCTTGCCATGTCTCCAGGACAGGATATGGCACCTGTGATGCATATTTCATTCCCTCCCCACTTCAAACTGTGTTTCTTCCTATAGCCTATTCTGGGATATTCACTGCACCCTGATAAATCATAGTGCCAGCATTTCTGCTTTCTCTCCTTAATTTGGTGAGTTAAAGGAGTATAATCTAATGCACATGTTAATTGTGTGGCAGGATCTTTGGGTTTATTTTCAAAAAGTTGGCATCTATTTAGTTCATTAGCTCTGTGCCAAGAATTTCTGAGGACATGTTGTAGATAACCCCTAAGAGCATAGTGCTGGAATAAATTACTGCCCCATTTCTTGTTGATGGGTAGAATTCCTTTTCATCCAAAGAAGCTGGGAAAAAGGAAGACTTTGTTTTAAATGCTTAGGATGGAAATAGTTGTAATGTAAAGACACCCTTTGTCTACTGGCATGGCATAATGTTTGATTGCCAGTTGTTGTGAAGACAAAATAAAGACAGTGGTGCTCAAAAAATTAACTGCATATTTGTCTGATGTACATAAAAACTGGATTGAGGGATGTACCCCATTTACTCAGTAAACAAAATAATCAGCAATAGAATCATCAGATAAAATAACAAATATCTACATAATATTTACTCCAAAAGGATTGAAAGTTGGATTGCAATAATATTTCTCCTCTAGATGATGCATAAACAAGTTTGTGATCCTGGGAGCCAAGGAACTCTCCATGGTATTGCATCTAATTTGCATATAATATTGCATCTGAAAATTCCAAAAATTAAATCTATCAGCTTCACCAAAAAGAATGTCAGAGGTGATAGGGAGACACTCTGATCCAAAATGCAGGTTAATATTTCCCACACCTCATACAGAGGTATATTGATGTATAGAACATTTACATCCATTGTTAACAATATTCCATGCAGGGGGAAAGGAAGCCCCTTTACTTTAGTTACAAAAAAAAATAGAGTCTCTTAGCAGCTGTGGCATAGTGGTTAAGATCAGCAGTGGCATAGTGGTTAAGATCAGGTGTACTCTAATCTGGAAAAACCGGGTTTGATTCCCGGCTTTGCTGCTTGAGCTGTGGAGGCTTATCTGGGGAATTCAGATTAGCCTATGCACTCCAACACACGCCAGCTGGGTGACCTTGGGTTAGTCACAGATCTTCTGAGGGCTCTCAGCCCCACCTACCTCACAGGGTGTTTGTTGTGACGGGGGAAGTGAAAGGAGTTTGTAAGCCCCTTTGAGTCTCCTTACAGGAGAGAAAGGGGGGATATAAATCGAACTCTTCTTCTCTTATATAGGTCTTCATTTTAAGAACAAAGGATTGGAGAGGAAAAAAATCAAAATGTTTAGCCAATAGTTCTAAAGTGGACCTGGAGCTCTAAACTATGGGTCTTCCAGGAAGTGGGAAACCTGGCTTGTGAATCTTTGGAAGGATATAAAAAAGGGAGTTCTGAGAAAGGGGCAAATTAGACACTTGCACAGCGTGGTGTAGTGGTTAAGGGCAGGTGGATTCTAATCTGGAGAACTGAGTTTGATTCCCCACTCCTGCACCTGAGTGGCAGAGGCTCTCTTTCTTCTTATTTATTTATTTATTATTTATTTATTGAGCTTTTATACCGCCCCATCCCCGAAGGGCTCTGGGTGGTGTACAACATAAAAGAAAACAATATAAGCAGTTAAAACATCTAAAAGCAGCGACAGCCATAAAACCATATCTAATAAATATAATAAGTTACAGTAAGATAGATGGCGTTCAGCAATCTGCTATTATAATTCCCTCCCTTCCCCTAAAGGGGGGAGGGGTGGCGTCCTATGTTCCAATCTAAAAATTCCCTCCCCCTTCCAAAAGGGAGGAGTGGCGAGTCTGAGGTGACAGCTGGCCCAGATGTCAGGGCCGGGGAAGGGGGGCACCATCAACGGCTGGTTCCTCCAAAGGCCCGGCGGAACAGCTCCGTCTTACAGGCCCTGCGGAACTCACCGAGGTCCCGCAGGGCCCGGACAGTTGGAGGAAGAGCGTTTTTTTCTAATAAAAAAGTGAAAGAGTTTTGCCAGGATGCCAACTTCAGAAAGCAACAACAAAGGGAACAGCATAGCAGAAAACAAGGAAAACAACTGAGCTGAAAGAAACCTCCTATGCTAAGGCATAAAACAAAAACCAAACAATTGTGGGGTGCAGTACAATGTGCATATATTAAAGTAATAGGTTCCTTTCTCCTCCTTTCTCTTTTCCTTATTTTCTGATATGCTGGTCCCTTTGTTGTTGAGAATTTGAAAATGTACTTTACTTTCACACTTACTCCCAGTGGCTCAGGACGGGAGCATATCTTGGTCTTATTTGATCCTTATGTTGAGAGAGACATTCGCTGACTGAGACATGAAGGGAGCTGCATGGATAAACAGAGATTTTAACCCAGATCTCCTATAATTCAGCATTTTTTTTTGCCTAAGGCCCCTTCCGCACACGCAAAATAATGCGTTTTCAAACCACTTTCACAACTGTTTGCAAGTGGATTTTGCCATTCCGCACAGCTTCAAAGAGCACTGAAAGCAGTTTGAAAGTGCATTATTCTGCATGTGCGGAATGAGCCTAACTCTGACATCAAACTCAAAACTAAACTCCACCCGTTTGTCATGCAGGTTAGAATTTTTGGGGTAATAATTTTAGATCTTTGCACAACAGATATCTGAAACAGCTAATATGTCCACTTCCATCATGCGTGTGAAAGAATAATCACATAATCACTTTATGAATAATCACTTTTATTAATATGTTCTGGGTCTAATAAATATTCTGGGTCTAATAAATGTTCTGGGTCAAATAAATTTTATTAATATGTTCTGGGTCTAATAAAAGATGTGATGGCAATAAACTCTCACTGTAATTTTGTTAGCATGCACAACTAGTTTTACAAGTTCACAGGCAAAGATTAGAGTGTTTTAATGAAGTAACTAATGGAGTTGCAGAAGACTTTTAATAACAGTCGAATACAACTTTCAGCTGTGTACAGTTTTAGCTGGCAAGCTGGTTGACTTCTGCTTAGTAAAAGCGTTTGAATTAGATAATCTCATGAATGCTGGGGCCATTGTAGATGTTCTCTGTAAAAGTTAGACTGAAATATTTTTAAGGTCAGAACAGTTGGGGAGACATGTACGATTAATCAGTGCTCCGGGGTTCTCTACTGTTCTATTATCTGTACATGATTCACACTGCTTCTCAAAGCTTTAGGGACTGAAAGGCTTGATTGGCTATCACCACTTCTAAAAAACCTCAGAGATCTCACAGTGGGAAGAATAGAAATCCATGTTCTTTACGTTTAAAAAACAATTTTTTCTTCTCACAGGCTTAGGGACCCCCAGCAGAACAGAGGAAGAGAGTTCATGTTGTTTAAGGAGATCACCTTTCTGCTCCTGAGAAGGTTATATTCAAGGATAAGCAGGTCTTCACAAAACAAACAAAATTGTCAGCAACAAAAGATTCTTGTTTCAAGCAGACTCTAAATATGCCTCTAAAGCTGAAGAAACATGTACACAGAATATAACTGGAATACAAATAAAAATTTAAGCCATGTTTGAGTGGGTTTATCAGCTGCATTTGGAGAAATAGTTCAGATGAGTATACAAACAATCAAATACATAATTAGGAGCATTTCAGCCCATTGAACTGGACCCTGTGTCTATTTTCACCAGCTGCATGAACTGAACATTTTTGCCAATTTCCCAGAGTTACTGGAGACCCTGAAAATGCACCCGGTGCTATTCCAGGAGATTTTGTGAACCTTGAGGTTAATGAGGCTATGGGTATAGAGAGAATGGCAGCAAAGTCCATTCTTCAAGCAGAGCTCTGAAGATTGTTAACTCTAAATAATTGATCTGAAAACTTTCAACACCCAAGAGAATACTTGACAAAGTTCCAGAGAATTGGGAACAATAATTTGATTACAGAAGACTGGGCTGCTTCCATTGCTACATTTATGAGGTCTCTCCCCCCCCCCCATTTTTTCCCTTGTCATTAAATTGTATTAGTGTTTTAAAACAAACTTTTAGCTAGGATTCCCTTTTCTTCATTCATCCAGTTAATTAGTACTTTTCTACCCTGCTGTCCATCACTTTAGGTCCTCAAGACTGCTTCAGATTTTAAGCAAAGCAATCAAACCTAAATTGTCATTGTCATTGAAATTTACACCCTACCAGCAAATCTCTTTCAGTTTTATCCAGGTAATATCTATTTATGAGAAGGATGCAAATATCCCTTTGGATCCATGTTCCCTTTCCACACCTTGAAGATCTTTTTTTCCCCAAAATCATTTTTATTTCATTATTCTGGAATACATATAAATTGACAGACATTCTGTAATCAAGTGGTTCTAGTAATAACAGAATAGGATCTACCACATCTATTATAAACAATGTAGTTTACATGTGCGAATAATAGTTACATTACTATTAAGTTTAAGATTTTAGTATATAAATACATTGTGGAAATATAGATATAAATGCACGGTAATAGCTATAAATAAATATATAGATGAATAATGATAATAAATAGATTAATAATAATCGTAAGTTATAAAGATAGTAATAAGGTTCTATTTTGAGGGTCAGAATTGTATAGGTATTGTAGTAAAGGATCCCATACTTTATAAAAAGAATTGAGGCATTTTTTTTGTATAAGAGTTGTCAGTTTGTCCACTGTTCTGTAATCTTTAACTTTTACAAGAAACATGCTTCTCTCTGCAATCAGATGTGAAGCATGAGGAATGAAAATGTAAAAGCCAAGAATGTGTGCTCAGATATCACCTGTCTGAATACATACCTGAAAAATATCCTACTGGTACTTTTTAGGTATTTTTAGGTATTTGGATGATGTTCAGAATTTTTGAGAATAATTGTATCCGGGTCCCTAATGTTTCCAGAAATGTTCAGAAATAGCATATCCGGAGTCAGCTTTAAGTGCCATGGACCTAGCCCCCCAACCACTCGCTCCCGCCCATCTAAGAGCTTACTCAGGCAATGGCAAGTGAGGGGGTGGGGGGTGATTTTCCAGGAAACTGTGATCATACATTAGAGGGGAACTCTGTCTGCCCACAGTTTTCAAAGTGAGGATTAATTCTGGATTAATACTGCTGCTGTCATCTTGGGAAGACCGTCCTCTTGTATTTTTCAATGACTGTTTTTCACTTCTTTTTAAAATATTATTAAAATATTATTAATCAATTTTGTTCTGATTTTTTCCTGATGGGTTGTAGGTGGGTGCAGTGTTGGAAAGGAACCTTTGAATTATTTCTAGTTCTTTTAAAAAGAGCTCTCTGGTTTTGTCTGGTGTTGCTTTGGGTTTAAAAAGCTTGTGGTGTTTTGTTATATCTTAGCTTGTTTAAAATTTAGAATTTTTAGCTGCTTTGCATTTTAATGTTTATGTGGTATCTGTTCTCTCTGTGTATGGAGGGCTGCATTCTTTTGGTTCTGGTTTTACAGTCGTCCTATAGTTTTTGAAAAAAGTATTTCAGTGTTCAGTTTTTGGGGAAAATGATTTTGTAGAGTTTGGGGTGTTCATGTTGTTTAAGAAAAAATAATTGTTTTGAAGGAAATTGTTACTTGGTTTTTAATAACAGTCAATGGTAGGTGAGAGTTTAGGTATTTTAAATAACACAACACAGATTTCAGCTTAGTCAGTGTTCTCAAAAAAAAGAAAAGAATAGCTTTTGTTAGGCTTTCAAAATCATAAGAAGCCAGGTGGTTTCTTTTGTTCAAAAAGCAAAATACAACAAAACAAAGCAAAAAAAAACATGCACAAACATTTTAGGCTGACCTGGCTTTAAAACAATTGAAGCTAGAGGTTTTTAAACCCATAAGGGTTTAAGATGACCATTAAATCTTCCTAAAAATTCTGCCTAACGTTATGCAGGCCGTACGCAGGGAAATTATTAGGAAGGTGTAAGTCCACTTAGGATTTCACTGTTTGCTCATTTAGCATTCTGCTTGTGAATTGTTAACAAAATAAATAATAATAAATGGTTTGTTAGTAGGATTGGTGACCTCTAGGTGAGACCCCATAAGTACAACTCATCTCCAGACTACAGAGATCAGTTCACCAGGAGAAAATAGCAGCTTCAAAGAGTGAACTCTATGGCATTACATTCCTGCTGAGCTCATTCTATGATGTCACATCCCTGATGTCCCTAAACACCACCTTTCCTTGGCCCCATGTTCAAGTTTCCAAGAATTTTCCAAGCAACCATTAACAGTCCTACCTGGGCTGATTTTGCATGCCGAAATTGCTCCTCTGCTGGCACGGAAAATGTCCCAATGCAATCAGGAGTTTTGCGCTGCCCCCATTGCTGCAGTGTGGCTGCCACATTTCTGCCCTGGAGCCACCCCATGGCATTGAGGTTCTTTTGAAATGCCCCTTGTTGCTCTGGGGGCTTCCACACTGTACAAAACTCCTCCATAGCTGAACCGGGGCCAGTTGTCCCACCTCACTGCTCTGATGGCGATTCTCTTGCAAACGCAAGGATTTTAGATTTACATTTTAGATGGAGGGGGTGGAGGGCAGTGATCCCGTTGCACATGCAAGGATTTTAGATGGGGGGGCAAGGACGCCAATTCTCAGTGCCTGCTTTGTGTTCAACTAAAATAATGAAAGTGAGTGGGGGGGATGGGACAAGATTCAGCCAATCTGAATGCAGGAAATGGAGGCTGCCCACGCATGTGTGAAAGAGACTGCAGAAGAGCTCGCAGTGCTTATGGGAAAGCCCCGGGCTTGTGGGAAACCATTCAGGGCTTCCCTCACTGGCCCTGACTTGAGCGAAGGAAAGAGCCGGGCAGCAATGAGGAACTACAAGCAGGGTAAGAAGCCCCACAGCAAGTGTGCTCCCCAGATAAGCCACGGAGAAATTTCTACGTGCAAAATTGGCCCTGGTAGTCATTTCTATGATTTTGCTATGAAGAGGCTGAAAGGGAGGATCTATGGCTCAGTGGGAGAGTTCCAAGAATCAATACCTGGCATCCCAAAGTAAAAAGATCAGTTAACAGGTGACATATGGAGGATACCAAAGTGTTGGACCCCTTCCAGTCCAGCTTCCTCCCTGGTCATGGGACGAAGATGGTCTTGGTTGCCATTGTGGACAAGCTCTGGTGCCAGTTAGACAGAGGTTCAGTGCCGCTGGTGTTATTAGATCTCACCACAGCATTCGACATGGTAGGTCATGACCTTTTTGTCCACTGCCTTGCAGAGGTCAGAGTATGGGGGACAGCCTTGTGCTGGATGAACTCATTTCTCTGAGACTGAGGACAGCGGGTGATGACGGGGGAGGAGAGTTCCAGGCAGTACCCCAATGAATGTCCTTTCCCCGATGCTTTTTAACATCTATATGCACCCCCTGGCCAAGCTAGTTTAGAACTTTGGACTGCAGTGTCATCAATATGCGGATGACACTCAGCTTGTCCTTACAATGGCAGGCCGGCTGGACTTGGCCCCTGAGGCTCTCCAGCAGTGTTTGGGAGCTGTGGCTGGTTGGTTAAAAACTAGTAGGTTGAAACTGAATCCAGCAAAGGTGGGAGTCCTGTGGGTATGTCACGGAGAGATAATGGCCAACTTCAGTCTGCCTGTGCTGGACAGCGAGGCCATTTGAGATCAGGGCCCTGCAGGATCTGAGCAGTTTCCACGGGGCCTGTAAGATGGAGCTATTCCACCGGGCTTTCTCAGGGTGATTCCCCACTGGCAGAGTCGACTCAGTTTAGTACTAGCTTCAACCCAGCAACTCCCCACTACCACTGAGTTTGTCCTTGTTCTGTACCAGTTTTGTCCCCCTCAGAACTGGAATATCAGATTGCAGTTATGAACTACTACTTTTTCCCTGTAACTGAGTTGAACTCAGTTGTAGAAAGTCAATGGGGAATCGTCAGTGAGGCGACTCTCTGTTTAGCCAATCAAATCCTGGTTTGTGAGCATGTGCAGAACGATTGCGCCTTTTTTGCCCGCCATTTTCGAAGCTACGTTGCTATGCAACGAAAATGCCTTTCAGCCAATCAACTGCGTCGGCAAATGCTACGTAGCTACATAGCTACGTAGCTGTGACATACAAAGACGTAAAAAAAAAAAGGACGCACGCTCACGTTTCCCGCCATAAAACGGGAGCCAATGGGAAACGACGAGCAGAACCGGCACCACAGACGATCCCGCCCTCTTGTCACAGTTATTGTCACAGTTATTGTCAGAACACAGTGGCTGTGGGGAGTGACTGGAGTCGACTCTTATGTACAGGAACTGAGTCGAACCTAGCTGAAATCGCCAGTGGGGAATCACCCTCAGTGGGCCAGCCAGGCTAACTTCTGTTTTTCTGGCTTCCTGAGAGGGGGAAAATAGTAGGTTTAATAAGCAACCCTCTGGATTTGAGTAATTTTATACTTTTATTTATTGTGTTGGTTTTATGCTTTTATTGTAATTGTTTGTATACTGTTGTTGCTACCCTGAGCTCTTTGTGGGAGGGTGGGGTAAACATTCAATGAACGAACTAACGAACTCTCCCTGAGACCCTGGAGAGGTGCTGCTAGTCTTCTTAGGCAGTACTGATCTTGAGGGACCAAACTTCTGATTCTGTATAAGCAGCTTCAGCTATTCATCTCAAATTCAAAGAAAACAAGTTTCCTGGATTTTGCAGATATTAATATGCTATATAATTTTAATTTTTTTTTTTAAAAATATGAGTTTTGCAATACAGAATTTTACATGCCTGCTCTGCTAGGATCATTCCCTTAATCTGAAACTAGAAGAGGTTGACCTGGCTGGAATTTTACAAAGTCCTGGTTGCAAAAGAAAAAGTTGTGTTATCCATAATTATGTCTTTTTTAAAAATATGAAATGTCGAGTGCCACAAATATTTCTTCTTATGAGATGGGCTGCATATAATTTTCATGTCATTGCTGCAGATGATCTTGCATTGTCCTTTTAATATGCTTTAAAGGAGCTAGTTGATGTTTATATTTTGTCCTATTGTATAATACTGTAACATAACTGATCCTGCATGATGTTAATCATGATAAACAGCACCTAGCTCAAACGATGCCTGCCACAGTTTCCTAATAGACAGATGACCGTTTCTCCTGCTATATTTTTGAACAACCTGTTTAATGAGCCATATCAAAGTATTTACTTAAATTTTATCAGCAACATTACTGTTCTTTCCTCTATATCTCTCTGTCACAAGAATACAGCCATGCTCATTTTACAGAGAAGAACATTGCCTTCCAGTTCCATCTCTCTATTTTTTTCTGTCATATTCAGTTAAGACACTGTACTGTACTGTTTTGGAATACATATTTTCTTTCTTTGTGACAAAGATGATGAAGCTGAGAAAATATTTCTGAGAAATATTAAGTGATTGCTATAAATCAGTCCTCTTAATCAACACAATTGCATAATGCATCCAGGTGTCGGAAATAGGAGTGTACTAGGGAAAAAAACCTCAGACTTTCCAATTTTTCCAGCAATGGCAATTTTCCTGCTTGCTTGGAAAGAATTAGGGTATTAAGGGAAAAGAGTGCAGACAGTCAATCTTATATTCTATCAAAGAGTATTGGACTATGGGGCTGCAATCAAACACACCACCGCTGGTTATAGATGACCCCATTATAAAGATAGAATGGAGGTGACCCTTAAAGTAGCCAGGTTCCAAACCACTGAAGCTAGCATATTGAATTACACCTGGAAATGTATATACACTTCATAGACTGCAGGTATTTTTAATATTCTCCTGCAGCTCTTGGGTGATGCTGGCAATTTGTTACACTTCTTTGCACTGATGTCACTATTCTCATCTACAGTTGTAACCTGAATACATGGGACCTTGTGATAACTGTCATAGTAGACAACTGATATTCCATCACTGTTTTCTAGACCTAATTCTAGTTCTCTAATAATAAGGGATCACCAACAGCTTAGCTTGGAAGTGGGGACATTTCCTTGTTGCTACAAGATTTCCAGTCTCAGTCAAGTTTCCACTGAATGGAAGGATTACATTTTATTTATTTAAAAACTACGTGCCACAATTTTTCTTTAAAGAACTCAAAGGTACTTGACAACTCATTTTCTCAAAGATACTAACAAAACAGGCCTTTCTGTCCAAGGACACAGACTCATACCAAATATAACCCCTACCTATGAAATGGTCATTTAGGAAACTTCATCTTGCACTTTTGCAAGCCCAACAGAGTGGATGGCAACAAACAGAAAGCCCAGCAGAATCCAGGGGCTAGGTGTCACATTTGTTGTGTTCTCCAAAGTGACTGGCAGCCATATGCCAGTCAGCTGAGAACTGTGATGATTGATTCAAAATGGCCATTTCAGGTTGGGAAGATGATGCAGGGGGAGGCCGGAGATTTTCTTCCTTCTGCACCATGGTCCTGTCCAGAATCTGGGCCTTCTCCTTTTAGAGAAACTTCTCCATAGGAACTGGCAGTTGTGCCCAGACCCTCTGAAGAAAATGTGACAAGGATTAAGTCTAGTTTGGCTCTGAGCTATCACTGAGAAAAATGTATTTAATAGGAACTACTGAGCAGGATGCACTTGGTATAAGGAAAAGTGATGCCACAAGTATTTTGACTGTAGGTTGTGAAGGGCTTTAAAGACCAGTTCCAACATCTTGTATTGGGCTCAAAAGTACATTGGAAGCCAATGCGGTTGTTCCAGAAAATGAGCTATAGGTTCAGATTGGCTATTCTGTTAAAAAAGATGAGCTGCCACATTTTACTTTCACTGAAGGTTCCTAGTTGCTTTCAAGGGTGTCCATAAATGGAGCACATTACAGCAGTCTAGCTTCAAGGTTACAGTGGGAGGTATTGGCATGACCAAGTTGTGGCGCTTCCCCTTCCCTCCCCAGGCCTTCAGGTGTGGGCTCCTTCCCTCCCTCCCTTTCCTGGGGGCTGACTTCCCCAGAGGTGTTCTCTTCCTGTTGGCCCAGAGGGCCAAGAAACAGTTTTGCCCACAGGGCGCCTCGTGACGTAGGCTGCCCCGCCCTGGTACCCAAACCTCACCACCCAGGTCCCCAGTGGCTTCCCTCCCTTGGACTGGCTGTAGTTCCTTCACTAGCAGCCAGTTGTAGTTAGGCCTGCAGTCTCGCCCTGGCCAGTTGCTTCACTGAGCCTTTGACTGCTTCTCCACGGCAAGCCAGCTCCCTGGCTTGCCCGCTCGTCCTCCTCCCTTCCTGAGATTTCTCTCTCATTAGACAGTCCCTCTTCCCTTCCTGAGATTCCTCTCTCACTAAACCGTCCCTCTTCCCTCCCTTCAACAGCCCGCTGCAGCGGCAGCTCCTGAGCTCTTGGGCTCCCTTCCTTAAATAATCTTTCTTGCTCCAAGGTCCTCCCCCTCCCCAGCTGCCGCCTCTCTGAGCTGAGCCAAGCCGGCTCAGCTGTGTTTCGGGCGCGGCCAGGTCTCGGCTCTTTCCCCACTTCCACATTCCTGGCTGCTGGCTGGATGCAAGGTCTCCCCCATGGCGACGCGTCTCTTTCCCGATCGCTGGTAAGTCTGGGTGCGGGGAGGGAGGGGGCGGGCGTCCCAAATGCCGGGACTTCGCCCGCACCCGGACACAAGTCAGCTGTTTTAGAAGGAAAGTTTACCTATGTGCCTACAGTTGAAACAAGCACTCTTTGCTATCACACTATTTCTCAAATTGCCATGCTGGATTGAATAGCATCTGTAAACTACCTACCTCCTCAATTGGAAATAAGCCAACTCCATGCCAAGTGATTGGCACAATCCCTTAGAGTCTCTGTTTTGTCTGGATTCAGTTTTACCTTGCCCCCCCCTTCAAACATTTGCCCACAGTCTCAGGGCAATGGCCCAGGACAGAACTGGTAATTTCTCAAGGCTTATTTAAAGAAATATATAGATGTGTGTCATGAGACTACTGATGACAGTTCCACAGCTCTGGATGATCTCATTATGCAGGTACGCATAAATACTGAACAGCATGGGGGAATAATAACAATCCTTGTGGGACCTTTTATGACAGATCTCACACAGCCAATTTGGTGTAATTCACAGTCACAATCTCTGTATGCCCTGTTAAGAAAGATTGAAACTACTCAGAAATCCCTGGAGTTGTTCTGCTTTATTATCTTGGCTGGAAACAGTAACTTTGAAACTATGCTATTAGTCAGAACTCCTTTCTCCATTTTTCCAACAATGATAGTCTAATTACTGTATCTTTAAGTGGTTTTCTGAGGGGAGGACTTCCTCTGTCAAAGAAGCATTAATAGTATCTGCAAAGAAACATTAAAAGTATCTGCAAATCCCTGGAATAGGGATGTTATTCACAGAATGTGTTCTGCACAATTCCAATGTTCCTGTTGACATCGTTCAAGAAAGCCAACCCAAAAACTATCAGTATGAACATAATCAGACATTGCTTCTAACACATGGGATTGATCATTTGCAGATGAACAGGAGTACAACAGATTGGACTGGAGAGATTTTATCAGCAAAGAAATGTGCAAACTACTGCCTCTAATCAATTTTCCTGGATGCTGGTGCAATAGTAGCAGAGAAGAAAGCCTTCTCAATTGGTGTCGCTGTCACCTCATAGGCCTTCAAATGGGTTCTTTGCCATGGTCTGTTTGATTTGCCTGAATGTTTCTCCATTGCTCCTGGTCACATCTGCTTGCTTTATCTCCTTTTGCTCACTTGTAAATTAGAATTGCCAATAACTTGGAGGGAAAATGTTTTATCCCTTTAGTAGAGGCTTAATAGGATGCTATTTACCATGTGATGTTACTTACCTCTATTCCATGAGGTCATTTGTTTCTCCTGGTTGATGGCAACCCTATTTGTAAACCAAGAAGCCAAGGCTCTCTTATGAGCAAGGAGAGAGCAAAGGTGGCATGATCTTGATTAATGCCTCAGTCAACCTCCTATTCTAGGGTATCTACTGAGGTTTTGGCAGAACAATCATGGTGACTCTAAAAATCTCCCAGGGCATCCTGGAAACCATTTGGTGAGCCATCTGAAATAAAATATTAAAAGTTGTATTCATGTTGGATTTCAGTGAGAGAAAGTAGAGATAGGCCTACTCAAGAATTTGTTTAAGATCATTTCATGCATAAGTTCTGAGGGGATTTTTTTTATACCTTATCATCATTAAAGGCATGTTATCAGTACATTTTAGCCACCTTTTATGTGCTGGTGTTCTCAAAGAAGTAGAAGGCTTACAGCTGGTCCATCAGTGGCTACTTGTTGGAACAAGTAAAACACTTCAAATACCTGGGCATAACATTTAGTTATAACTTGTCCTGGACTTGTCAACAAAAACTGGTCTTGGCCTTGGCTTCTCTGAACGTTAATGCCATCTAACATTTCTATTACAAATGCAGTAATCAATAAATCCTGACTACTCTGAAAATATTTAATGCCCCATATGGATACAGACAATTAGTTTAGTAAATCCCATCCACTGCAAATTTCTAAGGAAAAGTCTGGGGCTTCCTAAATGTGTCCCATATGCCACCATGCACGTTGAGACAGGGCAAAGCACAATGGAGACTATCGCATGGCTGCGGACATTTATTTTTTGGTTTCGCTTACACTTTTTGCAGGACAAATTTAGTTACATATACCTTATGCTTACTGAGACCACTTTTTCTAGTTGGCATTCATCAAAAAAACTTTATGTGATTGGCCTAACAATAGATGATTTGGGTTATGTGGAAACCCTGGAACACACTCTTTTCCACTGCCAGAAACATACTCAATTGAGGATGAAATATAAAAACTCTTTATTTGCTAAGTACTTGGGCCTGTCAGACATCCATAAGATACTTTTCCTTTTAAATAATGAGGATCCTGAACATTGTGCACTAGTTGCAAATTATTAGATATTACAGATTATTAGATATTATATTATAGAGACTCAGTGAATTGCTTAGAGTTGCAAATTGTATTTTGACTTGTTATTATTTTTGACTTTTTTTGTAACCTTTTTTATTTTTCTTATGCCAATAAAGGCTTACTTGACTTGACTAATCACCTTTTATATGAGCATATTAGTACACAGTCCTACTTGCTTTTTGCCATGCTGTAAAACTATCGTTTCACAAACTAATTTCTACTTTAGCAGGCAGAAGTCCTATAGTTTTGCCATCAATCCTGTGCTGCTAGCAGGCAGGGGCGTGGCTGGGTCTGACCCCACAGGGCAAAGCAGGCAGCAAGCACAAGCATGGTCAGGTCACAGTCAAGGCAGACAGTAGGTAAGGCATAGTCAGGTCACATGCCAATAGGTCAAGGCAGGTGGCAGGCAAGGAAAAGGTCACAGTCCAATAGGTCAAGGTCAAGGAGAACCGAGGAGCAGACTAGGAATCAGTGCAGAACCAGGCACACAGTGGTGACAAGAAACACACTTGTTGCACCCAGGCAGAAGGAAGCTCACAGTAAGGCTTATATAGAGAGCCTTGTTCAGGGGGCTAGGATTCTGCAAGGAATTAATCCTCGTCAGATGCAGAGACTTCCAGTCTCCCATACTTTGCTGCCAAACAAGCACTTCTGCGGTTCTGCAGTAGCTGCCTCTGCTTCTGCCTTCTATGTAAAGCTGGTTCGTCACTGGATTTCCTAGGAGAATCTGCAGGCTTTTTCACCTGTATGTTATCAGGCAGGGAAGGGCTGGGCGTTGGCTTTGCTGCCTGGTCTTCCCCAGGAGCAGCCAACTCTGGCTGCATTGTGTCCTCAGATTCTGCCTTGGAGTCCTCAGTATCTTGGTGAGTACCCAGGGGCTGGCTCATGACAAATCCTAGTTCCCAGACTACTGTCAGAAGAGTTTCTTCCCCTTATTGTGCCTTTTAACATACTATTCCATCATGACTTTGAAAATACTACTTGTACCTCAACTGACTTTCATTTTTCTTACCATCAGGTGGTTCTCCAGAAGCTGAACCATTGCAACTGGCCATGGTTGATTTCACCTGCATCAGCCTCTCTTCTAGTTAAGCCATATGCATCATCATTGTGGTATGCAAGATTACATAAAAATGTATAGAGGAGTTTACTCTGTAAATGCACTGAAATAAATTTTCCTGAATTTGCCCATTATTTCCCAGTGCTAGCATGTCAGGGGCAGTCCAGGACTGTGGCCATGGGAGGAGATTAAATTAGCTGGCTTTCTCCCACCCATTCACCAATTTACACTGGCAACAGGGACTGTGGACATATGTCACTCTTTTGAGTCATGTAAGTCCATTCAACCCCATAGAGCCTTCTTAGTAATGAGGAGACAGTTTTGTATTGCAAGCCTCCTCAAGTCACCGAGAAGCCTTTCTGGGAGTGGTGGGACAGGGTGGTTTGCAGTGCCGCTGCTGCCCACCTCGTTGCTGGGATGGGGCTACCCAACTTGGGTCTTTTATTCAGGGATGCCCAACCTATGGCCCTACAGATGTTCATGGACTATGATGTCCATTAGTCCCTGCCAGAATGGCCAATTAACAGAGCTTATGGGAATCATAGTCCATGAACATCTGGTGGACCATAGGTTGGACACCCCTGTTTTAGGTCCTAATCATTACACTACACTGGCTGTATTAGAAAAAATATGTATAGACTGAAAAGATCATTGATAAAACATTCCTCCGGATCCTTTATATGTTTATAGTGAAGCAAATCTCATGTTGTTTAAGGGGCTCAATCCCTTATACTTGACACAGGATAAGGGCCTTAGGTAAGTCATCTCCAGCTTGTACTTCTCTTATTCTACTCTCTGTGAGATGGACTCTCTGTGAGATGATCTGGAGATTATATTGTTCTTTTACCAGTTGAAAGACCTGCATGTGAAAACTTGGGCAGATGAAGCTTCACTGATTTTTTTTCTTTTTACTGAACTTGTGCATAAGGGACAATATTACTGAATTAAGCTTTGTATAAAAGTGCTTTATACATTTATTTATAGTCCCAGTGGACCATATGCTTGAACGTAATCAGACGTCTAGTGCAGTCTACTTTTTGCTGCTGATAAAATACTGTTCCTTTCTGTGCTGTTTTCATTTCAAATGTTCTTCTCTACTTATTAACAGCCTGTAAATGTATTTTCTGTGCCTAATGAAGTTGTGCTGGATTGAACTAGCCATTAAAGCAGTCAAGACCAAATATATCAGGTTTTATTATTAGGCCAGATTTATAGAGGGTCCTGTTCATCCCTGTTCTACTTTTCCATGTTTAGTTTCAATTAATGGCAACTGAGGATTCAAAACCTTAATGAGTTTGGGTCAGAGTGCAGTGGCTATGTTGATCCCATAAAATTAGAATAAGTTAAAATGTCATTGTGCTGTGCATTGAAGGTGCCAGAGTTCTGGTGGGCACAAATATTGTCCTGCATTCAAGGACATTTCAAAGGAGGAAATGGCTCCACAGGTTTAAAGTAGTATAAGCACGGAAATGTCCCATGCAGTAAAATGAATGGAAAGCTAGGAGCTGGGTGTATGTTTTAAGGCACAGATTGGCCCAAATACTCTAATTTGATAGAAATGCAAGTATTAAATTTCTTCAGGGGAAAACACCCAAATAAACCTGTTGTGGCGGTCTGTAGAGAAAAAGTTAATTTAAAGTTAATTTACATTAAGAGTGCGGGATAGAAAGATGATAATTCCAACAGGATTAAAGAATTGACTATGCAATTTGGAAATGTATACATTGGGTTTTATCTACCTGTAGCCTCTTGGAACATTTTGCTTATTCTTGGGTGTCTGGTAGTAGCAGATGCAATTGTACCTATAATCATTTAAAATAAGTTTAAAAATTTTAATACTGTGAATTGGTAATATGAATGTAAACTTTTCCCCTGAGTCAAAACTCATGGTGACCTGAAGAAGTTCTACCTCATGGGGTTTTCAAGGCAGGAGATGAGCAGAGACGGTTTGCTGTTGCCTCCCTCTGTATAGCAGCCATATGGGAGGAGACATTGATGTAAGTGAACTGATGGAATTAAAAGACGCAGCAGACTGTATAGGACCCAGTGCCAGAATTAATTTTAGAAATTCTCCTGGCTAAACCAGAAATAAAGGCAGAATATGACAAAGCAAATTCTCAGAATAAAGAAGAAGAGTTTGGATTTATACCCACTTTCCTTAACCATAAGGAGTTTCAAAGCATCTTAACAAATTCCTTCCTCTCCACACAACAGGTAACTTGTGAGGTAGGTAGGACTGAGAGAGTTCTGAGAGAACTATAATTAGCCCAAGATTATCTGGCAGACTTATTCAGACTTGCATTTTAAAATGCATCTTCTGAAACAGTGTTTTGCCCAGTTTATGGAACTTTCATTCAATAATGTGAATTCTTTGGTAAAAGAGAAAGCTCTGGTTTGGCCACTCAGCCACAAAACAGAACCCCCAGTTGCAAGCAGCTAGTATTAATCAGATCATGTCAATCATTAAAAACTTCTGGTGCCTGACTGAGAAACAACGTTCACCCAAAATGATGCTATCTAGAAAGTTGCTGCTAGTTCAGTGGATCTTTTAAAAAGGAAAAGTTTTCTTGCGGGTTGATTTTTCAGAAAGAAAGTGCTGATTTATTTTTTAACGAGATAAAATGGCATGGAAAATTCACAATGGGTAGAGAGAAAAGAGATCATTTACAGGATTTTCTAGCTCTAGAGTTTAAGTCTCACTGATTTGGAGATATTAACATCCCTTTTAGCTTGCAAATAGGAAGAGAAACTTAGGCAACATGCAACAGAAAAAAAATCATCCTCACTGAGATGAAGAGATGGTTTTTATATCTTTCTCAACTGTTACGGAGACTCAAAGTAGCTTACAATCATCTTCCCTTCCCCTCCCCACAACAGGTATCTTGTGAGGTAGGTGGGGCTGAGATAGTTCTGAGAGAAATGTGTCTAGCCCAAGGTCACCCAGCAGGCTTCATAAAGAGCAGTTAGAAAACAAACCTGGTTCACCAGATTAAAGTCCACTGCTCTTAACCACTACACCATACCAACTCTCCATAAAAAAAGATTTTCAGCCCCATCAAATGGAGGGGCAAAACGGCATAAAGGAGTGATGTGACCTTGCCCAATGCATTTGCCCCCCCCCAGACACTTACCCAGGTGGAAGTAGAAGATGCACCAGTGGCTGCCCATCCCTTAGCCTGCTGCCCCAACACTTGGAAGTCTAGGCTGTAGTGGGGTTGCCCTGGCATCCCAATTGGACACCAGCAAGGGGGGAGGGCAGGACATTCCTGGAGGCAGAGCAGCCATTAGTCAGATCTCTCCCAGGATTGAGGGCCAGTAGCATGGAGCCCTGGCCCTCTGATTTACACCCCTTTTGGTGGCTTAGGAGGCTTTCTTCCATTGTAAGCATCCCCACACCACCAGGAAGTCTCCATGGGAGTGTCAGGCTGGCACTGCCATGCCTTGGCCAGCCAGTTTGTTGGATGGAACTGTCCAAATTTTTAAGAAGACATCAGAAAGAAGCACAAAAGGAATATGCTTTTAATATACTTTTTAAAAAAATCCTCTGAATGTGGGTGTTTTGAAGATGGGAAAAACAAAGCAAACATATCTGTAAAGTGGAGAATCCCAAAATAACCAAGATGGGCAACTCTGGCCAACTATGATGAAAATCTGTTTCACAGAAAGGGTTATATTGCAATATAATAATCTGAGTCACTATGAACTTTATCTGACAAAAAAAAAATCAATGCTGTTGAATTTGAATATTTCCAGATAAAAAATTATATAGCTTTAATATATGAAGTGATATGCTTAGAGTATTTAAGTAGGTATGAATAAGATAAATTTGTGCTTTCCCCCCAATCAGTACTACCAGACTAGTACATTCACTTTCTCCAGTGTTATTAATTTCCCCAGCGATATTTTATCTGCAAATGTTCATATTCTAAAGGCCAACACATTCTTTTGACAAAGGTACTAACGTATAACAAGTTTTTAAAAACACATTTGCCCTTCTTTGATTTATTGCAAGAGTGTGCTGCTTAGTGATATTTTCTGACATTACAGCATACTGAGAAGTTCACTGTAGAAGCAGCTTGTGCATGTAATTATTAGACTTGGGAAGGTATGGAATATTCTCTCTGGAACGCTTATTGAGCACGGAATTTCAGTAGATTCAAGGCAAACTTGGAATCTTGGATTCCCTCTTGCATATGATCATATGTGGGGGAGGGATTAAAAAGTTATTAAACTTGGTTCTTATTAGAAGGTTGAGTCTGGTCTCTATTCTGAATACTTAACTAGGCCCTGTTTGGAGCACTTGTGCTTATGGAAAGAAACTGACTGATCACAGTATTATGTAGACTCAGGAGACAATTCTCAAGGTCAGATATAGACTATTAATTTGGAACTGTTTCCTCTTCAGGAATCTTTCTGTGGTGCATTTACTTTTTCTTCATAGTATACCATAGTGAGGATTGACTAGATTTGGGTAGATGACCTTTCAGCTTGTTTCCCAGTTCTATTATGTGATTTCAGTGTTGAGATCTTATACTTGTGAGTGGTAGAATGGTGTGAATGTTGCTTTACTGCTTCTAGTACTTTTACCCAGCTTGACCACTAACTTGCAAGACAAATTTCATTTTAAAATGCATTCGCAAAATCAGTTCTTTACCATTTTTTCAGTTAATTTTGGAATATTTAGGGATGTCCCTGTTGTTTCTTCTTTTAATTATGTCTGGCTTTGTATTCTCTGCTTTTTGCTGTTTGGTTTGTAAATTTATTTACATTATTTATACATTTTTATGTGCAATGTGTATAGTATTTATACCTACAATAAATGTATGATGTTGATTTATTTATGCACAAGTAATGTTGAAAACTGACTATGTTTTGGGAAAGAAATTCAGAGACAAGAAGCAGAAAAGGATTCAAAATCATAATGATGGGTTTAATCCAGGGGTTTAAGCACAAAATTTAAATGGATATTTCAAAGTCATAATAGCTGGGATAAAAAGTTCAAACTCACCCATAGGAATTCTTTTTTTCTGACTTGAGAGACTGAGAAAACTAGAGGATTTGGAAAGACAGACAAAGCAAATAGACTCTTAAGTTTAAAAAAAGCTAAAGTTAACTTGTTGCAAAACAAAAACATGAATGAGATCTCATAGGACTTGGCTACAAGATTTTCCTCTTTTTATCCATCTGAACTACTGATCTGGGAAAAGAATACCCTGCCTCATATCTCTACGACTAAAGTGGAACAAAGCATGTCTGACACTTTTCGCTGTTTGACTATGCAAAATGGATGCTTAGCTGTGTTTGCCTTTCTTCTTTCCATTTAGATTACTCTTATTATTTTCAGCTTGGCTAAAATTCTGATTGTTTCCCCATTCTCCAATTTTCTTTTAATGCTTCAGAAGAATTCAAAGTAACTAAAGTATGAAGAACTGGAGGTAAGTAGCAATTTTGGGGTGCAATGCTGTGTTTCAGTCTTTGTGAGCATTCAATGTGAAATGCTCACAGCAAGATCTTTTTCAGGTTTACACACCAAAAGCTCTACTGCATTCAGTGAAATTTATTGTCAAGTAACAGTGCACAGCAAGATTCTTTTGTGAACAGTTTCTAATTTATCAATTTTACTTTCAATACTTAATTTGCTAAAAGTATGTATATTATTCAACTAATATGTAACAAAGAGAATGAATTTCCTGAGAAATCTGTATCTCTAACCTGCTAAAGAGCTCAGAAGTAACAAACTTGATTCTCCCTCTCCAGTTTATGGGTTGGATCCAGACTAATTTTCCAATGACAGAATGGAAATTTCCTGCCTCCTCCTATTAGAGCCCTTTGATCTTCATGAAAAGCTAATTGTGGCAGGTAAAGGACCCTGAGGAATGATATGCAAGTGTGTACAGCAGGAAGAAAGAATCACTGAGAATTTCAAACTTAGTCTGGAGTCAACTCATCTATATATATATAAAAATCTAACAGTTTGTTTGTCCATGATGGTCTCCCTCAGAAGCTGTTGGACGGATCGCCCCCAAATTTTCACAGGACGTTCCTCCCTGTTGCGGGCAGGTAATCGGACCTTCAAACTGCTGAAAGTCCATACCTGAGCCAGGTAAAACATCTTTTTCCTGGCACACCAAGCCATGAAGCTGGCTGTGTTTAACTGTCACCCTTAGAATGTTCGTGCAGCATGTCTGTGGCCTGAGGGCTTGATATGAGGGCTTAGAATGTTCACAGAGATGGCCAGAGATGAGCAGTGAAAACAGTAAATAGGTAATACTGGTAGGTAATATGAGTGCAAGTGAAACACATACACACTTTGCAGTGTGAGACGTCAGGTGGGGTCCCCCCCACACGCAGTTAACTTTCACTCTCTGTGCCTCACCTACTACTACCACACAACACACATACTCTCATCCTCACACACCTCACTCTGCCCTCCCTCACATCCAACCACCACTTACCCACTTCCTCACCCATATTCGCCACAGCTCTCTTTTACTAAAAGCAAGCTGGAGTTTGCCTTTTTCTTCTAAGAAAATCCGCAGGGTGGGGGTGAACCAACACTACTGGTTCCGCTTCTTTTGCACGTGGCCCTTTACAAACCCAGGGAGCTGGCCTCGATCTGAGAGCCTCACCACACTGTTTCTGCTGCCTGACTGGGATAGCCTGCTTGCCCCAGTTCTGCCTTACCCAAGCCAGGACTGTGCGTGTCAACCAGCCTCATGGACAGCAGGATTTATACTCTGGACAGTTCTGTTGTGGAATAGGAAGACAGCACCATATAACAATGTGCATTGAAAAGGGAAAGAGGGATTCCATTTGACCACCCCAAAAGGCTATGCTGGGGATCATTAGACCTGCATGGACATCTGTGTGGGTTGCGGACTGTGATGAGAAGGACAATTGCCACAGCAATGCGTGGCTGGGCCCGCTAGTTGTTTATATCAGGCTTGGGAAGTAGGATAATTGAGAACGTTGTGGTGGTTCTAAGGTCACCTGTTGACATTCATGGCTGAGTGAGGATTTGAATCCAGATCTCTCCATTCCTAGTTCAACACCTCTATTCAGTTCACAAGCCTGCTAGAAATGGCACAAAATGGTGAGTTACAAAAAAGTAACATATTACTATATCCCTTTTCAGGAGTATAATGATTTTAGCATGTGAACCTGCTTTTTACTGTTCAGTGGTTTTTTTAAATTGAATAACATACATCTAGCCCAAGACATTCTGCTCCAATGAAAGATGGCTCTCCAAGGTCTCAATTAGAGATATTTTATTTTAACTGGAGATCTTGGGGATTTATTCTGGGACCATCTTCACAAATTCTGGGACCTTCTTCTGTCCATTGAGCTATATCCATCCCCTGGAATGCAGAGGCCTTTCATTAATGATTAAACTCCTTTTCTGTCCTGGCCCCAACTCAGTGGAACACACCCTTGTTACACCAGGGCCCTGCAGGATCTAATGCACTTCTGCAGGGCCTGTAAGACCAGAGGCGCATGGCCTATAGGGACATGGGTACACAGCCCCGTGCCCCAATACACTGCAGGCCAGTTCAGTGCCGGCATGCAGGGAGGTGAGGAGCGGGGCTTGGTGGCAGGTGGCTGCAGCACCTGCCTGGGCCACCTGCCACTGCCGAGCTGCACCCCCAGCCTCCAAGCAGGCCAGCCTTTGCCCTCCCCAGGCCCTGCTGGCCTGCACAAAGGCTGGTGGTGGGGCTTGGTGGTGGGTGGTGGGTGGCCCCACCCCATGACTCCCCAGCCTTCATGCAGGCTGTCTTTTGCCCAGCCCAGGCCCTGCCGGTCTGTGGAGGGGCAAGGGGGCTGGGCTCGGTCTGCACAGAGACAAAGGGTGGGGCTCGGTGGTGGGCAGCCATGCCCCCTGAGCCACGCCCCTGAGCATGGGGGTGCAGGGGGCGCCCAGAGAAGGGGCTGCCTCCGGGCACCATTTCCCCCCAATATGCCTTTGTGTAAGACAGAGCTGTTCTACAAGGGATAGAGTTGTGGCTACTGTGGTTTTTAATCACTGATTCTCCCTCTTTTTCTACTTTTCTCTACTCTTTCAAACCCTTTTCTTTCCATACTGTAAACTGTATTTGAATTGCCATAGGATTAAGTTAGGTTTTAATGTATTCTAATTACTGAATGTTGTGATTTGCCCTGAGCCCACAAGTGGTAGGGCGGCATATAAAACCAACCAACCAAATAAACAAACAAATAAATTAACAAACTGTTAAGTGCCTTTCACTCATTCTACAGATTTGTTGTGCTGTCAGGATTGGCTGGGGGTTCCCCGGTATACACAGTTAGTCAACATTTCATGGCAACATATTACACAGCCCAATCCAAAGGAGGTGGATGAGCATATGGAGCTGGCATGGGGTCACACCAGCATGTTTACCCACCCTGCTGGTATAAGTGGCACTTACGCTGGCAGAGAGGGCAAACTGGAAGGTGGAGGGGAGAGCAACCCAGAAATGCCTGTCCCCCTGTGAGTTTCACTGGACAAAACCTGGCTGCTGGTGCAGCTCAGTAAGCTAGGGGCATTCCCAGGGCTGGGGTCAGCTTTAGTTGACGTTCACCAGCCTGAAAGGATGTGACCCCAGTGCTTCCTGCACCCCCAGATTTATGTCATCCAAAAGGGTGGCATAAGTCCATTTTATCCTATGAAGGGTTTAACAGACTGCACAGGAAATGTGAGTTTAATAAGCGCAGGTCTGTCTAAAGCAGAGTGTGTTTACATGCAGAGTGAGACATAAAACCCTAGCAACAGCGAGTCCATCTGATTGGATGTAATAACTCTGTACTGTGATCGGGTCATCAAGCTGGTTATCTCCCTGTGAAGAATTATTTGAAGGGCTTTTTAATTTTGGTGTTCCTGGAGTTATGAGCTTAACATATAATTTCTGAGGAGAGTAGTTGCAGTCATTGTGTGGAAAACTGGGTTGCCCTACTATGTGACAGCTGGTGTGCTGTGTATGAAAGCAAAGTAATACTCAGACTGATTGAACTGGTGGAGGGTTATTGAGGGGCCCGAGCTGATGTAGCCACATATATAACGAGGGAGGAATTCATCTTGCAGAGTAAGGGAAAAATAATTCCTCAGGCCAGTAGTCTGGAATATTTGAAGTTTTGCTTTTTTTTCTCCAGAGAAAGTGATTTATGTCTTATTTTAGGGTTTTCTAACACAGTGAGGCTTGTGAGGGTACTGTGTGAAGTGCCAGCTTGAGTTAGACTCTGAGTGTGTAATCCATTAACCAGAACCTCATAAGTAACTGTATGATGACAATTCCTGCAGTAGCAGCAGCAGAATGACAGAAGGAGTTTCCAGGCAGCCAGACAGGAACAGACACAGCCACAGTCATGGTACTGCTGAAATTATACTATACTTCCCAGTTCCTCAGGCAGTTTTTAGCCTGAACTGTAAATAGGTCACTTTTTTCAGCCTCAAAAAGTACTAAAAAAAAGAAAAGGAACGTAGGTAAGTGTGGGAAGAGGGGCAGTGTGTGTGTGTGCCCTGGGGGGGTGCCATGGGGGGCTGCAGAGGGGGGCACGGGGAAAGGGAGTGGCTGGTGAACAACACACCGCCACCTGTCCCCTTGGTGCTCCACCACTGGCCCACCCAACTCTGGCTGCCTTCCTGGTGGGGGGGACTTGGGTGGCCAAAATATGTCCCCATGTAATCAAAGCAAATGACATCTGGGGAGAATGCCCCCTCCTACTCTTCCTCATAATACAACCCTGCAAGTATTTTAAATAAGCCATTTTAAATCATACTTCCACCATCCACACTTTGAAAAACTAGCCAGCGTTAAAGTATATACAGCTAGGGGGTGATGATCACAAGGGGACAATTGCAGGAAGGACTTGATGGGCATAAGAGAGATTGAGCCTCCACCTGCTGATTCTTCCCTTTAAGAGCCCTTCACCTTTTCTACAATGCTTGCTTGGTAAGTATGGTTTTGTGGAATGCACAGTTCAGATTCTGTATAATTACATTGTTATGTAATTACATTCTATTATAAATATAAATATCAACATCTGAATGTTGTTATGAAAAGAACACCCAGCAAAATCCCTTTTGTATTTGTGTATATATTTGTGAAACATAAACCAGGTTTGACAAAGACATAAAACCCAGCAATAGATAGAGAACCGAAAAGAGATGTTGAGATTACCCTAAGATCTGGACCACATAAATTAAATTAGGTTAAAGTTCACAGAGCATGGTTGTTTTCTGGCTGTTTACATTCAAATATTCCATATGTTACTATTCTTTTTTTAGCACTTGAATGAATTTTTCTTCTAAATAGAAATTAGTGTGGCTACTGGATTGTTCCTCTTCCCTCTGAATACTCTCTGAATTTACAACACACCATGATTATTTTTGAGCTTATTTCCTTTTGTTGAACCAGAATCCCTATCTAGCCCTGCTCAGTTATGATTAGAAAGACTGGTATAGAAAAAGGATACCAAAGAATCAGGCTTTAAACAGAAGAATAATTTTTACTGTGAAGAATTGACATCTCTCACAGGGTGGTCTCTCTCTAAGAAAGAGCCACACACAACCAGACAAAGACCTTCATATTTTATAGATACAAAGAATACATGCGTCATATTTCATAATCACACCCATATAGATACATACCTTATATAACATATTTCTCCCACATATGCTTTCTTCCTTAACGTCAAATTGGCTTGTCTGATCTTGTTACATAAAAGCTGGAAAGTTCTGTCCTTCTCTGCCTTAGGCTCCATGTCCTTTCCCATAGGTCAAGGGTCAATAAAACTGAATTCTGTATTTGGTTTCAATCAAGATAAGCAGTTCCCAACATTCCTAAGGGTGGGGTTTTCCCATGGAGAAATATATCTTCAGGATGTAAAGATTTCACATACATCTTATTCACTTTAAAAGGTTAAAAAATGATTCTGACAATTATAATATGTGATTCTAGTAGAACACACACACAGAGAGAGAGACATGTATGTATACATGTATACATACTTTTCATATATTTCACTATCATTTCAGTGTTCATTAAAATATAGAAAAACATATTTTCAAATATCTGATTAGATTCATCTCTATTCTAACCTTTGATCTCTTCATTTCTGTGTTTATTCACATAGCCCATCTTATCTAGCTGTTTATGCCTTAAAGGTTATAAGATGTGCTGTCTCTCTCATGTCTCGGAACCTGTATCACGATGTTATAAATTCCTTAGTGATAAAATCTTTCTTTCATTTACAGCAGACCAGCTGGTCTAAAGAGAGCTGAAGAACCATCTTAATTTTAAATAATGGTTCTTTATCAAATATAATTTTCAGGGCTAATCCCCTGTCCCACACTTTCATACTCTTCTTTCTGAGAGTTCATAAAGTTTGCTCTCTAAAATTTTGACAAATAAAATACATGTTCCATGTTTAACCTATGTGTTTAAAAGTCTAACTTGGATGGTGTCAGGTTATCAACTCATTTCCCCTTCCCTGGTTTTTAGGGATTTTGAGCATTCCTTTAACCATTTTACTTGACTAGAGGACAAAGATTCATACTCCTAGTTATCAACAGTTTATTGCCAGATTGTAAAATAGATGATATATGAAATGTTTTGATTGCAAATTAATTATAATTAATTTTCTAGAGTTATCTTTGCTTGAAAGAAATTCACTTAAGAAGCTTATTGGAATCTTACTTGAAAATTATAGCAGCTTCCATAAATGATACTAAAGTAATTCAGAGAGACAGAGAAAGAAAATACAAGATATACTTCAGTACTATTTGTGTATTAGAAATGAAATAGTACAATTTTCAAGTTGTGTAATTGTCACTTGAATATTGCATTATGTATGCTGAAATTTAATTTTCAAAACCATTATTAACATTTCCTATTAACATTTAATGGAAAATAGTGTTATCTAAATTGACATATTTTCTCTGAGTCTGTTATAAGTCATATTTTCCCCTGAAGAAGATACCTCTTTATTAAAGTGAACCTGATAAGCAAAAAGTGTTGATAAGGCCTTGGTCTTTTGCATTTTTTTAATGTTATTGTGCCATACAGGTTCCAGAAAAGCATAGGATAATTGATATAATAGAATTGTGGTACACTTAAGCAAAGAATGTGAAATAACTATAATCTATAATTACATATATTTTTCTTTTGTCCTGTTGTCTGTAAATACATGTACATAGACTGCAAAGAATGTTAAAATGGAAGATTCTTGTCCAAGGACCAGAATTGTTAAATAAACTAAGGTAAACATAGCTTCAGATCTTTGGAGCATTCTATGCTGAAAGTTTTTATTTTCTTGTTTGGGTTGAAGCAAGTTAATGATTTCAGTGCGCAGAAATCTTTTGTACAACCTACTGAATTGTACAAATGTTGTTTTGATCTTATTTGCTGCCATCGTTTCTCCATTTTTGCTTCAGCATTAGTTTTGCTGACACCTATGCGGTAAAATTATGATGCTATGTAGACAATCAGATTTGGCTGTGTGGTGGTGACCTCACAAAGGGTAAATAAAGCCAGTTGAGAATGACAGCAAAGCTTTCTAGTGAAAATAGAATGAGTGATCCAAGATATTAGGAGATCATGTAATAGGTATGATGATGTTAGTGTAACCCATGCCATTTTAGTATTTTTGTTTTGTTTTGTTTGGATCTTCGGGCCTAGGGGAAAAAAGCTCACTGAGCATGTGCAGCTGGTAAGCCTGCTTACTTATTACCAACTGCAAGAGCCCCACCCTCCTCAGTTGATCTGGCCTGCAGTAGGAGAAGGAAGGCCTACAGCTCAATTGAGGGGATTGCTTATTTTTTTTACAGGTATGTGTTGGGCCCAATAAGAAAGAAAAATATATTAGAATTTCCTCAATATAATGGAAATATTAGATTGTTAGCTATGTAACCCTCCTGAGTTGATCTGGCCTGCAGTAGGAGAAGGAAGGCCTACAGCTCAATTGAGGGAATTACTTATTTTTTTATAGGCCCAAATTGAGGAAAGACCTGCAGCAGCTACATCAGCTGCAGAAGGCCAGATGAGAGAAAGAAACCCTGATTTATTAAGTTTGGTCTTTCTTGCTATTCTTTAATTATTGGGCATTGTTAGTGGGGGTAACTGTTCTGAGTGCTTTTTCTTATTTTGTACAATTGAGTTGTGCTGTATATATATATACTCACTATTTGTTCACTATTATTTATCCTTAAATGATATAAAGTTGTGTTAAGATTAAAGGTTTGTTAATTTGTTCAAGCAATTTCATATTTGTTTGTTAAGCCACAAGGTGCTGTCATATATTATTTCCTAGGACTCCAATGCAGATTGATGTGGCCAGGAATAAGTAGGTTACATTAGGATGCTATGCAATTACCTTGGTGTATGTGATGATATCACACAGAGAAGTAAAGACAATCTAGAGTGAAATCTGGAGTAAAGGTGTACATCATTTTTTTCAGTATTTTTCAGGTGCAGGTTTAGACAAAGCTGAGCCAAGCCCAGAATTTTGCTCTCTGTTGCCTGCCACCTGTCACGTGCAAGCCCATATGGACTTCAGAGGAAGCATTCAGTAGATAAGTGAGGGGGAGAGGGAGAGTAGTTCCCCTCATTTTTTAAAAAAGGCAGCAGGGCTAAAATGGCCCCCAAATGCCAGAAAAATTCAGTATTATTCAGGGTCTGCTTTTCAGCTCCCTTAAATTACCATATATATATTTTCAGCTGAAAATAAACCCCCAAAAGCTGCAACAACTTTTTGGGGTTTTATTTTTAGTTTAGCTTTATCCAGATGCACACCCCTAATATGGAGTGCTTTTTGATTTAGTAAGCCCATTTTGTGCTTTTGTACAGCAATCTTGTAAAGATACTAAGAATGTGTTTCTTTTAATGTTGCAGGAAAATTTATGTACCAAGCTCTCACTTTCAGCTAAGCTTTACTTTTGAATTTGATAATGGAACTATTTAGTGAGCAGAGGCAAGGTTTTAGGACAAAGTTGCTTTCTGAAGCACAATAACTCCTTGTGTTGCATGTTTCCAAACAGAAGGGATGTTCCTTTATGACAAGTGGAATATTTGTTTTCCCACCAAGACTGACACAGAGTTCCAAAGGTCAAGCACTGTCTGATACCCTATTTGCCAGCTTAAGTCTCGCTTTCTCACAGGGGATGAGTTTCTATGAGAACTAACCCAGCAACCTGTCCATCAACTGGGCATTTTTCTTACATGGCTTTTGTGCAGAAGCTGAAATTGTTAGAAGATGATAATTAAATAGGAGCTAGAATTTTATCCATTCTGTGTGGGCAAATGGGCCAGAGGCAAATAATGGAAGGACAGATATTCCAAAGCAATCATTCTTAACCTTAATAATTCAACATTTCATTTCCTTCCTTCATTTCTTCTTTGCATGCCTAGATTGAGTGTAACAAATAAATAAATCACTATTTGCTCTCTTCTCCCCTTCTGTGCAAAAACTAACCATCCAGTATGCCCCCAAATCATAATGTAACACACAGTGAAACTAGGTAGGAGTGTTTTAAATGAACAGTGTGGGAGTATAACAGCATCAGGATCATAGATATAATGTTCTTGATATCACTACATGTTGTTCAAACATTGCAGTAGTGAGTGCAGAAAGATAATTTTCCCTCCACTTGTCCATACTGGAGTTAGCACTGGCCCTGGTTAAACACTTTGTTCATAATTCACCCAGGGACTTTCTCTTTATCCATGGCAAATGCTAAGATAATGCAGTGTGGCATTCAGGCAAGACTCAAATTGTTGAAGCATAAAATCGGTTATTTGCAACCAGCTTACATTTGATTGAAGGAAGAGCTTCCAGTCACACAGCAGAGGGACTAACTTGTCACTCATCAAAGCAATTTACCAGTTCCAGAAGGAGCTGCAATTTTATTAGAGTCTGGGACTGTTGCCATTTAAATAGAGACAGCAAACAGTATGGTGGAAATCTTCAAAAGACTATGGCTCAGGCAAAGATCTCCTTCCAGAGAACAATGGTTTGTTTAAAAACAAATTTAGTTAAAATGTTTGATGTAAAGCAAGACAGGGGGAAAGTCACTTGGTGACCTGAGGACAAGATTTTGATGATTCGATTGATTTATATTGTGTGATGGTTGTACATTTCCCTGTGGTTAATATTAAGTTGGCATTTTTCCTCTTGCTATCTGAAGGGTCCTTCATTCATGAAAAGTGAAATTACAGTGCTTTTAACAAAATTGATTCTTTTTTATAACCACAAATCTTTCCTCCTCAATGAAATGGTATGTCATCGACCCATCTTCCTAATACCCTTTCTACCCATACTAGCTGGAGTGCACTAATTGCTTTTCCTCATAGGCTGGCTGAGGTACTTGCCTGTGAAGTATGAGTTAAAGTTCAAATTATGCAGCCTTTGTTCTAGGTCTACATGCTTTAAATATCTTAGAAAACAGGCCAAGGAATAAATGAAGTACACTAAAAATTATTTCATCTTGATTGGAGGAAGGAGTCACTCTACTTCTACATACAATGTTTTCCCCTTACAAAAAAATGGAGGCTGTATTTAAAGCAGCAAGTATTTGTGAACCTTTCAGAAGCTTGGATTAGAGCACCCTGGCCTCCTTTTCTCATTTTTTCTCTCTCTAGATGAGCTTCGGTTTTGCCAATGCCCTTTAATGTGGTTCTCAGTATAACAAAGCACACAGCAGCAAAATCCCACCAGCATGCAATGTGATTTAACACTGTTTGATGTTCACAGAGCTTTATAGCCTGTGGGTTAAGATACTAAATGTTAAAAAGTAGAACTGTCATGGACATAAGAATTAACTGTCATGTTAAAGGTCAGTCTTATGTGTGTTTTCCCTTACACTCTTTTTCCTTGGGAAATATATATTCATTACTGTTGGCAGAATGAAACAAATAATAAAACCCATACCACTAGAAAATGTAGTGTGCTGGGAAGGATGGTGGAATTTCCTGTGCATGAAACCCACAAATAATTAATTGTGGCAAGCTGAGGTGACTTTGTCTCCTTCAATTCACTCATTAGATTAGCCAGTCTACTTTATTTCAATACTGGAAAATACAGTGTTAGGGCAATACCAAAGAATTAGCTAAGATGCTGAGAACTATCTAATCTTCCCTGGATTTTACATTCAAAACTGGTGTTTTGCCACTAAATTGAGGTTCCTTTTAAACTATTCCATGGGAATAGTTACCATGCCCCATTTACGTATGTATTTACCACAATCTTTGGTACCCCTGAGGTCCATGAAGTAGCTTTAATATCAAGAAGAGTAAAAAAAGTAGCAAATTTACTTTGAAGTATGTGCCTTTGCAGAAAGTGGGGACTTCCCTAGGATTGTACTGAAAAAGTAGCAAACTTGATTTAATTTCTTCATTTATCGCTCTCTCTCTCTCTCTCTCTCTCTCTCACACACACACACACACACACACACACACACACACACACACACACACGCCTTTATTGGCATATAAAACAGGACAAAATTTATAAACCTTTCATAGATTGGATTAAACTAGCAATTTAACAAAATGTTTAACTGTTTCCTAAATGGCAAGACCTGGCATAAATGTTTCCCAGCAATTTCCCAAATAGTCCAGTGAAACAAACTTGTTGAGCTCTATATGGAAGAACTTCCACCAAAGGGCTACTGCCATTGTAATCTCAGCTTGTGGGTTCTGTGGGGCAGAACCTGGAATGAGTTTGCAACAACAATTTTTAAAAAACAAAATGGTTTACTTTCTTAACACATAACATATAACATCAACATTTAACATCACATTTCAAGGTCCTGTTCAGGTTGCAATTTCAAGTCCTTATATTTACAGTCTACTGATACTGCCAAGTCCAATTCTTCTTTGCAAGTGGGTTGGCCCCTGAAGACTCCAAGGGGTTGATGAACAGGCTTCAACATGATGAAGGTTTCCAGGAGAACTCTCACCCATTACAACCACAAAAAGAAACCCTGAAACAATAAACTCCAACATTTACAACATAGCAAAAATAAACAACTACCTTCCCAGGAGTTCCCAACAATATTGCAGTTTACCTTAACAAGGTGTTAAGGGCTTATAGAAATCAAGGTCCGAGTCTGGTAGCCTTGTCTCCTCCAACTACATGAGGTCTGCTGCCTCCTGCTGCTCTGAGTCACCACCCCTTACTGGGTCAACCCATTCTGAGCCTGGGGGTTACACCATCACAAAAGTTTATTTCTAGTCTATGCTAGTCTCATTTTAAATAGCAGCATGATCCAACATTTATTGAGAGCTGCTTTATATCAGGTATTTGGGAACTCTGGCTTATCTTATCATTCATTATGTATAACTGCTAATTCTGTTTGATTTATGGCAGGGTTCATACCTCCCCAAACATTCCCTTTTCCGTATCCACTAACAATGTATATTTGAAGGATTCACAGTGGAATTCATACCAAGCCTCTTAGCCTTGACTCCCCTTCCCCCAGTAATCTTCCACATAAAAAGAAGCCCCAGGATGATTATCTTCACATATCTATCTGAAAAAAGTGAGATGTGACTCTTAAAAGTTCATACTGAAATAAATGTCATTCACCTTTAAGGGATTTTTTGCTTTATTTTGCTTGGCAGATTAACAGTTTCCACTTTGCAATAATATTTGTGTTTTATTTCTCAATCTATTGATAGCTAGTTGTGTCTCTTTCTCTAACACTTTAGCTAGAGTAAATTCTTTGCAGATAATTTTAATTCTATTTTTGAAATACTTTTCTTATATGGCTGATTTTTTTTAAAAAAAGTTTTGAAGGAAATTCATGTGAGCAAGAAAAGAGTGAATCCCCATTCATATACATGTTTAAAGGGAAAATTGTAATTTATAAATGTGTGCACCTTTCAGAACAGATACCAGTTTACATAGATTTTTATTCTTGGGTATTGCTCTACCCAAGTACAAAATGTGTCATCAGGAACAGCCACTATTGGCTGACACATCATTCCTTAGGACATGAGTAACCCACACTGAAGTCCTTTTTGCTTTGTGGAGGAACAACCAATCCTATTTAGCCTGCAGCTAATCTTGTGAATCTGCTGCAAGCAATTAAAGTCTATTTAATATTCAACCTCCGTACCTCCTATTTCACTATGATCCCTGTGCTATGCTCTCCCTATGTCATTGAGTGAAAATGTCTATTACTGTACCATCCAAAGTCAGTTAATCCATCTATCAGTCAACTAATTAATGCTTCTCTCTGCACAATTTCTGATACTTTGGACAGCCCTGTGATGAATAAGACAGGTTAAAAGCAGGTTTATGAAATGCTTCATTTACAACCTTACCTGAGTAAAGCCCCCATTTATCCCAGTCACAATCAATAATTTCTGCCACACATAGGCTCTTTCCGCACAGCAAATATATAGCGTTCACATGCATCCGTGCAGGCAGTGATTGGGGCCCACAGAAACAATGCGGGTTGCTGTCATGTCTTCGCATGGAAGTGTGTCTATTTTTTTATCTACCTCCCACCGATTCGTAGCTACGCAGGCATGCACAAATGAACCCGCACAGCCATGCTGACATCTCACGATACCACAATACAACAATTTGTACCTGCGTGGTTATGCAGATGTAAGCTGGGAAATTAAAAAAAGGAAAGCTGGATAAAGGATCTCCTGCCTAGCCATTTGCTCACAACATCGGAAGTCATCTTTTTATAGCATATGAGTTTTACACAAAAGTGGACAGAAGTAAACAGAAGGCAGTGTTCTCAATTAAACATCCATAAAGTGAAGTCAAAGATGTCACCTCCGAATTGATGTAGCAAAATAGGATAATGATGTAGGAGTCAGAAAGTAACACAGAAATGATTTTGTAGCTGGTTAAGGTGGGATCTTTGACTACACTTTATAGATGTTTCATTGAGAACATTGCCTTGTATTTACTTCTGTCTACTTTTGTGTCAAACCTATATGCTATTAAAAGATGACTTCTGCTGTTTAAGAAAAAAATAGTAGTTACATTATTATCAGTAAAGTTTTTCTTAAATTGATTCTCTTAACAGAATTACACAGTTATTGCCCTATTGGGTAAGGTACGTCCTGGGGGCAAATTCTTATTACCGTATACTTAGCCTCAAGCACTCTTCCCCTTTTCATTGCAGTTGAGACTTGCTCACTCTGTGGAACTATGACGACAACTAATATGTTAACTTTTAATGAAGCTGAGAAAGATAGTATTATGAGAAGTGTTGGCAGCAGAGACTCCACTTTTACTAGCAGTAGAAATTATGAATGGTCTATTTTGGTTAATAATACAAAGAAGAAAATTAAAATCAAATTGCATTCACAAACCGTCACTGATTATTTAAAGACCTCAACATTCCTGGAGGGTTTAGAATTCACAAAGCTCCAGCGATTTTTATGGATGATGAAGAATTTTCCAAAAAGAGGATAACCATTTTGAATAAGTGCTCACATTACTTAATGTTACTCATCATTCAAAAATCCATGGAAGTTGTTAATAAATTTGAGGCATTGCCTGGAGTTGGCAACTACTCTAAGGTGACTTAATCAAGTCATATTTTTCAGCTTTCTTATAACACCTGTGTTTAATTACATGTTAATTATATCAGTCCTATCTGTGTTATTCTCTGCCTCCTACTCCATTATCCGATGTGAAGATTGTGAGCGCTTGTGTTACAAGAGTGGGGTATGTGCACTGTATTTCTGTTTCAAAAAAATCTTATTATAAACTGTTTATTTTATACTAAAAGAACTTTGATTGTAATTTTGCAGAGCTTAAAAGAGGTCTTAAAAATTGACCGTACAGAAAGGAATAATTTTTCTTCTGTTATTTAGTAAGCAAGAATACACCTATTGTCAATAATAATTTCTAAGTAAATGATGTACACTCATTACCTCTACTGCATTACATTATGTTATAGTTGCGGGTAGATGTGTGGCCCTTTCCGCTCGGTTATATTTTCCCCAATAAGACTCAATCACATTTTTAAGTGGATAAGAAAACAGGCCATAGCCAAAGAACTTTATTAACAGAAAGCATAGGAAACAGATGGCACAGCTTAGGGGGTGATCCAAGCCTCTGAGCAGCACTAGTGCTGACCCCAAGGGTGAACAGAATTCCTCAGCCCAGCTGCTGGAGGAATAAACCAAGCGAAAGATTGGAGTGAGACAAAGTCCAGACCGATGAAGTGCAAATGACTGGAGGCCCCCTCCAACTTACTCTAGGGGTGCAAGCTTCTAAGCCCCCCGCGGGGCGTCCCTACCTTGAGCTTGCTCCACCCCCACCTCTTAAGGAGGTGTACAACACAAGGAAGCACCCCTAGCTCCCCTTTCCAGCGGATCATTCCCCATGCGCAACCCGCCACAGAGCAAGGACGGAAGGGAAACCCTTCCCCTGCTCCCGCCATCACCTCCTAAGCTTTCAGCCAATCACACAAGGCTGTTCTAAGGCTATGCAGCCACAAGTCCACACCCTTTGGTGACAAATGCACCCCATCCTGCCTGTACAGATCCACTGCTTTACTAGAAGTGCCCCAATGTGGAACTCCCCGTCCCCCAAAACCGCGAACAAAACGCAACGCAGTCCGGCAAATCCTTGCTCTGGCTCCATTCACCCGACGTGGATCCACCACTCCATTCCAAATGCGTCTCTGCAACAGATGCGAACAGAAAATCATCGTGTCAGGCAACAGACGGTGAATGGAGTCCAAGTCCAATAACATAGCTTGCAGCAGCTCCACACTCTTCATTGCAGGGATGTCGTTCTCTCCCAGCTGGATCACCAGCGCGTGAGGAGGGCCAAAGGTCTCCAGCTTGATCTGTAGGATGGGTAGAAGGTCATGCCAACGCATGCCTCTTTTCCCATGCCAATATAGCCTTAGCCGTTGATTCAGGCCCAAGCTTCGACCCCAACTGGAAGCTGCTGCATGCCTGCCGGCCCAAAAAATGATGCTGTGGCCCATGAGCCAAACCACTCTCCGAGAACCTGGAGGAACTAACAACAAACAAAATTACCAACTGGAAAACTTGCCTTTTTACTGCTGGGGGAATGGCCTGATATAGGTTCTGTAGGCCTTAGAACGCCATCTTCCCACATCCATTACCCTACTGACTGGGGCCCCTAGGCCAGATACAGTGGAAGCCGCCCCAATCCTAAATGAGTGCAGGCCATAGGACACTGCCGGGAGATGTAGGGCTGAGAGGCAAAGCCATAAAACCGCCGCCAGTTGGTAACGTGAGAGGCAAGAGCCATCTGCGTGTAAAAATAAGGGGCCCTGCCTACGTGGGTGAATGCTCATATAGGCAGCCATGTCCTTAACTGGACAAGGACCAGGGGTTGAGGAGGCCTGCATAGAAATGCAGGTGCCCCTCGCTAGCTGATCTGTTTTGGAATGATGTAACCTGACAAACAGAGTACAGCCAGAAACCTGGACATCGCCTAAATGTAGAGGCCTGTTGCTGAAGTCATCCCGCGAAGGCGAGACAATCTCCCCGCTGCAGAAGGCCCCGAAAAATGCCAAGCTAAAGGCCGCCCTAAAAAGGCTAGTCTCGAAAGGAGATGAACAAATGTGAGGGAGGGTTTCAAAGATGCAGGCAAGCAATATATATATATTGTTTTGCTGAGAACCCATCTGCAAGAAGCTGTGTGGGGAAAGGTGCATGTGTTTCTTGATTCAACCATATACCACAAGGCCGCCAATCATGGGAGCCACCAGCCTTCTTGGAGCGTCAGCTTGGGCTCTCTGTCGCCCCCAGCCTCCTTGCAGCGTCAGCTGTGGCTCTTTGTTGATGCCAGGCCACTGTCTGCGGCAAGGCCGAGACCGTCCCCTTGCCCTACCTGGATAAAAGGAGCCATCCAAGAGCCTCCGTGTCTTGGCTCCGAATGGGGCCTGACCACGAGGCAGGGCCTTTTATAGGCCCCTGGCCCGGCCCCCATTCCATTGATGAGCTCTCGCATAATACGAGAGCCTGTCCGTGACTTCGACGGGCTGCCCTGCCCTTCCTAGGGCAAGCCAGCCTTGCCGGATCCTCTGCGCATGCGCCCGAACCGGCACGCATGCGCAGAGCAGCGTCTGTGGCTGGCCACCCTCACCCGACCCGGTGAACGGCCTCGCTGCCAGACCCCGCCTCCCGCAATGGCGTCCGCAGTAAGGTGCAGCCGCGCTTTTGTCAAACTTGGAGAAGAACATTTGAAATATAACATCAGTCCAGAAGTGGCATGTTTGACTACACTTTATGGATGTGAACATTGCCTTTTGTTTACTTCTGTCTACTTTTGTGTAAAACTGATATGCTATAACAAGATTACTTCTGATGTTAAAGAAAAAATAGTTGCTACATTATTATCAGTAATGATTTTCTTAAATTGATTCTCTTAATAAAGGCACACAGTTATTTCCCTGTTGGGTAAGGTACATCCTGGGTGCGAATTCTTATTTTACTTAGACGTAAACGTTCTGCCAGGTCTATGGTTGAGGCAGTGACAGTTTGGTCTATTCTGCCTTCCCTACCTTTATTTATTCAAATCCTTATTTGTCTTATTTGTCTTATTTTTGTATTAACTGCATCTGATTTTTGGTTTTGATTCTTCTTGTTCCTCCTTCCTTGGTTGGTCACCTGGATGGTGAAATGAAATTGGAGCACCAATAAGTATTTTAATTGTTATAGTTTTAATTGTATATAGATTTATTGATTGTTTTAAATTCCCTAAGCAGTTGGCCAACCTGAGACCTACCTTAGTTGGGAAAAGGCAGGATACAAATAAATAAATATATTTTTTTTTAAATTGTGAGAAGATGCTAGATTAGATTGGTATGCACAAGCAGAGTTGTCTTGTTTTTATCTGATCAATCCATGAGGTTACCCTGTAAAATAAAATGTAGCTCCCCCCCCCACATCTGTCCCTGTTTAACATACATATTAGGAACTGAAGGAACAGGTGCTACTTGTGAATCAGGAAATGAAATGATATGCTTGTTGGGTCTGCAGAAAATTTTATCTTGGGCCCTTTCCGCATGGGCCGTATACAGTGCCCTAGGGACGGCAAAAACCCTTGGGAGCTGTTCACATGGCAGGCACAGCTGCTTCGCAGCCACACCGCCCTCGCTCCTCCCCAGTGGCACGAAGCCGCCATTTCCCCACCTCACTCCCCGAGTGAGGTTTTTGGAAAACAGCGACTTCCAGGTTGGAAGGTGCCATCCCTCCCCCCTTTCCCGATCGACTTACCTTCCCTGCGACCGTACGGTGCATTGCCGAGGCCTGGGGACATGCCCCCCCTGCCCTGCGACTCCGGAGCGGTCACGCAGGGCAGGGGGCGTGTCCCCTGGCTTCGGCGACATGCTGGATGGTTGCAGGGAAAATACGTCGATCAGGCGACGGCGCTCTGCAGCACCATCTTCCCTGTTGTTCCCGGGACCGTTCGTGTGAACAGTCCTGGGGGGGTTGGGTTGGTGTCATGTACGCCGACCCAACCCCCAGCGTGGCTGTGCGGAAGCGGCCTTGGAGAGTTGTTGGGTACTAAAGAGGGAGAAAACTAGTGAATAGGTCTGCTAATTGTTTTAAAATAAAGCTTGTACTGAGGAAAATATAACAAGTGATTGTTCTGATTGGCTGTTGCTTTTGAGTGGCAGCTTGAATGAATGTCAGGCGGGTAGATGAGGCAGCTGGGCAAGAAAAATAAACTGGTCCTGCTCCTCATTGGTTTTTTGCACTGTACAGGCACAAGCAAGGTCACACAGGGATTTTTTTAAACAATGTCCAAACTGGCGATTTTTAAAAATCCCGTACTGAGATAAATATTGCGGGGTGGCACCAGGGCAGACTTTGTGCAACTTCGGGAATCATGCAGAATTCTTGGCTGCACAGGGATATTTTCCGTACTCAGCCCGGGATATTTTGACTGTGCAAAAACAGCCATGTTTTGCCATTGCCTTTATCTGCAAAATCTTTCTTGGTAGTCTCCCACCCAAGCACCAAAATTGTTCAGTTTCTGAGCTCTGGCAAGATAGGACTGTAGTATACCATTCTACATCCCATAAAAATGTGCATAGCTTGTTAAAAATTTTGAGAATTCATGAGAAAGTATACAGAATGGTATAATGGGCACCAGAATTTTTGTGTCAGAATATGGGACTGAAAAAGCTATATACACATTTTTTTTAATTCATCGAAAAAAATAGTTACAAAAGAGGTGAGGGGAAGGATGTATTTCCAATACCTGTTAATGCAGGTCAATACACACAACTAAATTTCTTTTACTCACAAATATTTGATTCAACACAACATAATAAAAGAATCTAATAAAGGAGTGTCCATTTGGCAAAGCCAAACCAAAAAATTAAATTTATTTAAAAATAAATCTTCAGATTTTGAAAGCTCTCTTAACTGATCCTTCTTTGGCAGTTTTTAAACAGAGGCTGGATGAACATATGTTGGGAGTACTTTGACTGTGTGTTCTTGCATGGCAAGGGGTTGGACTTGATGGCCTTTGTGGTCTCTTTCAACTGGTGGTGGGATTCAGCAGGTTCGCACTACTTCAGCAGAACCGGTTCTTAAAATGGTGCTTGTAAACAACCAGTTGTTAAATTATTTGAATCCTACCACCAGAACTGGTTGTTAAATTATTTGAACCCCACCACTGCTTCCAACTCTATGATTCTATTCTATGATCCTCCTTTTAAAAATGAAACAAATAATTAAAAACACTAATAATATTCTAGCTAACTAATCTTATTGGGAAAATCATGTTAACTTTAATAAAATCCCTGTGACTGACTAAACCGGTTTTTCCCTAATATATCTATTTGCCTTAAGTCCTAAGATTTTACCCTAATACCAGCTTCTATAAATTCAATATCAGCTGAATACTGCCTTGCACCAGATGTAGTTATGGCCAGCAATCACCCATGTAGCCTGTTGGGATCAGAGATGCAAAATGTGCTGCTATTTTAAAACTAGAGTCATCTTTGTAAGTGGAGATGACAAAATCTAAAGCTCCTGTGAACTCACCTTTGACTGCTACATCTGTAACATAAACAATTTTAATATTCTAATCACTAACTCAACAGTGAGGATGGTTAATTTATAATGCAATTAGCACATTTCTAGAACACATTTGCAATAATTGGAGGAACTGAGGGATACAGTATCTGAGAATGAAAACCAATAATTTCTACAAGTCTGTTATATTCATAAATTTGAACGAATACTCTAGCTGAATAACAGTATACTTGTATTTAATTTTAAAGCATTATTCAATGTGGTAGGATGTAGCATTTTTCATTTCAGTGACTGGATCTGAATATAGGCTTTTCTGAATCTAGGCTTTTCTCTTTTTTGTTAATTCAAGATAGTCTGCCTTTGCTATTTCTCAAGAGCTGAAATGTTTAGTATGGAAAGAAATATTAGGACCAACAAATGTATTAGGAGTTTACCAACAAGTAATTTGCTAGTGCTTTACATTCCATACAAGTATCATTGAAATGAATGTAAGTTTCACTGTTGTAGTGGCCCTTTCTACACAAGTCACTGAAAATGTTTGCAAAACATACAAAATATTTTCAGTTTCCCTCCAGTTTGTTTGCACTCACTCCCCTGAAATGATTCCTGGCCACCATTTTGTGATTTTTCTTGTTTTTTAAGAAAAATATTTGTGGAGTCTATGCTTTAGCACTTCAATGCTTTGTGCTTCAATTTGCCATAGCTTGTGCAATCGATGCTTTGCAGATTTCACTCCAACTATTTTTTAAAAAACCCAGATTAAAATAAACAGGCAATATGGAAAGGAGGAAACTAAGAAAAGGGTGCCAAGGAGGAAATCCAGGGACTGAAGAGAGGCATGGGAAACATATCAAAGAGATCGAACAGCAAGTCAAAACATTTTGAAAACCTTTCAGCAAATGAATCGATATTCTTGAGGATGTATTCAAAGAATTTTCAGGCTGGATATAAGTGGTTTTGGGGTAAAAACTATATGGAACTCCTCAGAGGAAATGTTTTATTTCCTGCCTCAACGTTTTAAAGTGTTTGTGTGGAAAGGACCAGTGATTGGTAAGGGTATGATGAACAGACTATCTCTTTTCTACTGTAGAAATTAATCTGAGATCCCAAGTGCAATGTAGCTTTAATTTGTAGGCTGTGTCCCCTGGCCTCCACAAAGCAACGGAAGGCAGCAGGAAGTAGGAGGTATTTGGGAGTGACACAGCCTGTGCGAAGGCTGCGCCACTGGCTGCAGAGCCAACCGAGCTGTTCATGTGAACAGCCCGGGGTGGGGATGCATCGGCATTAACTATGCTGGTATATCCCCTGCTCAGCTGGCCATGCGGAAACGGCCTTCGTGATTATTTTTTTCATAAAAACTAAGCAGAAGAATGAAAAAGTTGAACCTTCTCCCCTTCCTTCACTCTCCAGACATTTCTGATTTAGAAGTTACCCACTCACCAACCTCTGATGTATTCAGCCCTGGTAGAGGAACAAGCCATTTTAGCCATTTTAGCAAGAAATGAAATCAAACTAGTTGTGATGACAGGACTGTGAATTTACACAACTTTGCCTGTTTATCTCTAAATAAAGCAAAGCATGTCGACAAAAATGGAGCATGCAGGTGAGGGCAGATAAAACCTGCTCCTTTTGTCTTCACTACTTCAGTATTTTTCCCCTCTCCAGTTAAGCAGACTGGAAGGAAAACGTTTAGAGCATGAGAGCAACATTAGGTAAGATGTGAGGAAAGCAGAGTATACTTCCCCTTGCCCATGATATTTTCATTTTAAAACAGCTCCCCCACTCTTACAGTGCAGAGAAGGGCAATGAGGATGATTGAGGGATTGGAGCACCTTCCTTATGAGGAGGCTGCAGCGTTTGGGACTCTTTAGTTTAGGGAGAAGACATCTGAGGAGGGATATAATTGAAGTCTGAAAAATTATCCATTAGATAGAAAATGTTGACAGAGAGAATTTTTTCTCTCCTTCTCACAATACTAAAACCAGGGGGCATACATTGAAAATGCTGGGGGGAAGAATTAGGGCTAATAAAAGGAATCAGAATAGAGGATCCAGTAGATAAACATCGTAATTGGAAGTTTGATCATTTCTCTTCGTGTAGTACCAAACAATGTGTTTATATGTTGGAGTGCCCATGCCACATGGCATACGTGGGCATGACCACACGCTCCTTACATGTCAGGCTCTCTGAGCATATCAGCTCGATCAAGACTCAGTGAGTTGAGGCCCCTTTAACAGAACATTTCATTATACATGATCACTTTTCCAGAGATTTCAAATTTATTGTATCATATGTTTTAAACCCCAGACAATAAGAAACAGTGAATATCAGACGGATTCTTTTGCAGCAAGAATCATGCTGGATATTTAGGTTGGACAGTTGGAGAAAAGGTCTAAACAGGGATATAGATTTTAGTTGTTATCTTTAATGGTTCACAAGTGAGGTGATTATCCCCAGGTGTGATCTATTCACATTAGAGACTATTACTCTGACTCACACTTCATGCATGCTAAGGCTACCAAGAAAAACAGAAGTTCTCTGTGAACCATGTTCATATATATTGGGTAAGAACAGCTTCTTTGTAGAATAATTGGAATACAATATAAATCCCTTGGTGTTTTAACATATTTATGTATATATTTATTGTAATTGTATTTATAATATTTATTATAGAAGTAATTTGATCACATGTACTTACAGTATGTTGTATATATCACAGGTAATATTGTATAATATTCCAAGAATTATAGAATGACATCTATTGGAAACATAAATTTGTATAAGCACTGAAGAAGATTTGCAGCTTGAAAACGCATCCTCAGTGCGCAGGCGTTCTGCTGCTGATACAGCTACGTGCTACTTGCTTGCTGCTGATAGTTACATGTGAATATTACAGCTATGTGCTTCTGATACTATATTGGAGTGCAGATTGCATCTTTCTTACCTGTGATTTACTTATTGTGTGGTGTAGTCCTGAAGAATTATTTGTATACATGATTTGAAGCAATAGTGGAATCATCGCGTCTTTGGACTATATTTATCCGCATAAAATCTTCACTATTGTAGAACTTTATATATTTACCAATGCACTCTCCCCGTTGATGTATGCTTTGTGCACTTTAGTTGATGAGTGATGCACTTTATTTCATGATGCACTTTATTTCATGATGTTCTATTAGATTTTCACTCTAATAATTATAAGATTATATACCTTCCCTTGTGTTGGGCGGGTTTTGGCCGATCTTGTTGCTGTATATTGTTTGGAATATACTGCCACAGGAGATGGTGATGGCCACTAACTATCTACTTCTTTTCTTTTTCTTCTTTTTATTTTTTCTAAACTTTTTTTCTATTTTTCTAGTTTATAATTAGATTTATAAACATAAACTCTAGTAATTGGAATTATTACTATAGAAAATGTAATTTGTTGTTATTATTGAAAAAGTATTGAAATTTATATTTAATGATGTATTTTTACTAATACTTAATAAAGATGCTTAAAGAAGCATTGTAGAGTGAGATGAACCCCTAGAATGGATAACAAAACCCCTAGAATGGATAACAAAAATTTAAAAAATATTAAGCTCCGAAGAGATAGAGATGATTGTGATAAGAATTTTAGATACAGAAGACAATGCCAATTCCTTAGGAGAATATAATCAGCTAATTAATCAGATAAATAAAATAATGATCAACTTACAGGACAAAGTTTATAGCCCCTTATACAAAGTTTATAGCTCCTTATACAAAAGGGGACAAATTCATGGTACGATGAAGAATGTAATGATGTGAAAATAGCTTATAGAAATGTGTATCATAGATACATATATATATATGTGGAAATGAAAAAACAAAAAAACAAAGTTCAAAACATTTATTTGAAAGAAAAAAGAGAAAGCCTCAAAGAAGACTTAGTCCCAATTAAATCAGGAAATAAAGGAGAAAAATCATTCGCTATTTTGGAAATTGATTTCAAATACTATGATAAAATTTCCTGCCTCTATGATCTGTGAAATTACCCCAGTAGTGTGGGGAAATTATTTTAAACAACTTCATGCTACATGAGCCTGTATATTGTGGAGATAAGGAAAACCTGCCATTTTGGCCCCCTGTTTCACTGATGCGGAAATTAATTGAAACTTTGAGGAGTGGTAAAGCTCCAGGGATTGATATGATCTATCCTGACCTCATTAAGAAGAACATAGATTAGTGGGCCCCAGTTCTTTCAGCATTGGTCACAGTAATTGTTAGAACAAGATTATACCAGAAGACTGGGGCACTGCAATAATTGTGCCCATTTACAATAAAGGTAAAAAAGAACTCCCATCCAATTATCGCCCAGTAAGTTTACTGAGCATAGTCAGTAAATTATATGCTAGACATTTATACTGGAAGTTGAGGAATGGATGGATCAGGAGGGTTGTGTTGCTGAAGAACAAGCTAGATTTAGGAAAGATCACTCATACTTAGACCATTGTTTAATATTAAATCAGGGATCTGCAACCTGCAGCTCTCCAGATGTTCATGGACTACAATTCCCATCAGCTGCTGCCCCCATGGCCAACGAACGGTTAGTTTTTTACATATATAGTTGGATATATTTTAGTGTATTGTCCATGTATTGGTATATTGTCCATGTATTGGTGTTTTGTTATATTGTTACACTGATAATGTATTGCTGTGTTGATTTAGTACTGATATGAATTAATATGCATTGATTTAGTGCTGCTATTATTGTTACTGGCAAATTGTTAGGCTTGATGTGCTTAAGTTGCAATCTGTATTTCTTATTTTTTAGTTTCATGTATTCTATTCATATTTACTCTGTTTTAATGTATATTGTTTTGCTATATTTTTAGCTGCCGTGAGCCCCAGGGGCAGAATATATGAAAAGGAAATTGCAGAGTCAGAAGCAAAAAACCCGGTGGGACATCACAACAAAGTGCATAAGCATAGGGTGGACTGGATGGGAAAAACCATGAAGTTAGCTGAGGCCTTGTCAGAGTGGCACTGGTCCTTAGCCCACCCCCTGGTAAGGTCCAGGCTGGAAGGAGGTAATCTGACTTTGTGGAACAAAGTCAACCAGCTGGGAAGAAGGTCAGGCAGCTGGAAGGCCCAGGCAGCCTGGGTCTGCACAATGGCCTCTGTGGCCGCTATACTATCACCATATGGGCCAAAGACTACCCCTGTTCAGGAAGGTTGCCTTTTCTCTCCCAACCCTACAGTCCTGCAAACAACCCAGAAGTCTGGGCCCCTCACTTCTATCTGTTATGTTTTACTTGATTCTTCGAGTGGTTAATGTAGTATTAGTATATTAATTGCTTTAAATATTTTATTACTTATGGATACTTATTCTATCAACTGTTTTTTTTTGTTTTATTTTCTTATTCCCACTGTGAAATAATTAAGAGTATGGGGTATAAATATTTTAGATACTTAATAAACAAATATACAGAGGTGGGAAAAGAGATTATATAATTACTGTTTATTGATATCCTGCAAAACAGTTGGCACTGACTTCCATGTATTTTAGATTATGCATGGCACTTCAGAGAAATGTCATGCTTATGTTGTCCCAAGTCCTTTCCCCTGTGGTGCTGGATATCATTCCTTCTGCTTGATTAAGAGGAGATTAGTATTCCTTCATTTGAAGAAATTTGTTTTCTCTGTTCTTGCTGAATGGACACAACATGTATGATTCATGGATTGGTGTTTGTACATCTTTTGTGTCTCAAATTAAACCATAACCCTTTCAATCTAGTAATATTGTAGAGTAATTAAAATTTGGAGTAGAAGGATAAAGAGGTTGCCCATTTTAATGATTATTTAATGAGGTCCTTTGTATGTTTTTTTCATTTTAATCCTCCCTAGTAAACAAGGCAGTAGTTGTGAAGTATAGCAAAGCATAATGTATTATTATTTCAGTTGTGTCCAGTGAAACATATGGAATTGTGGTTTAAAATAATTGAATAGTAAAGACTGAAGTATTATATTGGAACTTAAATGCCAAATATATTCTTTTCATTTAATTTTAAAAGCTTTGAAGTGAGTACCGTATATACTCGTGTATAAGTCGAGTTTTTCAGCACATTTTTTGTACTGAAAAAGCCCCCCTTGACTTATACACGAGTCAGCTGTATTTTAAAAAATATTTTAGGGTTTTTATTTGTCGGCCACCAGGGGGCGCAGTTTTTAGGCTAGCGGCACCAATATTTCAGGATATCATCAGGTGAAACTCCTGATGATACCAACCAAGTTTGGTAAAGATTGGTTCAAGGGGTCCAAAGTTATGGGCCCCCAAAGAGGGTGCCCCATCCCCCATTGTTTCCAATGGGAGCTAATAGTAGATGGGGCTACATTTTGAGGGTCCATAACTTTGGACCCCTTGAACCAAACTTCACAAAACCTGGGTGGTATCATCAGGACAATCTGTTACTGATACAACCAGGTTTGGTGATGTCTGGTTTAGGGGGTCCAAAGGTATGGATCCCCAATTGGGTGCCCCATCCCCCATTGTTTCCAATGGGAGCTAATATTAGATGGGGCTACATTTTGAGGATCCATAACTTTGGACTCCCTGAACCAAACTTCACCAAACCTGGGTGGTATCATCAGGAGGGTCTCATAAAGATACTCTGAAATGTTGGTACTGCTAACATAAACATTCCTTTCCTGACCAAAAATCCAGTTTTGAACTCTTGTGTTTTAGCTTGGTTGCTAGTTTTTGTACTTTTAAAGTTATTGTTGAGACCATATTGTTTTTGTTGACTCCCTTTCTACTTACAGAGCTAGTTTATTGTTTTTCTTTGAAATAAATATTCAAAAACATTTAACCTACTGATGTCTCAATTAATGTAATTTTATTGGTATCTATTTTTATTTTTGAAATTTACCAGTAGCTGCTGCATTTCCCACCCTCGACTTATATGCAAGTCAATAAGTTTTCCCAGTTTTTTGTGGTAAAATTAGGTGCCTCGACTTATATGCAGGTTGACTTATACACGAGTCTATACGGTATACACCTAGATGAAATTAGAACTACCATTCAAGTTGAATAATAAGTGTCAATAAAAAGACATAGAAAGAGATACTTTAGTGACTGAACCTCTGAATACACAATGTGAAAATATTTTTGAAAATATTTTTCATATGAAAATGCTTCTGTGTGAGTGAGTGAGTGAGTGACTGACTGACTGACTGACTGACTACTGGAGACTCAACACTTTGACCAAATTGCTTCCAGAATTTATAAGTCTGTCAGGTCTTTCTATAGCCACTATCTGATCTGAGAAAGACTACACCCATAGCTAGTCCAAAGACCCATCTTTGAGCCATTTTAAGGACATACTTAGAGTCTGTTTCACTAAGCAGCTCTTGAGCCAAATTGGTAGCATACTAGTGTGAGGAGATTAAACCTTGATAACATGGGGAAAGGCTGTCATGGACATCCCCATTGCAGAATATGCACACTTTTAAAATAGTATATTATATATACAGAAAAAACCTGGGCAGGGTTTTTTTTGCCCAGATTGTGTGGTGACATGTCACTGTACAACCATGATGGGCCTAAAAGATAGATTTTAAAAGCATATGCACTCAATAAGCACAAGGCTTTTTTGTCTACTTTGTCCAGGGCATTGGTATCCCATCTCATTTCCTGTTGCCTGGCAACATACTTCAGTTGCTGCTCAGCCATAGTAATTGCAATCCTCCCCCCGCTCCCTGCCAACCGTGTCAGTTTGATCTTATGCTGGTATTCCACATTAGAAAGCTAGGAAATTGAAATATCTTCATTCTGAACAGAAACTCATACTTAAGATAGAGCATGTAAACTATACACAACAAATGAGGAATTCATATACTTTTCTCACTCTGTAAACCTTAAACAGAGCAATCTGGGATGGGGAGCCACACTGAAGCTGGGGACGTTACCTCAACATTGCTGCTGAGTGGCTCCCTAAGTGGGTAGTTGCACCATGACCAGCCCCAGGATGACAGTAAAAAAAAGTCAGGCTGAGGGAAAGGGATGGTGGTGTAGGATTGCCAACATACCGGGAATGGGGGTGGGAGTGGGGCTGTGACTGATTGGCTGACAGCCAGCAGAGGAACAGAGGAGAAGTGAAACATGAAGCCAGGATTAGGTAAAGAAGGGCCAAGGAAGGGGTCATTGACTTCCATATATTTTAGATTATGCATGGCATTTCAGAGAAATGTCATGCTTATGTTGTCCCAAGTCCTTTCCCCTGTGCGGCTGGATATCATTCCTTCTGCTTGATTAAGAGGAGATTAGTATTCTACTCCTACCTTGTGGCCTAAATTCGCACTTGTAGATGGTGTCAGGCAGCATTCTGTGTCATGTACCTCATTTGCAAGAATGTGTTGGTGGAGGGATAGGTGCTTTTGAAGTCAGTGGGATGCAACTATTAGCCAATTCTGTGGTGGTCTGAATTAGCCAATTCTGTGGGGGTCTGTATAAGTTCACCTTTTTGGCATGTGTAAGGTTTTGCCTGTGGGAATGGGAGTTCATGGGCCAAAAAAGCTTTTAAGAATCTGTCCCCTTTCATGTCAGCACAGGAGACTGCACTCTGCCACAATTGCACCACCATTCCATGCCACGCTTCCATTCTTTGCCCAAATGCCAGTGTTAGTACCTGCCACCAGGGTAAATGCCCCTTGCAGCAATGTGGAACTATCCCCATCTCTTTTGGATTGCTGTGTAAGTATCCAATAGTATACAGCTGCAGGTTTCACATTTTTTCCATGCAAGTCCAGTCCCAGTAACACAGATGTGATTGAAGATACTTTGTAAGCAAAATAAACTGCTTTTTCATACACCAAGGCTTCATTGTCTATGGTTTCACTGGAAACGATGGCCCACTTATTAAGAGTCATAAACAAATTATGTAATTAACATAAAGCATGGAAAATAAATAAGTTTCGCAATGATAACAACATTTGCATGTCTGCAGAACCCTTTCATCTGAGGATCTCCAAAACACTTTATCAGCATTACTGAATGGCATCCCTATAAAGTACACACACACACACACACACACACAAAGTTCAAAGCGATTTCTTCATCCACATCTACACTTTGCAAAGAGTTTTAAGTCATAGTAGAAAGGCCCAATAACTGGAGAAGAATATCAAGAAAAATAAAATATGGATTAGAATTACAGAACTATGCAAAATAAAGATCATTTGTGACTTCTACTTTGTAGATCAGTGCCTGATCTATTTGTATCTTTGTTCAAAAATAAAGTAAGCCCTTAGTGTATAAGTTTGTTAAGGATTGCACACTCAGTCCAATGTAGAAAACAGTAAAAAATAATCCCAACTTTATGTGATTTTGTTTTGAGAGTGTGAGCACAGTTGGGCATTCATGGCTGAAGGATGAAACATCAAAAAACACTAAGTTGTAATTTTAAAAGTTATAAAAACACACCAGGAAATGTTATTTCAGATTTATGTTTTTAAAACAACAAAGAACATTCATACATTTCCTATCCTGAATGGGGACCTATCTTAAAGCCAGACAGGTATATCTTACAGCCCCATGCAAAGGGGAGGGTGTTAAAGGGCTCAAGAGAGTGGCACAGCCTTGTGCCAGCACATTCACTTTCCCTGGGGCACTTTCCCTAGTGGACGGTGCAGATGCACTGGCGGCTGCATGTCTTGCAGCCCCGGCACAACAAAACCCAGAATTTTGGACTATGGTGGGGCTGTGCTGGCGTCCTCCTTGGACAAAAGCATGGAGGGGGGGGGGAAGGCTGGCATTCCCAGGGGCAGAACCAATGTTGGGTAGCTCCCTCCCAAGGTCTAGGGTTGGTTACACAGCAAACCACTCAGATGTACACTGCCCTTTGGGCGGCATATGTCCTTTAAATCCTATGGGCTTTTGAGTGGAGGGGGAGTTTTGGGGCTCCTCCCAAAAAGAAGATCAGCCAGAAACAGGAAGTCAACCCATGATAAATAAATGCCACTAAGCTCATATATTCTTAGAAAAACTTACTCTGTAATTAAAAACACAGTTGAAATGCTCCAAGCTCCTCTTTACACAATAAGAGTGTATTAAAGATAATAAATCAGAGATAAGTAAAGAAGATTCTGAAATCTGATGCATGTGGACATAATTCTGAACCAAACACCTGGGTAATATGTAATTTTTACAAAACACTTAATTGTACAGATCAGGGGAGGTTTATCCCTGTACACAAAATGTAATTGGTCAAACCTTACAATTGAGCATATTAACTTGTAAATACAATACTGAGAGTTGTCATTTTAGTCTTCAAAGATTCATGGTACATTTGCATTGATTGATTTGCTTGTATAGCATGGCAACTATAAGATTTAGCCATTTGAGAGTATGACAATTTAGGTAAAACGTTGCATTCAGAGAACATATATTTGATACAAATAATATTTTTCATCCTCTATCCCCTTTTAACAGTGCCATTCTAAGTACAGTTGCACTCTTCTAAAATAGACATCGATGAACTTCAAATGGTGTAACTCTGCTTGGAAAATTACTGAATATTATTGTATTGTCAATATTGCTTTGTATACACATCTACAAAATCAATAATGGCCTAAAATGAAACTAACGAAATTACTACACCAGTTTTGTTTTTAATCACTGTTACTTCCCCCAGATAATTTTCCCCTTCTTGTACCATCTAAAGGTTTCTGGTTTCTTGCCTTCAGGAAACATTCATCTGTTATTACAGATAAATTAGAAACAGAACTTGGCAACTGTTCTTCATATAACAGAAACAAAGCTCAAGGGAAAGGGACAATCCACACTCCACTTAATTCCATATGTCACAATCCACACTCCACTGAATTCAGAGGCAAAAACGTCTAATTGAATTGATTTGAATAATTATTGACCACTCTCTTTATCACTTTAAGTCAATAGTTCTAAACATACAATTTTTTTTGGATCTGATAGGTGTATCACAATTTTCAGATGAAATATTAGCAATGAGAGAATTGCCATGTGAATCTATGAAATGTTTCCAATGGGAGCTAACAGGAGATGGGGCTACCCCTTTGAGGGTTTATAACCTTGGCCCCCATGAACCAAACTTTACCAAGCTCAGGTGGCACCACCAGGACAGTCTCTGAATGATACCCTGAAATTTTGGTGCCACTGGCTTTAAAAATGCACCCCTGACAGGCACCCCAGGAAATGGCCCAGATTCTCTGCTTTGCAATGCCTTGAATCCATTGTAGCCAATAGGAAACTTCTGAGTGTGTAAGCAGGCTGCACATTTTTGAAGATACAGGCACCAGACTTTCAAGTTGGCTCCAGGAGGCTCTGCTAGTAATAGCATCCAGGCTTGGTGAACTTTGCTTCTGGGGGTTCAATTTTATGGACCCCCAAAAGGCTTATTTTGTTTCCTTGCTCTTGCATGTGAAGCCTGCTGACTGAATTCTCTCATAACTCAACACACAGCTCCCACTGCCCCAGAAGCAAAGTTCACCAAACCTGGATGCTATTACTAGGAGGGTCTCCTGGAGTCACCTTGAAAGTCTGGAGACTGTACCTTGAAAAATGTAGAGCCTGCTTACACACTCAGGAATCTCCTATTGGCTACAATGGAGCCACTACAGAGCACAGAATCTGCCAGGCTCTTCAGCAAGTTCTGTGGTGGGGGAAAATAACTTTTCCCACCATGGATTTCAGTGGGGCTTGCTGTTATGCCCCCTGGTGGGGGGGGGTCTTGCTCTGGGTAGGGCCACTTATTTCCGGCAGGGCTGCTGGTGTGAGTCTCCTGAAAGGAACCAGTCAACTTTGCTAAAGTTTGCATAGGAGGGGCAAATGCTGTGGGCACCCAGTTGAAGGTGAATCTGATGCCCACAGCATTTGCCCTTCTCAAACTTAAGCAAATTTGGCTGGTTTCAGGAGACTCACACTTTCAGGAGACTCACACTAGCAGCCATGCTGGAAATTAGGCACCCCTACCCAGAACAACCTCCCCAGAGGCCTCCCCCAAATCTCCAGCACAGAGCTAGCTAGGCATAACAGCAAGCCCCATTGAAGTCGATGGTGGGAAAAGTTAATTAATTTTTCCCACCGTAGAACTTGCTGAAGAAACTGGCAGATTCTGGGGAATTTCTGAGTGTGTAAGCACTGGCTGCATATTTTTGAAGACAGAGGTGCCAGACTTTCAAGGTGGCTCCAGGAGGCCTCCTGGTAATAGCATCCAGGCTTGGTGAATTTTGCTTCTGGGGGGGGGGCAGTGGGTTGAAAGAGTTCTGAGAGAATGTGGGAGTGGGGCCCATAATAAGCCTTTTGGGGGCCCATAAAATTGAAGCCCCAGAAGCAAAGTTCACCAAGCCTGAATTCTATTACCAGGATGTAAATTTTGGTGCGGCTAGCTTTAAAAATGCACCCCTTACAGGCCAAAATGTGAAAACACCAAAACATACAGAAAAAAATCAGATGGACCTGAATTTTTCAGGTATACCTGAATATTCGGGTATATCTGAATATGTTATTTGTCTTATTCAGGCATACAGATAATTTTATGCTTGAATAAATCTGAATCCGAATTTTACTGAATTTCTAGGGTATTGACCAAGCCTACTCAGAATGCTGAATGCCGAATAAATATGCTGAATAGATGCTTTCAGGGGATTTAAATTTTAAAGGGAGCCTTCAATAGTGGCTAGCTGCCTTGGACTCCATTTAAAGTTAACTAACTTGACTCTTGTATAGTTAAAACTAGGGAATCCCCCACCCCTTCACCTTATTAAACTTAAGCTCACATATAGTTAAAACTAGAGAACCCCCTCCCCCAAGAATCCCCCTCTAGCTTACTTATCATTGCTGTGTGTGTTGGAGGTTCTCTGGTGGAGTCGGGGCGGGGGGAGCAGCCTGAAGCTCAGAGTCATCAGCAATGGTGCTTGAGCTGGCTCTGGCTGAGTCTCTCTCCCTCCCTCCCTCCCTCCCTCCCTCCCTCTCTCTCTCTCTCTCTCTCTCTCTCTCTCTCTCCCCCCTTCCCTAGAACTCTGTTGCTTTGTTAATTTGTTTCCAGGACAACAAATTGGAGACTGGATGACTCAGCCAGCCAGTGATTGTAATCCAATTCCATAGGGCCTGTAAGAATGAGTTGCTCCACTAGGCCCATGATTAAGGCCAGTGACAGTTTTCATCTTGTTGGTCTTCCCTTCCTTTTCCCCTGCCTCTTTTTCTTAATTATTCTGTTGTGTCTTCATTTGATGTTATTATTTTGTTCCTTATTATTGGGTTCCTTGTGTTGCCATCATCTCATTTTCAGTTTTTGATTTTAGCTTTATCCTGGGATTTTAATGTATTTAAATATTTAAATTTTGTATTATGTATTACTGTTGTTGGAAGCTACTATCCTGGGCCCAACTTGTTAGGAATATGGGGGGTATAGAAGAAGAAAAGTTTGTATTTATATCCTCCCTTTCTCTCCTGCAAGGAGACACAAAGGGCCTTACAATATCCTTTCCCTTACCCCCTGACAACAAACACCCTGTGAGGTGGGTGGGGCTGAGAGAACTCTGAAGAACTAGTCCAAGGTCACCCAGCTGGCATGTGTTGGAGTGCACAAGCTTTTCTGGTTCCCCAGATAAGCCTCCACAGCTCAAGTGGCAGAGTGGGGAATCAAACCAAATCAAAAAGATAAGATGGCGCCCGCAACGGATGCTCGGCAGCAGAGCTCCGTTACTATAAGTTTTTAAGCTAATTTCCTCCCACATTTCCTCCCACATTTTTAGCCTGGAGAGGGAGTGTTATGTTTACTTTTTGCTTCTGAACTACACTGGCATGAAAAACTACAAGTGAAATTGCAACTGCAAGAGCTGTGACTGCGGGAAACTCACCAAGCCTGATAAGCAGAGGTGAGAGGTGGAGCGAAAAGGAGGGAGGAGAAGAACGAGACGACGGCATGAGCTATTCGGCTTCCCTTGAGCTTCATGTTTTCTCGCCCCCCCTGCGTTCCTCGCCCTCTTTTTGGCAAGGTCTTTCACTCCCCTCATCATACTACAATACGAGGCAGCTGTTTCCTACTGTGCTGCTTTTCTGCTTCTCGCCTCCCTGCTCTCCTCAAGGACTGTTCATGGCAGCCGGGCATCCCACCTTTTGAGAGTACTATCCCAGAAATCTGGCGATAACAATGGGGGGTGTCGGTGGCGAGAGATCCCAACCCCCCCTTTGGTTCCTAGGAACTCAGGGGAGGGTGCAGCAGAAAGCGGGGAACAAGAGCCCCTCTCATGGTCGAGAGAACTGGGAAGGGGCTGGAGAGCGGTTCGCTTAACTACAATGGGGGTGTCGAGGTGGCAGAGGCACTCCCTCCATCAAACCCAGCCCCCAGAGCCACATCCTTGGGAGGAGCGTGGGTTGAACCGGGGCCATCAGAACTGGAAGGCCCCACGTCTGCGTGGGCGGAGTTACCCAGAGCGGCAGCGCCCGGTGGAGATCGACTGGAGCCGGTGACGCAGAGGCTCCGGAGTGGGGATCAGAGGAAATCGCACCCCGGTGCTGCAGAGGCGACTCGATCTTGGCTGCTGGGTGAGGTCCATCAGAAGGTGGCCCGGCTGTGAGGGCGGGGCCCTCGCGAGGACACTTTAGTGACCCGGATGACAGAAGCGAGGAGCACTGCAAAGCTGTATATAGGCGCACCACTCCTTAAACATCAGAGGTTGGCTGTGGAGACTTATACAGCCAGTGGAAACTTTACAATTTTTGCAATTTTTTACAATTCCAGCACCATTGCCAATACCTTTCTGGCCTTTTTTAAAATCAGTTAATTAGGGGCCCGGTGATTCTTGGGCAAGAATTGGCTGCTTTGAGATCCCAGGAGGAGTGGCCCAGTGGCAGGGGAAGTGGTCCTCCTTCCAACAACTTTGCGCTTACTTGCCTATTACCGCTATCGTCTTTATCCCCTTCCACTTCTTGATTCGCATATGCTCTCTGGACTTACAAGATCATCAATACCAGGAATCTTCCTAGGTGGTGCCAGGAGACCCTAGGGTTTGAATTTCTCTTTCCTGCAGCCCTTAACTAAATAAGCGATTGCAATCTTGTGACTATTAGTGACCCACCGATGCTTGTATAAGGAGGCGTATAGAAGGCGGCCCCATGCCTAATTCTACATCGTGCCAAAGTGACAGCACTTAGTTGAATTTTGCCTCCCTGTGCCAAGAGCCCTGGACATTTACTATTTAATGTCCCAAATGCTGGTATACTACGACATCTCCGGCTCTGAGATTTTATTGTAGTAGCCATTGTAATTATAAGTAGATAGTTAGCTTTTAGACTTGGGGAGTTGGTTGTTAGAAACTTATTGATGCTGACTTTGTATCTTTGTTAATATTTAATTAGGATTATTGTAGGTATTGCTAGTCAGATAGAGTTATTTTAGTGGCGAGCCCGAGCCCACATAGTGGGGAGCCCTGCGCCGGGATGTTAGGTGAGATAATAGGGGACCGGCAGGGAAGGGGTGCCACCTATGGGTCTAGGGATCCCAGTGTTGATGGGGGCCCAGGGCAAAATATAGACGGTGAGACGGTGGCCAACATGTGAGAGAAGCGATGGGCGAGATGCAGACCAATATGCTGCGCCTAGCTTCTGACCTCCTCGATCTATCCCGAGGAACGCGGGTAAGTAAAGGGATCAGGGAGTTACTCTGCTTCCGCTCACTGGGTGTTGATAAATGCCAGGTCCACAAATAATAAGACTGCTGTTCCCTCCGAGGAATATCCTCGAGGAGACCTACGATGATGGACCTGGCTTGCATTAACGGAGAACACTGGGTACGAGAAAGGGCGCTACCGTAAGCGCCTTAGGCGCAGGTCTCCCCACCGGAAGTTTCAAGCGTGCCTCCACCGGGCCAGTCACTCGAACACAGGGCCGGGGGGGTGGAGTGGCAATGTTCATCCGTGATACCTATCCCCTTCAGGGCTGTCCCTGTGTCCCAGAGATTGTGGAGTCTGGAATGTGTCGGCCTGGAGTGGTTGGCCTCGGAGAGGTTGGCTGTCCTCCCCTGAATTGTACCGGTGCGCCCTGGCGCTTGCCGAGGGATGACTCCGCTGCTGCGGTGCTGGAGGTGTGGTGGCTGACTGGGCGTTACCCGGTTCCCCAGACTTATTGTCTTGGGTGACTTCAACGTCCCATAGCTCCATTAACACCGCCTGCGAGTGTACAGTAGCTGCGGACCTAGCGTGTCATCCATGGCAGAAGCGCTGGAGCCTCTCCTTGGTAAACTCTGGCCCCCACTCATGAGGCCGGGCACACACTAGACCTAGGTCTTTGGGTGCGGGAATTGATATGGTCATATCCTCTATTGATATAGAGTGCCATGGTCTGACCATTATGCCCTGAAGGTCCGGATGGATATGCTGCAACACATCCCTGTCTAGGCGACGTGGCGGATTTTTTTGCCCGCCCAGCGGAGACTTATGGATCGGCTATTGGATTCCCTGAATGCTCCTGGGACCCTGAACTCTACTGGCACCCTCGATGAGCAAGTGGAAGACTGGAATACCCGCCTTTCCGAAGCGCCGCCGAGGTTATTGCTCTCCCAGCCCTCTGCGCTCCCGGTCGTATTCAGCTAGCTCCTTGGCAATACACTGAGGAGCTACAGCTGCATATGAAACGAGGAGCTCAGAGCGGCTGAAGTGGAGAGATGGGAGGACGCATCTCGTGATGGGGCTGCGCTTGAACATCTCTTATAGGGACGTTTATGAAGGCTCATAGAGACTGGCTTAACGAAGGAGGCGGTAAGAGGACTCTTCCTTTCTCCTCACTCTCTCGCATCTGCCCTAGCTCTTGCGCCCGGCACAATGGCCCCATTTCGTATCATTCGGTCACTCACCTCATTGTCTGAGGGAGCTCTACAAATCAACAATTGGCTATTAGCTGTGAGGCATTTATGAGCTTTTTTGCGGATAAAGTCGCGTCGCTCCAGGCACACACTAGACCTAGTCTTTGGGTCGGGAATTGATATGGTCATATCCTCTATTGATAGAGTGCCATGGTCTGCACACTATGCACTGAAGGTCCGGATGGATATGCTGCGACATCCCTGTCTAGGCGATCGAAGGCGGATTTTTTTGTCGCCAGCGGAGACTTATGGATCGTGGATTGACTCTGAATGCTCTCTTGGGACCCTGAACCTACTCGGCACCTCGATGAGCAAGTGGAAGACTGGAATACCGCCTTTCGATGCCATCGGGTTAAGTTGCTCCCCAGCGCCTCTGCGCTCCGGTCGCTGACTGGCTCCTTGGTACACTGAGGAGCTAAGCCATATGAAGCAGAGGAGCTCAGGCTGGCTAGAGTGAGTGTGGAGGACATCTTCGCGGTGATGGGGCTGTGCTAACATCTTATAGGGCGTTTATGAAGTGCCTATGAGATGTGGCTTAACGAAGGAGGCTTAAGAGGACTTTCTTCTCCTCCTCTCGCATCTACTAGCTCTCGCCCAGCACAATTATTTTCTCAGATCATTCCCGGGTCACTCACCTCATTGTCTGAGGAGCTCTACAAATCCAACAATTGGCTATTAGCTGTGGCGGGCATTTTATGAGCTTTTTTTTGCGGATAAAGTCGCGTCGCTCCGCCAGGACAACTTCCTTCTACGCTTAGAGACAATAAATGAACTGGAGGCTCCCTTGCCATCTTCACGGCGCTTGTTTGACCCAGTTTTCCCTGCCTTCTGAAGCCGCCTGTCGACAGGGTCCCTGGCTGCTGTTAGACCTACTACCTGTCTACCTCTGGATCCGTGCCCCTCCTGGCTTATTAAAGCATGCCGGGTGGAGCTACGACCCCACCTGTTGAATATCATCAATAGCTCCCTTTGAGCAAGGAGTTTTTTTCCGGGTGGGTTGAAGGAGGCAGTGGTCCGCCCACTCTTAAAAAGACCATCGTTAGATCCTGGAGATCTGGCACAATTACTGCCCCGTCTGCCGAATCTTTCGTTCTGGGGAAGGTAATTGAGAGAGTGGTGTTGGAGCAGCTTCAGGGCTTCCTGGGGACACATCGACCTTCGATCCTCTTCCAGTCCGGCTTCCGTGCTGCACAGGCATGGGACGAGACTGTTCTTGTCGCCGGGCTCCACAGATACGCTCCGTGATGCAACTTGGACCGAGGTGCGGATCGTGGGCGCTTGCCTGGTGTTGCCAGATCTTACACGCCTTGGCGTTTGATGTGGGTTGATTACACTTCACCTTTGACCCACCGCCTGGCCGCTTCTGGGGTCGCGGGGCACTGTCCTTCAGTGGATTGCCTGCGCTTTCTCTCCGGGACCGGGGTCAGCAAGTGTGGTGTGGGGACCAAGCTTCCTGGAGGTGCCCACTTCCATTGTGGTCAATGGCCTCAGGGGCACCTATTGTCCCCGCTATTATTGCTAACATCTATATGCGACCTTGCTCAGCTGGCTAATGTGGAGCTTTGGGCTGAAAACTACTGTCATCCAGTACGCTGGATGACACCTCAGCTCAATTCTGTTGATGGAGAGGGGAACGGTCCATCGCCTCCTGCGTGCTCTCCAGCATTTCGTTTGGAGGCGGTTGGCTGGTTGGTTGAAGCGCAGAGCAGGTTAAAACTGAACCTCGTCAAAGACGGAGATCCTCTGGCTGGAGGCGGGGAAGGGGAGGGGTGGGGATCTCCAGCCGCCGACATGGGAGGGGGCTACATTGGCACCAGACCTCCTCCGTTCTACGTAGCCTAAGGGGTCCACCTGGATTCATCTCTTTCAATGGAGACCCAGGTGGGCCCATGTAACCCAGGTAGCATTTTTCCATCTCTGCGCCAAGCCCCGCTGCTGGCCCCTTCCTCTCCTCATCCGGACCTGGCCACCGTGAAGATCCACGTAACGGTGCACCTCCAGACTGATTATTATTACGCAACTCTTCTCACGCAGGCCTTCCCTTGCGTCTGATTCGAGAGAATTAAATTGGTCCAGAATGCTTGGCCCGGCACGCTTGCTCACTGAGGAGGTGCAGCGCCAGAGACCATATCTACGCCTGTGCTGTGTCCGCTTCTGCACTGGTTACCGCATTGAATTCCGAATCGTTTTCAAAGGTGTTGGTTTTTTTGACCTTTAAGGCCTTGCGCTGACCTGGGGACTGCCTCATTACCCTACGGGACCGTCTTGCCCCATATGTTCCAAATAGGCCTCTGCGCTCATGTAGAGGCAAATTACCTGGGTGATCCCTGGCCCCTCAATGATGCGGCTGGCCTCCCACCCGGGCCAGAGCCTTTACAGCTCTGGCCCCTGCCTGGTGGAACGCTCTTCCTCCAGCTAATGCGGGCCCCCCAAGCAGGATCTTAATGAAGTGCAGGGCCTGCAAAGACGGAGCTGTTCACAATCGGCTTTGCCGCGGGGAGCCCGGCGCCGATGCCCCACCCCCCCACTTTCTAAAATCTGTGGACTCTGCCATTCCCCCTCCCTCTTCTTTCCTCCCCCCCTCTTTTCTTAGGGGACTACGAGTAGGACGCCATCGGTAATTTTGATAGATGCTGCATTTTAATGGGGGTCGATTTTAACTTATAGAGCCATATTTAATAACTATTTAAAAATTTTGATTTTATTTGTGCTCTATCTATTTGTTTGTTCGCCGCCCTGAGCCCTTCGGGGGAGGGCGGTTTATAAATATTAATAATAATAATAATAATAATAATAATAATAATAATAATAATAATAATAATAATAATAATAATAAACCCAGTTCTCCAGATTAGCGTGCACCTGCTCTTAACTACTACACCATGCTGGCGCACCATGCTGAATGAATAAATAAAATAATAATAAATAAATAAGCATTTTTCCAGTGGCTATTCTGTCACCTATGCTAAACATCAATTGGTCATCCCACTTTGGAATGAAATAATTTGCATAAAAAAGAATCATTCTATGTATGTAGGATCTGCCCTCATCCTTTTCACTGTCAAGTAAACCTCTGTAAAAGACATAGTATGAAATGAATTTTTGTACCATAAAAATCTTTTTAGTTCCCCAAAGCAGTAAAGCCATTCTTCAGTTTTAATATCTATTTTAGGATTATGCATACTAATGAGCATTTCATTAACACTCAGTTAAGAATTATTCTGTGCACAGGAAGCAATGCAGTTAAATCCCCTCTGGAGAGCAGGAGTTAATATTTAATGTACACCACTGGTGAGCAGTAGTTTAGTCAAGATTTGAGGTGCAGATAGTTGGTTTTAAAGAATATTTCACCTTTATATATTATAATGAGTTCACCTAAGGCTCATCTTTAAGAGGTCTGGCACTATATTTACTGCAACCAGCATTAATGGAGGTACTTATATAATCTGGCATTTATATTGCCATTTGTAGCCTTGGATTCAGCAAAAGTTAAATGTGTTAATTTGGTACATTTTTGGTCTTGAAATGGTCCCGTTACAGCCTCCAGATTTGAACAAAATAGATTTCATACCCTGATTTTAGGTATTTTGCCATTAGAAATTTTGATTTTTGTTGAGGTTGCAGTGATACAGCATCCAGTGAATATTGTGTATTCCTTGAGGAACATCTAACCAAAAGTAGTTGTAAACGCTAAAAAATGTTTCTTAATATTTAGAGAAAATTTTCATTCAGGGTAGCTTGTCTAAAGTTTTTCCAATCACCAGACAACCCCAGTTATGTTTAACCCTGCATGATGTTATGGGGTGAGGAAAAACATTGTCTGGAATCCATGCCCTACAAGGAGAGACTTAGGGAGCTGAGTATATTTAGTTTGGTGAAGATAAGGTTAAGAGGTGACATGATAGCCATGTTTAGATATTTGAAGGGATGTCATGTTGATGAGGGAGCAAGCTTGTTTTCTGCTGCTCCAGAGACTAGCACCAGGAGTCATGGGTTCAAGGTGAAGGAAAAGAGATTCCACCTAAACATCAGGAAAAATGTCCTGATAGTAAGGGCTGTTCAACAGTGGAATGCACTAGCTAGGAGTGTGGTGGAGTCTCCTTCTTTGGAGGTTTTTAAACAGAGGCTGTGTTTTATTCTCCAAGCAAACTAAATTCAAATGCCTTGCACTTGGCCAGAACAGAGTGTAAGGGTGAATCCCCACTGAAAATTAAATACAGATACAACCAGGTTTCAAAAGAAACAGAATCTTTTCATCCAGCTTTCATTGAGGTTTCTCCCTCCCCACAGCAGTGTGCATCTAGTGAAGACCTGGACGGCAATCACAGATTCAAACAATGTTACACTCCCCATGCACACGCTTTCTGCTCAGTGGATCTGTTCTGATTGGCTGTCATGTTGTGTTGGGATGGGAACTTAAAAAAAAAATTTGGCATGAAGCCACTTAGTTATGTAAGCATGTAGTTATGTAAGCATGCGTACAATCTCCCCACCTATGCCCCTTTCTTCTGATTGGCTATTGTGTTGTGGTGGGAACCATACTCCGCCCTCATCTTGTTTTCAGCTTGCATCCTCGTTACTGTGAGTTTCGATATTTGTGACTGCGTGGTTTTGCCATTTTAAATCTTTCTCTGCGGCCGTTTCCGCACGGCCAGGATGCGCCCCCACGCCGCCAAGAGTTCTGGCGGCGTGGGAACTCGCTCCATTTCAGCATGAACTGGCGAGAAGCGGAGGCCGACGAGACGGCGAAGCGGCACCACACGCAGACGCCTCTTCCCAATCTTCGCCCCTCTCGCGATGTCGTGCATTAGCCTGCTGGAAGTCGCAGCCCCACCCATGCTGCCCTCAGGCCCTGGAGGTCGGAGGCCAGTGTGAGCAACGCTGTACGCCGATCAGGCGAAGACGAGGACACCGTGAGTGGGGCGGGGACGGGAAGACAGCATCCTTTGTGGCGGCTTGATTAGCACCTGCCACCGGGCGACGCTTCCTCCGCAACAGCAACCCTTTAAAGGGTTGTTGTTTAGGGCGGCCTGACGCCGCCCTGGGGGGAGGGAAGCGCAGTCAGGTCGCCGCTGCTGCGTTGCAGCAGCGGCGCCTGTGCGAACAGCGGCCTGGGGGCTGTGTTTTTACCGCCCCCAGGCCGTCGTTAATGGGCCGTGCGGAAACGGCCTGCATGACCACGTGGCTTCTAATCTTATACAGTTTGTAGTTGTCAAAGAGGGGTCATCTCAGTTTGCACAGTTTACAGTTGGGACAGAAGGCAAATCTCATCACTTCCAATGCTATTTCAACTGGGGAGCCCAGATTCTCCCTTTAAATCCACCTTAAAGGGAGAATCTGGGTTCCCCAGTTTAAACAACATTGGAAGTGATGCTGGAATCCACCCCCAAATCGCATCACTTCCAATGCTATTTAAACTGGGGAGCCCAGAGTCTCTCTTTAAATCTACCTCCAACAGAGGTGGCAGATGCATTTATTCCAGCCATTGAAAAAGCAGCCGGTGCTTCGGAGGTTTGCATGTTTGCGGTTTCTCTTGTGGCCATGTTTCAACAGAGCAAAAGAAAAACCAGCTGCTGCCTCACACATTTGCTCGGTCACTGCTCCGCTCCTCGGTGTCACGTCTCCATGTAGCCTCTACTGGCACAAAACATGTGAATAATAGTCGGGAACAGGCATTGATTGAGGTGATGAACAGACATTTGCTGAAGACACAGAAAACCAAACAAGAATACAGAAAAAATGTGATTAAAATGAGGCCCGAAAGCTGGCACAACAAAGCACTGCATGGCCAATTCCTGGAGAAGATCAAGGACAAGGTGGACAATGAAAAGACCTGGCTGTGGTTAACAACTGGAACTCTGAAAAAGGAAACTGAATCCCTGATTTTAGCCACTCAAGAGCAAGCCATTAGAATGAATTCGATCAAGGCCAGAATCAAAAATCCTTGAATGATGCAAAATGCAGATTGTGCAAAGAAGCTGATGAAACTGTAGATCATGTCCTCAGCTGCTGCAAAAAGATTGCTCAGACTGAGTAAAAACAGAGACACAACTCAGTGGCCAAGATGATGCACTGGAATTTATTCAAGAATTATAGCATACGAACAGCTAGGAACTGGTGGGAACACTGTCCAGAGAAAATAATGGAAAATGAGAAGCTCAGGATCCTGTGGCACTTTCGAATCCAAACAGACAAAGTGTTGAAACACAGTACACCAGACATCACCATGATCGAGGTCAAGAAAGTGAGCATCATTGACATAGCAGGCCCCAGTGACAGCAGGATCACTGAAAAAGAACATGGGAAGGTCACTAGATACCATGATTTGAAAATCGAGCTTCAGCATCTATGACACAAACCAGTTGAGGTCATCCCAGTGGTAATTGGCACGCTGGGTGACATCCCAAAAACACTAGGGCAGCACTTGAAACTTCTTCGAATTGACAAAATTATCATCTGTCAGGCAGCCCTACTGGGATCTGCATGAATACTACACCAATACATTACAACTTCCTAGGCCTCTGAGTGAGGCTTGAATTGTAACGAATGGCCAACAACCATCTAAAGATCTGGCAGCTGTGAAATCTTCCATCATGATCATCATGATCATCATCAGTCGATGCATCACACAGTCCTAGATGCTTGGGAAGTGTCCAACGTGTGATTTAATACAAAATCCAACATAGTGATCTTGTTTGCTGTGTATTACTGTTTTTGTATCAATAATAATAATAATAATAATAATAATAGGCCTCTGGGTGAGGCTCGAATTGTAATGAAGGCCAACAACCAGCTAAAGATCTGGCAGCTGGGAAATCTACCAAAACAACAACAACAACAACAATAAATCAACCAGTTGTTAAATTATTTCTATCCCACCACCAGAACTGTTGTTAAATTATTTGAATCCCACAACTGACTTCAATGTCATCTGTGCCACAATGTCACATCTGGGGGAAAACATGAAAGCTATGAGGGGTAGTTCTAGAAACCACTGTAAAAGCTGTGGTCATAATTCCCCAATTGACATGTAGCAGCATATTTATCCCCAAGGTTGTTGTTTTTTTAAAAAAATCTTCCACTTGCACTTGAAATGACAGAGGACAAGAACAACTACTGGCATTAGGCCTCCAACCACAGCAAAAGTCCTGGCAGTCCAAGCTAGTTGGTGACTGGGAAGGAGAGGAGAAAAAAGAAAAAGGTGGAGAGGCAAAGAAGTCTGTACAGGAGAGAAGGAGGAAATTGAGTGGGGAGAGAAGACAGGAAAGTTTAGATACCCCTCACAAGACCTTGTTTGTTCCTCCACTATGGAACTATGCCATTCAATTATTCATAGACTTTTTCCAAGGGTGCCAGGTCACTAACAGGGAACTGAATTTACAATTATTGGTTCTGTTGTTCATTTACCCATTTGTAGATTTTTGACAGGCTGCTTCACCAAATTGCATCTTGACCTAATGCTCCTCTGGATTCTATATCTGATCCTATTTGCACATATTTCTTCATAAATTTTCATAAATTCCTACCTAACAAATTTTGCTCTAGATCCTGCTACCATGTCAGAAGGAGGCTAATATTTTATAAATCAAATGTTGGCAAGCTTACTAGTCATACCTTTTTGCTGTTGTGGAATGATCACTTCTGAACACCCAAATTTTAAAGCAGCCTTTTGAGCCTGATCTTTATTTGAATGTCATTAGACAATAGAGGAAACTGATCCAGAGATACTGAAATGTAGAATGTCTTTACCTTAGAATTTCGAAGAAGACAATTATATAAACAGTTGTGAATATCAGTCTCCATGCATCTGTAGTGCAACATTCTTGAGGCGTCTATAGTTCTTAGCAAAAGATGGCTGAGATATTAGCAGGAAAAGAATAATAGATTAGGGCCCATGAGCCTCTTTCCCTAGCAACTGGCTTTTTAAAACCGAGTGTTCTCAAATCCTGGGCAACAAGGTAAGGCAGTGGCTTCTTTACAAATAAATGGGAACTATTGATCCAAATGTTAAAACACGGTTGCATCATTACATTACCTTTAGATGTAGAAGGCACAAAGAGAATAGCTAGGCTCTGCAGTGCTTTTGAAGAGCCTTCTCCCCTCCATCTGTTCTCTAAGCTAGCATTTGTTACATCAACTTTCACAGCTTGTTGCTGTGATTTCACTGTTTTTGGCTGCATCCTTTTTAAAAAATAGGATACTATTTTATGCTTGTTTTGAAACATGTACATACTGGTTCTGAAATAGACCCTTTCAGTGCCACAAAAACATTGAGATGTGAATTCATGGACCACTATACACTTGATCTTAGCCAAAAGGCCAAGAAGCGACCACTAATTAAAAACATCTTACCAGGAAAAGGGAGAAAAGGGGAAAATATACCATTTTAAAAACAAAACTTCCTTGTTACTTTGATGTGTGTGACAGAGATATTGGGAACAAATTAGCAGATAGACCTTATAATCTCAAGAGTTGTCAGATATTACTTCTAATTTTTTTCTTTTTAAAGATTTTAAATTATTCATTTGTCCAGAGACCTATAATCCAGTTGCCTTTGAAGAAACCACACTTTTCATCTCATTCATATTGACTGGGCAATTATATGCTAGACTCATGCTATCTACGCATGTGAGTGGTGAGCAAAAACAAAAGTTGAAAAAAATTCCTGCCCCAACACAGAGCAACAGTCAATCAGGACGAGGAAGAAAGAGCTGCTGAGCAGATTGCGCGTTCAATCGCGCAATCGTGGGGATTGCTGCACTAATTGACAGCGTGATAGATATGGATGTCTTCATCACACACACATTGCAGTGAGGAGGGTGAAACCTCGATGAAAAGGTGCCGATTTTTTTGAAACCTGGTTGTATCTGGCTTTAATTTCTCAGTGGGAAAATGGCCGAAAGGTATCATTCTCATTCCTAAAAATCTATGGCGGCTCCAGATTCATTATTTCCCCCCCATGAGTGTCTCAATTTATGTGCCTCTGCAAAATCTACCTTCCCCCTCAGGCCATCTGTGTGCTCCTCCTCACTGTATGCTGACAAACCTGCTACCCCTATTTGCTTCGCTTAAATGTTCCAAGTAAAACTGGTCCATAACACTGACTGAATCTTTCTCAGCTTGCATAATGGCCAGGTAACCAACGGGCATGGTGTATGCGGTTAATAATAGCCTGCGGGAAATACCTTCTTGTTACTACTCCTTAACAATTACCATGGAAATCTACATGGGATTTCAGTCAGTCCTGCTTCCTTTTCATATTCACCCGCGACCTTGATGTCTATTTTAAAAATGCACCAGTGATCTCAGCTATCACAGCCATTGCATATTAGGTATTTTTCATGTTCCTTCCCTTGCATTTTGATCAGGAAGTAATAGTGGTTGCATCTGTACTGCTCAGCTTAGTAACTGTGATATTTTCTAGTGAAAATAACCAACATTAAATATGAAAGAAGGACTCAGTATGGTATACATGAGAAATTTCCCAGAGAGATTCATCAAATGCATAGTGAATTTCAGAATGGTTGACATAAATTTCAGATCAGGATTCAGAAATGACAATCAGGCAACCCATGAAGAGTTTGCAGGAGAGGAGAAGCCTGTCCTTGCACTCGTCCGCACATCTTCCTTCTTTCTCACCACTGCTGCTTGTCTCCTCTTTGCTGCTCTTTGCTGCTTCTCCATCCACTATCTACTTCTTTCCTTGCAACTGCCTACTCTTTCTACTACAGTTGTTTTTTCTTTTTCCATGTTTGCTTCTTTCCCCCCCTATTTTTGGTTTCTTCCCCACTCCTGGCAGCACCTGTGCTTTTTACCATTGTTTCAGCAATGTCTACGTCTCTCAAAACAGCAGCTGAAATATCATAACTGAAGATTGTGTTTTGCTAAATTATGTGAACTGATTAAAGTTTAATGAGTTTACATAATCTCTTTAGCTCATTCTGTAAGCAATTTTCTGGGATATTTTCTGCAGTTCTTCCAGGCTTGTAAACCAATTCTGTTGTTGGTGAAAAGTGCTGTCAAGTTGCTTCTGACTTATGGTGACCCTATGAATTAATGACCTCCAAAACAACCTATCATGAATAGCCTTGCTCAGGTTTTGCAAACTGAGGGCCGAGGCTTCCTTGATTGAGTCAGTTGATCTTCTCCTGTTGACTTTCACTTTTCTTAGCATTATAGTCTTTTCCAAGAACTCTTGTCTTGAACTCCTCAGTTTGTTAATTTTAGCTTCTAGGGATAATTCAGGTTTGATTTGATCTAGAACCCACTGATTTTTTGGCAGTTCATGGAATCCATACAACTCTTCTCCAACACCGCATTTCAAAGCATTCTACTTTCTTCATTGTCAGCTTCATTGTCAGCTTCCTTCATTGCCCAAATTTCACACCCTTGCATAGTAATAGGGAATACTATAGTATGAATTATCTTGATCTTGGTCACCAGTGACACATTGATACACTTAAGAATGATTTGATGATTTCTATCTCCTTCTGATTTCCAGTGGCGTATTTGCCTAGGGACAAGGGGTACAGTCTGTCCCCGGGTGCCACTAATCTGGAAGTCCTGCTGCCTCGTTGTCTTCGGGCGCCCTTGACAAGGGTTATAAATCAGCAGGGTCTACAGTGGAGTAGAGCAGTCAGCAACCAGAAACAAGACACAGGAATGAAGCAGCTTCACTTGTACAAATCACGGTTCCAACTGACAAAGTGCTTCGCAGTAACAGGTGTCCCCAAGCATACTTTACAGCTCATACCTTGTCTCTCTCTCTATATATATATATGCAACCATTGGCTATGTAGTCTCTTATCAGTACTTCCGTGCAACTCATGGGAATGAGTCATGCTCTGTCCATTGCAAGAGATTGCATCATCTTCCTGACAACTGTCAGATTTTCCCGATCAGGTCTGACAGATCCTGACAGCCCTTGACCCCACCCATATTGTCATTGACATAAGCAGGGCCAAGGGTGCCTGGCTGCTGCCTCCCCTTGCTCCCAGTTTCCAGCCGGCAGCCAGCAGTCTCTTCTAGCCTCACCTCCGGGGAGGCCAGAAGCAACTGCCATCCCCTACCCTCCGAGAGCTGCTTTTAAAAAAACTGAGGCCAAGGGGGGGACTTGGGGAGGCTTGGCCCCGCCCCTGGCCTCAGTGCTTATAAAAGCAGCTCTCGGAGGCCGAGGGACGGCAGCCACTTCTGGCCTTCCCAGAGGGGGAGGCCAGAAGGGACTGCCAGCAGCCAGCTGGGAGCTGGGAGAGGGGCAGCAGTTGGGCTGGGGGGCAGATCCCCACCCCACCCCACCCCAGGTGCAGGGGGGCACCATGATACAATATGTCTCTGGGCACCATTTTCCTCAGTATGCCTCTGTTGATCCTCCTTTGTGTTGATGATAGAGTCACACAATAGAACATCTTCAATAATTTTTGTTTTTTCATCATGAACCTCAAGGTTGCATAATTTTCCCATAGTAATTACTTTTGTCTCCTTGTTCCTCTTCCTTGGCTAATTCTATTCTGTATTTTTGTTTAATTGTAAAAGAGATGAGACATATTTTCAGAATTACAAATATTACACACACACACACACACACACAGGCTGGACTATAATTTTAGATCAAATTCTATGGTGATACTTTTAAAAAATTGAATTCTATGGGAAATCCATGGTTTCCTGTTTCATATGGGTGTAAGCATAAGGGTGCTTTCACATGAATATAAATTGGCAATGCTAGGAACTTTAGGAAACTGAATTGTGGATTTAGCTGAGTAACACAATACAAGAAAGCATGTAGCCCATATTTTGGTCACTGTACATGGCTACTGCCTGCCAAACTGCAGCAAGCAAGCCAGATGAAAATTCAAGTTCTACAAAAATATGGACTAAAATTTATTTTTGGTAATCTATAGCCTTTTAAACAAGATGCATGCAGATGTTTTGCCACACGTACAACTGTTCTCTTTAGCTTTATGTTTTTATGTCCTCATTCTGTCACTTTCTCCTGCCTTAAACCAACAGCTCCAGATGCTGCTGATATTTTTGCTTTAAAGGAAGTTTCCACAGCCCTTCAGAGACTGCATTAATTAATATCTACAGCAGTGTTGTGATAAAGCACGTTTCTGCATTTTCAGCATACATTCATGTCTGATGTAAGGTTTTAACCCTTCATATATCTTTGACACTTAAAACAAGTGTTTATGATCCTCCTTGCATAAATACCTTTTTGGTCTTTTCTCTTTCTGTTTTGTTCAGAATCTAGTTAGTCTCAGTTTGCCTTGAAAGGGCAAACACAAAATTCAGACATTTTGAAATGCCATTTGGGTGATATGGGATAATACCAGGCTGGGACAAGAGCTATCAAAAACATTTATCTGGCCTCTTCTGCACAGCAAATGTATAATGGGTTGCAGTCAGGATAAAGGGACCCATTTTCCTGTTTTCACATTCACATGTATCTATGCAGGCAGTGATTGGAGCCCCCGAAAACAATGAGGGTTGCTATCGCACCTTTGCACAGAAACACGTCCATTAAAAAAAATTACTTCCCACACATGTGTAGCTGTGCATGCATGCATAAATAAACCCCCACAACCATACCAATGTCCCACCGCTACACAGATGTAAGCCGTGATTTTTTTTTAAAAAAAAAGGGAAATGGGGACGAATAAAGTGCCTCCTGCCCAGCCATTTGCTCGCGAGTAGCTGCAACCCAGGATTTTGGAAAAGACTCACTTGTTTAGTGATTTTTTAAAAAATGGTTTTGGGGAAATAACATGACGTGGACTCATTTTGGGGGCAGCATCTGTGCAAAGACCCCCTCAAAAAAACAGGTTTTTTTAGCGTCCTACACCTGTGTTTATTGGCCCGTGCAGAAAGGGCCTATATTTCTCAAACAGAGGAGACTGCTCACAGTTCTCTTATGAATAAGAATTCAGTGGCAAATGCAGTTTGCTGTATCTAATATGTTAAGCATTCACAACAGGCGGTTTGGAGGTGAACCTCAGATTTCTCAGAAACACTAAAGAGGTCTACTGAAATGGTAACTGCCACTTAAGCATAGCCCTCCTTACAAATGTTTGAAGAGCAATTCTTTCTGCAGATATCCTTTTGAGTCAGATCAGATTCCGTCTGCCTGTGCAGACTGTTTCTTATGATGGTAGTTGTAGTGAAAAAATTCTATTCTGTTCCTCTCTGTTACTATTCTAGCAGCAGTTGATTATCTTTCAACTGTGTGCAGACATACTGAACTAATGTCTATATATTCTTAGAGGTACTCAAACAATGCAGTTGACCTTCTGAGTAGGCTCTTTCCCCCTGACATGCCCTTGGAAGCCCTTTTTCTTCCAATCCCTTGAGAGATGCAAACAGTACAAAAACTGGCTGACTGCCTGCTGAATCAGTCACTCTTGTTTAATGCTTTACATCTCTCGGGCACAGATTCCAGCCATTTAGACATAGCAGCACACAATTTTATGACACCATTTGTATGTATTCACAAGAAATGTTATTACAAACTTGTGTGCAGCAGTGGAACAAAAATAAACAAAAACTGGCCATTGGGCTTATCACAGAACCCCACTTCCAGTGAAAACTCAGAAATGATATCAGAAATCATTTGAAAGGAAATGCTAAAACTGGGGGAAGGGGCATGGGAAAGATTTTTTCAGTAAGTGAAGTCACACTATCACAATGGCAATCCCTATGTCTTTGGCCTCTAGTTCTTCACTGGTTCCCAATTCATGACTGATACCCTAAATTCAAACTTGAATAATTGCTTGGCCTAACTACCCTCTGTTGCAATTCTAACTGCAAAAGATCTGACCTGTGTGGAGTATGAACTCAGAGATTAACTTCAGTGAACCCCAACATAGACTGACAACAAGTCAAAAAATATTCTATAAAAACCAACAGTTATCTCTCCCTTTTTACTATCTTTTCCCTATGCTAAAAAACATGCCATATTAATTATCAGCTTAGTTTTCTCAGTATGGTCCTTTAAAATCACACTGTTTAGTGACCGTGGATATCTCAGTTAATGAGCTAGAACTATAGAGCTTTCCAATAAAAAGGAAAGGGAAAAACAGTATTGCTCACTGTAACTGTTTGTTCATCTAATCATTAATGGTCTTTTATTCAGGCACATGTGGAGCTGTACTAACACAGACCAGCCACAGAGCATTTTAGATGACAGTTTAAGAGCTTTAGCTGAATACGGTAGCAGATGCTCTCCTCCAGTTACAACACTGGGGTAGCCTCTATCCCCACCCAGGTCATGTGACTAGGGAGGAATGGCACACCTTTTCTCTCCAGATCTTCCTTCGTTGCCATGAGAAGCTACCCACTTTAGTTAGTTGACAGACCACAGCAAGGAAGGTGGGAAAGAGGTGTGCCTGTACAGAGGACCACTAGATGAACAGTTACAGTTACCAATGCTATTTTTCATCATCGTGGCCTCTGTACAGTCCCACATGGGAGAATGGCAAGCTTAAATGCTGTGGGGGAGGGTGTAGTACTGTCAGCGAGCCACAGATTGCAACACTGCTTGACCCACATTCATCTTAACCCTAGCATCGACATCCACAGAGTAATGCCTAATAAAAGTCAAAGGAGAGAACCATGTAGCTGCATACCCTGTTTCTCTGAAAATAAGACATCCCCCGAAAGTAAGACGTAGCAAAGTTTTTGTTTGGAAGCATGCCTGTCGAGCAGAACACCAGAGCATGCAGCTGTGGAGCGGAAAAATAAGACATCCCCTGAAAATAAGACATAGCGCATATTGGGGAGCAAAATTAATATAAGACACTGTCTTATTTTCGGAGAAACACGGTATGTCATGCTGCTCATGAAAGCCATTGAAGTGGCTAGGGCTCTAGTAGAATGTGCCCCAGTGGAGTTTTGCTGTAAGTTATTCTAATTGCAGATGTCACCCAGCTTCTGGAATCTGATGAGATTAGGCTAACTTGGGCCAACCAGTTAAGGGTACATAATTTTATTAACCTCATCATATCTCCCCTTAGTTTCAAAACTGAAAAGTTCCACCCTCTTCAACATTTTCTCATAAGAAAGGTGTTCCAAACCCTTTGTCATTTTGGTAATTCTCTTGGATCCTAGTCAATGCATGTTCATTGTGGAATGTCCAAGCTCAGAACTTTGGTGACAATCATAGTATTTCAAATGTCATTTTAGCATATGTACATGACTGGATGTGTTTCTGGCTGCTGTAGATGTTAATGTATAGTTGAATCTGGCTTATGGCAAACCCAGAGGGATTTTAAGGGAAGTGGTTAAGCAGAGATGTTTTGCCATTATCATCGCCTGCAAAATCTTCCTTGGTGGTCTCCCATCCAAGTACCAACCAGCTTGAGAACTGGTTATTGTTTATAATTGTGTTTTTCTTCTTGTACTACTGGTTTATAATGGTTATATTCAAAATAATTGCAAGAGCTCGGTTCTAACAATGTGGGGTAAAATTTCAGTGAATGAAGGAAAAGGCTAGTATTAGATGGGCACAAAGATGGTTTCAATTAATTACAATCACTTAATTTCAAAATATCTTTTCTCATTTCAGAATCATTATAGTCTGTTTTTAGAATGATCAAATTAAAAAGGACTCCAAATTAATAACAAATGTTTGCATATTGTTTTGGAAAAGGAAAAGTTCATTATAGCCACATGATCCTTCATGTAACTTTACATTATCATTACATTTTGGCCTAGTGTAATTTAATTTATATTCTTCAGTGTATGAGAATGGGATATTTGCAATTAATTGAATCTCTTTCCACAATGTGTAATTGCTTTGTTTGGAACTAGTCCTCTTTTCTTATCAATCTCTGTGTGTCATGGTCCCTGTTTTCAGAGAACATCTTTTTATTAAGATTACTGACTGAATAAATCTGCTGAGTGATAACGTTTGAGCTGCATATTCGGAAACAGTTAGCTATCACTGTCAAGCTATGTTCACATGTTACAGTGAATGGGCTTGCATGCTGCTGTTAGTGGGAAATCTCCTGCCCTTGTACTCCATATGCTTACTCAATGGAGCAGTAGGAGAATATACGAATGGAAAGGATGACAGCACGGACACCATGATATCATTTTCAGTAAATGCAGAAAAGTGACATCACAGCATCTGTGATGCTTTAGATTCTGAGAACACATCTTTCCCTCATGGAGGATAGAGAGAGAAAAGCACAAAGACAGGAAAAGGCAACCTGATGGAAGGAACTCCCCAAGATTAGCATTCTAGATATAAAGAGAGAGAGGTGGCAGCAGAACATACCAAGAGAAGGATAAATTGAAATCTGATCAGTCCACTAGGGTTACCAAAGTCCAAGTGGGAACTTAAGTTCTTCTGGGATTATAATTGATTTCTGGAATATACTTCACCTGGAGGAGATAGCTGCTTTAAAGAACAGAATCTACAGCATCATATCCCTGTGAACTCTCCCCCTGCCCCAAACTCCTCTGCACTTCCACTCCCACCCCCAGTCTTCAGGAATTTCTCTAGGTGGAGCTGACAACCCTATGTCCACTTAACCAGTTTCCCTGCCCCCTTTTGGAATACTGGTTTGATTGGTGAAAAGAGTCAGCACAGTCTTTTAACATCCTGGTTCAGAATCAGTTGTTACTAAAATTGCTGTGACAACATCAGTTCAAAATTTTGCTTCACCAGATCAAATTCTTTTTCTTGTAGTCAGGGTATTTTCCATCCTATGCTTGCCAAAAATAAATTGCAATGTCAGTCTTTCTTCTTAGGAAAATCAACAGTTTATTTTTTTTGAAGACCAACATGCCCTAGGAGAATTCTTTCCTCACATTCAAGTAAACAGAGTCTACTCTTTCCTTCCCCTCATTTCTCTTCTTGTTCCAGACCTCTAATTGTATTACAGATATATCTAAAACAAATACAACAGAGGGTCACACTAACACTTTAATCTGTCTATTTTGCAGTATGAATGATCTAATGGTGTGCATGAACAAGCTACATCATTTGAGGCACAGGCTAGATAGATGAAAGACAAACACTACCCCACACTAACTGTGGGCCCTCTGTGAAATCAGGAAAGATAACAATTTGATGGTACTCAACTCCAAAAATAAAGACAGTTCTTTCCTGTGGTTTCCATATTTGACTGCTGCTGCCTTCTACAAGATTGTCTCCCAAGAGTTGTGCATGCTACCCTAGGCTGCTCTTTGCACATGCTGTGATAAAAAAGAACAAACATACTCAATTCAAAACTTTTACCATTCCAGATGGTCAAGCCATAACAACAAAATGTAATTATTTGTCGTTTCCAGAACTGTTGACAAGACTATAAGGATCAGCAATTGTTTCCTTTTCAGTTCTTCAATGGTAAATCATATAGCAGAGTAGCTACAGCTGCCTCAGTTGCAGAGTTGGAAGCCAAATCGAAAGAGATTGAGGGGAAATTTTTTATTCATGAACATATGGAGTCTTTACTGTGTCATTCCAGTATATTACAAGTTTAGAGAACTTAGAAAAATTTTAGAACAAGCATCATAACATAGTTAAGTAGCATAATAACATTTTTTTTAAAAAAAATGGCCCTCTTTTCCCTTTGTTTTTGTCTTGGTTGTAATTTTAGGCAACGTCCTTTTCCAGCAATGGCACCTTGTAAAGTATTGAACCTAACATCTTGTACACTTTCATTTTTGTTGCTAGAGGAAGACATTTCAGAAGCAATGGCACAAGTCTTGCTTTGATTAATCCAAAATGTCACCACCATCATAAAATACTACCTTTTAAAATTAGGTCCTCTCAAGTAAATGAACTCCTTGGCCATGAATCACTGACATCTGGAACTGTTTTTCCAGTGGCTACTTTTATGTTTATGACTTATTCAGATTAAACTATTTCAAAAATTGTATCATAAAGTAGATTAAAACCTAATCGAGTAAGTTTTTTTATTTTTTTTATGTCTGAAATGGTCATATTCCCAAAATAGAGGCATGATATATACGTCAGGAGAAACTAATGCTGTTGAAGTATGTTACTGTTACTTCTTGATCGGCAATGATTCCTTTCTGTGTGGCTGTAAACTTTCTGCTAAGTAAAAACAAGAAGCAACTTCATGATGCTCTAAGCCATGGTTCTCAACCTGTGGGTTCGGATCCCTTTGGGGGTCGAACGACCCTTTCACAGGGGTCGCCTAAGACTCTCTGCATCAGTGTTCTCTATCTGTAAAATGGATAAATGTTAGGGTTGGGGGTCACCACAACATGAGGAACTGTGTTAAAGGGTCGCGGCATTAGGAAGGTTGAAAACCACTAACGAAATGCACCTTGGTGCAGTTGTAGCCAAGAGCAACAGAAATCTTAATCCACATCAAAAGATACATCAGGTACTTTGGGGTAAGATAATTGACTTTGTGATGAAAACAGGGATAAACTTCTAAATGTAGGCTGGCCTTTAGAAGTGATATTCAGTTTATCTACATGCTTAGAATAAACATGTAATAAATAGGGTCAGGACCTGAATAGCTCAGGTCAGACGTATCTCATCAGATCTCAGAAGCTAAGCAGGATTGACCCAGGCCAATACTTGGATGGGACACCTCCAAGTAATACCAGGATCATGATCCAGAGGCAAGCAATGACAAACCACCTCTGAATGTCTCTTGCCTTGAAGACCCCACCATGGTTCCCCATAAGCCAGATTTGACTTGATGGCAAAAGAAAAAAAAGATAATCAGTGACAAGGCATGGTCTCCCAATCTACTTCTAATATTCTGTCCAATGTACCTATTATCCTGTTTAACACGCTACTGCTAATGGACTGGAATAATCAGCAGTTGATTTTTTAAAATTTAAAAATATACTATGGCAAAGACCAGCCTGTATAACTGCAGGGGAATTCTCAAAACATTTTTACCTTCTAGGATGAAAACTGACAGCCATGCAATTCAGACATGCTATGTACACAGCTGTCTTCAGTATTTTGTGCTAGCATTTTGTTTGACAGCATGGAAAATTATAGTTTTCCCTACTGCCAAAGCCTCTTTTTTCTTTAAGACTTTAACTTCCAGCATACTGTCTGATTTTTCAAATGTACACTGAAAGAATGGTACAGAGAGAAATGGAAGGGATGTAGAGAGGGGAGGGCAGAAGGAGCAGGAAGGAAAGGGAGAGCATTCTATGCATGTTAAAAATGTACTTGGAACAGGCCTATACAGCTTGTTTCCCATCTCAGCCCACCTGATATATTTGTATTATGACATATCATGTTTGATACCTTTTGCATTGTTTTTAATTTTTGTCATCCTAGTCCTATTGCTTTGATTGTTAGATATCTCGTGCTTTTCACTGCATTGCTTTTTACTGTTTAACCTACCTTGAGTATGAGAGAGAAAGGCAGGTAATATATAAAGTAAGTAAATAAATAAAACTTCCACATTTGCTGATTCCCTGGAACAGCAAAGTGGAAGTTGTCAAAAGTTTGGCTGGACAAACTATACAGATATTGTATGGCTTTCAGCTTGATGGGTCACAAATTCTGTCCACCAACTTGAATAGATGATGGACCTGCTTTAATTTCCCACAAGTTTTTGTTCATTATCCATTTACATCTTTTGCATGAAAAGGGCATAAATTATTATATGGACCAGATCACATGAACATGAATAGCCTTTGAGAGAGACAGACTTCGTTAGATAGTTTTCGACTGAATAGGAGCATAATTGACCCAAACTATTGAACGCTGTTGAAGATGGGAGGGTTTTTGGCTCAGTGGACTTTTAATGCAGAAGGCCCAGGTTCAGGCCCTGGCCTCTCCAGTTTAAAGAGCTGGACAGCAAGTGATGTGAGTGACCTCTACCCTGTAGTCTAGAGACCTACCGCTAGCCTGAGTAGATAGGCCAATAGTTTGATTTTGTTTAAGGCAGCTTCATGTGTATTCAGTTGTGACATACTGGAACAGGTGGGAGAGCACTGCTTACAGATTCACTTTATTAGGTGTCATTGGTGTAATGGGCCTAAATGGCACCTGGAGGCATGACTGGCTCCCTGCACCCCCCCTCCCGATGTCCCACTTACAGGACCCAGCAGGGAGGGTGAGGAGGCCAGGGCTCAGGGGGTGGCTAAGACGGGCACTGCAGCAGCAGGCCAGCTCCTGGGCTCCTGGGTCAGTCTGCTGCTGCCACGCCCGCCTGGGCCACCTGCTGCCAATCCCCACCCCCAGCCTCCCTGCAGGCCAGCTCCTGCCCTCCCCTTCTTTCTGTGGCCCCAGTACCTCCTAAAACACACATTCACTCTCTTGTCCCCCAGTGCTATCTCTCACATACTGTATTATCAATTTATCTATTCTTCAGAATTTCTCCCATCTAACCCCCACAAACTTACATTAATTTCCTCTCTCTCTTACACACATACATTAATTTCTCTGTTTCGTTTTGTCCTTCCTCTTTCTGTCTCATTACCTCTCTTTCCTTCTATTTCTGTCCTCCACTAACCTCACTGGGCTACCCATTCATTGGCTCTGTCTTAAAAAAGCAGCACAACTCTAGTCTACAGACTCAATTTTATGCAATATTTTTCATTCATTCATTCATTCATTCATTCATTCATTCATTCATTCATTCATTCATTCATTCATTCATTCATTCATTCATTCATTCATTCAAAGGAAGCAACATATGTTCCATAGATTTTTGCTATCTATATATATAAAAAGCAAACAGTGACTTTGTTAGTCACGCCCTAACGCCGAAACGGCTAGACGGATCACCCCCAAATTTTCACATGCCGTTCCTCCCTGTTCTGGGCAGGTAATCAGACCTTCAAATCACCAAAAGTCCATACCTAAGCCAGGTAAAACGTCTTTTTCCTGGCACACCAGGCCATGAAACTGGCTGTGTTTGTCACCCTTAGAATGTTCGTGCAGCATGTCTGTGGTCTGAGGCCTTAGTATGAGGGCTTAGAATGTTCGTGCAGATGGGCAGAGATGAGCAGTGAAAACAATAAATATGTAATACTGTTAAGTAATACGAGTGGAAGTGAAACACATACAAACTTTGCCATGTGAAACGCCAGTTGGGGTTCCCCCCCCCACACGCAGGCAACTTTCACTCTCTGTGCCTCACCCACTGCTACCACACAATACACATCCAGCTCATCCTCACACACCTCACTCTGTCCTCCCTCACATCCAACCACCACTTACCCACTTCCTCACCCATATTCGCCATAGCTCTCTTTTACTAAAAGTGAGCTGAAGTTTGCCTTTTTCTTCTAAGAAAATCCACGGGGTGGGGGCGAACCAACACTACGCTCCTTTTCTTTTGCACGTGGCCCTTTAAGAACCTAAGGAGCTGGCCTCGATCTGAGCGCCCCACCACCCTGCCTCTGCTGCCTGACTGGGATAGCCTCCTTGCCCCAGTTCTGCCTTACCCAAGCCAGGACTGTGCGTGTCAACCAGCCTCATGGACAGTGGGATTCACACTCTGGACAGTTCCATTGTGGAATGGAAAGGGTTACCTTATACTAAAAAAACAAGACACCACCATATAACAATGTGAATTGAAAAGGGAAAGAGGGATTCCATTTTGACCACCCCAAAAGGCCATGCTGGGGATCATTGGACCTGCATGGATATCTGTGTGTGTTGCGGACTGTGATGAGAAGGACAATTGCCACAGCAACATGTGGCTGGGTTCTGCTAGTTCTTTATAATAAGCAAGATCAAATCCCTACATTAGAAGTTGCTCCAAAGTCATAGTGTGTCACAAAAGGTCTTCTTTCCTCTGTGTAAAGTTCACAACTGCAGGAAACTTTATTACTAAAGTGATGAGTAAAAGAAGGTGTAGGGTTATACTGTCATTTATATGGCAGAGTACTTCAAAAGCTAATTAGTTTAAAGAGTCATATTTATGTTTCAGATGTGGAAACTTTAATGAAGTGAAATTTACAATGAGCCTTCAACCAAGGCATTATAAAATGTGCCTTACAATAAGTAAGGGATGGAAAGACAGCCAGCTTTGTTTTCCAGTTTACTGTTGCCAGCTAGTACAGAATAGACCAATAGTTCTAGATATTTCTCTAAAATTAATGTTAGTTTAAACAAGATCCATGAATCTTCAGTTTCCATCTTTTCATTGTTGTCCCTGCTTTCTGTTTTATCTGTCATATGTTAAAAAAAGCACATCATTTAATATTCTGGATTGTTGTTGTTGTATTTTGTTGTTGTTGTTGTTGTATTTTTGAGGTTCGGGTTATAAAGACTGAGAAATTTTCAAAAAAGCCAAAAAAAGATCTCCAAGGAAGCCCAGCACTGCTATGCACAAATCCATGGCAAATGACCTCTTTTCATCTCTTACTTTAAAAACCCCATGAGGGGTTGCCATAAGTCAGTTGTGACCTGACAGCACTTAATTATTAATTATTACTACACAGAACGGCATAATTTACTCTCCCCTTCATTTCACATTCAGTGCAGCCCCATAGGGCATTGTTTCCCCATTCCAAAGTCAAGGGACATGGGTGATTTCCCTTTCCTCCTAATCTAGCATAAACACTGAATATTAAACAATGTAGTAATATATACATTTCAGCAGGGTTAATTAACTACTTTGGGGTCCTAATAAGTGATAGGAAAAAATGTACGCTTTATGTTCTGCTTTCTGTGCCTTTAGAATATGCCTAGATTCCCAAGTTGCAGAGTGCTTTCAGATCTAGTCCTATTCCTGATACTCTAATTTTTATGTAAAGCCCTTATATAAAACTACTGCCTGGCTGCTGTTGTAAAATGACTAAAAGTGAACAAATTGAAACAAAACCCTGAAAAGACTGAGGCACCCTTGTCAACTCAGGTAAGTGTCTGGGGTTGTTCTGGACCCAACATTATTGTGAAAGAAACAAGTTTATGCATTTGCCAAAAAAAGTCTTTCTTTCAACTGCCCCCTTACCTTGAAAAGGCTGATCTGGCATCCAGATCCATGCTACAGTGACATTGAGACTAAACTAATGCACTGTACATTAATCTCCCCTCAAAATCAGTTCAGAAATTCCAGTTGGTGCATGCCCCACCAGGGCAGCTTTGCACATCCAAGCAGGGTTTCTTACAGGTGCCAATCTGCAAATGGGCAAAATCAACAATTGTTCACATTACATGCCTTCTCTGTTGTGGCCCCACCTTATGGAATAATCTGCGTGAAGAGATCACAAAGTCTACCATTCTCTTGACTTTCCGCAAACTTGGCAAAACTAAAATACTCAAGAAGGTTTCTCTGTGCAGACAAGTAAGGTATTCAGGACTGTGGATCATATTACTGTGTATCATTTGGTGAGGGTTGGATCCTATCACTTAATGTGTCATATTGACTCTAGTTGTTTTTTAACTAGTTGGTTCTACACATCCTGTTGGATTCACATGATATTTTTTTGAAGAAATGATGGGAGAAAGCATTAGTGAATGCTTTCTTCCTTCCAAGTCTTGTATGAAGGAGTGAGATATTCTTGTAGGCTCTTACAGCCTAATCCAGATTGGTGGTGGTGAGGGGGGGGGACTGAATTATCTTGTAGAGGCAGCATGGGTCACACTGGTGAATTTGCTCTCCCTGGGGTGCTTACCTCAGTGGAGGAGCAAATATGCCGATAGGCAACTGCTGCAGCCCTTTGGGATGCCCAAACATAGTATCCAGCATTCTTGCACTACTGCTGGCCTTGTCGATGCAGCTGGGGCATGCAAGAGACATTTCCAGGGCTGAAGCTGACATTAGTCATCTTCCATCCCAGGTTTGAAGGAAGATATGCTGTCACCCAAGGCTTGGACTTACACCACCCTTCCAGGTAGCGTAGGTCCATTGAGCTGTATGGAAGGCTTTCCAGTGATGGGGAGGTTTTTCTGTAGTTTCTGCCTCCCCATGTCACCGGAAAGCCCTCTGGAGGTGGCACTGCAACAGCACCATCCTTGGCTGTCTCAGGCTGTGGACAGCACTATTCTCCCTTTCATGGATGGAAAGAACAACTTGAGAATAGTCTTCACCATTTGCAGTAGTTTTGCAACAGGGGAGAAGGAAATATGGGTCACTCATGCATTCTGCTGCTGTTGCCTTTATATCTCAAGTGAAGCTATTGGTAATAACAGACCTTAGTTTACTCCTGATTAATGAGTGAAATAGAATAAAATCTCACAAAGAACAATTATAGCCTTATTTGGCATGAGAAAAAGAAGATGTATGGCAACAGTATGAATGTGTAATGCAAACTTCTTCAAATATGCTTCCCATTCATTCTGTGGGCTGTAACAGCTATCAATTCCAGCTGCCTGCTTCTTTTCAAATATTTATCCCTGCTCATTTACATTCCAGATAGCTCTCTTCATACTGAACTATCTGCTCTCATCTTTTGTGTCGCCCTTTCCATCCTTTGTAAGCATTTCACAGAGTTGCAAGCTTCAGTCATGATCACAAACTGAATTTTGCAGAGCTTAGTTTTCTGTGAAGCATTTATATAGCAAAACAAGTGCCAGTATACTAACTTTCATAATATTCTTCCCAGATTGGCTGTGATACAAATTTCATGCAAAAGATATTCGGTTTTAAATAAAATGGAAAATTCTCACAAAAATTCACAGCTAATACAAATGTACTGAATTTTGACTTATTCAAATAGCCTAAACACAGGACTATAGTTCTTTCTAATTTTTTTTGTCAGCTTTTTAAAGTTGGTTGTCATTGACAAGATGATTGAATATATTTAATTATTGTCCTGATTGATTCCAATGTCAAGCAAATGTAATTTGCTGTAATTGCTGTTAATACAGAAATGTTTGGAAGATGAACGACACTTTTCCTTCACAAGTCCAATTTAAATGAATGGTTATTTTATCAATTGTAGTTGATGGACACATCCCTTAATGTGTAATTTTAAAGAACAAATACTCTTCACCAGAAAAATTTCAACAAGATCTCTGTGAAATAGGTCAATGTTAATTAAATTTTACAGAGGTAAAATGATAAGGTCAGGGACAACTGGCCACATCATCCCCATGGCAGGACTTCTTCTGAGAGGAGAGACAGGCTCACTTTTTTTGCCTAGATTGTTATTCTAAGGTGAAAATGCAGCTCTGTGGATCAACGGAGCTGCAGAGGTCAGCACTTAGCTTCATTTAGGTGAGTTTGAAGGATGGGGAGCTGGGAGAATGCCAGTATCCATGGCCCCTTCATCCACCAAAACATGCTGATTAACATCATCAGAATGGCAGTGAGATGAGAAGTGAGGCAGATTTACTGCTGAACCTCTGGCAATACAGAACCTTCAGTGATCTGTATGCTGAAGAAATGAAAACTAAATGACCATTTTGTCAGAAATGTGTCTCAGACTTTGGCCCCTTCCACACACGCAAAATAATGTGTTTTCAAACCACTTTCACAACTGTTTGCAAGTGGGTTTTGCTATTCCGCACAGCTTCAAAGAGCACTGAAAGCAGATTGAAAGTGCATTATTCTGCATGTGCGGAATAAGCCTTTGATTCTGCTAAAAGATAAGTAACTTTTCATTTCCAAGCTGGTAAATGAACTGAGTAATATCATTAAGCAATCACCATTTTGAAACTGAAAAGCTCTAAAACTGAAATAAAGGATTGCTCTATAGAGTTGCAATTTGGAATGTTTTATATGTCCAAAAAGGCAACAATTGATACAAATTTCATCTTGTAAAGAACATTTCATTGGTGAATGGAAGCTGGTTTTTGTTGAAGGACAGAGAGGGGGCAGCAGAAGATTGAATGGAGTAAAAGTTGATTGCAATGAGAAGAGTAAGAAGGAAATTGAGTGGCAGAATAATAAACTACAGAACACTGGTAGAATAATAACTTACAGAACTGCATTTTAAAACAAAACTGTATAAATAAGACAGCATGACTTGGTAAAGCATGGGATAGAGTGACATCTGACATCCAAGTGGATCTAATGCAGAAGGTGCAGCTAATGTTAAGTTCCATGCAGAAAGATTTAGTGAAGGTTAAACAAAAAAAACGGATCATATTGACACAATGGCTATGGAAATTAGAGAAATAAGAAGAGATATAAAAGGATTAGCCTCTGATCTTTAAAAAGTGACAGATGATGTGAAGGCCTTAAGAACTACAAATGAAGTACACCAGAAAGAATTCCACCATCAAGCTGAGAAACTACTCTGTCTAGAGTTAAAGCAAAAAGACTGTGCAAAGAATCAGTGCTATGCCAGAGAAAGTTAGGAAAGACCTTTAAAAAGATTTTATCCCAGAACTGCCAAGATTTATGTCTTTACCCACTGGAGAAACTGAAACTATGGTGGATAAAATATACCTAGTAAGAACATTGCCTGAGGACTGTGTAATATATCCAGTGGTGGGATTCAAATAATTTAACAACCGGTTCCAGTGATAGGATTTAAATAATTTAACAACTGGTTGTTTACTAGCACCATTTTAACAACTGGTTCTGCCAAAGTGGTGCGAACCTGCTGAATCCCACCACTGGATATATCTGACAAGGAGATCTTTCAAAGAAAAAATTCTATCTAAGCACTACAGTGAAAAAAATACAATATCAAGAGTTTGGTTATAATGAGGGAGCTGCTTAGAGAGACTGTAACAATGCTTAAGAAATACAAATTTCTTACAGACTCCTTGAAAAATAAAGGAATCCCTTTCAGGTGGCTCCTACCAGAAGGTCTCAGCTTTACCTTTAATGGAATTTATCAGAAAATCATAGATTTCCAGACTGCAGGAAAGTTATTCAATAAGAACAAAAGAAGATCTGCAGCCAACCTGGAAACTATACTCACCTCTCTTTCTTACTGTGATGGGGCTAATTTTCATAAAGATCAAAGCACAGTTAAGGTGGAAGCAAGGGGTACAGGCTGGCATTTTTCAAGAGCTGAATAGATAACAGGGCCATGGCGGGGGGGGGGGAGGCCTTTCCTACTCTGGAAGGCTCCTTCAGGGTATGGTTCTGCATAGCACACAACCAGGGTTGCCGAGCCTTCTTACAAGCTTGCTGGCTAAGTTGAAGCCACAGTCAGTTCCCTTAAAACATTTTCCCTATGTGGAGATGTCTGCTAGTGACTAAGCTTGAGGTTTGATACAGAGAGTGCATAGACGTGTTTTCCTGCTTTTTAGATGGCCAGAGGTGAAGGAATAAGGCAGACAGAAGGAAGAAATTTGGAGAAAGCCAGCTGATATAACATACCGTGTTTCCCCGAATATAAGACAGTGTCTTATATTAATTTTTGCTCCCAAAGATGCGCTATGTCTTATTTTCAGGGGATGTCTTATTTTTCTGTGTTCTGTTCATCGGGCATGCTTCCAAACAAAAACTTTGCTATGTCTTACTTTTGGGGGATGCCTTATATTTCGCACTTCAGCAAAACCTCTATTATGTCTTATTTTTAGGGGATGTCTTATATTCGGGGAAACAGGGTAGGATAACTGCTTGTCAGAGTACAATGCATACATGATTGTGGTGTACAGTACAGCTGGGAAAAGCACTGGCATTGATAAGTACCTGGACATCATTCCAGGTACTTATCTGATATATGCAGACCCTGCATGACTCAAGTATGATGGAACATTCAGAATAAGGGTTGTGCTGGACACTAAACTTCCATGAGATAGGGAGAATTAACAGTTGTGGCTCTGTGCTTATGTCACACATGTCACTTAACAGGATAGTATTACTGGAGTCATATTGGTTTGGACTGATTCAAAGAAAGGGGGCTAATTTTTACTGTGTTTTTATGATTGTATTAATTTATTTCTTTTTAATTCTATGTAATGTTGTGGTGTATGATGTCTTTTATCTGTTTTAAATCTCTGTATATTTTAATTTTTTGTATATTATATATTACTTTATAGCATAGATGCCAATAAAGGCCTTTGGATTGGATTGGTATAGGCCAGTGGCGTAGCGCCAGTGGGATGGGCGCAATGCCCTGGGCGCGTGCCTTGGCAGGGGTGTGGCCAGGGTGTTCCGTGGGCATGGCTGGGGTGTTCTTGGGGCATGGCCAGGGCAGGGCAGGGGCGGGTGGCACTGCGGCAGGGGCAAAGGGTGCGCACACCCCAGGCACAGTTCTCCCTTCCTCTGCCCCTGGTGTAGACTGAGCTATTGCAAAGATGAGTTTGGAGAAGAGTGATCAAACCCTCAAGAACTGACAGAGCACAGCATAAAGTAGATAAGGCCAAGAGTAGGAAAGTTTTGGCTGGAAAGCATATATCCTTCTTGGCGATTAGGTACAATATGCCTAACCTATACAGGTTTGACTGTGTCCCTCTCTCTACTGAGGGATGTGGTGCTTATTTAGATGATCTATGGCCCCTTCCTAATTGGCTAATAAATGTAGGGTAGCGATGGAAAAAACTCATGGGGGGGGGACTTCACATGGTTCCCACCCCTAACATGAGTCTGCCCTGTGTTCCCCCCAAAATGGGTTTTACAAGAATCACGCTATCTGCAATTCCTTAATTTTACCGCAGGTTGCAGCTGCTTGTGAGCGAATGGCTACCTGGCCACGCTTCCTGTTTTCTCAGCCACACTTCCTGTGTTTTAAAGCCCCAATCCCTGAAGTCAATGGAGGGAGAAAGGAAAGCAGGGGGTGGGGTGGGGTGGGGTGGGATGGGATGGGATGGGGTGCCCAGCCACGACTGAGGTGCTTTCGCATCTGCACAGGCACACACATCCTTATGAGAGGGGAGGCTTCTCCATTGTGCAGTGAGGGAGGTAAGGCACGGGGGAGGGGAAGTGCCCTCATGCAATGGTGTGCCAGCAACCCGCATTGTTTCTGCAGGCTCCGGTCACTGCCTGCATAGAGGCATGTGAATAGGAAAACAGAAGAGCAGGTTACTTTAGCACGACTGCAACACGCTCTACCTGTGTTGTACAGAAGAGGCCTATGTGTTGTGGGGTCAAGGGTTTTAAGATTGGGATAGGAAAAGTTGCTCATAATAGGTAGGAATGAGTGGTGAGCACTCTGAGCCATTGGTCACGATGGAGGGTATGTCCAGAAAAGATCATCACTGGCTTTACAGAGGGCTAGGGCTAGGGAATGAGTGTCTTTGGTGCTGAGCAACATCTTTCCAAACCTAGTAGTGTCTTTACAATGCATCAGGGCAGGAGGGTGAGGCTTGGCACCTCTCAGAACTTGTGTGTGGGTGACAATAAACAAGGCTGACAGTAGCAACTGGCTGAGTTTGGAACTAGGGTGCATTGTTAGATCAAAGGCAGCCATGGATAGCTGGCTAGCACAACCCACCCTATTTAAAATCAGTATATATAATTGGTGACAAAGATGAACTAATTTTATAAACCTGGTTAAGTCCATTCAGAGTGCTGGGGCTAACAGATTATACCATTATTATTTTGCCCCTCTGTGATCATTTTAGGGATAATAAATGTCTCTTCCTTATGAACATGTTAAATACAGCAGGAAAGTGCTTCTTGGAGTTGAATTTTTAAAATCTGTTTTAACTTTCACCTCTACTTTATATTCAATATATAAGATTGTCATAGATCAGCAAATGTTCTTAATAGAGCTAACAGGAAACACCTTCCTATAAATTCCTATACATTTAAACCATTTTTAAAAATTACAAGAGCATTTAGAGTAGATTGCCTTGAAAGTAAAACAAGAAAATATCTTCCTTCCTTTCTTTATGCAGAGAGGATAGACGGAATGGGTAGCATGCCAAATTCTTTTACATGTGGAAAAGAGCAAAACTACAGTGATTGGAGATGCAACCTTCAGTTCAAAGAGGCTTTAAAATTTGGAAGGTACTTCATTGCTTTTTGCTACGATCAAATGAAAGAATGTTTTTATGTGTCTCAGCTGAACAATTTTGATCCTATAGTAAAAATGTGAGTACAAATATCTTCAAAAAGTAAGCTTCCATAAAGATAAATGGTGGCAACATTTTGAACCAAACTCTCTTCTGTGCTTTCTTGTATGGGTAAAATATGGAAACAATTAGTTGAGAAAACTGCAAAGTCAAATATCAAACACCATAAAATAAGGTCAATTATAGCATAGGTTTTGCTAAAAGAACCATCTGGGGCTGTGTTACAGTAAAAACTCTCATCATAAATCTTCACATTAATCTCTGTATTTTTTAAAAAAGTGAACCATATAAAAAGTAAAATCATTTGAAATTATACCCTTAATGAGTAAGAACTTAGGTGTCTGGGCAGGGGTTTTTTTTGGCATGTATTCTCCTGGAAATATTCAAAATGTTTCTGGTCCTTATTATGGTATAAGATTTCCTGTGTTGAAATAGGGATTGCCATAGAAGATTCCAAGTTCCATGATTCTATGTTCACAGACCCAACTTGATCAGTTCTACAAATAATATTATTTCTAGTTAGCATAGTTAACAAGTTCGCATAGTTAGTTTGTTAAGTTTGTTAAGCAGCAAGAGATGGGAGGGGGCTACAAACATCAATTGGCAACACTATGACATCACATCCAAAAAGTTTGATATTTATAGGGATCACCAGAAAATATATGATGAAACATCAGGTTTTGGGAGATTCTGAGAGAGAAGTGGTGTCATATCCAGGTATTTGTACAGATGCATTATGCATTATTAAGAAGTTTCACCATGGCAACAACCTAATGGCCATTTAAAAAAATTCTGCCATCACTTGGAGTGGCAACAGGAATTTGGAGCTGGGAGTGGGGAATCCATCTTCACTGGGGTGTGTATATGGAAACCCAGTCTATAGTGGCAGCAGCCATGTTCTCAAAGCCCTAAACAGCCAAACTAACTGATCAGTAGCTGTAATTTTGAGTCCCCAATTCCTATTCCCCACTATAAAACTAATGTTGATATTTTATCATGTATGTTGTCACATTGCTAATGTGAAAAGAGTATTAACAGTTATAGTTTATGTTACACATATATATGCAAACAACATTTGGACAGAAGATATCCCATACCTACTGCCTTTGCTTCTGTCCCTATCCCTTTCTCTGTCAGTCTTCCCACTTTTCTTCCCCACCCTTTCTCTGCAATCTTCTCTCCCTGCTCCCTTTCTCTTCCCACCCTTTTTCTGTCAATAGGGATGTCAGTCTCCAGGAGTTGGCTGAGATCTCCCACAAGATAGATCAACTTCCCTGGTGAAAATGTAAGGTGGCTTCTATAGAATTAAACCTCATTGCATCCATCCCCTCTCCAAGTATCTTCAGGCTCTACTCCTAAAACCTCAAACTGGAGCTAACAACACTATCTGTCAATCTCCCTCCTTTCTTTCCTCCTGCCCATCACTTCACTGCCAATCGTTACCCTTCTCACTTTCTCTTCCCCCATCGCCTTTTTCAGCATCCTAACAAAAAATAGCGAACATAATAAGAGGACAAATTCCCTGGAATTGGTCTGGAAGCTTGATATTTTCATCTGTGAAATCTTGTGGAATATGTCATTTCTGAAACCTCCTGCAGTGACTGCCAGTTCTCCTATGGTGGGGCCAGTGCTCTAGGAGCTTCAGGAGCAGCAGGGCCTCTGGAAGCTCCTGACCTGGGGGGCAGGGCATTCAAGAGCCATCATAGCTTCCAAGGTCTTCTAGGAGCCAGGGTGGCAGAGCCTCTTAGATCTGTGGTTCCAAGGCCTTTGGGAGTTTCACTGGCCACAGCAAGGCCTCCTAGAGCTGCCATGGCATCAACTGGGCCTCTGGAAGAAAGTCCCATAGCAAAGCCTCTGGAAGTCATCACTCAAGCCACAGGGATTTTATGAGCCATGTGGGTGGAAAGCCTCAAAATCAGGAAAAGCATTAGTGGTAGGGCATCTGGGAACTGCACCAGTGGTGGGTCTCAGTGTTAGGAGCTGCACCACCAGCAGCAGGGCTTTCAGAAACCAAACCATGGCATTTCTGACTTCTTAGTCAGTAGCTGTGTGAGTGCAGTTAAGATGGAGGAGACTGCCTGAAGGCTGGCAGCATGTGGTGAGTTAGATGTGTGTACAGGCATTATTTTTTTGGGGGGGGAGGGGGAATTTAACCATCCAATATCTTTTTTATTTTTTATATGTTGTTCTGCAAACTTGGAGGGTCCCCCAAGTTTTCAGAACAATCTCTTTTCTGTTAACATAGCCCAGATCCATGGATTTCAGTATCCACAAAGGGCTCACACTTGTCTTTTATTCATGCCAGAAGCTGCAATGGGCAGTTTGTTTCAGATGGAGCCCTCCTTGTGCTTGCTAAGCTAGGAGGAATCTGAAGATTTCAAATGATTTCTTTGTTGGCCAGGAACTGCAAAAAACATGGTAACTATTACCACATTTCTAACTTGATCTGTAACTCCACCCCCACCCCCACCCCCCCCCAAAAGACCAGGCAAAAATAGAGACATCTGTGATACCATCTGAAAAATTCCTCAGAATTTATTTCACATAGACAGGAACCAATATTAACATATATAGGGGTTTTTTTTCACAATTGTAAAGCAAGTCAGGTTTTTTAAATTGCCTTCTGCATTTTATTTATATTTTCTACTAGTGGGGCCCGGCCACGCGTTGCTGTGGCTTATTGTGGTGAAATGGGAAAGGAACAGTAGCAGCAAATCAATTACAGAGGCCAGCAGTAGGTGTTCATGCAAACACGCAGCCTGATACTGTGCAATGTCATTGATGTGTGTGCCCGCATTCCTTTGGGGGGGGGATGGAAAGGCACCCCTCCCACACATCTAGGCTGGCTGGTCATGATCCTTTAACTGGGAGTAAGTTTGGTTGGTGGCAATGGGTGCCACTTCTGAGGAAACCCTCTGAGGGGTGTGACGCAGCCATGCAAAGTATGTCACAGTTGCTTTACTGAGCTTACTCCTGAGTAATGTGTGCCTGGTTTTCTTAACTGTAACCACAGTATTCAGGGAATCTAGGGTGCCTGGGCCCCCCCTCCCGTCCCTTGCATGTCGCCCCTCACTCTCTTCCCTCCCTCACTTCTCTTCCCTTACATGCCACCCCTCCCCCTCCCTCCCTTCCCTTTCCCTTCACTAGGGTGGGTGGGTCATATCAAGATGCTGGGCCCCCTGCCTCCCCTCCCTTGCATGCCACCCCTCACCCTCTCCCATCTCTCACTTCTGTTCCCTTGCATGTCTCCCCCTCCGTCCCTTCCCTCTCCCTCCCTATCTTCCCTTGCATGCCACCCCTCACCCTCCCTCTCCCTCCTTTCCCTCTCCCTCGTATGTATGTGTGTGTATGTGTTTCACTTCCACTTGAGTTATTGCCTATGTACTGTTTTCACTGCTCATATCTGGCCATCTGACTGAACATTCTAAGCAGCATGAACATTGTAAGGGTGACAGTTACACACAGGCAGCTGCATGTCCTTCACTATGGAGTGCCAAGAAAAATGCATTTTACCTAAGCTAGGTGTGAAATTTCAGGTATGTGAACATCTAAAAACACTTTCACCTGGCTGACTACAGTGGCTGGAAATTTTCAGAGGAATTGGCCCAGCAGTTACTGAGTTATACTACCATTAACAAATACACTGTTAGCTTTTTATATAGAGAGAGATATACATTATCAAAAATGGATTTTTATACATTTCCAATTGAATCATTTCTGAAGGATATATGAAGACTGAAACCAGAATGGCATGGCAAAGCTTAGCATCTAGCTATATATAATGTTGTTGAAGAGGGTGACTTTATTAGTAACATCTAGTGGGGGCAGGGAGTCTTAAGCCCTAAGTGCCATTTCTGGATGGTGTATTTTGCAGCCATGTCCTGCCCCCCAACTGCATCCCAGTCAGGAATTCCCCATTTGGGAGCACAGTTGAAGGATGGCAAGTGGGGCTGGCCCGTTTGCAATCTCCACGTGGAGGTCAGGAGCATCACACTCAATCTCCAATCTGTCTGAGCCTGTTTAAGGCCTGTGGAATCCAAGCCTGGCCTCAACCAAGCTCAGACTGAAGCCAGCTGTTCTCAGTCCCTCCAGCTTTGTATTGTTGGTTCCACCCCCAAGCTCCACCTGACCAGATAAAGCTGCTTTTATTATTATTAGGTATCATTTTCATTAGTGTATAGTTGATGTGTTCAGAAATATGTGCATTCAATTTTGTACAAAGAAGACTTTGCTATACATGGTAGTATTCTGAAAAAGATAGCTTTCTACCTTGTCCTTTGGAAAGTCACTATGCAATTTATAATGCATACATGGCCCCAAGGACAGAAAATGGTTGAAGATTTTAGTTACGACAAGCTCCTGTTTTCTCAGTAGCCTCTCATTCATTAACTTGAGCTGGATTCTACAGTTGTAAAAAGTCCTTTTTAAAATGGCATTCTAATAAAACAGGTGTCCCCAACTTTTTTGCGCCTACAGGCATTCTGATAACAGCATGGAAGGCACAGCAACAAATTGATTGACACAAAATTACTAGAGGAGGAAGAGCCAGCTACAACATAATTGCCACAGCTTAACTTTAGTAACACAGTGCAGATCCTTGAGTTGTGGAAGCAACTGCTGCCAAGGAAACATTTTTTTAAACCTACACAGTCAATTAAATCTCCAATAAAAGCCTGGCTGACCAAAAATTCCACCTCATCCCAACCACTTCCTTAAAACAGTTGATGGTGCCAGAAAAGGTGTCAGAGGGTCTATGGCACCCACAGGCACCACATTGGGGGCCTCTGTGCTAAAATGTTGAACTACAATAATTTGATCAGGTTAGCTATTTACAATTGAAGCATGAAAGCTGTATAAAAAGTGACACATTAATAAGAGTTGTCAACTATAAAATGGAGGTGAAGTTTTATATTCTTGAATGCCCTTTTACATTTAAAATCCCTCACAAAAAGCAGCAAGGAAAAAACCCTTTTCTATTTGTAAGAAGATCGTTTTTTTAAGAAAAAGCAAGGAAACATTCAAAAAGGCATCTTTCATCTATTCCTTGAAACAGTGCAACCTGTTATACCACCTCAACATACTACCGTGCTATTCTCACTTACATTTGCTAGGCATACAGGTGGTTTCTGCACAGCACACTAATAACATGTATAGTGTGTTATTAATGGACTCTAGTCTCCAAGTTTGCCTTCAATACTGGAGAGATTTCAAAGCCCCTTCAGGAAGGTGATTGTTGTGGTTCTTTGATTTCTCCTAAAAAAGATCACTACCCATTTTAGTGATTTTCCTTTTGTAAAGCTGTGGTTTGAGGAAATATATGTTTGGATAAGAGCCTGTTTTGGGGAAGAGCCCTGTGCAACTGTCTTCCCTAAATAGCTTTCTCAGCCCATTATATTTGAGCTGTGCAGAAACCACCATAGATCCATCAACTATCCATGGATATTCTTCACCTCTCTCTCCTGCCCTGAGGAAAATATCCAGACTCAAAACACATGGAGAATTAGCACTTTGAAACTTTCTGTGAGAAGAGCTTTTATAAATATTTTTTGAACTTTTTCAGTCATCTTTGGACAAGTTCACTCTTGTACTTCATCTTACCTTTGTTTCCTATCTGCTATTATGCCTGCAATGTTTCTGGGCGGGGGGGGGGGGGGTCCTCTGTGCATGTTCAGCTTCCTCTGCAGACCAATATTGTCTTCTTCCAGCATTTCAACCAGGGTGGGGTGGGGATTTGAAAGGAGTACAAATTCTAGGAGTACGATTCTAGGAGTACAAATATGTACTTTTAAGAATGTCCTTACAATTTTCATTCATAAGAAGACCAATTGAATATCATGATTTGGGGAAAGTTCTTTTTTCTTTTACACCATTTCATGTCATTTTGGTTATACTCTATTTTACACACTTTATGCATAGTCATCAATATTATTTGCAAAATTTCTATTGAACTTGGTGAGGAAAAAGGATAATTATAGTTTCATTCTGATTATGAAGTAGAAAAGAAACTTGAACTTTATGAATCAGAGATGTCATGAAATTCAGTAAGGTGCCCTAACCCTGAGCACCTTCAATATCAAGAGAATTTATTCCACCATTACAAGCAGTTTAATGTTTTTCAATTTAGACTTCTCTGTAGGGCTTGTTGAACCATCCCAAAAGATTCTATTATCACATAAAATTGCATCTATGTTAGTGATAGCAACACATTAAGAAATAACAATGAAACTAATGCTGCATTTTAATTGTTTGTTAATAATAACTTTCCTATATTTTATGCTTTATTGTATTTTATTTTACAAGCTGCCTCGAGCAAGTTCTCCGGAGAGATGGCATAGAACTGGTTCTAAAATTGAGCTTAGATAGAAAATATCACAATGGGTAATATTTTTACTCTAAATATGACTCAGAAAAAAATGTGTAGGATCACCTGATAACAGAAGAAAAATAGGTTTATATTGTATGATACAATTCAATATTTTTTTAAAGACAGAGAATCCCAAAGCATAATGTTATTAGAATATTGTAGTAGCTCAGGACTGATGAATCTAATTTTCCATGAGACTGAGTACTCCTTTGAGAAACTAAGGAACACAAAATTAAATATACTGAAATAATGTAGTGTAGGTATGAAAAAAATGATGCCACCATTAATCTAAGTTGCACTGGTGCATTCATTTTAAGTATATGTGAGAATATCTTCCTCGTTAATGATCAGGATGATTTATAGCAAAATAACTATAGACAGTCTGGGCCATGTGCCAATGACCTATATTTGGAATGTTGTAAATACTTTCCATAGAAAGATGAATCAAGGTGTATATATTATTATGATACAAATTTCTAAAGTCTGATTTATGTTGATATCCACTTGACAGTGTAAAAAAATGAGGATAAGAGCAGGTCATATGCCAGTTCAAGGATCAGAGATCTTTGCAGAAGGATCACATATATCCCCCACTTCTCCCAACTCTTACTGTGACTGACTCTGAGAATGCTGATATCTGGGGTCATGTGTCTCATAGGGAGAAATAACCAAACGTGTCACTGGTCTGCAGTGAGGAGGGCAAAGGAGGTGTTCCATCAGTAGAGCGTCTCTGTCAGAAAAGCCCCTCAACCAATGGAGGAACCAGGACAACTGAATGTACACATGCTATTGGGAATGACTAAATCAAAGATCCTCGAGAGAACAGCCACAACTTGTTCAAGATATTGTTGCTGCTATTGAACCTAACCTTGCTAGGCTCCTAGACAAGGAATAAGCGAGGAGGTGGAAGAGGTAACTTTTTTCCACTGAAGTATTTAGTGTGATCATCAAAACAAACTGGGGAAAGGCCACATTCACACAGATGTGCTCAAAGTATACTTGTATTCTGATCGCATGCAATAATGCCCTCCATTCCTCAAGTGCAAGTGGGAGAGGGGATTTTTGTGTAATCTTTGCTACAGTCTCCTGATAGAAAATGGCATTTCCTGATAGGAAAGGGCATGAGTGCCCATCATCATCACTGGATTGGGGGGAGTAGTTTCACAGGGACTGCTGCAGGAAGAGGAAAGCAAAAAAGATCCTTCTCTGCAAGCACTTCTGCTCTTACTTCATAGGCTCTAATCCACTGTATGCCATCTTAATTCACATAGCTGATTTTTATGTGAACTTCTAGTGTCCACACTTTTACATTCAGGCAGCAATGAAGGAATGTGTTTTATTAGACCAGTTAGAGTTTAACTAATGGAAGAAATCTTCTGGATGATACAATGCAGTATCATGGTGAGTGGACAAGATAGAAGTCCTTCTCCAATCTTTCCTTTTTCAGTGTTGTCCTTTTCTTACACTTCTCCTCCTTAACCTCACTGAAGCCTAGAAATAACTAACATGATGACATCACCAAAGCTTATCAGGTTCAAAATTTACCTGGATTATGATACTGAACCATAAATTTACTTTGCTCATCATATTGAACCATAACCATCTGCTGAAATTTTGAAAGGTAGTCCAAAGGAATCAGGCAGTATAATGAGTAGAGTTCATTTTGTAAACTTTGAGAGAACACAAAAAATGAGCATTTTTTCAAGAGTTGTTTAAGAAAACCTGTAAATTCAGAACTGTTTCTTAATTGAGCTGAGAGTTCACCCATCACTTGTTCAAATGTGTAAGAAAGGAAATGATCAAAAATGTGTTTTAAAGTGTGCTCTACTTTATGATCAGACACTTTCTCTATATATTCTATCCCTGAAAATGCAATGCTCTTCTGTTGGAGGACAACAAAATCCATGTCAACAGAAAATTCTGAAAGCATCATTTGGAGCAGGTGTTTTAATCAAAAACAGCTGTTAATTAAAATCTGTGTTCAAAAGTAACTTCAGCTATCCAATCAATTGTCAAAACATTTTCTATCTCCAGTGTATAAAAATCTTGCTTTTTAGATTCGTTTATGGAGGAAAAAATGCTTTTTGGACTCATGAGGTTTGATTCCAATTATACCAGAACCTGGCTTTAATCATGTTTCTAAAAAGTGTCTAACCATGGCCAATCAATGCCGTATTATAGAATTAAACCATATTTAGTTACTTCTATTGATGACACTTGTCAAGAGCTACTCTTTGTAATTACATTTTCTATTCCATTTACCTACATGGTTATTTGTAATAAATTCCTCTGTAAATACTGCAATATTCTCATCTGCTGTGTCAGATTAATTTGTGTACAACTTCATGTAAAATTTTAGTGTATTTGTTGGTGCTTTTATGGTATATCCTCTTCCTATCCTCTCTGAGAAGCAGAATAAATATTCTGGGCTGTCCCTACTTTAATCAATTACCTATGTGGTGTTGTTTTTTTCAGAGCTTAGTTTGGTTTAGTTTAGCACAGCGGAACAAATCCAGCCCTGGATGTGTGTGCATGTGTGTGTTTTAATTCAGCTTAGATTTTAACCAGGCTAAATAAGAATGTCAGCAACAGGGATAAGGGCAAATTGCTTCAGGGTATCTTTAGTTTCAGCCTTGTCTGTTTCCCCCCCACTCTTGCATTTTTTATGATCCTCTCGAGCAATGAAGAAACCAAGAGTGCATTTAGTTTAAGATCTTCACCTCATTCTTACTTTTCTGATCATTTGTCCACAATTCAGACTCAGCAAACAGATTGTAAAGCTTCAGCAGCTGGTATTATTTGAAGCACTACTGGTACATGATTATCTTGCTGGTGTGGATGTGTTGTTATGAAAAATAGTGCAATTGAAAAAAAAGATGTAATTGAATTGGGCAGCTAAAGGAGACCCTAATTAGCAACCAGGCCTATTTAATTATACATGTTGAAATAATTATGAAGTAATGCATGTGTTCCAGTCTAGGTTGCCATTTTATCCTCATGATTGTTGCCTTGGATCTGAGCATGCCTGGGTGTGCCACTTGTGTTCATTTGGCCCATCAGCTGATCCAGATGCTCAGGTTTCTTTCTTCTTTTTTAAAGCTACTCTCTAGGTCTTCTAAATCTGGAGACAGAAGGGAAAATATGAAGCACATCTTCTGCCCATTTCATAAACAACAAACTCATCCTGACTTCCCATTGTCCTAGCCAGTGAAGGAAGCTATGGTTGTGACTAACAGACATGGGAAGCAAACAGGACAGCTGTGGTTCAGGAGGTGCTTGTTTTGTGTTCACCTTGCTAGTTGAGGGTGTGACAGATTGCAAAGAAAAGCTGATTTTAAAATTCAATTCTCTTAAAGCAAACTTACTATTTACCTTCAGAGTGGAGCAGGGAAGGCTTCGGAACAGCAGATCCACCTGACTGGCTGTGGCCTCCTGCACTCTGATTAGGCAAGTAACAGTATGATGCAGAGAAAGGGGAAAAGGGTTAGCTCCCTGTCAGCTGAAGTACTATGAAGGTTTCTAGTCAGAGAAAGATCTTGGAAGCACAAGAACCAGAATGATCTTTGTGAATGGGTTTTTTGGGTACTGGCTAGAACCGGTCTGGCTTAGCTAAGAGAAAACTGAACTCTGGGAGAAGTAGATCAGCCAAGAGTGTGACTGATTCTACTGGTTATCATTCTGCGTGCTGAGACTGAGCAATCATACATACATATTGTATGAATTTATTGAACGGTCAGGTGAAGGCTTAAAAAATGACAATAAGGACTTGTCCTAGAGAGAGGAGAGTTCTAGTATATCTATTTGTCTATGGTACGGGGATTTTCTTTAAGTTTTACCTCAGTAAGAATTTATATTTTATTTTAAGTCTTTTACCTAATTGGGAAGGCTGTCTCTGTGAAAATACTGAGTGAGTGTACCTGTCCTAGCCTATGTTAGAACCCTGTAAATGAATAGCCATAACATCTAAATGAAGAAACTGTGCAAGTTGTGAAACATCTTATAGAATATCTCTGAAACTACCATCTACACAGTCTGAAGTGCTGTGCTAAAGAAAACCAGTCTATAAGTCTATGTGCCAAGCTCTCTTGTGTAATTAGTGTAAATATATTCTCTCATCTCCTGCCTTGTTTGCTTCTATCATCCATCTCCAAGGTTGAATATCCTTTCCTTCACCATCTCCTTTGCCTGTTAAATAAATCCGAGCCCCTGTTCAAGGCAAGCATCTTCTATGGGTTCCACAGTTTTAGTCACCCAACATACTGCTACACCAGTGAGAGTTCAGAACTTTATTGATGAATGAAATGACTTGGAACTTGCAATAGAAAAGACTGTTGGATCCCAACATCTGGTTAAATCCTCTTTGAATATTGCTTCTGTTAATTTGCCAATGACTGCTGGTTCGGGAACTTTTTCTCCATTCTCAACAACTCTACACCCGAACCTGCAAGGTCAAAGGACCCTCTATGCAGTGTTATATGGACATTAGTTTCCCCCCTCTCGAAGATCTACTAGTCCCACTGTCTTCTAATCATATTTACTCATCCAGTGCTACTAGATCCACCAACATTCCTCACTCTGAAAGTGCCCCCCATATGTGGCATTGACCCCCATGGACATGGATTTCCGCTCAACGAGGGTGCTTAGTAGGAAAAACTCACCTTACCCTCCAGGCAAATCCTGGGCTAAGGAACTTGAATAATTAGAATCTTCCAGCCCTCTTCTAGCCCTCATCTACAGCTCCCACCTGACATACTAATCCCCTTTGTCCTGCGAGGAGAATCATGATGTTCCTCCCCAACTTATTTCCAAATCCTTGAAAGATGAGGTCTTTACAGAGTTTCAGGATCTCCTGAGTTCAGAACAAAAAGCCGTCATCATTAAACTAGGCTCTACCATCTCCAAACTCATTCAGCTAATGCAGTCTTCATCCTCGGCTCTAGAGGATCAGGCCTCAGCATTCTGCTCTATGCCTGAGCATCCTGTTGCACCAATAAGTTCCCCTAATTCGTGCCCTCCAGACAAGAATTTAGGTAAGGGGGGGTTCTCGGATTCAACCCTCCCATTACATGTCAGAAGCTCTGCCCCCTGTTTGTAGGTTTTTTGTATTTTTAAGTGTTTTTTTCAGCTTTTGGCATGCAGGGGAAGCAGGTTTTAGGCTAGCAGCACCAAAATTTCAGGGATTTTTTGGGGTACTCTCCTGATGATACCACCCAGGTTTGGTAAGGTGTGGTTCAGGGGGTCCAAAGTTATGGACTCCCAAAAGGGGTGCCCCATCCTCCATTGTTTCCAATGGGAGCTAATTGGAGATGGAAGCTGCACCCTTGAGGATCCATAACTTTGGCCCCCCTGAACCAAACTTCACCAAACCAGGGTGATACCAGGAGAGTCAGAAGAGTCTCCTAAAATATCCTAAAGATACTCTGAAAGTTTGGTTCTGCTAGCTTAACAATTGCACCCCTGACAGCAGGCACCCCCCACATTTCCCCAGATTCTCCTTTTAAATCCACCCCCTTCGGCATGTATTTAAAGGGAGAATCTGAGGTCCCCAGTTTAAGTATTGAAAGTGATGCTGTTTCAGGGTGGGGGATAATCCACCCCCAAATAGCATCGCTTTCAAAGTTGTTTTAACTGGGGACTCCAGATTCTCCCTTTAAGGTGGATTTAAAAGGAGAATCTGGGCTCCCTAGTTTAAATAGCATTGAAAGTGATGCTGTTTGGGGGTGGATTCTAGCATCACAGTGGCTGCCCATGGAGGGGTGTGTGTGCAAAACTCAGATTTTGCACCGGACTCCATTTTCCCTAGCTACACCTCTGCTCGGAGGGGAGGGCAGAAGGGACTGCCGGCTGCCAGCTGGAAGCCCAGCTGGTGGGGGGGGGACAGGGGAGTCTGCCATTCCTGGCCTTGGAGAGCTGCTTTTATAAGCACTGAGGCCAAGGGCAGGAATTGGGGAGGTGGGGCCATGCCCCAAGTGTGGGCGGCCCCCCATTAAAAATATATACCTATGTCCCTGTTTCCAGAGATCATCTTGGTCAAAAACTCTATGCTGAAGTCGAGACCCTCAGCACTGCCCCCATCACAAGAACAGCCATACCCTCCAGCAATGGCTGCATCCTCCCTGACATTCCTGGAATCATGGACTTAGAGCACACCGAATGATGCCAACTTCCAGCCTGCCTTTCAATTCTATCATGGAATATTTCAGGATTGGGGAATGAGCTGAGAAACCCTCTTTTCTGTAATTACCTTAGAGAGGCTGATGTGATTCTCCTTCAGGAAACATGGATCAACTACCACATTTGCTTTATGAGCCATAACTCCTTCTGCTTTCCAGTAACCAAATTGTCTAGGACTGGTTGCTATTCTGGTGGCCTTTGTATTCTAGTTTCACAATTCAGGCACAGGCCCTTCCCACCTTCTCTCAGACAGCTCAGGCTGTACAAATTCGCTGGGAATCTCTCTCTGTAGTCCTTGTTAATGTTTATGTTTCTCATGGTCTTCAGAAAGCAACCTTGAGTGAAATTTGGGATAACCTATCCACTTATATTGAGGAGCTTGAATGTAGTCATCCTTCCTCTGAGATTGTTCTAATGCGGGATTTTAATGCAAGTGTAAGTGCTAACTTGGCTTCCCTTCTCGAGCAGGAAGGTTTTGGTGATGAACCCAACCACTCACTCTTACTTTCCACCCTTTGTGACTCCAAGGATACTCAGTCCAATGCTGCTGGTAGGAAACTAATTCACTTGGCCATCAAGCACAACAAACTTTGGCTTAATGGCTTAAAGTGCTATGCCCATGCTCGAGATTTCACCTTTGTTTCTCCTCACAGCTGTAATGTCATTGACTATCTCCTCACTTCCCTGAAGTTGAGATAATCTGTTCTTCCAGATTAGAGATCTTCTGCTGGGTGATCATCTTCCTCTTAGACTTGCTTTATCACATCAAGAGGGCAGAAATGCAGCTTCTTCACCATCTAGTGAAACACCACCACCCCCGACTAGGTTGGATACCCAAGCTAGCCTTAGCCACTCAAAACTTACTCAGTCCCCCTAGCTTAGCCAGTCTTAAATCCTCTGTTCTCACTGCAGATTCTTCCCAGGAGACAATTTCTAGGTTTGAAGACCTTCTTAAACAAATTGTGGATGGTCTTTTGATGTCCACTGTGGGGAAACCCAGCAAAAACAGAAAGAGAACATCTTGGTTTGACAGAGAGTGCCTGGAGCACAATAGTCAAATTCGCTTCTTATATCGGAACTGTAGGGCTTCTGGAGATCAGGATCTCCTTGTCCCACTAATAAATTGTAGGAACAACTTTCGCCAGTTATTTAGGAAGAACCAAATGAAACATGTTAACACTCAATGGGAACTCCAACAACTCCAAGCTACTCTGGGCTGTCCTAAACAATTTTGATCGAAGCAAGCCTCCTACCCCTACCTGTATTATCCCTGATATTTGGCATGAATATTTTAGAAAACTTTTTAATTATGATATTTTAAGCAATGGATCTCCTTTACCCTTTAGATTTGCCTTGTTGGCCTCCTATCTCAACTCAAGAAGTAGTTGAGATGTTAGAGGACCTCAAAGGAAGGAAAGCCCCTGGCCCTGATTTTATAATCCCAGAGATTCTGAAATTTCATACTGATTGGTGGGCCCCTGTCCTGGCCGCTCTTTTTACCTGAGTAAACAGTTCAGGTATGCTCCCCAAGTCTTGGCTGTCTGTGACTGTGTTTCCCATGCATTTATGCTAAATTGTTACTGAAGAAACTTCATCCATGGCTCTCTCATTCCTGTGCAGTGGGGGCTGAAAAAATTGGCTTTTGTAAAACAAATCTCCTCTGGACCATGCCTTGGTGCTATTACACCTAGCCAGTAAACACTCAATTAATACAGATAACAAACTCTGCAGTGTCTTTATTGATTTAACGGTTGCCTTTGACTCTGTGCCAAGAGCACTTCTCTGTGTTACTTGTTCTGTGGACACAATGTATTCTCACCTGAATGTTTTATTGCTAATTTGATACAAAATTGACAAAACTGATCCAATCACCCCTGCTTCTTTCCATCAACATTCCATTGCTAGTTTGATGTGACAAAGAGAAAAAATATCGTCAAAGGCTTTCACGACCGGAATCACTAGAGTGTTGTGTGGTTTCCGGGCTGTATGGCTGTGTTCTAGTAGCATTTTCTGCTGATGTTTCACCTGCAACTGTGGCTGGCATCTTCAAAGGATCCTCTGAAGATGCCAGCCACAGGTGCAGGTGAAATGTCAGAAGAAAATGCTAGTAGAACATGACCATACAGCCCAGAAACCACACAAAACCCCAGAAAAAAATATCCTTTCAAAAATGGGGGAGAAGAAAATGGATGAAGGGGAGGTTGCGCAACAGTGGCATAGTGGTTAAGAGCAGGTGCATTCTAATCTGGAGGAACCGGGTTTGATTCCCTGCTTTGCAGTTTGAGCTGTGGAGGCTTATCTGGGGAATTCAGATTAGCATGTACACTCCCACACACACCAGCTGGGTAACCTTGGGCTAGTCACAGCTTCTCGGAGCTCTCTCAGCCCCACCCACCTCATAGGGTGTTTGTTGTGAGGGGAGAAGGGCAAGGAGATTGTAAGTCCCTTTGAGTCTCCTACAGGAGAGAAAGGGGGGATATAACTCCAAACTCTTCTTTTCTTCTATATGGGGGTGTGGAGAAAAGTGAGGTGTCTGGTGGCGTGGAGAAATGACGACCATTTCAAAGTGATTGCACATTCAAGGGAAGCTGGTATGGAAATAAACAGAAGAAAACAATGCCATATAAGTGTTCGGGAAACCAGTGGAGGAAAAATGAAGAAAAATATTTCTGGAACAAAATGGAAAAAAAACATGCAGAACTCAAAGAATAGCACCCCTCCCAGCATTGCAGAAAGGTTTAATATAAAAAAAAAACTGGTGTGGAAAAGGCCTGTGTCTATAAGCTGCAGTGATGGGAAAGAATTTGGTTTATATTAAAATCCAAATAAAAGTGACTGTCATTTGTTACACAGCCCAGCTTCAAACTTGTTGCCCAGGAATCAATAATGTTCTGAATGTTCACAAAACTTTATGGTCCATAATAGCTTTCCCTCACTGTAGGGCTGTTTTTCTTCTAGTTCTATATTAAATACGGTACAGAATTATTGAAGTATAATGACTATGAATGGGTTATCATTCATGATATACTTTGATAGCCATAGTAGCACAATGATAAGAGTATCAGGCTAGGATCTGAGAAACCCACATTTCAATTCCTGCCCTGCCATGGAAGTTCAATGGGTGACCACAGGTAACCTGGATAACCTCATAGGATTGTTGTGAGAATAAAATGGAGGAGACGACAACAATGTCAGGTGCTTTGGGTCCCCATTGGGGAGAAAGTCCCAAAAATCATAAATGAAGTAAATAGATACATTTGCTTGGTGTGCCAAGGGAAAACATATCCAGGTTCTGCACATTTGAGATCTGTGTGGAACAATAGCATAGCCTGCTGTTGGCAAGCAATCTGTCACAGCACTTTTTGTGGTTTACATATCTGACTGAGATTAAGGACTAGTATATGAATTTTGACCTTTGCAGCCAGTTTCTTAACCGTATTCACAGAAACTTTTTGATTTAGTATTACTGCAGGTTGTTGGGAGAAAATGGAGATGCTTAAGGACTTGATACTATTCTAAAATAGTATTTAGAATTAACATTTAAAAGAGTGTCTGTTCCTTCTGCAAACTGTGAGAGAATAAAGGATTGATATTAGGAAGAAAGGGCATCCTTCTATTGGAAGGAGAGGGGAAAACAGATGCTTCTTCATTCCCTTCATTTGCCAGGTAGCTTAGGCTGGGAAAGAATAAATGTCTCAAGGTTACCTGTGACGGATTAGGCTCTTATGGGGTTAATTTGCAAAGGTGCAGTTAGTCAGAGCAAAACACCACAATAACAGACAGAGCACAACCGGATTGGCAAGGCTGTAATGCTATAGCTGGTAGCCACAGATAGGGTGTGCTGTCTGCTATAAAAGCAGGAAGAAGCCTGTCAGTGTGGCTGATTGAGGATTTGAGTCTGAGTGGAGAAACACGCAGATTCAGGAGTCAAACACAGATTGTGTCAGCTCACAGTTCCTTCAGTCTGGAGATTGTGTCTAGTGGCAGTGAGGCCAGGGAGAGACAGGGAGAGGAAGGCTAGGTGGCCAGATTCCTCTAATCTCCAGACAGTCAGGGAGGAACAGTATTTGTTATAGGCTAGATAGCCTGGATCTCTGGAATAGGGAAACTTCATGTGGGGGCTGTCAGTGACCATTCCCTTTTGGTGATAAAGGGTGGGTGAACAAGGAGTGTGCTTGACTGTGAGTGGAAAGTTTTCCCTCAAGAGGCACCTGTGGGTGAATAGGTCTGTTCTGAAAACTGTGCTGTAACATCTAAGAAAGAAACATCTACTTGTAAAACCTAAAATGCTTTTGAAACCTCCCTGTTCCATCTGAGAAGCTAAACCAGTCTGTAAATAAAATTTAGTTTTGTTTTAAACTTTAAGAAGTGCCGGTGTGTGACTGATTCACAGAAAGGGGTAGTGTATGATTGAAAATCCATCCCCCGTAAACAGAGTTTCCCTCCATTTTTCCTGAAGGCTCTGTTTTCTCTCAGAGTGAGAAGGGGGGTTGGTGCATTACCCAACTTCCATGACGAAGTGGTAATTCAAACCTGACCCTCCCATATTCAGACCTGAAACTGTAATCACTATACCATGTTGGCTTTTGTGACGTGGCTATTGCTGAATAGTAGAAAACAGTTGGGCTTGGGTTAGTTCATGGTTTCAAACTGTTCAGTGGTTATTGCCAGGCCTTGCTCCAATGAATCCTCTTTTAAAGGTCAAAATATCCCCCTTCCTCTACCTTTACAGACAGATACCAAGGCTTGAACACTGGCAATACTGTCAAGATTGCCTAGCACAGCCACGGAGAACATTCATTTCTTAAAGATACAGGCACTGCTTCTGCCATTTTGTGTGGTTTTAACCCTTCAATTTTTAAAAATTACTTTTCAGACTTTTCTGCAAACCTGGGGCAGAATTATAGACTCATGGAGTTGGAAGAGACAAGGATCATCCAGTTTATCCACAGTCAAAGCACTCTCGACAGATGGCCATCTAGTCTCTGTTTAAAAACCTCCAAGAAGGACACTCTACTACCCACCGAGACAGTGTATTCCGCTGTTGAACAGCCCTTACAATCAGGAAGTTCTTGCTAATATTTAGGTGGAATCTTTTTTTCTTGTCGTTTTTTTGTAGAATGATCTATCTTATCTGTCCATGGCTCCCAACTTCATATTTAAGTATCCACAGATTTGCCAAGTTGAAAATTAGATAAATTGAGGATTTATGGTGTTGTGATAAATATTGTTCTATTGAAGTCTCATTCTAATAATTCCTTGAAGTAACCATTTAGAGTTCCATGACATCTGACCAAAAGTTTTCAAAGTCCTTTCTGCTATGACTCCAAAAATTCCCTTCTCTTGGCCATTACTCCAAATAATGATTTTATAAGAATATTTGCTTTTGTCCAAAGTCCTTACTTTACAGATTTCACATGCCCTTCCAGCAATGGATCCTGCAACTAAAGTCTAATCCATGTATCACACTTGAGTGGCCACTTGAAACAGACCCATATGCATGCAACTGTGCATATGAAAACATTGGTATGAGCAGCTCCTTATCTGGCTTCTGTTCTTCAGCAGTTTCTATTAGAACAGTTAAAACTGTCAGAATTGTATGGGAAACACTTCACACAAAAACTTCTTTGGAAAGCCATAACAATGAAATTCCATTTCAGCTATCCACACAGATGGATTTAAGGTATATAGCAAAGTAAATATACAGTTCAGTGTATATTCTGGCACACTGGAATATGTGAGGAAGGAACTAAAGTTATGAATTTTAAATTATTATGTGTTATTGTATTTTGTGTTTTGTTGTACACCGCCCAGAGCCTTAGGGGGTGGGTGGTTCCCAATCAATCAATCAATCAATGAATCAATCAATGAATCAATCAATCAATCAATCAATCAATCAATCAAATAAATAAATAATAGGAACCCTGCAGTGAAATTGGGTGGGAGTGTATGGATCTTCAGATACTATGGGGCAGAGTGAGGGACAGGTATTCAGAGCAATTCAATGAGAACGGGGAGAAGCCCCTCTGCATATCTAAATATCCTTGATCATCCCTGCAAATCCCCTTAAAATATGCTGGGCAAGCATTTGAATCCTTCCCCTCTGCTTAAATTTCCATGCACTACTGCCAAAAATGATGCTTCTGAGTGAGGGTTTTCATCGCTTGATATGTACATAAGCATTGTCAAGTTGCAACAGATTTATAGTGGCCCCAGTAAAGGGCTTTCAAGGCAAGTGAAAACCAGAGGTGGTTTGTCATTGCCTTCCTCAGTCTACAGAAACTTCCTTGGTGGTTTCCTATCCAATAACTGGCTCTGCTTACCTTCTGAAATCTTACAAGATCAGGCTATATATCATGTTACCTTCTCACCCCATATTCTGATGCCATCTACCAAATATGGGCAATTAGATATTTTGTTGGGATAATGTTATTCCTTGTTATATTTACGTTTCTATTTTCTTTGTTAGTAGTTTATGGGATGTTGCTAAGAATGATTTCTTTTCAAGGCTTTAAACAACCCTTGAGGTTGTTTAAATGTTTGATGGATGGTCTGCTGAGGACTTTTAAAGACCAAAATAAATAGATCACCCTTACAATCCAGCTGTGAATCTCAGATGGTTCAGGGGAAAAATTATAATGCCAAGAAGAGTACTTGAGCACAGAAAACTTTGTTGCATGAATAAGAATGAGGAACAAAAGAGCATTAAGGTGACTGCGGGTGAGTCTGGATGGAACACAAGATGCCAGTTGTCTTGCTGTGTGTTCACTTCAGTTGTGTCATAGATGAGCTGCTTATGGAGCTTGGAGTTTATAGATGATATTTAAATGATTCTAACCATTAGAGCTCAGCCAGTAGTCCCAATGACTTTCCTGTCAACTGCAATCAATATGCAGATAAGCACTGTAAAGTTTTTTTTAAAAAAAACACACAGATATTTGGATGTGTAATGAAGCAATACAGAAACTTCTCAGCAGAGTCTTCCCAAGACTTGCTAGCCATCAGATGAGAGCCAAGGAAAGGGTGACTGAACTGAATTGACTGAGGAAGTAGATAAGCTTATGGTGACCTTAATACAATATAACAGTCCTGTAGCAAGAAATTAACATCAAAGCTCCCTAAAAGTCCTTGAGAATGGTTTTTTCCACTGCATCACAATGAATTTAGGAAAGCATGGTATTTAAGGAGAGCAAGAACTTTTTAAAACAAATATGCATAAATATATTTAAACATGTTTGATTGTATTCAGTGATCCTGTTTTGCTGTTAATGACATTTTCTGTCATCAGAAGCAGCCTTCTTGCACTGCCAGAGATCTTGGGGTGTAAAGAGCCATGTGTGTAAAGAGCCATGAAGTTGCAGTCAACTTCTGGCAACCCAGTTGGGTTTTCAAGGCAAGAATCTAAAAGAGGTGACTTCCAATTGCTTTCCTCTACATAGCAAACCTTGTGTTCTTAGGTAGACTGACCCTGCTTAGTTTCTGAGATCTAACAAAATCAGGCAAGCCAAGTCAGAGCAGGAAATCTTCTAACACCAAAAGAAAGCTGTGTTATCGCTGTGACAGAGGGTAGGATTCTGTGGTAAATCTCTGCTACTGGAAGTTCTTTCTGTCACTGGAATGAGACTTTCTCACCCTCCCCCACCTACTGCAGTTCAAAATGTCCCCTCTAAAATCTGCTCCTGGAGGTTAGGGGCCATTAGGATCAGTATGAAGGGGAAGTCCGAATCAACCAAAAACACGGCTTTTTCAGTGGTGGCACTTCACCTTTGGAATGCCCTCTGCCTTGCGGTACACAACTTCCTGTTTCACCAGGTCATTTAATTAAGGGTTTCACCTCTTTTTGTTCCTTTGCTTTTGGCTTAATTTATCACTTGCTTTAAAAAGACTGTTTATCAAGATTATTTTAGTTTCCTCGGTGTTTGGTTTATGCTGTTTTAGTGCCATAGTTGATTTTAATGGCTTGTTGCAACAGGGGTTTTGTTGTAGTTTTTAATTATTGTTTTGTTTTTAATCATAGCTATTAACTACATATGAATAAACATGTAAGTCAAAGGTCTGAAGTGGTAGAGGGAAGCTATTGAAAATTGCTTTTCCCTTCTGTTAATGGAATTTTTTGTAAGTTCCAACCAATGTATCTTCCACAAGTGGAAGACCACTTCCAATCACACAAAAGGAATTCCCATTAGTTCCCCTGAATCCCCTCCACCCCCATCCCATTTTGCCCCTTCTTTCTCTCCCTTGTCACTCAGAGCAGGGCTGTGGATAGAAAGCATTTGTTGAACATGCTGATCACCTGACGAGGTTTGGCTGTTTTAGCATTCTCAGTTCCAGCATCACTCCTGGGGATGCTGGATTTAGGCTAGCTTTCTCAACGCGTCAAACCCGATACATTCCATTACTTAGGAGTAAATAGCTGAAAAGGAAAGCAAAGACATCTGGGCTTTGGGCAGGTCAGGTGCAAAGACATCTGGGCTTTGGGCAGGTCAGGTAAGGTGCAAAGACATCTGGGCTTTGGGCAGGTCAGGTAAGTGACCTAGGCAGCCGTTTGGAGGGCATGTATGTAGGCATGCTAAGCAGTGGCCATCTCTTGCTCCTAAACTCATATCACCATGCTCTGTGCAACCAAATCCAACCCTTCACTACACACATGTAAAATCTTCTTGATATTTATTTAAATCTTTGATTTATTCCACCCTTTTGCATTACCTTCAGAATCCTCATTCAAACTTAAGTGTCATCATTGGACGTTTCTAGCTGACCTTGGGCCTTTCCCCACTTACCGTTTGTGGCGCGCTACTCTCAGCGCGAATGATTTCTGCCGCTGGGTCGTGTTCCCCACTGCCCCGCGCAGTCAGAAGGTGCCGTTTCTTCAGCGCCACAAATGACACGTGCTGAGGGGACGTGAGAGCGGCAGAGTCGGGGCGGCTGCGTTGTTGCCACCCGGACTCGTGGGGAGCGCCGCTGGACCACGCGCTATTTGGGGAGAGTAGCGCGCAGCAAACGGTAAGTGGGGAAAGGGCCCTTAAGTCAATAAAGCAAGCTCTTGAGTGTTACCAGAGTTACTAGGGGGGTAAGCACCTATTTTATTCTGGGAGGTGAGATAATTCAACAAATGAAAGTTATAGTGTGGCACAACTGCTGAATCTGAAGTAATAGTAGAATATTTCTTTTCAGTAGCTATAGGAGCTTTTCAACTGCAAGAGTTTTCTCTAAGGCAGACGTTTCAGTAATTGGCTAATATTGCTTGTTTTGATATATAGTGCTCACTGTAAATGCTACAGCAAATGCTTTTCATCTTCTGACTCAGCAAAAAAAAGTTTGTGACTGAAAGAACTTATTTTTAAAAATACAATAATCAAATATGCAACCTATTAAAGAAATTGGAGAACTTTCAAATCTATCTTTAAAGAAGATGGCTGAAAATGAGTAGAATGAAAAAGAACTGATACATAGTAATTATACCAAATGCACAGGTGTGGATTTTATATGTTGAATGAAATAAAAAAGATTGAGAATGCTTCATTAGCAAAGTAATTCAGATTCCTAGTAATCATGTTAACTACACAATTAAATATTTTCCTGGAGATAAATATAAAATCAAGTATTTTGGATTTTTATATGCAAACCTTTAAATGGATTCTAAGATGCCATATATATTCCATCATAGCAACATTCCTCGAGGTTCTGTGCTATAGTAGTTGCATAACTTTCAGTATCTGTATATAGCTTGTATATAGTATATATTCACTTGAAACTTACTTTCATTAGCTTTCTTTTGTAGATCTGTGTGGCTTGTCTGCCTATAGTGCTAAATTAAAATCCATATATCACAATGCAACCAGGATGGATCAGGGGCAGGCAGTGACACACATATTCTAGATCTGAGGTGGAGCATTCAGACAAACATAACACTAACTCCATATCTGATCCAGAATAACAAAAATAACCACAGATTAAAATTGGTCATCTGAGTCGACCTTGAAACTGGTTTGCCATCAAATACAAAACCCCCTGTGATTTGCAGCTGCATAAGGATGAGTTGTCTCAGTCATAAGACCTTGAGGGACAGGAGGTTTGAAAAGGAGAAAAAAACCCTGAGGATTCTACAAATGGCAATTGGGAGAAACTGTTAAAGAAACTGACCGCTGATAATTAACTGTGGAGCTGGTAGCTGAGGCTGGCAGCTGGAGTGAGAGGAACACATTGGTTTTGGATTAAGGGGGATCCTGTATGTGAGAGGAGTGATTTGGGAGTCCTTCCCAAAGGAAATAGCACATAAGTGAATGGAACGATGCCTTACCAGTTCTAAGGAAATAGCTCCTAAATAAAGGGGGTAATCTCCAACAAGTTAAGGAAGAACCCTGTTCTAAGGAAATAGCTCCTAAATAAAGGGGGTAATCTCCAACCAGTTAAGGAAGAACCCTGGGAAGAATTGTGTGTTGGTCCTAACTCCTCCAACTTAAGAAGTATTATGGTTAAGCTTAAGAAGCTTATGGTTTATTCAACTAAGCAATGACTGCCAAGTGAAATCTATCTCATTATCAAAAGTATTAACACTTCTCTGTGAATTACATCAGATGCATCCTAATTACAAACTATCCATTGTTTACAAACGTCCTAAATGTCCTCTTTCATATTGTTTTGTTATCAACCAAGTTTATTTTCTGAAACCTTATTGCTTACCTGACTTTTCTATTTCCCCAAGGGAGACAAATAAAACCGTTTTGAGTTTTTGTTTCAATAAGTCTCTTTTGTGCCATAGCTATGACTTTTTTAAAATAAGGAATGTTTGGCATATCTCCCAATTGACTTAAGTTTGGGGCAGAAAAAAAATGAGAGACAAATCATAGGTTTTTGAAGTGCTACTGGTGTTGGTGAGAGAAAAACAAATAAAAACAAAATTAAATCAATCATACCTCCCCAAACATGACTCAGACTCAGATGCCTATTATGGTATTGATTTTCCAGTACCCTTTAATCATTGTTTGTTCTATCTGGTTAGGTAATATCTGGATCATAAGTGGGAAAACTACTGCAGTTCAACTAATAATGAACTGACATTTTCCTTGTGTTCAAAACAACATAATGTAAATATTCTGTAATAAAATCCCATCAGGAAAAAAGAATCCAGTGTTTTTTGCCAAACAATATGTATAATCTACATTTAATTTCTAATTTTATTCTTAGCTTGACATTTTTAGTAAACAAATCTCAGGACATAGCAAACATAACACTACTGAATTGGAACAAAACAGGGCACATAATGTCAGAATACAAAAAGCACAGACATTGTGAAATAATTATACTGCCTGATAACATTCTTGCAAAGTAACTGAAAGGCTGCTGCTGATGGACCAATAATATTGGTGGGTGATCTAACACTTTCTGGTCCTGCAAGAATATTCCAATATAATACTTTAGAGAGACTCTTACATTTATACTCTTTGCCATCTTAAAGGATTTTGCATAATATTTTATTCTGTTTCATTAAATGAAAATACTCTGAAATATGAATAAGGGTCTTCTTAATAGAAATTATTGGATTTATTAGATTATTTATTAGATTTGAATGACTCCTATAAAGATCACATATTTTCTAAATACAAGATATCATGAACAATACCCATACTAGAACAATCAAGTTGGGTTTTGTTTTGTCCAATATGTCCTGTACAAAACATGCATTAAATTATGCCTTAGAATGTACTCAACCAAACTCTTTTACTCTAGTAGAAAAGAAGCTGAAGGGAAATTTATTAATGGATAGTCTTGATAATACTCAGTTTCTTCTTATAGTTTTTTGGGCACTGAAATGTTTTAAAATCTCTCTCTCCCTCTCTTCCTCTCCCTCCCTCTCTCTCTCTCTCTCTCTCTCTCTGCCTCATATGTATATGTATGGGGGGGACTTTTAAAACAACAGACACGTTTGGGTCAAGAATGTAACAACATGTACAAAAACAAAACACACCTCCGGACTTAACCAGGGTACCGTTGTGGCAGGGGAGGAGTGAGCAACAGCCCTCCTCTCCAGGAGCCATTCGATAGGGAGATCACATGATAGGGAATGGTCACGTGACAAGGGAACCCTGGGCAGCTTTGGGGCATAGGAGCACATCCATATCGGGAAGGCCAAGCTTACATGCCAGACCTTCCCACGGGGGGGGGGGGCTCAATAAGAGGTCTGGGGGTAGTGGAGGGCTTGATGGTGCAAATCGCGGAGGCTCTGCTTGAGAGCTCGCTATCCCTGGCAGCAAGGGGTGTCATTAAATGGGTATGTGCCCAAGTGGCACCTAGTAACTTTCTGTCGCAATCCCCATGGGGGACAGAGCCGGGTTTAGCACAATTCCTGTCCAAAGGGCCGAGGTCAGCACTTGCTGTTCGTATGCCAGGTTCAGGAATTGCTGCCTGGCAGCCAGGATTTGCCCCTTATGCCCATCCAGCTTTTTATGTTGCTTATTAATAAACAGACTGTGGCCAATTTCTATTCCAACTAAGAAATGTGTCAGTGGTCAATGGTGTGCGAACATCTGCACATCTGTGCGCAAAACTCTTCAAAACAATATTTTAATATTTTAAATAGGGGTGCTGTTAAAGTGTATGTGGATAAAAATGAGAATGTACTTGGTTGATGAAATCTATAGAAAAGCAAGAATCTGAGAGCTCAGATCCAGGTGATAATCCATTTGAAATTTAATTCCTGAAACACAGTAAAGCAAAGAGAGAAAGGAGTACTACAAAGATAAACAAAATTAGTTTACTGTGATTTTTTCTTTTAACAGATATAGGAGGAAAATCTGAGTCAGGAAGTTCCATACTAATCAAGGGGCTTTCTGTAAAGCATTCGTAACATAACATATTGTAACATATAAGCTGATATTTCATTCCTTGGGTAACCCAGTTGGGGGAAGGGGGTGAATCATATGCTGGCGTAAGTGCCCACCCCACCAGCATAAGGGGCAATTATGCTGGCAGAGGGATGACTTGCCCTGGCAGGCAGAGTCTGCACAGTTCTGCAACACCCAACCTGAATGCTGCTTTTTACCTCCAGGCCCACTGGCATAAAACTGTGCTGGTATGGCAGGGGGCATTCCAGGGGTGGGCCAGGGGATACAGCCAACCTTAATCAGCTTCCACTGCTTGTCCAGCACACCAGCAAAGCTGGCCTCAGACATATGCCACGTTTTCTGTGGGTTATCTCTGCTTTTCCGCATGGGGGATTCTGGACAGCTTAAAAAATGTTTTGGGTTTCCTGCACAACAGGAAAGCCCTTTGCAGGATGGTGGTGCTGGATCAAGCTGCACCATCCCTGCCCGTCAGCCCACTCTGGATTGGACTGTAACGCTGAGATTATATATAATGTATTATTTATTACAGCTGAGTAAACATGAGGGGATTTTTCATGATAGCTGTAGCATCCCACCTCCTCAGGTCCCAACCCACCTGTCCAGATGCAAGTGGTATTGCTCCCGCTAGCCTGGGAGCGCCTATGTTCAATCTGTTAGAGTATTTGGCATCTGTGTATGTTTAAGTTTTGTAGGAGCAATACCACTTGCATCCTTGGGATAATACTGAGCAGCTGCCTAATTGAAGTGACCTTTACCAGCTGCTTAATTGGGGCTTGGCTTCTACATTCTTTCTACTACTGCTACCTCTCTCTCTATTCATGCATGTTACTGTGTATGAATCTACCTTCGTGATAATGCTGAGTATGTTTTATGCCAGTGCTTATGCACTCAAGTTTTTTACTGCTTTCTTTTGTATATATGTTTTGTAGCCTGCTTTATCTTTTTAAAACTCTATATAAAAAGAAGTAACTTTCTTAACAATGCTGCTGCATGTATTATTCAACTCTGCTAAGGATAGGTTATGTGAGCAAACCTTCTATCAGGTTTTGCACCCAGGCTCTATCACAATCAGCTTCTGCAGCCACAGGGTGAAGGGTAGGTCTTACTGGCCTAGAACTGAAGAGAGCCCACTCGACCATCTTCCGGTTGCTTCTAAGCCTTGCCTGGCCCTGCACCAGCTTTTCATCACTCCACCTCTTTCTGGCTCTTTGCTCAGTTCTCCTCTGAACTCCAATATACTTCCTCTCTCTCCCCAATCTCCACCACACTACCCATTGATGTCATGTACCGATGTCATGTTCACTGGTGCTCCAGCGCTTCTGGGGCCTGTACCGACACGGCCCATGCATTCTTCATTTTTACATAGTTTAGATGGAAAAGTAAAGCAGAGAAAAAATAATTTACAGTGAATCAAGTCTTCACTCTGACTGACCTGTGCTAATATCGACAAGTTGAAAGTGTGTAGGTCAGCAAGCAAGCAGGAAAGAAGTAATCAGATATCTAAGGAAAGTATGAAAGATGTGAAAGTTGCGTTCATATCTTGAGGTTGTTCACATTTCAAATCAGACCTATTGAGGTCAGAAATGGCAAGTCTCTGTTGTTTAGGTCCATATTCATATCATGACTTAGATTTGAATTTCCACTAGCATATTTCTCAGTTCTAAATAATACTCCCACTTTCATTATCCTCTAGCTAACATTTCCTGAGAACAATTTGTTGTCTGGTATATCGAGGTCATAAAACAGACTATTAAAACAGACCATTAGCTGTATGGTAGTTACAGTTCAAAACATTGCCAGGGGCATGAGGAATTTATCTCCTCATGTTGAGAAAGTCAACAATATTTGAATGTTGAACAAAAATGGTTTCCAATTGAACACAGTAAGAAAAGACCTTTCTTTGATAGCTGTAATCATAGCTGATTCTGAAAAAGCAGTTGCTTTTCAGTCTTTTAAGTGTCATAGGAGAAAGCACCAAAAGCCTTAGTAGAACAGAAAGCAAACGTACTTATTACAGACTTACCTGCACACAGTCTGATCAACCTCCAGACACATTATCTCTTACAGCCACTTAGTCTTGAAAAAGAAATAATCATAATGATTTAAGGACATCACTTTCAGAGTGCCCTCAAGCTTGGTTTATATCATCCTCGCAGAATGAATCTAGAGTGTATATTTAACAACATTTTTTAAAATGACTGTGATAGTAAAAATGTAAATGAAGATTCAAAATTAAAACCCTGGGTAAGTTAGTTTGATAAAACAAAACAAAAAACAACAACCTTAATTTACCAACAAAGGAAAGTCACGGGAACTTCACAAAAAAGTTCTCTACCGCCTGTAATAAATCTGTCTGCAGTTGGAAGTGTCTTGCTGCGTATAAAGATCTAACGAATGCTTGGATCTCACCAACAAACTGACTTTCTTGGTTCTTACACTGGACTTGTTGATCACAGTGATCAATACGATCAGTCACAAGACTTCAGCTGTTTATTTGAATTAATATATTTTGGTCACATGACTTCCTTATTTCCTGTAAATGCTTTATGTGGGTGCAGGCTTCCCCCCACCATTCAAATCTCATATTCTAATAGGGAAGCTGACCAAAACTTTGGATACTTAATCTGGCTACTGGAGCTGTGAAAGGGCATGACAGATCTTTCTACAAACCTGAAAACAACTCCTGAAGAAAATGATATGGCATTATACCTTGCTGAGGTTACTTCCCTCACCAAGTCTCACCTCCAAAGACTCCACCTCCAAATCTCCAAGAGTTTTCCAACTGGGAGCTGGCAACCCCAAGAGGAATTGGGAGACCTGTTGTGATTCCCAGAGAGCCACTGCCACCACGGCTGGAAGTGCCACCCTGCCAACATTGTTGCTGCTGTGGGATTGTGACAGGTAGCAGGAGTGAGGGGTTCTGAGAGAAAGTGTGATGGGGCAGCAAGAGACAGCAAAAGTGGTGGGTGGGAAGGGCAGAGAGAAAGAGAAAGTAACAGTCATGGAGGAGAGTGTAATAAAAGGTGGCTGGAGGGAGAAATTAGGGAAAGAAGAGACTGAGATAAATAGGGGGAGGAGAGGAAGCAAAAGTGGGAGGAAATGGGATAGTTGCTTTTGCAAGGTTCTTATGAATCCTCCCTTGTCTATCATCTGTTCTTCTTGGAGTCCTGCGGAGTTCTGACCATTGTGTACTTCAAACTGGGTTTAGAATGCTCCGTGCCATTCACTAATCTTAGCAACTAGCTTTGCTAATTTGACATGATTCCAGAGTGAGATGTATGAGGATCATTAAACAGATAACTAAAATCAAATTAACTCATTGCTAAAGATGGTAAATACTCAGAAAAGTTAAAATTAAACAGAGAGAAGTTCTTTAGGATCAGTTTTAGAGTAGAAATGGTCATGATGAAGACCATGCATCTTCATCAGTATGTGAAAGATAAATTGTATACACATATATACCCAAACACAGTACCATTTTTCTGATCAAAGCCATGAAGCAAAGAAAAAAAGAATTAATGTTTAATTTCTGTCTGGTTTCACTAATTAAAATGGGACTTTTTGCTGTGGCCACTGAGCAGCAGTGACGTAGGAGGTTAAGAGCTCGTGTATCTAATCTGGAGGAACTAGGTTTGATTCTCCACTCTGCCGCCTGAGCTGTGGAGGCTTATCTGGGGAATTCAGATTAGCCTGTACACTCCCACACATGCCAGCTGGGTGACCTTCGGCTAGTCATAGCTTTTCGGAGCTCTCTCAGCCCCACTCACCTCACAGGGTGTTTGTTGTGAGGGGGGGGGAAGGGCAAGGAGATTGTAAGCCCCTTTGAGTCTCCTACAGGAGATAAAGGGGGGATATAAATCCAAACTCTTCTTCTTCTTAATAGCATTTTAAAGGAAAAAGGGTTTCTAAGGACACATGGCTCAGATTCAAATTTTGGCTGTACACAAATACAATTTACTTTTTACAGAGATTAGTGATCTCAATCACATGTGTGTGGCTATAGATAAGTCATAAATAAACTTAAATACAAACTATGAATAGGTCCTCACTAATGGGGTAGTGCCAATAGGGCGGGGGGCTGCAATGCCTCAGACGGAGCCACGGTGGAGGCATGGCCTGGCTGTAAAGGGGGCGTTCCGGAGTGAGGGTGGGCACCGCCACAGCAGGGGCTCAGTTTCCCCTAGCTCCACCACTGGTCCTCACAGATATATTTATCATAGCACACTGATATTGTGTCATATAAAAGACTTTCCAATGAAATTGGCTTATGCATGTGATCTTAGTCATCATGTGACAACAAACCCAATGACAGATAGGCATATGTGAATGCCCCTCATAAGCAGAAATATAAACATTTGATCTGAGTTTGTCCACAATTTATGAAAATCAGCATAATCTATTAGTGGAGGTACATGCTGCCTGGAAATACATTAAGCCTCTTTGTGGTAAACTACCTTTAGGACCTGATTCTGTTATTTGATATGATAGCACACTTCCTCACAGTATCAAAGGAAACAAGCTCCTTTTTGCACAATAAGCACCGTTTTAAAAATGGCCACATGCCCATTGACACTGCTTTGAAGCAGATCGTATTTTTGCATTCTTTCCATTTAAAAAAATCCTACACACTAAAAAATGTATATGTAGGATTTCTGTTTGAATATGAGATATTACCAAACCATAATAAAACAGGAATGTGAATTTGTTGTTTGTTCCCTTGCTGTATCTCATCCAGCCTTAGTTCTTTCCTGCAGCTACCAAGACGGATTTGAAGTCTAATAAACAGCAGCCACAAAGTCATAAGGCACTTCCTGGGATAAAAGAACTATGTAGCCTGGGGCTATACCACAGGCTGGTATTAAGTTATTAATCCTCAGGAAATGCTCCATGTCAAGGTGGCAATAACTATTGCAAGCTGCAGGGACAACAACAAAATACAGATATGAATTTAATCAAACATGCACTTTAAAGTATTTGCAATTCATTTTAAAGTATTTGCAATTCATTTTCAAAGGATTAATTCCATGCATCTCAACATGTCCAGCTAATTTGTTGATATATTCCTTGTTCTGCTTAAAATGTGAATTACACAGAAGTGCAATAAAACAAGAGGCTGCAGATATTTCCCCAGAGCAAAACTGAGAAAGCCAGATTATTAGTCATTAGAATATGTATAAGTAGTAGCAATCAAATCTCAGTGGGAAAATGTATGTGGTTGCTGCGAGTGTTTTTAGAGCCTCTCTCATGTATACCTAAGAAACATGGTGACACCATTGCTTTAGAGACATTTTGTGGGTTTCAGTTGAAACCAACACAAACTTCTGCCTTGCTTGAGTCTTTTTTTTCTCCTCTTGTGTATAAAACATGGTGTACTCTGGTACCTCCTATCCTTTTCTTGTGGCATATTTTAATTTGCAAAGTATTGGTTAGCAGATGTGTTTGGTACAGAGTAAATAATATGTGTATGTTTTTTGTTTGCATTCAAAGGGTGGAATGAAATGCATGATCTTCCTTTTAATATCCAGGTAAATTATTTTTCTTTAGTGTCCACTAAAGCACTATTCTTTATACCATTTCCCCCAAATCCAGGTTTTTAAAAAGCCCTAGATAACCTGTAGATCCCATCTAGCTCCTTTGATGGCCTCAAAAATTCTGAAAGCTTCTTTGATGTTCCAGACAAGTAGAGAGGGACTGATGTGACTGATATTTTCTCTCCCCAAATGTAGATATTATGCATTTATATATATGAATGAAATCAAGAAGCTTGGGACAATTTTTTTCTATATATATATTTTATATATATAATAATATATATAATAAATAATGAATTTTATATATATAATAATATATATAATAAATAATAAATAATTTTATATATATATATGAATAATGAATAATATATATATATGAATAATGAATTATATATATATATATATATATATTGTTGCTTTCCTGGGATGTGTAACACAGTATTATTCTGTGATTATTTACAATTTTTGCATGAAACAATGGGCAACAATGCATTTATATGAGTACAGTGTTTTGAACAGAATTACTGAAATACCAGATAACATTCACATGGATATGTATTTCAAATAATTGTTCCAAAAGGAAATGGAGTGACCAATGCAACAGCTGCCCATCAATAGCAGGCAAAATTATTTTGATGTCCAGTTGGGCCTATATTTCCTCCTGATGGAGGCATATTTTTTTCATGGAAGAAAAAATCATTTAATCAATGAGGGTTTTTTCCCAGCTTTTATTCTTCTCTCCCTTCCATAGTATTTGACTTCAGGTATTTTCCTGAATATTCTTTTCCAAAAGACAAAGACACAACTCAGTGGAAACATTTATCTGTACAACAATAGCAAATTGCTGTTTGAAATAAACATATTCCCAAACATCAATTTTACAAAGTAATTTTGTTTCTAAACAATATGAAGAACAGGTTCTTTTCCTTCTTCTTTGTTGTTTATACAAAATGCTCTTGGGACAATGTCATTAAATAACTGCTTGTGAAAATTGATTTAGAGAAAGAAAAGCAGTAGTTTCTTTCAATGAAAGACAAGCAGAAAAAAAATAAAGAACCCTGAAACCTGAAAATGAATAACTCTCAAACTATTAAATAACCTAAAAGAATAATTTATTATCTCCTGCCCAAACATACCCACCTCAATTCAATGTGGTAGCTTTGATAAATTCCATTTTATCAACATTAAACAAATGACCTCCATAGTTCATTTGGGATAAGAATAATGCATAGTAGCCCAGACCAATACTGGCTCTAGCCTGAAGTTATCTATGGCACGAGAAATAGCGCAACCAAATCTATGCAAGTAAAAACAATTCTTTAATAGGTTTTGAAATTGCCTGCAGGTTCCCCCTGCCCCCAACATGGCAGATGTGTGTGAATAATATAGAATGGAACATGAAAAGTCAATAGAAAGTCTGTAGAAAATCAGATACAGTTTTATGGGCAGACCTCTCATGGCCTTCTTCTGTTCAATGTATCAGCACAACCTAACATCTTAAACATACTATCCCCTAACATTTATCTCTTACACTTCTTTTTGGGAATTCAGCATTGGCATACTTTTCCCAGTTTTATCCTCTTAATAGCCCTGGAGGGCAAGTTAAGTTCACTTGATCAAAGCCACTGACAGAGCTTAATGGATGCACAGATATTTGAACACAGTTTTCATATTGTTCAAAGGCCAGCATTTAACCTACTACCTCACACAGTCTCTATTACTCCCTACTATGCTTTCCTTTTCCATCCCTGATCTTTATCCTGGCTCTTTTGTGGCACCAGAAACACATTTAATCTGCTGTTGAACTAGGCAACCTTACAGTCAGCAAAGGGAAGTATGGCAGAAACCATTATATAGAAATCAGGGCTGAAGTAATAGTGTGTATACTGGTGATTCTCAACAAGCAGACTTATCAGTGTTTAGGATGCCATTCTAGAGTCTCTTGAATACAAAGGTAATGAAAGAAGGCCTGCAAGAGGGCAATTAAATCCAGAGATTGCAAGTGACAAAGGATTGCTGATGGTATATACCATGTGTCCTATCTGCTTTTCATGAGGAAGAATAGCATTATGGCTACCCTCTGTAGTGTGATTTTGTTTGCTCTCCAAGCCCACAGACAAAACACATGTGTAACTCGGGGTTAACTGTGGTTATCTATTTAACAGTTGTCCTATGTCCTATATCATCCTTTCCACAGTGCATGCTGCTAATGTGCTGCATAAAGGGAGTCATAATCATGGGTAATCTCACCCTGGCTCAAAGTTTAAGCCAGCCAACCTTTTCCTAACCAGCATATCATAATGGCATGATGTGATGAAATAAGTAATCTTTATCCTTTTTTCATGCTTGACAGCACTGGAGTTCATCCAATGGATATCCAATTTTGGATGTAAGGCTGTAGAGTCTTGTGTACTTACCGGAAGTTGCTACAAGAAGTGACGAAGAATAGCTCTAGGAAGCATCAGAAACTTCATGGTTTTACCAGCTCTTCCATCCTCCCAATGCACTGCCTAGCAATGCTAATTTAGGGGACTTCTTCCCACACCACCCTCAACTGGTTAGCCATTAGGGTTTAGGCAACCTCCTCCTCCTCCATCATTAGATGCCTCAAGTTGATCATCAAATCCTTTATCTTCTGCAAAGAAAAACAAAATCCAGCATTTTCCCTGCGCACATATCCTTTAGCCTGATGAAGTTCTAACCATCAAATTGCCGTTTGGACTGTGGGTGAAATAAACTATTCAAGAGGTTTGTTCCAATGTGAATGGAGTTTCACATGACCAAGCTACAGATTTTTCATGGCAAATAATTGGGGGTGAAGCATTTGCCATAGGCTTAGCTCACAAAGAGGTGTTCTGGGAATGTAGATTAGACACTAAAACAAATAGAAAACAGATATGACCTCCACCCCAAGTAAGTCATGAAAAAAGAGGAAAGAGAACTAATACATATAGAATTAATTATTTCTGTGCCAAATATATTTGAATCATCTATCTGTATATATAAAAATGGAACCATGCGTTTGTTGCTTCGAGAATAACCCCCCACCTGCTGGCCCAAATGCTCTGAAAATTTCACAGACACTTACTCATTCCCCCAACTGTGTTATTACATACCTCCCACTGTCAGAAAACACACCTGAGCCAGGTAAAACATCTTTTTCCTGGCGCACCAGGCCATGAAGTGTAACTGTGTGTAACTGCCTGTGTGTAACTGTCACCCTTAGAACGTTCATGCCCTTAGAATGTTCGCTCAGATGGCCAGATATGAGCAGTGAAAACAGTACATAGGCAATAACTCGAGTGGACGTGAAACACATACGCACGTTGCCATGTGAGATGTCAGGTGGGGTTCCCCCCCTCACACACAGGTACCTTTCACTCTCTGTGCCTCACTCACTACTACCATACAACACACCTACTGTCATACACATTCAGCGGAGGGAGAGGGAAGGGACGGAGGGGGAGGCATGCAAGGGAAGAGAAGTGAGGGAGGGGACAGAGAGTGAGGGGTAGCATGCAAAGGAGGGGAGGGAGCGGGCCCAGCATCTGGATATGACCCACCCACCCTAGCAGAGGGAGATGGAAGTGACCAGCCAGCCTAGATGTGTGGGAGGGGTGCCTTTCCATTCCCCCCCCCCAGGGAATGCGGTCACACACATCAATGACATCGCACAGTATCAGCCAGGGCGTTTCCATGAATACACACACACACACACACACACACACACACACACACACACACACACACACACACACACACACACACACATATATAGACTAGGTAAAGCTGACAAGAAAGTTTTAATAGTTACACAATGAACTGTGGAAACCGTCCTTATATTTGTTCAGTATAAATTACTATCCTCTGAGTCTGAGTCAAACAGTTTCTGCAATAAATAGTTCTAGTATTAGTTACAATAAAGTCCAGCTGTGTTGCTAAACTAGCAAAAAAGAGGACGTTGCAGTAAAATAAAATTTGGTATCTTTTGAATCCTAAATATTTATCTATTGAGAAAAAGGTTGTCTGAATTGTCAAGAGAAGATGCAAAATTGTTTTGAATCATGCCTGTGGGAGTTGCCACTTTTCACTACCAGAAGCAAATGCTTCACTCTATGTGATATGCAAGAGGTCAGGAAGATAATGAGGGTCACCATTGAAAAGGACTGCAATTTTCCTCTTTAGAAAAGGAAGGATTCATAAACAATAGCACATGCAGTTACAGGCATACAGAGGTTAAGTGAGATGGAATCTTTCAGTGAGAACAAACCCTACAGCCTTAAGCACATGGAATTTTATCTGTTTCATTATGATTACAAAAGAGTTGTGATTACACTGTGAAACTGCAAGAGGCAAAGAGGCAAAAGAAATACACATCTCCAGCACTTTAATTTTGTACCTGTCAACATACTATAACCTATATTTGCCACTCTGCCAATGAAGACCATATACCAATAAAACTAGACAATCTGATTTCCAGAGACCTTCCATAAAGAGGATTATTTCCTAGTGCAAAAATTATGCCTGCAATCATGTAGGATGGAGACTCTGTAGTTTATGGCTTTGTTTACAGAGCACAAATAACTATGCAATTACTCTGTTTGTATACTAATTATGTGGAAATGTGTGTTATTTATTTCCTATAGGCTACCTAGTAATTTTGCAGTACCATAAAATTAAGGCCAGGAAATGAATAAATTAGCAAAACTGTTTACTTCCTCTTTAAAGTGTTGCTTAATTTATAGATGTTTTCCTTGTGATTCCACTGGCGATTTTTTTTATCTCTCACAATCAGTATTTTTGCACATAGATTAGATAGCTGGGGCAGCTGGAATTTAAGAGAGGGAAGTCAATGTGGATTCTGAGCAGCTGCCAAGCAGGTGTTATTTGTATTGGATAGAAGATGTGCCTGAGAATTAAGGAGATGAAAACAAAACATGCATACCTGTAGATTATAGGTACTAGGAGTCCACAGATAAATACTGGTTTTGTCCTGATCTTCTCAACTGATTCAAACAGAATGAGATAAGCTCTTCTAGATGTTGGTCCCACTGTGAATGAAGCAAATTTCATTTTCAGGCAACTATTTAAGCTTCCCAGTAGGCTTCCTGAGTCTTTCCTTAGAAATGGATTGATGAATGGAAAAACATATGACTATCTGAACATTTTGTGTCAGCCAAGTGTGTATCTTTTATTTTGGCACATATACTGAACATGAATTACAAATTTAAATCTCTGAGCTGAAAAGCAATATTTTCCTTTCCAAACTCATTGAAATTACAGAAGTATGAGCTTCTCAGGCACCATCATTGATCCTTACCACTAATGTCATTTTGACCCACTAATCTTACCACTAAAAACCACCTTTGGCTTTTAGCTCTTATAAGGATTTATCTACTACTAACTGTAAAGCCCATTGCAGGGGGAAATGCAATGGGCTCTAGAAAAGGGGTGGGGGTGAGCAAGCATTTTCTCCTGCATTGGGCTTTACTGCTGCTTGGCCTGCCCTCTCCCCTCTCCCACTGGCCCGCTTTTTACCTGCTGATGAGCCTCAAAGATGTGTTGGTCTCAGGACATCGGCATTTGTAAGTGTTGAAAGCTGTTTGGAGGGAGGGGTGGCAGAAGCAGGGGGGGCAGAAGCACTGGAGGTGGCAAAAGTCGTGGGGGTGACAAAAGCAGTGGAGATGGCAGAAGCGGTAAGGGGTGGCAGAAATTATTGAGGTGGGAGATGTTTGGTGGCTGGGAGATGAAATGGGAAGGCCACTGGTGGGGCTGGAATTAAGGAGGATCTGCTGGAAGAGCGGGTAGATGTTTGAGGGCGGGAGAGAAGGAGTGGGGGATGGTAGAAGGAGTGAGAGTGGCAGAAGCAGCCAAAGTGGCAGAAGCAGCAGAGGGTGGCAGAAGCAGTGGTGGGATGGCAGAAACGGTGGGGGCTACAGAAGTGTTTGGGAGTGGCAGATACAGCGGGGGTGGCAGAAGCAGTGGATGTTGGAAGATGAGGGGGCTGGAAGAGGGAATGAGAAGGCTGTTGACAGGACTGGGGTGCAGAGGCGGACCTCCCATAGGGCAGAAGAGGCAGCTGCCTTGGGCGTAGCAATTGTAGGTCACATGGGGGCGGCTTAAACGTCCGGAAATGCCCCCCCCCCCGCCCCACCTCTGGACCCGCCGCTGCCCGCCCACAAGCCAGCCGGGCTAACCCGGAAGTCAAACTCAGGATCGGGAGAGCTCCACCTCCAGCAGTTCAGCGCAGCTGCCCTGGACCCTCAGCCCACCATCTTTCCCCTGCCTGGCCGGCCGGCCCCTTCACCCAGATGGCAGCGCAAGGATCCCTCCAGTCCCCTGAGTCCCGGCCAACGACCATTCATGGCCCCTGCCCCGGAGTCAGCCTCCTCCTCGCTTAGCTGCCACCCCCCCCGGGTCTCCCACATCATGCCGGGCGCTAGCTCTTTCAGCCGTCCGGGCTGGTTTTCCTCGGGCCACCGCCTGCTTCCTCGCTGCTCTGCACTCCAGGCCTCCCCGCCTTCGAGGCAATAGTAGCAGCCGCCAACCTCCACCTGGGAATCCCTGCACCGCTTCTGCCAGTCCGGCTTCAGCTCCAGCCTGCTTCGGTTGCCCTCCTGCTGCGCTGCCTATGGGCAGCTGGCGGTCCGGAGAAACTCGGATGCCGCCGCCGCTTCACTGTCCCGCTCCTGCTCAGCCTTCTGTGCAGCTCTCAAGAAGGTGAGCAGGAGCCGGGAGGCGGTGGAAGGCGAAAGCGGCGGCCAGCCAGCTGGGCCTCAGCGTTCTTGGACCGCCGCTGCCCGAGGGCCGCTGCAGCAGGAGGGCAACCCCCGGCGGAAGCTGCTGGGTCAGGCCGCCGGGTAGAGAGGCAGCGCCGGGATTCCTGCAGGCGGAGGTTGGCGGCGGCGGCGCGCTGCTGCTGCCTCCCGGGCGGAGTGAGGCCTGAGTGCAGGCCTTTGAGGAAGCAGGCGGGCGGGCGTGGCCAGCCCGGACGGGCAGAGGCGAGGCCGCCAAGTGCGAGCATGATGTGGGGGACTCCCGGGGTGGTGGCAGCAACGGGCTGCTCCGGGGCAGGGGCCGCGGAATGGTCGCTGGCATCGGGACTCAGGGGGAGCCGGAGGCGTGGAAGCACAGCCGGGCGGCCTTGTGGTCTGAGAACGGCCTGAGAACGCGTGGGGTTTCGAGAGGGGCTCTGCTCCTCCTGCTGGGCTGCTCCTTTGGATGGCGGGCGGTGGTGTCTCCGAGAACCATGAGGCCGCTGCTCGGGCTTCCTGAAGTTCCACCGGGCCCTGGCCTGGTCAGCGGCGTGTACCTTCTGGCGCCAAGTGCCTGTGGAGCTGCTCGCCTGCCAGCCAGGAGTCAGAAGAGGAGTGGGAGGCCGGAAATGCCAGGACGCGGTCTGGGGTCACGGGCTGGGAGGGGAGGGTGCAGGCCCCGCCCAGCACCTAAGCAGCTTATTCCAGCAATCAGCAGGTGAGGTGCAGGGGTGGCTGCCCATGGGGGGGGGCACTCCAACCTGTTTCAGGTTTTGCCCGCTGGGGCTTAGGGTTTGCTTCTAGGGTAATGCCTCTTGCTGGGAAGTGGGAGGGTGCTATGCTGGCAGGGCAGGTAAGTGTTTGGGGGCTTGAAGAGAAGCAGAGAGGGTCACAAAAACAGTGGGGGTGGCAGAAGCAGTGGTGGGTGGCAGAAGCAGCAGGGGGTGACAGAAGCAGCAAGGGGTGGGAGATCTGTGGGGTCTGGGAGAAGGAATGAGAAACCCTGTGGCAGTGTTACCACTGGCCGGGCTGCAAACAGCAAACAGCACCTCATGAAAATATTATTAAAAATATTTTAATTTTGAGCGACAGGGGTCCATTCAGAGATGGGAAATGAGCCCTCTTATAGGAAATTAAGAGCACACATCATAGGTATTGGTTGTGATGTCACAGGGCAATCATGTGCCCCTTGAGTCCCATCAAGGACTCCTCCAGAGACATCCTGACATCTTAATGGTTTAATTGTTTTCACAGCCATCCTCCCATCCCTGGGACTGTTTTGCTTATCTGGTACTTTAAGTATTCTTTATGGCTGCCTTTGTAATAACAAAGATGTTCTGGTTTGCATCTGGTTATCAATAGAGACATTCCTAGAAATGAAACTAGCTGTTCTCACACTGGTCATTTGGAAACAATTTCTCTGCCATTTGCAGATGTTGTAGGCAATGTGTTACTGTGTTAACATATTTAATGATATCAGCTATTTTGGCTCCTTTCCTGAGTTCTTTGATAAGTAGGACTTATTGCAAAAGTTGTTGCCTTTTGTGTGAGAGACAAAGAGGTCTGTCTGCCCTATAAAGTTTATTTATTTTTTAGAGAAACTGCAAAACTGCAGTTTTATTCAAAGATTCTTTATGATCTGCAAAAACAGGGCAGATATCAAATGAACTTCAGCCATATTCATTTACTTTTAGGGTAAAGTGCCTCCATTAGAAGAGTGTCAAAAAGGTCTTATGTCAAGAGCATAAAACCTGAATAATGTATTATATCTTCCAGTGACATAGGTATAGATTTTTATGAGGGGGTTTCTGGGGGTGGGGCCATGCCCCCCACCCCTGAGGGCATGGCCATGCCTGCTCAAGCCCCGCCCCCACCTCAGTGCTTATCAAAGAAGCTCTCCTGAAGTTGAGGATGGCAGACTCCCCTGCCCTGCCCTGCCCTGCCCTGCCCACCCCACCCACCCCACCCACCCCACCGGCTGGGCTCCCAGCTGGCAGTCCCTTCTGCCCTCCCCTCTAGGCAGAGGCATAGCTAGGGGAAATGGAGCCCGGTGCAAAATCTGAGTCCCCCCCCCAAATGGGCGGCTGCTGTGATGCTGGAATCCACCCCCAAACAGCATCACTTTCAATACTGTTTAAACTAGGGAGCCCAGATTCCCCTTTTAAATCCACCTTAAAGAGAGATTCTGGGGTCCCCAGTTAAAACAGTATTGAAAGTGATGCTGTTTGGCGGTGGATTATCCCCCACCCTGAAACAGCATCACTTTCAATGTTTAAACTGGGGACCTCAGATTCTCCCTTTAAATCCATGCCGAGGGTGGATTTAAAAGGAGAATCTGGGGAAATTTGGGGGTTCAATTGTTAAGCTAGCAGCACCAAACTTTCACAGTATCTTTAGGAGACTCTCCTGATGATACCACCCAGGTTTAGTTCAGGGGTCCAAAGTTATGGACCCTCAAATGTGTAGCTCCATCTTCTATTAGCTCCCATTGGAAACAATGGGGGATGGGGCACCTCCTTTGGGAGTCCATAACTTTGGACCCCCTGAAGCAAACCTCACCAAACTTGGTTGCTATCATCAGGAGAGTCTCCCAACAAATCCCTGAAAGTTTGGTGCTGCTAGTCTAAAAACTGCTTCCCCTGCAGGCCAAAAACCAAACAACACTAAAAATACAAAAAAAGTCACAAATGGGGGGCGGAGTTTCGGACATGTAAGGGGTTGAACCTGAGAACCCCCCTCTTACCTACATCCTTGATATCTTCCAAATCATATTTGCCACAAATGTCTTATTTTTCCCTCATTGCTATCAGCAGGTCTGGCACGGAAGGGAATCTGCAGATGAGGGGGATAGGCATTTGGGGACTGGGAGAGGGCAGTGGAAAGGGAAGGCCACTGGCAAGTCTGGTGTAGAGGATGCTCTTCTGCTGGGCCAGGCAGGTGTTTAGGGACTGGTAGAGAGCTGTGAAGGAAAGGGAAGGTTGCTGAGAGGCCCGGTGTGGAGGGCACTCTCCTGCTGGGCTGGGCTGAGCTGGTCTGGGGTTTGGAGGCTGGGTAAGGGCAGGGGAGAAGGGAAGAGCCAGGTGGGCCTGGCGTGAAGGACACTCTCCCACCAGGCTGGGCATGTGTTGGAGACAGGGAGAGGGAAGGGGAAGGAAGTGCACTGGCAGGTCTGGCATGGAGGAAGCTTGGCCTAGCATGGAGGTGACTTGGGACGGGCTCCAGGGCAGCGGGTGGTAAGTTGCTGCAGCCCCAGAACCCAGCTTGCTTTTTCAAGTGCTCATGCAAAGTGTTCCAATGCTCAAACAATGAGTGTGCAGGGCTGTCCTGTGCACCTATTGGTTGAGGGTTCGCTGTCAGGACAATTTGCATGTTACTGAATTATATAGGGTAAGACTATATTTTATTGTCTCTTAGGGATGATTTATTTTTATGCTGTTTATCTTTTGTGCTGTAGTTGTGCTGATGCTGCTATCTATATTTCTGTCTTTATTCTGCTATTTATATGTTTCTCTTCTGATGTATTTTTAAAAATATACTGTTTTATTTTATTCTATTGTTCTGTTGTTTCTCACCTTGAATATTTTTTGCAGGATGGAATATAAACATTTTCAGTAGACAAATTGATCAAACTTAACTCGATGCATCTTGCTGGGTCAAAATTGCAATAAATAATTACAGAATTAATATTCAGCATTTACAGAGCATCTTTAAGTCATCAAAGAACTCCACCTAATCCTTGTGGCAACCTTGCAAATATGATAATGTTCATATCTTTTTAAAAATGAATGTACATTCCTTTCTTTTGGTAATCACAATGCTTTAAAAATGAAAAAAAATATTGGAATGGGATAGTCCACAGGGAAGCTCTTTTATTTTCCCCTTCTGTCTGCTTGTTAGAGAGAGATTAAAACTTGTCTGAGTAGTGAACACTGGATCACATACTACAATGTTCACTGGTCACCAGCTTCATTTTCCTGATCTACTCTAATATACACAAAAAATACATCACTCATTGTTTCCTGTCTTCTTTTCTCCCTCATTTTTATATATGCTGTTTCTCTCTCCTTGTGCTAATAAGATTGTCTCTTCCATCTTACTTTATACTTTCTCTTTTAAATCAACTCAGACATCCTCAAGACAGCCTGGAATTCATGTTTCCTCTTCTGTTACTAGACTAGCTTCTTAATGGTTTTCCACTTTGCTATCATTGTACAACATGCATGTTGTTTTGATGTACAGACATTTGACTGTGCATGAATGAACATGCACATGGCCAAAACAGTACATCCATATAGAATGCCAACCTCCAGGTGGGGCCTGGAGATCTCCCAGAATTACAACTTATCAACAGACTTCAGAAATCAGTTCCCCTGGAGAAAAAGGTTCCTTTGGAGCTGTGATTCCCAACCAGGGTTCCACGGCACCCTGGGGTGCCGTGAGCATGTCCCAGGGGTGCCACAAGAATGCTACTGGCCCCCTCCCTTTCCCCCCACCCTTCTTCATTTCCCTGGGGCAGGGCTTCTTCTCCCTTCCTCATTTCTGTGCCTGCCTGTATGTTTTTTAATCTCCCTATTCCTCTCACTGCTTCACCAGCTATGCCCATGGCTGCTGTTCTGTTTCCTCCCACTTCTCCCGGGGTCTCTCGCTCCTCCACACCTGGTCTTTCCTCCTCTATTCGCTTTCTATCCGCCACTTCTGCGGCTGATTTCTTATCTCCTCCCTTTCCTCCTGGCTCCCAACTTGGCGCTTCCCTCTTTTGCGCCGCTTCTCGCTCTACGCTTCTTTTCTCTCCCACTTTTCCTTTTTGGCCTTCCTGCCCTGACCCCCAGACTTCTGCTCCCACTGCATGCCTTGCATCATGCTTTTTCCCAAAATCCCATTGCTCCTGTTCCAGTGTTTTGACTTCTTTACCACCTGGGAGCTTGCTTGTTGCCCCTACTGGGCCACCACGCATCCTGGCGGCACCCCTCACCCATGATGTTGAGGGTTCGGGGCTGGAGTCCGGGTTGCAGGCAAAGTCTCCCTGCCTCCCCCTCCCACCCAAGTCTTCTAAATACCACCCACCCACCCACCCTCCCTACCCACACCTTTCAACCCTTCCCCACCCCAATACTCACCTCAATCCCTTCCCAACTCCTACCCACACCTTCCAACTCTCCTCCACGCTAATACTCACCTATCAAACCTCCCCCTTACCTTTCTTTCCTCCCCCACCCCAAGCCTTAATTTGCCACCCTGCCCCACCAGAACCCTCACCTTTCCACCCTCTTCCACCTCAAGCCTTTCTATTCTACCCTCTCTCAATCTGCCACCCCAAGCCTTCCCTTTCAACCCTAACCCACCAGAACCTCACCTTTCCATCTTTCCCCACCTCAAGCCTCTCAGTTTCATCCTTCCCCATCCATGCCCACACCTTTCAACACTTCCCTTTGACAATACTCACCTTCAATCCCTTCCCCACTCCTACCCACACCTTCCAACCCTCCCCCACCCTAATACTCACCTCCCAACCCGCCCCAATCCTAACCCTTACCTTTCTTTCCTCCCCTACCCCAGCCTCACCTTGCCACCCTGCCCCACTAGAATCCTCATCTTTCTGCTCTCCCCACCTCAAGCCTCTTTATTCTACCCTCTCCCAATCTGCCACCCCAAGCCTTCCCTTTCAACCCTCCAGCCATCTCCAGTCACTCCTCCCCACCCTCCCCTTATCCTAACCTTCCAATTTACCCCAAGCCCTCATCTCTCTGACCCTCAAGCCACAGACCTAGAACCAGGTAAGTGTTGTGCTATGAGAAAGGGGTGTAGGATCCACTACAACCCCACTAAAGCACATCATGGGGGGGGGCGGTGTGTGTGTGTGTGTGTGTGTGCGCGCGCGCACACATGCATACGTGTGTGAAAAACTCAGATTTTGCCCCAGGCTCCATTTTTCCTAGATATGCCTCTGGGTGGCAGGGGCGTACTGCTAACAGGGTACCATAAGATATGAAGAGTAAGGTCAAGGGTGCCGCGATGTCAAAAAGTTTGGGAAGCACTGTTACCACCCAAGAAAATAGTCAAAATATTTTCTTGAGTCAAGTTACATGGCTACACTGGCTCCATGTCAGGGTGCAGAGACCTGTGTGGTTCAGAAGCCTCCATAAGGCTTGCAAAAGGACATGAACATGTAATTGTGCCAATGTTATATGGTTTCCCTCTTGCCTCTGCCCTTGTAAGATATAATGAAAGCCCCTTTAGAGCTGAATCTAACCCATGATTTGCCCACTGTTTAGGATTGTAGGTGGACTAGGTTCCCCAGTTAGCTTAAGGTTTTGTTATTGTTCAGTTAGGAGGTTCTTATGTACTGGTATTGTATTGGTTTCCCTAATGTTTAAGTTTAAGAAAAGTTATTTTGATATTTGTGCTATTAGTAAAAGCAGTAGCCTGTAGAAGCTGAAGTCAGCCCTGGAATGCAACTTAGACCAACACCCAGCCAACTCCTTAGCAAGGACAAAGACACCCTTTGGATTTGCAAATTAAACTCTGCTGGCAGCACCCAGAGGTCCCAGCCGTTGGAAGACATGCAGGGACCACCACTGGATAATTTGAACTCTCCTTTGTTACAGAGATGAGGCGCAGGAGCCTCAGGACATAACTGAAGGAAACAGCCATCTGATAAAGGAGATAGCTGGGTGTGATAACGAGCCCACCTAGATTTTCTGAATGGACTTTATCTGCTCTCCCTTCAGCCCCATTGCGAGATCTTGCGGGAAGATGTTTGACAGCGGGATTTCGTGATCCCATTCAAGAGTTGTAATTGTATCTTCTTTTTGTATTGTTGTTTTCTTATTGGTGTTTGGTAAGGGACTTGCCCCCTTACCTCCCTTTTCTACCTGCCCCCTTGCCCCCTTTGATGTTGGTGAATAAAAGTTCTTGCGCTTGTTTGCAAGGCGCAATTCTCCTGCCCGAGCTGTGACCATCACCTCCAAATAAAATCCTTTTGCTTTGAAGAACGCCGGCTTCCTGTGCCTCATTACGTTGCTGAGCTGAAATCACTTATTGTTACCCAAGCAGTGGCGGTAACAGCACTGCTTTGGAGCATAGTCTGGAGCATGGTATTATATCCCACTAAGGTCTGTCCACTCTCCAACTCTACTACCTCTGATCTCTACCCTCCAAATCTCCATAAATTTCTATCCTGAAATTGGCAATCTATAATATAAACCAATTGTCCTTTGTGAAAAATTTATACTTCCTTTTTAGGTATTGCAACATACATTTATTCTAAAAGCCTGACTTTAAATCTTGAAATCTCATCCCATTATGCTGTTTGTCTGATTTATACATTGGTACTTCAAATAACAGTTTATCCCTGTGGACAGTCTCATCTTGTATATTTTTTTATCTCCTATAACTTATCAGGACAGAAGTAATATAATGCTGATAGCATTTCTTTCACACCATTGCTATGATTTAAAAAAATCCTCATTGTTTTAAAGGAAGGTAGCAAGGGACAGAACTTAAACACAATATTAGATATTTGTGTCAGATATTACTCAACTTAATTTGTATATAATAAAATTGCTTTGTACCCAGCATGGCTGCCTACAACATGCAAAGTGTAAACAGTGGTTTTTTTTCTCTTTTAACATTCTGCTAAGCACTTTAAAAACTACTCCACACATGTTTGAGGCTTTTGAGTGGCCCGTCTTTTTACATTGTGTTTTAAGCATTGTGATTACCAAAAGAAATGAGTGTAAATTTATTTTTTTAAAGTTATGAGGGAAAATTATTCACATTGTAGATTACTATAAATCTTGTGTTTCATCTGTCATATGAAAAGCATATTGGGAGGATCCACAGTGTAGATAATTAGGGGAGGAGAAAACTACAAACAAATTGAACATTACAGTTGTGCCACAAAATCTGTTTCAGCAGCTAATAAACACTAGGTCAATTACAGCCTTAAAAACTTTCAGTTACCAAATCAATTCCCCTCCACCTTTTTTCCCCCTTTACCAGAGACATATTCTTTTCTTTTCTCTCATCCAAGCAATCCGAATTATCTTTTCATGCCATAAGAACTTGGTAAAATAACACTAGACAAATGTAGACTATCTCAGTGGCTTACCTAGGCAAACTGGAACCCTGGGCAAAACCTGAGTTTGATGCCCCCTCCATGGCTGGCCACCCACCATGACCAAACAATGATTTTTTACACCAGGTTGTTTCAAAGTCACCATCACATTATAGAACATGACCCAACTCACAAATTTGAACACAGCAATGGGCCATGCCACACAGCAGAAATAATTTTTGGAAAACATTTTCAAAATGCTTTCAAAAATTTTTATTACTGCTATGAAAACATTTTATGGTGTTGTATCCAGTTCCCCCAATTGGGGAAAACAGCATCACTTTCAATGTTATTTAAACTGGGGACCCCAGATTCACCCTTTAAGATGGATTTAAAATGAGTATCTGGGCTCCCTAGTTTAAACAAGTGATGCTGAAATCCACCCCCAAACAGCATTATTTTCAATGGTGTTTATCCCCCACCCTGAAACAGCATCACTTTCAAACTGGGGACCTCAGATTCTCCCTTTAAATCCATGCCATTATTTGGATAAAAGAATAAAAGAAATAAAGAAAACAAGCATTGGCAGGAAGGGGGGGGGATTTAAAAGGAAAATCTGGAAAAGGAAATTTACGGGGTGCCTGCTGTTAGGGGTGCAATTATTAAGATAGCAACACCAAACTTTCAGGGTATATTTAGGAGACTCTCCTAATGATACCACCCAGGTTTGGTGAAGTGTGGTTCAGGTTTGGTGAAGTGTGGTTCAGGTTTGGTGAAGTGTGGTTCAGGGGGGTCAAAGTTATGGACCCGCAAAGGTCTTCTGTTAGCTCCCATTGGAAACAATGGGGGATAGGGCACCCCCTTTGGGAGTCCATAAATTTGGACTCCCTAAACCAAACCTCACCAAACCTGGATGATATCATCAGAAGAGTCTCCCCAAAAATCCCTGAAATTTTGGTGCTGCTTGCCTAAAAACTGCACCCTCTGCGGGCCAAAAATGGAAAAACACTGAAAATACAAAAAATCCCACAAACAAAACTGCCCACTTTGCCCAATGGGAGGAATGCCTCTGGACTATCTACCTGTTCTCCCTTACAGGGGTTCCCCTCCCATGTGCATATGTCTGCTTTACTAGGAGAACACATAATTACAATCCTATGTTTTCATCCACATAATCAATATACTTAATTCTCAAAGTGGCCTAATCTATAGATCCCAAATGCAGAGAGCACGGGCATGGACAAACAGGACAGATCTTTCTACAATGTTTGAAAATACCCAGGTTTGCAGAAAATCTGAAGTCTTTAAAAAAATACACTGGGTTAGGAGCACCAAAATGATAGAAGGAATCCCTGAAGGTTTCAAAAACAGATGATCTCACTGTTAAGGCATCAACAGTATTGCCAGCATCAACAGTACTGCCAGCCTTCAAGCCCTGGACACTGTCAATAAAAGGCTGGGAGAAGTAGCAGAGCTCTTTCTGGACTGTTTTAGCCTTTGAAGGAAAACTCATCAGAGCCAAACTCAGCAGTAACCACAAGGCAACTTGCTACCATGCAACTTGAATGACCCTTCTATGTCCAGCTGCTTGCTACTTTTCAACATCTGGATGTGGCCCACCTACTCTAGTGGAGGGAGGGAGAGGGGAGGAGAGGGAGGGGGAAGGGTGTCATGCAAGGGAAGGGGAGTGAGTGAGGGAGGGGAGAGAGTGAGGGGTGGCATGCAAGGGAGGGGAGAGAGGGGGGCCGGCATCTGGACATGGCCCACCCACCCTAGCGGAGGGAGGGGAGAGAGGGGGATGGGTGTCGTGCAAGGGAAGAGGAGGGAGGGAGGGGAGGGAGGGTTGGCATGAAAGGGAGGGGAGGGGTGGCATGCAAGGGAGGGGAGGAAGGGAAAAGGGCCCAGCATCTGTACATAAACCACCCACCCTCTCCCCTCCCTTGCCTGCCACCCTCCCTCCCCTCTTCCTCCCACCGCTAGGGTGGGCCATGTCCAGATGCCGGGGCCCCTCCCCTCTCTTGCATGGCACACCTCACTCCCTCCCCTCCCTCCCCTTCCCTTGCATGCCACTCCCCCTCCCTCCCCTCCCCTTCCCTTGTTTCACAGACAGGTAAGTGGGCCAGATTATCACACCCCCATCCCAGCCTAGATACTTAGGCTCTTAAACTTGTCACTATAAATATACTAAACACTAGAAGGGGACTTCTCTTACAGATACTTGACACTAGGGACAAGAGTGTTTTCTCATAGATACTTTTGAAACAAATAAGAAAAAACAGCATATCTTGGAGGTAGGATGTAAAGGTTTAGGCTTAATATATACATGCAACAAGATGCTGTAGAATACCAGAACAATACAGGACAAAATATTTACCTAAAAACAACAACAACAACCAACAACAACAACAAAACTTTAAAAAGGCAGAGGGGGGAGGGGGACCTCTTTCTTCTGAACTAGTTTTCTTGTAGCAAGGTTAGGCGTTTTTAAAGCCATTTTTAATACATTAAGAAAGAAGCATTAAAAAAGATCCTCGACTGTACTCTGGTATAACTTATCACCTCAGGCTCTACCATGACACTGCTGTATGAGTAGAACAGATCTTAATATGTGTGACATCATAAAACTCTAGCCAAATGAAAGATCTTTGAGGAAGCTAGACAGTCCAACAAGGATGCTTTTGAGTCAGGCTTAATGTGTTCATCTGAGAAATGAGGAGTTAACTGCTGTTAGTGCAGTCAGCCACTTCTGTAGCCACTCCTGCATGGGAGCTGAAATGAACAATATGGTTTGCCTCACTGGAGTTATAAAGCAGTACTTTAACAGCGATCTTTTGATTAATTTCTTTTATCTGGCTGTCTGATGAAATGACAGAAGGAAGAAGGGGCTGGCAACTCTTAACTGGGAAAGTGAGGATGCAAGGATTATTAACTACTCTAGCTCCCAGGGGGACAGGGGTGAGATGAGGCAATAAAGATGGATAATAGAGAAGACAGGAGTTTTGAAGGAGGAGGAAGAGGAAGAAGAGTTGGTTTTTAGAACCTGCTTTTCTCTCATGTAAGGAGACTCAGAGCAGCTTACAATTGTTTTTTCGTCCCCTCTTGTGAGGTAGGTGGGGCGGAGAGAAAAAACCTGTGACTAGCCAAGGTCCTCCAGGAAGCTCCTTGTGAAAGACCAGGGAAAACAAACCCAGTTCACCATATAAGAGTCTGCTGCTTATGTGCAGGAGTAGGGAATCAAACCTGGTTCTCCAGATTGACTTTGAATAGTAAAATCTGATATGTCATGGGCAGCAACAAACCTGTATAAAACTGAAACAGTCCTCCTACACAAACCTTTTGACAGAAATTATTTTGAAACAAGTTCAGAAGTTTCTTACGCCATATCTACTCAACACATCCTCATCCCCTTGCAAGGTAATCAGCTAAGGTGAGCCTAGTCTATTTGCTCTGCAGACATGTGCAAAAAAAGAGAGTTAAAGTTAGATTTGGATCGTTAGCCTCTTTAAAAACTTAAATCGAATTCTTTAATATCAGAAGTAAAACTTCTTGTATAGAAAATCAGGCCTAAGGGCAGTTTTTAAGGAGGGCTAATGAGCTCCATGATTAGGTTGTTTCTATTTCATTGTAATGGTGACTTGCCTTGTCTTAATGTTTTCATACTGAATTTAATTGTAAGCCACTTCATGTACTTTAGAGAATGGGGCCTCATATATTGATTGATAAAAGTGTGTTCAAGTCATAAGAAATAAATGAAAGTAATAATAAATAAACCATAATAAATAAATACATACATAAAATTCCTAGAAAAAGATGATCTGATTTTCATCATCACTGATCACTTTTAAATTAACTTGTGGGGGTGGGGGAGCAGCTCAGAAGGTTCCATGAATGCATGTATGTATAATCCACATCAAGTATTCATTTGGTTTTTCTCCGTACCTGCTAGTCACATATTATATTTAATGTATGTACAGTTGAATGTGTGATTGAAACTGTCATTTATCTACGCACTGGTTACATTAGTAAAATGAGCACAAGACTGATCTTCCTTACAAATGTACCGATGCCCATACATGCAGGATGTATCATGTATGTCAACAAGGTCTGACTGTTTGCTCTTTACCATCATGGGAATGGATAGCTTTAACACTCTGCTTCAGTACCAGTGATCTGCTCCCCAAGTAAAATATCTGAGGTGCCATGCCCCCTAAAATATCTTAGGGGGCACGACAATCAGTATGCAGAGCCTTGGCCTTTATTCCTGCCCCGTTTCTCACTTCTTCCCTTCAACCATGAGTGAGAAAAACCTTTGCCTCTTTTTACTGTTGCAGGCAAGCCTCTTGTGTGGAAGGGGCGGGAGGGGGGGGGAGGAATGAAACCTGAGGACAAATCTTTTCCTCTAATCTGGAGAACCATGTTTGATTCCTCATCCTTCCATATGAGCAGCAGACTCTTACCTGGTGAACCAGATTTGCTTCCGCACTTCCACATTCGTGCTAGGTGACCTTGGGCTAATCACAGTTCATTCAGAACTCTCCAAGCCCCACCTACTTCACAAGGTATCTGCTGTGGGGAGAGGAAGGGAAAGGAGTTTGTAAGGTGCCTTGAATCTCCTTACAGGATAGAAAGAATGGGTATCAATCCAAGCTCTTCTTCCTCCTTGTATCACCTCAGTAAGAATGGGTATAAATCCAAATTATTATTATTCCTTGTATCCCTTCAGTTTTAACTTACTCTGTCCTTGCCTAGTAGGTAGGTTCCTCTCCAAAGAGCAAAATTGTGCACACAATCAGAAGCCATACTTCTACAGAATCAGAAAATCTTCCCAAAGCCAGTGGAATGATCAGCAAAAAATGGAAATACTGTCTGTAGAAATGCCAGTCAGGATGACACTGTTTGGCAGGAAGATGGCTGTTGTCCCTATCAGACACATATCTGTGGAGTCACTCTCCCTTCCCTGCACCTCTTACCTCTCAGTCTCTTAGGAAAATACCAGAGTGACCATCAAGATCAGGACATTTTCTGACTGTTCCCAAATTTCAGAAATACATATAGATCATCATGGGTAGCAATGTTTGTCTGTAGCAGTAGAAAAAAGCATGAATCCAGTAGCACCTTAACAACATTTCTGGCAGGGTATGAGCTTTTATGAATCACAACTCATTTCTTCAGATATTCTAGAAACTCATTGGTTGGGATTTGGAGCATGTATGGTATTTGTGAATGGATGCTATTCAGTCCAAAGCTTGATTTATGAATTTCTGAGAGCACAGCTTTTCTGCTTGCCACTGTAATCCTTCTTCATTCCTTAAACAAAATCATTCTATAAATTTGAAATATTTCAAAAGGGCTTAAATTCTTAATAGAGCTCTCTTAGCTATAAAAGTTATTATAAAGGAATTTATTTATTTATTTATTTATTTATTTATTTTCAGATTTCTAGACCGCCCCATCCCCTAGGGGCTCTGGGCGGTGCACAACATAATGACCATCAGGTACAGTTAAAAACAACTAAAACTTTTAAAAGCAGCGGTAAAATAGAAACTGACTATAATAGATAAATTAATGTATAAGATGGCATCCGCAATCCCAATTTCAAACCCTCTTATGGGAGGGAAGAGCAGCAAATCCCAAGATGACAGGCGCAGATGTACGGCCATGGGAGGGGGGGGCACCATCAACGGCTGGTACCTCCAAAGGCCCGGTGGAACAGCTCCGTCTTACAGGCCCTGCGGAACTCTGTCAGGTCCCGCAGGGCCCGGACAGCTGGTGGTAGAGCGTTCCACCAGGCTGGGGCCAGGGCTGTAAAGGCCCTGGCCCGTGTGGAGGCCAGCCGTATCATCGAGGGGCCAGGGACCACCAGTAAGTTGGCCTCTGCTGAACGAAGAGGCCGTATTGGGACATGTGGGGTGATGCGGTCCCGAAGATACGAAGGTCCCAGGCCGCGTAAGGCCTTAAAGGTCAACACCAACACCTTGAAAATGATTCGGACTCTACTGGGAGCCAGTGCAGCTGGCGTAGCACAGGCTGGATATGATCCCAGATGGCATTACCTGTAAGCAAACGCGCAGCTGCATTTTGGACCAGTTTTAACTTCCGAATCAGACGCAAGGGAAGGCCCGCGTAGAGCGAGTTACAATAGTCTAATCTGGAGATGACCGTTGCATGGATCACTGTGGCTAGGTCGGTCTGGGAGAGAAAGGGGGGCCAACCGCCGGGCCTGGCGAAGATGGAAAAAAGCAACCCGGGTTATATGGGCCACCTGGGTCTCCATTGATAGAGACGAATCCAGGTGGACCCCCAGGTTGCGTACGGAGGGGGTCGGAGCCAATGAGACCCCCTCCCACACCGGCGGCTGAAACGTCCCCCTCTCCCCCTCACGGCCCAGCCAGAGGATCTCCGTCTTCGATGGATTCAGTTTTAACCTGCTCTGTCGCAACCAACCAGCAACCGCCTCCAAACAATGCTGTAGAGCCGCAGGGGCGGCGGCTGTTCCCCCCTCCATCAACAGAATGAGCTGAGTGTCATCAGCGTACTGATGACAGGACAGCCCAAAACTCCGTACCAGCTGAGCAAGGGGTCGCATGTAGATGTTAAATAACAGCGGGGATAGTAATGCTCCCTGGGGTACACCGCAATGAAGCGGGCACTTCCTGGAGGCTTCATCCCCGCACCTCACTTGTCTGAGTCCGCCCCCGGAGAAACGAGGCAATCCATTGAAGGACAGTGCCCCGCACTCCAGAGGCAGCCAGGCGGTGGGCCAAAAGATCGTGGTCGACCACATCAAACGCTGCGGTAAGATCCAACAATACCAACAGCGCCGATCCGCCCTGGTCAAGCTGCATACGGAGCGTGTCTGTGACGGCGACGAGAACAGTCTCCGTCCCATGCCCAGCACGGAAGCCGGACTGGAAGGGGTCGGAGGCCGATGTGTCATCCAGAAAACCTTCAAGCTGCTCCAACACCACTCTCTCAATTACCTTCCCCAGAAACGAAAGATTCTGACGGGCGGTAATTCGCCAGATCTCCAGGATCTAATGATGGTCCTTTTAAGAGTGGGTGGACCACTGCCTCCTTCAGCCCATCTGGGAAAACTCCTTGCTCAAGGGAGTTGTTGACGATACTCAACAGATGGGGCCGTAGCTCCGCTCGGCAGGCTTTCACAAGCCAAGACGGGCATGGATCCAGAGGACAGGTAGTAGGTCTAACAGCAGCTAAGGTCCTGTCAACAGCGGCTTCACGGAGCAGGGAAAACTGGGCCAAACAAGGGCCAGAAGACGGCAAGGGAGTCTCCAGTTCGCTGATTGTAGCCAACGTAGGTGGAAGGTCGTGGCGGAGCGACGCAACCTTATCCGCAAAACGCGCATAAAGGCCTCACAGCTAATATCCAATTGAGGATGTGATGGCCTTTCTGACAGAGAGGTCAATGACCGAATTATAATGAATAATTGAGCGGGCGGGAGCTAGCGGACGCGAGGGAGGAGGAGAAGAAAGCCCTCTTTACCTCCTTCGTCGCCATCTCATAGGCTTTCATAAGCGTCCTATAAGATGTTCGCGCAGCTTCATCGCGAGACTTCCTCCATACTCGCTCTAATCGTCTAAGGCCCCGTTTCATCTGACGCAACTCCTCCGTATACCACGGAGAGCGTCGAGAGCCGGGGCGTAGAGGACGCCGGGGGGCAACAACATCGATGGCATCAGAGAGCCGGGCATTCCAGTCCTCCACCTGCTCATCGAGTGTGCCGGCGGGTTCAGGGTCCCGCAGAGCATTCAGGAAACCAAGTGGATCCATGAGTCTCCGCGGGCGGGCATAAATAAGCCCGTCGCCTAGACGGGGGCGTTGTGGCAAGTCCACCCGGACCTTCAGGGCATAATGGTCGGACCATGGCACTCTATCAATAGAGGATACGACCAGATTTATCCCCGACCCGAAGACCAGATCCAGTGTGTGCCCGGCCTCATGAGTGGGACCAAAGTTTATTAAGGAGAGGCCTAATGTCGCCATGGATGACACTAGGTCCGCGGCCACTATACATGAGGCGGCATCGACATGGACGTTGAAGTCACCCAAGACAATAAGTCTGGGGAACCGCAACGCCCAGTCCGACACCACCTCCAGTAACCGTGACAGGCTGTCTCTCGGTGCGCTAGGCGACCGGTACACCAGGAGGACAGCCACCCTCTCCAAGGTCAACCACCCCAGGCCGACACACTCTATGCCGGTGATCTCCAGAGCGGGGACTGCCCTAAAGGGAATAGACTCCAACGGATGAACAATGCCACCCCACCCCCCCGGCCCTGTGTTCGCGGATCGGTGAAGACATGCGAAACCCGGGGGCGTGACTTCACCCAGGGCGACGGTTTCACCTTCGCTAGACCCAGGTTTCGGTAATGCCTGCCAGGTCCACCTGCTGGGCACCGAGAAAATCTCGGAGCACCATGGTCTTGTTGTTGATGGACCTGGCATTAATTAACACCAAGGACGAAGCAGAGGTCCCTGATCCCAACCACCATCGTTTCTTGGGATAGGGTCGGAGGTCAGAAGGTGTCTCGGGCATAACCGTATCTCGCACGTCTTCTATCATATGGCCGCCGCCTACCGCAGTATCGACCCCGTCCCATTAATACAGGGATCCCCAGCCCCAGAGTTGGTGCCCCCATGAATATGCTACTTCCCTCTATCTAAACTTATCTAGCCCTAGCCTATCTAACCCTGGTATACAACCAGGCTGATAACTAACTAATCACAACTAATGCCTGAAACACTACAATAAAATTACAATTACAAATGATGGTTACAAATACATTCCAAATATGGCAATGAGCCTTTAAACAAGAGAAATGTAATAAAAGAGGGGGGGGGATTTGGGAGATCGAGGCCGGGAAAACACTAAATAGCCGCCGAGGGGGGCTGCTGCCACCAAGTCCCCCTACTGTTGGGCTTCCCAGTGAGCTCTGTGGGAATGGTGGTAAATACAAGAATGAACATGCTATCACCAACACTGTAGATACATTACAAAAATGTAGGATATCTTGATTCAGGCATCAAATTGCAAATAGATATGGAAAAAAACAGATGCCAATCTGTGCTTTCTTTTAAAGAAAGCACTGCAAGAATAGACCCTTTCTAAGTGGAATCATGTAATCCGTAATTCTAAATCGGCAGGAACAATTGAGGGATACTATACAACTGTAACACTATACAACTGTAAAGTATAGTTTGGTTAAAAATATCCAGTTGTCTCCTGGCATTTTTTAAGTCTGTGAATATTTAGACTGTGTCACTGCTGGCATTTCCTATACATCTGTGCCAATATTTGAATACAAAACAAAACAATGAACTCTTAGTGGCAGTCCTGTGTATATAATGATGAAAGGTGAGGGATTGATTGCACGTTGCTATGGCAGTAAAGCAATCATTTTGGATATTGAGCTGACTTGCTCATATTGTGGCTCTCACTCTCCATTTCTAGATTATTATGGCAACAACGGAGTATATGAACTTTTTGTACTATCGCTTCAAAGAGAAGGCTTACAAGAAAGGAGTATGAAATAGAGAACTATCAAGAATTTACTTTTCAATCCTGTTGACACAAAATCCTTGTTGACACAAAATCATTCAGAACCCTTCCTTTACCCTTTTACTTTTGTTTTGTTGGATCCATATAAAAGACGGATAATAGTGGTTAAAATGGCAATAGAAAACTGATGTCATCAATGACCACAGTCTAAGTATTTAAAATGCCAGCGTATTTAGAGCACAAAATCCTGCAATTATTGATGTACATTCAAAATGTACATTCAAAATGGGCACATTTGCCAATGAGCTCAGCTTTGCCCCGGACCTCTTCCCTCTGCCCACAGCTAGCCCCCCTGCCTGCTCTCTTGTGCTGCTTGACTTCTCTAATTCACAGTGGTGTAGGAGAGTTGGAAGCCACCAACCCACACATGCACACAGAGCCAGCCCATTTTGTCTGTTGTGTGTAGCAAAAATAGGCGGGTGAGAAAAGGCACCAGCTTAACCAGAGAGGAAAAGCCTGGCTGCTGGGACCGCCTGGGAGCAGGAAGAAATACACTTGGAAGCAGTGGCCAAATACTTTTATTAGAAACATCAATACAGTTGGCTTTTGCAAAGAAACAGCACAAGCAGGGAAAGAAAGGCAACAAGCAGGGTCTGTTTCTGGCTCCACCCATTCCTCCACTGTACTTCTGCTCTTGCCAATGAAAAAAACAAGCCACCTCCTTGCAGTAGCAAGAGTATGTATATGTGTGTGTATGTAAGGGAAGGGGGTAGAAAAGCAGCTCTAGTGTTGAGACTCCTGCTTGTGATGAGATCTGTGCTTTTAAAGCTAATGATGGGTGGAGTTAAGAGAACAGGAAGAACCAAAGCCTCTTTGAAGCTTCAGTAAGCAGCTGCACTGTAGGCACTAGGCTGCCTCGTCACATGTAAACAAAGAAGTGCAAGGAGAGCCCTCTGCAAGCCCAGTGTGCAGAGAACAGCCCCAAGGTAAGAATTCCATGGGTAGTGGGCATGGGAGTATAAACTCTACAGCAAATGGAGCAAAAGCTTTTGAGATTATGCAAAGAGCAGATTGTTCCCTCTTCTTGTACTCCACTCAATCCAAGAAGGTTCCTAAAGCCTCAGAATTAGTTCTGGAGAGGGGAAGAGTACAGAAGGCTGTGGGGGTGGGGGGTGGGTGCATTCTGTGAATCCTTTCACAGTTGATATGATCCAACCCAATATACTGGTAGTCTTGTATACAATGCAAAATAAGATCATGATATAAGATAGCAAAATTTAGAAAAATAAACAAGAATACTGTGTAATGAATTTTATTTAGGAAATATAAGGAAACATTTTATAAAATGAAATTCTGCTTTGTATGACAAATATTGAATATTGGTATTGTCCATCCTATTTTGTATTCCAGTGCTTGCAGATGGAAGTACCAAGAAAGGAATTATTGGGCTCTGGACTGATATTGTTACTTTAAAAAGTATGTACTCTGAAACACTTTTTATCATACTAAAATGGATCATTTTGATACTTTCACCCAAACAAAAAAATATTTCTTAGAAAATGAGCATTCAAATACTTTTCTTAGTACAAATGCCAAGCATATCCAGTATCAAATGTTACTTTTTAGGGCACTGTCAGTCTTGTAAGGGTACCAGCTGTACTGATTCAACACATCTCATACTCACAAGCCATTCCATGAATCTGTTGCTCTCCATGTAAATTCTTTTGAGTCCAGATTGCAGAGCAGGGGATTAGAAGGGGTCAAGATGGATGACACGGTTCAAAGAAGGGATAAGTTGCTGATTCTTGTAAAAAAAGCCTCTGCAACTTTGTAACTTCATCCTCTGCCCAGCTACTACTTTCTTCCACTTTTGGCTTAGCATAAAATCATACAACTAGCCAAGTGAAATGCTGCCATCTAAACACAAGCGATAGAGTGTGATTACTTTAGACAACAAATATAATATGTTTTCCCTCCCAAAGAAACCTAACATGCTTGTTTATTTGAATGTGGATCCATATTCTAATACAACATTCAGAATGTGCTGGAATAATTAGCAGGATATACATCCCATAAACCAGTGATCCCTAATGTGGTGTTGTGGTATTCACAAATGTATTTTCTGATATCCATTTGCTTTTTGAATCCTGGGGATAAAATCCCAAGTATCTTCAAGGAAACATGAAAAAAGGTGCTTTAGCTTGGTTCATAATTCATTATTGACTAGGAAAGCTCTGAAGTAATCTTGTACAAGCACATTAAAGTCACACGCCCTAAACATAGCAATTTAAAGACTTTTAAAAATATCTCTTGAATTGAAAACTTCTCCCTGTGATTATGCAGGGAGCAAAGTTATGCAGGGTGCAATCAGGGCTTCAGAAAAGACCATGAAGCATCATCTTTGTATCTGCAGGAAGTGTCCATTCAGAAGCAGCCACATAATATTGCTAAGAGAAATTCTCTTTACTCATTTTCTCTCTAAAAGAATCTACACTTGACCACTATATGATCCTCAACCTCCTGTTGTTAAAATACAAAAAAAAAAAGGTGGGGGGGAGGTGATCTAAGAGCTTTGCTGCCTTTTTGGACCTGAAAAGTGCCTTTGACTCAGTTGTAAGAGAGTTGCTGTGGCTTAAGCTAACAGAGAGGGGAATCGATGTTTGATTATTATTATTATTATTACTTATCAAACCTCTCTATTCAAACAAAACTTGCCAGATAAAATGTACAAACTCTGGAGACCTAACCCCAAAGATTCCCATTGTGAAAGGTGTTAAGCAAGGCTCTGTATTGGCTCCAGTCTTGTTTAACTTATTTATTAATGATCTGGTATGCGTATTGTCAGATGTTAATTCACACAGCCCAGTTCTTTCGAACAAACTCATACCACTCCTACTTTATGCTGATGACATGATACTGATCTCTAGGTCTCAAGTCTTAAAAGGCTTTTCAGAAAAACTATGGAGTACTGCACATCTAACTTCCTATCCTTAAACTCAGAAAAATAAAAAATGTCATTTTTTCCAATGTATTTAAGCCTTCTAGATGGCTTATTAATGGGATTAAGGTTGAACACTCCAAGTCCTTTAAATATTTAGGTCTAACCTTCCATCATAAAGCCACTTGGACCAGACACAGAGACATTGCTTTAACAGGAAGCTATAACATTGCTTCAGTGATGGTAAGTTTTTTTCATACCAGGGGAAGGGGATATGTCCCAGCAGCTCTAAAGGTTTTCAACTCCAAGGTAGTTCAGCAACTTCTCTATGGAGTTCCTATATGGATAACTGCATGGAACAACTCTGTTGAAAGAACACAATCTGGCTTCCTCTGTAAAATCCTTGGCTTACCACACTCTGTACCATACACTGTACTATGCTTAGAAACTGGTCAGAACCTACTTGAAACAAGAGCATGGCTGAATACATTCAAGTAAATTATGTTTTAACTCTGATGCGAACAGTTTAACGCAGGGGTAGGGAACCTGCGGCTCTCCAGATGTTCAGGAACTACAATTCCCATCAGCCTCTGTCAGCATGGCCAATTGGCCATGCTGGTAGGGGCTGATGGGAATTGTAGTTCCTGAACATCTGGAGAGCCGCAGGTTCCCTACCCCTGGTTTAACATATGCTGCGCATCCAGACCTATTTGCCTCTGAATGGTATCAACTTCTTAAATCAAAAATTTACTTCAAGTAATAAACTAAGTTTATTACTTGAAGATCTCTGTATGCTGTCACCCAGAGAGATTCGCCGAACCTTAAAAAGCAGACTTTTAGAACAGGAATATCATATCTTGCTGGGGCAAGCAAATAAATCATGCTCACCCCTTTCTGTCGGAATAGTACCGGAACAGGGGCACATAGCCAAATATCTTGAACTATTCACTGAACCCCAGCAGAGATGGATTATTACAAGCGCCAAATGCAATACTTTTCCATCAGCCATTACAAAAGGTCACTACTTATCTATCCCTCTCCAGGATCGGGTTTGTCCATACTGTAAAAACCAAGTGGAGACTCTTGCTCACATTATACTTGATTGTCCGAGATATGTGGGTATTAGGAATTTCTCTCCTTGGCTAGCCCTAGACAAATCTGAAAGAGACTCTGACAGTTCTGTTGTGGAGTTTCTGTTAAACAATACAGATATTATGCTCTTGGAAAAAGTAGCAAACATTTTTTTTACAAGTGACAGAACTTTCTAAGTAATGTCTAATGCTAGATACAGTTTCTCTGGGTTTTGAATGTATTCTTGTTTTGTACTTCACAAATGTCTGGTAATGCTCTAGAGCCTATATGCTGAATAAAGGTGGTGGTGGTGGTGGTGGTGGTGGTGGTGGTGGAATCTATTTCCTTCCCTCTTTGGGGAAATTTAGAGTTAGTTTCCAATCAATTCTATTTTTTGTCAATTTCAAAGATAAGGGAGGTTCTACAAAATGTCAGAATTTCACTCTAAAGGTTCTCAGAGGCAGGCAGAGGCGTAGCTACCATGGGGACATCCGGGGACAAGTGCCCCGGGCGCCACCTTGTGGTGGGCGCAAAAATTGCAGGTTCGTTAGTGGCTTTTTCTATTTTTCAGGGTTTTCCCATTTCTGGCCTGCAGGGGGGGCGCTGTTTTTAGGCTAGCAGCACCAAACTTTCAGACTATTGCCAGGTGGCTCTCCTGATGATACCAGCCAAGTTTGGTGCAGTTTGGTTCAGGGGTCCAACGCTATGGACTCCACAAAATGGGTGACCCCTGTACTCCAGCCCATTATTTCCAATGGGAGCTAATAGTAGCAGTAGCTCCCATTTTGAGGGTCCATAACTTTGGATCCCCTGAATCAAACTTCACTAAACCTAGGTGTTTATCATAAGGATAGTCTCTGCTACATTAACAGGTTTTGAATGCAGTTTAATTCAGAAGTCCCAAGATATGAGACTAAAGGTGCTCCATCCTCCATTGTTTCCAATGGGAGCTAATGGTAGATGGGGCTACCCTTTTGAGGGTCCATAACTTTGGGCTTCCTGAACCAAACTTCACTAAACCTGGGTGGTTTAATCAGGAGAGTCTTCTGAAGATAGCCTAAAAGTTTGGTGCAGCTAGCTTAAACATTGCTCCCCTGACAGGCACCCTCATTTCCCCAGGTTCTCTCTTTAAATCCACCTCCTTTGGGTGGATTTAAAGGGGAGAATCTAGGCTCTAGATAAAAAACATTAAAAGTATTGTTGAAGGCTTTCCAAAAACCAGATTCAACTGGTAGTTGTGAGTTTTACAGGCTGTGTAGCCGTGGTCTGATAGATCTTGTTCCTAACATTTCAGCCTGCATCTGTGGCTGGCATCTAAGTGTATCACAGAGAGAAGTCTGTTATAAGAGAAGGCTGGACTGGTATGTAATAGACTTCTCTCGTGATACACCTCTGAAAATACAGATGCAGATGTAACATTAGGAACAAGATACACCAGACCACGGCCACACAGCCCAGAAAACCCACAATAACCAACATTGAAAATGATGCTGTTTGGGGTGGGGAATCTACCCTGAAACAGCATCATAATGTTGTTTAAACTAAGGAGCCCAGAGTATCCCTTAAGATTGGATTTAAGGAGAATCTAGGGCTCATGTAGTTTAAATAACATTAAAAGTGATGCTGTTTCAGGGTGGATTCCCCTCCTTAAAAAATAGCATCACTTTCAATGTTGTTTAAACTAGAAACCTGGGTGTGTTCAGATTTGTGTGTTGGGCCATGTTCTATAATGCAATGGTGACTTTGAGATGACCTGGTGCAAAAAATGTTGTTTGGTCGTGGTGGGGGAGGGAGGCTGCCCAAATGGGGGGGGCGCAAAACTCAGATTTTGCCCCGGGCTCCATTTACCCTAGCTACACCCCTGGAGGCAGGCAATGTCTTCCAAATTTTTCCTATCTTCACACATGAACACCTCCTTGTAGAATGTAGTATAAAACAACAACAAAGCTAAAGTTTGCATTAAGTTTGCATTAATTTATCTTCAAAAAGAAAATCAAAGTCAAATCACATAGAAATTTCTCTTTTAACAGAGAAAAGTTTACAAGAGGAATCTAGTACTACATCTTAAAAAGTGAATTTCAATTTTTTTAAAGGATGGAAATTCTTCTCCCCATAGCAACATTACAGTCATAGGAGATTGCTTCAATTAGAACCTTCTTGTGATTTGACCATTTTGTGATGGCACTTACTGTCTTTTTCTCAAAATTCCGAAAGTGCTCAAGCACTAAGCAAAACTGGAAACCCTGCTGTAAGTGACAAGAACTGAATCCATATATTTTTGGATACTGCACTATCATTGCACTGTAGTGATAATTTGCAATTGGACTGGCTCATCCACACAAGATAATCTATTTTATTATGACTGCTATATCTCACCAATATTGCAATATCCAATGATATGCAATGTAACCAAGGTTTGCCTTTTTTTACTGCAGTTGTATCTGAATTCCTGTTCAATCCTAGAAGATAAGTTGTACTCTTTCATATGTACTTAATATAGTTTAGAGACAGTGTAACTGTATGGGGATTGGTTATCACATAAGTATGTTTGTACAGTTCTTTAATATCTCAAAGTGCTAACATGGTCCTTCAAACCTTCCCTATTTGCAGGGCAGGACTGTCCACTGAGACATTCATATCTATGGCTTGGTATTCTGCTGAGTTTCAATCTCAGAAAATAAGCAAGAACAAATGTAGCAGTATGTCTTGACAAAAGTCAACATTAGTCTTGTAACATTATCTCTGGAGAGCATTTTGCTGTTAAGTTAAATATGAACTGAAAAATACATTATGGTTATGTCAATGAAGAAAGGCTAAAAAACAGTAACAGAACAATGCACAACACAACACAGCAGCACAGTGCAACCTTAAGCAAAGTTAAACTCTCAACTTCAGTAGAGATAGGATGATGTAACTTTGTTTAGGATTGCACTGCAACAACCTAAACTGAATGCTATTTGTCACATCGGGGAATCTCCCACGTCCCCTATACCTAGAGGCAGAAATTTTCCCTAATTCTTCTGATATTTGCTTCTTCTGATAGTCTTACTGATCAGCTTCACTGCATATAACTTTCTGGAGGATTTTATTTCATTGTCCCACTCCACACTGAAGAAAATGTATAGCTGAACCAGCTTAAGGAATTGAGATGACCTCTCCCACACTTTTCTCTGCTGTGTTTGATCTCAGACATTATCACGCTAGAGGCTTTTCAAAGTTCAACCATAAAACATGAGCATTTTATTAAGCTCCTCAAGGGAATAGGATAAGAGCAGGGAGAAATTTGGTGAGATAAAAAGAAGCAAAAATATACAAATATTAAGATGTTAATAGTACAGCTCAGATGGCATTTGACTGTTTGATAAGATTTCCATTTTTTACAGATTTCTGAATGATTTGAAATAAGATGGATTTTCTGGTTGTTATACAGCTTTGACTCATAATTGCACTCAAGTTCATGTGCGAATTCCAAGGCCTAGAATCTAGAAGGAATGGAATATTCACCCAACTCCTTTTTTTTCGGACCTCCTCCAACTGTAGGATCACTTCAGAGCTTTTGAAGTAAATCCACCTTAGAACTACGGATGGGGATTCTTCTCCCACATAAAGTATAAATATCCTCCTGGATAGAAAATGATCCCTCTCTGACAACATCTTTCTTACTAAGCCAGCTCCCTCTGTTTTACACACACAGATTAGGAAATTAACTACCTCAGTTTTTAGAACCTGGACTAGGCATTCTTCTTTGCCTAGAAATTTATTCCCCTTTTTGTCTAGAGTAGGGTCTTTCCCACTCCCCCCACAAAAACCTCTTTCCTTGTCATCACCACAGATCTATATACACACACTAAAAACCATTTTCCTTAGGTCTGTCACACCATCATTGTCCTCATGGGATCTGATTTTAAAAGATATGTCAGAAATTTTAGTTAAATGTTTTGATTATACATATCTATAAGTATTTATATAAATATATATAAGCATGGAATTTTTTGTTTTAGAAGGTAAATGACTTATCTTTTGATTGAAGAAAAATTCTCTCTTATTTGGGTTGGCCCATTCTGCAGTGGTGGAAGAAGTGGCGAACAGTGCCCCAGGGATGGTGTTTTTACTGTCCCTGGGATGCTGTTTTTGGCCCATGCAGAAAGGGCCTTTATATCTATATCCTGATGTTGCCAACATTTCAAAACACATGAGAGGCTGCTTTATCTCTTCTTATAATCCTGTCAGTATAAAAGTAAAGTAATGTTGGAATGCAGGAAAACCAATTAACCATTCATTTCAGTAAATGACATTATGCATCCATTATTGACAGCAATAAGGATGTTATTCTTTTCTTATTATGTTCCAAGCTTACAGGATGAAAAGACTACTTTGGAGTTGCATCTGGAAGATATGTCTCCCACCCACCCACCCACCCACCCACCCACCCATCCATCCATCCATCCATCCATCCATCCATCCATCCATCCATCCATCCATCCATCCATCCATCCATCCATCCATCCATCCATCCATCCATCCATCCATCCATCCATCCATCCATCCATCCATCCATCCATCCATCCATCCATCCATCCATCCATCCATCCATCCATCCATCCATCCATCCATCCATCCATCCATCCATCCATCCATCCATCCATCCATCCATCTATCTATCTATCTATCTATCTATCTATCTATCTATCTATCTATCTATCTATCTATCTATCTATCTATCTATCTATCTATCTATCTATCTATCTATCTATCTATCTATCTATCTATCTATCTATCTATCTATCTATCTATCTATCTATCTATCTATCTATCTATCTATCTATCTATCTATCTATCTATCTATCTCACAGACAGCTACGATCTTTAAGAAAGTTTAATGTTCAAAATAAAACAATACAATATTAGAATAATCAGGCAACAGTAACAATAGTACAAGCAGCATACTGTTTCTTGTACCAAAGTTCAGGCTCATATCATACACCTGCATGTTTCTTCCAAAGTCCATGTCATTTAAATTGAATGTAAGAATAGATAGGCTGATTTGAAGTAAGAATAGATAGGCTAATTTGAAGTGACTTCTTTATATGATAACACTTTTTTTCAAAACTCTAGCAGCATTTATTGCTAATTGTGCCAACAATAATATAGTGTCACCTACAGCCAAATTAAAAGATTGAAAGCCTTGCATTACTGATTCCTAGGCAATGATTACAAAAGAGGTCCTCAGACAGACCCTTAAACAGAACTTAGCAGTGCCCTAACTTAATTAATTAGTTTTAAAAATCGTACACAAATTTCCCCTGCACCTAGGGTTGTAAGGTAAAAAACTGTGTGTGTGTTTGTGTATGTGAAAATGAGCTTGGTCTGATCTGTAAGCCCTATTTCACTCATACCCTCGCCCAGGGACTTCCAACTCCTCCTGGAGGGGCTTCTCTCTCTGTCAGGAAACTGCTTCTACCACCTGACCACACCAGAAATTGACCATTGGAATGGTCAGGACTCTGAAAGGAAACGCAAACCGGGGAACCTCACCCCCGGAGACAACTTGCAAAGAAAAACAAGGAAGTGTGTATTATAACACCAATTTTTAGTGATCAATATTATAAACTAGTATTACATTCATTCAGAAACATCAATACTTATCGCATGATCCGTACTCGTCCCGTTCCATCCATTCATAAGTCCGAATAGGCTTTTCTGCAAAACTGGGAATTGCTGAATGAAACAAGCCAGTATTTAAGGTAGTATTTAAGGTGGCAGAAAGATGGAGTAGGGCCACCGTGGCTGCTCTGGTAGATGAAATCACAGTTTATATCCGAATAGGCATCCGGCAAAAAATATATCGGCTGCAGCAAATATCTATGTCAGAAATTTCTTTGTAGTACGAGCTGCATCCGCTTGTATATATATTTGACTCAGCAATGAACCCGCTGCTTAAATAACGATGATGAGCAATGCGGACCAAGTCGCAGCTTCTTCTAGATGCAGTTCATTCGAAGACGAGTATTGCAGTCTACGCCGCAATTTCAGATACATGTACACAATTGTGCAATGTTCAATTAGTCAGCATCGTGCCAGTAACAAGCAAAACGCTTTGCCCTAAAAACGTTTTCGGTTCTTCATCAGTGCCTTAAAGTGCTCACATGCAATACATATTTTAACGTGCATTATTGATCTACAATATAAATAATACAGAAAGTTATATGAATGAAATATAATATACATACAAATGTTCCTAAAAAATTTTTTTTAGTAATTTAATACATATTTTAATATATTCTTATTGATTTTTAAAAAATGTATATTTATAAAAACGTATTTATTAGAAATTTATTAATATAAAAGTTTTTATAAAATTATTAATTAATTTATACAATCCACCAAGCCTCAGAACAATAAAGTAAATTATTTAAATTATTTATTCATCATAGAATTGCTCTTGACCAAAAATTACTCAGTGTCTTACCACTCAATAGCATGAACCTCTCACTGGATGTAACCTCATAGATTCATGTGGTATAGAAACACAAAAAAGTCTTGAGTCGTTTAGTAAAGGAAAGGAATGACTCATAGCACCTGTTTCTAATTCAGAGGAAACAACTATAGTCAATATCTCTGTTTAACCCTTTCTGTATGGAATTCAGCTTGAAAATCCATTTGGATTCTTGTTGCAATAATATTCTTTTTACTTCTCTTCTACCATCACAAATTCCAGCTACAACAAACAGGACTACAAATGTGAAATCATTTGGATAATGATTATGCCTAATGAAATGTTCTGTCAATGGGGCTTCTAATTTCTGGGTTCTTACTGAACTGATATGTTCAGCCAGTCTCTCACGAAGTGAGCGTGTTGTCATTCCTACATATGCTAATCTGCAGGGACATACCAGCATATAGACACACTGCTTAGTACCACATGATGAAAAATGGGTGATCTCCCAGCTTCTACGATGGTCAGCTGGATCCACAATTATTTTTGTGTTGTACGTGAGTTTACAAAATTTGCAACCCTGGCATCTGAAGTGCCCCTTAGGTGCAGTACTAGGATTTTTCTTTTTTATGTCTGTGTGTACCAATAGATCCTTTATATTGTTAGTACGCCTAAGTGCTATTCTAGGGGGCATTCCGCAGTTGGCAATATGTGACACAATGTGCCAATGTTTCTGGACAATCTTTTTGATGGCATTGGTATTGGGAGTGTATGTAATAGCCCAATGTATCCTGTTCTCTTGAGTTTTTTTCTTATACTTTAATATTTGTTGACGCGGTATCCTGTCAGGACTCCCCAACCCTCCCAAACTCTGAGCCCTTGCCTTGGCATCTCCCATTTCTATTCTGAGCCCAACAGGGACAATTTCCAGTCTGGTATGTCCCTGAAAGAATAGCATTTCCCCAATTGCCAGCCTTCCCCCTCCTGGTGCCCCCTTTTAAAAATAATGTGTACAAGACAGTGGAGGTCCATGTGGTACAGAGAACTGCTGCCCACATCCAAAGTTTTAAAGTATTTATTAAAAAGAAAATGTTTGCAATCATACTTTTAGCACAGCATCAGATTGATCCAGAGTTCCAAAAGAAATGAAATACAATTCTTCTGTCCTTTTTTATATACCTGCTCTATCAGATGTTAGATAGGATAGGCTCTTAACTTCAGGATGTTACAGATCTCTTCAAAGTTTCCATAAACTGGAAGTCTTCTCCAACTCCCTGGGATGAACATGGTCAAAATGACTGCCTCCTCCAGACATCAGATGAAAGATCTGTCTCCCCTAAGAGACCCAGTAAAAAGAGAGCTTCCTCCTTGCTCCCAAGTTTTCTTCATTGTCTTCCTCTACCCTCAGACTAGGCCAGCCTGGGTCAAAGAAGCTTTTCCTGAATCCTACAGGAGGTTTTTCCCAGAAGTGCTTTCTAGCATTTTAGACCCTCCAAATCCCTACTTTGAGAAGGGGGTAAGGGACATGACTAATCTCATTGTCTCTTTCTGCATCTATTAGCATTTCTAACAATATGGCTGAGGTAAGGCTGGAAACCAATTAAATTGACTTCCCCCTTCTGACTCCCCAGAGGGGAAAAATGATTAAAATGTTCCACTCCAAACTTCAAGTGAAAAAAAATTCTTCATGCCTCCTCTTCACAAGATTCAAGCAGAAGGGCACCTTTTTGCAAAAGGTAGTTCTGCAGCAAATCCAAACATATCCATTTTAAGACAGGTACAAGAAAGCATACATCATATTAGAGAACATACATGCAAGTCATCCTGCATAATACTGCACATTGGAATGAATTGACTTTAAGTGTCTATGTTCTTCTTGGAAATGAAATCTGCAACCCACTGTTATGTTCAGCACTGTTATGTTGAATGCCTGAATCTTCCACAACCACCCCTGCAATTTAGTGTTTGAGATCTTCATGGTTTATGGCCATTTCAGAGATAGGTGAGTCTGTTAGGAGGGTAAATTCTTGCTACATCTACTAGCTTGATTGCCTCCCACTCTTGTATTAGAATGTCCCAATCCTAGAGTCTGAGGCCTGGCCTGCAATGAAAAAATTGTGAAAGTCAGGAGCTTTTAGGACTGCTTGGGCAGCGATCTGAGCTAACTTGTCTGGCAGGGATTGCTTGGTCTGCTATAGCCCCAAAGTTTGGAGCAAACTGTTCGTAATAGTTTGCCAAAACCAGGAAAGTGCTAACCTGCCTTTTGGTCCTCAGAGCCTCCCGATTTTGGATTGCCTCTACCTTTTCCCCCTAGAGGTGATACTCCCACTCTCCACATTGTCCCAGGTAAACCACCTAAGGCATCCCAAACTGGCATTTGTTCAATTTGATGGTGAGACCCACCCCCTGGATAGCACCTAGCACCCTTGCTTAATATTCCAGGTGCAAATCTAAGACCCCTGATAAAAATTGAAATGTCATCAACATAAGCCACTGCAAACTCTGACATGTCACACAACAAGTTTTTCACCAGGCATTGAAAGTCAATGACTGGTGAAAAGCTATACTAGGAAGAAAAACAGTGATCTTTGACTAAGCAATATTTATACTTAAATAGATGAACAACATGCAAAGTTATATATGCAAATATATTCACTTTTTGGGAGTGAACTTTAAAAAGTATAGGGCCACTGTCTTGTCTATGTAATCATTGCTTGAATGAACACAACAACCCTTTTAAAGCCCTAGTTTAAGCTGTAATGTATTGTAATATAGCAGAACCATGCGGCTCAGCTCAGATAATGGCAGTGCATTTTCCAGAAGGACCTCTTGCATGAAAGGATTCAACCCAATGTATTTAATCCAAATTACATTAATAAACAGAAGTAAGGACTAAACCCCACTTAACCCAGTGGATGAAATTTAGTAAAGAAAAGGTTGGCATCCACTCTACAAATGAAGTGTTGGAAGACATTTTGGCAAAGGCCTTGTAAATTATCTCTAGGCACAGAACATGTGAAAAGTCCTTAATAACCATCAGCAGCTGACAGTACCTTTGATTTTAAGGTCTTATCTAAAAGTTACACAGAACTGCATGGTACTTTATTTGCCTCCCTGAGACAGATAAGAAACTGACTCAGCTCTGTTGGTATTTACAGCTGAGATTCCAGGGAACCTTACATAGGAATAACTAGCATGCTCTTTAATTAAAATGCTAAGCCACCTGCTGTAGTTATTTTCTATAGGTTTGCATATCCTTTTGCAGTATCTTCATTACCACTAAGGTTTTTGTTTTGTTTTTGTTTTTAACCCCATGAGTGTTTCATGTTGAGAAGATCAGGAATGCCAGTCCCCTCAGGATAGATATGGGAATAAACATGCTTTCCTGAAAGAGGGTGTAGTTAGCATTCCTAAGAGATCTGTGCTGAAATTTGTACTCTGTCATGAAGTTACTTGCATGATATTGAGCCAGTCACACATTCTTACAGGCTCTTTCCTTACAACACAAACAAAAACATTTCCGGCAGGAAATAAAATGTTCCCTCTATGGAGTTCAACATGATTTACAACCCAATTTGTTTTATTTCCTGTCTGAAAATATTTTATTTGCATGCTGTTCTCTAGTGATTTTTTTAAAAAAAGTTTTGAAAATGTTTTTACGTGCTGTGCTATCTTTTTAAAACAACTCCCACACCTCTCTGCAGTCCCTGGACTTCCTCCTAAGTGCCATTTTCTGTACTCATGTCAGCCATTGCATACTGTATTTCCAACAGTTTGTAACATTTAGGGGGGGGGGAATGTCTACAACTCCTAGAGAATCACAGCACAGGGTTTTGAAGTTTTGTAGCTACGGATCTAAGAAGAAGTTTTTTAAAAAATGGAATGATGACAAAATGGTGATCAGGAAGCATTTTCGAGGAGGGGTGAGTGCATACAAATGGGGTGGGAGGTTGACCTACCTCATACAATTGTTGGGGGGGGGGACAGAACACTTGCAGAGATTCCTTTACATTACTCTAAACTTCTTTAAAGGCTAGGGAAAAAGTGTAAGTAGCTAAAGTAAATCCTATCAAAACAAAACAACCTCTTCCTTTTCCCAGTCACCGTTTTCTCACTCACTCTCCACTTCTTCCTGCCATAAGGTATCAAATATAAGTTCATGATGACAAACATGCATCTGATTCACTACAGGGCAAAAAGCTTCAGAAGGGGTGATTTGAGGTGAAGAAAGGGTTATGCACATTTCTGCTATATCTCCTAGGATTGCCAACTTTTGAGCTAGTCCCTGTGGAGTTTTCCCTGACAGAGTTTTGATCTGCTGCATTTAGCAGGTGATCATGTTGAGCTCAGTACCATGAAAAGCTTCTCCTGCTGATTTCAGATTTCTGTTACAGGCACAGGAAAAGGCTGAGTTATTTCCCCCCTTACAAGCCTAGCTTCTCTGTCCACAGAAGAGGGATAATTGGGCTATAGTTATGTACATTGTGAGCCTAGAGAAGTCACTGAACTTATATAAGCCTAACTCTGCTTTGAAGTGTGCAGTAGGTTTTAATGGATGTTTTTGCAGATATGCAGTTGTATCAAAATGTTTCTTGGTATGGAATAAAATTTAAGAAACTAATGAAGCCATCATGTTATTTTGTATAATGAATAAAAGTTCCACGATCTCCCATATCTAAATAAATCCAGTATAGTAGTTGACCACAATTTTCTTGTGGATTTTTATACCATTTTCTTGCACCAAGAGGAAGAGTTTTTAACTCACTAGGATCTTTTTCAAACTATAATTTGTTTTAGCAGTCAGTTACTAACAGATTTTATGTGACGTTGCAGACATAACTGTTTTAGCTCCCAGCTGTTAACAGATTTTTTAACCTTTTCACACAACACCACTTGTGTCCTTTTCACAAAGCCAGTCTGCGTCAATTTAAAAACAGAAAAGTATTCTTTCTTCTATCATCAGATTTTCTTTGCACTTCTGAATTGCTGAAGTGTGTTTGAAATATCTGCAGTACTTCTGAAAGTGCATTTCCCTCCCCCTCGCCTTTTCTGCTCATTTACAGATTTAAATATGCTATTTGAAACCTTTGTTCCAATGTCATCTTACTTGGAATCAGGTTAACAGTGAATAACAACTGGTTTAAAACAGAAGTGTGAAAGGGACCCAACCACTTCACAACTCTCACAGTCTGAATTTGCAACAAGTTTGAACACAATAGGGTTGCTAGCCTCCAGGTTGTGGCTGGAGATCTCCTGTTATTACAACTGATCTCCAACCAACAGAGAACAGTTCACCTGGAGAAAATGGCTGTTTTGGAAATTAGATCGATGGCATTATATCCTGTGATTGTCCCTGCCCTCCCCAAATCCCACCCTCCTCAGGCTCCACCCCCAAAATCTCCAGGTATTTTCCAGCCCAGAACTGGCAACCTTAGTACACAGCTTATACAGAAAGAATATTGTATGCCAGGCCCTTCACACACAGTACAGGGAGAGCAGGTTGCAGGCAGGATAAAGGAACCCACTCTCTTTCTTGCCTAATTCGCCCATCTCCCTGCAGGTAGTGACCAGAGCCCGCAGAGGCAATGCGGGCTGCATTCCGCCTTTGCATGCAGGCATGGCTTTTTAAAAGAGACTTACCTCCCATGCCGCGTAGCCACGAGGGAGGGCAGCCGTGGCCCCCACAGCCATGCTGATGTCTCATGCTGCTACAAGATGTCCCTGCAACTCCTTGTGGCTATGCAGCCATGAGGCAAGTACCTTTAAAAACCGGGAAGCACGCCTGAAGTACAGCACTTCCCAGGGCAGCCGTTCACTCACAAGCAGCTGCAAAACACAGTAAAATGAAAGAATTGTGAATTGTGCGATTCTCAAATAACCCATTTCGGAGGGAAATGTGATGCAGCCTTGCTTTAGGGGCGGGAGCCATGTGAAGTCCCCCACTTGAAATGGTTTTTTTACAGGTATTATCCTGTGATAATTGGCCCATGAGGAAAGGGCCTCAATCATAATATGTATGATTTAATGTATTGCCGAAGGCTTTCATGGTTTGTAATCTTTTTTTTAAAGTGTATGTCGTGTGCCTATTTATCTAAACAGAGACATCTGTCTTGTTTCCTGATTTTGGACATGCCTTATCAAGTTGTCTTTTTAAAGGCCTCTATTTTTCTTTATATTTTGTGCCTAGAAGAAATAGAATGGTTTGAGTGAGTAAATAATGTATCAAAAACGTACATGTAAAAAAAAAGGAAGAAACAGAATGCACTATGAAAAAGGCACAAAAAGCACATGGTGCCCACAGACAATGTGGTAAGAAACAAAAAATAAAAAGGAGTTAAGGATTTAATGAAACCTGCTCCAAAAAGTTACCTAAAAGAGTCTGGTTGTACTTTATAACAAACAGAGATATAAGTGTTCCTGAGGCATAATCGCATGAGAACTGAAGGGGGAGGGGAATGAGACTGCTCCCAACTTCCCATAACGGCAACTCTGCTAATAGAGGGCAATAGATTAAATGAGTATTTTATAAAGTATAATTAAGGACCTCTACAGACTTTGGTTCCTGTGAAATTATGTAAATGTGTCTGGAACATATTTAGCTTTCTCTTGTTGGAGGAGGAATAAAGAAAACTGTGATTGGAGCCTATTTTATATGCCTTCATTTTTATTTTCTGTACGAATCGTATACAGGGTACACATATTAAAATGTTATACATAAAACTGAATGCTGCTACATTGTTTTTGTAACTAGTAGAAAAATTCTTCTCTCTAACCAGCTTGGCATTTTTTGCTTTTTAAAACAAGTATCTGTGTTCATACCTTTAACTATATAAACGTTAGCAAGTAAAATTGCCCCCAAACGGAGATGTCCAGAACTAGTATTGCCAACAAGCTGAAGGAAAAGGAAATGTGCTGCCTCTTTAACATAAGCCTAATGTGTGGAAATAGGCAGCAGTTAAAGCATGTCATGACACTAAGGTAAACGATACCATCTGCTAAATAACATCCCACTAAGTCTCTTTGAAAAAGCTTGAAATTATTTCTCCAGGTTGTTGGCAAAACACAAGCATGGGAGGGGGGTGCAGAAGGAGGAACTTTTACGAGCATGAGTGAACTGTGGTGATGGAGCAGGTAGGGTTGAAAGCAGAGGTGGGATCCAGCAGGTTCTCACAGGTTCCCGAGAGTAGGTTACTAATTATTTGTGCGTGCCGAGAGGGGGTTACTAATTGGTGATTTTGCTGTGTGATTTTTGCCTTAATTACGCCCCTCCTCTCAGCAGTAGCGCGCAGAACTTGAAGCAGTCTAGCAGGAGGTGAACTGGTGTGCGTGGCAGCCTGCGCCTGCGTGCATTCGTTTCCAGCCCAAGGACCGGCGCAGCGGCTGCGTCCTTTCCACAGCCCCGCCCAGGAATGCTCCGCCCCCGGAATGCCGCCCCCGCCCTCGTCATGCCCCGCCCAGCCCCATTGGCGCTACGCCACAGTTTGAATCCCACCACCATGGGAACCTGTTACTAAAATTTTTGGATCCCACCACTGGTTGAAAGCCCATCACCATAACACAGTCTATTTTTGACATTTCAGAAATAAAGAGTATTCATTGATTTATGAGATTCTATGTATTTAAAGAAATAGCCCATCTTATGGGTCTATAACAGGCCAATAGCAATGATGTTTGGGGACACCTGACCAGACATAAGAACATAAGAAAGAGCCTGCTGGATCAGACCAGAGTCCATCTAGTAGAATATATCATCTATATATATAAAAAGCTAACAGTGTATTTGTTAGTGGTAGTATAACTCAGTAACTGCTGGGCCAATTCCTCTGAAAATTCCCAGCCACTATAGTCAGCCAGGCGAGAGTGCTTTTAGATGTTCACATACCTGACATTTCACACCAGGCCCAGGTAAAACACCTTTTTCCTGGTGCTCCATGGTGAAGGACATGCAGTTGCCTGTGTGTAACTGTCACCCTTAGATTTTTCGTGCAGCTTAGAATGTTCGCTCAGATGGCCAGATATGAGCAGTGAAAACAGTACATAGGCAATAACTCGAGTGGAAGTGAAACACATACACACACATACATACGAGGAAGAGGGAAGGGAAGGAGAGGGAGGGAGGGGTGGCATGCAAGGGAAGAGAGGGAGGGAGAGTAAAGGGACAGAGGGGGAGGCATGCAAGGGAAGAGAAGTGAGAGAGGGTAGCCCCATCTATTATTAGTTCCCATTGAAAACCGTGGGGAATGGGGGCACCTCCTTTGGGGGTCGATAACTTTGGACCCCCTGAACCAAACTTTACCAAACCTGGCTGGTATCATCAGGGGTGTCTTCTGAGGGTACCCTGAAATTTTGGTGCTGCTAGCATAAAAACTGCACCTCCTGCTGGCCGGCAAAGTAAAAACCGGCAAAGAATATATTATCGTCCCCCTGACCAAAGTGCACAAGAGGATTCTGAGATGGAAAAAGAAATTAGAGAGGCCAACAAAAGCAAAAATGTCGTGGTAATGGGTGATTTTAACTATCCCCATATAAACTGGAAAAATGCATGTTCAGGTCATAGTAAGGAGAGAACATTCCTGGATATGCTAAATGACTGTGGCTTAGAGCAGATGGTTGTAGAACCAACCAGGGGAGAGGTGATCCTAGATCTAATTCTATGTGGGACCCAGGACCTGGTGCGGGAAGTCAGTGTTGTTGAGCCGATGAGGAATCAGCGACCACAATGCCATGTCAGATTCAAGTATCTCTGCATCACCGAACAAGTGACAACTACTAATGTAGTTACATGTTGCCTTCAGAAAAGGGAAATTTCTCAAAGATGGAGAGGGATAGTGCTTGCAGGAAGCTGAAAAGGGAAAATCAAAGAGAGTCAAAACTGTCCAGGATGCTTGGAGGTTATTTTAAAACACAGTCTTAAAAAGAGCTCAGCTGGGATAAGCGCGTTCCGCGAGGTTAGGAAAGGCAGCACCCAGTCCAAAAGAAAGCCACCACGGTTAACAAGGGAGGTTGAGGAAATTATTAGGAAAAAAAAGATGTCTTTTAGAAAATGGAAGTCCAATTTAACTGATGAAGAATACCAGAGAGAACACAAATGGTGGCAAAAGAGAAGCAAGCATTAGCTGTAAAGGAGGCAAAAAAAGGATTATGAGGAACGCATGGCTGCAACAACATCAAGACTCACAGGGCAACAAAACAGCGTTCTTCAAGTACACATCAAAAGCAGGAAGCCAGCTAGGGAAGCCGGTGCAGGCCCGTTTAGATGATGAAAGGAACAAAAGGTGTGCTAAAAGATGACAGTAGGAGATTGCAGAGAAGCTGAATGAATTCTTTGCATCTGTCTTCACCGAAGAGGAGGTGAGGAAAATTCCTGCACCTGAACCAAGCTTCTTAGGAGGCGAATCCGAGGAACTAAGCGAGGAGATAGTGGTAGACAAGGAAGAAAAGTTCTGGCAGCCATTGATAAACTAAATGCTACCAAATCCCCTGGCCCAGATTGGTATTCATATCCAAGAGTGCTCTTAAAGAGCTCAAGCATAAAATTGCTGGATGTTCTCACATTAATATGCAACTTATCCCTGAAATCAGGCTCCATCCCTGAAGACTGGAATATGGCCAATGTCACACCAATCTTTAAGAAAGGGTCTAGGGGACCCAGGAAATTACAGGCCAGTCAGTTTGACACATCTGTTCCTGGTAAATTAGTAGAATCTATCATTAAAGATAAAATTATTAAACTTATGTAGAAAAGCAAGACCTGCTGAGGAAGAGTCAGCATGAAAAGCTTTTGTGAGAGGCAGCATGGCTTTGTAGAGAGGCAAGTCCTGTCTTACAAACTTACTAGGAGTTCTTTGAGGGTGTAAACAGACATGTGGATAAGGGGAACCAGTGGACATTGTCTACTTGGATTTCCAAAAGGCTTTTGACAAAGTTCCTCACCAGAGACTATTGAGAAAAAAAACTCCAGCAATGAAGGAATAAGAGGGAAGTCCTCCTATGGGATTAAAAACTGGTTGAGGAACAGGAAACAAAGGGTGGGTATAAATGGGAAGTTCTCACAATGGAGAGATGTAACGAGTGGTGTCCCCCAAGCGATCCTGCTTTTGGACCCTCAGTGCTCTTTAACCTATTCATAAATGACCTGGAAGTAGGGGTGGGTAGTGTGGTGGCTAGGAGTTTGCAGATGATACTGCAAATTATGTAGGGGTGGCAGGAGAACCACAAAAGGATTATGGAAGAGCTCCAAGCCGGACCCTGATAAATTAGGGTGAGTGGAGCTAAGAAATATGGCAAATGCAGTTCAATGTAGCAAAATGTAAAGTGATGCACATAGGGGCAAAAAATCCAAACTTCACATATACACTACGCTACAGGGGTCAGTGCTATCAGTCCCAGACCAGGAAAGCGGGATTTGGGCCGTCTTTAGACAGTTGATAGTTCCATGGGAATGTCAACTCAATACACTGCATGGCAGCTGTGAAAAAAGGCAAAACTCTATGCTGGGGATCATTAGGAAAGGAGTTGATAATAAAACTGCAAGGATTAAATCATGCCACTTTATATAAAGCAGTGGTGCGACCGCACTTGGAGTACTGTGTTCAGTTCTGGTCGCCGCATCTCAAAAACGATATCGAAGAGATAGAAAAAGTGCAGAGAAGGGCAACGAGGATGATTGAAGGATTGGAGCACCTTCCTTATGAGAGAGAGGCTGCAGCGTTTAGGACTCTTTAGCTTTGGAGAGGAAGACGTCTGAGGGGGGGATATGATTGGAAGTCTATAAAATTATGCATGGGGTAGAAAATGTTGACAGAGAGAAAATTTTCTCTCTTTCTCACAATACTAGAACCAGGGGGCATTCATTGAAAATGCTGGGGGGAAGAATTAGGACTAATAAAAGGAAACACTTCTTCACGCAACGTGTGATTGGTGTTTGGAATATGCTGCCACAGGAGGTGGTGATAGCCGCTAACCTGGATAGCTTTAAAAAGGGCTTGGACAGATTTATGGAGGAGAAGTCAATTTATGGCTACCAATCTTGATCCTCCTTGATCTCAGATTGCAAATGCCTTAGCAGACCAGGTGCTCAGGAGCAGGAGCAGCAGCAGCAGCAGAAGGCCATTGCTTTCACATCCTGCATGTGAGCTCCCAAAGGCACCTGGTGGGCCACTGCGAGTAGCAGAATGCTGGACTAGATGGATTCTGGTCTGATCCAGCAGGCTAGTTCTTATGTTCTTATGTTCTAAACACAAAAATATAATGACCCGCATATAAGTCGAGGGGAGCTTTTTCAGCATTAAAAATGTGCTGAGAAATTTGACTTATACATGAGTATATATGGTACGTTGTAACCTGCCCAGAGCCCTTTGGGGATAGGGCAGGATATAAATCCCACAAAAATAAATAAAGGGAGGACTAGTTATTTTAATACCTGCATGTTTGTTAGCAATACACATGGCAGCAATGAGATAGTACCAACAGGTTCTGTCTTCAACCTTTAAAGTGAAAAGGGTAGAGGCAAACCCAATAGATTCCCGATCACAGAGAGAGCTCTATTAGTTTGCCCACAGGCTTTGTTCCATCCTTCCACTGGATGTGGCCTGCTCCCATGGTCCCCAAGTGTGTTAATACCCTCACAACTTTCCACTAGGTCCTAGGAAGACTTAGGCTACAAGTCACCATTTTCAGCCTTCCAGAACCATCAGCCACCACCATTAGTCACAAAAAAGAAAGACAGCAACAGAAACCTGTTTTTGTTTCAGGCATGTAAGATCTAGCCTGTTCTTAAAAATTGCCTTTAACTGAACTTACACTAGGTTATTTTACATACATTAGCATAGGCCTTCTGTATTGGAATGAATCTATTCAGCTTTGCAAATGTATGTCATCTCCCTCTCTTTACATTTACTGTGAACAATACCAATAAAAGGATTACAAATGAACAGGCCAATTAACAAATGAAGTGATTTATTTCACTGAAATCCCACTGCCTTAAGTGGCCAGTGAATTACTACTAGGTAAACTGCAGTTGTTTAGAAATATGAAAATATGATGAGTTAGCACATTTGAAACATAGCAGCAGAGACATCAATAAGACCCACTGCACAAACTTAGTTTTCTGAGCAAAAAAATTAATAAAATACATAAATAGGCCAATTTCCATGCTTTAAAATTGTCCCTTTATTTAACCTGCAGTAGGAAAATCCATTTGAATGGTGGTGCCAATTGCTTAAAAGCTGCTATTTTCATGCTTCATTAATATTTTCTAACCCAGTTACTGAATTCCCACTGACAATCCAGCTAAAGCAGCCTTAGTGAGGTATTAAATTTATCCTGGTCCTGAATGTCCAATGAAGAATTTCTGAATTTCATTACTGGCTGGAAAGAAACCTTAATTATCACAGAAGAAGTCTTAATGACTGGAACTACCTGATGCATATATGGGGGGAAATGCTTTCTTGTCCATAAACCATTTAGAAATTGTAGGCATCTGCAATAGTTATTCATTATGCTACTGTTCTGTGTCATCTGCCAAAAATACAGGTATAACAGTTCAGGAATGAATGTGGGCTATGCAATATAAATTGCTCACTTATGATATGCAGTATGTAGCCCCCACCAGAATTTAATTATCTTGCTTCCTATTTAGCAGTATTTTATTTTATAATATGTCTTGTTTTCCTCAGCAGGAGAGCAGGAAAAGCAAAGCAATTATTCATTGTCACAAAGAATATCATAATACGAACTTAATGATGTCTCAAATTCAAAGCATTGTTCTCTTTAGGGGAAAAACGTTTACCTTTGTTTTACCTTTGTTTTACAATCTTTGGTTATATGATTTTTGAAGAAACAGCATTTGAAGCAAAGATTCTGCTCCTTTACATAAGATAGATGTTCTAGGAATGCGAATCCTGGCAACTCTGGGTTCTATTTCGCTGACTCCAACTCGGAAAGTAGATCTGCAAGATCCCACAATTTCTAGAAATCTCTCGTTGTGAGACTGGGAAAGGTTTTTAGTCTTTGCAAAAGCGAAGTCTCTATTTCTGAAGATGCTCCATTTAGCTCATCAGTCTAAAACCATATGAGGGTTTTCACATGTGCTGCATAGACTCTCTTTATCTGTGTGGAAAAAGTTGGTCCTAACCAAGCTGTGAGCAAGGTTAGTTCTTCTTCTACAGAGAGCTTTAATTCTTTGAGGACTCTCTGGAATGTGATTTTCCACAGCAAGTAATCTTCTGGTTTGTCAGAGAACTTTTGTATACCTCTGTCAGCTAAATCTCTTCCAGGGTTTCTGGAGAAAGTGGCATTCAGGACATCTGACAAATGTGGAATCTTGGGTTGGGTGAAAGCATACTGTGGAGTTGATGATACTGCAGGAGCAGCTTTCATCTGAAGAAATTCTGGTCTCCATCAAGGTATTGCAGGGTTGAGATTATGTGCTGCAACTGGAGTAGCATACATTGACTGCGTCATGCTGTGTGAGCTTGTTGGCCAATCTTGCTTCTTGTTGACTTGGGGCAGACTATTCAGTAGAACTGCCTGTTGACTTGTCACTCCTGTGTCACCACACTAGGCTGTGGTTGAAAGTAAGCTACTGGATGTTGCACTTTGGGTATCTGAAACACTGATGCTGCTGGTTCCACAACTGGAAGTTGTTTTATATTTTTAACTTCCTCTGGTCCAACAGCTGGGGCTTCAAGATTGGTTGTTTGTGTATTCAAGTAGGAAGTCACCTTTACTATGGGGTCTTCTTCCTCTACTTCTTTGGAATTGAAGGTGAGTAAACTCCCTTTAAGGCCTTGTTCCAAAACCTGACCTCTTGCTATAAGCTCTTCTGTAATATCTGTTACATATAATGTGTATAAGGTATAGAGCATCAAGTTAAGGTGTTACAGAAAGCAAGGTCCAGATACAGGACACTGAAGGAACCAAGAGGAAGCACTGACAAAGTGGACCTTCTTGGAAGTAGTCAAAAAAGGATCAAGGTCTCAAGCTTCAAACTGTTCCACTCAAGCAAGTACTTTGTTTTAGTCAGACCATGGGAGGAGTTAGGGCCTTGAGCCTTCTATGCAATTAAACCTCTTTTTGTTGAACTGTTACACCTTTGCTTGAGTCTCCCACTCTGTTCTGGCCGAGTGCAGGGCACCTAGAATATTTTACTTGGGGAACAGAACAGAAGGTGTTTATCTTGAGATTTCAAACAGAGAATTTACTTTTCACAACTAAGGATGCATTTCTCAGCATAATTTACTAGAAAGTAAATTCCACTGAACTCACTGGGACTTCTGTAGAAATTTAAAATGGCTTTTCAAGACAAAGGAAGGTATGTCTTTACACAAAATATAATGAATTTGTGGAACCCACTGGCCCAGGACAAGGTAATAGCCACTAGATTTAATGGAGAACAGATCCATAAACAACAGATAAACAGCTAAATAGATGCCACATGTACTGAGGTAGTATATCTCTGACTATATGTATGACTACAGTTGAGAGGGAATAATGGTACAGGTGGACAACAGTAGGCTTCTCAGCTAGTGCAGAATGCTGAGGCTAGACTGCTGGTAGAGGTCAGCTACTGGGCAGACATGACCCCAGTACTACAGGAATTTACACTGACTATTCCAAAGTCCAATATAAGGTGTTGGTTTTGTCCTTTAAAGCCCTACATGTGTTGGGATCAGGGTATCTGAAGGACCATCTTCTCCCATATGTTCCTGTCCGGGACCACCTCCGCACGTTTTCCGCTCCTCGTTCTGCGCATGCGCCGCCGCCACGAGTCTCCCGCTTCTGCGCATGCGCGAACATACTAATACGTTGATTGGCTGGATGGCCGCGTCGAGTCGGCGGAGATTCCGCATTCCGCCGGCCTCGACTCGAGCGCAACCTGAGTCGGCCGGTCGACTCGACCTCCCAGCAGGGTCGCAGAAAAATCCAACGGGCCGAGGAAGGGAGGTGAGTCGAGTCCATTACCACCCGAGTCCGACGCTTTCACGTCTGTCAGCGAGGAGGACTGCGTGGTCCGGAACTCTCTAGTCGCACCTCAGAAGTCGAGTGACCCATAATCGCGGAAAGGAGCTCCAGGTATTAAGATCACAGATAGACGCCCTTCTGACTGTCCTTCCAATCAAAGGAGTTTGTATGGTGGGTACAGGACAAAGAGACTTTTCAGTGACAGCTCCACAATTATGGTACAACTTCCCCATGGAGGTACACCTGGCCTGCTCACTGTGGATCATCAGGAAATAATTGAAGATCTTACTATAACTGCTGTTTTAGACATATTGTTTTATTTTTTAAAATAATTTATATTTTAAGCCACCTTGAGTTTTGCAAGGAAAAAATTGGATAATAAAAATTTTAAATAAAGAAAATAATAAAATATAATTAAAAGAAACATGATTCTTGTTTGTTGAATTCTGTTTTTTCCCCATTACTTCAGTCTCACATCTCTCAGTTTCAGTTTTACAAGGTAGTCAGAATACTCCTAAGAAAGACAAAGAGCACAGAGTTACCCAGTGAGAGAGGAAAAGGGGCCCTGGGCTTTCTTCATAAATTGCAAGCAATAGCCACTAAGCTGGATATATACAAGTAGGGACCTGGAAGAACTTGCAGGAGGCATTTTATTTTCTCCTCCCCCACTATTTCCACTTTTCCTGAAAGCTGTCATCGTCTCTCCTCTTTTCTAGCTTCCTTCTCATCTTCCCACCCAATAGCTAACTGACATTTATCTCTCCCTTTGTCTTCAGGTTCTCTTCCTCCACCCCATCTCCTCCATGGAGATCAAAGCAGGTTACATTATTCTTCTTTCCTTTCTAACTTAACAATCCTGTGAGGGAGGTTAGCCTGAATGTGTGCGACTAGCCTAAAGTCACCCAGAGCTTCCATAGCAAGATGGGGATTTGAACCTGGATCACACAGACCCTACTCTGAAGCTGTACACTAACTGCTGTACCACACTGACTTTCATGGGGCGGATGCTGTTCAACAGCAGCAGTCTGCAAGGCCTTGAGGTTTTGGAGTGTAGACTGTCATTATATCCATCTGAAGCCTCTACCCAAACACTGCCCTGCTCAGACTCAACTACAAAGTCTTCAGGAATTACCCAACCTGGATCTGGAAGGTCTAGTCAGACCAAGTCTCAGTGTTTTTCCCTAAAAAAACCAAAATAGATCTGGAAATGTCCCTCCCTTCCCCCCTTCCTTTACTAATATAACCAATCCTTAAATCTGTGGCTGCCTAGCAACAGCCACTGAGAGAATCTATTGCTTAAAGCTACAGGTGCTCTGTTCATTATTTTAGGGCAATTAATGGTATCCAATTGGGTCTGACTAGAATCTTGTCTTTGCTTGCTTCTGGAGATGCCAGAAAGGGTAAGAAGAGAGTTATTGGTAAGAATTAGACAGGTGCACATGAAATGGCAAGAGTCCCTTCCTAGTGGTTTATGGCCAAGAGGGGTGACCTTTTCCGCTGCTGGGAAAGCAAGTAGAAGGGCCAGGGGACTTCTTTCCTTCATCTTTTGCAAACTTGTGGAAAGTGATCTAGAGGTCTAGAGATCTCTGCAGACAGCTAAAGAGGACTATAAAAAGCATTCTTTCCTTGATCTTTATGGCTTCACACACTTTGTAGATAACTAGGCTTCCCCTGACACCCTGGTCCCATGAGAAACAGAATTGCATCCGTTATCTCATGGGGGCAGGAAGCCAGGTGGTTTTCTTTTCCTATCTGCCTCTGACCTTGGGGTGCCTCAGCTTCAGGGAATGTTTTTCTCAACTTCTTGGGAAAGCAGGGGGGGGGGACTTGCAATGGGATAAAGGGGATGGCAAAGGCCATGTTTGTCAGAACTGGCTTTGCCAAGCTTTGGTGCTTTGATGCCTCATCAATAAACATTACTGATCAACAGTACAGAGTCCATTTATTGGCTTAAAATTTGAGACCTAGCACCCAGCACCTATAAAATAAACTCCTAGTGGTTGACCCATGTTGCACCAAGGTTGCCAGACTGACTTTCTGTCTCCCCACCAGGCCTCAAAATGAGGTGGAAGGATTGCTTCCTGGCAACTTGCCTTAACTAATATGTTGGTCAGGGGTAGCAAATCCACAGTCTACAGTAAAAGAAGCCATTTTTTCCCTTCCAAGGCCTGTTTGGCTCTGTGTGGCATACTGTTATCCTTTTAGGCTGTAGCTCCATGGGAAAGCTACATCATTTGCATTTAGAAAGCCTATAGAATGCTAGTGCAATCACTAGTATCTTTAATCAGAAGTATATCAGGTTCTAATTATTAGAAAGCCATTGGCAATCAGAATAGACCACTGAGGTAGATAACTTCATATGTTCAAATATCAGCACACCCTAAAATGAGTGTACAGTGAACAATTCTCATCTCTGCTTCACGATACATCACAACTAAACTCACATTATAACTTTGCCATGACAGATAGAAGGAGTGGGAAAGCTTGAACTTGCAATAATTGCTTGAACATTAACCGTTAGTGAAAGTACATTGGGAAAGTAGTTGAGATAAGAAGAGATGCATTTCTTTTTAAAAGTTGGATTTTTTGGATTAATTTTATATATATGAGAGAAACACGTGTCATCTGGGGCAGCAGGGGGTGGGGGTGGGGGGTGGCAGAGAACCGATCCATGCTTGCTAAAAATTCTGACTTCTGTTCTTTTCTGCCTGGCATGATACCCAAATTAGTAGACTGTTTAGCACATATTCCTGACAGCTGGAAACCATCTCTGCAAGGAAGCTGATAGCAACAAGAAATGGCAGTTTTCATGTTATAGCATTTAGCATTAGACATAATGTCAATATGAAGATGATTTGCAGCTCCATGACTTCTCACTGTAAATAGGCTCCTACTAGTGCCAATTGTGAGCCAACAATTTTAGAGCTTCTTGCGGCCTCACAGAATGGCAGCCCCTTGCTGTGAGATGATGGGTTTTTATCTCAAGCTAAATGGATCAGCCACCAGTAGATTCAGAAGCAGCTCACAGTCAAAATATATGTGTGCTGTGTTACAACTAGGGGTGGCGATAAACATACAAATCTTCCTAAACCCTACCAATATCACTGTTTGATTTTCTATTTTTGTTTTATGTCTCCTTCAGAACAATACAGTATGAAGTCTATAGTCAGGAAAAAGCTGACTGTTTATAACATTTTGCTTATATAATTTTGCTTCTATTTAGTACAAAGGCTTAGTACAAAGTAGATAAATGGAAGCAATCTTCCCTTTTCTCCTGTATTCATTTATGCAACTGTACCATAGTTAAGTAGCTGACAATGGTTAAAATCATGCTAGTATGTTATCTCAAATACCACCAATTTTTTGTGGCCAGAGGATGGAATAGACAATTAGAACAACCTTCATAGCTTACAGGTTTTTTAAAAAAATCAAATGCAGCAGTTTGTATAATTGAGCAGTGGGGCCTAGCACTCAGCTGGAATCACTTTAGGGTTGCCAATTTCCAGGTGGGTTCTGCAAACCTCCCAGAATTACAGTTTATCTGCAGAGTACAGAAATCAGTTTTCCTGGAGAAAATGGATGCTTTGGAGGACAGACTCTGTGGTATGTATTTGCTCCTGACATTTTTCCCCTCCCCAAACACTGCCCTCCCCAGGCTCCAGCCTGAAAAACTCCAGAACTTCCCCAACCCAGAATTGGCAACCCTAACCACTTACCTGTCTGTGATGATTTTTTGAAAAAACAAACAAACAAACCTTGCATTTTCAGTTATTTTTTATAGCCAGCGCAGACAAATTTTGCTGTTTTGATGCTTTTCAGTGCTCTGGATGTTGCTTCTTTTCGGCACATTGGAGAATCTCTCTAGTGCGAGTATATTCAGTACATTCAGTTCATTCTCTTTAGCCCCTTTGAGGGTGGAAAAGTTTGCACTCAAAATGGCATGATCCTCCATTTTGCACAATAAAACCAAGGTGCAATCCACCACTGCACACACCCATACACCCCCATCTGCACCCCCCGCCCTGAGACCTAGTACTTGAGAAAAAATGCTAGGATCTTCATGATCCTAGCCTTTTACGTCTTAGCACTCAGTCATCCATTGGCGCCAGTGCTCCATCAATAGTCTCATTCACTAAGAGAACAGCAGCATAAACAATTTATGTGCAATTGCTGTGCAGAAAAGCCAAGACTTATGTCCAAAGGAAGTATTTTCAAGGATAAACCCAGCAATCCAGAGGCAGTTGCCCAGGCGCCCCCTTGTGGGGGGCGCAAAAAACTGCAGGTTCGTTTGTGGGATTGTTTGTATTTTCAGTGTTTTTCTGTTTTTAGCCTGCAGAGGGCACAGTTTTTAGGCTAGCAGCACCAAAATTTCAGGGATGTTTCAGGAGACTCTCCTGATGCTCCCAAAGGGGGTGCCCCATCCCCCATTGTTTTCAATGGGAGCTAACAGAAGGTGGGGCTACACCTTTGAGGGTCCATAACTTTGGACCCTCTGAACCAAACTTCACCAAACCTGGGTGGTAGCATTAGGAGAGTCTCCTAAAGATACCCTGAAAGTTTAGTGCTGCTAGCTTAACAATTGCACTCCTGACAGCAGGCATCCCCCCAAATTTCCCCAGATTTTCCTTTTAAATCCCCCCCCTTTGTCATGGATTTAAAGGGAGAATGTGAGGTCCCCAGTTTAAACATTGAAAGTGATGCTGTTTCAGAGTGGGGGAGAATCCACCCCAAAACAGCATCCCTTTCAATGTTGTTTAAACTGGGAACCCCAGATTCTCCCTTTAAGGTGGATTTAAAAGGAGAGTCTGGGCTCCCTAGTTTAAACCCCATTGAAAATGATGCTGTTTGCGGGTGAATTCCAGCATCACTTGTTTAAACTAGAGAGCCCAGATTCTCCTTTTAAATCCACCTTAAAGGGAGAATCTGGGGTTCCCAGTTTAAATAACATTGAAAGTGATGCTGTTTCCTCCTTTTGGGGGGACTGGATACAACACCATAAAACACCTTCTATTCTATTCCTCCGGTTTCAGAGTCCCCCTGTCATCTAGGGGACCCACTTTTTGTTCTGTTCCCCCCTCCTTGGAAGGGTTTAATTGGGGTTATTGCTGACATCATTTTTATTGAATTTACCGCTGTGTTTTAAATTTTTTAATTTAAATTCTAATTTAATGGGGTTTTTGTTTGTATATATTATATGTAGAATCTGTGTTGTGTACCGCCCAGAGCCCTCCGGGGGTTGGGCGGTATAAAAATCCCATAAATAAATATATAAAAATAAAATGTTTTCATAGCAGTAATAAAACATTTTGAAAGCATTTTGAAAATGTTTTCAAAAAATTATTTCTGTGGCATGGCCTATTGCTGTGTTTAGGTTTGTGAGTTGGGGCATGTTCTATAACGTGATGGTGACTTTGAAATGACTTGGTGTAAAAAAATCATTGCTTGGTCACAGTGGGGGAGGGCAGCTGCTCATGGGGGGGCGCCAAACTCCAGTTTGCCTAGATACACCACTGGGCATAGCTACAAGGGGGCTGGGGGGTGCGAGTTGCACCAGGCTTGCGCAGGTTTTGCCCATGGCTCCAGTTTGACTAGTTATGCCACTGCAGCAATCAAACGAAAAGAGGACCATGCTCCTGGGCCACAAATGACATTCAGGATTAGAACATTTCAGATATGGCTAATAGGAAGATGAGAACCCGTGGTCTTTTGGAAATAAACTACGAAACACACCAAACCAGTGGAATAACAGTGCAGGAAGTGGCATCAAAGTACAGTTGGAGAAATCCTGTGCATCAGCATGATATGTAGAGTAGGGCAATGTAACTCAGCACTACATTTAAAATGCTTTATATACTGCATTAGCTTTAATGATGTTTATCTAAATTAGTAGAGTTGAAGCAAAAAATACGTGTCTAGTGGCAATTTAATGACTAACAAAAATTTATTCCAGCATAAGCTTTCCTGGTCTAGAGTCCATTTTGTTAGATTCCATACAGTGACCCTTCTCTAGACAGATATTCATGTATGAGGTATGAAAATAATAATAAAAATTAAACTCAAGGTGGTGTGAAATGCAGGAAGTATAAGGGGAGATGTAATTATTTACAATCCAGATGTAATGAAGAGAGAGACAGAGACAGTATTTATGGTGGCAGCAATTGGTGATGTTTCTTATTCAGCATGTATGTACATTTTAATAGTTGTCTCAGATTTTACCAAAATATTTACCAAAACAAGGAATCAGTCCTTGTTCAGCCCTCATAGGGAGAGTATATCAAATCTCTTGATGAATTCCAATTTGGTAAGTTCTCTACATTTAAAGGTGCTTTTCTGAAGAATGATGACTTTGGCTGTTTCCGCACACGCATGGAAACATAGCTCCACCGGCATGAATTGTGCCGGTGGAGGCTCGAAGGCTATCATAAGAGTGGCCCTGACTTGCTCCCCTGCTGGAGAAGCGGCTCCACACGGTAGTCAGCTTGTTGGTTCTCCCATTCCACTGACCGCCCTGTCCAGTGTCTCTGAGGAAAGTTGAAGGGACTTCCATTTACGCCGCTCCTCCGACCTCCAGGGGTCGGAGGGCAGCATGGGTGGGTCTCTGCAGGCCTCCTGAGTGATGCTGGACAGGAAGGTCAATGGAGGCAATGAGAAAAGCAGCGGCATCCTGCTGGTGCAGTTCATACCACGCCAGCAGGAAGCCACCACTTTACAAAAACCTCGCTCATTGAGCGAGGTTTAAAGCGGTGCCTTTGCGCTGCTCCAGGGTGGCCAGGACAGCACTGCTGCGATGCAGCAGCGCCTCCTGTGCAAACAGCACCCTAGGGATGGCGTTTTCCCCATCCCTAGGGCACTGTTATTTGGCCATACGGAAATTGCCTTTTAGATCAGCTACAATGCATGTTTTTGATGTATGTGTCAAAAGTTCTCTCACTAAGTTTTAATATTACTGTTTTTAAGGTCATATTAAGGTGCATTTATTCTTTTACTTGGGGACCAATCTGTTTATACTATATATAGAACAGAAGAACATTGTTGACACATGAGCACATTCAGCTGTTTTATACTGAAACAGACTAGCAACAGCTTTCCAGGGTATTAGGCAGAGGTCTTTCACATCACCAATTATATTTCTTTTAAATGGAGATTTCAAAAACTGAGCCCTCTGCCTGCCAAGGAGATCTTCTACCACTGAGTCATCATCCTTCCTCCAATGATGGCATATTATATTTTACATTTATTACACTAGATGATGAACCAGTAAATGAATCCAAGATAGTAGAACTTAGGCTATTAACTTGGTATCTTCAGCAAACGACACCACTGTAACTTAGTGTACCTTTTACCCAGGTTTTTTGACCATATGATTCTGCTCCTAGAATCAAGTGAAGAAGTGAACAGAATGAGATTGTTTTTAGTGCCACGACTGGAACTAGAAGGCATGCTCATAGATAGCCTTGTGCTTATTTATCCTGATAGTCATTCCTGGTCATTTTTTAACATATATGGGGATTAGCAAAGTCTTGCCCATCATTGCTTTTCACAAGCAAAGCACTTTTACACCGGACAATGATTTAGGCAGCATGGGTCAGTGAATATTATAAGGTTCATATTTCTCTTTAAAAATAAACTGAAATGCCACAGTGGCTGTTATTGATTTTTTTCTATTAGAATTTTTTTTCTGTGATGCTTGGCTAATATTTAAAATCTTCATGAAGAGTCTATGAGGGGATTTTTATTCAGTGTAAGTATAAAACATCTGTCTCTAAGAATAGTACAGTGTGAATGAAAAATTGGAAATCAATACTTCTCAGTATTATACTGTATTACAGCTCATATTACTTTATTGGTCTGAGTCCTATTTTAAATCAAATATGTCTATTATACTTTTATTTGGCTGGGTTTTGTTTTATAACTGTTTCATATATTTGCTTGGCAAGCATAGTTTCTCATACCTCTCAAACCATGCATTCCAAAATTGCCATGAACTAATGTTAGGTATTTATTAATTGGCAAGACCTGAAATATCTTTGGTCTGTGTGGGTCAAAGCATGTTGGAGGTGTAAAAGAATGCACAGATAATGACAATAACTCTTTGAGATAATGCTGACATAGTAAATGCATGAGGCAATGAGGATGAAACAAAGATGACTTCTTGTGCAAAAGGTGAATTGGTGTGTAGGAAGTGTGCTGGAAAAGCTGCTGAGGGAGGAGGACCATATTTTCAGCTTGGCACTGGGCTGTATACTCATTCCCTCAAGACAGGGTGCTTTGTCAAGGGTGTAATTCAGCCCTTCCATTCTAAGTGGAATAGGTTGCCACTCAACCTTTGAACACACTATCTTACAGGAACAGAGCCCAGTACAATAGATTAATAATTAGAAGTCATTTCAATGTGATACATATAAGTGTGGTTTGGATAGCACCAGCTTCTGACTTGATCAGAGGTGGGGATAAGCCATGGAGTTCCATTCCCTGAGCTATGGAGTGGAGTCCCTAACCCAACATTCACCAAACCAGGTCTGTTAAACTCTATGGCAAACTTTGGAGGCTCTGGAAGGTTGTTTTTTTAAGGCAGAACCACTAAATTAGTAGTGTAGCTTCAAGTGATTCTCCTTAGTAAAACCCCAAATTGATCAATGGTCCAATTTTATGGGCTTCCCAAATAGGATTATTTCTCTGTTGTTTCAAATGGAAAAAAATTGGGCCCCATTAAATTGGATCCTTGATCTGATCTTCACCGAATTGAGGGTTCATGTAAGGAGAGTCACCTGCAGTTTTGCTGCAAATTTGGTGCCTTTATCTTGAAGAACAGCCTCTCTCTCTGGAGCCTTGAAAAGGTCCCCCATTGACATAATGTTGAGCTATGTCAGAGCTAATAATTACAGAGAGAAAATTTTCCCAGCATAAGAAAAGTATTGGGAAATCATTGTAGGACAGTTTTTTGAGATAGAGGTACCAAATTTGCAGCATAGTTGTTAGTGATTGATCTTACAAGAACCCCTAAGTTTGGTAAAGATTGGATTAGTGGATCAATTTTATTGAGCCCCATTTTTCTCCATTGGAAAAAATGGGGAGTGGATGGGGGCAACATATTTGAGAGGCCATAAAATTGGACCCAACACCCAATCTTTACCAAACTTAAGGATTATTTTAGGGAGAGTCACTTGAAGCTACATATACGTATTTACCCTTAGGAGTCAGACAAAGATTTTCCATAGGTTTAAGAGACCTTTTTTTCCAGGATTCAAGAAAAAAAGGATTCACAAAAAAGCCCATATTGGTATGGAGATCCATCTTTTTTTAAAGATATTTTCTTTTAGATTTTTTTAGATTCTGAAATTTTTATATCTATTAAACCCAAATCCACAAACTACCTACCTACCTACCTACCTACCTACCTACCTACCTACCTACCTACCTACCTACCTACCTACCTACCTACCTACCTACCTACCTACATACCTACATACCTACATACATACATACATACATACATACAAATACACATACATGTGTGTATATGTATGTGTGTATGTGTGTGCATGTATGTGAACGTGTGTGTGTATACACACACACCACTAGATGCTATGGCATGGCATGGTTGTTGGGGAGGCTTATGCAGTTGTGGCCTCAAAACCCATCTATGAATTCTTTTTCCTGCTGCCTGCTTACTAACCAAACCATACAGGGAGCAGACTAGCACCACCACAGTTACACTGGCCACAAGTCGCCACAGCACAAATGACCCTTAGGACTGTACTGACCATGGGCTATGTCAGTTAATGTAGGAAGCTTTGTACATGGGGACTCTAAAAAAATGAACCCATATCTGCAGTCTGAAGTAATAACAGTTCAGAATTGGACCACCAAATTCTTCTGGTTCATTTTATTTTGCTCATCCTTTGCATCTGGGATGAACATAAGGTTTCACCCATTGGCCTGGACCCCTATCCATTCAGCAAAAGCCCTATGTGTATACAAAGATATACACCCAAAATATTTCAAGTGATCAGTAACTGCAAAAAAAGTCAATATCCCTAACTATATGGCAAACAGCCTGTTCACAAGTTTGTTCCACTCCATTCAGAACACATGGAAGCTGGAGCAGGGCTAGCATGCATGTTCCCATTCACTGGAATATACATTTAGAGTATACACATTTGAAGGTCTAAAAAAGCTTTAGGTCTGATCAAGCTTCATTCTACACATTGTGTAAATGACTCTACGGCTGACAATTGTGGAAAGAAGAGGTAAGAGGAACACAGGGCGTTTTCGCACACACTTTTTATTCCAGAATAAAAGCGAACCGCATTGATTCCTTACCTTTTTAATGTAGTTTCGTCGCTCGATGGCATTCACACATGACGGTCGTAGTCACACATCTTCCCACTTGCTTCAAGCTAACTCCCGGGTTTTTGCATTCCTCAGGAATGCGGCGCAAACGACGAATCTGATTGGCTGGCGTGCAGTCCTGGGGCAGTCCGGGGGTGGGGCCTAGAGATTACCCCTGTGAGGCGCGGGTGGGGCTGAGAGAGCTCCAAGAAGCTGTGACTAGCCCAAGGCCACCCAGCTGGCATGTGTGGGAGTGCCCAGGCTAATCTGAATTCCCCAGATAAGTTCTCTCCCACAGCTTCGAGGGCGGCAGGAGCTTTCGGGAATCAAACCCGGTTTCATCCAGAGATTAGATACACGAAGCTCTTAACCCCCTACGCCACTGGCCGGGTCAGTGTTTTTTCTCAGTGGTTCTCTTCTCCCGCCTCCGGGGAGAAGGCACAGGAATACCTTTGTTCCGCTTTCCCAGGAGGACTTTTCAGCACTGGATCGCTTGGAGAGAAAGAGAGGGGATGAAAAGAAACAGTGGAATGCCCTCTTCTCTACCCTACTTTTAGCAGGATGAGAAGGGAAACGGGGGAAAACCCACACGCATCCCGCACTCCCACCCCAAAGGAGGTCTGCAGGCAAATAAAGGACACCCGTTGTTGCATGACAGCACAAGAGTAATACTTCTCTGCTCCTTTCTCAAAGATGCAAGCCGGCCTCTTTTCCCAGCCCTCCTCCTGAAAATCCGCAGATCCTTTAAGCAACATCTCCTAGAGCTCCTCCAAAGGCAAGCAGGCTTTTCGCCAGCCGCCCTCCATTCAGTTCCGGACAAATGTGGAGGGACAAAGAGAAAACAGAAAGGGGTGGTGGTTTTTTAAGCACCCTTCAAGTTATGGAACCATCTGTGGAATTCGAGCTACAAGGCGCATTACCTACGACCCGGGAACGGGATGAGGGGGGGGGGAAGTCGCAGTGAGATGCAAAAGGAACAAAGGAATGTGCGCGCAAGCAGCCAGCACGCTCAGTCAGCATCTCCCATTGGATGGATCAAATCTCGTCACACACGGGTGGGCGTAAATCGCCCTCAAGCTGTCAGCTTCGATCCACTTACGCTCCACTTTTGTTTCGCAACTAGGCACCAAATTCTGGGGGGAAACTGCGTTTTCCAAGAAAGTTGCACAAGTATCGAGCGACAGGAAAAATGCGGAACAACGGCTGGAATGTGGAACAGAAAGGGGGTCGGGACACATTTCGGCTTAAGTGTGTGCAAAAAAATGTGTGATACGGCGATGACCTCACATGCCAGATCTGCAACATACGGTGTGTGCGAAAACGCCCACAGTCACTCACTTACCCACATCCAGAGTATAGGAGTGAGGATCTTTTTCCTTATCTCTCTAATTCTCTGAACAGTAGGTATATTTCATCTCTGAAGCTTTAACTGCACTTCTGCTGACACTCTCCATGAGTCTGATTTCCTTTTAGAAGTTTGCTGGAGGGGTACAATGTGTCAGTGTGTCAGCTCATTTGTCTGAACTGAAGAATTTGCCATCAAAATGGATCCTGAAGAATGTATTCTACAGTTCGGATGCAGGATTGGGGATAATTTTTGTTCTAATTCCTGTGGTTGCCTGGATAATATACTCTATGCTAAAGGCTCTGAGATAAAAGTAATGTTCTTGCAGAACTTTTATTGAAATAATTTCAGCAGAGACACAGCAAAATGTACTTTCATTAAATTATATCTGCATGACTTCTGAAATCCAATGATTACTGCTCTTTGGAAGAACCTTTAATGCATTCTACTAATTATGACATTCTTGTAATAGCATTTTTCCATAGAATCCATCCACAAAATGTCTTTATCCCTAAGCTCAAAAACATGGAGCTGGGAACGGAGGCATTTATGTTTGGCTGGCTTTCTCTAAGATGGATCAGCTTCAACAGGGACCCGGGTTTTCCTTCCTCCCGGGGCTCCAGGAGAATTTTGCCCGGTGACCATAATCCTGCCTTACATGGCCCAGCGCCCACCAGTACAGGGATTATTCCTGGTGCATCAGGACGGTAGCCCTTTGGCCCACTTTCAAATGGCCTCTGTTTTACGTATAGGCATTACTGAGCTTGGTCTCCCCCCCTGAATAGTTTGGTCTTCATTCATTCAGGATTGGAGCTGCCACAGTGGCGGCCTGCAATGGCTGTTCCCCTGACCAAATCCGGGCAGTGGGGCATTGGCATTCGTTAGCCTACAAAACATACGTTAGACCTCACCTGTTGTTTTAATGTTTGTGCAGAGTTGCAGGAACGCCGGACCCAGATATGCATCATCGGACGTAGTATTGTCCACTGGGCCAGCCTGTACGCGTCCTCATCTGCATGGGGCACTGGATCTTGGAAAGAGTGTGGACATTGTTTGGCTTGGCCAGAGGGGTATGCCCTGGAAGTCATGCTATCTGCTATATGGGAGGTGCTTCAGAGATTCGGTGCACCTCAGGAGATTGTCATCCACTTGGGTGAGAATGAGCTCCCAGCATTGAAGGGCCCGGAACTGTCCTTGCGGATGGCGGCCAACCTTTGCAAGGTCCTGGACATTAAACTATCCTTATGGGGAGGCCGTGCTTGCACGCCGGACCTCCCCATGCTGGGGGCTCTATAAGAGGTTTGGGTGGGGCAGGCTCATGGCGCATGCTGCAGAGGCCTCTGCAATTGAGCCCAACACCCCAGCGGAAGGGGGCCACAAAGGGTGGGCACCCTGGTGGTCCAGTACCTATCTGTCCTCCCCAATATGGATTGGGGTTGGTGCCGGGGTCAGCCAGGGGTGCTGACCAGCTACCAGATGTGCTCCTCTTGCTTGCCCAGCTTCTGCCTCAATAAAAAGGGCTGTGACCCATTTTAATTCCAAGACGTGTCCTGTGGTTATTAACCAGATGGAACCTCTTCACATCTGGGCGCAATATAAGCTAAAGGAGTTTTGACTCTTCAAAATTGATACCTGAAAATTTTGTTGGACACTAAAGCGCTACTGGATTCAAATCTAGCTATCCTAAGCAGTCATAGCATTTTACATCCTTTGAAATTAATGTGCTTAGAGTGATTTAACTATGTATATCACTCGGGATCTTTGTAGTGCAAAGTTGTGTACCGATCTATGAGCAACACTAGTCTATTCAATTTTTTCTTTGTTCCTTTACATTCTTATTGGATACTTACTTGGACGTCTTACTGAAACAGTGAAACTTCCATATTTAGCATAGTACAACTAGGGGTTTGGCTTGTGATGTTCCCCTTATGTTACCAGGGAAATCAATAGTCTTTTGCATTCCATCAATTGCTGTTGCTTGTGTTAACTCAGTGATTTTCAACCGGGGTACCACGGTACCCTAGGGTTCCGTGAGCATTCCCCAAGGGTACCGCGGGAAACGTTACCGCCCTCCTCCTTCCCTCGCAGTGGCGTATGGGGAGGGAGGGCTGCCCAATCCAATAGCCCACCATCTTTCCAGCTCACCCCCTCCCCACAGCAGCTGACTACAAGCCCTGCAAGTGAAGCAGTGAGATTTGAAACGGGGGAAAGCAGCAGGAATACAGCGGCGCAGGAGCAGACGAGTGGGTCTGCACGTGGCCTGCACTAAGGGTGGGCACTTTTGTTTAGCGCTCAGACCATCGTGGCAATTTTTGAGCTGGTTCCTAAATCCTGCCTGTAAGCAAATTAAGGCAACAAGGGTTTTTGGGAAAGGATAGGTAGGCAGCGGGCATTTGGGGAAGGAGTAATCATGCACCCTGCTCGGGGATTGGGTTGGGTTGTGTCACTGCTCCCCCGCCTTGCTCCTGACTCCGCTGCTTTTGGCGGCCTTAGCCCGAAGTCTCCCTCCCTCCCCTTTGGCCTTGTGGGCAGCGCCTTGAGTTGCATGCTTCTCTGCCCAGTGCCCTGCAGAAGCTCCAGCCTGGAGGCTGGAGCTGCTTCCCTCCTTGACGGGCAGGACGGGGCTGGTGGGGGGTCACTTTGTGGCTGCCGCAGGATGGTGGGGGGCAGGGCAGCGAGGGGAGAGGAGGCAGGCATGGGGAGGGGCTGAGTGGCAAAGGGCTCCAGCTGCAACCCCCCAATCCCCTCTGTGGCACCACTTCAGGGACAGCAACATCGGAATGCAAAGTGAGCCTCCCTTCCAGGCGCCAGCCAGAAAGTGGGGACCCACTTGTTTTGGGCTTTGTGCCCAGAAGCCCTCCAGGATTTATTTTGCCTGCACGGTTGGAGTGGGATGCAAACTTTTGAGGAGTTGAACTCTCGATGCCTCTTCTGTCGACATGGGCCGGGGGGGGGATGTTAGAGGGGAGTGTCTGTGTTGCTGGGTGGAGCAGGGGAAGGCAGAGTGAAGGGTCCCAGCTGCATATTTTTTAAAAAGACCCACAAAGTTTGTTGCTCTTTCCTTGATTGCTCATCCTTCTCCCCCTTTCCATAGCGGATTTGTATTTTGTTTCTGTGCATGGTGCAAGGATCGGTGTAAGAGAGCAGTCCTGGAAAAAATAAGTTGGATAGGTTCCTTTCTAGTTTTTCAGTTAGAAGTCAAATGGGCTGAGCATTTGTTCTGCTAAACATCAAGCAGTCTACGCAACCCCTGTGTACCCCTCGACGAAGTTGCAATCCTGTGCATACTTAAGAGAAGAAGCCCCACTGTGTAATTGCTGAGTAAACATGCATAGGTTTGAACTGTAAAAATGAAATCCTAAATATAGTTGCACATAAGTATTCCTCTCCAGCATTTGAGATAGTGGACTTTTTCGATGGGGGATTGGCCAAGGGCAGCTAACAAATGGTGGAAGGTTGTTGCATCCTATCTGCATCCTGCCAAATGCACTTAGAAATCCTGGCGGAGATGCCTGTTGTTTTATCGGAAGGCTGGTGCATGAAGTGATGTATGTTGAAGACCTGAAAGCTTTTAAAATTTTCATGAGGTGTGTTGGTGCAGTAGTTCTTCATTTAAAGAATTTTCCCTAGCTAGTTAATTAATGAATAAACAGGCAATAAACTATTACGTCTCTCACGTCACTAATAATTTAAATAAATCAATTAAAATAGGTGTTTTCCTCAAGGGTACCCTGAGATATGAAGAGCGAGGTCAAGGGTACCATGACATTGAAAAGGTTGGGAAACACTGTATGACGACTGAGGCTGAGATTAAGCTTGGGAGAGCCACCCTTATCTCACCTCGGTCCTGGGTCCTTTTCCCTCCTAATAACTCCAGGCCAGCTGGTTTCTCACAGATTTATTGTAAAAGTTCAAAACAAAGAAATAAAACATAAATGCGATTAGAGAAATTGACCAGCTGAATGCTTCTTGTGGATCTCTTGGGACCTCCAGCCAAGAGGTGCTTCTCTTAGCTTAGCCCATGATAGAGTCACCTAGGCTTTGTTCCCTCACTCTCCAAGAAAACTTTTCCCGCTCGCCATGAGGTTTCCAAAACCTTTGACGTTTCATCCTAGCACCTCTGCATAGTTTCCTGTCCTCACTCCAGGAGATCAAAAGGCAAAGATGCTTTTCACAGTCATATGTGACTTCCCTTTACTGTAGCAATAGCATCTTCCATGACATGCCCCCTTTTGGGATGAAGTCTGTAAACTCCATGTTCACATACTTCAGCTTCCTAATAATACTGGTTGCATAATATCACATGTTTCTAGCTAATACATAGTTCAGCTAACTATTTTCCATCACACGCCCCCTTTTAGAGAGGGAATCTGTAGTCTAATGGCTACATATTTCATCTATCCATATAGAAACGATTACATGTGTTACTTCCACATCAGTCATCTCTAACTAATACAGAGATCTGCTAACTACAATTCCTTTCATGCATAACATAGTCCTTATGATAGCATAACAATACAGAATGAAGAAAATCATGTTAATACAAAACATAATTTCAGACTAATACATACTTTCAGACTAATAAGCAATGCAATACTCTTTGAGCATTCAGCACAAGTTAACTCTTTATAAGGTTGCAGCGGCTGAGAGGCATCAGCTTCACCTAAAGTTCTCAGGAGCCTTTGATAGTGAGAAATCTCCAAAAGTGGAAATCTTGGAGGCCTAGGGAGCCCACCGCGATAATTCTTGCATTGTTACCTTTCATCCTATCTAGGAATACTAGAGGATTGTGATCAGACTGGACAAAAAACTTTGTGCCCATCAAATAAGGCTTCAGCTTGTTGAGACACCATTGCTACTAGTGCTAAGCATTCTTTTCTCCACCGTGCTATAATTGCATTCAACGAGGGAAGAAGTTTCCTACACAAGTACACCTACGAGGGTGTAATTCTTGGTCATCTGACTCCTTTGCATCAGAACACCTCGCAATCCCTCTTTCTGAGGAGCATCAGTTTGAACTAATGAAAGGTTTGCTAAAAATCAGGTGCTGTTAATATAGGTGTATCAATCAGACATTTCTTTTTATTAATTGATCAAAGCGCATTTTAGACATTGTGGCGACCTCACAATACATTGACAGAAGCGCTACTCTTTTTTGCATAAAGTCAGTCAATGGGGTTGCGATTTGACTGAAATGCAGTATGAATCTGCGGTAAACTCCTGCCATTCCTAGAAAAGTCATGACATCTTCTTCTTGGTGGTAGGTTGAGGCCACACTGTTTAATGCTGGCAACCTTGGCTTCTCAAAGGTTTCAGCTGACCCCTTCCTACTCGGTGAGCCTAAGTACACAGCCTCATTGCAGCCGCAGGTGGCACTTGTCCGGAATCTGGAGTGTAAGGCCTGCTTCTTTCAAGCGTGTCAGTACTCATTCTAAGGTGCTCAACATGTTATTTCTTCCCAAGTGGAAGATGTAATGGCCCAACATCATCCTGATAGGCTCATCGCATACGGTAAGCCTTCTAGGACTCTATCCATCAGACGCTTGAAATGATTTACTTGCACCTTTGGAGTCCAAACGGCATTTTTACAAATTCAAAATGACCAGCAAAACAAACAAATGCACTTTTTTTCTCTATAGCTTCCAGGAGTTAAAGGCAACTTGAAGAGTATCCTTTGCTGCAATCAAGTGTGGAGATAAACCCTCGCACTTGCCAGTTCTCTCGATGAGCGTATTATCTATTCTGGGGATTGGATAAGGATCGAGCATTGTGATTTTATTGGCGGAGTCTCCGGAAGTCTACACAGACTCGGTATTCAGGAGAATCATGGTCTGAGACCTTCTTTCCTTTGGGACAATTACTATAGAGAGCTCCCCCCCCAGTTAAGAGGTTAGCTCTAATTACTCCATGGTCCAACATCTGTTGGATTTCTTTGGCTACAATCTGTTTCTTATTGGCTCATTTAGATGAAGTAAGGCTTAACCTTTTATTGGTGCATGATTACCAGTATCAATATGATGGGAAATCAGGTTAGTAGAACCTGGCTTACTCGAAAAGATTGTCCCAAATTCAGCCAAGACTCCTGTCAATTGAGCTTGCTGGGGTGCCGGCAGGCTGTCAGAGATTTGCACATCAGCCCCAATTCATGCCTTCTCCAAAGTTTGGCATCCAGAAACACTTCCTCCCCTCCTCTCTTTGCCTGGAGAGAAGCAACTGTGACAGGTCGCTTCCTATAGGGTTTCAGTCGGTTGGCATGAACCAATAGCGATCTGCCATTCCCTCCCAATTCTTTAACCCTGTAATTGTCAATGGAGAGTTTCTGTTCAATGGAGAATGGGCCTTCCCATCTCACTCCCAGTTTTTTGTATACATGATCAACAGATAAAACCCACAATCTTGTGTTACACAAAATTCTCTTGGATCACTGAGCTTTTTTTGTCATAATACATCTTTTGCTTTTGCTGAGCCTGTTTTCGCAGGTTGGATCCCTGCTTCTTGCCTGACCGCTTCCAAAGTTTTTTCCTGAGGTCAGCAAAATACTCAGCCACACCTTTTGGAAATTCATGGTTTAGAATCCCTTCCTCTAGTCGTAGCCTTGAGCAAATCCAAGGGACCTCTTAACATTTCTTCCAAATAGGATTTCATTTTGCACTGAAACTGTAAGGATTCTTGGGGCGAATCTCGTGAATGCTGGAAACAGAATATGTGGTAATGCAACATCCCAGAAGTTCTTGGGGTGTTTGAAAAGAATATGTTCTTAGCAATTGCAAAAGGGAAGAAATATATCGTTCAGCTAACTCCATTAGGCACTTTGGTGGTGTGGAAACCGTGGGACTTTGTGTAATTTCTCGCCAGTTCACAGAACTTTTTCCATAAGTTTAGAAGTGAACTGTGTCCCTCTGTCTGGATACTAATGTACCAGGTATCTTCCATACACGATGCAAATTCAACCATGCATTTTGCTATATTTTGTGCAGTAATACTCCTCAAAGCATAAGCCACAGTGGTATCTAGAGGCATGGTCTACCAAGACCAGGATAAATCGTTTCCCTGTGCTTGTGCAATTGAGAGGGCCCAATATATCCATAGCAACAGTGTGAAAAGGTTGTGTGATTACTGGAAATGGGTTCAAAGGCATTCGAAAGTGGGTATGTCCTGTGGGAATCCATACCCTTTGGGCACACATCACAAATTCTGTACAATACTGCTGCACATCTTTATTTATGCCTGGCCAGTAAAGAATTTTCTCTGTATTTTAGCCAGTGTTTTCTTAATTCCTCAAATGTCTCCTGAGAGAGGTATTTCATGCACCGTTTTTTAACACCTCCTCTCTGAATTTCTTGGGTACAACCAGTCTGTTTTGACAATATTATCTACTCCTCACAGCTTCCTTCTCTGAGCAGAACTGTCTGCTCGTCTCAACCATTTCTCCCTGCACAATATTTGTACAGAATCACTAGGAGTAAGATCTGCAGGGTCAGTTTGAACTCTACTCCTACAGTCAGCTAGAGAAGGACAATTGTGCTGCTCCAGTTTAAAGAGATCAGAGCGTTGGAAAATTTTGTCAGTGAGAGGATCCCTCCCCTCCCTTGGGTTTTCCATTGTGCTCCACAACCCCTCTCCCTGCTGTTGGGACTCATTGGCAGCCACAGGAGGTGATTCTGGATCTTCTCCCCCACCCCCTTCTGCCTCAACATCCTTTGGATGCTGCTTTGCTCCTGATCTAGTAGAAACTTGGCCCACAGAAGCATCGTTACACAGTAAATCCATACCAACTATGAATTCAGCTGCGCAGAGCTGATGGGTCAAGACCTTCATATTACCCTTAAAATTGTTATAGGTTATATGTATTTCTACCAGATCTAAATACCTGTCCTGAGACTCAAAAGGTGAAATTTTCATTTGGCCGCACAAAGTGTGTGGAACCTTGTCCAGAAGATCTGCTCGCAAGGACGATAAATCTGCACCAGTGTCATATGTGACTTCCCTTTACTGTAGCGATAGCATCTTCCATGACACACTGTGTTAACTAGAGAAATAGAGATGCAATAAGAAAGTAACTTTTTAATATGGAAAAGTGGCTTTGACAGAGCACTGGAGGTTCTTCAGGGTTGAATTATCCTACAAACCTCCTGAGTCGTCTTCATCCCATGTGTTTGCTGATGTATTGAAAACAAATACTTTTGTTTTCAATACATGTGGTGTCTTACAAGTGCTGCAAAACATTCCATGGCTATGGAAAAACAGCAGGAGTGAATGGCTGAAACATCCCACTGGCCTGTTTTCTTTCTTTACCCAAATGATATCCTTTGACATTAATAACTGCAGTCATAAAAGGAACATTTTAGCTTATCTTTTGCTTCAATTTCCATCTGCCAGCACCCTGCTGTTAAGTTTCACATGGAAAAGTAATTTGCACTCATAGAGCATCGATGGCCTCATCAGTAAGTACACACATTAAAAGCAAGACTCCTCTGAGGGTGGAGACAATTAGCCTTGGCAGTAAGGAATGATGGTACAGTAGAAGTAAAGTCCCCATGCCCATTTTTTCATAAAAGCCCCAAGACATGAGAGATTAAAATACTGTCATCAGACAACTGATAGCCAATAAGAGTGATTAATTATAAGAATATGCATAAAACAAGCTACTGAAAAAGAAGATTCATTCATTTTTTTTAATTTTCACATTCAAATTCAGAGCAATAACTTGAGACTATTTCAAGTACTAGACCCTCTTTTCTATGGTTTCCAGTATTTAGCAAGCTTCCATTTCCAGGGCAATTTGTTAGCTGATGTGTGAAACTGGATTAGATGGTCTGATCCAGCAAGGCTCACCTTATGTTCCCAGCCTCACTGTCATTTTCTCTAATGAACCTGTGAGGTCTATTACTGCAGTCTAGTGGTTGAGTCAGGGTGCCTCAATGTCAAGGAAACTGTGCAGTTTAGGTCAACATTATATTTATCTATTTAGCAGCATGCAGTGGAAAGACCATGTCCAGAACTGCTTGAGTGATTAAGGAATGTGCTGTGTGATCTGTTCTTTAAGGTTAATGTGATAATTCTCACATTATAGTTCTGCTTTGCATGAACATACACATTTCTACGATGACAATATTATTTTGCTGATTTACCCATTAAATTACCTATAGCCAACTTAAATCTGAAGTTTAATCCTGACAAGATGGAAGTGCTACTACTGGTTGGAAGGTCTGACCAAGGATTAAAGGTATCACCCATTCTGGGTGGGGTTGCAATCATGTTGAATGAACAGGTCTATAATCTGGTGATGCTCTTGAACCCAGGCCTGCTGCTGGATAAGTCAGTGGTAATTGTGGTCAGGAGTGCCTTTTACCTGCTTCAGCTATGGCCTTTCATGGATGGAAAAGATATGGCCAGAGTGGTACATGCTCTGGCTATATCTATATTAGATTACTGCACATCAAGCTGGCCATCAGAAAAGTTCCAAAACACTTCTGTTGCCACCCTCCACAGCAGGTGAAGACTTCATATGTTTCCTGCCCAATATTTTAATTGAGCACTCTTTTATGCCCTATGTTTTAATTTTTTCAAATGTATTAATTGTTGTTTCTATGTCTTTTAATGTTTTCAGTTCTGGTTTTAAAGGTTCTAATGCGGTGTTATTGTTTTTGGATTGGATTTAATGGTTATAAAATGTGATTTTAGTATGTATGTATGTATGTATGTATGTATGTATGTATGTATGTATGTATGTATGTATGTATGTATGTATGTGTGTATATTATTATTATTATTACTATTACTTTTATTATTATTATTATTAATTGGATTTAATATACCGCCCTATCCCCGAAGGGCTCAGGGCAGTGTACAGTATAAAAAGTAAACAGCATACATAAAAACATTACAGTGCCAATATCATAAATACAATTTAAAACAGCAGTTATTGCCTGACACAGTTATTGCCTGACACAGCGCCCCACGAAACTCTTACTTAAACCCTCCCAAGAAAGGATAGTGGGTCCTGATGATGTTAAGGACCCATGTGGAGCAGAGGGGAGGGGGCTGGGGCACCCTCAGCAGCTGGTCTCTCCAAAGGCCCGGTGGAACAACTCAGTCTTACAGGCTCTGCGGAATTCCCCAAGGTCCCGCAGGGCCCGGACAGCTGGAGGGAGAGTGTTCCACCAGGCTGGCGCCAGAGCCGTAAAGGCCCTGGCCCGAGTGGAGGCCAGCCACATCATTGAGGGGCCAGGGACTTCCAGTAAATTGGTCTCTGCTGAGCGCAGAGGTAGAGTCAGGACATATGGGGTAATGCAGTCCCGAAGGTACGAGGGTCCCAGGCCGCGTAAGGCCTTAAAGGTCAACACCCACACCTTGAAGATGATTCAGAATTCAACTGGAAGCCAATGCAGGCGGCGCAATACAGGTTGAATGTGTTCTCGAAAGGCGCCCCCTGTGAGCAAGCGAGCCACCGCATGCTGGACCAGTTTCAATTTCCAGATCAAACGCAAGGGAAGGCCCGCGTAGAGCGAGTTATACATTTTTTTTGGCTGTCCATAAGATCCAGCTATTCAAAACTTGATTAGCAAGCAAAGATAGATGACTGTTTCTTGATCAGTGAGGTTATTTATTCAAGCCAAAAAGTAGAATACATGTGATCACATGTGGTGTCTGAAGATCTGGGTTCAGAGACACTTGATCGGAGCCTGCATACACTTTTTATAATTGGTTATTGAAGGCAACTCTTTGCAGTTTCATCGTACTTTCCACTCCTCCCATCACTTCCTTATTTGGCCAGCAGTTTTCGAGCATACAGAAGCCAAATAGCATCATAATACTTATTCTGCCAATAATTTTAGCTTAGTAAGTTATTGGAAGTAAAACAAACAACATATGCTCATGAAAGCTTTGCATAGGAAATGGCAAAAGGGAGGATACCTTGATACCACTTGGAACATGAAGCCAGTTGCTTATCAAATCTTGGAAGACTGTCAGAGTAACTTAACAAAGATCCTTGGCTTTTCCCCTGAGAAGGCTGAAACATGGAGCTGATATTAAGGCCATATCTATATGGACCTTACCTGGGGGTCCAGGATTGCCAGAAGGTCCAGGTAGGCTATTTAAGTTGCTTTTACCAGGCAATCAAGAGGACCCCAAAAGGGACCCTTGGGACCAGTAAGGCTAGCAGCCCCAGGAGGACCTGGTATAACAGGCCCCATGTAACATTTGTCCCTTTAAGTGTGTCAGGGTAACCAAGTAAATAATCTTTTTTAAGCTAAAAAAAATATGTGCTCCACAACTTTTCAATTTAACTATTTGAGTCCAAGTTATCACCTTGGTGGCGCTTGTGAGGGAAGAAAGGTGGGATGTAAACACTGTAAAACTTTTAAAAACTCAAGTTATGCACAGGTTTCCAACTTTGAAACCCCAATAACTGTCAACTGTGAGAATTACTGTTGGGAGTGGTGGATTGGACATGGGGATGGCATTGTTGGGGCCATTTCTTGTTGTCTATGATGTTATATTATTATGTTATATTATTATGCTTCCATGCCTAATAAAGGATATTTGATTGATTGATATTATTATGTTTAAGATGCAGTAATCCGTTATGGTGCTGTTATGTTGTGATGTTATTCTGCTATTGTGTTATGAAATGTTATTATGCTATTATGTTATGATTACTGATGTTCTTGCTTTTTGATACTTGGGGATGTGTTTATTGGCGTTGCTGTTTTGATGTTTGTTGGTTTGCTGTTTGCTGTTTTGATGTTTGAAAGGTGTTTTGATGTTGTTTGTCTGTTGTTCGCCACCCTGAGCTCTGCATGGGAGGGCTGGGTATACGTTAAATAAATGAATAAAATGAATGAATATACCTGCTTCAATGTCCCTGTTATATTTTTTACCTTGCCAAACCTTTAATGTTTTTATAAATAAATACTTCTTTTTATTTGTTCATCTTTTAAAGAACCCAAGTCTCTGGTGCCTTAATGTTATGTTTCTGAGAAAAGGAAAACATACCATAGTCCTCTGTCCATACTGAGTTTGCTGCTAGTAAGACACCTCCCCCCCCCCCGGTGCTCATTGACTAGCCAAACAACACTGGGAGGAAAGGGCCCAAACCAAGGAATCTCCCATCCCAGCAGGAGTATGGCAACTCTACCTTAAGCCCTCATCTGTAACTTTATGCAAGTCTCCAAATGTTCAGTCTTATCATAGAATTGTAGACCTAAAAGTCCCATAAATCATATCACTATGCTGTATCACTGCTCCATGCTAAAATAAAAAACATAAACTGCAAACAGCACTGGCATGATATTTTTGTGAAAGTATGGAAAACTATAACCCACTTTAGAAACTAATGAGCTATTTTGGATGCCTTCTGCAGGAAATCTTTGGTTGTACTTCTTTCTGTGGATATATTTGAATAAGTCTGATTTGGTGGTCCATTGTGTAACTTTTTAACATACTTCGATACCTTGCATAACATTAACTAGATTGCAAGGAGACTACTTGATCATTACGCCTTCTTTTAATCAGTGCCAGCAAAGGAACACTTTAAATAGTTTTACTGCATGACTAAGCTATAATTTATACTGATTTTCTTACACCAGGCAAAATTTGTATCAGCAACTGCACCATGCTGTGCAAGAGATGTGACTTTAACAAGTGCTTCATGATGACTTGAAGCATTTTCAGGAAAAATTTAAAAATAATTTACAATTACCATATACAGGGGAATCACAAGGTATTTCCATCTGCTTGCCTTGACAGTGTTCCATGACCTTCCTCCTGATCTTGTAAACAGATCTTTATTTATATATTTTACTTATTTGTACAAAGACCCATTTTAGTAAAACAGTTGGAATACATCATGTTTTAAACATGTCTGGGTGTGTTTAGAAAATATACATTCTTCATTTTCAGAAATAGGATCTTGGTATTATGAACTGAATTTATTTTCTCCTGCAGGAATCAGTGGAAACTCTTTGCTTCTATACTGTGGCTGCAGTTGGGGGGGGGGGGGCAGTGAGAAAAGGATGAAACCTGTTCTTTCATAGAATCATAGAGTTGGACGAGGCCCCAAGGGCCATCAAGTCCAACCCCTTGCAATGCAGGAAAACACAATCAAAGCACTTCCGACATATGTTCATCCAGCCTCTGTTCAAAAACCTCTAAAGAAGGAGACTCCACAATTCTCTGAGGCAGTGAATTCCACTGTCAAACAGCCCTGACAGTCAGGAAGTTCTTCCTAATGTTTAGATGGAGTCTCTTTTCCTGCACCTTGAATCCTCTGTGTCCTGATCTCTGAGGCAGCAGAAAAACAAGCTTGCTTGCTCTTCAACATGGCATCCCTTCAAATATTTAAACATAGCTATCATGTCCCCCCTTAACTTTCACTTCTCCAAACATCCCCAGCTCCCTAGGCATAGGGCATGAACTCCAGACCTTCTACCATTTTTGTTGCCCTTCTCTGGACCTGTTCCAGCTTGTCAATAACCTTCTTGAATTGTGGTGCCCAGAACTGTACACAATATTCCAGGTGAGTTGTAATCAGTGGCGCAGCGCCCATGAGGTGGGGGGCATGACACCCCAGGCATGCCCTGGTGTGGGGACATGGCCAGAGCCTAGCAGGGGCATTCTGGGAGTATTCCGAGGTGGGGAACAGGAGGGTGGCACTGAGGCAGAGGCCCAGGGTGTGCATGCACCCAATGGGTGCAGTTCCCCCTCACTTCACCCCGGGTCTAACCAATGCAGAATAGAGAGGTACAATGACATCCCTCAATCTTGACACTATACTTCTATTGATACAGCCCAGAATTACATTGGCTTTCTTGATTGCCGCATCACACTGCTGACTCATGTTTAGTTTCGTAAGACTCCCAGATCCCTTTCACATGAAGTGTTGTCAAGCCAGGTGTCATCATATATCTGTGCATTTCATTTTTTTCTGCTTAAGTGTGGTATCTTACATTTATCTCTGTTGAAATTCATTTTGTTTGTTTTGGCCCAACACTCTAATCTGTCCAGGTCATTTTGAATTCTTACTCTGTCCTCTGGGGTATTAACTACCCCTCCAATTTTGATGTCATCTGCAAATTTGATTAACATTCCCTCTATTCTATCATCCAAGTCATTGATAAAAAAAATATTGAATAGCACTGGGCCCAGGACAGAACCCTGTAGCACCCCACAGGCCTTCTTCATTTGTGACCCCATGATGGAATGCTCCAGGCCAGAACTATTATATGTTGATTATTGTTTCTGTATTGGTTTAATCTAAGTTGGGTTACATTTGGACATACAGATGATGAGGAATCCAGTTTTGAAGGATTTTAACTCTTGTGTTTTAGCTTGGTTGCTGATTGAGCTAAGGTTTTAGTACTTTTAAAGTTATTGTTGAGACCATATTGTTTTTGTTGACCCTCTTTTCCAAAGCTAGTTTACTGTTTTTCTTTGAAATAAATATTCAAAAACATTTAACCTACTGATGCCTCAATTAATGTAATTTTATTGGTATCTATTTTTATTTTTGAAATTTATCAGTAGCTGCTGCATTTCCCACCCTCGACTTATATGTGAGTCAATAAGTTTTCCCAGTTTTTTGTGGTAAAACTAGGTGCCTCGGCTTATATTCGGGTCGTCTTATACTCGATTATATACGGTATATGCTGAAAAAATGAAAGGTCCGACATTTCCTACAATAGAAGGATGACTGTGGCCAGATTACCCTGGTTCAAGATCTGGGGAACCAAGCCAGAGAGCCTGATAGGTCCTTCTTGCCGCCACTGCCACATGGAATTTCAGTGACAGTGATAGATCCAGAATAACCTCCAGGTCCAACACCCTATCTTTCTGGGGTAGATCCAGAGTCAGGTGTCCTTAATCTCCCAGACATTTATGCCAAAAACCTCCCTAAAATCCCCTTATTGTGTATTGGGGGGGGGAGGCAGATGGTTGTCATGCTGCTGCAAGAGCAGGACCAGCAAAAATCCAGACTTTTCTACCTACATGTTAGCCTGTCTAGCTTTGCCACCTTATTTCCCAAAATATCACAGCAGGTTTGGGAAAAACTGCAGAAAATTCAAGAAAAAGTAGCAAGATTTTGCGAGGAAGCAGACAATGCACTTCCCAACAACATCAGTCCCAGGGCAAATTACCCATGTGGGCCACAACCAATACTGAGTGTTATTGTAGCATGATGTGCGGGGAGGGGAGAGGGAGGGAGGGAAGAAGGATGAATTTTTCTTATAAAACTCTTGAGGTTATAGCAGCCTCATGGGATGTCAAGGATGCATCTAATTAGGATGACAACAGTAGTTGGAAAATCTATTGTCTCTGATGTGTTGAGATGCACAATTTGCAGCTCTAAAATTCTCAATTCTCGTGGTCCTGGAAAGATCAAGAAGTAGATCTGAAATGGTAGACATCTCTCCTTGTGGCTGTGAGAATAAGAATGTCTGGTTTAGCCATTTTCCAGTTTCATGTTTATGTGGCTGCATAGGGATACTAAACATGTGGCTGATTCAACTCATTAGGTTACAAGAAGCTCCCTTGTGCTATCTAAAAGTCAATTAAACCTTGAGTGCAAATTACCTTAGGCTTCTGTAACTGACTCTTTTCTTAGGTTACGGCATTTTAATTTCAGAACAGTTCTGGGGGGAAAAACAAACATTTGTGGCACAAGTTCAACCTCAGAAATAATCATTTCTCTAGTTCACAAAACAGGAGCAAGAAGAACTTAGCTGAAAATAAGGAGATATGTTTTTAATTTCTATTTCTTCTGTTAAATTTGAATTCTATTTGCCAATAATTATTCACCAAAATTTAGGAATAATAACCACCATACAGTCCAACCCTTCTTATTGTATTTGCATCCTATGAGTCAAATACAGAAGATTCACTTCCCATTCCAGCCTACTTGTGAAGTTCAGTCAATGTACGGCTTTTCTTCTAGTCACCATGCGTTTACCTATCCACCCTAATTATAAAGTGAAGGATTAGCCAGTTATTTTTTGACAGTGAACAGAGATTTTTTGGGTGGCACCTTTCAAATTGGTCTAAAAGGATGTCCTTTAGTTCCTGTTATGCATTATACACAGATACAAAGTAGGAATGCTTGAATTCTTATTTGCTCAGCTCAAGTGCCATTTAACCATTTTTTATTATTGGTTCAACTGTTTGTCAGTCCATTGTTGTGTCAGGACTGCAATTCCCAGCAACTACCCACCTTTTTTGCAGCAGAGCGGGAAAACAAGCCAGGGGGCTATACCAGATCGAAACTAAGTAGCTCTGTCAGAACCAATGAGAGATCAAGGTTCAGGCTGAGGAAAAGGGCTGATTGGTTGTTGTCTGTTTTGAAAATAAAATAAATACTGGAACTGAGGACAAGAATCCTCAGTTCTAGCACCCTGTAGCTAGGGCAAACCAAATCAATAAAGTTCTCTTTTAAAATCTGACTTTGAGTGGTGTTCAGCCTTACATGTTGGGTGTTTGGCAGGTTGCTTTACTGTATTTCTTCCTAACAATGCAGTACAGCACAACTGGCTTTTGATACATACACATTGTCACATAATCCTGACTGAGTTCTACTATCAACACGATTGCCACCTTTATCTTTGCTGCATAATTGCTTTGCTCAGCGGTAGGATTGTGCATCTGGAGAAAGCTGAAAATATTTTGGGGGACTGAAAAAAAGCTATCTGGATGGATTAAAAAACATTTCAGCGTTTTGCCTTTACCCATGGCCCAGTTCCCATGACCCATTTCAAGAATTTTCTTTACAAATCTTTTTAAAAACTGAAGCCCAATTGCAAGGTTGGTAAGTACCCAGCAATTTATAATATTCTGAAATAGGGAGAGATGAAATTGTGGTCAGGGAATATGTGCCAACAGGTGCACATTTCTCCATTCCAATTATCTCCTTCCAATTTTCCTACATAGCACAGGGACCAATAAAACTACTCCCCTCCAGTGTTCCATAGCTCATGTTCAGACCTACCCCAAGTCCAAGGTTGCAAGACAGAGGCAGGCAACTGCAAACCACCTTTAAATGCCTTGAAAAACCTATGGGATCACCATGAATCGACAGCACCCTCCAAAAAACCCCTCAAAAATCCAAGATAAACATTTTAAGGAATTTTAATCTTTTAAGTTGCACTGCTACTGTTTTCGCAATTATTTATTTATTTATCATTTTAATGCTATAAGGCACCATGGAATTGACATTTTTCAATAAAAAAGTTAGGCTGCTGAGATGTGGAGCTAAGCTATTTATCTAGTTCCAAATGTCACACTATTGCATTGTGAACTCCTAATCATCAATATATCTAATTCTCAGCATAGCCATGGATACTTCAGTCCAGAGACTGCAGTCATGAACAAACATGACAGATCTTTCTACAAATCTGAAAAAAGCCCTGGGTTTGCAGAAAAGTCTGAAATATAAAAATGAAAATGAAAAAATTGGAGCATTAACCCCACGAAAAATAATAGAAGCAGTTCCTATAGCTTTAAGAAATGAATACCCCTAGTGGCTCATCCTGCTAGGCTTTTTATTCATCATTGCCAGCCTTGATGGCTTGGCTTCTGTCAGTAAAATGTATGTGTGGGGAAATGGGGAGTGTGCAGGGATATCCTTGAAGAAAGGAAAGAGGAAGTAATGTAAGGAAGGAGATAAGGGAGAAATTAAATGCCCCCATAATTTTTTGTTGGTTTATCATTGGGCAAGTTGGCCCAATCCGGCAGCCAGCACCACGCAACAGGGAGACAGTTTTCTTGCTAGAAGTTGCCAAGGGAAGCAAAGGAGGGGAAGTTGAAGATAAAGGTAAATTGGCTGGTAAGGGGGAAAGAAAGAAGGAAGCAGGAAAAGAGGAGACATTATTTGGGCTTTCAGAGAAGAGATAAGGAAAAAGTGGGGGAAATGAAATCCCCCTGTCCTCACAAGTGGGTCCTCTGCTTATTTATCTTATTTCTCCCAGGCTTCCACCTTGTAAGCAAGACAAAAGTAAAAAAATATACAGACCATTAGACAAGTTATTTACATATTTGTAAGGCAACAGTAATTTTCAGTTAATGAAAAACTTTCAGTTTATGAATTCAAATATTTCGGTTCTATTAATCAAAACATTGGCATTATTGTTTGATTACTTCATTTTATTTTGCATTATATGACGTATCCAGGGAAATAGCACTTAATAATTCATGTCCTCCTTGTTGCATAAATGAGAATTTTATTGTGGTCAGCTTTGGACTGAAAGCTTCATGTTCTCCGTGCTGGAATAAGTGACTCAGCTTGCCTGGACATTGGTGGGCACTACTATAACTGTTATTTCTTTTAATGGGATGCCTTGCTTTTAATCTGGGATTTTACCCCTCCTCACCCTCTCTTGCCCTTTGTACCTCCTGTGCACACAGGTCTATATGGATTCAGATGCATCTACAAGAATCTGATGTTTAAGCAAAGTCCTCATACTTCCACTTCTGATAGGGGTAAATATTCTTTAGATTAGGCTTCTCTTTCTGCTTTCAACTGCAACCTGAATGTAAATTGAATTCACCAGAATAAATTAAGCCTGACTTTTGCAATATACTTCTTGGGATTTTGTTTACTGCACACAATATCAAGCACCTATGACTGGGAAAACTGCTGTGTTAATTAAATATATATTTGTATCTCTCCAAAAGTTCAAAGTAAAACTTCTTCATCTCCTGATAAGTGAAATATCAATGCAGGGAGACCTCACGCAGCTCACTTCAAGGGAAAATGCAAAACTACAGCTGTTGTGGAAATGCAGGTTGCCAGGAAGACTGAGACAGTTCAGTTTCCCTCAACCTCACACATCTCTGAATCTCTTGTGTTGCTGGGTGCAAAGCACTAAATAGCAGACTAAATGTTTTCCCCCAAGGAAATATAAGTTATATGTTCACAGAAAGGTTTTCTGTATTCATTGTCCCGTTCGTATTTCAACTCCTATCTAAAAATACAATAATTTTAAATTGCTTTCTGGATCAAATTCGCAATCTTCCGTGTAAGAAAAATAGTGTGAAAAAAATAGATCTGCACATCTGTGGGGGAAAAAATCATGCATTATATCTTGCAGCAGTGGCACACAGAGAGGTGCTTATTTTATCTTGAAGCCCTTTCAACTCAAAAAAGAAAAGAATACTTGAGAATGAGTTCTTAGAGAATTGATGCTGCTTAACTTTTCGACAGCAGGTCCTTTTGTAAGACCCCAAAAGATAGTACAACTTCTACATATAGTTGTTTGGAAAACCTCTATGCTGCCATCAGTCTGAAGGCTTACAGGGTAGCTCATGACATAAATCAATATAAAAATGTGATACAATAATGTATTTGTTTTTAAAGACTTTTATTCTGATTTTCTTCTGAAGAAAAGACCCAAGGTAGTTTATAGTAAAATACAGAATGTTAAAATGGTAGACACAAAAGACCAAAACAAGATACAAAACAGTTCACTATGCAGTGTGCTAATTAAGGTTGGCAACTGTGGAATGGAAAACTCCTGGAGATTTGAGGGTGGAACCGCAACAGGGTATATAAGGTTGCCAACCTTAAGGTGGGCCCTGGAGATTTCTGAGGGTTACAGTTGATCTCCCAGCTTCAAAGATCTGTGCCCCTGGCGAAAATGGTTTCTTTGGAGGATGGACTTTATGGGATTATACCCTATCATCCCCAAACTCACCCTTTCTAGGATCTACCCCATATCTCCCAATAGTATAATGCCACACAGTTCACACTACGAAGAAGTAATTTTCTTCAGGGCAACTGATTGCTATAATCTGGAGATGAGTTTTAATTCTGAGAGCTGCAATTAAAGTCTACTACAAGTCATAAAAGCAGCAATAATAAATATCTATAATATAAACTATAAACACAACTAAAAGTTGTTTAAGGCAGCATTGGGATGACCTCGGTTAGTTTTTGTCATAATCGCTGAATCTCAATTTTCAAATCATGGTATTTAGTGACCTTCTCATGTTTTTTTTTTTCAACCATACACTACCTCCAGCACAGCTCTCAACATCATTCATGCATGCAACCCCCTTCTCTATGACAAGGGCGTGTCCACAAGGGGATTATTATTATTAATTTAATTTAATAGCGTGCTGTCTTCCTGAAGCCGGCTCAAAGTGGCTCACAACATAGGTACAATTAAAATGTCATAAAAAGTCATAATATCATAAAGTCAAAATGTCATTAAAAGTCAAATAATATACATAACTTAATAAACAATATATATAGATGGTGCTAGAAACTTAACCAAGGACAACTTTCCACCCCTCCCTCATTTGATAAAAGAGGAGGAGGAGGAGGAGGGAGGCCAGCCAAGATGGACCAATTAGTCCCCATTGCTGCCCTCAACTATAGACCTGACAGAATAACTCTGCCTTGCTGAGCCTTTGGAACTGAGATAAATGCCACAGGGTCCTGGTCTCATTTGACAGAGCATTCCACCAGGCTGGAGCCAGGGTTGAAAAGGCTCTGGCACCAATTGAGCACAGCCAGATACTTTTCATTTAGGGACCACCAGCAAGTTGTTATTGATGGAGCATAAAACTCTCTGGAGGACATATTGGGAGAGATGATGTTGCAGATATGCTGGTCCCAGACCATTAAGGGCTTTAAATGTCAGCACAATTAAATGCACATTTGAGGGTGGCTGTTCTTTGATGCAGTGTTAGGAGATCAGTTATTATTCATTATTGGTTTTATTTGTAATTGTTATTTGCTAATCTATCTCAGGATCCAGTTGTAGAAGGAAGAAGGATCTATAAAGGTTTTTAATTAATTTGTATTTGGTAAATGCACTCTCCCTTTTTTAAAAACATAATTTCTGAATATGGAATTTTGGATTTCTTGATCCAGTACATGATGGTTTGTTTAAGTCAAAGCTATGGATGGATAACATCATATGTCATGTCAAACAAGCTCATTTGTCATATCAAACAAGCTCAGTAGTCACTAGCATTAAGATGACTGAATTTCTTACAAATATCCTTTTTATATTGCTAATCCAGATAGGTGGTTGCATGTGGGTCAGATTGTTTGCATAAGCAGTAGGCACATTTCCATTGCAATAATTATACAATTTATGTCCAGATTGTAGTATTAATGAATTTCTAGTCTGCCATCTTTGAACATGAACATGGTGTTTTAGTGATTCATTATTTCAAACACATGGATGATCTTCATGTAAGCACGTACAGTGATGTCCCAGCTTGACAGGTAAAGGCCCATTTTAGAACAATGCAATATAATTCTAAAGGCTCAGTTATAACCCTCCTCCCTCTTCCTAGAAGTAAAGGGAAATAATGGAAATACCATCAGTCCCTAAAGTATAGCATTGCTGCTACAGGATGCCATTACAATATATCACTGGCATTCAGTTGTTCAGGAGTCATTCATCTCATGATGTATGCAACCATAAGACCTAACTTGAGCAAAGCACAATAAAGCTGGGACAATTCCTCTCAAAAGAACAAAAAAGGTCATGTGTTCATACACACATCAAGACATATGTGTCTCTTTATAAACAATGATTGAAATTTCCTTACAAGGAGAATGTAGGATATCTGTTATAGAACCAGTAGTTGAAGAAACATGCATGTTCTATGGACACATTAGTGTATTTACCCCTGGCATCACTTGGATTTTCTAATTTGTATTCATTTCTCCCTTTTCTTGATTCAGTTTCTAGTGAAAACCACACAGATGGCTATATCTTTCATTTCTTCTCCTTTCTTCAATTTTTGACTATTTAATTTTAATGACTAAGATGTAATCCTGTGTTGCCCTTTTACTTCAGTGGGAGTCTTCATTAAGAGAAAACTGTGGGATGCTGCTCATTATTTTTTTAAGTTGTTTTCTTCTGGGCTGATATATTCTCTTATGTAACGTTCATTCTGGCATACTCATTCTTTATTATTTCAAATATTAAAATCCAAAATACTTTGTTTTTAAGGAAAGAGTGACATACTTGGGCAGATGTAGCTGTATATTACAAAAACATGCTTAGAACATTTTGTCCTAATAAAATAACAGACATATTATTATTTCACTGTATTTGCTGCTGCTTTATGCAAGGAAAAAAATCACATTTCCTTGTTCTACATCAGTAACAAATAGCAGATATTTCTACAATTATCTGCTTCCATTAAAGCATTTTTTCCCATTAAAGCATTTCAACTCAATGTTCCAACTACCAGCACACAAGGAAGAGATGTGATCTCCCTTTTCACCCTTGACGCCTTCCTATGACCTTTTGCCCACATAGGTCTCCAGTCTTTTCAAGCAGAAAGAGAAGTGGGACACTGTATATTTTATTTCACCAATAGAAAATGAATTGAACCCAACCCTCAGCTAGTCTCTGTACAATTCTATGACACAACAGCAACATGACCAGCAGGTGAATCCTGGAATGCAGGCAGATTCAAGCCCAAAAACTTTACCCACTTCATTGCTGATAAACAAAACACAGAACCAGATCCAATTTTTAAAAGTTAGCAATAGATGTAAGTTATCCAGATCTATAATAAGGTGAACAGTTGCTGCAATCTGTTTGCTATCCAAGGTGTTCTGAATAGCCCACCATATATGGTAAAACAGGGGTATGCAGGTTCTACTGCAGGGGTATGGAATTTCCTTAGTTCTGGCCCAGATCTCAAGATGTTAAATCTCATGAGGAATTTATCTCTTCAGCCTTATTCCATCCCAGCATAACATCAGGGAACCTGCCCGAGGCAACTTACAAAACACAATAAAAACATAAAATTCCCAAGGATTCATTTTTGCAGCCACCAATAGGTTGTTAGTTGTATAATTGTTTGGTAATCTACAGCCTAGACCCCTGTTTCAGTTTCTCAAGAAACTTTCCTTTGAAGTAAAAAATCACCATTTTACTCCAAACCACCAAGGTTGTAAGGGAAATTTTTGGGAAACCCACCTCGAATTATTTAGAGTTAAGCAGGAATCTTGTCTTCAATTTGTAACTTTATCTTTATATTTTATAAATTATATAGAATTTGAATGAATTTTTGAAAAGTTGAACTGCACAGCCTTAAAGCTTCTGCTTTTTTATGGAAAGAGACATTATGCCTTCAATGGTGAAATAAAAGAAAAAATAAATGAGATATAGAGCTTAGGAAGGTTTCACCTATTGATTTCTGTCGGTTTAGAAGTTGTTAAAAGCACAGAACACTTTTAAAAGTGGCTACACTGACACTTGTTTACTAATTCACTCAAAGCTCTTAATTATTTAGCCTGAGATATATATAACCATATAACATTACCTAGGCTGTAACTGGTTTCTCAGACGATATCAGAGTTCCTTGCATTAACAAGAGGTTGAAGGGATTGTTAACTCCTACCCTCGCATTGGATGCGAGGGGGATCTGGCTGTGACATCTGTCACCCCATTAATCACCAGGGTCGATGTGGCTGATCTGGCTGGCTAGGTGGATGTCCCCTACCTCCCTCATCGCTCTATGTGTGTCCCTCCTGAAGCTGCATGCTCAGTGGGAGAGAATGACCATCCCAGATAGAAGGAGTGTACCATTCTTTGGTCAAGCTGCACTCTCCTGCTAGAACCTCCAAACAAGCTCAAGCTCAAATCCTATCCAATCTCTTGTGGATCCAATGCTAAAAACTGAAGACATCTTACATGTTCATATATTTATGGTAAATGGAACTTGACCTAGGAATGACAGGCTGTCTCAGGCAAATTCCCATCTCTGATGTCCAGGGTTACTGTTATGAATCTCAACCATATAAAATATAGTTCCACTTCCATCAGACATGTGGTAGTAATTCTGAACTTCCATAACAAATAGCTGGTCTGATCCAAATCAGGTTGTCATTTGTTCAAAAGACATTAATGCTTCCAGGATGGTCCAATGTGGAATGGAAATGAATAGGTCATTAATGTAACCTCTAGAGGTCCAAACTCTCATACACTCTAGGTGGTGCTCTTTCCCTAATAAGGTGTTAGAATTTCTGTCACATACTGCATAATAACATTTTACCCTCAAAAAGTTCACCCTTCCCCATTATTTATTCAAAATGTAGCTGTGATTCTAATACCAGTTTACTAGAATAGGTATTAATTTCTTTCATTTAACTTTGGTTTAAAGCATCCTTTTCTTCTTTCCCTTGAGAATTTTTATTTATTCCACACATCTAAACAACACATATACAGAAAGTCAAAGAAGAAACACAACCTAGTCCCCTCCCCCCACAACAGCAATGCTAAATGAAAAAAAGGGAAAAACACATACACAAAAACCTACACATATGTATGGTGACTTCTAGCTACCTCACTAAGGATCCAAGCATAATTCTAACTCAGTGCTTAAAATTAATATTTACACTTTTTCACTTTTAGTCCTTCTTATAAAGTTGTCTTAATCCAATACGCTGTTTTCACTTAAGTCTCGAATCCTGACGATAAGCCTCCTTGCCTGAATATGTTTTCAATAAGTAATCCTGCTGATTTACAGTCTTTCTGGGAAAATTGTCTGTATTCTCAAGTCCCTAACACTATCATTAGCCTTGCCATCTCTGCATACTCTGTGACTTTCAAGATCCAATCTTGTTTTGTTGGGATTTTGTTGTCCCTCCATTTGTATGCATATAAAATTCTTGCTGCAGTTGTCATATACATAAAAAGTGTTCTACATTGATCCAGAATACATTCCCCATCAACTAAATCATCATTTTCTAAACATTTTTTTCTAGATTATATGCTAGCATCATTTTCTAAATCTAGTTTATAAAAAGTGAAATTTCTTGCAACCAAAACTTTTCAAATCAAAAAGTTAAGAGTATATCAGTTTTGTACAATAAATATGATACACATTTTCTTTTGAGATAAAATTCCATTGTGGACCAAACAACATATTCCTTTCAGTTTTATAAACCTAAATATTTTTGTATCTACATTAAAGCTAGGAGCAAGCAAACTGGAGATTACATTCCATTTTCTGCATCAGCAACAGAACGGGAAGCTGTTAAACATATACACAGTCGTTCCGATCACCGTGTTTCAAATGCAAGCCATGGGGTTGCACAGAATATAAATGGAAGACAGTAGGATTTCAGACCCTGTAAAGGAAGCTTCATTACTGGTAGTGATGTGGAAGAAGAACAACCATTATTTATTATTTTAGCCTAGAGTGTTTAGAGTGTTTCTGGGAAATTGGGAACACAGGGCAGCTTTTTACTTAAATATTCAGGAAATTTGGTCTAAAAACCATTGAGATATGAGCTAGAATCAGATACCATACTTCAATACAGTTAAATAAAAATGGGCATAAACACAACTTATTCCTCAACTAGTACAAGTACGCAAAGCAAAATAGAAAAAACAGGTCGCAGCTTTATTATCACCTCCAGGCACGTTGGGGATTGTGATACAGGGTGCTGTGTGTGTAACCTCAGCTTGTGGGTTCTGTGGGGCAGTACTTGGAAGGAGTTGCAAAGAACCAAATTTAAACAAAACAGTTTACTTTACTTAACAAATAACACTTTTAAAACATTTAACATTTACACTTTGCAGTCCTGTTAAGTTTGCATTTTCAAGTCCTTATTTACAGTCTACTGATATTGCCAAGTCCAATTCTTCTTTGCTAGAAGTCAGTTCTGAAGCACTTCTGAGGCTTGGTGAATGGGCTTCAAGATGATGAAGGTTCCCAGAAAACTCTCACCATTTACATACACAAAAACCCTGAAACAATAAATTCTAACATTTACAATATAGCAAAAAAATAAACTCCCTTCCCACTAGTTCCCCACAACATTGCAGTTACCTTAAACAAGGTGTTAAGGGCTTAATAAAATCAATCAAGGTCCCAGCCTGGTAGTCTCGCTTCCTCCAACCTCATGAGTTCTGCAGCATTCTACTTCATTTCAGACTCCACCCCTTTCTGGGTCATCCCATTCTGACACAGGGGTTACATGTGCAAGCACAAAATGACTACCAGAAGAGGTGATGCCAACCAGAGCCCTTCGGGGGTAGGGCGGTATAAAAAACCCATAAATAAATAAAAAATAAATACACCATAAAACCAAACACTTGCTTTTATTTAACATTTTATTTAAAATATTTACATTCTATCTTCTCTCTGTGAACAAAACAAACCACAATTATGGAACAATTCAAATATAGCAAATATTCACAATTAAACAGTCATTTCTGCAAGTCAGTTAGTGTCCGGGGGTGAGTGAGATGGGCCCCATCTTGCCCCCGACCCCAGACTCCCCATGCTGAACCCTGACAAGGTGAAAGTCCTCCACCCCGAACTTACCTGGAGCAACAGGGGGACGCGGGAAGAACAAGGACGTGGCCAGCGGTCCCCTGGAGGTGGAGAAGGAACACCCACACACCCCAACGCCAGCCAAGGAGGAGGAGGCAGAGTCAGCAAAGGCCCCGAAGGCCCAACGCCTGGAAGCGGCCTGCGATCCAGCAGCCAATGCACTTTATTCACTCAGATAAGCATCCCCCTGACACACACACACACACACAATTAAAATATTAAATTATTAATTAACATTGACACCCTGATCATGAGTTGCAGATTACAGTTTGATTTCTGATTCGTATTCAGCATGAGGAGCAATTATATGTTAATGGATGAAAAATACTTGCAACTTTAAAAAAATATAATAACTGCAAAATGGTGGATCTGCCATCCTGCATAGAAAAAAACCAGAAATGAAATATATAGTGTCAATTTTTAACTCCCAAAATACAGCTAATAACCCATATATGACATTAAAAATATCAAACAGAAGAAACAAAATATAGCAATCACTAACTAAAAATAAAATAACATTTCTAAAAATAACTATTCACATTTATTTTTACACCAGCTTTTCTTATTAACCTATATTCTAACCATTTATACATATAATTTCCCCTTTAAACAGTTATTTGCCTCTATAATAATATTGCAAACCATTTTCATGTTATTTAGATATTTGATTACTCTAAATCCCTTTACTTAACCTATCTTATTCTATCTAACTCTCCTTAACTTGGTCTCTACTGGTAGATGTTTAATACTCTCCACTAAAAAAAAAGGAGGGGCAGTGAGAAAAAAGCAGGAAATATTTCCAGGTTGTTTAAAGGTCTTTTTTGGAAGAAACTTGTGATCATTTTGTTTCAACAGTATTTCTCTTGGGAGCTCCTTCACGATGATTAGATCCTGACCCTGAAATTGCATCTTTTTCTTGTAATGCATGCCAAGGATTTCTTTGAATTATCTTCATGTCAAATATCACACAGTTCAAGGGAGGGTTCTTGTTTTTAGCTGCTACAGACCTTACATGGTAGATTTTGTCCACAATAGCCTCTGTTTCTCCAGTGGATAGAGATGGGACTTCTGGGAGAATGGTGTTTTGGCTGATCTGAGCTTTATGGAGCTTGTTGCCATGCATCGCTGAAAGGGGCGATTGCAGGCTTTTAAGTAGATGGGGTTTGGCTCCAGCCTTTCCAGATGTTCTAGGGACTTTCAGTTTGACAGGTGGACTAGTTAGGGTTCTTTCCGGACCCACTAGTTTTAAAAAATTCAGGATCAGTTAGTGAGTACAAGCTTTGGCTTTAGAAGCAGTCTCTCTGCTTCCTCAACCTCCCCTCCCCCTTTTTAGTTTCATTTTCTCTGTTTTTTTCATTTTTGCTTTTCTTTCAAACATTTTTATACTTATCTATTCCTTTTTTAAAATAAATATTTTTTCATTTATGTAATTTTTTGGTTTAAAAAAAAACACAATTCCAAAAGGTAGCAACATAAATCTCACCAATTCTGGAATGAAATCTTTTTTAAGGTCTTCTCCATGTTGCTCTGGCATGGCATGTATTCTCAATGCGCATTTCCTCTATTTCAGCTCTAGCCAGAGTATATGAAAGTCCTGCTTGTCAACTGGTGAAGGGTTCGTCATTGTGACATTCCATCCCTTAGCCTTTTTTTGGTTAGAATGTTCTAATAAAGTACTATTGGTTTTCTGATGCTTGTAATATGTCACTTTCATTCAGTCTCACAATATTTTCTTTATCTTGGAGCTCTTAGGTTAGCAATCATAACTCTATGCAAGTTTGATATACTAAGAGATTGGCCAGTGTTGACCACACTGTTCAGCTATAGGGCTTTTAACTCATTACCACTTTTTTAAAGCTGTATTTTGCATGCCCCTTAAAATGAATATGTTATCAAAGTTAAATCTATTGCTGCATAAAAGCCACAATTCTCAAATCTTGCATTTCTGGGACAAATTATTTGAGGATTGCTTGTGACCCAAATTTTGATACAGTTGTGCAGCAGCAGTTTTTAACATCAGAGCAAGCTGATTTACCAATGATTTACCCACTTCATTTGATTTACCAATGAGGTTGCCAACATTATATTTATTCTGATTTCCTGCATTCTTAACACTAATCTGACATGTAGAGCTGAAGGTGGTAAAAACTTTTACTGACAAATAGGAAAAATGCTGAAAGAAACTAGCTTAATTTGTATATTTTGTATGACTGGGAGCTTTTGTAAAACGAGCAAGAGCAAAATCAATTTAAAAAGTAGGTGCCTCTTTTTCATTGGCACTTTGTCCCCTGAAGATAAAAAGTGAGGAAGCCTAGAACACAGTCTTGGGGAGGTCACATAATCAAAGAGCTACCACTGAAATGGCCCTTTCTTGTTTACCCACTAGGAGGGGTAAACCACCCATGGGGATAGGGGGGTCAAATGACCCCAGGCACAAAGGCAGGGGGTACAAAAACACCTCCAGCCCTCTCCCCCCCCACACAGACCCTGCTCAGAAGACCTGGGTCAGCACAGGGGAGGCGCCTAAAGACAGAGCTGGCCTGCTGCCAGGAGCCGACCTGCTGCCACGGCACCTGTCTGAGCCACCTCAGACCCTCAGGGGTGGAGCTGAGGGGTGGGGGCGTCTTGGACAGGCACCACTGCAGCAGGCTGGCTTCTGGGCTTCCTGCCACGGCACCCTGCTGCCTCGCCTCCCTGCAGGCCAGCTTCTGCCTTCCCCAGGGCCTGGAGGCAGGAGGGTGGCTTGGATGGGGGCAGCTCAGATGGGCACTGTGGCATCAGGCCAGTCCAGGAGCCAACCTGCCACTGCGGTGCACATCTGAGCCATCCTTGCACCTGAGCCCCATCCATGAGCCCCACCCCTGAGCCACACACCTGAGTCCCACCTTGAGCCTACCCCCAAGCATGTGGGGTGGGGGCACCCAGAGTAAATGTTGTCCCTGGGTTCCATTTCCCCCCAATACACCTCTGCCCACTAGTCAAATACTTTGATCAGTCAGGAGGGCCTTCTTTATCCTGAGCACTGCTAAATAGAAGCCCTCTTCCCTTCCCCCTCCTGATAAACCAAGAAAATTTCTAGTTAGCATAGGGGATGGAAGGTTTTTTTAGGCCAAATTTGAATGAATAGTGCACCATTAAATTTGAGGTTTCAAATATGAGGTTTTAATTAATCTCCTATGTCACTGATTGTGTTATAAATTTCATTGTAAGCTGCCCTGAATTCGGCCTCAGCCAGGAATTGGGCAGGGTATAACTCCAATACCATAAAATAAAACATATATGGTGTCTCCCTGCAATCTTAATTTCTGGGCAAAAATGCATGGAAGAAGATGGTCCTTCTACCCTGGTCCCAATCCATATAGAACCTTGGTGGCGAACCTTTGGCACTCCAGATGTTATGGACTACAATTCCCATCAGCCCCTGCCAGCATGGCCAATTGGGCTGATGGGAATTGTAGTCCATAACATCTGGAGTGTCAAAGGTTCGCCACCACTGATATAGAAATTGAAAGGACAAAACCAATGGCTTGAATTGGGCTCAGGAGTGGATTGGTAGCCAATGTAATTGTTGTAGTGTTGGGGTCACATGTATCATGCCCCTAGGCTCTGGTGCCCAGTACACCCTCTTCCCGGGGTCCTAAGGTACACGTCCACTGGCCTCAGAGAGGGCTCAATTACCTCTGACATCAAGAGGGTTGCCAATCTCCAAGTGAGGCCTGAGAGCTCCCAGAATTACAGCTGAACTTCAGACAACAAAAAACTGTCTCCCTGGACAAAATAGCTCTTGGGGGTGGACTCTATGCATTACATCTAGCTGAGATCTCTCCCCTTTCCAAATCCTGCAGTTTTCAGACTCAACCACAAAATACCCAGGAATTTCACATCCTGGAAGTGGCAACTGTAACTAAAGGGCCTATTATACTGCGCTGCCACCAAAAATATTTATCTATATAGCCCACTCAATCTGATTTTCAAACGGACACTACCCTGACTGGGGAACACAGAGACACAGACAACAAATAATAATAACTGGAGCGGTTTATAAGATGAACAAAAACTGAAGACTTTATTTGCTGGCTAACAGAGGCTTCTCAGATAAACTGGAGAGGAAATAAGCGTATTGGTTTGAGAGAGAGTTTGCTTAAGCTTAACGGTTGCTGAATAAAGACTGTTTCTTAAAGCTTAGCGGTTACAGAGAGAGATTGTTTCTTAAAAGCTTAATGGTTTCAGGCACTTTACTTCAGTTACACAATGGACACTCGCAGGTGTCCCTTCCCTCCAGATTTTACTTTAGAAAAACATGTTTCTTAACAGATGTTACTTTAGAGGTTTTACACTATCTTCAAAAATAAAAAGATTTCAGTCCGCTGCACCTCACCACAAAATGAAACACCAGGGGCGTACCTAGGCAAACTGGAGCCCTTGGCAAAACCTGAGTTTGATGCCCCCCACCCACGGGTGGCCAACCTCTCCCATGGTAACCAAACAATGATTTTTTCCACCAGGTTGTTTCAAAGTCACCATCACATTATAGAACATGCCCCAACTCACAAATCTGAACACAGCAGAAATATTTTTTGAAAACATTTTCAAAATGCTTTCGAAATGTTTTATTACTGCTATGAAAACATTTTATGGTGTTGTATCCAATTCCCCCAATTGGGGAAAACAGCATCACTTTCAATGTTATTTGGTAAACAGGGGACCCTAGATTCTCCCATAAAGGTGGATTTAAAACGGAGAATCTGGGCTCCCTAGTTTAAAACAAGTGATGCTGGAACTAATTCCCAAACAGCATTACTATTCTCTCAATTTGTGTTTAAACTAGGGAGCCCAGATTCTCCTTTTAAATTCACCTTTTAAAGGGAGAGTCTCCAATAAGCGAAATAACATTGAAAAATGATGCTCTTTTGTGCGGATTCTCCTCACCCTGAAACAGCATCACTTTCAATGTTTAAACCGACCTCTAGATTCTCCCTTTAAATCTGTTATGCCGAAGGGAATGGATTTAATAATAATAATAATAATAATAATAATAATAATAAAAATAATAATAATAATAATAATAATAAAAATAAAAACAACAAATGCAAACAACAACAACAACAACAACAACAACAAACAACAAATAACAAACAACCTTCATTAGGGCATTGAGAGAATAAAAGAAAGAAAGAAAACAAGCATTGGCAGGAGGGGTGGATTTAAAAGAGAATCGAATTTAGGGGTTGCCGTCAGGTGCTGCATTATATAGCACCAAAAAATTCCTCAGAGAGCCTGTGAGACTTACTGAGGATATACTACCCAGGTTTGGCGAAGTTTGGTTCAGGGGGGTCCAACGCGGGACCAAAGGTGGAGCCCTCATCTCCTATGGAAACAATGGAGGATGGGGGCACTCCCTTTGGGAGTCCATAACGTTGGACTCCCTAAACCAAACCTTACCAAACCTGGGTGATATCATCAGGAGAGTCTTTTGAAGAATCCCTGAAATTTTGGTGCTGCTAGCCTAAAAATTGCACCCCATGCAGGCCAAAAATGGAAAAAAAACACTGAAAATACAAAAAAATCCCACAAACGAACCTAAGCTTCACATACGTTTGTAACTGAAGCCCACTTTGCCCAATGGGAGGAACGCCTCTGTGAAACACCCAGTCTACGCCCAGTGGGATTCAGGCATACAGTCTCCCTCTCCCTCACTCCCAAAATCTGGCTTCTCTGCCACAGGAGCTGGGCCTCCCAAGACTGATGTTCACTGTGGGACGGACTTAAAGACTTTTATACTTTGCAGAGGTTTCCCTCAAAACCACAAAACAAAACACCTGAGGGCGGACACACGCCTCCAAACTCAGGATTTAAGATCATTCGATAGCTTCCTCAGCTATGCTCTAAACACCAGAGCAGTGAGAGATCTCTCCGGATTCTCCTCACTCTGTCACCAAAAAGTACCCGAAGGCACATGCGCTCAGTCAGAGCCAAAAAGTCCAAAGACTTAAAATAAAGAACCCTCAGCACTCTCTCAAGACATTATATATAGTATCTGCCCATTTTTCTCTGGCCAATCAGGGCTGGCCAGGGCTTAACTCATTCAGGGGCGGCTCCACCCTGTAACCTGAATGCAGTATAAGTGCATTCATCACAGCAACCCTAGCCAGGTCTGGCCCCAAGGGTGTCCTCCCTCAAAAGCCTGAAAAGGGCCATGTTCCCTCCCCCTTGTTTTAACTGACAGAACCAAGACTTGGAATGCTGTGGCTGCCTAGCAATAACCATTAAAGAAATTTGTTTGTTAAAGCTACAGGCACTTCTTTTATCATTTGGTAGGTTTTTGAACCCCCATTTTTTGTCTATTTTTTAGATTTCCTTTTTTTTTGTAAACCTAGGGTATTTTTCAGGTTTGTATTATAATCTGTCTTGTCCATTCACAACTCTAGTCACTGGATTTAAGTTTTGGCCAATTGGGCTTATTAGTGTATAGATTAGTTCATACAAAACTTTCTATAACTGTTGTCTCCATGGCACATTTCTGCATGCCTGGCTTGTAAAGGCACAGGATCAAAGCCAGCAAAAAGATTGGCAACCCAATCCTAGACATACAAAGTCATCTCACAGCTTCTCTCACAGAACACTGTTCTGCCTAATAGGCATGGGTGGCACTTATCAAGACATGAGCCTTATCAAGACATGAACTGCAGCAGTGAAGTGCTGCAGCATGGAAGATGCCCAGCTCTGTTTGTTAAATCTAACCATCCATGGTAAATGTATCTGTTTGCACGTATCTTAGACTGATGCATCACACCAGACACTTTAGGCAAACAGACTCTAATTGGCAGAACAAATAGAAAACCCTAAGGATGCCCATGCTTAATGACATTGCTAGTATTCTAGAATGTATCCACTACAGAAATTACTCATTTCATGGCTGCAGGCAGTGCAAGTTAATTTATTTGTCTCAATTGCTAAGTTAAAGCATGTACTTCTAACAAGATATACTGTACTATGCTGATCTAGGAGTGTCTCCAGCAATATTGGTTTTAAAGCAAAGGAGAGCAAGAGAGCTGAAAAGAAAAGAACAGGGCAAGCCAACACAATGAAGCTCACTGAACTGGTAGGCCACAATCAATCATACACACAAATACTTCAGATTAGCTCCTAATTAATTCAGCTGAATTTGCTAAACATATTTAAGACAATATGGTGCACATGTCATCACATGAAATGTGTTTACCCAAGTTTTGAATTAACTATCCATAACCATTCATTCACAGCCCAGTTTTGAGTTAACTATCCATAACCATTCATTCACAGCCCAATTTTGAGTTAACTATCCATAACCATTCATTCACAGCCCAGAAACCACACAACACACCATTCATTCACTGTTTGTTTCCTAGGTAGCTCTTAGCCAGTATGAGCAACAATCCCATTCATCTCAAATCCTGATTATTGGAGTTGTTTAGAGATACCTCAAGCTATTCAGCTAGATGTGATTGCACTTTGTATTCTATTTAGTAATGTATGTCTGATGAGATAACAGGATACTGGTGATTTAATTCATGTTTAATTCATTTTATTTTGGTTTTTTTGTTACAAGTTTACCAGAGAGAACAAAATGTTAAAAAGTTACACATATTCAGCAAGTAGAACACAGAGTTGTAGTTGTGGACAACAAAGCTGTGAAGTAATGATTCAAAACTGCTAGTTGGTGTGACTCCAACACTAATCGGGTAAAAACCTTTTCAAAGCTAGTGTTGCTGGGTTGCTTTTCTTCCCCATAATCACTTGTATATTATTAGTTTATTTTAGATGCCACTAGAGCTAGTTCAAATGAAAAATGAGCTGAGTCATAAAAACATAATAGATTGCTGGATTTGAAGGGAAAAAAACCTTTTATGTAAAAAAAAACGGCCTGTCAGATACTTCTAGATGGTTAGGTATGAAGCCAATAGATATTCCCCGATTGTATTTCCTTAGAATCTGTGTGATTCATAGATAAACTCCCTTTATTCATAGAAGCCTCATTTAGGTAACATGGCATGGTTGTTTTCTCATCCTTTAAAAATCCATCTAAGCTAGTGGCCATCAATGCAACTTGTAGCATTAGGTTCCATAAATTAACTGGACATTTTGTGTAATGCTTCCTAATGCCAATTAATTTCATTGAGTAACCCTGAGTTCTAGCATTATGAATATTAGTAATTGTGAGTTATTTCTCTCACTCAGCATTTGTGTATGAGTTTAGAAATCTCCACCCTTTCTCTCACTTGTTTATGTTTCTCTTTAAAATCAAACATTTTAATCATTCCTCACAGGAGAAGTGTCTTACACCTTCGTTAATTTTTCCAGCTTAGTGGTGCATAAATGTGGGCAATGGGTAGCCCTATGATACCAGAAAGCTTTGATTTGTCCCCCCTCTTTCCTGGGTTCTCTGTAAATCCTATGAGTTTTTTTATGTTTTGGAGAGAGCAAAACTCTCTGCTGCTCTTCCAAGTTCTCTGGCATATGTAGTCTTTCATTACATGGGGATTTGGAGACACATGGAGAGAACACAACAAATTCACACTGTTTCTAAGTGTCTTCAGATTCTGGCAGGAAGAGACAGATTGAGCCTTCTATTTAGTTCAGCTCTCTGTTCAAGATGGCTCAAGAAAGAGTTGGATCAGCAATGACCCTATAGGCTATTCATGTGATGGGTGACTATATTCTAAATATAATGCATAATTAGTTTGCCCAAAAATGATGCATTACTGGTAATTTTATATTAAACCTTTTTTTTAATGATTTCTCACACAGAATCTCTCTTTTTCTTAACTGAGTTGATGTTTTCAGTGAACTAACCAGCACAATGTCAATACCTTTTTTTCTGGAAAGATATGGTCAATTTATTTCCTAACTCTGGTGAAGTGGGCTCTTAGCAGCTCACTACATAGTTATACAATTACATAAAATAGTCATATAAAATAGAGGATCTAATAACAACATACAAGTGGTGCTAAAAACTTCACCGAGGGTGGGACAAACCATTCTTTCCCAATTTGATGAAAGAAGAAGGAAACTGGACAGGGAAAGCAGGAAGATCAGCCAAAATGGATCTATTATTATCCATCATACTAACAGCCCAATCCAGAGCGGGCTTGCAGGCAGCACCCCGACTCTGGCACTGCCTCACTCCACTCTAGAGGGCTTCTGAATAAGGAAGCAACAAAAGGAAAACCTCAAAGAATAAAATGTAGGTTGTGGGAGCCTAGGTGCTACGGTTGTAGTTTCTAGTATTTCCTTCCTGACGCTTTCGGGCCAGTATCCCGTGGCTGGCATCTTCAGAGGATCATGCCAGCCAAGATGCAGGCGAAACGTCAGGAGAGAATGCTGCTAGAACACGGCCATACAGCCCGGAAACCACACAGCACCCAAGTGATTCCGGCCGTGAAAGCCTTATGTGGCATATCTCCAACACCAGCTCTGCCAGCGCATGAAGGTTGAATGGGCAGTGGTAGCCAGCTAAGGTGAGCTCCGCCCCCCTCCACCCCGGCCACCCGCCACCCCTCCCCACGTAGGAATGTCTCCAGCTAGCTTGTTGTGCCAGCAGGCTTTGGGACAAGCTGTGGCTTCCGGAATTGGGTGCTGTGGAGCTGCGCAGCGCCTGACCACCCGGGTAAGTTGCCTCTCTGCTGGCACATTTGCCCCTTATGCCTGTGGAATGGATACCCATGTCCATCCCCCACTCTGGATTGAACTGCCCATCTTGTTTGCCATGCTTGTGCCCACTTACACAATTGTGTAAGATCCCTTTGGAGCTCTTCAATCACTTCAGGGTTTCACTAACTTCACTAGTACCATCTGCAAACTAGTCATCTCAATGTTCTCCCATATAATTTACACTTCTAGCAGACAGCATGAGTTTCAAAAGAGATCCTTGTGTGATTTTACTCAAATCTTGATTTGTCATACTACAGTTTCATGTACCATTGATGATTGACCTTCAGAAATACCAGATTCAGTATGGGAAATTTCAGCTTATATCTCATCATATGTAAATTATTTGAATCAGGTGTGACTTTCATAAGACTTTAAACAAGAAAAATATCTGCGCCTCATCCAAGGTGATACTGCATTAGTACAGACAATTTTGATATCATACAATTCACCCCCTAGTTAGTGCTTCTATTGCTTTGGCATATCTCGGTGTGCATGTGAATGAAAACTTGTTCCCATGTTTTATGTGGGTCAGTGTAAGAGTCTGCATCAGACCTGGGTTCTTTTGTTAGGATGATGAAAAAAGAAGAGTTTGGATATATATCCTGCATTTCTCCTCTGTAAGGAGTCTCAAAGCAGCTTAAAAACTCCTTCCCTTTCCTCCAACAGATACTTTGTGTCAAAGATCCATCCAGGCCTTTGGAGGGGTAGCAATGCCAACCCCTGGGTTCTAAACCAGTACTCAAAACACAAAGCAATTTTTTAATTTTTTTATTTAAAATAAAGGTTGTAAAATAATAGCTTTAAAAATAGACAGTGAATAAAACATCATGAGGTGCATTTCCAGATACTCAGTAAAACAATAAAGTACACTTACTAAAAGAAATACTGGCTAGAAGATATAACAGAAGTCCTCAGTGCATACATCAAGTTCTTCAAGCAAGATTGAGGTGAAATAGACAATAGAAAAAGAAAAAATGGCTGCTAACTTAGATGAAATTAATTTGTGGCATAAACTGGCTACACCAAATAACTACCAATTAACCAATCAGGTATCAACTTAGTGAGAACTCTCTGGAAGGTGAACAAATTACCCCAGGCCCTTTTGAAACCTTCAGTTAGGGGTTTAGCTGATTCATTGGAGATGATTCCATGCCAATAATGAGGAATCTGACCTTGGTGGTTGTATAGCCTATCTCTGTCTACAAACACCTGCTCCTCGGCTATGTGAAAAACAAGAGAGACAGAAAACAAGATTTTTGTAAGTCTTTTCAGCAATTAAAATGGAGTCTCTTTGGACATAACATACAAGCAAAACTGTTACTCTCCTCACACCCTGTGAGGTAGATAGGGCTGAGAGAGTTTTGTGAGAACTGTGACTAGCTCAAGGTGACCCCGCAGACTTCATGTGTAAGAGTGAGGAAACAAATCCTCTTTACCAGATAAGAGTCTGCTGCTCATGAATACTATTACAGTTGCTATAGATGCTTAAGGATAAAGTGTGAATTAGTCAGACATGAACACAAATCACCTCCAAAATAGAAGTTGAAATATCAGTGATGTTTTATACATTTCACACCAACAGAATCTAAAAGTAGCCCAAGTATATTCCTTTCAAGCAAGTGAGTTTCAAAATCTGCTCATTCTTATGACCAAACCCCTTATGAGGAGGATAGGAGCATCAGTTGCCCCTTCTACCTCAGTTCACAACCACAGGTCTGATTTATCTCTTGTTATGCCAGCTGAATTTGAATATGTCTTTTAAACAAGTAAACAAACACTGTTATTTTTACATCCCAATGTGGTTACAATTAACCAACCATCAGGATTACAAATTACAGTTGTGACTTCTTCCATCCTGGCCACACACTGCCAAAGAAAAGGGAAGGGGCTAAATTCTTTTTCTTGTGCAACTCTTAAATGTGCACAAGACCTTCCAATATCAAGACATTGGACCCCTGGCAGTTGTTACAGTGGTTAACATAGACCAGAGGTCGGCAACCCGTGGCTCCAGAGCCACATGCGGCTCTTTCCTCCTTCTACTGCAACTCCCTGTGGCCACCCCTCCGTGGGGGGGGGGCCGTCCAAGGGAGGCCTGAGGAGAGTCCTTCCTTCCTGTCTTTCTGTTCCTCCGCTGAAGATGAGGTGGGAAAATACGTCATTTCTTTCTGGAGTAGTGCGAAGTGCCACCTGCTGCAGCACCACCAAGGAAAGTCCAGGCCGGAAAAGGGCAGGTGCCCACCCTATCCCCATCCCCAGTCGTAGCAGGCGGGCAGCAGCAGTGGCACCTGAGAGGCATGGTACTCACCGAGAGCAAGTCAGAGCAGCGAGTGGTCGATTGGGAATTCAGATTGAGGCGCCTCCTGTTTCCACTGAAAAGTGTCCTCTTTGCTGAATAAGGGGGCCAAGCAGGGGGTGGGTGACAAAGTAATCCTGGGTGCAGGCTGTAGGAAAGGCGTCCTCCCCTTTGTTGCGGATCCCTATTGAGTGCATGCAATGTTGCTTACTTCCTGGGAGGGGCGCGTAGGAATGAATTGGACCACATATCCCGGTCTGCAATTCGGAGTCTGGTGGTACCTTCAAGACCAGATGGATGACCTCCTAAACCTCATTGTGAGGCTAGGGATGGGAAGAAGGTATCCATGGCTGTGTTGTGGAAGGGCAAATCCGGGGGGGGGGGGTGCACGATCAGGTCTGGCACAGGCACCCATTTCTCTTGCAACGCCTTGCAGGGTGTAGCAGGGATTGGACGCTCAGACTCCCTTTCTGGAGACTGCCTCACTCCAACTCTCCCCAGAGGAAAAAAAAAACCCTGACAAAAATAGAGGGAAACTTTGGGCCGCTCCCCACTCACCATAAGGCCCAGGGTCACCTCTTTAAAGACACGGGATCTCTTGGATCGCTTCCCTCTATATGTCAACCAGCGCCCACTGCGCGAGCTGTTCTGACTTCTGCCGCTTCTTCCCACCTCCTTGTCAGCCGCCGCAAAATTAGGTCCTCAAGAAAGATCAGCATTTTCAAAAACCCCACGGCAAGGAGGTGGGAGAGCGGCAAATTCCGGGCGCTGCTGTAGCTGAAGGTGCCGCTGCTGCTGCTGGCTCAGGAGGAAGCCGCCGCGGCCGGACTCAGCCACGAGCTGAGCTTAGTGGCGGGAGAGGAGGAGGAGGCGGGAGAGGAGGAGCGTGTCCTCTGTTTGAAGAGGCCGGCATGGCCGAGGTCAGGGAGCCGCTGTTACGTTTTCTACTAATGTATATCAGGAAAGGAACTGGCCCATCGGTAACCTTTAAGTTAGGAGGGGGCAGATAGTAAGGCGAGAATAAGGACTGGTTTTCAGGGGAAAGGGCGTTTGGTGGAGTTTGGTGGTACCTTCAAGACCAGATGGATGACCTCCTAAACCTCATTGTGAGGCTGGGGATGGGAAGAAGCAATGGTGGGATTCTAAAGCTGGGCAGCCTCCGTGGAAAGGAGGGGAGCCAAAGCCAGCAGCCCTCATCTGGGGGCTGCTGGGGCGCCCAGCTGACTGGGGAAGAGGTGTTCTTTACATAAATAAAATATAATTTTATCTGTAGCACTTCATGGATTTTACAAGCAACACACTATAGTTGTTTATACAGAGCGTAAAGGATAAAAAACAATAAATACAGTGTTATCTTAATTTTAAATGTCAAAAAGTATTTGTGGCTCCAAGTGTTTTCTTTTCTGTGGAAAATGGGTCCAAATGGCTCTTGGGTGTTAAAGGTTGCCAACCCCTGACATTCACAAAACCATGTTTTTCCTTGCATACTCTCTTTCTTAATCAGTAGGATGAGAATGAAGAAACTGGACCTTATTAACCTTTAGATTTATCTGATGGGAAATTTCAGAATGAAAAGCTTTGCATGATAATGCTTTATCATTATCAACTCCTGAAGGCTATTTTTTTCCTGCCCCAACTCAACCAATCCATCTAGGAAAACTGTATGGTTTACTGGATCTATGAGGCGTTGAGAAAGCACAGATATGGTCTTGGAATGAGAAAAGCTATGTCTGATGTAATTTTTCCTCTTGTTCAACTCTAAAGAAGCTCATTTAGAGGCCCGACTGTGCAAAGCCAATGGAAGGATCTTGCCTTCAGAGCATTTTTTCAGCCGAACAAGCCTAGAGCTCAAGCAAATTCTTTTTAGCCGGATTGCCACACTGATAACTTTTGACTGCAGTAGGTTAGGTTTCACTTATGTAAATTACAAAGCCCACAGCAAAAAGAATGCTATAGTGGCAATTGTAGTGAATATAGCCAACATCACATTATCTTTGCTTAGATTGCTCTCCAGAGCACAGTGGTTTGGGATTCTGCTCACTGTTTGCCTTGCTGCATATTATAAATTACTGACTTTTTTGTTTTGCCTTGCTAAAAATTAAAGATGCTCTTGAATACAGACCATCAGTAACTTCTGTCTCTCACACAAATATGTACTGAAATATGTTCTGAAATGGCAGAAAAAGGTCTACCCTTCTTATAGCTTTTTAGTTGCCTATGTGTACACACTGGGGTGAAAAAGTAAAAATCCAAAACATTGTATGCTAGTGGCTTTCTTCATTTTTGTTTAAACTTTCTAGGTTGATAAGCCTGCTGAGAAATCCTTACTTTGTCAACCATGGAACCCTTGCAATTTGCACGAGTTAGTCTCTCAAGACCTGTTACATCTCATCACCATCCTTTGTAAACTAAGTGAACTTTCCAGAATACATCTAAGCTTTCTCCATGCATAGAAGATCAGCAGTAGTGAGCAAGCCATCTTTTGGGTCCACATTACTGACTTGAGAACTTTAATAGATATGCATCTGTTCTTTTGCTGTCCTTATACCTTACTCTGGATCAGGGGTCCCCAAACTATGGCCCGGGGGCCAAATGTGGCCCCCTGAAGGCATTTATCCGGCCCGCCAAGCATGGCGGCGATGGCTCCATTCATGTGCAGTGGGGGCTCGAGGGAGAGGAGGAACCGGCCCCAACGGCTGTTGATTGCAGTTACATGATGGCACCCCCAAATCTCCATGAATTTTCTGACCCAGAGTTGGAAACCTTACATGTGGCAATGCCTGCTCCGCCCTTCCCTCTCGGCTACTCCATGTGTTGCTCTCAGGCTTCTGTTCCTACTCACCATCTCCATTGGGCATCAGCCAGGCTGGCTTAATCGCCTCTCGCTGGCTGCTAGAGGAAAGAACCCAGGAAGATATCCTGATCCTGGGTTAGATGGAATGTTTCATTGGGAAAGTTCTGCTTTTTTTTTTTACAGGGGAAGGTATTCCACAGCCTCCCCAACAATATTTGGAGCCCACCCTGTACTTGACATACTTTGGTCACTATTCTAAAAATAGACCATGACAGAAAGGCTGAAAGGTGAAATCAAACATTTTACAATCATTTGTGCATAGGAATTGGTTCATAGTTTTTTTTAGTCCGGCCCTCCAACAGTCTGAGGGACTGGCCCCCTGTTTAAAAAGTTTCGGGACCCCTGCTCTGGATGCACTGGTACTACTGAGGGAGGATTGGGAGACAAAAATGACTCTGGAAGGTCCAGCTCCACCCTCCACTTGTGTATAGGACGAAAAGCAGCAGCTTGTGGTCTTAATGACCAGTTCATTCCTGCATGCTCCCTTGTTTCTTACTCCCAATGACAAAAATGCACTCAAATCTCTGATTAATCTATATGCGTATATTGTAAAATTACTCCCCTCAGGCTTCTTTAGAAATACAATAATCCCAACTGGAAATACAACAGGATGATTTAGGTTGCACGCCCATTGCACACTTGCCTGTGTATGTGACCTATGTTAGACTTAGTGGGATTCATTTATGTGTATACATGGATAGTACAAATCAGTATAATTTCTAAATTATAAGAAAGAAACCAGACACTTTAACTGAATGTGATGTACCTCTGATTATAAAGCAAAGGCTTATCTGATGGTACAATATCCCAGGGGTGTACCGCCCTAGGGACATGGGGACATTAATGTCCCTGGGCATATGCCTTTCGGTCACGTGGAGGGTGACGAAATGGCATGTGCCTGAGCTGCCCTCCATGCTGCCCCACCCCCTCTCAGCCTCCCTGGGGAGAGCAGGAGCCAGCTTCCAGGGACGTGGGGGGACAACTCCATGGTACAACTCCATGGTGGCGAGCTTGGCTTCTGCAGGCAGCTCAGCCTGCACAAAGGCCAGGGGGCGGAGCTTGGTGGCAGGCCTTTGTGCAGGCCTCCCCAGGCTCTGCCTGCCTACATGGAGGCCTGGGGTGGGTGGGGACTCGACCTGCAAGCAGGCTGGGGGGGCGGGGCTTGGATTCAGGTGGTTCTGCCCCAAAGCCCCACCCCTGGGCACAGGGAGAGGGGTCAGGGAAGGGTTTGTCTCCAGTCACCATTTTCCCCAATACACCTTTGCAATATCCTTCAGCACATCTTTCCTAAATGCTTTAACTTTTTGACCCCTCCTCATTTTGTTATGCACTGAGATAAGTCCTCAGTTCCTTTGCTGCCTTCGAGGAGGTGGCCTGTGAGTTCAAAATGTCTAATCATGCTTCCTGCTGTCCAATATGTGTTGTTATCTTCCCCTGGGATCTTAGGGTGGTTTAGGTGGGCAAGGAAACAAGTGGCTATGAGTAGCTCAGGAATTTAAATGTGTTTGGCTTCACTAGATGTGGCGGCAGACAAGCACTAAGAAAGAATGTGGATTTTAGAGAGTCTGATGCCACCAATAACAGCACCAATAATGACAGCACCTTCCCTTGAAAATCCTTATTATTTAACCAACCTGTGAAGAATATAAACTGCCTCCACAACAGTAAAAATGCACAGGGAGGGCAGACATTGTTACCGTGCTACCAGGATAACTTTAATGCTTTCAGTGTGATTTCAGATCTCGAAAGGGCGCAGAGGAACAGAAATTGGGACCCAACACAGCGAGTATAGTAAACAATAAGGATTCTTTATTGCGATGCTGACCTAAGTGTCAGCACCTTCGTTCTACAGCAACTGCGCTGCCTAGCAGCTTTACAAGGCATTTTAAAGACTTTCTCCCACCGGGAAAACTGGGAGACCATGGTACAACCCACCTCTATTCATTAACAAAAAAAGAAGAACCAATCACATTCCAGAGGGCAGTCCCTTCTTGAATTTCACGGTAGATTCAGAGCGAGGCGCTGACATAGGTGCGGTCAAGTCCAAGATGGGAAAAATACAAAGGATTTACTGGGTGAGGGGATCAGGAAATGAAACCTAAGAGTGCAGCACCCCTTTTTTGCTGGGTGATGAGATTAAGGCAGGCTGATGTCCGTCTTCTGGGGTTTCTGGTCTCAGTTTTGTGAGTGAAAAGGACATACCGAGGTGGGGCAGGGCTGGGCTATTACCAGCATTTCTGCCTTGAAGAGAGGAGGATTTATACAAATACAAAACAAAATCCTATCTTCTAATGCAGAAACTATTTCTATCTAAACTACAGAAAAATAAAATAAAGTTTCATTTTATTTGGAAACAAAGATCAGAATTGGATTTCTTTATTTTTGACACCGCTATCAACATGTGGGAGAAACTTGCTCAGACTGATTTCAATGTTCATGAATTGACTGCCAAGAAAATCCGGAGTAATCCAGCATGCAGAAAAGGTCTGGAACGTGGAAGACAGAATCCCTGTCATAGTTTCTTTCCCCCCTTTGTTTCAAGAGGTCTCAATATACGTCCTTCTGAAGGTATATTGTATTAATAATTAAAGATGATTTTGCAACAGGCTGTTAAAACACTTTGTTAAAAGGTTCACACCAAGTAACCCCAGTTATAAAGATCCCAGACTCCCTGAAAATGTGACATGTGCTTTTGAGACACTCATTACTCTTCATTTTATATAAGCTCTGAAGTTGCCAGTAATCAAGCATTTTAAGTCCTTTTTGATCAGTATTTTTGCTTTGAACTCATTTATTTTGAAAAGCATACTCCACCTTTACCAAAAGTTTAAAGCAGTTTACACTCTAGTAGTAATAAGACATTTTAGAAGGAGGAGGGGGAGGAGCTTGGATTTATATCCCCCCTTTCTCTCCTGTAAGGAGACTCAGAGGGGTTTACAATCTCCTTTCCCTTCCACCCTCACAACAAACACACTGTGAGGTAGGTTGGGCTGGGAGATTAGCCCAAAGTCACCCAGCTGGCATGTGTTGGAGTGCACAGGCTAAACTAATTCACCACATAAACCTCCACAACTCACGTGGCAGAGCCGAGAATCAAACCCGGTTCCCCAGATTAAAGTACACCTGCTCTTAACCACTACACCACTATGGCTAAAAATGTAGCTATCAAGATAGAAGCCCAGAGAAAAACAAGAAACAACAGATCCGAATGTTCAAATAAATCACACCAGAATGTTTTGCATTCCATTCCACAGAGTTGGTGTTATCACTATTAAAGCATACATTCCTACAGAAAACACATATATCTGGAGAATGGAGGAAACAGTCATAGGATCTGTTACCGAGACCTAAATTGGTCAATGGGCAAGGGAGTTATTCAGCTGCTTCGGTCCCAAGTTGTAAAGATTTTAAAAGATGAGAATCAACAAGCTTGGAAACAAATTGGAAGCCCATGAAGCTGTTTCAAAACAAAGTTAATATGGTACCCTGCTCAATACCAGTCAACAACAAGGGGTTACACTCTGTACCAGCTGAAATGTCTTGTGTTGAACAACACATTGTTAGTAAACCTGGACATTACTGAAGCATGGATCCACGTGTCTGTGTCAGCCAAGTCTAGAAGGAAGGAGAATCTATGAACTCAATGTGGATGGGAAAACGTATCCTTGACATGTACAGAGAGCAAGGCTTGGATCAGGAGCATGCCCAAAGTCTTCACCTGGTCTAACAACGTCAGCTAAACCCATGCAGGTCAAACAAGGTCTCCATAGAACATCACCCCCTCCCACGATCACCAGTGATGGGTTAGATAAGCTAGCAACTTGGATTGTTTCCCTCATGCATTTGTCAAATATTTTGTTAAATAATCGAGGGAATTGTTTCCTATTCACCCTTGATCTTCCAGCTCCGTCCCAGCACTTCTGACAGGCCCCACCGTTCTCAAAATCACCAGGCTCCCTCCATCCATTCACCTGGCTCCTGACTCTACAATTACAGCATCCCCTTGGGTCATTCAAACACCACTCCAGGCTCTCCCCAACTGGCCAGATATTTTTAAAATGACTAATAAGATTGTTAATCCTCGTTAGCACACATAACAAAATTTCTGTATTGGCAGCAGGATGATAGTGATCTCGCGGTTTTACACACAGATCAGGATCCAGCTTCTTAATATAGTTCCCAGTGTAATGTTGCACCAGTCCTATGAATGTTTATTTCGGGGTAAGAGAACCACTGAACTCGGAACTTACTTCCAAGTAAAGGTGCACAAGATCGGAGGGCTACACACCTTTGGCTTCCGGCATCTCCCTTATCTCCCCCCTTTCCTTGGATATCTCCTTGAGGGAGCCAATCTGCCTTTCGAAAACTTCAAGGTGGACGCTTTAAAGAGCCGGCAGTTTGCGAGTAAGTGAATACCTCGATGCCATCTGCCTGGAAGAATTGTGGGGGGAGGAAATTCTGCGGTGTCTAGCGGCTGGCTTGATGAAAGGGAGAGTTCAGGCAAGACATTCTCGCTCGTCTTTCTATCCATAGAGTAACTACCGGCTTTGGCAGGAATTTAGGCGATTGGTTTCAAGTCTCTCCCCTGCGATACATCCAGTGGGGGATCCCCGCCCAGATGTCTTGGAGACGGCAGCGTCGTCGTCCCGTCCCCCCGTCCCCCTCAACCGCCAGTGCACCCTGCTCTACTATTGCGCCGACCCCTGGGAATTGAGCTTGGCTAAGTAAACAGCACCGAGCTGCTATCACACGGTCTGCCACAAAACAGCACTTCACTTCGCATCTGGGCAAGATCAGTCCTCTTCCTCCTCCTCCGGCTTGCCTTAGCCGCGGCGGAGCTGGTCCCTCTGCTCGAGCCATTTCCCACTTGTCTTCTCTCTCCCCCTCTTTTTCACAACCCTCCCCAGGCTTGGGGCAGGGGGGAGACTTCGCTGGCTGGTGGCTGCAGCTGATTAAAGGCAGCGTTTGGGAGCCAGGTCCTTCCTTGTTTTGCTTTGCTTTCTCCGGAGACGAGAAGGGGGTAGGAGGGGGGCTTTCCCCAGCCATCTACTTCAACCTGCCAATGTTGTGATTTCGCAGCCACTGCTAGACGCAACACATTTCTTTTTTCCCCCCCGAAAAAAAGTTGTTGGGAAACCCAGATGATGGGACTTTATTATTATTATGGTTATTTGCAAGCCTTGCAGTTGCTCGCTTGGAGTTTCCCCTTGATGACATTCGCTTCCTTTACGGATGAAACCTTAGAGAGAGCCGCCAAATCCGAAGGATATTGCAGCCGGATTCTGCGAGCCCAAGGCACTAGACGAGAAGGATATAATGAATTTAGCCTCCGCGTGGAAGGCGATCCAGAATTCTACAAGCCAGGAAACAGTTACAGGGGTAAGTCTGCGCACTTTCAAAGGATACAAGCAATCGTGAGCCCAGCGAGTGTTGTGGAACTAAAAGGGGACTGTTCTGACTTGCAAGGATAAGATCGTTCCTGTAACTTGCTTCTGCACGTTGCTTACTTTGGGGATGCCCTCCACCCCCAACAGAGTGTAACACTTGTTCAGCTTTTTCAAAGTCCCTTTGGAAGTGATGGGGTGTTATTCCCCCCTCCCCCTTTTGGCAGGGACATTGGGTAAAAGGTAGTTTGTGTTGTGTTGCAGCAATATATGTACCTTAATTGCTCCCCCTCCAAACACTCATCCCCATCAACTGTCTACACTAGTGTGAAATTATTTCACTTGGCCAAGGATGCTCAATGGGTGGTAATACTGTCTTCCTTAAAAACAAGAATATAGTTTGTTAACTTAGCATATGGGCCAGGAAGGTTGCTGCAACGAACTGGCTGGTGCCTAAAGTCAATCCTGTTGGGAAGTTATCAGGGTTGTACTTATACAGCCTCATGGGAAAGATACTTTTCATGCTCAAGAACATTGTCCTTTTATTGTTTTTGCAAGTTGTGAGAGGGGGCCTAGCTCTAGAAACATATTCAGGGTATATTCTAGTTAGTGGCTTTTCAAATGAAATCCTGCTTTCCACCCAGCTTTCCCCCCTAGGGAAACTGAATAGATATTAAGTAAGAATAATACAAGACAGGGGAAACAACTACTGAAGGTGATGTGGGAGTCCTAAGGATTAATATATATCTAGAAATTATTATTCTAGGATTGTCTAATTTCTGGGTCTCCTTAACAGGTGAACATCTTAACATCAGATTGGGTGAAAGATTCCATTTATTTGTTTACAAGATTTATATTCCACCTCTGAAACTGAAAGTTCCAAAAAATAATTTAAAGTTAAAAATATAGTAAGCATTGTTAACTTTCTTGCTTTACCTTTTATATTTATATATTTAAAATACTTTGGAAAAATACATCCATCAGGAGTATGCCTTTGAATAAAGGTACCTGGGCTTGTTATGAACCATTTAACTTTGCTAACACTGAAAGCAGCTGTTAGGGCAGGCAGATAGTGAAGAGCTTTTCTGCCATGACTTTTGACCTCAGCTGGAGTGAATGGAAGAGCTTTGGGTTCCCATGGGATATACACTGATTTTGGAGAGGAGGTCATGGTGCACGTTCTTAGGAAATGGATTCTTCAACAGTGATTGACCACTTCTGTTGATAAAAAGTAACTTTATTTCAAGTTTGGAACATAAATGGACTAAATAAAGGAAGGTAACTTGAAATCTTGTGAGAACAATCTAATAATTCTCCCCAAGGAGGTGACCAGCTAAATCTGAATATTGTGTGCCTTCTCTGTTCCTAGCTTTGTATCCACCTCCTGGATTTTGTTGCGGTTGCTGACCTGCAACTGCAATGTTCTTGTAAAAATCTGAAAATTATTCCCAGTGAAAAGTTTCACTGGGTATTGCTTTTAGCTTCTAAGAAGGTTTCTTTTCTTGGCACTGGAAGAGAAATTAGGTTTTCAAATAAACTTCCAAGACAAACTTGGAGAACATATAAAGGGGTTTTTTTGCCTGCAAAGCACAATTAAATAATCATTTTCACATATTTCCTTGTGGTAAAAGGTTCTTCCCCCAGATTTTGATTGACCACTAATTGTGTGACATCATGCACTGAGCACATATTACTTGTGACTTTCAAAGCTAAATTCTTCCAGAATCTCCTAAACGTAGATACAGCAGGAGAAAATGTTGCAAGGGTGATTTTCCCCCCATAGCACAGCAGTTTCCATGTTGTCACTTCATTTTATGTTTATTAACTGTCAAAAGTGTTTTAACATTTTTATAAGTATTTCTCATGCAACCTGAAATGACATCATGGTAAACCTAGAAACAGATTTTATCCCAGATTTATTTCTTGAAATGTGATTTAGCTAGTAAATAACTGTGATATCTGCACCTGATCTCTGTAAGAAGAAAAGCTGATTAATTAAAGACAAACCAAAGATTTGCCACCTGTAAATTACCAGGAAACAGGAATGATTTTGCATAAGATGTTGAGAAAGATAATTGAGTTACAGCCAAGGATTTGGCAAACAGTATCAACAGGGAGTTTAGAGGGGGGGGGGGGTCTTGATTCCACATTCTGAAGGCACCAGTGTCTACTTCTGATACATTTTTGCTTCTCTTGAGAAAAGAGGCCACCAGTGTGGAGCCTGAAGCTGTTCTTCTAATACCAGGAAGCAAGAGAATTTCTGTCTGCAACTGCCACTCTCTTTAGTACATCTTGTTGATCTGGCATGTTCTTGTCTTTAGGTAAGCAGAGTATTATCCATTTCAAAATGGCAAGGTGAATTTACATTTTCTTGTGCCAGAATAAGGGCCAACATGTAGGACTATTTCTTTTGCCACTTAACCAATAATATGATAAACCAGTTTCCCATAGAATAAGTTTCGCTTTTGCAGACTCTATGTAGTAGAATAGAAATGATTAATATTCTTGCGAAGAGACTCAATCAAGCATTTGTCTCCTTGGCCAGTTTGATTATGTTTTTATCATGATCTTAAGGAAGTGGCATACATGGTTCTCTCCCCTTCAATTTTATCATCCTGTGAGGTAGACAAGTCTGAGAAAGAATGACTGGCCTACAGTCACCAAGTACATTTTTATGTTAAGGAGGGGCATGAATTTGAGTCAAATTCAGAAAGTGTCCATAAGCCATGCTTCTCAGTCTGCATCATGTGGCTCCCTGCAAATTTACTCATAAAGTGCTTATAAATATCATCACATGGTGGGAAAATTAATCATGAGAACTAGTGAAAGTTTTCAGGTGATCCTAGTATGTTTGAATGAGGAACGGGAAAGATTCCGTTTTTGGGAGTGGAACAAATTAACTTATACCTTCTAGCATACTCAGAAAGTATATCTGTATTACAAATTTAAAACGGGAAGCTAGGGGCCAAACAATCCTCAAAAGCTTCCTGGAATTCTGGGTGAAAGCTATGACAGTTAAACTAGGACAGACCTAACACTGTAGTGTATGCATGCCCTGAGACGATAGTGTTATTCAGATGTCCAGTGACTGCACAGGAGGATGAAAGCATCTTGCCCATTGCCCTATGCATTCATCCATACAGAATCTTTATGTGTGTATTATGTGCATATAGGCTCTTTCTGCACTCTCAGATGACCTTTGGTCACACAGCCTGTCTGGACTTTCAGACAAATGCACAGAGGTCAGAGTGAGCTAAGGGAGCACAAAAGGTTAGTTGTTTGAGTTTTTTTTTTTTAAAAAAAACTCTTGTCCTTTTAAATTGCTATAATCATATATACTATTTGTTGTTGTTATATTTGTTTTTGTTTCAAATGATTTCAAAGAGAGAAACTGTAAAGCTGTAAAGAAAAGCTGTAAAGAAAATCTCAAGCATCATTGTATCTCTCATTAAAGGGATCAACCCTGACAAATTTTGGGTCCAGAGGCAATGAGAATTCTGCCGTTGCAGAGTTGGCTCAGGAATCCCCTTGTCATGTCAGGAAAAGTAATTGTGTCTACAAATAACAGAAACATCTTCTCCATGAATTTATATCTGCTATTCATGTATAAAGCAAGTAAGATAGGGATCTTTACTTTTAAATATAAATGGGACACGTGAAATGAAAGAAGTTCAACCTGCCTTCTCTCATGCCTTAACTTGATACTGGGTGTTTGAAGTAATTTTCTCCCAACCCAACTCTGAAACTGGTGAGCTAAACTTGAAAAAAATGCTGAAAGAAACCAAACACAGAGATGTAGGGCAGCAGGGTATAATTTCCCTTGTTCTCACATCTTTCTGTTAAAAGAAAAAAAAACTTCAACTCCCTGGAATGTCTAAACTTGTGTGAATATGTGAGATATTCTCATCATGCCTAATTTGTTCCTTAGTTTAAATAGTGAAAAAAAAATTCTGCCAAAACTAACAGTTTCTGAGTATATGGTTCAAAAGCTGCTGTGACTTCTTTTAAGGAACTTTGCAGATGTCAAAAGATCTCAAATCCATACTCATCACAGATTTCTCCTGTATTTTGTTTTGACCCTAAATATATCTCTTCATTTCTCTCTTATGTGGTGAATCAGAGGGTACACACAAAGTTAGAATTACATACTTGTGAGGTGTGTGTGTATAGGAACAGAGTGTGGAATTTGACTCCAGACCCCCAGTTTCCTATGCAATTTTGTTGAAGAAATGTACATCTGCAATACCATGGAATTCAGGACTGGCCAGGTATATGGCTTCAAGAAGCTTTAGATTAAGCGGAATATTTAAACCATCAAACAAACAAATTTTTGCAGTCATTAACCAGTACAAAATTTACAAAAAACTCCCCAGTAATTAGAAGTGCCTTCTCTGATGATATTACACTACTATAAAATAGTCTTATTCATGATAAAATTCATTTCTATCCAGTCCCTTATTTGAATTCAACCATTTGTGTCTATGCTTAATGGCCAACTGTGCATATTTAACAGCTTTGTATGGCAGCTTATTATTTCTGTCTGAAATAATTTTCTTTAATTTAGCAGCTCTTTGCATTATCTGTATAATCTAACAATATGGGAAGTATCTTAACCATCACAAATTGAAATTGGAATTGTAAGGAAACCTGAAGTTCTGGAGTACATCATTACTGTTGTAGATAGGAAGAATTCCTGTGATCAAAATTATTGTTTACCCAGATTTTTGTTTTTTTAAAGAAAATGTTCTGCTGGTGATTTCACATAGTCACAGAGAATAATGTTGGAGTTTATTTAGTTGGCAGCTACTCCTTTAGTGAGAACTTAGTTCTTCCCTGGGTAGGCAAAAGCAATTTGTATTAAAAAGAAAACTAGTGGATCTCCTGTGGGTCTAGGAAAGAAAGTGTCTGGTTGCCTGCTGCCAGCCTGGGTGCCCAACCTATTTGCCTCAGTTTATTTATTCCTGTAGTAGTGCCAGTAGAGGAGGGGCCTATTTAAACAGCGGATCCATGCAATCCTTTCCTGTGGTTGGTTTGCTGTTGAATCAAGGATCCTCCTCCCCCCAAAAACCCCTAAACTGGCCTCAGAGATATCCCCCGCTCAATACAACTGAATACATCAAGCAAGGAAAATAGGTGTATTATTTACAGCATTTAACTTAATCATTAATAACAATAACAGTGTTCCAGAGAGATGGCAGTGAACTCAGTGGGGCTTTCAGTTGACCAGACATGCTTAGGGGGCTCTGCTTCTAGGGCAGGGGTCTGCCACCTTTTACTCTCAAAGAGCCGTTTGGACCCATTTTCCACAGAAAAGAAAACACATAGAGCTGCAAATACTTTTTGACATTTAAAAGAAGATAACACTGTGTATTTTGGTTTTTTACTTTTACGAGTTGTATAAAACAATTATAGTGTGTTGCTTATGAAATCCATGAAGTGCTACAGAGAAAAATATATTTTATTTATGTAAAGAACACATTTTTAACATTTTGAACTTTAAAAAAAATAACAAAAAATAACAAAAAAACACCCTCCCCTCCCAAATGGTGGATGGACGCCCCACGGACACCGCCGCTTTTTTCTTCTCCTCTCTGCAAAGGGGGGGAATTCCCCACGCTCCCTGCTTGAACAGGGAGCGTGCAGCCAGCGGCCGCTGCTTTTTTCTCCTCCTGCAGGGGGGGGGATTCCCCACGCTCCCCAGGAAGGGGCTGGAAGCCGCACCACAAGCTCCCAACCCCCGTGCTAGGGACTCCCTTTTGAAACGTCTTTCCTCTACCAGTACTCTTCCAAATGAGAGGAGGAGGATATAGTTCAGCTCTTTCGATTGTCTTGTCAGCATCCTGAGCATAGGTGTTTTCTTAACATTTCAGCTCCTAAACCTTTCAGAAGTTATTTAGAAAGATATGTTTGCTGTTATGATTAGAGATAAGCATTGAATATGGCTGTTGACCAGTGGTTCTCAACCCTCCTAATGCCGCGGCCCTTTAATACAGTTCCTCATGTTGTGGTGACCCCCAACCCTAACATTTATCCATTTTACAGATTGAGAACACTGATGCAGAGAGTCTTAGGTGACCCCTGTGAAAGGGTCGTTCGACCCCCAAAGGGGTCACGACCCCCAGGTTGAGCACTGCTGCTGTAGACTGACCTTCAAAATCATGTTGGAAGGTATAAAAATGCCTTTCATTAAGACGAGGAGTTTAGATTTACATAGCCACCTGAGTCTCCTTACAGGAGAGAAAGGTGGGGTATAAATCCAAACTCTTCTTTGCTGCTTCTTCTATACCCCACCTTTCTCTACTGTAAGGAGACTCAAGGTGGCTTACAAACTCCTTTCCCTTCCTCTTCCCACAACAGACACCTTTTGAGGTAGGTGGAGCTGAGAGAGTTCTGAATGAACTGTGACTAGCCCAAGGTCACCCAGCAGGAATGTGGAAACACATCTGGTTCACCACACATCTCTTCCACTCAGGTGAATCAAACCCGGATTAGAATCCACCTACTCTCCAGGTTAGAATCCGCCACTATACCTTGTTACACAATCTCTTGATAGAAAGAGAGAGGAATGTTAAAAGTTCAGTATACAGCAGAGCTCAGGTGTTCTAAAATTATGATGGTAGTATTCTACAACAGGAGAAAATGGAATCCTGATATCCCATCACCTAGATTTAGCAGCATAATAAAATTTGACTTCAGTAGCACCATCACCTTGAAATTCAGGTACAGAACAAAATTTGAGTCCAGTCACAAATGAAAATTTTCCAAAGTATAAACTTTAATGAGACAAAGCACACATTGTCAGACAGAGTTGAGATTGTGTGTGGCCCTTTCACACGTAGACCCGTGTAGAGCCATGTGATGTAATCTATTAATGTAATCTAGGCTATGAATTATGTAAGCACATGGGTGTAATGGTATATGCCTTGCTTATATATTTGCATCCCACTTAAAGGGTACAGATTGCATACAAAATAAATTTCACATTGGCTGCATAATTCTGTGTGGGATTGTACCACAGAGAAGGGGAGCTTAGGGAAGCAGTACCTAGCCTTCTAAATGGTTTAGAACCATTTTGGTTACAATAGATAATTTCCACCCCTTTCATTTTACTTTATTGCTATGTAGTCGACCCACGCGGTCAGCGTAAGAACGGTGACTCCAGACGCCGAGGAGATAATATCTGCGGGAGATCGCCAGCAGCAGCCGGAGACCGAGGTCCGCGGTTCCTAGCGAAGCCTCCCGGCCTGCCGTTCCTGGCACCTTTATTGCTACTTCCATTGGGGCGCAGGAGTGGAGTGACTGGGGAGTTCCGGGAGAGCGGGAGGTCGAGATCATCAGGTGATGGCATGATCTCATCTGGTTAATGCAGGCGGAGAAGAGCCGTGACGTTTGAGCCTACCCTCACCTGGGGCAAGACCATTGTCCCTGCTCTCGTGATTGAGCTTTCAGACAGTTCACGCAATTCGCGGACTCATGGGGATGAGGAGTGGCGCGAGCGCGACCGCAAGGCCGCAGGTCCGCTGGCGCCCTAACGTTTACCGCACTGTTGGTCGGCAGTACTCACTACATCTCCTCCTTTTTACATTTTAAACAAATAAACGCTTAAGGCTGCATTTAAAGTGACGCTTGTCTCCTCCGCCGCTTGGTCATAATAAGCTGCTTAAAAGTAAACATTGTGAACTTGGTTATGGGTAAGGGAAACAGCGAAGTTTTACACACATTACAGGCAATATTAGACAATGACATTGAATCCAAAACAAGATCCATAACAAGGCACACAATTAAAACTAATGCAGAGCTGTACAATAGCACTAACTATCCTCCCGCAGCCAGCTCCAGAGGGCTGACCACCAATGGGGCAAAACATCATACTTCAGATTAGCTACAACTTCTTGCAGCTCACGACTTTCATGTGGATCAACTGGGAATTGTCAGAAAGATTAAAACAACACATATTATGTACATTCTCACAACCTTGGTGATGTAACAACAACAAATAATCAATAGCGCACGACTGTCTAGGGTCGCTGACGAAAGTTCCTGCCGCTCTTCGAGGCCAGGGCATCCAGAGCGTGGAGGTAGAGCTGGATGGACTTCGCGAAGGCACGCCAGCCGCCAATAGTCTTAGCATTGTAGGAAGCGAAGTCCGGGACCCCACTAGGAGGTTGCGAGGGAGACTTTAACTCCGCTCGAGAGGGCGACCGCCGCCTCGGCTGCGGGAGGGTCGAAGCAGGGCGAGCGCGCGGCGGCGGCCCGGCTCCCCGGTGAGCCTGGGGATACAATGGTGAGGCGTTGAGGCAGCAAGAGTTCCGCAGGGAGTCGGCGGGATGGGGTTAAACGCCCTCGCGAGGTCCAGAACCAGCCCCCCTGGGGAGCAGGATGTTCAACACGGGGAATGTCCTCCTTATGTGTGTGCAGTTCCAACTGTCCGAGCCGACGCATCGGGCCCGGTCAGTTCGCTCGGGTTGGCGCTCGGTGATGCGGGCGCAGGTGTTGACTCGCGGGTTAGCTTAATCGCCTTGGTGACAAGGAAAGAGCGCCAGCCGAGGGTTTGGACGACGGGTCCCCAGTCGGGCGCCATAGAATATCTGATGGATGAGGTATCCGCGAAGGCTCAGCCCAGAGACCCGCTTAGAAGTTCCGCGCTTCTGCACGGGGAGCAGGCAGGAGCTCAGCAGGCTCCCGGACTCCTTGGTGGTACTGGCCCAGGCAGAAGGATGAGACGCTATGAGCGCAGCAAACCGCTCCCAGATGTTGGTCTGGTGAAAGCTTCGTTGTGCGGCCGATCGCCATCGGTAGGAGGCAAGGCAGCAGAGCAGGCAAAGGGGATGGTCGCTGAGTTGGTGGTGATGATCGCGAAAGAGACGCACAGAGGCTCCTCGGCGCCCGGTGGTCTTACAGCAGCAGCTTAGGGTTTCCGCTGGTGTCGCCTTGACGCCTCCCCCAGGTCATTCGGTCTTTGGGCGCTATGACGGGCGCTCCTGCTGGGATCGCTACGGATCCTTAGAGAGATGCTCCATCTCCTCGATGGGGTTGGTTTTCCCTACGCCATTCCACGGGCTGGCCTGTCATGGCGAATCGAGTCCATGGAACCTGTAGGAAGAGGAACTGAAAACACACCCCTTCCCAGGTTACGTAATGGTCCCGCCAAGCTCAGTTCTAGCTGATGGCGGAGATTGGGATCGAAGTTAGTGTTTAGGATTTTAATATGGGAAGGAAGAAGGCTTGTTTTGCAGCCTGTGAAGGTTGCTTTTACGTAACCCTCCTGGGGCCGCCACACTTCTTTAGTTGTTTGACAGGAGGGCAGGAGGTAGGCGCACTCTGGTGGAATTCGGTTTCCAGAGCCATCAGGGTGCGCCAAGGCTTAGGTCCGAGCCTTGAGGGGGGGGAGGAACAGGCTATCCTGGGGGGATTGTGGGTATGCATACTAATCAGCAACACAAAGGGGCTTTGAAGCACCTTTGGGGATGGGCATCCGGGAATGAAGCAATCAGGCAATAGAGGCAAACTCCTTTGTACACACAAAGGAGAAAGGAAGGGGCTTCTTTGCAAAGGAGTTGTAATCTACCGTGACCTTGCATAATGCAGGAAGCTGGATGGTGCTAAATTTGTGATCGAATTATCTGGGGAATTGCCGCCACGAGACCGCCTCTAAGGGCGAAGTCGCCTGGCCTTTACCGGTAATTGATAAAGTTGCCAGGCGCCATAAGCCAAGGCAACTCCAAACGGGTTTGCATTAGCGCATAATGGCGCAGCCCTTAAATCCGGGGCCTGTCCTGACAGTGCTGCGTATCAGGATCGCCCAGATTTTAATCCAGGAGGGCCAGTCATTAATTGGCCTCCCGCCTTTACTGGTCGGAAAAGAACAGAAGGAAAAGGGGAGGGGAGAAACAGATTCTGTGAAATTAGAGGCAAATCCTCGAAGGCACGAGATTGAATCAATGATCCGTGGACGCTTTACCCATCCCAGACCAGAGTCGTTTTAACCTGACTCATGAGGTTCTTCCCAGATTGACATGGGATGTCTAGAATCTTATTGGGCGGACTGTGAGCTGCCGCCAAGTCCTGGGCTGTTGACCGTGAGCCGGGCTGGATGCCTGGCCTCGCGGTTTGTCTCCCCACCCCCCCCAGATGCTGGCAAGCCTCGGTCGGGTTACTGGTCGGCCACTCGGCTGCTCTGATGACGGTAACATCAGCGCCGTGTCCACCAGGCCCTTTTAACTTACATCCTTCAATGGCGAAGCCCAGATATGGACGGAGCTCCCCGATATGCCTCCACCGCGACGGTGGTGTAGGTTGCCTATGTTGGCTGCCAGCTCAGAGCCTTTATTGGGTCGGGCAGCTGGCAGCGATGGGGCAAGAGAATCAGCTGAGCGCAGCTGGCTCCCAGCGGCAGCTCCTCGTGGATGTTTGTCCAGACTCGAGGTGATGGGTCCTGGTGCGCGGAGTTCCATCAATTCGGGACGCATGAACAGTCCCTGTTCAGCGGCGGAGGCCTGGCAGCACCAGCCCACTGTCCCGGTAGGGATGGGCTCATTATACTGGCTGGGGCGATAAGAACCCGTGGGGAACTAAAGGAGATGGGCTGCGCATGCGAGCCAGATGCCACGAGGGGGGTGGTTTTGGCAGGGCCTTTGGCGCCAGAGTCTGCTCTAAAGTACTCTCCTCCTGGTCCTTGGCTAGGGGAGACTGGCCGGAGCGCTCACGGGCAGTCAAGTCTGTGCGGGAAGCCCTTCGGCAACGGCACCGGTTTTGCGGCCTTCCTTCCTGGGGAGGACCCTCCTCCATCGGGTTGTAGGCCCCGCCGGCTGCTCTGCACTCCCTTCGAAGTCCGGTCTGCCGCAGAGTTAAAGCAGTCATCCTGGTGACTGTCTCCCCGGCCGTGCCATGCAGGAGTACAGCTTTGCGGGCGGAGGATCCAATGTCCCGCGCCTTAAGCATGTCGTGGCCAGTTCAGGATTTTGCCTCAGGTCCGCGGATTGTCTCTGGCACTCCATGGAAGCTGCTCTCCTTTATGGCAGGTACAGAGGAGCTTCCGTTTTGGCCTCCTCGCTATCTACCTGCCTCTTGAGCTTCCTGAGCCTGTTCACAAACTCAGCATAGGCCCTTTTGGGGTTTCTGGGCCGGATGGAGGAGAAACTCTGCCATTACCGCATTGGGGACTTTGACAAATGCCTTATAGGCGCACTCAGAGGCGCACTGCAGGGTGGCCTCAGGCAGCAAATCTGATCGCTGATTGGCAAAAAGGCCGGTCAGAAGCTGAGCGGCGTGTAGCCGCCAGAGGTGGCTGCTCTGTTGAAGCATTGTTGGCGTGAACTCACTTTCCCAGACCACAAATTCGTGCAGGGCTCAGGAGCATGCGAAAGGTGGTTTTTCCAGTCATCTGGAACCATTAGGTGGTTCCTTTATGGCGGCTTCCAGCATGCCTCTCACGTGAGGCTAGTGACTCTTACCGCCCCGCATTGCTTTCATATATGGAGCTCGGTAAGGATATTATAGCTCAGGGCGTACCGCATAACCCGTTTTAACCATGCCATCCTCCTCTACCCAGAAGTGGATGGGGCACAATGCGAGAATCTCGGCATCGCCTTCCGCCAGGGTTTTCCTTCTGCAGATCGCGGGCTAATACGCTCAGCGCAGAGTTTTCTTGAAACCTCAAGGCCACGCGGCTGACGGAGTGCAGTGGCTTCGAAAATGAAGGCGATAGAGGCGGCTGAGCCGCTGAGAGTTTGAAAATGGGTGAAGGAGCTTAGGGCAGAAGGAGTGACAGGCGTCCAATTTAGTGGATAGAGAAAATTCCGGGGTCAAAATTGAAGGTGAAAGATCGAAAGGAGGGCGCCTTACAGCAAGGAGCCGTAGGTTCAGCAGGCTGATGGCGACAAAAACATTGCCCCCATCGCCAGTAGTAGCTTATTATCGGGCGCTACGTAGGCTCTGCGCGAAGAGTGCGCTCGATGTTTTCCCCAGTCCTTAAGATTCAATGTCCCCTCTGGGTACCATGCGACACTCGAGCTTCAATCTCTCAACCAATTTGCGCAGCCTCTTCTTTACGGGGACTCCTGCCGCATTTAACGCCAGTTCGGGCTAACGGTTTGTCATAAGCCCCGCTTTTGCAAGCCTTCCCATACTTCACCGTGTTCCGGCTGACGAGAGTGTCCGGTAGGACGCTGCGAAATCTTCTGGATGCCATCCAGAGGACAGGCGAGCACCAAACGGTGTTCCTGGATGCCTGACATCCAGCGATCTCGGTATCGCTGGCCCTTCCCCAGGCGACGGTGAGCAGGGTGGAGGTTCGAGGATTCCGGTTTCGCACCAGCTTGTAGCCTAATCTACCCGGCTTCAAAGAACGTAGACGAGACGCCGATACCATCTGGTGGAGATCGCCAGCATGGAGACCGAGGTCCGTTCCTAGCTTAGCCCCCCCGGCCTGCCGGGTTCCTGGCACCTTTTATTGTTACTCTATCGGGCGTAGGAGGGAGGACTGGGGAGTTCCGGGAGAGCGGGAGGTCGGGAGATCATCAGGTGATGCATGATCTCATCTGGCTACGTGCGGAGAAGAGCGTACGCGTCTGAGCCTAATCCTCACCTGGGGGCAAGACCATTGTCCTGGCGCTCGTGATTGAGCTGGTGACAGTTCACGACCCGCGGACTCATGGGGATGAGAGGCGCGACGCGACCGCAAGCGTCAGCAGGTCCGTTGGCGTCCCAACGTTCTACTACGGCACTGCTGGGTCGGCAGTGCACTACTACATTGCTATTTCCCTTTTCTCAAGGGACTCATGAGCTCAGGATACACTGTAGACAAATGTGTCTTTTGGAATACAATTGCCAACTCTGGGCTAGGATATTCCAGAAGATTCAGGGGTAGAAAGTGGGGAAGACAGATATCATGCCATAGAGTCCATGTTCCAAAATAACCAGTTTTTCCAGGGGAACTGATTTCTGCACTCTAAAAATTGGCTGCCTGATTTTGAATCCATGGACTCTGTGGTTTGGGTTTTACAGGATATCTTCTTGTTTTCAGTGACACAATTGTTCTGAAGTGATTAGTGGAATAGGAAGAGGGGTGGGGTCATGGCAGGTAGTCATGATGACCTCTCTCTCTATAGCTGTTTCTGCACAGCCGAAAAACAGTGCCCCAGGGATGGTAAAAACTCCCTAGGTGAGTTTTTTCAAAAGCGGTGGTTTCGTGCTGGTGCGGTGCAAAGCACACCAGCGTGAGGGTGCTGCTTCTGGCCCCTCTGGTTTCCCCCGGGGGTTGGAGGGCAGTGTGGGTGTGTCCCTTCAGCTTTCCAGAGCTGCGTAACAGTAGGAAGAAGAGGTGGGTGAATGGGATGGCCCGCTGGCGGCTGCATGCAGAGCCACCTCTGTGGGCCGCAGCAGCCTCAGCGCTGCCTGCATGAACGCTGTGTAGAAATGGTCAATGGTTTTACCATAGTTTCCAACAGTTCCTAAAGAGGCCAGCCACAGTCCTCCATACAGTAGAAGGATGCTTGATTCCTTTTGTTTCCTCCCTTGTTTTGTTCCACATCTGGACATCAACAGACAAGATATGGATGTATTAGCAAGTATTGGCTGGTTGCCACTCTCTTTGCTGTCGTGGGGCAGGATTTGCATGCTGCTCTGTGATTGGTGGATGTTGGACTTGCTGTGGTCATTTGTTATACTTTCTGTATCTAGACAAGAAGTGTTTGTTTAACCTAACTCCCCTCTTCATAGTATAACAACTAGTTGGTCCCTCTATTAGGATGAGTCCCTAATATACTATTAAAGATACTAATTGGCAAATTTTGCCCATCTGCATTTTGTTTTCATTGTAATGCAGTTTCATCTTGGTTGTATACTAATATGATATCACACATAGAATCACTGATAGCAATAATAAACGTCAATGCCAAGTCATAGCAAATCAGACTTTTAAGAACATAGAATGTATCACACTTTTCAGAACTGCTTTGCCTGTTCCATTTTGAACCTTTCGTTTTCATGTGTTCAGAGCTTTCTCTATAACTTGAAATATTTTTTTCATTAATAATAACTGGGAGAATCATGCAGTCAGTGATTACAGAAGCTTGTACTTTAAGCAAGATGATCAAATTAGGATACCTGCTACATAAATCACAAGCACTAGCTGTTCACCTAGACTCATTCAGGAAAAGGGGGGGAAATCCTTCTCATAATTCCTATAAGTACAAGAAGTGGATCATCCTGAAGTTTCTATTTTATTGATTAGAAACTGAACTAGGCTAATACATTTTAACTGATTCTTCCAGTAAACAGTTGACATTCTTACTTCTATATGTGTGTGTTCATTGCAAACTCCTATCCTTAAAACAGTTTTCTGCCACCAGCTTAGCAGAACACGGTAGTCAGGGTTTTTTTGTTGCATTCTTATCCCTTTGTTCATTTCAGCACAAATCCCCTAAAATGTTCCTAAAATGTTTTCAATCCTCCTCCGCCCCCCTTACAATGATGTATGTCTGCACTCACCCCCTGCAAAATGGTTCCTGGCTGCCAGTACAGGATTTTTCCTCTTTTTAAAAAGTTTTACGTTGAATCGATGCTTCAATGCTTCACAGCCTCATGCTGCATTCTATGCTCCCCATATTCTTGATGCTTCGAAGATTAGCATCCCCCAAATAAAAGAACAAACAGAGAAATGATGCAAATAAACTGGCAAAGGGAACTGAGTAAGCTCAGAAAATGGCACAGAGGAGGAAGTTTAGGGAAGCAGAGAAGCTTAATATGGTTTTAATAAGATGTAAGTTATTATTTATTGTGGTTGCTGATTTTGTTTGTTGTTGACCTGTACACTGCCCAGAGCCCTTAGGGGATGGGGCGGTATACCAAATCCAGTAAATAAATAAGCAAATAAGCAAATAAATAAACAAGCAAGCAAGCATGGGAAACATAGTAAATAGATCACACAGCAACTGAAGGTGTTTTGATAATTGTTTAAAAAGGGAATTCATTTAAAACGTTTTGAAGCTGGAAATAAAACATTGTGGGAGGGGTAAAATGTGGAACTCCATGGAGGAAACATTTTATTTCTTGCCTCAAAACATTTTAAAAGGTTTGTGTGGAAAGGGCCTTCTTCTCACCATGTCTCACTTTTGACAGTTTGTGGCATTTTGATTTCTGCTGACTTCTATGTTGAAAGCAATATGAAAACTAGTATATAGTTCAGTAGGCACTACAAAAATCTGGTGAGAGAGATCCATTCCCTTCTGCAGTGAACTTGATAACATTTTGCCTTATTCAGTATTACTCAGTGCTCCTGTGGCTTTGTTGCCTGAAGGAAGGAATTAAGCCTTTATCTGTTCAACTATGATCCTGTCACATTTATCTGAGGAAAGAAAAACGTGTATTCAACTAAACAAGAAGGAATTTATTAAAAAATTGTTGGAAAAGATATTGACCTATTGAACCACTGACATAACATACACATTCCGCTTATTGAGATAAGTTCATCTCCAAACTTGTATTCTAATAGCAAAATCAGCCAAATCTTTGGATGCTTAAATTCAGTGACTGGACCTGTGAACTGGCAAGACCAATCTTTCTACAAACTTGAAAAGGGTCCCAGGTGTGCAGAAATAATGTGAAATCTAATAACATGAAATAAAATTAGGGAAAGTTTGAGGGGCTCATAGTGCAAGATTAGGCTAATTCAAGAGCACGCTAATTGAAGCTCAGATAGAATGCATTCCATAGCTTAGGAAAGGCATGGCAAAGTCCAAAAGAATGTCTCCATGGTTAACGATGCAAGTCAAGGAAGCTATAAATCATAAAGAGACTTCTTTTAACCAGTGGAAGGTCTGCCCCAATGAATCAATCAGAAAGGGCCACAGCTTTGCCAACAGAAATGTGAGTCAAAAACTAGGCATGGAAAAAGAGAATATGAGGAGTATGTTGCTAAAAGCATTAAGATGAACAATGAACATTTATATCTGGATCAGGAAACCACTCAGGCAAGCAATAGGGCCTTTAAATGACCCAAGATAAAGGAAGATGAGAACATGACAGAGCAGCACAATGAATGTTTTTGCTTCTGTGTTCACTATGGAAAGGATGGGGCATGTACCCATGCTACTGTCAATATTTTTATGAAGGTGATCTGAAGAACTGATTCATATTGAGGTGACTTGAGATGAAACTCTAGACCAGGGGTGGGGAAACTTTTTCCTGCCAAGGGCCATTTAGATATTTATAATGTCATTCGTGGGCCATACAAAATTATCCAAAGGCCATGCTCCTCCCGCCTTTCAGTAATTCATTTCATCTCTATTCTGTTCTTTCTGCAGTCCGCTACTTACCTTCACCCAATCGCCAGGCGAAAGCATTGCCAACCTGCCCTCCCCACTGCCCACCAATTAAAACACTTAGTGAGACCCAATTCTAACCAACAGGAAGCTAGAAAGAGTGAATGGCAGCCACAGAAAGGGAGAGGGGGATGGAAGAGTCCAACTGCAGCTCCTCCTCTCGACCCCCCCTTGCATTCGAGCCTTCATCTGGTAGAATTAGTGTCCATGGCTCCTGCTGTGCTTTGATGGCATCAGCCCCTGACGCAGGTTCTGCAGCACCAGCTCCAGCTGATGTGCATTCCTGGCTGAAACAAGGGGGGGCGGGGATGTAACAGATGGAGTGAGCATGAAGTGGTGGTGAAACAAGATGGTGGCAGTCTGGGACTGAGATATAGGGTAAGCCCCTCCCCTTACTCTTCCTCCTCCTTCTCGTCTTCTTGACACACCCAATTTCTGGGTACAGGGTGGATGGGCATGGGCCAGACCAAATGGTTTCCCAGGCCTTTTACAGCTCACAGGTCTGACATTCCCCACCCCTGCTCTAGACCTATTGTGGAATTCAAAACCATTAAGTCTCCAAGCCCTGATGGCATGTACCCAAGAGTTCTTAGGAAACTCAACTGTGACATAGTTGATTTACTAACTTGCATATATAATCTATCACTAAAATTCAGTCACTGTACCAGAAGATGAGACAGTACAAATTTTAAAAAGAGATTCAGAGGAACTTATAGGCAAGTCAACTTGATATATATCCCAGGAAAATTAGTAGCAATGGTAATCACAGACAGAATTACTAGGCACACTGAGGAACAAAGCCTGCTGAGGAAAAATCCACATAGCTCCTGCAAAGTGAATTCCTGCCTCACTGACCTTTTGGAGTTTTTTTCCAGAAAGTGAGCAAGCAGACATCATACACTTGGACTTTCAAAAGGTCCAGCAGACCCAGCAGACATCATACACTTGGACTTTCAAAAGGTTTTTGATAAGGTACTTCACTGAAGATTTCTGAGTTAACTTAGCAATCATGTGAAAGACTGAAGAGTCTGAGGCTAAGGGGAGACATGTTCGAGGTTTATAAAATTATGAACAGGGTGGAGAGAGTTGACAAAGAATGCTGGACAAAAAATACTACAACTCAAGTGAGTCCAGTGAAATTGATGGCAGTAGATCTGGACAAACAAAAGGAAACTCTTTTTTACACTGAAAGGGCTTATAATGTAGAATTTGCTGCCAGTGGATATGGCAATGGCCACAAGCACAGACAACTTTAAAAGGCAATCAGACCGTGTCAGGGGCTGACGCACAGTGCAGAGAACAACCCCAGTTCCAGCCCAGACTATCTCCCAGCCGGGAAGCTAGCTGAGCTGGGCAACCACATGCAACATGGATCAGGGTTCTCAGTCATTCATGTGCATCATTGTTAGCACTGAGGCTGTCTCTGTAGATATTCTAATTAATACATGTAGGTTGGGAGAAGAAATTGGCACCACAATCCCATTTCTCCCCTTCCATTTAAGTTCTTTCTCCCTTCTTAGAATGCTATAAATGGGCTTTGATCACTGCTACATGTACTATGTGCCTTAGTTTAATTAATACAAGGTTAGCCCAGTTGCCAGGAAAGTAAGCAAAAAGCCTGTCAGAAGTTCATTTTGGTGTTCTTATTTTTCTGCCTTTCTCTCCCCAGTAACTCTTTCTGCTGCCACTCCAGCCTACTTTCGTGGATTCACACTGATTGCTTTGAAAGAGGGCAAAGAGGGAGACAAAGAAGAAGACCATGCAGGAACCTTTCAGGTAAGAAATGTGTTCTTGAATAGTAGGGCATTAGTAACCCTGGCTAGGTGATAACTTCTTAACAGTAAACATGCGTTATATAAAATTGCATCATCTGTTTGTATAGATGCTGGTTTTTCTATAGCTTATGCATGCTGTGAGTCACCTCTGTAGCACCAACTGTTATAAGGTCATATTTCTGTAATAAGGGAAAATACTTCATTGTATGCTCTAATTTGGTGTGGAGTTCAGTTAAACATTATAGCCTGCTCCTTGCAGTTTTATTGAAAACTAAACTTCCCTGAAATCAACTACTCACCCAGTCACATATACATGTGCATGAGACTGGGGCTTGAACTACCTCCTCAAATTGGATACAAGAGATCAGATTCTACCAAAACGATTAATAACAAATGAATATGTGTAAAATACCATCAAGTCACAGCTGTCTTATGATGACCCCAGGAAGAGGCTTTCAGTTGAGAAGCAGAGGTTGTATCCAAATACTGAGAATCTGATGAGATTGGGCTATATGCAATGCTGCCTTGCCTCCCAATAACAACAAATACAATCTTCTTAATATTGTGTAATGTTTTTCCTAATAATTTGTGTTTTTTCATGTTGCTTTCTGTCTTAAATAGTCTACACATGGTTACTTTGGAATAAGTCTCACTGAGTTAAGTTCCAAATATGTATGTATTGGATTGCAGCCATACAACATGATTCTTTGTGTATTTACTTAACATAAATTCACACTGTATTTACTGGGATTTACTCTGGGTAGGATTGTACTGTTAGGCTTAATCTACATAATATAGTAATCACAGGGACATTTATATTTTCATGTGGCATTGTTAATTTAGAAAGTTTCTCACATGCATTTGCCTCCTCAGAAATTCCCTGCAGGTTTCTTTCATTATCTTTGTTTGCATTATGTTCCCAGAGAAGAAATCTCTCAGATTGTATGACTACAGATATTTGATTCCAGACCACCTGAAAGAACATCAGCTATCTAGCTGTTTGTGTCTGGGTTCTCCTTTTAAAGTACTAACTTTTGCAGCTTCCTTTAAGAAACTTGCAGTGAGTTATGGAATAACTCCTTCTGAGCTTTGGGGAAAAGTATTTTTAAAATAAAGTCCTTTATAGCCTGCAATACAATTAATGTTTACAACAGTCAACAAGAACTCCTGCTGGACATCACATCATCAGCAATGAAAATGATGTGATGAAGGTCCAGGGGCTTGCTGAACCAAACACTCTTAGATTTGACTAAACTTCACTTTTGACTACTGAATCTCAAACTGAGAGTGTGACCTGCAGAAAATATGTACATGAGAGCTTATACTTACTTTCAAGAAAAAAAAGACTGCTTTATACTTCTTATTTTTAAGGAAAGATTGAATATGTGATTTCCACTGTTTCCGAATGGTACAGGAACTATTTTTAAAAAAGCACCAAAGTGAGCCCAGAAATGATTTTGCCTTTTTGCTAATTTCAGAACTTAATTTCAATTCATTGCATACAACTTAGTGAATCTGCTGGTGTGGTTAGTGAATTCTGATACCTTCAGAGGCCTGACCACTGCTACAGAAAGATCTTCAGTGCTTTGTTCCACTGAATCACCATTCTTGTATCAGTCACAGTCAATAGTCTATTGTAGGGATACTGATTTTGCAGCCAATTTCACAGTTTTCTGTTTCAATGCCCATAGTAAGCTCTTAGTTTTGGCTCCCCTGGAACCTGAAGAACATCTTTTTAAAATAAAGGTTTTTGGAGAAAATTATATTAAATACAACAGGATTTATTTCTGGACCTCGCTCCAATATGTGGAATAACTGGCAATCTCTGGGAAAAGATAACATAAAGGCTGAAGCTTTTACAAATTCTGCTGCTGAAATTACAAATTCTGCTCAGTGCCACTTCTGAAAATACTGCTGAGACAGTTCCATTTTAGAATCATTATGCTGAAAAGTCTTGCATCTCTTCAGTCAATAGCAACTCTGTGTTTCTCCTTCCTCACTAGTAATACTCAGTGGCTGAAAGTTATGTTGGGCTGCAAAAGGGCAAATTGCTTCAACGGCAAACCAGGGAAAGCATGATTCCTTCTCCAATGGGGGGAAGACTCCTCATGTTCTAGGACCAGTGGAGACATTCCAATAGAGATACTGGGGCCATAGAGGTGATGTCAAGATGCTATTCCATCAAATTCCTACACTCCTCTCTAGAAAGGTTCCTGTCTTCCCTGCTGGCTCGCAATCAGGAGAACAGAAAGAACCATCCTGGCCATAGAACATGTCAGGGTCATTCAGGTAGTAGAGCTGGTTTCTCATCACAAAATCGGATGTGGAACTTGCTCAATTTTCGTTACCATGCCAAAATGCATTGGGGACAGGCAATCAATATTAGATCTTAAATTTGTCAACAAGTTTATAAAACTCCCATCATTTCCAAATGGACATCCTGAGATCCATCTCAGAAGCTCTTCTCCCATTGGAATTCATGACATCTATAGACTTCTCAGAAGCCTATCTGTTTCCAAGCCACAGATGGCTCCTCCGCTTTTGCATTGCAGACCAACGTTTCCAGTTCTGGGCCTTGCTCTTCAGTCTTTCCTCAGCCCCCCTGAGTGTTTTCCAAGATTATGATCAACATCATTGTAATTCTCAGACAGCAAGGCATACACATCCATCCTTATCTGGATGACCTGCTCATCAGGGCTCTGTCCTTCTCCCAGGCCCTAAGGGACACTCAAACCACCATCAGTTGCCTCCAGGAGCATGACTTTTGGGTCAATTTCTCCAAAAGCTCTCTACATCTGTTCCAGGTCTTGGAACATCTAGGGGTTTTGTTAGATTCCACTCAACACAAAGTTTTCATCCTGACTGAGAAGACTGGCAAGACCAGGACAATGACTACTCAAGTTATCAAAGGCAAGTCCTCTTCCCTGATGTCTCTGGTGAGCCTCATGGGGTTTCTCATAGCCAACGTCAAGGCCACTCAGTGGGTCAGTTTCCATTCCAGGATCTTTCAGTACTTTCTTCATCCATTCCAGCTTCAAATTGCATGTAAGGTCAATATGTCCTTAGTTGTTCCCAGACCAGTGAAGGCATCTTTCATCTGGTGGGTCAAGCACATCAATCTACGTCAAGGGAATACCTATTGGATTCCATCCTTTATGAACATGAGCCTAACGGGCTCTGGTGCCACCCTGGATGGAATTTTGGCACAAGGGCTGTGGTTGTCCTGGGAGTTGAGGATATTAATCAATTGCTTGGAGCTTTGAACAATCTTCCTTTCTCTTTGAGCAATCCATCTTCAGTCATCTGATCCTAGATTCTCACGACCTTGTCAGGACAGACAACATATCATATCAGCCAAGGCATACAAAAATCTCCAGGCGGGTTCCAGATCAAGCAATCTGCACAGGGAAATCTCCATCCTGCCATCATAGGCTGAGAAACACATTTTGTTCATCAGGGCAGAGCACATACAGGGTCTCTACAACTGTCACGCAAATGGGCTCAGTCATCAGCATCTTCAGGAGGGGGAGTGGATATTGAACAGGGAAGTTTTCCAACTGATCTTGATGCCCTGAGGACCCCAGAGGTGGATCTATTTGCCTTCCACACCAGCCATCAGCTACCCAGGTTTTTCCCTTGGTTCTTCCATCCTCAGTCAAAGCCATGGATGCTCTGACCACTCTGTGGCCGATGAGACTTCTTTGTGCTTTCCCTATAGTTCCAGTGCTGCTTAAACTCCTGCAGAGAGTGAGAGCGCTTCAAGCTGACATAATTATGGTGGCTCCAGTCTGGCTTCGAAGACCTTGGTTTTCCTCCCTTCAGGAGATGTCCATTGATCCACTTCTAGTCCTCCCAATCTGTGAGGATCTTCTTCAACTGGGCCCCATCCTTCACTGCGACCAGCCTTGTGGCACCTGGCCACCTGGAAATTGAGAAGAGCTATTTTTCCAAGCTAGGGTACTCCATGGAGGTTAGAGAAACCATCATGGCCTCTCACCACAAGTTAACCAACAGAATATATTATGCTACTTGGAAGGCCTTTATACATTGGTGCTGTCAGAAATCGGTTAACTTCTGTGATACGGGCACCTGCAATATCCTGCATTTCCTACAAGATGGCATACTTGCAGGCTTCTACCCTGTGATGTCAGTTGGCAGTTATTTACACCATGGTTACTTCCTGTGACAGCTGGCCACCCTCCAAGCATCCCCACTGGATTAGATTTTTAAAAGGGGCCTTGGTTGTGTGCCACAGACTCCCTACTTGGAAACGAAACAGGGTGCTTACCGCCTTAACTAAACTGTACTTTGAGCCCATCAGAGACATTCCCCTCAGGTTTCTCCAGCTCAAGTCTATTTTCCTGGTAGCTGTGACATTGGCACGCCACATTTCCAAGTTAGGGGCTCCCTCCATAGACTCTTTCTTGTGTGTCTTCCATAAAGATAAGGTGGTCTTTTGCACCAACCCCTTATTTTGTCCTAAGGTTGACTCCAGGTTCCACAGGCAGCAGGAACGATACCTTCCATCCTTCAGTCCAAATCCTAGACATACTAAAGAGAGGGTGTGGCCCACCTTAGATATGAGGCAAGTCCTTAAAGTATTAGGACCAAGAAAATTAGGAAAAGGGATGCTATACTTATTTCCCTTACTCCCCCAAACAAAGGCAGAAAAATGTAATCCTGCACCATCAGCAGGAGTGCATTTCAGAGGCTTATAAAGCCTCAGGGCTAGCTCCTCTCAGGGGTATCACTGGACACTCAGTTAGTAGACTGGCTACCAATGCTGCACTGTCCAACAATGCTTCAGTGGAAGAAATCTGTAGTGCAGCACCTGGTCCTTGATAGCCACCTTCACTAAATACTACAAGATTCACAAATACAGTTCCTTTGATGCAGTCTTTGGCTGCAAGGTCTTACAGCGCATTTTAGGCTCTTTCCCCACTCTTTCCCCACTTACCTTAAGCCCCACGCTACTCTCCTCAAGTAGCGCGGGGGTCCAGCTGCCCTCCCCACTTCAGGGGCGGCGAGAACGCAGCTGCCCCGACGCTGCCTCTCTTGCGCCTCCTCGACGCGCGTAATTCCTGGCGCCTTTTGAAATGGCACCTTTTGATGACCCCGCGCAGGAATGGCGCACGCCGGGAATTGCCCACAGCAACCCTTGGGCAAAAGTGAGTGGGGAAAGGGCCATAGATGTGTAGGTTATCCGCTTGTTGAGGGACACTGCTTTAAAAGGTCCCAAACTACAAATGTTCTCCTGGTCAGGGGAGAACGACCATTGGGCCCTTACCATGAAGGGTCCTTCTCCTCTGAGCCAAGGAGAACATCTGCCCCCCCACCCCGGAATTCTTGACTAGACAACTATTACAAAACAAGTCTGTTCAATTTCCTGTTTGCTCTTGCTGTTCTAGAATGTTAAGTATGTGCTGTTTTGGAGGAGGGAATGTTGCAGGTTTTTTTCTCTTCCTCCCTGTTCCTTCCTGCTAGTGGCTACCTTTCAATCATTCTGCATTCATTTCTGTTTGGTGTCCTTGAAACTGAGTGGAGGCGGGTTGACTCCCACCAGTCACAGGAAGCTAAAATTCTACACCCTGCCTCTCTGGGAATGTGGTGGGAATCAAACTACAGATGTCCTCCTTGGCTCCAAGGAGTAGGATCCTTCATGGTAAGTGCCCAATGGTTGTTCTATTTGATTTGATTTATTTAGATATATTAACTTTGGTTTTCTTCCAGTGGGGACCCAAAATGGTTTACACTAATCCCTCTTCTATGTTATCCACACAGCAAAAATTTATGAGGTGTATTAGGCTGAGAGTGGGTGACTGGCTCAAAGTTCCCCAAACAACTTCTGTGACAGAGTGAGGGTTCATACCTGGATTTCATGGATCTTTGTTCAACACTTTAACTGCTGTCAGTGATAGAATGGAGAGAAAGGGAATAAGGATGAGTAAAGTACCATGATCATGCAATCTACAAACATATGGGATTTCCTCTTCATTGTTCTTTTTTAGGATATGTGTGGGGAAGGCCATTGGTCAAATCTGAAAACAAGAATTTCCCAAGACTTGACCCATGGGTTTCTTTTTGTGTGTGAGAGAATGGTAAATCCTATGTGTGAATCTTAGTACCCTCTCACCTAAATCCACAGTCATGGGAAATTAGGGAGAAAAAGCAACCCCAATGGTTTCAGGCTCCAAGAGACATGCAGCACGTCTTGAGGGATCTGGATACTTTTAACAACTGAAAAAAAATCAAGAGGGAAATGTTGTGGAATTGTAATATTGAAAGAAAGTCAACGAACATCTTTCTAGCAGATAACTAAGAATATTTGGCTGTAAGAGATAGTTTTGAAGTAAGTTATCACACTGTTAGCAAGTACAAATTAGTGTGTCTCATTTCCTGCAGATTAATTATATTTCTCCTTTACAATAAAAAAGGGTTATTTTCTTATTTCTGTAGTTCGGCGCATTCCTACCATTAATGTCCTATTGCAGCTAATATCCAATTAAGTTTTCAGCACTGGCAAGAAAAGGAGGGTTTTTTTTACAGGGATCTGGACTCTAGGCCTAGCTCTGTTCTCAGCATCAAATCAAAAACTTCCTTCACTTTACAAAAGTAGACAAGAATTTTGAACTTGGGAATTGGCAGAAAATGGTACTTTCTACTTATCTCCACATGCCTCATGGATCTCAATGAAGGGGTAACTATTAAGGTATTTAATTAGTTTTATTATACTGCTTAGAAGCTGAAATCAGCATTTTAACTGGCAGGTTAATGTTTTTAATGTTTTTAATAGCTAAATTCATATTTTTAGCATGAAGTGGCACTCATTGCCTTCCACCTGTGAACACTCTATTAAATGCTCTTTGTAGAGTTAACATCTGGCTATAATATTTGCATTCATTAAAGACTGATGTCCTAACTTCAGTCCCAGGAAATAGTGCCTTATAGTTACACCTAGATACCTAGTGAGATGAAAAGTGAGAATTCTCTTGGTCCATGCCCTCTGTCCACATTCCTGTTAAAACTGATAGAGCTTGGTCACTTTAGAACTATGCAACCCGGATAAAATGTAGCTGAGATTCTGTGCATTCAGTTCAAATTTGTGAATTGTGAATAAAAATGAGTCTTTTAACAACTACACATGCATTATAGAAAAAACACATTATTGGAAACAATCAACAGAGAGTTACAGGTGGAATCCTGAGAAAAGAATCAAAGGGTGCATGACCAGATAATCACATATAAGATACTCAGCATTTCTACCCAGTAAAACTTTATTTGTGATGATCATAAATCAGCTGAGATTGACATACAGAATCATTAGTATATCAACATATAATAAAATTTCAGAGCTGTATAATAGGCTGATTTCAAAATAGCAGGAATACCGGTAGTTAATAAAATGCCTTTACCAGTTGCTTCCTTGCTGAATATATTGAGGTGCAAAATTTGGCTACCTTAAAGGTGGTTTCATTAGTACAATCTGCAAGGAAGAAAGAAATATAAATTCATCAAGTCAAACTGAAACATTTGATAAGGCTGGTAATATACAAAGAACAATTCAACAACATGTGATCAGATGTTTCAACCATGTCAAGTTTGCAGGGGCAGCCAAATTGATGGTAAAACAGCTGATGGTAATGCATTAAAGCAGGCCAAGGTGAAAGCTCTTTGTTATTTATGAAATTCTAAAACATATAGTATGCTGCAAAAACGTTTTTACCTTGATTCCAGCCTACTGAATACAACTTTGCCTATGCTCTGTCTACCTGGAGGACTGCATCCCAGATTTGCTATTTAATTATGTCTTTGACTCCCATAAATCCAAGGTAACATAGGGTCGGTTGCGTAAACCATAGGAATGTAGCTTTTTCGCAACAGCTTTCACACAGTATGAGAAGAAATTTTATCTTTTATTTTATTTTTTAAAGATTTTTTAAAAGAATTTTTTTTTTTTTTAAGATTTGGACTCTCTGGCACAATCTAATGGAATCTGTCTGTGATCAGAGCCTTGATGTAGAACTCCATGCTGGACTAATACTTCTGCAGTTTTGAGTAATGTCTTTTCCACCACAATCAGCATCAGGTGGGCAGGCTTAAAGTTTTTCTTCCAATCTTGCTCTTGACCAGTCACTTCAAACCTTTGAGTAACAGAGGTCAATGAGCTGAGTAGGGAAATTAAAACTAATCCATCATGGTTGTTTTGACAGCTTTAGCCAAATAGTGAAGATCAGTCACTATCTACTGAACTCTCTCTTCCTTGGAGAAATTCCGCTTTAGGATTTTATTGCTTATCTCCACAGATATGAGTGTGTATCTTATTTTAAGAGCAAATTGTATTATTTAACAAGTAGGGCCAAGTTATTCATATCTGAGGCAGGACACCTGTAGAAATTCCATTCCTTCTACAAAGGCAATGGAAGTCTTCATTCTAATGCAAATATGTAACATGAGCCCAAGGTCTTTTCATAACATTAGCTCCCTTACCCATTTTTCAGTGTACAGGTGTATAGTAGAGCTGTTTTGCATTGTGGGACTTTGACAAGATGTAGGCTGGGGAAGGGAAGGGGCCCAAACGACTGTTAAATATCACCTTAAAAGCTATTGACCGTCTCTTGGGGGAGCGGGATCTGCTTCAATGGTATAGATTATAGAAGTATCTTATTTGCATGTGTAAGGTCTCAGTTAAAAAGGACACATTGTAGATGATGTGAACAATTTCTGCCTGAGACCCTTGAGAGCCACAGACCTGTCAAGGTCAGCAGCTTTATATTAATTCAGAACATTGATTATGAAGATCAGTGTTTTGACTTGGTGTAGGGTAGCTTCTTCTGTTTTTGTTATGCTTTGCTGGTGCTAATACTGACATAAATCTGTGCTTGTAGTCAGAATCCTAGGAATGCTGTCTTGAATCAACTGACATGATGGCATCTCACTTCCTGGTTCCGGTCATCATTTTAAATAATGAAGCTTGGAAATTTTGAAATTTAAAAAAATTCAATTGTATTTTTAAGTATAATTCTGAATTTGGAAAAAAAATGATTTAAGCTCAATTAAGTAACTATTTTGCCTTTATCTTAAAAATACATAAGATGGCAAGAGGGTTACTAATGACAACTTCGCCCATGAAAGAGAATGCAAAAGCAGAGGATACATATCCTGGATAGAAATGTGCTGTTTTTCTGGTTTTACATAGGCAAAGGAAAAAGATCTCTTTACTGATTTTTCCCCCCTCTGCAGTCAAGCTGGAAGCTTTCTGAGGACAAGAATTTTAAGGGGCAAAATCAGCTGCACTGGGAGCAGGGTAATTTTAAAGTTCTATTCTATGAGCTTTGTTCTACTTGCGATACTTGGATACAGATGGAAAGAGTATGAGCATCTCTTCTGTCTTGCGTGAAGAGGCTTTTGATATTTAGATTGTTGTACTACTCCGTGCTCGGCAAGAAACATGACTTATGATTTGCATGAAGCAAATTACTCTGGCATTCTCCAAGAAGAAGAAGAAGAGTTTGGATTTATATCCCCCCTTTCTCTCCTGTAGGAGACTCAAAGGGGCTCACAATCTCCTTGCCCTTCCCCCCTCACAACAAACACCGTGGGATGTTGGTGGGGCTGAGAGAGCTCCGAAAGGCTGTGACTAGCCCAAGGTCACCCAACTGGCATGTGTGGGAGTGCACAGGCTAATCTGAATTCCCCAGATAAGCCTCCACAGCTCAGGCAGCAGAGCGGGGAATCAAACCTGGTTCCTCCAGATTAGAATGCACCTGCTCTTAACCACTACGCCACTGCTGTTCCTAGGTTCTCAACCAGGAATGCATATATGATGGTACATCTGTTCTTGCTTTAGTATTTTGCAAAGTCAAGCACATAAAAGTTTGTAAGGTGTTATGTGGAAGAGGTAGCTGATTTCAGGCAATTTTTTTTAAAAACCCATCTTTCCTACCCTCTTAGCCTCAGCAAGTTCAGATCTCATTAGACTAAATTCAAAGTGGGGATTTTTTAAAATCCCAGTGTGCATCACCTTACGCTTACCAACATGGAACAAAGTTTGTCACATTGTTATCCACTCACCTAATTTCTGGAGATACTCCTCCATAAGAGCAGCTTGAGTACCTTGTCAAAAGCCTTTTGAAATCCAAGTATATAATATTAATATCTGATGGGTCACCGGTATCTACTTGCTTATTTAGTTTCTTAAAGAATTCCAAAGGGTTGGTGAGGCAGAACTTCCCTTTGTAGAGGCTATGCTGATTTTCCCGTAGCAGACTTTGTTCCTCTGTGTGCCTAATAATTATATCTTTGATTACATGTCTTCTAATTTTCCTGAGACAGATGTTATGCTGATTGGCCTGTAAGTTCTTGGTTCTCTCTTCCGACACAGCTGCTGAATTTAGTGATAGGTTACATAAATGGGTTAGTAGATCAACTATGTCACATCTGAATTCTCTAAGAACTCTTGGGTTTACCCCATAAGGACCAGGAGACTTATTGGTTTTTAATTTCTCCAGTAGGTCTATAGCCTTAGGAAGTTTCTTCAGATAAATTAGGGAATAGCAATTCCCATCAAGCTTTTCTCTGTCAGCATGGCCAATTGGCCATGCTGGTAGGGGCTGATGGGAATTGTAGTTCCTGAACATCTGGAGAGCCGCAGGTTCCCTACCCCTGGTCTAGAGCTTCATCTGTTGTAACTTCAATTTGACTTAATTTGACAGTAGCATGGGTACATATCTCATACTTTCCATTGTCTGGGAGGCAGTAGGTGGCACAGAGCTGAACCTATGTTGCCCCTGAGACCCATGTGGACTTGGAAGTCAAGCCTGCAGTTCAACACTGGACTCTACCTGGTTGGGTCCAGCTTTAAACTGTGGGCTCCACCTTCAAAGCTTGCAGTATAAAATTGAACCTAGCCAGGCCAAGCCCAGAGTTGCACTTGGGTTTGGCAGTTCAATGCTGGACCTGAACAGGCTGCAGTTGATGAAGGGAGGGAGAAGGAAGAGGGGTTTTTAAGGCAGCAGTCCAAACAGATCCAAAAAAATTGCCCAAAACATTCAGCATTTTTTGGGATTCAATTTTTTGTTCTTTTTTATTGCTGTCTTTTTTCTGGTTGTGTTTATTGAATGCTCATCCCTCCTCAAGATCAACCTCATCATATGGGCAAAAGTACATTCCCATTTTAAGTGCCCCTTATGTCCCAGTACTTACACCCATATTGTGTATCTGTTGGGGAGTTCATTCCTTCAGTATCTTATCTGACTCTTATTTCCTCTTTGATGTACAATGCAACATATTCCCCAACATGTTCCACTCTGTCCTGCCTATACAGCTTAGACCCAGGGATGACTATATTCTATAGATTTTCCCCTTATTACCATGTTTCTGAGGTATCTAGCACATCTAAATTATTCCCAAGCACATGCACTCCAGCTCCCATCTTGACTCACAGACTTCTAGTGCTGGCATATAGACTCCAGTAACCCTTGCCTCTCATGACCCCTTTGACACCACATATGGTCTTCCTGAGTTAGCCTGTCCTCACTCCCAAGTTCTACTCTGCTTCTATCAATAGTAACTGAAATGTTTACACATCATTCATTTGGATTGATTTGTCCCAAATAGAAGGCTCCCCAGCTCCTGCCAGCTTTTCTCCTGGGATTACTTTAAAAGCTTCTCTGCCATCTTTTTGATATTAAACACCAGTAGCCTGGTTCTCTTTTAGTTCAAGTGAAACCTGTCTCTTTTATATCGGTTTGGCTTGACCTCAAAAGTTCTCCAGTACCTAACAAATCTAAACCCTTTCTCCTGGCTCCACTTCCTCGTCCACTCATTGATACCCTTAACCTAGGCATATCTAGCTGGCCCTGCACATGGAACCAGTAGCTTATCTGAGAATACTACATTTAGTTCTGACCTTTAACTTTCTGCCTAATAACCTAAATTTTTCCCCCAGGACCATATCACTACATTTCCCAATGCCATTGGTACCCAACAAACACCATGACTATGGATTCCTGTCCAATACTATCTATCAACATCTGGCGTTTGCACACTTTGCACCAGGCATTCAAGTCACAGACCTCTCTCTCTCTCTTCCTAATAACAGAGGCATATGGGGGCCAAATGGCGCTCAGAATCAAAAACCCCTCTGGGTGCCACCCTGTGCAGAGCACTGCTTACTTGCAAGTAAGCACTGCTTACTCTCAGCTTCTCTTCCCAGCCCAGCAGCTAGGGTGCCAGTTTCTTTTTTCTCTTCCTGGGAAGCTCTGTATTAGATTGCTCTATACCAACAAGCAAAACCCTGCAGGGCTTGTGGTGGCAGCTGCGCGTAGAGTGGAATAGGCCTTTTGCAGGTGGGCAGGCACAAAATACATGCTGCACATTCAACCAGTATATCCTGCTGCAACCCAATCTGGGTGGGAAAAGTCCTTTCTCCCTGCGCTCTTCCAACTATAGCCCATAAACACACAAACCCACCCGGGAGGGGGGGTCCCTACCCCACCATCTCCCACTGCCCCAAATCCTTGCTGTGGCTCCCGCCAGAATTAGACATTCCCCAATTGTCCTTTAGAACAGAAGAATTCACTCGCCAGTTCCTTGGGCAGCTGCAAAATCCGCCCCCTTCCCCATGAGAGTGACTGTGAAATGCTCCCCACATTTCCCTTCCACCACCCCCTGCCACTCTCCTGAAGGAAAGGGTATGCAAAGGCACCTCTCTCTTTTGTTCCTCTTGCACTTCTGGGCTTACATCTTCACTACGATTTAGGGAACGCCTCCCCAGTGGACCCACCTCCTGCATCTGCTGGCAAACTTCTAGAGCTTCATTTTGCCCACTCTTTCCCCAGGATTAACTCTCTTCCACTCCCTGGGCTGGAGGTCAGGATGGATCTGCTCCTGCTATTTCCCCTATTCTCCCCATGCATCTTTTTTTTTCTTCTTCACCCCCCTCCATTTCATAAGGGAGGAGGAGGTGTGCTTGCTTCTCTTTATCTGTCTCTCTAACGTTCATCCTCAGCTACAAGAGGAAACCTAAGCCTCCCCCCTCCTCTGCATTTGGCACTGCAGTTCTCCTAATGGGTTAACAATTAGATCAGAACCAGCTGCTTCCTTGCCCCCACAAATTCTCTCTTTATTTTTTTTCTCCATTTTTCGAGGAGTCCTGACAAATATGTCCAGGGCTATGGGCTCAAGTGAGCCCATAGAGTCAGGACTGGGGAAAGGGGAAACTGTTGTCACTACAGTCGCCACCCAGATGGCTGTTCTTCTTCCAGCCCTGCTGAGCCTTGCTGAATCACAGGGGGCTCTCTGGCCCCTCTGCAGACACCAGAGCATTGGTGCATTGGGATCCTCAAGGTGCATTGGTATCCTTGCTGATTTAATGACAGTGCTGCAGAAATAATAAATGCAAGGAGGCTGCAGACAAGGTTTGATGGTGAGCAGCCCAGGCAGGTGCTGAGGCTGCCTGCTGCCAAGCTCCATCCCCCACCTCCCTGCAGGCCAGCTCTGCAGGCAAGGGACAGTGCTTCGTGGCATGCAGCCTGAGACGCACGCAGTTTGGTTGCCTACACATTTGCTGTACCCCATGTCCCTATTATCAGTATGTCACTGCCTGATAATCAAATGACCTACTACCAAAGGTCCATTTCCCTCCAACCTCAGAGGGACTCTTAGGTAGAAGAGGATATTGATGTGTCACCCAAGAAGGGGACCCTTCTAAGGGTTCATATATCCTCAGACTGATGTCCCCCAACCTCAAAACTGTTACTATCCACAACAGCAGAAGAGCTGTCATCACAGGAGTGAAACTGTTCTGGAAAATCTGTGAAGGTCTCATCTCCAGTTTTTTCTTTCTGCCTCAGCTTCTCCAGGTTAGCAACCTTAGCCTTATGGGCTGTCTGCTCCCTGAGAGCCAATAGTTCAATGCATCAAGTGCACAAGCATGATTTCCACCCAGTGTGTATCTAATCATACATATGATATTCCCTGCAAAACACTGGATAGTCCCCACTCCCTTGCTTGCTTTGTACCTTCAATACTTGTTCAGTTGTTTTAAGTTTTTTTTAGAGTGAAATGGGGTACTTACCTGAATTTGTGCAGATTTCCTCAGCAGGAAAGCTACAGTAGCACACCACTCCCTTTGCTGATGTACAGTTTGTATGTCCTTTCATAGGCAACTTAGATTAAAAGGAGTTTCTCCTGCTCTTCCTTGACCTCCCACAGAAAGTTCCAATCTGGATCTTGTGTGTCTCTTACAGAGTCATCTCTCTAATGAGCTGTATTTTACAGCACAGAGCTGTGACTCCATCCCTAGGTGTCAGACAATAGCAAGCATCTGACTCACCTCACTAAAGCAGAAATCTTTCCCAGCAGGGCAATAACCTTCTAATCCACTCAACAAAACATTTTTGCACAAACACACCTCAAACAGCTCAGCAACCCCACAGTCTTAAGTGAATTGACCCATATTTACCCCTCTTTGACTCTTGCATCAGTCCCTAAGGCCACACCTGTCAGGATACCCTGTTCAGAGTCCTGACTGCAAGCCCCATGAGCAAGCCCCACAGGGTTCTTGAGTGTCTCTTACAAAATCAGCCCTCTTATTTACTGAATTATTTAATGAATGAAGTAGCATTCTGATTCCCAGTGTCAAATTTGACACTTGGTTGTCAAATTTGACACTTGGTGTCAAATGTTGACTTCAAACCAGACAGCATTATATTGTACCACCAAACATGTCTACATGGACATATGTTATCTTGATTTTAAGGGTACTTTGTATTATTTTACTGTGCTTAGAACTACTGGTCTCCCAACTTAAATTGTAATTTAAATAAACAGCCAAAAAAAAGCGGGGGGAGGAGCAGAGCACAGTACAAGAAGTAACTGAATAGTAGAATTAAAGAAAAGGCGAGAAACAAGCAGAATCTAGTTATTCTGGTGGGTTTTCCGGGCTGCGTGGCCGTGGTCTGGTGGATTTTATTCCTAACGTTGCAGGTGAAATGTTAGGAACAAAATCCACCAGACCACGGCCACACAGCCCGGAAAACCGACCAGAACCAGTTGAATCCGGCCGTGAAAGCCTTCAACAAAGCAGAGTCTAGAATTGTATGAGGTTTTGCTGCTTAAGTGAGGAGAAATTGCTGTATGACAAGACATTTATGGGGGATATGGCAATTACAATCAGATGTTGTCAGATCTGAAATAACAAGGGCAAGATTACTTAGTCCTTGATGTAGTATTGGTGAATATGTATGGATGCTGGTTTAATGTATACAAGCACTTAGGCTTGCACAATCAATGGAATATTCAGAGCCTGGGGGTTAATTTAGAACTCCATGGGATTGGCCGTGAGAGCTGCACAGCATTATGAAGCTTGAGGACAGAAAGTTTTGAAAAAAGAAGAGAAAGTGTTCTATTGGGAGAGAGAGAGTGTGAATGGTGGTTCTGTTCTCTGAAAGCGGAGGGCCAGATTCGCTTCTCTGCGGGCTGTGCTTCTCTGAATTAAGTTTCAGGAAGGGTAGAGTTCAGTAAAGGAATCTGTACCAGAGTTCCTGGTATTAAACATATCACAGTAACACTGTGATGACTTGGTTATTTTTTTCTCTGAGAAGAATCTCACTCATATATGAAACAGTGAAGCTTCTGACAGAAGGAGGGGTATGTAGAGATTATTGGAACTTCCTCAAGGAGAGTGGCAAACCTTCTATGATAAGCACCATGTGTGAGAGACACTCTCAGGGAGAGTTTGTCTTCATGTTAGTGTCCAAAGAACTGTGTGTGTGTGTAAAACTTGCCTGAGGGTAAAAAGTAAGATTTTTAGAAAAAGGACTAGATAGCCAAACAGAACTCTGTAACAACTAGTTTGGAGTACACATTTATTTTGTCTAGTGTTAAAGTGACAGTATAATCAGGAAGGCACAAAGATAATGAATGCCCTGTTTGTAATTTGTATCAACTGAAAAAGTTATTAAACAATATCTTGTATATTGTAGCCTCTCTAAAACCAGCTTCCTTTGTACCTGTATTTTTTTCTCCTTAAACTTTTGCTAGTTTAGTTATTTTAAATTTGTTCCTGTAAATACAATCTTGCAGTTTCTGGTTTCAACTTTACAAGCCTCAGGTGCCATTTCTTTATTAGTTCATGATTAAAAGACAATAGATTATTTTAGTTTTCTTTCAGAGATACTGCCCTGTCTGACAGACAAGTGCCCTGGAAGAGCAGCTAAAGACTATTTAGATGTCTTCTTAGGGAAAAAAATATGTGGAAAAATGAAAAGAAATATGAACTTTTAAACCTCCTCTTCAGATTACTAAAAATTTTGTTCTGATAATAAAAAGTTGCTCAGTCAGAGCTGTTCTGTTAGAGGTTTCGGAAAGAAAAATTTCCTTAAGAGCACAGGCATTTGGCAGATGCTTATGCGTGTGAGAGGCACTCCCTCTCTTTTTCTCTCTCTGAGGAGACTGGGGGGGGGGGGTACCTTGTTATACTGGCCTGTGTATATTTTCACTACCAGACGTATGATATCATGAGTGCATTAGGAAACCTGTATGTACATGCGTATGACCTGATTTCTGCCATTTCCACCTTCTTTTGAGAAGGAAGGACAGCAGGAATTTGCCATTCAGCTACAGGAGTGTCAGCCTGCACTATGCAATGCACTTTACATCTTCTGAAAGGTGAAAGAGGCATCAACACAGCATATTCTGATACATTCCTGTCCATTTTTTGTCTTGTGTGATTTTTCAATTTTTTGTCTTGTCAGGACACAGTGGCTGCTAGTCTTGCCTTTCTCAAAACTCCAGTTTCTCTTCTACTACCTCTCCTCTTACTGAAAGGGTCTCATTTTGTACTGTTGGCCATAATCAGGTCATTGTGTGCCAGAGCTTCAGAAAGACCAGGTGACTTCCCACAAACATTCCTGCTCCAGAATTGCTATCCTGACATCCAAATCATGGAGGCATTAGATCACTATGCTACCTTTGTGGGCATAAGTGCCCTGCTTGCCCTTTAACCATGTAAATTAAGCTGATGTACTGCTCCTCAAACATTTTTATTCTGTCCACCTCTCACAGACACTACAGTATTACAGATAACAGTGGAATGGGCACAAGTGGGGGTAGGGGGCTTCTGCGCTTCGAAGTTTCCTGTGTGTGTTTATTAGCTTGGCCCCCTCACACGGCAAAAAAATGGCAAGAATATAAGATATCAGTCCAGTGTCTCTCACTAATTACTTCAAAATTTCAATCAGCAGAGCAACTCATTTGAACTGCAAGACTGAACCACTTGCCTACCACCAACTGTGCTTACAGTTTAATCACTTGCTGTTTCTGCTGAATTTCCAGTTTCAGTGCAAAATCCTCACTATGCCCAAGTAATACCAAATCTGTATATTGCTTGTCTTCAACTGTCAAGTGCTCACAATGCCTCCAACTCCTTATTACCTCGCTTACAGTCTTGCATTGTCCAAAAATCCATATAATGCCAACTCTGTTTATTACTTAATATACAATGGAAACTCCTTGCGAATGCAATCACTGCTTCATGCATAATGCAAACTCTGTGCATTACTTCAAAATCTTCTTTGGAAGTGACTATAACTACAAATCTGTTTGGCTAAACCACTCAACAGTAGCACCATCCCTGCCTAACAGCAATACCAGTTCAGATTAATTAACTACAATCTAGTTAAGGAATGCAATTCTAACAGTATGACACACCTCCTTCACTCACAGGAGTGCCTGCCACCCTCCACAACCACTTTCTTGCAGTGCAGAGTTACAAGGAAGTTGAGCACTCACAAGTCATTACCCTTATATAGAGAGCAATTACCATTTCAACTTTCACATTTCAACTCTCTTTCTCACAAAGAAATGAACAGATAGGGTAACCAGCTCTTTTAACAGGTTCTTTTTACATGTAGGGAAGTCACCATCTTTGTTACTGCATTTTACTGTTTGAACTGTTGATTATGATCCTCTTGTTTTAATTGTATTTATTTATTGTTTTACTGATTGTACACTGCCCTGAGCCCTTTTTGGGAATGGGCAACCTAGAAATCCAAAATAAATAAAATAAATAAAACACTGCACAGAGTTTTGGGATTGGAAGCTCAAATACTGTTCCATTCACATGCCACCCTCACTTATTCATACCTAAATATAGACCAATCTATATTTTCAGCCTTTGTGTGAGTTTCTCTCCCTGAGACAACCAGCCCACAGGGTTAAACGAACAAGAAGTTAGCTTTTATTTATGGTTTGAATATGACACTGAAGAAAATAAAGTAGATCAAAGTTTCTTTTCCATTGAACTTTTGAACTGTTTCCCTATTCCAGCATTTGGGATCTTTTGTTACAAATTGTTCCAGTTAGCTTTCAGCTGCTCTCTGCCACAGGTTCAGTCAGCCCAGGGGCGTAACGAGGCAGCCCAGGGCAAACTGTAGCCCTGGGCAAAACCTGAGTTGGATGCCCCCCCCCCATGGGCGGCCACTCCACCACGACCAATTTTTTTTGCACCAGGACATTGGTGCCTGCAGGGGGTGCACTTTTAGACATATCAGCACCAAAATTTCGGCATACCATCAGGAGACTGTCCTTATGCTACTCTCCAAGTTTGGTGAGGTCTGGTTCAGGGAGTCCAAAGTTATGGACTCCCCAAGGGGGTGCCCATTGTTTCCAATGGGAGCTAATAGGAGATGGGGGCTACAGTTTTGAGGGTCCATAACTTTGGCCCCCCTGAACCAAACTGCACCAAACCTGGGGCGTGCCATCATCTCCAGATGATACCCTGAAATTTTGGTGCCGATACATCCAAAAATGCACCCCCTGCAGGAACATCCTAGAAATTTGCCCAAGAATCTTTCTGTATTGCTGTCAATGGGGGATGCAGGCTGTGGGGGGCACATTTCTGAAGGCACAGTCTCAAAACTTTCAGGGTCTCATCAGGAGATTGTCCTAATGATACCCCCAGGTTTGGTGCAGTTTGGTTCAGGGGGACCAAAGTTATGGACCCTCAAAAATGTAGCCCTCAACTCCTATTAGCTCCCATTGGAAACAATGGGGGATAGGGGCACCCCCTTTGGGAGTCCATAACTTTGGACTCCATGAACCAAACCTCACCAAACCTGGGGGGTAGCATAAGGACAGTCTCCTGATGATATGCTGAAATTTTGGTGCTGCTAGCATAAAAACCGCACCCCCTGCAGGCCAAAAATGGAAAACCACTAAAATACCCAAAAACGAACCCAGCATTTTGATGCCCCCCACAAGGTGATGCCCTGGGCAGCTGCCCACCTTGTCCAATGGGCATTACGCCAGTGAGTCAGCTAGACATACTCTCTACTCCCCAACTGCTGTTTTCAACTCTGTGATACTTTGCACATTATTATAGTGGTTTGTGTTATCAAGTAAATTCAGTTGTCTTGTTGGAAAGTATAAATAGGTCAGTATGATTATGAACAGACTAGATTGCCAAACTAATGCTTTTCCAAACAAGTGTAATAACATTTATATTTTTATAGTCCACAATTGTGTGTTAGTACTTTTCAGAGTTAGTGTTCCCAATTTGGAATCAGATGACTGCCTTAGGTCTGGCCTACAGAGTCTGCTTGAAGTGCTGAAGGCCATCTTCTTGCTGATTTCTCTTTCTATGTCCCTAATTCAGCAATTCTGGTCAGCTGTCATTAATCATAAATCAAGGAGGTCTTGATTTTTTAAATAGCCCAGCTGTTCAAGCACCTGTGTAGATGTGCAGAAGCTGAAAAACAACTTTTACTTCTTCATTATCTTTTGCTATTGCCAGGAATTTTGCAGGATCAGAGACTCCTTTCTTAAGCTACTATTGTTCAAAGTCTACTTTTGGAGAGATGACATGAACATTTTGTCTCTTAAGAATTTGTAGAAAGAAACAGTTTTGTAATTGCAGACTGATCTTTGTAAAAAAAAACATGCAGGATCTAGCTGATGCATTAAACTAACAATCCAGTACTATTGTAAAATAAGTAACCTCAGCACTTGAGACCCAAAGTCTCAAGTGGCATTCCAATAGCATTTATAGGATTTTTAATGCAAAAACTTAAAAGTAAAAATAGGTACTCATATTTCCTTTCCTTCCTCCTCTTTCTACTCTCAGCAGTGATAATGTATCTCCTGCAAGATGTTTGGAATAAAGCAACCTTCCCTAATCAGACATCCAATTAAGCAGCCAATTAATTAAACAAAGTTTGGCTCAGTAATATTGATGAAGTTCAGATTGGGGATGAGGGTAGCTATGTGAACCTTCCCACTTCAAATTGAGAAAGACTCACCTTTCAAATATAGACCTACTCTTCATCAAACAGCTCTCTTGAAAAGTCCTCTCTATTCCAGAGAAACAAAACCTTATCTTTGGTAAGGGATTAATTGGCACCAGAGAGGGCATAAAACCAGAGGCGTAGGTACCAGGGGATTGGGGGGTGCGTGTTGCACCGGGTGCACGCCTGGGTGGGCGCAAAAAATTCAGGTTTGTTTGTGGTCTTTTTGTATTTTAATTTTTTTTCAGTTTTCAGCCTGCAGTGGGCGCAGTTTTTAGGCTAGCTAGCAGCACCAAAGATTCAGGGATTTTTTAGGAGACTCTCCTGAAGTTACTGCCCAAGTTAGGTATGGTTTGGTTCAGGGGGTCCAAAGTCCATTGTTTCCAATGGGAGCTAATTGGAGATGGGGGCTACACCTTTGAGGGTCCATAACTTTGAACCCCCTGAACCAAACTTCACCAAACCTGGGTGATATCATCAGGAGAGTCTCCTAAAGATACCTTGAATTTTTGGTGCTGCTAGCTTAACAATTGCACCCCTGACAGCAGGCACCACCCAAATTTCCCTAAATTCTCCTTTTAAATCCATCCTCTTCAGCATGGATTTAAAGGGAGAATCTGCGGTCCCCAGTTTAAACATTGAAAGTAATGCTGTTTCAGAATGGGAGAGAATCCACCCCAAAACAGCATCACTTTCAATGTTGTTTTAACTGGGGACCCCAGATTCTCCCTATAAGGTAGATTTAAAAGGGGAATCTGGGCTCCCTAGTTTAAACACTATTGAAAGTTATGCTGTTTGTGGGTGGATTCCAGCATCACAGCAGATGCCCATGAGTGTGTGTGTGCAAAGCTCACATTTTGCACCGGTCTCCATTTTCCCTAGCTACGCCTCTGCATAAAACACTGTTTAAATGGTTTGTCCTTCCTGGAGTTGTACCATTCCCATCTTCATTTCCCCCTCCTTCTTAGTTGCTAGGGGTGATGGGAATTCAACTTGGACATCAATAAATCTGTAATTCTTATCATATGTGACAGGAAACAATTGCTGGAAGAGGCAGGAATTGTGTAGTTGCAGCCAGGGGTGTATCTTCAGAAAATGGTGCCTGGGGCAAGCTCTCAAAATGCACTTCCTCCTAACCTCTTGCAAACTGGCTGTTATGCCTCTGTTGATGCACCCCAAAATTGCATTAGCCTTTTTTGTTGCCACATCACACTAGATGCTCATATTTAACTTACTGTGCACCCATATCCCAATATCTTGTTCACACACACACTGCCACTCAGTATTGTATCCCTATCCAGAGAGAAAGGGAGGTGAGAAAAAAATGCAAGAAAGAGGGGGGGATGAGGAAAAGAGAAAGGGTAGAGTGAATGAAATAGGAGAAAGAGAGAGAAGAGGGGAGAGAAAAAGGAGGTAAAATGGGGGAAAGAGAAAGAAGGGGGGGAGAGAGAAATGAGAGAAGAGGAATCTTTGGTGATGGGGCAGGGGAAAAACATCACCTATGCTTTAAAAAAAAGCCTCTGGGGCAAAATTAAGCTTAACTTGCTTCTAGGCAAACATTGATGTGGCCAGGAAGAGATTGGGGGGCATGGACAGGCTGGAAGGGCACTCTTCCCCTGGCCTTTTCCCCTGGCCTTTTCCCCACCCTCATTCTCATTCACTGCTTACCTAGAAGTAAAGTAATCTTAATTTTGAAGCAACCAAGGACTTATTTTCTGGCAACCGGGGGGAGGGGGGATGTGGCCCACTCTTCCCCTCAGTCCCCCCATATCTGTCGCCAAAAAGAAAGTCTCTGGTTGCTTTAAAATTAAGATTAATTTAATTTAAACTTAATTTAATTTAATCTAATCAGGGGCAGGCTAGATTAATCAAGGTGTGCCTAGAGCTTGAGCCCCCCACCCCCTGCTTACGTGTGTAGTTGCAAAAAGATGTCAGCACAAGCAGTTACTTTTCCCCTTTGCATTTATTACTTAGGAAGGCGGGGATTGGCAAGGGGAATGGGATTTTTTAAAAGCACTCAGCAGGGAATATTCAAAAAGTTATTTCTTCTCATGTGAAGCCTATGGGGAGAGGGAGGAGTGCTCATTACTGTTATCTATCACATTATTTATGACCCTGAAGGATTTTCTGTTGGGTTTTTTTACCACAACTCTATGCTTTACAGATGGCCAACCACTGGGAAATACTTTCTACAGGAGAAATGGAAGATTTTTGCTAGCATGGTCAGAGACCCTGGTAATCTGTCAGGACAACTTGCATAAATGGTTGCTTATCCAAAGTGCTGTTCAGTTATATATTACTATCTCATAGTTTATTTGTGATCAGTGAAGAACTTTCTCTCTTCCCCTCTTTTGTTATCACCAGCTTGTAAATATCCAGCCCGATTTGTCTCTCGTTTGTTGAATTTCACTTAGTGCCATTGCATTGTGTTCCATTTCCTTTTATCTCAAAGCATGAGAGTATTCAGTTTGTCCTGTAAAATAGCTTAATCTTCTAATCAATTTTTAAACAACAGCTCATGGTCGTACTACTGGTCCACATGATTGAGACATACATACTTGTAGAAGGGTGTTTGTTTTCATGTACCTAGGCACTGGTTCACAAGTTATAGTAGATGCACACTGGTGTGAAGTAAGGCGACAATATCCTGTTCTCCTCTGTGTGCATTCATTCTTTAGTGAATCCCATTTCATGCATTCATATCACCAGTGTTGATTATCATGCTGAAATACACAAGGCACAGTGAGAGTTTGGGGATGTTCCGTAGCTTGTTTACTGATGCTGGGAAACCATTTTAGAGGTCATCAACAGATGTAGGTTTTTTTCCCTCTGTAGTCCACATTCCTACAGGTCTTCATGAAGCCTGGTGGTGATCCATTGGTTTTATCTAGAGGGTTTTTTTTGGGAGTGGGGTTTGAAATTTTTTTGTGGGGGCTGAAAACACTGTTTCATTTTTTGGGGGACACCTGTTATATTGAAGTATGGCAGTTTTACCTACTTTGCTGGCGCCTCTGCCTGTTTCCCAGTATTAGAGTTAGACCATTAGACTGATTTCATATATAGGGAAGTTCTTGCAGTTGTCACGCAGATAGATAGATCTGTCTGATTTGCAATGTTTCACAACACCATGCAAATTGCTTTTCACAAGGCTAAGTAATTTGAAGGCAATTTACACCTGAACACAACAATCAAGCACTGATTGACAGTAATTAACATTAGAATAGTGCCTTTGCAGTTCAAGAGTGCTGCCTGCTATAAGCAAAGCTGATGCTGTTTAAACTATCCATTAAATGTGGTTAGTACATTCATAAGCCTGTGTTTGAGAAGAACTATCCAACAGTTGCCTGAAACACAGGAGTATAGCTGGCCAAGTAATGGCTGTCTAATTCAGAAATTTTATCATTTTGTTGTACTAATGCTGTGTTATAATTAATGCTGTATATACTAATGCTGTATATAATTATATATAATAGTATATAATACTAATGCTGTATTATAATTAATGCTGTATATACTAATGCTGTATATAATTAACATTTTATAGTTTAACTTTTTAAACAAATTATTGTATAGCTTTTAGTATTCTTTTTGCTCTTCAGAAGCTGCCTTGGGTGCCTTTTTGTGTCTGTGTGGAATGGCAGGATTCATGAATTTCATATAAACATACAAAATACTAGGGTTGCAGTCAATTTTGTGGTAGTTTGGATCATGAGTGCTGGATTTTCACCCCAAAATTTGTAGAGGATCGCAGTTGTAATGTCTGTGGCAGAGCAGCCCTGCCTGTAGCAGTAAGATTAAGGGGAGACTTTTTGGAATTGGAGAATAGAAAATAATTTCCCACCTTTTGGGGGTGGGTGGGTTACAATATTATATAGTTAATTGTTAGAGACTTCAGCAGTGCTGCCACATATTAAATGAGGCTGTGACTTTATGGTGGATTGAATCACTTGAATCACAAGGAAAGGTGTTATATAAATGTTTTAATAAATGTTAGACAAGGATGTTGGAGACAAAAATTTGAATTGCATGGAAACATATTGGATAACCTTGAGACAGTCACTCTTTGTTAACCTAAACAACCTCATAGGGCAGTTGTATGAGTAACAGGATGAAGGAGAGGATGATGTATTCCTCTTTATGGCAATTTAAGCCCCCACTGGGAGAAAATACCTACAGAAATGAACCACTCTGCAAATGAGCCAGCATTGTGTATTGATTAGAGTCAGGGACGTAGGTATAGATTTTTTATGAGGGAGTTCGGGGGTAGGGCCACACACCCACCCGCACTTAGGGCATGGCCACACTTCCCCAAGCCCCGCCCCCGACCTTGCGCTTATAAAAGCAGCTCTCCAAAGCCGGGGACGGCAGACTCCCCACCCTTCCCTCCCCTGCCCCCCACCAGCTGGGCACCCAGCCGGCAGCTGGCAGTTCCTTCTGCCCTCCCCTCTGGGCAGAGGCATAGAGGGAAAATGGAGCCCGGTGCAAAATCTGAGTTTTGCGTCCCATCCCGCCCCATTCCCCTGCCCCAGCAGACGCTGTGATGCTGGAATCCACCCCCAAACAACATCCTTTTCAATGGTGTTTAAACTAGAGAGCCCAAATTCTCCTTTTAAATCCACCTTAAAGAGAGAATCTGGGGTCCCCAGTTAAACAACATTGAAAGTGATGCTGTTTTGGGGTGGATTATCACCCACTGTGAAACAGCATCACTTTCAATGTGGCGTAGTGGTTAAGAGCAGGTGCATTCTAATCTGGAGGAACAGAGTTTGATTCCCCGCTCTGCTGCTTGAGCTGTGGAGGCTTATCTGGGGAATTCAGATTAGCCTGTGCACTCCCACACACGCCAGCTGGGTGACCTTGGGCTAGTCACAGCTTTTTGGAGCTCTCTCAACCCCACCCACCTCACAGGGTGTTTGTTGTGAGCGGGGAAGGTCAAGGAAATTGTAAGCTCCTTTGAGTCTCCTACAGGAGAGAAAGGGAGGATATAAATCCAAACTCTTCTTCTTCTTCTAAACTGAGGACCTCAAGATTGTCCCTTTAAATCCATGCCGAAGGGGGTGGGTTTAAAAGGAGAATCTGGGAAAATTTGGGGGGTGCCTGCTGTCAGGGGTGCAATTGTTAAGCTAGCAGCACCAAAAATTCAAGGTATCTTTAGGAGGCTCTCCTAATGATACCACCCAAGTTTGGTGAAGTTTGGTTCTGGGTGTCCAAAGTTATGGACCCTCAAAGGTGTAGCGCCCATCTCCTATTAGCTCCCATTGGAAACAATGGAAGATGGGGGCACCCCCTTTGGGAGTCCATAACTTTGGACCCCCGAACCAAACCTCACCAAACCTGGGTAGTAGTATTAGGAGAGTCTCCCAAACAATCCCTGAAAGTTTGGTCCTGCTAGCCTAAACAATGCGCCCCCTGCAGGCCAAAAACCAAAAAACACTAAAAATGTTTTTAAAACCCCCAAATGGGTGGGCGGAGATTCGGACATGAATGGGGGGGGGGTTGAACCCGAGAACCCCCCCTTACCTACGTCCTTGGTTAGAGTATTGGACTTAAATCTGCAAGACCTAGGTTCACATTTCTACTCTACTATGGAAGTTTGCTGGGTGACTTTTGTCCAATCACACACTCTTAGCCTAATTAATCTACTTCATAGGGTTGTTGTTGGTATAAAATGGAGAAGGAGAATGTTGCAAGCCAGTTTGGGTCCCCATTATGGAGAGAAGCAGGGTATAAATATGGTAAACATGAACAAATAACTTCACATCCAGTTAACACACATCTATCCACTCCAAAATCTGGTCCAGTTGTGATAATCTCAAAGCTATAGCCTGTTCATTTCTGACAGCCACAACTAGTGATGATAACATATTTTGCTGGCAGCAGATATATGTAGTATCCCTAATGCTTTCTTGTGATTTCCAAACCTCTATTTGGGAGAATGTATTAAGGATCAAAACAGAATTGAATTTCTCAGGGAGAAATAAGATCATATGTGAATCCACGTATCACTGGCTAGAGAGAGTGGCAGAATTTTTATAGTGAAGAAGGCACAATGAAGTGTTCTGGTTGAGCATCGTTTCTATTAGCTTGCATCTCAGCATAAAGACTGCATAATGTTGATGGGCAGCGTGTAAAATTCTTTTGGAGGAATTTGAGGACTGTTACATAGGCATTAAAATAGAAAATTGAGATCGTTCCCTTTTTTGCGACTGAGATTTAAAGAATCTTTCCAGCAGGTTTGGCACAATAATGAATACGTTAAGATTTTCAAACGTGGTATCCATATGGTTGCCACCTCTATCACTTTTATGAGCATTTATTACAAGGAAAAGAAAGCGTACAATTTTGAAGATGATCTTCAAAGAGCAGCAGATGTTCAGTGAATTCAAAGAAAGTAACAATATATCCAGATCAAATAGAAAGCGGATTTTCATTTAGTGAGGTCCCAATCAGCAGTTTTTATCACCAGCAGGAGATAAATCAATCTAAACTGCTTGTCTATAGCTGTTTAATCCAGGATCCAGCCATCCTAATTAGTGAAGTGTGTTTGAGATAAAAGGGTTGAAATGTCATGTATGTTGTGGGCTCTTTGGCAGTCAGAAAATTTGAATGAACCATCTGCCACCACACCAAATTTAATCTCAGAGGTACATTGGCCTTTTTATATCACTCAGTGGCACATGCGAGGAGAAAACAGACAGAGCCAAGACAAGCAAGCAGCCTAATCCTATGCATGTTTACTTTCTAGGCTTGCCTTCTTATAAGCATTCTTATGACTGCATCCAAAAACACTGAAAAATTAAATGGTTTTGCCATGTGGTTTAGTTCTCGGATGATCTACAAGTAGATCTACAGGCATTTACACTAACATGGGAAGCAGAGCTGCCACCTGAAGAGCTCCCGAACAAAGGACACATGGCAAAGCTATAAGACAACAATGGTTTATGTGTGCTAGAACATTAATGGCACTTTATTAGAATATAGTGTCCTTGCAGTAGCTTTTATTAAAGCTGCTTTTAGTGCATATGAGACCTCTCTTCCCTGAGTATTTCTGTAAGGAATAAACAAGAAATAAAGAACTGGGGGCAAGATTAGTAAGCGTGGCTGTCCTTATGAATCCATTCCCAGATTATAACAGTATGTGCAGTTCTAAGTATGGACCTACATAATAAATGTTCTGTAGGAATCAGATCTTCTTGATCTCTGCAGTAAAGGCTTATGTTCAGTGGTAAGATTCAGTAGGTTCGCATCACTTTGGCAGAACTGCTTGTTAAAATGGTGCTTGTAAACAATCAGTTGTTAAATAATTTGAATTCTCACCACTGGAACCAGTTGTTAAATTATTTGAATGCTACCACTGCTTATGTTTGTTAACTTGAAGCATATTGTCATTGAATAAAAAGGGGCATTTTACTAGATTAGTGTAAATATTTCACTGTAAATTTCTGATGCAAGGAGATATTTTTGCACAGGTTTCAGTAATTTCTGCTCATTTCGGAGATGTTTTTCGGGCCCTGATTTTATTTTACACAGACGTTAGACTTAGCTGTTCTGGTAGATGTGTATTATTAGTAATGTGGTGTCACACGAACACATGAAACTGCTTTAAATTAAGCCAGACGATTGGACTGTCCAGATCAGTACTGGCCACTCTGATTAGTAGCAGCTCTCCAGGAATTCAGAAAGAGGCCATTCACAGTCACCTTCTACTGGATCCTTTTTGCACCTAGAGATGCCAGTGATTGAACCTGGGATCTTCTGCATGCAAAACAGAGGCCCCACTGCTGAGCCATGGCATCTCACTTTTTGGGAACTGGAATGCCTGACCCTAATTGCTTAGAATGATGTGCAACTGGGCAAGAACAGTACCCAATTCGTTAAAGTGGAACTTTTATAGATAAATTTCCTGATGGATTATATATATATTGATCGCAAATAAAATTTCTGCCCATAGAAAGGGGTCTTTTTTATTTTTCCTCCCACCTGAGACTGGCCATTTTTCCATGGCGAAATTGCACCATTGTTAGCACAGGAAATACTCCTGTGCAGCCGGGAATTCTTCACGGTCCCTGAAACTGCTCAGGATGTGCCTCTGTGTTGAGCCACCATTTCCCCCCTTTTCCTGGGGCTTTCAAAAACTGACAAATTGGAGGTTCTTTTGAAATGTCCCTGTGTGACTCTGCTGACTTTGCTGCCGTGGAAAAAACCACGGCAGCAAAACTGGGGCCATTTTTCCCAACTCGCTGTTCTGGCCCATGCCACCAATCAACAAGGGGCACTGAGTATTTAACAGAATTGTTGCCCTCCCCCCTCCCCTCTGAAATCTGTGTGCTTTTGAGATGTTGGGTGCCCTGCGCATCACCCCTCTGTCTGAAATCCATGTGTGTTTGAGAGGCTCAACTCCCCCCACGTCTAAAATCCATGGTTTCTCCCTCCATGTTCCCCCCCCCCCATTGCAATGAAAGACATTGTCAACACGGAAGGAGTTTTGGGTTCAGAGTCATTTAAAACTAAACTAGTGAAAGTGAGTGGGGGAATGGGGGGAGAATCAGCCAATCAGAAAGCGGGTATCGGAGGTTGTCGGGGCATACATGGAAGAGATTGCGGAAGAGCTGGTGGTACAAATGGAAAAGCCCTGGGCTCATGGAGAAACAGCTGGGGCATAACGTGCCAGCCCTGCCTCGACTCCTGGGAAGAACCGAGGAGCTGTGGAGAATCAGAAGTAGGGCAAAAAGAGTCAAGCAAGTAAGCTCCTGGATCTACCATGGGACATTTTTGACCATGGAAAAAAGCCCTCTGACTCCGATCTCATGCAGTTCTTGAGAGTCCCCTGTGAGCCAGAAGCAATATTTCAGGGATCATTGGTGATTGCAGGAAGAAGATGTGAGGAAGCCCCACTGATAGAAATCTTTTCTGTGAATGGAGATTTATCTTGGGATCCAAGCCAGTAAATATATAAGAACTTGACAGAGTTTAAAAGTGTTCTGTTTTTGTAATAATATATACTGTTCTAACAAATGGTCTCCAGGGATGTGTCCCTCGTGATGCAAAGGAAAAGAGGGTTCTATGTCCTGCCATCATGCTGGTCACAGGATATTAATTTGGTTTAAATACGCTGTGTACCAAATTAATCATAAATGTGTAGCAAAAATAATGTTGTAAAAGTAGCCTAATGGCTAACTTGCTGTGTGAAAAAAATACTTATGTGAAATATGACATGTTCCTGACCAAGCAGTCCTCAGTATGTATCCTGCAAACACTACATTACATTTTTTTTTAAAAAAAAAACTTTTCTTCTCCTGCTATTCCTGTGCCCATTTATGTGGGAGTAAGTTCTGTTGGTCCTGATCTGCAAAGCCCAGGCTAGCTTGATCTTTCCAGATCTCAGAAGCTAAGCAGGGGTTGACCCTGGCAAGTATTTGGTTGGGAGACCTCCAAGGAATACCACGATTGTGACTTGAAGGCAAGTATTAGCAAACCACCTCTGAACATGTCTGATCTTGAAAACTCCACCATGGGTCACTATAAGCCAGATTTTACTTGATGGCAAAAAAGAGAGTCCTATTTGATATACTTTTATAATGGATTCTTGGCAGTTCTAGTTCACTGCTGAAGCAGCTCAAATAGCTATTTGGGGCATCAAAGTCAATGGAGGCCAATACCGTGTGTGCATGTAAAGTGCCATTAAGTCAAATTTTTCAAATTCAAATTATGTTTAATGACATTATTTAAATTTTGCATAGGTAGAATTACACAAAGGGGGACATACTCGAATTAAAAATACATTAAAAATTCAGCATGTTCAAGTTTCATTGGTTTTCTGTCTTAAAATTTTTGCCCGAAAAATTGCTAATGACATAGTGAAGTGTGGATCTTGGTCACAGACATGGTGTCAGTCTGGGATTATTCAGATGACTCTTTTCCTCATTGAGCAACAACAAAAAGGGGGCATAATGGTAAACAAGGACAAAAATTAAATGGAAAGAAACCCACTACGCTTAGGCATAAAACAAAAACCAGGGGTGCAATATGATTTGCATATATTAAGGTGATAAGGTGAAAATAGAATAATACATAACCAAATGTAGCAACAAACGAGATATACAAATAAATACAACGTCCACAGGAATCAGAAAAAACCTGCTACATAGAAGTTTATAGGCAAGTCAAAACCTGTGTATATCATCAGCGTGATAGTGGAAAAAGTCTTGATATCAAATACAGCTGGAGGGATTTCTTAAAAGTCAAATTCAAATTCTTCAAAAATGATGGGAATTCCAGATATAGTACCCATTTCACTCCACAGAGCAGCTTTTTCAGTAGCAGAATCCTTTAAATTGTGTAATATGAGTAAGCTTGCTTAAAGCAGGACTAGAAGTTTTCATATTGTAAAAAGGAAGACTTGTCAATTTCCCTCAGTGTTAAACAGTTAATCTTACATCCAAACCATCTTGTAACTCAACTTTCAACAAGGGTGGTTGTCTATAAGTTGTGTGAAAATTTGTGGTGAGCAGGTTCTAAGTCTAGATGGCAGAAGAGCTTTTCTCTCAGTGTTTTCCAATTAGTTTTAATTTTATGGAAAATAGACTTCTCGCTGGACATTGGACAAGGAATCAAGGTTAAGGCATAGTTGACTGAGTTTTGCAGGAAATATATTGCAACCAAGTGGAATGGTAGGTGTCCCCCAACAAATATGGCATTAAACTGTCAGCCCTGAATCTGACATGAATTTTCAACCAGTATTTGAAAGTCAAGAGCCATGCTTTGGTTTCCAGTCTTTGAAGTCCAAGTTCGTTGTAAATTGCTGATCGACTAACAGACATAGGAATGCCCAGAGGTTGTCTGAAAGTGGAAATTTGCTGTCTCTCTACAGTGATGTTGAACACTTTTATCCATATTGGTAAGCTGTGCTATCAAGGCACATTTGACTTATGGCAACCCTAGCAAGGGACTTTCAGTGCAGGTGAGAAGAAGAGCTGGTTTGCCGTGGCTCCCTGTGCACAGTCTTCTTTAGTGGTATCCTTTCCAAGCACTTCCCCTGTTTACTTTCTGTGATCTGATGCTATCCCATGCCATCTTCCATCTGGCCAGCAGCATAGGACAAAGTAATATGTGTGGTTTGTGCCTGTTGTTCTGAAATCAGCACTGAGTACAAAGCAGGCTCTAGAGATGCAGGCTCTGGATTACTCCTTGGCGTGCACCTAAATGACTTGTAGAGCTGTCCTTGGGACTGGAACTTGCTGAGGGGGTTGCTGTAGGAGAACATCTGAGAACTGTAGAATTGGTGATATTGTCAAAACTCAAAGTGAGCTTCAGAAGCACTACTGGCTGAGGTAGCATGGGCAGCAAAATACCTTGGAGTTATTTGAGTGCCAAAATACTTTTAGCGTTCTGGTTTCTCTAGGGTTCTTATCTTATTGCCATCACTGAAGTGATGATATCAGAGTACTGTGGTGTGGCTTTCCAGTCTAAATTGATGCAAGAGGCTGGAAGCTTTGTTGAATTGATGGGACAATGTGCTTGGGAAGGTGGACTTTAGGTTTGGAGGTTCAATAATACAAGTCATATTACAAAGGGGATTGTATTGTGGTAGAGTGAGATGGAATAAAAGGGGTCAAGACTAGTCTTCCTTCTGGTCCTGCTCCCAGCATGAGAGATGTAATTTCAATATCTCCTAAATTCTTCACCTGAATATCAAGTTGATAAAAAATAAAACCATTCTGCCAAATGACAAAAACAAGCCAACCTGGTAAGGGTTAAATCTCCCATGGTGATTGTGATATTGACAAAGCTTGTGCTAGCCAAATATTGAATGTATCAATCTCAGAATGGAGTCATGGAGATGAAGTTTTCATTGCACACACTGTGCATTACTACTTGACGATCTAACGCTGCCAGCCTCCAAACATGATTATGCATAATTTGTGCTGGGATTGAGGAGATCAGAAATACTGTTTGCATGCCGTCTATCCAGATATCCTGGGATTTTGTGGTGAAATGGGCATAGGTGGTCTCGAGTTTTATGTTTGGAGTTTTTGCAGTGACAAATATCTAATGAATTCCAAGGCCTTTTGTTAGGTTAAACTCAGGACTTCATGAACTCTATGGAAAACAAGATCAACAGTTGCACTTGCCATATTTGTGATGATCAGACGTGAGCCAATTAACAAGTCTCCTCAGTTAGCACCAATTGACTTGAGTGCCTATCAAACAAGGTTTGCAGCAGGTTTTATTTCAAAACTGAGCATACCAAAAAATGGGGCCAATACAAATAAATCAGTTGCCATTAATTTTGCTAAGGACGATAGGTGGACAAAGTATGGTAGGATTTTTTTAAAAATCCAACATGACTGATTTATATGATTTGTACCGGATTTACCTGCCTTCTTAAAACAGTTGCCCACCAAGCACAGCTATGATGCAGAAAGGCAGGGGGAAGTAGAAATCCTGCAGTCTGTGTGAGAACATGTGTGTACAATAAATAAATAAATAAATAAATAAATAAATAAATAAATAAATAAATAAATAAATAAATAAATAAATAAATAAAAAGCACTCTGTACTGCATTGCAAGGATGGAATATGGTGAAACAACCTGCCTAACAACCCTAGATCAGATGAAGAACAGTTAGTCAGTTGAAAGCTCATCCTATTTTCCAGTGGAAGCAGTATAGGTGGGTGTCTGAGCATCATTTGCAATAACTGAACTTACAAGATTTTCTGAGAATCCTAAAATTTCAGGTAACATTCCTGCTGTTAGAAAAAAAATCCAAAAACAACAGTATATTTCATTAAAGTAAATTAGACTAGACTGGATGAAGGAGACTTTTGGTGGCATTTAGAGTTACTTGGAGAGTGGAAGTTGGCAATGGTGTCCTATCATTGTGCATGTACATCTCAGCATTAATATGGATCTACATATTACCTGGTGATAGGAGTTCATGTAGGCCTCCAAAACCAAGTCCCATCAGGAGGTTGTCGCAGTTCCACTAGACTTGTGACTATCCAATTTGACCCTTTACCGAATATACCACCTAAAACTAATCTCCATGCATTAGATTCACAATCAGTCTTAATTTCAAAGACTACTTGTCTTAAATTGACACAAGAAATCCACAAAGTTAATGGAAGGAACTGACAGAATCTACAAAATCTCTAGATTTTTAAATAAATCAAAACTGGTACTTGTTCAGCCATCCTTGAACAGTCTACATCGTACATGTACAAAACTTTGAAATCAGTAAATTGATGTCATTTTCTTGTCTTATTGGAAGAGTGATGTATGTGATTGTTCTGTCTGCTGCATCCTTTTTGAAATAAGACAGGGAAACATGCAGGTCCTCTACTCTGTTCTTGCAACTCCCATTATGTGTGGAAACAGAAAAGACAGGCAACTGAATTTCAACAATGAATTCTTTGCAAATGTGCAAAACCAATTAAGTAACATGAACTTCTTGAAGGAACAAATTACTCTTGAAATGTGGAAAACCAATTTCTAAATAGGAGCTTCTTCTGAAGACATTGTGACAGGCTTTCAGGAATGTAGAGAGCTAAGTATAGAAAGCAATGAACAGAAAATTCTTATCTCCATTACATACAAATTGAAAATCCATACAACTTCAAAATGTGATTAATTTTTACTAGTTTTAATTGTGAGGTCAGTGTAAATGCATGCCATGGGAAAGAAATGTTTCATGCATGTCAAGTTTTAGACCTTGGGAGACAGTTTGCATAGTTTGGATGGTGTTACATCCTGAGTACAATTAATTTATTTATTTGGAATACTTTTATTTCACATTTTTCCCCATGGGGAAATACTGAGGTTGGCAAATATTTGCTGAAATAAGGCTCCAAATACCTAAATACATGGTGGTGGCAGAAAGTGCCATCAAGTCACAGCTAATTTATGATGGTCTTGTAGGGTTTTCAAGGCATGAGACATTTGGAGGCGGTTTGCCATTGCCTGCTGCTGCATCATAACCCTGGTATTCATTGGAGGTCTCTCATCCAAATACTAACCAGGAACAACCCTGATTAGCTTCCAAGATCTGTGGAGATCAGGCTACCCTGAGCCATCCAGGTCAGGTTATACATGAATTTGACTCAGTTACACACCTACTGATCCTTCCTCTATGTAAGCTGCCCAAGAAGTAGAAAAGAAGGAAAGGTTGCCTGTTGAGTTGGCCAAAACATGATACTTCAGCATCCTTGTCAGACCCAGAGTCCTCTTCCTCACAGCGGCTCTCACAGGAATTGTTTCCTCCTTTTCCTCAGCTGAATTTAGATCATGTGTTATCTCTGTATCAGTATGAACCTCCACTCTTAAACTCATAGGCAAAACAGCAATGGGGTGGGGTGGGGGGTGCGGCATCCCGGGCACATGCCATTGGAGTCACGTGTGGGGTGGAAAATCGCTTGATAGAGGCAGGTCAGAAAATTGCTTGATAGAGGTGGGTCTCCAGCTTGATAGAAATCGGTTGGCGTTGCTGGTCTTATTAGATCTGACTGCAGCATTTGACATTGTCAAACATGACCTTTTGGTCCTCCACTTCACTAACATGGGGATTCAGGGGTCAGTTTTATCTTGGCTGGCCTCCTTCCTCCATGGTCGGGGGTCTTCGGTGGAATCAGAATGAGGGATCTCTATGCGGCAACCCACGGAATGTGGGATGCCGCACGGGGCCATCCTCTCTCCAATGCTGTTTAATATCTACATGTGACCCCTTGCTCAGCTGGTGTGGAATTTTGGCCTTGGATATTATCAATTTGCGAATGACACCCGGCTCATTCTTACAGCGGAAGGCCGGCTGGCCTCTGCCCCTGAGGCTCTCCAGCATTGTTTGGAGACTGTGGCTGATTGGTTGAAAACAAGCAGTTTGAAGCTTAATCCAGCAAAGATTAAGATTCTTTGTCTTGGTCAGGGGGAGAGGCTTTTGGACTTCTGGCTGCCAACTTTACATGATGCGGCTTAAAGTTGTCCGCATCAGTAAATAGTCTGGGCGTGACCTTGGACTCCAATTTGCTGCTGGAAGACCAGGTCACAAGGACAGCCCAGGCTACTTTTTTCCATCTTCGCCAGGTACGGCAGCTGTCTCCATACCTCTCCAAACCCGACCTTGCCACTGTAATCCATGGAACGGTCACTTTGAGAATAGACTACTGTAACTCGCTCTATGCTGGCCTACCTTTAACTTTGATCTAGAAACTGAAACTTGTCCAGAATGCAGCCACAAGGCTGCTTACTGGGGCAGCCAGTTGTAATCATGTAACACTGATCTTGAAAGAACTGCACTGATTGCTGGTTGAGTTCTGGATCATTTTCAAAGTGTTGGTATTGACCTTTAAGGCCTTGAGCAGTAGTGGACCCATGCATCTCCAAGACCGCATCACCCCATATTGCTTTCAGTGGCCTCTCCACTCATCGGAGGGGAACCTCTTGTTGCTCCCCAGCCAAAGAGTTATCCAGCTGGCTTCAACAAGAACCAGGGATTCTTTGCCCCTGGCTCCAGCCTGGTGGAACAAGCTGCCAGGGGATGTCAGAGCCCTACGAGAGTTTTCGCAGTTCTGAAGGACCTGCAAGATCTGGCTATTCCACCCGACCTTTTCCACCTAGCCAGCCGGATTGAACAGAATATAGTCATCTTCTTTCGGCCTCCAGGGGGAGGGGAGGGGAATCAGCATGATATAAGAAGGACTATACGCAGCCATTTATTTTATTGTAATAATTTAGTACTATACAATTGTGATTGGGCGTTGTTACGGCCTTAACAGGGGAAGGGGATTTGGGAAAGGAATTCTCCACCAGCTGCTAAGAGTGTAACAGCACACGTTAGAATTTTAAATAGCACAGGGGAATAAAAATAACTCACTTTGGCTGCGAGAGGTTTGGCCGAGGGGATCTTTGGGACTATATCTACAGGGAAGGAATTCTGGCAAAGAATATTCCACAGAGGAGCACAAGAGTCCAAATTGAGTTTAAACATTTTATATGAATTTGGTTCCAAAAATACATACACACAGTAAGGCACAAGAGCACATACATTCAAGTTCCTAGTATATAAACAGGTTTGAAAGATAGATTTGGAAGATAGAGAGGGAAATGGGGGTTTTTCAGGGTACCATAACGTGCTACCTAATCGCATTCTTAGGAGTAGATCGGCAGTAGAAGGCAGGGATCTAACGCCAGCACAGAAACCCAGTGAAGATCGATATCGTGCGGTCTCAACACCAAATGCAAAGACCAAGGGAGGAACATGTGGCAATGAGCAATGTGCTCCAGGTGAACTGAACTTTTATAGGGTAGATCGTTCCTTGGCGGGAAAAGGAACCAATCAGAGCAAGTTTTACTTCTGCAGCATCTGTGCTGGATTTGGGGTGCTGACTTCGATGAGTCAGTTCACCTTTCACTAACCCCGTGACAATAGGGTCAAATTATATTATCAAGCTGAATGAGGGAGGGCTGCAATGCTCCCGTGCAGATTAACCCTGAGGGTCACTGCCCAAGATCTTCAGATTTTGGCTGAGACCTTTAGACTTGGGAGAGGTAAAGGCTTTTAGGAGAACCATTACAAAAGGAGGGGGAAATGCAGAGCAATAAGTATTTGCTGCTGACCTGTGTTTCCAATGCAAACTAAAGAATACAGTATCTGCTGACAGGGTGACTTTCCATATCCTTTGTCTTTAACAGTTTCTATAGCAAGGTGTGGTAATCAAGCATGCTAGTGACTCAAATGAGACCTCCAGGTTACCAGGAGTAACTCATTATCTTAATTCAGCTTTTGTTAAAGTAGTTTTGACCTTTAGCTTGTGGCCAAGTGATCATGCGGCTACCTACACCCAGAGGAGTGCTTTTTGGCAACTGGCTTTTGCCAATATTATTTTAAAGCAGAAATATATATAAATAATATTCTGGGGGTGTCATGGGCCATAACAGCTTTCATAGCATTGTTGTTTTTAACTTTTGTATGGTTTTATTTTTAAATGTTTTAATGTAGTATTGATCTGTTGTGACCCACACTGAGCCCTGCCGGGATAGGGTAAAAATAAGATTGATAAAATAAATAAATACAACAGACTTTCTTTTCTGTAAATTGTGCCTAATTTGGTGCTAATCTCTCTGGGTCTAGGATTTTCTCGCTTCAGGAAGTTAACTTAATTATAAAATGACCAAATTTTTTTCATTTAACAATTTGCTTCAATTTGGGGTTTTAATGGGCATACTGAACCTCTGCAGCTGTCTTCACAGCTGCAATAAAGAGAGTATTTTCCTAGTGGATGCTACTAAATTGAAAGCCATATGCACTGATAAGTATTATTGAGGTATAACTCAAAATGCTTGTTAGTAAAAACAGTAGCTGCAATCCTGTATGCTAATTTGTAGGTTTAGTACTGTCCAGAATTGCTGTGTGAATGGAATGCTTTAGTACAATGTCACCTTATTTCCATGTTGCAGTTGGGTATAAGAAGGGCCAGATGTTCCCTCAAGCACTGTGATCTCTAGTATTTTCCCACTTAATCTGTGCCTAATTTCTGTTTGCAAACGTTAAACTTTTATCTGTAGCAATTATTATTCTCCATATTTATCTCCTTTTGCTTGAAATTATCCAAATCATTATCTCCTTGAAATGTGTGATTGACATTTGTAGGTGAAGTCAGCAATAACAGTGCAATCCTCAGCAGGGTTACACCCTTCTAACTCTGTGGAAGCCAATAGGCTTAGGAAAGCATCGCTCTGGTAAGGATGGCAGTGCACACCTCTCAGTAGCAGAGCAGTTTTACTACATTATTCCTGAATGTGCGCTTGACAGTAGCAGTTACATTGCTGCAGGATAAACAGTTCGCTTGACACAAATGGCACCTATATACCAACAGTCTTTGCATTGTCTAAAACATATAATGGAACATCCTAAGGGCTGTCAACACTTTGCATGGTACTTTAACATCTCTTAGCATTCAAAAGCCTTCTATAATAATTGATGTGCTTTATAAGACGAGCCACACTCCAAGGATCATATTACTGAGAATCTGTTTGCAGCCATTAAATGATGTGCATCTATATAAGATCTCGTTTTGGAGAATAAAAAAGTTGGCTCATTTAAGGATTTCAAACACTTTCAAAGGTGATTATGGTATACTAACTTGGGATTTAAATTCCTAATTGCCGTTGAAAGCCAAGAATGAGCAGATGCCCCAAGTTCTGGTTCTTTATTTTAATGGAGTTCACTTTTGTGTGCTACAACTCTTTAATTCCAGTTTAACCTGGAGAGTTTCTGAAAGTGATTGTGGAATTAGGGCATTTGCAGTTTGGCACTGCTTTAATTTCCTTCTGTTCAGGCATACATTTTCTCCTGTCTGCATTAAGTGCATGTTTGGTGGTAGAAAGTGTCATTAAGCTGCAACTGACTCGTCGTGATGCTTTAAGAGTTTAATGGCAAGAGTCAAACAGAGATGGCATGCCGTTACCTGCCGCTTTGTAGCAATCCTGGACTTCCATGGTGATCTCCCATCCAAATACTAACAAGGGCTGACCAGAGAACCAGCATGGTGTAGTGGTTAAGAGTAGTGGACTCTAATTTGGAGAACAGGGTTTTGTTTCACCACTCCTCCACAGGAAGCCTGCTGGGCTAGTCGTAGTTCTCTCAGAACTTTCTTAGTTATGTGGAGAGGAAGGGAAGGAGTTTGTAAGCTACTTCAAGACTCCTCACAGGAGAGAAAGGCAAGGTATAAATCCAAACTCTTCTTCTTCCAGATCTGATGAGACTAGACTAGCCTGGGCCTTCTAGGTCAGAGGTAAGTCCATGTATGTATTGAAAAAAATATGTTAAAAGCTGCCTGGATGCACTGCTGTGCAAAATTGCACCACTGCTTTGTTTGCAGCATTTTATCAATGCCATAAATATATACAAGTATTGTTATGACACCATAGCAACATTTCTTATGTATAGTTATATCGACGGCTTTTCCTCAGTGTTTTATCAAAGTCAATGTGTACATCATTAATATAATGGAAAAAATGACAAATAAATTGAAGGAAATGGAATGCTGCAGAAAACTGCATGTAGAATATTTTGTGGAAATTAAAAAAAATAACAGTAGAAAAACCCCAATCTATTGGTTTTGCATCAAAAGACAAAAACAAGTCATTTGGAATTCTGGATGTGGGAGGGGAAAATTAGATGAAAATGTATGGAGCGAAACTCTTCCGCTCATACTGGTATCCCTAAGGGGAATCTTTGTTGTGCCTATCTTTCTTCCTATTACAGATAAAAACAGCCATGGGTCCATTTTTTATCAGAAAAATGGTTTGTGTGTGTGAGAAGGGAACTAGCTCTTTCCCCTGCATTCTGGCTCTGTTTGTATCAGTAATTCCATACTTGCTTTATAGAATTAAAAAAATAGCAGGAATTTTGATCATACAACTCTGCAGTCACATCCAGTTTGATTGTGAATGGACTTCAAAGGAACAGTAGTCACTCCTGACTGAAAAGTCAGTGCACTAATATGTTGCTTTTTCCCAGTATAATTTTTGTTCATACTTTTTTTAGATAATAGCAAATTTGTAAATTAATCTTGTACTAAGTACAACAGGCTGGAAAAGCCTCTGAACCCACAGAAACAACCCACAGCACAAAATAAGTATTTGCTCATCTCCATGGCTGAGAGGCCTATATAAACCACATATATTTTCCCCAAATGTAGGAATAGGCAGCCAATCATTGTTTGGAATTTCTCCTAAGAACCACAAATCATTTGGGACATGGTAGCAGTCTGCCCACAGTTCTGTGTTATGCAAGCCTGGATTCAAAGAATAAGTAATTTATTCCTTGCATTGGATCTGTCAAAGTACACACTTTGGTCATATTAGAAACAGTATACAACTTAGGACAACGAAAAGTAAACCTAATTACTATCTTATACAAAAATTACTGAACAACAAAAAGAGCTATATACCTCCAAATTCTCAGTGCTCTGTTAAAAATTTAACAGTTGGCACAATTGCTGATCAGTTCCTTTGTGTGAATAATTCCATTGAACTATAATAGTCATTTTAGACATCTCAGTAATTTTTTATAATTTCAATAACCATTTAGATAGAATTGAATGATCATCAGAACTGTGCCAATGTTTGCAAATTAAAATCTTGGTGGTTGCTAAAAAATTTGTAATGATGTGAATGAACCAGTGGTGTAGCGACAATGGGGCCGTGTGAGACGCCCTGCCCTGGGTGCACATCATTGGGGTCATGTGGGGGGCAGAAATCGCCTCCACACCCCTCCCACTTCCCCCTCTTCCCACCCTGCCCCACCAGCCAGGCCCCAGTGGCTGGAGCAAACTGTTTTTTCAGCCTGCTGCAGGTTGAAATAAAGTAAGTGGGTGGGTGGGGGCTCTATGGGGGAGGTGCCCCCACTCCCCTCTACCTTCCCCCTTGCTCCACCCCATCCTACTCCACCATCCAGGCCCTGACAGGTGGAGCAGGCTGTTTTTTCAACTAGCTACCGGGTGAAATAGAATAAGTCCTTCATGGGCTCCAAGGGGGGGGGCTTTGCAGTGGTTGGGGGGGCATTTTGCTCCAGGCGCCATTCCCCCCCATGCCCCTGGAATGAACATATGTGATTGATGGACCAAGTAAGACATTAAAAGAAACTTCATATGTATAATAAGGAAGACTAAAAAATGTATGCAGTGGTGGTAGCAGTGGCACTCCCAGCCACCTAACTGTTTCACTCGCACCAGCCCAATAGCAGCAGTGGCAGAAGCAGCTCTCCCAAAATCAAAATGGATCTCCCAACTGAAGAGATCCATTTTCCTTAAAATTGCCTGGTCTAGGTTGGGAAATTTCTGGAAATTTGGGGGTGAAGGAGGATGAGGTTTAGGGCGGAAAACAATCTCAGCAGAGTATAATGCCACTCTCCAAAGTAGTCATTTTCTGAACTGAGCTCTGACATGTGGAGATAGCTGTCATTCCTAGTGATCTTCAGCCCTGACCTGAAGGCTGGCAAAGCTAGTTCCCCTGAAGGAAGTGGCTTCTTTGAAAGATAGAGTATGGCATTATACTCTTCTGAGGTCCCACCCCACCTTAAACCCCATCCTTCCCATGCTCTGTTCCTTAATTTTCCAGATATTTCTTCAAACCAGAATGAACTAGCAACCCTATCTCCTTTCCTGTCGTCAGCATATCTTTATCTGCCCTTCAGCCTTAAGCTTTCCATTTCATCCACCACCTCCACCCTCTCACAGCATCTACCTTAAAAAAACTATGGTCTTTATCCACAACAGGGACTAAAGAAGCTTACATTAGTCCAGTGGCGTACCTAGGCAAACTGGAGCCCTGGGCAAAACCTGAGTTTCATGCCGCCCTATGGGCAGCCACCCTCCCCCACCATGACCAAACAATGATTTTTTGCACCAGGTCATTTCAAAGTCACCATCACATTATAGAACATGCCCCAACTAACACATCTGAACACAGAAATGGGCCAGGCCACACAGCAAAATATTTTTTTGAAAACAATTTCAAAATGCTTTCAAAATAAGAACATAAGAACATAAGAACAAGCCAGCTGGATCAGACCAGAGTCCATCTAGTCCAGCTCTCTGCTACTCGCAGTGGCCCACCAGGTGCCTTTGGGAGTTCACATGTAGGATGTGAAAGCAATGGCCTTCTGCGGCTGTTGCTCCCGAGCACCTGGACTGTTAAGGCATTTGCAATCTCAGATCAAAGAGGATCAAGATTGGTAGCCATAAATTGACTTCTCCTCCATAAATCTGTCCAAGCCCCTTTTAAAGTTAATAATATCCAGGTTAGTGGCCATCAACACCACCTCCTGTGGCAGCATATTCCAAACACCAATCACACGTTGCGTGAAGAAGTGTTTCCTTTTATTAGTTCTAATTCTTCCCCCCAGCATTTTCAATGAATGCCCCCTGGTTCTAGTATTGTGAGAAAGAGAGAAAAATTTCTCTCTGTCAACATTTTCTACCCCATGCATAATTTTATAGACTTCAAATCATATCCCCCCCTCAGACGCCTTCCTCTCCAAACTAAAGAGTCCCCAAACGCTGCATTGCCTTTTCCTCATAAGGAAGGTGCTCCAGATCCCCTCAACAATCATCCTCGCGTTGCCCTCTCTCTGCACTTTTTTCTATCTCTTCCTCAATATCCCTTTTTTGCAGGATGTGGCGTTTACCAGAACTGAACACAGTACTCCAAGTGTGGTGCGCACCACGGTTTATATAAAGGGCATGACAATCTTTGCAGTTTTATTATCAATTCCTTTCCTGGATTATCCCCAGCATAGAGTTTGCCTTTTTTTCACAGAGCTGCCAGACATTGAGTTGGACATTCCCATGGAACTATCAACTAAGATGCCCAAATCCCTTTCCTGGTCTGGCCAGTGACTGATAGCACTGACCCCCTGTAGGCGTGTATGTGAAGTTTGGATTTTTTTGGCCCCTATGTGCATCACTTTTGCATTTTGCTACATTGAACTGCATTTGCCATTTCTTAGCCTTTCACTTCACCCTAATTTATCAAGGTCCGCTTGGACCTCCTCGCAATCCTTTGTGGTTCTCACCACCCTACATAATTTGGTATCATCTGCAAACTTGGCCACCACGCTACCCACCCCTACTTCCAGGTCATTTATGAATAGGTTAAAGAGCACTGGTCCCAATACGGATCCTTGGGGGACACCACTCCCCACATCTCTCCATTGTGAGAATTTCCCATTTACACCCACTCTTTGCTTCCTGTTTCTCAACCAGTTTTTAATCCATAGGAGGACTTCCCCTCTTATTCCTTCATTGCTGAGTTTTCTCAATAGTCTCTGGTGAGGAATTATTAAGATAGCAGCACCAAATGTTTTATTACTGCTATGAAAACATTTAACGGTGTTGTATACAGTCCCCACAATTGGGGGAAACAGCATCACTTTCAATGTTATTTAAACTAGGGAGTCCAGATTCTCCTTTTAAATCCACCTTAAAGGGAGAATCTGGGGTCCTCAGTTTAAACAACATTGAAAGTGATGCTATTTTGGGGTGGATTCTCCCCCACCCTGAAACAGCATCCACTTTCAATGTTTAAACTAGGAACCTCAGATTCTCTCTTTAAATCCATGCCAAAGAGGGTGGATTCAACAACAACAACAACAACAACAACAACAAGAACAACAAGAACAAGAACAACAACAACAACAACAACAACAACAACAACAACAACAACAACAACCTTTATTGAGAGAATAAAAGAAAGAAAGAAAATAAGCATTGGCAGGAAGGGGGTGGATTTAAAAAGAGAATCTGGGGAAATGTATGGGGGTGCCTGCTGTCAGGGGTGCAATTATTAAGACAGCAGCACCAAAATTTCAGAGTATCTTCATGAGCCCCTATTGATAATACCACCCAGGTTTGGTGAAATTTGGTTCAGGGGGTCCAAAGTTATGGACCCTCAAAGGTGTAGCCCCCATCTCCTGTTAGCTCCCATTGGAAACAATGGGGGATGGGACACTCCCTTTAGAGTCCATAACTTTGGACTCCCTAAGCCAAACCTCACCAAACCTGGAGGATAACATCAGGTGAATTCCCTGAAAAATCCCTGAAATTTTAGTGCTGCTAGCCTAAAAATTGTGCCCCCTGCAGGCCAAAAACAGAAAAAACACTGAAAATACAAAAAATCCCACAACCTGCATTTTTGGTGCCCACCAAGGGGGCGCCCTGGGCAACTGCCCACTTTGCCCAATGGGAGGAACGCCTCTGCATTAGTCTCCTCTCTTCCTTTTTATCCACTGGAAGGAAATTTAGACTGAAAGTATGTGACTAGTCAAAATGAACCAATGAACTTCCACATTAATCCAGATCCTGTTTGAAGTCCTAATTGCTACACCACACGGGCTTTCACAGGGTGGCCGCTGTTGAACAGTAGCAAGCAGCCAGACCTAGTTGAGTCATGCAAGTCAGGTGGTATTAAGTCACCCAGAGGTTGCTGCCAGGTGTAGGGTTGCAAACCTCAAGAATTACAACTTAACTCCATACAACAGGACCTGTCCCCCTGGAGAAAATGACTGCTTTGTAGGGTGGATTCTGTGGCATTATACCCTGAGGCCTCTTCCCTCCCAAACCATGCCATCCTCAGACTTCACTACAAAATCACCAGGAATTTCCCAACCTGGAACTGGCAACTGTTGCCAGGCCTGGCCCAATGAGTCCTCCCTCCATGGTGAAAAGATGCCTGAAAAGGGCTCTGCTGTCACGAGACTGACCCATGGTGGGTTGGTGGGGGGGTCTGAGCAGGGATGGGATTCAGTAATTTAACAACCAGTTCCAGTGGCAGGATTCAAATAATTTAACAACTGGTTGTTTACAAGCACCATTTTAACAACCGGTTCTGCAGAAGTGGTGTGAACCTGCTGAATCCCACCACTGGCTCTGAGTTAAGAATGGTGCCTCTACCCATCCCACCAACTCTTGGAGTGCCTAGAAGTGCTACAATAGGGAGCCCATTCTCTGCTCGGCTAGTTAATTTACAAGGACACAGTAAAATCTTGTCTAGACTTGTCTGCACCAATATCTGCCTTGCAAATAGCTGCTGCACCCTTCTTAAAGGGATTAAAAGAACAGTGCATCTGCCTTGGAAGCTGTTGCTTCCCATCTCCAGCCCTGGACTGTCCACCCCATGAAGTCAAAGGACTTGTTAATGTATTTTCTCTAAGTGTTCCTGCCAGCCTTGTATTAAACCAATATTTCTTCCTTTGACTAATCATTCTGTAATGATCACCTCATTTATACTGTCATTGTTAGGGTTCTTGAATACTTGTTTACCCCATTCTCCCTAAATAAAATTGCTAAACTTTATTTGCTCTCCTGCAATTTTTTTTCGCAAAAGCTGACTTCTGTATACTTAGGCAACAAAGATCTTGAGCTTGCCTAACCTTTTGCTAAATCAAGAATCTCCTGTCGCTAATTTCCTCACTCTAAAAGGGACAGACTCCCACCATTTCAGGTAACACTCCCCTCTCTCAACTGCCTTGTATTGACAGAAGTTGAAGTCTGGAATCTGTAGTTGCCTAGCAATAACCACTGAAGAAATTTGTTGCTTAAAGCTACAGGTGCTCCTTTTACCATGTTTGTATATTTTTAAACTCCCCAATCTATTTTTTTTTAATATTTCAGATTTTTTCTGCAAACCTGGGATCCCTTTCAGGTTTGTTAAAAGATCCATCTTGCCTGCTAACAGCTGCAGCCACTGGGGTTAATTATCCAAACCAATTTTCCTGTTATCGATATATATCCCCACCTAGCATTAAATTCATTATCTTTTGGTACTAGATCCTGTATTAAAAATTGGAACTACGTGCATTCTTTGAAGATGAAACCATGAAGAAAGCAAGATTTTTCATTATTATTCCATGAAAACTAATGGGTTTGTTTTGTTTTAAGAGTTGTAGAATAATTTGAAATAGATTAAAAACAGCCTGGTGTGTGTGTGTGTGTGTGTGTGTGTGTGTGTGTGTGTGTGTGTGTGTGTGTGTGTGTGTGTGTGTGTGAGAGAGAGAGAGAGAGAGAGAGAGAGGAATTTATAATCTGAATTGCAAAGATGTCATGAATATCTATGATTTTTCATTTTTAATCCAGAATTGTGTGTTGCAGAAAAATGTCATGAACTGATAGCAGATCTGAAAATGTTACTGCCAGGTCTATAGACAAAAATAGTGGAGACTAGATGGAGATGCTGACATGCAATTAAATCAATTATACATAATAATATATGTGTGATAAACAATGATGATTCAGATCTGCCTTATGTTTCCTAAAGTGATGTCTGTGCATTTACAACTGCATATGCTGTGTCAGCTTCTTATGCAGGTCTACAAGTGCTTTGCATCAACTTTCTTTTTTTAAGAGGGGCAAAAGTACAGAATTATGCCTCCGATATATTATAGACATTGTTTTTTTCCTTTATATGCTCAAATATAATCAATATAGATGCTGTACATCCATAAAATGACTACACAAGCATGGTGTAGTGGTTAAGAGCAGTAGACGCTGATGTAGAGAACTTGATTTGATTTCCCACTCCTACATCTAAAGCCAGGGGCGTAACGAGGCAGCCCTGGGCAAACTGTAGCCCTGGGCAAAACCTGAGTTGGATGCCCCCTCACCCATGGGCGGCCACTCCACCATGACTAAAAATTTTTTTGCACCAGGACATTGGTGCCTGCAGGAGGTGCATTTTTAGACATATCAGCACCAAAATTTCAGCATAACATCAGGAGACTGTCCTTATGCTACTCCCCAAGTTTGGTGAGGTTTGGTTCACGGAGTCCAAAGTTATGGACTCCCAAAGGGGGTCCCCCATCCCCCATTGTTTCCAATGGGAGCTAATAGGAGATGGGGGCTACAGTTTTGAGGGTCCATAACTTTGGCCCCCCTGAACCAAACTGCACCAAGCTTAGGGGGTGCCATCTTCTCCAGATGATACCCTGAAATTTTGGTGCCGATACATCCAAAAATGCACCCCCTGCAGGAACATCCTAGAAATTTGCCCAAGAATCTTTGTTCTGCATTGAGTTTTCTGCATTGCTGTCAATGAGGGTTGCAAGCTGTGGGGGGCACATTTCTGAAGGCACAGTCTCAAAACTTTCAGGGTCTCATCAGGAGACTGCCCTAATGATACCCCCCAAGTTTGGTGCAGTTTGGTTCATAAGGACAGTCTTCTGATGATACGCTGAAATTTTGGTGCCGCTAGCCTAAAAACTGCGCCCCCTGCAGTCCAAAAATGGAAAACCACTAAAATACCCAAAAACGAACCCAGCATTTTGATGCCCCCACAAGGTGATGCCCTGGGCAGCTGCCCACCTTGCCCAATGGGCATTACGCCAGTGTCTAAAGCCTGCTGGATGACCTTGGGCTAGTCACAGTGCTTTTTGAATTCTCTTAGCCCCAAGCTGTCTGTTGTGAGGAGATGAAAGGAGTTGTAAGCCACTTTGAGATTCCTTGCAGTTGAGAAATGTGGGTTATTAATCCAAATTCTTCTCTTAAATGAGTTTTTTAAAAACTAAATGAGGTGTGCAAAGTACTTTGGATACCAAAAAGCACACTGGAGGCTAAAAAAACTCTTTAGTTTGGAGAGGAGACGTCTGAGGGGGAATATGATTAAAGTCTATAAAATTATGCATGGGGTAGAAAATGTTGACAGAGAGAATTTCTCTCTCTCTCTTTTTTTTTACAATACTAAAACCAGGGGGCATACATTGAAAATGCTGGGGGGGGGGAGAATTAGGACTAATAAAAGGAATCATTTATTCATGCAACGTGTGATTAGTATTTGGAATATGCTGCCACAGGAGGTGGTGATGGTCACTAACCTGGATAGTTTTAAAAGGGGCTTGGACAGATTTATGGAGGAGAAGTCAATCTATGGCTACCAATCTTGATTCTCCTTGATCTGAGGTTGCAAATGCCTTAGCAGACCAGGTGCTCAAGAGCAACAGCAGCAGAAGGTAATTGCTTTCACATCCTGCATGTGAGCTCCCGAAGGTACCTGGTGGGCCACTGTGAATAGCAGAGTGCTGGACTATATGGACTCCGGTCTGATCCAGCAGGCTCGTTCTTATGAGAAAGTGCAGATAACTGGCAGAATGGTATTCTTTTACCATCCACCCTGAACCACAACCCATGAATGCTACTTATTTTCTGTCTCAGTTCTGTCTTAGAACTGTCCTTTTATTTTCCCCAAGAAAAGTAGTTTCAAACCTAATCCTCTCAATAAAGTAGCTTGTGTTTCTCTCCTGACATCTTAGACATACTACTTTCTCTTCCTTATGAAGTGTTTTTTGGGGGGAGGGGAGAGTCACCATGTTTGGAGGATGTATGGCCTGCAGCCGTGAAAAGCCAATGATATTTTTCTTCTCTCTGCAGTAAATAAGTTGTTCTCCCCAACATGCCCAATGCAGTCAAGGTGGTAACTGCATTTCCAGATGCAGCCGGCAGGCCGTGTGTGTGTGTGTGTGAAGGGGAGGGTGTTTCCTATTGCACCTCTTGTTGCCATACTCCTTTGTGCCCCTTTCTATTTTATGGAAAAAGGCGAACATTTGGGGTAGTGGGTGAGATGAACTTTTCCCTTTCATCATCCTCCATCTTGCCCATGAGTGTTTCCTCTAGAACAGTGGTGGCGAACCTTTGGCACTCCAGATGTTATGGACTACAGTTCCCATCAGCCCCTGCCAGCATGGCCAATTGACCATGCTGGCAGGGACTGATGGGAACTGTAGTCCATAACATCTGGAGTGCCAAAGGTTCGCCACCACGGCTCTAGAACATTCCCCCCCTCCACATTTGCCACGTGTGCCACGTCATGTACCACCTGTAGCTTTCCTTTGCATAAATGGTGCCATTTTTAATCTAATGAAAATCCAAAAGGGGACAAATTGGCTGTCAGAGCTAAGGTCTCATTCTAGCCTGCCCACTCCCTTGACCTGGAGTTTGGAGGCATTCTCTCTCTCTCTTCCCTGCTTAGGAAGAGGGAAGCAAGGGATAGGGGTGTCTGTGTATGTTGAGTATGTTGACCATCTTCCATCAAAAACAGGTTGTCACTCAAAACCATACTTCATATCTCTAGAAGGCACCCAAATGCTTTTGTTTTTTTGTACTGTTGCATTAATGCTGAAAACTGGCTACAGTTAATTGGCAGGATTGAAAGTGGAATTGTAGGAGGAGGGGAGTGGCACTCTGCACGTGTTCAGAGGATCTCTATGTTTATTGAAATAGGGTGGCTTGGCATGGAATAAAGGAAGGAAACGTAAGCTCATCTCCAGATCCAGTTTTCCAGCTTTTGTGACAGGAAGAAAGTAGACTCCTTTGAAATGTGGTGTTGGGAAATGTGGTGCCAAAAAAACAAATAAGTGGGTTCTTTATTAAATCAAGTCTGAACTATCCATAGAAGCTAAAATGACTAAACTAAGGTTATCACACTTCGGTCTTATTATGAAAAGATAAGAATCACTGAAAAAAGATAATAATGGTAAGAAAAGTTGAAGGCAGCAGACAAAGAGGAAGACCAGACATGAGATGGATTGACAGCCCATAGTTTGCAAGACCTGAGCAAGACAAATATAGGAAGGGATCTGAAGCTGGCAGGAAAGGATTTTCATCCCACTTCCTTGTTCCCATATATCCACAACTGAACCCTTTTGCTGAAACCTCTATGTAGTTTACTTTTTAGGAATTATTAATGTCAGAAACATGTGCAGGCAGCAAAATGATCTATAGAGTGAAGATTAGTTTATTTTTCCTTATATTAATTAACTTATTCTTACCCTCTTTTTCTACTTTGTTCTGGTTAGCACTTAGAGATGGATCACAATGACTCCTCACTTGTATTTGCAAAGAGAGAGATACCATGGCCTCTTGCACCTATACATTCTACCTTGCATTTCTTCTGGTTCATACACACTGTTGAAAACATGGCTTTCCACTGTTCTCAGTAAGGTCTTTCTTCCCTAACCTCCCCTTTTTTGTTTGTTGGCAAGGCCTAGGACTAGGGGGACAAAGTTATGGCTACTCTGGCTTTTTGGGTAGGGGAATGGAACCGGACAAGCCATGTGATTTATTCTCCTATGATGATTGGGTTGAGTTTGGGACCTGAGATAGGAGATTAACAGAAATTTTTGCTTGGGGGAGGTGAGGCTTTGGGAGGCATCAGTAGCCTGGTGAAGAGCTTTGAGCGATCTCAAAACTTGTTTTCTCTTTGGAGAGTTTTTACTTGATCCTGGTAAAGGTGCTCTGGCTCATAAACCAGGGACCAGGGAGTTGGACTTGATGGCCCTTGTAGTCTCTTCCAACTCTATGATTCTATGATCTTCCCCAGTAAAAAAAAAATGTCTCCCCCACAGTTCCGCACTATCCCTCCATAAAGTGCAAGCCTTCAGCCACATCATTCTGGTTCTTTGCTCCAAATTGCTGCTTTGTAAGAATCCAGCCCACAACTTACTGCTTTTCCCTCCCACCAGCCTTCCATTGTCAATCCATGAGGTACAGTCTGTGGGGAGCTTTCCCTGTCCTGCACCTGGTCTTGTTTGTAGAGGTGAATTATACCTCTGTTACCCAAACTGGTCTGGTCAGTTTAGAGGATACTGACCTAGGGACATGGGAATACCTAGGTCAGTATGGGAATGGGCGCATGCCTTTTATTTATATGGGGGGGCACTGGAGGGCCCCCCATGACCAAAGACCTGCACCCCACTCCCGGCCAGCTTGGCATCTGCGTGGGGGCATTTTCTTTTTCTCTGATTCTCTCTGTATATATAAAAAACTCACTGAACTTGATATTTTTGTCTCCAAAATCAGTGAACCTATCAAGTTATGGTGAGTCTCAATTTCATTCTGCACAGTTTTCCAGCATCCCCAGGGCATCTGTGCAGTTACTGTTTTGTAATTTGCCCTCATCTCTTTCTGCCCCTCCAAAAATATATTTCCTCCAAACTGTCCACCAGCATCCTCGGAGCCTACATGCAAATGAGCCTTCTTCTCATTCACTCTCATTCACTTTCAGTTTTGATTTTGCCTTATGAGGGAGGGGGAGGGAGGGGCACAAGAAAAGGCTGGGATACAGTCAGCCAGGAGAGTGGAAAAGAAATCATGCATGCCTTTCTGAAAACTGCATTGGTAAGTTTTAAAAGAAAAGAAAAAGATGACCTCCTATTTTCACTTTTGCAGAGAGACTTGTGCCTCACCAGGGGGCTAATCAGAACAAAAGTTGGCTCTTACTTGTGAGTAAGTGCTGTTTAAAGCAAGCACTTACTCATGAGTAAGCCCCATTCCAAGCCCTCTTTGAGGCCCAGCAGCTGGAGAGGTTTTTGCCTCTGGGCACCATATAGCCCCCATATGCCTCTGGGTCAGTTCCCTTTTTAGTTGGGGGAATTGACTGGAACAAACTGGCTATGCGAGAGGTGAGTAGGGAATATCCACCAAAGTTTATGATATTTTGTGTCCCAAAGAAATCTACTATATACAGAGGTGATTGGTAGAGTGAATAGAAGAGGGCATTGAGGAGAGGGTGATATTTTATTTTCCCAGGAGGCCCAAGGAGAATGAGAGATAGTGACCAGCACTTTTCACAGAAAACAACATTAGGTACAAGGAGTGACATCCAAGGGTGATTTGTCATGGATTTTGGAAGTCTATTACAGGAAAAATTGACCCCTCTGGCTATGATAAGAAAGACCGTCATCTTGGGACAATGCAAAGTTCCATTCCCAAGCACAGACAATGCTTTGGAATATGGTTTGATAGAATTAAGACCTTGGAGTGCTCAAGATTTGATGAATTTTGAGCTGTGATTATGAAATAAAACAGGCACATTTCAAATCTGGATGAGCTCATACTGTTAAAAACAATGAGATTCTGGACAGTTAATGACCCTTAATAGCTGGACAGGTGGCAGCACTCCCCTCCTGCTTTTGACCCCTAGTTCTGGCCCTGCTTTGTTTTCATGTTAGTTCAGGTACCTGAATTTGATTGAATCCCCACAGTCAATTAATCACATGATACTCATATGAAATATCCAGGTTTCAGGAAGAACTCCCCACTGCCTGATCGCCCAACATGGATTTATTCCAGTTCTGGTGCTCCTGCTCCCACTTATCACATATTTTTAAAGAACCTGCATGGAAGTGCACCTTTTAAAAAAAACACGTGCTGAACCCAGATTCGTGGGAAGGTTTGGAGCCTTCCACTCAATCAGAGCGCAGCCCTTTATTTTTGTTTCATACCAGAGGAGGCTACGTTGAAATGTGGCTGCATGGAACGTGATTTCTGTGCCAACTGTAAACTAAAATTAGACTTTTGTGCCAGAGCAGCTGTATGGCTAAAGAGTTCCAAAACCACGCATAAATGTAGCTTAGCGCGAAAAACAGCTACTGTCTTATCTACTCATGCGCATGGTGACGTAGCTGTCAAAAAAAAGTTTTTTTAAAAATTCCCGCCTCAACACAGCGAAACCTCCAATTAGGACGAGGAAGAAAGAGCCACTGAGCAGACCGCGCGTTCGATTGTGTGATCGTGGGGAGTGCTGCACTGTTTGAAAGCGTGATAGACATCAATGTCCTCATCACACACACGCTGCAGTGGGGAGGGTGAAACTGTGATGAAAAGGTGCCGTTTCTTTTGAAACTTGGTTGTATCTGGATTTAATTTCTTAGTGGGGAAATGGCCTTTAACAAGCTGGAAAATGCAGTCCTCCAAAAAGCAGATATTTTCTCCCAAAGTCAGCAATACATTTGGTTTTGAGAACATTTGTTCCTTAGAGAGGCTATGGCCTCAAGTGCCTTTCTTATTAGAATTCTTTTTTGGAGAATGGAAGCTGATTGTAAAGTAATCAGTGAACAAAACCTGTTCGTAATAGGCACAGCAACATCAGATAAGGTTTTAAGATTACATATAAAATTGTATATTCATTTAAATAGTGATTAGTTGATGTCTATAATAACTGAACTGGTGCTTAAAACCAATGCTTTAATCTAGAACAGGGTTTCCAGCCTTTTATTTAATGAGAGCTACTTCTGAGTTATGAAAAAAAAATCATGAGCTATTTCCCACTCCTCACTCCCAATCGCAGCATGTTACCAAGATTTAGAACTGGACTAGGAAGAGCACTTGAGGCAGGACAGAGAAACATAATATGAATTAAAAACTTAGGAAAAAAGCTTACAGCAGATCTATTTTCATGATCTATTTTTTTGGGAGGGAGGGGAAATGCATAAGCTACCAGCTGCTGATAAGCTACCAATTGGAAACCCTTTGCCTACAAGTAGCTGGACTCTGGAGAATTAGGACACTCAATCCTTCTTCAGTTGTCCTGTTTCAGTCTCTGCTAGGTAGTATAGCTATATGTGCACTATAAATTGTTGTTCCGGTTCACAAATTTAAGTGTGCCTGCTGTTTGATGCTTTTGTAAGAGATTCTGGCATCCAAGAGCTGGGGGATGGACAATCAGGTGGCTTCTGTTTGCTTGGGATTGCTTATGTTAATGTGGCAGGATACTTGACTAGAATTTTGGTCATGAATAATAGTTATTTGGAATCTTGTCACAAAACAAAGATTTCTACTTTTGCAGAAATGTATTGAGTATATGATGTGTATGTTCAAGAATATAGAAATGGTGCAAGAAATAGGATTTCACACACTTCTAGTCTGAACTCTCCATTTTATCACATTATTTATGGGTTGCAAACACTTCTGGTGTTGTGTCTATGGAATATATTAATCTTGATTATGGAAGTTAATAAATAGGTTAGACTACAAAGTATCTGGGATAGTTGATGCCCTTTGTGTTCTGTTAAGTTATTTGATTCTCATGTTTTTATTTCTGAAGATTTTGCTAGCCTAGGAAGTTTATGTAACCAAGCATGGCTTTACATTCATGCTTGCCATGCTTTTCAGTATCTAGTACTGCCAATCTTTGCATTTATTAGTAAAACTGCTGGGACTTTGCTTTCAATACTGTACTGCTTTCTTGGCAGCTGATGCTGATGTCAGCTGTAATGCTGAAGATTTGTGAGGTCCTCTCAAGAGATAAATGAATTTTTCAGTTCAACAAAACAAAGTCTGTAACTCACATTCAACAGTATTTCATTCCCAGGGGTGATTTTAGCTTTGGATTAATTGTATGTTTTTGTAAACAGTCAACAGAAATTAGTGGGATTTGCTTGCACCAGTGGGTGGTAAGTTTCTGAACCTAAGGCTTTGATGAAGAAAATAAATACTACATTGGTTTTTTGTTTGCTTTGTTAGTGTCAGAGCTTTACCATGAAGCAAGATTCTGATATTGTTAAAATGCTGACTTTAAAAATCTGTAGTTCAGAGTTTATGACTTTATAATTTTTAGCATCTTAGTAAAGGAAAAAAATAAAGGATGAGGATAGAAAAACACACACACTCCAAGTGCATTGAAGTCAGTGGCCTTAGAAAGGTGTAAATAGGATGGACTGTTAAAATGGCATATTAAACTGCCTCACTAGATTTGACCAAAAGCCCATCTAGCCTTTCTTTTAGTTCTAACATTGGCCAGCCAGAGACTTTTGGACAGTCACATCACAGGCAAGGTAATTGTGTTAGCTGTTTTTTTCAATGCAGGAATCTTGTCCTGAGATCTGCACCAGCCCTGAGCATAGAGATTCTATTGAGCTATCGTGGATTTTTGTTGCTGCATTGTAACATTCTAGTCCACTCCTTCCTACAGTAAACTTGATAGTATTTATTAAGTTCTCTATTCCTCAGTGATGGTGACTCTTCAATCCAGACTTTTAATTTTTTGCTGAAAGTAAAAATGTTAACCTAACTCTATAAGACTATGTTTTAACATTGAATAGTCGTCGGTGTACTTCCTGACAATTTACCATAAACTGTACAGGAGGTGAGATCTTCCAGAATACAGCACTATAATCTTTGCCAATAGTCTACAAAGTGTGACTGTCAACCAATAACACTTGTTTTTTAATTTATCCTTTAACAAGTTAATTAATCAACAAGGTTGGGTTAATTGACTGATCAAACTGATTAAGGTTACAGTTCTCACACACATTTATTTGAACCTCAAATTTGATTGAACAAAGTTCAAGGTGTACATTCCCAGTTTTAAGTTGTTTACAGAAGAGCTGTGTTGTTAAATGCTTGGCTCTGAACTCGAAAGCTCAGCTCTTGCAGAATTCCCCTTGTTGCTGGTGACAGGTGTGACTGATTAGGCTTTTATAATGGTTAATTTTAAAAGGTGCAGTTAGCCAGAGCAGGAGCACCAAAGTGTTAACCAGAGCACCACCTGATGACTGAAATTCAGAAACCAGGAGCCACAGATAGGGTGCACTGGCTAATACAAAAAACAGGAAAACCCTGTCAGAAAGACAGTGGGAAGAAAGAGGGAGATTTCAGAGTCTTGAAAGCAGCTTGAGAGCTTGTGTGACACACAAATCCTGTCAGGCCTCAGATTCAGTCAGAGGAGAACTATTTAAGTGAACCTGCATTTGCTCTGTAACTTCTGCCTAAAGAAACCAGTAACTCTTAAGTACCTCTCTGTAACAGCAACCTGTGAAGAAACCCTTGGAAAATAAAATCTAGTTTTTGAGTTTTATTTTTTAAAAACCTCTCTAAGTTCCATATTATTTTTAACTCAGAAATGGTGGCAGCGGACATTTGGTTTTCCCTGACAGGATTTTTGTTTAAAGGCCTGTGTGTGTGTGTGTAAGTTGGGGAGTGCCTTAGGCCAAAACAGCTATCAAACCAATCACCCTCCAACAACCTGCATCTGTCTTGGCTGGGCCTCTGTTTCTCTTCAGGGAGAGGGTGTTGTACTGTTATAACAGGCAACTGTTTTGCTGAATGGTAAGCAAGCATTAGCAGATCGCTGGGGCTGCCAACCTCCAGGTGGGGTCTGAGGATCTTTCAGAACTGCAGCTGATCTCCAGATTGCAGAGGTTCGTTCCCATGGAGGAAATGGCAGCTTTAGAGGGTGCAAACTGTGTCATCATATTCTGCTGAGTCCTCCCCCCCCTCCCCCCCAAAAAAAATCTGTGGTCTCTCCAGGCTCTGCCACCAAATCTCCAGGAATTTCTCAACTCAGAGTGGTACAGACTTTTTCACATGAGAAATTTCACATGAGAAAACTCCAATTAATTTTAGCCACTCTATAAGACAGAGTTAAGCATTCACTTTAAAAGTGATTAATGCATTTAAATATGTTGGATTGTGCCTGTAACATGCAGTCTTGCACTAATTTGAAGGCCTGCTTCTTTAGGTCTTTCATCCTGTGGCTGCCAAGGTTTGAGTGAGTTTGGGAAGATTTCTTCAGCTGAACTGCAAAGAGCTGCAAAAGTTCATGAGGGTTATGTCCTAAAATCAAATGAATAGGGCTTTCACATGTGCAACTGGGTGCTCAAATGTGGCCTTTCAGAGGTTCTTAAGGCTCCCCCACAGTGGTGGGATCCAAAAATTTTAATAATAGGTTCCGATGGTGGTGGGATTCAAACAGTGGTGCTGCCGCACACACGCACCTCCAGTCCCTAGTGGGCAGGGAGGTTGCTTTAGTAACCCCTTCTCGGCACTCAGAAAAAAATAGTAACCACTTCTAGAGAAGTGGTGAGAACTGGTTGGATCCCACCTCTGCTCCCCCACCTCTTTATAATAGGTCACCTAGAATTTTTTTAAGTGAGATATCTGAGTGCTGATCTGGACTCTGGATGTGTTGGGAATGTTGGAAATAATCAAATAATTTCAACAAAAGCAAACCAGGCGAGAGGCCTACAGTGCAAACAGGGTTTAAAGGCTGTAATTCTTTGTGTGAATTCACTTGACTAGTTCTAGTCTTTTATGGACTCCTCAAAGGATATTGATTATATACAAATGTGGGCACAGAGCAGAACAAATGATTTGTGTAACAGAAAAATTAATTGAACAAGCCATTTTAGATGATAGGATTAAGCTCTCGGGAGCAGCATAATACTGACAACACCAAAACTACCAAACTGCAATTAAATTGGAGCTGCTGCCACCCATAGCATGTTCTGACACACATCCCATTTCAGAAGCTGTTTGATTTGCTTCAACTATCTGCATTATATTTTGTTTCTCAAATCAACACATTTTGCCAAGTCATTTCTGCATCAATAGAATGTATAAACAGAGGAAAAAAATCAGAAGTGATTGCAGGCTGGGTCAGTATTGCAGGCTGGGTTTAGAGATACTCCTGACTTTGGAAAAGTGTGTCCCATTATGCAAAAAGTTTTCCTCGGAGCTATGTATTGTTGAAGGCTTTCACAGCTGGAATCACTGGAGAGTTTCTGGGCTGTATGGTCGTGTTCTAGCAGCATTCTCTCCTGACGTTTCGCCTGTATCTGAGGCTGGCATCTTCAGAGGATCTGATGGTAGGCAAGGAAAGCAAGTGGAGTATATATACCTGTGAGTAAAGGTCAATAGGTGAGGGCATCTGAATAGGAGTGGCCTGGTCTTTGTTCCCTTTGATTGTTTATTGTCTATAGTCATCCTGTGTTTGTGTGGGGCTGATTAGTCACTGTCTTGACTCAAGTGTTTTTCAAAACTGGCAGTCAAATTCTGTTCATTTTCATGGTTTCTTCCTTTCGGTTGAAATTGTGGATTTCAATGGCTTCTTTGTGTAGTGGTTGTCAGAGTGGTCCAGAATTTCTAGGTTTTCAAATAATATTCTGTGTCCAAGTTGGTTTATTATGTGTTCTGCTATTGCTGATTTTTCTGGCTGAAATAATCTGCAGTGCCTTTCGTGTTCTTTAATTCGTGTCTGAGTGCTGCGTTTGGTGGTTCCTATGTAGACTTCTCCCTCACAGAGTAGGGAGCAAGGAGTCATGGGGGGGGGGAGCTTGGAAGGAGTGGAAACCCTGAAGCAAGGGAAACATTAGAGTTTACCCACCCTCACTAACTGCGGACACTGTAAAACAAAGTGCATCTGCAAGGAAACCACACAGCACCCCAGTTTCCTCAGGACTCTTTGCTGTGCAGTGGGGGTATAGTGGGATCTCCTCATGTTTCTCTGTTTACATGCAAGGAGGCGCCTCACTGCCTGCTGGCAGCTTGCCTGCTCCAACTTCCAGGTCATTCCCAGTAGTTGCAAGATTGCTGACTTAATTAAAGTCCTTTAAATTGCTATTTTATAATAGAATCATAGAGTTGGAAGAGACCCCAAGGGCCATCAAGTCCAACCCCCTGCAGTGCAGGAACACACAATCAAAGCACTCCTGACAGATGGCCATTGAGCCTCTCTTGAAAAACCTCCAAAGAAGAAGACTCCACCACACTCCAAGGTAGTGCATTCTACTGTCGAAATATTGCTGTTATATTAAATTGATGTTAAATCAACATTGTTTTGTCTATATTACTGTGTTTTTTAAACAAAAAAAGCAGATGTGGCTTGCCTTGGAGGAAAGCTGGAGGGCTGCTTATGTGGCCTGATGGGATCGTTCTCTCCTTTCTTTCCAGCAGGGAAATTGGCTGCCAGGCATCATCTGCTCATGCGGCAACTCAGTGGCTCTGCCCGACTCTGCCTGGCTATTCCCTCACTGCTGCTGCTGCTACTGCTGCTGCTGCTGACACCTCCCCCTCTTCTCCTTCTCTGTGACAGTTCTCTCTCTTTCCGTCCCTCACAGAGTAGGGAGCAAGGAGTCATGGGGGAGGGGGAGAGACTGGAAGGAGTGGAAACCCCCGAAGCAAGGGAAACATTAGGGTTCCCCACTCTCACTAACTGCGGACACAGTAACACAAAGTGCATCTGCAAGGAAATCTCTGCCACCAAGGAATCTTTCCCTCGCTGCAGGGTAGAGCAGCAGTGTGTAATCAGCCTATGGGTGTTTTCAGTGTTAAGATAATGCAGGTATTATGATATCTTTGATTGCTGAATTTCTCCACTTATTTGATCTGTCTACTCATCAGCACAGCACTTAGAGGAACAACAGTAGGTCTGGCAAATTCCAGAGATCTACAGAGATCAATTCCCCTGCCCTTGAAGGTGGTCTCTACAGCACTATCTTGCTGATCTCTCTTCCCTCTCCAAACCCCACCTTTTCCAGGCTCCTCCTCTGAATCTCCAGGAGTTTCCCGACCCTGAGTTGACAGCCCAAATTATAACAACTGTGCCGCTTGTTCCTGACTTCATTGCACCACTCTACAATTTAAAATGTATTTATTAATATTTGAGATTTGGAGTCTCATGCCAGTGTGGCATAGTGGTTAATAGCTGCTAATTCTAATATGGGTTTGATTCCCCACTCCTCCAAATGGAGTCTGCTGGGTGACCTTGGGTCAATCATGGTTCTCTCTGAACACTCGCAGCCCCACCTACCTCACAAGGTATCTGTTGTGGGGAGGGGAAGGGTGAGTAATTGTCAACTGCTCTGAGACTCCTTAAGAGATAGAGAAAAGTGGAGTATAAAAACCAACTGTTGTTCTTCATACAAAATGTGATGCTGGCATACTGGGGGGGGGGCAGAGGGGGGCAATGCCTCAGAAATCACTAGTGAGTGTCACGTGGGGGCACATTTGGCCTCCCATTCCTCCCATGAGACCTGCTTTGCACTGCCTTGTGCCACCATTGCTGCCTCCTCCTGCAGCCCCACCCACCAGCCTCCATTCACTTGCTGTCCACCTCCTGTCTCAGGCTGCTGCTGCCCACCCACTTCTTCAAGCCACATGCCAGCCTACCTCTTTCCTGCCCAGCACACACAATAGTCAAACAGGTTCTGAAATAACCCATCATCTCCTAGCAGGTCAAGCCCCACAGTGAAAACACTGTGAACGACTTTTGTGAGAGCTGGAGGAGCAGCCAATTTGGGGCTCCAGTTATGTGAACAAGCAAACATTCAACGTAGCACACATCCCCAATTGCCAGCCTGCCTGGGGATAGGATCCAGTTCTTCCCTCCCATTTCATTTCAAAACCAGCTTCTTAGCTGTGTTAACCTTCATGCATCCTTCTCTGCCTCCAAGGTGCTCATTCTGAATTTTCCAAAGTGGGTGTGCGTATGAATGAGTCAGCAGGAAAGTGACAAGCCTCCACAAACCTGCGGCAGAGGTGCAGTTGCTGAGAGGTAGGTAATAGGTTAAGGGCCCCCTTTCCCTCCACAATTTCCCAGGCACCATTTTGTGTACCACTGGCCATAACATTAGCTATTTTTGTTTGTTTAAATGTCTTTAGGTGGTTTTTCTCCTCGGTGAGACCCAAAATGGCTTAAAAAGGAAGAAGTTTCCAAATTACAAATAAATAACTAAACCAGTCTTGGATGGCAAGCTGATTTTCAGAAGCTTTAGGCAGCAAACCCAGGTCAAGAACCCCATGGGTCACACCTCTGGCCTTGCCCAAATTAAATTCACACAGAAAAAGGAGGGGGAAAGTTAGCCTAGAAACAAATCTCAGCTGCTGTCAGCCTGCTGTAGTAGGTCAGCCATGATTTACTTCAGTTTCCTTTTCTTCTCTGCCTGCTACAACCTAGATTGGTGTTCTTCCTCCACACACACAAATATAAAAATCTGTATGCTTTCCCTTTCCCTCTATGTACTATTTAGTGATTTGCTGGTTGGTTTGAGTTTATAACTTTTAATGTGATGGTTTATTACATTGTTTTGTAAGCTGCCTTAATTTCTCCAGAAAGGTGGCATATAAATTCCCTGAATAAATAAATAACATAAAATAATATCACTTAAACTCTTCCTCAGCACTCCTGTTCACATAAAACAAACACATTCATTGTATCTGATCCACACACCAATGGGTTGGGCTTTAGTATTTTCGGTCTCCACCACTTCAACCAAAAGCACAAAGATTTTTGGGGGCCATGCAAGTACAACATACACAGCCTTGAAGGAATGTATATGGCTGTGTTACTAATTTAGAGAAACATATGTAATGTCATATTTAGTATCAGATATGCACGCCCACATACAGTTGTAAAGAGAGATGTGTCTGGCCAGAGAAACCAAAAACTATGTGGAGGTAATGAAAAAAAGAGTGAAGGAACAGAGCAAATTTTGCTTCCGTAAATGCTCTTTGCCTAAGAGTAGCAGTTGCTACAGATCAGCTACTGAATGGCAGCTGTGAAATGAGCCTGAGAAATGAACAGAAGCATAAAGCAAATATTGATGGACACAAGTAAATAAATATGTATGCGTCAGTCTTTTGCAGTTTCTGATGTTTAGTCACTATACAATATGCCTAGAATCAAGATGCCTGTTCTCTGCATCCATGGCGATAAAGCCTGTGGTACAGAATAGCTGTTGGGGGTGGGGGGAATCGGTGAGCACATGGAAGGGGTGGTGCTTCAGAGCACTGGAACAGCATGGTAGCAAAGAGACTTGGCTATGAACCAGGAAATCTCCAGCAGTGTCAGTTCTTTCAGGAACTCACTAGGTGGCCTTACACCAGGAAGTATCCCTCTGTTACCGCGCTGCTCAGGGTAACACTTTCCTTGCTCTAGAGTATCCCGCTCTCGGCAGCGCCCAGGAACCCAAGCAAGACCCGACAAGGCTCGGATATATAAAAGAGATTTATTGAGATGCTGACCTAAGTGTCAGCACCTCCCTTCCTCAAGCATCAACACTGCGCTGCCTAGCAGCCTTTACAATCCCTTTATACACTTTCTCCCGCCGGAGCTCCGAGAACCAAAGACAGCCCACCACCATTCAAAACAACCAATCATTCATTTGCAACATGCAGGAACCAATCAGTGTCCGATATGCATCCTCTTCTCAAGTTTCGCGCCAGAGCAGGGCGAGGCGATGACGCGTGTTCACTGGCGGGGACACACAAAGGTTTCTCCAGGTGTCCGGGGTCAGGGAAGCCAAGAGCGATGGCGTGAGTCCCCTTATCTGCCTGCTGGACGATTAGGCAGAGCAAGGCGCTCGGGCTGAGGTTTCCCCTTTGTCCGCGGTGCATCAGGGGACTTTACACGCGGAATGGGATAAAGTCCGGTGGGGCAGAGATGGCTCTCTGCCCTGGGCCAAGGGAGGTTCCATACAAGCACAAATACAGGGAAACTTACAAATCCTATTTCTACCTAATACAAATCAGTTCCTACCTAAACAAATACAAGACAGAAATAAATTTTCCAATCGTTTTAGTTCAGACATAGTCCAGAGCTGGATTCTCTCCTGGCTCCGCTTATCATTTCTCTTTCTGGGCTTTCTCACGCCATTGGCAATCATGGCGCAGAATGCCCAGACAATTTCGCGAACCTGTGAGTACCGGGAAGGGAGCCCTGGATGCTACCTGGTGATCCAGTGGTGCGAGGAGCACGCTAGGCTCTTTGCAGACAGCGGGGAGCATTGGGACCTTTAAAACACATCATACACATACAAAACAGAGCATCAAAACACGCCAGTAAATCAGGGGAACCACACACATAAACCCAATTGGGAAAGGGAACAAAGGGTAGTCCAGGCACTTTTCAAAGCGTTCGAATTGGCAGGCGGAGGCATTTGGAGTTATTCCCGGCAATCGGAGAGACCTAAAGAGCTGAGTAGAGGCAACACGGAAGGCAGAGGCATGCCAGGCCCCAGGATGGAAACCTTGACGCGTGAGGATCAGTAGTAGAAACGAGGGTCCGCTTCGAACACAGCCGATCTCGCACAGGAGGCAGCTGGTGATCAGTAGCTCAGCATCGGTGAGGCTCCAAACGCGACACCCACACACGCCCAGTCCAGGGAAACTGGCTTGCGCTTCTGTAGAATCCTTGGCATTTCCGGGTAACGCTGGGGTGCAGGGTCACCGTGACACAGAAACATCAGTGGAGGCTGCACCCCTTCGATATGTCTGACGCCGGGTGGCTGTCAACTGGCATGGCACCGCTTCTTCACATCTTTGGCAAACGGCGCAGGTCAATGGCATCTTTCGCCAGGCTCCTTGTCACCAGAGGCGAACGGCATCTATCCCAGGTCGCGATCTTCTCGGAGACATCCCAGCGCAGCGGGGCATGAACGCAAAATGCAGCTTGTCCAGATCGGTTGCTGTCGAAACTTTAGACCAAGTCCCAGTACACCGGGCCGCCAAAAAGTCCAAAATTTGTGAGGGGTGTAAAGTGCCTGGAGACCTCCCATGTAACTTGCTAAACAACCTTTGCATAGGGAAAACACTTAAACATTCGATGAGATACATACAGTATAAGGGTAAGCCGGCAAGCAAGCCGAGAAGGGGAGGAGGAGTCAAGACGGGGCAGGCTAGCCCGAAACTGTTAGGGCTAGGCAAGGGGAACATCCGAGGTGGGGTAATCGCAGTCTCCGTCGTTGTCCTCCCCGCTCTCGTCGGCTGCACTCTCACAAGCTCGGGGTCCTCAGTAATCTGACAGCGGAACCGCAGGCAGAGTCCCGGACCTCGCTCCGAGGTCCAGAGGGCCACCGGGTCGGCGGATCGGTCCCCTCTCAGCTCCTCGAGTGCAGGGGGCGTTGCCTGCTTTAAACGACTGTAGTGAACCCAGGGCCTGATTCCGTGGAGCTTTGCCGAAGAGTACGTTGTGAGTAGAACCTGGTAGGGTCCCTTCCACACTGGCTTCAACGGGACCTTCTTCCAGGACTTGAGGTAGACCCAATCCCCAGGGTTGAACGGATGCAGGGGGGCATAGAGTCCAGTGGGTTTCAGCTCGTTAAGGTCTCGATGTAAGGTGGAGACTGTGGCCGCCAGGCGACACAGAAATTTGGCGGTCAGCGCATTTCCCACCTCCCCGCGTCCTCTAGACTTGGCCTGGTCAGGGGATAGGGGCGACCGAAGAGGGCCTCGAAAGGGCTAACTTTGAGGTGGCCCCGGGGGGTAGTCCGAACGCGGAGCAACGCCAAAGGGAGTGCTTGTGGCCGTTTTAGGGAAGTCTCCTCTACAATCTTTGTCAAAGCTACTTTCAGGGAACGGTTCATCCGTTCCACGATCCCACTGGATTGGGGCCGCCAGGAGCTATGCATCTTCCATGGGATATTCAGGGCCCGTGCCAGCTCCTGCATGGTCTGAGAGGCGAAATGGGCGCCATTGTCAGAATCTATGCCCTCCCACGGGAAACCGACTACTGGAAGGATGTCGTTAAGGAGGACCTTTACCACCTCCTTAGTTTGGGAAGTGCGGCAGGGGAAAGCTAGGGGCCATCCGGTCATGGTGTCTACGAATACCAACAGGTATCGATATCCCATAGCTGGTGGGAGCTCCGAAAAATCGCACTGCCAGCTCGCTCCCGGGTGGCTTCCCCTAAACACTGATCCCTGCTGACGGGACTGGTTCCCTGACGAATTCACACGCTGACAATTAATACAGTTCTTAACAATAGCTTCTGCTTGCATGCGTACCTTTGCCCCAATAAAATAAGTGTCGAACCAATTAGCTAGCCCCTCTCTCCCCACATGAGTGCCTTCATGTAAAACCTTCAGCACCAGGAACACCATTCCTCCCGGAACATAGACCTTTCCCTGGGCAGTGACCCCCCCCTTCGTTGCGCTCCATCCCTTCTCCCTCTGCAAATCGATCCTCCGACTGGGTGTAGATAGGATCCAGATCCGGCACAACAGGGATTAGGGGGAGGATCGTTCCTTCCGGCCCCTTGGCGGCCCGTTTGGCAATTAGGTCGGCCCGTCTGTTTCCTCTACTTAACAAGGAGTCCCCCCCTTGGTGGGCTCTGCAGTGGACAACAGCCACCTCCGCGGGCAGATGAACCGCGTCCAGGAGGGCGCGGATTTGTGGGGCATTTTTGATCGCTCCCCCATTGGAGGTCAACATCCCTCGCTGGGCCCACATTTCCCCAAACGCATGTAATACCCCGAAAGCATACCGGGAATCTGTATATATATTAACCCGTAAATCCTTCCCGTGAATGAGGGCCCTAGTGAGGGCAACCAGTTCCGCGGCTTGAGCCGAAAAGGAGGGGGGTAACGCTGCAGCCTCAATGGTGTCCTCTAGGGTGACCACCGCGTAACCGGTGAAGCGCAGCCCGGATTCCATGAAGCTGCTGCCATCCGACCAGAATTCCCGGTCGGGATCTGGCAACGGGGCGTCCCGGAGACCCACTCTAGCTGCATAGCTGAGATCTAACGTTTGGATGCAATCATGCTCCGGTCCGTCTGACGAATCGGGCAAAAGCGTGGCAGGATTTAGCCTGGTGGATAGCTCACAATGAACCCCGGGGCTGTCTATGAGCACTGACTGGTATCGTGTCATGCGCTGCTGTGTGAGCCACTGGGCCCCTTTCTGTTCCAACACAGCGGAGACAGCGTGGGGCACATAGACCGTAAGGGAAGCTCCCAGCGTGAATTTCAACGCATCCTCCACCAGTGTGCACATGGCCGCCACCGCCCTCAGGCAGGTTGGCCACCCAGCCGAGACCAAATCCAACTGTTTGGATAGGTATGCTACTGGCCTGTGGGTATCGGCAAACTCCTAGGTCAACACCCCCTTGGCCACCCCCGACTGTTCATGTACGAAAAGGAAAAATGGCTTGGTGGGGTCTGGTAGCCCTAGCGCAGGGGCTTCTATCAGTGCCCGCTTAATATCCCGGAAGGCGGAGCCCCGTTCTGCCGTCCAATCCATGGAGCCTGTGTCCGGGCCCTTAAGCATGTCATAGAGGGGTTTGGACAGAGCAGCGTAATTAGGGATCCAGTTACGTGTGTACCCCGCCACTCCCAAAAATTTTCGGAGCTCTCGTCGCGTGGCAGGCAGTTGGATTTGGGATACCGCATTCTTACGAGAGTCCGTGAGGGCCCTCTCCCCCCTTTGAAGGCGGTATCCCAAATACAACACCGAGGTCTGGGCGATTTGAGCCTTGGACTGGGAAACCCGGAAACCCTCCGCAGCCAGAAAATTTAAAAGACCAATAGTGCCCGCCAAACAAGCCTCCTCCGAGGGGGCAGAGAGGAGGAGGTCGTCCACATATTGGACGAGACGCACGTCGGGCGGGGGAACCCAGAGCCGCAACCAGCGCTCCAATGCGGTGCCGAAAAGGGTGGGGCTATTCTTGAAGCCCTGGGGGAGGGAGCACCATTGGAACTGAGTTTTCCGGCCATCCGGAAAGGTCCATTCGAAAGCGAACAAGGGGCGGGACTCAGGGGCGATTGCCACCGAGAAAAAGGCGTCCTTCAGGTCAAGGCAGGAGAAATAAGCATGGTCCGGGGGCACGAGGGTCAACAGAGTTTGGCACCACAGCGTGGAGATCCTCAGTGATCTCATTAATCTTCCGGAGGTCATGCACTATTCTGAAAGAGCCATCCCGTTTTTCCACCCCAATAACCGGGGTGTTAAAGGGGGAGGGGCACTTGACCAGAATACCAAGGCGGAGGAGGCGATCGAGGGTGGGCTGGAGTCCCATGCGCACCTTCTGCGACAAACAATACTGCCGTTGCCGCACTGGGTAGGCATCCGGCTTAAGCCGCACAATGACGGGGGGCACGTTAGGAGCCTGTATAATGTTGTCAACGTCCCAGACCACCGGGTCCACAGTCCGTAGCACAGACTCCGGGATAGGGACAGACGGGACCGACCCGAGGAGAGCTAAGACCCCCTCCACCTCAGGATATAAAACCAGCGAGCAGCCAGAATCGGAAAACGAAATGGAGGCATGCAATTTTGAAAGCAGGTCGCGACCTAGCAGTGAGATGGGGCAGTCCTCCATGTTGAGGAACGAGTGCTCAATTGCCACAGGGCCAACGGAGACGGGGGTTGGAGCAAGCCGGGGAACGAGCTGCATCTCGCCACTCGCCCCCACGACGCGCACCTCTTCCCCTGTGCGTGGAAACGGGACGGTAGAATTCAGGACAGAATAGGAGGCTCAGGTATCAACCAACATGGGGATAGAGAGACCTCCCACCGAGACAGGGATGATGGGGTCAGAAGGGGACAAGGAGAGCGAGGTGACCGGGGCCACCACGGGAGAAACAGCCGCCGACCAGCGGGCAGCCGGGGCTTGCAATTCTGACTCGGTTGCATGCATTGAGTCCACGGCCGGGGCAAGCAGGGCGGACGGGCCATCCGAAGGGAGGTGGTGAGCGGGTGCAGAGGGGACTCACAAGGCTGCTGTGGGGCATCAGAAAAGGGCTGGGCAATTTGCAAGGGGGCCACAGGCTGCGGAGGGTATTCCAGAACTGGTGGGGGCACCCCTCGGGTGTACGAGGGGTTGCTGAGGCCCGGGCAGTCTCCCGAACCAGGGTGGGTTGGAGAGCTCCCTGCATCACCGTGGGGCGGTAGGAGGCAGGGGGAGGGGGTTCGAAATGGGAGGCAGGGTTTCTCCTCGGCGGGCTGGAGTGAAGATCTGCGAGACGGCAAGAGACTCCACCCGAGCCGTCCGCTGCTGGATCAGGGTAGGGGAAACGCGCTTAAACACGCAGGGGGCCTCAACCCGGGCAGGGGAGAGCTGGCAGTTCAAGCTCAAGCCCAAAGATCCCAGAGCCTGCCTGTTGCTCCTGCCCAGGTCCGGGGTCCCGGGATCAAGCAGCTGGGGCCTGCCTGTGAAAGGGACCCGGAGCTGTCCTAGCGAGATTCGGGAGGCCCGAAGGGTCAAAGTAGGGGGACTGAGGCCTGAAAACCGGGGCTGAGGCCTGGGTAATCGCTCCCACGCTGCTGAGGCTGGCGGCCCTCCGACTCCACCCTGGCAGCACACTCGCGGTGCCAGTGGCCATGTTGGCGGCAATAACTGCACTGATCTCTATCCAAAGGGGCGTTGCGTGGAGCTGGTGGCGGGCTGCGGGAGAGTCCCTGGTAACCCGAGTTCCCACCAAAATCTCGATTCCCACCCGCGGTGGCCCGTAGGGCACCCACTATTTCAACGAACTCTGAATCTGCTCCAAGGCTGGGGTTGTTGAAGCATTTGGGGGGGTCCTGGGAACCTTCCCATAGGACGATTCAAAACCAGGGTCCCGGTTAGTGCCCACGGCTGCCTGTAAGGCTCCCACTAGCTGGCGGTGGCGATTCTCCTTCGCCCTCTCCTTCGCATTCTGCGCCAGCTCTTCTCGCTCTTTTATCTTTATCTTTATTAACCTTTAATAGGCATAAATAGATCAAGATTTACACAGACACATTCTTCAGTCTCAAGTATAGTTCAGCAGCAAGAAAACAGATCACATAACCTGACGGTTGACCCCAAGGGGCTCTAATCACTTCAGATTCCTTTTTTTAAAAAGAAACAGCCAGAGTAAACAACAACAAATACCCCCCTACACATCAATGCAAAATACAATCCAATATAAAATTGCAATAAAAAATAGATCTGTTTAGCAAGTTAAAAGCAAAATGATACAGCAATAGGTATCCTACCATGCAGATTAGACAGATTGGAGATCTATACCTATCTTTTATAGGAAGTTCCTACGTTTGTTTTATGTATCATATTTTATATTTAAAAATTTGATTCTGTGCCAAATAATAAAAAACCAATTTGGTTTAGTGTACAGGTATAATATATATATATATTTAAAAAATACAGTTAAAAGTAATAAAATTACTTCTTCTCGCTCAAAATACACAGTATTGGCCGTTTTTAGGAGATCAGCCGGATCCTTAAGGGTATTATCCGGGATTCGATTCAGCTTCTTTCTAATATCCGGGGCACTCCCTCCGATGAACACGCTATTGATGAGGGGGCGATAGACTGGGTCAGCGGGATCCACCCGTGTCCATTTACGACATTCGGAACGAATGCGTTCTATAAAGGCGGCGGGTGACTCATCCTTATTCTGAGCTAGCTGGTGGAGTTTGGATAGATCATGTATGCATGGCCATTACTCGAGACCGAAATCATAAAGCGCCGATAGTTCCCAATTTATCCTGGTCTGCCTCTCTGTTCACATCCCAATTCTGGGTCTAACTTTGGAACACCTCAGCTAACGCATGGGGTTTACCTTCCTGATGGTCATCTACATATTGGGTGGCTTGATTCTATTTCTTGCATAACCAAAACCCTCTCCTCCCCCGGTCAAAAGGAGCAGTTGTTGAATATCTGCAAAAGTGGGCAAAGTGAGTGCAAAAAATGGATTCTACCAGTTGGGTCATAGCTAAGGGATCCAGCGATTATGCAGAGCCGACCTCTCCTTCCAATTATACAGGTCCGGCAGGCAGTAAAGGGAACATGGACATAGCAAGGGGCCGGGCTCGCCCGGTTAGGGTCATTCCCATCTGAGTACGGATGGGAAACAAACCCGCTGATGCCGCCTGCACCCTTGATGTAACCCCCACCTGGAGACGGTCGGGAGGGGCATGCTCCCTAGCCGGGTAGCCGCCACCACTCATCTGAGCTGCAGCAGACGGGTGGATGGGAAAGACGGTGTATCGACCATCCTCGTGGAGGGGAGGCATCCGACCGTGGGGAAGACCAGGCTGGTTTTCAGACCCGGGGAACTCCTGAGGGCAGAGACTGTATACTATGAACTTGGGAGGCCGCGTCGTCCAGCATCTGAGCCAAATGCGGTGTGCTGGGGGTCCCGATGGGAGGAAGTCCCGGAGGAGCCTGAATTCCGACTCTGGGGATGAGGGGCCAGACTCCCCTCTGGGGAAGGTTGAGTCATGAGCTGTGGAGCCAAAGAGGAGGGCCATCCCCATCTGAGGAGGGCGGAGGGCACCACCCTCGGAGGCGCCGCTTATCAGTCCAGATTCGAGGAAACGGGCGGCCTGCTGTCCAAATGCTGGAGGGCTTCCGCTTATAGCCACACTCGGTGGTGGGGTTGAGGCCATGCTTGCGCCACTGGGAAATCTAATAGATCATCTGGGGAGGGGGAGGATATCCATGTGGCGGCCCCTAAAACTACTTCCTCCCGATGGACGCCTGGCTCCACCCACTAACATAATCTTGGTTCCCTGAACACAGGTATAACTCTTGGGGTTTCTGTAAGCCTCCATAAAGTCCTCTCCAACGCCTTAGCTTGTTTCTCTTTAACCCAGTACTCCTTAGGACCTGATACAAATTCTGGAGGACTGGCCAGCTAAACGAGTCTGGCATTACCTAAGAGCCGCGGACAAATTGTAATTGGTCCATTCACTTCGCACCACGACTCCAACTTTCTCTTAGACACCGGGGCTTGCGGCTGAGCTTATCCCAGTTATACAGGGGCAGAAGCCAACGGGGGGTGGATTCAGGGAGAGACTTGGGGCTTCCATCCCAGACCCACAGGCTCCCATTTTCTAACCAACTCTGCTTTCGCTAATCTCTGTCCTGGGCTACCTGTTTCCCTGTCCTTCCCGGACCAAAACCCGTTTGCCAAATTCCTGGGCCTAAGGACACGCTGGGTTTAAACCCTGGCCTGGGTTCTTTTCTTTGTCCTTCCAGGACTAACCCCTTAACGCCGAGGCCCTCCGTTCCTTCTTTATGGCTCCCAAGGGAAATTCTCTCTCTCTCTCTCTCTCTCTCTCTCTCTCTCTCTCTCTCTCTGGGGTCTCCTGTCCCCTTTTCCCTTCGCAGGTCTGTCTCACCTGTCCTGCAGAGGGCGCCCACAACCTCCGACCAAAATGAGACCTCCGATCTCCGAATCACTGCAACCACTGCCGTTCTTCGAACTGCACTCCGCCAGTCGGGTCGTTCCTCGAGAGCAATACCGGTTCTCCCGTGAGGTTCAGAAAATCCCGGACTGAGCCCTCAACTGTTACCGGGCTGCTCAGGGTAACACTTTCCTTGCTCTAGAGTATCCCGCTCTCGGGCAGCCACAGGTGAACCCAAGCAAGACCCGACAAGGCTCGGATAAATAAAAGTGATTTATTGAGATGCTGACCTAAGTGTCAGCACCTCCCTTCCGCACCAACACTGCGCTGCCTAGCAGCCTTACAACCCCTTAAGTACACTTTCTCCGTCAGGTCGGGAGCCCCGGAGAACCAAAGACAGCCCACCACCATTCGGGAAAAACAACCAATCATTCATTTGCAACATGCAGGAACCAATCAGTGTCCGATATGCATCCTCTTCTCAAGTTTCGTACAGAGCAGGCGAAAGGATGACGTGTCCACTGGCGGGGACACACAAAGGTTTTCTCCAGGTGTCCGGGTCAGGAAGCCAAGAGCGATGACGTGAGTCCCCTTATCTGCCTGCTGACGAGATTAGGCAGAGCAAGGCGCTTCGGCTGAGGTTTCCCTTTGTCCGTGTGCATCAGGGGACTTTACACGTGAATGGGATAAGTCCGGGTGGGGTAGAGATGGCTCCCTGCCCTGGGCCAAGGAGGTTCCATACAAGCACAAATACAGGGAAACTTACAAATCCTATTTCTACCTAATACAAATCAGTTCCTACCTAAACAAATACAAGACAGAAATAAATTTTCCAATTGTTTTTAGTTCAGACATAGTCCAGGAGCGGGATTCTCTCCTGGCTCCGCTATCACCTCAACATCCCAGAATTACAATTGATCTCCAGACTGGAGAATAGGCTGCTATGGAGAGTGGATTCTATACACCATTATGGTTCTCTACACTCCTCAAACCCCACCTTCCTCAGATTTTACCTCCAAATCTCCATGAATTAGCCAAACCAGATCTGGCAACTCTACAGTCAGTTCCCATAGGCCAATAATCTTCTCGTACCCTAAAGTGTAATTAGAAAGTACTAAGTGAATGCAACAATAGTGCTGTGAACATTCAGTAGTATTGTGCTAAAATTATCACTACATTTTTTATAGATGTGTACATAATCTATTGGATTTTGAATACAATAAATTAAAATGATACCTTTTACACTGTTGATAAAAGATATGAACTGTTGAACTTCATGGTGGAGGGAAGGGATGCAAAAGGCTGCCCAAAAGACCAACAACTCTTTATTTTGACACAAAAGCAAATCAGCTGTCATCATTAGATAAATTTCTTTGGAAAAATCTCATAATCTACATTTAAATATATGCATCAAAATATGTTTAACTCATGAATGGGGCATTCCCTGAAAGTGAAAAATCTCCCCCCTACACCAGTTTCAGGCCTCTTAAATATCATTTAATGCCAATGTCTTTGCCCTTTATGGACTGGTTTAAAAAGGGCAAGAACGATGAGATTTTGGCCTCAGTTGCTCAACTTCGTCCCTTAAGATTTCCCCCTTATTTTCTTCAGTAATTTTAACAAGCCATTTTAGACTACTTGTGTTTTGCTTACTCAACATTCTTTTAGACAACTTCCTTCTGTTCCAAATTTATTAACAGTTTATGTCCATTGTTTTCGAGATAGCTGTGCTGTTCAAATGAATTGTTATGCGAAGTGATTTCTGCTCTCCCCCATCCCCCAAACAGGATTTGCAAATAACAGAGAGACTTCCTAAGATTCTAGAGATATTTTAAACTTATCCTTGACATGAATTGAGGCATGATTTTAATTTTGGTTAGAAATAATGCAGTCATATTCCACTGTAGTCCTATTTCTTAGAAAATGCACTGAAAATTTCATGTCAGTCTGTTGATGTCTATTAGAGAACTAGTCCTCAAAGCACAATTATACTTCTTATGATTTCAGATTTCAGAAACCTTTAATAGGCATTAGAAAAAAACCAAACCAGTTAAAACTAGATAAAGTTACAGTTAAAAGAACATTATTAAAAGGCATGCAAAACATGTATTAAGAATAAGGCTACAGCTTCGGATATTTCTACCTCACGATTATTCAGTAACTTAATCATTTTTATTTTGTCTGGAAGAGACACAAATCCTGTAGCAAAGAATGCAACCAGGTCAAATCTAAGATTATTATGTTTAGGGCAGTGAAGCACGACATGAGCAAGCGAGTCTAGTATATGGAGACAGAACAGGCAGCGTTGCTCAAGATGAGCAATATTAGAAAAACGACCTTGGAGTAAAGCCGAGGGGAAGGCATTACATCTTGCTGTGGTCATAACCCATCTAAGTTTATAATTTACCAGTTGGTCCAGGTAAGTAGCAGGGTAGAATTTCTGGGGAGTAATTCCAAAAAAATAATGGAGAGCAAGAGCTCTGTGCTTTACTTAAAAGAAATTGGTATTCCTGTTCAAATAGTCTACTTTTAGTTGGTGAAATAACTCAGGAGCAGTAAGCATTAGTAAAGACTCCCAGGTAAAACCCGGAGAAAGGACTTTGGCTTCAATATGAAGCCACCAATTCGAGCGCTGAAGCTCCCGTATTGCTAGTTGAGTTAAACTACATTGGTCTGTATGGAAATAAAGGCACACCCAAAATTTGAAGGTTGTAACCCATGTCCTTGATTCCAGCAGGTGATCCTTCTTATGCTAAAGCACAGTCAAGCAATGCTAAAGTAATTTTTTTTCAAATTATCATGTACCTAATATACAGTGTTTTGATGTTCTGTAATAACTTTATATTTCCCTCAGATACTCATATTTTTAAAACAATAGAGCCCTATTATACAAAGTACCTTTATCTAGATTTTGATTGTGGCTTGGATACCCCAGGCTAGCCAGGATCTTGTCTGATCACAGATGCTAAGCAGGTTGACCCTGACAGATATTTGGATGGAAGACCTCCAAGAAATACCAGGGGTGTGAAGTAGAGCCAGGCAATGACAAACCACCTCTGAATATCTCTTACATCTCTTCACCACCAGAAATTCCCATAAGTCAGATGTGACTTGATGGCAAAAAAAAAGCCATGCTGCCATATGACAGTGGACCCAGAATTCCTGTTTATCAGAACACCAGATTTTGCAAATATTATGGATAATGTACCTAATCTTATAGCTAGGGATTCGTTATTCTTTTTTCACAATCTTGTCATCAGTATAGTTTTTCACAACAGGAAATCATAAGTAGAAGATGATAGTTAAAAAAGTCCTACTGAGAGCAAGTGCAAAGAATTTTTTTTATAAAAGCCAGCAATTCCACTGCCCTAGTTGTATTCAAAGTTGGGAACTTCAAGACTAGGACCAAAAACTGAAAAATCACCAGCTTCCTAGAAAAAAAAAAAGCTCAACCAAAACATTAGGAGACATCTATAAAAGAAGATTGAAATGAAAATCCTACAGTTTCAGTCTTATTTATTTTCATTATGTATAAAGTGTCTGTGATCCTGGCATAACATAAACAAGCAAATAAAAATAATTCCTTGATTCAGAGGGGATAGTCACAAGTTTTGTTACTCAGAATCAGCAATGGAACAAGAATTTAGAGAAAGATAAAGGTCTACAAGGGCCACCACAAATAGGACATATATGTGAGTTTTTGAGGGGGTTGTGGGGCCAGAGCCGCCTCTCTGGTCCTACACAGCTGGGTTAGTTTTAAGAAAAACTAAGTTAGAAATAAAAGCAAAAAGGCATCTGAAATTAGAAAACAAACAGACAGTTTACTTAGCAGAATTTAGCTCAGTTACAGAATGTGAACACTCCCCAGTGCCCTCGAGTGATAGACCCAGAATTCAGAACGTTACAGAATACAGATAAGTTACAAAAGGTGACCTTCCCCAACCCCGAGGGAAAGGCACAAACTTTAGAACCAGGAGGTGACCTTCTCCCGAAGGAGAGGCACGCCCTTGGTACTCTCAAGCGAGAGCCCCGCCCCCTTTCAGGTGGCTCTCAAGTGAGAGTCACACACAGTATAGGAAGACCTGAGTTTTTGTAGATGCAAAGACGTCACACAGTCCACCCCTTTACGTATTATGGTCCATACCCCTTAAGAATCTAATTGGTCAGATCTGTCTTCTGGTTTACATGAAGACAAACCCCTTATTCTACGTCACACGCTTTCTGTAATTCAAACTGCACGCTGTGAGCTTATGGCCATCCTTGCCCATATGCAAAGGACCACAGCCATAAAGTAGCTTGCTCCTCCTAGAAAAACCTGTTTGCTGAGTTTGGCTCTCAGAGAAAGCCATGCCTCTAGGCTATGCAGGATTCCTTTGGGTCATAAAACGTCTCCCAACAGTTTGAAATGATTCTAACAATTATACGATGATTCTAAAACAATAGAATTATAGTGAAATACAAATACATGTAAATATGAATCACTCCTTATCATTTATGTGTTCATTTAACTATATAGAAGAACTCTTATTTAACTAATCACCTTGATTTAACTCTCCCATATTGCGGGTCCTACCCACAAAAACAAAGTAATAAAATTGCATCTTGTCTTCTGTCACGTAGGCCCTCTATGCCAAGATACCAAAAGATGTTATCTTGCTGGCCTGCATATTCACTGACAAGCCTACATTCCTTTGACCTGTTACAAACTGCAGGCTTTTGCTGGTCACTATACAGAGACACTCCATTTTGATTCTTAAATCCTTGTTTCATTTGAATTAATCCTCCTTGATTAAATACATAAATTTATACACATTCTGATCTGTCCCCACAGGGTAGACATAATAGGTCACTTCACCTTGGAACTGGAGTAAGCTGGTGTGTGCGGGGGGTCGGGTGGAGGGCAAAACAGCAAAAAAAGTATGTATAGGAAGATCATGAATTGTACAATGTAGACAAAATCATACATTGTAATATGACTGAATATAGAAAGTTGACACAGATTTTCCTTCCACTAAATAGGCTTGGCAGTCATGCTTTGGTTTGAAGGTTGCAGCAGGAGACTTCCTTGTGTAAAACTGATACAAATTTACAATCTTATTTGTGGTAATTCTATTCTTTAGGACTCCTTTCCTAGCATGAAGTATTCAATTGAAGCATTAGCCAGAAGACACACTCAGACTTCTCTTGTGGCATGATGGTCAGGTCTTATACGAATGTAAGACTTCCTGTGAAAATTATCATATGATCTGGCTTTTCTGGATACTGATTTTTTTTAGAAGAAATGTCATGAGTAATGTATTTTATTTATTTATTTTCAAATTTCTTATCCCATCCTTTCCCCAAGGGGCTCGGGGCGGCAACAATATTTTTAAAACAGGCACTATAAAATCTTATTAAACAAATTAAGACAATATAAAACAGTGCTAAAAACTAAATCCAGATGGCGAGTTACAAAATTCAATATTTCCTCCCCTACCCCACCCCTGAAGGCCAAAATAGCTGTTAACCTGGCTGGCCATTAGGGAAAGCCTGGGCAATAGCTCTGTTTTACAGGCCCTGCGGAAACTATTCAAGCCCCGCAAGGCCCTGATCTCAGTTGGGAGCATATTCCACCAGGTAGGGGTCAGGGTCGAAAAGGCCCTATCGAGGCCAGCTGGATGGTTTTCGGGCAAGGGATTTCCAGGAGGTTACACTCTAAAGAGCGGAGGGACCTGTTAGAGCAGTATGGGGAGAGATGGTCCCTGAGGTATGTGGGTCCAAGACCACTCGTGGCCTTAAAGGTTAAAACCAAGAAGATAGCCCAGTACTTGATAGGCAGCCAGTGAAGATGGAAGAGGACAAGTGTAATATGGTCCCTACTTGAAGCCCCAACTAGGAGCCTCAAGGCTGCATGCTGAATGAGTTTTAACTTCTGGATTAGGTTTAAGGGCAGGCCAGCATAGAGCAAGTTACAATAATGTAATCTGGAGGTGACCGTTGAATGGATCACTGTGGCCAGATCAGAATGGGAGAGATAAGGAGCCAGCTGTCTTGCCTGGCAAAGATGGTAAAATGCAGTTTGGGCAGGGTTTGATTCTCGTATCTTCCACATCCTGCTGAGTGACCTTGGACTAGTCACAGTCCTCTCAGTCCTCTCTCAAACCTGCCTACCCCAGAAGATACCTGTGATGGAAGAGGAGGAAGAGAAGAAGCAGTTTGGATGTTTACCCCCCTTTGTCTCCTGTAAGGAGACTCAATGTGCTTATAAGCTCCTTTCCCTTCCTCTCCCCACAACAGACACCTTGTGAGAAAGGTGGCGTTGAGAGAGTTCCAAAGAACTGTGACTAGCCCAAGGTCACCCAGCAGGAATGTAGGAGTGCGGAAAGACATCTGGTTCACCAGATAAGCCTCTGCCACTCAGGTAGAGGGGTGGGGAGTCAAACTGGGTTCTCCAAATTAGAAACCACCTGCTCTTAACCACTACACCACGTTGACTAGAGAAGAAAAGGGAAGGCAATTGTAAGCCACTTTGGGATCCCTTCTGGTAGAGAAAAGTGGGGTATAAGAAACAACTTTTCTTTTTGTTTCTATCCTGTGCCAAGTATATTTTGGCAAAATATTGGTGAAAATCTAATCTTGGTTTACGCTTTTACTCATGTATCTATTAGAGTGCCATTGCTGCTTTCCTTCTGGGCAAATGTTATTTTTTCTGAGAAACGCACATATAAATTGCAAAGAAGAAGAGGAGTTTGGATTCATATCCCCCCTTTCTCTCCTGCAGGAGACTCAAAGGGGCTTACAATCTCCTTGCCCTTCCCCCCTCACAACAAACACCCTGTGAGGTAGGTGGGGCTGAGAGAGCTCTGAGAAGCTGTGACTAGCCCAAGGTCACCCAGCTGGCGTGTGTAGGGAGTGTACAGGCTAATCTGAATTCCCCAGATAAGCCTCCACAGCTCAGGCGGCAGAGCTGGGAATCAAACCCGGTTCCTCCAGATTAGATACATAAACTCTTAACCTCCTACTCCACTGCTGCTCCCTAAGATAAAGTGAAATATCCCTTTCACTTTATCTTAGCCTGCATATTTCATAATTTGAGAATGTCATTTTCTTAGTAAATGCTTATAATTGTGTTTAATATTTAACACAAGAAAAATGCAAACATGACACTTTGTAGGAGCAAGCCACAAGAATTCATACTGCTGTATGAATGTAAGAAAGTTAATCTGAATAAGCATTGTTGCTTTAAATATAAGTGATTGATATTCATTCCTTGGGTAATGTAATTTTGTTGCTGGGTTTATAAATTTCAAGAGAATTCAAGTAAAATATTGTGGAAGATAAGTCCTATTTAGCCAAGCAGGCACTGTGTTACCTCACCATTGTAGAGCCATAACTCTTCACACAACCCTTAGGCAAAACTAATCTGACTCTTTTGGCTTCCTTTGTTTTCCCTGCTTCACCCACTCTCCCTGGGTTTTAATACACAAGTTAATGGCTCTTGGGAAATAAAGACAAACTAAAGTGTAATGAGTAGTGAAATCAGTTGACAAATAAAGTCAATTTGGTAAAGGAAGAAAAATACGAAGGGCCAGTAGAGCTAAATATTAGAGAGAGAAAATAGCTTACTGTCACATATTACAGACTTTTTTTGTGCCTTTAGCTATATATAAAACATGCCTTTGTGAAAAATCAAACTGATATTGTGTCACTATAATTAACAGCTTGTAGTCATTTCTCATCATATAGGGCAAACCTGTGTTTGTCATTCAAGGCAGTTTTACACTTCTTTCAGAACTGTATACTTTACACATTAGGTCAACTTGGGGACAGTGGAAAATGGGAAGAATAGTATGGAGGTAATGGACTTCATCCTCCAGTCCAGAGGTACTGGTCCAGCTGGTAAGGGTAAACCTTTTCAACACAACTCTAAACACTCTCCTAAAACTTCCATCCTTAGCTCCAAAGGGAACACACATTGGGGTTTCACTAAACCCACACTTAACTCTGCCAGTTAAGCTAAACACACCCTAATGGGCTCTATGGCACCAGTATCTAGGTGTGGTCTCCTCATGAGACAATAGCTAACCCCTCTGTGTGATTTTAGAAGTGTCCCTGTGAGTAAGCTTCCCTCTTGTTTCCTCCCTCACCACGTTTCCTAACCTCAGGTGAAAACAAGGGTCTTTCCTCTCAGTCTTTGAGATCTCTTTGAGGACACAGGCCTCTTAGCTGTTCTCCCTTTGTCTCTGTGGCTCTCGCTGCCTTTAGACACGATCTCCCCTGACTGAATCAGAGAACTGACATGATTTGTGTGTCACACAAGCTCTCAAGATGCTTTCAGATTGCTGAGATCTCCCCAATTCTGTCCAAAATCTCCCCTCTGTCTTTCTGACAGGCGTTCTCTGCTTTTATATGAACGAGCACACCCTATCTGTGGCTCCTGGCTACTGCATCTCAGCCAGCCAATCAAGTGGTTCTCTGGTTAACACTTGATGCTTCTGCTCTGGCTGAACTGCACCTTTTCAAATTAACCATATAAAAGCCTAATCCGTCACAACTACTATTAAAAGAAATGTAAAGAGATGAACCATCCAAACATAGATCTTCACATCTCATTTTGGCCTTTAGTGTGCATATTTCCATCTTCTACTTGAGGTGAATATATCATAAACTGTAATGTGTGGGAGGATACTTGCTCACTCAATATTCTGGTGCCAAGGAACACACAGAGATGCATGGTTAATTATGAACATGAGTTTTTATACCATAATCATGTTTGCTCTAGATGTTTTTATGGTATGTGACTAGAATTATTGCCAATGAAGCATCATTCTGTGAATTGTGAATGTGTAATGTGAGCCATTGTGCTTTTATCCCTTTCCAATTGCTTGCAAGGGTAGAGTTATCATCATTATCATAATTACAATGAGAATAAGGCACTTGTTGCCAAACCTTGAAATATGGTTAGATATGCCAACTGAATGCAGCTTTTCATCATCTAATATATTTCAGGTATGATTGGGGTAGCGAAGATGCTAAACCAAAGTGCAAAAAATGCTAATGGGGACTAATAACCATTCTAGATTTTCACATAATTGAAGTCACGCTCTTGGTCACTGATATTCCTTTTAAACAATGGCAGAAGGATATATCAAATTTTGTTTGGCAAGGGAAAAAAAGCTAAAAATAAATCAAACTAAAAATAAATGTTACAAAATGCAAAGTAAAAGGGAGGACTTCTGCTTGCTACTGTTCAACAGCAGCTACCTCATGAAAGCTAGTATAGTATGGTATGGTATGGTATGGTATGGTATATGAATGCTAGTATAGTATATGGCATGAATTTCAGTGTAGGATCTAAGGCCCCTTCTGCACAAGCCAATTAAACTGGGATAACACCAGTAAAAAACCCGGGTTGGGGGGGAACTTTGCATGGATTCCAATCCTAACAGGGATCCACTTCACATTTTCCCCCTAACCAGGGATTTTTTCAAGAATCACATTATATGTGATTCTTTTGTTTTAACGTGGCTCGCAGCTATGGGTGAGCAAACGGCTGTGGCTGCTGGGGCGTTTGAACAAGAGTATTGCACATAAAATTCTTGAAAAACCCTTTCCCAGCTCCCATCTGCAGAGCCACACAGGAGAAATGGGCCGTATCATGACCCAGAGGGTCGGTCCTGCCTGCCTGAGAAGCTGGGGCGGGGCGGGGGGGAGCCAGCAGGGAAGAACAAAAAATATGTGCCTTCATACGAAGGCAGGTTCCCTGGTCAATGCAATGGCTATCCATGGGACAGCCAGCCATGCAAAGGGTCTGGGGCGAGGGCAGGTTCATGTAACTTGTCTTTCCCCCACTTTTATTGGCCTGTACAGAAAGGGCCTAGGAGATGTAGGTTCAAATCTCACTCTACCATGGAAGTTCACTGGGTGACCATGGGCCACTCACACATTCTCAGCCTAAGCTATTTTACAGGGCTATTGTGAGAATGATGAGAAAGCAATGATGTAACTGCTTTGGGTACCCACTGGGTATAAAAGTGGTTAAGAAGTAATGCATTTATTTGAAGTTAAGTAATCCATTATGTATGTATGTATGTATGTATGTATGTATGTATGTATGTATGTATGTATGTATGTATGTATGTATGTATGTATGTATGTATGTAATATCCTGCTATTCTCCCATGGGGCCTCAAAGCTGTTTGCATTGGTCTCTTTTCCTCCAGTGTATCCTCAAACTATCCTGTTTTACCATCAAAACAATCATATGTGTTTGACTTGTAAAAAAGTTTTAAAATTTTGGAAATAAATACATACAGAAATACAGAAGATATTGAAAATTAAATTTCAAGTGGATGCAAGGACTGTGTTACTAGGTATCTCTCCAAAGAATCTTTCAGCAAAACTACAAGAACTATTTTTGTGCTTACTAACAGCATCCAGACTAATGCTTGCAGCCAGCTGGAAAGGAAAAAAAACCCTGTCCAGATTGAGAAGGGAAGAGAAAGCAAGAGAATACGCAACAATTACTAAGCAAATTAATCTTGTGAATAGATGGCTAAACAGAAGTTTAATGAAAAGTGGGAATTACACTTTTTGTGCTATGTTGAATCAACTATATAATGTCTTTACATAATATTTAACAGTGTGCAGACTAGTAATGTAAAACTAATCAGGTAGAATTTAACTGAGTGATTAAAAAAGAATGTAACAGTGATTAAAAAATAAAAGATAAAAAATCATACTTTAAAAAATCCTAATGGAAAGCATCTGATAGGATCTACAGAATGTGTCTGGCATAGGAGACTGAAAGTGAGGTGATTACAGAATTTATGATAACTTGGGCAAGGAATGTGGGCATAATATCGAACTTGAAGATTGATAATATGTATAGAAAAAGGTACGAAATTCTCACCTCATTATTATATGATGTATTAATGTATGATGTATTAATGTATTATTGGTGGTACTTGACACCATCCAAGATCTCTAAAATGAGCAATACTAATCAATGACTATGCTGGAAGTGTCATTAACAACTGGGTACATCTTACCATCAATGGTGGAGTTGGATGAAAACAAAGCAATTTTAGAAAGGGATCCATGGAGAAATTTCTAAAATTTTGAAAAGGAAAATCAGATTTAATGCAGAAGTATATTTACTCAATATTTTAGATAGATCATTGAATAAAGAAGTCAGATAATTATTTAGATATTTATCAGTAGCTGCAAGAATTATATGGGCAAGAAATGGAAGTATAAGGTTAAAAAATTATCTAAGTCTGAAAAATTGACCAGTTATATAGAAGACAAATGGATTATGGATTTTAAGAAAGAGCGGAAGTTATTGACTGAATATATTGAACAAAAATTTAAAAATAATAATATAACTTTGGCATAATTGATTTGACAAGGAAGGTTAGAGACTAAAAATTCAAAATACCGGTATGAGTAGAAAGTACAATGAATATTTAAAGTTCTATTTCTGCTTTTTTTCTCTTTTACCACCCTTTCCTTAGAAACAGGTAGAATCTATGGTAAGGGTCTGATGGTTAAACTTAAATTCTGTGTAGGAAAAATTGGAAGTTTTCTATTCTACTGGATTTGGAGAAAATTATATGAATTGTTGTGTGTGTGTGTGTGTGTGTGTGTGTGTGTGTGTGTGTGTGTGTGTGAACCAATGTAATACTGTTGAATGAATAAAGATTAATATATTGCAAAAAAATCCTGTGAGGCGTGTTTAGACTAACAGTGCATGATTGGCCCAAGTGACCCAGCAAGTTTTAAGGTAGATTATGGATTTCAACCTGAGTGTTCCATATCATAGACCAACACTGCAATCACTGCATCACGCTGATTAATATATTGGGGGGGGGGGTGGGCAAATAAATGATAGGATGGTTGGTAGCTGGGAAGGACAGTAGGATATAAGGAAAAGTGAAGGTATGGAAGTTGCCAGAGAAAAGGGAAAAGAGGAAATAGTGTGGGAAGGAGATACAAGAGGAAAGTAGATCATGACCTGCAAGTAATTGTGGGTTCTTTTCTGTGCAGTAGGGCCCAGTCTGGCAGTTGGCATTACAAAACTCAGCCCTTGATCTATTGGGTGGAGGCTGCCAGGACTAGGGGAGGAGGAAAAGTTTGAAGATTTTGGGAAACATAAAATTAGGTTGGCTGGTGGATGGGAGGGAGAGAAGGAAGCAGGAAAAGGGAAGAAGCTATCAGGTTTTCAGAGAAGGCAAAGGATGCCCCCTGCAAGTCCTGGTGATCCCCACAAGGTTATTATAACATTGTGTAGTTTTTAAAATATTTTATGGTGCTAATATTTTTACAGTGCTCATTGCTTTTACATCTTGCATATATAAATGAGATAATTTTAATGAAATATATTTATGTTTCTTTAGATTATTGATGAAGAAGAAACACAATTCATGAGTAATTGTCCTGTTGCTGTTACTGAAAGCACGCCAAGGAGAAGGACACGCATTCAAGTTTTTTGGACAGCACCTCCTTTGGGCACAGGCTGTGTAATTTTGAAGTAAGTAATTTTATGTTTTAAATACGTGGACGAAATTTCGTCCAAATTTTGGGGAAGCATTTAGATGCCTGATGTTCATGATGCTGTTGATAATATCGGATGTTGTATTCCTGCATCTACAGAAATAATACATGGTGAAGGTTGGAGCTTGAAATAGCCAGAAAATACTGGATGGTTTTATTGTCTTTGATTTATACAGGCACCCTGCTTCTTCTTCCCAGAGTGCCATCTAACTTGTTAGTGCAGTAGGTGAACATACATGAATTTGTCGTGGCTTATATCAAGGAACTGATCAATATTAAAGATTATAGGTATCTCAAAGGTTTGAACTAATTCCTGAAAACTTAAGTACAGAATTTGGTCTTGGCCTTGTACACATGCACACCCATGTGCTTTCATGCACACCTCGCCCCTGTAAAATGTGTTATATGTTATTTTCAATATCATTCATGGATCATAGGGAAGGATGTAAGTTCTCCATCATTTTAAAATATGCTTTGGGCACACATGAGACTGAAGAATAGGGATACCTTTCCAGATCTCTGCTTGTTAGAGGGATTAGTGTCCTAATGGAAAATTTCCCACTGGTCCCAATAATAGACTTGCTGTGTGATCTGAACCCATTGTAGAATAAGTTTTCCTGTTCCCCATATCTCATAGTGGCAGTTTTTGGAAATGAAAAAGTTGACTTCATGAAGGCTCTTATTACATAAGGAAGGGGGTGGGAATAGCAAGTAGCCCAGCTTTAGATCAGCACTTTGAGAGACTGCATTTAGAAGTGTTTCTCAGTGTTTATTCGACTTGAGGAAGAGGATTCTTCTCCCTAGTCCTCTCTTGTTTAGCAACTGGTCAGTACTATTAGATCTTTTAACTCAGAAGGTTTTCAGAACTCCAGTACACTATAAAAACATCTGAACAGACCTGTATTCATCAATAAGTTTGTGTTCCTTATATCTTTGTCCCAAAGTGAAATATCATGCATACATAAGCCTTTATTGGCATAATCGGAAAGCAAGATGAATACAATGATAATAAAAACAAAAGGCCCCCAAAGGACCATAACAGATACATACTATTGGGTACTCTCAGCTATCTCCATAATAAAATTGGCAACCTCTTCACAAAGACTAGGGTCTGAGTTATTCAGCAATAAGGATAACTTAATCAGATCTGGCAGCCCAGATTGGAAAAGAGAATTTAAATTGATATATTTAGATCTGATTTTAACAAATCTGGTGCAGTGCAAAAGTTGGTGGGCCAGGGAAAGTGAAATATCTAAGAACCATTTAAATTCAACTGGTGTGAGGATTTAACTGTCATCTTTTATAAAACACTCAAACAGTTATTATGGGTATCTCTGTGATGATAGATAGTCAGGAGGAAGTCGATTTAGATCTCATGAGAAAAAAAGGAGGAAATCACATCTACTATACAGTATATATAATAGTATTAGGTGGCATAAACGTTTTGAGCATACCTCCTAAGTCATTTTGGAAAATAACTACAAATATTGCTGTGCAGATTCAAGAAAGATATGCCCAAGTTAACTGTGTCCTGTGTTTAAGTAGCCCTCCCTGCTTAACATCTTCCTCTTCTCAAATGTGTAGATTTGTTGCTCTGGAGGTATGGATTAGCAGAGGAAGGATGTATGAGCATTTTTGAGGGGTGGGACCTGAGTTTTTCAGGCATCCATTTGGGAATTTTTGAATGCCCAGCAGGTTTTAAAAATAGTCTAAAACCAATTTTTCCAGCCGGAGCAGAGCAATGGTTTTTACCTACTATTTGCAGCAGTGTGTTTTGAGAGGGGAATGGCAGAAGGCTCATCAGTTTTACTGCTGCTCTTTGCATCTCCTGTGCATAGTTCTCCAGTTTTATGCAGGTTTCTGAACCTCTGTTTTTTCTGATTGACATGCATAGCAGTTTACCCTGTGGAAATTAAAATTTCATATGTGAAGGACCCAGGATACTTGCACAGATAATAATTATAATTATAACGGCACTGGAAATTGACGAATCAGTTTTTATACTCCAGTTCAACTGTACACCAGAGCGGTGTTTTGCTTAATCCCATGCATTCATAACTTGCGTGCCATGGTATGGACATAGCACAGCACTAATAAGTTCTTCAACATTCTCTAATAATTTACCAATGAGTCAAGTGACAGCAAGAGTCTATGTTTGCCATGTTAGAGATGGGAAACCCATTCCCCATTAGCAATTTTACAAGCCCTTTAAACTGTGATTTTCTTCCATCAAAATTCTCCAGGTTTAATTTTAACTGTGTCGACAGGCAATTTAGAAGGTATTATATGTTCAGTGTTCAATGTGACTGGATTCACCTTCACCTTTAAACTAGATGTTAGTTATAAGTGACTGTATTTGTTCAGATCGCAAATAAACATTTTCAGTCAGATGAGACTCTGTAGGGCATGCACGTAGGTAAGGGGGGGTTCTCGGGTTTGAACACCCCCCATTCATGTCCGAAGCTCCGCCCCTCTGTTTGTGGGTTTTTAAAACATTTTAGTGCTTTTTTGGTTTTTGGCCTGCAGGGGGCGCATTGTTTGGGCTAGCAGCACCAAACTTTCAGGGCTTCTTTGGGGGACTCTCCTGATGATACTACCCAAGTTTGGTGAGGTTTGGTTCAGGGGGTCCAAAGTTATGGACTCCCAAAGGGGGTGACCCATCCTCCATTGTTTCCAATGGAGGATGCTAAGCCAGAAGATGGGGGGCCACCTTTGAGGGTCCATATCTTTTGACTCCCCTGAACCAAACTCTCACTCAAACTTCCTAAGGGACTGTATTATCAGGAGAGTCTCCATGTGATACTCACCCAGGAGCCTTTGTGAAGTTTTGGGTCCAGGGGGTCCAAAGCTATGCGGATTCTAGGGGTTAGCAGGTGTGTGCCCCCATCCCCATTGTTTCCAATGGGAGATAATAGGAGATGGGGGCACAGGCGTAGCTACCATGGGGACATCCGGGGACAAGCGCCCCGGGCGCCACCTTGTGGTGGGCGGAAAAAATTGCAGGTTCGTTTGAAGCTTTCTGTATTTTTTACTGTTTCTTTCCAATTTTGGTCTGCAGGGAGGCACAGTTTTAGGCTAGTGGTGCCAAAATTTCCAGGCTATCGTCAGGTGACTCTCCTCCTGGGATGATATCAGCCAAGACTTTAAGGTGAAGTTTGGTTCAGGGGGTCCAAAGTTATGGGACTCCCCAAAGGGCAAGTGACCCCATCCTCCATTGTTTCCAATGGGAGCCTAATAGCAGATGGGCCACTATCATTTTGAGGGTCCATAACTTTGAACCCCTCTGAATCAGAAACTTCACTAAAACCCAGGTGGGTACATCATATATGATAGTCTCCCTTCCCCTGATACCACCCAGGTTTGGTGAGAAAGGTTGGTTCAGGGGGGGTCCAAAGCTGCTGGACCCCAAAAGGAGTGGCTCCATCCCCATTGTTTCCAATGGGAGCTAATGGTAGATGGGGCTACTCCTTGGGGCTGAAGGTCCATAACTCTTGGACCCCTGAACCAAATCTGCAGTCACTAAACTCTGGGTGGTATAACTCAGGATAGTCTCCTAAAAGATAGCTTCTAAAAATTTTGGTACACTAAGTATATCTCAAACATTGCCTCTCCTGGACAAGCACCTCATAGCCTTTTCCCTCGATTTCTTTAAATCCACCCCTTTGGAGGATTTAAAGGGAGAATCTGGGCTCCCTAGATTAAAAAAAAACATTGAAAGTATTGTTGAAGGCTTCTCCCACAAACCAAGATTCTTCAACTGGATTGTTGTGGGTTTCCTTACAGGGCTGTGTGGCCATGGTCTGGCAGATCCTTTGTTCCTAATCGCCATTTCACCTGCCTCTGTGGGCTGGTGCATCTCTTCAGAGGTCTATCACAGGGAGAAGTCTGTTATAAGAGAAGTCTGGACACAGTGTATAACATACTTCTCTCTGTGATACACCTCTGAAGATACTCCAGCCACTCTTGTGATATACAATTCCTCTGAAGATACTCAGCCCACAAGATCTTACCTGTGACCACAGCCGGATGCAGCTTAGGAAACCCATGCAACAACCAATCCTTTGACAATGGTGCTGTTTTGGGGTGGATGGGTGGGAAATCTGCCCTGAAACAGCATCACTTTCTAATAAGTTGTTTAAATCTAGGAGAGCTCCAGAGTCTCTCTTTAAGGTGAATTTCAAAGGAGAATCTGGGCTACTCTAGTTTAAAACAACATTAAAAGTGATGCTGTTCTCAGGGTGGATTCCCCCCTTCAAAATAGCATCACTTTCAATGTTTGGCTTTAAACTAAGGAGCACTGGGTGTGTTCTGATTAATGTGTTGGGGTATGTTTCGCTATAAATGTGATGGTGTTTGGTCACGGTGGGGAAGGGAGGGGTGCTGCCCATATGTTGGAAGCATAAAACTCAGATTTTTTGGTCCCGGGTCTCAATTCCTCTCCCTCAGCCTAATGCCACTGGATGGGCTTACACTCTTAGAGGGTCCATAATCCCTTTGGACCCCCTGAACCAAACTTCAGTAAACCTGGGTGGTATCCGGAAAGCTTACTTCACCATTACACCCTGACAGCAGGCACTCCTTCTAAATTTCCCCAGATTCCTCCTTTTAAAATGTACCCCCTTCTGCATGGATTTAAAGGGAGGAATCTGAGGTCCTCAGTTTAGAAGAAGAAGAGTTTGGGTTTATATCCCCCCTTTATCTCCTGTAGGAGACCTCAAAGGGGCTTACAATCTCCTTTGCTCCTTGCTTCCTCATGTCAACAAACTAACCCCACTGTGAGGTGGGTGGGGCTGAAGAGAGTCTCCGAAAAGCTGTGACTAGCCGAAGGTCACCCAGCTGGCATGTGGCTGGGAGTGCACAGGCTAATCTTGAATTCCCCAGGATAGAAGAGCCTCTCCACAGCTCAAGCGGCAGAGCAGGGGAATCAAGACCTCCAGTTCCTCCCAGATTAGAGATGCACCTGCTCTTAACCACTACGCCACATTGAAAGTGATGTTGTTTCCAGGGTGGGGGATAGATCCACTAGGCAGCAGCATCATTTTTCCAGTGTTAGTTTAACTGGGGACTCCTGGTGATTCTCTCCTTTTCAAAGGTGGAGTTTCATATAAAGGAGAATTTGGGCTCTCTAGTTTTAAACACCATTGAAAGTGATGTTGTTTGGGGGTGGATCTCCAGCATCACAGCTTGACTGCCCAGGAAGTAAACTCAGATTTTGCACCGGGCTCCATTTTCCCTCTATGCCTCTGCCCAGAGGGGAGGGGCAGGGGAGGGCAGGGCAGGGGAGTCTGCCATCCCTGACCTCGGAGAGCTGCTTATAAGCTTAGAGCCAGAGGAAGCTAGATGGGCTTGGGAAGGTGTGGCCATGCCCTAGGTGGGTGGGGGTGTGGCCCCGCCCCCGAACCCTCCCATAAAAAATCTATACCTACGTTCCTGCTGTAGGGAGAAGTTATTCTTACTTGCACACTCCCACATTTGAATCAGGGTTCAGCTGGGTTGCTTTGAACTTTAGTTAGTGCTAAAATTTTGTGTCATCTCTAAGCTAATGTTACCTTTTGTCCAAACACAGTTGAAGCATGCTGTTCTATAGAACATTAAATTATATGATTTATTGGGATGGATCCAGACTAAATTTTCTGCTCATGAAAAGCATTTTTTCAGTGAATGCTACTGCCTCTCCCCTTTCCACTGGTCTCCCCAAAATGCTGCTCCTGGGGTGGACAGTAAATCCTCAGGAACAGCATAAGAGGCAACTCAGGGGTCTAAAGCAGGAGGAGGAATCTGGAAATAACTACCCCACCCCTTCCATTAGATGAAAATTTAGTCTGGATGAAAGCCATCTCTCTCTGCCTTATATGTATATATCCCGGATGAGGGAGAGATATGATCCCATCACTAGCCACCAATTGTAACAGGACGGGTGACTTCAATCACGGTTCCCACTAAACTGACCAGTGGGGTTTTCCTTTGCCACCCTAAATATCCCAAGGCTAGTGTTCAGGGATCTTCTTTTTATTCTGCTGCCATTATTAAAGAAAAGGAACTCGGAATCCCAAAAACTGCTGCTGGCTGCCAAATATAGTCAAGGATCCCACCTCACATTCACTCTTTGACTGAGGGGAATAAACTTCAGAGTCCCATAAACAAAAATGGAGGGAACTCAAAATTGACTGGGATTCTAGTCTCACAGACAGGCACTCTTCACCCTCTCACACACAAACGCAGACTGGCACGAAGGTAACTTGAACACAGTAATTGAAATTTATTTTTAAAACAGAACAAAAGAAAAGGCTTCCTTAAACTGGCTCAGAGAGGTACTAACCCTTGATGGTTACAGAGAGGTTCTTTTCACTTAGGTTTCAGAGACGTTGTTGGCACTTTAGTTTCATACACACAGAGGCACACGCAGGTGTCTCTTCAGAGAAAAGTTTTCTTTAAAAATATCAAAGAGCTCCTTTACTGACAGACACTAGTCTTTTGCTGTACCTCACTCCCACTGAATCAATACTACACATCCAGCTCCATGCCCTGTGAGATTCTGGCATACAAGCCTCCTTTCTCCCACTGGGTCCCAAACTGGCCAAACTCCTGCCACTGGACTGGGGCTTCTCTCCCAAGAGACTGGTGTTGAAAACCCTGGACAAGTGACCAGACTCCTGGGTCTGGTCTACTGACAAGCTCTCTGGCCGGCCGCTTCTACCTCTGGTAACACCTTAAAAGCCAGTGCCCTTCCTTCCTTCCTCACAAGCTTCCTTCATTGAGGAGAAAGTTTCATTGTAGAATCCCTGCCAAGCTAGCCATCTGAGCTGGACCAGAATTCCTTTTCACCAGAGACAGATGCTGGGGAGACTTCACTCCACGGACTCGGCTCTCAGCTGAACACAAGCTGTTCTCTTCAGAACTCCAAAGAACTGTCTGACAGGCTCTCTCTGTCTTTCTGTTTTCTCCAGCAGTGTTTTCTTAGCACCCCCTTTCGGTACTTGGCCAGGCGTAACAGTGCCTTCCATCGACCAATCACCTTGCTTTTATTTAAATTAGGGCCTGATGCCTTACTTTTACTGTCACCTAGGCCTCTTTAAGCAGGCCATAGGCTTCACACCAGCCCTTCAGGGTGGGGCAAGTCGGTTACACCATCAGTTATTTCTAGCTGGATGGTTTCATACAGTTATACCCTACCTCTCAACAAGAGATAAATAAAATATTAACAAATAAAACAACAAGTAATTAAGCCACAGATAAAACAATTAAACAGCAGCAGATAAACAAGACATTTTCAGCAACAGAGGGAGGGAAATATGAATATCACTTTAAGGCCTTGGAAGGTCTTCACATGTATCAGGAGACCATCCAATCTGGTACCAGGCCAAGTTCTAAGGGGAGGCCATTTCACTACGTAGGAGAGTTTTGCTTAAAATTAATTAAGTTTGCAACATTGTGATCCTTCATATATCCTGTGTATCTCTCTCTAGCCAATATGAATAAAGAACACTGAAGCTATTTATAAAATTTAAACCTCCCTCTCCAAGTATCAGTTACTTGAGGACAACCTGTTGTGTTTTACTGGATAGAATACAAAAGAATGAAGCATATGAAACTAAAACATATGTGTTCATTGTGACTTGTGGGATACAGTGATTAGCAGGATAATGTAGCATTAAGTTGCTCTATGGGGTTAGCATAGTACATAGCAATTATTGTGCTTTTGTCATAAACTTAACACCATGTACATTTTCCTACTGAAATATAAGGTTCTGAGCATATCCAAATTATAGGCTTTACAATAAACCTTTTTTCCCCTTGTCACCTCCTCACTCCTACATAAATGCGTACAAGTGTTGGACACCATTTTTCTTAATGATTGTGGCATCAGTGAAAGCTATAATGATAGCATGAAAAAGCATTAAAAAAGAAATAGAAAATCTGTTGTGCAAAGTGCTTATGGTCTGCAATGTCTAGGGCAAAATTTTGTGCTTAAATTCTTGTAGAGATAAACATTTATAGGTTGTTAACAATTTCTGTGTATTTTTGTGGTCACATATTCTTTTAAAAAGAGATGTTAATTGATGCTATAAGTGCTGTTCACAGTGTACCTACTCCTGTTCACTTTTGGGAAGCAGCTCTTGAAACAGCAAGGGAGAATTAGCAACAGCCTGTATATCTGTGGGCCAGGAACAACCCATAAAAAGACCCTGAGAAAGCAGTGCATCTGTTTCTCGGCTGTGGTGCATGTGGCCATGTTAAATGTCCCTTATGAATCACTTTTTTTTTTCTGCCTCAGTGGGTGATCCTCATGGAATTGTGTCCTCAACAAAACATCCTGTCATTAACAGCCTTGGTCAGGTCTTGCAAAGTGAGTACTGGCTTTCTTGATTGAGTCAGTCCATCTCATGTTGGGTCTTCATCTTTTCCTGTTACCTTCAACTTTTCCTAGCATTATTGTCTTTTCCAATGACTCTTGTCTTCTTGTAATGTGATCAAAATACAATAGCCTCAGTTTAGTCACTTTGACTTCTAGGGACAGTTCAGGACAAATTATCTGGGACTGTACTTAGCTAGTCACTCATCAGCAGATACTGCAGGGTGTTATCAGTGTACTGGTGTCCCTTCCCCGCCCCCAAAAAACTTTGGATCAACTGAGCTAGAGGATGCATACAGATGGTAAACAAACTGGGGAAAAGATTGTTCCATGTAGAACCTCATACGACAATGGATGATGTGATGAGGTCCTCTCCCTTAATGCTACTGTCTGTCCGTGACCCTAGGAAAAAGGAGACCAGTCATCACAAGGCTGTCCCCTGGGTACCAGCGTTGGCAAGGCAGTGAGCCCAATATTCATGGTCAACTAACACTGCTCTCAGATCAAGAAGAACCAAAAGTGCTGACCTGTCTTGGTCCAGTTGCCTCCAACAATTGTCCATGAGAGTGACCAAAGCCATTTCCATCTTGTGACCAGGCCAGAAGCTGGCCTGAAATGGTACCAGTGCCAATGACCCATAAGAGATGGAGTTGTTCCACTACCGTTGTCTCAACTACCTTACCCAGAACGGTAAGTGCGATACTGGGCGATAGTTGGCTGGATCTGTAGGATCTAACTTTTTTTTTCAAGAGCAGAGGTTCCACTGCCTTTTTCAGCCCCACTCCCCCAGAATAGGTTTATAATATCTCCCAGAGGAATCTGCATGCCACCACCACTGGTTTTCACTAGGGTCCAAGGGACAAGTGGTAGGCTTTGTTGCTGCCAGGGTCCTGCCAACATCAACCTGGAAGAGATGGCTCAATGAGTCCAATATCAGGCCAGAAAATGGCCAAGTGGCCTCCAGATTGCTAACTGTATCAATGTTGACTGGAAGGTCTTGGTGGAACAACAAGATAATGTGCAAACAAGTCTGCAGATGTCTCACAGATAATGGTTAAATTACTACCATATGAAAAATCCATCCATGTGGGTAGTCACCTTAAATAACTGTGCTGGATGTGAGCTCTCTGATGCAATGGAGGCCTCTCTGATGCAATGGAGTTCCTTCATAATGGCCTTCACTGCCATCTCATATGATATTATGGAAGTGCTACAAGATGTTCTTACAGCTTTGTCGTGAGTTTTCCACCAAATCACTCTAGTTGGTTTAGCTCCCACTTCTTCCTATCTAGCTCCAAGGTGCATCAAAGAGCTGGTTTGAAGCAGGGGCAGACATGAAGGCGCAATCTTGCAAATGGCATCAGAGGGATGGGCATGCATGTCCTCTATCAACCTTCTGTTTAAGAAGCAACCTATAGTTTTCCTGGTTTCCTTGTTATAACAAAATATGGTTTTCTTGGAACTAAAGTATGTACGTAAGTGGAGTGGGAAGAGTATGGAAGCCCATAACTTGTTCTCAGTCTTCCAAACCATTGTTTGAAATATGAGGGACATTGTAGTGGAGTGGTGGACTAGAATCTGAGAGACTTAGGTCTGAATCCCCACTCCCTTTGCAATGGAAGCTTGCTGGGTGACAGAACAGTCACACAATCCCAGCTTAATCTGCCTCCCGGGATTCTTGTGAGGACAAAATGGAGTAGATGAGAATGATGTAAGCCACTCTGGGAGAGTGAACAATGAAGTTAATCAATAAATATATCCGTACTAAACCATTGGGTGCATGTGTAGTATTAAAATGTGAATAAATACCTTATGCATATGCATTCATGGAAATGTTATATGGGTTCATGTAACTACTAAATCCACAGGAAATTTACTTGAGTCTCTGCCTTGTTGAAGGAAGAGTGTTTTGGTATGGAGTTATATAATTTTGCTGCTGTTTTGAATGTGTTGTTTATATTGTGTTCATATTGAGCTGTGCAAATGTTGTCAGCTGAGCTAAGCTTAGAAGGAGAAGAAAAAAACCTATATGAGTAAATAAACTAGAATTTAGGCAACTAATGTGATGTTTTTGTAAGATATAAATCAATTAATTTTTTTTACACCTTGTTTACTAGCCTGTCCCAAGTGTCCACCGAACATCTGAGCAAGATTGTATTTGTTGGTTGGCTAGCAACAACTTACCTTCTGTAACTGTCAAATAATTTTATTACAATGTTACCTCAAGATCTGCTGGGGTAGAAATTGTGTTCATGTTTAACTGGCAGGGGACATGTTTTATTTTTAAGACTAAAGTGTGGAATTTGTTATTTTTCAGCATAAATAATTTCTCTTATGGTTTATTCATGTATCTCTTTTTGGATGGAAGTTGCTGCTAGAGGGTTGAGCAATTTGAAAAGCACACAAAGGCTGCCAAATTTGAGATCTGGCAGATTACAAAACGTCATTAACATGTATTTTTAAAAATCTCATTCATTTGGGCAATTGTGCAGCTGGAACCTTAGCCTTAAGAGGAAGCAAAATATAATGCCTTGAACATCCTTTGGGAGTTTACCTGATAGATTTGATATGTGGCTTCTAAATATAGTAGTGCCTTCTTTTTATGAAGCTTTTCAGAGATTTGGAACTCTATATTCATGTTTATTTTGACTAATCCTAGCTTTCATCACAATGATCACTTTCAGATACCACTTTTTGAAAATGCTTTTACTTAGTTTTCCCCTGTAGAGTTCTGGGCTACATTCTTCCAAGTGCTATGCAGGGAGTATAATATATAACAGAATTTACACTGGTAAATTCACACATATCCAGAAATTATGGAATGTAAACTGCCACAGTGGTAGAAATCACTGCCAAGAAGCTATAACTATATTTGCAACGTATATCATGTTATCCATCTATGTGTGACCTAAGGAGATGTGGGACACACTGTGTGGAGGAAGGTCTTGACTGTTTTAAGTGACTCACAATATTTTAAACATTGAACAATAGAATCCATAGCGAAAACTTTGTCAAAAGGTACAACTGTAATCTACATGGGGAAATTGTACTTCATTGTAAATCTTCAGCGCTTTTAACTGATAACACTGACAGCTGCTACCCTCACATTTAAAAAAAATTATAGCTGTCAAGCCCTGTCAAAGCCTTTATCAACTATTCATGGAGCCTTCCAAAACTGACCAGTTATTTAGTACTAGAAAATGCTACGACACTCTTTAAAATAGCTGTGTTGTTTTATTTTTACCTTGAATGAAAGTCTGAAGAAATTTATGCAACTCATAATTAGGTTGTATTCTTTTCCTAAAACAAATTTTCAGATGAATATTGGGCTACTAAAATTTCCCCATTTCCAATATGGGTTTGTGATGCTAGATAATATTATGTTCTACAAAATCCAGAGCCAGTTTCAAGTTATGATGATGTAACTTTTTTTGTATTTCTGGGGTTATTTTTCTACCCCAAGCAGATATGAATCTGTAGTGAGGTATATGTTTTCCACTGAAACCAACCTGTGGGGAACTATTAACACTTTCCTTTCTCTGGATTCCTTTGCAAAAATCTTCAATGGCTGAGAAGTATTTTCAACTCTATATTTCAGTTATGTCTATGTTCTGACCTCAGGCCAAGGAGCTCTGTTTGCTATACATGGGGTTATCTTCACTATGTTATATTTGCCAGTTATTCAGAGAACACTTATTTCAAGACTCTTCACAATGGGCATGCAGAGGGCATTCCTCATGTTTCTCTGTTTACATATGAGGAAACAGCCCAGTGCCTGCCCCACAGCTACTTGATGATGTCTCAACCAGTTGTTTTCCTTTTGCTGCTTCTCTTAACTCCACCCATCAATAGCCTTAAAGGCACAGATCTCACTGAGATTCTCTTTTCCTCCCTTCCCATACATTCTCGCTTTTTCTCTCTCTCTTGCTGCTGCTGCAAGAAAGATGCTTGTTTTTAAAATAAAAGCTTGTTTGAAAGTAAGTTTTAAAAATGCCCTCCTATCATTGGGGAGGGCAGAAGCAGACCGGGGAGGGTGGGGTAGAGCTAGAAAGAGACTCTGCTTGTGCTGTTCATTTGCAAAAGTCAAATGACTATATTGATGTATCGATACAAGCATTTAGAGAAGTGGGAAGGAGTCGGCAACTGGGAGGAGGGCCAGGGGAAAATGTGCAAAGCAGCATGAGTGGGGGTTGAAATTAGGTGGGCAGAGGGAAGAGATCTGGGGCAGAGGGAAGAGATCTGGGGCAAAGCTGTGCTTACTAGCAAATCTGCTCGCTCTGACTTTAAAGCAAAATTAAATTCATGCTATAAGTAGTCTTCTTGTTATGGGGACAATACAAAGTGAAAGCAGGGCTTGAGGCCTTAAGGAAATTAGCCCCCTATTGTCACCAAGAGCATGAAAAAAATTAACTTTAAAAAAACTTAAGATTCTTGCTTTTGGTAAACATCCTAGGATTAAAGACTGGCAGTTATCAGGAAACAATATTGAGCAAGTAAGCAGCTTTAGGTATCTGGGGTTGGTACTTCACGCCTCGGGGGCCAAATCTACTCAGCATGCCTCAATGGCTATTACAGGGGATAGGTCAGCAAATAATATAAAGTTCTATAAATCTAGAGGAGACTCCTATGTTCCAGCAGCATTGAAGCTGATGTGCGCCCCCTCCTTTTGTTTTCCTTCTGTTCTCCTTTACGTCCTGGGCCCCTTAACATCTATGGGGCCCCTGCTCCCTTTCCTTTTCTGGGAGGGTTTTTTAATGAAGATTTTAAAGCTGGACACCAACATTTTCGGTATGGAATGCTGTTTTCATGGGGTTTTTAATGTTACGTTTAGTGGAGCCTATATTATGTAGAATAGAATAGAATAGAATAGAATCTTTATTGGCCAAGTGTGATTGGACACACAAGGAATTTGTCTCCGGTGCATATGCTCTCAGTGTACATAAAAGAAAATACATTTGTCAAGAATCATAAGGTACAGCACTTAATGATTGTCATATAGGTCTAGTAAGCAATCAGGAAACAATCAATAGTAATAAAAACATAAAATGTAAAATCATAAAATAAAATGAAATGTCAGCACAGGCTATAGTCATACAGTCATAATTGGGAGGAGATGGGTAATAGGAATGATGAAAAAAGTAGTGCAGTAATTATGTAATAAAATTATATAATAAATAGTCTCTGACATTATCTATGGACCCATTATTTGTTTTCTAACAGAGTGGGATGGCGCATTCTGGGAAAAACTGTTCTATAAGTGTCTAGTTGTCTTGGTGTGCAAAGTGCTCTGTAGCGACGCTTAGAGTGGGTAAGAGTTGAAACAGTTTTATGTCCAGGGATGCGAGGGGTCAGTAAATGATTTTCACAGCCCTTTTTTTTTGAACCCGCAGTATACTGGTGGTCCTCAATGGAAGTGGCAGGTTAGCAGCAATTGCTTTTTTTCTGCAGTTCTGATTATTTCTCTGGAAGTCTGTGTCGATCTTGTTGGGTTGCAGGAACCAAACCACACAAGAAGTTATAGGAGGTGCAGATAACAGGACTCCAATGATTCCTCTTCCTGTAGAACTGTATCAGCAGCTCCCCTTGGGCAGTTTGAGCTTCCTGAGTTGGCGGCAGAAAAGAACATTCTTTTGTTGTGCTTTTTTTTTTAAATGACATTTTTGATATTAGGGTGTGTCCATTTTAGGTCATGAGATATGATGGAGCCTAGAAATTTAAAGGTCTCTCACTGTTGGTACTCGTGTTGTCTAGTAGTACTGTGAGAGGAGGTAGGATGGGAGTGGTTTCTCCTGAAATCTACCAACACCATTCTCTAACTGGTCTTTAAGTGTGTTCCTAGTTCTAGATTGTTCCAGTGGGCACCACGAGGCTAGTTGTTCAACCCTCCCACGGCTGTATGCGGTTCTCCTATCGCTTGTCTCCGAATGAGACCAATCACTGCTGTATCATCCTCGCAAAATCTTCAAAGTGCATTTTAACAGGATGGATCGCTTGAGATGCAGTCATTGGTATACAGAGAGAAGAGAAGTGGTGAAAGTAATTACAGCCTTGGGGGGGGGGGCCCCTGTGCTCATTCTTTTACAGGTGTCTTGATGTAATTTTTCCTAGCTTCACCTGGCTGCTCACCACAGGTTTTTTTTTTTTTGTTTTTTTTTTTTTTTTTTTTTTTTTCCTCTTCCTTCTTTTCCTCTTCTTTTTTTTTTTTTTTTTTTTCCTATCTGTTAGGAAGCTTCTGTGATCCACTCTACAAATATGTCTCAGTCCTGCTAGCTGGATTTTAGTTTGGTTAGAAGAATGTCCCGTCTGATAGTATTGAATGCTGATCTAAAGTCAACAAAGAGGACACTTGCATAGGTCTTTACATGCTTTATTCAAGCATGCTTGTAGGGATTATAGTGCAGAGCCATATTAACAGCACTTCTCATCTGGTCGCATCTATTTGCTCGGTATGCAAATCTCGGTAAGTGGGTCCAAACAGTGGATCCGTGATGGTTTCTCAAATGGTACATCACTAGCCTTTCAAAAGTTTTCGTGAGAATCACAGATGTTAGAGCAACTGGTCTGTAGTCACTCAGTTCCTTTTGATGGAAGTATGGCTTCTTCGCAAACTGGGATCGAGATAGTGGGAGTGTTTGAAGCAGGAAGGAACATGTAAAGCACATCTCTAGTGGGATTTGTTAAAGATTTGGGGTGAGGATGGGGGCCAATTGGAGAGGACAGACTTTTAGGCAAGAAGAAAAGTGTTATCTCTTGAGTCTGGGGCCCCTGGTGCTTTTCCCAGGCTCTCTGGTCTGTGAAATAGATTCTTGCACTTCCTTTCTGGAGATCACTCCAGGGGTTGTAAACCCAATGAAATGGGTTCAGTTGTAGGAAGTTTGGCTATTGTTGGTGCATCTGAGATAGAGGTTGTGGAGAAAGGTGACTGTAGATTGTTTTCAAACCTACAGTAGAACACGTTCAGGTCGTCTGCCAATTGCTGATTTCCTTCAGCTTGGGAAGGTGGTTTACTGTAACCGGTGATATTTTTGAGAGTTTTCCACATGTTTGCTGTTTCGTTTGGGGTATTATGTGTGGGGTATTATGTGTGCTTGTATCTGTTTATATGCTCCATTAGTGTTGTTTTAATTTATGCTGTGCACTGCCCAGAGCCCTTTGGGGGAGGGGCGCTATATAAAATTGATAATAAATAAATAAAACAATCCCACAACTAGTATACAGATCCTTTTTGGGACCCCATTCTGCATCCTTCTCCCGTCTTGAAAGAGTTCAATCTAAATTTCTTAGGGCCCTTCTACAGGTCCCCAATAATGCTTCAGGCTAGAAACATGGATCAGGCTAGAAACAAGGATGTTAAAGGGAGAATCCTCAATTTGCCTCCTATCCATCAATAAGTGGCGAAACTGTCCCTACAACCCACAAGGGCTCCTTCCTTTAATTTTCCAGGATAATTTTTGATCCAGTTGGCTCAGGGCAGTTCCGGAGGCCCTGCAACTAATGGGATTCTCTTTTCACACCCTTCTAACAGTGGGGTTTGAAAGGGCAAAAGAATTAATCAAACAGAGAATTTTTGCCAGAGGGAGACAATCTGATTTTACGAAATGTCTCAAATTCTTAGCACTGGATTATATCAGGTACCAGGTAAATATGCCGCCTTACCTTTGTTTCCTAGACATCAGCAAACTGAGAGGAACGTTTACTCTAGCTACATGTAACTCCCTACCCTCCTCTGTAACGGAGGGTAGATTTTTGGAAATCCCATTTGAAAAGAGGTTATGCTTCTGCTTTTTAAAATAAATTGATACTGTAGAGCACATGTTTTTTAGATGCCCTGTTTACAAAAAGCCTCTGGAGGAGATTCTTGATCCAGTTCTGGCTGGTTTAGCTGATGTGAATGAAAAAGACAAACTGGACTACATGTTAATGGGTAGGGATCACAGAGTTATAAGTACAATAGCCTGGTTCTGTATTAATTTGTAAATTTAGAAGGAAATAGTAAGTGATCGGATTTTAAGGGGTGGGCCGTTATTTATATTATAATTACACACAGTACTATATATAGTTTTTTAGTTAGAAAGACAATTTTTTAAATAGGATTTTAGGAAGCATTTTCCCCAATGCTACGGTCTTACCGTATATACTCGCATATAAGTCAATTTTTTCAGCATATTTTTTGTGCTGAAAAAGCCCCCCCTCGACTTATACACGAGTCAGGTGTATTTAAAAAAATATTTTAGGGTTTTTACTTTGTCGGCTGCCAGGGGGCGCTGTTTTTAGGCTAGTGGTACCAAAATTTCAGGGATTTTTCAAGAGACTCTCCTGATGATACCACCCAAGTTTGATAAAGTTTGGGGGGTCCAAAGTTATGGATCCCCAAAGGGGGTGCCCTATCCCCCATTGTTTCCAATGGGAGCTTCAATAGTAGATGGGGGCTACATTTTGAGTGGGTCCATAATCCTTTGAACCCCTGGAACCAAACTTCACCAAACCTGGGTGGTATTTACTTCAGGAGTGGTCTCCTAAAGATAACTCTGAAATGTAAGTTGGTACTCAATTGCTAACATAAACATCTCCCTCCCCTGACCAAAAAAAACATTTAACCTACTGGATGCCCCAAATTAATGTAATCTTTTATTGGTATCTATTTTAAATTACTTTTGAAAATTTTACCAGTGCAGCTGTGACTGCATTTCCCATCCTTGCCGCATATACATTAAGTCAATAAGTTTTCCTAGTAGTTTTTTTGTGGTAAAAAATTAGGGTGCTGCCTTGATCTTCTGAGTAGTATAAAGCGTGGTCAATCCTATATACAAGAGTATACACGGAAATTTCTTGTATATGTTGTTCTTCTGTTGATACAGATAAATGACTGTAATGTAGATTATTGTTTGCTTGAACTGGTCATTGACTGTAATAAATTGATGATGATGACCTTAAGAGCTGTTGCTTTTTTAAAGCTTTTTTCTCCAGATTTAGGTTTATTGATGATGTCTGTGCCACTTGGTTGTTGCAACTTGCAATCTTGCAACTTGGTTGTTTAGAAAATATATACCAAAGAAAAGAATATGGTCACAAACAATACTGAATCATGCTGTTTGCACTGCCATTTCCATAGATAAAAAATTCAGTAAATTATGTATGTGATGGAGAAGGCAATAGACATATCATACAAATATACACATCATCAAGTATATTGAACTTCTGTGTCCTTGCAAGAGAGGTTATCCATCTATGGTGGAGGAAAGTTACTAATAATTTAAGTTAGAAAAATGTTATCCCACTGAACCAAGATGTTAACAATTTTCTACCATCTGTTCTCAGTGTTTCAACATACAGAGTATTATTTAGTTATTTATATTATGCAAATTGTATAAAATATTATAAAGCTTTAATTAGCGACATATACAACACTGCATATTGTGGACATTAATTAGCACTCCCAACACTATATCAAAATGTTTTGAAAAACATCTTGGGACTCTTTTACAATGTAGTTTTGCTAATTTAGTCAGGAATTATATTTGTATGGTTGGATTTTGGTGAGATCTCCTTCACATTATCACTCTGGACATCCTTCTAGAAGCTATACTTAGCAATTGACACATCCCCTCCTATTCCTCAGTAGGTTTGGAATTATCTGGAGATTTTGGGAGTGAAGACTGAGGAGAGTGAAGTTTGGAGTGGAAAGGGAAATTAGTGGAGTATAATGTCATAGAGTCCATGTTTCAAAGTGGCAATTTTCTCTGGGTAAACTGATCTGTGTCACCTGGAGATCAGTTGTAATAGTGAGAGATCTGTAGCTACCATCTGGAAGTTGACAACCCTACCCCACAGTAATGTACACAATGTGAACACCCAGCGTGGTGTTGTGATTAAGGGCAGGTACACTCTAATCTGGAGAACTGGTTTGATTCCGTACTCCTTCACATGAGTGGTGGATTCTTAGTGGTGGATTTGTTTCCCCACTGCTGCATTCCTGCTGGGTGATTTTGGGCTAGTCACAGTTGTTCAGAACTCTCTCAGCCCCTCCTGCCTCACAAGGTAGCTGTTGTGAAGAGAGGAAAGGAGTTTGCAAGTCCCTTTGGGTCTCCTTACAGGAGTGGAAGGTGGGTATAAATCCAAACTCCTCTTCTTCTTTCCCCTGGGAATTTCCTATCCCCTGCTAGAATCATCACTGAGATATGTGTGTGACTGGTAAGGTTCATGTTGTAAGTTGTACTAAACTGGGTGATGGCAGGGAGAGTGATCAGTGAACTTATTTAGCTCAATGCATCAATTATCTTGATACAAGCTTTCTCTTAGAACATTCTCATGAATGCCAATTTTGTGTGTGTAAAGTGCCATCAGGTTTCAGGTAAGTTTTGGCAGAGCAGTATGGTTTTCCAGGCAAGAGACTGATATGATTTGCCATTGCCTTCCACTGCGTAACTCCCCTGTTATTCCTTGGTGAAATCCCGTCCAAGTACCCTGCTCAGCTTTCTGAGATCTGACATGATCAGGCTAGCCTGCATTATCCACATCAGGGCATGCTCATTTTACAAACCAGGATGAACTTCTCAGAGAAATTAGACTCAATTTGTTATGGGGTAGACTCATCTGTATTCCAAGCAAGGCATTTTCAAAGTCTGGCAATCCCACTTGGTTATCTTTGTGGTAGATAATTCACTATCAAGTGAACTAGACTGAAAATTGTAGAGACAGCAGTCCCTATAGTAAGTATCAGTTAAATTGGCTCTGAATGTTTTATGATAGCGGAAGATTTGCATTTTGTAAGCAGTTGAAACAGATCTGTGCAGTCCCAAACGTTTATGAATAGTGCTCTTTAAAATACATTGCAGTTATTTCCTCTGAAATATTCCTTAATTAATAGAGCATGCAATTTTGTTAAAAATTAAGCCCTTTCCTCATTATTACTCATCTTCATAAGTTGTTTGAGTTTAGGCAAGCTTAACATATTTGCAATATCAGATGGAATCTCTCTATAAGGCCCATAGATCCAGGCTGAAAGAAAGCAGCGAATGTTTTACCTTTGATGTTCCTTACCCTCCACCATTTTGTACATCTGACTGTTACTGATGAACCAAACTTCTATTGGGAGACAAGAGTCAAAATACAGAATGTCACTCTGCAGTCCTTTGGAGTTGGGCTTGCTTTGAATTGAAACAAGCTTCCTTCAGCCTTCTTCAACCGAAGCCTTGTTTCATCTTTATCAAACACTGGTAAGTGCATTTGGGGAAAAAATAGAAACCATAAAAATGTAGGTCCATTTGTTACGTGAAGTGGTGGGATTCAGCAGGCTCAAACCACTTTGGCAGAACCAGTTGTTAAAATGGTGCTTGTAAACAACCAGTTGCTAGATTATTTGAATCCCACCACCGTGTCAGGCCACAACCCAGTGTATGGTCCTGCGCAGTGGGATTTTATAAAGACTGTCAAAGAAAGAAACCCAGAGTCAAGCTTTGAAATAGAAAGATAGGTTTTACTGTCCAGAATTAGGTATCTGACAGAGGGTGCTCTCTCTCGAGAGACCCTTAACAAGACAAAGGCTTCATTTTTATAGATACAAAGAGTACATATGTCATATAATCATACCTGCATATTAACCCATATGATAATTTCCCCCATACACGTGTTTTCTGCATGGGCATTAAGATCAGATTGGCTGGTATGCCTATTTCTGTTGTGTTACACTAAAGCTGCATGTCCTCTGCTCATGTCTCCCTGCCCATATGCAAAGGGCTGCAATAAACTGAATTCTGTCTTTCAGGTTTTCCAACCTGATCAACAGTTTCCAACATTCCTAAGTTTGTTCCCAGAGAGAGAAATCTCTTCAAGCTAAAAAGATTTCACATACTTTCCTAATTCACTTTAAAAGGTTATGAATGATTTTGACAAATATACGATATGATTCTAGTAGAATAGAATTATAGTAGAATATAAGTAAATCTAAATCTCTCATTGTCATTTCAGTGTTCATTTAAAATATAGAAAAACACATTTTCAATTAACTAATCAAATTCCTTTCTATTCTAACATTTGATTTCTTTATTGCTATGCTATTTCACGTAGGCATCCCATATAGCTAGTTCTGACAAACAAAGCTATAAAATATTTCTTCTGTCACGTATTTGGCCCATAGAGATAAGATCTTAAAGATATTCAGTGTGTAACTGCTGACATACTGGTCTCTATACAAATCTTTGGTTCTTATTAATCCATCTTTCTTTGATATCAGAAACAAATTTTAGGCCTTTGGCCCATCCTCACAGTCCCCCCAATTAATGGTAAGTATGAATTACAATCAGTATTCATATTGCCATTAATTATAAAGAAGATTTTTCATCCATATGGGTAACAGCTAAAAAAACACAACAATCCATAATTGCCATACAAATCAGTAATAGTCCTATTACAAAAACATCCTTTAACCAAGCAATCATTTAACATATCAGCAAACAACATATGTCAAATAATGAAATTCCCAGGAACCCTGTGAGTTTGTATAATGGCTTTGATTATACTTTCCCCATAACCAAAACTTATCCATACAGCCCATGTAACTTGTTAACCTTTGAACCTTGTTAACCTTGAGCTCTGGTACAGTTTGTAATATGACTAGACCATGCTTCAGTGTGGAAATAGTGAAAACCTAATCCTGGTGTGTACTTGAACCATCTAATTCTAGTAAGGAGTTGTCTAGATGCTATTCAAAGCACCAATAACCAAACACTTGTCATTAATCAATCCTGGCACAAAAGCAGTCCTGCTACAGATAGTAGGTGTCCATAATACACCACTGAATCATTTCCATATTGGTCAAACAAAGCGTGCGCATGCTTAATCCATAGTTTTAGCTCCACCGAATGTGGGACTAAAAAAACCCAGAACCCACAAAATGCAGAAAATGATTTAGAAAAACAAATTGTTTGGATTTTTGTAATACACTTCAAATTTCACTCTCAACCTAGGAAACAAAATACACCTTTAGCTAAAATCAGAGTTCTATTTAAACAAGAAACACAAATCTCCCAGTGATTTCACTATCTACTTAGAGATATTCTGTTACTTGATCTTCTTCTGTCTTCTTATGCTGATCACCTGTCTCTTCTTTAGTTGCTGGCACACAGGCAGCCTTACATTCGTAGGAATGAATCCAATTCTTGACCTCCTCCAGTTTTAATGCTGCAACAGTAGTTAGCAATTCCTGGTAAGGACCTGCCCACTCTTGAGGTAGATTTTCCTGCACATACCTAAAAAGAGAAAACAACAAAACACAACACAGCAATAACAGCACATGTTGCTGTCTGACGGTGGATCACTTCTTGTGCGAGGCTCCTTTATAATGACACACATGACACCATTGCTGGGGTAATAAATTGTCCATAGCCATTTTATTGAGCAGAAGAGTGAGGCTAAGCATGGGTCTGGATCTGGTCATGCGGGTACGTGCTACAGCTCAGCAAGACGGGTGCCCAGTCCCAAGCTTCGCTCTACTGTGGGGCTCTGCTAGGCTGCCGCTCCTGGCCAGAGATGTTCCCCTTCGGCCCGGTTCAACAGGGCGGTCACCTCTTGTTGCTGTTGCCGTTCCCGAAGGGAAGGCGCAGCTCCCTAGCCCCTTTCCCCTTTCCCTTCCAGATGAATACCCATGCGCCAAACCGCCGTGCACTAGGCTATTACATAATAAGCATGCATTAACATATAAAATTAGGGTGAGGTGGGTGGGCAGATCGTCGGTCGGCAAGCACATGGTCTGAACAAAGGAGGGCGAGCCCCTTCAAAGCCTTGGCTCGCTCCTCCTTTCATCCGGTGACGCTGCCCCTTCCCAAAGTGGCTCCCTTTCCATTTCCGCCCTTGTCTGGGCAGTGTCAGCTGGGCTCGTTCCAACCCCACCCCGATCAGCAACTCTGCCTCGTGGTAATTCACAGGCACCTTTTCTGATAAAGGCCGATTCCTGTTTATACACACATTCCTACTCTCAGAATCTGAATACTTCCTCATGAACCCTAGGCCTCCATTAGTCAATTCAATTTTTCTAAATCAATTCAAAAGGACTAAACCCAGATTTCTTATCAGGGGGTCTTTATCTTCCTGCAGTCAGCTCACTGCCAACTCCAAAAGCTTACCTTTAAACGAACCTTACCCCAAACCTAGGGTCCCATTTGGCTGGCTGCCAAAACTTTCAGGCCAGAGACTGTCTCTGGTCCTTTAGTTTTTAAAAGAAAGTCCAAAAGAGTCCCTTCAGTTTACAAAAGAAATCTAAAAAAGTCCTAAAAGAGTCTTATTAATTAATCCATCTTTCTTTAATATCAAATACAAATTTTAGGCTTTTGGCCCATCCTCACAACTGGAACCGGTTGTTAAATTATTTGAATTCCACCACTTCTAACTGTGTTCAGGGTTGAAGAAAATTGAATAAATTCATCTACCCTGTCAAAATTTTGGACATTCCTGACTTCAGAATTTGGAGTGGCATCTATAATTAATTCCAGTCATGCATCCTGCAGCTTAGATACTCAGCTGCAGAGTACAGCTGCCCAGTCAGATGGCAACTTGGACAAACAGGGAGTTCTTTACTTCAGTTCCCATGCAACCAATTTACTCCAGCTCCATCCTTGCCACTTTGCCCCCCTCTTCCACAATAGTTGGTATTTTGGTTGAAGTTTCTGCTATATTGGTATATTACAGCACAAGATCACTAAATTTCAACATGTAACTGTTATGTGATGGGATCCGACCATGATGAACTAATAATATACATAGTTGGGAAATAGGAAAGCTGCTAATTTGAAGCATAAGAAATTGATATGCATACACTGTGGACCATGTTAAATGAATTATTTTGACTTTTATAGGTAGTGGCAGGGGCCTTAACATCACATGTGCCTCAAGCATCTTAAGCCCTTTGGGTGGCCCTGTGAAGGAAAGGGATGAGATAAACATCTTCTGCCTCTGAGTTTCTCATACTCAATTTTTAGAATAATTTTCCCTCACTGGGATGCTTATCTGCTTTGTTAAGGAAGCTGCACTCACTTCTTCCTTCCTTCCTTCCTTCCTTCCTTCCTTCCTTCCTTCCTTCCTTCCCTTAAGCACAGCATCAGACGCACTCCACTGAGTATTAACTTGTCTACATCAGATTGTCTTTGTTGTGATATATCAGATTTGTGACAGTCTGAATTGCTTGTATGTGTCAGTTGGTATCTGTGGAAAGCTGTCCTGTGAGGGAAATTTTAAATTAAAACAAAATAAAAACTTTTCATTCTAAGCCAAGGGAATGACAGGCAAAAACATCTCCCCTTCCTTGTTGTGGAGCACTTTGCTGCTGATTGGTATGAAAAGCAACAGTCCCTGGGTCTGGTCCAGAAATTCTTTCCCACCCAGAGCTGTTGTTCCAGCCCAGATTCTATTGGGGTAGAGTTCATCGACATCTCTAGGAAATACATTGCACAACTATTTCATGTATAACATACAGCACTGAGCCAAATTTTCAGCCATTAAAATATGAGTGTTGTTTACTTTCTTTATATGCTGTTTGCCAAATGTTCACATCTGCTTCTTTCCCCAGTATGTTGGTTCCAATTTTTAATGGCTGTTTTTGAAGCAATCCCAAATCCATCAGGAATCACAGAGGCAGCGTAATGATGTAATATTCAGTTAAACTTGGCTACCTGGCAACAAAAAGAGTGAAAACAGGAAGTGTTGCCCTTACTCAGAGCCGCCTTGCTGGTGAGGTAACATAAATAATCAGATATGGCTACAAGATGCATGGCATAGTATCAGAAAGAAGGTAAAGCTTCTTGCTAGTACTCTGTATGACCAGCCATTCTGCTGGATTCCAAAATCCATCTTTGAACAAGCACTCAAATAGAAGAGTTTTATTTGTAAGAATACTCTTTGGGCAACAACCTTTCCCCTCTTTTATATCTTAACATTTTCTTTATTTCAGGTAATTATTAATATGGACTTAGTTGTCAAGCTCACATTCATAACAATAGAAAGTTGAATTCATACATTTGATTTACTTTATTCTTTTTGATTTTGAGATCACTCAGGTAGAGTACATTCTTCATAAACTTCTTCTCATGGTTATATACTGACTATATTTATTAACAAATGTTTTGAGAATCTATCAGTGGTGAACATATAATTTAACTCGACAACTAGTGTAACAATTTTTAATGATGAATTGTTGAAGGTAAAACTGCACTCTAATTAATCTGACTATATATATTAACTGTCAACAAACCAAATACTTTTTTATCTATTGGCTGATAAATATTAATTATTTTGGGATGGAGGGCTATGCTAGGATTTTGTTATTGTTATTATTTTCCAGCACTGGCATTAACATTGCAGATGTAAGAGAGCACAGAGATATGAATGCAAGCATTCCTTTCCCAATTTAACGAGTGTCCACTGTATTACACCAGGTTTCCTAAACCAGGAAGCCTTCAATCTGGTAATGGAACACAATAAGATTAAGAGAAATTTACAATCTTAAGGATTATGAGCTGGTTCTTGTCCTGAACAAATTGACTTTAAAGGGATTAGAAGGGTGGGCTTGGAGAAGTGTAACAGTTTATGAGTGCGCTGTAAGTTTGGAAAGACTGGTTGGTTGGCCATGCATATAACTATTCAGCCAACACTCATATAACCATAGACAGAAAGTGAAAATAATAGTTGATTTATTTTAAATTTCAGGCCTGATCCCAGGAATGTAGGTAAGGGGGAGGGGTCTCGGGTTCAACTCCCCCATTAAATGTCTGAAGCTCCGTCCCCCCATTTGTGAGTTTTTTTGGTAATTTTTAGTGTTTTTTTGTTTTTGGCCTGCAGGTGGCGCAGTTTTAAAGTTAGAAGCACCACAATTTCAGGGATTTGTTGGGAGACTCTCCTGATGGTACCACCCAGGTTTAGTGAGGTTTGGTTCAGGGGGTCCAAGGTTATGGAATCTCAAGGGGGGTGCCCCCATCCCCCATTGTTTCCAATGACAGCTAATAGAAGATGGAAGCTACACATTTGGGAGTTCATAACTTTGGACCCCCTCAACTAAACTTCACCAAACCTGAGTGATATCAGCAAGAGAGTCTCTTACTGATACCACCCAGGTTTTGTGAAGTTTGGCCCAGGGGGTCCAAAGCTATAGACTCCCAAATGGGGTGCCCCCATCCCCCATCGTTTCCAATGGGAGCTAATAGGAGATGGGGGTCCTTTGAGGGTCCATAACTTTGAACTCCCTGAACCAAAATTCACCAAACCTGGGTGGTATTAGGAGAGTCCCCTACTCTGAAAGTTTGGTGCTGCCAGTTTAACAATTGCACCCCTGACAGCAGGCACACCTCAGATTTCCACAGATTCTCCCTTTTAATCACCACCCCTTCTGAGTGGATTTAAAAGGAGAATCTGAGGTTTCCAGTTGAAACATTGAAAGTGATGCTGTTTCAGGGTGGGGAATCCACCCCAAAACAGCATCACTTTCAATGTTGTTTTAACTGGGGACCCCAGATTCTCTGGGGACCCCAGCAGGTGGGAAGAAATAATTGTTTTGGCCAGCAACTGTGGCCACACTGTGGAAACACAAAAAGCCAAAATGGATCCTTTTAAAATGTCTGCAGGATACTTTATTCCTGCTGTGTGGAAAGGACCAGTGTGAAAAAGTATGATAAATTCCACAAAATATTGCGTGTTAAAATCTGGTTTATAGGCTGAATTCTTCTGAAGGGAGTTTTAAGTTGGTTGTAATGGGAACCGGCTCTGGTTTTTAAAGATCTGTCCTTTCTGATCCACTCTTGAATGAATACTTCACTCATCTGCATTGTAGGGAATAGAAAGGCAGAGGAGAGAAGGTTCCATCATTTCCTACTTATTAGCTGTTTGCAAATGAAAATCATGGTTAATTTAGGAGCCTGACAGCTGTGGAGCAATTGCCATTCCACCACAGCTGTCAGTGGCACTCTGGTTTGTTTTACAAACAGATGTTTAATTTGACTTCAGTGTGGTTGTCAGGTTTTCCCCCCCTTCTCTTATTTGAGAGGAAATTACGAGAGGAAGGAGAAACTGAAATAAATTGGATGCTTATTGGTTTGTGTCTTTCCAAAGCATAAATCTAAGTAATTAATGATGACATCAAAAAAGTTTGGAGATTGTTATGGATATTGAATGATTGAACCCAATGATTTTTAAAACCACAGTCACCAATTGAATGCAGCCTCAGCCATTAATACAAAATGGGCATTTATAAAATGTTTTTGATTCAGTGTACTTCTCCTTGAAGGGCAATGTGTAGGAACAAGTTATTAAAACTGTGAATTCATTTTAGCAAAATTTGGCAATGACATGTTTAAGGAAGAGGAAGCATTTATCACTAATAACTTTATACACTCATGCCATTGCAAAACTATGTAAGACTGAATATTTCTGTTGTGGATACTTTAATGCTGCAATACTTTTCAGCATACAGAATACACTGTTGTTCTTATCCTAAATATCAATTTTCCACCTGTTTTAGAATACTTCAGTTGATAGTAAATTATTTTTCATGATAATTAATAAGTTGAGATGTATGTGGAAAGAAATGTAAGGACTCCTGGAATTCCATTTGCTGTGGAATTTCTGTCAGTGAGTGCAAAATAATATCAGTCTCATTCTAAGGAGATAAAGCTTACAGAAATGGGGATGAATCCCACAAGTTTAAAAGTCTACTCAAAATTTAAAAGAAGCCAGGGCCAGTGCAACCACCAGAGGCACTGGGCAGAAAGACAGGGAGAAAGACAAAAGAAAAGGTCCCGTGATTGAAAAAGTCCTGTCTTTCATGTCTACCCACCTCCCCTCTGAAGTAGGGTCATAGAACAGCAAACGGAGCCTGGAAATCTCCTGTAATTACAGCTGATCTCCAGATTCTTCTAGAGCAGGGGTCGGCAACCCGCGGTTCCGGAGCCACACGCGGCTCCTTTGTCCTCGTACTGCAGCTCTGCAGCAGCGACACCAACAACAGCAAGTTGCACTTGGGACATGGCAAGCGCGCCTCCTTCCCTGCTCCCTCCTCTCTCCCTCCCTCCCTCCCTCCAGCGTGCTTTCCCATCCTTCCCTCATCTGGCGCCTGGGAAGGAGAAGAAAGGATGGCGGAGGGAATAAGAAAAGAAGGAAGGGGCAGGGAAGGAGGAGTGCTCGCTGCATCCCAAGTGCAACTTGCCATCGATGGCGTCGCCGCCGCTATCTATCCTGTCTGTTTGGCTGAAAGCAGGGCTTGGGGAGGCCGGGGGCTGGGGCGGGGCTTGGGGAGGTGGGGCCAAATGGCTTTTTGGGTGCTAAAGGTTGCTGACCCCTGCCCTAGAGAAAATGGCTGCTTTTGAGGGTAGACTTTGTGGCATTGCACTCTGCTCATGCCCCTCCCCAGGCTGAATCCCCAAATCTCCCAGAATTTCCTAACCTGGGGTTGGCAACCCTACTCTGAAGGCAGAACCCCTGTTCATAAATTATGGTGAAAGCATGTACAGTCTGTGTACAATGCACACTTGATTTTTGTTTTACATGCATTGAGTAATTCTCACATTATATTCAATGCATATACAGTTGAATGTTTGCTTGAAATCCCACATTTTTCTAGGTACTGACTCCTAGTTTCATTTGTAAAATGAACAGGCATTGGCTCTTTTTTTTACAAACAAGTATACATATATACATGCAGACTGTATGTGAGTTCACCATAGCATATAAACAAGGTTAGATAGATTGGTTGTTGTGGGCTTTCTGTGCTGTGTGGCCGTGGTCTGGTAGATCTTGTTCCTAACGTTTCGCTTGCATCTGTGACTGGCATCTTCAGAGGTGTATCACTGAGACTCTGTGTTACACCTCTGAAGATGGCAGCCACAGATGCAGGAGACAAGATGTTAGGAACAAGATTTACCAGGCCACGGCCACACAGCCCGGAAAGCCCACAACAAGCAATTGAGTCCGGCCATGAAAGTCTTTGACAATATGGGATTGTTTATCAGAGCTTGAATAAAGAGCTTGAATAAAGAGCTTGGGCAGGCTCAAAGATATTGGTAACCTCAGCTATTTTGTCTATTACATTTTAGCCCCCATTTGCTTCTGGAGATCATGGTTATTAATAGAAATTTAGTTGTAGCTTTTGTTTTCAGCATCACATTTAGTTGCATTTAGTTGCACTCTGAACTGTGACTCGTATTTTTCCACTATCATCCATGTCTTCCCGTAACTCTAGTTTCAACTTCTGTAACTTCCCATAACTCTAGTTTCGACTACTTCATCTGGGACTTCCCTTGAATAGATTCAGAACATTCTGGTTGATGTTAGCCAACATCTAACAATATTAAGACAATTATACTGGATTTATGGATGCTTTTACACACACTGAATAATGAATACACATACTAAAAACTGAATAAATAAACTTTCAGTTTATTTTTAGCACACTTTAATGATTGCTTACAAGCAGATTTGCCATTTCACACAGTGGTTTTTTCCGCATGGCATAATGACATTGGGGTACAACTGGGATCGTAAATTCTGGGTCAATGTTATCCCAACTCCTCCCTTTACATGGCTGTGCATTTTCATGAAGGAATCGAGTGAATACCGGAATGAAATACTCACATTTCTTTCTCACAAGTGCAGTTCCCAAGCACAGCTTCTCGAGCACACAGTATGCACAAAGAGGGGAATGGCAAAATTTCAGACCTGCACTCCCCATTAACTTAGGATGAAAGTTGGCTGGCTGCTGCCATGGGCAGGAAATGTGCTTGGGAGGATGTGTCGAGATGCAGTGGTGTATACCTAGGCTAACTGGAGCCCTGGGCAAAACCTGAGTTTGTTTCCCCCCCCCCCATGGGCAGCCATCCTCCTCCACCATGACCAAACAATGATTTTTTTCCACCAGGTCGTTTCAAAGTCACCATCACATTGTAGAACATGTCCCAACTCACAAATCTGAACACAGCAATGGCCATGCCACACAGCAAAAATATTTTTTTGGAAAACAATTTCAAAATGCTTTCAAAATGTTATATTACTCCTATGAAAACATTTTATGGTGTTGTATCCAGTCTCCCCAATTGGGGAAAACAGCATCACTTTCAATGTTATTTAGACTGGGGACCCCAGATTCGCCCTTTAAGGTAGATTTAAAAGGAGAATCTGGGCTCCCTAGTTTAAACAAGTGATGCTGGAATCCAGCCCCAAACAGCATCATTTTCAATGGTGTTTAAACAACATTGAAAGTGATGCTATGTTGGGGTGGATTCTCCTCACCCTGAAACAGCATCACTTTCAATGTTTAAACTGGGGACCTCAGATTCTTCCTTTACATCCATGCTGAAGGGGGTGGATTTAACAACAACAACAACAACAACCTTTATTAGGCATTGAGAGAATAAAAGAAAGAAAGAAAACAAGCATTGGCAGGAAGGGGTGGATTTAAAAGGAGAATCTGGGGAAATTTAGGGGGTGCCTGCTGTCAGGGGTGCAATTATTAAGATAGCAGCACCAAATTTCAGAGTATCTTCGTGAGCCCCTATTGATGATACCACCCAGGTTTGGTGGATTTTAGTTCAGGGAGTCCAAAGTTATGGACCCTCAAAGGTGTAGCCCCCATCTCCTATTAGCTCCCATTGGAAACAATGGGGAATGGGGCACTCCCTTTGGGAGTCCATAACTTTGGACTCCCTAAACCAAACCTCACCAAACCTGGGTGGTATCATCAGAAGCGTCTCCCAAAAAATACCTGAAATTTTGGTGCTGCTAGCCTAAAAACTGCACCCCCTGCAGGCCAAAAACAGAAAAAACACTGAAAATACAAAAAATCCCACAAACGAACCTGCATTTTGGCGCCCACCAAAGGGGGGCGCCCTGGGCAACTGACTACTTTGCCCAATGGGAGGAGTGCCTCTGTCAGGATGGGCTGCAATGATTGGTGGGAGAGAAGAATGTGAGGTCAGAAGAGGAGGCCAGGGAGGACGGCCTGCTGGTGTGGGGTGATCAGTCAGTGAGATGGGAAAAGTAAATGTGCTTGGGGGGATGTGTCGGGAAGAGCGGGCTGCAACGGTTGGCAGGAGAGAAGACCGTGATGTCAAAAGGGAAGCCAGGGAGGCGAGCTGCTGGGCCGAGGAGATCAGTGGGAAAAATAAACTGTGAGGTGGGAAAAATAAACTGGCCCAGCTGTTGCGGTGTTTGCATGGCATCAGGGATCAGCGCGGGATATGTGAAAAGAACCGTCAATTTGGCGATTAAAAAAAATCCCGGGATAAGGGAAATTGCACAGGGTGCTCCCAAGTTAGGACTGGGAACCATGTGAAAATCCTGCACAAACCAGGATAAGTCACTGCCCCATCCCAGAATATTTGGACCATGCAGAAAATGCCAGTAACATTCAAACAGAAAGAAATAAAAATTCTAACAAAATGTAATAATGGTGGCAGTTCTACAGATAATCATCTGTAAAAGCTTCCAAATATTGAAAAATATGTCAGTACATAACTGTCATCTATCTGCCATGTGTTCAAATGCTGATAAAGTTGTTAGGTCCTCAATTCACTGGATTACTGGAGGTGGCTATTTATCTGTCCAGGGTTTCAATAGCAGTCTATTACCAAAGTAAGGACTATATCGTATGTGGAGGGTCCAATTTCATTAACCATCAGTTAGTCCTCAGGAAAAAGGCAAATAGTTCAAAAATATGCAAGTATCCTCTAAGATTAATGAATATTCTAATGTAAAATTGAATGTAAGCACTTTCTTCCGAAATGACTGAATAACTGAACAGGTCTTAAGCATGAGAGAGGCAAGACTAGGCAGATGAAGTGCCTGTCAGTGTTCTGCTCCCCCTCCCCACCCTGCCTCCTTAAGGGAACAATGGAAAGGATGGGAGTCTCCCAGTGGTACTTGGAGGTACCCTGGGATGGATGGTGATGCATTTACACACAAAGTCCTCCTTCCCTAAGGTTATTCTCATAGCCTGTCCTGAATGCAGTGTTTTTCCAGGTATGAGGGTGGAGTTGCACTTGGGGGAAGGTTCTTTGCCACATCTAGACTGCAGAGATCTGTTTTCTCACTGTCGGTGGCAGAGTCAGAAGGTGGACTCTATAGCAACAGACCCCTCTTTTTCCCTTTCCCAAACCTCCAAGATTTCTCCAACCCAAATCTGTCAATTCTTCACCCACACTGGAGGCATGGGAGACCTGGCAGCTGTAGACCCATCATGGTTCCCTTGCCTGTCATAGTGTGGTCCCCAGTTTCACCCACACAAAGAAGCTGTTTTGTATATAAATGGCAAGGAGGAACAGGAGCACATCTGGTCCAGAGGAGCCTTGCCGCCCAGGGCATCTTTCACCTTCCAGCATCCTCAGGCACCCATGAGGAGGGATGACCCAGCAGACTTTGGATGTGCAGAGTGGCCTGAGGAGTTGCCCCCATGAGACGCAACAAAGAAACCCCCCAAGTGCAACTCCGCCTCAATACCTGACAAACACTGCATCAAGGACACTGTATGAGAATAACCATAGGGAATAAGGATTTTGCGTGGATACATGTCACTATCCATGCCCCTCAAATTGGCATCCAAACAACCTGGCTTCAGCCGCCTGGATAAGGGCTGTGTGAGTGTGTGTGTGGGGAAGCCATGATCCTTGGCACTGACCTCTGCAGCAGAACACTGCAGAGAAGGCACATTCCAGTCTTCATAGGAAAACTAGATGATCAGAGAGGATTGACCATGGGGTCCCCAAGAGGCAAAGAGAGGAGTTTTCCAAGGCTCTATTCAGCGTGTTTTGTTATATTTTTGATCTTGGATATGTTCCCCTAAAAGGGGGACTTGTCCAGCCAACTGGAGATGTTGAGAGATCTGCATATCTGTACAAATGACTGTTTCCTCCACAGAGCATTCCCCCTTGAGCCCACCTACAGTGAGGTGAGTTCTCCTAGCTCTGAGAGAGCTGAATCTTAGATGAAATGACTGAAAACTGGCAGTCCACTTGTTTGGAGTGCATTTACACTTAGAATGGCATTTTATTCAACACGGCCAGATAAAACCCTGAGGTGCTTAGTGGGCGCAACTCTGATTCCTTTTGTAAATGTCGCCCTACAAAGGCCAGCCTCAGGCTTTATCCCTGTCTGGCTTTATCCCTCTCTTTATCCCTCTCCCAACAGAGTCCAATAACACAGTTATGATCTTTCAGTACACTTTGCTGAAGAATCTGGCAACAGTTCTGGCAACAGAACTTGGAGGTTTTGTGTCCAGGCATATCTGTCCAGATGTGGCTTTCCATTAAGGCAGAAGACCAAGAGAGTCTGCATACCTTGGACAGGTTCCAAAGTTCGACTTTTTCTGTAAGTGAAGCAAGGTGAAATTTGAGGAGTGATTGGAACTACAGCTTTCCCTGCTGAAATCAGCAGTTTTCCTGCATCACTGGCAACTTGATAATGTGACTTCCTGTGTGTGCCAGAAGTGGCAATGCCATGTTGCCAGCAAAATAGGCCTAGGTCTTCTTTTGCCGACAGTAGCCCCGCTGCAGACCAGTTGACTGGCACTGGAGTGGGGGAGCAAGAATGGGGGATCCCCTACTTTCTTTAGTGGCATGGAAATGCTACATGGTCAGTACTTGGATGGGCTATCACCACAGACAATTGGGGTTGCTATACAGAGAATGGAACTGGCAAATCACTTCAGCTCATCTCTTGCCTGGAATGCACTATGTATGGGATTTCTTTGTGTCAGTTGAGACTTGACACAATGTTCTTCAAATAGATAACACTTTGCAGCAAGCAGTGGATTTGATTCACTGTTGCATATTCAGGAGAACACCCTCTGATTTGAAATGAATAAAAGAATCCTGCTAATAAGTTCATGAAACAAATGAATAAAAAAGACAAATTCTGTACTTTATTTCAGAATGGAATAATAGCTGTGTGTGAAACAAAAATGTCAAAACATTAATCAATTAAAAATAAAATAAAATGTGTAGCCAATTCCACTTATGCTGCAACTAACAATGATATATGGCCATGTTCTAAATCATCTAGAGTTATCAACCATATATGAAAAAAGAAAAAAAATCTGCAAAAAATCATCATTTTCCTGTAGGCAAAGATTCCTGATGAGGAAAAGAACTCATAGTGAATGTTGCCTGCTCACTGAATAGCAGTTTTTTTTAATGCAGAGTGAAATGGAAGGATGTTGTTGAGTAAACAGCTCACCATTGAGAGCAAATTTGGTGAAAATACAAAACAAGAATGATTATTTATTTCAACATACTCCTCAACCACATTTTCCCAATAAAACCACTCAGGCAGGAATCAAATTGTTGTTACTGTCTAAGACATTTCCTCTGTAAACGGTTAACCACATATTGATATTCAGAGTTCATGTCAGTTTAAACTCAAAGCAAATTTATCTGAAATGTGGTCACATACTCAGACTGATCTAGTTGATCCAGCATGCTTGTTATTCAGAAGAACCTGACTGTTACACTGGGCCTGATGGCTGGCACAAAACAAGAGTTTGGAAATTGTATTTTTTTATATGTTGCTGAATCATTTATTTAATAATAATAGTAATTGTCAAAGAGTCATAATTGTGTAGCTAAATGAGTCTTACATTGTTTTTTTCCTGGACTCATACTCTTGTGCAAGCCAGGTATTCAGATGCTCCTGCTTAAGCTCCATCTGGCAAGGAATTGAGGATGGTGTGGAATAATGTAGTGCACATGTAAATGCACATGTGAATGCCAGTGGGTTGGATACTGTGGGTCCATTTTGATAACAGTCACACTTCCCTCCAGACCAGAGAGTCTTCTAGTGACTTACGACACCCTTCCATCAGCACAAGGCCATCATGGTGTAGTGGCTAAGAGCAGGTGGATTCTAACCTGGAGAACTGGGTTTGATTCCCCATTCCTCCACCTGAGTGGCAGAGGCTTATCTGGTAAACCAGATATGTTTCTGCACTCCTACATTCCTGCTGGGAGACACTGGGCTAGTCACAGTTCTTTGGAACGCTCTCAGCCCCACCTACCTCACAAGGTGTCTGCTGTGGAGAGAGGAAGGGAAAGGAGCTTGTAAGCCCCCTTGGGTCTCCTTACAGGAGAGAAAGGTGGAATATAAATCCAAACTCTTCTTCTTCTTAATATGGGGAAAATGCTGCCATTAATGTATGGAATCTATTTGTATGCAGGATTCCTTCCATACACCTTCCCCATTACTACCAGTCTAAATAATGCATGTGGCTGTATGTTTGAGTCACACCTATTCCTTAATAAATACGATCAGATAAAAAGAAAGGAACTTTTTTTAACTGTGACATTCCATTTACTAATACAGCTTGCTTCAGAAGCCAATGCAAGGAAGGCTACAGCAGAATAAGGTAAATGAATGTAGAATATGGCAGATGCAGCTCTGTGTAATAGGAGGAAGGGGCTGTCAGGTTGCCATCCTTGATATGAAGGCAGCTGGGTTGCAAAAACAGAGGATTATCTCTATTTTCAGTTGTAAAATGTGATGTGTGTGTTCTCTCTACCTTGAAAGACAATGGTCCAATTCAAATATTACTTGTTTTATGGGGTTAATGCTTCTGCATGCTCCAGTACTGTACCGTACCAGTCTAGGAACATCAAGTACATCAATTAAGAAGTTATTTTTCCCATGACAGTTTCTATTGATCTTAAGGCAGTACTGGTGTGGGAAGTATTGAATAGTGTAGCAACAATAACCATCTCCCTCAAGTCCACCCATGACTACCTGCCTATCCAGATGCCTTGCCCTTCTCATGTCACCAGATATCTTTTATTTGTCAACGTGTTTTGTGCTTGTGTTATTGTTCAAGCTAAGTGACTGCAGTGTTGTCTATGCTACTATTTGGAAATTTTTTTAAAAATCAATTATTCCACTGACTTTAAAGTTAAACATGAGTGTCTTTCATTGCTTGAAAAAGAGCGTGTATTGAACTGAAATGTTAAAATGTGGGTATCCTAAAGTGCTTTTGTCTAATATGGATGGAAAACAATGAAAGTGCTGACCCAAGAAAAAGGGTTCTGGTCTTCCATTGAAACTAATGACAATGAAACAACGAAACAAACATAATTTTGTTAATGAAAAAAAATGAAAGCAACAATACTGAAGCAAAACCATATGAAACAACCCAATAATGAAACAGCCCTCTTTCTATTTAATAACAAAATGAAAAAAACAAAGCAAATCCCCATGCACACGTTTTGTCAAAGAAAATGTGATAGTGTGCAAGGACTTACTGTTGTTACTTTTACCAATTATCCTCCACCAGTTGAATATAAAGTAAGGTCTCTTTTTAACCGCATCTTAATCTGCAGAAATCACTGAGTAAAATTTTCACCACAGGGAAAAATTGTATCACTTGCTAATGCCTGCATATGAAGCAGACTTTAAAGACACAGCTACAACGGTATGTTGACATAGCTAGCTCAGGAAAATTAAGTATGGCTTTAGACTAAAACTGAAATATTCCAGAGCTGGAGCAAGGCTGAGTACCAGCAGCCAAAGACGAGTGAGGCATGTGTCTAGAGGTGGAACAGGGCATGTGTATGATTGAGAAAATGATTGCCAGGGAAAGTGTTTATGGTTGCTTTGGAAATATGTTATCCTCAGACCTTCCTGAGATAAAGATGTAATATTCTCTGTTTTCATACTGGTGCCCATTTTGATGTTCATCAGAGTGGACATTGATCTGGAAGGAGAGCATGTGCTGTCTTTTGTCAGAAAGTGCTGAAGACAATATATTCCCAGGAATGCCTTTATTCAGAAATGAATTTCCAAGCATGTATACTTGTTGTCTTCTTCCTAGCATTGTCCCACTAATGTTGGGTCCGCTGCTCGGATTTTTAAACACCACTTTTGCAGTGTCATTTAAAGTAAATGGCGCTAATGTGCCATGAATTGTGATTCATACCTGCAAGATACATGGCAAAGGAGCCTTCCTTTTGCCATCTGTTGTAATTTATCTACATGCACTCGTATTTGTAAAGCCCATCACGTATGAATATATTTGCATTTGGAAGCCATTTTATATTGGTCAATGTTAAAATTTGATCACATGTCAACCTTTGCCTTTTGTTTATTATAGATATTTATTATAGATATTTATTATAGACCGCATCACCCCATATGTCCCTAGGCGGCCTCTCCGGTTGGCGGAGGCCAACTTATTGGTGGTCCCTGGCCCCTCGGCGATGCGGCTGGCCTCCACGCGGGCCAGGACTTTTACAGCCCTGGCCCCGGCCTGGTGGAACGCTCTCCCTCCAGCTGTCCGGGCCCTGCGGGACCTTGGGGAGTTCCGCGGGGCCTGTAAGACGGAGCTGTTCCGCCGGGCCTTCGGAGGATCCAGCCGCTAACAGTGCCCCGTCTGTGGCCCTTAACATTTGGGCCACAACTCCATCAATTCCATCATTGAGACTCGCCATGCCTCCCTTCATCGCGGGGAGGGAGGGATTTTATATTGTTGAAACGCTGGACGCCACCTACATCTTGGATTTTTAATTTAATTTATAGTTAAATTTGGACATATTGGTAAACGCCTTGGGATATTTTATCGCTGCTTTTAAATGTTATTAATTATACTGTTTTCAAATGTTGTACACCGCCCAGAGCCCTCCGGGGATGGGGCGGTATAAAAATCCAATAAAATAAATAAATAAATATACACTATAATGTGTATCTTGAATTGTTCCAGGCATTTATGTTGCTTATATTTTATACTACAGTGGAACCTTGGTTTTCATTGCCTTCAGTTTTCATAGGTTTCGGTTTTCATCGATTTTTTCAGTGAAAAATTTGTCTCGGTTTTCATCGATTTGCCTAGGTTTTCATTGATTTGCAGAAAGGTGCAGGGGTTTGTGGAGAAAAATCACCCAGACAAAGCTGTTGCAGGCCGTGTCTGCAACTGGTTTAATGACAATGTCTTGCTCCATTTCAGACAAATCTTAAAGAGATGTCAGAAACAGACCTGTTTGGACAGCTTTCTGGTGTGACATTGGTCCACTGGCTCTGAACTGGTCCTAGTGTTATTGTTTGTTGCTGTTTTCAGCATTAAACTCTATGTTTATTCACCAAAAATGTGTTTTGGTATTTTTTTTGGAATGGATTAATTGGATTTACATTAATTCCTATGGAAAAGTTTGCCTCGGTTTTCATCAGTTTCGGTTTTCATCAATTCTTTTCCGACAGATTACCAACGAAAACCGAGGTTCCACTGTATTTGAGTTGTTATATTTTATACTATCTAATATGTTTTGGGAAGCTTTGAATTATTGAAAACTAATATTTGGATGTATCTTGGGAATGAACTCCATTACTAAATATGCATCTCAGTAGTACTTCATTAATATGATATTACTGAATTAATAATGTAACAATTCATTGTTACAATATTGAAAAATCATAAAAAGAAAGTCCAGTTTTCTTCCCTTCTGTTTTCATTCTTGAAAGTTCCCTTGAAACTCGATACACAATCAGGAGAACCTAGTAAAAATATTTATATTAGTAACATTTTATCTCCCACTGCCCAACATTTTATATATTTGGAAATATAACATGTTCCTAGATCTTGTATACCTCACAAATATTTCATGGGGAAATATATAAATAATATAATGAAATGGAAAAAAATCTGTACAAATGTGAACAGTATTTCATAGTACTTGATCCGCTGTTATAGAAGTGAACTGATTTAAGGTTATTACAGAATCATAATACTTTTTGTATTGACAATGTCATAGATAAAACATAAATCAGTGCACATTACACATTCACAAAGGAATGTATGGTTTCAAGGTAGTGTCATACTAATTCCAGAGATAAAACAAGCTGTGATTTTCAGTTTGGTTACCAGGAATTCTATGTCATACCTATACAGGGGCCAATTGGCCATGCTGGTAGGTGCTGATAGTACATGGGAATTGTAGTCCATGAACATCTGGAGTGCCATAGGTTGGCCATCCCTGGTATAGGACATCTGCCTAAATGACTGGGGCTCATTATCAACTCTTTAGACATTGTCTAGAGTTTTAACTAAACATTCAAAAAGTTGCTTCTTATAAACTTTGTTAGAAGAGTAGTGGATGACTGCAAGAGCTGTAAAGCTAATTTCCATTTTCTTCAGAACAGTGGTTCATGTGAGAATAGGTATGCCTAAATGATGGAGGAATGAGTGAAATCCAGAAATGCCATTGATTGGTGTGTGACAATATGATTATTTGTTAGTCTGGACAGTGTAGTAGTAGAAGAGGTAGTAGTAGTAGTAGTAGTAGTAGTAGTAGTAGTAGTAGAAGAAGAAGAAGAAGAAGAAGAAGAAGAAGAAGAAGAAGAAGAAGAAATAAAATTTAGAAATGATAATAATAATACCAATTACAAAAGACCACATTGCTTGGATTCATACATATACTGTGGTGATACATTATGACATCCTAGGTTCTTTAGATGAACCCAATGCATATGAAGGTCAACACCAGCTGAAGATCTAGTGATTGTGATGATTATGATAATGATGATAATAATAATAATAATTTAAGATGCACACATTAATTTGTACAATTAGGATTGATCAGTAGGGTTGTGTAAGGGTCAACAATCAGACTCAGAGTTTTATTTGAAACCGTGTCAGCCCAACGGCCAGATTGCCGAAACTGGGGTTTGGCTCTTTTGTCCCTGGTATATAACTGTAGGTAACAGTTTGACTCTATCCATAATCCCCCCACCCTCGCATTCCCCAAGTATCAGCATGAGAAAGTACAGTGAGAAAGAGACATTGTTTTTGGGACAGACAGTTTACTCAAGAAGGCGGATAAGGAGAAACAGTTAAGCACTATTGAGCTAGTTACTTGCGAGCAGTAGAAAGAGGCCCCATAGCCTTGGGCAATGATAATAGCTGGGCCATCTGTGGCAGAGCTGTGGACATGCAAGTTCCCAGGCCAAGTATGGCGCAGGCCTAATAGGTTGTCTGCAAAATACAAGAAGTTGGGGAATGGGGAAGCGGAGAGAGAATGACTTCTATTTAAGGGTTTCATAGTAGAGATGAAATTTGAACCGAAAATTTTGTTGATCACAGCTCAGTTTCTTTGCCACTGTTCTACATAGACCAATATATTCAAAGACTTATTTGGATCTTCTTTGGAGCCAGTAAACTTTCATTGTCGACATACTTTCTTTGGAAACAGGGAGTTCTGTTCTGACCCACACCACGGCCAGCAGATAAAATGCTACTGACATCACCTTTAACCTCTTCTACCAACGGCATCTGATTAATTTCAAACTATTCCTGAAATTACCAGCTCCTGACTTTCCCACTTATTAAATATTTAAAGTGTAAAACTTGTATTTGATGCTTTTCAAGAGGGAAATGCCCTCCTTGCTCTATCATTCCTTTAAACTTTCTCACAGCTGTCTCTTTTTGGTAAAGAGGATTTTTAGCTGTAGAACTTCTAGCTTCTTTTAACAATTTATCACAGTTTGATATCAACCACTGAACAGTATTTTACGTGCTTAGCAAGCTGTGCTGTGGATGATTTTGTAGGAGATGTTATTTATCTAGTAAGAAAACATTAGATTTTATGTCCACCTTCCCCTGACTAGCTCTGAACTCAAAACAATAATATAAAATATAATTTTAATTTACTGTATTTAATTATTCGATTTATAAACCATTCTCTCACAACCTATGAGGCTCAGAACAGTGCACAATAATATATCAAATTAAAATTGTATAATTAACTATAGATATTAAAAAATACAATTTTCACAGTATAGTTCCCTTCCCTTTTTTAACCCTAAAGGTACGGTTAATAGCAAACATAAAGTATCAATAGAGAAAATACAATGTAAAAAGAATGTAAAAGAACATAAAAACATAAAAAAGGAGAGGCCAGCTAGTTGGATGACCATTGCTGTCCTCAATTATGAGCCTGGAAGACCAACTTTGTTTTACAGACTTTGCGGAACTGCGATAGGTCCCAGATGGCCCTGGCCTCATCAGACAGAGTGTTCGCCCGTACTATATGTCAGTGGTTCTCAACTTGTGGGTCGGGACCCCTTTGGGGGTCGAACGACTCTTTCACAGGGGTTGCCTAAGACTCTCTGCATCAGTTTCTCCATCTGTAAAATGGATAAATGTTAGGGTTGGGGGTATTAAAGGGTCGCAGCACTAGGAAGGTTGAGAACCACTGCTATATGTATGTTATACCTCTCATGCTGCCTTATACCTCTCATGCTGCCTGCTATATGTATTTTATACCTCTCATAAAAGTTGACCTGCCACTGCAGCACCTGTCCGAGCTTCCCATTCAAACCCCGTCCTCCCTGCTGTCTCCTGTAAGTGGGGCGCTGGGGGGGGGTCATGCCCCCAGGTACCATTTAGGCCTGGTACACCACTGTTACACAGGCTAGAGTTTTGTTTGACATTCCCCTAATAGCAGGTTTTGTCTTTTTTCCTTGGTTCTGTGGTTAGGCACTTTCATTCAATTGTATAATTGTATAATTTTATGTTGTTTTAATTCAGTGGTGGCAAATCTATGGCACGGGTGCCAGAGGTGGCACTCAGAGTTCATCATGGGGGGGGGAAATTGCCCCCCCCCCACATATCTAGGCTGGCCTGGGCCACTCGACTTGATGTGTGTGCACCTCAGCGAGCAGGGAGGACTTGACTGGTGGGCCTGGTGCCTGTGCTCCAGGTGGCTGCTGCCCAGGGCAGGGGGCGAGGCAGCAGAGATGCTAGAAAGGTGCATGTGGGACTTGCTGGAGGCTACAGCAGGCTGGCCCCTGCTCAAAGGGGTTATTCAGGTTAAATTGCTGCGTTGGCACTTTGTGATAAATAAGTGGGTTTGGGGTTGCAATTTGGGCACTCGGTCTCGAAAAGGTTCACCATTACTGTTTTAATTGTTTTAATATTTTACGTGTTTTACCTTGGAGACCCTAATCAGACAGAAAGATGGCATTATTTTTATAAATAAATAAATATTGGTGTTTAATAACACTATAAAGATAATGACTGCAGTCCAACAAGTCCTTCTATGGATTTGTACACACTTTAGTAGTTGTTCCTGTGAATGCTTTTTTAAAATTTGCAAGCTTTTAAACACTTAAGCAAGCTGAAATTCTTGTGTTGGGGAAAAAGGCTTTGATTAGCATGTCAAAGAGATCAAGTGTTTCTACTCTTATTGCAACCTGCAAAGTAGATCAATATATAGAAAGCATTGCTTAGGACCAACTACACCCTTCACACCAAATCATTTTATTTGGGTTCAGTTTCCAAAACTATGTCATAAGTATAATTTAAAGAATGCTCCTCACTTTCCGTACTATTTGAAAATTAATTTCTTTGCTGCCTAAATGCATTTCACAAACACTGTGTTTTCATGTCTTCAACAGGGCAAGCATTGTGCAAAAGAGAATTATTTATTTTCAAGATGAAGGATCTCTCACCAAGAGGCTATGTGAACAAGGTATGATAAACATAATTCATTTTTCTCTCTCTGATTGCATTCTCTCCTTCCTAATTTGATCCACTGAAGTAGGTAATCAAACCACAGCTCAGATATGTCTTGGCATTTCTGTCTGTTGCTTTGGATTACAAGGGGGATGAAGCAAAGCAGTTTTAAATCCTATTGATTTCAATTGGAGGAAGAGCTTCTGTTGAAACCAAAACTATTTAACTTTGGCTTTCTTTTACAACAGATTGCATTATAGCCTGAAGGCTATCCTCTGAACTTAAAAAAATACTACTTCCCTCCGTCTTTCTTTGCTAATATCATGACACTGAATTGTGTTCCAGGTTTATCTGGAAACACTCAACAACTAGCCCATTGCTCAACTGTGTAGGCCTTGGCTTCACTGATCTTTTTTTCAGTGGGACATAAAGTGCTGCAACGCTGCTTGTATTTTAGGTTTCTCAGGTTCTTAAAATATTTCTCAGATTCTTAAAATATATGCTAAAGTAGAGATAATCAAAACTATGAGACAAACAAGTGGGATCAGAGTTTTATTTTCATAGTGAGTATTTCCCATCTAGAAGGCATAGACACCATTATTATAATATAAAGATTTCCAAGAACGAATGTTTAAAAATAATAACATTTGCTTCATAATGGATCTCTGATTATCTTTTAAATACAAATTACAACCTTGTGTTGTTCCATTGTAGCTAAGATGCTAAAAATAGGGTAATCAATTAACACAATCACATGGGATTTATAGAATGCCCCTTATCATCAAAATCCAACATGGCTATAATTTGCATTTAAAATATGTGATTTCCATCATGACTTCTCTGATGCTCCATCGAACTGGTATAGCAAGTCAGAGAATTGGTTGTGGAAGTTCCAGAGTTAGCATAAGAGTACAATTGGAACTTACCCGTTCATGCCAGATCTTCCTGAAGATTAGAGTTCCCAGACTCCCATGAGAGCAAGGTATCCCCTGTCTGATCAGCATGGCGGGGGGAAAGGGGCTTCCTGGCAGCAAACAGAACATCACTTCTGTTGCACAGTGGACGATGTCATCATCTTATTGGCAACTTAGGGATGCACTGGTATTTGGGGGAAAAAACTCTGTGGTAAAAACAGCTTCTACCACAGAGTTTTTACCCAGTACTGTTTTGGGTTTGGTTAATTACCAGTGATGTGAAAACATCACTTCCATTGTGTACCAGAAGCGACAATGCTGTGTAGCTACTGACATTGGCCTCTTTGTTGTTAAATCACCATATACCCTGCCAATTCCCTGGGGGTACCTATCGACTATATCGTATGTGGATTAGGTGTGCTGCACAAAAGTACTTGTGTAGTTGTTGTAGTCAGGAGGAGAAGGGAAATGGCAAGGGCAACACTGGTCTTAATCACAGCAGCCTAATGTGAGCAGGCAAGGATGCAATAAGTTACTGTAGCTATTAATCCATTCTTATATATGTAGTGTTTTAATGGATTGTTTGAGGATAACTGAGGATCCAACTCAGTAAGTTGCTCAGTAAGTTGTCTCCTTTCAGTGTAGTGCAAAGCAATCTTTTTCACCTCAGAGGCACAAAAGCGGAAGCATCAATCAGCAGCTGCAGCTGCCTTGCAAAAATGGAGGAAGCCTGGGAGCCGTGGCTCTGCTTACTCTCTCCTCAAGCAGGCCATGCCCCTCACCTGCTTGCTGCAGTCTTGGCCCAGGCCACCTGTAAACTCTCCACTTCCCCTGCAATAGCACTTCCTGCCCCAATGAGCCCTCAGTCCCCCTTTTTCCTCCTTCCTTTGCTCTCATTAGGCACCCTCCCATTTCCCTCTGTGCTCCCAGCATGGCTCCCTTCCCAGTCCAAGGCCTCCCTCTCTGCCCAAATGTCAAGCCGGCCCCATGAGGCCTGGTCTGGCTTGCTCTGGTCTTCTGTGTAGTACTTGTGTAGTTGTTCTTCTTGTGTAGTTGGCCTTCTGTGGAGCAGCTTCTTTCAAGGCCTCCTGCCAGCTGGCTTAGTTCTCCACAAGCAGGTCTCTCAATAGACTCATTTTGTAAGCAACACCCACAAATTCATTTTTTCACCTGCTTGCCCTCAACCTCTCTCACAGAGGCATATCTAGGGAAAATGTAGCCTGGTGCAAAATCTTTGGTCGTGGTGGGTGAGGCGGCCACCCAAACGGGTCAGGGGGAAGAAACCTCAGATTTTGCCCTGAGCTCCATTTTGCCTAGACACGCCTCTGAGTCTGAGCTTAATCTTTCTTTAAACCCAAGAATGTTGGATTAATCTGGTCTTAACTTTGATAGTTTTTTTAAAAATATACTGAAATGTATGCTGCATGATACTTAATTGAGTTTGATAAATGTGACATCTTTGATAGTGGCCAGGAGTTTTACTTTCTTGGAACATTTAGATATGCAGATTGCTCTCATTTTCAACAGCTCTTTATGCTATGAATGGAGAATATGCTCAATGAAGCTACCAAAGCAAGTTACGTAAATGGAATAGAAACATCTGTTTCATGTTCTTGTATATAGAACAATTGAAGGAAGCATAAGGGGGAGGAGAGTACTTGCCATCTAGAATCTAAAGTATGTTATGGTATTTTCCAGAATAGGAAAACATGCATCTTAAAAAAGGCTAAAGCAACTTTTGTTTAAAGTTATAGCGTTAAACATTAGAACACACAGAAGGCATTTGTTTGAAATCATGCTTTGGGTGCAAACTGGAGATTGCTAAGTCAATGAATCAATTATGTAAATGTATATTTCCTGAAATATTGCTCTGTTCTCATGGTATGAAACTGTCCGCATTTCCACTTTTAGAATTGCTTGCTTGAAAGTGCCTCCAATGAATGTTACCCTTACTTACCACAGTTTTCCTTCTCAGGCTTAGACTAAACATCAACCCATTTACATCTAAAGCTGAGTAGGTGTGTTTTGTTTCTGTAACACAAATACAGGGCATATGTGAGGTGAACTAAATTTTGATTTCTTTGCTGCCTGACTTGACTGTATTGATATCTTTGCCAGCTCCAGTATTGAAAGTGAGCTTGTGCTACATTTTTGTAAAACATTTTTTCCATTAGTGGGCTAATGTCTGTAAATACATGAGGATTCCCTGCCAAGCCTAATTTAGTCTTCATTAGCAGCTCCCACTAAGATAAGAGAACACAATTATAATGTGAAAATATCAGAAGCTAGTATAGGTCCAGTGGTTATAGCAGCAGACTCTAATCTGGAAAACCAAGCTTGATTTTTCACTTCTTCACATGAAGCCTGTTAGGTAACCTTGGTCTGGTCACAGTTCTCTCAGAATCCTTTCAGTCTTATGGAGGCAAGCAATGGCCAACCACCTCCAAATGTCAGTTCCCTTGAACCTTCTGTGGGGTTGCTCTTTGTTAGTTGTGACTTAATGGTACACACACACATTTAAAAGGGAAGAATTGTATCAGTCTCTGGAACCAGCAGAGAGGAGTAGCAGCAGTGGAGGAGAAGACTTGGCCAGGAAGAGCAGAGTGACCTGCTGGTGTTCATTTTGGAGGGCTTTTCTCAAAGCCACAGCTTTTAAAACAGTGTATTTTAACAGGGGTTATCTCTTTTTCTCCTTGTAAGGCTCCTGTGAGCCAAGGCTGCTGAATCTGGAAGGTGGGGCTTAACAGGGGTTAACAGAGTTCATCTCTTGTTCCTCTTTGTCCTGAGAGGTGGGGCTTTTGTCCTGAGAGGTGGGGCTTTAGTTCAATCTCTGGAACCAGCGGCGCGCGCCTAACGGCGTGCGCAATTTTAATTTAATTTTTTAATTTTTTTGTTTTTTAAATTAATAAGGACATATTTGACAGATAGTACGTGCAGATAGCTCCAGGGGGGCAGTGACTAAAAGCTTAATATTTAAATATCTAAACAAATCAGATATGAAGGCAGAAAGCCAGCAGGGGGATGGGGGCTTTCCAGTGTTTTGCACTGAGTGTCACATGTATGACTATCTGCCACTAGGACAGAAGTCGTGGGTGTGCCCTCGCTGCAATGAGCTCCTGGCACTCAAGGAACGTGTGAGTTCTCTTGAAGCCAAGGTGGCAGACCTGGAGAAGCTGAAAGAGGCAGAGAGGGTGACAGACGAGGCTTTCAGGGACCTAACAGCCGGGTCCCACTCCCAAGGTGACATCTCTTCAGATGTCATGGAGAATGAAGGTCTTGGGGACGGAGGGTGCCAGTCTGAGGTGGGGGAAGATGTTCCCTTAGATGGGATCCCTTCCTTAACTGGTGATCAGCTATCCTCTCGCACTGAGGATACCCCTCGGGGAGGTGGGGGGCTCCTTGTAGTGGGTGATTCAATCATTAGAAATGTAGAGAGTTGGGTTTGTGAGACGTGTGATGACCGCATGGTGACGTGCCTGCCTGGTGCGAAGGTTGCGGATGTCACGCTTCGTCTAGATAGGCTTTTAGACAGTGCTGGGGTGGAGTCAGCAGTTGTGGTCCACATTGGCACCAACGACATTGGGAAATGTAGCCGGGAGGTTCTGGAAGCTAAATTTAGGCTGCTAGGAAACAGGTTGAAGTCCAGGACCCCCAAGGTGGCATTCTCAGAAATGCTACCTGTTCCACGCGCAGGGTGAGCTAGGCAAGCGGAGATACAGGGTCTCAATGCGTGGATGAGAAGGTGGTGTAAGGCAGAGGGTTTCAGATTTGTCAGGAACTGGGGAACCTTTTGGGACAAGGCAGGCCTGTACAAACGGGATGGGCTTCATCTTAACCAAAGAGGAACCAGGCTGCTGGTGCGCAACATTAAAAAGGTGGCAGAACAGCTTTTAAACTGATCACTGGGGGAAAGCCGACAGGAGCTGAGGTGACTTCGGTTCGGAATACAGTATCTATGGGGATGCAGACAGAGAGGGAGGTTTTTCTAAATCAACCACAAACAAGCGAGGAACATAGCAATGTGCATGTGACAAGGGATAGTGTCTACAAAAGACTTGAGGGTAAAGCACATAAATCCCAGGTTAAGGACAGAGACAGGGTATACAGGTGTCTCTATGCTAATAGTAGAAGCCTTCGACCTAAAATGAGGGAGCTGGAGTACAGAGTTTTGAAGGAGGACTTTGATATAGTGGGCATTACAGAGACATGGTGGAATGAGGAGAACCAGGGGGATGCTGTTATACCAGGCTACAGGCTCTATAGGAAGGATAGGACAGGGCGCATTGGAGGTGGAGTTGCCCTTTACATCAAAGAGACCATAGTATCACATAAAATAGACAATGCAGTGAGCTGGTCTCTCACAGAATCACTGTGGATATCAATACCAGGGGTGAAGGACAGTTTAATATTAGGAATATATTATCGTCCCCCCCTGACCAAAGTGCACAAGATGATTCTGAGATGGAAAAAGAAATTAGAGAGGCCAACAAAACCAAAAATGGAGTGGTAATGGGTGATTTTGACTCTACCCGTATGAATTGTAGAAATGAATGTTCAGGTCATAGTAAGGAGAGAGCATTCCTGGATATGCTAAATGACTGTGGCTTAGAGCAGATGGTTGTGGAACCAACCAGGGGAGAGGTGATCCTAGATCTAATTCTATGTGGGACCCAGGACCTTGTGCGGGAAGTCAGTGTTGTTGAGCTGATAGGGAACAGCGACCACAATGCTGTCAGATTCAGTATCTCAGCATGCGAACAAGTGGCAACTACTAATGTAGTTACATTCGCCTTCAGAAAGGGAAATTTCTCAAAGATGAGGGGGATAGTGCACAGGAAGCTGAAAGGGAAAATCAAGAGAGTCAAAACTGTCCAGGATGCTTGGAGGTTATTAAAAAACACAGTAATAAAAGCTCAGCTGGAATGTGTTCCACAGGTTAGAAAAGGCAGCACCCAGTCCAAAAGAAAGCCACCATGGTTAACAAGAGAGGTTGAGGAAATTATCAGAAAAAAGATGTCTTTTAGAAAATGGAAGTCCAGTTTGACTGATGAAGAATATGAGAAGGAACACAAATGGTGGCAAAAGAGAAGCAAGTTAGCTGTAAGGGAGGCAAAAAAGGATTATGAGGAACGCATGGCTGCGAACATCAAGACCAGCAACAAACAGTTCTTCAAGTACATCAAAAGCAGGAAGCCAGCAAGGGAAGCGGTAGGCCCGTTAGATGACAAAGGAACAAAGGGTGTGCTAAAAGATGGCAGGGAGATTGCAGAGAAGCTGAATGAATTCTTTGCATCTGTCTTCACCCAAGAAGAGGTGAGGAAAATTCCTGCACCTGAACCAAGCTTCTTAGGAGGCGAATCCGAGGAACTAGCGAAGATAGTGGTAGACAAGGAAGAAGTTCTGGCAGTCATTGATAAACTAAATGTTACCAAATCCCCTGGCCCAGATTGCATTCACCCAAGAGTTCTTAAAGGGCTCAAGCATGAAATTGCTGATCTTCTCACTTTAATATGCAACTTATCTCTGAAATCAGGCTCCATCCCTGAAGACTGGAAGATGGCCAATGTCACACCAATCTTTAAGAAAGGATCTAGAGGGGACCCGGGAAATTACAGGCCAGTCAGTTTGACATGTGTTCCTGGTAAATTAGTAGAATCTATCATTAAAGATAAAATTATTAAACATGTAGAAAAGCAAGACCTGCTGAGAAAGAGTCAGCATGGCTTTTGCAGAGGCAAATCCTGTCTTACAAACTTACTAGAGTTCTTTGAGGGTGTAAACAGGCATGTGGACAGGGGTGAACCGGTGGACATTGTCTACTTGGATTTCCAAAAGGCTTTTGACAAAGTTCCTCACCAGAGACTGTTGAGAAAACTCAGCAATGAAGGAATAAGAGGGGAAGTCCTCCTATGGATTAAAAACTGGTTGAGAAACAGGAAACAAAGAGCGGGTGTAAATGGGAAGTTCTCACAATGGAGAGATGTAAGGAGTGGTGTCCCCCAAGGATCCGTATTGGGACCAGTGCTCTTTAACCTATTCATAAATGACCTGGAAGTAGGGGTGGGTAGTGTGGTGGCCAAGTTTGCAGATGATACCAAATTATGTAGGGTGGTGAGAACCACAAAGGATTGCGAAGAGCTCCAAGCGGACCTTGATAAATTAGGTGAGTGGGCTCAGAAATGGCAAATGCAGGTCAATGTAGCAAAATGTAAAGTGATGCACACAGGGGCAAAAAATCCAAACTTCACATACACGCTACAGGGGTCAGTGCTATCAGTCACAGACCAGGAAAGGAATTTAGGTGTCTTAGTTGATAGTTCCATGGGAATGTCAACTCAATGCATGGCAGCTGTAAAAAAGGCAAACTCTATGCTGGGGATCATTAGAAAAGGAATTGATCATAAAACTGCAAAGATTGTCATGCCCTTATATAAAGAAGTGGTGCGACTGCACTTGGAGTACTGTGTCCAGTTCTGGTCGCCGCATCTCAAAAAGGATATTGAGGAGATAGAAAAAGTGCAGAGAAGGGCAACAAGGATGATTGAGGGACTGGAGCACCTTCCCTATGAGGAGAGGCTGCAGCATTTGGGACTCTTTAGTTTGGAGAGGAGGCGGCTGAGGGGGGATATGATTGAAGTCTCCAAAATTATGCATGGGGTAGAAAATGTTGACAGAGAGAAATTTTCTCTCTTTCTCACAATACTAGAACCAGGGGGCATACATTGAAAATGCCGGGGGGAAGAATTAGAAGTAATAAAAGCTGAAAACACTTCTTCAATGCTAACGCAGGATTGGTGTTTGGAATTATGCTGCCACAGGAGGTGGTGATGGCCACTAAACCTGGATAGCTTTAAAAGGGGCTTGGACAGATTTTATGGAGGAGAAGTTCGATTTCCATGGCTACCAATCTCGTCTGATCCCTCCTTGATCTGAGATTGCAAATGCTCCCCAACACTGACCAGGGTAATCGGGAGCAAACAGCCGCAGAGCAGGCCAATATGCGCTCTCTCACATCCTACATGTGAGCTCCACAGGGCACCTGGTGGGCCACTGCGAGGAGCAGAGAGCTGGACTAGATGGACTTTGGTCTGATCCAGCTGGCTTGTTCTTATGTTCTTCTTCTTATGTTCTTATCTCCTCATAAGTACACTGACAACTGTTCTAACCAGCTAAATGGGCCTTGTACAAATATACAAGTAGAAGAAAATCCCTTTCTTTAAAGAAATTCTAAAAAGGAGGTAGGCTTTATTCTTTGTATACAAACTACATGTTGATTTTATTTATTATTGATTTTAAATATTTATAATCTCAACTGTGGCTTGACAGAGTTTATCCCATGTGACCAGGCAGGAAGTTCTTCAGAGTTCACCAAACGGACCTAGCAGTGGCGAAGCCACCAGGGGGAGGGAGTGCGCCATGCACCGGGCGCACGATTTTGGGTCTCGTGGGGGAAGCATTGCACCCCGAGACCCTCCTCCCCCCCTTCTCTCCCACTCTGCACTCCTCTACGCATGGTTCCTCCCATACTTGTTTACATTGCCCACAAAAGGATCTCCTGGGAAATGTAGTTCCCACCAGGGTCTTTGAAGCCTGGAAGGGAACAGGCCTGTTCTCCAGCCTGCTCGGTTTCTTAAGTAAGTGTGGGGGGCGGGGTGCTGCTACGGGGGGATGAAAATCACCCCCCGCCACCACCCACTTACATTACAAACCGAGCAGGCTGGAGAACAGGTTTCAAAAGCCCTGGTAGGAACTACATTTCCCAGGGTCTCCTGGAAAATGTAGTTCCCACCAGGGCCTTTGAAGCCTGGAAGGGAAGAGGTTTGTTCTCCAGCCTGCTCGGTTCCTAAAGTAAGTGTAGGGGGGTGCCGGGAGGATGCCGCATGTGGGGGGGGGCAAAAAAGACAGAGTGCACACCGGGTGCACTCTGGCCCAGCTACACCTCTGGGACCTAGTCCTGGTAGGAAGAAGCACACCAATGGGGGAGGAAATGAATATACTTCTCCTGCATCCCCCCCCTTGCTCATCACCACTAGAGAAAAACACACCAATGTGGGGAGGAGAGGAGGAGAGCTTCCTACAGCTTAGGCTGCTGGATAGTGTAGACCTTTCCCCTCTGGGAGGAGCTGGAATTGGGGGGGGCCCAGATCGCCAAGGACTACAGTTCCCAGCAGCCCTCTCTTTTTTTCTGTTCATTGTTGGGGACACATTGCTCAATTATACAGTAAAAATTCCCCCATTTCCACCTGCCCCAAATTTCTGAAATTGTTCAGATAGTTTTCCACATGAAGCTTTTGTAATTTTCAGTTTACATTTTTTTCAGGTTTCTGATTCACCCCAGTACATGTATTCATTGGTTAAATCACTGTACAAAGTATAATTTCATGATTGCCTCAAGTTTACTTTTTGCTCTGTGACTTCATTCATTTACTTATGTGCCCAGATCAAATCAATGTTGATGGTCATCAGTGAATTAAAGGAGAATGATCTAAACTGAAAAATGGAAAACTGTACATACACCAATTTCAAAAATGAGTTTTTAAAAATATCTAATTTAAATTGGAAGTTGAGTATAGCTGAGTATCAGAGGCGTTCCTCCCATTGGGCAAAGTGGGCAGTTGCCCAGAGCACCACCTTGTGGGGGGGCACCAAAAATGCAGGTGGGATTTTTTTTTAATTTTCAGGGTTTTTTTCTGTTTTTGGCCTGCAGGGGTCGCAGTTTTTAGGCTAGCAGCACCAAAATTTCAGGGATTTTTCATGAGACTATCCTAATGATATCACCCAGGTTTGGTGATGTTTGGTTTAGGGAATCCAAAATTATGGACTCCCATAGGGAGTGTCCCCATCCCCCATTGTTTCCAATGGGAGCTAATAGGAGATGGGGGCTACACCTTTGAGGGTCCATAACTTTGGGCCCCCTCTGGAACTGGGAAATCCTATCACTAAAATCCTGGAGTGGTTCTTCACATCAGTTGGGGCTCATGAAGATACTCTGAAATTTTGGTGCTGCTATCTTAATAATTGCACCCCTGACAGCAGGCACACCCTAAAAATTTCCCCAGATTCTCCTTTTAAATCCACCCCCTTTCCTGCCAATGCTAATGTTTTCTTTCTTTCTTTTATTCTTTCAATGCCTAATAAAGGTTGTTGTTGTTTTTTTGGGGGGCATCAAACCTGTAGTTTCCGCTCCCTTAGGGTTCCAGTTGATTTGCCTAGGTACGCCACTGCTGAGTATAAATCAAGGCAGAGAGAACCCAGGGAACAATAACAAAAAACAACAACATAAATCGACGCATTTTACAAATTATTATAAAATTATACTAGAGGTTTTACAGATTATTTAAGCAGAAGAGAAGCTCAGTAGTTACTTCATATGCCAGCATTTTATTCTAACTTTTCCAGCTCATTTAATGCTTTGATTCATGTGCAGTAACATGAGAGCTTCTTTCTTTGTAGACTCAACCTTGGAGGGTGTGACTGATAAACCAATCATAGATTGCTTTTCGTGCCACCTGTGGGATCTGCTGGCAATTATAGGCTTTACTCTTTTTATGTGAAAAACTGGTCAATGCAAGGCACACACCTAAAAAGAAGACTATCCCGCATCGTGAGAATTATTTTATTTTTTAATTATATGTTCCCGCACTTCTGTCTCTCAAACAGTTTACACCACTTTTGTGTTTGGATTTTGCTCAGAAACATAGTTGAAAGTGCTCAGAAACATGGTTCAGTCCATGTAGAGTAGTTTGCTTATTTTGTTGAACTTGCTTTTCAAATCTCATGTTTGATCTTCAAATATTAGCATCATGGCACTCACAAAGAAGCCAAGCAAACCGTTTCCTTAAACTTAGGTAATATACTGCACATTGTGTGGTCTTTATTAAAAGTTGTGTGTATAGTTCCCCCCCCCCCCGCAATATTGCTAGCGAGAGAACAGAACTTTTTATCAATTGGTATTCGATACATTCTTCACAGATTTTTGTCTGAAATTGTATTAAGTTGAACTGTGGCTAGGTAAGATATGGAGATGGGCACAAATGAAAGAGTTTATATACATGAACTATAATAACAGTGTTTATATCAACATATTAAAATGTGTGGTTTAAATTTGTGATAACAAAGCACATTAAATGGCTGGGTATTCTCAGAACTATAGTAAGGCATCTGATATAGTTGATGAAGGTGTACATTTAATATAGGGTATTTGTTAGAGTTATTATTTGTGTCTTTAATTTATGTTAAAGGATCATACAAATTAATGAAGTTAATTTGGTACTGTGCTGGCAATTTTCTTAATTATGTGGGTTCCCTTCCTTCAGTTTCAATTGACAATTCAATCTAGTTTTAAGCCAATCAGGATCATGATTAACAGTGCAATCTTTTGCTATTATTCAAGTATAAGTTCATTGAAATATCTGTTTGGTACATATATTATGGTCCACCACAATTATCCATCAGTGTGAGGAGAAAGTAGTCTAATCCAGACTGTACCATATTTGTTTTAACATAGTATAATCCTATAATTACATATTTTATCCATAGGTAGGGTTGCCAGCTCTCGGTTGGGAAATACCTGGAGATTTTATAGGTACCACTGGGAGGGCAGGGTTTAGGGAAGAAGATTTTGGATTTATATCCCACCTTTCTCTCCTGTAAGGAGACTCAAGGTGACCTACAAGCTCCTTTCCCTTTTTCTCCCCACAACAGACACCTTGTGAGGTAGGTGGGGCTGAGAGAGTTCCGAAGAACTGTGACTAGCCCAAGGGTTACCCAGCAGGAATGTAGGAGTGCGGAAACACATCTGGTTCACCAGATAAGCCTCTGCCACTCAGGTGGAGAAGTGGGGAATCAAACCTTGTTCTCCAGGTTAGAATCCATCTGCTCTTAACCACTACACCACACTGGCTGGGAGAGGAGGGACCTCAGCAAGATAAAATACAATAAGGTCCACCCTCCAAAGCCGCCATTTTCTCCAGAGGGACTGATCTTTGTCATCTGGAAATCAAGTATAATAACTGGACATTTCCAGGTTCCACCCAGACTTTGGCAAACCTATGTATGGGAAGAGGGAGAGTTTCACTTGGGAAGTTAGCAGAATACAGTCAGGATCTCAAACAAACTGTGTACTTGTAAACTCATTGTGGGGGAGGCAAGCTCAGAATGATTGTCCCATGCTGGTTGTCCCACAGTCTCCAGAGAGAACCTTGAATACAAATAAATGTACCATATATACTTGTGTGTAAGTTGACCCACATATAAGTCGAGGCACCTAATTTTACCACAAAAAACTGGGATAACTTATTGACTCGTGTATAAGTCGAGGGTGGAAAATGCAGCAGTATCACATTTAGAAGACCACAATCAGCTCTGTGTAGCCTACTTAAATAAATGTTTAAATTAATGAAGCAAGCAGTGTCACCTATTACTTTGTCTCCGTATGGGATTGAAGTAGCACACAAGTATTCAAGATTCATACTAGGTTTAGCTATGAACCCTCTCAAGGCACACCATTTCAATTCACTAATTGTTTAGGCTGGTCCTGTAAGTTGTCTTGCTAGTCAGTGTGTGCTTAGGACATCTGATTTTCACCAGGACATGTTTGTTTGTTTATTTTAAATATTTCTACACTCACAATTCTTCCAGTACATCTGGGATCCAAAGTGGCAACATTAAAAAATCCATATTTTGATTAAAACATTAGAAAATGTCAGTAAAATGGCCCAACATACTGCCATTATAACATTGCCTTATATCCATACAAGGAGCCTATAAAAGAGCACAATTCAGTTTTCCCCAAATCCCCTTCTAAAACAAAACAAAACAAAACAAAAAACTTTGACAACCCCTCTGGAAAACCAACATGAACAAGAACTTCTTTAACTCTTTGGGGACTGTTCAATACGTGACAATGCTCATGTTCAGGGGGCAATAGAACATATCCTATCACGGGAACTGATGGCAAGAGGATCCTGTTGAGACTAATAGAGTTGCCACATGGACAAATATTGGAACAAGCAGTTTTCCAACAGAAATATTCCACCATGTAGCCTACTGAATTCAACTTAGCTGCCATGTTTTCTAGCTAGCCTGGATATTACTGTCTGAATTACGACACTCCTGATGATATATCACATTCTGTCATCGCAATGCATAAGATAAAATTATTATACATTTAGTACAATTTCATTTAGTACAAATGTAAAACACTATTAATTCAAAGGAACTCACTATTAAGTAAATGTATATTTGAGATGGGTGATAAACTGTAGAAAGGCTGGCTTTGGTCCTGGAATCTGTGTGCAGCAAGGATAGGATTTGGATTCACTTACAGGAAAATGGGTTTAACCAATTCTCAGACAGTAGTTTATGTGGAAAAAATAATTATCTGGGATGCTTCCATCTGGAAAGTGGAATGGTATACAAACCGACTACCTCACAGGTTGAATGACATAACCATTTTAGAGCACTCTGTAAAGTTAAAAGCTATCCAAGTGATAAATAATAATGCAGAGATCAAGATAATTTTTGCCCAGCTGTCAGGTAGTAAAAAAAGGATTATATGTTATTAAACTTTATGATTGTAATATAAAACACACTGGAAAGTGCAACCATTTTTCTTGATATGTCTGCATTCCTATGCAACCTCATCTAATAAAAATGAACATTTTTGAGATCTAACTTAGCAGCATCAAGAATTATTCTCTTTGTTTTCAACCAGAAATTGGATTCTGCCTACACACACATTTTGACACTAATGGAGACAGCACTAACCTCTAAAAGGCAACCAACAGCAAACTGTAACTGGTGGAACCAGAAAGCCTGCCCCCTATGTACATACACTGATTTAAAAAAATGAAAAGAATCTGTGAAAAAAGAATCTGTATATTATGCAGAGACTCTATCTTAAATTACAGTGAATGCATGTGCAATCCATGTACAGTGTACAATTTATTGTTCTTTGTATGTTTACTGAGTAATTCTCATGTTTCAGTGAATGCATATACAGCTGAACATGTGATACAAATACCACACTTATCCAGCTACTGGTCTGAATTTCATTCATCAAGTGAATGTGTGTTGGCTCTATCTTACAAAGAGATGTACACATGTACGGGAGAATGTATGTGCATTCATTGTAACTTGGGAACAGGGCACGCAAAACAACTAAATGAAATAAAACCTTGTTCATTCTAGACTGGGAGAATTACTGAGTGTTGGTCATCACACTCCTGTTATTTATTTTAATTATTCTTAACCCACAGTGTTTCTGAATTACTCTGAATTACTCTTGAGGCTTTAAGATGGAGCGCCACCAACATGGGTTTTTAGATTGTTGTTGTTGGAATTGTTATGCTGCTTACTTAATTTTACGGATTTCAGATGTGTTTTAAGTATTTATTACTATATACTGTTATTGTGAACCACCTAGAGCCCTTTGGGGATGAGGTGGTCTATGAAATCCAAAGTAATAAATAAATTAAATAAATGAATATCATACAAGAAAGCCTAGAATTGTCTATCCAGCCACTAGATGGTCAAGCATCTTGTTCAAAATGAGGATTTTTTTCTACAAGACTAAATTTTTAACACAGTCAGGTCCAAATATGACTTTCTCAGCAGGAATTTCACATCTGATTCCCTCAAGCTAATTTATGTGATAGCCAGTTCCTTGAATCCATAAGTTATAGGCAGCTAATGGAGTGACTGCAGTGTGGATTTAGCATGCATGTTCCACTTAGCTTTCCATAATAACAGAGCTATGGCATACTGTTCCAGTTAAGTTTCATAGCTGACTTCAAGGACACACCAATATAAAATGCATTATAACAGTCTTATCTCAATGTTACCCTAGCATAGATTCCTGAGGCCAGAGCAGCCAAGTCAAGGTATCTTTCAGGCTAAGTAAAGCTGAAAGAAAGCTTTTGTTGCAGCTGCCTTATTTCTCTAGCAGTAATGATGGATGCAGAATAACCCTTACTTTCTCAACTGAATCACTGAGGGTCAGCTGAACCCCAGGGAAAGCACAACATTATTCAAAACTTCAACCTTCCCAGTAATATCTCTTCCTTGTCAGGATTCAGTTCACTTAGTTTATTCAGTTTGTTCATTCTTAGAGCCCCATCCAAATGGGTGTGTGTGAATCCACTTCAGGGAGCAGTGCACCAGCTGCAGCCATGAATTCACCCTTCCTTTGGGCACTTACCCAAGTGGAGGGCTGATTCCATTGGCATGCAACCACCGCTGTAGCTTGTGTTCAGATCAAGTCTCCACTTTACACACTAGCAATCTGCCACCCCATTTTCTATCCCAAGATCTCCGGTGAAACATGATGCCAAATGGGCTTGTCAGGGAAATGAATCCAAAACTCATCAGGTAATTAATGTGAAACATGCTGTAATGTCATTTATTTATTTCAAAAAGAAGAAGACTATACCGTAATAGATTACATTGTTCTGATGTATCTAAGGAACCATTTTTCTTCCTTGGGAAGGTATAATTAAAGAAAAACATTCAGGGTTTATTAGATTTCTGTGGAAATAAAAAAAGCTTTAAAAAGTTCTTAGGTTTCCCTTTGGCTAGAGAACATTAATATTACTAGCTTATAAATAAGATACAAGCACTTAAACTAGCTCTTGATGTCTCCCTCTAAGTTACTTGCAAAGTTTTATTTACTGGTTTGTCAGCCAAAGTGCACCTTAATACAAATCTAATTTTTGAGCTCTGCTCTTGAATATAGATCTAAAATAAGACACACACGAGACTTTTAAATAATAAAATGCAGCCTTGAATGCAGCTGAATCATTTATTAGATGACACAGATGGCAGTTTGGGGTGTATCTTCAGTTTATGCTATTGAAAATCTTCCCAAGAGTGTATTTTGTCTTGGTTATACAGGCACTGAGCAGCAAAACATTTTGCTTGCCTAAAGCTTTAATACTCCATGTACCAGCTTTAGAGTAACTTCTACTGAATTCAGTGGAATTTATCACAAGCAAAACTGTGAACGATCATGCCCAGGTCTTAAGAACGCTTAACAGGAAGTATATTGCACCAAACTCAGTGGGACTTGCTGAAGCACAACATACTTGAATCACAATTATACCCGTAACTATAGTGTGTTTACTTCTCTCTTCCTCTTTTCATGAATTTTAAAGGAACATTGCAACTCAAGGCCTAATGAGACAAGATGTTGCAACATCCGTGATATGATTTTTCCAATACCTAGTAAATATTAGAATTGGAACCACAAAGACTGGGGAGCAATTTAACACTTTCCTGTCCCTCATGGATTTGTCAGTCAAAATTGAGCCCCAAACCAGATGGGTGTCCAGCATGGGAAGGGGTTGGGTTTGATTTACAAAACCATGTGAATATGGAAGAATAATTTCCTCCCCCTGCCATCCCATGTAGTTCCAGTCCACATTGGGAACCTGTGAAACTACTATTTCTTTCTTCCTTTTTTAATGCTGGGAAGATTAAAAATGGATTTACTAGTTTAATCTCTAGTTAGACTGCCAGTTACTTGAAGATGAATCAGTAGATCAATGAAGCTGAATCATTGAAATAAGCCATTGTCATGATCTCAGTATTACCCAGATAGGGGTACCCACAGAGACATAGTGATGTAATTAAACCTATTATATTCGAAACAGTTCAGTTTGAACCAGGGTGAGCAAAATCATAAGTTGTATCAGATCCCCAAAATAAGGATACATGTGAATGGCTTAATTGCGTGCAGATCGGTAGAGTTTGCTTTGGCAATTAGCACATAACTCCAACTTGGAATAAATTGGGCCGCAGCCCATTTATTATATTATAACATAACATAACATAACATAACCTACATCAACAGAAGCTGGGGAGCAAGAGCCTCGGGCCAGCATCCCCCTTCTAAACCCGGAACCCGGAACAGAAGTTATTGGATGGCACCTGGGTGCAAACCCATTCGTGGCACCCCTTCCTGCTGGGGTGTCAGGCTCGTTTGCAGGCACCGCGGCCTGCCCCTTGAGCCCACCCCATCCCAAGCCTCTTATGGAGGCCCCCAACCGGGGAAAATCCGGCTCGCAGGCTCGAATTTTCCCATTAAAGGGTGAGGTCCTTTGCCCAATATCGCTAGGCTGTGACAAACATATATATAGCAACAGTGAAAGCTTAACCCCTTAGGGAGGGAGGGTGGGGAATCTTTCATCCTCAGCCGAAGGAAGAGGCCGGGGCTTGCCGCGTGTTGGCTTTTAAAGCTTTTAAAGCAGGCACGCCCATCCCCCTTTGCACATGACTCGGGCTTCCCCAAGCCATGCCGGGCTTGTGTGCTGCTGTGCCCCATTCCAGCCAGGAACTGTCTCCCTCCTGCAGCAATGGTGGCCCCAGTTAAGTCTGGGGCCGCTATTTCATTTATAAATGACTTAATTAGTTTATAAATGGCTTATTTATCTCAATTAAACAAACATAGATTAAGGTGGATGCTACCTAGCAACCTAACACAGCTATCAGAGTTTGGGCAAATCCTCCTCTCAGTCTGTCTGAAGGATGCCCCCAAAATTCCTGCTTGGCCAACTATTTCCACATTATCCACCCAGAGGGTAACAGGGCAAACCCCAGTAAAACTCTACTCTAGGGAATGTTGCTGCACTTTCTAAAACCCAGTGTTGAGGATTTGGACTGCGTTGGGGAGCTACAGCAGCAGGAAACTGGAACCCACATGAAATTATTTTTAGAACATAACGTATGACCTTCAAATCAGACAATGACATGGATCTAACCTTCCAAGAAACCATCCTTTAGTCCAAGGAGCCATTTAAGTTGGAGGAAGTCTCCTTAAGCTAAAGGATGGCTTCAGACTTTGCTCAGTGTAGTGATAGAATGGGGTATGATTCACCTCACCGTAGTAAATAGGAACTAGGAATAATTAACCCACCTGATAAACTATTTCTTGTGGGCCTCTAAAAGGAAAACCTAAGAATGCAAGTGAGATATTAAAATAGAAGATGTTGTGTCATCTGCAGAAAAACCTGTCAACGGCAAAGTTCTGTTGCAATATTACACAGTGTACTACACATATTGATAAGGTGCCAGCATTGACCTTTAAAGTCCTATAAGGCTTGGGACCAACATATCAACCTACTATAATGTGAACTGACCTGACCATTATGGTCATTTATAGGAGCACTTCTTCAGGTGCCGTTCTTCAGGTATTTAAGACTACCTGGGTAGCAGTTCAGGAAAAACTTTCTCATACTCAGTCATGGCACCAAAATTGTGAAATTCCTTTCCTATGGAAATGCACGTGTTCTCTTGTATCATTTTCTTCTGCAAGTGTGTAAAGGCTTTGTTGTGTATGGCATTCCTTCCTTGACATTGGTCTGTTCCACACAGCTTTCTTCCCAAGACATCTTCAGGATACCTTATTTTAGCTCAAGGTATATTTTTTGGAGAATGCTCCAAAGTACACCTTTCCCCCCTAACCTGCCTGCAAGACTTCTCCTGCCTGGCTGTGTAGAGTGAAGAGTTCAGGAGGCATTTTATTTTTCCTGTCTGATCATTTTGCCATCTGGTCAGTTTCACCTTCAACTTGTGCCTGACAATTTGTGTGCAGCTAAGAGGATTTTCCCTTTGCTGATGGTTGCCCCAGGATATTTGCTCTGAGTACATAGTTGTACTCAGCTGGTCCTGCCGATTCCGGCAATATATAGTTTTCCTATTTTTTTTAAATGGAGGAACTATCTTTGAAGATAAGCAGAAACTCATAAGATAATCTTAGCCATTTGGAGGACTCCCATTTTGCTTTACAGTGCATTACAATGGGAGACCTCCAAGTGACTAGGTTGTCTTATAGGTGTCTGCATATCTTCAAAAATAGCTCCTCCGTTTTTTTTAAAAAAAATAGGAAAACTATATATTGCCAGAATCGGCAAGACCAGCTGAGTACAACTATGTACTTTTGGGGCTGAAAGGGCACCCAGCATCAGAGTCTGCAGAGCAAACATCCTGGGCAACCTTCAGCAAATGGAAGCAAGGAGAATCCTTTCAACTGCACACAAAATGTTGGATGCAAGCTGAGGGTGAAACTGACCAGTGAACAAAATGGTCAGGTGGGAAACAGCCTCTTTCCCCACTGACGACCTGAATGTGTTCTACTGTAGGTTTGAAAACAATCTACAGTCACCTTTCTCCACAACCTCTATCTCAGATGCACCAACAATAGCCAAACTTCCTACAACTGAACCCATTTCATTGGGTTTACAACCCCTGGTGATCTCAGAAAAGGAAGTGCAAGATCTATTTCACAGACAGAAGCCTGGAAAAGCACCAGGCCCAGACAAGATAACACCTTCTTGCTTAAAAGTCTGTGCTGTCCAATTGGCCCCCATCTTCACCCAAATCTTCAACAAATCACTAGAGATGTGCTATGTTCCTTCCTGCTTCAAACACTCCACTATCGTCCCAGTGCCGAAGAAGCCTTCCATCAAGGAACTGAATGACTACAGACCAGTTGCTCTAACATCTGTAGTTATGAAAACTTTTGAAAGGCTAGTGATGTACCATTTGAAAACCATCACGGATCCACTGTTGGACCCCTTGCAATTTGCATACCGAGAAAATAGATCGACAGATGATGCTGTTAATATGGCTTTGCACTATATCCTACAGCATCTTGAATCGCCAAAGACCTATGCAAGGGTCCTCTTTGTTGATTTTAGTTCAGCATTCAATACTATCAGACCGGACATTCTTCTAACCAAACTAAATCAGCTAGCAGTACCTGAGCATATTTGTAAGTGGATTACAAGCTTCCTAACAGATAGGAAACAGCAGGTGAAGCTAGGAAAAATTACATCAGACACCTGTAAAATGAGCACAGGGGCCCCCCAAGGCTGTGTACTTTCACCACTTCTCTTCTCTCTGTATACCAATGACTGCATCTCAAACGATCCATCTGTTAAAATACTGAAATTTGCAGATGATACAACAGTGATTGGTCTCATTCGAGACAACGATGAAACCGCATACAGACGGGAGGTTGAACAACTAGCCTCGTGGTGCCACTGGAACAATCTAGAACTGAACACACTTAAAACCGTAGAAATGGTGGTAGATTTCAGGAGAAACCCTCCCATCCTACCTCCTCTCACAATACTAGACAACACAGTATCAGCAGTAGAGACCTTTAAATTTCTAGGCTCCATCATATCTCATGACCTAAAATGGTCACCTAATATCAAAAATGTCATCAAAAAAGCACAACAAAGAATGTTTTTTCTGCGCCAACTCAGGAAGCTCAAACTGCCCAAGGAGCTGCTGATACAGTTCTACAGAGGAATCATTGAGTCTGTCATCTGCACCTCTATAACTGTGTGGTTTGGTTCTGCAACCCAACAAGATCGACACAGACTTCAGAGAATAATCAGAACTGCAGAAAAAACAATTGCTGCTAACCTGCCTTCCATTGAGGACCTGTATACTGCACGGGTCAAAAAAAGGGCTGCGAAAATATTTACTGACCCCTCGCATCCTGGACATAAACTGTTTCAACTCTTACCCTCTAAACGTCGCTACAGAGCACTGCACACCAAGACAACTAGACATAAGAACAGTTTTTTCCCGAATGCCATCACTCTGTTAAACAAATAATTCCCTCGATAATGTCAAACTATTTATTATATATTTATTATATAATTACTGCACTACTTTTTTCATCATTCCTATTGTCCATCTCCTCCCACTTATGACTGTATGACTATAGCCTGTGCTGACATTTCATTTTATTATATGATTTTACATTTAATGTTTTCATTACTATTGATTGTTTCCTGATTGCTTACTAGACCTATATGACAATCATTAAGTGCTGTACCTTATGATTCTTGACAAATGTATTTTTCTTTTATGTACACTGAGAGCATATGCACCGGAGACAAATTCCTTGTGTGTCCAATCACACTTGGCCAATAAAGATTCTATTCTATTCTATTCTATTCTATTCTGATGTCTGTGCTGTCTGGAAAACACACTAGAAGCCACTTCTTTTTAAGACATCCCTCGGATGTCTTATTTTGGGTATGTGAAGTTAAAAGAGACAGTCGCCTCTTTTTAAGACATCCCACAGATGTCTTTTTTGTGCTATGTGGAATGGACCATTGTTTTCCATTTATGTAGTTCATTATTATTTTTCATATATGTATGTATATATGTGTGTATACACTCTCACACACGTATATATAAATGTATATATGTTCAAAGCATGTTTTTAAATTTTGATTGTTCACCGTCTTGGGACCTGGATTGCAATTGAAAAGTGGCATAAAATGTTCTAAATAAAACAGACGTCTCTTTTTTAAAAGGGCGAGCCAACCATTGGTCTGCAATCATTGGTGGATCTCATTCAAAGAACTATGTACTCTGGGAATATGGAGGTTATGCAAGTGAAGGAGTTAAGCAGGTTGCTGAGCTGGGATCTCCAGTAAAAATGGAAGAAGAAATTCGGCAACAGGTAACAAAAATCTAAAATTATAATCAATAAAACAAGTGGAAGTCTATAATGTGTTGTAGAATTATTCTCTTTGTCTATTCTACCTTTACAAAGTCAATTAAGATTTTTATTGAACAATGATTTTAAGATTTAGTCTTACAATTTAATATTCAGTAAAGGTCAGTTTTTGACTCACACCCTTCTTAATTAAGCTTCAAACCAGCGACGTACTGTAGCTTTGACTTAGGGCTGTTCTGCACTCCATGTGTAGCATGCATGTTTCTCAAATCAATGTGAAGTTAATGTGTAAATGATCTGCAATATCTGCAAAATGCACACCAAGCAATCGGTGTGGCGTGTGAGTTGCTGCAATTTACAGCTTCACAGAATAAAGAGGAGACAAGTTCATGAGTTTAGACACAAGGGGTCATGCTGAATGGTGTTTGAGTTCCAGGAGCAAGTCTCAATTACAGCCAGGTCTAGACAACTGAGGACCCTAAGCCTTTCTCTTGTAATTCTCTTGAAAGTGATGCATCAGATTCTTTTGCAGAAGAATAGCTCTGTGTATTTGTAGCAGTAATATTTTCTCCTGCAGCACTAATTTCTGTCTTGTAGAGAAAGTCGAATTTTTTCCCTTTCCTATTTGCTCATCTATTTGCAGATAAATTGCTAATATACATTCTGACTTACAATCTGAAGTAGAGTTATATCCCCTTAAAAAGACAATAACTGAGTTGTTGCTTATCTCACATTTTGTACCACATGCTATACAAGAAGCAAACAAGACCTTTGGTTTTGCAGGATGTGTTCCTGTTGTGTTCCTGCAGACACAGGACGTCATATGCCCAACATGTTCATTTGATCTTTGTCCATCATGGCTTGAGGAAAAGTCTAGCTTGAAAGGGAGTTTACTTTCAGTGAAAAGAAGAATTCCTAGCCCAAGTTCTTAGAGCTAATTCATCTTCTGGAAAGAGTGGATAGAACTGAGGAAACTGACTTAAGAAGAATTAGAGTGGGAAATTACCCTGTGAATGGGTGTGGGATTCTTATCTCTAGTTCTTTAGAAGGATTTACTTGAGAAGTAATCCTAAGGTTTGAGGAGTCTGAAAGGAAAGTTAGTTGTGGAAAATGCTTCTTTCCATATAGTTTACTAGCAGGGCGCCCGTGTTTTGCTACGCATACTTCATCACAGGCTCTCTATGAATTTCAGGGTGACATTCAACATACTTCTTTACAGCCTGTTTGTGAACTTTGGGGTAACATGCAGCATATTTTCTCACAGCCTGTCTGTGGACTGATGGGTTTGTTTTCGCATATTTTGCAGCAGCTTCCTGTAGTTGTCTTTTTCTAATGCAATGTGTTATTGCTCTCTTTCACCTGATGGGCTCCAAAAGACGTCATGTGGAAGCAGCCGTTGTATTTTCGGGATGCAGAAAAGAAGTGTTCAGCCACTGGATGCTGATGAGTGAGAAGGCTGTGAAGAGGTTCAGGGTAGGGTTGAAGGGCAGGGAGCTGGACTGTACCGCCACTTCAGCAGATTCCTGGGGACTCATCCCGCCACTTCAGAGTACGACACCCACACAGGGTGATCGGAGGCTGAGAGCAGTAAACTTGTCTGCACAGTAATCAATCTGATGTCCATATGCAAAACCCGACAAATGTTTAGTAGTCCAAGGTGGTAGTGTGGTTTGTAATCTGTTTTGATAGTATTTGGCTGTAGCGGTGTTGTTAACGTGAGGGTGGGTGGAGGAGTACTTTTTCACAGCCTGTCTGTTAACTTTGGGGTGACATTCAGCATGCTTTTTTGCAGCCTGTTTGTTAAAACTGGTGGTGTTTAACTGTCACCCTTAGAATGTTCGTGCAGCATGTCTGTGGACTGAGGGACTGGTTTGCCCTTAGAATGTTTGTGCAGATGGCCAGAGATGAGCAGTTAAAGCAGCAAATGTGTAATAATTCAAGTAAAACTGAATATTTTGGAAAATCCTTTATTAGTGAGCACCTAAATCACATAATAAACCAGTATGCCAAATTTCAACATTGTAGGTTTGGTGGTTTTTGAGTTCTGTGCATGAGTCAGTCAGTGAGTGGTATTTCATGTTTATATATATAGATAAGCACCAGAGTAAACACATGAACCTCTGGGCACTAGCTTGGTTGTAATCTGTGACACATTTTGAAAATCTATCATATTTTAAAAGCATTAAGAACTCTGTGACAAACTGACATCTTTGCAAAAACCAATAACCTGCCATCTGTGCTGAGTTTTGAAAACAATATCTGTAAATAAAAACTGGCTATTTTCACATTGACCATATTCCCTCCTAACCTAATCCCTTGAAGTTGAACTGTGATTCTTTCACAGTTTTATTTGGAGCCATGTGAAGGTACTGTGTAAGGAAGTGAATAAAAATCCTAGGGTCCCTCGTGTGCCTAAATAAACGTTGATTTCTCTCGACAAAATAATAGTGGATACTCAGTGCACAGCTCTACATGCTGGATGAGATGCATATATTTCCATCTCTCTTCAGCTGTCTTAGTCAATATGACCTTTGTTGGGAGAGCATAACATTTTTGATTATCTTGATTCTTAGCATCTTTTGATATCGACAGCCATAGCACCTTTCTGGGATAAAAGCCCAGAAGTAACAGACATCTTGTTATAGTGGTAATATTTCTGTCTTGAGAAATTACAGAACGTGGTGCTAAGAGTCTACTGCTTATAAAAATAATCTTGTGAGACCCAAGGGGATCCCCCCCCCAATGGAATCATCTTGAATGACTGCATGGATTGAGAGAATCTTGTGAATTATTTCCCAATTTCTTCCCAGCAGTTTTTTATCTGTCTGTCCGTCCGTCCATCCATCTGCCCACCCACCTGCCTTTTTCTTTAGCATATTGGTTTAATACTCTTCTTTATGAGGTCGAATAGTACATAATGTAATGAGGACTTATCTGGACCTAGTAGTTTTCTCCTTTTTCTCTAGGTGTGGAAACTTGATACATGTGAATCTTCTCTGTCTTTAGAAGGATGAGAAACAGCATACATTTAGCTTGTGCCACATGGGACAAAGGGTTCTAAAAAGACAAAAATCAGTAGGTAAACTATAATTCCCTCTTTATTGCTCAATTAGAATGGAAGGATGTGAAAAATGGCCAATTACGCATAGTGTACTTCTTCATGATGGAGGCAAATGTCCACTGTAGCAAGATTTATTGTATGAACCTATTTCCTGCTTTCACTTTCCATTCTCTCCATGGCAACCTAGACCACTTTTAGCATTATTTTTAATTTGCTTCCCCACCACAGAGAGGAGATCTGTCAGTAAGCACTGCTTTGTCATGGAGATCTTCCCTTCACCCAGAGGCAGACTTTCCTCTCTCACACACTGCCACCCATGCCTTCCTCCTTGGCCCCCCCCCCAATATTGCTGGCTGCTTCAAATTAAAAAAAGAAGAAGTTCACTCACATGGACTTAGCCAAAACACACCAACTTCTGCATTTCATGTTGACAGATTGATATCTTGACATAATAAAAACACAAAGTGTTTGGAAATAACAAGCCTCTCTGTCCACCAGTAACAGTGGCAGCAGCAAGAAGTAGGGTGGTGGAAGAGAATATCAGCTCTAGCAGAGCTCTTGCACAATGTCTCCTTTTTTGGCAGCATGTGGTCCATGAAATTGCCTTGTTCTTTCATTTGGGGAGAAGGGGATTATTTTTGGAACAGCAATATCGATACAGAGTGCAGTTTAAAGGCTAAGCCAGCAATTTTGTCTACTGGGTATAGTGAGATCTGAGCCTTTAATAATAAGAATAAGTGCCTTTAAAAATCACTTGATGGGTGAAGTTAAGAGAATCTGGCCTGGAGAGTTCTCTACAGAAAAACGGCAGGCCCAGAAGGGAGTGCCTCCTTGTGTATAAACAGAAAAATTCAAAGACACCCTCTGCAAGCCCACTGCAAACTGAAGAGCCCATGAAGAACCCCAGAGTAAGTGTTCTATGTGTAATGGACCATTATAAAAATCATTCAGTGGACTGTATAATTTTTTAAATGGAAAAATCAGCATATATGAATGACAGAATAGGGAGATTCATATAGCAATTGGGGGCAATGTTTTTCCCTGCCCCTCAGCTAAATTCCGGTATTTGATAAGCACACATGGCTCTTGTTATCTTATAGCAGACTTCTGTCTATGAGTTACACAGTATAATTTTGTACCCAGGAGTATTCCCTTAGGCTATACTAAGGTTTTCTGCTAAATGCATCCTGAGCTAATACTTTAAAGCATGAATTTAAATGGGGATTCTTTTTCACTTATCAAATGTTAAATGAATGAATAATTGAATTCCCTTTGTTTTACCCAAGCTTGCCTAGCTCAGCAGAATAACCTTACATGCCCAAAGGTAAAGTTGGCCATTACATTGAGATATGGTATGACATATGCCAGTTTTTAAATTTCCCATAGTTGTATAACAGATGCTATGCCAGAACTCGACATTTCAAATTTATGTGTGGCTGTCATCATAACTGCAGCCCTGCACTGACCCTTTCATTTTATTCTGGTATTATTTAGAAGATATCAAATGTCTTTCATGTTGACACGAGTTTCCTGCATCTCATTCCCTTCATTTGATTGTTACTTGCAGAGTTTGTGAATGATAGTATGGGGGAATGTGAACTTTTAAAAAATTCCTGTTCTTTTCAGATTTGCATTTTGGAAAGGGCATGCTTTTTGTTGCCCAAACATTTCTGGAATTTCAAGATTTTTTTGGAGTCTTTAAAATTCAAAAACATTTGAATAAGTTGTTGATAAGTTTTAACTGATACGGCTAATTGTATACTTTTTTTGTACTGTTTTATTTGATTTACTGATGTTCGCTGCCCTGAGCCCTGTTGGGAAGGGCAGGATATAAAATGAATGAATGAATGAATGAATGAATGAATGAATGAATGAATGAATGAATGAATGATGGGCAACACAGAGTTTCTAGGGAATGATTCCAAAGTAAAATTAGTTTAAAACAGAGTTTGCCAAAGTACAATTAGTTTAAAACAGAGTTTGCCAATGTAGCATATGAGAAATTATCTTGCCTTACATTAGCTTTGCCTACCAAAAGGGTTTTCTATCCTAGACTTGTCCTTAAAAAGAATAAAGCTAGATTGTCTGGAATTACCAACTGAGAACCCTTTGATTGGACCAAGTCGAACTTCATCATAGTCCCTCCCATCTGGATACCTCCTTTCTTTGTTTTGAAAAAATAATCTACATAAAAACAATACTAATTAAGCTATAAAATCAAAAGCAAAACATGAACAGCCATTAAAATGATGCACTGGAGCAATTTTGTTATATTTTGAAATTGACTTTTTTCTTATAATATGAAATAAACAAACTGCTAACTTGCTGAAGACCAAATATTCAAAATTCACTTAGTTTCTGTGCAAATCAACCTGTTCCTTTGCTTTAGATAACACTCATTTTCACTGGGTCAACACCAACTCCAGAGCTGAAGCATTATCTTCTGTCTGCATACTTTACATTTTTACTTTGAACAGCTGTGTCTAAAGAAAAGTCTATGTTCTTAAAATTTTAGGACCAGTACTCTCTTTGAAACTCACTTACGTATTTAATGTTCTCTACATTTCAAGAAGGCCATAGTTAAAATTAACAATAACAATATCTCAGCACAGCTATCCTTATGTGTGTGTGCACAGAAAAGTATTTGAGATTTTTTATTTATTTATTTGTCTTATATACGGTCCTCCCCCTGAAGGCTCAGGGCGGTTCACAACAAGGTGAATAAATGTTCCCTCTATTTTTTCTTTTTATTGTTTTATCCATCTCTGTTTGCAGCACATTGTATATTTTCACTTATGTTTGTGCATGTTAAATAATGTTAGATGATTTATATAGTAGTTCCACCTACAGTGTACATTTATGCATATCACAGACATATAATAGCTTGGATCCTGACTACAGTTTCTCTGAGAACAAGGGGCAGTAATTCTCCTTCCAGTGTGAAACCTACAACCCCCTCCTAAGCAATTACTGGGGTCCCCCATCACCCAAGAACAGAACATAAGAACATAAGAACAAGCCAGCTGGATCAGACCAGAGTCCATCTAGTCCAGCTCTCTGCTACTCGCAGTGGCCCACCAGGTGCCTTTGGGAGTTCACATGTAGGATGTGAAAGCAATGGCCTTCTGCGGCTGTTGCTCCCGAGCACCTGGACTGTTAAGGCATTTGCAATCTCAGATCAAAGAGGATCAAGATTGGTAGCCATAAATTGACTTCTCCTCCATAAATCTGTCCAAGCCCCTTTTAAAGCTATCCAGGTTAGTGGCCATCACCACCTCCTGTGGCAGCATATTCCAAACACCAATCACACGTTGCGTGAAGAAGTGTTTCCTTTTATTAGTTCTAATTCTTCCCCCCAGCATTTTCAATGAATGCCCCCTGGTTCTAGTATTGTGAGAAAGAGAGAAAAATTTCTGTCTGTCAACATTTTCTACCCTGTGCATAATTTTATAGACTTCAATCATATCCCCCTTCAGACGTCTCCTCTCCAAACAAAAGAGTCCCAAACGCTGCAGCCTCTCCTCATAAGGAAGGCGCTCCAGTCCCTCAATCATTTTCGTTGCCCTTCTCTGCACTTTTTCTATCTCTTCAATATCCTTTTTGAGATGTGGCGACCAGAACTGAACACAGTACTCCAAGTGCGGTCGCACCACTGCTTTATATAAGGGCATGACAATCTTTGCAGTTTTATTATCAATTCCTTTCCTGATTATCCCCAGCATAGAGTTTGCCTTTTTCACAGCTGCCATACATTGAGTTGACATTCCCATGGAACTATCAATTAAGACGCCCAAATCCCTTTCCTGGTCTGTGACTGATAGCACTGACCCCTGTAGCTTGTATGTGAAGTTTGGATTTTTTGCCCCTATGTGCATCACTTTGCATTTTGCTACATTGAACTGCATTTGCCATTTCTTAGCCCACTCACCTAATTTATCAAGGTCCGCTTGGAGCTCCTCGCAATCCTTTGTGGTTCTCACCACCCTACATAATTTGGTATCATCTGCAAACTTGGCCACCACACTACCCACCCCTACTTCCAGGTCATTTATGAATAGGTTAAAGAGCACTGGTCCCAATACGGATCCTTGGGGGACACCACTCCCCACATCTCTCCATTGTGAGATTTTCCCATTTACACCCACTCTTTGTTTCCTGTTTCTCAACCAGTTTTCAATCCATAGGAGGACTTCCCCTCTTATTCCTTCATTGCTGAGTTTTCTCAATAGTCTCTGGTGAGGGACTTTGTCAAAAGCCTTTTGGAAATCCAAGTAGACAATGTCCACTGGTTCCCCCTTATCCACATGCCTATTTACATCCTCAAAGAACTCTAGTAAGTTTGTAAGACAGGATTTGCCTCTGCAAAAGCCATGCTGACTCTTTCTCAGCAGGTTTTGCTTTTGTACATGTTTTATAATTTTATCTTTAATGACAGATTCTACTAATTTACCAGGAACAGATGTCAAACTGACTGGCCTGTAATTTCCCTGGTCCCCCCTAGATCCTTTCTTAAAGATTGGTGTGACATTGGCCATCTTCCAGTCTTCAGGGATGGAGCCTGATTTCAAGGATAAGTTGCATATTAAAGTGAGAACATCAGCAATTTCATGCTTGAGCTCTTTAAGAACTCTTGGGTGAATGCAATCTGGGCCAGGGGATTTGGTAGCATTTAGTTTATCAATGGCTGCCAGAACTTCTTCCTTGTCTACCACTATCTTCGTTAGTTCCTCGGATTCGCCTCCTAAGAAGCTTGGTTCAGGTGCAGGAATTTTCCTCACCTCCTCTTGGGTGAAGACAGATGCAAAGAATTCATTCAGCTTTTCTGCAATCTCCCTGTCATCTTTTAGCACACCCTTTGTTCCTTTGTCATCTAACGGGCCTACCGCTTCCCTTGCTGGCTTCCTGCTTTTGATGTACTTGAAGAACTGTTTGTTGCTGGTTTTGATGTTCACAGCCATGCGTTCCTCATAATCCTTTTTTGCCTCCCTTACAGCTAACTTGCTTCTCTTTTGCCACCATTTGTGTTCTCTCTGGTATTCTTTATCAGTTAAGTTGGACTTCCATTTTCTAAAAGACATCTTTTTTCCCCTAATAATTTCCTCAACGTCCCTTGTTAACCATGGTGGCTTTCTTTTGGACTGGGCGCTGCCTTTCCTAATCTGTGGAACACATTCCAGTTGAGCTTTTAAGACTGTGTTTTAAAAGTGGAATAATAAATAACTAAATAAAAAATAAAATAAATAAAAATAACCTCCAAGCATCTTGGACATTTTTGACTCTCTTGATTTTCCCTTTCAGCTTCCTGCGCACTATCCCCCTCATCTTTGAGAAATTTCCCTTTCTGAAGGTGAATGTAACTACATTAGTAGTTGTCACTTGTTCGCATGCAGAGATACTGAATCTGACAGCATTGTGGTCGCTGTTCCCTATCGGCTCAACAACACTGACTTCCCGCACCAGGTCCTGGGTCCCACATAGAATTAGATCTAGGATCACATCTCCCCTGGTTGGTTCTACAACCATCTGCTCTAAGCCACAGTCATTTAGCATATCCAGGAATGTTCTCTCCTTACTATGACCTGAACATGCATTTTTCCAGTTTATATGGGGATAGTTAAAATCGCTTCCATTACCGACATTTTGCTTTTGTTGGCCTCTCTAATTTCTTTTTCCATCTCAGAATCCTCTTTTGCACTTTGGTCAGGGGGACGATAATATATTCCCAATATTAAACTATCCTTCACCCCTGGTATTGATATCCACAGGGCTTCTGTAGGGGAATCATCCCCCTTGCATTGTCTATTTTATGTGACACTATGCTCTCTTTGATGTAGAGGGCAACCCCACCCCCAATACGCCCTGTCCTATCCTTCCTGTAGAGCCTGTAACCTGAGATAACAGCATCCCACTGGTTCTCCTCATTCCACCATGTCTCTGTGATGCCCACTATATCAATGTCCTCCTTCAAAACTCTGTACTCCAGCTCCCCCATTTTAGGTCGAATGCTTCTACTGTTAGCATAGAGACACTTGTATACTCTGTCTCTGTCCCTAACCTGGGATTTATGTGTTTTGCCCTCTAGCCTTTTGTAGACACTATCACTTATCACATTGCTATGTTCCTCACTTGTATGTGGATTGATTTAAAAAAACCTCCTTCCTCTGTCTGCATCCCCATGGACTCTGTATTCAGAACCGAAGTCACCTCAGCTCCTGTCGGCTTTCCCCAGGAATTAGTTTAAAAGCTGTTCTGCCACCTTTTTAATGTTGAGCGCCAGCAGCCTGGTTCCTCTTTGGTTAAGATGAAGCCCGTCCCTTTTGTACAGGCCTGCCTTATCCCAAAAGGTTCCCCAGTTCCTGACAAATCTGAAACCCTCTGCCTTGCACCACCTTCTCATCCACGCATTGAGACCCTGTATCTCCGCTTGCCTAGCTTCGCCCTAAGCGTGGAACAGGTAGCATTTCAGAGAATGCCACCTTGGGGACCTGGATTGTAACCTTTTTACTAGCAGCCTAAATTTCGCTGCCAGCACTTCCCGGCTACATTTCCCAATGTCATTGCGACCAATGTGCACCACAACTCCTGCCTCCACCCCAGCACTGTCTAACAGCCTATCTAGACGTAGCGTGACATCCGCAACCTCCGCACCAGGCAGGCAAGTCACCATGCGGTCATCACGCCTGTCACAAACCCAACTCTCTATATTCCTGATGATCGAATCACCCACTACAAGGAGCCCCCCACCTCCCCGAGGGGTATCCTCAGTGCGAGAGGATAGCTGATCACCAGTTAAGGAAGGGATCCCATCTAAGGGAGCATCTTCCCCCACCTCAGACTGGCACCCTCTGTCACCCAGACTCTCATTCTCCATGACATCTGAAGAGATGTCACCTTGGGAGTGGGACCCGGCTGCTAGGTCCCTGAAAGCCTTGTTTGTTGCCCTCTCTGCCTCTCTCAGCTTCTCCAGGTCTGCCACCTTGGCTTCAAGAGAACGGACACGTTCCTTGAGTGCCAGGAGCTCATTGCAGCGAGGGCACACCCACGACTTCTGGCCTAGTGGCAGATAGTCATACATGTGTCACTCAGTGCAAAACACTGGCAAGCCCCCATCCCCCTGCTAAAACAGCTTTTTAGGGCGCATCTGTGGGCTTGTACTGATGGAGAAAATCCATGAAAGCTGCTCTCCATGCATCCATAGAAATCCTAGGTGAGATCCAACATTTATATAATCAAGATTAAACTACTGTTATGTAGTGTACATGGGGCTGCCTCTGAAGGCAGTACTGAAACTTCAGCTAGTGCAAATTTGGTGGCCATGGGTGAAACTTGGGGCAATAAACTTATGTTTGCTTTTCCAGCTGCCTTGTTTCTTTGAAAGTGCCTGAAGGATTGACTTCACTTTTATCCGTTTTGAATTTTCTGGACTTATTTGAATCTAGCCTCAGGACAGGATTGGGCTGCTTTGGCCACCTTGGTTGATGTCCTCCATTATGAACTAGATGGGGAGTGTTACTGCTGGTTCTGCTGGATCTCTCAGTGGCCATCATTACAATTGATAGAAGTATCTTCCTAGGCTGCCTCTTAGCATTGAGCTTGGGTGGATTTGATAGAGATTTTAGCTTATAGATGTATTAAGCCATAAGGGAAATATATTTAGTCACAAGAACTATATTAGAGTAACTTATAATTCACCATATATGTAAGAATCATATACATTAATTAAAGAAGTTAGGAAAGGGCTTTTGGTGAAAAACATGAACAGCTGACTCTCCCTAGCACTGGAAAATACTTTGGAATGTAGAAACTACTGATAACATGTGGTTGTTATGGTAACCAGAACCTGATACGAAGTAGAATAAGTATGACTTAACCATATGTCCAAATATAGAAAGCAAGGTGGGCTTTGGAAGAGGGAAAAGAATAGGAGCATGACAGGCAGTCTATAAGTCTTCACAGCCCAACCAATGAATAATGTTAGAAAAGTTGCTTGGGAGGGTTTAATAAAAAGGGTATCAGTAATACCTGCAATAAAGAGACCTTTGTTTCCTGCAAGTGTCTGTATTGTCTGTCTCTGTAAGAGGTGTAAAGTTTTCAAAAAACCGAAATGCCCAGCTGATTTAGAATCATGCCCCTGCTAGATGAAGAGTTTGCGTAGCGGGGGTGGGACAAACAGACAATCGCCCTTCCTCCACAAACCGTCACGAAGTGTCATAGATGGGCCACCCTACTCTGGTGGTACAGGCTGTTTGCCCGCCTCCAAGAAGGAGGAGAGCAAAGGGAATGGAGGCGTGGGGAGCATGGGAGGTGGTGTGAGAACCACGGGAGGCGGTGTCCTGTGCTGTAGACAGAAAGACAGATCCAGAACAGCTGAAAGAAAGCTCTGCCCAACCAGCAGAGCTATCACCAATATAAGCATTATTCCCTTCCCCCTCCCTTCCAAGCAAAGATACAGTTGTAAGAACCAAAAGTGGTCGGCCTTCAAGAGGTCAGCAACAGGAACAATTAGATAACACATCTGGCTACCAGCTAGCAAGTGCAGGAATTCACACAGAGCAGAGATTCCCCACCCCCACAGAAGGCAGACTTGACATCATGCAACACTTGGTAATGGGTAGTGATGGCAGGGTGACTTGGGAGTAGCAGAGAGCTGCATCTGGGCTCAGTGAGCAAATGGGGAAAGGATGGGATTCCTAATGACCCAGGCAAAGTAAGTAAAAGAAAAGAAAATACATTTGTTATTACATTAAAATTGAGCATGAGGTAAGACTAGCTGAGAAGCAACACACTTACAAAAATCCTTAATGAGCTACATGGCTGAACAACAATTTGAACATGTAAACCCCATGGCCAAACCCAGCATGTTTCTATGGCCATGCTAACTCAGTAACAAAGAAGAAATATAATATTCTGAAGATGAAAAATGTGATGGTTATGTGATGTGTTCAGATCATTACATAGAACTTCATGATATGTGTGGCAACAAATATTAAGGAACTAGACATTGTTTGTATATTAGTGTCAGTTGTCCCATAAATAAAATTGACAACAATATATTGTAACTGCGCTTTGGAGCTTGCTTTCTCATTATACACATAGAATTGAATTATTTGCATTTGGTCTTACCTAATTTTATTTTGGAGGTCAACATTTTTTGATCTTGCTAGTGTGACTTTTTATGTTGATTGAAAGTTAGTAGAAAAGATCAAGAGTTCAGTAGCACCTTAAAGTCTAACGAAATTCCTGGCAGGTTATAAGCTTTTCTGTGTCACAGCTCACTTCTTCAGATAATTAAAAGACTCTTTCACACTTTGACTCAGCTGTTGATTGCAACATTAACTTTGTACACCCATAGTCCAATAAGTGAATTAATTAAATCTGTTTCTAAGGATTAGTATTCTGGACAATAAGATTATAAGTAACTGCAGTAATTTTATGTTGTATACTGAACACTTTTTTTGAAAACATTGGACAATAAAATTATAATTTGTTTTAAAACACTTCATGGTAAACAATGGTGACATACCAATTAGTGACTGTGAGAGGTTTGATGCTGTCTTTATCACCAGAATACTAGTGAAAATTGAATCTTTCCAGTAAAACTACAATAAGGTAAAGTATGTTGATGACATCCAACTATCTGTTGATGGGAGACCAGCTGGACACTGCCCCGAAAATCTGACCGAATGTCTGGGGGCTGTCATGAAATGGTTGCATGACAGCAGGCTTAAATTAAAGCTATCAAAGTTGGAGGTCCTGTGGCTGGGTCAGCAAGGACCGGAGGGGGATTGTTGACTGCTGAAATTGGATGGGGTGACATTGACACCTTCATATTCAGTCCACAGTCTTGGTGTGATCTTGGATGCCTTGCTATCTATGGAGGCCCAAGTCGCATAGACAGCCAGGTTGGCTTTCTGTCTCCCAGTATCATCCCCAGAGAGTGCTATGGTCCTCTGGAAGTTATCACTTAGAAGTCCCCAGCCTGAAGGAAATCTGGCTGGATTCAATTTTCAGTCCTGGTCCTGACCTGGTGGTACTCTCTGTCACTTAAGACCAGGGCCCTGTGGGATATATTACATTTCTACAGGGCCTGTAAGACAGATGTCCTGCCAAGCCTATGGTTGAGACAGCTACGACTCTACCACCTGAACTGGCTCCCCCTTCCCTTTTTCCTCTTCTACTTCTCCTATTCAGTCCCATTTTCTCCCCTACCCCTTTTCCCCTCCTCCATCCTTTTTTTTTAAAAAAAGGGTAGGTTCTAGAGGGTGGGAGATTTAGTTTTTAGCTTGGTTTGTCTTATTACATGATTTCCCCCACTGGAAAACTTACTCTCAGGGGAAGGCTTGAGTAGCTTTTAGCACAGTCTGGGGCCAGGGCTTGCCAGGAGCAACTGGAGGGGGCAGCTACAGGTGAGCCCAGTAGTTCCTTCTCTTTGGCTCTCCTAAGTGGCTGGGAATAAGGTCAGACCTAGGGAGCCCCTCCCCCACACATGGCTCACAGCAAGATGGCTGAGAGGTGAATAGCCAAGAATGGGCAGGAGCACCACACACAGGCATTCCACATTTGGGCTCTAGTAGATGCCAGGTGGCCAAGGTTAAGTAGAGGTGGAGTGAGGGCAATGAAAAGGTTGCACTTTGAAGACTGTGATTGGCAAGTCAGGATATACTGGGAGAAATGGACAGATTCACAATCCATTTATTGTATAAATAATTTTTCCTTCTGGGAATATTTTAAGTGGAGTAAGTCCATAATGTTTGGAAAAGTATTTGATAGGCATTTTATTGCAAGATTTTAGCATCTAATCTTATATTCTAAAAATCAAGTGTGGCCCATTTGTAAATACTTAAATCCATGAACTGGGCCCATGCTGACAGAAAACAAGTGGTTTTGAAAAGGTTTACAATTAAAAAAAATGGGAGAGGTAGTCAAATCCTCCCAAACAAGAGTGTTGTCTGTGCATGCACAGACAAAACTGTAATACTTTGAACAAACAGCTAGGTGGGTGGGGGAGTAACTTCCATCATCATCATTGAGGCAGCATTGTGATTGGGTGGCCTGGGGCCTGGGTGGCTGCTGTTATCATTAAGGCAGTGAAAGGTCAGGGTGGGCAGGGGAGTTATCACTGCTGCCATGAAAGGAGGAGGAGCAGGAACCATTGCTCTTTCTCCAACCAGCCATAGAGGCGTCAGGGGAGGGGCAAGGAATACAGGCAACATTGCAGCCACTTCCACACTAACCTGGCAAAGTTGCGAGTGGTAAGATGAATGTGCAGAATTTGTCACTTCCTTCCTTTGCCATCCTGGCAAAGCTGCAAAGAGAAGGGGACAAGGCAGTCACTACTGCCTCCCATTGCCAAGTTAGCAATGCTGGAGATGGCAGGGGATGCAGGAGTTATCACTGTCCCCCCTGCCAAGCTGAAAATTCCAGAGGCAGTGGGGTGCAAGCCTTTTGTTGTTGCCCCCGCCAGCTGAGTTGACAAAGATGTTGTTGCTGCTCGCCCCTATTGAGCAGAGGTGGGAAGGGTAAGTCAAAGTAGGTAGGGAATGAAAAAGTGTTAAGTATCAGAAGTGATAGGGAAGAAAAAGGGTAGATGAGATTCAGGGAGAAGGGAGAAAGCAATTGCATGAAAAATGGGGTGCCCCCTCCTTGCACATTCTTTGTAGGTGCCCACAAATGGGATGCCCATATGTATTAGACATAATTCAGAAAAGGCCAATATCAAAACTTTGAGAAGAAAAGATGAAATTCAGAATTCTTTTTCATGGTTAAAATCAGCATTCTCTGGAAATGTTTGCTCTATTTTTGGGCATCATTCTCAGAATAACAGGTGCAACACTGACATTTATAGAACTCTCATTGATTTGCCTTGTGGAACTTGGTTGATTGTGGCATTACTAAGCACTACTTTATTGCAAAGTAATTTTTGAAATGTGGCCAAAATGTTTTAAAATTAGACACTCCTTGTATGTATATATGTATATATATTTGCCAAAATCTTTTCTTAGCAAGTTTTTCTCTAGCTGGTAGGATGAATTATAGTTATTGAGGTCTGTAGTTGTTTTAAAGGATCACTTAACATGTAAAATAATTTGCATTAAATATTTTTACAGGCAATAATATCAGAGTTTTGTTATAGGGTTTTTAACCTGGGGAGTGGAGAAAATAATAACAATCCTGCAAGTCTGGTTGTAATCTTCAGATAGAGATTAAATGAAGTGATATTTCAAAGGGACACATTTGTTCAGGACTGTAAGGAAAAAATGAAAGATTTTTTTGAGCAATTTAAATACTTGAGAATGGTTTGGTATGCAAGTAAAGCATCTGTTAGAGGTCACTTGGTACAACATTGTGAATTTAAGAAAAAAAGACGAGAAAATATAAGGTGTTTTTATAGAAGATTTTAAAAAGAGGCTAATTTTTAAAAATTTCAGGAGATAAGAATATCTTACAACAAATAGGAATATTACAACAACAGTTACTGATGTTAACAAAAAGTTTAAATTTGCAGACAAACCAGGTAGTGGTTAGTATATAAATCGAGAAAAGATAGAGAAAAGAAAACAACATAGAATCTACAAGAAGCCAAGGTTTCAACAGATACTGGGACAATTTAATTTTTTAATAATTAGTATATAAATTTATGTAAAGGCAAAGAGGTTCCATTGATAAAAACAGATGATTATTTTAGAAAGCAAAGTTTACCTGAGTTTACCTGAAGAACAGAGAATTACTATAAATGGCACTAGAACAATAAAATGCTATAAAAAGTTGAACTACCCTGTTTCCCCTAATATAAGACATCCCCGAAAAAGAAGACATAGTAGAGGTTTTGCTGAAGTGCGAAATATAAGGCATCCCCCGCAAGTAAGACATTGCAAAGTTTTTGTTTGGAAGCATGCCCGATGTACAGAACACAGAAAAATAAGACATCTCCTGAAAATAAGACATAGCGCATCTTTGGGAGCAAAAATTAATATAAGACACTGTCTTATATTCGGGGAAACACGGTAGGACAGGTTCCTGGTCCAGATGGTTTATTTAGAATTATAAGTGTTGTGAAGATGAATTTTACAGCCTGTACAAAATACAATGAACTCTGTTCTGCAAGGAGGAAAGATGGCAACGTCATGGAAAGAGGCCAATATAATTCTAATACCCAAAGAATGACAAGATTTCTTTGACAAGAAATTAGAGACATACATCATTATAGAATAACAGCTCTAAGTTATTGTTGTAAAATTGTTGTAAACAGATTGAAAATAGTTTTACAAGAGTTTATTCAGGAATACAAATGTGGATTTTTGGCCAAAAGACTACGGGCAGCCCCATCCAAGCCGTATGGGGAGGCTTGCAAACCAAAACAGCCTCTCCACCACCGAGAAGTCTCTATGAGGCTGAATAGACTTATGCAATCTAAAAGAATCACATAAGTCTGACTTCCCTGCCGCTGATATAAATTGGCCAAATGGAAGCCAAGAAATGTTGGCTCCTACCCCAGTCATACCCCTGGACTGCCTTTGTTGTGCTGGTGGCACAGGCACTGGGACTCTGGTGCAGCATCCCAGTGCTGGGGGAGGCCAGCAGCAGTCACACGCCAGCCATTTCATCCTTCTGCCGGGGTAAGTGTTCTGGGTAAGGCAGACTGTTTCCACTGGCAGATTCACCCCATCTTGGATGGGACTCTAAGGGAAAATGTTAGAACTGTATTGCATATTTTGGAATATTTGGAGACACATAATCAAAAAGGATTTGCTTTGATTTTTCTAAATGCAGAGAAAGCATTTGACAATTAAAACTGGTATGTTTTGTTTCCAGTTTTAGAAATATGAATTTTACAAAATAGGTGAAATCGATTTATATTTGACAGTGAGCACTAATAATTGTTAATGGAGATTTAATGGATATACCAAAAGGAACAAGATAAGGATGTCACCTCTCTCCCTTCTTGTTTATGCTGGATTTTGAAATATTTAATAGAGATATAAGACAAGAGGATTGGGGTATAAAAACCAAAAAGCATAAATTATGACTCCTTGCAGATTACTTTCATACAGTTCCTGTGTTACTAAAAGATATCCCATTTAAACAATAGCAGGAGGATATATCAAATTTTGTTTTGCAAGCAAAGTAATATTGGATGAAATATAAAATTCTGCAAGATGCAAAGAAAATAGAGGATTAGGTTTATATACCTGACTTGAAATGGTAGAGAGCCAGTGTAATGTTAACAGCAGTGGACAATATTCTGGAGAACCGAGTTTGATTCCCCACATCTCCACATGAGTGAAAGACTCTTGTGGAGGAGTGGGGGTTATTTTACCTTTCTTGATATATTACCTGCTCCTACACATGAAGCCTGCTGTGTGACCTTGGGCTAGTTACAGTTCTTTCTCAGAACTCTTTCAGCTCCACCTACCTCACAAGGTGTTTGTGGTGGGGAGAGGAAGGGAAGGAGCTTGTAAGCCACTTTGAGACTCCTTACAGGAGAGAAAGGTGGGGTATAAATCCAAACTCTGATTATCATTATTCTGCTGCCTGTTGCTTGGTTTGGTTGAGAAAATGGGTTTTGCTGAGAAACAGAAGACTTTTGGAATTAGAGATTTGGATAATATGAGATTTGGGTAGCATGCCTAATTATGGCATGGCAAAGTCAGTAAGGATTTTAAAAATCATTATATTAGACAAGCCATACAGAGTATGGGAAAAATATATTTCAGAAAGCATCATTATGGTTCTCAGCACAAAAAGCTGAGTATAGATGAGAAATAATACTTGAAAGTAGATGGTTAACATATTGTGACATATTAGATTTTTTCTGAAGAGGACTGTAAAATGAAATCAATATATTTAGTAGCAGACTTATCTGTCATTGGCTTTTTATGCATAATTACTAGAAATATTTAAAATAGATAAGAGAAAACATTTCTTTGAAGACTTTAAGACTGAATTTAAAGTATAACAATGTAAGAATAATGAACATTTTATTGTCAAAATGTATAAGCTTCTGTTGAAATTTGAAACAATGAATGAATAAATGAATAAATGAATGAATAAATGAAAGAGTGACCCCGGGAACTCCCAGGGATATATGTTTGTGTGTGTGTGTGTGTGTGTGTGTGTGTGTGTGTGTGTGTGTGTGTGTGTGTGTACACCCTAAATCTAGTTGTAATTTGACTTGATTTTGGTTCCCTTTTTCTGCTGTATTCATTTTTATTAACAAAATGACATTTTTTTAGAATTCCACATTCCATATATTCAAGGGGATGATAATTGCATATAATTGTTGCCCCTTGTTTGGATTAGAAATAAAATGCAGTTGTCTAAAGCAACTCTGATGTGTTGCTGAACTGTTTTAATTGAAAACCTGTGGAATGTGCAACACTGCATGCTAAAATGCTGAATTGTCAACTTTTTCTCATTGACAGCCTTGGCACAAGTAAAGCTTTTAGAAATTTGTTTTTACTGTAAAATGCTTTGTGATGTTTGATGTGGACAATCATGTGCACTGTGGACTTGGCTTCATGCTCAGTTATTTTATCTGGGAGGAGTTGATTTGTCAAATCACATTTCTTATATTTTTTCTTGGCAACCACAGATGGAAGCTACAGCCTTGAGAAATTCCAGTTATACAAATAGTCAGACTCCTGATGTGAACATCAAATTAATTAATGTGCTCCATCTCGGTGGTTATAGAGAATATAACTAAACAAAAGAAAGCTGGTAAAATAATAATATATCCTGGTACTCCCTTTCTTCAAAACCTCTCCCTTCACTTTGCTGTAGAAACATTTTGTTTTCAGAAGTGTGTGAATACTTTAAAACCATTTGGAAGTATAAAGCAATCTGCCAGAAAGCAGCAGTGGAATTTGAGGTGGAATACTGTATATATCTGCATTTTATTTATTTACTTAAAACATTTCTATGTCTTTTTCTCCCAATTCAGGGTCCCAAAGCTTTAAAACACTAAAACATTTCAAGCATGAGAACATTTTAAACATTTGAAAATATTTAAAATAAGAAATATCTACTGTATTTAAACCAATGGTATAAAACATATGAACACATGGAAACACACAAACAGGGAGGTGGTCTAATAAGAGTTAGTGAGGGAATGCCAAAGAAAACAAAAATGTGTTCACCCACTAATGGAAGACAATATGAAAGGGAGATAAATGAATCTCCTTGGCAGAGAGCTTCAAAGTTCTGGAGTTATGACTGAGTCCTCCAATGCTGTGTTAAGAAAGATGATTGGATTTCTTAACCCACTTCAGAACTGGGCAGCAGCTATCCTGTATCTCTGACCAGAGTTTTTCCCAGCCCATCCATCCCCTTTTCAGAAACTCAACCTATCCCACCTGGCTATTGCTCCTTTCTAGCTGAAAAATGTTGCATGTATACAGAAATGGAAACCCAGACTTAATAAAGCTAGTGTAGGAAGGAAGATATTGTTATGACTCTGCTGGTGCAGGTGAACAGCTAGACTCTCAGTGTATTGAATGAGATCTAATGATGCCATGTGCCTGTCTATTGAATTGATTGGTTTATTTCCCATTTAGTATAATCAATTAAAGAATACCAATAACTTTTAAAAGGTTGAATTGAAAGTTAATTTAATAGATTATCTGTGGGAAAAGGCAATGAAGAGGAACAGTGGTATGATGTTACATGGGCTCAGTTAGAACTGAGGTTTCCAACTTTATTGCAACAGCATGGAATGCTGAACCAGGTGGTCAGGACTGATGTTAGAGCAGAGAGAAGGTTGCTGTTGTTCCCTAGGTTGGTAACTTTCCTGGGCTGTAGTTTGAATGGAGGATATCAGTGTCAATAAATTATGTTTTCAGGATTGCCGAGTAACATTAGTGTTTTCTTAATGTAAGTGGGAGGGAGAGTCTGTAATGTGGACTCTTGAATGGCTGTGTTGTAGTTGATGTATTTGAGATTGTTTAAAAATTATTTCTGTTCTGTTATGTCATAGTATTGCCTGATCATTTTTTTTTGATGGACCATAGGATTGGGCTTTGCTTGTGTTGTGCCATACAGGTTTTTTTAAAATCTTCAGAACAACCCTTTCATTATTTACCCACATCATACCGTATATACTCGCGTATAAGTCGAGTTTTTCAACCTTTTTTAGGCTGAAAAATGCCCCCCTTGACTTATATGCAGTTCCCCCCGCAGAGCCGCAGCGCTTACTCGCGAGTCGCGAAGCCTCATCCCCCTCACTAACTCACGCTTTCTTTCTTGCAGGCTCTAAGTCTAAAGCTTGGCTTCAGGGAAGCTGCCACTTGGGGCAGCCTGTCTCTATGGTTTTCTTAAAAGGGCAATGCTCCAGCATTGACTTAGAGCCTGCAAGAAAGAAAGTGTGAGTTAGTGAGGGGGACGAGACATTCTCTGCTTCACTTTCTCCTGTCTTCAGTCGCTTTCCCTCTCCCCAGACCCACACGCGCCCGCCTTGCCCCTCCTTAAAAAGCCTCCCAAAGGCTTCTGGGGCTCTCCTTTCCTCCAGCTGTGGATCCTTTGCCAGCTCAGCACCCTGCCTCCTGATGGACCTTTCCCACCCTCGACTTATATGTGAGAATAAAATTTCCCAGTTTTTTGAGGTAAAATTGGGCGCCTCAACTTATATGCGGGTCGACTTATACACGAGTATATACACGACTTATACACGAGTATATACACGAGTATATATATGTTGTGCCTTTCAGTCCACCAAGGGCAGTGCATGGCAGACAACTGTCATGATGAAACACCTTGACTTTCCCTGGCAATTTCTTATGTATCCATCCTTAATTGCTGAAGGTTTATCTTATTGCATGTCCCTGAGTGCTAGATAAGAAGTAAGTTGTTTGGCTTTTTCCTTACAAGGGGCTTATTCATTTGTGCTTATGTTTAATAAGTGATTTCTGCAAATAAAAAGTAATGTGAGTTCTAAATACAGTGAGAGGCATTTTTTAGGTGTTGTATACAGCAGCAAACTTGGTGAGCACTTTTGTCCGGTATGTATGTGGTCTTTTTAACTGTTGTCAAATATTTTCCCATCCCCCCACCCTGTATCCAAATTTCTTCCTGTTTTCTCAGTGCTATCTTTTCAATGCTGTTTTTGTCCATTGTCTTGATCAGAATTTAAGGATGGCAAAGGAGGAATGGTTGCCTTTATAAGCTATTAATACAGACATTAAACTTGCAAATTAATCTGGTGTTCTGAGCACCAGGCATATGTTCAGTGTTCTTGAAGAAATACTGTGCTGAGTAAGTTCAAACCACAACATCATTTTGAAAGGATCTCTCTTTCTAAAAAATAAGCACTTCTTTTATTGTAATAATAGTTGGCACTTCCAGTTGTGAATTGTTTTATGTGGTAGATTTTTTTCCAATCAGTCTCCCTATTCTTTATTTATTAATCTGATGCCAGTAAATAGGAAGAGTCAAATTATCTTCCTGGAAGAAATCTGTTCTTATGTGGAAGGCAAAAAAAGAGGAGTTTAACCTTTTGTCCTGTTGGCAGACTTGTATATACAATTTATCCCAATCAATAAACTGAAAGATTAGTTCCATGGTTATTGTAGTCTGTAATTAGGAAAGGCTGAATAAGTTTCCATTGTGTGGTAAATGAGGGACAGTACATGGTCTGGCCTGGCAAGGAAAACTGTTAACTTACAATGCTCTGTTTTGAAAACGTTTTTGTTTTTTGTTTGCTTTTTTAATGTTGTATTTGCACTGCTGTATCAAAGGATAGCTGATAATGGCTGGAAGTGATTTTTAAAACAGACATTGCTCTGTTCCTATTTTTACCTAAAGATAATGATGTTAAGGAAAATAGTTTTAGTTTACTCAAGTGTACTCAAGTGTCTATGCATAAATGACAAAAGTATATATTAAATGCTTCTACTTTAAGGTGACCAGATGGTCACCTTTGTAAACTGGGACAGGCGGGTAGGCGGACGGCTTTGCGCGTGCGCGCGTGCGCATGCGAGCGCAGCCACAGGAGCGCACTGCCTTCTGGGGCGCTCCCGTTTCCCGCTCAGTGACAGCTACATAGGTGGTTTCAATTAAGTCTGTTTTACATGTAGCTCAGTCTATGAGTCAGCGAAAGACAAACGGAAGGCAGAGATGGGAGCGGGCAACTCTTAACAGAGAGCCAGTGAGTAATGGGAGTAATAAAAATAAAAGATGCAGGAAAGACAGATGAAATGGACTTGTGCAAGAAAGATAGAGAAATAGGCATGATTGTGTTTTCAGTATATATGTATCTGTGTAATTTTAATTTCAGATATACCCATTAGAAGCCTCAAAGAACTGATGGAAGTTGTTTGAACATACTGGCATACTGAGGAAGACGCATGAAAAACGTTCTATACGCGCGAGACATTTCTATGTAGAACCTACAGAATTGATACATGGACTATATGGAACTGAAGTTTTGTTTCTGAATAGAGAATTGAATGGACTAAGTGATTATTTATGTTTAGTTATAAGAGTTGGAAGCCTTATGCTGTATTTTTAAGAACCTTGTCAGAGAAATAAGGAAATGTAAATACAAATAGAAGTGTTGAGTTGTTCAATTATATATAAGATTAATATATAAGATTAGACACAGCCAGAGTGCAACGTGTGTATTTTTGAGTTTATTTGGGCTAATGTTGACATTGCACTCTTAAAGATAGTTGGTGATGAAGGATATCACTCCATGGCCCTTTCCGCACCACAACAGTGCGGAGGTGCATCGGCATAAATGACGCTGACACATACCCCGGGACCATTCGCATGGACGGTCCTGGGAGGGTGGCAGGCAGTGGCGCAGCCTTAGCACAGGCTGCACCGTCCCTGCAAGCTTATGTCATCCCCTGGCCTCCGGCTCATCGCAGAGGCCTGGGGACACGCCCCCACAGGCTGGAGTGACGGCTCTAGAGTCGCAGGCCAGGGGGGCGTGTCCCCTGGCCTCTGCAATGAACTGGATGCCAGGAGACGAGGTAAGCTTGCAGGGATGGTGTGGGGGACATGGCACCTTCCAGCTGCTGCCGTTCGCACGGCAGCGGTTGGAAGCCACTGTTTCTGGAAAACCTTGCTTGGGGAGCGAGGTTGGGAAACAGCGGCTTTGCACCGCTGGGGGGAAGCGAGGGCAGCACTGCTGCGATGCAGCAGCACCCCCCATGCGAACATCTCCCTAGGGACGGCGTTTTTGCCGTCCCTAGGGTGCTGTTTTTGGTCCGTGCGGAAAGGGCCCATGATTCATTGTCAGTTCTTCCACCTGTTTTGTCCTTTATATTGTCACTTACTCATCTAACAATGTTTGTAGATTTGTGAGAAGTCTTCTGCCCATTCAGTGACCACCTCCAGACTTGATTAGCCCTGCAAATCTGCTGCATTCCAGCATTATCTTGGGACTAGGAGGAATCTCATTGACCTCACTTAATTACCAACCACCAATTTATGGCCAGTAGACTTTCTATTGTTAAAACATACAAGATTTCCAATACATTTTATATGATTACAGCTCACCACATGTGTGAAAATCTCCAAAAGAGGGGGGAACAATGAATTATGCTTATAACATCTAGCTGACCATCCAGCAAATTTCAGAGGTCACATTTAACTGCCAAATGTGAAATTGTTATATTCCCTTCAGTCACAGAAATAGCCTGAATCAATCAAAATAGGGTTTTATTTGGTTGTGAACTACACACATGATCAGTCTATGAAATCCATGAGAAAATCCTGTACCCAGCTTTCATGCATTATTGCCACATGCAAGAGACAGTTTCAACATACTACAGCAAATACTTGAAATTTCAACCAAAGGATACCATCATCCTACACAGGGTGTGCACAGAATTGCAGGGTGTGCACAGAATTAGGTTGCAACATTATGCCTGAGGAACACATGATTTTCAGAAAGTCTTCTAATGGGAAACATGCATGAAACGCCTTCACATGAAAACAGCTGAAAAATGAGTCCCTGTGTGTGTTGAACTTTGTTCTCTGACTTCTTCCAGCTGAATAGCTCTACACTATTCCATGGCTCTGGGAAGGGCCCAAAAGGTTATTAGTCCAAAGCCCTGTGGTGATATAGAAAAGGGAAACTATTCACAATCCAGTATACACTTCAAATCACAGGATGGCACATCTAAGAAATGTGTGTACTAAGAAAGACACTTACAAACCATCTTCTACTTCTAGAACAATTCTACAAAAGATACCAGCTTTCTTTTCCTGTAGTTCCCATACAGAATAATGTTGGAAATACATTAAAGATACATTAATTACTCCATAATAATTTATCTATTTTCCAAACAAGCTAATTTTAACCTTCTTTTAACAAATGGTTGAATACAAATCATGTCTGAAAAGACGCTCACAAGTTTCATGCCTCTAAAAAAAATTGACCACTAAGCCAATTAATTGAATGAATTTGGGAGATGATATTTGCCTGGAAGATTGAAAGAGGCACAGAAATGAATACCAGATATTGTACCAGATATTGTAAATGGATGAGGTGTTTTCATTAAATTCTGAATATAATCTAATTGGAATCTCTTTGAAATGTATTAAAGATATTTTTATCTGTAGGGTATCTTCTTCACACATGATTGGCTTTATTCCAGCCATTCTAGTTTCTGCCTTTAGGAATCTACCTGCAAATATGTGGGATTAAGCAGTTTCTGGATTGCACTAACAATGAAGGTTTTTATTAGAGGGTTTATGCTATCAGAGTTTGATATACCATAATAGAAGGGAAACTAATAACTTTTAAAACATGGAATGCTGCAAGAAACACTTTCCATTATATCCCTCTCCTCTACATTGTTCTCTTTCTGGCCTACATCACCTCCTCTTTTTCCTCATGCTACCTTCTTTCCTTCTCCCTCACAACCAGTTGCTTCTCAGCTGAGTCTTTCCATCCTATTTTTCTGGATACTACTGTTCTGACCCCATTCAGATAAATGTAACCACACATCCTTCAGGATGCATATTTAGTGTTGGCAGCCACAGGATCACCCCCGTCAGCCAGCTGACAGTCAAGCTCGCTAGCAGAACTTACACCAATCACTTTTGCCCTGGCAGTCCATAAGTAAACCTATGGGATGTACAGGTTGGGTTCATTTCTATCAGGTGGTCACACACAGAGATAAAAGTCCCATTTCTTTTTCATTATTAAAGCACAGTCCCAGACCTGTTTACACCCAAGTAAGTGCATTGATGAGAGCACCATTACTGTCAGGAGGCCTGTGTTTGGGGATTTTGCTTATGCTGCTGTTTCAATGCACTGGGGGGAGGATGGAATGGGTTAAATGCATTTCTAACTGTCTTTTCACTGTTGCTGTAGAATGTGGTGCAGTACCAGGTGCTGTTCAAGTGCTGTGTCACTGCTTGCCCATCTTATGTTATCTTCTTAACACTTACTTTTAGGCGCGCTTTCCCAGGCTGGGGGGGGGGGGGCTGCCAGTTGTTTTAACTACTGGATTTTGCGTGGGTATTTCTCAGTTCTGGCTTTAGCCAGGGAAGATCCAACACCATTAAAACTACTGTTCTTCAACAAGAGTTTGTGTGTGTTTTTGGGATTCTGACATTTACAGTATAATCGTAAAGTTATACCCTTCTAAGCCAATTGACTTTAATGAACTTGGAAGGATGTAACTGCTTAGGATGGCAGTGTAAATTCACAATAATCAGTACACAGACCTTTGCTAATTCCAGCAGAACCCACCCTTACTAAAAAAACAAACAAACCTCCACATGATAGAATTAACTAACAGTACTTAATTCTTAAATAGAATGAGGCCTTTTCTCTAAATTTGTAGAATAGATTTATAAGAGTAGAACAGCTTTCTCTGTTGGTAAAATCCAGAGGTGAATAATTAAATCTCACTGAATTCTTTTTCTGTTCTCAAACTGAAGCCTGTTTTCTAATTCGAAAAAAATTACCACTTTTACAAACTTTAAAATCTTTCATTCCTGCTATAACTTGATGCAATCAAGCTGATCCTGCATTCATTTTTTAATCTTTACCCTCACATTGAAACAAACTATTTCCTTTGTAAAACTGGTGGAAGATATGATCAGTAACTTTGTCCATCACATGTAAATTTCGTTGTGCGTGCACAATGACAATAAAATGCTTATGCTTATGCTTAAAATGCTTATGTAAGATTTTGTTTGTGGAGTAAACTGCAGTAATTCTGGCTTATATCATAATTTAAATATGATAAGAGTTCTGGCTATATATCTTCGTAGTTGTGAAAATTATTCTTTCTATATATTTCCAAACCAGGCCATATTCTTACCTTGTTTTACTATGCAACTATTCTGAGTGAAATATTGTCCAACATCATTTAGCACTGAGGGCCCTTCCAAGTGGGCCAATAAACACAGGATGGGGATGGGGAAAACCCCATTTCTGGAGGGGGGACTTTGTGTGGATCCTGCTCCTAATGCAAGTCCACCCCACATCTCCCTCCCAACCAAAGTTTTTCAAGAATCACAGTATCTGTGATTCTTTTATTTTACCTCAAGTTGCAGCCACTTGCAAGCGAACAGCTGGCAGGGAAGCACTTTAATCAGCTGCATTTCCCTGTGTTTGTAGAGGTCCTGCCTCCCAGGGACAGCAGGATCCCAGGGACAGGATCCCAGGGACAGGATCCCAAAGACAGCAGCATAGCTGTGGGGGTTCATGCCTGCCTGCCCACATAGCTACGCAGTGGAGGGAGGGAGGTAACAAAAAAGGTGCCTCTATGCAAAGGCACTATGGCAACCCACATAGATTCTGTGGGCTTTGTTCGCTGCCTGAGAATGGGAAAACAGGAGAATGGGAATGGGAAAACAGGAGAGCGGGTTGCTTTATCCTGACTGCAATCTACTCTGCCTGTGCTGTGCAGAAGGGGCCTGAAAGGCACAACTGTCAATCAGGATCTGTAAGGAGAGATATAATACAACTGTAAAGAATTTAAAAAAAGAAGTCCTCAGTTGGCCCTAGTTTTTTTTAAGTATAGTAGATCACGTATTTTTACTAGATCATAGGAGGCAAAGAGGGTGGAGTTGTCCAGTTTTCTGACTGACATTAGGTAATCATCCTCAACTCTGTGACCAACAGGAGCATTTCAATTTACTGTTCTCCAAGGCAACAATTCCCAGTCTCAATTTTGTTGCAGTTAGTTATAAATATAGGTAACTAAGAAAGTACATCACTAAAGGGGGGGGGGACTTGAAAAAGTTTATTATGTTCCTCACCTCTGCAATGGTTTTAAATGCTTTCCTTTTAAAAAGTTAATGATGTGATTGTCACATTACTTTTAAGATGAAGTGAGAATGTACATAATGAACATACTCTAAATATGGTGACCTTTAAAAAATAAGAAAAAAATCTCTTTTAAACTTTCCCTTTGGCTATAGGATGCTTACTGAGACTGCCACTTAGAGTAGATTATTGATATTTTAAAATACTTTTCTTGCTCTCAGTAATTGATGTATTACCATTTTCCCACAGCATATGGTGTTGTAAAACACATTCATCTTTTCTCCATTAAGACTAAACAGAATTGTCATTATATCATAAGGAAATAAAATATTCCCTTCTCTACTTAATTCAAAAATGCAGCTATTATCTGTCAAGTATACAGATTAACTTGTCCTTCAGGTAGATTTTTAATAGCCCTTTAAATACAGTGTGAAAGAAATGCAACACAGAATAACCGAGAAAGCATTTTCTTCATTTGGGGAAATTATATGGTAATTTGATGTGAATCCTAAGGTTGCTTTTTCCCTGACTTATGCCTTTAGCAATCAAAGATTTATATGTCATCTGTACTGATGATGTCCTTCAAACTGCTGGTTAAGGCACAATCTTTCATACTTTTTGGAAACAAGAAAATAACTTTGGTACAAATATTTGAATAGGGTTTCTTTATTAAAACAACTAATGTATATTTTGTACAGTTGTTATTTCATTTGTAAAGATCAAAAGAAACTTCTTTTAATATGATTTGGGAGTCACTAGTCTAATTTTCAATCCAAGGGGATGTGTGCAAGATATCACAGGCTATCACCAGGGATTTACTTGTGTTTGTTGTGTTTCATCTAGTGTTTGTGATTGATAACATGGGTGAAGGTGGATAGAGGTAGAACGTTTTCTCCTTCATTTTAAATTCTAGAACTTGGGCTGCTTCCCTGAAACCATCAGTGGACAGCACTGATGACACAGGTCTTTGCAATTGCCTAGCAGCCATTTCTGACCCAAATAAAGTTTATTCCAGGGCTCACAGGAACTACATGAAGTAATAGACAGGGCGGTGTCAAGGGACCAATTTCACCCCCACTATAGCCTCCTAACCTATCCAGCTATTATTCTACATGGGTCCCATGGTCCTGGTTATAAGCTTTCTTAAACATTATTGTCAACTGAACGATGACAGGAAGTCAGGGAAAACTTTTGCTCAAGAAGAGCAAGCAAAACTTCTATTCTTGACATTTTTCTTCCCTCACAAAAACACTCTTTTAAGCTATAATAGCTCTTGTTTCTACTCAGATACTTTTTTTTTTCATTTAAAGATTCTACTGTGTTTTGATCCCTTGCAGCCACAGGTGTAAGACACAGTTTTAAAGCAGAAACTTGAACATGGGCTTCAAATTCAGTATATGGTAACATGAAAATTAATAAAATTCAAGATCTGCATGGTAATTTGGCTGAGTTTAAGAACAGTGAATAAAGTATGCAGGGTGGATGGGCATTGATGGAAATTTAGAGATTTAGAGAGCGAAGACTGGTGTCATTGACCAAGGCATCTCTAAGCAGTCTATAGTTTCTCTTGTGCAATCTGTAAACGTTTTTATATAGCTGATTTTGGCATGCTATCGTTATTTTCTTTTTTTAATGTTTGAAAATTTGGAGAGATATCAAACAGTATGTAGTTACAGCTATCACCAGTACCAATGGGAAAATACTAGCTAATGTAAACTTCTTTGTGTCTTCTGTTAACAGCCGTATCTTCAATTAAAAGGAATTTGACTGGGTTTTTAGTAAAAGCAGCCAGTAAGTTAGCAACATTAGATCTACTATAATCAGAGCAGATGTAAGCCTACATTGAGCAGCAAGGAATCAGGCAAAATTCACTCCTGTGGTGTTTGGGGCTTTTTATGGTAATCATATTTATATAAAGAGAAAGTAGAAATCCATAAATGCTATGGCAGTTCTTATGCACTCAGATAGTGTACCTGTGTGTTGACTACCAATCTAGAAGTTTTTCCAATGAGTGAAATGATCTGTTTGTATTTTTTTTAGAAAAAGAACTAAAGTAGGATAGATGTCAGTAATAATGATAGACAGAATGTGACTTCAATAGCTGTGGGAAAACATTAATTGGTTTCTAATCAAGTTGTCCCAAAAATCCAATAACAGGATAGAGAAATATGCAAGTCGGGTTCAGAACTATTCCATGTTTTTTCTTGTTAGATTTCTGCATTTGCTACTGGGCATTCGTGAAATGTGTATATTGTCACATTGTGATTGATTTTCCACAGTGCTTTATGTATGCACATGTGAATCAATAATATAAATATATGAATTACTACAAGAAGTTGCAATGATACATGCACTCTGTCTGAAGTCCGAGAGACAGACAGAAGATGCAGATTCTACCAACTCCAGTTTGGAAGCTAAAGTAGTCAATTTAGAATTTCAAAATTCCAAGAAGAAATTGAGCAGGGAGGAATTTCAGAAGCATCCCTGAGTATCCAAGGAATTTTCAAGGAATAGACAGTCATACTTGTACTTCTGTTTACAAAATTAAAGAGAAAATGCAGCCCTGGAATTACCCTGAGCTGCCATTGCAGTTGGGGAAGGGGTAGAGCGAGGAGCCAGGCATGTGAAGGCCTGGCAGGGTGGTCACGTGACAGGGACCCATCACGTGACAGGGGCTTGGAGGTGGGCTATATAAGGCAATCAGGCAAGCTGAAACTCACCTTCCCACCCTGTTGACTGGGGCTAGTAGCATTTATCTTTTTGTACTAAGGGGCACATCCTTTTTGGGGAGGCAGAGTTTGCACACTGGACCTCCTCTCTGCTGGGGGCCTCAATAAGAGGTCTAGGGGTGGGTCGGGCTCAGTAACACAAACTGTGGGGGCTCTGCTTGGGAGCCACTACCCCTGGCAGGAAGGGGTGTCACCTAATGGGCCTGAGCTCAGGTGGCACTTAGTAACTTACTGTCCCCATTCCCCAACATTGGAATTGGAGACAGTGCCAGGTTCAGCAGGCTTGCTGCCTGGCGGCTAGGATATGTCCCTTATGCTTGCCCAGTTTCCTTCATTTTTTTTAATAAAACGGGCTGCAGCCGAATTCATTCCAATGGAGCTAAGTTTGTTGTGTTATTGGTATTAAACAAGCCCTCCACACATCAGCATGCAAATGCATTAGTAGCTTGGCACCTGCAGGAAATCTCTACTAGAGCAGGCATTTCTGTCAGCAAAGTTCTTCCTCATCTCCTTCTGTGATCAGAAATGCATCCCAAAGTGCTCAGGAGTAGCAGGAGAGGTGAATTACAGGCTTGCAGTAGGAGGGGGCAAAATAATCTCTTCCATAAGCAGAAATATCATGAAGTTGAAGCCACTCTGTTTCAGGCAAAGAGGGAACTGTTCCCAACTGACACTGTAAATTCCAGAAGATCGTATGTCTGTGTGGAAAATTTGTCATGGAAATCTTGGCAAATGTAAAATGTAGACCAGTTTGTGTGGAAGGACCACCAAATTCGTACTGGTTCAAAGCTTTCTCAATAGCATAACTGCCTGATGTGTTAGTCAGATCTCTAAAAAAAGAACAGTCCTTATTACATTACATGGCATACATCAATTACTTTAACCAACTGTTGCCATTATAGATTCTTTTGGTTGCATCTTCAGGAGTCTAGTCAAAACGTGATCTGGTTCCATTGCACTATAGTTTGCAATAGTATTTGTTTTTCTGGATTTTTTAATTTGTAAACCTGTGGATGAGGTTCTGTTGCTGTTGCTGTTTATTTTAATTTGTAATATTATCACTAGAAAGGTTATGTTATTTTATTTAGTTTTCTTTTGTTTGTCACTATTCAGACAAAGAGCTTTCCAGAAGATGTACACATACACCAACAGATGTCTCTAATGTATTAGACTGCAAACTTAGCATTGACCTCAGCTAAGGGATGCAGACACTGATAATCCATCTGTGTAACATTTTCTTGACCTTCAGAGCATTTAGTAGAGTTTGGTCACCCAAAAATTGCAAACCTGTTGCAGTGCTAACCTTTTCACGTTCACTCAGAAATAAAATCCCATTGTGTTCATTAAGAATTGCAAAAGGGATTAATAGGGGTGGAGTTTGATTGACAGCAAGTTAGGACAGGGATCTTCAACTCATTTTAGAAGAACTCCTAATTAAGAAAGAAAACCTGTTAAGAGATATGCTTTAGGATTTGTTTTTGTTTTGCATAGTTTAAAAGGGTTTTAAAATGTTAAGAAATGTATGAAAGGGCATGTGTTGATTTTTCTTTTTTAAAAGTCTATGACAATATCCAAAAACAACAAAAATTTTTTAAAAAACATAACTTTTAAAATGGGCTATCCATGCATGGTAACATGTTGGTATGATAAAGTATGCGTATATTTATTCCTTTAAAAAAATTTTTGAAATATTTATATACCAGTCTTTTTCCTGAGCATCTCAGAATGCAAGGCAGGTAACATCAATATAAAAACAATTTTGTAAAACAAGCATTAAAAGCAACATTAAAAACCATCTGAAATAATTCTGCCTGCCTTCTGGGTGTGTTGCTGGGAGGAGGCTCTATTAAATTCTAAGCTGATCAGAAGCATAGCTGGGCCAGAGTGCGCCCGATGTGCACTCTGGATTTTTTGCCCCCCCGTGGCGCCGCCCCTGCAGCGCCCACTCACACTCTCACTTACTTAAGAAAACCGAGCAGGCTGCAGAACCGGCCTTCCTGTTCTAGTGGGAACTACATTTCCCAGGGTCTCCTGGGAAATATAATTCCCACCAGAACAGGAAGGCCTGTTCTGCAGCCTGCTCGGTTTTCTAAAGTAAGTGTGTGTGGGGGCACCATGGGGGGGGTGCGCTGTGGGGAGGGGGGAAAGGAGGAGGCACCAGGGGGATTTTGCACCCCCCACGTGGCCCAAATCCATGCGCTCGGTGCATCACACACACCCCTGCCCGCTGGGAGCTTCGCCGCTGAAGCTGTTCCCTGTGTCAGAAATGGAGATGGATTGTGCCAATAATATATACTTTTGCTTGACTCAAATTTTTGAAATAGATTAAATTTATTTGCCTATTTTTATTTCCATCTTTGTATTTTTTGCATTCTCCAAGCAAAGAATGCTGTTGTACTAGTTCCAAGTTTTGCTGTCTAGAAACGCCAAGATCTTTTGGGAGACAAATGGCACTTACAGCATTGTTGAATAAGCTGATTTATATACATTTATCTTGAAGTTTTATGTGTGAAAGTGATGGCAATAACTAAATTACATCTCCTTTCTTCTGTCCCAAAATTTTAAAAATCTTGACTGATGTGTGCAAACATCAATCACATTTAATTAAGTGTTTCCTTTTTTAAAAAATGTCTCCAGGAGCTCCCTATTCTGTTAAATTTTAAAAGACTGGCTTTAAGTAAAAAAAAAATAAACACCTCATGGGGCCCATAAAATACCCTTTCGGGGAAAGGAGAAGAGATGGTATCTTGCAGTCTAATGCTGGATTGCTTTTATGTCTTAATCAAAACAGAGTCATTCTTTTAACTAGAAGAATGAGCTCCCTGCCACAAGCTGGGTTCAAGACAGCAGTGATCATCTTATTTAATTATTTATGGACAAAACATTTTCTTCTTTATTGTTGGCAACAAAAATAAATGAATAATATTTTGATGTATAAATTAGTTACACCTTAGGGCTGATATTTTTCCCAGGCACCTTGCAGATCTTTTCTATCCATACTTTATAGTTACATGAGTCTATCAAAAACAGAATTTGACTTCGAAAAAACAAAATAAAACATCCAGGGCTTGAATCCTAAGCAGCATGACAAAGGATGTGTTTGAAAACTTGCCCATGTCCATCCTCCCACTGCAGCCTTCTGTGCTAACAGATATTGTCTTTCTGGGGATCATCAAACCCTCCAGTAATTGAGGTGGAATCTGAAGTAAAATTGCCCTTCCCTCATGGAAATGCTATTTTTTGAAGAAATTGCAGTCGCACTGATGGAACAACATGGCATGTAAGCCCAGAAGTCAAATACAGACACATTCCTCATTTCTGGTGGAGCATCCTAGCTCTATGAATACTGTTACTTCTAGAGTTAAGCTGTTGGCATTCCGAGTGCTTATATCTGGGAATTATGAGTAGTTCATAATTGTACTCGTAAATGAGTAGTTCATCTCATGGAACAAATTTATAACATCTCATTTTTAAGACCAAGGAATTCGAATTCATTAAGAGTCTACTCCCTCAGCATTGTGGAACATTAATTTATTCTGCAGTAGCCTGTCCTCCATTGCTTAAAAGACAAAAGTGTTAGTGCTTGGTTTCATTATTTAAATCCCACTCTTTGTGGCCCCGGTGGTGACTGGGTTGCCACATGCTCAGCAAATAACTGAGACAATGTTATGAGTGGATTTAACAGGCCACAACCTTATGGATTACAGTTGCAGAGGTTTGGTTTGGCATAGGGCAATGGATCCACAGAACCGAGCATCCCACCTGACACTCAATGGGAAACTCATCCCTCAGCCCACCTGCTAAAGGAAAGGAACCTACTACCTGAGAACACCTGGGCAGAGGCCCTGTGCGATACCCCTACCACCAGAGAACGAGGAGATAGCAGCCCCTGAGCTGGACATGCCTCCTTAACCAACAACTCCAAGATCTCTTAAAGGGTCCTTAACTGGGATGATGGGCACACAGGCCCTATCTTCCCCCAAAAGGATCCAGCCCAATTCCAAAACTGTCTACCAAGTTGTGACAGTAGTAAGATAAAGGAACAGAACAATTGGGCCAACCATAGCATAACCCACAGAACCACACAAATTTGAACTAGCAAAAACCCATGGACCTGAACTGAGGGAAGTTTGGGTGGAAACCGAAGAGACAGAATGCTTCCTGAATCCTGGGTGGCCTGGGATTTAAGATGGGCAGGCAGACCAGAATGAAATCTGGCTGCCTGAGGTCCATCTGTTTGGCTGTGCTCCAGAGATATATCCTGGTAAGCTACCAGATTGACAGGCTGAGGGAAAGCTGCAGGGGCCCATTCAAGAATGCCAGAAAATATGGCACCTGCCTTCAGCAAGCTGTTTATCCATGCAGGGCATAAATGGACCCCTGGGATAAGTCAGGGACCTGTTCTGCTTAAGGTGTTGTGATACACAGTTCTTTCATTCTCCATTTTCTCTTATAACCCCTTCATGAGATAGTGTAGGTGATCATGGGCCAGAGCCACCTGGTGACCTTCACTGTGAGCAGGAATGTAAATGTAGTCTTCCCAGGTCTAGTCTAAACATTCTAACTATTGTACTCTGTTGACTTTCTTTTTAAGAAAAAAATTCAAACAGCAACAACATGGTCCTAAATTATCTTATAAGTTCACAAAATATATTTCAACTACTTCAGAGGGTGAAATAAGTTGCTTTGTGGTATGTTATGTTAATATTCATCTGTATGTAGTTACATAGATGTTTACTAGAGATGTCTCCACTCCTCAATCCAATATTCAGTTTCTATAGACACAAGGGAGGGAGTTGAAAGAGTACTTCAGCAACTCACACTAAAATGTTGACATTCTCAAAGACAAGAAGAGGGATGGTAAAGTACCAGAGAGGGATGCAGTATAAATATGGATTATTAGAGCATGTTCAGTATGAAAGTTGATGCAGAATAATACCACCCTCTATCACCTGGGAAAAAATGTGGTGTGCATTCAGTGCTCCTTCTTGTAAAGGGATTTAAAAATATGCCTTATTCTTTTTGTTTTACTGTATTGTTATTGTGATCCTTTTCATTTTGCCATTTTTAACATTTTCTTTGTAATGTTCTTTTTAAGTACCATTTATTCTCATAAATATTAAAATTGCATGAAATAAGTGGGAAATCTTTTTGTAAGACAATGACACAAAAATAAAAGGTTTATTGCTTTTATTTGAACAAGGGAATGAATACTGTGAGGTGATCTTATTTGTTGTGAAGTTTCTGTGAAGGTGATGCTGACATGCGAAGAAAGCATGGTATAGATTCCTCCTACTTCATATTGAAACTCCAACTTGGGATGTAAAAGACTTTTGCAAATTCAGTGGTTCAGTTTAAAATTTGATAGTCCAAGCAGGCTGTATTAAACTGAGGAATATAATTGTGGCTGCTATTTAAACTGAGGGTTAAAACTGTAGCTGTAAGACACATTCAACTCAGAAACAGACATGGACAGAAAAAATGATATGTGTATTAAGGATGGTTGTTCAAAGCTTTGGAAGTAGTTTTTTTTCTAACCTGCAGCTGCTGGCATATCATTATTATGTTCTGTTGATGATTCACAATAGGCTGAAGCTTTGTTTAATTAATGTTAATAGGAGAGAGAATCCCCTGATCACTGAAGAAAGATTTTAGTGTCATTTTAGCAAGTATTCAAGGCTTCAAGAATATAAAAGTCTTAACAATTTGAGAATGCTTTGTTTAAAGGAAATTGTGTTGCAGTTTGGATTTTCTATTCTGTAAATAATTGGTTGTCTTCTGCAAGATTTGTCTCACTGCTATTTCACCTGAGTTTTCTTCCACAATCTCTAAGCTGTGACATGAGGTGAATTAGACACCCTAGTTGTAATTGGGGGGGGGGGGGATAGAATTGTGGGGTAAGCGACTCTAGAACTGATTTTGTTTTGAGACATTGTCAGCATTATGATGGTAAATGATGCCTGCACAGTGTAGGCAGTTTCCATTTACAGTTTACTTTTTGGGAAGGAAGGAAGGAAGGAAGGAAGGAAGGAAGGAAGGAAGGAAGGAAGGAAGGAAGGAAGGAAGGAAGGAAGGAAGGAAGGAAGGAAGGAAGGAAGGAACCCCACTCACCATAATCATTATAGCTTTGTAAAGGAACCATACAGGTGTATGCAAAACAAAAAATCTGCCTCATGTCATTGTATGTGTTTTCAAACACTGGACATGATAGTTCTGTGAAACACAGTGGCATCTTCCACCACAATTTTTTTTAAAATGATTTTTTTTTAAAGTCCAAGATTCATGAACAAAGGTGCTCCAAACCCGTTATCATCTTGGGCATCCTTTTATTCTACATTTTTTGTTCTTCCATTTTATCTTCATCAAAACCCTGTAAGGTAGGTTCTATCCACTTCTGTCTGCTCTGTCTGCCTTCTTTTTTTTCTAATAATAATTTTATGGTTATTGTCATCTGCAAACTTTGCTCATTCAATTTATCCATCAGGGGACATAATCATGAAAAAATGTTAACACATTTTCAAAACACTGTAAAATAAGCATACTTTAGTTGATTAAAATTCAGCATAACAAACCAATTAATTGTTTAACTATTTAAATAGTTAGATTTTTGACATGTTCAGTATCAGTGCTGTCTAAAACAACAAAAGCTTTGTAGGTTTGTGTGTCCCTACCTTCCAGTAGCACTGGAAGGAACCATGCTACTTCAGCTTCCATGCCGCTAAATGTAACAGCAGAAATGCCATTAATATTTGTATTTCTATCTATCAAGTAGTTTCTAAAGTGAGGAAATCAGCTTGTTTGAAGTTATATGAGCTACTCCTGGATAACAAACTGTAGTGCTGGTTCGTGCAGTCAGCAGGAAAAATGGATTTAATAGAGTGATTTCAGTGAGGTGGAAGAGGGTATCCATATTCTTAGACAGAAGCAAGACAAACATCAATGAGTTAAGAGGAGTGTTTTGCACGTTTCTCCTACAAGAACTCTGCAAGGCACAATGTTGACATGAACTCTGTGAAAGCTCAAAAACAGCTGATGATAGCGATAATGTCTTTTATTTCTCTGAGTTTGTGAGGCGTGAGAAAATCAGATGGGTTCTAAGCAATGGGATAATTCTATTTTCCTCATCATACATAGGGAGATAAGGCTGGAGTGTGTTGATGAGATCAGTGCTTTAATAGCAGTAATTTATCTGAGTGTACTCTGGAGATAAACAGAATGTCCCTGCGTAAAGGGAAAAACATAATTTAGCTTAGGTGTGACTTTAATTCTGTTAACATGATGAGATAGCAGGCATATTTTAAATAAATGTTTGATTCTTTTCCCATAGTATGTACAACATCTGCTTCATTACTGTTATTACTACATAACAATAACAGTGCAATCCTAAACAGAAGGGCACCTTTCTATGCCTGTTGACTTTAATGAACTTAGAAGAATGTGACTCTGCTTAGGACTGTATTGTAAATTTAACAGTACACGTTAGTCACTGTACAGAACTCAAAACTGGTGATGTTCCAGAAGGCTTCTGCTCTGTAGGAAAGTTCAGAACTGACAAATAATCAGCAGCTGGTGTGGTAGAAGAAATTTGGTAGTGAAATGCAGATAAGGTTAGGTTAAGGCCTTTGGGAAAGGCTTAACCAAGGAAATGAAGATGATGAGGAAAAAAAGTTATAATTAAGGAAGTTGTTCTAGCACAGGGATCTGCAACCTGTGGCTCTGGAGCCGCAAGTGGCTCTTTCATCCTTGTACTGTGGCTCCATGTGGCTTGGGCTCTCTCAGCCTCCTTCAGAGAGTTGCCCTAAGGATTAATGGGAAAGAGTCCATGCTCCTAGAGAGGCACAGCCCGAGACGGCTAACCCAAGCCATTTCCGGCTTCCCTGTCCTAGCTGCCTGGTTGGCTGATGCCAGTGATGACGGCACGGGGCAGGGGCAGACCATTGTTGGTGGATCCTCTTGAACAGGTGATCGGTGAAGGGTAGGAAATGGGAGGGAGTTACAGGAGGCCAGATTCTCAGTGCAATCCTAGCCTCAGTCCACCTCCCTTGAATGGGGGGGGTCAGGGGTCGACCCTGCTTTGGGTGGCCTCATTTCTCCTTCCCCTGGGTCCTTCTTGGGGGGAGGGACCACATGGGAGACCCCAGCAGCGCCACCTTGGGTTGCAGACCCCCCCCCAATAGCCCCACTGAGCTCCAGGGGCTTTCCTGGTGGATGGCAGCCTGGCTGAGTCCAAGTGAGAAAGACTATGTCAGATTTTAAAGGAGTTATTACCTGCAGTCCTGCAAGGTTGCACTCGTTGGGGCTGTTTGATGGGGAGGCGGGGGTGGGTTGGAATTGTTTGCTTCTGCATTGCCAAGGAGGGCAGGAGCGCATGCGGAAAGCCTTGCATGTGGATCTTGGAAGGTTTACTTCAGAGTAAGCCAGTGGAGGGTAAGCTTGTAGATCATGGAAGGGAGGAAGGCCGGGTTCATCCTCAGCCATGGTTGTTGAGTGTTGCCAACTCCCGGTAGGCAAATTCCAGGACATTTGGGATAGATTCTCAGAAGCTGTGGCTTTGGGGACCAGGGCAGGGGCCATGGTCTGTGAGGAATATGGCTGAGTCCACACTCCATGGCAGACATGGAGGTCTGTTATTATTTTTTAAGAGTTCAAAATGTGTTCTTTACATAAATAAAATATAATTTTCTCTGTAGCACTTAATGGATTTCATAAGCAACACACTATAATTGTTTATACAAAGCATAAAGGTAAAAATATATGTATACGGTGTAATCTTTATTTTAAATGTCAAAAAGTATTTGCAGCTCCAAGTGTTTTCTTTTCCGTGGAAAATGGGTCCAAATAGCTCTTTGGGTGTTAAAGGTTGCCGATCCCTAGCATAATATGTAGGAAGGTATGAAGATAGGGAATGAAGTGAGAATAACAGATCAGGTTTAGTAAAACAGAGAGATCAAAATGAGGAATGTAGCGTAGTCAGAAGTAAAGATTCTTTAAAGTCAGGGCTAGAACTATAGTTGAAATGAGAAAAGCAACAAAATGCCTCCTACAGGGGATGGATCCATACTTAACTAGAGCAGTCTAGATAGGTTACTGAATGGCAAAATTGCTCAGTTCAGAAAAGATGAGTATGAAAGATAAGGCATAAATTGGAAATCCTAGACTCTTACAGTTTTCAAATTTTTGGCAAGCTTTCAGAATCTGCTCTTTCAGGCTGCTAAAGTGTTGGGTATTTTTCGTTCTCTCTTCCTATACAGTTCACAAAGAAACCTAAATATATCTCAATAACTTTGAGAAGGGAATTTTTGATGAGGATTGGTAACCATGGAATGTCTATTTTATTTAGTATCTGTTTAAAAGATAAAAGACACTTAAAAATTCTCACTTTGGCATAATAACCTCATTAATTAAAGGGGTCTTCTATAAAATTTGACATTTATTTGAGATGAAATACTGAGTATAATAATGGTCAAGAAGGAAGTACTGAGGTGACAAAGTAACAGCTAGCTTTGAGAATAAATTTATTGATTTAATTAACTTCCTGTCATATGCCTAGGGAAAAATGGCAAATTAGAGTGCACTGCATTGGTGCAAAACTTCAGATCTGACACCAATGAATCCTTTATTAATTCTTTTCATGAGTCCATCAATTGTACTCAAAGCAATAAACTGTTATTTTTAGAGGAGTTGAATCCTGCACTCATTGCAATAAATGGACTGTTTATACAAGGAAATCTGGTTAAGTAATGACAAGGTAGTCTAGGAGTTTGTAAAATATTGTTATTCCTTAGTATAACAGACCTTTGAAATATTGTGTCAATACTGCATATAATTCAGTGACCCTGCTAGAATATGTAATTTTTTTTAAAAAAATGCTAAGCCTTATGAAGCAAGTGTTGCTATAGTATAAAAGAATGTAGACTGTCATCCTCTCCAATGGTTTCTCCACCTTAATGTGTGAGTTGGAGGGAAAGAAGGATAAAAGAGTAGTAAATACTGTATTCTTCCAGAAGATTCTGAACTCTGGCCTTTGCAGCTGAACACATTAAAGGTTTACTTGAAAGAAGTGAGTTGGTGTGCCCAATTATTTATTTCTCCTCTTCAGGGAGAACTTGTATATAGCCATGATATCTGGGAGTTCCTCAAGTAGCACTTTTGAATTACAGTGAATTAGATGTTTGCAAGGTATTGGCTCTCCCCAGTCAAAGCTAATAGACCATTTTTCTTTCTCCATGAGTAGAGAGCTTCCCCCCACCCCCATGGCTATTTGTCCACACCAAATCACAAGTCTCAAATCAAAGAGAAAATGGTATAAAATGAAATTCATAAAAACATCAGAAACTGAGGCCCCTTCCGCACACGCAAAATAATGCGTTTTCAAACCACTTTCACAACTGTTTGCAAGTGGATTTTGCCATTCCGCACAGCTTCAAAGAGCATTGAAAGCAGTTTGAAAGTGCATTATTCTGCATGTGCGGAATGAGCATCAGTTGCTCCAAATGAATCTCTACGGTTCAAGTCAAGCTGAATAACTTTTCCGGTGCCATTCTCTACTTTATATTAAAGCTGCAGAAACCATCTGTCACGAGATCAAGATGTTTTTTTTTCCAATCTAGCATCTCTTACTGGGTTTTTCTCCAACCAGACACTCCAGTCTGCCGAGTTTCAAAGACTTTATTTCAAATGAAAATAATAAAAAGATCCTTTGACATATATTTCTTAGCATAGCATGTTCCTTCTGATTCCTTTGTCTTTATCTCAGGAGCCCATGGCCCAGAGATGGTTCTCTGACCAAGTCCCGAGGTAGAATCTCCCCAAGCCTTTGTCCTCACTTCCCAGGAAGACTACCCTCCCTGCCATGAGGCAATCTAGGCTTTGATGTTTTGACCATTTGCTTACTGATAAATTTGCATAGGCTTTCCGGTTCTCCATCCAGGAGATCAAAGCTATCTATCATGCTGGTGTGAGTTTGCCTGTTGGAGTTACAGGATACAACTTCCTCACACGACTCCTTTAGAAATGAAATCTGTAGGCTTTATGTTTACATATTTCAGCTACCATACATATAAAGATAGTACATGTTGAGTAATATCAAACTTTTCTTTCTAATACATAGTCCAGCTAACTACAATTCATTACATGCATAACATAACACTGTTAATATAGAACAAAGAAGATCAGGTTAACGTAGAATAAATTCTACAGACTAATAAGCAATGCAATACCCTTGAGCACTTAACTACAGTACTCATGCACCTTTCAACCGTGGTCAGATACTTTCTTTTCTGGAGAAATCACAATAGCATCTCTCCCTTTGGAAGCTCTCTTCCTGGTTACTCCATGATGTAACATCTGTGGCATGTCGCTAGCCACAATTTGCTTCATTGTGTAAGACATTACTTCAATAGGCAAATGCCCACCCATGTCAATGTGATGTGGAATCACATCAGTGTTGCCCAGCTTACTGGAAAACACAGCTTTGAAATCTGAGCAAATCTCATTTAACTGAGCCTGCTGGTTCTTCTGCATATCAGACCAAACCATTTCATCTTCAAATTCTGCATCCAAAGAGACTTTCTCTCCCTCCTCCTTTGTTTATAAAGAAATGCTGCTTATGGCAGTTATAGGATCTGCCATGTATACATAGACTGTTTTGACTGGTTGTGTAATCACAGGTAATGAATGTAAAGGTATTCTTATGGTACCTTGTGGAAAATCCACCCTTTCACACACATCACAATTTTTGCAGAACCCTTTCCCTACAATCAGCCAAGGTAGGGCAGTTCTTTTGCTCCCTTTTAAACTTATCAGAAATTTAAATGGAAATAATTTATATGCCATTAAAGGTTAAAATGAACTTATCAGAAATGTGATTCAGAGCATCCGCTCTGTCCCCCTCAGAGAGACCTGCCTGCATCTCCAGGTCTCCTGCTATGAGAGGCTTTTCCCTAACTCTTTCTGGCCCTTCAGCTTCCTTCTTGCCCCCTTCAAGCTCACCACAAATGTGCAGAGGCAAGACACTGAAAGCATCCGCTCTCTGTCCTGACAGTTCAGAACTCCCTGCTGGCACAACTATTTTACAAATGCCCTCCAGCTGCTCCTTTGAGGTGCTGGCATCAGGAGTTAACCCGTTCACTTCATCTTGTTCACACAATTTCTCATCCTCCACACCCCCTTCAAATCAACATTCTCCTGGGACCTAGTGTAAACATTCATTTTATCATTTTTGTATAGAAGATCAGCCCTGATAATGAAATCCCGATCACCTTTTACATGGGTTAAAAGAAGCATTTTCCCATTAAACTCCTTAAATTTAACATGCAATTCAACAACATTCATTAATCTTACACCAGCTTCATAAGGCAAAAGGTTCACCTGTCCACATTGCTTGTGTGGTACTTTCTTCAATAGATCAGCCTTGATCGAGGAAAGGTCAGCTCCAGTGTTGATAGTCCCATGTACTTGAATGGACTGTCCCAGAATCACTGGCTCACTTCTCATGCTCTCAACCCAAAGTTCCTGTTTTTTGGGGATGATGTCCTTCATGCCAACAGTTCTCTGCTGATGGATCACTGCCACAGAGCTCATTCTGGGTGACTCTGCAGCCACTTTCCTCAGGCCGTCGCAGCACTTATAAGCCATCTCCTCTGAAGCAGTCTTCTGTTCCCTCTGGCGATTTCCCCTCTCCCCCATTTCAGGACGGATGCTGTTTGCTCCTGAATAGAATGCTCTCCCAGCTGGATGCTTCTCTCTTCCTTTGTTGTGAGTTTGATTCCTACCAGCTTCGAATTTGAGGAATTGTTTTCTCTGCCACGAGTCCTCATTTTTGGACTGGTGTTGTGCTGTCAAAAGATTCCAAATAGCTTGTTGATTCCGCATAAAGCTTGTTAGGAGCTCCTGTCAGGAGCTCCTTTCTGGAATGGGCCTCGAGGCACCTTACCCAAGCCCCTGTTCCTTGCTGGTGCTGGCTCACCTCCTGCAAACTCATTCAGGCTGTCTTGGTACTCCGTCCTGGTGTCTGAATCAGCATCAGACCCAATGGTCTGAATCAGCATCAGACCCAATGGTTACCACTTTGTAATCCTGAACTCCACAGTTCAAATGAGACTCGTGAAGACCTCCACTTCTGTGCCTTCACCACGCTGCGCTCGACCATTGCATAGGCGTTCCGGTTCTCCATCCAGGAGATCAAAGCTATCTATCATGCTGGTGTGAGCATGCCTGTTGGAGTTAGAGGATACAACTTCCTCACATCATCAATATCTCCTTTTAGTTGTTGTGGGTTTTCAGGCTGTGTGACCATGGTTTGGTAGATCTTCATCTTCATCCAAGAGTTCTTAAAGAGCTCAAGCATGAAATTGCTGATGCTCTCACTCTCACTTTAATATGCAACTTATCCCTGAAATCTGCCTCCATCCCTGAAGACTAGAAGATGGCCAATGTCACACCAATCTTTAAGAAAGGGTCTAGGGAGGACCCAGGAAATTACAGGCCAGTCAGTTTGACATCTGTTCCTGGTAAATTAGTAGAATCTATCATTAAAGAAAAAATTATTAAACATGTAGAAAAGCAAGACCTGCTGAGAAAGAGTCAGCATGGCTTTTGAAGAGGCAAGTCCTGTCTTACAAACTTACTAGAGTTCTTTGAGGGTGTAAACAGGCATGTGGATAAGGGGGAACCAACGGACATTGTCTACTTGGATTTCCAAAAGGCTTTTGACAAAGTTCCTCACCAGAGACTGTTGAGAAAACTCAGCAATGAAGGAATAAGAGGGGAAATCCTCCTATGGATTAAAAACTGGTTGAGAAACAGGAAACAAAGGGTGGGTATAAATGGGAAATTCTCACAATGGAGAGATGTAGAGAGTAGTGTCCCCCAAGGATCCGTTTTGGGACCAGTGCTCTTTAACCTATTCATAAATGACCTGGAAGAAGGGGTGGGTAGTGTGGTGGCCAAGTTTGCAGATGATACCAAATTATGTAGGGTGGTAAGAACCACAAAGGATTGTGAAGAGCTCCAAGCAGACCTTGATAAATTAGGTGAGTGGGCTAAGAAATGGCAAATGCAGTTCAATGTAGCAAAAGTGATGCACATAGGGGCAAAAAATCCAAACTTCACATGCACCTACGATACAGGGGTCAGATTGCCATGTCAGTCTGAGACCAGGAAAGGGATTTAAGGTGTGTCTTAGTGGATATTAGTTTACCATGGGAATGTCCAGCTCAATGCATGGCAACCTGACGTGAAAAGGCAAACTCTGTGCTGGGGATAATTTGGAAAGGAGTTGATAATAAAACTGCAAGGATTGTCATGCCCTTATATAAAGCAGTGGTGCGACCGCACTTGGAGTACTGTGTCCAGTTCTGGTCGCCGCATCTCAAAAAGGATATTGAAGAAGATAGAAAGAGAAGTGCGAGAGAAGGGGCGAATGAGGGATGATTGAAGGATTGGAGCACCCTTCCCTATGAGGAGAGGCTGCAGCATTTGGAGACTCTTTAGTTTGGAGAGGAGGCGTCCTGAGGTGGGATATGATTGGGAAGTCTATAAGAATTGTACATGGGGTAGAAAATGTTGACAGAGAGAAATTTTTCTCTCTTTCTCACAATACTAGAACCAGGGGGGCATTCATTGAAAATGCTGGGGGGAAGAATTAGGACTAATAAAAGGAAACTTACTTCTTCACGCAACGTGTGATTGGTGTTTGGAATATGCTGCTACAGGAGGTGGTGATGGCCACTAACCTGGATAGCTTTAAAAGCGGCTTGGACAGATTTATGGAGGAGAAGTCGATCTATGGCTACCAATCTTGATCCTCCTTGATCTCAGATTGCAAATGCCTTAGCAGACCAGGTGCTTGGGAGCAGCAGCAGCAGAAGGCCATTGCTTTCACATCCTGCATGTGAGCTCCCAAAGGCACCTGGTAGGCCACTGCGAATAGCAGAGTGCTGGACTAGATGGACTCTGGTCTGATCCAGCAGGCTAGTTCTTATGTTCTTATCTTGTTCCTAACATTTCGCCTGCATCTGTGGCTGGCATCTTCAGAGGTGTATCACAGAGGGAAGTCTGTTACACACTGTGTCCAATATCTCCTTTTGTTTGACCCTCAAATGACAGGATTTTCAGCCCAGTTGTTCAAGCCACTTTTGAGCATGTTAGGCTTGCACACACACACAAAAAATATTTCTGATTTCCCATATGGATATAACATAGCTGCACTGAGCTTGGTGCCATGCAAGGTCTTTTGTTCATCTTTCATCAAATGTCACAACTTCCTTCAGCTTCCAGACAGGAAAACTTAAAAACTGTTCTTAGAATCCAAAAATAAGTTTGGGGACAACAAAGCAGATAGTGATTATTAATCTATCTCAGGGGGCCGAATATAATAGAAAATTAGAATGAGGATAGATGCCAGTGTATGAAATGTCTCAAAACCCCTTCAGAAGCTCACATTTACTAGTAGTAAAAGGAATACTAGACAAATCCAAACAGCACTGTACCAGTTAAATTTATCTGTATGCATGTGTTTGTTTAAGTAACCATAGGGCACATGCCAGCCTAAATTAATCATACTCAGGTTCTATTGACTTTAAAGGAAGAGTTGAGCATATATACATGTATCTTTCTTCTTTAAAGATGTATTGGATCTCAAAGTGTTTCCTTTTGACTACATGATGCCCATGGTCTAAAAGAAAACCCCCACCCCCAATGAAAACAGAAGCTAAAATTAACATGATATTAAAGAAACATAAAAGCTCACTCAAAAAGCTAGGTTTTCCTAAACGGAAGGACATATAGACCTACATTTTTTGGTTCTTTGGGTTTTTTAAATGTTGGAGCACTATTTCATTCCTTTCTGAGTACTTGTTCCAAAAATGAAAAAAAAATATTATTATGGCACAGCCTTTGGTGAAAATATAAACATATGGGAGTGGAAATTGTCTGGATAGGAAGACTGTGTGAAAACATGAAGAATGGGAACTACAGAGCTGGGAAATGTGGTGGTGAGCATAATGGGGATACAGGAGCAGGTGTTTTTTGTGAACACAACAGATCATTGTCTCCAAAAAAGCTCTGGGAATTTTAACTTGTCAAAGTAAGAGGAGTCTGTAGACATGGATTTGATATTTCTAAGAGCATATTTATCACTCAGTTTCTTTTTTGTTTGTGTGAAATTAGACATTTGATAGTATTTTAATGTACTTTAAATGGTTTAATTTCTTTGGATTTGGTATTATGAAAAGATGTAGATTTCAAATCCAATATCATTCCAATATAGTGGGAACATTTAAGAGGCTTAATAGCTCCTTGGAGTTAAATTGGTTTATTGAAGCCTGCATAGGTATTAAGATGTTTGTAAAAAATAGGTATGAGCGTGGTACAAATTTAGCAGTTTTGAGCCAAGATTATATTATTTTTACAAATGTCAATTAATTTCTATGCTCCCCTAGTTCCCCTCATCTTTACCATGCTAGCAGCAGTGATGCACAGTATAAAAACAAAACTGTAAACCTGTGACAATGACTTTTTCATCAGTTTGTTTTCTTATTGTCACAAAACAATTAGGAATAAATTAGCCATTATTTTCATTAATTAGCTGCAGACACACAGACAAAAGGTTTTTTTCATTTATTTGAAACTGTTCATTCCTATTATCCAGTTTTTCCATTTACTCTTTTAAATCCTTTGGATCAAACAGATTAGATACATTCTCTAATTATAGGCATATGTAGGTATAGCAATCATATAGGTATAGCAATCATCCTCACCCTTATTTTGTAAGGGATGTGGGAGAACCAGAAAACTAGATAAACTTTCTATATAACAAATGTGTGTAGAATGTTAGAATGCAAGCATCTTGGTTCCTTAAGAACTAATCAGTCTCTAGACCCAATAGATACCAGAGTTCACAAGGTTTTAAATGTGCGCACTGCGCAGTAGAGTCCCATCTAATTTCCGTGTGTGCCAGGAACAAAACTAATATGCTACTGGTTCTGGTGGGTTTTCCAGGCTGTGTGGCTGTGGTCTGGTCTACCAAACCACAGCCACACAGCCCGGAAAACCCACCAGAACCAGTTGAATCCGACCGTGAAAGCCTTCGACAATACACTAATATTCTACATTTATTTTAGGAAATACATTTCTGGATAGGATAGAGAGAATATGGTTTTCTAATGTCATAGAACCAACTAAAATGAAGGGAGATATAGGACCTGCATCCTGCCCTCATGTTTGCAAGATGGAAAAGTGTGCATGTATGTGAGTAGATTTGTGAGAAGAAGCAGGAAGGAAGGAAGTTTTCCTTACAGTAGCAATTTACACATCAAAGGATGCCCAGTGCCTTGACTTGACCCCTCTATCTCTGATTTTCTAGCAAGACCTCCTCAGAAGTTTGAGGTTAAGAGACAGTACAAATTCCTTCACTTTCAGTATATAATTAATATAGGTAGCAGGATCAGGCCTGCTAGTGCTTCCCCTTAACCTCCTGGTTTTGATCAAATATTTGTACATAATTTATGCACATGTATTTATTTATTTATTCATTCATTAGATTTCATAGATTGCCTCATCTCCAGAGAGCTTTGTTTAAATCTTCAGATTAGTATGGGATGAAGAAGAGGACTTTGAATTTATACCGCACTTTTCACAACCATAAAAAGTCTCAAAGTGGTTTACAAACTACTTCCCTTCCACTCCCTACAACAGGTACCTTGTAAGGTAGGTAGAGCTGAGAGTTTGGGGAGAACAGTGATTAGCCCAAGGTCATCCAGCAGGTGCTATATGACATCTTTTGAACATCAGACAGAGGTGTGGATTGGTGTGTGAGATTTTTTCCTCCTTATGATCCTGAAATGGGGTGAAAGGTGGGAGTTCTAATTTGAATCTAACACAGTGGGTTGGATCCAGACTAACCTGGCATTTTCTACTGATTCTCCCCTCATCTCATTTCTCAGGGTTCCCCATCCTCTAAGAGTTTCTTTTTGTGGGCATCAGTGGGCTGCAGTGGAAGAAGTAAGGCAGGAAAGATTGGTTCTGCTGTTGGAAATTTTAGATTGGATTCAACCAGTATGTGAAAGCTGTAAAGGGAAGCTAATTCTTAATTCTCTTAATTTTCTTCATTTTATTAGGTTGATTTCAATATTGTTGCTTGGAAAGCCAGTGTGGTATAGTGGTTAAGAGCAGTAAACTCTAATCTGAAAAACTGGGTTTGATTCCCCACTCCTTCATATTACACTTAGCTGGTGTTTCTCCACTCCTGCACATGAAGCCTGCTGGGGTGATCTTGGGCTAGTCACAGTTCTTTGGAATTCTCTCAGCTCCACTTACTGCACAAGGTACCTATTGAGAGGAGAAGAAGGGAAAGGAATTTGAAGATGTCTTGAGTCTCCCTACCAGAGAGAAAGGTGGGGAAGAAACTCTTCTTAGCCTTTCATAATCAGAACTAGGCTAGGAGAATGATGAATTCAATCACATACACAGTGAAGAAAAGGACAGTATTTGGCTTTGTTTGACCATGTATTCAAGTTTTCTTTTTAAAAGTAGACTGCCCATCCCTTCTATTCTTAATATGGAAACAGAAGTTTGCCTGTCTTTTTTTTTCTACCAGGGACAAGAGAAGCTGTGAGGCTTGTACTCTGATTTGAATCACAGAAGTGGCAATATTATTTGCACATGAAATCAAAGTTTCTTTAGGGAGACCTCATTCTTCCCAGATCTTTCTCATACCTGCTGTGCTTTTGCTCTGCTTTTCATGGTGGCAGATGAGAAGCATTTACCCCTGTTTTTCTCTATTATGCACTGTAGCTATCTGCTTGTTCCAGAGCAAAAGCAAAAATTGCAGTCATGCTGTCTATTGTCGAGAGAACATATAGACTTTATTCATCGCCAAGTACTTGTTGAAAGAGAATAAGCAAAATATTTACCCCTAGAAAGCAAACAGGTATACCTCCAGAGTAGATAATATTCTAAAATATTCACATCTGGCCATTGTTCTAGTGAATTACTGTCTGCTTTTGACAGTTGTGAAGGGAGATGCATTCTACATAGTGTTGCTCTTGAAATGTGCTCAGAAACCTCTGCTGATACTGAATGCTGCAGACATGAAATTAAATGGAGTGGGTTATAAGGACCATAACAATCCACTCTCAGCTGTTCTATGCTGGTTTCTGATTTGTTTCAGAGTCTAATTCAGTGTGTTGGTGTTAATGTGGTACAATGGTGAAGAGTGGTGGGCAGTGAAATTCAGATTTGGGTCTGATTTTCTTTCCAGGAATCCAGATATTCCCAAAATGGGGGTTCAAGAATATCTAGGTTTTCTAATAAATAAATAAATTCAAGTCCATTATACCCAAATCTGACTTTTACCATTTTTACCTGCACCATATAATTTGTTCAAAAGCCCTTTACAAATGCATGAGAATGCAAAGTGCTGAAATAACAATATCTATATACTATTTCCCAAGAGGGCTCCTTATCTGTAAGTAGATTCAAACTTGGGGGACCAAGAAAAAATTGGTCATTAAAAAAACCCCAGATAGTTCTCTTTGTAAACTTAGAGGACAGGTGGCAGTGCAGCTTGGGAGCTGCAGCAGCAGCCTGGGCAAGAAAGTGTGTGTGGGGTAAATGGAATTCCTTCTTTTGCAAATCTCATAACTCCTCCCTCCCTGAGCCTGGAAGGTAGTCTTCACTGCTCCCCTGCAGAGCTAGAAAGCCTCATGCCCTCCTGCTGGAAGGTAGGTGGGGGAATCACCAGGCGTGTGGGGATAGTTAGGGAGAGCTGCAAAGGTGGGGTGGGTGGAGTGCCAAGGGTGGGTGGTAGATGTGGAGAGCAGCAAGTGGGTTATATTTCTTGTGGGTCCCTACTTGTAATTCTTCTATTTACTTTTTAAATAGATCTTTGAAAATTGGAACAGAATTGACCTAAACTATTACATTATTCTTGCATTTTAAAATATCACTCCATCTATTTTTCATGTTTATTTGGTAGCATTTATCTTACTGAATTTACTGCCTAAAAGGTGCTTGAGGGGTAGTTCATCAACACACTTAAAGTTGACATTCATGGGACTAAAAAGCTGAATAAACAAAAGTCAATTCACAGATTTGAAATATGGACACATGGTGTTGAACATCCAAAAAAAGCAGTAAGGAGAAACTTAGCAGGCATTTTTGTAAACTGATTTTGAATCAATTCACAAGGGACATAACAAACTATGGTACTCAGAAAACGAATTGTCCCCAGTTCCTGCTGTTAATGCTATTTAAGCTCCTTGCCAGTAGCTCAAGTGAAATTGTTATCTGAACATGGTTCTAAGAAATACTTATGGACTAAACATTTAAGCCCACCAAATGTTTTAAAGAAACTGTTTTGCCTCTTTTCAGAAGCACTTATTCCAATGGCTTGCGTCATTACTGCTGGCTTTCCTGGAGTGGCTAGAATTAAGTTTAGGCAGCTTTCCCCATCATTAACGTTTCTTTTCAAGAGGTTATAAACATGGTCATTAGCATTACATATGAGTCAAAATTTGCACATGGCGTTTCACTCCAGGAACAGATGATTTTTTGCACTGAAAAGGATTGTATTTGTTTTAAAATTGCACAACTCTTAAACATGGGGTTTAATGGCTATCGAACGTATTTCATTCTACTTTCTTCAATAATGAATAAAACTGGTATTCAAAAGATGGGAGAAAAAACCCAAATGTGGTAAGGGCTGTCAACCTATTGACTGCTGCTCCCATGATTATTTTTCATTAAATAGCAAGAGGTTTTTCTTACTTTTTAATGCTTTTTGTACGCTAAGCTTTTAGGAATAATAAAAAAAGAGTTATTGATGTTTTTCCACTTAAAATTTACTTTGAAAAAAACTTGCTTCACATAATTCACATTTTAAGAAGTAATAAAAATATATTCACGTATGATTTCTGACAAATATGTATTGTATCACCACTCTCAAGTATTTGTGTGCTTAGAAACTTAATAGAGAGGAAAAAGGCATAAAGCCAAGGAAATGATATAAAAAGCATTTAAAGTACATTAAAATTGGTGATAAAAACTCACACTTCAAAAGGTATCTGTGTTGAACTCATTATGAATGGATAATAGATATCATGATACCGGTGTGTAGAGAGGTTGGTTGGTTTCAGTTGGAAGGTAGCAATAGCAGCCTATACCTATCATTCATGCAAGATTAACCTTAAAGTCACAGGTGATGCAGCCAAGAAATTGTTGCATCAGTCTTCAGAACATATTCTGACTTCCATCTAGACACAGAATCAGAGCAGGCCCTTCATGTTCTACATCAAAAGCTCAGAAGTATTTATTGAATGTAGAAATATTCAAACACTTACTGACTTGACTCACTCCTTGTCTCCAGTTATGAAAATGAGACATTTTGCTGATAATGAGGGGTCCAAATAATCAGTGGCATATTTACCTAGGGATGAGGAGCCACTAATCTTGTCACATAGGGGTGCAAAATCGGCCCCCTACGTGACCAGGAAGACAGCAAGTCAGCAGGAAGTTCTGCTGCCTCGTCATTGTCTTTGGGCACCCTCGACCCTGCCCCTGTTGTCTGGGGAGAGCAGAAGTGACTGCCATCCCCCATCCTCCAACAGCTACTTTTATAAGCACTGAGGCCAGGGGCGGGGCTTGGTGTAGCCATGACCTTAGCCATGCCCCCAGCCTCAGTGCTTATAAAAGCAGCTGACAGGGGATGGCAGCCACTTCTGCTCTCCCCAGAGGACTGCTGGGTGCCAGGCTGGGGGGAGTGGAGCCCTGCCCCGCCTCCAGGCATGGGGGGAGGGCACCCAGGGACAATTTGTCTCTGGGTGCCATATTTATGAAGCATCAGTTTTCAGTTCCACAAATTATTTATAAAGAGGGTTTGGGCTGGTTTTTGAGCAGTTGCCCTAGGCCCTGCATTGGGGGCTTACACTAGAGATATCCCCTCATTGCTGTCCTAGTTGTCACTGATAGATACGCAAAGTGAATGATAGAATTCTACCCTAATCCCATTTTATCCTTACAAAAACCTTGTGAGATAGGTTAAAATTAGTGGATTGGGTGGAAATAAGGGCAGAGAGGGGCATATTTGACTTTTCACAGGGCCCCAGTAAGATGGATCCTGGTTTGGGGCAACAATTATGAAATTCTCAGAGGCACTATACTAGTAAGTGCAATTGGAAATGCAGGCTTTGAGATAAAGGAACCTTAAATGACTGGTGAGGTGGTTAAATACTTAAGTTCCTCCCTGATGGCTGTCTGATACATTGCAACTGAGGAGAAGAGCTTATCTTAAATTCTCCAGTTTTCCCAACAGTTTTGAATGTCCCCATGTCATGTCTCCAGTGGATATAGTACCAGTGAAGAATAACTGGATGATATCTGTATTGTGGCTTAATATTTTAGTATCTTATAATGTGGTTGTAGTTCTTGTTCATGAAAGTTTGTACCACAGTAAATCTGCTATATATTTCAGGTGCCCCAAGACAAACTATGGGTTATAGTGCACTCAATGCCACACCATAATTTTAAAAATCACAAATTCCATAATAAAGGGCAACTGTAGAATGTTTGCATAGCCCACCAGGTCTGCCAAAACAAAGCTCTTGCTTCACATTTTTTTATCAGCAAAACCAATTTTCTTACTAAAATCAATTTAAGATGATTCTTAAACAGCTCTTCTAATACCAGCTGACTGATTGTTATGTCTTTAAGCTTAGCTGACAAGAATTAATCTCACTGACTTCATTGAAACTGCTTTATTGACTTCAGTAGATTTATTAATGTTTGTGTCACTGGAGATCTCAAACTTCAGGTTTAAGGTTGCAAACCTGAGTTTAGTTACTCATGCATAAATCCCATAGGATTGAGTTTACATAACACATGGCTAGATTATACCCAAACTGTGTTTTTGTGAATCAGTCCAGTCGGTAAGTATTTTGCTCTTGCCTTTATTAGCATTTCAGACTTAACCTTTAGGATTTTTTAAAATACAAGTTGTTGTACTTACAATTTACATTTCTTTCTCTGCTTTCATTTTCATTTTCATTATCCATTTCTTATGAGTCACTTATTCCTTTATAATCTCCTTTCCTCTTTGACCAATTAACACACAAAATAAAAATAGTAAAACATTCTTGTATTAGAGCTCTGTGTTGTTGTTTTTCTTGCCTTTATGGCTGCTAACTTTGAAAAGATTGTAAAATAGTCTATTACTACTATTGTCACCATTTTACAGCCGATTACAATTTAGGCACTCATTTCATAGGTTAGTAATCCTAAGGAAGCCTATAATATTTTCTGTCACCAGACTGTGCAATAAAATATCTTCTATTCTTTTTTCTTGAGTTGTTTTTCCCTAGTCGTTTATTTTCAAATTTCTTTCCCTCTACTCTCTTATATTTTTTATTAGTACTACTATATTTATAACATCAGTTTAGTTTTTAGCTAGGTAGACTTTACTAGACCTGTTCTGTTGTTAAGGCATACCTCCTAGAATGAATCAGATGACCACTTCTAGCATTTTAAGCGATATACATATCCACTGGCAGTGTGTATAACTGTATGTTAATAAATAAACTGGTGGTGATAAGTTCAGTTTCCTGCATTTTAACCTTATATGCAGAAAGCCAATTCACGTAGCATTCTGGACAGTCACATGACTTCCTCAGCACTTATTGAAGGGGGAACATTCCTGCACCTGAACCAAGCTTCTTAGGAGGCGAATCCGAGGAACTAGCGAAGATAGTGGTAGACAAGGAAGAAGTTCTGGCAGCCATTGATAAACTAAATGTTACCAAATCCCCTGGCCCAGATTGCATTCACCCAAGAGTTCTTAAAGAGCTCAAGCATGAAATTGCTGATCTTCTCACTTTAATATGCAACTTATCCCTGGAATCAGGCTCCATCCCTGAATACTGGAAGATGGCCAATGTCACACCAATCTTTAAGAAAGGATCTAGGGGGGACCCGGGAAATTACAGGCCAGTCAGTTTTACATCTGTTCCTGGTAAATTAGTAGAATCTATCATTAAAGATAAAATTATTAAAGCAATGCTTAAGAAAAACAGAGACTACACTTACTGAGAAAAGAGTCAGCATGGCTTTTTTGCAGAGAACAAATCCTGATCACTTACAAACTTACTAAGAGTTGCTTTGAGGGGTGTAAACAGGCATGGACAGGGAATTTGAACCAGTGGACATTTGTCTACTTGGATTTCCAAAGGAGAAACTTTTGACAAAGTTCCTCACCAGAGACCGATGAGAAAACTCAGCAATGAAGGAATAAGAGGGGAAGTCCTCCTATGGATTAAAAACTGGTTGAGAAACAGGAAACAAAGAGTGGGTGTAAATGGGAAGTTCTCACAATGGAGAGATGTTGGGAGTGGTGTCCCCAAGGATCCGTTTTGGGACCAGTGCTCTTTAACCCTATTCATAAATGACCTAGAAGTAGGGGTGGGTAAGCGTGGTGGCCAAGGATTTTGCAGATGATACCAAATTATGTAGGGTGGGTGAGAACCCACAAAAAGGGATTGCGAAGAGCTCCCAGCGGACCTTGATAGAATTAGGTGGTGGAGCTCCAGAAAATGGCAAATGCAGTTCAATAGTGGCAAAATGTAAAGTGAGAGTGCACACAGGAGGCAAAAAATCCAAACTTCCCACATACTGCATACAGGGTGTCAGTGCTATCAGTCACAGACCAGGAGGAAGGGATTTAGAAGTCTTAGTTGATAGTTCCATGGGAATGTCATCAAACTCAATGCCATGGCAAGCTGTAGAAAAAGCAGCTAAAACTGCTATGCTTTAGGATCATTTAGGAAAGGAATTGATAATAAAACTGCAAAGATTGTCGTATGCCCTTATATAAAAGCAGTGGTGCGACTTGCACTTGGAGTACTGGCCATGTCCAGTTCTGGTCACTACGCATCTCAAAAAAGGATATTGAGGAGATAGAAAAAGAAGTGCAGAGAAAGGCCTAACAAAAGGATGATTGAGGGACTGGAGCACCTTCCCTATGAGGAGAGGCTGCAGAAGCGTTTGGAGACTCTTTGGTTTGGAGAGGCTAGGCGGCCCAGGGGGGATATGATTGAAGTCTATAAAATTATGCATGGGGTAGAAAATGTTGACAGAGAGAAATTTTTCTCTCTTTCTCACAATACTAGAACCAGGGGCCATTCATTGAAAATGCTGGGGGGAAGAATTAGGACTAATAAAAGGAAACACTTCTTCACGCAACGTGTGATTGGTGTTTGGAATATGCTGCCACAGGAGGTGGTGATGGCCACTAACCTGGATAGCTTTAAAAGGGGCTTGGACAGATTTATGGAGGAGAAGTCGATTTTTGGCTACCAATCTTGATCCTCTTTGATCTGAGATTGCAAATTCCTTAACAGACCAGGTGATCGGGAGCAACAGCCGCAGAAGGCCATTGCGTTCACATCCTACATGTGAGCTCCACAGGGCACCTGGTGGGCCACTGCGAGTAGCAGAGAGCTGGACTAGATGGACTTTGGTCTGATCCAGCTGGCTTGTTCTTATGTTCTTATGTTCTTATGTTCTTATGTTCTTATGTTCTTATGTTCTTATGATCAACCAGTTAAATATACTGTCAAAGGACTGCCTAGTATTCAACTGCAATAAATATTGTTAACATTCTGTATAGCCAAAGTGTCCCTGGTGGAACCATGGTGTGATTTGGTAACAAAGCCAGGATTGAGCTTTGCCGAAATCAATCTCTCACATACATTCTTCTCACTTAAAGACAGAAACTGTTCTCCCTCCCTCCCTCATTTTGTTTCAGGGCTGGGGTAACTACCTCTTCTTGGTCTCCTTTGCCCAAAGACCAATTTTTCACGGTAAAAATGCCCCGTTGTTAGTATGGAGAATAGTCCAGTGCAGCCAAGAGTTCTTTATGGCTCCTGGTGCTGCAGCGTGTCTGCCACATTGTTGCCCTGGCACCACCCCATGATATTGGCTTTGCTTCATGAATTTCCAGAACTGCAAAGGTTGAGGTTCTTTTGAAATGCCCCTTTGTTGCTCTGGTGGCTTCTGCTGCCATGCAAAACTCCTTGGCAGCAGAACTGGGGCCATTTTCCCCACTTTGCCCTTCTGGCCTGCCCCACCAATGGACAGATGCTGAGAATTGGTGCCCTTCCCCAGCTTGCAGTGGAAAAAAACAGAGGGAGAAACCTTGGTTTTTAGACAGAAATGTGGCGGGTGCAGGCACCGTGTATGGAAGGGTGGCGATTCTCTCGCATACGCAAGGATTTTAGATTTAGATTTTAGACAGAGGGGGTGTGTAGGATGGCGATTCCCTCGCAAATGCAATAGTTTAGTGTCTTGTGTTCAGGATCATTTAAAACTAAAATAGTGAAAGCTAGTGGGGGGAAGGGGGAAGATTCAGCCAATTAGAATGTGAGAAACAGAGGTTGTCTGCGCATGTGTGGAAGACATTGCAGAACAGCTTGTGGGACACATAGAGAAGCACCAGGCTTGTGAAGAAACAGTTTCTCACATTCTAATTGGCATAACCAGTGGTGGGATTCAAGTAACAACCAGTTTCGGTGGTGGGATTCAAATAATTTAACAACTGGTTGTTTACAAGCACCATTTTAACAACTGGTTGTACCAAAGTGGTGGAAACCTGCTGAATCCCACCACTGGGCATAACATGCTGGCCCTGCCTCAAACCCCAGGAAGAACTGGGGACCAGTGAAGAGTCAAAAGCAGGGCAAAAAGCACCGTCGCAGGCATGCTCCCGGAGCTACCATGGGACATTTCGGCCAAGAAACATCAGCCAAAGAGGCAATAACTTGCAACATTAAACTGCATTTGCCATTTCTTAGCCCACTCACCTAATTTATAAAGTTCCGCTTGGAGCTCTTTGCAATCCTTTGTGGTTCTCGCCACCCTACATAATTTGGTATCATCCGCAAACTTGGCCACCATGCTATCCACCCCTACTTCCAGGTCATTTATGAATAGGTTAAAGAGCACTGGTCCCAAAACGGATCCTTGGGGGACACCACTCCCTACATCTCTCCATTGTGAGAATTTGCCATTTACACCAACCCATTTGCTTCCTGTTTCTCAACAAGTTTTTATTCATAGGGGGACTTCAACTCTTATTCCTCAATAGTGTCTGGTGAGGAACTTTGTCAGAAGCCTTTTGAAAATCCAAGTAGACAATGTTCACTGGTTTCCCCTTATCCATATGCCTGTTTACACCCTCAAAGAACTCTAATAAGTTTATAAGGTAGGACTTGCCTCTTCAAAAGCTCTTCCTCAGCATGTCTTGCTTTTCTACCTGTTTAATCATTTTCTCTTTAATGATAGATATGTGAGAGATCCTAATTATTTTGACTGGAGATGCCAAGGACTGATCTTGGTACTTCCTTCATGCTAAGCAGATACTCTGCCACTGAGCCACTGTCCCCTTCTTTCCTGTTGAAAGTGAATGAAATGGTGATATAGCAGGAGGCAGTATCGAGTTAGTTTGGGTGGTGCCAGCTGAAAGGGGCATATCAGATGGCAAAAAACAGACAGCTGATCAGTTTTCGATATTTATTAGGAAATGCCTTGAAGAGCCCCTAACATTACCCCTGCCTCAAGTCCCATAAACCCTCTGTGCAGCACTGATATTTAAGCTAGTTTTATGAGACAGGCAGAAGTTGCAGAGGTTGCAGTGATACCTCCCTCTCATCAATGGAGTTTCATGTAAATGTTGGACTTACCCAATAGGGCTTTTTTAAAAATAACACAGAGAATAAAGAAGTAAAGACAATGTAATCTATTAATGATATTGTGTTAAATTGTGTGCACCTCTGAAATTAAACTAGAATTACCATATACATTAAATTTGGTTGCGGTATGTTGTGCCTTTGATATCATTACTGAGCACTGAGCAAGGAATCAATGCCAGTTTATTGAATGTGGCATAAGGTATGCTGGAGAATGGTCATTGATTTCTATATATTATGAACAAACTAATATTGATAACATTTTGCACATGGAAAATTGATCTTGCCTTTATTATAATGAACTACTAAAATTCAGAATTGTAGGTGCAATAGGTTAGGGTGCTGATGTTTTACTATGCTAATAATAATGACATTAACTAATATATTTTATGGCTGCAGCTGAAAAGTCTTAAGCCAGTTTCATTTATTTCAATACTCAATTAAATAGAGATAATGGAAGTTTGATGTATGGATAATGCCAAGAAGACATATAAGTCGAGGTCTAGTGTTCTCATACGCTTCACCATCTTGTGGCTATTAAAGTTTATAAAGTGAAACAAAAAATTAATGGTGTATTTCTGCATTTACCATGTTTAAAGCCATTTCATTATTCAAGTAATGTAAGGCTCTTTTGTTTTTAGTTGTCAGTTGTTGGTAAAGCAATAACATAAGTTTAGATGTGTAAGAAAGTAAATATTTCATATGTCTGTGTTCATTAAATGTTATCCAGGCTCCTCAAATTTATAAGGACCTTATTAAATTAATGTCCCTCAAAATGTTCTGTCATTACAGCTTTGCTCAGAACTTTTAGCTCCTAGAGAGAGTTCAGACTTGATTTGATCTAGAAGCCATTTATTTGTTGTTTTTGGCAGTCCACAGTGTTTAGTTTAGTCCATAGTTTAGTCCATAAAACTCTTACAAAAACTCATTTCCAAGGAATCAATTTTCTTCATGCCAACTTTCTTCACTGTCCAGCTTTTACACCTGTACACAGCAATGAGGGATACTATGGTGGGCATTTAGAGGTGTGCATAAAAAGTAGGGCTTTTTTTCAAATTCTTGCAACTGGTGCAAGGGACTGGGAAGGTTAGCTGTGGCCGGAGATAAGATGTCTATGGCAAAGCTGGTGGCGAAGCAATATTTAAATCCTGCTTTAAATGGTTTTGTTTGCCATGAAGAGTGGAAAGTGAAAGTGGGGCTCCAGAAAATATGTCCTTACAAGAAATTTTGTTGCAATGAACACTGGCCTCTACTATGCAGCAAAGATCTTGTGCCTAATCAAGCATAGGCTGCAAAATAGGAAATTAGCAGCATAAAATAAATTAATAACAAAAATAAGTAAGATCACTGACAAAAGCAGAAATAAAGGGAAAATAAAAGAACAAAGTATAGGCAATGACACTAATAAAATAGAAATATCACCAGTGGCAGGGTAAATAACATAATAAAGGTCAGGGAAAAGAAAAAAAAAGCTTTGCCTCACGTCTTTCAGAAAGGTTGTACAATGGTAGATGAATTTCTGTTGAGAGGGAGGCCCCTTCTGCACAGGCAAAATAATGCGTTTTCAAACCACGTTCACAACTGTTTGCAAGTGGATTTTGCTATTCCGCACAGCTTCTGCATTATTCTGCATGTGCGGAATGAGCCGGAGTTTCAAAGTCTTGACACTGCACAGAACAACCTCTGATTCTCTTCCATCAAACACTGCACAGGCAATGGGTGCATGGTTGCTCTGTTGATAACTGTCAGACAGATTTCTATGAGTCCTTCAAAAACTTACCTCAGGCTTTATGGGTAATCTCTGTTACTCTGCATTATGAAATGTACAGCAGAGGCATGAAGGGTACGTGAGGGATTTCTTTAGGTTGTGGCATGAAACAAAATGTAAGTGGAAACATGGAGAGTTATATGCATGAAATCCTGCCTTTTTTTCACCTCCATGTAATTTGAACATTGCTGCCAAGCTCATAATAGCTCCAGTAGAATCTCAAACACTTCAATCAAACAGAAATGTTACAGAACTAATTGGAATGTATTGAATTTTCTTTTGCAAAAGTAGCTCTGCTCTGCTTTAATTTATAAGAAAAAAATAACATTGCAAAATAATAACACTAAACAGTTACAAGGCTTGATGAGGCAGAAGTAAATCTCCCAATTGATTGGGCACAGCGACTTACAGTGCATCAGGTATAATTACAGAGTTTGAACCCCTGCTTGCCTAGAGCTCTTACTCTTTGAAAGGGGCACATTCTTTTGTACTCATCTCCAGCTTCATGTACCACTCTGTGGGTTTTACATGTAACTGCACCAGCAGGGCCTTTTCTCACAGCGAAGATGAATGCCGCTTTTTGTGGCAACCCAGCACGATCTGGCCTATTTTCTCATGCCATTATCAAGAAAGAGAACATGCATCCATTATAAATATTTGAAACTTGATCCTACTGTGACAGGAAGCTGTAGAATAGCCTGAGCGCAGAAGAAACTTGTGCTTACATGATGATACCTTTGGAGGCAAGGATATTCACAAAACTCTTAAATGCTATCAGAGCACATGAAAGGTTTTCCCACTCTTAAAAAAGCAAAAACTTCAATTTGAGTTTTAACTTTCTGCCAAATGGCATGATGTCTGCACTGATAAAATCAGCATGAATTGTTCATATACAGCAGCGGCAGAGAAAAAGGAACTGATCGGTTAGCCAAACATTTTCCCTTAGCCATTCTTGCAGTCCTGCTGCTCTTGCCAAATGCTCTTCAGCGGACAAAGCAATGCTGCTAAAATGAATGGTCAAGCAATCCGTGTGACAGGATTCCTAGGAAGGAAGGACAGAATATTTAGGAATCAGTGATAACTGCAGAGGGAAAGATTAAAGGGTTTAAATGTCCAGTGGGAAGGACCTTTTAGAATAATGAACTAGAATGGATAGAAATGTCCTTGAAATAGAAATTTAAAGTTGTGTTTTGTGACCTTTTCGCAAGTTAAAATTAGCAAATGCCGTCTGGCAATGTGCTGGTCTGTTTTGTGCTCCAATGCCACATAAACACATAAAACTATATTATATTGAATTAGACCATTGGGCCATCAGGGTCACGTTTATCTACTCAGAATGGATAAGGTTTTTCCCAGCCATGCATTTGTTTCATCTTACCACAAATGTCAACCACTTGATCAGAACACATAAAACCAGTTTGATGTAGTTTCTGCTGATCCACAAAAGATAAAGGCTGAAGCGGAAGAATATAAAATTTAGAATTTCTTCTTCTTCGATTCTTAAGTAGTAAACATAGCAGCAAAGATGCACATGCTCATTTCACTGTTTGTTCATTTACATTCTGTTTTTCCAACAGGGACCTCAAGGCAGTAAACATAGACAGTGTTGCCGAGACAGGATGGCTCAGGGAGTGTACTTTAAGATAGCTTGGTTAAACTGAGAATCCATGGAACTGAGCTTGTCATGTTATTCATTATCTCATGATGTTGGGATTGGGTTAGGGTGATATGATAGGGGACCTGCAAGTAAGTTTGGTCTGGAGGCTCTTAGTAGCCCTCTACATAGAGTTCCCAGACAGTGTTCCACCAAACCCAAACTTGCTTGGCTTCAGCAGGACAGCTGCATGAGATAAGGTATAAGCAACGCAGGTTTCCAAAATGTCTATATCATTTTGTGATTTTAGTTTTTATGCTTTGTAAGCTTTGCATTCTTATGCTGCACACACTGACTGCAGGAATTCTCATACAACCATAACTGTAAAATGACAAAAATCACTAAGACTCCCCAACCCTGCAAGTTCTCGTGATTGTTCCCCAACACCTGGTCTAGAATTACTGTCTTGAAACAAGCATGAAAAGGCATTATTCTTACAGAGTATAGATCCAATGTTGTAATGTGCATCATTGAATAGAGTGTTTCATCATCATCACTGGAACAATGGCAAGGAAGCTGGTATTCTGAGCTTTGACTTAAAAAAAATTACATCAGGAATTCTCCCTTAAAGGAAGATTATCCCCTTCCACCTATATTACACAGGGATAGAAGTGATCAGTACTTTCCATTCTGTCATGCTATGAGTAGACATTGGGAAAAATCTCTTCAGACAGCAGGTTAAGGGACTGCATGCTTGAATGGTCCCTCCATGCACAAGATCTTTGCATATAGAAAGCTCTGACTGATCTTCTTCATGATATGCTGTCTTTCTACATGCAGGTATGTTTTATTTTTAATGTGTGGAAGTATTAAAAAGTTCTAATCCTTGTTTGTTATCTGGAAACCTCTCCCCACCTCTCTCTCTCTCACACATGCACAAACATTCATATACAGCGTACAATGTAAACTTCAATGCTCAATGTAAACTCAAGCACTTGTATTTAATAAGTATCTGTTAAAATTGGAAAGGTTCTGGGTAGGGTTGGAGATTCGGACAGTCCAAATCTGGATTTTTACCGAATCTGCACTGATTCGGATGGATTCGGACGAGCAAGGTCCGAATCTGAGCTGTCCGAATCCTAACAGATCCGAATCCATGGGATTCGGATCACCAGCCGAATTGCGTTTTTATTTTTTGGTGTTTTTTCACATTTCGGCCTGCAGGGGGCGCATTTTTAAACCTATCGGCACCAGAATTTCAGGGTATCATCAGAAGACTGTTCTGATGATACCCTCCAAGTTTGGTGCAGTTTGGTTTAGGGGGGGCCAAAGTTATGGACCCCCAAAAGGGGTATCCCTATCCCACATTCTTTCCAATGGGAACTAAGGAGATGAGGCTACCCTTTTGAGGGTCCATAACTTTGGCCCCCCTGAACCAAACTGCACCAAACTAAAAGAACATCATCAGGACTGTCTCCTGTTAATGCGGCTACGAAATATTGGTGCCTGATGCATCTACAAATGCACCCCCTGCAAACTTTTAAGTACTTTGCACAAGATTCTTTGTTCTGCAGTGAGCTGCATTGCTGTCAATAGGGAATTTCTGATGAGGGGGCTTGTGGAGTGCATATTTTTCATGGTAAAGCCACAAAAGCACTTCGGGGTATCTTCCAGATGACACCATCTAGGTTTGGAGACTTTTGCTTCAGGGGGCAGTGGGAGATGGGCCCTAACCTTTTGGGGTCCCATAGAGGTAAACCCCCTGAAGCAAAATTCCCCAAACCTGAATAATTGATAATCCAGAAACTCTCCCTGAAGATACCCTGAGAGTTTTGTGGCCATGCCTTCAGAAATGTGCGCCTCACAGCCCTCTGCCAGAAATTCCCCATTGATTTCAACAACCACAACTAAGATCACTGCAGAACAAAGAATCTTGAACAAAACCTGGGGAGTGCCCTGCAGGCGCGGCATTTTGAGATGTATCGGGCATTCCTCAAATTATCAGGGTATCATCAGGTGACTGTCCTGATGACGCCCACCAAGTTTGGTGCAGTTTGGTTCAGGTACATGGACCCTCAAAAGGGGTGCAACTATCCCCATTGTTTCCAATGGGAGCTGATAGGGATGGGGCTACACCTTTAGGAAGAGTCCATAACTTTTGGCTCCCCTGAACCAAACTGCACCAAACTGTGGGGTATCATCAGGACAGTCTCCTGATGAAATACCCTGAAAGTTTGGTGTCACTAGCTTTAAAATGCTGGTTTAGTGTTTCAATCGGCAACTCACTCCACTCCAGCCAGGCTTCATGTGCAGGAGCCGGTGAAACACATGAAAACCAGAATTTTTTAAAGCTAGTGGCACCGAATTTCAGAGGTATCATCAGGAGACGATCCTGATGGCACGCCCCATGTTTGGTGCAGTTTGGTTCAGGGGGGGGGCCCAAGTTATAGACCCCTCAAAGGGGGGCTCCCCTATCCCCCCATTGGTGGTTTCCAATGGGAGCTAAGGAGATGGTGGCTACCATTTTGAGGGGCCTTATAGCTTTGGCCCCTAAACCAAACTGCACCAAAGCTTGGGAGGTGATCATCAGGACAGTCACCTGATGATACCCTGATATTTTGGTGCTGATATGTCTAAAAATGCGCCCCTGCAAAGGCACCCCCCAAAATTCTGCCCAGCAATATTCTTTTCTGCAGTGACTTCTGCATTGCTGTCCAATGGGGAATTTTCTGGTGGAGAGGCTGTGGGGTGCACATTTATCAAAGGAATTGCACAAAGTCACAAAACGTTCAGGTGGTATCTTCAGGAGGAGTCTCTGAATGACACCATCCAGGTTTGAGGAACTTTGCTTATATGGGGGCAGTGGGAGATGGACCCTACCCATAACATTGAACCCACTTGAAGCAACGGGTCACCAAACCTGGATGTGGTTGTCATGAAGAGACTCTCCTGAAGACACCCCTGAAAGTTTTGTTGGGTTTACCATGAAATGTGCACTCCACAGCCCCTCCAACCAGAAATTGCCTATTGACAGCAATGGAGCCAGCCAGCCAGCCACTACAGAGCACAGAATCTGGGGAAATTTCTTTTGGGTGACTGTGAGGGTGCACTTTTAGAGCTACTGTCACCAAAATTTCAGGGGTATCATAAAGTAGTACTGTCCCTATGATACTCCCCAAGTTCTGGTAAAAGAAGTTTGGTTCATGGGTCCAAAGTTATGGACCTTCAAAAGTGTAGCCCCCATCTCCTGTTAGCTTCCCTTGGAAACAATGGGGGATGGGGCACCCCTTTTGAGGGTCAATAACTTCGTTCCCCCCCCTGAACCAAACTGCATAAACTTGGGGAGAATCATCAGGATAGTCCCCATATGATTATCCCCTGAAAGTTTAGTGTTGCTGAAAGCTTTAAAATTGCGTCCCCTGCAGGCCAAAACGTGTAAAAACACCAAAAATTCAAAAAAATAATAAAACGTACCCGAATTTTTCGGATTTACCCGAATTTTCGGGCATATCCGAATCGGCTATGATTCGGATTCGGGTATACAAATCATTTTATGCCCCAAAATACCCAAATCCAAATTTTACCGAATTTTTTTAGTATTGACCAACCCTAGTTCTGGGGGAACTGTCTATAGAACAGAAGTCATGGATCTGGGAAACTGTACCTAAAACTGATATCATCAGGAAAAAAACAGTTGTTTATTTTTAAAATGTTAAGAGAACATAAGAAAGAGCCTGCTGGATCAGACCAGAGCACTCTGCTACTCGTAGTGGCCCACCAAATACCTTTGGGAGCTCATATGCAGGATGTGAAAGCAATGGCCTTCTGCTGATGCTGCTCCCAACACCTGGTCTGCTAAGTCATTTGCAATCTCAGATCAAGGAGGATCAAGATTGGTAGCCATGGATCGACTTCTCCTCCATAAATCTGTCCAAGCCCCTTTTAAAGCTATCCAGGTTAGATGCCATCACCACTTCTTGTGGCAGCATATTCCAAACACCAATCACATGTTCCGTGAAGAAATGTTTCCTTTTATTAGTCCTAATTTTTTCCCCCAGCATTTTCAATGGATGCTCCCTGGTTTTAGTATTGTGAGAAAGAGAGAAAATTTTCTCTCTGTCAACATTTTCTACCCCATGCATAATTTTGTAGACTTCAATCATATCCCCCCTCAGACGTCTCCTCTCCAAACTAAAGAGTCCCAAACGCTGCAGCCTCTCCTCATAAGGAAGGTGCTCCAGTCCCTCAATCATCCTCTTTGCACTTTTTCTATCTCTTCAATATCCTTTTTGAGATGTGGTGACCAGAACTGAACATAGTACTCCAAGTGCAGTCGCAACACTGCTTTATATAAGGGCATGACAATCTTTGCAGTTTTATTATCAATTCCTTTCCTAATTATCTCCAGCATAGAGTTTGCCTTTTTCACAGCTGCCATGCATTGAATTGACATTCCCATGGAACTATCAACTCAGACACCCAAATCCCTTTCCTGGTCTGTGACTGATGGAATATGTCCCCCCACACATACACGTCTTGCTATGGGCTCGCATGCCAACAATGGTCTACTTTCTTCTGCTCTCCAGTTTAAGTAGGTCTGTACAGCCTTAAAAAGAGATAACAGAATAGTCACCTCATACTTAAGAGAAAGCAAGAAAGGCATAGAAGAAAAAAATATGGTATGAAAAAACCCATATGGCACCAGTATCTTCCATAAATCTTGTGTACTTTGAAAGTACAGTGCTGAGGAAGGGAGGTAGTTGCATCAAAGTCAGGATAACAGAGCCATGGTGCATCTACACTACCTCCAAAAAAAGACTTGCTGCACCACAGCCAGCAAGCCAATAGGGATGCTCCTCCAACCCCCACAGAATATGCAGCTCCATGGGCTGCACCTATCTCTTTTGCTGGTCTAAGTGTACACCAGCAAATTGGGCAACCAACAAAGCTGCTTCCACTCCCAGGAATGCTCCTTCTGGCACCAACACCAGCTCCTGTACTAGAGGAGCACTAGACCTGTGGCAGCTCTAGCACCTGAGCAGTGTACTTCTGCATGGCACCTGAGAGCCAGTATAAGTGCTTCTGCACAGGTATAAATACCCCTTATGCTGGCGCAAGTGTCATTTATGTTGGTGCCAGGAACATATTGCCTCCTGAGGAATTGCTCCCCCCCCCCCCCGGATGGAACTGACAGTGGTACAGGTTTTTGGATATTTCAACCAATTAAAAAAAGACACAGGACAGTATTGCTACAACCATACTTACCTCATAAAAGCACAGATTACAATGAATACATGTATTATTTGTGTACAGTGTATACATGATTATTCTTTATACATGCATTGAGTAATTCTCATGTTATATTCAATGCTTGTATATATAAACATGTGATTGAAATCCCACATTTATCCAGGTACTGGTCTCTCGTTTCATTTGTGAATGCACATTGGCTCTTTGTTTCAAAGAAATGTACACAGGTATGTGCAGGATGTAAATGAATTCATTATAGCATGTGAAGAGGGCTACGGTTTTGACTGAATTATGTAAAGTGGCTTATGAGCAATTTTTTAGATACTCAATTTTGACTGGGGACAAAACACTGGAAGCCTTCTATGACAACCCAAATCTGCTTCTCTTTACCTCAGAGACAGGAATTTCTTACTCAGATAAAATGGGACTTGAGGATTTGTTTTTGAATAGTTTAAAAACAACAGATTTTAACAAAAAGAGGAAAGGTCAGGGCAAATCAGGATTTGGAAATTCTTGAGAGAAAACAATCCAGTACACATACAGTATATAGTTCTATAATACAAATTCATGAAAGGTTTTGAAACTATTGACAGACTTATTCTAGGTCAATATATTCTGTGGTTGCTCTAAAACACTCTCTCCAGTTACCCAAGAGGTTGGTATCTTCCTTTCAGTACTCCAGCCCCTGGTATGGGAACTTTCTTCCTATTCCCCAGTTCTCTACTGACCCTTTAGAAACCTTAAAGGAAAGTACTTCAACCAGACCAATCCAGGGAATTCCATTCACCTCGGAGTTCTACCCCTGTTAAGTGAACAGCAACTGTTCAGCCAAAAGCCCTCAGTTCAATTGAATACCAAAACCTTTAGCTAACAGACTTTCCCTCTGGCATTCCTGAGGATAGCCTGTCCCTCAAGGTTCTCTGTTTCTGAGGGGAAATTAATTCTTGACACTATCTGCTCACCACATCCCAACAGTGCAGTCCATTACACCTTCAAACTTATCCTTTCAGGGCAAGTAAGCACAAATGTTCCCTTGGATTTTGTAGCTAAATTATATATTTTCCCTAGTTCCATTCTTAGGTGAGTAAGCTAACCAGAAGAGGTTTAGGCCATTAAAAATGCAAGATTTGTTAAAGGCTACAGATGTTTCTCTTTTGGAGTGGGAGGAATACGAGGCTCAAGCAGCTTTCCTTAAAAATGTGTATTGAGAAACAGCATTTATTCAAGCTGTGAAAAAAATTAGTCTGCTTGCGCAGCACTCGCTTGGTTTCTTGGTACAGATTTTCTGTTAACTGTTCGCAAACTTTTCTGTTAAGAAAGTGTGACACTTTTGAGCAGGAAGATGTTTTCAGTAAATAAGACCTCCAGGGAACATAGGATTCAAGGCAGGGAGATTCATTGTCTTGGCTATTTAGTAGACAAACTCTCAGCTTCAGATAAACTGTGAAAATAATAATGATGATCAAGATAAATTCTCACCTGAATAGAGCTTTGTTGGATTTGGAATTGGAGTGTAAGCTCTATTCTCTTCCCACTTAAGTCAAAGTATTTCCTCATTACAGCCCCACCTATATAGCTGAAGGTTTTGCATAGACGGAGAACTCAAGCATTTCAAAAAGAGAGATTCAGACTTTCCTTCAGCCCATTACTGCCATGAGTGAAAATGGCAACATGGGTAAGGCAGGTGCATCATAGTCCATACTTTGGCAATTTATCTTCCTGTATGGGCATTTGATGTCTGGAGTACAGAATGTTTTTCATGTCTTTCCAATAACCCAATAAATATATTTAGAGAGTGAATGACTGGTTGAAAGTCTCCCAGTGAGGTTTTAGGGCTAAGCAGGAATTTGAAACCATGTTTTCCCAGGCTTGTTCACAGTAGAATGGTCTCCCACAATATTCTCTTTTAACAGAGGTGGTTTCTGCACAGCCTGACTATAATAAACTGAGGAAGCTATTTATACCGTTTTGGGGAAGAACTTTGCACAGGGCTGTTCCCAAAACGGGTTCAGCGCATTATATTTCCCTCAACCTGGATTTTACAAAAATCTGTTAACTGTCGATCTTTTTTGAGAACCTGAGTAGAAGCCACTCCCAAATGAACTGCATGGCAGCAGCTTACTTTTCTCACCCACTGCCTGATTTTCACACCTCCCTGCAATGACCCACATGTTTACTTTCGCTTCTGCAGCCCTCTGCCATTGCAGGAGGTGATTCTGCCTCTTCTTCCCAAAGTTCACCAAGCATGTGGGGGAGGGGGTTGGGGGCTCTCTGACTAAGCTCCCTTTAAATGTCCCAAGAGGGGGATTCTTTTTTTAAAAAAATTGGATGTAATTAGTACGTAGCCACAGAGATACACGGAGGATTCTTACCTCCATAGCTTCGCATTCCTTAGGGGGGGGGAAAGGTGTTCTCGTGTAAAGGAGCTACAACAACCTGGACTATTTGCAATCACTTCCTGGAGGGATGAAATCTTCAGTGTGAAGGCAAACAGGAGGAAAAGGGTTCATTAATAATGAGTTACACATGTTATTAGTGTGCTGTGCAGAAACCACCAGAGTGATGGAGACCAATTTATTTAAATCTTCCTCTTCAATGAACCCATTTATTTTAATTTTTAGTAAGGAAGGAATAACCAGGATTAAACTATATGTTCAATTTGTATCCTTTCTACTCCTTTTATTTGTAATATTGCAAATTACAGTTGTGATTATCTCTTGACGAGTCTTAACTTTGAATTCCAAAACTTTTGTACTGAAAAGAAACCTTTCCCCAAAGCATTTCAGATACCATGTTATATATTATTTTATAATGTCTATTGTAGTGGGACCATATTATATGCTTATTTGCAAGAAAACAAATTTTATTTGTAGTTGCAATACTGTCTGTCTGATATACAGAGAGAAAGAGAGAAAGTTTCAGTGATAAAATTCCACATACACATGAATGGATTTGATCTACTGTCTCTGCAATCTGGAAGCTTTTGGGAACAAGAGCAAAATTTTGGATGGCATAATGAGTCTGAATAGTTTATTTTCATGGCCAATAACTTGAGCAGGGTTTATATGTGTATTAGAAGTTTTAAACAAAATTACTGGATTTGAATCAAAGTATTAGCTGTACTAGCATAACCAGGAGCATCTTTATCTGCTAATGCATCTGCATAGTCAATTTTTGTACTTAAAATAAAACACAGTTAAAATGTCACAGATAATCACATAGATAGATAGGTATGTAGATACCTTATTTTTCTGCATTTTTAATACAGAAATTAGGGACGGAGTATTTCTAGGTACTTTATATAGCAACTGCCATCACTATTAATGGACTCTTGCATCAAAATTATAACAGATTAGAAGCATTTCTGATTTACCAGATACCTTAAGATCTATAGGAATACAGAGCTACTTTTCAATAGATTTTGACTTGTTTGCACTGTATTCTACCATTTAATTCTATAGTCCCTTTTAAAAATGTGGCAGAATCAATAGTAGGTAAAATTACATGTTTCTGTCATATAGGGAATATAATTACATTTTCATTCTTCTTGGGTCAAAATTTCTTGTCAGCACTTTTCTGTGAAAGAAACTGAACAATACAATAGCCTAAGAATAACTTTGGCTTAGACGTGTTCTCCATCATCAAGGATGGCTCATTCAAAAATCTTATATACCTCAAGGTTTTTCACCAATAAACTCAATCTTCTACGAGAGAAAGGAAAGGAATTGACAGTTGAGGGCTTATGATGTTTTATCTCCACCCTCAGGTAAAAGGATCCATGATTTTCCCAAGGGTTCTGAGTATCTTTCAGTTCCTAAATTTGATGCCTGAGGCTGAAGACTCTGAATGTGGATCTGTTCTAACTCGCTTATCTCTGGCAGCCCTTGCATTTATAACTTTATCTGAGTTTATTGAGGAAGTAAATTTTAAATGCATTTGAAACCCTTCCCGAGATTTCAATAAAAGCCTGTCCAGTAGTTGACATTCTATTTCAGGAGAATTCTCATGTATGTAAATGTGATGCTTACACTGGGCAGATTGTTTTGGTTCCCTAAGTTATAGTTTTGATCTGTTTTCTATAATTGGCATTAATGACAGCAGAAATTATCGAGGCATTTTTTTGTTACATTAAGCACTGATGTCTGCAGAGAATAAATTCTGGGAAGGACAGGAGGCTACATAAATCCTTCACAACTCCTCACTTATTTCAGTTTGGAAATGAAAGCAGATTACCTGGTGGCCTGATTTTGTTTTCCAGTGAAGACATCAAGCCTTTCCATAACTGAAGACTTCTTGGGTTGATTTCAGAGTATATAAGAATGCAGTGATCAGTTAATCTCAAGGCTCAAAAAGAGTTTTTAGGGCCAGAAATGTTTACTGTATTTTACTGCACATCTATAGTGACTTCTCGTATTATGAGTTTTGACATGCACACATGAATATTTTAGTACATGCATGAAAATGAAGGAAAACAATTTAATAAATAGGTTCTCAATAAACAGGTCTTGAAAATAAAAGTTTCATATAGATACAGTCATCAGAAAGCAAGCACTGACCTTGGTTCTCTAGATCAAACTGCATGTTACCAGAGTTCTGTGACTGGAATTTCTGATAGATATAGATATGTAGTTATTGGCTTCCTGAAGCTTAAAAAAAGTAAAATAATGAAGCTGCAGGCAGGCCTAATGTTTGTTTGTTTGTTTATTATTTATTAATTAATTAGGTTTCCATGTGATCTTTCTACCCAAATTGGGTCCCCAAGGCAGAAAATATCAAAACATTAAAACTTTTCAACTTCAAAACAACATCTTGCAATACATAATTGGCTAAGGGTTTGAATGTTTGACGACAAACCCTTAGCCAATTATGGTGCAGGACCCAAACCATGTGTGTCCTGCACTCCCATTGGCCATTGCCAGGCTGCGAAGCAGCTGTTCCACAACCTGGCAAAGCCTTTCCAGGCTTGGCCCACTGCAGCCCAGCAAGATGCTTCCCTTCCCCCACCTCCCCTTTCCCACCACCCCCAGGGCTCCCCAACTAGGCCCTCCATGGGCCCAGCAAGCCCTTACCCTTGCCCCCCTGCCCCAGGACTCCCCAACTGGGACCTCCATGGACCTGAAAAGCCCCTCCCATTCCCCTGTCCCCAGGACTTCCCAGCTGGGCCCATGGAGGCCTTCCTGACTACCCCTCCCATCCCAACCATTTAAATGCCACCCTCCCCCACCCCTTGCCACCCTCCCCATCCTGATCCATCCCTTGCCCTCTACCCACCCCTAGCTACACCTTGCTACCCTCACCAACCCCTCCCTACCCATTCCCATCCTCCCCCACACTAGGCCACCCCTTTTCACCTTCTCCCACCTGTAACCACCCCTTGCCAACCACCAACCACCCCTACCCACCTCTTGCCACCCTTCCCTCACCCCTACCCACTCCTTGCCACACTTCCCCTAGCCACACCTTCCCCTAGCCATACCTTGTCACCCCTTGCCACCCTCCCCCACCCCTAGCCACACCTTCCAAAACTCCCCTACCCAAGCCTTACCTTACAGCCCTCCCCCCAGCCCAGGCCTCACTTTGCCACACTGCCCTACTAGAACCCCCCTTTCCACTCTTCCCCACCCCAAGCCTCCACTTTCAATCCTCCTGCCATCCCAAGCTATTTGGTTCCATCCTCATCTGGCCCAACCCTCATCTTGCTGCCTGCCCCCACCTGCCACTTTTCTCCACACTCCCCATATTCCTGCTTTCTGTGCCCCTGCCTTCAGAGATGAAATGGGTGGTAATTAGTGCATTTTCTGTTTGGAACGCCTTTACCCTTGAAGCTCACCTAATGCCTACTTTACTTCCTTTTAAATGCCAGACTTAAAAACCTAGACTTTTTTTATCTAGGTTGTTAATTAGGAGGCTTGTTTTATCAGATTTTTAATAGTCTGCTTCTATGAATGTTTTTTGTTTCTTATATCCAATGGTTTGTGTTTCAATGGCTTGTGTTTTTAAAAAGAGATACATCCCATCTTAAAAGTTTGTTTTTCCTTTCTAGAGAAAATATTGTCTGCTTGGTCATTGGTCATTTGAAAATGTTATCTTCTAAGCCTATATCATGTAGCACAAGCAACAGTAACCAGATGCTACAAATAATGAATTTCTCAGGAAAAGTTTCCAGTTTGCATTTGGAAGCTGAGATTCAAAAACTAGAGAAATGAAAACAATACTTGTGAAGATAAAATTAATCTGTTATCATTCTAGTCTTTGATCTCCCATGACCTTTACAGTGATTGCCCTTTATTTCTGCACATCAGAATCACTGAAGCAATGGAAGTGAGAGGGCCTTGGAACCTTTGCCTTATAAACCAATGTAACAACACGACTGATTAGTCACAAACCTCTGTAGAGGCATTGCAGCTATATAGCTCAGAATTTAAGAGGAGTTTGCAATGAAGACCACAAATGAGAAGGACCCATATCAGTTGTAGTGCACACCCTTTTTTGTAGAAAATAGATGTTAACACAGAGTGTATTCGAATAGTAAGGAAAAAGACTGATATTTTTCTGTAAATGTATTCTTTCTAGATATTTTATGTATTATTGCATTGTGTATTACTGTATGCAGTAACATGTTTTGTAGATTTTATCTGCGTTAGTTTTGTAATTGGAGAGCCAGCATGATATAGCCTGATCTCATCGGATCTTGAAAGCAAGGTCAGTACTAGGAAGGGAGACTACCAAGGAAGACTTTACAGAGGATGGTAATGGCTAACCACCTCTTCTTAATCAATTGCCTTGAAAGCCTCATGCTGGGGTTGCCAGAGCATGCCCGCAACTTGACAGTACACAGTATTGTTAACTTTTGTAAATAAAATTGGAGAGGGAATCTTAATTTGTTCTTTCTTCCTTCAAACGATACAGCCTGTCCTGGTGCTCTTTCTCTCCCACCTGAACCTGCTATTTAGCATCAAACTGCATTGACAGAACCCATTGTTTTTATTCTTTGTGCACAGAATTGCTTGCTTTTGTTTTATAAAGAAAGTTTTGTAAGGCTGAAAAGAAGTGTAAAATGTCTAAACAGATCACTCATTAGAGCTGAAGAAAGATGTGGTATATATTTTCCTTCTCACTGATCTTAACAATAACTATATATTTAGAAGAGGTATTGTCTTGAATATATGTGTACATAATTCTTTAATATGATTTTTTTTGTCTTAGAGGTGACATGTGTCAGCATTTGATGACAAAATTACCATGGCAAATATGTTCTCTTTGAACAGCAGAATAAATTGCTACATAAAATTCATGCTCCTTAGTACCTAGTTAATGTTACCCAAGGCTGTAATAACTCACATCACTTCTAGAAAATCTTCTAGGTTTGTTTGTTTTTCCTCCTTTGTTAAATTTTATGTACATGCAAACCAGATGCACATCTCCTTGTTCCTAGACTCAAGAGTTTACAACACTAAGAATGTGTATAAAAGTAACTCGGAATAATACATTATATAACAGATTGGCAGCCATAGTTGTTGCTAGCTCACACTGGGACAATAAAGAATGAAGGGAAGTTGCAGTATAACGTGCCACAAATTTAGTTTGACATTAACTTTGCAACACCATTAGAAGTTCCAGTTTCATGTGTTGGCTCACCAATTGTCCTGGAGAGCTAAAAAAAACAAGACATAGAGGCCAAACATTCTCCTAACGTTTTCTACTAGGATGGGTTTTCAAAGGTTGGTCCTATCTGATCTCAGTTGCTGAGCAGACATAAACCCTGGTTAGTACTTGGCTGGGAGATCATCAAGGAACCTCTGAATATGGCGGTTTCCTTTACTCACTATGGCTAGAAGCCTCCATAAATGTATAACATCCTTTTAAAGCCATCTACCACCTGGGCTGACAATGAATTTCATAATTTAATGACTCAATAAGTACTCGCAGACAATGTCAGCGATCTACTGATATGGATTTGCATGACCAAATATTATGTGTAAAAGACTGCAGTTAAAAATTCAACTCAGCAGTAATTCCTTTAATAGTATCAGGAAAAAAATGCTGCTGCCTATACTAATGACTGTCCAATTGTGTATGTGTGAATGATCAGGACCTCTCAAATGAGAAGTGGAGCAAAAACCATGTGAGACCATGTCTCATAATGTTGTATTTTTTAAGTTTCCACAAGGGAAGTTTGTAAATATGAGGTTCATACATGAATTTTGCCGGTAATGCTTGATTGATAAACGAAGTGAGCATCACTTTGTATCCTCTGAAATTCTTTCCTGTCTAAGAATGCTAAATGAGCTTCTGTGCGTGTGTGTTCAGCAAACTATATCTGGATGTTTCCCATGTAATTTTGTAGCCATGGACTTTGCTGAGGAGTATATAGCAAGAGACCTCTCATTCCCTGCCTCTTGTACTCCACTGTTGTCCAGTGCAACTGTGGGGAAAATGGGCTCTCAGCAGTGCCACAATGTCAGTTCCAGTTGCAGAAGTGACATCATGCATTGCTGGACACTCTAGCAATCCAGTAGACCATTTCTGCAACACCTTAATGACATTTCCAGTTATAGGAAGTGATGTCATCACATTATACAATGCCTGCTTCCTCCTAGGGGCTGATAATCATAATTCTAAATGCTCAATTGAATCTGGACTATGAAGCATTTAGAACCATTGGTAGTGTCTGGTAGTCATGGAAAGGGGTCCAGGCTTTGACCTGGAGGTTAGCTCTGTTGTTAGAGGGACTCCCTGCTGTTGTTCCTTTTCCACAAAAGAGTTTGCAAGTTTCAAAAATATAATAGAGTCTGATGGAGGTGTTTGGTTGGCAGTATGTTTGGTTGATACATTATCAGGAGCATGATGTATCTTGGAATTACAATTACCAGCTTACCAGAATAGCAGGCAACCTCTCGCTTCTGCTACCCAGCTGTTGCCATGACTTGAATGAGTGGCAGGAGGAAAAAATAATGGGGATAGTGAGGTCAATCACAGCATTACTTCCTGAAATGGGAAACTTCTAGGAGAAATCAGGAAGTGATGTTGCAATGCCAATCAATGTTTTCCCTGCCTGTGCCCATCCTCAAAAGGTTCCATGGCAACCTTAGCTTGAAACGCTAGTTTTGAATGGGGCCAAACTTATCTGACTCAAATCCTAATGAGCTCATTGATGGCAAGTCTATCATGAGTCATGGCAGGGAAAATATGGAGAATCCCCTTAATTAATCAGCGGTTAGATGCCAATTATTCTGCCATCACTGTGTTTAGGGGTGTTTTTTAAAGGAATACTTGGGAATCCATGCTTGATTACTTAATGTAAAATGAGAACCCACAGAGATGTAAGGGAACAAAAGAGCTTCATCTGATCTCTCACTTCAAAGCATCACTATTCAAACCAGGCCTCTCCCATCTACATAAATAGTCAACACTTAAGAGTTCTACAGAAAGCCAGCAGACTGCACTGAGATGTCCGCAGAACAAATGGTTTCAGATAACTTAAGCGAGCAAGCCAAACTATCCATTACCAGGAAATATAATCAGCTTTCAGGATCATAATCCATCTGAAATGGAGGGCAGATGACTTCGTTACTTCAGCCATGCAGATCAGCCATTCTTCTTGACAATTAAAACAAATGCTAAATGTGCAATGCATTGATAGCTTAGAATAGCAAGTTGAAGTCGAGAAACTGTCCATTTTTACAAGAAGAAAAGATATTGTGTTTTGCTGAGTACAAAACTGTGTCAAGAAAAAATATTTTTCCCAGTCTTACTATTTAGAACATGGCATCCCTAAAGACAAGACAGGCTTGTGTTTATAGACAGCTTTTCTTTTGACAGATTTAAAATATTTCAGATTTCTACTTTCTTTTTATATGCTGCATAAAATCAAATGTCAGTAAACTGCATTTTAAACCTCTCCTTGGCTGAAGATTAACCTTATTTCAAGGTTTATATAAACATGACACCATATTTTATGTATTTAAAATATTTTAGAATTATACCATATCAGTAAGTCATGATCTCAAAATCTCAAGTTATGTTATCTCAGGGAAAAACTGGTGCTGGTGGATCTGGACCTGATATTCCAAGCATGTATGAAATTGCAATTAAATCCATGCAGGGATCCAGTTACTATTGGGCCTTGCGAGGAGTGGGGGAGGAGGTTTAGCTTCTTTGTCCCAAAATGGTTTTGCAAACTCAAACTTCATTCCCTACTGTTATAGACCTTTAAAGGACAAAATTGGCAAAAAAATGTTTTACTTTTCCCCCTGCTACCCTTCTTCTTCTTCTTCTTCTTCTTCTTCTTCTTCTTCTTCTTCTTCTTCTTCTTCTTCTTCTTCTTCTTCTTCTTCTTCTTCTTCTTCTTCTTCTTCTTCTTCTTCTTCTTCTTCTTCTTCTTCTTCTTCTTCTTCTTCTTCATCATCATCATCGAATTGACAAAACTAACATCTGTCAAATTCAGAAGGCAGCCCTGCTGGGATCCGCACGAATACTGTGCCGATACATTTCTACTTCCTAGGCCTCTGGGTGAGGCTCGAATTGTAATGAAAGACCAACAACCAGCTAAAGATCTGGGAGCTGTGAAATCTATAATAATAATAATAATAATAATAATAATAATAATAATAATAATAATAATAATAATAATAATAATAATAATAATAATAAAAGCTACAAAAAAAGAATACCGAAGTAGAACTTTAAAAGAATGAACAGAAAACTGGCTTAATAAAGCATTACATGGTCAATATGTAGATAAAATCTGTGGAAAAGTGGATGTTGCCAAAGTATGGCAATGGTTAACATCTGGAACACTAAAAAAAGAAACAGAAGGATTAATTCTCTCTGCTCAAGAATAAGCGATTAGAACAATTGCAATAAAAACAAAAAATGATAAAACATCTAATGATGCCAAATGCAGATTGTGTACTGAATTGGATGAAACTGTGGATCACATACTCAGCTCATGCAAGAAGATCACGCAGACTGATTATAAATTGCGACATAATTCAGTTGCCAAAATGATTAATTGGAATTTATGTAAAAATTATGGTTTTCCCACACCCAAGAACTGGTGCGAACATAACACCAAAAAAGTGATAGAAAATTAGCAAGCCAAAATACTATGGGACTTTAGATAAAGTACTGGTGCACAACACACCAGACATTACCATTGTCGAGAACAACAAAGTGTGGATTATTGACATTGCCAATACCCAATGACATCCGGGTTGAAGAAAAACAACTAGAAAAAATTACAAAATATCAAGATTTAAAAATTGAAGTGCAGCATCTATGGCACAAACCAGCAGCAGTGATCCCAGTGGTGCACTGGGTACTGTCCCAAAATCCCTGGGACAGTACTTGCAGCAACTTAACATCAATAAAATCACTGTCTGACAAATGTAGAAAGCTGCTCTACTCGGCTTTGCAAACATTTTATACGGATACATCACGTCTTCCTAAGTTCCAGGGTGGAACTTGAAGTAGATAGAAGGCCAACACCAATCAGTGATCTGGCGGTTGTGATACAATGTGTTTGTTGTTTTTGTCAGTAATAATAATATGAGAGTACAGTTTTCTGTAACAAAAAGAAGAATTCCCCCTCTGCTGTACAGTTTCTAAGGAGGATCGCTCATGACTGGAATTGCCCCGTGAACTCCATCATATCTCATTTGATATCAGATTTCAGGGAATGGAATGGCAAGGAGGAGACGTATCAGTAGTAAGAGGCAACAACTACTACAAGATTCAAAAGTCTGGCGTTGGTTATATTAAAGATTAATTTTTAAGCATGCTGATATTTAATTTTTTATATCATAATAACTTTAGCAATGTCCTCAGTGTACTAAAGATTGCTCCAACAGCTTTGAGTTTACCAGGGACCATTCTTAATTTCTAATGCATATCCCTAGTAAAACACTGACCTGGATAACTCAGGTTAGCTTGACCTTCTTCGATCTCAGTTGCTGAGTAGACATCAACCCTGGTTAGTACTTGAATGGAGGGGTCATCAAGGAAGTCTGAGGTTGCTATTCAGAGCCAATCAATGGAAAACTCCCTCTGAATGTCTATTGTTTTGAAAATCCTACAGGGTCATCGTAAGTTGGGTGTAACTTGATGATGTAGGAGGAAAAAAACCTAGTAAAAGAATGTCCTTTCTGCATCTCTAATTTTTCCTCAGAGGACGTTTTTAACGTACCTTTAAAAAAGTTGTGTCCACATATGTACCTGTGCTTCATGATTGTTCATCCTTTATCCTCCTTATGTGGGTCTCTAGAAGTCTCATATCAAAATAGGGGGAGGAAAGGTACATTACCGTCCATAGGCATGGAAATGAACACATGGCCACAAACTCTGCGGTTCTGTTTCCCTCACTCCAGGTAATTAATGTTGTTGAATGCAGATGCATAGCTACAGAAAACGGTGCCTGTGGCAAGCATTGAAATTGCACCCTCCCACTCTGCTGCCCCAGTATAGCCTCCACAGTGGGGCAACAGAGTGCAGGAGGGAGCACCCCTAGTTGTGTTAACAAAAAGACCGATAGACTCTGTGTAATTCCTGCAGAGCAACAGCAACTCATTCAGTCATAGACGTAGTGAGAGTGGGAGGGCTTGAGCCCTGGGTGCTCCTTGAGCAGGGGCACAGGCAGAGCCCAGAATACAGTGTCCCAATGCAGCCTCCATAGCCCTTCCCCAGAAGCCTCCACCTCCCACTGCCCAGAAGCTGTGGCCCCAGTGCAGCCTCACTGAGGAAGGACTGTTTAGGCTGTGCCGAGGAATTGGATTTGTGTAGGGATGATCAACCCTAGTTATTAACTAAAAGGATACAACTTTTAGTTAACAACTAGGGTTGTCGAAGGCTTTCATGGCTGGAATCACTGGGGTGCTGTGTGGTTTCCAGGCTGTATGGCCGTGTTCTAGCAGCATTCTCTCCTGACGTTTTGCCTGCATCTGTGGCTGGCATCTTCAGAGGATCCTCTGAAGATGCCAGCCACAGATGCAGGTGAAACATTAGGAGAGAGTGCTGCTAGAACACGGCCATATAGCCTGGAAACCACACAGCACCCCAATAACTGGAGTTGCTTGACTCGACCCTCCCATCCCCTGCCTGGACTCTACTGCCCAAGCACAGCATCCAAAGCCCTTCCTTAGTGAGGTAGTAGAGTCTGGGCAGGTGGCGCTGTGAGCCTGAGGATTCCCCCTCCAGAATCTGGTGCCCCACACTGGGATTGTGTTGTCCAGGTGGTGTGGGGGACTCTGCTTGTGTCCCTGCTGAAGGAGTTCTTGGGACTCAAACCATGTACCACCTCCTTTCGCTAGGCCCATGGCTGAATGTTTTCTGCAGAGCAAAAGCAACGCTCTACACTGAGCAATAACTACACTAAGATTTATGCTTCAAGAGCCAATAAATGCATACAAGTACAGCAGGTAGAGTTTTAAGCAATATGTAATTAATAAGGGGAAGGGACCCACCAGAAGCCATCCTTTAATTAAGGGCTTTACAAATATGCAAATGTATCCCTGTATTTCATGTGTGAAAAGCTGGAAAGGTTTGGACTGCTGATTTCAAAACTTCAATTTCAGTACAGCATTCAAATGCAGATCCTTGTCTTTGTAGCTAAGACCAAATAGTAGGCAGGCACCTTTGAAAAAATGCTAATAGAAAAGTTATGTGATAAGGCACAGTTCCTTAGACATGCATTTCTTCTTATAAAACAATTATTTGAAATCTAGGCAGAAAAGAAATAAATAAACCATTTCCTTCTTATCAGCATTGCTTTAATGTGCTCAGAATAGTGAATCCTTATAATGCCAGGAAACCTGATGGTTGATAAGCAACTTTTCATTTAAAGCGTTGATTGTCTGTTGCTTTCCCCCCCTATTTCCTGATCATAGAAGGAGGATTCTGAAAGAAATAGCAATTTGTTCATCATGTCTTCAGTGCAGTCCCACATGCAACTGTGCAGGAACAGACTGACCACAGAGAACTGATGAGAAAGCTTTTAGAATGTTCAGAGAGCTTGCAGTGCTCTGTCTCTTTTCTGTCTCATGCTGAGGGCAGTGTCAATTATTATTATTATTATTATTATTATTATTATTATTATTATTATTATTATTATTATTATTATTACAAAACAGTTATACACAGCAAACAAGATCAATATGCTGGATTTTGTATTACATCACACGTCGGACACTTCCCAAGCATCTAGGACTGTGTGATGTATCGCATCTAATAATGCAGAGCCGAAGTAGGGTGGCCTTTGCAGCTGACACATGGTGGTTTCGTCAACGCCAAGTGTTTTTAAGTGGCGGTCAAGATCTTTATGCACTACACCCAGTGTGCCGATCACCACTGGGACCACCTTTGCACTAGTTTGTGCCAGAGTCTTTGTAGTTCAACTCCTTAAATCCTCGTGCTCGCAGGTAAGTTTTTCTCCAGTTGCTTCTCATCAATCCTCACGGTCACCACGGTGGAATTGCAACATCAATTCTATTCCAGAATTTCTTTTTTTTTCCACAATCGTGAGGTCAGGAGTATTGTGTTCCAAAACTTTGTCAGTCTGAATTCGGAAGTCCCGGAGAGTAGTTTTACGTGTTCATTTTCAGCGTGACCTTTTCAGGTTTGTGATTCCACCAGTTCTTTGTCACAGGCAGATGGTAGCTTGTGGCACAAGTCTCCGAGGATGAATCATCTGAGCAACAGTATTATGCCTCTGCTTGTAGTCCGTCTGTGCGATCTCTTCTTGCAGCAGCTAAGTATGTGGATCTGGCATTGTTTCGATCTGCTTCCTTGCAGGAGTCTGCACTTTGGGATCTGTAGTTGACTTTTCAATTCTGGCTTTGATGGCATTTGTTCGAATTAGCTTGTTCTTGGGCTGCAAGAATCAAGCTCTCAGTCTCCTTTTTTCAAAGTTCCATTTGTGAGCCCACAACCAGGTTTTTTTTTCCCTTGTCAATTTTGTCCTCAATTTTTTCTAGGAACTGTCCATGGAGAGCCCTTCTTTTTGCCAGTTTTTGCTTCTGCTTTGCAGTGTATTTTTTACGGTATTCACTCTTTGTCTTTTGCACTTCTTTGAGCAGTTTTCTGCTGTTGACTTCCATCAATGTTGGTTCTTCACTGTTTTTCACATAATCTGCCAGTGCATGTTTCTCTTCTTCCACCGTTTGTTTCCACTTAGCAGAAGCCCTCTACCTCCTTCTGATTTTCTGCGTAGGTAAAAGTCTGTCAACATCACTACTGGGTGTAATGAGTAGTGGGATTGTCATCAGTTTTTCTTGTTTTTCTGTCCAGATCATCCAGCTCTGCTTAGCGTCCAGTTCACAATTCCAGCAGTGTATCTGATGATGGGTATGGCTCCAGGTGTTGATAGCCTTGGATGCGTATTCCCGCCGTTTAATTTGCTCTTCAAAATTTTTTTCTGACCCTTTGGACATATTCTCTCGCTGACCACATTTTTCACATGTCCATGCTTGATGTTGTCCAGCTGTAGTATTCCCAGGTACATTTATAGGATTCCAGGTTGATTGCACTTTATGGTTTTTCCATTAGGCATCTCTATGCCCTTACTGTCAGTAATTTTCCTTTCTTCAATGCCACTGTGGCGCATTTGTCCAAGCCGAACTCCATACTCAATGTCATTGCTGAAGATTCTGACTGTGTTGGTCAGTGACTGAATTTCAGTTTCTGATTTTCCATAAAGCTTTAGATCATCCATGTACAGCAAGTGGGAAATTTTTGGTGAATTTCTTGCAGTTTGATAGAGTCCCAGGGTTTGTTTTTTGTAGAATTGTTGACAGTGGGATCATTGCAATGATGAACAACAATGGTGACAGTAGAGTCCCAACCCTGGAAAAAATTCCTCTCTTGATGTTGACAGTTCCAGAGCTTTTATTGCCTGCGAACAACCTAGCTTTTCCAGTGTTTCATTGCATTTTGAGTAACCTTGCTACTTTTCCCACAAACCCCACTGACATCCAGACATTTGATGACCCAACTGTGTGGCAGTGAGTCTAATGCTTTTTTGTAATCAATCCACATTGTATACAGGTTTGTTTTGCGTTTTTTGCAGTTCTCCAGTATCATTTTATCAATCAGAAGCTGACTTTTAGTGTCCCTGAATTTCTTGATACTACTTTTTTGTTCTACTGGCAAGATGTTATTTGCCTCCGGCAATCTTGGATTTGATCAGCAATTATGCCTTGTCAGCAGTTTGAACATTGTGGTAAGGCAAACACGCTATTGGTCTGTAGTTTCCTGGTATTGTCCCTTTCTATGAATCTTTCTGTATCAAATATGTTTTTCCAGTTACTATCCATTCACTGATGTTTCCAGTTTGCAGCATTTCATTGAATTGTTCGGCCATTTTTGAGTGCAGGCTGGTCAGATATTTGAGCTAAAATCCATGCAACTGATCACTGCTACAGGTGATGTCCAATTTTTCACTTTCTTCACTCTTTTACTGATCATTTCTGTTGTTATTTCAAAGTTTCTCATCTTGTTCTTGGAAAATTTCTTTTCAAAGTCTTTTATCCACCCAGCATTTTGTGTTGTAGCTCTTTTTCTGTTTCCCACAAATCTTTCCAGAATGTATTTAGAAGCTGTTTTTTCTGGTTTTTCATTCTGGCACAGCTGTCTGCTGATTCAGATTCTGGTAGAACCGCCTTTGATCAGATTGAAAAAGTTGATTTTGTTTGTACTGGATGACTCTAGCATCATATCGCTAAATTTTTCTGGTTGTTGCTGTGATTTGTTGTTTCCACAACTTCAAGCGCTTCTTCAATTTTTCTTGTGTTCAGCCAGTATTTTTTAATCAGGTTATTCTTTATTTTGACATTTTTCAGTTTTTGTTCCTTCATGTTCTTCAGATTGCTTGCATCTGATCGTAGGTTCTTGATTTTTAACTCCAACCTGATTTTCCATTTTGGTTTTCCAGTCATTTTTCTTGTGGGCTTCAGTTTTTGTATCCCCAATTCTTGTGTTACAATCACTGCTGTAATTGTATGCAAGCTGATTAGTTTCTTCCCATTGATGTTATCTGGATAGTTGCGAGTGCAGTATCCACATCTTCCATTAGAGATGCCAGATGTTTTCTTGGTACTGTTTTCAACGTTGGCAGTCTTTGTCTTTCTCTTCCTTGGATGCAGCATAGGTCAAAAATTTCTCTTTAAGTTCTTGTTGCCTTGTGGTCAATGTGGCAGGTGTAACGAAAAATGGCCACAGGTTTTCATGCAAAATTTCTGCATTTTCTGCTGGCTCCAAATGTTCAGGTGGACTCAGATATTGTTAGAACTCCTACAATTGTCTCCACAGTTGCCTGTTCTACTGTTTCATGATTTTTCCGTGATTTCTTCAAGTTTGACTTCACTGAACACCTTGTTCCTGGTTATGAATCGCCTCTGGTCAGCAAGTTCCCAGTTCAGTTACAGCTGAATCTGGATATTCGAGTTTCCACAGCCGGTACATCCGTTTTTGGTAGCCACGCTTTTGGGGTTCCGATTTATGGTAGCAGTTCATGACAGTTCGATTCTCTGACATTGAAAATTTCTGCCGCTTTGGTAGTTGTTTTGCTTCCAGTTGCCCTGCAGGCCCATGCCCTGGTTGCTCAGCAATGGGTCCTGGTTCCTGTAGCCCACTTGTCGATGGATGCCCAGGTTCACCAGCACCCGCCGCGGTCCTTATTATCCTGGGCAACGACCGAGCCAGTATAGACTTCTTTTGAGTTTGTTTCACCATATTTTAATGGGTTGGGTGCACTTAGTCCTTCTCCTCAATTGAGACCACTCTGGCATGGTTGAACCTGCCGGTAGTTTGCACTACTGTTGGGCACAGCTCTCAACATCACAGAAGCAGTTAAGCCCCCCGCCAACGACAAGGCGGCACCCGGTGGGGGGATGATGATGATGATGATGATGATGATGATGATGATGATGATGATGATGATGATGATTATTATTTAGTTTTGTATACTGCCCTCCCCCAAAGCTCTGGGCGGTGCACAACATATAAATCTATACAGTTGTGCACAATTCAAGACATAACAAAATACAACTATAATATCAAATATATGGCTCTATGTGAATTACAACAATTAAAACCCACATTAAAACACAGTGTTCCAGTATACCATCTCGTGTCTGTCAACTGGAACCCTCCTAAAAGGGGAGCGGTGGGTCCCTCAGATGTTATGGGGACCTTCAGAAGAGGGGACCACCAGAAGGTGGGGTCAAGCCCTGGATCTGGACCAATATTGGACGCAGTGATTGTGATCAGAAATCTTCACAGGCAGACAGCAGCATGGCAGACAGCAGGCAGACAGCAGTTCTAAACACTGGCTCTTCTAGCGCCCTTTTAATGCCCCGAAGGTTCCCCCCCTCCTTCCATCCCCAAGAAAATCAAAGCAAAACATTACAAAGCAAGAAATTGACAATCATTTATTCTCAAGCTGACAGGAAGGGTTCTCAACCCAACTGGCACTTGGGCACAATCTACATACTACAGGTTACAAAGTACAAGGGCAGCAGGAAGCCGCCATTCAAGGAAGCACATTATCATTGCAGAAAACAGAGCCCTATTTGATGTCAGGAATGCTACCTGACATTCTGCCCCACTTGAGGCCCTCCCCCATTTTGGACGGTTGGGGTAGGTGTGGTGGAAGGCGCGCACTAGGTGGGATGTGTGAATGTGGCAGGTGTCTACCCATTCATTGTGCACAGCCGGGAGATTAGTCCAGGCCACCAAGTATTGCAGGTGGTTGTGGTGAATGTGTGAGTCTAATACAGCATCCACCTCGCGATGGATCTCTGAGCCCAACCAGATCAGGGTCAAGGCTGCGAGCTGTAGGTGCCAAGCATCGGGAGCTGGTGCTTTCTTCAGCAGGCTGCAATGGAACATGGGATGAATGGCTCTGAGGGTTTTTGGCAACTCTAATTCTACTGTGGCTGTGTTATGGGTAATTTTAAACAGCCCAATAAACTTGCTGCCCAACTTTTTACAGCTGTGCACCCACCCCGAGATTCTTGCTAGCCAAATACACCCACCTCCCTACTTCTAAGGGGAGGTCCCGTCTCCTTTTGTCTGCCTTCGCCATCTGCACCAGTTTGCCTTGTTGAGCGCATTCTGGATGGGGCCCCACGATGCACAGATGTGAGAGATCCATTCCTGCCAGCCCCCTGGCTCCCCCCACCATCATCCAAGAAAGGGAATGGGGTGCTGTGCGGCCGCAGGCCACCTTGAATGGTCTTTTGCCAGTGCTACTGTGCACAGTATTGTTATAAGTGAATTCGATGAAGGGGAGCAGCTCTGCCCAATTATCCTGGTGAAAGTTTACTATAGAGTAGCGTTCATCCTCTCACTCTGGCCATCCATGGCCAGATGAAAGGCCGAAGACATACCTTGCTCACTCCTAATAACTTCAGGAAATGCTGCCAGAACCAGGAGACAAACTGGCTGCCTGGATCCAAAATGATTTTCCAGGGCACCGGGTGCAGGCAGTACACGTGTGCGATAAATAGCTGTGCTAGCTTTTTGGCCATGAGGAGGCTGGAGCATGGGATATGAGCTTACTTATACAATGAATCCACCACTACCCAAACCACCATCTTCCCCTTACTTGAGGGCAAGTCTGCAATAAAGTCCATAGAGATCACTTCCCAGGGCACCGAGCAGGTGGGGGGAGGGCTGCAGGAGCCCTTATGGCTTCCCAGGGTTATGCTTGGCTGTTGCACACACTGGGCAGCTTTTTATGTAGTCCTCAACATCCTTGCGAATGGAGCACCACCAGAATTGGCGATGGAGGAGGTGACTTGGTCTACTCCATCCATGTTTTTCCAACATTATTCCATTCATGTGGACTCCAGGAAAGAAACAGCTGTTGGGAGAGAAGTTTTACTGTCGATGTTTTGTTAACAAGCCCACACCTGCTACTTTCCCATGCAGGATTGTACTGAACACACCATGATTAAAACAAAATTGCACTTAGCTGTAACTGTTGTTCATCAAGTGTTTTCCATGCAGGCGCACATCTCTCCCTCATTTACTTGGTGTGGGCTGTCATTTGCTGCAATGGTTCACTTTTATGGTGGTAAAGGAAGAACTGAGATTGGAGCCCTCTCCCCACCTTTGTCATCTGACTGGTAAGGCAAGAAACCGCAGCACTCTCAGCTCTAGATAAAGGGGAAGAGGAGCACTCCAAGTGCTCTGAAGCTTCCTGAAGCTTTCCAGTCAGTTCTCCACAGCTGCCCTTGTGTCTGCATAGTCCTATGTGTGGCTGCACAGAAGACCCTTGATGAACAACTGTTGCAGACAAGTTCAACTTTGTTTTGCTAATTTCTTTTCCTTTACTATGAAGTGTTTACTGAAATGGCATACCACTTTAAGCATATGGCAAACACAGATGAAGACTTTTTTGTATTAGTAGTCTACAAAGAAAAATGCAGGGTTTTTAATGGTTAAATAAAGAAGAGGGGAAGTATTAAGAGGTAATGTTGCCAAAGTAGATTGGGTTCATTTTCAGATAATTTTCGTTCATTCTTTTTGTTTTTGCTCCAAAAGACAGACTTTTTAAATGAGGTTCTTAGTGATGCTAAAAAATTACGTGTCTTTTTAGGGAATCCTTAGAGGTGATAACAACGTCAATTAAAGAGAAAAAATGCCAAACATAACAATAAGATCATGGAAATCTGTCAAATTATGGAATCACAACCTTAGCCATTGAGAAACAGCTTTGAGTAAAGAAAATTCCTAGTAACTTTATTATTCACACTTAGAAGCAATTAAAATTAAACTCCTTTTACCTGCACTTGCTGTCATTTCTCTTATGGACCCATTAGAGTAAAATTAAGGTATTTGTGCAAGATAGTGGAGTCGTTCCAAATTACTTTCCTGTCTTATGTTCAAGCTTTTGATAGCATACTTTGCATTTGATTTCAATTTTGGAGAGACACTAGGCATGTTAATTAGATTCTCATTGTGTTCTTTGTGTGCTAAGAAGAAGGAAAAGTGAAAAGGATATTTTCAACACTTAATATTTCAGAGCTGTATCATAGTAATCACCACCGTAATGCAGTAGAGATGTTTTGAACAATGAAATATTCACAACAAGTAAATGTGTATTTCAATTTTAAAATGATGTCAAAAGTATAAAAATGTATTTTAATCAATTAGACATCACCAGGGATACTTGATCATCATTTCCATTCCTCACAACACAAATAAAACATTTTGCATATGTTTTAAAAAGAATTGTTTGGGCTTTTTTTGGCCACATAGCACGAGGAAAAAAGCTTTCCAGAAGAAAACAGTAATTTTATTTGCTCACGGAGTGCCTGCAATTTTGCCTGCAATTTTGTGCCACTTCAGACTTCTCTGTGCCACCTGACATTTGCAGAACATTCCTTTGGAGGTTTACTCTGCAGTTCATCCATCCACCATTTGTAAAGTACATGAATAAAGTTAGTTTTCAGTGCTGATTTCGCACACGTGTTATTTTTCATTTTTTCAATGAGGTATCTTAGAAGCTATGAAAACTTGATATGAGAATCGCAGCCAATTCTGACTTCCAGTACAGAATATGATGATGGGTGACTATGCTTGGCTTTGCTCTAGGGCCCCTTCCATACATGCAGAATAATTCACGTCCAATCCAGTTTTAATGCACTTTGCAGCTGAATTTTGCTGTGCGGAAAAGCAAAATCCACTTGCAAACAATTGTGAAAGTGGATTGAACTGAATAAGTCTCTCTGGGTAAAGGAGTGAGCCAGAGAAGCCACATTTACTTCTAAAGTGATCTCCTCTAGACAGGATTGTGTGGAAACACTCACTGTAGTGATCTGCTGGAAATGAGAAGCTGGAATCAGCAGTAATCACCATCTTTTCCAACTTGAGCTACTGACCCCTTTTGGGAGGAAACATCCAAGCCATGTATTCCTTATGAATGGAATGAAAATACAAAGAGATTGAACGTGGAGCCCATATCCTGCTTCTGCTAAGCCCAACAAAAATAAGATCTTCTTAATAGGTACAGAATGATGAGCAAGTGCAGACTGTAGAAAAAAGAGTTTAATTAAAGTTATACTAAAAGGAATTTCCAGAGCAGAAAGCAGTAGAGAAAGACAACCATTTTGAGGCCAAAAAAGTTCTAGGTCTTCTTCCCCTCCAATCCTCTGCTAAGGTTATTCCTCCAGCAGGTGGGCTGGAGGAACCATTTCTCTGGGGGAGAGCACTCAAACTACCCAGAGGCTCGATCACCTCCCCACGCTGCGCCATTTTGCTTTCCTGTGCTTTCTGTCAATAAACTCTTTGGCTGTGGACAGTTTTATTACCCACACCATATGGTTGTATGGTGTCTTATTTTAACTGTTGGGAATTACGTTACCTGAGCGGGAAGGGCCACACCTCTACCCGCAAAGACAACCATTTTGAGGCCAAAAAATTTCCAGATCTGCCATTTTGAGGCTAAAAATTTTCATTTCCTCTCTCAGTAGGGCCTTGAAAGCATTTTAGCAAGTGATATTACCAGGAGAAAAGTGGAGAGATGTTTGATTAAAAGCTATTTCATTCTACCCATGCCTAATGAAGGCTACAAGCAATCAAAGGGACAGAATAATTAACTGACAGATTTAAGGATGTGATGCAATAACACTAATAGAAAGTGTAGTCTTATTTTAACTGTTGGGAATTACGTTACCTGAGCAAGAAGGGCCACACCTCTACCCGCAAAGACAACCATTTTGAGGCCAAAAAATTTCCAGATCTGCCATTTTGAGGCCAAAAAATTTCCATTTCCTCTCTCAGTAGGGCCTTGAAAGCATTTTAGCAAGTGATATTACCAGGAGAAAAGTGGAGAGATGTTTGATTAAAAGCTATTTCATTCTACCCATGCCTAATGAAGGCTACAAGCAATCAAAGGGACAGAATAATTAACTGACAGATTTAAGGATGTGATGCAATAACACTAATAGAAAGTGTAGTCTTGATCTGTGTCCCTTGAACCATGGAACAGCCATCACTTTGAGAATTTTAGCTGTTAAAATGCCTGCTCTTTCCTCACTTCTTGTATCTTTTACCTTTATCCTTCCAAGGCAAGATCTTGGATATTAGTGCATCCCTGCCCCTCCCATACTTTGCTGCATTAAATACCATTAAGAACTTTTAAAGGGCTGAGAAACACCTTACAATTAATCAGGGCTGGACTCCAGAATCTAAAAGCTCATACTCCAAGCACATCATTAATGCAGGAACTTGTTCACTTTATTCATAGAGGAAGAATAGAATATTGGCAAAGCCAAGAAATAGGGAGATGAATAGCAGCACTAGGAAAGGTAGCTGAGTGGCTGCCAGTTAAAAGGAGTGGTGCTTGTCAATCTGGGGTGAGGAATAAAACATCATCTGCCTAAAAAGTACTGCAGCTTTAAATTTAGTTGTTGCTGCTACTCACTTCTCTGCTTTATGCAGACTATTCATTCAGATAAACTTTTAGCATATGGAAACATATTTCATAAAGGTGCTTATTTAAACTTATTAAAGAGTTGTAAAGCTATTGTGAATTATTTAGACAAAGCTAATAAATGCTTTTGGCAGCTATATGAGGAAAAAAGGTGCATACACACGTGTGCGCGCACACACACACACACACACACACACTGAAAATACTCAATTTTACATGTTTGGAGGAATAATATAAGTGTGGGAACTTTCCTGACCTCCTCAAATTAGAATCACAAAAGAGAATGCTTAGGTGTGGGCAGATTCTGATATTATTCATTTTCAGAGTGGCACCTTCTATAACTTTGCTGAGAACATTTTTTAACAGAATACTAGGACAAAAATATTATGAGGAAGAATTCTATGGGAGAAAAGGGTTTTTTAACCTTTTCCTGTTATTCCATTTTCTGCTAAAAGTATCCTCCACTACTTGTTTTAACACTACTAGAAGAAATGTATAGGAACTTATAAGTTTTCCCCGTAGGAATGTTCCCCCAATTTGGTGCTCCAGGGACCTGGTGCTATACAAAAACATAATCAAACACCAGGAGTATAAAGACAAGTTTATTTTAAGCTGCAGCCCAAATAGACAATTGGCCAAAGGCAGAAACAAAGATACAGTCATAGTTCAAAGCAGTGGGGTATCTACAGAGAATAGAGTCTGGGGCAAGAACTGATTTTGCACACCCACACACACCTGTGTTCAAGAATCTGGCCAGTGAAGGGGTCTATGTGGGTGCCTAGTCCTACCCCCCCCCACACTCCCCCAGCCTCCATTTACCAGTCTTGTGCATGTCCAGGTACAGGCTAGAACAGGGGTAGGGAACCTGTGGCTCGAGAGCCGCATGCGGCTCTTCTGCCCTTGCACTGCGGCTCCATGAGCCGAGCCGCCAGCCCCATCCTTGCCCGCCCTGCAGGCAGCAGGGCGAGCGCACCAGTTGCCCGCAGCCGGCTGGGCCACGCTGCGGGCTTCCCCTCTCGCCTGCCCCGTTGGAGCGGGGCGGGTGCTTTCCCGGCAGCCGGCAAGGCCGAGCCGCTAGCTTCATCCTTTGCCCGCCCTGCAGGCAGCAGGGCGGGCACATCCATGCGCTTCTCAGAATGAGCGGAGTAAAAGGTTAAAAAAACCCAATATATACAGTGTTATCTTTTTTTAAATGTCAAAAATTATTTGCGGCTCCAAGTGTTTTCTGTAGGGGTGGTGATGGAAGAACGTCTGCTGCCCAGAGCAGAAAGAGAAGAAGAAAAGGGCAGACAGGCTCCAGAGGAACTGTTGCGCCTAATGGACCAGGCAGGCAGGCAGCAGGGCCTGCTCATGTTCCGAGCTCATATTCTCCAGCAGCAGGGCTTACCCCTCTGGCCTTCAGGAGGGAAGGGGATGGCCAAAAGTGCCCCCACTACTAGATCTAGGCATGCAGTGCCTGGGTCTCACGACTCCCCCCCAGCCCCCAGCCCCCAGCCCCCAAGATACACCCCTTGTTGAAAGGTTATATAGTCAAATATCTGTCAATCACAATGACATCATTGATTGCATCACTTAAAAACAACCTTTTATTTAGGGTAACAGGTGATGCCCCTTTTAGGCAATTTAATACTTCCCATGATCAGAAAATGGTGATTAAGAGGGTCTTGGGGGTGATTTTGCTGCAATAATGAGATCCAGAGCAACATTCTAGTGAAGTTGTATGTGAAACTCTTTTGCTGCAAAGTTACATAACAATGAATTGGTGTTTTGGCTCATGTCCTTATCTGTTCTCTTGGAGGAGGAAGAGTCTAATTCATGGCCTTTAGGTTATTTTATGTTTCTCAAGTACCCTTGATGCGCAAGAGAATTGTAACTCCCTGCTGAGTTATTGCCTAGGTCAGGGAGGGCCATTCACATTTCAATCTTACAATATGAGTATATTTGAAACTAAGTACCCATAGGCCAGATATCATATAGATAGGCATAAGACAGCTCCTGCAGAGTTGCAGTAAACAGGAAAAACAAGCTTTTTTTCCTGTTAGTCCTGCTGTGAGAAGGCCTGGTAGCTCATCCCCAATTTTCTAACACAACTAATGATCTAAAACAGTTAAAATATACTCTTAATATTCAGGCTGCTGCCACAGGAATACAAGCTGCATGGATGCACAATGTTCTGTGAAAAATGAGATGAGGGAAAAAAATGGTACATAACCCCTGTCCCCTTTAAAATGACAGCTCCTATGACTGCATATTATTAAAAGATCATGAAAAAGTATCACAGAACTGCACATAACATCTGTCCTCAGTCAGCAGGTAATGAAGAGAAGAAGGATCTTAATTTGCACTGAAAAGGAAGATGATTAAATTGACTGTGAAAGGAAAGGAGTAGGTTTAGTGGCTGAGACCACACTAAGGAATAGAAAAATGAGATCTTACATAAGGGAGAGAACTAAGGTCAGCTAGAAATGTATTAGCACTGTATATAGGAGAGGGAAGAATGTAAGCCTACAAAAACCTTAAAAATGGGGAAATAATGATGGAAGGAAGGACATATTGGTAAAGAATGATGGGTAAGACTGATGAAGAGATCTTTGACTCTCAAAAAGCTTATTCCCCTCAAATCTTGTTGATCTCTTAAGGTACTACTGAATTCAAATCTAGTTTTTTAAAGTTTTAATGCAGAAAGGGAGAACATTTTTCAGGCATGATTTTATACCATTTCACATTCTAGTTAAGTCATTACAATTACATCACAGCATCGAGCTATAATTCAGTAATATTCTAGCTGTTTCAGGATAGTATATGATGACTAAATGAATAACATGATCCCTATGCTGTCCTTAAAATAATTTAGCAAGTTCTCATCTCCACATTTCAGTTTCCAATTATACAATTTTAACTTGCTTTCTGGTTCTTGGCACAGCTCCTATTGATTGGATGAGCTTCATTCTCATTGCCTTCTATAGTATTGGATGTCATATGTCTCTAAATAATCATTTTCACCATGTTCTCACAGGTCTCTATTTTTGACTACATCCTCAGATATGCTAGCTGTCTCCATGGAAACACAGTCACAAGTAAGCACAATGGACCACCGTTTCCCACCATTTATAGCCATGTATAGAATGTGTAAGGGCATCATTCTGTTACTGAAATTCCCTTGAAGTATCCCAAATTTCATCAGTATACAGAAAAGTGCAGCAGGGTAAACAGTCTAAAACAGACTCCAATATCTCAATTGATTCTTATCTACAAGAAATGTGTATACATGATATAGGTGATACAGCTTAAAGAAAGAGGACTGGCATGATGGGTATATTTAGTGGAGTTTGACTCTAATTCTAAAGACTAGTTTTAGAACATCATCGCTTTTAGTCTGCTGCAGAAAAAAAGCAAGCACACCCTTGACCTGCGTGAAGCTGATAGGTTGTATTCCATAGCTTCAGGAGCTAATGCAAAGGGACACTCTATTCATCTGTTGTAGCAAAATCAAACAAAACTTCAGCAGCACCTTAAAGACTAACAGCTTTTGGGAGTCACACAGAAATGAACTCAAGAAAGCTCATATTGAAATAAATATTATTAGACTCTGATGTACAGTGAACAGATCTGACAAAATCTGTCTCCAAGATGAACAGAAAAATACAAATCTGGACAATTTCTATATTTCTAAAGCAGCTCACTCAGCATAGGTTGCAAATGTAAGAAGCAATTTGGTTCTCAAGGGAACCTCTTAGGAGAGGGGTTGTTGCTCAGTGGCTGAGTATCTGTTTGGCATGCAGAAGATGCCAGATTCAATCCCCAACAAATTCAATTAAAAGGACCAGCCAGGAAATGGTGTGAAAGACCTCCAACTAACAATCTGGAGAGCTGCTGCCAGTCTGAGCAGGCAATACTAACTTCAGTAGACCAACATTCTGATTCAAGAAAAGTCAATTTCTTGTATTTGTGTATGAATCAAAGCCAACTGTCCATGCACTAATAGTTGTGTTAGTTTTTCAAGTTTTGGAGAATTTAAAGTACTGGATTGTAAAAGGTTGTTTTGACTACCTCTTTAATAGATCAACAGGTTTAGTAGGTTATTAATTATAATAATTATTATTTTTATTTGTTACATTTGTACCCTCTTTTCTGCCCAATGGGCACCCAAGGCAGCTCTCTCCTTGCCTCCATTTTGTTCTCAGAACTATCCTGTGAGGTAGGTGAGGCTGAGCATATATGACTGGCTCAGAGTCACCCAGCAAGCTGCCAGGGCAGAGCATGGATTTGAACTAGCATCCCAGATCCTAGTTGGACACTATGAAGTTGCTCAAACTGTTCCTAAGAAATTGTATGGACACATGCAATTTACAGAAAGAACACCGAACAGAAGGGAATATTTTAGAAGCTATTGCATAACGGTCCCTCTATCAAAGAACATCATTTGCCCACTTGGATAGAGAGACAATCCTGCCCCAATGTTAAATGTATGTTGCTAGAAGGGAAAAGATTGAATTTGGCGGCATGTGTGATTGTGAAAGAAATGTGTTGTTTGGTATAAATTACGTGTTGGAATACCAGTGGTGGTCATGCTATTTTACATTCATTTTCAGTAAATGATACAGTGAAAGTTTCTTCAAATCTGCACTGCAAATCAGATAATGTCCTTTAACAGAACTGGGGTTGTTTCAGTTCTATGTGTTTCAAGCATATCCCAGCAGAAAGCTCAGGTTCACTACAACATGTAAGGCATGAGCAGAATAGAAATTGGGGTTTGATCATTGTTACTATAGAAACTTGCGTATGTTTCTTTACTATCATAGTTAAGATTACTCCCAGCAGTCCATCAGTTTGACAGTCGTTTCCACTGGTAAAATGAAAAACACCTTTCCAAATATAATTCCATTTTAGAAGCAGCTGAGATTGTTCCTTACAAGGGCTATGATAAAATTGGCATGTTTGTGGCTCTATCCTGGAGATCTCCACTGGCATGGATCTCTCTTTTTAACAAAAAGGAATCTGTGTTAACTTCCAAACAGGAAGTCTGAAAAGGGGAGGAAAAAGTTGGAATTGAAACAGGACACAGAAGTGTCTCTGATGTGAAGCTTATGGAGAAAACTAACATAGAAGGAAAAGGACACAGGAGATCCAACCACCCTATTCTACGTACACAACAAAGGTTAAAGCTACACAGACCACAAAAGCCTACATATAACTAAATGACTTCCCCTGAGAGTGGTGTAGTGATTAAGAGCAGGTGGATTCTAATCTGGAGCACCAGGTTTGATTCTCCACTCCTCCACCGAGTGGCAGAGGCTTATCTGATGAACCAGATGTGTTTCCACACTCCTACATTCCTGCTGGGTGACCTTGGGCTAGTCACAGTTCTTCAGAACTCTCTCAGCTCCACTCTTTGCAGAGTGATTCACTTCTTTGTTTCCTGTAATAATTTGTTCTGTAAGTGAGACCTTTCACTGCTGATAACAATATCCGAAAGAATATATATATATATTGTTTTGCTCCCTTGTAATCCCAGTGATTCTTACTGAAAGCAGTTGCAGAAACATGAGGCCACTAAAATAAAAACCTGTGACCATGTATTACTGGGATGCATTGATCATAAAAGCAGAGCTTCAAATGTTGAAATCTGCTGCTGCTTTGTTCATTTGTTAATGCTTAACATCACCAAACCACTAAATCTCTTGGCATGGAGATGGCAACAGAAGGCATCGTGCCCATGAATTTTTATGATGTAGGAATCTGTACAATCTACTGTTGCTTCAATAAATTTATTATCATAATTGTCACTGACTTCTATCCAAACAACTAGGCAGTGAGTTCCATACATGCAACAGGACTTGCAGCGCCATGCTGCTTTCCAGACTATCCTGCCTGCCCCACAACACAAGCTACTGTAAACATATATTCAGAAGTGGCTTTTTTTTAACACACTGCATGAAGAGGCATTAAAATGGAAGCATTAAAAATATGGCTTCCATTAATGGATTCTAAAGAACATAGCTGGTATGATTATTAGTGTCACTTGAAAGTCTGTGATAATGTTTATATTGCTTAGTTTAATAAAGTTGCTGATGGACCTTCTAATTTTAAGGTATTCCTGGTCCATCTAGTCTATTCCAAAGGTGCCTATACCAAAGGTGTTCAACTCTCCATGACATTAAATAACTAAGCCAATGGCAGCAGGAATTGTGTCAGTCCTGCCTGCCAACCTTCTCTGTTGCAGAAAAGGTTGACCATTAATAGGAACCAGAGAACAGGAGCCCACAAGAAGGTCAATATCCAAAGAGAAGATTGAAAGAGTGAAGGGGTCATAGAACAAATATATGACTGTCAATTTAAGTTCCAAATGTGTCTATGTGCTTTTCATGTTATCACTGTACGTGGTCACTTGTAAGTTGTTCTTACAAAATGGCTATGCATGACATAGGAGTGGCAGTGGCAATTTTCTGCAACTGGAAATCCTTGTTGTTAATCTTAATACAATGCAGGGCAATGAATAAATTTGTCTAAAGTTTTCCCAAATAAAAAAAATAGGTGAGCAATGGTGAGACATAAAGAGAACACTACTGGATGAGACCAGTGATTCATCTAATTTAGCATCCTGTCCTTTACAGGCACAAATAAGCTATCCTGAAAAGTTGAAAACATGGCATAGAGGCCAACAACTTCCCTTAATGCTCCTTCCCAGCACTGATATTCAGAAGTACACTCTGAATTATCTAAATGTTCTTAACTATATATTTTAAAGTGAAGGTTAGGTGTAGTCTTCAGGCAAAGGTGCAGAGGGTAAACCCTGTTAATCATAATCCTGTGGTTATTTTTCATTGTTGAAACTATCTGGATAAATGCAGACATGGCACTTCATCTGCAGTAAAAAAATACCGTATGCACACCATGCTCCATCACAATCTTTGGAGACATTTTCTGTGGTTTCAGATATAAACAGGGAAAACCTCTTTATTAAATTAGGAAAGAGAAGACAAAGCCCACTTTCTATGAAAGTAATTCCTGTAGAAAAGAAGAGCATACTAGAAAATTATTTACATATGGGGAAAGTATTTGCACAAGCCTCAGAATTCAAATTAAACACAAACCTAGCACACATCTGTAATTACTTTTCTTCAGCTTTCAGCTGGTCACTGTATGCAAACAGCAGTAACATTTATTTTGTCCCAGAGAAGGTACAAGGTTAAAGTGGGTAAGTAGGATTATTCATCTGTCTATGTGACTAGTGATACAAGAAATGTCCATATGACTTTATTTTAAGCATTCAGATGTGCTGTTCCAGAACCAGTGGGTGAGCTGAGTGTCCAGTCATGGTTTAAACAGTAGAGCTAGAATGAAATGTTAAATATATGATTAAAATGAGAGAACTATACCTACATAAACCAAGTTACAGCTGCAGTTCAGTGGTTATCATTAATTTTTCACCATATATTATGGAGTGGTTTTGAGTTGTGGTTCCTTGCTAACAAATGAAGCACACATTTCTCTCAGTCTTAGCCAGTGTTATGACTAGTGCAAGAACAATAGATTCATGGAGCTTGTCAACCAGAAAGTAATTATCTCCTAGGCTGTCTAATTAAAAGAGAAAAATCAGTTAATCTATATAACCCCAAAATCATGTGTTACAAATAGAGGGTAACAACATAGTATATTGTGTCAAAAATGGCTGCAAGGAACAGAGCAACAGATGGCTGAACTAAGTTACACATCATATTGTGATGGTGGGGGAAAAATACTGCTACCCTGCCTCCACCTGAATCTGATAGCTAATTTTATGGAGGAAATGATTTTGTCCTATTTCCAGTTGTGTTAATGAAGTAGGCGCCAATCATGAAACACTGAGAAAACTGGTAAAGCATTCTACTGAAAAACCTTTGTGGCATTGCCCCCTGAAAATTTGTGATGTCTTTGTAATATAAATATTGAAATAGAAAATATTGAAGTTGAAGAGTTCTGGAATAGGCAGCAAAAGCTGTGATCCTATAATAGATTCCCCAAAGCAATATTTTGTATCACATGCTTTTGTATTGCAGGGTTTTGAAGGAGGACATTGATACTGTGGGCATCACAGAGACATGGTGAAATAAAGAGAACCAGCGGGATGCTGTTATCCCAGGTTACAGGCTGTACAGGAAGGGTAGGACAGGGTGTATTGGGGGTGGTGTTGTCCTCTCCATCAAAGAGAGCATAGTGTCACGTAAAATAGACAATGCAATGGGAGCTGATTCCCATTCCCACAGAAGCACTGTGGATAACAATACCAAGTGTGAAGGATAGTGTAATATTAAGAATATATTATTGTCCCCCTGACCAAAGCACACAGGAGGATTCTGAGATAGAAAAGAAATTAGAGAGGCCAACAAAAGCAAAAACTTAGTGGTAATGGATGATTTCAACTATCCCCACATAAACTGGAAAAATGCATGTTCAGGTCATAGTAAGGAGAGAGCATTCCTGGATTTGCTAAATGGCTGTGGCTTAGAGCAGATGGTTGTGGAACCAACCAGGGGAGAGGTGATCCTAGATCTAATTCTATGTGGGACCCAGGACCTGGTGCGGGAAGTCAGTGTTGTTGAGCCGATAGGGAACAGCGACCACAATTCTGTCAGATTCAGTATCTCTCATACCTATTAACCTATTAACCTATTCATAAATGACCTGAAAGTACGGGTGGGTAGCGAGGTGGCCAAGTTTGCAGATAATACCAAATTATGTAGGGTGATGAAAACCACAAAGGATTGCAAAGAGCTCCAAGCGAACCTTTATAAATTAGGAGAGTGGGCTAAGAAATGGCAAATGCAGTTCAATGTAGCAAAATGTAAAGTGAGCACATAGGGGCGAAAAATCCAAACTTCACATACACGCTACAAGGGTCAGTGCTATCAGTCACAGACCAGGAAAGGGATTTGGGCGTCTTAGTTGATAGTTCCATAGGAATGTCAACTCAATGCATAGCAGCTGTGAAAAAAGGCAAACTCTATGCTGGGGATAATTAGGAAAGGAATTGATAAAACTGCAAAGATTGTCATGCCCTTATATGAAGCAGTGGTGCGAACACACTTGGAGTACTGTGTTCAGCTCTGGTCACCACATCTCAAAATGGATGTTGAAGAGATAGAAAAAGTGCAGAGAAAGGCAACGAGGATGATTGAGGGATTGGAGCACCTTACTTATGAGGAGAGGCTGCAGCGTTTGGGACTCTTTAGTTTGGAGAGGAGACGTCTGAGGGGGGATACGATTGAAGTCTATAATATTATGCATGGGGTACAAAATGTCGACAGAGATAATTTTTTCTCTCTTTCTCACAATACTAAAACCAGGGGGCATCCATTGAAAATGCTGGGGTGGGGGGGGGGAGAGAAGGACTAATAAAAAGAAACATTTGTTCATGCAACACTTGATTGGTTTGGAATATGCTGCCACAGGAGGTGATGATGGCCACTAACCTGGATAGCTTTAAAATGACTTGGACAGATTTATGGAGTAGAAGTCGATCTGTGGCTACCAATCTTGATCCTCCTTCATCTGAGATTGCAAATGCCTTAGCAGACCAGGTGCTCAGGAGCAGCAGCAGCAGAAGGCCATTGCTTTCACATCCTGCATGTGAGCTCCTAAAGGCATCTGGTGGGCCATTGCAAGTAGCAGAGTGCTGGACTAGATGGACTCTGGTCTAATACAGTAGGCTCTTTCATAGTTCTTATGCTCATTGAACACATTCCTGCATGCTTTCTGTCCAACTAAATTGAAGTTTTATACTTTGATTGGTTAAAATGGCAGCATAAAAGTATTTTAAATAAATAAATTCCCAGCTTTGTTTCTATATTTGCAAGGCCATCCCAAACAGAGTTGCACTCTTCTAAGTCCCCTGAAGTTAATGACCTTATCAGGATGGAACTCTGCTTAGGATGTCACAATTGCTTGCCTGTAAAGGATTCAATAGTGTTGATGGTGAAGTAACCTTGAGTGCATTCCACAGCCCGGGCGATGGGCCAGCTTCATCGGCGGAGACTTTATTTTTGCGCGGGAGATGAAGACTCCATTCCCATGGGAAGCAGGAGGGGGGATGGGGTGGGCAATGGTGTTATAACCTGTGCTTCTGGCGGGAAGTGTCATTCCTGCCACTACGTGTACGTGAGCTTTCTAAGATGTCTTAATAAACGGACTTTTACATCCAAAAAGCCTTTTATTTCTGCTTCTATGGAATTCCTTACATTGTGGCAGGAAACCAATTCAATATATTCCTAGTACAGTGGACCTCTGGTGTCTTGACATGGAGAGGTTGAATGTTACTGCGGAAGGTGCGGTAGCCCCCAAAGAGGGCTCCGAACTTTCCCTTCTGGATCTGGAGGAACCGGCAGGAGAGCTTGGAGCCTCGCTGGTGGCTCTTTCCCGTCCCTGCCATTATCAGCACGCAGGTCTTCCTTTACTCCCGTTGGGCGAGGGCGTGGCGACGACCATGGGGACTTCCATGAGCCGTTTGGGGAGGCAGCTGTCTATGCGATCGGCCTGTGGATCCGGATCTCTGCCCGTTTTCATGTGGATTACAAACCTCCAGATTGCTAGCCTGTCACTGGAGGAGGCGGGCCTGACCACCTTTCATGCGGCAACCCAGGAATCCATTGGAAGGCGATTCCTGGACTGCGTATTTTGGTGATGCTCCCAAAGAACCACCGTGGCACAGCACTGGGGCCCGATCCGAAGGATACTGGGACTAAACCTGGGATTGGGAGGGGTATCCGTACTGTCTTCCAATCCCGGACCCCTGATCCCGGGCCAGCACGACACGCACCTGAGGTGCCCCAGGGAGTCCACCCGGTGGCTACGGTGTCTCCGATGTCTCGCTTCCAGACGCCGAAGAGTCCGAAGAAAGCCTGCACTCCCAGCCGGATCTGTTCCCTCTCCCATCGAAGGAGACCTGGGATGAGGAAGTGGGCGACCTGCTGAGATGCCAGAAGCATGGACCCGGGAGGCGTCAGCTATGGGAGGAGGAGCGGGCACAGTTGCAGCAAAGCGCGAAAACCTGCAGAGGGACGGGGAGCGACAAGCGCCATAAAGAAGTCCAGCTTCGAGAGGTTGGACCCGTGCCAAAGATGCGCTCCAGCGACAATAATGCTCAGAATCTGTCAGTCCATGAAGTAGAGTCCTGGAACACTCCAGAGCTGGATTTACTTGACAGCAGCGTAGCGTTCAGGCTCTCGCATGCGCATAAAGCGAGCTCACTGAAGCTCTTAAGCGGGGCCGAACTGGCTAAATTGGAGCGAGAAAAAGCTGCTCTGCATGCGCACCAGGATGCATTGACCATGAGGAGAGGGAGCTGGCTGCGTTGGAGAGGGAGCTAAGGAGGCAGCAGACCAGGAAGCCCCAAGTTGGAGTCACTATGCTGTTACTGATCGCGCTGAAGCCAGGGCCGCGTACCTGAGTCCTGCCACCCAAAGCGCCAGCGGTACCGCCAAGCGCCCCCGATTCCGGCACCCCGTTACAACAGCTGCCTGCCCAACCTGCTCAGCCAGCGCAACCACACGCCGTAGCAGGCGCCAAAGAGCCGATGGAGCGAGGCTACTATCGGCTCCCCGATACCAGCCCGTTTCGATGGGACCCGGCTTCCAAACTTCCCTACTTCATTTTGCAACTCAAAATACCCCACTTGGAAGACTACGATGATTTATACGGCTCTGGCCGCGAAAAAATACGGGACGCTCCGGCTCCAGGTCCTGGATGGGGCAACTTGGCCCGATTGATTCATTGACTCTTTTGGATTTTACAAAGATGAAGACTCATCTGCACGGTGCCCGCATTCCTCAAGCCTTAAAGGCTGGCGCTTCCAAGATCCAGGCGCCGAGAATGAAGCTATCAGCACCATCAAAAGCTATCCAACGGCAGGGCAACCGCCCGTTTGCAGAATTTGCCCGTGAATTTCGTGCGTGGCTGCTGGGCTTCCTCCTGAGTGGCCTGAGCGGCATGAAATCACGCGAGATACTTCTCCCGGATGCTGTGGACGGCAAGCTGCGTGAAAGCGGTGTTTTAATTAGGGTTCCTCGTACTATTAACGGATTGGATCCAGTTGGGGGGTCCCAGGTGAAGCGTCTCATTTTGGGAATCACCTTCGTGCCGGAGGCAGCCCGCGCCTTAAAACCCACCACCTAAGCCCTGCAAGCCAAGCCCAGCCAGCCCTACCCGGGAAAACCACCTCTGAGCCTTGCCGTACATGCGACTGGGATTGTGTCTTTACTGCGGAGGGGCCAGGTCATCCTAGCCGCCAACTGTCCTAAGAAGCAAAGAACCAACCGCTCCAGCTACGCACACCTCCATCTGCCAAGCCCATGCGCGCGCAGATCAGGGCGGACGCCCTCCGGACGAGAGCTCGTCTAAAGCGGTGCATCGAAAGGCGACCCAGAGGAGGAAGCTGGCTGTTTGCCTTTCTTCAGCCCCCATGGACATGGGCCCGACTTTCTGGCAGCCGGTGAGGTGAAGGCAAGCTCCCATTACTGTCAAAGCGTTTCTGGCCAAGCTAACCGCTAAACACACTACGCATTATAGCCTTTGCGGCCCTTGTGGATTCTGGCTGCTCCCACTGTTTAATGTCTGCGGCCCCAGGTGCCAGAGGAGCTAGGTCTGGATAGCCAAATTCCCTAGCTAAGCCCGCGCCACCATTCACCCAAATGGGCGGCAGCCCCTCGGGAACGAAAGGACCGGCCCAGTTCAAAACAGCCGGTTCTCCTCCGTTGTGCCGACCATTGGGAGAAAAATTAGTTTTATTTTAGCCAGTGGCTTCAAACACTCCCATAGTTTTGGGCATGCCCATGGTTATTGTTACATAGACAAAAGTTCATTTGGAAAGAACGGATCTTAAATTCCACCCCTGACCCTCCCTCGCGGTGAACACATGAGATTGGGTGGAAAACCCAACTTCTCCTGACACACCCCCCTCCCTGGCTTCTTCAGCGATTGCTCCCTACGATTCTATTGGCATCCCACCCCTGCATTATCATGAGATTTAGCCAGAGTTTTTCAGGAGCAGGAATCGCGATCAGTTGCCACCCACAGAGACACTGACTGCAAAATCGTTATACAACCAAAGAGCATGGCTGCTTAAAGGTAGAATCTACGCGCATGAGTCCCAATGAGGGAGAAGGAACTCCGTTGCCTTCTTGGATAAGAACCACGGCATTTCAGCGGGTTCATATCGTGCGAACTACCAAACACACACTGCGCTGCTCCGTTTGTTTGTAAAAAAGAAAGATGGGTCTTTACGGCTTTGCACAGATTATCCCGAGGTCTCAATCACTTGGTCTCTCTGTCCAATAAATATCCTTTGCCTTTGATCAAAGGGACCTTTTAGATGCACTTTCGGCAAAGGCATTTTTACTAAATTGGACTTAAGAGAAGCTTACTACAGGGTCAGAATTGCTGAAGGCTATGAACACTTGACTTCGCGTTTAACACGAAGTTTGGACAGTTTGAATACTTGATAATGCCATTCGGGTTAAATTAAATTTGGGGCCCCCGGAACTTTATAGCCCTATATCAACGAAGTTCTCCACTTGATTTATTGTACAAGGGAAATTAGTGGTATACTTAGATGGCCGTTTTGATTTACTCACAAACCCATAGAAGAGCATGAAACATTGTTAGTTCGAGAGGTATTGAAGGCAGCTTGCTTTCGACAATTCTCTCTTTGCCAAACTCTCCAAATGCTGTTTTCACCAGACCTCCATTGACTATTTGGGTTACGCGGATCTCGCCCGAGGGCAGAAAATGGATCCTGCTAAGATTGGCGCGGTCCTTCAATGACAGCCTGCCCCCACCAACCGCAAAAGAGCTCCAATCTTTTCTTGGTTTTGCTAATTTCTACTCGTGACTTTATACCCCAATTAGCTGAACTGACTCGCCCTCTCACAGACCTCTTACGCACTAAGGGTAAAGATCCATCTGTCTGCCAAGCCGGGGCCCCTTTCCTGGTCCGAGGAGTGTCAAACAGCCTTTCAACTCTTAAAGTCACGTTTACCACCGAACCTATCCTAGAAAGCACCCTAATGACCCAGATCTCCCGTTTACAGTGGTTCCGCGTAGATGCCTCCCGGACAAAGCACCTTAGGCGCAGCCCCTGTTGCAGAAAAATAAAGATGGTAGGCTGGTTCCGTGTGCTTATTTGTCCTAAAGAAATTCTCTTGGTGCTGGAGACTCAACTGGACTGTAGGGGATAAAGAGACTCGCGGCCATTAAAAGTAGCACTCTCTCCACTTGGCGCCACTGGCTGGAGGGCTTCAGCTAAGCTTACCCCTTTCAGGTTTGAATTGGGATCCACAAGAACCTGGCAGCTCTTTCCACCCCCCCCCTCAAGATGTCCATAAAACAACCCGTTGGGCCCGATTTCTTTTCTCGTTTCTCTTTACAGTCCATTTTTTTCCCCGAGAAAGACCAATAAACTGGCTGGCGCAGCTCTCGCGCCCTCTACTACAGCGAGGGAGGGGGTGGAAGCACCTTGCCTTACAGAGACATTCCCACGCGCACTGTTCTCTCCCCCTCCCAGTTGGGGCTGGCTGTCACCCGATCTCAAGCGTCCTCCTCCTCCCAGCCCCATTCCCAGTCGTCGTCTCTCCTTTCCTGCACGGAGAACTTTCCGAGGGAGGCCGGGGCTGCTTTCGAAGCCTCCAGCGGAAGAAGGTGACTCCCAATTGCGTTTGGAGAGAATGGAGTTTTAAGCCGGAGGGAATGTTGAGTACGTGCCTCCCCCTCTCCGCCAAGCAGGTTCTTGAAGCTTGCCATGATGCCCTTCGGCTGGACATTTTGGCTTTCTGAAAACTCACCATTTTGGCCCGCCGACAGTTCTGGTGGCTGGCAATGTCTGGAACAGTAGAGGCATACATTAAGGGCTGCTCGGTTTGTGCAGAAGCCAAAACCATCCCGGGGAAAGCCCCATGGACTGTTTGAAACCTCTCCCGGTGGCCTCCAGCCCTTGGGAAGTCTCATCTCCATGGATTTTATTACGGATTTGCCCGAAAAGTCATGGCAACTTACGGTTTTGTGGGTGGTGGTGGACTTATTTTCTAAACAAGCCTCCATTTTATTCCATGTGCTTCCATCCCCTCCGGCTCCTAAGTTGGCACGACTGTTCATTCAACATGTTTACCGTCTCCATTCCGCCCCCGTTAAGGTAGGTCTCCGACCGCATGACCCCCAATTCATTTCCAAAGTTCTGGAAGGCGCTTTTGCAGGGTTGTTGGGGGGCCGCCCCGACACGTCGCCGCCCCTACCACGCCTTCAAGGAAGTGACGGCGCAGACGGAGATGAAATCGAACAGAACCCTAGAGCAGTATTTACGCTTTATTTAAGCACCAACTACCACCAAGACAATTGGTGCTGCAGCTTATTCCAGTTTGCGAATGCACGCCTATAACAATGCGGTTCATAGCAGTACAAAGAAAACCCCCTTTGAAATTGTGTCCTGAGTCGCTCCTTTCCCGCCAAGGTTACCACAATCTACCATGGCCGCTGCTTTGGACCCTCCAGAGTTTCAACAATGGATTTCATCCCTAGCCGAGGAGATGGAAAACGGTCCAGACCGCCTTTACAACAAGCTTTGCTAAGGACTCCCAAAAAAGCCGTGCAAGCGGATAGAAACACCGCTCGGATTTCCCTCTAGCGTGTAGGCTCTTGGGTGTATTTGTCTACAAAAAAAAAAAAATCTTAGAGACGTTGCATAAATTTTCCAAACTTGGCAAAGATTCGTGGGACCTTTTCAGATTACTAAAGTGATTAATGATGTCACTGCCCGCTTTAGATTTTGCCCTAACTCTCTTAGTAACATTCATCCTGTCTTCCATTCCAGCTTGCTCAAGGAGGCTCCCGCTTCCGATGCCTGGCCACCTAACCCGCCGGAGAGGCCCTCCACCGACTATTATTATTGATGGTCACAAGCACCCTACGTAAATTGACCAGCTTATCCCTGGACTCTCGCTTTAATCGCAAACGCTTTGCAATATTTGAGTCTCTTGGGTGGGATATTCCTCTGGGTATAATCAATGGGTTTATTCCTTTAAAATATTGACGCCCCACCCTTATTTCTAAGCTTTCCACCCGGCGCCTTTCGCGCAGCAAACCTGGGGGGGGAGGGTCTTCTTTAAGGGAGGCCAGGAGTGTAAAGGACTTCAATAGTGTTGATGAATTGAAGTAACCTTGAAAGGTGCATTCCACAGCCGAGGGCGATGGGCCAGCTTCATCGGGCCGGAGACTTTATTTTTTTGCGCTGAGATGAGAGACTCCGTTCCCATGGGAAGCAGGAGGGGGGATGGGGTGAATGGTGTTATAACCTGTGCTTCTGGCGGGAAGTGTCATTCCTGCCACTACGTGTACGTGAGCTTTCTAAGATGTCTTAATAAACGGACTTTTACATCCAAAAAGCCTTTTATTTCTGCTTCTATGGAATTCCTTACATTGCCTCTGCTATATATTACCATTGCTCACAGCACATCCCATTTCCTGGAACTTCTGAATGTGTAAGAATTTGGAAATTAGGTGTAAATGTTTCCATTTATATAGTCACACATGTAGAGAGGTACACAATTCTCATTCCACTGATTTTTCAAGAAAGTGTCAGACGCATCCTGAAAATGTCCACAGTGATCACGAAATCAAGCCTGGGAGAGCCATGCTTGTTTCTACAAAACATTGGGTTCTTTTTCCAGATACTCTGAAACCAGCTGAAGTTCTCAATGATTTTATTGAAAATAAAAACAGAAAATAATAAAACATTCAATACAGATATTTCTCAGTTGAATGGCACCGTTCCTTCAGGCCTTTTCTCACCCCCGACCCTTTGAGCTCAGATGCTCACCTGAACTCAGCCTGGATCAGAATCTCTAAATGTTTGTTCTTCACTTCTCAGGAAAAGTTCCTTCCTGCCATGCGGTCACTTACTCTTTGATGTTTGGGGCTTCCATTTGGCTACCACCTTTTGGTCTTGCCTCTGGACATCAAAGAGCTTGGCAGGCTATTGTGAGTTTTTCTAACACTGTAATGGAGTATCTTCATCACAACAGTCATGAATCTCTGTAACATCAAAATGGCCAGATGTGAATCTCAGACATGCATTCCATCTGCCGACTTCAGACGTCTCTATAAGATTCTGACAAAATGGGCTCTGGCTCATGCCATTGTATATTTGTTCACCTTTCATTGTTATTTTGCCAATAAATGTCTCAAATTCATGTGTCTTTATGAAGCAGTTGCAAAGTATGTCCCTGTGGGAGATTTTAATCAACCTGCTTCATGCTACATCATTAGGAGCACCTCATAAGTAAAGTCTGGGAATACGAGGCTCCTGCAGTACTTCTTTTTGAACCAACAATTATATTTATACTTTGCAACATTATAGCAAAACTGACTTGTACTAATAGTTATCACCAGAAGTTCTAATTTGCCTAAAACACAATGCGTTTTATGCAAAAGTAACTTTTGGAACAATAAGCACATGACTACAGGGACAGATGTTATACTGGTGGTTAGTTAGTAGCATCAGATCCCAGTTTGTCTCTCTGTCTCTACCCAGTTAAGAAAAATCATAGTGAAAGGAAACATAGTGACACACCGTTAAGTTTGATGCTTCTACATATAGGGAGCTTAATCTCCTGGCACTAAAATAAAAGTGAGTGAGAGAGAGAGAGAGAGAGAGAGAGAGAGAGAGGATTGGCCCAGATCTTCTCTGGAACAGTGTAGAGAGAGGAAAAAAGACACGCCTTTTGCATAAGTCCCAATTAGTTAAATATATCATTGAGAAAAGTGTCCCTGAACTGTATAACTAGTCCCATTAAGAGAAATTCAAGAGGCACAGCATTACATATACTGCTTGGCTAGAAGTAACTAAATATATTTCTAAGAGATTCCACCAATATCTTTTCCAGCATGGCAAATGTTATCAGGGTCAGCTACAGGCAGATTTGTGACCAAAGTGAAGTGCAAAACACATTCATTTTCTTTAGATACTGGACCCATCAGAAAGTCCTCATCCACTAATCCTGATTGGCAAAGCTGTATGTTGAAGGCTTCTCTTCCTAGTTTTATTTTTCCTAACATCCACACCATAGCTAGCTCCTGGATTTGCTTCCTTTGTTCAGAACAACTACGATATTAGTTGTCACAAACACCGAGAGACCAAGACTTTATCCTTTCCTTCAACTTTTACTGTGAGTGATGTTCAGAGAAGCGTTATCCAAGGTAGCAATGGAATAGGAAATTCCTTCCATCTCTTTCTGCAGCAGAAGCTGGAAATGGTGCCTCTTTGCTACTCATGGACCTTAGAAGCTTGTAAACAGATTCAGAGCTGGATCCATGGTAGGACTGCCAGCCTTCTGACTGCCAATTGCCAGCCTTCTGACTGCCAATTCTGGGAGCATTGTGGGTGGAGCATGAGGTGAATTGAAAGTGCCATCACAGCATCTGTGACATTGATTCCTCCACATGTATTTCTCTCCTGCCCCTGCTGCTCACTTGAATGAATGAGGTTGGGGATGGGAACTTACACTGGTAGGCAAATGGTAAGCCTAGTCCGTGGACTTTAATAAGCAAGTTTGGATAAAATAAAATGAGAGATATATCATTGCTGCTAGCTAGCTATTTATTTATTTATTTATTTATTTATTTATTTATTTATTTATTTATCTATCAAATTGTTCTCTCCCTCTCTATCCTCACAATAATTTTTGGAGTAGGTTAGACTGAGATATCATGATGGATCCAAAGTCACTGAATAAGCTTCCATGGCAGAGCGGGGATTTGAACCCAGCTTCTGAAGACTTTGTCCTGCACTCTAACCAGAATGCTATGCTATCATAGAAAATAAAGCAAAGAAAACAACTCTCCACATTGGCATTTTTCATTCAAAAAAACAAGCCTGTCTCTCCCAATCTTTCTGGTGGCATCTTTATATCTGTGCAGAACTGGTCTTGATTGGCCCAGATTGTGCAACAGGCTGCTTCAACTCTTTTGCCCAGTACTTAGCAAATAAAATTACTTCCATCTCAATGACTTGATCTCTTTAGTTATGGGAGAAGAGCCCTGGAATGTCATTAGAGTGCAGCCTTATCAGATTTGCTTGGATGAATTTCAATTATTGCAGTCTGAGGATGTAAAGAAGTATACAATGCTGTATAAGACATTTTTTGTTGTGTAAGAAGAACCAATTTGTTTGAAATGAAAAAAATGCATAGCATAGGATTCATTATCAAATTTCTACCATTTTGTTAGTGGCATATTTTGTTTTGCTGCCCAGTTGAGACTCCCATATATTGACTTCTCATTGTGGATAATAATTAGGAAAGTAATAGAATGCCCCCTACTATTTTAGTAAACATCCATATAAAAACATTCTTATAAAAACAAAGTCCATATTACCAGGATATATTTACACAGATATTGTCGAAGGCTTTCACGGCTGGATTCAACTGGTTGTGGTGGGTTTTCTGGGCTGTGTGGCCGTGGTCTGGTAGATCTTGTTCCTAATGTTTTGCCTGCATCTGTGGCTGGCATCTTCAGAAGTGTATCACAGGGAGAAGTCTGTTACACACCATGTCTAGTGAGAAGGGAATGTTTAGTGGGGTGTATATTGACTTCACAGCTACAAAGCCACATTGGACACACAACGCATTATGTTAAAGACTCAGCCCACTTCATTGAAAAAATTAGCAATCTCCATCTCAACCCTAGCGACAAACTTATCAGCTTCAATGTTGTCTCACTGTTTACCAAAGTTCCAGTGAAAGACACACTCATACTCATCAGCCAGATTTTTCCAGATAACATCACAGCTTTGTTTCAACACTGCCTAACAACCAGCTCCTTCCAATGGGACAGTGATTACTATGAGCAGATAGATGGGGTAGCCATGGGAAGCTTCCTCAGCCCGGTGAAACAAGTCCTCAAAGCAGAACCCAGGAAACCCACAACTTTGTTCTAATTTGTGGATGACACTTTTACAATCCAGAGCAATGGTGAGGAGGAACTGCTGAATTTTCTGGACCACCTTAATAGCATCCACCCGAACATCCAATTTACCATGGAAACTGAAAAAGAAGGAAAACTGCCTTTTTTACATGTTTTGGTCTTTCGCAGACCCAACCACCAATTGGGCCACACAGTATACAGAAAACCAACACACAGAGACCGGTATCTACATAAAAACTCCAACCATCATCCACAACAAAAAAGGGGCATAATCAAAACTCTGACAGATTGTGCAAAATGAATTTTTGAACCTCACCTCCTCCCTGATGAAATCAATCATCTAGATTGGGCTCTGCAGGCTAATGGCTACTCCACAGCAGAAATAAGAAGAGCTTTAAGAACAAGAAAAACCCAGAGGACTGAGGAGAAACAGCCCACCACAGGAAAAATATTTCTACCATAATCAAGGGAATTACAGATCCAATAGGGAAACTGATGATAAAAACATTACCTACAAACCCATCTTCAAACCTACCAGGAAAATACAGCAGATGTGTCAGGAGGCCTGTTATTATGAGGATTTTGCTATTGCTGCTTTCTGTATGCTGAGGGTGGAGGAATGGGTTAAATGCATTTCTCACTGACTTTCAGCTGTCTTCTGTATGATGTTATACTGTACCAGGTGCTTCCCAAGGTCAGTGCCTGGCCGTTTTTACTGCTATTTCTTTCACAGTTCCTTTTGGGCGTGCTTTCCCAGGATAGGGGGGTGCCGTCTGCTTTAACTACTGGGTTTTGCGTGGGCAAATCTCAGTTCTGGCATGGCCAGAGAAGATCCTCAATTCTCAATGAACTACTGTGCTTTTACATGAGTTTGTTTCAGTTTTTGGGATTCTGACAAGATGCTACACTCAGCAAAGGACAAGCGAGACCCCCTCACTTCTTCAGGAGTCTATCAAATACCCTGCAGCTGTGGAAAGGTCTACATAGGAACCACAAACGTAGCATTCAGACTCGAATTAAGGATAACGAAAGACGTTGTCAGCTTAACCATCCTGAAAAATCTGCTGTAGCAGAACATGTCCTAAACAAAACCGGACATAACATTTTATTTGAAAACATTGAAATTCTGGACAATTCAGAAGGTTACTGCACAGGGAGGCCATTGCAATTGACAAACACCAAGACAACTTCAACAAGAAGGAAGAGACTCTGAGAATTAACAAAGCTTGGCTACCAGTACTTAAAAAATGGACTGATAACCCCACCCGCAATACAATGCACTCAACCACACCTTTGCATAGCAAGTTCCACCCAAACACTTACTGACTGGTTCCTGGGGCCATGGACAACATATACCCCGCTAAACTTTCCCTTCTCACTAGACACAGTGTGTAACAGACTTTTCTCTGTGATACACCTCCGAAGATGGCAGTCACAGATGCAGGCAAAATGTTAGGAACAAGATCTACCAGACCACAGCCACACAGTCCGGAAAACCCACCAAAACCAGCGTACATAAAGTTTAATGAATAAAACAGACTTTAAAAGCCATAAATATGCCAAGAAAGTATTGTTGAAAACTGAGGAAGAAATATCAGTTCAGCAGTGTCAAAATAAGATGCTTTAATCTGACTAGCCTCTCTCAATTATGGTACAGTGGGCTTCCTGAAGCAGTGACTCCCCCTCCCCTTTGAAATCTTCAGGAGACACTACAAGGCCAGTTCATTTTCCAGGACTTTTGTGGGGATTTAAATATGCGGGAAGGAAGGGGCAAAGGTTTGCTATTTTTTTATTTAGCTGAGGTTTTTTTTACTGTTATTATGAGCCATTCCCTCGGACAATGAGGAAAAACAGGATGTCATCATCGTCATTATCATTATGATGCAAAGAGAAAATTGTTCACTTCTTCAGGACCAGGATATGTAGCAGGCTACAAATCATTCATTCAGTTTTGCAGCTAAGTTTGGATAGGATTTTGAAACCTGAAATGACTCCAAAAAGTACTTAATCCTTTATTACATAACAATTTCATTTTTAGTGCCTCAGAGAATATGCTTCCCTCTGTATAAAAAGACACTCTTTACCATACATAAAGCATACACATGGTCCCTAATTTCCCAGGTAAGCTGAGAAAGTCAGGGATTGGTTATGTGTAATATTGGTTGATTTGTGATTGAATGTTCGCTTTTTTAAATAGAGATAGTGGGAGAGTAAATTTAACTCTTCCATCACTTAATTGTTACTTTCAGACTGGTACTGACTCTATAAGGTTAAAGAAAGCCATGCAAAGTGACTGCTTTTAAAAAGTATTGGATTCTTATGTTCATGAATCATTTGAAACAGAAAGCTAAGTGTAACCTCAGCTTGTGGGTTCTGTGGGGCAGTACTTGGAATGAGTTGCAACAACAATTTTTAAACAACAAAATGGTTTACTTTTCTTTACAATTAACACTTTTAAAACATCAACATTTAACGTTACAATTCAAGGTCCTGTTCAGGTTGCATTTCAAGTCCTTCTATTTACAGTCTACTGATATTGCCAAGTCCAAATTCTTCTTTGCAAGTTGGCTGGCTCCTGAAGACTCCAAGGGCTTGATGAACAGGTTGCAACATGATGAAGGTTTCCAGGAGAACTCTCACCCATTACAACCACAAAAGAAAACCCTGAAACAATAAACTCCAACATTTACAACATAGCAAAAACAACAACTATCTTCCCAGTAGTTCCCAACAATATTGCAATTACCTTAACAAGGTGTTAAGGGCTTATAGAAATCAAGGTCCGAGTCTGGTAGCCTTGTCTTCTGCAAAGAGCTCTTTCAGCCTTTCTGCTGCTCTGAGTCTCCACCCCCTTACTGGGTCAACCCATTCTGGGCCAATCCATTCTGGGCATGGGGGTTACATTCTCCCCCACTAAAATTCTGTCGTCTCGACAGTAATCACAATGCAACTCTTGAAATCATTGCACAATGATTTCCCCAGAGATTCCTGTACTTGGAGGAACCACATTTTGTGCATCTGAATGCAGAACATTGTCTTTCCCTTAAGCTTAGCTGCACTGGCAGTTTGCAAAACTCTTTACAGCAATTGTTGCAAATCAGCCAAGCAGTTTGCAGAAGGGATGGGGGATTGCAACTGGAATCCCTTCCTTCATATAACTGCCAAACAGTGTTTCAAATTCACAGCAACATCTCTTGAACTTACATAACAAAACAGTTTTATGGGGATCAAACCCCAACTTGCTGCACACTTCCATTGCAAGCAATTTATATTTGCAATCTCACTTCCAAGCCCCACGCTGGTTGGGCGCCATTTGTAACCTCAGCTTGTGGGTTCTGTGGGGCAGTACTTGGAATGAGTTGCAACAACAATTTTTAAACAACAAAATGGTTTACTTTTCTTTACAATTAACACTTTTAAAACATCAACATTTAACGTTACAATTCAAGGTCCTGTTCAGGTTGCATTTCAAGTCCTTCTATTTACAGTCTACTGATATTGCCAAGTCCAAATTCTTCTTTGCAAGTTGGCTGGCTCCTGAAGACTCCAAGGGCTTGATGAACAGGTTGCAACATGATGAAGGTTTCCAGGAGAACTCTCACCCATTACAACCACAAAAGAAAACCCTGAAACAATAAACTCCAACATTTACAACATAGCAGAAACAACAACTACCTTCCCAGTAGTTCCCAACAATATTGCAATTACCTTAACAAGGTGTTAAGGGCTTATAGAAATCAAGGTCCGAGTCTGGTAGCCTTGTCTTCTGCAAAGAGCTCTTTCAGCCTTTCTGCTGCTCTGAGTCTCCACCCCCTTACTGGGTCAACCCATTCTGGGCCAATCCATTCTGGGCATGGGGGTTACATTAGCAGCAAGTTTTTTCTCCAGCTTCCATTTTTATTTCTTTTATTATTAGTAGTATTTTGTTAAGCATGATAACTAAACAATACAGACGTAAGCCCATGATATTACATACCTAATCCTTACTTAAACATACATTACCTTACACTACAAACTGCAATCTCCAACCCATTAACCCCCAAATGCTAAACCTAAGTTGATTTTTCAAAACTACCTTCCATATTTTACCAATCTCTAAATGTGTAGAAACACTGTTTATACAAATTTCAATATCTGTTACTATGCATCCTGTTATTCTAGTACAATGCAAATAATTTCAATGTCTCTGCAAATTTAGCAACAGACCAGTCTTTCTGAGCCTCAATTACTTGTACAAGAATATCTTTTTTTCATTGTTCATATAAACCATGCTTGGTTTAGCCACAGTCCCAAAGATGGCACTGAATGGTTCTTCCATTTCTGTCCAATGCTATTCATACTGCAACAGCCAGCTGAGGTAGCAGACCTCTTTGAGACAGCTTCATACTGTTTCATGATTTCATACTAATAGGACATTCAGTCAGTCAGCTGACATTAAGTGATAAATTGAAAGTACATTTAAAAAATCAATTTCATCATTTACACCATTGCAATATTTTTAACAACTATATAATCGCACCATAGATGAAAAAAGATCCCTTAACCTTTCTATATTTCTAACAATTGTCAGACCCCCCCCCCCCCTAAGACTGGCTAATCTTTCAGGAGTCAAAATATCAATGATAAAGTATTTTCAAACAGTTCTAATTCCAACATTTAATGACACCTTAGATACGGTTAAAATGGGCAAACCTAAATCAATTTGCTACTTAATTTTACAATTCCTTTTTATGTTTTCTCCCTCTTGAATTCCTGCATACATTTTTGCCAGTAGCCATTTGGGATTAATGTGCACAAATAACATTTTTTCAGTACCATTTAACTACCAAAATCAGCTACGGTCCTTTATAAAGACAACATTCTATGTCTCAACTGAAGAAATTGAAATATTAAGATTTGTCCTGAAATTCTACTCTTCAGTTCCACTAAAGTCAGAAAATTCCAAACTCCTTTCAAATCAGTAAATCTTACTAATCCTACTTTAGCCCACCAATGAAAGTTCCCAAACTTTAACAGATCCTGAAACTCTTTACTATAGACCCAAGTTTTTAAGCGGAGGAGGTTGGTCAGCTCTATCTAAAGGGTCATGCTCCTGGCTGTGACACTGCCATTGTGTTACGCCACCCATCCACCCCCAAAGAGGCTTCTTGACGCAGGGAGTAGTAGTAGTAGTTTGGATTTATACCTCATTTTTTCTCAACCATTCCCTTCTTCCCACAACAGATACCTTTTGAGACAAATGGGGCTGAGAGAGTTCTGAGAGAATTATGTTTAGCCCAAGGTCTCTCAGCAGGCTTTATGTAGAGGTGTGGGTTAGAGTCCACTAATGTAGATTAGGTCCTTTCTGCACGGGCCAAATACAGCATCCCAGGGACGGTAAAAACGCCATCCCTGGGAGAGTGTTCGCACAGGATGTGTTGCTGCTGCGCAGCAGCGCCGTCCTGACTTTCCCCGGGTGGCATGAAGCCGCCCCATAAAACCTCACTCAATAAGCCAGGTTATTGATAAACAGTGTCTCCCCCGCAGCGCGGTGCGAACCACACCGCCGGGAAGCCGCTGCTTTCCCCGTTGGCTCCACTCACCTTCTTGTGCAGCGCCCCTCTGGAGGGCTGCAGAGACCCACGCACACTGCCCATCGCAGGGCAGTGTGGGCGGGTCTTTGCAGTCCTCCAGAGGGACATTGCACAAGAAGGTGAGTGGAGTGGGACCACCGAGAGGAGGCTCTGCGTGGAGCCACCTCTCCAGCTGCAGGGGAAGTCAGGGCTGCGCGCACGCTAGCGTGCAAACGGTCCCTGAGCCTCCACTGGCATACTTCATGCCGGTGGAGGTGCGTTTCTGCACGTGTGCGGAAAGGGCCTTAGAGTCTAATGTAGATTAGAATCTAATGTAATCTAATTAGATTACAATCTAATGTAGATTAGAGTCCACTGCTCTTAACAACTATGGCTTGTGTATTTCCAAATGTTGTGCCTGCTCTTAATCATCTTACAGCTTTTTCTTCTGTGCATTTTATAAGTCAAACCAGATGCACAGAGGTACTTACTGTATTGCATTCATTTGGCTGGTGTTTCCATCAACTTGGGTCTTAGTAAAAAAATAAATTAAATTGCTATTCTTGCAAACAGGGTTTTTGTAACAAAGAAATGATAATCTTTCATGGCCTGGTCTGGTGATTTATGAATGTCAAAACACATCTCTTCTTTTTGTAGATATGAGAAAAAGCCAGCATCTAAATATCCATTTTATGTTTCTTCATTACATTTTTGTTATCAGCTTTTAGCCATTTATGTGCACTCAATTGAAGTATGAATATCGGTTCTAGAGATTTTACTTTTCCAAACAAAAATCTGAAACTTGCTGATAGCTTCTTTCATGAATTATGGTGTTATTAAGTAATGAAACTTGATACTGATAGTGTGTTCACCCCTTTTAAGCTGCAGGATGAGCACTACAAGAAAAACTCAAGAGAACTAATAGCATTCCGAATAGGACTTTATTACCTGTTAGCTATATGAGCTGCTTAAATGGGGAATTGATGTTCTTCAGGATGGCAGTATATATACATATACATGAGGCATATTTACATGTAATAATTAGGATTTAAGTTCATTCAAATAACCTGTGAATATCTGTGATCCAATGGAAAGAAAATAAAGCATAGCAGAAATAAAATCAATGCACAGTCTTCTGCAAACCAACCATATGAGAATGTCTTATGGTAACATAAGGTGTAATGTGTTTAGTACACTGTGAATTGCAACATGGTATACTGGCTGTAATTTTAGACAGGGATCTGGGAAAGGCAGGTTCATATCCCCACTTTGCTGTGGAAGTTTGTTTGGTGATCTTGGGCCAGTCTGCAGAACCTACTTCACAGGGATGTCCCTTTATTTTCTAATTGACAATTAATGTTTTTTTGTTTGTTTTAGGACCCTGAAATTCACTTTTAGCCCCCATATTATATTTAAAAAAATACTTTAACCCAAATTGGGGGAAAAACAAAGGCAGAATCCATCCAACACATACATCCTGGAGATGTGAAGGCAATTCTCTGTGAGTTCACTCAGTAGAATTAATTGATGTATTTACATACTAATATCACCTAATTAGCATGGTGACAGGATAATTAAGTTACAGTCTACCTCTGTCCAAGAACCACAGAATTCACAAATGTTGTCAATGGTTTTCACTTAACTATGTCTTCCCAGTCATCCAGAATTCATGCATCCATTGTTCTGAAGAATTATTTGAGAAGATCCTTGTTTATTGGGAAAGAATACATTCTCAATTTATATGCTTCTCTGGGAAAAAAGAAACAAAATACAGCACAGACCCCACTAAAAAGATTATCAGCACTTGGCAAGCTGTTCTTGTATAGAGAATGCATTGTACAAGACATTCAGTCTGGTAAATTATCCATCAGAAATGGCCATAGAGAGTTCATGGCAGATGTTCAAATTGTGTGCCTCTTTTAATGCAAGGCAGCAGAATTGTTAACGTTGATGTCTGTGTGTGAGAGTCTGGTTTGTATAAAGAAAACACAGACTTCAAAACCCACCAAGGGGAGTTTGATGGTGATATGTCAGATTACTTAAATGACCTGTTATATTGGCAAGGAAAGTAGCCTGTTGTGAAAATCCTGTACCGTGTTTCCCCGAAAATAAGACAGTGACTTATATTAATTTTTGCTCCCAAAGATGTGCTATGTCTTATTTTCAGGGGATGTCTTATTTTTCCGCTCCACAGCTGCATGCTCTGGTGTTCTGTTCGACGGGCATTCTTCCATACAAAAACTTTGCTACATCTTACTTTCGGGGGATGCTTTATATTTAGCACTTCAGCAAAACCTCTACTACGTCTTATTTTCAGGGGATGTCTTATTTTCGGGGAAACAGGGGTAGTAGTGAGTGAAGGTTCCAGGTTTCAGCTTTGATAGCAAGGATTACTAGGAGGAAAAGCTATCTGATTCTGTCTTCTGATGAGGCACATCAGAACTGGCTCTGCATCTGTACTTTCTTCATATCCTGGCCTGTATTTTTGAGGTGCATCAGTGACTACTCTGCCTGAAGGATGCTTCCTCATGGACACAATCCTTTCAAACATACCAATCTTTGCTTGTAAGAGATGGGACAGGGAGATGAAGCAAGCTGTCCATTTCAACCAGGAGGTAGAAGTCTAAGATTATTCCTGGAGATTATTAGAGCATTTCATCCACCGTGTAACATTTATGTGAAGGATGTACATATGATATTGTGTTGTACATTCTGTCTGTGTCTGTTTATTTATTTACATTGTTTATAGTCTCCCTTTCTTCTTTAGACTAAAGGTGGATTACATAGGATGAGTTAATACAATTGACAGGATGGGAAATTCAAGAAACAATGCAATAGGATTGAGATTGCAGAATCAGACATCTACAGCAGAACTGAAGAAAATCATAAGTAGACTAGTTTTTAATCTTCTGCCAAGATAAACTGTGTGGTATCCCAGAAAATGGAGAAAAAAATCAAAATGACTTTACCCATCCTATTCTACTAAATATTTAATGCATTTCTCAATTAGCATCAGTTGTACTCCATTGATTACCTTTATTGCATTTTACTTTTTCAAAAAAGCAAGAAAATACAGGAACATAGTTTGGGCATAAGTAATCTTAGAACATGTATGCTTATCAAAAATCCAAACATTGCAGAACTTTGTCTATTATCTTAATATGCCATTGTACGGGGGGGGGGGGGGATCACTATAAGAGCACTAGTGTCAATAAAGCAGAAAACTTTGGTTACCGACTCACAAATCTATATTATTTACATAGTAGTTGAACTGTTCATAGTTACAGTGATAAGAATGAATCTAAGATTTTTCTTAGGGTCTTTGTGTCAATATAATCAATCACAGGAAGTGGCCTGTCTTGGGGAGAGACAAGCCTATTTCAACTCTGAGTCCTTAGTACAAATTACCTCTCTCACCAGTTACAGTTAGCCATGATTGAGGGGAAGGAGCAGAATCAGGAAAGTCTTGTTCATATGTATAAAAGTAGGAGGAGGGGGGCATTTATTTAAAAAAATGAAAATGCAGATAAGGGAAGCTAGATCCTGTCTCTTAACTTTCTGTACTCTGGTCTCGGAGGCTTTCCCCCCTCATATCCATTTTGCTGTTGGAGGGACAAGATCTACTGCCTTCACACATATTATATGTTTTATTCAAAAATAGACTTGCTCACTCAACTGTACTTTAATGGGTGGACTTATATACAAGGATCCCTTTATTAATACAGATATTATTTGTGTACACTGCCTATTTATTGGAGTTGCTGAACATCTGCCTCTATACATAATGCAAATGAGAATTTTAAATGCCTATCAAGACCCTTTCTTATCTGCCTTGAATTTGGCAGTGGGAATCCTTTAGGGGAGGGGTGTAATCACTGTAAAAACCATTCTGGGTGGGAAGAGATAAATATTTTAAATAACTAGAAAATGCATCACAAATATAATAAAAATAACAAATATAACAAAAGTACAGAAAAGGAATACATTTTTTAAAACTCAGATGAACTGAAAATGGCACCCCAAAATGTGCACCCCATCTTCTTAAATATTAGGACTTAAATTATTAGAGAAGTTTTTCTTCTTGCCTTGGCTGACGTTTTATGCCAAGTAGTTCAAGTAGTTTTTTTGCTGGAATTTTTAACGACATAAAGGAATGCCCAGAACTGATAAACTGATATAATGATCCTTGGGATTTGTTTCCAAGTCCTCCACCAGTGCTAGAGTATGCAGAGTGAATAACTATGCTTGACAGTTTCAGTTTTACTGTAGTCATTGCTTTGACATGTTTGACTTTCTGCCAACCCATTTGGAATACAACCTGCATCCCATTTACCCCATTTGCTGTCTAGAAATTAAAATACACTTTTCTTGTTCTCTAAACTGCAGCATCCACGCCCCATGTAATTCTTCAGGGTTTCTAGAGCTCTGCTGTTCCTCACTGCTTGTCCTTATTCTCCCTGAATGCAGGGAGCATTTTACAGTCATCTAGATTCTTGGGAAGACAAGAGAGAACTGCTTTGAAGAGGGGGGGAAATCTTTCATTTCCACTTATTTTGTTTCTTAAGTCTTTTCTCCTTGGCTGTACTAAATGTTCTGAGATCAGAGAGTTACTCTCAAAATGAAGTATCTTGTTTGATCCTTGAAATATAATGAAATAGTGAAAGTCAGTGTGAAGGGTCAGATTGTCAGACTAGTCTCTGGAGGACATGTCCCTTTGCATATTGATAGCTCCATTTTGACATGGAAGCTTGCTGGATGAGCTCAGGCCATGCACTCTCCACCTCCCCTGCCTCACAATTTTGAGAGGTGTATGTGGAAAAAATTGAGAAGGAACACCAATGTATGCTACCCTCAGCTCCTTGAAGAAGGACAGAATAAAATGCCTTGGATAGACAAGAGTTAGCAAATCGATGTCAATATATATTTGGCTTAACTTGTCCAGTATGTCCAGTATGTAGCAGTCAAAACTATTGTGTTTTTATTGTACTGTTTAATGTTTGACATTGTTCTGTTAGATCAAAGACCATATATGTCCCAAAGGTAAAAACTAGGAATGTTTGCAGAAATCAGGTAGGGTGGACTTTTTGAGTGAATTTTGATTCTCTTAGTTGCATGTGTTTCGTTGAACAATCTGATTGGGTTCTCAGTTCCTGATCCCTTCCAGTTCTTTTCCCCCTCTCTGGTGTCTGCAAAGATTGTGGGCATTGAAGAAATGATGTTAGGAATCATCACATGTGTGTACTAAAGGCTTTACTAGCTGCAATTAATGGTAAGACCAAGTCTGTCTAACAAATATTTTCTAATAGGATATTATTGCTGAACATATTTTAGAGAATCATTTAAAACATATTAGGGAATCACTTAAAACTTTATTGGTAATACAAAGCATACTAAAAATCCTGCTCAGTTTTCTTATAATCCTTGGATCAAGGAAATGAACACAAAGTGTTTTGAGATCCTTTGCACATTTCTATTTCTGTGCAGAATATACAGTAAAATTTTACATCAGTGCTTGAGCAGCAGGACAATTTGCACCAATGATACATCCATACCCCACAGATCTCAATCTGAAACAGTTTTGCAGAACTCTCAACAAAATATATGCAATTAAATTCATTTGCTTTTTGCCTAGAATCTTCTCCCAAAGCTGTACATTGCCAGTTATTTGCTGGCTTCATGGACAGGATTGCTTCCATTCACAATTCTTTGGCTATGATGTTATACTAGGGCACACTCAGTGTTTTGTCCTACAGACAAATGGGACCAAGGAGAAAATCACTGAGCTCCAGGAATCCACTCATTCTACTGCAGTATTAGTGGCATAGGTTTTAGAGCAAGAGATAGACATGGCTTGAATATGTTGGAGAAGAACGGTAGCAGGTAGGAGATTAGGTAGGGTCATGTCTCAGTCTTTCCTATATACAGGTTTATATTCAGATCAATGTTGTTAATGAAAGACTGAGGAATCCCACAGAATGGGCCAAAAAGTGCAACAGTTTAATAGTTATTTGGGAGTCTCATTCAAGATATTTGAGTAGTCGGCAACATTCTCTTCTTTCAATAGCATGCTGACCTTGTCTCAACTAAAACTCCCTATTTGCAGTTTTGTTAGTAGCTGTAGAGACATAATCGTGCCATCCACTTGAATGTTATTTTCTAAGATTCATTTACAGACCTAAATGCAGAATATTGGATAATTTCATGGCACAAACTGCTGATACTTCTCACTTTCTGAAAGTACTTAAAGCATCCCTTGGGGAATTAAAATGAAAATAGCACATAAAAGTATATTTTTCCCAAAGCTGCATGGAAGTGAAGAAAGAACAAAACTTTTAAAGCACAATTATACTACCAGATGCTATCTAAAAGGAAAGGAAACCTATGCCTAATGGATGTTCTGAAAAGTAATTTAGCTCAGTATTCCAAATGTGGCCCTGCTGGTACCGTATGACCAATCCCCTGGAAAATATATGCATAAGTAAAGAGGAATATAATTTTTGCTGCTTTCCTTTCTCCTGTGGCAGCCTTCTAACCACAACCTTATCCTGTTCTTGGGAGTCATCCATCCCCAGAAATGGCATTTCAGGTTTCATTGGGAGAGGGTGGTAGGATAGTTATGCATATCATTTAGATGAGATCCAACCAGTGGTGGCATTCTATTAATCTATCTACAAGTTCAGTAGAATTCCCCCCTTCCACCGCCTCACACTTACCTGGCTGCTTTGGAAGGGGCTGGGCTTCTATCACTGCCAGGCTTCTCCAGGGCTCTAACAGTGACAACTCAGGCAACAGCACCCTCACTCCTGCTGCCATGGTGGGAAGTGAGGGGCCTTTCAAAGTCCCAGAGAAGTCCTCAGCACCAGGCTTCTCCGGGGCTTTAACAGCCTCCTTACTTCCACTGCTATGGCGGGAAGCAAGGGGCCTTTCAAAGTCCTGGAGAAGCCTGGGTGCCGAGGGCTGTGAAACAGCCAGGAGGAATCATGTATATGCAGGAAGTGTATATTGCCAAAGGCTGATTCAGAGGTGAGGTGGGTAGGCATAAGAGACAACTCTTTATCACTTATGCACCTCTTTATTTTATACCTTTCACTTGTCTTTCTCCTCTGCACTTCTTTACATTATTTGAGATTTTATCTCACCCTACCCCAGCAAGCCAGACTCAGGGTAGTGAACAACAATAACGCCATACAATCTAACAATAATAATGCAATAAAATCCCATCTAATTAATAAAAATAATGTTAATAACATATAAGCATCTAATATTAAAACAGTCAACCAATTTGCATCATTGGACTTCCCAGCAGTTTAGGATAAAACAGATGCCCCCCCCCCCCCGCCACAGGACCCTCTGAAAATAATAACAATAAAATAAAACAACATAAAGTCCTCCTTCATCTACAATGGAAGATGCTGTCCCAGAGATATGAGAATCCCAGACACCCAGGGTTTTAAAGGTCCAACCCTAGCACCTTTAGTTTGATCCAGAATTCTGGAAACCAATGCATCTGGCAAAGCATTGTATATGCAATCTTACTGGGGTCCCAGAAGGGATCCTTACCACTGTGTTTTGGACCAGTTGTAATTTCCCAAGCAATCTCAAGGGAAGCCCAGTATAGAGAGAATTATAGTAACCCAGTCTGGAGGTGACTGTTGCATGGATCACTGTATCTAAGTCGGTGAGACAAGAGGGGAACCAGCTGCCTTTCCTGGCGAAGATAGAAGTAAGTCAGTTTGGCTGTTCATGGGACCTGGGCCTTCAAAGATAATGAGGCACCAAGTTCACACCCAGGCTTTGAACTGCAGGTGAAGGTATTAATGTTACCCCGTCCAATCTTGGCAGCCAGTCTGTCCCACCTGTTCCAGAATCAGAACTTCATCTTTGAAGGATTTAATTTCAGCCAGCTCTGATGTAACCATCTTACATTAGCCTCCAAATGCCTGACCAGTTTTTCTGGGGTAACTTTTAGCCAGTTCCCCATCATCAGATATAATTGGATGCCATCAGCTTACTGATGATGACCAAGTCCAAAACTCCAGACCAGGTGTGTGAAGATGTGCATATAGATGTTAAGAAAGGATCACTCTCTGTGATACTACACAATGAACAGGGCACCAAGAGGGCAGCCCTTCCCCCAATGCCACTCACTGTCCCTGGTTCTGGAGGAATGAGGTAGGTCATTACAAGGCTTCCTCCTGAACTGCAGAAGCAGCAAGGTGGTGGTTCAAAAGTTTGTGGTTGACCATCCCATGGTTGTAGCAGAAGTCAGACTGAAATGGATCCAATTCCGAAGACTCACCCAGTAAAATCTGTAGCTGTGTTGCCACCGTTCTTTCAACTACCTTCCCCAGAAATAACAAATTTGAGACTGGGCAGTAGTTGGTCAGGTCTAACAGATCTGAAGTTGGTTTCTTCAAGAGAGGTTTTATCATTGCCTCCTTCAGTCCCTCTGGGAAAATCTCTGTCTTTGAAGACAGGGACAATTTCCTGTAAGGGCCATTGCAAACCATCACTGCAGGCCTTGACTAGCCATGAGGGGCACAAATCCAGGAGGCAAGTGGTTGCCTTCACATCTGCCAGGGTTCTGCCCACCTCAATTTGGGAGAGCAGGCTGAATTATTCCAATATAGGACCTGAAGATGGCCCAGAGGCCTCCAGCTCATTCAGTGTATCAATACTGATGGGAAGGTTCCAGTGGAGTGACAAGATTTTGTCTGCAAAAAAAAAAGCTCTCAAAAACCTCAGCCTTTTGAATCAGTAATCATTTTAAGTCCATCAGAGAGCGATGAAAGAGATCAAACAACCACAAATAATTGGGCCGGATGTGACCTAGCAGATGCAATGGAGGCCATAAATAATTCCTTAGCAGCCTTCAGAGCCATTTCATTGGATTTCATCAACATCCTGTAAGATATACTTGTACCCTTGTCACAAGCTCACCACCAAATTCACTCTAAATGTCTCAACTCCCATTTCAACTTCCCCAGCTCTCTGATATACCAGGATGCTGAGTTTCAATGAATGAGAAGAGACCGTCAGAGTGCTATCTTGTCGCTAGTTTTGGAGAGACAGGAATGCCAGTCTTCCACCAGCTCACTAGCTGAGGGCATTGGATCCCACAGACCATACTGGAAAACAGTTGGAGCCATAAGTCTGTGAGCAAGCATAAATTCACTAATTACCTACACCTGAATCTTTTGCCAGGCCTCCAGGACAAAGTGGCAATCTATTTAGAGCTACCAGATCCACACCCACCATACCAAAAATCAAATCCAGCATGTGGCCTGCTTGATGTGTGGGACCTGGGGTGGTTGCTTTCTAGTTCCAGGCATTGCCTTAAATTTTTTTGAACATTTTTTTAACTTGTGAGCTTTATCTGCTTTTTTTGTAGGTCTTTTTTTCTTAGAATGATACCAATATTGCCTGCTGCTTACTTACAGGAATCCCACAGCAAATGTGTGACATGTGCTAAGCACACGTCCCCCAGGAGTCTTTGTATTTCTCTCCACACATGTCATATCCATCATAATGATGGCATTTAATTAATAATCATTATAAAATAATTTACTTCTACTGGAAATATCTCTGATTTACTTCTACAGAAGTAATTTACTTCAATAATTTATTTCTACAGAAATATCTCAAAATGGGTAGAAAATAAATATTTATGGGATATAGCATGCTTCTACAATAGATTGTGTCCAACCCCCCCCCCTTCCCTGTGCCAAAACCATACTTGTTTCCAAGGCAACTTGATGACAGTAGGATCAATGGTGGCATGGCAGAAAGGAAATGGGGTGAGATGGTCATGGTGGTAGGAATAAGGGAGGAACAATACAAAGTCGATATCAAGAACCAAGGTTGACTTTCTCATGACTGATACTGAAACCTTCAGTGTGAGCACTGGCATAATGCCCATTGGGCAAGGTGGGCAGCTGCCCAGGGCATCACCTTGTGGGGGGGCATCAAAATGCTGGGCTCGTTTTTGGGTATTTTAGTGGTTTTCCATTTTTGGCCTGCAGGGGGTGCAGTTTGTAGGCTAGCAGCACCAAAATGTTGGCGTATCATCAGGAGACTGTCCTTATGCTACCCCCCAAGTTTGGTGAGGTTTGGTTCAGGGAGTCCAATGTTATGGACTCCCAAAGGGTAGCCCCCATCTCCTTAGCAAAGAATGGGGGATGGGGCACCCCCTTTGAGCTCCATAACTTTGGACCCCCTAAACCAAACTGCACCAAACTTTGGAGGTACCATAAGGACAGTCTTCAGATGATACCCTGAAATTTTGGTGTTGATACATCCAAAAATGCGCCCCCTGCAGGAACATCCCAGAAATTTGCCTAAGAACCTTTGTTCTGCATTGAGTTTTCTGTATGCTGTCCATGGGGGTTGCAGGCTAGGGGGGAAGACATTTCTGAAGGCACAGTCTCAAAACTTTCAGGGTCTCATCAGGAGACTTCCCTGATGATACCCCCCAGGTTTGGTGCAGTTTGGTTCAGGGGGGCCAAAGTTATGGACCCTCAAAACTGTAGAACCCATCTCCTATTAGCTCCCATTGGAAACAATGGGGGATGGGGCACCCCCTTTGGGAGTCCATAACTTTGGACTCCTTGAACCAAACCTCACCAAACTTGGAGGGTAGCATAAGGACAGTCTCCTGATGATATGCTGAAATTGTGGTGCTGATATATCTAAAAATGCACCCCCTGCAGGCACCAATGTCCTGGTGCAAAAACAAATTGGTCGTGGTGGAGTGGCCGCCCATGGGGGGGGGGGCATCCAACTCAGGTTTTGCCCAGGGCTACAATTTGCCCAGGGCTGCCTCGTTACACCCCTGAGTGTGAGCCATGAAGAGAAATTCAGGATGGAATCGAACACTTCTGTTCAATTTCAGAGCTGCTTAGGATGTGACAGGAGAGCACTTCAAGATACAAAATTGTGGGACTGCAAACATAGCATCTGTCTGAAACCTTTTAAGGCCCCCTTGTGGGCAGAAAAATTACCCATTCCATATATATAGACCGAGGGACAGACTCTCTCTCTCTCTCTCTCTCTCTCTCTCTCTCTCTCTCTCTCTCTCTCTCTCTCTCGCTCTCGCTCTCGCTCTCGCTCTCGCTCTCTCTTTCACACACACACACACACACACACACACACACACACACACACACACACACACACACACACACACACTGCTAGAAAAGATATTAATAGGGACACTTTTATATCTGTTGAAATTTGTAATGATTACTGACCCTCATAACAGCGATCAGAACTGCAGCACAGTACAAATTACCATGAATCAGGGCATCCATTATTATGGATTCAGAAAACTGAATAGTGAAAACAAAAAAAAAACACCAAAGTTCACCTTGCATTTCAGCATAGTACCTATTGCTATGACTGCTTTAAATGAGGCACTGGGAATCAATGCAGTGTAATTTGAAAGACTCACATTTCAGGAACAGATGCTCAAAAACAGTTACATTTCTTCTGCCTCTCAAGCCTCCTATGTAATATTCAATTTTATCAGAATATGAGTATTTTTCTTTTTCTTTGATCAATAGTAGAGATAATTTTTTTCTTTTCTAAAAGTTTCTAAAAGCATTCAAATACATTAATAGGTACAATTTGTTCATATTCATTGAACAGAGGCACCTTGAAAACTTCATAACTTGTTTGTTTTCTCAAAACATCTCAAAAATCCCTAATTTAATATTTGAAGTGAAGCATATTGATTAGTCTTGAATGGTAGCAAACTGAGTCTTTGCTGATGAAGAATGGCTACTTGTTCACCAACAGAGAAAAGATGGATAAGTCACAGATTCTCTGTTCTGAGTGTCATGCGGTCAAAACAGAAAGCTCAGATAGGTGGGGTTAGGCACTCCAGATGTTATGGACTACAATTCCCATCAGCCCCTCCCAGCATGTGAGTGGTCATGCTGGCGAGAACTGATAGGAGTAGAATCCATATCTGGAGATACTCAGGTCCTCCCTGCCGGGGTTAGAGTAATGTGGCACATTAGGAACTCTTCATCTTGCTAATGCTCTGAAAAACATAAAAGGTCATCCAAAGCCCTGAAAAATGGTTAAAGTAGTTGCAGGACTTAAAACTTGGATGAAAAAATGACCCAAACTTGGCCACTAAATGAATCTCAGACACCGTTCCTTCCTTTTGGCATACAGTTTAGTCTTCCAAAGGAACACTTTTTATTGAAAAAAAATTCAGCAAACAGAAGCTTCCAGTGTAACCAAAATCTTTCTGCTTCATTATTTACACATCATGTTAAATTTTAAGTTCTTCTCAAATGTTATTAACAAGATTTAATATTATCAGCAGGAGCTTATGGAAATGCTGAATAAGAACTGAGCTAATAATTAGTCCTTTCCAGCCCTTGTAAGAAACATCTGCTTTTATTGATGTCTCAGCACATGAGCAATTGCACTTGGAGGTGTGTAATTAAGCAATTTGATAGTCTTCACATATGATTCTGGGTAATTCTGTGTTTTATGACAAAATTTTTGATGCATTCCCTATTTTATTTTTTATTTGATTTGATTTATACTCTGCACCTTTTCCAGCCAGGCTCTTTTTTTGCATTTACAGTTTTCAGCATGACTGTGTGCTTTGCAGTGAGATCTCTCTGCATTTCCTTGTTTATACACCGGGAGGTGGCCTGCTCCTTCTCCCAAGCTTAGACACCATTTTGCCTGTCTCCTGAGGAGAATGCTTCTGGGTTTGGGTGGTGGCTTACTGCTTGTTTACAATTTTTATAAAAATAACATTTTTTCAATCTATCACTTCTGGGAAAGAAGACCTATTGTCCCCCTGATAATGGCAGTGAAACACCTCCTGCCTGGACAGGGAAAGGTGGGGAGGAACAGAAAAGCCAAAGAGAACAAAACATGCACCATTGTGTGCCATTTTTCCTGTGCAGATGGGGAAAAAATATTGCTTTGCCCACTCCTGGAAACCATGGGAGTCTCAATCTGCCACTTAGTGAGCTCTGAGGAGTATTGCACAATTGAGAATCTGATCGAAGGTAATGTACGTTTGACCTGAAGAGACCAAATGTGTGCAAAAGGTCATTAAGTCCTGTTTCTTAATAAAATCTAAGGCAGTTGCTTCAATTCAATTTGGGTTTTTTTTTTCAAACTAATGGTGAAAAGGATACATTCATGAGCAGAAGGTGCAGCTTGCTGACAGCCGCCCAATCCAAAAGCTCTGCCTTTAAAGAGGCAATTGGAGGCCAGAGGAGAAAAAAAATACCCCTTCTCTCCCAGGAAGTCCATTGCTGGCAATGATTTATGCCCCTTTTGGGGGTGCACTGTGGCCAAAAGTGTTCTGGGAACACTTCTAGACAAACCCACACCCATGGGTTCCTGCAGTGGAAGGAAACACAGTAACTTCTGAGTTTGGATGCTGTGCAGTTGTCTAGCACATTACTGCTGACATAATAGCCCCTCCATCGGCATAATTGCCCCGTATGCTGGTGCAACAGTCACCTGCATCAGCACATTTGCACCGCTTCCAGGGCTCCATTAGTCCCCCTCCCTAAGTAGATTTATTTGGCATTAAGGTGTAACACACTATTTTTAACACCAAATCTTTCTTCCATAGCTAATCTTTCTTTGAAGGGTATCTACTGATGCCATCTTGCTATGTTATCTTAATCCTAAAGCCAACTTTTAAACATATGGATTGCCACCAAAGAACAAGTAGCATAGGTGAAGACTGAAAACTAGAAATATGAGGAAGGCCAGCGTAGTGTAGTGGTTAAGAGCAGGTGCACACTAATCTGGAAAGCCGGGTTTGATTCCCCGCTTTGCCAGTTGAGCTTTTGGAGGATTATCTGGTGAACCAGATTAGCTTGTGCACTCCAACACATGCCAGCTGGGTGAACTTGGCCAAGTCACAGTACTTTGGAGCTCTCTCAGTCCCACCTACCTCACAGGGTGTTTGTTGAGGGAGGTGTCATGCCCCAGGTCTCCTTACTGGAGAGAAAGGGGGGATATAAATCCAAACTCTTCTTCTAAAAGGCCTTGGGAAAGTGCTGCCATGCCATGCCAAGGCTCAGACTCAGGTCTATGGCATGGACAGGTCTCAAGGAGAAGAATCTGCTATTTAAACCCTGGATTATTACATATTACCTGTGCTTTGCTGTGTGTCTGCACAAGTACTGTGGATTATTATGCAGGAAGTAGTCTATTGAAGATGAAGACTCCAAACACTTCCAGTCTGATTCCTGGCCCAAAGACCTACAGCCTGACTCAAACAGTTTGAGAGAAATTGCTAGCCCAGATATGAAGACAAATCAAGCACACTTCCACAGTCAGATATCTATTTTGTGACATATAAAACAATATTTGGAAATGTTAAACTATGATAAAATATGATCATTTCCATGTAGAATATATTCATAAGGAAACTGAATTAAGAATACTTTATAGGTTGAGTTTTTTTGTGAGTTATATGAGGGTGCTTCCGCACTTACTGTGTTGTACCGGTTTCTACTCAGGTTCAACTCGGGTGTATCGCACCTACAACCGAGCTGGCGTTGTCTTGTCTCTATTCCCCCAGCTTCGGAACCGCGACATCCCATGTGATTATGAATTCGCGACTTCGCTGGTGGAACAAAGATTGATGTCCGGCGAGCTGATAGAGGGCCTCGAAGCGACACCGCGTCATTCAACCAATCAGGGCCTCTTAGTTCATCGCGGAAACGGGAGAATTAAGTGACAGGCAGAAACCGCGGCTTTTTTTAATACAGTTTCCCCTCCGTTTGAGGAAACTCGATGTCGAGGATGGTTCAAAGTTAGGAGAAATCACTGACTGGAAAAAATTTTGAAGCCCGGCCCGGTAGCTCCACGACTGCGCCGGAGGTAGTTCAGATGTCAATGCTCACATTAGCTGTGACGTACGGAAACTGTAAAAAAAAAACATAGAACATTCCCGTTTCCCTCCGTAACACAAGCGCCAATCACGATCGAGGAGCGAAACAGGTACCCGCCCACTTAGCTCGGTTCCAGGGGGCCAAGGAAGTTGCTGTGCGGACAGCCAGGAATCGTCCCCCATTGAAGGGAACCGAGTCGACCTTCACTCCCTTTTGTAGTGCGGAAACACCCTATGAGTGTCATGAAAGGGATTCATGTTCCTCTTCCTTCTTTTAAGGTCTTGACGAAGGAAACATGTTAAATTCTTCCTTCTCTCACTTTAGTAAAACTTTGCTCAAACTACCACAGACTTAGGAGATTGCTACCTATTTATCTCTCAAAGCCTGTTAACATTCCAATATTGCTTTCTTACGATAAAAAAAATCTTACAAGTAGCGTACTTTTGACTCTAAACAATTATTTTGCATTCTTATGATCTTCTGAATATGAACAGTAAAAGGAAATACAAAAATCTTCATGAACTATTTTAAATGGCTTGGTACTAATCAGAACAAACTAGGATTCTGAATGGAATTGATTGTGGTAAAAATCTTAAAAGAACAATTACCATACATCTCACAATTACAGCAACCATTTTTTGGAAAAATGTTTTCCTTTTGAAATATCATTTGAAAAATACAATTCTGAACACATTTTGCAGATCTGTATCACTGCAAGAATTCTTTGCCTTTAGGACTCAATGGCAAGTTAATATTTAAATTAAGTTTGCACAATGAAAATAGTTTTATGCATTAAATATTATTCTTTAAATAAAGCAGAGATCAGCATAATGGTCATTTATGGAAGTCTTTTTTTATTATCTATTATCCACTAGATATTATTACAAATAATATTGCAGACCAGCTGATGGTTATTAATGAATCGTGGAGGGGATGGGAGAAATAATTAATTTAGAAATCCCTCAACCAAAATCTCCCCTTAAGATTCCATAAATTCTTAGAGGCTTGTGCAAGCTCATTTCTCCTTAGCACACCAGCCTGGCTAGGAAACAAGTCTAGAGTTGCTATGCCTTTACTTAGCTTTGTGTCAGATTGTTCCAGTACATAGTCAATTACGATGTCTGGAAATATATTTGCATATATTTGTGCAGTCAATATGAGAACAGTCAAAGACACCTAGCATTACAATATTCTCTCCTTTAGTCACCACCTTTAGTATTTTCTCCATCTTAAAGCCTGCATCGTGGTTTTGGTCTGAGGGATGATAGTAACCCCCACTTTTAAGTAGCCCTTAGAGGCCAATATCTCTATCCAGGGTGATTCTTTTGGGGAGATTCCCCTGAAACTTTCCTGAAACTGACGTGGATTCCACACAGGCCAAATATAATGAATGTAGGGCACTATACAAACTATTTGGGTGAGTTCATTTGGGGGGCTTCACACAGGTCCCATTCGCAAAACTTAACTGGCCCACTTTAGTTCCCCTAAGCTGGAATTTTTGAAAGTCACTAAACTAGCTATTCCTTTGCAAAATCCCAGGTTTGAGCTACTCTTGCACAAACAGCCGGGCAGCAGGTGCTTTATTTCCCTGCTTCCACCCATTTACTTTAAGTTCCTCACTGTCCACCAACAGGGAGAATCTGCCTGCCTGCCATTCTGTGCAGGTCACCCAGCAGGTTGTGGGCAGATTCTCTGAAGGCCCCACAGGGTACAAAGTCCTCCAAGCATGTTTTCTCCCCGTGGCAATGAGTAAGACCAATCTACAGCAACATTGTCATAATTGCCCTGCCATTGCAGGGAGGTTCCTTTTGCTTTTCTTTTTCTATTTTGCATGTTGCACAGGCGCAGCTACACAGATGTAGCCAATCATATTGGGAGACAATCAGTATGGCTGCAGGGGTTCATTTCTGTATGCCTTCCAACTATGCATGCGTTGCAGGAATTTTTTTTAAAAAATGAGAAGCACCTCTTTGCGAAGGTGCAAAAGCAACCCGGATTGTTTCCATGGACTCCAATCACTACTTGAAGGCAGAAGTGGGATCCAACCAGTTCTCTCCACTTCTCTAGAAGTGGTTACTAATTTTTTCTGAGTGCCGAGAAGGGGTTACTAAAGCAACCACCCTGCCCAATAGCGACTGGAGGTGTGTGTGTGCAGCTTCGCCACTGTTTGAATCCCACCACCATCGGAACCTGTTATTAAAATTTTTGGATCCCAGCACTGCCTGAAGGCCATGGATGTGAACTGGAAAAAGGAAAACAGGTTCCTTTATAATGACTGCAATGCATTATACGTTTGCTATGAGGAATTCCCCTGAGTGAGAGTATTACCAAGTTACAGGAAGGTGCTGTGTGTATTTGTAACAGGTTGATCCTGAGTGTAGCATAGTATTAAAGCCTTTCAGGAAGAAACTTTTTTCTTGGCATGCACCTTTGTTGCTTAAGACATCTCTCAATTTGTGTTATATCAAATAAGCTTTGTTCTCATTCACTTGTAAACAGAACAACCATATTGCTTCTGTTAGTTTACCTCACCCTTCAGTAACTGGCCACAAGTTTCAGTGAGAGGTATATATTAAATCCCAAATCCCAGAACATTATTCCCTCTGTTATCCCCAGTGTAAGTGAGAAGGCAGAAAAATTTACAACCCTGGGCTGGTGTCTGCAAGTGTCTTTTTCTTTAAAATTCTCACCCCAGAAAACTAGGAATGCCACAAATTTTGCATCAAATGTGTTTTGTCAAATCTACTCTGTTTGAATTCAGTGATCAGAGCTGATCATGTGGTCTGTTCAGTTTGGATTGAGTTACTCAAATGACTGTTGAACAGGTTTGAATCAAAACACTACTTAGTGAAATATATCAGCAGTCATTAACATTGCTAAGTAATACCTATATGTATACAAATTAAATTAAATGAAGTGATGTCATCTTTTGGCCTCTGAGGGGAGGGGGGTTGGAGGCAGTAGAGGGAGGGGTTTCATTGCCATCTGTTTTTAACACCTACCTTAATATTGGTTTTAGTACCATGGTATTATATTTTGTGCTGTTACTATATATATATAATGTTTTAAAGTTTTAATTGTTATTTTTTTGGAATTGTGCTGTAACCCACCCTGAGCCCTATGGGGATAGGGCAGGATAGAAATAAAAAAATAAAATATAATAAAAATAAACACTGAATGCATAGCAACTCTAAACTTGGTTCCTAACCAAGCTCAAGACCTGTGTGAAATGTGTCAGTTGGGAACAGTAACTATAATGCTATTGCCATCATTTATTCATGACAGATTTATACTACTTTGAGTGATATAACTGTCTGCAGCTGTGTCTTAGAAATTGAGTCACCATTTTCCCTGCATTTTCCTCTTGGAGTATCACTGGAAGGTTTTTTTTTAAAAAAAGTTTGTTTAATAGTTGTTGCTTTGGCAAAAGTGCACACAAATATTCTAATGACCTACTGCCATGATCTCTAAATTCCCAGCTTTATTTTTTTAAGTTACCACTCTACAAGGAAAAGAAAAGACATTTTTAAAAATGAAAGCTTGGAATTAAAATGTTGTGACAAGAGATTGTGAGACAGTTAGTGTACACATTCACAATTGCAATTACCATCTTTAAGAAAAGTCCTCCAAAAGCCTTACATGAAGGATGGCAGGGGAAATTGTGACGATAGATGATAGGAAGGAATACAGTGAAGCAACCTGCAAATAGCCACATTGAACGAGAGCCCAACGGGAGCTGTGATTCCAGTGGCATACCTGCCTAGGGACAGGGGGTACCCTATGTCCCTGGGCGCCCCCCATTTGGTCACGTGGGGGGGTGCCACCATTTCAGGGTCGTTTGTGTGTTTTAAAATTTTTTTAGTGTTTTTTACGTTTCGACCTGCAGGGGGTGCATTTTAAGGCTAGTGGCACCAAAATTTCAGGGTACCATTCAGAGACTGTCCTGATGATACCAACCAAGTTTGGTGATGTTTGGTTCAGGGGAAGCAAAGTTATGGACCCCCAAAGGGGGTGCCCCCATCCCCATCATTTTCAATGGGAGCTAACAGGAGATTGGGGTTACCCATTTAAAGCACCAGAACTTTGGTCCCCCTGAACCTAACTTCACCAAATTTGGGTGGCATCATAAGAATAGTAACCATATGATACCCTGAAATTTTGGTGTCATTAGCTTTAAAAATACACCCCTTACAGGCACCGCAAGAAAGTTGCCCAAGATTCTTTGTTTTGCAGTGACTTTGCTCCATTTGTAGCCAATGGGGAATTTCTGAGTGTGTGGAGCAGACTGCACATTTTTTTTTGAAGATAAGAGGCACCAGATCCTTTCAAAGGGCTCAGGGAGGCCCTCCAAAGGTAATAGCATCCAGGTTTGGAGACCTTTGCTTTTGAGGGTTCAATTTTATGGGCCCCCAAAAAGCTTATTTTGTTTTCCCGCTCCTGCACATGAAAGCCTATGGGCTGAGTTCTCTCAGAACTCTCTCAACTCACCCCCCCCCACTCAAGAAGCAGAGCTCACCAAGAGTGGAGACTATTACCCAAGACCTCTTGGAGCCACCTTGAAAGTCTGGTGCCTCTATCTTCAAAAATGTGCAGCCAGTGCTTACACACTCAGAAATTCCCCAGAATCTGCCAGGCTCCTCGGCAAGTTCTGTGGTGGGAAAAATTACTTTTCCCACCACAGACTTCAATGGGGCTTTCTGTTATGCCCAGATGGCTCTGTGGTAGATGTTTCAACAGGAGGCACTGTGATAGGGGTCTTGCTCTGAGTGGGGGCATTTCCTGTAGGGCTGCTGGTGTAAGTCTCCTGAAAGGAACCAACCAAATTTGCTAAAATGTGTGTGGAAGAGGAAAATGCTGTGGGCACCAAGTTGAAGGTGAACCTGATGCCCACAGCATTCGGCCATCCCAGGAAAACTTTAGCAAAGTTGGCTGGTTCCTTTCAGGAGACTCACATCAGCAGCCCTGCAGGAAATAAGTGCCCCCACCCAGAGAAAGGCCACTACCACAGTGCCTCCTGTTGAAACCTCTACCACAGAGCCAGCTGGACATAACAGAAAGCCCCATTGAAGTCTATGGTGGGAAAAATAATGTTTCCCACCACAGAACTTGCTGAAGAGCCTAGCAGATTCTGGGGAATTTCTGAGTGTGCAATAAGAATAATCAAACAGTTGTATAGAATTGTATAATAATCCATCAACAACTTCTAATTTGTGCTGAATTTTGAAATAATCTTAATTAGAAAAATGGTGGTTGGCTTGGTAGGCAGTCTTGTGGGGGAGAGTACTAAGGCAGATTATTCATAACCAAGGCATCAAATATTGCATTGATTTAGGAGGTCTCTTCATATTGTAATGCAAAGGCACTTTTGGTTGTTTAGTGGTAAGAGGAATTGCTTCACATTTCTTGGCATATTTTATTTAAATTATTTCTTCATTCTGTATGTTTATACCACTGGAAATTTACAAACGTGATACTTTGAGTTAGATTGTAGATTGGGGTAGAAAAGGAAGATGTAATGAAATCAACTGTCATCATCTGGGCAATGCAAAAGTCTCGTGTCTTGGTCACACTCCAATAAACAACAATCTGGAGGCTGTTCTTTACAGCTGCATGTGCTTTCAACTGCATGTCAGAGATACTGCATAAGCATATTTCAGAAAGTGGAATGGCAATATCATCCACATTATATTTTTTTTAGTTTTAAAGTAGTATCTTAGAAAAACGGATTAGTTTTGAGGCAGTTAAGCATTTTGTCTATTGGTTTGGAAAGGTAGAATGAGCAAATGCTTAACTTCCCTTTTGTAATCAGCAAGGCTTATGGGACTTCCCTTTGGTTGCATAATGACTGTTATTAAGGCATATTCACACTGAAGATTTGTTGCGATCCTTCTGGCAGTGGCAATGGGAGCAGGTCTTTTTCACACAGAGCAGTAAAAATCTAGCACCATCTGGACATAGTAATAACCCAGTGTAGTGTGGTGCTGATGAGTTTTGCTAAGGATTCAATTAATGTTCTTGGGACTGGTCTCAGACTCAACGATTCCCATCTGTACAATGCATAAATGTTTCTGTGTATGAGCAGATAGCCTAGTGTCAGAGGACGTGTAAGCTGTGGTTTGGATGCTATACAGCATTTCCATGGATTCAAGGATTTATACAGATCTGAAATGCTTTGAGGAGGGGTGTCAAAAGTTCGCTACAAGTAGGGTGTCAATCTCCAGGTGGTAGCTGCAGATCTCCTGGGATTACAACTGATTTCCAGGCAATGGAGATCAGTTAATCTGGAGAAAATGGGTGCTTTGGTAAAGTGGGCTCCACGACATTGTATTCCATTAAAGTCCCTTCCTTCCCCCAAACCGTGCTGTTCTCAGGCTTTATCCCACTCCCAAATCTCCAGGTGTTTCCCAATGCAAAGCTTACAACCCTATCCTTAACTTTTGGTTAGGCAAGGAACTTTTGGTTAGGCAAGAGCAAAACACAAAATGCTGGGGAGTGGATCCTGCAAGTAACCAGGCTCCCCCCAATGCCTTTTCTAACCTATCAATGTCTAGCTCTCCTGGGTGTTAATCAAGATCAGCACTGCAAGGTGGGATGATTGCATGGTAAGACACAAAATCAGTCACTCTGATAGCTGTAGTGAATGAAGGCCAAAAAGATTGCATTTAGGCTGAAGCCTCCAAACTCAAATACCACAGGATATAATTAATGTTTATTAAAAGAAATGTGCAGGAATAAACAAATATAAGAGCAGTGAACAGTAAGGTAAAAATAATTAAAACTAAATAGCTAATATAAGATTCTTATACAAGTTTTGGTTCTCTAATTCCAGGTAGGGTTGGCAACCACCAGGCTGTGGCTAAAGATCTCCCACTATTACAACTGATCTCCAGGTGACAGAGGTCAGTTCACCTAAAGAAAATGGCCACTTTGGTAGTTGGACTTTAAAAAAAAGATTTTTATCTATACCAGAGATATTCAAATACATTACAATACCAAAAAAAATTTCACAGCATATATAATCTTTGTAAATTCCCTTAATATTTCTAATATTACAGCAACTTCCGACTAGACAGAAAAAAAGAAAACAAAGAAAACAAAAATACATAGACAAAATTTGCCTAAATATCTCTTAATATTGTTCTTATGAAGCAATTCTTTTAATTAAACTACTCAATTTTATTATAAATTATTTGGTGATACAAATCAGTTACATACAAAAAAACCCCCTAACAATATATCATTATTTAAGTCAAGAGAAGGTATGAGATTTAATATTATAATGCATACGGCAAGTATTGATAATCTTTTTCTTGTTTCACATATGAGATTAAAGGGTTCCATATCTGTTTGAAACCATCTAAATTATTATATTTAAGTATATTTGATAGTTGGTCTTTATGGCATTATACCCCATTGAAGTCATTCCCCTCCCCAAACCATGCCCTCCCTAGGTGAAAAGTGAGTGAAAAGTGTGCTGCTTATAAATAACATTGGCCCTTTCTGCACAGCTTATTCCTACTGAGTTTAGCTCACCCCCTTTGCACATAAGAAGCGTATCTGTTCAGGAAGCAGCAGCAAACACTGCAGCTCTTTTGTACAGGGATGCTTTTTTCATCCTACCCAGTATGCATGTGTGGCTACGGAGGCCTCTAGGGGACCTCCATGGTCATGCAGTGTCTAGTCAAGAAAAGGAAAAAGAGTATCTCCCCCCACTTCCCATGCTTGGAACTTTGGAATGGTGGGCGGCCAGAGATTTACCCCATGCAACCCAGAATCTCCTCCCCCTCCCTGCAACCAAAAATCTCCCACATCTGAACATGGTGGCCAGTATTTGAGTGGATTCTCTACAGAATCTTCTCAAATGGTGGATGGAAGGGGGAAATGGGATGCTTTCTGCTGCTGTAGTTCACACAGACAAGCAGGAAGTGTTTGAAACTCAGGTTGCAGGAAAAAGAGTGTGTGTTTAGTTACCTTCATTTAACCCAAGTTGGGCTCTCTAAAGCAAATCTGTTCTGTTTTGGGGGAGCATTCTGTGCAAACATCTGCCCCCAAAACTGGGTTTTTGCCTCCCTATTCTGTTTTAGGTTGGCTGTGCGGAATCACCCATAGACTATATACATGCAAATTACACACAAGAATACCCAGTGGCATACATATAACAATTCTAATAATGTCTTAATTCTGAGTCCTTAATTCATTCCTATGTGTATACACTGTAAAGGTAGAAAAGTAGTCCATTGATATGTCTCTTTAAATCCTCTGGATATCACCAGTTGAGTTGGTAACTGGTGAAATTGTCAATTCAATTATATGGAAAGACTTGCACAAAGATTTGAGGAAAAATGTATATTATCCTATTCAGAAAATATTCCAGGGATTATTTCACAGCCAACGATTGAACACAAAAAGGTTTCCTCAATTGGCTCCTTTTGGGCTCTCGTTCAGTGTGCCAATATTGAATGGTCACAATATTCAACCATTTTCAATAGTTCTTCAGTAATATAAAACGTTGGGAACTGTGGACGAATTATATAAATAAATAAATATGAATTAATTATATTTATTAAAATGTTTTGATTTCACTAGCTCAATACTAAATGGAAGTACAACTCTATTAGTTAAGAAAACCAGTTAAGATAAGTTAGTTACATTAAGTTAGGAAAAGTTAACATAAGTTAGTTAAGAGAATTAAGATAAGTACGATATGAGTTTGACAATTTTTTTATTTCTACACTATGATAGATAATCTAAAAAAGATATGTAACATTTATCATGATGGATGTGGACAATTATATTGTGATATATACTGATGGAGATGAATGTAACCAATCTTTCCTTTTCTTTTGTATTTTCACCTTTTTAAAATGATTAAATAAATTTTAAAAAAATATTAGCTGAATTCATTTAAAGAGGATAATGTAATAGATCTTATCCTTCATGTTCCCCTGATGGCTAGAAGTACTATAAGCTTCCTATGATATCACCAACTCAACAGGAGATATTGTGGAGGATTTAAAGAGACATATTAAAGAGACTACTTTTCTCCCTTATCAATGTGTGCACATAGGAATGAATTGAGGACTCAGGATGAAGTCATTATTAGAATTGGTCGTTTTATGTATGTCATTGGGTATTCTTGTGTGTAATTTGTATGTATGTAGCCTGTGTTATTTATATGCAGTGCACTTTTCACTCAGAACTTTATTGAAACTTCATTGAAACTATTGAAAAATGTATATCAGAGCATAGATATTTGACTCTTCGTAGCATGTAGATTAGAACCATAAGGGTCTAGTGCAGGGGTAGGGAACCTGCGGCTCTCCAGATGTTCAGGAACTACAATTCCCATCAGTCCCTACCAGCATGGCCAATTGGCCATGCTGATAGAGGCTGATGGGAATTGTAGTTCCTGAACATCTGGAGAGCCGCAGGTTCCCTACCCCTGGTCTAGTGATTGTCTTAGTTGTCCTGGTTACACTGTACCCTTCCTGTTGATTTTTTTGAAGCTATTAGACCTCATAATCTAACCCACAGCTGTGTCAAACTCCCAGCTCCCCTTTTTTCTCCCTCTCTCTGAAAGTCCTAGATCATTAAGCTCCCACAGTGAGGCCTTCTGAGTTTTTGCTAGGCCAAAGCCTGAACCAATGTTTTTAAAGCAACATTTGAAAGCTAGAAAGGCCAGTTTCTTGACAAGGGGGGAATATCATATAGTCATGTTTCATGGGTAGAGGGCCTTGTGCCCATGGAAATGCTGTCCTCGATCCAACCCCCAAATTACTGAACAGATCCCGGGATTTTTTTTTAAAAAAAATTGGTAACCCTAATTGAGACAAAATATACTGAATTAACGTTCAGTATTAAACGTATATTTAATACTGCTTTTTCTATCTCTGCTTAAAAACAATAACAATATCCTGTTCCTCCTGCAGAGTCCCTGGCAGGAACCCTGTTGCCTTCCCTCAATCCCTTACCCGGGGGTTGGTAACTCCGGCCCCTCCCCCGGTCTCAGGGGAGTGGTTTATACACAATAGGTGTTTAAACCATAGTCTGACTGAGGAGGCACCTCCTCTGGGCTACCTTCCTCTCTTGACCCCTCCTCAGCCCAGCCACTGGCCACAGTGAGCCTGCTCTGCCTTGGATCGCCAGCCAGTCTCTTCTTGCCTCCCTCCAACTCTCGCCTTCTCTTCCTCCTCCTTCCCACTCTGCTCTACTGCATTCCGTTCCTCCACAAGTCCCAATCCCTCCTTCTCTCAATCACCAACTACCACCATCACTGGTATCTCCTCCCTTTTGTCTCCACACCTCCTTCCGGCAGCCCCACCTCCATCCCAAAAGAGTCTGTGGCCATGCCCCCCTTTCAGCAGCTGGGCTCTCCCTCTTTCCATGGCAGCCAGGTTAGAGAAGGCCCTCTCCCGGCTGATCCATTGTGCTCCCGGTGCTGCAGCCAGGTCCCTGGGCAAGCCCAGTCCCAACTTACCCTCCACCACTGGGGCCATTGGCGGGCATGTTGGGCTGTCGCATGTCCGGGGCTTCTCCACTAGCTGCAGCCACCTGGGTGGTCCAGCCCAGACCTTCGGGTCCCCGTCTTCCTTGGCTGGAAGCCTGGGCTTCCCCATTGGCTCCAGCGACATGATGGCCCAGCCTCAGCTGTCTCGCCACCATCCTGCTCTCCCTCCTGGAGGGCCCAAAGCCACAGGTCATCTTCAACCTCCCCCTCTGGGCCGGTGAGTGTGGAGGAGGCACAGCGGGGGACAAGCGAGTCCAGGAAGGGGGCTGCCCTGGGATACACACCTACAAATAAACACAAATGTGTTCAAATGCAATGTTTGGGTAGGGGTGGAGGAGGGTGGCAAGGTGTGACAATGTATGGGGGAGGGCGGCAAGGGTTGGGTATGGGTAAGGAGGGTGGCAAGGGATGTCTAGGGGCGGAAGAGGGTGGCAAGGGGTTGCTAGGGGTGAGGGAGGGTGGCAAGAGTGGGTAGGGGTGAGGAAGAGTGGCAAGGGATGGGAGAGGTGAAGAAGGGTGGCAAGGGATGGGGAGGGGTGGGATGGAGTGGGGGAGGGGGCAAGGGATCGGTGGGGGAGGGGAGCAAGGAGTGGGTAGGGATGGGGGTAGAGGGGCAAGGAGTGGGTAGGGTGAAGGAGAGTGGCAAGGGGGCTAGCGGTGGGGGAGAGAGGACTTTTGGGGTGGCAGGGGCGACATCTGCTGGACTGTAGTGGGCCCAGCAAGATTTTTGGGGGCAACGGGGGCAGGGTCTGCCAGGCCACGGAGGGCCCAGTGAGACTTTGGGGGAGTGGAAGGGTGGCAGGGAAGAGTTTTGTTTGGGGTGGAGGAGAGATGTGAAGGATTTGCCACCCTGTGGAGCAACTGCTCCACGGCCTGGCAATGGCCAATGGGACTGTAGGACACACAGTGCTTGGTACCCTGTGTGTCATGCAGGATAATTGGATAATGGTTCATTGTCATGATATTCAAACCCTTAGCCAATGATATTCAAACGCTTAGCCAATTATGTATTGTAAGATTCTTCAAGCTAACTGGATTTAATTGGTCTCTTTTATCTGTTCACTATGCTAAATGGATGACTATGTGGCTTGCCTTAACCTCCATCCAGAAGTCAAAAGTATTTGCATACATCTAATGCACAGAATATCATGTTGTTGGCAAGTGGAATTTAGCAGCGGAACATCTGAACCACATGTTGACTGCCACATCATCCAAAGCAATGGCAATCACTCTTTGCAAGGAAAGACAGACTTTCTCTGTATAATTTCAGCATCAAACCTCCCTTTGGGGCAGATCACTTATTCAGTTTCTGAATGGAACAAGCAAGTGTAATTTGCAACAGCTAAAACAGTGTGTGAATCTTCATTTCAAAATGTAAAATCTCTGCAATGTGGGAATCAGTAGTTATAAAGGAAGGTTTCAAAAGAGACTTTTAGGAATTGTCAATTAAGTGAAAATGAAGAGTTTCTCTGCTCAAATGCTAAGAATTCATTTATTTGAAAACTACCATTAAATTGCTCATTAGCAAAACAATAGGACCACTCATATAAAATAAAATAACCAAAGCTAAATCACTGCTGACATTGAAGTGTATTTAAAATCAGCTGCAGTCAATAAGACTGTTGAGTTTCATTTCACAAAATGAAAGGCATGTAGTCACATGGGACCAATAAAGTCGGGTGATTTATAGGAGAAAGGCAAAAATGTGCTGAGCAAATCAAGAGAAAAAAAGAAAAGAAAAAGGTCATAGGAAGCCTGTTGGGAAGTGAAACACTGCAAAAAGTACTGAAGGCCCCTAAAGCTCTAGCTGAGCTAAGAGAACCAGTGACTGGGGGAAAAATTCCTCTGGTTCACTTTGATTAGGGACAGAGGTATCATACTGAGCTACAGGAATTGTGCCATTTAGAGAGACAAAGAATTTAGTCTATAGTTGACTGTAGTCAGCAGAAGATAATTCCAATTAAGACATCTGGTGGGAACCACAGTCTGAAGGAAACTTTTTTCTGTACAAGAAAAGTGACAGAGCTACATTTTAGAAGAAAGCTGCTCAGGTTTTTGAGGTTACTAGTCAACAATTGTCCAGGTGTTCTTGCACTTTTTACAATACAAACCTTATAGTTGTGGCAGACAAAGGTGGTGCAGTAAAAACAGTGTCATGGCACCTCCAAAGAACTTTTGGGTGGCGCAGCAGGGAGGGAAAAAAGAAATTCCTCCTGCCACCCAAATCCCCCCATTAACATGAATGGCTTATGCCACACAAAAGTGTGGCATAAGTCCAAGAGCTGGGGCCATCATTCCTGGGCTGGAAAGCCAGTGGAAGCTGCTTAATATTGTCTCTACACCTGGGAACATCCCAGCAAACCCCCACCACCACCACACACACTAGTGTTTGCTCAGGACACCAGCACAACTACACAGCACCTCAGATTTCCAAGTTTTGGTGCGGCAAAGCAGAGGGCTGGCTGGTCACCACACATTTGCCCCATGCACAGATGGGGCTGCCCTTTGTGCACTTGAGGAGACAAAATAACATTGACATGGCCCTCTGCTGTTTCCTCTGCAAATTTCCCCCCTCCCCATCTGGATTGGGCTGTTAATGTGAAAGGTTTCCACATCAGCCCTTGAATGATGAAAAACTGCTCCATTCCCCCTCCTGCCATGATTAAGTGTGGGTGTGGCTGCATTAACCACTCACAAAATGTCATCCTGGAACCAGACTCTATAAAATGGTGCCCATTGTAATTTTTCTTGGAAGAGAAGGTGCATCTTTAAAACTTACACCCGGTTCCTGACTTTCCTTTGCCTGTGGAATTAGCCTGTTCTCTTACTGTTCCTGAGATAGTGGTGATGTATGAAACAATGGCAAAAAATCAAGGGCATCAAGTGAAGCTGATGGGCTGTAGGTTCAGGACAGACAAAAGAAAATATTTCTTTATAATTGTAAGTGATTAAATAAAATGGAATTTGCTGCCAGAGGATGTAGTGATGGCCACAGGCATAGACAGCTTTAAAAAGGGGATTAGACAAATTCATAGAGTACAGGTCTATCAGTGGCTACTGGCCATGGTGACTAAAGACCACATTCAGAATCAGTCAGTCTCTGAATCTGAGTGTCAAGAGGCAACATTAGGGGAGGGCCTCGTTTTTTATGCCCTCTTGTTGAACCTCCAGATAAATTTGTTGGCCATTGTGCGAGGCAGGATACTGGACCACTGGTCTGATCTGTCAGATGTCTTCTTATGCTCTTATATCCTCATGCCCAGATTGCCTATTCCAGTCTAAAAATGTGCTTACATTTCTCTTTGAAATAGTGCTGTGCATAGTTTTAAGGGAATCCAGAGAAAGTGATTTTATTTTTTATCTGCTTCATTTAAGCCCTCGCTTTCTCCACGATGAAGACCCAAAATGGGTCTTTCTCAAGATGGGTCATTCTCGTCTCTTCTTTTTTTATCTACATAACAACCTTGTGAAGTAGGTTTGTTACCCAGGATGGAGACACAGTCTTTCAATAATATGGAGAAAATTAGCTCAGAGCAGACTGCTTATTAATATTGCAAGAGGCTAAGTAAGGAATCTTTAATACCAGTGTATACAAAGAAAATCCACACAGACAAATATAATTGCAAATTTGACAATCTTTATTGTAGGGATGAGAGGTTCACAAATACTTGATTTTATGAAATAAATTCAGAGAGAGTTTCTAAGATATAAATAGGTTGGAAAATAAGTTTGGAATAGAAAGGGGTATGTATGGACTTGAAAGCGCTCTCTCTCTCTCTCTCTCTCTCTCTCTCTCTGTGTGTGTGTGTGTGTGTGTGTGTGTGTGTGTGTGTGTGTGTGTGTGTGTGTGTGTGTGTGTGTGTGTGTAAAAATGGGTAATACAACCTGATCGCAATGTGAAGAAGATCCGGCGTTTAGAACCAAACAGCAAGCGTCTGGTTCCAGGGGGCAAGGTGTTGGGCACAATAATGAAGATGGAAAGGAGTCAATGGCACTGGGCAATTGGCCCTTTGGAGGGTAAGATATTTATAAGGTGAAGAACCACCTTGGCAGTGTCAGGACAACCCCTGGAGATGTTAGGATAACCTCTGGGAGGCATCCAGATAGATTGTTTGAGAAACAATAGAGTGCATTGTAGGTGATCAGAAGAAGTTAGGGCCTTTCCCCACTCACCTTTTGTTGCGCGCTACTCACGGCAAGTAGCGCGGGGTCCAGCCATACTCCCCACTACAGCAGCAGCGAGAACGCAGCTGCTTCGATTCTGCCGCTCTGCTACCCCCTCAGCGCTGGTCATTTCTGTTCCTGTTTGGAACAGAACCTTTGGGAAAACCCGCTGGGAGCGCGGGGCAGTGAGGAAGCCCGGTGGTGACTCTGGGCTTGATTTTCGCGCGGCTGATAGTGACGTGGATCCTGCCGTCCAATTAGGACACGGCGGGGGTGTGCTCGATGCGCACGCAGCATTCATTTCCTTTTTTTGTCTGGAAACTCGTCGTCTGCTTGTCACTTTGAAACGACAAAGATTCGTTTCTTCATTGTTTTTTTAAAAAATTTCTTTGGCTCCCTTTTGTTCATGTGCGTGTGAGAAGGCTTCTTGGGCATCTGCCCTCTTTCCCCCCCTCCCCAGTCTTGCTGCCGAAGGAGACAGAAGCTAATCCCCACTCAGCGGCAAACCCGTCCTCTTTCAATCACTCTGGTGGAGGCTCAGCACCTCCAAAGTAGCCGCCGAGCAGCCGGTGGGAATGTAGATGAAGCAGATCAGAAGCAAAACGACGGGATTTGGAGGGAGGCTGTGTGTGTGTGTGTGTTGCCAGAAGGGGAAGCGCTGCAAAACAAATGGGGGGGAGGATCAAAGATGCACGACCTCCGTCTTCTCCAGCGCCTGTCCAAAGGAGCCAGGCTGCATGGAAGGAGTTCTCACCCCAGCCGGGGGGGATCAGGGGGTTTGCCCGGGGAACCTGCAGAGCTTTGCGTCCCCCTGAGCCCTTTCGGGGGGGGGCGGCAGTCTGTATTATGGGCACAGCCCAGCAGAGTCACACTGACTCCAGGTTGAAGAGCTGAGCCCCACTCCCCGGAGCCCCCTTTACTCGTAAGTAAGTCTCGCGGCGGGCAACGGTGGCTCTCCCTCCCCCTGCTCCTCCTTCCCACTGGGGCATACTGGCACTGCAACATGCTAGTCAAGAGAATATTTTCTTGCTCACAGTGATGAAGCGCTCCCCCTTTCCTTATAGTCCCGCCCATCTGCCCAGCAGCAGCAGCCAATCAGGATAGCCCCTAAGCTCAACGCGCGTACCACACCTTCAGAGTGGGGATTCCTGGTGGCTGCTGCCTGAGCAACGTTTGAGGGGCAGAAGCTGCAGTGGGGGGCATGACCCCGCGCCCAAAATGTCCCGCAGCAAACAAACCCGGTGCATATCTCCATCTTTTTTAAAGTGGGGAAAGGCCCAATAAGTAGTTTTTAGGCTGGAGTTACAGAAGGGAGTATCTGTGTTAAAATAATCAGGGGGGCAATGTCATCAGGGGTCCTCTTGTGGCTGAAAATGAGTATCCATTCAGCAGGGCTACTGTATCATGTTGAGAACAAATTCTTTTTGGCTGTGGAGCTGAAAATGTGCTGCTATGGCAAGCAAGCTGAGAGCATGAGAATAGAAAGAAAGTTCCTTGTAGGTAGACCTGGCTATTGCCAGAGAATGGGCTCCCCATCTCTGCAACACTAGCATCACTCTTGAGGCTGGCACGCGGGCAGGGATACCTATGAATAAGCACACACACACACACAAACACACACACACACACACACACACACACACACACTATGGGTATGGTAACAGGTTAGCCTTAGAGCATAGGTGTCAAACTTGTGGCCCCCAAGATGTTATGGACTACAGTTCCCATCATCCCCTGCCAGCATCGTGCAGAGGTTGATGGGACCTGTAGTCCACAACATCTGGAGGGCCGTGAGTTTGACACCTGTGCCTTAGAGTATGCCACTGGCCTGAAGTCATCCATAGAAGTATCCAGAGTAAAGTAGAGATGCAAGCCTGAGTTTCACAGATCCTGTTCTGACACTCTAACTACTATGCCAGGTCTTTATTAATTCCAGCCACAGTGTTGACTCCTACATGGTTCTGAGTCCTAGCTCCTAGTTAGCATGCTATGCTCTCATCAGATCAAGAGGACACAAAAAATAAGTTATTTGGACAATCAAGCACCACTATTCTTCAAAAGCTCTGCCTATATAAAAGCATTATAGAAGCATCTGTGAATGGTTATTAATAATTATCTGTAATGTATTTCAAAGTAACCAAGGCTGTTAACAATTTTCACTGGCCTGAAATAAATCTGTAGTTCAGTTTTTTCCAATTATGGATAAATATCAAAGTGTACAGTACTACTTTGCATTTGTAATTAATCTATTACTTTAGTTTGATTTATGTGTAAGGTTGTTGTTTTTTGTCAGCTTGCAACTGACTTATGGTGACCCCATAGGGTTTTCAATGCAAGAGATGTTCAGGGGTGGTTTGTCATTCCCTACCTCTACATCATGATGCTGGTATTCCTCGGGGGTCTTCCATCCATGTTTTAGCCAGGGTCAGGGTGAAGAGCGTATGCTTGGCCCAAACTCACCCAGCAAGTTTCCATGGTGCGAGGAGTCTGAATCAGATTTCTCAGGTCCTAGTCTGGCACCTTAGCCACTCATGGAAATGAATTATATTTCTCAAAAACATTCTTTCACTTTGATCTGGGTTTTTTTTTAATGCATAGACCAGAACAGGGGTTCTGAAGTCAAAGCCAAAATACTCATACATACAATTTCATTTTTAATGTAAAAACAGGTTTGAGCAGCTGAATACTCAAAGGTTCTGCATAATTTATCTCCTCAAAAATAGGGAAGAAATGACACAAAACCCAGCTAACGTGAGAAATTATCAGCATGATGCCATGAAGTGGATGGTACCACTACTGTAGCAAGGTGTTTTAATTCAGTTGTTTGTGAATCAGGACTGACTCCAAATACTTCACGCCCCCATCCTTTAGGTGATGGAAAGAATGGTGTTCATGATGCCTGTGGTAGTGTCACTGCTTCAGAACTTAATGCCATTGTGCATTTACACTATATTTCAAGTATTAAATTTTAACCTTTCCCTTAACCAAAAGTCTGTTTCATGCATGGTAGACAGTGGTGGGATTCAAAAATTTTAACAATAGGTTCTGATGGTGGTGGGTCGGGTGGGGCGTGACGTGGTGGGGGCGTGGCCTGGGCGTTCCGGGGGTGGGGCATTCCAGAGCTGGGCAGTTCCAGAGTGGGGTGGGCATTCCTCACTTGATGAGATTTGTTGTACCCAAGGACAGAGATTACCCCCTTGTTCCTAGTGAAGTTAATCATTAACAACCGGTTCTCCAAACTGAGAAAATTTTAACAACCGGTTCTACCGAATAGGTGCGAATAGGCTGCATCCCACCTCTGATGGTAGACCTCAGATTAACACAGAAGCCCTTTTTTGTAAATCCATAACTTGTAAAGTACCAGTATGAACAGATCCTGTCTGGAAGCCAAAGCAGGGACAAACACAGGATTTTTGCCAAAAAGGGAGGGACAGGCTTTCAAGCACTTGGCAGGCCGAAACACACAACTATTAGAACATGTTGTTCAGGCACCACTTCGGACAGTTTTTTCAGCACTTGGCATCATTTGAAGTCTAGTGTATTCCTCCTATTTATCTGCCTTTAACATGTTCAAAAAAAATGCCATAACCTTCACAGTTTGTTAACCTGACAGTGCTTTTTTGCCGCTGCATACTGTCATTAACGATATTTATTGACTTGTAGGGTTATGAATGTAGACTAAAAGGTTGTACATGGTCATGCAAAATTTACTGCTCAGAAACAACAAAATGTATGCATAATCACAGTGAACTTGTTTTTATATTTTAGCCAGAAAATCACGTTTCACTTGTTCCTGTAAGTAGCCAGTACTATGTCAAATCTTGTCTAAAACTTATTGCAAACATTTTAGAGTCTTTCCTGTTCTCAGAATGAATTATGATTGTGAGCTCATGTCAGGATGGTAGGATAAATGTTTGTTTTTACAATGTAAACCACTGTATTCATGTCCTTAATTTAGAGCCCTTGAAAATAATTATGTTGATGCCATACTCAGCACTTTCCCCACCAGTAGGGAGATGTTTAGGATATTCAAGAGACAACTGATTAAAATTATTAATATCATGGTGGAATTTGGATAAATATAATGATGGAATGGACAAAATATATTAACACTGCCATTAATACAGCTATACCCTATATATCACATTGACCTCAACAAATTTAGAAGGGTGTAAAAATGGCACTGTAGGATACTCTGAAGTGCTAATATGTAGTTCACATGGTCATTTTTTTTAGTTCTTGTAGGATGACTTCCTTGTTTTGGAACAATGACCCACTCTTATTAATTCTTCCAATATAGAAAGAGATGTGGTTGTTTATTATTATTATTATTTATTTAATGTAATATACCGCCCTATCCCCGAAGGGTTCAGGGCGGTGTACAGTATAACATTTCCTATAACTGTGAATGCCAGCACAAACAAATAAGTTATAAAAATGAAGTAAAATTGAGACATGAACAATGTAATCCAGAAGGGAGGAAGAAAAGGACTCAGAAGGTGGTGTGACCCCAGCACCAGCATAAATGCCACAGGCACTGTGTTTCTGACAATTGTTGTAACAACTTCATTTGAAATACAGTGAAATCATTTTCCCCTTAAAGCACTGCTCACAGCAGAGAAGCTATTAATAAGCAAAGTCACTATCTTCAATAGTAAACTGGATACCCCAAGCACCAATCATGAAAGCAGAATAACAGGCCACCCATAGAAACCTTCCGCAGATTGGCTCACTCTTGCCCTCTCTCTTACTATGTGCACCCTGACCATACTTCCTCCTCAACCTAACCTGGAAGGGCCCCCCCTTTATATTACCTCAAGGCCAACACCCCTGGCTTGGAGTCTAATCTAACCCTGACAGCACTCTCCTGGATATATTTAATGGAGAGGGGGTCAGACATCCTCTCCCTAGGCTTATCACTCCTATATTTCAGGCAGCTCAGGGTTGCAGCTTCCCATTTTAATTTCTTCCTCAACCTGACCACGAGCTTTTGGCCACACTGGCTGCCACCAGGCTGGTCAACTTCCTCCTCTCCTACAGCTATCAGAGGTTCTGCCTCCTCTGCCATCTTCTCTGCAGGCAGGCCCCATTAGGAGCCTCTTCTCACCAGCTGTCACTGACCAATGATATCATGGGCACTCCATTTCTCAGGCCACTGGGTCTCCCTCTCCAGTTTTTCCCAGTGAGAATAATTCTGGCCATTAGAGGCCCATTACTTACTTTTCAGGATCTGGGTTGAGGTGGGCCTGCACTCTAGCTCCTAGCATCTTGATTCCTGGAGAACCTCACAACTGTCCCAAAATTGGAAAAATTGCACAAAAACACCCATCAGATGTTCTCACAATCAAATTAGTTTTGAGAGCGCCATGCTGAGACCTTAGTCCCAAGCAGACATAGTTCTGATTTGGATCATAATAATGGTACACAGAGAGAGATAGCTAAGCCTTCCCTCATGCCTTTTACCTGGCCTGAATTTTCCAGGAAGTGATATTTTTCCCATTGGGGAAACCCAGGCTTACTGGGTCAGTCCAGAGTCTCCAGAGGAATGAATTACAACCCCCTGGGTCTGCTGCAGGTCAGGAAAAACATTAAGCTGCTCTGTGTATGCCATGATCCTCTTCCAAATGGTGCCCAGGCATATCTGGGATTATGTTCCCACCACAGAACTGACAACAAATGTTTGATTTCATGAAATGAAACAAGAGCCAGGGAAAACTGTAATATAATTAGGCCCAGAGTCATGATGAAATGAAGAGGATTCTTTAAGATCTGTGGATAAGACCAGTGTTGGAAAGTGCTGAAATAAGAGGTGGTTCTTAAAGGGGGTGCATTTATCAGTCTCACCAAATTCCTAAAGAGATTTTTACATAATAAATATTTAATTCATTTACTGGATTATTTTAAAATGTGCTCATAACTTCCTTGTCCCATCTTACAAGAAAAAAAGAAAATGGTGGTAATCAAAGGAAGGAATAAGTGAGTGAGTTGCCCTAATACTAAATGCATTAGGAAAATCTTCTTCACAGCACTTTTAATGTAAATGAATTCATGCTGCAAAGATTTAGAACATTGGTGGATCAGCGGAAGAAGATTTTGCAGTAGAAACTATTTGCCCTTGGGGAAGAAATCTTGCTTTTGCAATGCATTAACAATCAACAAGCCCATAGTGAATTGCATTATAGTAGCAGGATTTGGTAGGGGTGGGTTCTCTTAATATGTTCCCTTCTGGAAAATAATATTAAATCATTCAGATTGTTCTTATTTAGTTTTTAATTTATTAGTAGTAGTAATGTTAATATGGCAAATGGTTGTTCCAAGGAGGTTTCTCTAGTTTAAATTTTTAAGCATGGTTTTTTATAGTTCAGGAAATTGAAATAGTTGTCATTACCTGTGCAGAGCAGCTGATGCCATTTAGAATATTTATGCTGTAAACCGGAGCTTGAAAATAATATTGTTAAGCTGATTTGTCACAGAAGCTTTGAAATCATGGAGAACGGCCACCTGCTCACAAAATGTAAAGCTGCAAAGTGGTCTTAATTAAAGTTGTTGGTGTTAAATTGGGAAAAAATGTGCCTTTTGTTATAGCTAACCATCTTTGGTTAGACTCCACAGGAATGGTTATGCCAAACTAAACCTGTAGGCATTATATATACTCCAGGGTGTATTAATTTGGAATTAAGTTTTCTTGACCTCATGGGACTTTATTTAATGTAAACATGCATAGGACTGGGCCATAGAGGAACCTGCAACCTGCCATTCCATAGGTGTGTGTTATGAGCTGTCAAGTTATCCTATGAATGAATGACTTTCAGAATGTTTTATTGTTAACAGCCCTGCTCAGGCCTTGCACACTGAGGACTATGACTTCCTTGATTGAATTAATCCATCTCAGGGAGGGTCTTCCTATTTTCTTACTGTTTTCCACTTTTCATAGTATTATTGTATTTTCCAGTGAGTCTTGTCTCCTCATGATGTGACTGACATATGATAGCCTCAGTTTGGTTTCTTTAGCTTCTAGGAAGAATTCAGGCTTGACTGCCATTCCATAACACATGTAATTTGTATATGATTATCTATTTAGTTTGTGCATACACATGTACACACACAACCTTCAGTTCAATCCTAAGCAAAGTTCCACCCTTCCTTCTCTCTTCTCCACTGATACAAGCACGTGCAATACATGATCAAATTACAATCTGTATGGACGACAGACGATATATCTACTGTCTACTGTTCTTCAGCTGACACAGTGTCGGTTTATTATCCAAAAACCCTTACTGAAAATTGAGTAGTGTAAGGCCATGATTAAGAATACAGCTGAAAAAGGAGATTAGGGCAATACCCCTCTGAACCAAGCCAATTACACCACACCAATACATTTGAGTGGACCCATGTGTTTGCTGCAATTTCATTAGCAACAGCAGTGATTTGATGGATCAGATGAGACTGCATACCAGGGCATTTCATGGAACATGATGGGAACTGTGTTCAGCTTCTTTTGGAATTGTAATGTATTAACTTAAAATTCTAGTTGCCATTGTAAATTATATAATACATATTTGACACATTGTATATTTTGTTCATTTTTATTGCTATCATACTGTGGAATTTCTCATCATGTATGGAAGTGAAAGTTGGTCAATGAAAAACACTGTCAGAAAGAAAACCAATTAACTTAAAATGTGATATTGGAAGAGAGTTTTATGAATACCTCGAACAAACTAAAAGACAAATAAGTGATTTTTTCCTTTTTTTACCTTTTTCACCTTTTTTTACTTTTTACTTTTTAGTTGCCATTGCCTGCCTTCATATCATGACCTGGTATTCCTTGAAGGACTTCCATTCGAATACTAGCCAGAGTCAGGCTGTTGGTTTGTGACTAACCCAAGATACCCAAGAAAGCTTCTATGGCAGGAGTTGGATCTGAACTTAAGCCTTTTCCATAAGAGTTACTTACAATGCATCTTGCTGCCAAATGTTATGCTTTTTTTCCCTTTGAATTCTGCATGGTTCCCCCACCCACACCCACCCCAGTTTGGTCCAGAAATGTTTTTCCTTTGTTTCTCCTCTTCCCTTCAGCATTTGACCACATTGAAATAGTTATTATTTCTCTGCCCAGCCAAACAGCTGGCTCTTATCCATGCCGCCATGTAGGTGCCCAACCTCTCCTTCAGCCATTTTCTCCACCCCGTCCTTCATTTAAAAAAAAATAAACTCCCCCCCCTTTTTTTCTCATATTATGTAAGAAATTTAAAGTCAGGACACAGACACAAGCCAGGTCGATTGTATCAGCTTTTTCAATTTCATCTTGAATTAGCAATGTAATATCAAGGCAATGATAAACTGTATTAACAGTGAGGAGTGATGAAATTAACAAGGAAAGTCGCTTATGCAGGAAGAAATTGAACAATATTGTTGCGTGTTACTGCAGCTCTAATTTACCCCAAAAACATGATTCTTTCTGTGTGGGGATGGGCTACATGTGTCTGTTCCTTCAGGTAATGGCATCTGTTCCAGTAGTATATGGAGGGGGGAAGCTTCTATTTTGTGCAAAAACACAAATATCCATGTCTTGTGCATTTGCTAACCTCCCCTCCAGCCATTTTTTCCTCCCCTCTTTCTTCACTTTCAACAGGATTATTTAAAAAAAATCTGTTTCTCATATTGAACTAGAAATGTAATGTTGAGGCAAAGATACAAATTATCATGATTGATTGGATCAGCATTGTCAATTTCATATCAAACTACTGATGTAACATTAGGGTAGAGAAATATTTTGAAGCTGGGATCGATTGAAAAGAATACTAGGAGTAATCACTGCATGTAATTGGGGATTGGTGCTGTAACGATTGAGTGTTACTGGAGATTAAATTTGAATGAAAAACTGGTTCTTTGTATGTGGGGATGGGTGAGTGGGTGGGCTATGTGTTTCTTTTCCTTCAAATGATATTGCCTGCTCCAGGAGCTGGTAGTTCTCAGTAATAGGAATGCAAGCTGTGGCATTGTCGAGTAGCTGCAAGAACATCTGTGCAAAAGTTTTTTAAAAGGGGGAGCGTTGTTATTCTGCATCATGGGTAACATTGAACTACCATCAGGAATAATACATTTTCAGCAGTTATACATGGAATAAATTCAACTGAAGAGACAAGGAGGAACCCCGCCCCCCCAAAAAAACAGGGAAGGGGGTAGATTGAGATGTGTCGAATTTTTCACAGAATTTTTTTTCAAACCACAAGGTTCAACCACTGGTATAATCTGTGGTAAACTGTGCATGGGTTACCTCCCTCCCCAAAGCTGCCCTGCTCAGGCTCTCCCCCACCCCCCCGCAAAAAAAAATCTACATGAATTTCCCAACCTAAAGCTGGCAACTTTTTCTAAACAGTGGCAGTAGCACTAAAATCTCATGCCACTTAACACTTATTCTATTAGGACCTCTTGCTGCTGCAAAAGAAGCCATGTGAATCTCATAACAAATCCTGGCCCAGTATGAGTTTTTACTATTTTCTTCCTGGGGCATTTAGCTGTACTTTTCAAGTAGGCATTAGCACTCTGTTTACAAAGTCCACACACCTGTTATAAAAATGATAAATGGAGCTTTGCAGTCTTTGATGAGATGAAAAAGTAGTTTATGTAGTGTCTGGCAGATTTTAAAAAATTCCTTATTTGTAAGAAAAAGAAATGCAAAAAGTGTATATTTAGAATGACTGGTTGGAAGAGGGAGTAATTCACTCTCTGTGTACATTGCTATATAAATATTGATTGTAGCAGAAGCATATCTATAACCTTCATTTATGATGAAGAGTGGTTTTCTCAAGTGCCTCCATTTTCCAAATGTCAGGTTATAAAAGCATCTTCATTCTGCCTGAGAAAATCATTGTCACATAAATGAAGTTGTTTGGAAAGTAAAATTGGCAAAATCCAGACTATGTAAACTCTCAGAGAGAAATGATTTGAAGATGTTTAGCTTTCAGGAGCTCAGAATTGGATCTATGTCATATGTATAAGGAAAAAACTAGCAATCAACAGAGCTTAAACAGAAGAGGAGAAGGCTAATATTTATGTCAGTTGTGAGGCTTCATGATTTCAGATGGATTTTAAGAGCGCGGGTAAAATAATGGAATGCTATTCCACATAAAATACTCCTTATGTATATAAAACTAAAGCATCCTCCCCCAAAAAATCCTAATGCAGAATTCCTTCCTGATGTACGTTCAAACACATACAGAGTATTTTATCTGGAGAAGAATTCAGACTTTTGCTCTTCCATTTGCAAACTGAAAGGGTAAAACCCAAAAAAAGATACAATACATCAGTGTCAAAAATTTTTAAAAAACTCTCAACATTAAAAACTTAGACCACAGGCAGATTTAATGATTAAGGCATAGGAACATTCATGCAATAAGAGCCAACCCACTATATTATTTATCATGTATGTAAAAGGCATAAAATATGTTTTAAAATGTATTGACAAAGGCTTTCATGGCCAGAATCAACTGGGTATTGTGGGTTTTCCAGGCTGTGTGGCCATGGTCTGATAGTTTTTGCTCAATAGCAAAAAACCATGGCCATATATCCCTGAAAACCCACAACACCCAATATGTTTTAAAACCTTTTCCATTTTTGTTTATAAATCAGTTAAATTTGGGGGTAGGGGGATGGCTAAAGGCCAAATACTGCTGAAATGTTCTTGGTCTACAGGTGTGCAGTTTTGGAATTTATAACATTTAATTTCTTTATAGGGTTCACTTGAAAGGATAGGAAGTCATTCCATTTGCGTGACAGAAACAACGTTCCGTACCCATAGGAGAGTAAACTGGGCAATGGAGGTTATTAAATCCTAGAAGTGATAAGGGCAGGTATTAAGCAGGCAGGCACGCAGGCAGGCGCAGACAGACAGACAGACAGACAGACAGACAGAGTGAATGAATGAATGAATGGATGGATGGATGGATGGATGGATGGATGGATGGATGGATGGATGGATGGATGGATGGATGGATGGATGGATGGATGGATGGATGGATGGATGGATGGATGGATGGATGGATGGATGGATGGATGGATGGATGGATGGATGAATGAATGAATGAATTTGGGATGCTCAACTGAGGAATATAGCCCACTAAATAATTTTTACAGGCATAAAAGAAGATAACTTTTTTTAAAATCCTGTGTTTGCTAGCATAGTTGTACCAACCTTGTCCCTTACTTAATAAGGAGTAGGACTCAAAATGAAGTTGTCTGAGAGTGTTCAGCATAGGAAGTCTTCTTCACCCACCAGACAGATAGGGTTTCCATCATTTGTGCACTGCCAAGGCCCCTTCCGCACAGCACAGGTAGAGCGGGTTGCAGTTGGGATAAAGTAACCCACTCTCCTGTTGTCGTGCTTGCTTACATCCGTGCAGGCAGCTACCGGATTCAGCAGTAATATTTCCTGATCCATACTTCTGCTTCATAAAAGACATAATTTTCAAATCATGTAATTTGTAAAACAAACTAGAGTGTGAAAGGTTCACTAGAGTGTGAAAGGTTGCTGTTTTCTGACACCATCTTTGTGACCTGATTAAGGGCCACTCTGCATAATCCTTAGGGTCCCTTTTTCCCCTATAAGAAGCCCCTCACACAGTAGCCAGTGTTCAGTATCTCTGGACACTTCTCTGTCTGCTATATTGTTCCGTAACACGCTGTTCATCCAGAGCTAAGCATGGACCATTCTGCTCCAAGATCAGGTGATTACAATCTTTAATACCTGATTCCCTTATCTATTCCAGATCTATCCCCTCACAACTGCTTATATCCTAGGACTGTGAGTGTGTTCTTCTGCATTGATTTTTTGTGTGCTTGCGTACCCCTATAATCCCTTAATAAAAGTTGTTAAATGGTATTTGCTGTCCTGCAAGTTTCTTGCAAAAACTGACTTTTGTATAAATAAGCTTGCCCATCCTTTTGCTAAGCCAAGATCTTCTCTTTCTGATTTGCCACTCTAAAAGGGAGAGACTTCCCACCACTGTGGGTAACAATAGCAGCCAATGAGTGGCAAATACAGGTGCAGCCAATCAGTGGGTACCAATGCAGCCAGTGTTCCTGCTGATCTATAGAGCCATTGCAGGGCCTAGGACATGGTGCCGGGAGAACCTGGCTTGGGGCCTTCTCATACAGCACTGTTGAGATGGCACTGTTGAGGCAACTTGCGCAAGGGAATTGATTTCATGTTTTTCCTGTAAATAATATATTGTACATATTAATATGTGAGTATATTATAGCTAAGACTAGGGGGGAAAGTCATTATCTCAGTTGTCTGGGTCATTAGTATTTTCCCTTGTGCATAGGTGTAGATTTTTCATTTGATCTGACACAAGATCTTTTGAAGCAAATTGAGTACTATTACACCTTCATTCCAGATGTAGAAATTACTATAATAAATGTGATATTCTAAACATATAGAAGCAGATTCTCACCAGACGAGGATAAAATGTCATATCATTATTGATTTGATACACTGACTTTTTAATTCTAATTTGCCCAGCTGGGAACTTGTTGGACCCCTCGCCTGTCTTAATGAAAACAGCATATTAGCTCTTCATTAAAAATTAATTCTTTCAAGCTGCTGTTTCCAGCTGAAGCTGAAGTCAGTCCTGAACGAACTGAAAAAGTTTCACAGGCTATCAGCGCTGCAGATATTTTCTCTCCTCTTAGTGAAAAATGGGAAAGGAAAGTAATGACAATAGCAAAAATGGCCTGTGAAAATTGATTTCCCTAAACTGGGGCATATGTGGATTAGAGCTTGCCTGAGGTATCAGAGTCATTTCTGTCAAGCAGGGGATGGCAAGATTATCACTAACCTGAAAGGACAGCTCAGTTGGAGCTGCCAATTACATGTAATGTATGGTGTGGGTTTTGAGTTTAATTGGAGAATAGTTTTTTTAAAAAAAAAAAAAAACCTGCAGAAATCATGGGAGTGAGTTGTGAATTTCATATTCTCTTAAACAATTTGCCTGGAAAGGATCCTGAGGGAAATAGGGGAAAGGGAGGGGGGAGCACTAAGAAACATTTGATAGATGTTTTCTGAGCACCAGAGCCTTGTTAAAGCAGTCTACTGGTTTTGTTTGAGGTTTATTACGCTACATATAATTTCAAAACTGCTGATACAGGAATTCTTATAAGCTACAGGAAAAAAAACTTTATTCACTCCTCAGCCTTGTACAGGTATGATATATTCTTCTCATTTCTTTTATGAGATTGAGGCGGGTGGTAAGGAATGGGGATAAAATCACTCTCTATTGTTATATTTAAGGAAATTTGCAATGTGTCTACTATTGATTATGTTTTCATAACAATAGTCCCTTGTAAATAGAAAGTATCCTTCATACTATTTCTATCTCTGCTGGCAAAAATAATAACATTGGCACATGTCCAATGCTACTGCAAATCCTTGAAACTAAGCTCCCTGGTGTTTTTTTTTTCTATCTCTCATACACACTCACTTGAGATATGGTAAAGCAGCTTTATTGTCTGATGTCATTTGGCATAATCCTGCTTTCTCGTTGCATGGGGCATTAATGTGCAAAGCAGTTCTGTTTGAAGGCCTTAACTTTCTCACCCTCCTTTCTCAAGCCCAGCCACCATACCTCTTTATGCACTGTATATTATGGCCTGCACTTGTATTACAAAAGGCCCTCCTACACTTGACAACAGAGATCAGGAGAGGAACTGATCTCTACATGTCAGTATAAAGTGAAAGAGGGACACCCTGAAGTGAATATTCTAGACCAGGGGTAGGGAACCTGCGGCTCTCCAGATGTTCAGGAACTACAATTCCCATCAGCCTCTGTCAGCATGGCCAATTGGCCATGCTGGTAGCTCTGATATGGAATCTGTAGTTCCTGAACATCTGAGAGCCGCAGGTTCCCTGACCCCTTGTTCCCAATAGACTACATGCTGTCAGGAATCTCCCCGAGAGTGAGGTGCCAAAGCAAGGTGAGGAGAGCTTTATACCAGATGCACCTGAATAGAAACTCCTGCCTCCAAAATGACTAAACAGGGTTGCACTTTTGGGGTTGGGTCCATCCATTCAGTATTGGAAGGTACTGTCACAGATTTTTCCTGTGTTTTCTGTCTTCTTATTCGTCTTCTTTGTGTGGACCCAGGCAGACTATAACTATGATGATCAGGAGAATGAAGGGAATGACCCACCCCTTCTGCTTCTTCTATGTGTGGAAGAAAATGAAAGTGATTTCATCTCCTTCCTTCTCCCTATTGCAGGTCCTGAAATGGGTCCTGTGAGCCAAGGAATAAACTTTCCTGGAGCTGAAAAGGATTTTGTGGGAAGGGGTCTGCAGAAAAGACCATGCATCTTTTCTTCCACAAATCACTGGATCTAACCATTTACCACTTCTCAGACACAGATAATATTCAACATCACATTTGATCTCTAAAGACATTTTCACAAAAAAGTTATATGTGAAATTCTCAAATGTAAGGATTTGTGGTATCTTGTTTTGACAAGCCACATAGCACTTCTGCTGATCCATTGTTAGGCTGTGTTGAAAACAATTAATTAAGCATGTGTTACAGAATCCAGATTATGAAGTTGTTTGCAAAGTCCTTTACAAAACAGCACTGCTTTGAACATTTCTGATTGGTTGTTATGGCACTTCACAGGGAGCTGAAGTGCTTCTGAGTAGGCAGGGCAGCTTTTCCTATAGACGTGGAACCTTTCTGAGAATTCTTCAAAAATTGCCTTCACAGAGGTATGCATAGGCATATATGGAAATGACAGGGATTTGTATGAATTGTTGAGATCAATGTTCTGTTAACAGATTTCAAGTGCATTACTGGCAAAAAAATGCAGCATTTTCTTGGGGGGGGGGTGCTTAAGTGCTATATGGTGTATCAGTTTACGACTCTTCCTCAAGTACCATGTATACCAAAAAGTAAAATTGTATAGGCTAACCATATGCATTTAATGTTGTTCAAGCTGTAACAAATTGATACCTTTGATAGGAAAATAAATTGCATATATTTCAATGTTTCTCAAAATTTACAGAAATTTTGTATCTCTAGCTTTGTAGACTGTGCTCAGTTCCTTTTCTGATATTGTATTTGCAGCTTCAAATGAGATCACATGGACATGAGGATAAATTATAGCACAGTTGGTTATCAATGTAACCTTTGATGAGTTAAACCATAAGCAGAAAACAGCAAAAAGGCTGGATTCTGTTCTTGGTGGGACTACTAATTGGCTGGAAAACTAGTTTCAGCCTACTTTTTTTCCATGTGTATTTGCCAATTGCTACATCAATCCAAAGGGTCTCCCTGCAAGTACCAAACATTGTGTCAGTACCATCCCTCTGTTTCTCACAAAGGAGGAAATGCACTCCCTGAAGAGGAAATGGAATGAAACATATCTGCCTTCTCAGGAATTATGAGAAGCAATTTAAATTCAAGTGCCTTTTTCGCTGGTTACAAATCACTGCAGAGTGTTATTCACCATAATGCTGTCCAAACATCATTTTATTTATTGATGTTTATTGCTTCTCTTTTGCAGAGCGATGAGGTTTTGACTGTCATCAAAGCAAAAGCACAATGGCCTGCCTGGCAACCGCTAAACGTGTAAGTAGGCAGGAAATTAAACCTCCCAAAAGACTTTCTACTCCCTGTCCTCTGACAGAACACTTTAAACATCTTGCCTCCCATCATAATGATTCTGTCTTTCAAGGAACAGCAGAGAAGCCCTGATGATTAATGAGTTTCTTTCTTTTTTAAAAAAATCCAAGATTTTGTTTCATTTACTCACTTTTTACAGTATTTGGGTGGGGAGGGGGCTGGGCGAAGCAATGTTAGGGTTTCATACTATTTCAACAGCATCCTGCAGAGTGGATTGTAGAAAATGTTCCAGTTTTCTTTCCTGTGAACTGCTGAAACAGGACATGACATCCTTGGCAAAGGTTGTCAGAAAGAGATGACAGAGTTACAAGGATCACAGCTCTAACATCATGCCAGCATGAAGTTACTTGATTTTGTTGTTGTGGGTTTTCCTGCCACAGAAGCAGGGGAAACAAGATCTACCAGACCAGGCCACACAGCCCAGAAAACCCACAACAACCAGTTGAATCTGGCTGTGAAAGCCTTCGACAATACATTACTTGATGTTACTTGCTGACTCTGATTTATCTAGCTACTCCATAGAAACCCACTTACATGAGGCTGAAACTGTGGCCCCAAAAGCTCTATCACCACTTCTTCCAGTAAAGGAGCTGTTAACCCTTCCAGCAGTTTCTGGTAGAAGTCTGGAACTTACCCCACAAGGTCGTGTACCAGGTGATTCTATTTTGCTGTGTCTCTTTCTCCTTAGCACTGAAGGCATATCCACAGTGCATACTGATACTGTAATCTTATGGATGTTTTCACAAAGTTAGTTCTATTGAAGTGGGCTGATTGGTACAGCTTGAAACTGAAAACTGCAGTTCTGTTAGGGAGGTAAGAATGTTCCACCGAGGATGTTGGTAATGCAGATTAAAAAATCAGCATGGTCTTTGTAGGAGTAATTTAGTTCAGAGCTGAGTTGCTGCAGATGTCATGTCTGAAAAGAACAATCCTTATTAACTGATGCTTGGGTTACAGAAGAATTACAAGGAAGCAACAGTAATCCCAGGCAGTTTGATTGTCAAAGCAACAGCAACATTGAGAACTGTAGCATTTTAATGAGAAAAGCGAAGGTTCTCTTACAGATTTCTGAACTCCTTCACACTTCCAGGATTTCTAAACTCCTTCCTGCTTCCAGAATTTTACTGTTGTAAAAGTTGTGTACATGTATACATTCTACATGCATAGGTTCTCTCACCGCAATCATAGGGCATGGGGGTCCCAATCAAACAGCTTATGTCTGTACCATCTGATGTTTTTATATATGTCTGGGATCTGTTCACTTAGGGACAAAAAGGGATTAGGAGTGGGCACAGCAGGTGCAACCCTGCTCACGTTGTAGGCTGAACTGGTGAAGACTGAGACCTTGGGGCTGTAGTGGTTAGCTTGGTGAAAATATTGACAGCATGTGGCAACAGTAAAGGTGGATTTAAAAGGAGAATATGGACTCCCTAGTTTAAACACCATTGAAAGTGATGCTGTTTGGGGGTGGATTCCAGCATCACAATGGCTACCCATGTGTGTGTGTGTGAAAACTCAGATTTTGTGCCGGGCTCCATTTTCCCTAGCTACCACTCTGCCGAGAGGGGAAGGCAGAAGGAACTGCTGGCTGCTGGCTGGGACCCAGCTGGTGGGGAGGGGGGCAGGCAGGGCAGATGAGTCTGCCAACCCCGGCCTCAGAGAGCTGCTCTTATAAGCACTGAGGCCAGGGGGGGCTTGGGGAGGCATGGCCACACCCCCAGGGCCGGATAGGGGTGTGGCCCCACCCCCCAACTCACCCCATAAAAAAATCTATATCCACATCACTGCTCCTGAAATTTCAATTGATCCCCAGACTTCAGACATCAGTTCCCCTGAAAGAAATGACAGCCTCAGATGGTGAACCCTGTGGAATCACATCCCCACTGAACTCCCTCCCCTCCCCAAACTCTATCCTTGAGCTCCCAAATTTCCAGGAATTTCCCAAAGGTCAACTGGCACTCCTAAGTCTGTTGCTAGCTAAGAGAGAAACAGAACCTACCTCCCAGGGTATCTATTTGGGATGTGAGGTGGGGGGAGGGGGGTCAATTGTAAGCCGCTTTGAGACTCTTTATGGTAGAGGGAAACAGAATATAAAAACCAACTCCTAAAAATCCCTCAAAATATTCACCAGGAAACTGATTTGGCAAAGTTTGATCCTTTACAGTATATAACTTTTATCAGACTGGTTCACGTTATGTTCAATAAGATGTAATACTGCCTGGCAACAATTATGAGATCATGGCACATGCAATATTTCCACCCCAAATGCAGTTACCAATGATCATATAGATCAGTGGTTCTCAACCTGGGGGTCGGAACCCCTTTGGAGGTCGAATGACCCTTTCACAGGGGTCGCCAAAGACTCTCTGCATCAGTGTTCTCCATCTGTAAAATGGATAAATGGTAGGGTTGGGGGTCACCACAACATGAGGAACTGTATTAAAGGGTTGCAGCATTAGGAAGGTTGAAAACCACTGATATAGATTATCAAATTAAGTTACTATCCTAATATTTCAATTTTTAAAACACCACTGTTTGAATTAAGGAAACTTTTTTTTCATTCAAGAATTATTTCTGAAATGTCTGAAGTTAAAATATGTCACTGCTGTATGGGAAGCTTTGCATTCATTGCTGCATTTTTATTTCTGCTTAAAATTATTGAGGGAGGCATTTTTGTAAAGCTGAGGTGCCACTGGTTGTCTGTTTTAATATATGGTGGAAGTCCATTGTGTGTGTATTAAGTCCCATCAAGCCAATTCTGACTTATTACACCCTGATGAATGAATGTCATCTAAAACTTCTTGTCATTAAAAGCCTTGTTCAGATCTTGCAAATTAAGGGTCATGGCTTCTTTTGTAGAGTCAATCAATCTTGTGCTGGGCCTTCTTTTCCTGATGTCTTCAAATTTTCCCAGCATTATTGTCTTTTGCAGTGACTCTTGTCTCTTCATAATGTGAACGACCAGTTTAGTCATTTCAGCTTGTTGGGAGAGTTCACGTTTGATTTGATCAAGAACCCACTGATTTATCTTTCTGGGAGTCTATGGTATCCATAAATTTCTATTTCAACAACACATTTCAAATAAATCAACTTTCTTCCTGTCACTTTCCTTCATTGTCCAACTTTCACACCCTATACCTAGAAATGGGGAATGCTATGGCATAATTTAACATAAGACAGTGCCTTATAACTTACAATTCATACTTATGATTTAAATGTTAACAAGCTACTAGATCTTTGCCATATATTTTTATTATGTATAATAATCTATAACAGCCAAATTTGAGCTACTTTGACAGGTATGCTTCTCATGTTTTTTTTAGGACCTAGGAGGGGTAGAAGTGTGTTTTTCTGCTACTTTCAAGAACCTTGCTACTTTTCTGCTACTTTTGAGAACTTTGAGTACTTGTTAAGTACTTGTTAATCAGTTAACTTGAATTGTTAATCAGTTGGCTTGAATTGTGGAATGGAGGTGGGGGAAAATAAGAGGATTGAAACAACATGCCTCTCCCCTCACTTTTTGCCTGTGCTCATCTGCTGCTGGCTTGCATTTTCAACTCGGCAAATAACAATTTAGCAAGCAGCAAGGTTCCTTGGACCTGAGAAGTGTGCAGCAAGGTTCCTCTGAGCAGTGAGGCACCTCTTTGATTCCTGGGTGATCCTGGCATGAGGGGTTGGTACAGTGGTGGGATCCAAAATTTTTAGTAACAGGTTCCCATGGTGGTGGGATTCAAACTGTGGCAAAGCGCCAATGGGGTTGGGCGGGGCACGATGGGGGCATGGCTGGGCATTCTGGAATGGGGCATTCCTGGGCGGGGCTGTGGCAAGGACGGGAAACGAATGGACGCAGGCGTAGGCTGCCACGCACACCGGTGCACCTTCTGCTAGACTGCTTCAAGTTTTGTGCGCTACTGCTGAGAGGAGGGGCGTAACTAAGTCAAAAATCATGTGGCAAAATCACCAATTAGTAACTCCCTCTCAGCACACACAAATAATTAGTAACCTACTCTCGGGAACCTGTGAGAACCTGCTGGATCCCACCTCTGGGTTGGTAGCAGTGGCCCCCCAATGACCATCAGCAGGGGCCCTCAGGCAATGACCAGCTGGGCAAATCTGCCTGATGAGGGTTTGTAAGCGATGGGCTCATGGAGGCATCAGTGGTGTTGGCAGCCCACCAGCAGTGTGAGTGCCGGGGTGTGGTGCAATTGTTCATCACCGATGGCTCCCAGGCAACAATGGTGGCCAGTGGCAGAGGCCCCCCTCAGAATGCACAATGATATTTCACTTGACAGTCGAGGCTGGGTGTGCCTCTCCAAGAACATAGCAACGATGGCCCACCAGATGGAATGCTATAGCCCAACAAAGACAGGCATTATTATTCTTTTCTGAAGATGCTGACTGGGCGTGGGTTCGATATTAACAGCTATTAGAGGCCCAACACCCCTTTTGGGTGCCTCTTGAGGTTTTGGGGTTACCTATATTGTTGGTTTCAGTTAGTTCTGGCATTGTATTTTCAGGTAGCTAGTTTGTTATATTGTTTGTAGTTTATAGTGCTAGTGTTAAATATAGTTGGTTCTTGTATTAGGCTTAGTATAGTCATTGATGTTATATTTAGGTTAGTTTACTAGGCTTGATATTGTATGAACACTGCTATGAGCTGATTAGATGGTTAGTCCTAGGTTGTTAGGTTTTGTAGTTTTAGCTTTAGAAATGAAAGTTGCCATTGGTTTACTCAGGTTGTCTGTTATGATATGATCATTGATTTTTTTCTGTTAATTGATCTTATATGTTAATCGATGTTATGATTGATGTTTTGCTATGATATTGATGGTTATTATTTATACTGTTATACTTTATGCTGTTGTGAGATGTTTATTGATGTTTTTGGCCATTTTGTGATGTTTTTCATTGATGTTTTGCTGATTATAATGATTGATGTTTTGTTGTTTATATGACTGTTCTTTGCCATCCTGAGCCCTACAGGGGAGAATGGGATATAAATTGAATAATAAAAATAAATAAATAATGTTAGCTTTTGGAGTCATAAATTCACGAGATGGTTTTGCTATCTAAAATCTGCATATTAAGCATATTTTATTTTACACAGTTTGTTAATTAGAGATTGTATTTACAATGTATTACACAAAAGTCTAGTGTTCTGTAGATTTAGCTGACATAAGAAGTAACTTTTCCCTACAATATAATATGAAATTAGTATGTTAGGCCCTTATCATTGATGTGGCATGTTTGTCTTACTCAAAAATAATAGTTAAGAGGGGGCACAACAGGGAGAACATTATGTGACTGGTGCCCCACACCATGAGGCTTTATTGAGTAAAAATTTCATAAGTAGTAATAACCAAGATGCCTCTAAAATGTTTCCCTTTGGAAACAATGGGGGATAGGGGCACCCCCTTTGAGAGTCCATAGCTTTGGACCCCCTCAACCAAACTTCACAAAACCTGGGTGGTATCAGTAAGAGACACTCCTGATGATACCTCCCATGTTTGGTGAAGTTTGGTTCAGGGGGTCCAAAGTTACGAACCCTCAAAAGTGTAGACCCCATCTTCTATTAGCTCCCATTGGAAACAATGGGGGATGAAGGCACCCCCTTTGGGAGTCCATAGCTTTGGACACCCTGGACCAAACTTCTCAAAACCTGGTGGTATCAATAAGAGACTCTCCTGATGATATCTCCCAGGTTTGGTGAAGTTTTGTTCAGGGAGTCCAAAGGTATTGACCCTCAAAAGTGTAGACCCCATCTTCTATTAGCTTTCATTGGAAACAATGGAGGATGGGGGCACCCCCTTTGGGAGTCCATAATTTTGGACCCCCTGAACCAAACCTCACCAAACCTGGGTAGTATCATTAGCATAGTCTCCCAAACAATCCCTGAAAGTTTGGTGCTGTTAGCCTAAACAATGCGCCTCCTGCAGGCTGAAAACCAAAAAACACTAAATATGTTTTAAAAACCCACAAACGGGGGGGGGGGGAGCTTCAGACATGAATAGGGGGGTTGAATCCGAGAACCCACCCTTACCTACGTTTTTGCAAAATATCCTAAACAGTGATTTAAACTTAAAATGTGCATTAGTACAATGTCATCATTAATAGAATCTGTAGTCACAGAGATATCCTGGAGAATCAGAATTAGAGCAATTTTATCTGGGTCTCTCCTGGTACAGGTTACCCATAGTGTTGTTAGCTCCGGTTCTGGAAATTCTTGGAGATTTGAAGGGTAGAGCCTATGTTTGGAAAGGGCATGGACCTCAACAGGTATCATGCCATACAGTTTACACTCCAGAGCAGTCATTCTCTCCATGGGAATGGTCTTCTGTTTTTTAGAGATCAGTTGTCATTCTGGGAGATCTCCAGGCTCCACCTAGAGACTGGCAACCCTAGTCATCCATCAGGGTGACCAGGAGATAATTAGCCACCATGCACTTAAGTACCATAGCCCCAAAATAGTAATATTCATAGAAATTCTCATGACTGCAGATTGTTGTTTTTTAAATTATTGATTTATTAAAACACTTATACCACTTCATTCATTATGGTTCAAGATTAGAACATTCATGTTGCATTTAGCAAATAATTTAAATAAGTTAGCACTTGTATGATTTAAGCATTACTCTCCTGATTGTCATATGTAATACCCATGTCAGAATGCTCTTCCCAACATTTTATTTTTTGTCAATCATTCAATCCAGCAATAATTTCTGAGAACTGGAGACCCAGTATCTCTAGAATTCTAACCAGACTATGTTTCCAGTCATTCAACTGGAGAGAACTAATCCACATTCACATTTTGGTTTGCTGAGTGGACTGGGTTCCACTGTGATTAGTTGGTATATGTGAATTCTATAGAGTAGAGTTACCATGCAAAGGATGGTATACTTAAAAAAACATCTGTATTACTTTTAGAGTACTGAGTTGTTTCTTCTGTGCTAAGAATTGAAAGGTTTGAATGAAGAGACAATCCTGCTTTCCAGCTCCCAACATGGTAGTACTTCAGAGTGTTACAGATCTCAAAGCAATACTTTTTAATCTACTATTTTAGAAAAACAATTACAAAAAATATGTGAAAAACTTTAATGGCCAGAAGGAACAGTGGTTGTTAACTTTTCATTTCTAGAGAAACATGCTGGGAACATCTGAGTCAATGTGACAGGAAACATTATTCAACTTTGTCCTTCTCTTGCCACTCAAGAACACTTACAAAAATCTGAGTAAAAGAAACTGACACCTCAATTCCCTGCCCTGTTCACTGTTAAGTGATGACCCCAAACCTAAGCAGCTGTTTTCATATTCCAGCCCATACAACCCACCTATGGACATTCCTAAGGGACACCAACAGGGATGCAGCCAGGCTTAATAACTACACAGCTTGACAACTAGAGCACAAAAATGAAGAGCACTTTCAAAAATGTCCTTAATTAATCAACACATGTCCAGCTGAGTCAATTAACAATACCCTGCACATTGTTCCTGTTACATCTCACACTCATTCTCAGCATGAAGTTTTAGTTGCCAAGTATATGTTTTGTTGAGATTGTAACTATTTAAAATCCTGTGGTTTATAAATGAAGCCATGAAATCAGTCTATAGCCACTTGTGATAATTAAACCACTTGGTGAAGAAAGATTCAGGCCAATAATAGTGGTGCAGCAGAAGCCATTTCCACATGCTCAGCTCTTGCACCACTCCTGTCAGATTTGTGTATGGGATATGGCACAGGTTATTGATGTGATTAATATCAAGCCTCAAGGGAGGGGTTTTTTTATTTTTACAATTCTGTTTCATTTGCGCTGAATATTTTTGGTAGGACCGAAAAAAAAAACTTCCATGAAATTAATTAAACTGATATTTACTAAAGTTATTATTGTGATTTCTGGTATGCATCATGGTTTTTATAGGAACTGGAGCCTGCTTTGAGGAAGACCTTCTAAGATAATATAGAGATGGATGAGTAGACTGTGATGTAATTTCTGAGGTAACTAGATGGTATTATGGGCATTTTGCAATTATATGTTAATCTGTTCAATTGGAAAACCACTTGATTAACAATTACCAGTCATGTTAAGGGATATATGAAATCACTGCAGAGTGTTGCAGCTTCTTTTGGAAAAAGCTTTCCCTATTGAGAAATCAAATAGAAATGAACTATACAGAATTCTTTTTTTAAATAAGTCTTCTTTTTCTATGTATACACATGTATTTTCTGTTTTCCCAAAATATTTCTTCTATCTCAAATTTTCAAGGAAGGTAACAATTTATTAAACCTCTCTTAAATGTAAAATGTCCCTTAACAGGTCATGAAAGGGTTTTATTCCCTGCCACTGTGATAGCAATACCAACAACAATAAACAGCAATATCAATGTGTATATCTCTTTACTATATGACAGTGTGAGAGAACAAAGAAAGAAGAACGAGAGAAGCAGACCAAAAAATCAAGAGATGTGAGCAAACACAGAGTTTCTCATACTATTTCATGTTGAAAACCAGTGGAAACATCAAGGAAAAGGAGTTCTCTGAGACTGCCACCACAAAAAGTTCTAGCATTGCTTCTGGAATATACTTTGAGTAAAATGGGTCCCTAGCCAGTATGGGGTGGATCTGAGAAGAAGACATGTCCTCACAATGAAAATTTGCTGCAAATAGACTAGCTCCAAGTCAAGTGGCTTCTTTAAGCCAATGGTTGTAATCACAATAAGACATACAGATACTGGTGACCTTTTTACTACTTCCATCTCCTGCCTCCTCACAGATACCTGTCTTCTCACTCGCATCTGCATTGCTTCAGCATCTTTTACTATTTAAAACACAGAGATTGTCAAACCAGGCTGCTTGTGGCTGGTTTCCAATTCACTTCTCTTCCACAGCAGGTAACTTTAAAGGCTACAGAGAAAATGGAAGGTGGCATGCAGATGAATAGGCAAGGAGGCTTCAGAATGAAGCTGCCAGCTGCTCTTTATCAGCTCTCCTGCAGCAAAAAGAAATACATGGACAATTAGCAGCTTTCTCTAAACAGTTAGCTCTCACTTCCCCTCCCCCATGGGACCCAAGCAAAGAGAAGAGTAGTAGTATCTTTGGTGACAAAGCATGCAGCACAGTTGACTTGGTTTTAGTGTTCCAAATTTCCACTAAGCAAAAAAAATGAATCCCAGAAAAGCACTATCCTGTTCCTGTCCTTGGTGTGTCTTGCCACACCAAGTATTCTCTTGTTCAGTGAATTCAAACTTATGAGAGTTCTCCACCCCAGCCTTTTTGTTATGAAAAAGAAGTATAGATGCAAATGCAGTTGGGGAGGGGGTTAAAGCCTAACATAAAAAGATACACATTGTAGCCCCCATGTCTAGCCTTTTCTCTTGTTTTTGATTTCAGTGAAACTCTACTGTAAAACATATGAAGAAAGCCATCTTTGTTTAGCAGGACCTGTGGGGAAAATAGAATTAACTGGAAAGTAAATGAGCCATTTTGGAGTAAAGGGACTGCTTCTGAATGCATCCCTTGTGCAATGTTGTCAATGACTCTAAATGCTACTGGCCTAGGAACAATGTTGCCACCGCTCTTGTAATTTTCTAACACGCTGTATAATAATAAGCAATGTTGTGATTTTAACTCCCAGCTGCAGAAGCTTATAATAAGTGGCAAAGACTGTTGATTTCTTTAAATATTTAAAAAGGCATGTTTCTTACTGGTCCCACTGTAGAAAATTGGTAACATCAGCCCAGCTAGCTCTGTAGTATTATATGGAGGCACATCGTAAGAATCAAACACTGCTTTTAAAATCACATACCAACAAAGTCATTTTACTATGATAAAACAAAAGATACTTAAGTCATGACATTCCAATTATTTTCATGAGCAGGATTGACTATAATAATTAAATTATTCCATGTCCATGTTGTCTATGATTCCTGTTTTATACAAAATCTGGCCTTGTTCATACGGCCTGACTCTTTCAGGAGTGTAGCACAAGGGTCTACTACCGTGTTTCCCAGCGTCTTATATTAATTTTTGCTCCCAAAGATGCGCTATGTCTTATTTTCAGGGGATGTCTTATATTTCTGTATTCTGTTCGTCAGGCATGCTTCCAAACAAAAACTTTGCTATGTCTTACTTTTGGGGGATGCCTTATATTTCGCACTTCAGCAAAATCTCTACTACGTCTTATTTTCCGGGGCTGTCTTATATTCGGGGAAACAGGGTAGATGGGAGCCTGTTTCAGTGCCTATTTGCTGGGAAAATGAATAGTGTAACAGCAACATCTTCTCCTGGACTAGCATGTATTAGGGTGTTGAAACATCTTAGTAATGATGCTGGTTTCCTAGAGAAAAGGCCACAATGCAGGTAAGAGAACATCTTTTTTAGATGCTAGAATTTAAAATACAGGCTTTTTAGCCACATAGGGCTTTTCTTTATGCCTCAAGTTCATGGGAAAACAAAAACCTCATAATGTTTATCTGCCCTTCTTATGTCTGCAGAATGGAGTGAGTTGGAGCAGACGTTTAATTAGGATATCATCAACATCTTCCTAAATTCAGGGGTATTTCTGGGGGAGTTGAAAGAGGAAGTGATAAGGGCAACCTTAAAGAAGTTATCCTTGGATTCATCCAACTACTGCCCAGTGTCACATCTTTCATTCCTGGGTAAGGAAGGTAGTTGAGAGAACAGCAGTCAACCAGCTCCAGGATTTCTGGAGGACACATAGGCATTGAACCTATTTTAATATGACTTCTGGTCTGGTCATGGGATGGAGATGACATTGGTCTCCCTCACAGATGATCTCTATGAAGCCAGATAGTACCTTAGACACATTAGCCAATTGTCTGGAGCCTGTGGTGAAGTCGCTGGGAAAGAGTTGACTGAAACTAAATCCATCAAAAACAGATGTCCTGTGGTTGGGCCATGGAGTTTCAGGATCAGAATGCCAGATACCAACTCTTGATGGTGTTCAGTTGACACCAGCGCTGACCGTCAAGGAGTGACTCTGGATGCCTCTTTATCAATGAGGCATTTTTAAACTTGTGCCAGGTCTGACAGCAGGTCCTTTCCTGTGTCATCCTGACCTAGCCATTGTGATCCATGCACTGATCACCTCCAGATTAGACTACAGTAACTTGCTCTGTTTGAGGCTACCCTTGAGGCTGTTCTGGAAACCCCAACAAGTCCAGAATGTGAAGGCACAGGTCATTAGGGGGGTCTCCATGGTAGGAGCACATTCAACCAATGCTCCATGAACTGTGCTGGCTTCAGATGGAGTACCAGATCAGATTCAAGGTTTTGGTACTGACCTTTAAAGCCTAAACAGTCCAGGATTATCATACCTGCAAGACTGCAAGACTCCCTATATACTCTCCAAAGAACATTAAGCTCAGCAAGAACCAAGGCCCTTTCCGCACGAAGGCGGAAGGGCTTGGGTCGGCGTTTCTGACGCTGACCCGACGACACTGGGACCGTCCGCATGGACGGTCCCAGAAAGAACCGGCCTGGGGACGGCATTTTTGCCGTCCCCAGGCCGCTATATTTCGCCCATGCGGAAACGGCCCAACTTACTGGTGGTGACTGGCCCCAAAGTTATTCGGATGTCCTCAACCAGAGCAAGACTTTTTTGGGCTTAGACCCCAGCCCGGTGGAACTCTCAGCATAGTAAGACCTGGGCCTTGGGAATTTGTTACAATACCATAGGGCCTGTAAAACTGAGTTGTTTTGCCAGGCCTATGGTTGAGGGTAGCAATGGTTTTCCTATGACTGGCCTCCCTTCCCGCTGCTCTCCCCTTTCCCTCCCCCTTTCCTCTCCTTTTTTCTATATGTATTATGGTTAGTGTATTTTCCTTCACTATGGTGTCCTCCAGAAAACACTATAGTGTTTTCCTTTGTTCTCCTTCTTTAGAGTTCTTACAGTTTTATTGTTAAGTAATATTGAAGTTTTACGTGTAAATACGTAATTTTAATTGTGCTGTAAACCACCTTGAGCCCGACTTGGTTGGGAAAGTGTAGGTTAGAAATCAGAATAAATAACAATAAAATAATAATCCTGACAAGCAGTTATGGTTTGAAGTTGTTCAAAGAACTCATCAAGCACAGAGCAGTAATTGAAACACTTTGAAACTCTATTAACTATTTAATATGCTGGCAGTCTATGATTCTACTGTGTTTGCTGAAAGAAATTCTCTACTAAATCTGTGCTAAACCTGCATTAATCAGCACAGACTGAGGAAGATTCAAACCAGTGATTTTGATAGTTTTGATAAATAAAAAGGATTTAGATAAATATTAATGAAATCCCTAAAGCATGGACCCCAGAGATCTAGCAACAAGTCCAAATCCCTTTTGTCAATTAGAATATCCTTATTAACTGTGCATATGAATATTCTCTAGTTGCACGTCATGCTTCCCATTGCATACAAAGTTAAATTCACACAAGAATGTCTAAATAGCTGCTTAATTTTATAAAAGAAAGAGATATCTTTTTTCCTTCCTGCTGGTACTGCAATTTGTTTATCCTTATTATAGTATCAGGATTGGGAAAATAACTGTCTGTATCTTTCAGCTAACATATAAAGTAGTCATATTTGGTTTTCCTGTGGTTGCTGAAAGTGTAAATCACATGAACAAATTACACCGGAATTGCTGTTTTGCTCAGTTAATCTTGTCCGTCTATTCAACTGAGAAATACAATTAGGAGAAAGTTGTATATTGAACACACAAAGATGAAAACTTCAAAGTGTTTGCTCTGAATGGAAATAATAATTTGAATTTTGAATTGTAAAATGCAAACTTGTTCTAAACTCTAATTAACTCACTGTAATGAACACATTTTGATTTTGATTTGTTATTTCCTTTTAAACTAAAAAGGAAAACTCGTACCATAGTTCTTTAATGAACCATCTGTTGCATTTTTTATAAAACCATCATTATTTGAAAGTGAAATCATGCATGTTTAATTGTACCTATTGTCAATGGGTGCCATTTGAGTGTTACACAGAAATGTGGATTAGTTATTTTAAGTTGATTGTTGGATATCTGTAACAAATGACTAGTGACCCCTTAGGCAAATCCTGCTAACAGAGGGCCAACATTAATTGTGTTCACCATGGTCATTCGATAGGCTCTACAGCCTAAGGGGAGATTTTGAAAAGCCTTCTCAGTTCTTACCCCTACAGACAGGAGGTTTCAAAAGAGCATACAGCCTCAGATACCATAGGCTATAGAGTCCTATTTGCAGAAATTGCACAAACAAATCTGCAAAAGCTGAAAAAGCTTGATGCTTGTGTGCCCCATTTCAAGGAGTTCTCAATACTGGTCTACTTTATGTAGCTCTTTATGTAGAAACAGTGTGTGTTATGTGTAGTAAATGTGGACATTTATGTGCAGAGTGCAGTAAATGTGAACATTCACAACAAAAACTTATTTATAGGATTTGTCCACAATTTTCTAAACAAGGCTTTATCCCTATGTGGCACAACTGTTGGTGACATGGCTAAGTAAAGTTTTACATTGAAGTCTTTTGAATCTACTCTGTGTCTGTTTCATCATACAACATATTTATACGTATATTGGTTTTGTATAAACACTGAAATAGCTGATCCAAATCTGTAGCTCCATATCAATACATCCTTTGATCACAGCAGTGCAATAATAAAGGGAAAATGGCTTATCAACGTAGATGATTCTCAATATGGCCAAATCTGTGGATACTTAAATCCAGAGATCAGAGGCATGGACAGACAAGAAACTCTTTTTACAACCTAAAAAATCCCCCGGTTTGCTGAGAAATCTTTAATCTGAAGAAAAATACATTTGGGGAGATTAAAAACTTTCCAATTAATAAAAGCAGCACCTTCAGCTTAAATAAATGAATGTCCTCAGTAGCAATTGCTAGGAAAACCAACTGCAATTGCTAGCTCAAGTATTGGCTTTTGTTGGTAAAAGGCAGCAGGGAAGAGTAGTGCCATATTTTGGCCTCTGAGGGAATTTATTTGGGCAAGGCCTTACAACACTCACTGCGTGTCCTGCTTCCACTAAACTTGCATGACTCACCCAAGCCTGGACACTTGCTACTGTTCAATAGCAGTCACATTGCAAAAACCAGCATAATGTAATAGTTAGAGTTTCATACTATGATCTGGGAGTCCTGGGAGCAGTGGTGGGATCCAAAAATTTTAGTAACAGGTTCCCATGGTGGTGGGATTCAAACTGTGGCGTAGCGCCACTGGGGCTGGGTGGGGCACGACGGGGGCGTGGCCGGGTATTCTGGGGGTGGGGCATTCCTGGGCAGGGCCGTGGCAAGGACGCAGCCGCTGCGCCAGTCCTTGGGTGGGAAACGAATGCACGCAGGCGCAGGCTGCCACGTACGCTGGTGTACCTCCTGCTAGACTGCTTCAAGTTCTGCACGCTACTGCTGAGAGGAGGGGCGTAACTAAAGCAAAAATCATGTGGCAAAATCACCAATTAGTAACCCCCTCTCGGCACACACAAATAATTAGTAACCTACTCTCGGGAACCTGTGAGAACCTGCTGGATCCCACCTCTGCCTGGGAGGGATTTATCTGAGATCCATTATACATAACACATATGAAAGCACCTCTCTGTCGTGTTTTGAGGTGTTATGTATTACACTGCCTTCTTGCTTTCCTTAGCATTTGCTACTTATTTTCACTACCACTGAAGCATTCTAAGTTGGATCTAAGAACCAGAATGGCTGAGTTATATTTAGTAAAATGACAGAGTGGTCCACATGTGGATGTAGCTCTGAGGTAAAAGGGGATCCTTTACTCTAAATAAACTAACTAAACATAGAGTTTATTTAGAGTATAATAGCTTAATGGTTTCAGTAAAGTTTACATGCATAATAGTTTCAAATAGAAAGAGTTTTCCTTCTTTGAAGTTTCTTAGCTAGAACTTGTTGCAAAGGGTTATTTTCTCACTTGCTGCATAGGTTAATAACTTCCAGAGAGAATATAAATTTTCTCACATTCCACACACTCCACCCACCCAACCATCTTCCCCTGACATGCCAACCATCTGTACAAACCAATCAACTCCAACCCCAAGGTACAGCTGCCAAACAATCATAACACACTGCAATCACCCATCCAGCCCCCCTTTCTTACTTTAGATGTTAACCCACAGCAACACACACATAAAGTCTTACATTTAAAAACCCAAAATTATTTACATAGCAAAGTATCATACCTGGGATCAAACCCCCATTTTGCCATGAAAGCTTTCTGAATGACCATGTGCCAATGACATCCTCTCAGTCTAACCTACCTCACAAGGTTCTTATGAGGATAAAATGGAGAAAGGGAGAATGTAAGCTGCTTTGGGACCCCATTGTGGAGAAAGGCAAAGTATAAATAAAATCATAAATATAGCTGAAGATGGGGAGTTAAATAAAAGATAGGTTGCTTGGTGAGTGGGAAGCAGAAAAGGAAACAGGGAAAGGTGAGGATATGGGGCCTGCCAGGAGGAGAGAATAAATGGGAAGGGGGTACAGAGGAAACTGAGGTGACCCCCACAAGTCATTGCAAATTATTTAGTATATAGCTGGAGCCAGCCCAGCCCAGCAGCCAGAACTACACAGAGCTTCTCAGGAAGAGGCTGCCAGGGGAGGGGATGAGGAAAAGCTGAAGGAGCAGGTAAAGTTAGTTTGACTAGTGGGTGGAAGAAGAAAAGCAAGGAAGGGGGAGCTTTCAGTAAAGGGAAAGCAGAAATGGTGGAGGAAAGGAAAATGAGTTGTCTCTCCCTCTTTTTGGGCATGAAATTTTATTTGTACTTCAAAATCTTTCCAACACACACAAAAATAAAAATTCACCCAGTTACAAAATAAGAACTCTCAGTTCCTTCTGTTCTGAATGTTAACCCTTAACGCTTAATCATTAAGCATCCAAATAAAATTAAATCTTTAGCATCATTACTAACAAGTCTCACTTTCTACTATTGTGCTACGGCCCTGATCACCCCCCATATATTATTACTGCAAATATTTTCTTTAAAAATCATATTGGCAGAAGCCAGTGATCACAACACCTCTCTGTGTAGGTAGCAGCATGTCCACTTGGCAGCAAGCCAAAGGTCAAAGGTTTGCTTCACACAAAATCTAATCAAGGGGATGAGTTACTCCTGCATAACCTGGAGGTCTCATTTTGTTTAAGGGCATGCTTGATTACCACACCTTGCTAAAATGCTGTAAGACAAAAGAATATGGAAAACCTCCTTGGTATCTGATGCTAAATGGCTCTGCAACAAATGGTTGCTTCTTTGCATTTCCTCCACCCATTATTACTCTCCTAAACCACTCACCCTGTCCTAATCAAATGTCTATCTGAATAACCTGGGCAGTGCCTCTACAGAGTTACTCTGCATAAAGCCATTCTGTGCTTCCTGATTTAATCTAAGAGGAATTGACCCCCATTGTCCCGGGTACTTAGAACAATAGATAGAGCTCAAGCCAGCAAGTCCAGCATGGGAAGTTCCAAAGAATTTAGGAAAATGAAACTTAAAGCTCACTTGTTCCCGCCCCTACCTGGGCAAAAGGGTATAAAAATACTGAGTACCCCAACTCCAGTCCTCACTGCTAACTTGAACCTCCCTTGGTCTTGTTGGTGTGAGACACGAATTCGTCCTTCGCCTGTATTCAGATGCTGGTCATTTGAGTTCTTACCTTCTTCTAGACTTTCTTCAGCTGATTTAGGTAACGTATGACCCCCTGCTTCCCCAAACCCCATTCTATCTTCCCACCTATCTTTCCTCCCTATCTATATACTAGGAACTGTGTGTATGTGCCTTGACTTCTTACTGTGTGATTGTTTGCAACCAAAATTTATATAAAAATATTTAAACTGCAATTTGGTCTTTTGTGAATTCTCTGCAGATACGTTTCAAGCCATTTCTGGTATACATAGTCTAAAAAGATCCCTACCCAACCTGCCTCTGCATTGCCAAAGCCGAGTTATTTTCCCCATTGCTACTTAAAATAGTTGTGTGCTGTTAGCAGCTGGTGGAGATTCCTTAAAAATAAGTTCACAACCTGTGAAAGCTGGGTAACAATTGCCACTTATTTCAATCTTCAAAACCAGTAGTTATCAATTTTTTTTCTGTTTTGTCTAAATACTCTATCAAGGATTTGTAATTGTCCATAAACTTAATTAAGTTCTTTGTGTAGCAAAGTTAATTTGGCCATCTCTATTAACTCTAATATCTTCATCCTCTATGTTTCAATTATACTTGTAGCTGGAGCTTTTCATTTCTGTGCTTATGGTATTCTTGCTCCTGATGTCATAATTAAAAAGAAAGCTCAATGTTTTCATTCCAAAAATCTATGCACAAGTCACAACAGATAAGCCTCAATTTTTAAGAGATGTCCCCTCTCAACTACACACTTACCAAGAAGCTCAAGGACAGCCTTATCTAACACAACATAAACAAAGAAATGACACAAAATTCTGAAATGGAATACAGAAACATAGGCACTCAATTGTCTGAATGGGAACAGGAACAACAGGAGATGTCCTCTACAAGTCGCTTCAAGTTCCTCACTTGTCATATTTCTAATTCTGAAAATACTGCTTCTCCACAGGGATCAGAAAAGCTGTAAATGTGGAGTTCTACCCAAGTTTTTACTAGGCTACCCAGGGATAGTGTATATTTTTTCTAAAAACTTGGGTAGAACTCCACATTTGCAGAAAAGTACAATGGAAAAAAAGTGGGAAGGGTTAAAAAATCGAAACTCCTGAAGTAATATTTGCACTTTCATAGACACAGTATCTTTTTTAAAAAGGAGAGAACATGACATGATGTTACAAGATCTTTGTGGCTATTGAAATAGGAGTGGAAAAGGCAAGACGCAAAGATATGAACCCTGACCTGTGCATGCTTACTACTTTCTAGCCTGCCTTGTGGTAGAAAGAAAGCAGTTTGGAAAGAAACTGAAACATGATATTCAAAGATGGTGATCATAGAAGCTCCAGATAGCCAAGAAATCAAGTAAAATTGTCTGAATGGATGTTTTATTTCTTTATCTAAGAATGACTGTGCTGCATTTAGAGCAGCATCTTTTCCGTGATAGAAACCCATGGAATGGTTTGCCAAAACTCACTTTTGGCAGTGTTGCCACAGCTCTTCTAAGGTTGTGTTAAGATATGGCTTATTTGGCAGATTTTTGGCAATAAATAGCACTGGTCTGAGGAACAGTTGTTTTTTTCCTAGTGGTGTTCTGTCAGGAAAGAGATTATTTCACCAAGGGTCCTATGGGAAAAGGTTCTTTGGGTTGGAGTTACATGTTTCCCATTAGCTGAAAGGAGTAGAAAGATATAACTGTAAGTTTAGACGTTTATTAATAGCATTATGGATTTGTAACTATTGCATTTCACTTTGGGTGCCATTTAGGAGCATGGAAGTGCAAAAAGATTGAAAAAATATTAACTTTTTGCAACCTCTATCCCCCCCAACCCCATGTACCCTCATATTTCTTAAGGGTGCTATTCAGTAACATCAGATTTGAATACACTTAATAGCCCAATCCAGATTTGGAGGCAGCAAGGAATGGTGCAGCTGAAAGAAGAAGAAAAAATCCTGGTGGCACCAGGAGGGCTTTTGTAGCAATGTGCTCAGACAAGGATTGGGAATAGGTGAGCACATTATTTAAATAAATTACTACTTTTTTGAATAAAAAGTTTTGCAGCACTTTATTGATTAAGCTTATAAACACTTTAGGGAACCCACTCAACTTGAAAGGCATTACGCAGTACTTGAACTGGCCTAAATGGGTGTTAAAGTTTTATTTTTTTGGCAATGTGCACTCGATAGTAAGCCTCCCACAAGTTTCGTTTGGTAAAAATTTTGCCTTGGCTCAAACTTTTCAACACATTTTTGATTAGGGGGAGTGGGTATTTGTTACAAGCTGCCATTGCATTCAACCCTCTGTAGTCCGTACACAGGCGCAACTACTCATTTTTTAAAAAACAAACAAAACCAGAGTCGCATTTGTGAGAAAACTCTTAATGTCAGACTCAAGATCTGAAAATAATAGAAATACAAATACAAAAAGGCAACATCCTCCATGTTGACAGCTACTTCTGGCTTTCACTACCACAGGGCTGAGGGGCACCTGGCTGCCAGTGCCCTTCTCCTCTCTGGCAGCAGGGGTGCCCCTTGTGCATGGAGGGGGAAAACATGTCAGCACAGTCCAGCGCCACATCCACTGCCCAATCCCTGCCCCAATCTGGATTGGGCTGCCTGCCTCTGATAAAATGGAATGGTAGAGAAGCAAGGGAATATTCTTGCAGTTGGAGAATTATTGAAAAGAAAAAAGACACAACAGTATCTTCTTTCTATAGCAGCAGTTTTGTGTGCCTAGTTCAACCTTTTTTTAAAAAAAATCATTCTAGAGATAACAGTATGTCTAGCATGGTGACATTTCTTTATTGCTGTCAAAAATAGAACAATGTGAAACAGTGATACGTGATGAAAGGTGCACCTAAAGCATGAAAGGTAAGAGAAGAACAGTAAGTTAAGAACATGAGAGTTGGCCTTCTAGGTCAAACCAGTGATCCATTAAATCTAGCATTTGGTCTCAGACAATCAGCTGTGCTGGAGGGTTTACTGACAGATGATTGAGGCCAAGACCCAGGAACTTCATGAAACTGTTTTGCTTTATTCAGAGGTGTAGTTAGGGAAAATTGAGCCTGGGGCAAAATCTAAGTTTTCTGTGCCCCCCCACCATGATGGTGGGGGAAATGGGAAGGGGTGGCTAGGGGTGGGGGAGAGGTGGGAAAGGGTAGGTAGGGATTGGAGAAGGTTGCAAGGTATGGCTAGGGGTGAGGGAGATGGGAAGGGATGGCCAGGAGTGGGGGAAAAGGGGAGGGGTGAAGAGGGGTGGGGGAGGGGAGGGTGGGGAGGGGTTGGAGAGGATGTCAAGGAGTGGCTAGGGGTGGGGAAGGCGGCACGGCATGGCTAGGGGTGGTGGAGATGGGAAGGGATGGCTAGGGTGGGAAAAATGGGAAGGGGTTGCTAGGGCTTGGAGAGGGTGTCAAGGGGTGGATAGGGGTGGGGGAGATGGCAAGGGGGTAGAGGCAACTCTCACTGGGCCCTCTGCAGCCCAAGGAGCCCAAAGGTAGGCAGGGTGGGGGCATCCCCCACCAGGCTCAGCGAGAGCTTCCCCACCCTCAGCTTGCACTCAACCAAGATTCTTCTTGCCATTTGCTGAAGGTTGCCCCATGACGTTTGTTTTGCAGACTCCAATCCTGGGTGTCTGCCCCCACCCAGCCACAGGACCTCTTCAATAGATTAACTTTGTGACATTATGAAAACCCAAAAGTATATGATAGCTAGGGTTGTCAGATCTGGGGCGGGAAATAGTGGAGATTTTTGGGGCACAGCCTGAGGAGGGTGGGGGTTTGAGAAGGAAGAGATTTCAGAGGGGTATAATGCTATAGAGTACACCTTACGAAGTGGCCATTTTGTCCAGATGAACTGATTTCTGTCACCTGTCTGTCATCAATTGTAACAGTAAGAGATATTTAGCTACCACCCAGAGGCTAGCAACCCTAACAATACCACAGATATTATTCACATCAGCCAAAACAGTGTTTAGTACCATTAAACCTATTGTTACATTGTCAGCAATTATGCTGCAATAAATTTGTCAGTTTTTGTGGCACCTCAAAACTTACATTTCCTTACAAGTTAGGAAAGCAGTTGTAAATCCCATTAAAATACATGTTATGAAACTATGTTACTTGGTAATAAATTAATATCAATTTTTAAAATAAATATGCAATGAAAACAAAGCCTACAGTCTTAAGAATTATTTTTTGCGGAACAAGCCACATAGAATAAAATGGAACTTCCAAAGAGAGCTGCTTCCTAAAGATCTTGTCATAACTGTACCCTTCAGTCTGCTATGGTTCTGTCTGGGGCTAGTCTGAGTATCCCTGTACTTATCAGAGGTGACGAAAAATGGGCCTGCTGTAGCATTCTACCTGGCAATGGCATACCTGGCATACAGCAGAATTGTACCCCACTTCTATTAATGGATGCAGTAGGGCAGCCTGTACTCCGGGTGGTAGGTCTGTTAAAGACAGGCCTGCCTATAAGGGCACCCCAACCCAGTAGGGTCAGACAAGGGAGGAACAATTACTGCATGGGGTGATGGGGTCCTAAGCAGCAGCTGAGTGAAGGGGTAGCGAGAGAAGGGGCAGCAATTTAAAGGCAAAGGGTGAAGCTAGAGCCTGGACTGGTCAAGTCACACTTGACTGGCAATAAATCCTTGACTGGCAATACATGTTTCCAAGGAGCACAGGTGGGTGGGGCAATCCTAGGGTTGCCAACCTCCAGATGGGGCTGGATATTTCTCAGAATTACAACTGACTTCAGAAATCACTTGCTTGTTTATTTTAAGCATTTATTCCGCTTCTCCTGGATTGCACGACTTTATACCCTACCAAGGTCCCTCCCCTCCATAAATTCCACTCTGTGAAGCTCCTCAAATCTCCAGGTATTTCAGAATCCAGACTAGGCAACCTTAGACAATGCTCGGGGAGGAAGGAAGATGAGACCCCAGGGAGTCTCCCTCATAAAAGGTCTCAAGCCTGGGGGAATAGGTTAGGTGTCCTGTTAGGTAACTGGCTAAACATTAAACATTAAAATATATTTCAGGCATTGAAAAGCATGTAAAAAAATAAATGTTCTATGAAAATATTTTCAACAATTAAATTAATCATAATATAAAACTTAAACACAGGAAAAATGTAAGTGCACAAAAACAGACAAATAGGAAGAAGGGCTAATAAGAGTTAGTAGGGAAAACCAAACAAAATGAAAATGTCTTAATCAACTGGTGGAAGACAAGGACAGGGATGAATCTCCCTGGGCAGGAAGTTCTAGAGTTTTGGCACCATGACCGAGGATACACTTCAGGTATTGAGGGTACCAGAAGTAGGAAACCTGAGGATTACCAGAGTGGGCAGTCCTTATGGTATGCTGTCCCCAAGCCATACTGAGCTTTAAATGTCAATAGCAGCATCCTGAATTGGACCCAGAAGCAAATTGGGACAAAATTGGAAGTAAATGGAACAAAGCCAGAATGATATGGTCCCTGTGATTCCTTCTGCATTTTGTCTGCTACATTCTATACTAGCTGTATCTTTCAGACAGTCTTCAAGGGAAGCCCCATGCAGAGAATATTACAATAGTCTTAGATGTTACCAGGGCAAGCGTTACAATGCCAAGATCTTCCCTGACCAGGAACAGCTGCAATCAGCTCACCAGTTAAAGTTAGTGAAAGGAATCCATCACCACCAATGATATCTGTTTATCCAATGGGAGGCCCAGGTCAAGCAGCACTCACAACCTACAAACCTGCTACTCGAGAAAGAGTGCATCACCATTCAAAATAGGAGATATTCCAGATCCTGGGTGACACCTTCCTCCCACCAGTAGCACCACTGTTTTGTCAGGATCAAGTTGCAATTAGTTACTCCTCATCCATCTTAAAACTGCACATGTTCACTGATTTCACAGTCCTCTTGTCTTGGTGTCTTCTGGAAGTGAAAGATAAAGCTGAGTGTAGGGTTGTTACCCAGCAGTTGGCAAGCAGTGGAAGTCTGGAGAGGGGGACATGGGGGATGACACAATCATACATTTTACTAGGTCACCCCTTTCTAAAATGAACCTCCCAGGCAAATTTATTGCATATAAAATACAGCTCCCTGCTGCCCCTCTATCTGTTTTCATTGGGTACAATCCTTCCCCAGGAATAGCTTTGAGAGGAACTTAACCATTGTGCTCATGCTTCCCAACCTTTTGGCATATGTCAAAAGATTGGCAGAAAGTTGTGACATCCTGTGCAATCTTTGGCCAGAAATAATTCTTTATCAACCTCTTTTTGGTTTTCCCCATTCCCAGATGTCCTGAACAGTAAAATGACTAAACTGAGGCAATTATATTTCAGTCACAATATAAGAAAACAAAAGTCACTGGAAAAGACAATAATGCTAGGAAAATGTGAAAGAGCAGGAAAAGAGGAAGACTCAACACAGAATGGGCTGACTATAAAGGAAGTCACAGCCTTCAGTTTGAAAGAGCTTAACAAAGGTGTTAACAATATGATGTTTTGGAGATCATTAATTCACAGGGTTGCCATAAATTGGAAATAATTTGATGGCCCACAAATTATGTTAACATAACTGTCTTTTTCACTAAGAACAGTGCACTTGCTCTTTCCCAGCTTATCTATCTCAGAGGGTTGTTATGAAGATAAAATAGAAGTGGGAACCATGTATAGCATCCTCAGTTACTTAGAGGGTGGTAGATACAATGTACATAAGCTCTTGTGCCTGAATATATAACAACATATAATAATGCTCTAGAAATACTCTTCCTTTGCACCATTTAATTTTGATTGTATCCTAGAGTAAATCTTCAGACCTTCTTTAAATTATGTCACTCTCACTCCTTGACGAAAATGGGAAATGACACCTTGAATGATGGCTGGCACCGTGTTTTCTTTGTGCATTATAACTTACGTAGTGAATGAATGCTTTCATTCATGTTGGCAGAAGAATTCCTCCATTTTAATTCTTTCCTTGACCCTTATTTTATAGGAAGAAAAAAAGGATAGGAGAGAAAAATATTTATTGCTGAGGCTCCAAGACCTTACAGATCTATTGTTGAAGCGGTATAGAAGGTCAAAAGAAGGTCCATGCTAATAGACTTTTCACGTATCTCTAGGTTTAACTCTGGGGAAATTGCCTGACCTATCTGTTCCTCCATAAAATAGAGAGCCTTTCCTGAAAGGCCCTATATTTTTGTTGACTGAAGTTTCTGAAGCTGAGGGGGGGAAGCCTCTGCATATAATATTGACATTCAGAATTATTAGCCTGTGTAGAATATAAACTTTTTCTTCCATTACATTTAACAGACAGCATCCCAAACCACCAGTTCTTCCTCCATATCAAGGATACTTATTTTACTCTCAGGCTTACTCTGCACATGGTAAGATTTTTTTCCCCCAATTTCAGGTTGGTTCACAATGATTTCCTTTGCATATAAGATCACACATAGGGTTCCACCTGTTCTTATTAGTGGTGCTGTGAGAACCACTGACCTGAAAAGCTCTGATTTGATATGTGGCTCATTCCGCACATGCAGAATAATGCACTTTCAAACTGCTTTCAGTGCTCTTTGAAGCTGTGCGGAATAGCAAAATCCACTTGCAAACAGTTGTGAAAGTGGTTTGAAAATGCATTATTTTGTGTGTGCAGAAGGGGCCTGTGAAAACATTTCATATCAAATAATTATACAACCTGCTGCTTCAGCACAGAAATTGGATTTGGATTTGGCTTGTTTTGTTTATGGAAAAAAGTCCCATTCTGCATCAATCTTGTAAATGACTTCGGTACGGTATTCCCCTTTTGGGACATTTTACCTTGTTTATCTAAATTTGTATCAACTATGGCCCCTTCCGTACTCGCAAAATAATGCGTTTTCAAACCACTTTCACAACTGTTTGCAAGTGGATTTTGCTATTCCGCACTGCTTTAAAGAGCACTGAAAGCAGTTTGAAAGTGCGTTATTCTTCATGTGCGGAATGAGCCATATATCAAATCAGAGCTTTTCAGGTCAGCGGTGCTCACAGCACCACTAATAAGAACAGGTGGAACTCCTTTCTAGTTTTAATGAGGAGGTCTGATTGCTTCTCTATCTCTTTGGTCCTCCTCCTCCCCTAGTTGGTAAATTTCAAAGGTCAAATTAATATGCTTTACCTTCTAGGTTTTTTCCAAACCTCATCTGGCGTTTGTTCATTGAAGTGTTATTTTTTCTTTCGATCCTATACCAGGACGTTATAAAGCTCCTCCACCACGTCTTAATTGAAATTGGATTTGCATTTGGCTCATTTTGTTGATGAAAATGAAGTTCCATTCTTAAATCTTATATTAATGTTCTGCTCATTATTTCCATTCACCCATTATTCATGCTGTGCTTACCCCAAGGCTGTTTGCTGTGCAGTGGAATCTCCCTATGTTTCTCTGCTTACACATGAGGAGGTGCCCCACTGCTTGCTCCAATCCTAGCTGTGATTTTGCCCATTCCTGCTTCAGGTCACTCCAGGTCACTAGGCTCATTGCCACTTTTTTTTGCTGTCTTCTTATTTGTTTGTTTATGGCACTGTAATATTCTATCACTCCCATGATAGAAAATGAGTGTGAAAAATATTTTAAAGACTCATTGCTCCCCTGGAAATGCCTGTCCAGGAGTGGGCCGAACTGCTCATGCGTGGCCAGAGGAAGGTGGACAAGAGCAAGACCTGAACATACTGGAAAAGTGGGTGGATGTGAACAAGGTGCAATTCAACAAGGATAAGTGCAGTGTTCTACAATACAGTAACAAAAATGAGAAGCACACATACTGGATGGAGGATACACATACATTTCTGGGTAGTAGTGTGTGTGTGACATGATATTGGGGTACAGGTAGGCTGTAAGCTGAATATGAGCAGTCAGTGTGATGCTGTGGTAAAAAAGGCTAGTGGACTCTTTAGGTGTATCAATAGATGCATAAGATCCAAATCATGAGATTTATAGTCCTGCTGTACACCACATTGGTCAGGCTGCACTTGGAGTACTGTGTGCAGTTCTCGAGGCCCCATGTCAAAAAGTGTGTGGACAGAATGGATCATGTGCATAGGAGAGCAATGAGGATTATTGGAGCCAGAAGACCAAGCCCTATGAGAAAAGACTGTTCAGTCTGGAGAAGAGGAAGTTAAGGGGGAACATAATTACTTTCTTTAAGTATTTGGAAGGCTGTCACTTGGAGGAGGTCAGGAGCTGGTCTTGTAGGCAGAAGAGGGTAGGACTTGCAATAATGCGTATACATTTCAAGTAGAAACGTACCAGCTGGATATTAGGAAGAAAAGTTGTTGTTTTCCCAGTAAGAGTAGTTCAGCAGTAGAATTGGTTGCCTAAGGAGGTGGTAAGCTCCCCTGCCCATTAATCTCAACCAGTGGCTGGATGAACACTTGTCAAGGATGCTTCAGGCTGATCCTGTATTGATCAGGAGGCTGGATTAGATGGCCTGTATGGCCCTTTCCAACTCCATGATTCTATGAACTCGCCAGTGTTTTCCCTGTCAAAGCTAAGGGATCAAAAACTGCCACCTCAAATTGTGGTGGACAAGTTTCTGCTTGTGCTTGTACAAGATCTGCTGAATAAGCATAAGATCAAATTTCCCAGGTTCCATGTAAATAACGGGTTTAATAAATACAGTAAATGTCATATTTTTACTTATTAAAACTACTTGGGGGATCCATGCTTTATGAAGTGAAACTTTCTTGCCTTGCAAAAATGGGTGGTATTTTCGTTTTATTGAGCAAGACATGCATCAACCTGAAAAGTGTAATTCTGTTCTCATTTTGCTTCCATCTGCCACTTTGAGAATACATAATTAATAGAGGGTTTTTTTAGTGTTAAAACCATGGCAGCTTGATTATTCTTACTGTGAAACAGTACATTTAAATTATATTACAGGATGTGATAAGACCTTGTCTCGGTGATTTTATCTTCCATCTAAAAATAACAGTGCCATTCTCATGAAATGCAGTGACATGAAATTATCTGATATGAAGTGAGTTACTGCCGGATTCTTTATAGCTTTGGTGATGGATATGCACATCCAGTTATATTAATAAATTAAATGAATTTTATCATTTAGAGGGTCTATACATAGTTCCTTGTATTGTTATGATTTCATTACAGGCAGCAGCAAAAGATGGAATAATCTTAGGGCCAATCTTGTGATTCAGAATATAAATTGTAAAGATTAATTAATAGAGAGACAGGCACTTTGGTTCCACTACTGGGATTTGGTTTGCCACAATTGATTCAGATCCCAAATCACTAGGCCCTAATCTTTCCACCTATCATATTTTATCCTGCCATTCTTCCAAGAAGTTCTGGGTACCTTTTCCATTTTATCTTCACAACACTGTGACTATGGCCAGACACAATGACTGGTTGAAAAATCAGCTTTACAGCAGAGTAGGAATTTGAACTTGGGTTTCCCAAATTCTAGTTCAACAGTAAAATTGCTACACCATACTAAATCTTAGAAATGATAGGTGAAAGACTATGAATGCAATTCAGACAGAACACTGCTATTCATAGGTGACAGAAAACACAGAAAAATTTCAATCAATAAATCAAATTACCTCTATTGGCAATGTAGATATAAAGGAGATACCTACATAAAATTTGATGGTAAAGACTCTGTTTATCTCAAGGAATTAAAAAGATATAATGTTGTTTTAACAAGATGAGTTTGCAGAATGCTGAGCTAATTCTTCATATTTAGTGTTAATTTGAATCATAGGTTCCACTAAAAATTGCACCACCATTTTAGTTGTTCAGGTTGAATTTCTTTTCCTGCACCTTGAATCCAGTTAGATAGGTGTGACCTGACTCCTACATAACACAGAAAAGTTAAAATGTAATGTAAATTCATCTGCCAGTATGGTTATGAGCATATTAAAACAAAACAACCTGAAAATTTGATATATTAACTGATGTGGGCAGGTGCAAGATGGGTTTGCTGCTCTGTTGCTCAGAAGACTCTCAGTTGATTAGGTAGTGCTGCCTTGTGCTGCTGCAGTCCAAAATGGTGCTCAAATATTGCTCGAAAGGACTGGCTACACCTCCCCCCCCCCCCAAGAACAGCATGAGAAAGAAGTTGCAGGGCTACAAGAACAGCGAAAAATGAACCCCACTCACTGTTGTCATAGATCTCGTCAATAGGGTCCACCAGATATCTTTCAAATATTAAAATTTCAGCTCTAAATGAACACCATATTATAAAACAGAACTGCAACATAAATAAATTACTTTGAAAGGAAACCAGCACATAAAATCACACTCAAAAAAGAAAATACCCATGAGAAGGTGTCCTGTATTCATGTGATGATCAGTGATGAATAGGCAGATGTGTTCATAGATTGCAGGGGGGGGGGGCATGCTGTTAGCAGTAGTAGAAGAATAGTAAAATGGTGAAGATAGCAAACTATTGCAAAATAGACATCTAAACATTAATTCCTCTTACTGTAGCCCCTAAACAATATATCTCAAAAGTGTCTATTCGCTTTAGTGAGCTATTCCAGAAAAAGTGATGTGAAGATTGCAATACTGTGACGATCCCAGAGCAAATACTATTAATGGGACTTGCTCCATCACAGCGATTCCAAAATTGATCTATAAAGCTGAGATCCTGACCTAGCTAAATCAATCGAAAACCTTGCTGTTTAGTTCACTTGGTGTTTGTCAATCCATCAAAGATATTCTTAGTGGAGAGGCATCTTTGTTCAAGGGAAGCAACAACTGAACACTAATGGCTTGAGTCTTTAGAACTAGAGTGGCTGAAACACTCCAAAGCAAAGAGCAATCTTATCATAGCTGCTAGGTGATGGATGAGATGACAGCAAAAGTCTTTTCATCTGTACTAGTCATGGTGCCCTATCCATCTTGAGAGTGTTGGCACATATAATTGGCTAGTTTGCTCCTTGGAGGCCACTGGAGGAAACAAAAACAGAATTTAATCTTAGGTGCTATAAGCATGCTTGTGAAGGGCACAATCCAACTTATAAAAAAATCATTCAGAAGGGCTCTGTACATACAATCAGCATTTACTTATATTACTGTGTGTTACTTCATTGATAGTAGAGTTGGGTGATGCATTTTCTAATATAAATAAAAACAAAAACTTATAGGAGATAATTGGTCAGTACTTTGATTACCTTCCTATTTTTGATCTTTGTTTTAAGGAAGAATTTTCAAAACACCATCATATCATATCATGACCATAACAATCATTCACCTTTCCTCCCTAAAACTGAAATGGTTCTTATCAATCTGGTCAGTAAATGAACATCTAAATTCACTGTTTGTCTATATTTTAATTTCAAATGGTTCATAAATTTCATTCATAAATGTAAAAAAATATTGTTATTGATATTAATTCCTCTGCCTCCTCACTGCAGGGCCCATCCCATGTGGATTTTCCCCTTATGAGTCCCATACTTGTTGGTAAACTTTTGATGGTAAACAGCTACACAACTGATAGGATTCAGTCCAGTAATTTGTTGGTATAACTGCCTGCATGTACTAGAAAGATTAAAGGAAATACCTCCATAGGTGAAAGTGACAGGACAGTGATTTATACTGTAATGCAGTAATGCAATGTTGGAATGCAACATTTTTCTTTTCCTTTCTTTAAGTGTTCTATATTATTTATGCCCTTTCCCCCTGTATCGCATGGCTGTGTTCTATGAAAGCATTTTGCAGTATGCTGACAGTGGGATGATAAAAATCTAGAATCAAAAAAATCTAGAATAAAAATCTTTGTCTCCATTGTGCTTCATTCTTGAGGCCTTCTGGATCTTCAGATTCATTTTGGACTACTACCAGTGGTGGGATCCAAAATTTTTTTATAACAGGTTCCGATGGTGGTGGGATTCAAACAGTTGGATCCCACCTCTGACTACTACTACCTATTCTGGCTTCCAAAAACAGCACATTTTACCTGTCAAGGAGGGCAAATGTCAGAGATCAGTATCAATCAGCACTAATCATTAGAATGTCACAAGAGCACAAATCTAATCAAATGAATCAAATCACTAGTTATGTGCATGTTACTGTGGAGATGGGTCCGAGAGATTCTCAGTCATCAAAGACTTTTGGCCAGCCAATTACACAATATGACTGCATCGATATGACATGCAGCCTCTGTATTAGGGAATCCTGGGCAAGTTCATTAGAACCAGGGTGGGATTCTTATTGCAATATATATTATTTAGCAGAAACTTGCACAATACTTGGCTTTAATATCTTCTGGCTGATACAGTAAATCTCATGCATATTTGAGTATGAATAGCTCATTATAGTTCTGAAAATTTTGCTAATATGTACTTTTTAGTTAGAGCCCAGCACAAGCATTGTTTTAAAAATAGAGAACCAAGCAAGAACTACATCTTCAGAACACCTGTACTTCATTACTTACAGTTTTAAAATAAATATTCTTCCATGAGTTGAGATAATTCGTGTTTCCTTTCCAAGTGATTCAAACTTCCAATAAAACCTTTTAAAAGGACCAAAGTAAAAGCCATTTCGTTAAATAATATACATTTTCATCTGAGTGCTGAAAAGGATATAGTGTGGTACAATATCCAACACTTTATCATGTCAATCTTTGATATTTCTAATTCATGTGGATATTCTGCTGCCTGTCACTATGATCTTATTTGCTGGAAATATTATGTCAACTTTGGTTTGACTGCTCACAGAAATATTTATAGGTTACCACATAACTCTCTGTTCCCCCTTGCTATATTTTCCCTGCAGTATTTAAGAGGACAGCTTCTCAAATAGCAAAGTTTACTTCATCTGTCTGTCTCTTCTCTATTTACAGGAGAGCTGCGCCCTCTGCTGAATTTTCTGTGGACAGAACACGCCATCTGATGTCTTTCCTTACCATGCTAGGGCCCAGTCCAGATTGGAATGTAGGACTGTCAGCTGAGGACTTGTGTACCAAAGAATGTGGGTGGGTCCAGAAGATCGTTCAAGATCTGATACCGTGGGATGCCGGCACTGACAATGGGGTTACCTATGAGGTACCTGAGACTATTGATCTTTGCTTAAAATGAATGGTCTGTAATTTGACTCATACATGTTCTTAAGAAATAGCAATGTCTGCTGTTTACATTTGGATGCCACAGTAGCCAAATGAAAGAAGTAGAGAGCATCCATGGGGAACGACAGAATGACCCCCCCAAACCCCCCCCCCCACTGTACTGACTGAATAGCTTTAACTGATCAGATAGAGCAGATTCTTGTCTGTCATATCTGTCCCATAGTGATAGAGATCAGTACAGGCTAAGATATACCCAATGTGATACAGTGGTTAGAGTGTTGGAGTTAGATGAAGAGAGATGGGTTCAAATTACTGCTCATCCATGCAGCTCTCTTGGTAGCATTTGGACAGGTCACTTGCCACATGCAAATAACACAATAAAAATAAGTTATAAACTACAGTATGCTCGACCCCTGCTTAGTTGTGATGGCTGTATACCGATAATCCAGCCAAATAAAATAGGTGGGTTATAATCAAAGCAGGGTTTGAAACTTAGAGTTCATGTTTCATTTGTTAATGAATTGTGATTGTTATGACATATGAGCTTGCAATCCAGTTCCTGACAGTTGTTTGACCACCAATGTGGCAGTGTTGGAAGGACCTTGCTGGGCTATAGGAAGCAAGGAACAAACAGGGATTTGTAGACTAAGCAGGTGTGAAGAAACTATGGTTTACCATGATATCTTAATTCAGCCACTACCTCTTAGCTTATCCTTCCAGGCAGAGTATTTTAAAGGATAAAAGGGAGGAAGAATATGGTGCCCTGAATTCTTCGTTCCTTGATCTGCTTGTCAAAGTCTCCTACATAGCATTAGTTCTAGCATGTGACAAGTCCTCGGAATGAAGAATGTTCTTCAGAACAGCACATAGTTGGCAGCTTTAGTAGAAAGTATCACTTAGCATATGACAAAATAGTTAACCTCTAAGCCACTCAGATTCATTACACACAAATATATGTACACATACACACACAAAGAGTTCAGAATATGATTCATGCATGGGAAAAGTTAATTAGGGCACCAAAGCTGGAAAAACAGATTATGTAAATTAAGAATTACTTTGCTGTTGTGTAGTAATCAAAGGGATGAACATAGCAGCAGCGTGAGAAAGCCTCCCCACCACTAAGAAGCCTCTATGGGGCTCAATAGACTTACACTGCCCCAAAGGGCAGCACAAGAATGAATGCCCAGTTGCTGGTGTAACACCACAAACTACCAGGAGGGAGACAACTAAAGGGGGATTCTGCAGGGCAGTGGCAGCCACATGCCAGTGGCACTGCCCCTCTGCCGGGGTAAGTGCTCTGGGGAGGGCAAATCCACTGATGTGACCCTCTGGATGGGGTTCCTAGCTGTCATATTTGGGATATAGAAGGGAAATATAACACTGTAATATAAGCTGTGTGTTAACATTACATAAAGTTGGTATCCCTCAAGCAGCATCAGTATAATAACTTTAGTATGGGCAAAAAAAATCAATAAATTGTAATTAAACATTGGACTGGCCCTCAGGGACAGTGGAAGAAAGCTGAATTTCAAATTGCTTTTTGTAATTTTGTGCCAGAAATCCTGCATTGTATAAAGATAATATGTACTCCATGACCTTACAGGTGAAAAAATATAGTTCTTCATTTGCTTCTTTGGAACCATTTCTTTGCTACAAAAAATTACACACTATTATAAAGATCAAAATATATCTATGGGAGTAAATAAATGATTTGTAATACAGTTTTTGTATCTCTTCCAAAACTCATAATACATAAAAAGTTGCCTGCCTCCATTTATGCGCATAATACTCATCCAGGACCCATATGTTTGCCCCAGTGGGATAAACAGAAACATTTCAAAACAGGAAAATGGCATGGGGGAGTTTGCCCCAGAGATCCTGTGTGTGCTGTGTTTTCTATTAAAAGGAAATGAAGAATTGGTTTTTACACTCTACTTTTCTCTACCTTAAGGAGTCTCAAAGCAGTTTGAAATCACAGTCCTTTCCTATCCCAACAGCAGGTACCTGGTAAGATAGATGGGCGTGAGACAGTTCTGAGAAAACTGTGACTGGCCCAAGGTGACTCAGCAGGCTTCATGTGGAAGAACAGGGAATCAAATTCAGTCCTACAGAGAGCCCACTGCTCTTAGCCACTACATCATGATAGATGAGCACCTTCTGTTAACACCCCAGATAACAAAATGACCTTAGAACATGCAAAATAATTTCTCCCTCAGCTTCACTGACTAGCAATCTCATTCATTATCTCCATGTCCAAAATAAAAAGTTGAACATATGGCCCATTCTTATTTCATACCAGGGTCCCATCTAGGGTGCCAAATCACCGAGCAAAAGGCTAGATCATGACTATTAAAAGTTCCAGAAATAAAGCTTTATTGTTTGGCGGTGCGAGAAACAGGACTCAGGCCGACTAACCATTTCTCTGTATCTGCCAAAAACAAGTCTTTTATACACTGAAACACACAAGAATCAGGCTATTCCAAATAAGTTTACATATTACTGTACCCTAAATTAATTAGTTCATACACATTCCAGCTGTACTGGACATGTCTGGTTTTTCTTGCAAGTTTTACAATCTTCCACTACACATGTCTGCAGATGTGACTGTCCTGCTTAGCACTTATGGATTCCTTAGCAAGCAAAAGTTACAAAAGCTAAAGCCCTAATATACTCATTCAATATGATCCACACTAGTGCTGTGTTCTTTCCTCTCTCAAAGTCACAGTTCTTCCCTGTCCCAAAGTCACAGATCAGAAAATTTCCAAAAGCAGGTAATGTGTAACTTTTTCCCTGGCTTTGGAGTAAAAGTGAAGCTCATGGCCATGCATTACTCTGTCTTCAAGTTTTCTTGCTTCCCCCACCCTTTCCTCTGCTGTAATTTCACCATTTCTGGTAATCAGAAGTGCTTTCTTTTAAAAAGAAAAAAATCCACTAAAGTTTTATTAATGGAATTATAGACTGCCATTGAAGTACTGCTGGACAAAAAAGACAACACACAAACAAACAAAAAAGGTGGCAGGCAAGGAAGTGGCAGGCAGGCAGAAGTTCCACCATTTCACTGTACAGTGATGAGAAGGGTATTTTTCACTTGTGGGCTTTGACTTGTGGGCTTTGCATTCTCTGCAGTAGCAACAGTATTAGTGAATGCAAATCCTGTGTCTGGGTGGAGTTCATTGTCCACGAACCTAGCATGCCATTGGCCTTTGATTCTGCTGTTTTAAAGTACTGGTAGCCAGTATTTTCACATTTTTACTCTGAAAGATCTGCAGCTGGAGTAGCGGAGTCTTGTTAATCTAGTGAAATAATGCTAGATCACAAACAGGAATGATTTTAAAAGATGCCAAAAACCAGGGTTAAATTAAAAATAAAACAGCAGCAAGTAGGCAAAATGGCAGATCAGTTCAGCTCAGCAAAGGAAGCTTTGCAACAGGGTTTTTCTGGTGAGTACAGCAAGCCATGGGAAAACCCCATGGCAAAGTGAGCTGCTGTGGTGCTAGCGTTCCACCATTGTCAAGAAATTCTAGGGGGAAGATACACCGAAGAATGCTCTTGAGTCATTTATCTTTGTTTTCTGTAATCTTGTATTGATTTGGAATTACTTATTTATTTTTTGTTTTATTTATTTTATTTTCATATTTATACCCCGCCTTCCCCGTAAGGGCTCAGGGCAGCGAACAACCAACAGATTTCATGTAATAACATCATAAAACCAACATATTTCACTTAATAGCACCATAAAACATTTAAGTTAATTAACAAGAGAAAACACTACAACAGTAAAAATGAATTCAGATGGTGGCTTAATCCACTACCCTCCCCCCCCCCATAGCACCCACTGGAGGCCAGTCATGATCAAGGTCAGGTCAGCTGGCCAGATGGGAATGCCTAGTGAAAAAGCTCCATCTTGCAGGCCCTGCGGAACTTGTTTAAGTTTTGCAGGGCCCTGATCTCATTGGGGAGCTTATTCCACCCGGTCAAAGCCAGGGCTGAAAAAGCCCTGACCCATGTAGAGGCCAGCCGAACTTGCTCCTATGCCGAACTTCCTCGTTGTAAGAACTCGCTATGCCGAACTTCCTCATAAGAAATAGTGGCGTTGTCGTCTGCCAATGCCCTGGCTCAGAGAACATGGTTCATGTAAGCTGCTAAGTGCCAGGCCCGGGCCGGATAAGCTGCGGCAATTAAGGCAAGGTACTCCCCAAAACCCCTAAGCCAGTTATCAAAGGTGCGGTCTGTGCCGTCCTTGCCGCGCCGCTTTTTCTCCTTGCTAGAGCCCGGCACCCCCGGGACACCTTTGGCCTTCATGCACCAAAAAACATCTATAAAATGCCCGTCCAGGGCCCTCTCTCTAATTTTCTTGAGAAGGTGTGGACCGGCAGGGTTCCTGGGATCCCAGGATGGAACAGGTCCCGCCAACCTGGCTGGTGATGTCCCACCCTCTTGGGAGGGTGGCCTGTGAGCAAGCCATTCCAGAAGAACTGGAACCCGTTCCCCAACCTTCCAAAAATTCCCATCTGCCTGCTTGTGTCAGAGAACTCACCAGAAGAAGAAGAACTGGGAGACCGACGAGTTGAGCCGGCCCAATGGGACGAACGGCATCTGCCACGGCCCCACCCTTTCGGCCTGCAAGAGACCTCCTCCAAAGCCTGGGTGCTGGCATGTCCCCACTGCTGTTTGAGACTGGGCACTAATATTGCTGTATTGAGACTGGGTACTAACATTGCTGTATTGAGACTGGGCATTGCTGTATTGAAACTGGGCGCTAACTCGCTCCCCCACCTAGGTTCGATAAGGTACTCGTTAGGCCCTGGGGTATAGGAGTGACTGGCGGGCCCCTGAGATCCCAGGTGTCACTGTCCCGCTGCCATTAGGCCCTGTCCAAGGGATAAAATAGGAAAAGGGGCTCCCAACCGGGGCAGGTTGGCTCGCAAAGGCTGGACCCAGGCTTCCAAACCCTTCACCAAATGCGCTGACATACTACAACCCGGCCACATCACAGCTAATGGCTATTAACCGGCAAGGGAGATGATGTAGACACCGAATAGGTCCTCCCTTCCTTTTGTTGGCCCTCCAACTCCTGAGCTGCATCCCTCTGGACGGTAGGGGAAGGGTCTGGCACTAGCCATACCCCATGAAACATACCGCCTAGTGCGAGGCCTGGATACCTCACCGGACCAAATGCCCAGGGACATGCTCCCCTCCCCTTCTAACACCTGCACCGCTTGGGTTACCAAACGGCCACTGGTGTGTTTCTTCGGCGCCATATCCTGACCAAACTGCTTCTCAGCGAAGAGTCCTAAAGGAGGGAGCTGGATGGCATACCAGTTCACTATGCCTGTCCCATCTTGCAGAAAAATGGACTGCTACCACCACTCAAAGCAAGCCTGAACCTCGTGCTCTTCCTAGCCTATCTCCCTAAATTAGCAACCAACACCAATTCAGTTTGCTCCAGGAGTCGAAGAAGGCCGGAGCACCCATGTGCTGCCTTATATATAGGGAGCGTGCTCCATGCCTTCAATGTGCGCATCATGCAATCAGGTCGGGTGTGGCTCAGCCATCCAGTCGGCCCAGGGCACGCATGCTCACTGCTCCGGAACTCACCATGTGCCCTGCCTCCGGTCGCAATTACAGCCTAGTTGATTCTAGTGCCGTTATTTATTAGAAAATCATATTGAATTGGAGACCTGATCAGCCTTGTCACATGAATCTGTTTTTTATTTTTATGTTGTTTACATACATTAAAAAGAGGATGAATAGAGTTGAGTTAACTATTCGTACAATATCACTTATAGCCATTGGTGCAGAGTGGTTTGTTTGGGTAGCGATGCTAGTGGTGCCTGCATAAATGGCCATAGTCTGCAATTCTGTTCCCAGGCTTTTTGAGACTCACCACAGATCATTTCATATAAGTAGCCTGCCCCATTCCTTCCAGTTGTGAGGACTGTTTGTGCATATCTTCACTGTACAAACGGAGCATCTCCCAGCATTGGAAAGCATGGAACCTTAATGTTTTCATTCATTTTTGTATGCATGACACACTGAAGATTCAAAATACACACTGGGACTGCTAGTTCATGGTAATAGCATTTACTGATGGTGACAGGCCATCAGGCTTCTAAAAACAGAACAAGCTAAGCTTACAATATTTGCATTCTCTGCTACCTGTGATAAAGCAATGGTTCTGTTTAGTTTTTTGTTACTAAACAATTCAAAAGGTTATATACTAACATGTAGAACAATGTTTGCAAAGCTCAGTAAGTTATTCTAATGCTGTGCTGAGGAAATCAGACCGTTTTGAAACCAGTCTAATGAGCGTGCCCTGAAAATAATTTATCACAATATATGAACATCCATGCTGAGATAACCAGTGCTGTGTGCCATTTTCTAACCAAGGCTTCTACAGCACAGTGTAGTCATGATTTCTACAAGTCACAGCAAGATGCTTGATAGCTTATATTTTTGTCCTAATACACAGTGTGCTCTTATCAAACTTCCTGCCTCCTATCTTTTTGTTGTATTTAGAGGAATTATTTTTCCTAGTTCCATATTGCTTTTCCTCAGAAGTTGACTTTTATGGTGGGCAGGGGGATGTGAAAGGCTGAGATGGGGGCTCAGATGCTTGGCTAGCATTTATGCATGGGGTGGAAGAAAGGCTCAGCCAGGAGCTCAGGCACCTGGCTGACCTTTTGGGGGGGGGGCGAGGAAAGGCTTTTCCCACAGTCCCAGTAACAGCCAATGGGGATGCAGCATGCACAGGGCATTGGTTCCTGTGCATCCTGTACGGTAATTGGCTAAGGTTTCGTTGTCAGTTCATTCAAACCCTTAGCCAATTTATGTATTGTTATATTTTAACTAATCCGTGGTAGTTTTCGTTGTTTTAGCAAGCATTTGATGGTATCTACAGCATCCAGTCAGATGTGTCTTTAAAAGATATATGTGTAAACATTCAGTTTAATTATTAGTTTTTTAAATAAATTGAGTAACCCAAAAATGGATTATATGTGATTTTTTAAAAAAATGCCCCAAATGTGATTTGTGCTGCATAGGATCAACAGTGAATGGGACTGGCTGACTGACCTGTACTGCTTTATGCAAGGTTTGTCTGATTCATTTGATAAGCACTGAATTTTATCCCTGCCCTACCTAGATGACATTTCTACACTAATGGGGGGTGAGAGAACTATGTGATAATCTGCTCAAAATATATATATGAAAAGGGTTGGTACAAGGGATGGGATCCAAATTGCATACACTATCAAAGACACAGTATTGCACCTGCCAAAATCTATGCTAAAGGATTTCCTAATTTGTTCAGTGTCATTTAGAGTCAAGTATTAATTAAAGAAAGAGATATGTTCCAAAAAGCAATAAGAAATTAATCATCATAGCATATTATTTCACTGACAATGCCATCCTAAGCAGAGTTACAGCCTTCTAAACCCACTGACCCCCCAACAGGCTTAAATAACTCTGTTTAGGTTTGCATAGTATGCTTTGAACCTGTGGGTGCATTATGATGCGAAACATTAATGAAAGATGATAGGGAATTTTCATATAGTTGGTGTGAGTGGTATAATCTATCAAGAAATGTCTCAGAAGAAAAACAACGCAGGATTAACCTATGATGTCTATATGTTAGTCACTACTTGATGCTAATGCCAATGAATGGTAAACATGCATATGTGAACTTTGCAGTCACTCCAACCATTCACAAAAGCCCTATACTTTCTTGCTCTATTGTCACTTATACTGTACCATTTATCACCTTTAAAGCCCTTAATTGCCTCACCTCTTAACTCATTGACAAATGCCTGCCTTTGCTTCTTCATTTCCACTGTTCTCAGCAATCCAAACATCTGTTCTCTGAGATGATTTCTCCCTTTCCCCATCCCCACCACCCATGTCTAGCACTGTCTTTGAGAATACCTGCATGATGTTATTTCTCTCTCTTCCTTCAAGTTCCATGACATCTTGGTACAACCCTTTAGTCCCCATATACTACCAAAACTTAAAATTATGTAAAGGTACCAGCAATGCATTTTCTTCCTCTGTTTTTCTTCCTCTCCCCCCTTTAATGTCTGTCCTGCATCAGTCTGTGGATGTATGCAAGACAGGGATTTTTAAAGTGCAGAGTACATGGATAGTACAACAAACCACATTCATTGACCTAGAGAAATGTGGAAAATATAGGAAACATAGAATGAAAACCCCAAAATATATTCTAAACTGATACAAACCACTGCTGGTTTGTATTCTGCTGGTTTGTCTTCTGCACTGAAACACAATACTTTTTATTGTTTATTTCCTATGTATATTCCACTTGCTTACCTTTCTGTCTCTCTCTTGATATATGAGTCATCTATCTATCTATCTATCTATCTATCTATCTATCTATCTATCTATCTATCTATCTATCTATCTATCTATCTATCTATCTATCTATCTATCTATCTATCTATCTATCTATCTATCTATCTTGTCTGTCTGTCTGTCTGTCTTACAATAGTTGCAGGGTATTTTCTCACAATATTCTCTGTACTGATACATTGGCAATACAGTAAAAATCAGCTGTTTCAGAAATGAAAAACAATGTCCTCCACTCAATTGTACATTTTTTGTGGATGATTCTGATCTGAGTGGGAACACAGAGAATTCAGGAAGATACTTTCCATAGTTTCTTTGACAAAACCAAGTTTGCATTTCTCGGTGTGCTTATTCTGCCACCTGCCTGCTTTCTACAGTCATCGTCCTAAAAAAGTTTGGAAATCCTGGGCTTCTAATTTTTAAAAGGATATATAATGAAATATATAATGAAGGTGATAGAAGCCAAATTTTATTGCCAAGGAAACAGAGATTATTTTTATCATTTTAAAGCTTAAAAATTGCTGTGCCTTAAAAATGTATTACTTACCAAGGAGTCTTGAGATGTGATCTAGAGAATTAAATATATGAAGACCAAATAGAATTTCCTCCCTTGCATATTTTGAATAAATATTTGGGTTGGGCTGTTTTGGGAGAAATTTACATTATTTATAGTCCATCTTTTTTACTGGTACTCAAGTCTAATTATACAGAGTATGCCAAAACAATCAACACGATGGGACAGCCAACAAATCATGCAATGGGATTAGGATTATAGAAAACTAAAAACAAACAGGAAATTTGAAAATGGAACTGAAACTGGGGCATAAGTACACAAAATGGAACCTGGGGCAACAACTAAAATTGCAACCCCACCCAGACTCCACTACTCCAGTGTTGCCTCCAATTGCCAACCTCTAGGTGGAACTTGGAAATCTCTGAGAATTGTAATGGCTCTCCAGGGTCACTCTTCTGACACTCCTGCACCAGCCCCAATGTCTGGATCTGGGGGCAGATCTGGGCTGTGTCCTGCCCAGTTTATCTCTTCCTTTCTGTGGGGCCTGACTCACTTGCCTCCCCCATGGCTGCCTCCACTGTGTGCAGTGAAAATTAAAACCATCTTCCTACCCTCAGCAAGATCCCAGTGAGCCGACCCAGTGGCTCAGCTTCCTCCCCTTTAGTGGCCCCTCAACAGCCAGCCACAGCATCACTTCATCGCTTTCTCCTTAAGGTAGGGCAGGAGGGACTGAGGGGGCATAGGAGATGAGAACATAGGAGCATGGGAGGGGGCATAGGAGATTATTGGCAGCAGCAAAGCAAAGCCAAATGGTGGCCATAGCTGCAACTCTTCACTCACGCCTGGAGGGGAGGAAGCCAAATGTGGGTCCCACATGATCTGAAGTTGCACTGGGGCTTGAGCCCCCCACCCACATTGAGTTGTAATGGCAGGGGTGGTGTCCTGACTCTCTGTGAGCAGCTTAGTGACTCAGAATCAGAGTCCTCAGAGGAGAAGCCTGAGGCCACTAGGAAGACCAACAGGATCAGGAAGAGCCTAACATGGCTAAAGCACTCGCTGACAGTGGTCAAGTAGCACAGAGTTCATCCTGCCTGAGCCTGCAATGGAGACTTCAGCACTAGCTCCTAAAATAGTCACTAGGGCAGAAATGGCATGCTAGTCCCCCAGGGGACACTCTCACTCTGCAAGAATGGTGATGACAGAAGTCCTGACCAGGGTGGCTCAAAAAAGGCAGAATGCTCAACTGGCGGCATGCAACCCCATCCCTGATTTTGACCAGAGACTATTGAGAAAACTCAGCAATCAAGAAATAAGAGGGAAAGTCCTGCTATGGATTGAAAACTGGTTGAGAAACAGGAAACAAAGGGTGGGTGTAAATGGAAATTTCTCTCAATGGAGAGATGTAGGGATTGGTGTCCCTCAAGGATCCATTTGGGGACCAGTTTGGGACCAGTTTGGGTCCTATTCATAAATGACCTGGAAGTAGGGGTGGGTAGTGTGGTGGCCAAGTTTGCAGATGATACCAAATTATGTATGGTAGTGAGAATCGCAAAGGATTGCGAAGAGCTCCAAGTGGACCTTGATAAATTAGGTGAGTGGGCTAAGAAATGGCAAATGGAGTTCAGTGTAGCAAAATGTAAAGTGATGCACATAGGGGCAAAAAATCCAAACTTCACATAAATGCTTTAGGGGCAAAAAATCCAAACTTCACATACATGTTTTAAAAGGGACTTGGACAGATTTATGGAGAAGTCGATCTATGGCTACTAATCTTGATCTTTCTTGATCTCAGATTGCAAATGCCTTAGCAGAACAGGTGCTTGGGGGCAGCAGCAGCAGAAGGCCATTGCTTTCACATCCTGCATGTGAGCTCCCAAAGGCATCTGGTGGGCCACTGCGAGTAGCAGAGTGCTGGACTAAATGGACTCTGGTCTGATCCAGCAGGCTCTTTCTTATGTTCTTATGCTACAGGAGTCAGTGCTATCAGTCACAGACCAGGAAAGGGATTTGGGCGTCATAGTTGATGGTTCCATGGGAATGTCAACTCAATGCACAGCAGCTGTGAAAAAGGCAAACTCTATGCTGGGAATAATTAGGAAAGGAATTGATAATAAAACTGCAAAGATTGTCATGCCCTTATGTAAAGCAGTGGTGCCACCACACTTGGAGTTTTGTGTTCAGTTCTGGTCACCACATCTCAAAAAGGATATCGAAGAGATAGAAAAAGTGCAGAGAATGGCAACAAGGATGATTGAGGGATTGTAGCACCTTCCTTATGAGGAGAGGCTGCAGCGTTTGGGACTCTTTAGTTTAAGGAGAGAGACGTGACGCATGGAGGGGGGCTGGAGAGTCTGTAAAATTATGCGCATAGGGTGCAAGAAAATGTTGACAGAGGAGAATTTTCTCTCTTTCTCACAATACTAAAAACCAGGAAGGCATCCGATTGAAAATATGCAGGGGGGGGGGGGGGAGAGAATTATGGCGCACTAATGCAAAAGCGGAAAACATTTCTTTTGCTTATACGTATGTGTTTGGTTTATAGAATATGCTGCCACCCAGGAGGTGGTGATGGCCACTCACGCTGGAAGTACTTTAAAAGGGGCTTGGACAGATTTATGGAGGAGGAAGTCAATCTATGGCTACCAATCTTAGGTCTTCTTGATCTCAGATTGCAAATGCCTTAGCAGACCAAGGTAGTGCTTGGGGGGCAGCTTAGCTCAGCAGCAGAAGGCCATTGCTTTCACATCCTGCATGTGAGCTCCCAAAGGCATCTGGTTGGCTTCTGCTTGAGGTAGCAGGGGAGTGCTGGACTCGGGATGGACTCCTGGTCGAATCCAGCAGGCTGCTTACCGCAAGGGACTTCTTTTTGCTAGTTGCCCTAAGCAGGCAATGAGAACAACAATTCTTCACAGGCTTCTAACCAAATTTTGGCATACTGCAGCTGTAGAAGCTCATTAGCTGACAGCAGGGCAGCTGAGCCTGATTACTTCCTAGCCTACTTTGGCTGAGACTTGGGAAAGCTGCCTTGCTGGATCAACAGGTGCAAGCCTGTCTGCCACCTCCTAAGTGTTGCTGCCAGTGCCTGGCTTCCAGTTTCAGTCCCTCACTGCCAGAATCCATCAACCTTCCCAAGCCTTGCTATCTAGAGCTGAGGGCAATGCTCCAGATGAGGCCTGACTGGATCTGCCTGTGGATAGGAATAATTAAAAGCTAAACTGTAATAGAAAGCCCCAAGAACACTAGGAATGACTTATGAACAAAGGTCCCCATTTGTTAATGGAGGTTAGAATAGAACTGTAATCCGAATGACACTAGAGTCAGCTCCACTGAAACAGAGGATGAATTTCTGAATAAACTTATATAGGGTTGCTCTCAAAGCGAATCTCTTTCAGTACAGCTGGTCACTGCAAGAAAATGTCTGTAACTTCACAGGACCAAGCAGGGGTGAAATGCTGAATAGACTGTGATTGAAAATAAAATGAAGGAATTAGATTACTAGCTATTATTGATGGGGAAATCAGCCATTAATTCTGCATTTATATTTTAGTGGAAGTCACGTTTTTTTGCTGTGGTGTATTTTAAACTCCAACACATACATGTTTCAGTCGCCACACAGGAGAGGCAAAAGCATTGAAAGCAGGCTTGCCAGGTTTCTGTCCATGCTACCCCTGGATTCCTCATGGAATATGCTGCCCCTGGGTTCCATTTCCCAGCAATCCCACTGGTATTTGCCATTGTTATCATAGCATTGTCAATTCTTGGGAAAACCCAGCAGTGTCGTCCATCTGCTCTAGCAATCTTCAGAAACTCTTGAGGTAAAAGCATCATACTCCATTTGGACATGAAGAGTCCAAATTTGAATTTGGGGTGGGGGAACAATTGAAGGCTGCCATGATTTCATTTAAACATTTTCATCTATATATCAAAGTAGAAGATAGAAGTATATAAAATATGCATGCTATGAGAACTTGTAGCCTTAGATCAGTCAACCTGAAATCATTGTGTAAACTGGAAATGATGTATGAATACTGGCAGACATTGTTCATGGAAACTAGCTAAGAGTCAACAAAAAAGTCATTGACATTCAATTTTTATATTAAATATTGACTTGCTTCTGTATATTCGAGGCAAGTTAATGAGAAATGTGAAAGTGTACAGTGTGTGAGGATTTGAATTGATCAAAATGTTTGTTTTTTGGCTACACTGATTTTCAAGCAAGGTGCTTGGATCACATACTTTCAACAGAACAGAATGCAACAACATTTGTTTGGAAGAAGAATAAGCCAATAAGCCCATTTTTATTCTGTCTGTGGTCACTGCCCTTGGTTTTCACCCGCCTCATTTTCATAGTTGTTTATTTTCCCCTCCTTTCCTACCATCTTAATAAAATTTATGAAATTTTATACCACTAGCAATGCAATCCGACAATGATGAAATATCCATCTTATCAAAAGGAGGCAACTGTTACCACCATCAGAATCCCATTAGAAAACATCATTGCTAATATTGAATCAGCAATTTATTATCTCCCTAAGGAAGAAGTGGAGGAAGTAAGAGGGAAAACAGCAAGGATTCTGAGAAAGGCAAAACTTCCCTCCAGTAACATAATGAGGAAAGAAAGAAAAGCCATCAAAGACCTCAATTCCAATTCAGAAATCATCATTCTCCCAGCAGACAAAGGTAATGCAACGATAATCATGAAAACAGAACAATACAAAGAAAAAATCAGACAACTTTTGGATCCTAAAATATACAAAAAACTGAAACAGGACCCTACCAACAAAATCACCAGAAAAATCAACACAAAATTCCTCAATTAATCCTAACATATGTCAACATCTATGTAAATCTGAAGCTCTCCCTCCTAGATTTTAAGGACTTCCAAGAATCCACAAGGACTCCACTCTATTCAGACCCATTGTGAGCACCATTGGATCCCCTGCATACAATTTGGCAAAATTTCTGGCTGTACAATTACAAAGCCAGATTGGATTTACCACACACTACATTAAGGACTCAGTCCCCTTCATAGAAAAAATTGGCAATCTTAAACTCAGCCCCAATGACAAACTGATCAGCTTTGGTGTGGTTTCCCTATTTACCAAGGTCCTCATAGCAGACACCATCACATTCATTAACTGGATTTCCCCAACAGATATTACAGTCCTGTTCCAACATTGCCTCGCTACAAGCTAATTCCAATGGGATAATAAATTTTATGAACAGAGAGATGGGGTAGCCATGAGCAGCCTTCTTAGCCCTGTAATAGCAAATTTTTACATGGAACACTTTGAGAAACAAGCCCTGGAAACAGCACCAAAAAAGCCCACTATATGGTTCCATAATGTGGATGATACGTTCACAATTTGGAGCGATGGAGAAGAACTAAACAAGTTTCTGTGGACCATATTAACAATATCCACCTGAACATCCAATTTACTATGGAAAAATAAAACAAGAGAAAACTACAATTTTTAGATGTCTTAATCATCCACAAACTGAACCAACAATTGGGCCACACAGCATACAGAAAACCTACACACACTTATAGATACCTACATAAAAACTCCAATCATCACCCAGGATAAAAAAAGAGAACAATAAAAACCTTGGTAGCTCGTGCAAAAAGAATCTGTGAACCCCACCTCCTACAAGATGAACTGAATCACCTAAACTGGGCTCTACAGGCTAATGGTTACTCCACTACAGACATCAGAAGAGCTGCAAGACCAAGAACAAACCACAGGAAAGAAGATAAAAAGCCACCCAGAGGGAAAGTGTTCTTACCATACATCAAGGGAACCACTGATCGTATAGGAAAACTGATGAAGAACCATAACCTCCAAACAATTTACAGACCCACTAAGAAAATTCAACAAATTCTACGTTCAGCAAAGGATAAGAGGGATCCTCTTACTTCTGCAGGAGTCTACCACGTATCGGGCAGCTGTGGACAATTCTATGTAGGGACCACCAAACACAGCGCCCAGACACGATTCAAAGAACATGAAAAGCATTGTAGACTAATTCAGCCAGAAAAATCAGCAATAGCAAAACATGTGATATAAACCAAGCTGGGCACAGAATATTATTTGAAAGCACAGAAATTCTGGACCATTCTGACAACCACTATGTCACACTACACAGAGAAGCCATTGAAATCCATAAGCACATGGACAATTTCAACAAAAAGGAAGAAACCATGAAAATGAACAAAATTTGGCTACCAGTACTAAAAAAATACTAGAATCAGGACAATGACTAATGAACACCACCCAGACAAAGGATGTCTCCAGGCAGAAAGCAGTCAAAGGGCTAGTGATCACTAACCCGAACACCACCCATCACTCTAGGCAGTAAACAATCAAAGGGATCAAAAGGCCAGGCTACTACAATGCAGATGTCCTCACTAATGGATTATGCTATCTTCATGGTTACTCACATGCTAAATGGGTGGATCCTACCCAACACATGCAAGTCAAGCTTCCTAATTGCACCCTTTACACTTGTTAACAGACAAATGGTTCTTTCTCCCACCTTGGACATTCCACAGGTATATATACTCCACTTGCTTTACTACCATCAGATCCTCTGAAGATGCCAGCCACAGATGCAGGCGAAATCTCAGGAGAAAATGCTACTAGAACATGGCCATACAGCTCAGAAATCACACAACACCCCAAACAAATAATTCATAACAGAAATTGAAAGGATTATAAAGTCTCATCTATCTAATAATCTATTATTATTTGAATTAGAAGACAATTTTAAAAAATCAATTAAGAATAAGGAGAGTCTTTATCTATGTTATCTTTTGTTCCTGCTTCTTTCAGTTGGCATTTTTCTACAGGAGAGTGTAATGTAAAGTGTGATACTTTGTGTACGTGTGTATAAAGCGCCATCAAGTTGAAACCAATTTATGTCAATCAAGTAGAGGTTTCAAGGCAAGAGACTCACAGAGGTGGTATTCCTTTGTTGTCTCCCATCCAAATACAAGCCAGGACTGACCCTGCTTAGCTTCTGAGATCTGATGAGCAGAGGCTAGCCTGGGCCATCCAGAGCAGGGTGTAATACGTTAAGAACTACCAATTTAAATGGGAATTATTACAGATAATTAATACAGAAAAGATGTAATGGTTGTAATAAATTTCAAATGCCTCCACTTTGTAAATGTCATGCAAAACAATCAAATCTGTATTAAAAAGTTATTAGTTACTGTGTTGGTGCCCTTTGTAGTACACACCTCTTAATACACACAAAACAAGCAAAACATTCACCAAAAAACTGAATGCTTGGTAAAACCATACAAATGTGGAAGTTAAAAACTGTCAGCGTGGAATGGTCATCCCAACTGCATTATCATTGGCGGTACCCTGGAGACAGAGAAAATCAAGATCAGGGCTGTAGTCTGGAAGATGCCACTGTTGTGCCACATGAGCCACTTTTGGGCTGAAGCCATACATACAGCCATTTTTTGGCTGAAGTCATAAATACAGCCACTTACGTGTTGAATAGACTCTGGTCTTCCAGTATAACTCAAACACCTTATTACTTGCTGTTCAAAAGAAACCCTGCACTGTCCCACATGAGAGTCTTTGGGAGCTATGCCAATGTCCCTGCTGCCCAAAGGAAAAAGGAAGAACAGAGATGGCAGAGATTATGATTTTTGGGCTATGAGCTAAATTGTAAGGGATATATATTTGCCCTGAAATATGGATCAGTGTTAATTTTAAGGAGTGCAAACTTTGAGAAGCACTCCAGTTGGGAGGTTGTTCATAAAAACACTGAGGTCTTACTGCCATTCACACAGCATGAAACGGTTAATGAGAGCTCTGGCCAGCAAATGCAGCCTGCTAGTAATCAAGGTCATGCTGCCAGCTAGAAAAGCACAAAGCAGCCTCGAGTGAAAACAGAGAAGGGGGAGGAACAGGAGATGGGTGATTCAGAGGAGGAGCAGGAACAGAGAACTAAAATTCCGCATGCCTCTGAAAGAAAAACCAAAGCCATACCCCCCGACAAATATGGTTATTCACAAAATGTTTATGTATGCCAAACCACGTTGCAGGACCCTAACTCCTACACTGAGATGTTAAAGTTACCTCCACAAGAGGTGGACCAGTGGAAACAGGCAATGGATTTAGAATACAATACACTTGTTAAGCACAATGTGTTTTCTGAAGTAACCCTGCCAAAAGGTCAAAAGGCTATTGGCTCTAGATGGGTTTATAGGTGCAAATACATGCCAGACGGTACCCTAAAGTACAAGGCATGATTGGTTGCACAAGGTTATGCACAAAAACACCTCTGTGACTATGATCAAACATATTCACCAACAGCCAGACCTGAATCTTTGAGAACTGTTTTGACCATTGCAAGTAAATGAAATTTCAAACTACGACACTTTGATTTTGAATGTGCTTATTTGAACACGAATCTATGTGAAACTGTTTACATGCAACCCGCTCCCGGTTATGGCGGAGATCAACCTGATAATGTGTACCTTTTGCATAAATTGTTGTATGGGTTAAAAAAATCAGGAAAGAATTGGTACATGTGCTTTGATGCAAAACTGAAAAAGATGGGATTTCAAAGATCTGTGGCTGATGCCTGTGTTTACAGAAGAGGTCAAGCAAACAAACAGGAAATAGTCCTGATTTATGTAGATGACATCTGTGTATATGCCAAAATGGATAAGCAATTAGAGCACATTTACAAACAGCTGTGTGAGACATTCATTTGTAAAAGACCTTGGTTCTACAATGCATTATCTTGGAATAGATATAATAAAAGTACCAGGGAAAGGCTATCTTTTTAGTCAACAGAAAAAGATAGCTGACTTGGTAAAGAAAGCCAGACTGGAAAAAGGCAAGACAGCAGCACCACCCATGATACTGGACTTTTGCAAGTCAAATTAAACAGTTGCATTCAAAAACCCAGAACTGTATAGATCCTTAATAGGCAGCTTATTACACATCTCAAATTGGACACGGCCTAATATTGCTTTCACAATGAGTACGTTGAGTAGCTATGTTGCCAGCCCAACACAGCATGATTGGGAAGGGGTGAAACATGTAATTCGATATCTCAAAGGTACAGCTAATCATGGACTGTTATTCAAGCCTGATGTAAATAGTAGTAAACTGTGTGAAATAGCAGACAGCTCATTTTCTAACTTCGAGGACAAGAAGTCCTGCACCTATTTCTTGGTTAAGTACGCTGATGTAGCCATAGTGTGGGACTCTAGAAAGCAAACCTCAGCCAGCCTATCAACATCTGAAGCTGAGTTTTGCGCTTTATCAGAGACCTGTTCAGAAATAAAATGGCTTGAAACGTTGTTGACTGAATTATGTTAAAATATAGTAAAACCTATTGCTATATTAGAAGACTCACAGACATGTATCAATTTGGCTGAAACTGAAAATCTCAAGACAAGGACAAAATACATTGGTGTTAAGTATCAGAATGAATGAATGAATTCGAATACCTTTAATGGCATATAAATGATTCAACATCAACATGAACATCAACACCACAAGATAACAACAACCTTTACAACTTTGGGCGAGTTAAAATAACGGCATTAAAAAATTTAGCCACGGCTTCCAACAACTCGTAGCTGTGGCTATTTAAAAGATATAGAACCTTCTGGTTATCTATAATACCTTCGTTCCCTTTCAAGAAAGGAATTATGTGCTTCTTCCTCTCTATCTCATAGAAGGGACAATTCAACAGCATATGAGATACTGTTTCCACAGAGCCCATATGACACGGGCATTTCCTGTCTTTATGTGGAATTCCACGGTGGCGTCCAAGACTAAGGGAAGAAGGCAGGGCATTACACCTAGCTAAAGTGATTGCTGTATGCCACCGGGCCTCAACCAGGAGATAAAGATACCGGGCTATGGTTAATCTATCCAAGGGTATTCCCAGGGAGATCATGGAACAGGTTTGATTAGCTTCCTCTAGCATCTGTCGAAACTCTTTGTCAAAAAGTCTCTTTTTGATAACCCCATAAACTTTCTGCTCTGTTAACATTAGCAGGTCCTCCAAGGGGATGCCCAGCTCATTGAGTTTGGCTTCGATTTTAACTCACCACTGAGTTGTGTGGAGAATGGTGAGTCCCTGGGATGTATAGTCCAGTTCATCCTGATTAAAACAAATCCTGGCCCAAAACTTGAATGTACGGCACAATGTTTGGCACAATGAATGTACAGCACAATGAAATTATTTCATTGATACTCCCCAGTGAGGATCCAAAGTATCAGAATGTAAGGGAAATGGTACAAAGTGGTGAAATACAGGTATTGTACATTGAATCAGAGAACAACACTGATGATGTCTTAACAAAACCTGTTGCACAGGAGAAACAATTAAATGATGAAACAATTAAATGTGAAAATGTAAGTGTGAACAGTCAGATAATTTTGGAAGGGGTATCAGAAGTAGTCAACTTCAGATGAACAAAATCTATCTGACAGTTTGCACTGCTGAGACAGCATTTCTCATCCCCTCGTGGTACGCACCTGAACTGATAAGAAACTATGAGCTGATTGATTGTAAATATGTATATAGATAGACAAAGTTCAACTGGAACTGTGTGCTAGGGACACTTGTTTTCTGCATAGCATTTTGTCAGTCTGAACTGTGAAATAAAAGCCCTTCTTTGGAAGAGAAACTCTGCATTCGTGTGCCTTGCTTCAGGTTGCTGACCTAAAAGCTGACTACTTTATTCCAGCATAGACCTCCACTGCAGGATTGTTTGCCTTAGCAGAAACAACTACAGTGCAGCAGTGCCAATGGCTATTGATGCTCTGGGGCATGATTTCATCACCGTTGCAAGGGCATCCATTTGTTTTCTGAATTTAGCTTTGCCTTTTGAAAACACTAGCTATAAAACATTGCCAATAAATGTATCTGTTTGTTCCAGTGGCTATTCTGTTATCAGAAAATATTCTGGCAGTATAGCTTGAAGTAATTGCTACATGATTTTGTGCTGAATGCTGTTCAGTATAATGTGTCTAATCATTTGGTGCTATTATATCTATTTGTTTCTCTTTTTGACTGCAGTCACCCAACAAACCAACAGTACCCCAAGAGAAGATAAGACCTCTCACAAGCCTTGATCATCCCCAGAGTCCCTTTTATGACCCTGAAGGAGGTTCCATTAAATCAGTAGCCAGAGTTGTCCTAGAAAGGATTGCACGGAAGGTACCAGTATAAAATGCCAAATAAATAAAATGTAATAACCAGCCAAAAATCTGCTCCAAATATATGTTAGTCATTGTTTATTTACTTATTTCATTGATACTCCCGAATGAGGATCCAAAGCAGCTTACATCATTTACTTCTCAATTTTGTTGAGGCAAAATGTATGTTACTCAACTGACCATTAGAGTTTTTAAAAGAAACATCAGAAGCATCAATTGGAGATTTTAAATTTCACCTCCTGTGTATTGTGGATTAGTGCAGTTGAACTGTCAGTTTCTTAATTAGGAGAGCTTAAGAAATTGAGAGAAGCTTGTGAGAACATATGCCAATTGTCACTGGGGCGAATTCCTTTTCTTTTACTATAGTTAAAGGATAAGCTTCCACAGTCCCTAGAATCAGGTTCCTCTTCCATAGAAGAGGAACTTGATTCTAATCAGTAAATGGTCCAATAGTGAGTTGCTGCCTGAGGTGGAGAATGGGGAAGGCATGCAAGGAATAAAAAACTCACACAACTTGTTTCTTGGTAAAATAACTGGCCACAACATTTAAAAATACAACTCATTTAAAAATCATAACACCATAGGAACACTGTGAGGGATGGATCCAACCTGAAAACCCGAAAACCCTCACCCCCCCCCACATGCCTGTTTGAGGGGACCTGGTGGTATGGCAAATTACTGGGAGCCCATGTGGATGCCAGCCTCTACCTAGTGCTCCCTTTGCCACCAGCTGGTGTAGACCAGCTGATGGCCCACACCTGGACATACAGCTTAGTGGCCTGCCACAACCTCCAAGTCTCCTTATGGGAACTCCATCCATGGGGAGGCAGGTATGCAGGCACCATTTCTCCACAAAACAATCCATCCCCACACCCCAAACTACCAAAGAGCAAGGGCAGATTACCCAAAATGCTGGTGATTGCCTTTCTTAGAGTGAGGAATCAGCAAGGGAAGACCTTGCATAGTGAAAGGCTGGATAACTATTATGAGATCTTTTCCACCAGCATTTACAGAGATGATTTCTGCAAGAAATCCACAGGAAACAGGAGTAAAAGTTAACAATTTTATTAGAAAAAGTAAAATAATAAATGTACAATCACACAATGATAAAGCACACAGAAAATTCACACAGATCTAAGATTTAGATAGAGGTAAGGGTAAAAGTTTGGAACAAGTTGGGATTTGGGATGAGTAAGGCAATAATTACCTGATCTTGAAGCGGAATGGTCTGATGAGCAGAGTTCAATTACCTGCATTAAGTTTCAATAGAGAGACAGGGTAGAAGACAGAGCTGTGAACAGTATTAACCAGACAAAAAGTTGTCAAGAAAAATACTGAAAACCTTGTGCCGGGTGGATAAACTACTTCATAGGGAAAATCGGGTCCTCAGGCAATGCTAAGCGACCTGGCCTTCTTGGACAAAGGTGATTCTTGTTTTGTGGGGGAAAACAAAAGAGGGAATTTAGGCTTAATGTTCTAAGCTCAGGGAATGCCTGACAATGATTAGATTTTGGGTTGGAACTGATGTCATTGCAGCTCCAGGATAATGTCATGAAGGTGGTTTTTGGAGAGGTTAGTCAGGAAACTAGAAGATGGGATTATTTCATTGGACAATGACTGAAAAGAAGTCTTGATAATGTTAAATTGTAGTATATCTGCATATTCTTTGTCTCATAGAGGCAGATGTTCTGGGATTGAGGTGGGAACTGGTTTTCCCTGGCTGAAGACTTTGTCTCTTCCTAATTACTTTAGGAAGTTGAGGCAGGCTATTTGCAAGTTAATGCTGGGATGGCATCCATCTTGGCACTGCATTGCTAGGCCACCTCCAAGGTTGGCAAGATAGGTAGAGACATGCAAGATAGGTAGAGACACTGTTGTCAAAAGAAAACAGACCTCCTCCATCCATCATGAGTAGCACCCCCTCACTTCCACCCATGCCCCAGCAGCGCCCGAGCCCACACAAGCCCAACATTTCTTACCATGAGCAACATTTATTTTCAATCAGATTAGCATTTTCAAATCTCTTTCATATTTTTCATCCTTGCTTTTTCCCCCTGAGGAGAACTCTTGGTATCTCTCAACATCAAAAGAGCAACCTAAACTCTGACACCCTTGCATGCTAAGATGTTCTATGATGCATAGGCTTAGATGGGCCTAGTAAAAACTTCAGGCCTTCAATAATTCTGAGAGTCCAAGAGCTCATATCTTATTAGTACATCTTCTGGCACTTGATTTTCCATTCCAATGCTCACAACTAGATTATTTCATCTGTTAATATAAACATTTTATTTGCAGGGGGAACAGTGCAATATTGTTCCTGATAACATTGATGACATTGTTGCAGATCTTGCAGCAGAAGCTCCAGAAGATGAAGGTACTTTTTAATTATCACGTTCTTATGTGTGTTTGTGTTTTGTTTTGTCCTCCAGTACAGCTACTCTATATTTTATGCCTTCCCTATTATTATTACTCTAAAAGCGGGGAGGGTGAAAGAACCATTTTCTCAGCTATTTGTGTTAAGAGCCAGTATCATTACTTGATGAACACCCACAATGATGGTGTCACCTGGCAGAATGTGGGGAATTGAAAGCATGATAACTAATTTAAAAGAAGCTTAATCCTACCAACTTTATTTTCCTGGTTGGTCTTCATCAAGCTCTAGTATTTTCTCCATCTAGCTGCTCTTTATTATTATCATTTGGTGGTGGTGGTGGTGGTGGGAGTGTGTCTACAAGGACAGTCTGCTCCCCTTATAAGCTTATGAAGAGAATGCAAATAAGAGGAGGAATAGGGTCAGCTAGTGCATCTGTTCTAGTATGTTATCTTTTTAAAGATGATGCATTTTTCAAGTTTAAAAGGTGGTATATTGTCTGTCTACCCCCCCCCCCCAACTTTTAAGTGAAAGTTCACCACTTCACATTCATTTTGTCTTTTTTTTCTGGAATGTAAGCCATTTCTGTGTTGCTTATAAGGGCCTCAATAAATGTTATGATGTGAGTACCATAGTACCTTTAAATGCACCTTTTTCTCTTCCTGAAGACAGTTGGAGGTTATCTTGGTAACTGCAGAAACATTTTTACTTTTTTTAAATAGTATCTTTCAATACCTTGCATAAAGGCCTTATCCAGACTTACAAAAGTATAGAAATTTGTCCTCATTTCTTTTTAGCAACAGACCTCCATGTATGCATTGCTGGTATATTTTCAAATCTCCTAAGGACAGGGAAGGATATAGTCACCAACAGCTAGATGAAACAAAGCTTTCACATTAATTCATGCTGGATAATGTTTGAATATTTTTTTTCCCAATACTTTTTATTAGGTTAAAATATTTGAACAACATTACAGGAGGGTATATCGAAAGAAAATAAAATCAACGTATTTCTTATTTCTCCTTATACATTCTTTCTTATCTCCCAACTTAATTAAAATTAAAATAACTTTATACGTGTCTCTAACTGAGACTCTGCATAGTCCTTTCTTTTTTCTTTTATTTAAAAGCTGCGTCAAATCAGCTTCCTTGGTGTGCTTCCGGGTCGGTAGTTGTCTGTAGCTTCCTTCCTTCACCTCCGGGGTTGTCTTCTGGGGGTTTTTCCCCCTCCTTTTTTCTATGTAGTTCTTATTTATCTCATATAAACAAATATAGAGAAGTAAAAAAAAAACCAAAATCAGTGTCTTATAAACTTAAATCAATAGGAATTCGCCTTGTTATCAGATCTCTTTACTGAAACCATATTACTTCACCCAGTGTTATATATCCAAATTGATCTATAATCAATTAGTTGTACTTCTAATCCCTTGTCCTCTTTTTACTATTACAGTTTAGACTCTATCTAATCTTTACCTATATTTACAACTATGTTCCACTTTACAAAAAATGAGAGAGCTAAAATAAAATTTAAATAACTAAATATTATTTTTCCATAGTCCTTTAATATTTACTCCTAATTCTTCTTGCCGGCATTCTTCTTTGCTTTCCATACTTTTGTAACTAAAGGAAAACACAATAAAAAAATCAAAAACAAAACATCTGTGGGATATACACATATACATGTACATACACATACACATACACACATATATACATATACCTATACCTATACATGCACCCACACACGTATATATATATATATACACATATATACACATGCTCACACAAATACCCACATATATACACATACATACATATACACCTATATATACACACACATACTCACGCATATACACGCATATAAATCTTGTCATCCGTCATTTCAATAATCTATCTAAGTAATCATTATATAATCTCCATGTTTTTTTTAAATTTATCCTCTTTGTCTTTAAGTTTACAAGTCAATTTATCTGCTTCCATTACAATATACAGTCTCTTTCTCCAATCTTCCAAATTTGGGGCCTTTGGTTCTCTCCAGCTCTTGGCAATTTCAATTCTAGCTGTGGTTATCATGTATAGGAATAGTGTATCATTTTCTTTCATTCGTTTATCTTCATGGAGACCTAAGAGAAAGATCTCCGCTTTCCTTTTTATCTTACATTTTAATGTTTTTTCTATTGTTGTAATTACCTCCTCCCAGTATCTCCTTATTTCTTTACATTCCCACCACATATGCAAGAACGTCCCCTTTTCTTTCTTACACTTCCAGCACTTATCGTTATTCATACTTTTCATTTTAAATAATTTCACCGGAGTATAGTACCATCTAAAATATATTTTTTGGAAATTCTCCTTTAAGTCCATCGCCAACGTAAATTTATTATTCTTTTTCCATAATCTTTCCCATTCCTCAAGTGTAATATTTCTTTTTATATCTTGTGCCCACATTATCATCTTCTCGTTTACCCTCTCTGATTCTGTCCTGTAATTCAACAATAAATCATACACTTTCTTGATTATTTTTTTATTATCTTTTAATGCTGCTTTTTCAAATTCATTATGTTTTATTTGGAACCCTCGTCTTTTCTTATCTTTATTAAATGTTTCGGATAATGTTTGAATATTGACAGGACTATCTGAGGACAAGGGAGTTCATTACTATGAATTAGTTGTGAAGTGTATATTCATGCAGTTTATCAATCTTCAAAATCAAAACCTTACTTTAAAAACATGTGTATATGTTGCACAACAAAGTAGCGAAGCTGGGGAATACTTCATCTTGCACCTCAGTAATCCATGATTTGGAATTAGCAGAAGCCTATAGAAACTATAGTCAGGGAGATAAAGTTTACCTGTGTTTAAACAAAAAGCTGGTAGAATGAGTATTTCAGTGAACCAGTGGTTCTAGATTAGATCCTATAGTCTAAAGTTCCCATCTCAAGTCCTGACCTGGATAGCCCAGGATAGCCTGATCTCATTAGATCTCAAAAGCTACTCAGGGTCGGCCCAGCTTATTATTTGGATGAGAGACCACCAAGGAATACCAGGGTTGCTGTGCAAAATAAGGTAATAGCAAACCTTTATTGGCTCTTATTTGGAAAACCCTGATGTGTTGCCGTAAGTTGGATGTTACTTAATGGCACTTTATGCTCACATAAACCCTCTTAAAATGGATATTTTTCACCTACTAAACAAATTTGAATGTAGTATAGGCAAACCAGATGAGCAGAGAAGGTTAATAGCCACATAGATATATGCTAACTTATTTAGTGAAAAGAATCTTGGTCTAGAAACATAGACCGTTTCCGCACAAATGCGGAAGCGGCCGGGTCGGTGTACTCGACGCTGACCTGACGACCGTGCGGACGGTCCCAGAAAGAACAGGGGTCGCCTTACCTGCTCTCCGGCCCTCCGGCGCGTCGCCGGGGCCTGGGGACACGCTTACCCTGCCCTGCGCGCCTGCTTCCGGGTCGCAGAGCAGGGGGGGCGTGTCCCCAGGCCCCGGCAACGTGCCGGAGGGCCGGAGAGCAGGTAAGGGAAGCGAGGGGGGAAGCGCCGGGAAGCCGCTGCCGTTCGCACGGCAGCGGCTTCCAGCTGGCATTTCCCCAACAAGAGCGCTTCCCAGCGCTCTGGGAAAATGCCAGTGTGGGGATGGGCAGGCGGCGCGAGGGCGGCGCGGCTGCGATGCAGCTGCGCCCCCTGTGCGAATGGTGGCCTGGGGACGGCGTTTTTGCCGTCCCCAGGCCGCCATATTCCGCCCGTGCGGAAACGGCCTTAGATGGAGAAGGGATCCTTTTTACACAATTGGCAACAGTGTCCAATAGCCAAAAAGTATTGGCATACAATATTTAAGAAAATAGAAAAAGGTTAGAAAAGGGGTAAACGTGGTCCCACTGTGCAAGCACTGGGTCATTTGTGACCCATGGGGTGACATCAAAATGTTTACTAGTCAGACTGTGTTAATAGGGAGGTTTGCCATTACTTTCCACAGTCATCTACACTTTCCCCCCAGCAAACTGGGTACTCATTTTACCAGCTTTGGAAGGGTGGAAAGCTGAGTCAACCTTGAGTCAGCTTTTTTTTTGTTTTTGTTTGTGAGACTTACTATACCGCCCACCCCCGAAGATTGTCAAAGGCTTTCACGGCCAGATTCAACTGGTTGTATTGGGTTTTCCGGGCTGTACCTAGTAATGGCAGGCAATTGACCACTAATTGACCACAGCATATTTCTAATAATTAACTGAAGTGAGTCTAAACTGACTTCAGTCAGCATCAAACCTAGGTCATGAGCAGAGCTCCTGACTGCAGCACTGGAGCTTACCACAGTGGTCCTCAGGATCACAGAAGCATTAACATGTCAGAATACCTTGCAGTCTCAAAGTTGCCCTTCTGTTGTCATTAGAGTAATAATCTCAATATCTGATTAGATGTCTAGTTATTAGAATTGTCAGGTCCTTCCTGGCAATAGGAAGTGCTTCATGGGAGTGGAGCTAGAGGCAGCAAGCCACACACCCAGTGCAATGACATCACTTCCATGTTTACCTGGAAGTGCTAGCCTTGTACCAGGAAGCTCTACCACCCATCTCCAAAAGCTTTTGAGATTTCTGTAGATCTTTGAAGTGTGTTCCTAGAGTGTTGCTGACACTTTTAGGTTCCTCCCTTCAGCTGACCTGCTTCCACCTGCCAACCAGCTGAAGGTCACCAGGGGGCATAGTCAATTAGTGGCCAATTGCCTGCCATTACTAGGAAAAAAGGAACCCTATTACTTACATTAGCAACATTACTGGGAACAAGATAGGTTAGAAGTTCAGATCAGTAAAATGTTTATGCTAATGAAAGGTGGAAATTACTGCATACAGAAATTGGCAACCTTTTATAACACTGGAGCAAAATTAAACCTAATAAAAATATTAGAAAGATTGTCAAAGGCTTTCACGGCCAGATTCAACTGGTTGTATTGGGTTTTCCGGGCTGTACCTAGTAATAGCAGGCAATTGACCACTAATTGACCACAGCATATTTCTAATAATTAACTGAAGTGAGTCTAAATTAATCTGCTTGCCGTTTCTCTATAGATTAGTATTTTGTTATGTATTAGATAGATGGGGGGAAGTCACCATGATAAATGTAACAGTATATCTTTTTACATTGTAATCTGTGCTTTTCTTCTCCTTTTTCTTGTCCTATTAAAGCTAATAGGAAATTTGAGTTTTCCTTTTTCCTTTTCTTGTTTTAGCACTGTTTGTTAAATATAATTTATGTACTTATTAAGTAAAATTGATTGAATGAATAAATTACTTAAAAAAGAATTTCTGAACTTGTGGGATAGTGTAAAACTTGGAATACAATAGTACTTAAAAAAAGTGGGGTGCATTAAAAACAGTTGAGAACAATATTTTAGAAATGAAAACCTTGAAATATCACTTTTTAACCCTTTTCCAGATAAAATGACTCTAGAGCAACACAGAACTAGCCAAAATGGGCATTCAATGTACTAGTTCCACAAAAAACAGTGGATACATTAAAGACAATTGAGAAAAATATTTGACAAAGGAAAATTCTGAAAAATCATGGTTTTCTTAACCCTTTCCCAGTCAATGTGTGGTTAGCCATTAAATGGCCTTTTCCACATGCACAGGTTACTGCAGATTTTCCCAGTGGTGATACCTTGTGTCTTAAAAACGTTTTCTATGAAATCATTCCACATGCCTCAATTGTCCTTGTCCCTTCCATCATTTTCCCCCTTGTCTCTTCAGTTGGATTTATTTCACACACTAGAGCTGAAAACATACTATTCCTAATGGTGGTGGCCCAGAAGAACAACCCTTCCCCTTTTTTCTTTTGTACAGCTGCTCTACGGTTCCTGCACAGTTACAAGGAAGCAGCTATCCAAAAAGATCAGCTGAGATTTAGCTTGGCCACCATTGCTGCCCAGGGGTGGGGCAGAGGGGCAGGCTCAGCACTGGGATTCAGTCCAGCATGGGGCTAGGCTGCCCAGCTGCTGACTCAAGCAAGTGATGTACCTGGTGGAGGTGGGGCTGCTGCCTTATATGGGCAGGCGGGCCATCCCACACCTTTTCTCACTCAAGTACCAACAGCTTCTCCCACCCTCCCTCCTTCATGGGTCTGAGTTTTTTGTTGTTGACATTCTGGTTATGGTGATTGTTGTTGTTATTTGCATTTCATCTGTCACAGCCTGGCAAGTTGTGCATGGGGACTGATCCATTCGGGGGGGAGGAGCCTGCATGCTGGTCCTCCCCATTTGGTGGGGGTCTCCACAAGAGGCCAGGGGATGGAGCGAGCCTGTGAACCACATGCCCAGGTGGGGGCTGGCGGTGGTTCACACCCCCTGGAATCAAAGGGACTTGATCCAGAGACCAGCACCCAGATGGCTCTCACTATCTTGCTTCTCCAGGCATTGCTGTTTTCCCCCATGGGAAAGTTATTATTGGGGGACAGCAGACTTGCTGCCCAGTTCCAGATCCATCTGCTAATTTGTGCCTCTGCTTCTTTTTGCCAGCACACCAATAAAATGGCTATGACCAAATTTTACCAACACAATGGGGGGGGGGGTTGTGTCTCCTTCTGCACCCTCGGACCACTTCCTCCCCTCCTGGGGTGGCAAATGGTTGGCCATTTTTGTAGGCAGTTATACTGCAAATACCAAGTAAAAAGGAATAATTTACCCAATCCTAATGTGTGCTTTTATTACTTGGAGCTAAATTCCCTATTAAAGTTATCTGTAGATACATATTATATTCTTCCCAGTTGGTTGGTCTTGAGCAAACCAACCCACACAGAAGAATTACATGATGGGTTGCCAGAAGTAAGATCAGAAATTGTGCTAGGATTTATGGAACAATGCTTAGAATAATGGGAAGGGAAACCTAACCAGGATGTACTGGTAATGAGCTACTATAGTAGAATGAACCAATTCACAATGTGAAATGGGAGAACTAAGGGAAAGGGAACAGGGGGAAAAAAGGGTATGATAGGCAGGGCTGCTGGGAGGGGTGGGACTGAGAGGACAATATTCCTGGGGCCCAAGTCAGTTGGAGGGCCACTGAAGCCAGAGTCAAATTGTATTCAACTGAATGCATTTCAGTCTATTTACTTCTTATGCCAGGTATGTACCACCATGCTATATGCTTCTTAACCTTTCATGATCTGCCTTCATTTCCTCTCTTCCCCATTTCTAAATTTTATCTCTCCTTTTATTTGTCAAAATTGGTCTCAATTCCTCCTACACTGCCCCGGTCAACCTCCCAGAGCTCTTGAGCAAGGCTAGGAAATCCCTGCCCATCTGGTCCACCTCTCAGCCTTCTATGGCACTTTGACAAAGCCAAGAAACTCCTATGCTGCCCAGGGTTGCCTCTCAGCCTTCCACAGTGCCTGGGCAAGGCCAGGAAACCCTTGCACCACCTGCCCCTAGTTCTCAACACCAGGGGCCCCAGTCTCAATGTCTGTTGAGGCAAGGAAGGCAGGTCTAAGGGGAGGCATAGAGAAGAGTGGAGCCTTGGTCAGTGGGACAGCACATGCAGCCAAGAGAGGTAAGGAAGGGCAGGCTCAAGTCTGTCTCAGAGGCTCTGGTTGGAGGGGAGAGTCCTAGGGGCAAAACTACCCCTGTATGAGGAAGGGAAAAGAGGCTCAGGTGGAAACTGGTGGCTAGCAATTCATTGAGCTGGGAAGTTTCCAAACCACAATGGAAAGGTAGCCAGTGAGTCCTCCCTCACTTCTGAAGTCCACGAAGCTAGCAAGGAACTGTAGGCACCAGCTCCCATCTAATACCCATTTGTAAATGCTACCTTGCTACTATAAACATCAAAGTCATTCATGTTATATTACAAATGACAATCTTTTCATCAAGGCTTGGTTTTGATCAAGAAGTCATACTTTGATGAAAACAGAGAAAATGTGCTTCCCTTCACTCTGAACCCCTGATGTCAAATGTTATTGGGTCATTGTGTTCCCATTCTTCTGATATTTTAAACTTCTGGGAATTTATGTAGAATGCTACCCCATGCTTTGTGTAGCATAAATAATCCTTTTTAGGGTGCACCCATAACTGATATTAATGGGGACCATTGGTTTAGATAGAATGTGTAATTGTACACATTAGTCTTTGCACAAGTGAGTGTGCATGACTACCAAAAAAGTAAATTAATATTTGCCTGGATGAGTGTGCAGAGTGTAAGTGGCAGGATATCGAGAAATCATGAAAATGAGAATGTATAACAAATGGGATGGTAATTAATAGGGAAAACAGCATGGCCAACATGAAGAAGGCAGAGTGGTCAAACAAGAGAGTATCAAGGAAGATTTCTTCTTTGATTATTTTTGAATTTCTACTTGTACTGAAAGCTATTTTTCACAGCAGCCATTGTAATATCAGTTTGTATTCAGATTATAAGATCTAAACAAAGCTGTTAATAATAGGATATTAATGATAATGTTAGGTCACTATAAGTCAGATTCATATGATCTGCCTAAGCTGGAAGCAACTTCGTAATATCTTCTGATAATAAATTATGCTTTTTTAAAGATGACACTCCAGAAACCTGCATCTATTCAAACTGGTCCCCATGGTCAGCCTGTAGCTCTTCCACTTGTGAAAAGGGAAAACGAATGAGGCAAAGAATGCTCAAAGCTCAGCTGGACCTCAGTGTGCCTTGTCCAGAAACGCAGGACTTTCAGCCATGTATGGGGCCAGGCTGTAGTGATGAAGGTAAAAAGAGGAATCGGGGGAGTATATCCAGGTATGCATCATTCTTTAGCTTTTGTATTTTGGGAACAAATAGAAATTGTTTTTGGTGTTTCAGATGGTTCCACGTGCATGATGTCTGAGTGGATAACCTGGTCCCCTTGCAGTGTGTCCTGTGGCATGGGAATGCGATCAAGAGAAAGATATGTGAAGCAGTTCCCTGATGATGGCTCCATGTGTAAAGTGCCTACTGAAGAAACAGAGAAATGTATTGTGAATGAGGAATGCTGTAAGCATTTGATTTAACCACAAAAACCCTAATTGTTGCGATAAGCAGCCACTCTTTAAAAATAGTGCCATTAGACTGATCCTCTTTTTTTATATGATGTCTAGCTCCTAGCAGTTGCCTGGTGACAGAATGGGGGGAGTGGGATGAATGCAGTGCCAGCTGTGGTATGGGAATGAAGAAACGGCATCGAATGATCAAGATGACTCCAGCCGATGGATCCATGTGCAAGGCAGAAATCACGGAAGCAGAGAAATGCATGATGCCTGAGTGCCGTAAGTATCTGTGGTCTGTCATTAGGTGCAACAGTCCTCAGTTGGGGCCTGCCAAATGCAAAGCAGATGCAAAACATTGTCACAACCCTGTATTAGCACTGTGCTGAATTTTCATAAGGTTTGATTTTCAACGTGAGAGTTGCCATTGAAGCAGGAAGAAGGTGGTTCATGAAGGTAGAAAAGCTTACCATACATTTTCTCACATGTTTTGTCATGCTTGCAAATGACCACAATTTGCCTGATTTTCTGTGTAGCAAATATATTCCTGTTTCCTTGACAGTGGTAATATGTTCTCTCCTCCTTCAATAACTGCCCCTTTTCATACAGTTTTGTGCCCTTTGGCAAAAGGATGCAAAGACACTTCTTGCCAGAAGCAAAAATTGCCCCTTCCCCCTCCGTGCAACAACACCCCAAAATAACTTTTTTTGTGAAAGGGCCATTGGAGTGGATTAGACTTGATGGCTCTTGGAGGTCTCTTCCAACTCTTTGATTCTATGATAATACCCGGCATAAAGCAATCAGCCACATTTTGTCCTCATGGAAGTTTCCAGGTTCAAGATAGAGATCTGAAGCCTCTCTTAAAGGGACATATATTTGAGTATTTTCAGCATATTGATGACACCAGATTCCATGCTTGAAAATGATGTTATTTAATGGACTGATGATTTGTTTTCCTATTATATAGGTATCATGATATAGTAAAAAAATGTTGTGGCATAATCATTTGTGAAATCTTGTATATGTCAGTTTTATGAGGGGACAATGATGCACTTGGAAATCTACTCCCTAATATGTAAAAAAACTGCATGTGTCAATGCCCGCATGTGTATGTGTACACAAACACACACACACACACACACACACACACACACACACACACACACACACACACACACACACACACACTCTCTTAATTTCCTGAGAGAGATACACAGATCAGCCAGGGAGATATAAAGTCTGATCTACACCACGTTAAAGGTGGGAGAAAGGTTGTTTGTTCTGTTCCTCACATTCTAATCCCTGTATTTTCTTGCCACTCTTGTGTGTTTTGCATCCACTCAGTATAGACACTGAAGGCTGCTTAGATTTTTTTATGATTCACATTGCTACACTTCATAGACTTGAAACTACTTGGGCAATTTGTCTTTTTTCTACGTTATTTCAGCACACTGCTATTTTTAGTCCTTCGTCGATTTAGACAATCCTCAGACAGTTCCAAAGTACTGCTGTAGACAATTCCAGTAGACAATTCCAAAGAAACCAAAGTGCCCCTGTTATTTTTCTTTGAAACTTTAGTTTGGTACATATTTCTGCTAACACATTTTCTACCCTTGATGCATTTGATTCTCATTACAAAATTTCTTGTCCTTAATATACCTTTCTAAAGTTCCTGGTTTTACTACTACAGTGTTTGTTTCAGAAGTGGTCGTTCTCCTCAAAAGGTTATGCAAAGGTCTTCCTGTGTTCTACTTTATTAGATTTTTTTTCTAACTTGTATGGAGATTTTTTTTGTTTTGACTTGAATTGGGGGAGTGTTCTTAAATGACTTTCAACTTGAGATCCTGTCATGCACTGTCATGCCACTTGAGGTCCTGTCATGCGCTTTCCACTTGAGGTCCTGTCATTGTCCTTGTCTTCTTTCATCTTTGTGCAGCCCTCTTATTTTGCTGCCAAATAGCTGAAGAAAGCATCAGTCCACAGGGACAAGTAGACCAAGCTAAATAAGGAATGTTGCAGAAAAATGAATACCAGAAAAGGCCTGATAAAGCATATAGTTTGACTCCACAGATATTTTTATACCTCACAGGTTTACAATTTGTTTTTTAAAAATCCAAAATTATTTTTTGGGGAATAATTTTTTCATACATTATGTTGCCAGACTGAGCAACTATACTATGTGTTCGGGAATATCTGATAGCAGCATATTAAGTGGTCCTGCTTCAGAGGCATGACTGGGGAAATGGCGCCTGGAGAGAACATCTGCTCTGGGTGCCACCCCCATGCTTGTGGTAGGGGCTTGGGGGTGGCTCGGATAGGCACCTCAGCAGCAGGCCGACTCCTGAGCCACCCTGCTGCCACTGTGCTTGTCCAATCCTCCCCCCTCCTGGCAGGCCACCTCCTGTCGTCCCCAAGTCCTGGGGAGGGCAAAAGCCAGCTTGCAGGGAGGTGGAGGGCAGGGCACCATGGCAGTACCCAGCAAGGGAGAGGCCTCCCTACCACGCGGCTGGGTCTGGCAATGCAGCTGCGAGGCCTCTCCCCTGCTGGGGGATCATGCTAATGAGTACCTGGCCTCTCCCAGGGCACATAGGGTCTCTCCCCTGCTGGAGGGGAGGTCACACTAGCGTGCGCAGCCAAAAAGTCATGCAGATGCGAGAGGCTTCCCAGTCCTGTGGCTGGGCCTGGCCTTGGGTGCTGGCAAGTGCTGCCCAGCCACAGGGAGAGCCACCAGGCACTTTCTGGGTCGCCGTGCCATGAAAGAGGCAGGGCGCAGGGACTTGGCCAGTACCTGGCACTCTCCCCACATCACCAAAAGGCATGTATAATGTACTATAGGTGGTACATTACTGTCTTGCTGAAAAATCACTGGACTCCCTCATCAGCAAGATTTGTTCATGAGTGCAATTTCCTCCCATAATACCAATCCAGTTTTCATCAACACTGCCCATCCACTATTGCTTGGATAGTATTTTAAATTGCTTTGTGTGAGCAAGAACATTTCTTTCTTCTGAACTAGATACCATTCCTTGTATGCTGTCTCCTTGGTCTGAGTGGAGTGACTGCAGTGTAACATGTGGGAAAGGGATGAGGACACGACAGAGGATACTGAAATCTGCTGCTGAACTTGGAGACTGCAATGAGGAGCTGGAACAAGTGGAGAAATGCATGCTTCCAGAGTGCCGTAAGTTTAGGTGTCTGATCCTGAAAAGTTAACTTAACTCTGCCCCATCCCCTTATTCCTAGTACCTGACCAATGTAAGTTCCACTTGTTCAAACTATCTGACTATCAAAACCTAAACACTTACACCCATATAAGCACACTGGACTTCATTCTATACCATAGGTGTCAAACTCTCAGCCCTCCAGATGTTATGGACTACAGTTACCATCATCCCCTGCCAGCATCATGCTGGCAGGGGATGATGGGAACTGTAGTCCATAACACCTAGAGTGCCGCGAGTTTGACACCTGTGTTCTATACTAAGACAGAATAATTGATTTCTTTCTATAGACCACAGTTGATGAACCATGTGAAACTTCAAGAGGTCTTCACTGCTGCTGAGAAGTGGTTAAAATGATGTCACAGTGATAGTATTTAGTGTTTATGTAGCAAATTCAAGTGCTCAAAGCCCTTCACACATAATTCTTGCATGGTAGGCTGCTATTATCACCTCCACTCAAGGAAACTGTCAATCATCTTGCAGCAAAAGGCAGACAAAGGCAGGATAAAAGTTCCGTAATAATGGCCTTTGTAGAATCTCTTTCCTCTTATGCAGTTTTGTACCTGAGAAATGGGACAGACTGTTCCCAGTCTGCAATGGTAAAAGAAAAAAAAGAGTACTGAGGACTGTACTAGAATGCTCCAATGAGCAATTCACCTTTTCCCCATTCAGAATTCTATCCAGAGTAATCTGAATTGACTCAAAGCAAAATTAAGGTGTTCTAGTTTTTAACAAAGAAATATTAGTTACCCATATTTAGTACTATTTTATCACTGATACAGGTTTTACATAAGTTCCACTGTGAAATTTGTCTTGATATCAAGAAAAAAAATCACATGTTAATAGTCACATTGAAAACAGGCAGGTTCATCATTTATCTTTAATGACATTTGCTAAGTTTGTTCTAATAACATTCCTCTTTTTCTCTAAATAGCTATTGACTGTGAACTAACCGAGTGGTCCCAGTGGTCAGAATGCAATAAGTCTTGTGGAAAGGGTCATATGATCAGGACAAGAATGATAGAAATGGAACCTCAGTTTGGCGGGGCACCATGCCCAGAAACAGTACAGCGCAAAAAATGCCGGATAAGGAAATGCTTGAGAAATCCCAACGTTGAGAAAAGGCGCTGGAAAGAGCCTCGGGAGAAAAGAAGAAGTGAGCAAACAAAAGAAGATATTGATGGTGAGCAATTTCCAGGTATGTGCAGTGCACATTGCTTCAGAAAAGTTTCATAATCACAAGTTATGGCTGAAAAAGGTTGGTTCTCTTCACTATAATACTTATGCCCCTTCCGTACATGCAGAATAATGCACTTTCAATCCATTTTCAATGCATTTTGCAGCTGGATTTTAGCAAAACCCATTTGCAAACAGTTGTGAAAGTGGATTGAAAGTGTATTATTCTGCATGTGCAGAAGGGGCCTAAATCTTTCCTGATTAATACATCCTGAATTGTCATTTGAAGATCACTGGAAGGCTAACAGCTTAAAAAGGATTTGGCTTGATTATAGCATATTGAACAACAAGCTAAGTCTGTTGTAACATGAAGTCAGAATAAAGCATGTATTGAACCCCAGAAAGTAATTAAAAGTTAATTTTGAACCCCAGAAAGTAATAATTGAACCCCAGAAAGTAATTAAAAGTTAATTTTAGATATTTTCTAACAATAAAATTTCCTAAGTCTTCCAGTCACTAATAAAAAAAATACTAGCTCGTGTTTTTGATCCAATAGCAAGATCCAGATAATCAAAAGCTAAGTTAGGAAACAGCAGCCCCTTTGCATATAAGGCAAAACTAATCCTTTCACTTGGGCAGCGTCTCTGATTTAGAATTTGTTAGAAGCTGTAGCTGAGATATATAAGCCACAGGTGAATCCATTAAATTATTCATGCTAAGGAATTCCTATGTGTGTAATCTGTAGTCCAAGGAAATATGCTACCTTGCCTGTAAAAGTCTCAATATTTATATGCCTAACCATGAGATTTTAAAAATTTAGAATTAGAAACTGAAATAGAACCATCAGCAATAAGTATAAAGAATTAAGAGAGGAATCTTAATAATGGAAACCTACCAGTGATTCTCTCTGTCTCATTCAAAATTCCATCCAGAGTACTGTCAATTGACTCTCAAAGTAACTCTCTCTTCTCTCTCTTTTATTTTTAGGTTGTAAGATGAAACCATGGACTGCTTGGTCGGAATGTACCAAACTATGTGGGGGTGGCATTCAGGAGCGGTTCATGACAGTAAAGAAGAGATTCAAAAGCACTCAGATCACCAGCTGCAAAGATAAGAAGGAATTAAGAGCCTGCAATGTTCACCCTTGTTAGCAAAACAGGAGGCTTCTGAAAAATGCACTCTGAGATAAATGTAAAATCAACTTTGATTTTTTAAAAAGGATATAAATTGTGTATACTAGTCTTCATTTTTGCAGTGTGGTTTGCTTATTAGTCTTGCTGGTGCAAGAGATATATTTTATAAATATTTCCTCACTAAAGAATACTGAGAGTTGCTTGGATGCTCCAGCTAGCCCTTAATCCATAAAACTAGTGATGTCATTTGTGAAATCCTGTAACCTGGAAATTATAGACATCTCTGTGGACATACTATGGCCACAGAAATATTCCCTGTAAATACATGGAATGCATGCATACATGACATTGCAAACTTAACTATCCATTTGGATCCTGTTTCAGAATATCCAAAGCAGTGCCTCTGTGATTATAAAACTGTGCCAAGGAAATATTTCAATAATGCTGGTTCAATAATACTACAGGTGCATATTTATCTTTACCATCTTGGTGTAAAAACTGTATTTATAAGCAGTTCTCTGACACATTATTTTTCTTTCCTGAAAATGATACGGCCCAAATAGCATAAATAACATTTTTGTTCTTCCTACATTAAAAAGGGGAAGCACATTTTAATGATTCACATACGAATAGCCCAATGTTTGAGAACCTTTTTTTCTGGAGGCCATATGTAAATTAGCCCACATATATTTACCCTTGGACCCTATGCTGGGTGGTCAAGAACAGGCAGGTGAACTTTCTCCATGCAGCTTGAATAAACAGATCTCAGGAGCTTCAAAGGAAAACATGGACTTCAGAAAGCTGAATCAACATAAATATACAATTCATTGATTAAATAACCACCTGTCTTCTCTAGACCTTTGGAATACTGCAGGCCTACTGCAGAGCAGTGCTGAAGAGGGATGGAAGGATTGGGTCCCTCCTCTTCATCTAAGAAGCTGCCTTTGTTTCTTTCAGATACAATACAGTAACATTTTCACGTCAACCTTCCATTGCAAACTTTGTTACCACTTTCATTTGTTTCTCCTCATTTGGCCTCCATGCTTCTTAATCAGTATATGCAAAAATAGCTGTCTTTTGGAACCCTAAGGACTGGACCTAGAATAAGTTGTGCCCTCAGCAAGGAGGCTGCTCAGACACTTACTTCATTGATCACAGCCAACCAACAGATACCAGCTGTGAGAGAAATCAAAATATTGATCCCGTGAGCTTTTGTTTTAAATGATATTCAATTTTCTCTGGGTTTGTCACATTGAACTCAAGAGGATCCTCCATAAGAGGAAAGCTATTCCTTTAAATTAGTCATACATTCTACCTTATTTATTACTTGCAACTAGCTTCTCAAAATCTCACCATCTTTCTTCTGATAGGTGTCTCCATCCCAGTTTTCATACTCAAAACTCAGTTTGGCTTGGCAAGTGCCAGGTCACACTATGACAAGGAAAATAGGTCTGGAATCATTTCCAGTATTAATAAGTCCAAAAGCAATTGAGGGCCAGGGGCCAGAACAAAGATATCAAGAGTCCTATATGGTGCTGTAAAATAATGAGCAGAAATATCATAAAAGAAGCACACCTAGAAGTCCATGTTTAGAGGGTAAGTTGATTCTCTCCCATGCACACAGCATTTCTGAGTTTCTTATAATTAAAATTAAATGATTGCACATTATTTTCCCAATATTTACGTAATTATTCAGTCAAAATATTCATAACATATATATTCACTGGTATATACACAGTTGCATAAAAGCGCAAAAAAGTGTTTCATTCCTTTATGCTGTTTTTGTCTTAAATATTAGTAATTGTCTCAGGAAAAGGGTTGGCTCTACTAAACTAAGGCCTTTTGCATATGAGTTGTTTACAACGTATACTGCCATCAAATACTACTTTTTGTTTCTTTGAATTCTACATTTCTTTTTACTACATTTGGTTCAGGAAACATTTCCCCTTCATTTTTTCTCTATTGTTTTCCTGAGCACTTTTACCACATTTTTTTAAAAAAATCAATTTCTGAGCCAGCTCTCCTTGAGCATGCGATCATTTTGAAAATGTCTTTATTTCCTCACCCCACCAGATACTTGCCCAAATCCATGCCTCAACTTCCCCTTCAACATTTTCTCCTCATCCTTCACTTTTGAAAGGATTTTTAATTTTTTTTCTTTGTCGTATCAAACTAGCAATGTTGAAGCAGAAATAAGAAGCAGGGGTAATTAGAGTCGATTCCCCACTGGCGGAATCGGCCTAGGATTGAACTGGGACCATTAAATTACAGTACCTAGTTGATTCCAGAGTCACTCCTCATGGCAGCCGAGGTCTCGTGTTGGAACTGTGATCAGAGGGCATGATCACCTTGGTGCTTCTTATGCTCCTTCTGTTCCTGATTGGCTGTTGTTTTATGGCAGGAACGTGAATGTGCTTTTCTTTTCTTGTTTTTATGTAACGGCTATGTAGCCACATTGTCACAAATCTTCATGGCTAGAAGCAGTGCATAAACATGCACTGTTTAGTTGCATGGCTTTGTATGCAAGAAGAAAAAAATAAATAGCGTGCTTTTCCCCGCCATGAATCTCCCATTCTGCGCATGGCCAAGACACTTAGCTGTGATTGGCTGAAAGCACAAATGAGAGAATCATGGTGGGTTAGGATTCCCCACGATACCAGGTTCATCCTGTGTTTGCCCTAGAACAGCAGAAAAAGTTACACCTCCCTGGTGGTTTTAAAAATAAAATGGGAAGAAGGGGCAGAGCTGGAACAGACACGAGTTGGACACAGGAGCTGTGGGGAGTTCCAGGAAAACTGCAGGGGCTATCCTAGGTCAATTGCACAAGTGGAGAATCAACCTAGATCAGCTTTGTCAATTTCACATACAGCTTGTAATGTTAAAATTAAAGAACAGATAGATAGAAGCAGGGGTGATTAGATCAGCTTTGTCAATTTAATATCGAACTAGCAATGTAATATTCAGGCAAAGCTTCCATTTTGTGTGGATAATTCTCAGTGGTAGAAATGGAGGCTGAGACATTTTTGAATTGCTGCTTCAATGCATCTGTGCTGTAATGCTAGAGCACCTGCACAAAAGGAAAAAAAGTGGGGGAGAGGGTTGGTCTACTGTTTCACAGATGACACTAGGCTAGGAATAATGCATTTTCAGCAGCAGTGTATGGAATAAACACAACTGAAGAGACAAAGGGAAAAATCAACAATGTGAATAGAGGTGTGCAGATGATTTCGCTGAAAACATTTGCAAGACACAAGATTTGATCACTGGGGAAAATCTGTGGTAAACTGTACAAGTGGAAAAGGCCTATGAAAGAATATTGTGATTTCATTTCAATGTAGTTAACTATTCATCTTTCATCGTTTTCCATATTTGACTGACATACATAATTGCTCAAAGAAGTTGCCAGGGAATTCTTTAATGTCTAATGATACAATAATTGGTTGGTTGGTTGACTGGCAGACTTCTCCAACAATTCTTATAAGACAGCATGAAATAGTATTGGCCTGTGAAGAAAATTCAGATGGTGTATTGGCTTATATCAGATAAGTATTTAAACTTGTTACTTTTTCATTTTAAAAAAGGGGCCCCTGATCAATTTCAATAGGACTTTACTCATGACAACCTTTTCCACTGATGAAAATGAAATTAAAACTGTCACTAAATTTGAGCCTTTAACTTACAAATTATGTTTTTCTGATAACTGAAATAAATATTTTTTCTGATCAAGGAAATAAAGCTATATGGAATGCATAAAATTACTGCAGTGTTATTGTAAACCTAATATATTATTTGCTATCCATCAGTTAAGAATAAACCAAGCTTGTTTCCTTTTATAATACATGTTGGTCACCTGTTCTCTAGAGCTGAAAGCACAGGGATAAGCTCTGAGAATTTTATAAACCTCACTTTTCATATATTAGCATTGTTATTTTCTTTTCTTACATAATCTATAGAATCTTCACAAGCAGCGAAACAAATGTTTGGGGACTTACATGTACAACAGGTTTTAATAAAAGCTACTTGATTTTTTAAAACAAACAAACCCTCTTCGTTTTTAGATTTTCTTTGTTGTTGTTTTTGGATCACAATGGGATTTCTGAGAAAGCTATCATGGATATATTTCTTACCAAAGTCTTGTGTAGATGTTTTGTATGTAGTTGTCTGGCTAACATATTATTACTTTGGAATAAAGACATCTTTATTATGAAAACAACTGGCCTTGAATATGTTTCTGTTTAATAATACTAGGTCACTTAAGTAATCTAAAGTAAGCAACATTTTCTCTTTATTTTTTTCATTTGCCTTGGAACATTTATAATTTTAGTGTAATCAGTGACAGCAAGAATGGCTTGATTTTTGTCCTTCCTGGACATTAAAACTATGCTTTATGCATTTTACTGTGCCCTAATGGAGTTTTGCATTGTTGAATCAATACCTAGGCATTTACTTTCTTATATTTTTGTATTGCTTTTCAAGCATAAAGGTTTTCAAAATAGTTTTGTTTAAAATAAGAAAAGCTACCTGGCAGTATTTAATTTGTGTAACTTGACACAGCTATGATGGATTTTTTTCCTTTTGCATTTGCTGTATCATCTGCTTGTGTATGTAGGTGTATATGTGTGTGTGTGTGTGTGTAACCATCCGCATGAGACTATATGAACCTATCTTAGACAAAGCTTATCTATCTAGCTCAGTACTATCTACCTGTACAGAGAGAACTTCTACAGTAACTCAAGTTCTACTACTTGAGATATTTTAAATGGAGATAGCAAGAGCTGAACTTGAGTCTCTCAAAATAGGTGCTGTATCAGCACTTCTGCCCCTTCCCCAAAGTACACCATTCAAGGCTTTTTATAACCCCCTTGTCATACTGTGCCCTTCTGTCAGAACTTCTGTCAGTCCTCTTCTGTCAAAACTTTGCTATTCTATTTCTCTACTGCCTTTATCTATTACATAATTTATGGTGAGTCCCAAAGAAGGCTTGATTTGTGCCAGGGTCTACAGGACGTGATCCTCATTTCAGTGCCAGACCTCAATCTTAGAAACTATGGGAAAAATTGAAGCTGTTCCCTGATCAATGTGACAGCAAATCAGAAGAGGGAAAGAAACAGCTCATTATGCTGCCACACTTTTGCCCATGAAGCACTGCTCTCTCTTTCTCTCTGTTTTCCCTTTCTCATGTTCTCCATGTATGAGAAGGAAGTTTGTTTGGTTGCTTATATATTCTCTGGAGGAGGGAATAGTCTTGTTTTTGAGCTCAGTGGTTTAGAATTCTATTTTTGATTCTCTTCTGTTTTTAATTTATTTCTTTTCACTTCCACCCCACAACTGTTCTCATTAACTATTTTATTGTAGGATTTTATATTTAAACAGAATTTGGTTGCATTTTGGATTGTTGTAACCAGTGATGGGAACCCAGTCCAAAAGTGAAATTCAGAGCATGTATATCGGTATATATATCAAGAATATTCAGGTGCCATTATTCAATAAAAGAAGCCAAGGGGTAGGGTTTTTCCCCCCTAGAAAATAAGCCCCAATTCTCAGGCCTTTTCTGCATGGGCACTGAGCGGGGGTGCACAGACGGTCCCATTAGGGGCACAGGGGAAGGCATAGCCTTCGTGCAGGCCGCGCCTTCCCCAACCAGCTTACCTGCTCCTGCTGGCTCCCATCGCATTGTGAAGGCCAGGGGACACCCCCCCCCTGGCCAGAGCGATGGCACTGGAGATGGAGGCCAGGGGGGCGTGTCCCCTGGCCTCCACAAAGTAATGGGAGTCAGCAGGAGCAAGTAAGCCGGCTGGGGGAGGCAGGAGGGAAACGTCGCCTTCCAGCTGCTGCCATTCACACGGCAGTGGCTAGAATGTGCCCCTTTTGAAAAACCTCGCTCGGGGAGTGAGGTTCAAAAGGGGCATTTCTGTGCCACTTGGGTGGCGCAAGCACCTGCTATGCGAACACCTACCCAGGGACGGCGTTTTTGCTATCTCTGGGGCGCTCTATTCCGCTCGTGCGGAAAGAGCCTCAGAGAGAGAATAATAAAAGGTTATAACCTGTGCAGGGATTCAAATAATTTAACAACCGGTTCCAGTAGTGGGATTCAGATAATTTAACAACTGGTTGCTTACAAGCACTATTGTAACAACTGGTTCTGCCAAAGTGGTGCAAACCTGCTGAATCCCACCACTGGCTATAACTTAATCAGGAAACATAAATGCCATTGCTACATTATGCAACAGCAGAGCATTTAGAAACAGTTAACTTTACGTTGATTTAATTCTCATGTCCCTTGATGGATAAATACCATCACATTCAACTTTAATCACTGCAGAGGGAAATGTATTTTTTTTATCAGTTTCCTGCTTAGAAAGCAGTAGCTTTACTATGGGATAAAGATATTTTACAAGTAAACTGAAATCCTCTTAAGATCTGTATGAGATGATGTTCCCACCTCCTGTCATTCTTCACTCTGCATGAAAAGCCATTTAAGGCCTTTATCTCTAGACTTTCAATACTTCCTGCAGCGTTTCGAAGTGTTGTGTGAAACAAAGCAATTACAATGTATTGTCGAAGCACTTACAGTTCACCTGAATGACGTTCAGCATCCTCTGTTTTGTTTCCTGGGACAGAACAGTTTGTACCTTAACTGATGTGTGTCATTAACTACTCAGTAGGAACTAGGCAACAATGTTCTTTATGCTCTCAGACTGACGGCAAAATTTTTGCACTGTTAAATCTTCAGTTTTCAACAATTATTCCAAGGGGCCCAAATCCAATATTGTCTTCTTTGCTGCCAGAACCCAGACAGTAAGTTCTGAGGGGTGGGGAAGGGAATCTGGTAAAAGAAATATAGCATCACACTAGTAGTAAACACATTCATAATTCAGATATTCACCCAGTGTTTGCATTGCACTAGCATGATGGAAGACAAACACTTCCTGTCTGCCACAATATTTCAGCATGAGCCAGGTCTTCCATTTGAGTGCCTGATAACCAGAGATCCACATAACATGGCCTTTTTTGAAAAATATCCAAATCAAGCCTCGATGTGATTCTTGTATTCAAGAGCACAGGTCAGCTAGATACAACAAAGGGGCTCACAACATAGGCCATTCCAAATAAACTACCTCATAAGTAATACATATAAAAGTAAAGGCAGTCCCCTTCAGAATCATTGAGTTATTACTGACCCATGGGGTGACATTACATCCCAATTTACCAGGTAGACTTTGTTTATGGGATGGTTTGCCATAGCCTTCTCCAGTTGTCTACACTTTACCCCAACAAGCTGGGTTTGACTATTTAATCTTTTTGCAAACAGTTGTGGCATCTTCAGACATGCAGGTCTTATGAACAACTGTGGAAGTCTTTAGGGATAACAATCCGCCACACACTCAGGGCCCAATATTTGCCCCATAAGAAATAGGTATAAAACTACTGCTAATATGTGGAAATCATGACCATGTATTATAAATTAATGTATAATAAAACAATTTGATTATTTTATATGTCTCGTAAGTCAAAATCAAACTACACTGTCCCTTCGAATAAAAATACGAGACACCACTGTATGATTTCAACCATACTCCAAAATCAGACAAAGTCACAGCAGGCATTGTTTATCCTGTTGAAATTGCCAAAATCCAGATGGAACCCAGAGATCCCCCACATATAACTGTTCTCCAGTCAACAGATATTAGTCCAGCTGGAGAAAATGGCTGCTTTGGAGGGTAGACTCTTTGGCATTATACCTGGTTGATGTCTCCCCCATCCCCAAATCCTGTCTCCCAGCCCAAAATTCCAGGAACTTCCCAAACCAGAGTTAGCAAGCTAAATCAAAAACTTGCATTGATTCTGAATCATGTCCAATTTTTTCAGCATGCTTTGGGAACCCACCACCAATGCTGCCATCTCCCAGCTCCTGAAACCTAGTATTCAGCTCTGCACCTGCTTTCTCCCAGCTCTACGTGGGGTCAGAAGCAGCAGCTTTGTAGAGCTGAACACTAGGCTCCTGGAGCCCAGCATTTAGCTCTCTACCTACTGCCTCCCAGCATTACATTGAGCTCAGATGCAGCAGGAATTTCTTGGGTTTGGGTTTAATAGACCCCAATTTTTTAAAAAAACCCTCCCAAGCTGATACAGGGATCCGGCTTTTTAGCCTCTTTCAAACATTTCCATGATTATTAAACCTGAGTCCTGAAAAAGTGCATATTCCCAGCAATACATGGGTTCAGCTGGTCAGCACGAAACCAAGAGAACTCATTTCCTAAACACATTGTTCCAATTAGTTGGCAAGGGAAAACCTCCTTTCATTCACCAATATTTCAGGATGCTTGCCAATTTACTTCTATCTATGCCTGAACAAGCAATGTCATTCCTAAAACTCCTGGTGAGACTAACCAGTCCCTGTGGAACTGGCCAACAATGTCCTGTCCACACCCCTCCAAGACAATTTGAGGAAAGACTGATCAATTTGGCAACACTGAAGAACTATCTTTGAATAATCACATATCCCATGCCATATCATATTAATTAAACTCTTGTTCTCAATTTACAGGGATCTATAGTGAAGTAAAATGTCCTCATGGGATTGAGAAATATTGGGAAAGGGTGTCAGTCCCTAAAATGTGTGTCAGTCCCTACCTGGAGTACTTAGAAGAAAAAGCACCATGTCAGAAAAGAGAAATAAAAATCCACTAGATGGTGCTGGAAGTACAACTGTTACTCATATATACACATATTTGGTGATTTTAAAAGGTTTACATGAAAAAAAAGAGAGAGTATTAATAAAGACATTACATTGGTGAAGAAAATTATCATCTCATTTTAGAAATGGAGAAGTTGATTACAGCCATAGAACATTTAATTAAAGCACTGTTTTCATAGAATGCAGATATAGCAAGGGTAGACTAATGGTTTAAAATTATTTATTTCATGTAGGGTTAGTCACTAAATTATCTGTCCCCACATTTTTTTAATCTGACTAATCAGCATAACCCATCAAAACAGACCTTTCCCCACTTGTTTTCTTGTCAGTTAATAGCTACACAATGGTTGCAACTGTCCATTTCCAAGAATAGCTTATGGATGCATTTTTGTAGTCTCACATAACATTTCAGCATAGGATAGTGAAACTAATTGTGTATTAAAATATGAACAGGTTGTGACTATGGCATTAGTTCCATTTTCAATTAAGGACTATTAGATATCAGCTGGCATGCATAGTGGTTAGAGTGTTAGACAAGGATCTAGGACAACCAGATTTGAATGTTTTCTGTGCTATGAAAGCTCATGTAGTGATCTTCAAACAAAAATTTAAAAAGTTTAAAGAAATCAGATGTCCAATCCAGAGGGGAAGGCAATCCAGAGGGGAAGCCAAATTGCTAGCTGGAGGCAGCGCAGCCCTACATTGGTGGAAATGCCCTCCCTCAGGGTACTTACCCCAGTAGAGAAGCAAATTTGCAGATGGATGGCTGCCCTGGCCTGCTAAGATGCCTGGATGTGGCGTAGAGTGCCACATCAGCACCCCACACCTGTAACCCAAAATGGTGGGATGCAATGAACCTTTTTTGGTTGGGGAAATTAGCTATAGAGCACAAGGTTGCTTAGCGTCGCTTGAGGAGCGTGCACAATCACTCAATGACAGGGGTAAAAACACATACATACAAGGGTTTCCTAGGATATAATTTAGAAGTGAAAGACAGGTTTTGGACATAGAGAGAGAAGGGATGGGATATCAAAGATTACATTACCAGTCTTGTGGATGTCCAGGAAGCAGAGACCTAATGGCCAGCACTAGGCTCTGAGATGATCAGCACTGATGGAACAATATTACAGACCATCATGGTGGCATGATAATATTGGACAACTGACTGGGGTCTGAGACATGCTTTTATAGGGGAAAGCATGTCTTGGGCAAATGAAATCCTTTTCAGAAAGGATTTTTTTCCTGCTATTCCAAAGTGAGGTAATGGTTTTGAGTATCAGACCATTGAGCTGATGGCTGACTCATTATCTTAATGGGTTTTGCGCTGTTGAACAATACAGGTAATGACCCTTAATGGGCGTTGTGACATATATGGTCCCAAGGGGATGAGTCACAGGAAAGGTTTAACAAATATAGACAAAAGGGAACTGGCTTTGCCCAGGGGGTGCTGTTTTCCATATTCAAATGTTATTTCCTGAATATGGGCCAGGCATGAAGTTGTGGAGGGGGGGGGAGCCCTTGAGGCACTCTTGCCAGACACAGTCCCTATATGGAGTTTCTGAAACAGACTCCTATGTTTCAGGACACTGTTAGGCCAGATCAGACAGGGCAGCATTCCGGGAGAAAGACTCTCTCTCACCCTCCACATTGGTACAGGTCTTAGGTTAGCTACACACCCCACCAGGCCTGTCTCAGCTTCCTCCCCAGCTAGGCCTCCAGATACTACTCAATGCCTTCTTTGTCTTGGTCTTCTCCCTAAAGGAAAAAAGTACTCAACCTGGAGAAAATGGATCAGATGATGCAGTAGGGGGAATCCAGCACTGAATAGATAAAGAGGTAGTACTGAAATACTTGGCTACTCTAAATGAATTTAGCTTTCCAGGACCTAATGAACTGCATTCAAAAGTATTAAAAGAACTGGCAGAAGTAATCTCAGAACCTCTGGCAATAATCTTCAAGAATTCCTGGAGAACAGGAGAAGTCCCAGCAGACTGAAGGAGGCCAAATGTTGTCCCCATCTTCAAAAGGGAAAAGGAAGAAAACCCAAATAATTACTGCCCAGTCAATCTGACATCAATACCAGGAAAGATGCTAAAGCAAATCATTAAACAGTCTGTAAACACTTAAAAGGGAATGCCATGTTGACACATGGGTTTTTCACAAACAAGTCATTCCAGATCAATCTTACGTCTTTTTTGTTAGAATGACAAGCTTGGTAGATGAAGGGAGTGTTATGTAGCATAGCTTGATTTCAGTAAGGCCTTGGACAATGTCCCCCATGATATTCTTGCCAAAAAGCTAGTAATATGTGGGCCAGAGGCGTTCCTCCCATTGGGCAAAGTGGGCAGTTGCCCTGGGCGCAGCCTTGTGGGGGGGCGTAGGTTCATTTGTGGAATTTCTTGTATTTTCAGTGTTTTTTCCATTTTTGGCCTGCAGAGGGCGCAGTTTTTAGGCTAGCAGCACCAAAATTTCAGGGATTCTTCGAAAGACTCTCCTGATGATATCACCCAGGTTTGGTGAGGTTTGGTTTAGGGAATCCAAAGTTATGGACTCCCAAAGGGAGTGCCCCCATCCTCCATTGTTTCCAATGGGAGCTAATAGGAGATGAGAGCTACACCTTTGAGGGTCCATAACTTTGGACCCCCTGAACCAAACTTCACCAAACCTGGGTGGTATCATCAGTAGGGTCTCACGAAGATACTCTGAAATTTTGGTGCTGCTATCTTAATAATTGCACCCCTGACAGCAGGCACCCCCTAAATTTCCCCAGATTCTCCTTCTAAATCTACCCCCTTCCTGCCAATGCTTGTTTTCTTTCTTTCTTTTATTCTCTCAATGCCTAATAAAGGTTATTATTATTATTATTATTATTATTATTATTATTATTATTATTATTATTATTATTATTATTATTATTATTATTATTATTATTATTATTATTATTATTATTGTTATTATTAAATCCATCCCCTTCGGCATAGATTTAAAGAAAGAATCTGAGGTCCCCGGTTTAAACATTGACAGTGATGCTGTTTCAGGGTGGGGGAGAATCCACCCCAAAAAGAGCATCACTTTCAATGTCGTTTAAACTGGGGACCCAAGATTCTCCCTTTAAGGTGGATTTAAAAGGAGAATCTGGGCTCCCTAGTTTAAACACCATTGAAAATAATGCTGTTTGGGGGTGGATTCCAGCATCACTTGTTTAAACTAGGGAGCCCAGATTCTCCTTTTAAATCCACCTTAAAGGGAGAATCTGGGGTCCTCTGTTTAAATAACATTGAAAGTGATGCTGTTTTCCCCAATTGGGGGGATTGGATACAACACTATAAAATGTTTTCATAGCAGTAATAAAACATTTCGAAAGCATTTTGAAAATGTTTTCAAAAATATTTCTGCTGTGTTCAGATTTGTGAGTTGGGGCATGTTCTATAATGTGATGGTGATTTTGAAACAACCTGGTGGAAAAAAAATCATTGTCTGGTTACTGTGGGAGAGGTTGGCCGCCCGTGGGGGGGCATCAAACTCAGGTTTTGCCCGGGGCTCCAGTTTGCCTAGGTACGCCCCTGATGTGGGCTACATAATGGTAATGTTAGGTGGTTAACCTAACCAACTGGTTGTAATTGGTTAACCTAACCAATTTGGTTGAACCTAACAATTGCTCATAAATTACTCCTGTTCATCCCGTAGAGAAGTGATTAGTGGGGTCCCTCAGTTTTCTGTCCTGAGCACAGTGCTATTCCATATTTTTATCAATGACCAGGATGATGGAATTGAGGGCATGCTAATTAAATCTGCAGATTACACCAAATTAGGAGGGGTACTTGTAGTCGACCCACGTGGTCAGCGTAAGAACGAGACGAGACGCGGAGATAACATCTGGTGGAGATCGCCAGCAGCGGGAGCCCGGAGGTCCGTGTTCCTAGCGAGTCTCCCGCGTGCTCGTTCCTGGCACCTTTTATTGTTATTCTATCGGGGGCGTGTAGGAGGGAGGACCGGGGGGAGTTCCGGGAGAGCGGGAGGCGGGAGGTCGGGAGATCATCATGTGATGCATGATCTCACCTGGCTACGTGCGGAGAGGAGCGTAAGCGTCTGAGCCTAATCCTCACCTGGGGGCAAGACCATTGTCCCTGCGCCCGGTGACTGAGCCAGACAGTTCATGACCCGTGACTCATAGGGGGATGAGGAGTGGGGGTGCGGTGCGACCAGAAGGCCGTAGGTCCGTTGGCGTCCCAACGTTCTACCACGGTGCTGCTGGGTCAGCAGTGCATTACTACATCTTCTCCTTTTTTTCATTTTAGAAGGGGGACCGAAATGCTAAGGGGTGATTTAAAGGGACGCTTGTCTCCTCCGCCGTCTGGTCAAGCTGACCGAGCTGCTTGTGTAACATCAGAACTTGGTTGCGGGGTAAGGGAAATTCGAGGGGCTTCTTACACACGTTACAAGCAATATTAGACACACATTGAACGAAACAAGATCCCATAACGAGGCACACAATTAAACCAATGCAGAGCTGCACAATAGCACTCAACCATCCTCCCGGCAGCCAGCTCCAGAGGGCTGACCACCAATGGGGCAAAACATCATATTTCAGATTAGATACAACTTCTTGCAGCTCACGTACTTTCATATGAATCAATTGGGAATTATCAGAAAGATTAAAACAACACATATTATGTACATTCTCACAACCTTGGTGATGTAATAACAATAAGTAATCAATAGCGCACGATTGTCTAGGGTCGCTTTGACGAAGTTCTTGCTGCTCGGAGGCCAGAGCCGGTCCAGAGCAATGGAGGTAGAATTGATGGACTTCGCAAGGGCACAGGCCAGCCGGCCAATAGTCTTAGCATTGTAAGAAGCGGAGTCCGGGGACTCCCCACTAGGGAAGTTGCGCAGGGAGACGAACTCCGCTTCGAGAGGGCGACCGCGGCGCTCCGACAGGAGGGGTCGAAAGGCAGAGCGGAGCGGCGGCGGCGGCGGCCGGGCTCCCGGGGTGGAGCCTGGGGGAGGACGATGGTGAGGCGACTGAGGCAACAAAGAGTTCCGGCAGAGAGTCGGGCGGGAATGTAATTAAACGTTCTCTCCCCGCAGGTCCAGAACCAGCCCTGGGGAGCAGGATGTTTCGAATACCGGGGGAATGTCCTCCATGTGTGTGCAGTTCCAATTGGCCGAAGCTGATGAATGGGCCCGGTCGGTTCCCCGTTTGGCTGCGCCGGTGATGCGGGCGCAGGTGTTAGATTCGTGGTTAGCGACAGTCTTGGTGACAAGGGAGAGAGCGCCAGCCGGGAGGGTTTGGACGACGGGTCCCCAGTCGGCGCTCATAGAGTACCTGATGGATGAGGCATTCATGAAGGGCTTAGCCCAGACTCCGCTAGGAAGTCTCCGGGCGCTTTGCAGACGGGAGCAGGCAGGAGCTTAGCAGGCTTCCGACTCCCGACTCCTGGCCCAGGCAGAAAGATGAGACGTTGGCAGCGGCAGCAAACTGCTCCCAGATGTTGGCCTGGTGAAAGCTTCGTCAGGGGTGGCCGATCGCCATCGGCAGGAGGCAGCAGAGCAGGCAAAGGATGGTGGCCGCCGAGTTGGCGGTGATGATCGCAAAGAGGGCGGCACAGAGGTTCTCGGTGTCTCGGGGTGGTCTTGCTGGCGCAGCAGCTCTAGGGCTTGGCTGGTGGTCGCCTTGACGTCTCCCCAGGTCATTCGGGTCTTTGGGCGTTGGCGACGGCGTTCCTGTTGAGACCGCTGGGCGGGATCCTTTAGAGAGATGTGTTCCATCTCCGGGATGGGGTTGGTTTCCTCCTGGCGCCATTCCATGGGTTGGCCTGTCATGGCGAGTTGGAGTCCACAGGGACCTGTAGGAAGAGGGACTGAAACACACCCCCTTTCCCCAGGTTATGGGGGGGGCGGGTCCCGCCAGGCTCAGTTCTAGAGCCGGATGGCGGGAGATCGATCGCGTTTTTTTTTGAGTTGCGGTTTAGAGTTTAGAGTTTACTATAAGAAGGCTTGTTTTGCAGTCTCTGAAGGTTGCTTTTAATGAAATCCTCCTGGGGGCCGCCTACTCCTCTTTCTTTAATTGTTTGACAGGGAGGGCAGGAGGTAGGCGACCCTGGTGGGAATTGGCTTCAGAGCGTCATCAGGGTGCGTCAAGGCGAGGGTCCGAGCCTCGAGGGGGGAGGGAACAGGCGGGTCCTGGGGGGATTGTGGGTATGCATGCTTAATCAGCAACACAAAAGGGGCTTTTGGAAGCGCCTTTTTGGGGGGATGGGTGCATCCGGAGAATCGGCGCGCGAGGCTCTGTGCGAAGAGTGCGCCCGATGTTTTCCCAGTCCTTAAGATTCAATGTCCCCCCCCTCTGGGTACCATGGACACTGAGCTTCAATCTCCTCAACCAATTTGCGCAGCTCCCTTCTCTTTACGGGGACCCTGCCGCATTTCGTTAGCGCTTTCAGTTCGCCAACGTGCTTGTCATAAGCCCTGCTTTTGCAAGCTCCCATACTCACCGGGGTTCCGTCGGACGAGAGAGTGTCCTGGGACGCGTGTCTCTGGATGCGCCGATCCAGAGGACAGGCGATACCGAAACGGTGGTCCCTGGATGCGCCGATCCAGCGGACTTCGGTATCGCGGCCCTTTCCCAGGCGACGGTGAGCAGGGTGGAGGTTCGAGGATTCTCGGGTTTCGGCACCAGCTTGTAGTCGCACTCCACGTGGTCAGCGTAAGAACGAGACGAGACGCGGAGATAACATCTGGTGGAGATCGCCAGCAGCAGGAGCCCGGAGGTCCGTGTTCCTAGCGAGTCTCCCGCGTGCTCGTTCCTGGCACCTTTTATTGTTATTCTATCGGGGGCGGGTAGGAGGGAGGACCGGGGGGAGTTCCGGGAGAGCGGGAGGCGGGAGGTCGGGAGATCATCATGTGATGCATGATCTCACCTGGCTACGTGCGGAGAGGAGCGTAAGCGTCTGAGCCTAATCCTCACCTGGGGGCAAGACCATTGTCCCTGCGCCCGGTGACTGAGCCAGACAGTTCATGACCCGTGACTCATAGGGGGATGAGGAGTGGGGGTGCGGTGCGACCAGAAGGCCGTAGGTCCGTTGGCGTCCCAACGTTCTACCACGGTGCTGCTGGGTCAGCAGTGCATTACTACAGTACTAATACACCAGAGGACAGGATCAGAATTCAAAATGACCCTGACAGTTCAGAGAGCTGGGCCAAACGTTACAAAAGAAATTTCAACAAGATGAAATGAACAGATATAAGATGGGTGCCCATGGCTTGATAAGAGTACACGTGAAAGGGATCTGGAAGCCTTAGCAGACTACAAGCTGAACAAAAGTCAGCAGTGTGATGTGGCAGCCAAGACAGCCAATATGATTCTGGGCTTTATCAATAGGAATATGGTGTCTAGATCTATTCCGCATCAGTCAGACCTCACTTGAGAACACTGTGTCCAGCTCTGGACACCACAATTCAAGAAGGATATTGACAAACTGGAGCATATCCAGAGGAGGGCAACTAAAATGGTAAAAGCTCTGGAATCAATGCCCTATGAAGAGAGATTTAGGGAGCTGGGTATGTCATGTTGAAGAGAGAGCAAGCTTATTTTGTTCTGCTTAAGAAATGGCAGGTTTCCCTGCTCCAGTCTCCCAGCAGCAGCCACTCCACCTAATCCACCCACCAGGAATTTTTCATTTGTTTTAAAAAAGTACTAGATTAACATATAAATAAATGATCTTAACAATATGTGTACCAGGTTCTATGAGTTCCTAGCTTTCACACAAAAAAAGATCTCCTTCAGTTAAAAAAATGTTGTTCCCCTTATATAAGAACATAAGAACATAAGAACAAGCCAGCTGGATCAGACCAAAGTCCATCTAGTCCAGCTCTCTGCTACTCGCAGTGGCCCACCAGGTGCCTTTGGGAGCTCACATGTAGGATGTGAACGCAATGGCCTTCTGCGGCTGTTGCTCCCGATCACCTGGTCTGTTAAGGCATTTGCAATCTCAGATCAAGGAGGATCAAGATTGGTAGCCATAAATCGACTTCTCCTCCATAAATCTGTCCAAGCCCCTTTTAAAGCTATCCAGGTTAGTGGCCATCACCACCTCCTGTGGCAGCATATTCCAAACACCAATCACACGTTGCGTGAAGAAGTGTTTCCTTTTATTAGTTCTAATTCTTCTCCCCAGCATTTTCAATGAATGCCCCCTGGTTCTAGTATTGTGAGAAAGAGAGAAAAATTTCTCTCTGTCAACATTTTCTACCCCATGCATAATTTTGTAGACTTCAATCATATCCCCCCTCAGCCGCTTCCTCTCCAAACTAAAGAGTCCCAAACGCTGCAGCCTCTCCTCATAGGGAAGGTGCTCCAGTCCCTCAATCATCCTTGTTGCCCTTCTCTGCACTTTTCTATCTCCTCAATATCCTTTTTGAGATGCGGCGACCAGAACTGGACACAGTACTCCAAGTGCGGTCGCACCACTGCTTTATATAAGGGCATGACAATCTTTGCATTTTTATTATCAATTCCTTTTCTAATGATCCCCAGCATAGAGTTTGCCTTTTTTACAGCTGCCATACATTGAGTTGACATTCCCATGGAACTATCAACTAAGACGCCTAAATCCCTTTCCTGGTCTGTGACTGATAGCACTGACCCCTGTAGCGTATATGTGAAGTTTGGATTTTTTGCCCCTATGTGCATCACTTTACATTTTGCTACATTGAACTGCATTTGCCATTTCTGAGCCCACTCACCTAATTTATCAAGGTCCGCTTGGAGCTCTTCGCAATCCTTTGTGGTTCTCACCACCCTACATAATTTGGTATCATCTGCAAACTTGGCCACCACGCTACCCACCCCTACTTCCAGGTCATTTATGAATAGGTTAAAGAGCACTGGTCCCAAAACGGATCCTTGGGGGACACCACTCCCGACATCTCTCCATTGTGAGAACTTCCCATTTACACCCACTCTTTGTTTCCTGTTTCTCAACCAGTTTTTAATCCATAGGAGGACTTCCCCTCTTATTCCTTCATTGCTGAGTTTTCTCAACAGTCTCTGCAAGAAAGAAACTACATCAGTATAACAATATTCCAGTCCTAATTTTTTAAAGAAACTAAAATGCCCCCTTCTTGGTGGATAGAGTAAATGGGATTAGCAGGGACAGAGACAGGGAAAATGGCTGCCAGGTTCATGAGAAAATGCAGTCTTCCCACCCACACAGCAGCCAGTCAGGCTTTACTGTGATATTTCCCACAACTTTGGTGAAAAGCAGCTTTGAGGAAAATCAGAGAAGTCTCATGAAACCTGCGGATGCACCATTATACTGTAGGGAAGCAGGGGGAAACCCCATTACCCAACAACACTGAACTCGGGTCACAGAAAATGTGCAGAAATGGCCCTCACTGGCAGGCTTGCAAAATAGTACTAGTGGTGAAGAAGCCTTTTGCCCCCTCCACCACTACATTAACAAAGGGAGCTTTGTAAAGGGAGCTTCTAATAACTCCTATTTCTGACCCTCAACAGAAAGAAAATCGGTCTGTAATTATCATGTTTTGGGGAAATGTTTTGCTGGTAAAATCTCTCTTCTTATTTTGTCACCTGAGTTGAAGTTAAATGATGCACTAAGCACCCATTTGTCAAAACTGTGTGAACAGAATCATAGAATCATACGGTTGGAAGGGGAAATAAGGGGAAATATAGGCCATATAGTCTGACTTTCTACTTAATGCAGGATCAGGCTAGAGCACATGTGTCAAACTCACGGCCCTCCAGATGTTATGGACTACAGTTCCCATCATCCCCTGCCAGCATGCTGGAGGGCCGAGAGTTTGACACCTGTTTATGCTTCCACCTGTGGTTCCTTTTCTGCCACTTTTGATTAGAGCTGCTTTGCATCAGACGGTCACTGGTTCCATTTTTCCCTTACTTCCCAGTTGTCCCTTAGTTGCCCATTGATACCTCCCATTCAATTAAAGTTGTTGGCAAACCATCAGTCATGTGCAGTGCTTACTTATTTTTGAATTTGGGATTTAGTTTTACATGGCGCCAACTAAAGGAAAGGGGGTTAGGCTGCTGCCAAAGGGCAAGGGGCAAAGTCCCCCACTAAAGTGCCAGGTGCCAGGGCTACAGCCACGGCACGACAAGCCTCTGCTAGTGGGGCCTCTAAGAGACCCCAAGCCAAAAGGCCTGGGATTCCCCCCCCTTCTGCCACAGCCCGGCATGTGGCCGGGATCAACACCTGCTCTAAGAGGGTGGGCACGGCAATGGCAGCACCACCCAGAGCTGCCCATGGGAGACAGGGAATGGGCAATAAGGGGACCACCAAGCCTCAGGAGAGCAATAAAATAAAGGGGCCGAGAGTGGCCACCAAATCTGCTCACTCGCCATCCTCCAGGGCCACGGCCTCCACTGTCCTTTCTAGGGGAGGTGGTCAAAAAGACCAGACAGTGATGCAGAGAGAAAGCTTAAGAGGGCACACCATTCCTGAAGCTGGAAGTGCAAGTCTTCTCAGCAAAAGGGAGCACAAAAAGCGAGTTGACATCTCTACGTCCAGTGAGTTGTCCTCGGACGAGGATTCTGTGCAAGCAGATGGTTTTTATTGGGACTCCAGGAAGGGTATCCCATCTCTGGCACCCCCTTTAGCCAAGTGGCAGGAACTTAGCTTGGGCCTCCCCCATGATGGCACAGATCACAATGTGGTTTTAACCAGTGGCGAGCTGCTCCAAGATCCCCCGGGGGTGGCACCTGCCCAAGAAGGTTAGGGAGCGGACACTTGATGGCTATTATGTGAACGTTTTCGATCTTGTCATGCCTGATGGGGTCCAAGGGATATCAGGGGGATCCTCTAGTCAGAGCTCCCGGCCACCTGGAGTGGAGAGAACCTTTAATAATTGGCTATCCGGGTTTGGGGAATATGCCCTGTTGATATCAGTGGCCTATCCGCTCAGGGCATGGCAAGTCATGGTGCATTTCAACAACATATTGAGAGCTCGATCAATCGCAGGGGAGGCTGCTGCGATCAGTTACAATGAAGAATTTTGTAAAAGCGCCTCACACACACATAAAACTCGCTAGCGTGAGGTGCATAACAGGGCATGGACCATGCTGGTGCAGCCCTACGCCAAGCCCCAACAGCCCAGCACCAAAAAATGCCCTCTGTTTAAGGGCAGCGGATGCTTAGACTGTTGGGAGTTCAATGGGGGAAAGTGTCTCAGGGCCAAATGTAAATTTGAGCACATGTGTGAGCATTGCTCAGGACCACATACTTGCCTCACATGCCCGAAGGGAAAGGCTGCTCAGCCCACAACCTGCCCCAAGGGTACCCTAGGAGGAGAGCAGCAGAATTTTTGCTAGATGGGTTTGTTACTGGTCTAGTACTATGCTAGAAGGATACCTTCGTGGGTCAATCAAGTTGTTCTCAGGATGTCCCTGAGTGGCAGCAGCCTTTTACTGGGGCACTATCCAGGGAACTCTCGGTCTAAGAGAGTTTCCAGCAAGGAAAAGCACTCTTCTTGCTTAACGTTTATACAGTCTTACCACCATACATGTGGCCAATAAACAGAAATTATTCAGCAGCATCAAAAATACCAGTACAGTAATATCTGTAATTTTAACATGGCTTTATATGAGTTTTGGTAATTTGGTAAATGAGTTTTGGTAATTTGTATAATAAAATGATGAAAGAAACATGAGGTGACTGAAAAAAAATTAAGTTCAAAAGAGATAATCTTCTGTAGTCCTGTGCTAGTATTCTGCAAAAGGGCCTAATGTAGTTCTCTCTGAGGGTCTGTAGAGGGAAGCAGATAGCTATTTTCTAGCTAACTGTGTGGGATGATTTGTTGGTCCACAGTCAAATTCCAAAAATAAAAGCAGTGTGGAATGAACTTGAAAACTTGCACTCTGTGCTGTGATGTTCATTAGGTCCCCATGTGACTAAAACATCAGCTTTAAATGAGTCTGCTTCTCACCAAAGAAATTTAACTAGGGTTATTTCCATATATGATGCTTTAATTGAATTTTTTGCATTCTCAATGTGGAAAAATGCATTTTTCTTTGGAGGTTTGAACTAAGTAAAATCTTCACCTTTAGCATTAAGAGTGTCTGTTCATGGGGATTTCAGAAGGATGCATTTAACTCCCCCCACACACACACACACACACCAGAAGGGGTGGGCAAACAGGGATTATAAAATTACTTGGAGTGAAGAGGAGGGTCTCTCTTTTTTGGTGACAATTTCATTCATTCAGGCAGAACTGTTTCCTGAAGTCTGTAGGAGGCAGTCATTGCCTGAGCAAAGGCTTCGAGGTAATGCAAACCCTTCAGAGCAGCTGTAATATTTTAAGCTAAGTATGCTGCCTTGGATTTGGCTATCTTTGGGCATATATAGAGGGAGGTGCCATACAGCCTGCAGGTCAGAGCAGGACTGTTCCATCAGATTCTATATCCCTAACTTGTAAATAAAAACTAATTGATTTTAAAAGGGTCTGCTGCTTTCTCATACTAACAAGATCCAAAGGCAACATGTTTCATCCTGGAAGGCATTCTTGGGTTTGTTTTACTTCTTTGAGATAGGCAGCACAATCCTAAGGGTGACTGGAGTGATGGCAGTCAACTGCCAAAGCCAAAGGAATGCCACTGGAATTCCACAGAGGGGAAAAAGCAACACACTCCCCCCCCCCCCAATAAGGCACAGCACAGCAAGCACATGGGGGTCTACAGCAACCCCGGCAACATCCCCCAAGCAGGGGGTGAAACTATGAAAGCCTTCAGGACAAGCAAAGAAGAAATAATGAGGGAATGGGGAAATGCTTCCCAAAAGTCCTTGCAGGTGCCTACTTATTTTCATACTTTTAAAAACTGTAGGATGGTGGGATGCATCCCTGTGGAAAGTTCTTTCTATAGAAAGAGAAGCTGAAGTACCTTCTGAGGAAAGTTGGATAAAGGTGAGCTTACCTATCCAGATACAAATTATCCTTCAGTCTTCCTTTGAGGCCAGCATATGGAAGACTCTGGTAGCTGCAACAACTGGTATTGCTTCCAACTGGGAAGTTACACTCTCGTCTCTCTCCTGATGCATATCATCAACCAGGTCAACTAAGTCAGTTTATATTTTGAACTCCAACTGAAAGTATATTGTGATGGATCTAGGTGACAAATTGCAAAAGATGCAATGGAATGTTTTTATAATTGTATTTGTGTAATCATCTATATCTATTATGCAAGCCTGCCCCCATCTGTGGATTTCTAAATCTGTGGATTGGGGCCACAAATGTGATAAGCAGATGTCTCTTCAAACTTGGTAGACTCCCTGGACTTGTAGAAAAGTCTAATATTTTTAAAAATGGTTTAAATTCTCCTCAAAATAAACACATCTGAGAGTCACAATAGGGCTATCTGTGAGCCACACCTACTTCAGCCTGGGGGCTGCAGTAGGCCCAATGAGAAAGCGTGAAGGAGAGATGGAATTCCCCTTCTTGTGTGTCTCACCCCCTCCCCACTGAATCTAGTAGGAAGTCCTTGTCACTTTCCCTCCAGATCAGCATGCCCACAACCTGCCTGCTGGAAGGTTGGTGGGAAGAGAAGCAAGGGCAGGAGCAGTGAGAGGAGCACAAAGGTTGAAGAGGTAGATAAAGATAACAGCAAGGGTGGGATAAATTGATGGAGAAAAGGTGGGGCAAAAGTTAATGAGGGTGGGTTGACAGATGAGTGAATGAAAGGGGGAAAATAGGAAGGTAAATTGACAGAAAAGGGAGGGGTAGTGGGAGCAAAGAGGTAGCTTGACAAATAAGGGAGTTGGGAGAAAGGGGTGAAATAGGGGAGTGGAGGGGTTGATTGATGGAGAAGGGGTTGGAGCAAAAGGTAGAGAAGAGTAGGTTGACAGATAAGGGGTTGGGGCAAAATACATGGTGTAGTTTGACAAGTAAGAAGAGAGGGAAGATTGTTAGAGAAAGGGGAAGAAGGAAGAAAGTAAAGTGGTAAGTGGTGAATCCTTTCTACATTCTTTTGGAGTCCCCTCTTGTTTCTTTTAAAAGACAATGCTGGGCAATAGCGACTGAAGTGTTTTTCCTAAACCTAAGATTAAAAAAAGATAAACTTACCTAATAAAGAATAGAGTGTGTTGAATCCCACCATGGATAGTATTTACTGCAAATCATCAAACCTGTAAAGCATAGTTAAATTACCAATTAACCTTTAGAGGTCAAGTGAATTCAAAGTTCAAGACTGCCTGATCACTTCTGCTATCTTTATGAAGCAATCTGGAAGAAACTGATTGGCAGACCATGCCCTCTGTCCTCACACAAAGGTCTCCTACCATATGATTAATGGTTGCATGGTTCACCTTTTGCTCCCTGACAAGCTGCATTTAAACCATCTTCTTTTGCATTACATGCTCAATAACCTATTGAAATATTCCTGTTGAAGCCAGAAACTATAAAATAAAAAGAAATGCCAATACAGAACAGAACAATACAGTTCTAATTGTTAACCTTGTATTGGAACTTCATCATGACTTTGTAATGCCTAGGCCTCTGTCAGAATTTATAAAACTGGTGCAGTATCAGTAGTGTTAAAAACTCCTTTCCAAAGTGTATTGATCCCCTTGCATTTAGGCCATGGATTCACCACAAAAGATACCTCATCTCTTCTTGGTCTAGCATCTAAATGCATTATGGAATATGCCATGCATATGAGTTACCCATGCCCCAGAACGGAAGTAAGAACATTGAATTCAGACCCTTCTTGTGAGCTTAATTACTTGCACCTGCCCCCCTTGACTGTTCTTATAAATGGGTTGCTTCTGTCCTTGGTTTCAAGGGTGAGGCGAGAGGCATAAGAAAAAATAATTCTGCGGAGCGCGACCCCTACGTGGTAATTTTGGTGCAGTAGTTGTTTTTCTTTGTTAACAACAATACTGGTTGAACGCTGTACATATTGTTACTAATGTCTTATCATTTACTGTAGATTATAGTTAGAGCATTGAGAAAAAAATCCCTGTTTTTTGCTTGTAAGTATTTCCATGGTTTGGAATTGGTGTTCCCTGTATATGGTGATTTTTTGTGTAACATGTTTTTTATTTTGTTTTACAGAACAGCCTTGAAGTTTTCACGAGGCCAGTGATTATCTAGATTCTGGCTAGCTGTTGCTGTTATTGTGTTAAAATTTGCTGTGTGCCTGTGAGCCTGTATTGTACAAATTTGTTGTGAAATAATTTTTAAACATTGCCATGATGTTATAAAATACCTTTTTAGTCTTCAGCCTAGTGGGTACAAATTTTCTCTTATCATTATTCCAGAATGGAAGTGGGCATTAAAAAATGCTTTTGCCCACTTTCAGTAGTTACATACCAGATTCTGGGCAGGGTGGTGGTGGTGCAGCATGTTAAGACATTAGATATACCTATGAATAAGCATTTGGGTGTGTATGATCATTATGGGAGTTACACAGGACAGATTGCAGCACCTACCATGAATTAGACAAGAATCAAAATTGTCATCATGCATATGTCCACATAAATGAAGCCCTCTGAAATTCACAACTGATTATTGAAAAGATCCTGAAAAGTACACCTGATAAAGCAAAACTCTGAATATGTATGAAACAGAACAAGTTCCATTAATCTACTCTTAAAATATTTACTTTGAGAGATGTGAGGAGGACAATTATCAAAAAAACACCTTCCAACATTGGGAGTGCTTTAGAAAATAAAGCACCCCTCGGGGCCCTTCTGCACATGCAAAATAATGCACTTTCAATCCAGTTTCACAATTGTTTGCAAGTGGATTTTGCTGTTCTGCACAGTAAAATCCAGCTGTAAAGTGCACTGAAAGTGGATTGAAAGTACATTATTCTGCATGTACAGAAGGGGCCTCTGTTTCTCAACTGCCCTGCTCTAAGAAGATCACTGTGGGGTAGACAGAAGTGTAACGTTTTCTATCCTTCTCCCCCAATGAGAAAATTTAAGATAGACTTATCAATTTTAGGATGCTCAAACACCCAATGTTTTATCTTCTTGTCAAGCCAATTTTAATTGATCAGTTTATTTACACAGTTTGAACTTGTTTGCAGAATTATTTTTCACAAATTCAACCATCACAGTACAGTTCAACCAACAGCATGTCATGCTCACACATTCTTACACATCCCAGTAAGAGTCCTACTCCCCTCCTGGCTCCTCACCACAGACCCATTGTCACTGCATGCCCCTCAAAAGCCACTCAGTAGCCAACCATATAAATAATGTATGAGCAAATAAGTCAGCTAATTACTACTCATAAAATCATAAAGTTGGAAGGGGCCATATAAACCATCTACTCCAACCCCTGCTCAATGCAGGATCATCCTCTAGAGCATCCCTGCAAGTGTTTGTTCAGTCACTGCTTGAAGACTGCCAGTGAGGGGCAGCTCACCATTTCCCCAGCAGTCAGTTCCACTACTGAACTACACCTACGGTGAATATTTTCCTCTAATGTCCAGCCAGTGCCTTTCCCATGGTAATTTTGTATCCATTGTTGTAAGGCCTATCCTCTGCTGCCAACAGGAACATTCCCTGACATGCTCTATGTGCAGCCTTTCAAATACTGAAAGACAGCAATCATGTCCCCTCTCAACCTTCTCTTTTTCAGACTAACATCCCAAGTCCCTCAGCTTTTCCTCAGAGCGATCATCCTTGTTGCTGTCTTCTGCACTTCCTGTATTGTGTCCACATCCTTTTTGAAGTGAGGCCTCCAGAATTGCACACAGGTGCAGCCTAACCAATGAGATGTACAGTGGGATTATCTTTACATAAATCAAAGGATGGTAAAGTACAACTCTAGTGTTTTGTTCTTTTCAGTATTCTCACATCATTTAGTCACCTGATCAAACCTCTCACTACATTATGCCTTGAGTCTGGTTTATCCTTAATTGAGACCAAGGCCTGGATTACTACAATAAAGTACTGGCTTAAGATTCATTTTAGAACAAAACAAGATGATATTATATCTTAACTTCTTAAAGATAACCACATCTTACAATGGTGTAAAGTGATTATTCAAAAAATTAGGAATATTGGAATTGACTTAATCGCATTACAAAACAGTAATGAAAAGGTTTTTTTGACTCAAATTAGCAATAGGCTGAGAGATCATGAGAGACATTTCTTTTATTCAGCCAAGATCGCAGCCTGTTCACCCCGAGCCTTGGGAATTTCCCCTAAGCATGGAGTTCCAGCCAATTATCTTGTTTCTACTCTATCTGTCGAGCAGCATCAGGCCTTTATGCTGGCCCAATTTAATAGCATTCCTTCAGCTATGACATCAGGTAGATACCAAAAAATTCCAAAACATCAAAGGTATTGGCGTTGTGGCTCTCTTGATTCCCTGTCCCATATTCGCCTTGAATGTGGTTTAAATGCTGATGTACGATCATGCTTAATTCACCCTTTGTTACTGTCAAAGAAAATACAAAGGTCTACACATGCTATATGTTTTTTTTACAGGATCATTCTTTTGATGTTACTTGTACAGTTGCTTCCTTTTTGGCTATCATTTTAAAATGATAGTTACTGTTTTATTTGACTATTGCTGTTGGTTTATACTTAATTATTTTACATTATGTTGTTGTTTTATGCTAATAAAAGGTACTGACTGACTGACCTCATCAAATCCTCCATGATCCTAGGCAAAATCTGCTGGGACACCAATGCAAAAGCCCTCACAAGACAAGGAAACAAAATTCCAGCACTTAAAGAAAACAGAACACTACCATCACAGGTATGGTACAGGGGCAAAGCTATTCAAACTTCATTTTATTAGGCAGTTTTGAGGTTGACTCACACAGGTAACAAGTAGCCCGTTTATGTAAGCAAAATCATGTGGAGTGGGAGGGAGGGGATGATGAGGCCCTATTCATTTTGTGCTACATTCAGGAGCCTATTTGCCCCCCCCCCCCCAACACACACACATCATACATTAAATGCAAACTAGGTTTGGTTTTGTAATCAGACCCTGTAAGTACAACATTTGGGGAAAAAAAAGGAGAGGACACTACATACTATATGACTGCATTGATAATAGCACAGTGATAGAGTTTGCTGATTTACAAAAATCAAGAATAAATTCCCATACTAGAATGCATTAAAAAAGAAAAAGGAAGAATGAAAAAAGGGGGGAAAGGGAAGTCCATTAACTTCTCAATTGTTATTACCAATAATCAAGATGCATGCCTAATCAAATAACATGCATGGTGTTCAGCTAAATGTAAAGGCCTCCAGAATAACTCAAGCTCTTCAGAATTTAGAAGCTAGGCAGGGCCAGTCTTGGTTATTACTTGGATAGGAAACCACTGAAGAAGACTAAGGTTGCTATGTTGAGGCATCCAATGAGAAAACACCTCTGAACATTTCTTGCCTTGAAACCCCATGGACCTAGGGTTGCCATAAAGAAGCTGCAAAATGATAGCATACAATTACTGTTTTTATTAGTAATCAAAAAGTGTTTTACCTGATTTAAGATATAAGAATTTGTAAAGTTTATTTCACATTAAGCAACATCTGCATATAACACTGCATATAACATGTAGATTAGGTACTCAGTAAAAAAACACAATTTTGTGAGGGGCTGTTTTATTTTAGAATCTCATCCTCTATGATTATGCAGTGCTAATTCACAGTATATTGGCAGAGAATGATAGCTGTTAATTGCTTTCATGAATATGGATCTGAAACCTTGCCTACAACAGAAAGGTGCTATGCACTTAAAAATTCTTACATTAACTAGGAAGCAAAGCTGTATAGTTCTCATGGGCACTACAATATTCTCAAATATTATATCTGGAGCTAAGACCACGATTGTAGCCAGTGTGGGGATCAATGGCCACCAGGGATACTGATTTGGTGCACTTAAGTTTTCAAAACTCAGACCATTTAATGTGTGACGTTTTCAATTTCACTTAAAGAATGGGAAGTTTGTTTCATATTGTTTTAAGAATAGGAAAGCTCTGGTTAATTTTTAAAAAAGTTTTGAGTTCAGAGGCACCTTTAAGACCAACAAAGTTTTATTCTTGGCATGCACTTTTTTCTTCAGATACACTGGTTAGTAAAGTAATTGACCATGTACACATACTCACCATTCTAAGCTTCATACACTTGATCAACCCAGGTCTATATACCCAGATTTCTTTTTTAATGATCACCACCAATCAAATTATGGTCCTTAAAACCTGTCACACCTGGATGTGGGAAAGGGTGCTGTTCTGAGTTGCTTTCACTTTTGCAGGTGCTTGGCTATCTTTCAGCCTGACCTTGGGAGTCTACTGCTGGGATGGGCCCAGAGGTGGGATCCAGCAGGTTCTCACAGGTTCCCAAGAGTAGGTTACTAATTATTTGTGTGTGCCGAGAGAAGGTTACTAATTGGTGATTTTGCCATGTGATTTTTGCCTTAGTTACGCCTCTCCTCTCAGCAGTAGCGCGCAGAACTTGAAGCATTCTAGCTGGAGGTGCACCGGTGTGCGTGGCAGCCTGCGCTTGCATGCATTTGTTTCCTGCCCAAGGACTGGCGCAGTGGCTGCATCCTTGCCACAGCCCCGCCCAGGAATGCCCCACCCCCGGAATGCCTGGGCACACCCCCATCGTGCCCCGCCCAGCCCCATTGGCGCTACGCCACAGTTTGAATCCCACCACCATGGGAACCTGTTACTAAAATTTTTGGATCCCACCACTGGATGGGCCCCAGGTCTGGGTTTCTATACTCTGTAATGTTCTCATGTGAGGGTGGGGAGGTGTGATGCATATTATTAACTGCTAGGCGCCTTTTTGCCAGTTTCATCTTTTTCATTGTTCTCTGACGTCTGCAAAATATTTTTTTAATTTTTTATTGTATAGTTATATAACAGATACATGCTATGCTTTTAATCAGACTATACATTTTCCCCTTTTTTCCCTCCCTCCCTCCCTCCCTCCTTCTTTTTCTTTTTGTTCAAGCAAGCAGCAGAAAGTTCATTCTTCATATCCTTTGTTCCCATTTTTCTTCGTTAAATTCGGCTTCTCTCATCCATTTCTCAAAAAGTAACCAAATCTTCATAACGTCTCTTAGTTTTTCTTGCCATAACATATTTTTGACATCATCTCAAAAATTTCTTACTGTAACCAAACATATTCCAACCATTTTGAGATTGTCCATTTCTTTTTATCTTTCCATCCTAATGCAATCACCATGTGTGCAGCTCTAATCATAATTTTATATATTGGTCCATAACTTCTATTCATCCTTTTATCTTCAGTTAGACCTACCATTAATAAATCATTGTTTAAATCAATTTTAATTTTTACTAATTTTTCTATATACTTCAAAATATTTTCTCAAAACTTTTTTACCTCCTTACATTCAATCCACATGTGGGTGTAGCATGCTCCCAATTCACCACAATCCCAACATCTTGGGCATAGACCATTAGTCCTCACAAGGACATGTATCTTTGATTATCTTATCCAGCCAAAGTACTCCATTGACATAGTGGAATCTGCACATCTCCTGAACACCACATCTTGCTAAGCTGTTTTTGGAAGCTCCCTGATACTATGCCTTTGAGAAAACCTTTCTCCACACAACTACTTTCTCCTTGCATTTCCTCAACCTCTAGATATTTCCCTAACAACAAAATCCCTTCCTAAATCAATCAGCCTCAGCTAAATCTGAATACTGAAGGCAGAGACTGTAGGAAGTATCTCTGCATAAACCATTCATGGTATCCCTGATGTAATCTAGGACCAATTGGCCCCATTGTCCCAGGGTTTGGAATAATAGATAGAGCTATTAATTAGCTCAAGCCCTGCAAGTCCAGCATGGAAATCCCAAGTAAAATGAAACCTAAGCTTGAAGTTCCCACCAAACTAGCCATCCACTCTATAAAAATACTGCTCACCAGAGCCTTAGTGCTCATTGCTAACCTGAACCTCCCTTGGTCAAGTTGGTTTGAGACACAAATTCGTCCTTTCGCCTGGATTTCCATGCTGGCATAGAAATCCTTGCCTGCTTCCCCAAGATCTTCTTCAGCTTAATTTAGATAACATATGGTCCCTGCTTCCCCAACTCCCACTCTATCATCCCACCTATCTTTTCCTCCCTATCTATATACTTAGGAACTGTGTGTATGTGCCTTGACGTCTTACTGTGTGATTGCTTGCAACAAAATTTATATAAAAATATTTAAACTGTAATTTGGTCTTTAGTGAATTCTCTGCAAATACGTTTCAAGCCATTTCTGGTATACATAGTCTAAAAAGATCCCCTCCCAGCCTGCCTCTAGCATTGCCAAGCCGAGTAATTCCCCATTGCTCTATAAAAATAAGTTCATTCACTGTTAAGCTGGGTAACACATGCCTGAAACCAGATTGACATGGGGACAGAAAATTAGTTTCTTCCAAGTAATCCTGGAACAAAGTTGCCATCTCCAGTTAAAAGTTCAGGGGAGTATGAACTCAGGCTGGTTGGAGTGTTTGGACTGGGTGGCATAGGGGGAGAAAATTGTGCCTGGGACAAAATGACCCCCGGTCCCCGCCCCCCACTTACCTTAGTTCAGCCTGAAAAAGTTCAGCCTGAGAAACTGGCATGTTCAGTTCAGGCTGAAAAAACGGCCTGGTGGGAACTACACTTCCCAGGTGACCTTGGGGCTCGCAAGGTCTCCTGGGAAGTGTAGGTCCCACCAGGCCACTTTTTCAGCCTGAAAAAGTTCAGGGTAAGTGGGAGACGAGGGGTGTGGAAATGATTTTCCACCCACATGTAATCCCAGTGGCATGCACCCGGGGTGGGGGGCCCTCACCCCGGCATTTATGTGTCTGTTTGGCGTATAAGGTGGAATTGTGGCCAATTATCTGCTTTGCATGTGGGGAGCCAAAATTCAATCCTTGGCAAGGATAAAGTAGGAGGTAATGCAAAAGTTTTCTGGATAACTTGGGTGCTGTGTGGTTTCCGGGCTGTATGGCCGTGTTCTAGCAGCATTCTCTCCTGACGTTTCACCTGCATCTGTGGCTGAAACATCTTCAAGAGGATTCGAGAGATGGATCTTCAGAGAGCATCTTCAGAGTGATGCCAGCCACAGATGCGTGGCAGTAAACGCCAGGAGAATGCTGCTAGAACACGCCTTCAATACAGCCCGAAACCACACAGCACCTGCTGATCCATTCGACGACCGTAAAGCCTTCGGAGCAATAAGACATTTTTTCTGGATAAATCTTGGAGAATTGCAGCCTGTTTGAGTAGACAACTGAGTAAACCTCAAGAGACCAAAAATCTGACTCAGTATGAGGTGTGTTCATTCATTATTTTTGTTCATTCATTCATGATCAGCTGCTACCTGGAGCTAACAATACTGACTACAATACTGATCAATTAGCTTCATTTTCATAAAACTATCTGCTGACCACTGGAAGACATGGCAGCTGTAACACAGCCTCACCACACCATTCAGCAAAAAGATGAGAAAGGAGAAGTGATTGAGCATGGGATATGAAATTAAAGCCATATTATATATATATATATATATATATATATATATATATATATATATATATATATACTCATATATATATATATATATATCTTCTTTCTCTCCTCAAATCTTTAAGCTGCAGTAAAGGGCAGGGCATGGAAAATCAGGCTTCCGAAACACCAGATGTTATGGACAACATTCTGGTAAATCAGTGGATTGAGGACCTTAGAATTTTATCAATATATATATATATATATTTCAAAATACAGAGGCATGCAGCATCTCTGCTAAAGGCACAAAATAGCCTTTTAGTGATTAGGTCATGAGACTTCTGTACCTGTGGTTAACCAGTTTTTTTTCAGCTGTACAAAGCTGAGGTGAACTGTTCACCACAGGCACAGATGGCAATTTGGCTTAAACCTTCCTAAAATGAGTTGAAGGCAATCTGTACTCATGATGAATGCAGACCAAAGACATTAACTGTGATCACTGTTCAATCTGGGGTTTAAAAATGCAATTGAGCACTTGAAAAATTCATTATGTGACTTTGCCCAAAGCCTCTCAGAAAGAAAGTGCTCATTTGCTAACTTCATCTTCCTATCCATTTTTAGAGTGATGCCAGCAGCAAAAATAGTTGCAAACATTCCCTTCCAGCCAGTGCTTATATTTACCAATGTACTTACCAAGCAGAATTACCCAATATCATAACAACAGTCATACCCCCATTGAGGCTGCTTCTCTGCTTCACCTTCTCTTTTTACCTAATGTGTCTTGTATTTGATGGAATTGTAAACCTTCCAAAGGACCGAACATTTTCAAACAATACATTTTCCCCTTTTTCCCCCTCCCCTCTGTATTTTTTTTCATGATTTTATCAAACAAACAGCAGTAAATTCATTCTTTGTAATCTCTTCTCCCATATTTCCCCATTGACTCCAGCTTCTTTCATCCAGACCACATATATTGTCCATATCTTCAACATTTCGCTCTGTATCTTGCTACAGTTAATTTTTTGTTATGATATCAAAAATTTCCAGTGTCACTTGTTCCCAAATATATTCCAACCATTTCTGGATTGTCCATTTTTTCTTTTCTTTCCAGCCTAAAGCTATTGTTGCATGTGCTGCTTTAATCATTGTTTTATACATATAGCTATATTTTTTATCTACCCTATCCATTACACCCATGAACATTAAATCATTATTTAAACCAATGTTAATCTTCACCAGTTTCTCAATATATAACATTACAGTTGCCCCCCCCCCCAAGTTATTACTCATATCATTTTTGTATTAAACTGTCCACTAATTTTTCAGGATGTCTTCAAAACTATTTGCTTGTCTCTTGGATGGCATGCCACAGATGCCAAACTCGTGGGCCTCCAGATGTTATGGACTACAGTTCCCATCATCCCCTGCCAGCATGATTCTGTCAGGCAATTATGGGAACTGTAGTCCATAACATCTGGAGGGCCGCGAGTTTGACACCTATGCTCCATGCCCTTACTGCAGCTAAAAGATTTTTATTACAACATTCTGGTAAATCAGTGGATTGAGGACCTTAGAATTTTATCAATATTTCAACGCAAGGAATATAGATGGCAACTAAAAGCATTGTATTGGCTCATGGACTTATTTTTAGATATTTGGAAACCATTTATAGAAATCATTGTATTGATCTGCCACCACTGCTGTTATATTTTTGTCTTTAGTTTAACTTTTAAAACTTATTTTCTTTTTTTTTCTTTAATTAAAAAGGAAGAAAAAGAGAGGGGGAAAGCCTGTATTATTGTGAGGATAAAATGGAGGAGGAAACAATGCTGTTCTATGCAGAGGCAGAGATGCAATGGGGACATCTGGGGTGGCTCGCCCTGGGTGCCACTGTTGCAGTCACGTGGCGGGGGCATATCGGGGACGGGGTGGGGTGTGTCGGGGCATGCAGGCAGTTCATGTCCTGGGTGGAGTTTTCCCTCCCTTTATCACTGGTTCTATGCCAGTTGCTTCCAACTCCAGGCAACCCTATGAATCAATGTCCTCCAAAATGCCCTGTTCTTAATTGCCATGCTCAGGTGCTATTGGGCACAAATATTTTGTGGGGCTTTTTCAAAAGTTATGGTGTGGTATTTCCTAGTCCATTATTAACTTCATATTTTACCTAACTGTTGTGTTGCTGCAACTGATTAGCATTTTTTAGCACTGATGCTGGTGTGAGAATGTCACTAGCAAATGTCTTTTGCAAGTTCCTCTCAAATTTAGTATCAAAGATAGCCTGGTCGTGACAAAACAGGTTACCTCAACCTGCTCTGAAGAACAAATCTATTTGCATCCCCACTCCAACTCTGCCTCCCGCACTGCTGAAAAACACTCTGGAAGTGGTAAGGTGGTGCAGCAGTGACACCATCTCTGGCCTCCCAGAGTTTGCATTGGGCTGCCCAAAGAACCTCTGTGCCTACAATTTTATTATTTCTGATCAGAAAATCTAGCTCTTAACGTTTCAAGAATTCTTTTTGTGCAGACAGCTAAAATTCTTTGTATGACCCTTATTTTTTGTTAGATATTGCAAAGCAGCATGAACTTTCAGTTGCCATTTTCATTTACATGTTTCCCTACTAACTTATTATTGTTTGTTTAACTTCTTTTGTTTAAACCGCATTTGCTTGCTGTTCTATAGCCTATATCACAGAGTGCTGAAGTTAAATCACTGAGCTAAAGTTGTGCATAACCCAGCTCACTGGCTTTACAGAATGCAAACTGGAGGTGAATCTATCCCCAATGATTTCTAAAAAGAAATTGTATGACAATAAAGTATTTTTTTCACATGTATTGCTGTGAGCTCAACTGCTCCTCGTGGAAATGGAGGCACAAACTCTAAAATGAGAATTTCTTTCAGTCTTATTATTCCTCATCTGAATTGTATAAAATCAGGTTTTTCTATCTTCAGATGGAAGAAAGAATTTTATAAAAATCACCATTGGTGACAGCATGATGTCACATCTGGGTTTTCTGTGGCAGATATCACACCTCTTTAGGAATCACTGGAAATTCTATGGTAAAACTATAGAGTTTTTGGCAATTCTAAAAAGGACTGACACTACTTTCAGGAGAAATATGGGGGAGGAATGTCAGTCCTGTCTAGAAATCACCAGTTCTGGAGATTCCAAGGGACACGTGACATCACTTCTGAGCAAAACCTAAAAGTGACATCATGCCATGCCTGACATGGGATTTCCTCCCATTAGTTAACAATGGTTAATAAATCAGGAATGGCCTACAGGATTTATTTTTTCCTTACAAGTAAATCCTCCTGTTTATCCAAGCTAATGTGTATTTATTTCATTGTTCACTGTTCTCACTGAGACCCAGGGTGGATTACACAATTAAAAGCAATGCAACCAGAGCAGTATAATATGTACAATCAGTAACTGACACTTTTTGTTACATGGTTCATCAATATGACTGTATGAACCTCAACCAAGATTAATACTACCCTGGTTCTAAAATGGCAAACATGTTTGCATTATTTCACTTTACCAAATAACCAATTGCAGTACATGCATCCTCACCGCAAGCCCCCAGTGCTGTCACAATCATAATTTTAAGGACTTCAGGTATATTTATACCGCTTGCAATGTTTTCTGCACTGTCTGACACTAACCACAGTACTGCTTTAGCACAAAGCCACTGTTAGATAAATCAAACATGAAGTCCTTATCTATGGCAACAACTTCATAATCAGAAAAAGCAATACACTCAAAGCAAGGAGAAGCTCAGTGAGAAACAAAGTGATTCAGTTTGTTCCAAATGGCAGACTCAAGGTCTGTTCTGTAAAATGTGGTTGCAAGTTTTTAAAGGGTCCGCTTAGTGCCTGTGTTTTTAAAGAAATCACATGTTGGCATCCATGCACCAGTTTCCACTTGTGTCATGTTGTAGCCATAAATATGAAATAATATTTCATACAGTTTTCAGAAATATGCAGTATACTCTTCTCTCCCAGCTGAGAAATGTCATGGCAATAATCCTGCCCTAGAATACTAATCTGATAAGAAGATCAGTTTTCAGAAACATACACATGGTAACTGTTAAGTTCTTTTTATTTATTTCAGCTGTCTCCACTGGAGATTTATTTGTATATTAATGAACACACTTCATGTACTAATAGCTGTAGGTTTCAGAATGCATCAGCCATTATGGGCAGGGTCATAAATAATGCTTTCCCATAAGATCAAAGAAATGCAGTTGGCTGGAATAATCATCTATTGCTGTAAACGTTTCTTTTTAAAACACGACCGTATACCAAACTATAAAAGCCTTTAATATATAAAATCAATGGAATTAAATACATTCTATTGTCGAAGGTTTTCCTGGCCAGACTCAACTGGTTGTTATGGGCTTTCCAGGCTGTGTGGCCGTGGTCTGGTAGATCGTGTTTTTAATGTCTCGCCTGAATCTATGGCTGGCATCTTAGAGGTGTATCACAGAGAGAAGTGTGTTACACACTGTGCCAGCCACAGATGCAGCCACAGATGCAGGCAAAACATTAGGAACAAAATCTACCAGACCACAGCCTCACAGCCTGGAAAGCCCACAAAACCAGTAAATACATTATCTTTGCATGGGTACTTTTTCATGTAGGACAGTTCATCTAATAAGTACTTAGCATACAACTTCCCCGGGATAGACAAAAAGCTAAGTGGGCAGTAGTTTGTGGGCAGAAAGTTGTCTCTCTTTTTGAAAATTGGGACAACAATTGCCTCTGTCCAAAGCACTGGTACTTCAACTGTTTTGTTAATTGAAGTAAATACAGAGATGTGGACAGAGGCCAACCAATCCATAAAGGTTATAAACAATTCAGGACGGGAATCTGGGCCTGGAGATTTATGGTTTTTGCTTGCTTCCAGGACTCTGGTAACTTTGACGACATGAGAGTGTTATTCATTATAATTAATAATTTTGGACCCAAAATGTCTTGGAATTTTTTATAATATTTAGCTGTGTAGCCGTCTGGACCAGGGGCTTTATTAGGCTTGGTTGCCGTAATGGCATTTATAATTTCTTCCAGCTCAATTGTTTTATTTAGGCTATCTGAATGTTTTTTTTTCGATTGTACAATTAAGATTATCCTTAATATATTGTTTAATGTCTTCTTCCTTTTGGGGTTTTTGTTTGTATAAGTCTGAATAAAATTTAACTATTTTGTCCATTATATCATTTTGTGATGTTATATAACAGTCTCCTTCTTTTAATTTTGTGACCATTTTTTTCCCTTTCTCCAATCTTACTTTGTTAGCCACCCATTTTCCTAGATTTCTGGAATTATAAAAGTTATTTTGTTTACTGCATTTCAGTTTATGTAGTGCTTCAGTTTGCCATTGATCGTGCAGAAGGTCTTTTAATATTTTAATTCTAATTCTAATTTTTTTGTTTCTCGGATTCTTTCTTTGTTGTTGTTCCAGTAAGGTAAGTTCTTCAATTATTTTTTTCTGCTTTTCTTCCTTTTTTTTTTAATTTGTAACTTTCGTATGTAAGGATGCCCCTCATGAATGTTTTATGGGCATCCCATATAATATTTACATCCTCAATAGAGTTGTCATTAAGTTGGAAGTACTCTATTAATTTTTTATTACATTCCTTTTCCACTTCTTTGTTTTCAAGCAAATAGTCATTTAACTTCCATTGAGTAGATGTTCTATTAAGTTCTATTTGCCAAATAATTGGGTTGTGGTCTGAAAATACTTTCGGCGAGATTGTTACATTTTTAGTTTTGATTGCAAACTGTTTGGATGCTAAGATCATGTCTATCCTACTTGAGGTCTTATGTCTGTGAGAGTAGTAGGTAAAATCTTTGGCCCCGCCCCATTTTTCTCTCCAGATATCTTTTAGTTGCAGGTTATCCATTATTTCAAAAAAGGCCGGGGGTAATTTGTCTTTTTTATTTTTTCCCTTTTTTTATGTCCACTCCCTTTAACTTTATCTATTGTGGGGTTTATTACCCCGTTGTAATCCCCCATACATATAAAGTTGTCATATTGGTATTCTGTCAAAATTTTCAGTAGATTTTTAAAATATTCCTGTTTTTTCTCATTTGGGGCGTATACGCCTACTAATAATGTTTTAATTCCTGCTGTTGTTATCTCTACTCCTATATGTCGTGCTTGGGGGTCTTCAAAATTTAATATTGGATTTAAATGCTTTTTTGCAAATATTGTGACCCCCCTTTTTTATGGTGTGCGGTATGAAATAATTCTCCTATAGATCCTCTTTTAATTAATTCCTCGTCTTTTTTTTTACATGTGTCTCTTGCGGGCATACTATATCAAAATTTTGTTTTTGAAGAAAATGGAAAAGTATTTTACGTTTTTTTGGTATGTTTAAGCCATTTATATTATTTGAAAAAAGTTTTAGTTTCATTTTTCTATATTATAATACTTGCATATTTAGGTGAAGATTAATTAATTATCTTTATGCATTTCTAGTGTTTCATATGTTTTCATTTATTTATCTTATATATCAACATTTTATTTTCATTAGATATTGCATTGTCAACATTTTCATATTACATTATTGTCTTGCAGTAAGTCTATTATCTAAGTCTATATGGTGTGGGTTAAATGTCCTGATATTCAACTGAGCTTGATAAAGTTAATCAAAAAAACATCCTTAAATTATAAGCTCAAGTATTTATCTATCTATTATTTATCTCTCAATTCTATGATTTATCTGATTACACTCTTTTCCCCCCCTCCATTCTTCAACATTTCTAATTTCTACCTTTTCCAAGATTGAAAAAAAAGAAAAAATTTAATTGAGAGAAAATTCATAATATGTATTTTTTAATAAATTCATATACCTTATCTATAACCTAGATCTCAGCCCTACAACCATATGTCATTCTTATATATAATTTCCAATCAGTGAACTTTTATATTCTAATTATAATGTATAAAACATTTATACCTCTTAACATATTTATGATTTATTCAAACTCAGACTAGATTTTTCCCATATCATTTCCAGCCACCCTTCCCTTGAAATATAATATTACATCATATTACATTATACCATATTTAACAAGTATTTTTACCAAGTGGTTTGTCTTTTCATTGCACTGCATCTAGTCTTGCCAGGTCTTTTTTGTATTTCTGCATAAAGTCTTTCATCCTGTCTTCTGTGTCTATAGTCCATTTTTTGCTTTTGTAGATAAAGGAGAGGCCTTCTAATGGTTCCCAACGATATAGGACATTTCTTTTTTTAAGAGCATCTGTCAAGGGTATATATTTTTTCCTTCTTCTCCTGATGGCAAACGGTATTTCTTTTAGTAGATACACTTCTTGACCGTCGATCTTTAATTTTTGTTTAGCTTGTTCCCTTAAGAGTGCATCTCTTGTTTCTTTTTTCAGGAAGGTGATAATAATATCCCTGGGTACTTTATTGTCTTTAGCATATTTTGAGTTTACCCTGAATAGTGAGTCTATTTCCCCTTCCAACTCATCAGCCTCAAAATCTATGTAATCTGCTAGCTCTGTTATTATTCTCTTGTCCAGCTCTTCATTATTTATTTATTTCAAGCCTCTGATTCGAATATTTTTTCCTTGTTCCTTAATTCTTGTAAAAGAAGTCTTTCTTCCAGAGATGCTATATATTTGTCTTTGTCATCCATCCTTTCCTCTATTGTTGTCATTCGTTCTTTCAACTCTGTGACCTCTTGTCTAGTTGCTAGTATAGACTCCTCTAATTGTCATTAAAAAGTTCAGAGAAGTATTGGAACCAGGTGCGGCTGTGAATAAATGCAGGACTCGTGTGGGATGGATGGAAATCAATGGATGTTAAACTCCAAAATTTTGCAGAGTCATTTTGGGAGATTGCTAAGATGAGAGCCTCCCGATGCATCTTGATAGCTTTTGCCCAATTTTGTTTAATTTGGACCCGCAGCTGTTCTCGAACAGAGAAGTAGTCCTGTAATAGGTCATTACAGGCTGTCTTCCTAAGCCTGGAATATGTACTATGAAGGGTCCATTTAAGTTGATGGCAAATGGCATCAGATTCTGGACCTTTGTTTTTTACACATTTAGTCGATTTTGGGACAGATGAAGAACAATTTTCGATAATTTTTTTTGGTTAGATTTTGGTATAATTCCAAAACTTTGTCTAAGCATTCAGGCTGTAAGATTTCATTTTTCAGGTCCATAAGGTTCTGGGAGTGTGGGAGGTCCTGGATTTTATGTGCAATTAAATCCGACCATCCCAGTTTAATTAGGAAATTATTAGAGCTGTGGGATGTTGAAAGAGAACAACTGACATCACATTTAAGCATGATGATCAGTGGCAGATGATCACTCAAGGAGCTGTGCTCTAGATGAAAGCCTAACCCCCTGTCAATGTGCCCAGCTGACACCATAATATAGTCAGGAACACTACACCCTCTCCATGACATAAATGTGAATTCTCCCGAGTGCGTAAATCTTAACCATCCGTTAAACGAAACCAGGTTAACATCAAGACAGAGGTTAAAAATAAATGCAGGACTCGTGTGGGCCCTTTGGGGGAGGGCGGTATAAAAGTGGAATAAATAAATAAATAAATAAATAAATAAATAAAAAGTGTGACTCCTGCCTTGTTAATTACCCTATTTTTAGAGCTTCTGGGAAGGGAAAAATACCAGGGCAGAAGGTCAAGATCAACTTCAGTAGCCTTGCTGATTCATTAATTCCCATTCTGGCATTAAAATCACCTGCCGAAATTATGTCAGTATGATAAAAGAAATTTTTTAAAAAGATTTTATTGATTAAAAACATAAATTTTGATCATTGCATAAAATACGATTACCCATATGAAGTAACACTCTTATCTTAATACCTCTTGATAATAATAGTTTAACTGAAATACAAAAAGCAAAATAGAAAATACAATTGATTATCATTGTATAATAATCCTAATGTTTAGTATCATTTATTTATCGTACTTTAATGGTTATGACAATAACAATGAAAACTAAAAATAAAAGTCATATTAAACCATTAAATCAACTGACAATATTTGTAGTATAAGAAAGATAAGGATTACTAATGGTTTAAAAACAATACAGTAAAAGGGGGGAATCCAGGCCCCTCCCCGCCTTCTTCACTAAGTCTAATCTCTTTATTGGATTTCCCCTACAACATAGTCATTCAGTGAGTCAGAGCAATGTGGAAGGTTAGAGAGTGTAAGGTTATTGTCATTGGATTTAGAGGTGTTAGATAAAAAAAGGCCTTGGTTCTGGTGACGAGTTTCAGAGTCAGCCTAGGTTTCTTTTAGAGATGCAGCAGAGAACTGACAGCCTCTGATACACCTCTGAAGATGCCAGCCACAGATGCAGGCAAAACGGTAGGAACAAGATCTATCAGACCATGGCCACACAGCCCAGGAAGTCCACAACAACCAGTCTTGTCTTCTTTGAGCAGGTGCCTGGAACAAGAACAATTTGTTCCAATATTGTATGGAGCTGTTGTATGTTTATATATTTTCATATAGCCTATTGAAAGTTTGGAAAGCCTTAAGAAACAAGTGCATCTTGCTGCACTATGTTTAGGGATGCCTACAGGAGCAAGAAGAGAAGAAACACTTGCTTCTCCACCTACTAGTAAGGTGTAAGATGTGGGAGGTGTTAAGGTAAAGGAGGCCAACAGTAAGGAAGGTAATGGAAAGCTTGCAGCCAAGGTGACTGACTCCCAAAATCCACCCCCTGAGTAGTACTCCACCTCACCTCATTAAATAGCTGAACATTATTATATCACGTCAACCATAGAGGTATTGTTGGGCTGCGTATTTGAATACTTGACCAGTGAAACATACTTACTAGACTCAACTTATCATTTTTTTATCCAAATCAAATGATCATGGAGCTCACGTCAATAGTCCTGTGTGTATCTGCCCATTCCCAAAAAAGCTATGCTGTTGCAAATGTTTTTGAAATGGATAGTACTTGGCTAGCAGGCAACACTCCCCTTCCATTATATTTATGAAAACCTAATTCTTTCTGATGTCTATAGTGAATGGCAAAAGTACAATTTCTTTTTGAGATAAGTAGAATTTTTGGATGAGAGAACACAAATGAAATAAGAACACAAAATGATTATTGCTCAGATGAAGGAAATCATTTAATAGTACAGGAAACAAAACACTGGAGCTCTTGATCAAAGTACCAGACTTTCAGACTGAGACAATATGTCATTATCTCCAAGCCAAATGGGCTTTTTGCCTTCAGGCCTTATGGGCTTTGCTGTGCTGCCAAGCAAAGTGCAGAAGCTAATCAACTCCCAAATCCTTTCTTAGGCAGAATGCAGAAATTCAGAGATACCCTTAAATGGTATAAATGTTCCAAAATTACACAGTGAAGGCATATAGTACTACCCACTCTATGGCTCACAGAGGCCAGGGATTCTATTTTATGAGTTAGCTTTCCATACTGATATACCCTGTTCCACCATCTGCATAAATTGACTCAGTTTCATATAGATGACCACTGTATCTCCACAACTTTAATATAATCATTAAGGACAGTTGTGTTACAAAATATAAAACAGATTTATCTTAGGCCCCATACTAATGATTAAATTATCCCAATTTCTAGAGAGCATTTCTAAAAACCACCTTCACCCCTACTTCTGCCAGCTTGATGTTTTCCTGGTTGGCTGAGGTGGAGATGGTTCTCCTCTTTCTCTGCGGCTAGCTTGTTGTTCTTCTGGTCCTGGTGCTAAGATGTGAGTGCAAAAGCTGAGGAGTAGGATTGGGCTGTTGGAGATGATGGGTGCTTTACTTCTTTACACAGCAAGTAATTAAAATGTAGAATTTATTGCTAGAGGATATAGTGATGAACAGATGCATAGATAGCTTCAAAAGAGGAACAGACAGATTCATATAGGAAAGATCTCTCAGCAGCTACTAGATCAGTGACTGAAGGGAATCTCCATGTTCAGAGGCAGAGGCAGACATCCTCTGAATGTCAGGAGGCAATATCAGGGGAATGCCTTGGCCTCTCTGTGTCCTGTTGTTGGCCCTTCAGAGGAACTTATTGGCCACTGTGTGAAACAGGATGCTGGACAAGATGAACTACTAGTCTGATCCAGCAGGTCTGTTCTCATGTGGCAAATAATCCATTTATGTTGACAGTGGCCAAAGTCTAGCACTCTACCAATTAGATTATACAAACTTGCAGAAATAGCATAGGGACACAGTGTCTTTTAAGTGGGATAAGCCTTGACAGTCATTTGAAGAGGAAAAACTGAATGACATCAAACTTTAATTGGAATGCAAATATTTTAAATTATTGATTTTGGCTATACATTAAAACCTGTGAAATCTACCCTTGTCTAGAATGCTGAAATATAGCTCTAGCATTTGAAGCATGTTCAAACTGTAAGTACCATCAAGGGGGAAAGAGCTGTGTTCCTTTGCACCATAAAGATTAAATTGCACTTTTAGAACTCTCATAAATGAAGCACAGAGGCATTAGAATGTTGGGCTTAATTATGTCTTCTGAGCACTATTCAAATACTTATATTTACCTCTGAGTCTACAACTAAATTGCATGTTTTCCAAACCCACAGAAAGCCCTTTCTGAAGTCAATATGCAGATTGCTTTGCGGGATGCATCTAATAATTAAGTTACTGATTAGGAGATTCTCAATAATTTACAGGAGGCAATGTTAGTCAATTACATTTTCAAAACCATCAAATTTGTTTGTTGGCTGGGTTAATGAGCAGTCTCCAAGAATATCTTCCATTTTTAAAAATCCATTCAAAGATCTTTAACTATTTTCTGGCGGAAAGCTACTACTGTCAAATGGCTACACTAATTTTCTCTAACATTTAAATTTGCTTCTGAAAAATAGAAGATACAATATAGCTGAACAAATTACTGAAAAAAACTTACTACACTAAATATTCATTTTGTTTTTCTGTGACATACCATTTGACTTCCATGGTTGCTGCTGTTTCCTGATACCATTTTCTCTTTTCTTCTCTTCCCTTCCCTTCTTTGACCCTAACCCCTGTCGTTAGCCTCATTTGAACCTATGACCCGATTGGTTCCAGTAATTCTCATGGTTTTAACATGATGTGATATCACATCATGCCTGAGGCACTGAACTGTGACATTATTGACTAATAATAATCACAGCAAGTAAAATTAAATGACACTGTGGACAAATTAGGTAAACTGGAGAAAGAAGGAAAATGACACCATGAGGAACATCATCCAATAACCTGAATATGTTTGTGAAGACTACAGAAAATAGGAAATAATTGGAAACATTTTTCAACACTCAGTGTATCAAAGACAAAATGACATAATCATTTTAATCTCACTACTATCATATATACATTTCCTAGATTACAGTTGGATTCAGAGCAGGCCCAAAGTTACTTTGGGCTCAGTTTGTATCTGGCAGAAATAATTCCTCTAAATTCCTCTTCTTCTTCTTCTTCTTCTAAATCTGAGTCAGATGGGACTGTGTGCCACCTGAATTGTTTGCTGAACCCCTGCTGGATAAATGGATGCTTCCATAAGTGACAACTAATCTTAGAAAGGATGGGAAATACCATTAACAGATTTTACTAGGCTAGGCAGTCTTCAGAGCCAAATTACCTTCATATGAAACCTTCGGGGGAGGGCAGCTAATAGATGGATGGATGGATGGATGGATGGATGGATAGATGGATAGATGGACAGATGGATAGCCAGATGGATAGCCAGATGGATAGCCAGATAGCCAGACTCCTTACAAGTTAAAAGATTGGATCCAATGGAGTTTTTTTCTACAGATGGCATGATGCCTGCAGAGCACAATTTTATTATCTCACTCAGGTCACTGCAGCCCAAAATGTTTCCTTGAAATGCTGTTCCTGGGATTTGCAAAACATTTCATGGGGCAAACACAATTCCAGTAGGAAGGGCCAGGATGTAGCTGACTAAAGTAGCACCCAGGATTCACCCCACACACTGTGACCCTCTGGTGCAGCTGACTGGCCCTGCCCCCAAATTCCATGTAGAGTTTAAGTGTGGAACCAGCCTCCCCACCTTGATCTTCATGTGGAGTTTGGAGCAGCAGTTTGCTGCTGGCCTCAGCTGGCTGGTCCTGAGCATTACCCACCAGCTGACAGACTTGGCAGGACTGGCAGAAAGCTTTAATATCTCTTCCCATATATGGCCAGTTGAACCTTGTTTGTATATGGTCCTTGGTCTTGTTGATACCTAAATGTCCTCTTATGGGAGTGTCTGTTGGAACATGTGCTTAGATGGGACATGATCTATTTGACAGTTGGACACTCCCTCCTGCTAGTGCCGTGTGTAAATCAGTGCAGTGTGCATAACCAAGTAACGTGTGCAAAGACTGATATGGCATGGGCATCGGATTGGCACCTGGTTTGTATATTAGTAGACACAGTCCACTCAGTGGAAGGAACTTGGAAACAGCTGTGTCTGGCGGAGCACTTTGGTGGTGGTTAGCAAATAAACGGATCTGAACGGTGACTGTGTGTCTTGCAGTTCTTGTTTGCCTTGCACCCCTCAAGGTGTCCTACTCTCGTGTAAGCCGCTGCTTCGACAGTGTCATGTGCCAGTTGTAGAACCTGCATATGGTATTTTGTGTGGGACAACCAATTGGGTTTTCTTTTCCCACACAGCAGGATCCTTTTTCTTCCTGGCAACTCTAAACAGTTTATTGTCCATAATTTTAAAAATATAGGGACTTACAATTGTAACTTCAGCATCACATGACTCAGCTGCATCCCACAGTTCCTTAAGAGATTCATTGTCTCTTTTGTCTCTTTGAAACTGTGCAGCATGAAACATGTCCATCTGTATTGCTGAGTCTGCCTCATTTACTGCTTGGATCTTTGTATCAGTCTCTGAGGTATTTTCTGTGCCAACTATAAATTGCGTTCTTCCTCTTTTTACAATGTTAATGTTCTTACAGTGCTTGGCCAGGTCATTGCCAATAAGCATAAGCATTCTAGTTCATCTAAAACTCCCATAGGTCATTTTCCAGGATAGTGCTTATATATGATGGGAATTTCAGCAATAGGAACCTCAAACTTTGGCCCACTTATGCCCCTTATACAATAGTATCTATTATGGACATATTGCTCTGGAGCCACCAACTTATATTTTTTTCAGGTGATCTCTGCACCAGTGTCCTGTAACCCCATAAGTCTTTCTTGATTTATAGTTAATGCTTCCATGAAGCCCTTACAAAGCTCTTCCTCCACCCTTCAGACTTGTAAAACTTTGGCCGTTTTGGTCAACAGGATTTGGTCAGGAGTTATCACTTTAGTGTTTTGACTGTTAGTGCATTCAACCAGTTGGACTATTTTGACAGACTTGGTGCTAGGAGATGTCCCAGCTCTCCCTAGGTTAGGGCACCAATATCTAATGTGTCCCTCCTCCTGGCAATGAAAGCAAATAATTCCATCAGGCTAATTTGTGTCTGAGTGGCTCACCTTGCTGGGTTGGTCTTTGAAGTCCAACACTGTCTTTTGGACTCCATTCTCTGGATTTCTTATAGGAACTTGGGAGCAGGTTTTCCCCCAAAGACTCCCCCAATTTCATCCAATAATGAGGCAACTTCTGGCTCTCACAACAGAACTCATCCCCCCCCCCAAAAAAAACCCTCCATGTCCTCAAGCTTTATAATTCTGTGTAACTTTCACAGCCAATCCCATGGAGTTCTAAATTAATCCTTCAGGCTCTGAACTTTCCCTTGACTGTATAAGCCTAAGTGCTTGTATACATTACAGGCCAGCCCTGCTGGCAAGCATTTAACTGTGCACTAGTCCTGAACAGTCTGATGTGCAGTTGAAAGGGGGGCTGCTGCTGCTGCAGTGCACTCCCAGGAAATGGTGCCCAGGACTCTAGCTTTCCCATGCCCCCTTGCTATGCCAGTGGGAAGGGCAATGTGAGGCAATTGTAGTTCGTGGGCATAAAATATTCCATCTGTGGAAAATTTCAGTTGAATCCAAGCCATAGGAGAAGAGAACAGAAATTATACTACCCAGGGGCTTTCAAAGTAGAGCATAACATTCTGGGTCCATCACAGGAGGAGAAGGCGGCCAAAATTAAGGATAAATATTATTCAGAGAAAAACGGTCCAATGGGAATAAACATTTTCATGTATTTTTTTTCTGTTTAACATCGGCCATTAGTGCAAATTTCTCCAAAACTGTTTTTGCTAGGTTTATTTTTTCATGTTCAGAACTCTATTTTTGGAATTGTGTATCTAGGTGTCGGTGCCACTGTCAGTTCTGACACTTCTGCTTCTCGCCCTATTTGGAGAAAAAGGCAGACAGAACAAGGCCACTAACTAACACTGTATTAAGGCACAACACACTTTTGTATTAATTATTTAGCACAATAAATTGCTTATGAAAAATCAAATTTCTATTCCTTGAACATCATGAGATCCAGTGCATGCAATGAAAGACACTGCGTAACTGGGACATTTCTTTGATCAAACTGATAAAAAGCCTTGAAAGAAAAAAGATGAATGAATCAGGGTCTCTAGAGTATTTGTGCATGGCTGAGAATGAGTTTGGCATATGCATGTAATTTATTATTATTACATTTTTATCCCTCATTTCCATTAAAGGGCTCAGATAAACTTTCTATCTTTGGAACAATCTTGTTTGGTAGGTAAGAGTAAGATAGCGTTACTGGCAGAAGGTCACTTTGTGATTGAATTCAGAATTGAACATTAATAACTTTTTTTGTTATTAAAATATTTTATTTCTCCCTCCTGCCCACTTCTGTGGAAAGAATTCAGTTCCTGTTTTCCTACTCCAGAGTTCAAAGTAGACATGATGATGAATCTTTATGAATCCACATAAAAATTGGGAGTTTTGTGTCAATTATTTTAAGGAAAAACAAAGTACCCAGTGTCCTCTGGGAACCTAAGCTTTGCCCTTCTCTCTGGTTTAACTTGTTGCACTCTATAGTTAGCAGTATCTTTATTGCAGTCCAGCTTCAACTGAAAATGAGGTGGAATGAAAGAGAAATGTTGGAAAGCAAACAAACATAGCAAGGTAAGGAATGGAAAGGGCAGGGTTTGGTTCACCTCATGAGTATGCTTTTTTGTTCATTTTTTTGCTTGTTTGTACTTTTAAAAGCTCCTGCCATTTAGAAGTGAACATGTACTCCCCATCATATATAGTTTGGTCCTAAATCCTAAACTGTTCCATTATTTTATTTGTGTTTTTATGGTTATTTAACAATTAAGAATTACATTAAGTACAATGAACAACCTGGATTGCGATTGGTTTTGTTCTTACACAAGAAGACTGTTTATTCAATCTGGGAAACATAAAAGCAAAAGAGTAACTTCACAGAAAACTGTTGAGAAGATTGTCAGCATTAATTTTTTTAATGAAATCTGAAATCTTCGCTATTTCAGCATTATGCAAGGCCAAGGTTCAATGAAGCAAAGTGCCTAAGACAAACAATATTTGAGAATCAATGGTCTATTCTGCACAACCCCAGTAAAAAGTTGCGAGGCAGGAAATAAAACATTTCCTCCATGGGGTTCTAAAAAATTTTATTTCCACCCTCAAAACCACATTGCTTGCTGATTTGCCAAGCTCCCATAGCCCCAATAACACAACACAACCTCCTTTTTGGAATAGAATTTGGCCACAGCCCTTTTTATTAAGCAAACCGGAAGCTGAGCGAGCATAAGGGGCACATCGTAGCCACCGGGCATCCTGCCTGCTGAACCCAGCACTGTTCCCAATCCCTATTGGGGAATGAGACAGAAAGTTACTAGGTGCCACCTTATCATAAACCCATTAGGTGACACCCCTTCCTGCTGGGGGTAACGAGCTCTTGCAAAGCCTCTATGGCTTGCATTAGGGAGCATGCCCCACACCCAGGCCTCTTATGGAGGCCCCCACTGCAAGGAGGTCTGGTGCGCAAGCTCGGCCTCCCCAAAAGGATGCGCTTCTGTGCCCATAATGGCCACAGAACTGGTCTTCCAGCTCCTGCCACAGTTTCCAAGCCCTTAGCCATTGCAGCATAATGTAGTGCATGTAACCAGACATCCGTACCCCAATCGGACCGATGCACTCCTTCAGGGCAAAAATATGCAGCATGGTGATGGGAGATTTCCACCTGCAGAATAACCTCACTGCCTGACTCCCATACCACTTGGGCTGTGGCCTTGCGCCATGTACCTCCAAAGTCTTTAGCCAATGTAATAATGCATGCTGTACAGAGGTTAATCTCACATTTCTGCGCCACTCAGACAGGTGCATGTCATCATGGCAAAATTACACTGCTTGGTAATGGGAGATTTTAGCCTGCAGGATAACCTCACCTCCCGACTCCCATACCTCTTGGTCTGCATCCTTGCTTATCTTATACCTGGCCCAGTTTAAAAGTATGGACAGAGACCCAGGGCCTCCCCTGCTTAGCTTTTAGAGCTAGCAAGCCTGAGCTAAAATGCACTCTCATAATACCTTCTGCTCTACCAGCTTTATAGTATCCTGCCATGCCTGTCTTTGCGGCCAGCATGACCAAATTGTGTGTTCATCGTCAGCTGCTAATGTAGCCCCCCAAGACTGCAGCCATCTAGCATGGCAGCACAATGTCCTTCTGAGTCAGGATGTCATTCTTCCTCAGCTGTAGGACTCTGGTGTGCAGCAAACCAACTCAGGAAACAACATCATGGACCACCAGCCGCAGCACATCATATTCCAAACCCTGTTGTCCAAGTCAGCATAGAGCCATGATGGACTCCATGATGGAGTCCACCCCCATCCGGATCATGCCGCAAACCAACTGGCCCAATGCACAGTGCTGCGTCCAACCATCCACACACTGGTCCGCCAACCTGACAAGACTAAATTGAATAAATTAGCGAAAGTAATGTATTGTCAAAGGCTTTCACGGCCGGATTCAACTGGTTGTGGTGGGTTTTCCGGACTGTGTGGCTGTGGTCTCGTAGATCTTGTTCCTAACATTTGCCTGCATCTGTGGCTGTCTTCTTCAGAGGTGTGTCACAGAGAGAAGTCTGTTATACACTGTGTCTAGTGAGAAGGGAATGTTTAGTGGGATATATATTGTCCATGTCCCAGGGTAAGGAACCAATCAGTAAGTGTTTGGTTGGAACTTGCTATTCAAAGGTGTGGTTGAGTGAACTGTATTGCAGGTGGAGTTATCAGTCCATTTACATTTGATGTTGCATTTGCATTCTCTGCAGCAGCAGAAGTATTGGTGAATGCAAATCCTGTGTCTGGGTGGAGTCCATTGTCCATAAACTTAGCATGCCCTTGGCCTTTGATTCTGGTGTTTTTAAGTAATGGTAGCCAAGCTTTGTCAATTCTCAGAGTCTCTTCTTTCTTGTTGAAGTTGTCTTTGGCCGTTTCTGCACGGCCTTTTTATGGCGCCCTGGGGACGGGATAAACGCCGTCCCCAGGGAGTTGCCGATTTTCAAAGACAGGCGGCGCTGCTGCAACGCAGCAAAGCGCTCGTAACCTGATCTGCGCTCCCTCCCCAGGGCGCGTCAGGCCACCCTAAAAACAACAACCCCACTTTAAAAGGGGTTGGTTTTGCCGCGAACAAGCTGATGTTCCCGCAGCCGCTGATGCGCTTAACAGCACCGCTGGGGAACAGGCCAGCTGTTTCCTCTTCCCGCATACACTCACCGTGTCCCCTTTATCGGCCTGTTGGCACTCTGCAGCCCCTCCTCACTCGTCCCTCACGACCCCCCTGGAGGGATCAGAGGGCAGCGATGAAGCTGCGGGGCTTCAGAGGCCGCCAGCAGGCCGAATTGACGGCAGGACAAGGTGAGTGGGACGGAGAAGGGCAGAGGCGGCTCCATGTCTGGAGTCATGCCATCGTCCTCCGCCGGCCTCCCCTGAGGCCGCACGCACGCTTGCGTGCGAACGGCCTCCGCCCCCACGCCGGCAGAATTCTTGCCAGCGTGTGGGCGCCTCGGGGGCCGTGCGGAAACGGCCTTGGTGTTTGTGAATTTCTGTGACTTCCCTGTGCAGTCTGACATAGTAACCTTCTGAATTGCCCAGAATTTCAGTGTTTTCAAATAAAATGTTATGTCCAGTTTTATTTGGGACATGTTCTGCTATTGCAGATTTTTCAGGGTGGTTAAGCTGACAGTGTCTTTCATGCTCCTTAATACTGAATGCTGCGTTTTGTGGTTCCTGTGTAGACCTTTCCACAGCTGCAGGGTATGCGATAGACTCTTGCAGAAGTGAGGGGGTTTCTCTTGTCCTTTGCTGAGCATAGTATCTGCTGTATTTTTCTGGTAGGTTTGAAGATGGTTTGTAGGTTATGTTTTTTCATCAGTTTCCCTATTTGATCTGTGATTCTCTGGATGTATGGTAGAAATATTTTTCCTGTGGTGGGCTGTTTCTCTCAGTCCTCTGGGTTTCTCTTGGTCTTAAAGCTCTTCTGATTTTTGTGAGGGAGTAGCCATTAGCCTGCAGAACCCAGTCAAGATTATTGATTTCTTCAGGGAGGAGGTGAGGTTCACAAATTCGTTTTGCAGAGTTTTGTCAGAGTTTTGATTATACTCCTGTCAGAGTTTTTATTATACTCCTTTTTTGTTGTGGGTGGTGGTTGAAGTTTTTATGTAGATACTGGTCTGTGTGTGTTAGTTTTCTGTATACTGTGTGGCTCAATTGATGGTTGGGTCTGCGAAAGACCAAGAAATAAAAAAAGGCAGTTTTCCTTCTTTTACAGTTTCCATGGATGTTTGGGTGGATACTGTTAAGATGGTCCAGAAAATTCAGCAGTTCCTCCTTGCCATGGCTCCAGATTGTAAAAGTGTCATCCATCAATCTTTTACATTTTTACAAGAGAAGAAGTGGCAGCATCACAAAACCTATGTGTAAATCCATGCACCAGCTTGTTTCATCCTTAGCTTCAGATCTGCTTAATAACTTATTGGTATAAGTTATTGGTATAAGTTATTGGTATAAGTTATTATGATCCTCTGAAGATGCCAGCCACAGATGCAGGTGAAATGTCAGGAGAGAATGCTGCTAGAACACAGCCATACAGCCCGGAAACCACACAGCACCCAACTGATTCCGGCCGTGAAAGCCTTCGACAATACATAAACTTATTGGTAGTTTCACTCAAGACACTGATCACATTTTATGCAGAACTTATCTGGGTATAGCTTCAGGAAAAGCTAACTGCTAAAACGGTATGAGGACTATAACAAGAGGAACTCAAATGTAAAAAGAAAGCATTATAACTACTATCAGCTTGACTGTATTCCTGCTTGTATTCTGTACAGCTGCCCCAGAAGAACCATATGTGGGTCTTCAAGCCTGCTAGAGCCACAGATCACTATAAAAAACACCAATAAGCCACAGGAATTGTCAACATAATCTATTTCCCTGGCAGCTCCAGCAGGTAATCAATATACAAACATTATACAAACATCCAATTTACCACTACATGAAACCCAAATAGAACAAACAGAATGGATTCTTAGAACCCTGGTAGAAAATGGTGCAGGGGGCTGAGAAACCAGGTATACCCAATGCAAAATCCTAGTTGGGATTTTGAGACGATCATGCCATAAAGTTTGAACAATGACCAGAAGATGCTACTTCATGGCAAGCCAGCCCTTATCTGCTAGCATCTGAAGCCCTAATAAAAGTAAAGGAGAAAAGGGCAGGACAGAAAGCATCAAGTGACATGCATAAAGGGTAAAGAAGCCCTTCCCCTAGCTTCTGTGTTAAAAATTGCTGTCCTCCAATGCTGGTTTTCATTTTCAAAAAAGCTGTTGGGGTTTTATGTTGCAAGCAATATTTACTTTCCCCCTAATAATCCTGGAGGCTAGGTTATAAACTTCTCCATGTGCCCATTCAGTTTATTCCTGTGTGTTCTCTCCTCTTTTTCAAGCCAGCAAAATGTCAAGTGGATGTGGTCTAGCCAGTGTTGGTAGTATTTCAAACTGTACACATTTTGAAAGAGAATAACAGTCCTTCCTTCAATAATTCATCCATGTGGAATTCATCCTTTACAACACAAGCATGCAAACTGTGCACAGTGGCAACCATTAAACATATCTTTTTTTAAAAAAACCAACCAAACAACCATACACTTCATTTTTAAGGTGAAAAATCAAGAAATGATTGCCAGCATGAGTCATCTACTGTTGTAGGTCATGTATGATTCATAAAGAGAGCTTTAGAGACGTGCCATTTGTGCAGAATCTTCCACGTCATTCAGCCAGAAAAGTGGTCACAAAGGTTGAAAGCAGCACTGGCAATTGTTGCCGCATTAGAATCTTTTAAGCAGGCTGGCCAACAGATCATCATTTAAATTCAACACATCATCTCATTGCATTGTTTTATACAGTAACAGGATGGAATTCAATGAGATACAAATTTCTAACAAAATTTCAAAACTTAGGCACAAATATCTCCTAGTATAAGAAATCTACATTACTTTCTTGATTGTAAATCCCCTCTTCTGAATAAGGCATTGTGGCTCATACCAAGGATATAGTGCATGTTTGTTAACGTGCTTCTGTAGAATATATTGGTGTGGATATTGTACATTTTATTTCCCCCAGTGATGTTCTGTTAAAGCATCCTTAAGAAGGAGCAGGGAAACTGATGGATTTGCAACAGAGTGGCAAGAGGAAGATCTCATTTTAAGATGGGGAGGGGAGTAGAGGATCGTGCTCACATCCTGTTCACTAGTTGCAAATGGGAAGCTGTGTTTTTGGTTAACTGTTCATCTTATTGTCAATATGTTCATGGTGGCTGAGCAGGTTGCTTCATCATACTCTTTCCTATCGTACAGCAGAATCAGATTTTGACACAGGAGCATTCTCACACAGCCCAGTTGTGTTCTACTTTCCCTGCCTTTTCTGTGCCCTTCAGCAGAGGAGGCTGAAATCAGTTCCCAGATCCTACTTTCATCCTAGTTCCAAAATCCTTATTTGAATTTCTAAGTTCCTGAATCCTGATTTGGATAATTTAAATCCTCTGCACTCAAAATAAGGTTTGTATCACCACCCCAACATTCAGGGTACACTCCTCTCCAAGAAGTCATATGCTGGTTCCTGGTCCAAAGCTCAGTTCTTGTGCCAGCTGCTCCAATGTGGAATGACCCCAGGGCAAATTTCACATGCATAAATTGGGGCCCAGGTGCACCCCATAACAATGTTTGGACCAACCCACATCACACACCTCCACACTCCAGAGATTGTCCCCTGCAAGATGACAAACAGTGATGCCTGGTCCAGACACTGATTCTGGCACCACAAGCTTCTATTTCAGTCACCACCAAGAATCTTGTATTACTAGGTTTGAATAAGGAACTGGAACAGTTGCATGTCCTCTGCACCCCAAAATGAAGTTTGGACTACCCCACATTGTACATCTCCACATTCATGGGATGGGCACAGGAACTGTGTTTTGGACCAGGAGCCAGCATATGTTTCCTTGGAGGGCAGAATCCCCTGAATGTGGAGGTGTATGATGTGAGTTGGTCCAACACCTATTTTGGGGTGCAGAGAGCATGCAGCCATTTCAGTTCCTTATTCAAATTTTCTTAGCAGTATAGGCTTCTTGATGGCTGCCCTAACAGAAGCTTGTGGTGCCAGAACCAGTGTCAGGACTGGATACCACTGTATCCCTTCTTGCAGAGGACAGTCTTTGGAGTGTGGGTATGTGTGGGGTAGGGTGGTCCAAAAATTGTCATGGGATATACTTGGGCCTCAGTATCTGTATGTGAAATTGTCCTGGGGGCACCCCACTTTGGAGCACCTGGCTAAAGAACTGGGCTTTGGACCAAGAACCAACATGTGTCCCCTTGGATGGCAGAGTCCCTTGAATATGGAAATATATGATTTGTGGTGCTTCAAATCTTTTTGTGTGGTGGAGAGCTTTTAAATTGTTCAAATCAGGATTCAGGATCTAGGAAACGTGAAAAAAGAACTTGGAACTAAGAACAACCTGGAAACGGCGAACCAACTTCAGCCTTGTCCTCAGAAAGCAGTTCTTTAAAGAAATGATTAAATCAACCAAAATCATATAAATCAGGCATTAGAATCTTAGCATTATGAGTTGGAATTTTGTCAATTCTCCTTCACACAATAAAGCTCCAAGTTCTGAACAAATGAAGACTGTATAGTTTTAGAATTTAAAACCATGGACATGTAAACAATTGATATTTTGAGACACTAATTAGGCTTGTAAAATTCAAGAACTGAAAGAAGGATACATAGCAAAATAGTAGCATAAAGGACAATTAGATTAAAACTTTTTTAAAATCAGAATTTATTCTTCTAAAAATATGAGGGATGAAGCAATAACTTTTCATTTATTTTTATTTTTTGTTGCCAGTGTTATTAGCTTTCTTAGTGCATTTAAAATGTTTTAATTTAAGTTCTGGATTTTTTAAAGAAGTACATTATTTTCATTATGATGTCATTGTGGGAGGGCAGCATTGGTCTCTTTTTTTTGTAATAATTTATGGGCATAATTTTTGCGTTTGGAGATTTTGGCACACAAAATCATGCCCTTGTAAAATATTACCCGGAAGTTAAACACTTAAAATTACAGCTCTACAGGCAGCAACAGTAGGTAAGGAAAGAGAAAGAATACTGGCCCTGGAAAGCAACTGGTTGGTGGTATCTATACTCTTTCCCACCAAAAGACAGTAGAATTGTATATTAATACTCTATTTCTTGACCTTTGTTCTAGTATGTTCCACTTCGGTCCTAGTTCCTACCCAGTTCTGTCTCCAAGGCACTAGGACCCAAGCGAAACATTCTAAAACAAAGAAGGTCCAGAAAATGGTAGGTTAATCTATAATTCTACTGTCATGTTTCAATAGAAAAGAGTATAGTGTCTGAAATACTGGGATAAGAAATACTAGGCCCCTGAAATACTAGAAGCCAAACCTTCCCATATATAACCATGACCATTTAAAATGTAAATGAACCAGAGACACTAAAAGCTATTTATTGAGGCCAGTTTCCTCTCAGTCCTTTCCTACTACTGACCTCCCCAAAACTTGAAAGAGTCCCCAAACTCTAGGAGATAAATTTTCGCTATGCCTAGAGTTTTGGTTCTGATTTGGGTTATTTTACATATTCCCAAACTTGGAACAGCAAATCTCTGGTATATTTTTGTCTCAGAAATGTCAAAGTGCACACCCCTAGTTTTGATTTGCCTTATTTTTATTGCTGTCTTTGAGATACTTGTTTCTTTTATGCCTATACATGTCTGAGGGACAATTTTCATCCCACATCTGTGCAGTGTTAACAGAGTAATGGACTTCATGCATAACTTCAGATAAAGTATACTGAGCAAATGTGTAAGACTTAGTCTGCTGTCTTTCTCAATGAGCAGTCTATGTTGAGTTTATCCTTCTAACATTTTTTGTGTGAAAAGGAGAATGGCCAGATCTGTCTTTTCATCCCGAGTTTAAGAACAAAGCATAATAAAACCTTTGCACTCTGGATGGTTTGTGCACAGAACAAAGCTAATTTGTGCCCAGTCACGGGGCAGAATGCCACACATGTGACCTTAATAGCTAAAACAACATCTCCCATAATGCTATATCCTAAAGCAACATTTTATATGTGGCTGTCTTCAGCTTATATATATACCTCTTGGGTAGCACAATGCCAATTTTACACTACTTTAATATTATTTATGTGCAATTGGTTCAGAAACACTGAGAAATTATTTCATTTCAATGGAAATGTAATATAAGAAAGTGATAGGAAAGTAGAGGGAAATTTTGTTTTCCTTTCTCAGAATGGAAGAACAAAGGCACTACAGCGATAAACAGCTCATTTAAAAAATGGCCTTGCTGTGGTTTTTTTCATTATTATTATTTTAGAAAACTAAGGTACAGTTTTATTCTATGCTCCTTCCATTATTTTCCCTGATCATACCAATACTGCTCACAGCATCTCATCCACACACTTTGGTGAGAGACATTTGAAATCTAAATATACTAAGCTCAATAGCACTTCTTCATCATTAATAGTACATTTTGAATTTCAGCTGCAAACAACTGTAGAGTACTCATAGCACTGAAAATAACACCGAAAGGGATTTCAAGGCCAACAGGGATAGAACAGCAGCATGCCATTGAGTTACTACCTGTAATAAGCTCTTCTGAAATCAACTCTCCCATCTGTAATGTGATGTTCCCTGACAGTTTATAATGTATTTATGTATTTATCTTTCAAACATTGCTAACAGGTAGGAAAGCACTAACATCTACATTTTAAAGATAGTAACTAAAGAGACTGGGAGATGCGGGAAACTATCATGAAGAATTTCATGACTCAAACCTGGATGGGGTGTCAGGGAAAACCTCAGTAATTGTGGTCCAGCAGGAACTGTGTTGGACTAAAACCTAAGAGATGCAAAAGTTCTGCCAGTAAGATTTTTATCACATCTTCCTAAAGAATTTAAAATGGAATTTATCACCATGGACAGAGCTCTGATTCAGATTATGGCTGTGGCATGGGAAAGGGAGAAGTGTTTTGTATCTTCTCATCCTGTTCAGTTTATTTGCTCTAAATTGCTGCTCCATGGCTGCTGTTAGCTCTAGACCTTAGGAAAAAACATGCAAGAAAAATCTGTCTAATGTATTGTTGAAGGCTTTCATGGCCAAAATCACTAGGGTGTTGTGGGTTTTCTGGGTTGTATGGCTGTGTTCCAGCAGCATTTTCTCCTGATGTTTTTCCTGCATCTGTGACTGGCATCTTCAGAGGATCTGATGGTAGTAAAGCAAGTGGAATATGTATACCTATGGAATGTCCAGGGTTGGAGAAAGAACCATTTGCATTGGTTAAAAATGTTAAGGGTACAATTTACAAGTGTTATTTGCATGTGTTAAGTGGAATTCACCCATTTTAGCATATGTTTGTAACACTGATGTTGCATAATCAGTTAGTCTCTCTGTTTTAGTACACTTAACCTCACCTTCACTTAGTGACTTTCTTCATGAGGCTGTTGGAAATAAAATAACAAAATACTTTAAGATCAGGTAGGGGTGTTTTTAATAAGCAACTGTATTTCTTTTGGTTGTGGTAGGTTTTCCGGACTGTGTGGCTATGGTCTGGTGGATCTTGTTCCTAATGTTTCACCTGCATCTGTGGCTGGCATCTTCAGAGGTGTATCACAGAGGGAAGTCTGTTACACACTGTGTCCAGAGAGAAGGGAATGTTTGGGGTATATATTGTCCATGTCTCAGGGTTGGGAACCAATCAGTAAGTTTTTGGGTAGAACTTGTTATGCAAAGACAACTTCAACAGGAAACAAGAGACTCTGAGAATTCACAAAGCTTGGTTACCAGTACTTAAAAAAACCAAAAGCAACCCCCAAGGGCATGCTAAGTTCATGAACAATGGACTCCACCCAAACACAAGATTTGCATTCACCAATACTGCTGCTGCTGCTGCAGAGCATGAAAAGGTGAATCACTCACTGGACTGATAAGCCCCACCTGCAATAAAATACTATCAACCACATCTTTGCCTCTATTCCCCCAAATCTCTCACTTTTCCAAACCTATCCACTTAACTCTATACACATTCTAGGACTGTGTTAATTCTCTGCTGTTGCGATTTGTGTGCTTGTACATTTATTATTTTTACTTTCTCAATAAAAATTGTTAAACTTTTACCATTGCTTGCTTCCTGCAGATGTCTTGCAGAGGTTCATCTTGGAAAAAGTTGGTAACAAAGATCTCAAGCTTACTTGACCTGTCATTAAAGTACAGTCTGCCCTTCACTAATTCCCCACTCTAAAAGGGGCAGACCCCAGAATTTTGAGTACTATTGTCCTTTGACTAATTGCAAATGTTTGTGCTTGTCCAGATTTCTTCAAAACAAGGGGAAAACTCAACTGCAGATCAAAGTTAGTTCATCTTTTTTTCTGAGAAGTCCTAAAATACTAACAAGTAAAATAGATTTAGGTCTGTCAGGATGAATAGTATTCTGGAGCAGTGTGGATCAGTTCTGATCAGTGCTATATATTTTTAAATCTTCTCCTCTGCAGTTAGCCAAGAAAATGAATAGTTTACCAACCCAATTAAAATCTGTATTGCAAATACACATGGTATGCATTATTAATCACTACTGTAAATACCAAAAATAAAAATACCCACCTCTCAAATCTACTTTCATATTCAGGATATGACAAACATCTTGTAGAAGAAACATCAGCGTGGCAGTGTCTCTGCATCAACTGATGGCTTACAAATCTTTTTTATACTGGGGGATTTCAGGTTGAATGCACCCAGTTCAGAAACTGAGCTACCTCTCTTCACAAGAGCTAAATTTATTTTCTTGTATTTGTGAACCTACAGCGTCCTAATTTGGGTTTCATGGATAGTGAACCTGACACTGATTTCAGCAAGGTTCGTCAAGCAAAGTTCTTTGGGCACCATGTGTAGACATAAATATAAGATGGATTATCATTGCTCTCTGAAAAGTGTTAACCTAATGTGCTGCACAGAAACTGCATAACAGCAGGAGTTTTGATGAAAGAAAGAATCAAAGGCTAAGTAGAATGACTGCTGTACATCTACAACCACATTCCAATGCACATTTTTTAAAAAAAATTGAGCAAAAATTGAGATTTAAGTCCCCTATATGATAGGAGCTAATTGCCTGGAAGGAATCCTACAGTTCTTTTGCATGAGCAATTCACTTCCAATGTGCCCCCTTTTCATCTGACAAATGCACGAAATGAATACAAAGAGATTCTTACCAATGTATAAATTCAGCAGTAGTTAAAACCTTGGTAAAAACTCAGTTCCTATGATGTAAATCACAATTCTAAAATTTTCCAATTTTCCTGACAAAAAGTGACACCAGAGATGATTTGATGCCAAATTTCCATCATTTTTTGCATAATTCACTTAAATCTTGTTGCTTGATGCCATAGAGCTCAATAAGAGAATCTCCAAAATCAGTTCTGGGCTTATTTCTTAATTCAGGCTCTCCCAAGGGTTGTGCACAGTAAAATTAAGATGGGGGTAAAATTCCAGTGGAATTTCAGCAGCCCAAAGGCATTTCTAGCACAACAAAAAGAAAGCAGACTATTGTACAAAATAGTGTTCAAAATAGGTATGCCTGGGGGTAATTGTATCAGACTCCTTCCCAATGTCTTAGTGACAGTTTATGCATGCATTACTTACTCTGTGACTGTTAGTGGGATTTTCTCATGGTTTTTGGTTTGTACAGGGATTTTCCTCCAGCAAAGTACCCCTAGTGAAGCCAAGCTGCCATTTTATGTGTGCCTCATTTCCTTGTTGTTTCTGTGCAATTTCCATTTTTTTTCCTTTACCATTTTTCCATACCATGTTTGCTCTAGCATTAGTTTCCTGGACCATGACAATTTTTCATCCTTTTCAATGAACTGATTGCTCCAGTGACAGACCTCCAGTGTGAAAAAAATTTAAAAGAAAGAAAACCCTTCGGATCCTTCTGGAATGGTGACCTGAAGAGGGGGACTAACTGTACACTGCCTGGGAATTCCATCATGTAATACTTCTATGTGTCCTTCTGCTTCCCACCAGACCCCACCTCCCAAGGACATAGGTAAGGGGATGGTTCTTGGGTTCAACCCCCCCCCCTTGCATATCCAAAGCTCCACCCCCCCCTTTGTGGGTTTTTCCTATTTTAAAGTGTTTTTCCGGTTTTTGGCCTGCAAGGGCGCAGTTTTTAGGCTGGTGGCACTAACATTTCAGGCTATTGTCAGGTGACACTTCTGATGATACCAGCCAGGTTTGGTGAAGTTTGGTTTAGGAGGTCCAAAGTTATGGACCCCCAAAGAGGGTGCCCCATCCCCCACTGTTTCCAATGGGAGCTAATAGTAGATGGGGCTACCCTTTTGAGGGTCCATATCTTTGGACCCCCCAAATCAAAATTCACTAAACCTAGGTGGTATCATCAGAATAGTCTCCTGCTGACACCACCCAGGTTTGGTGAAGGTTGGTTCAGGGGGTCCAAAGTTATGGACTCCCAAAAAAGGTGCCCATCCTCCATTGTTTCCAATGGCAGATAATAGAAGATGGGGACTACACCTTTGAAGGTCCAAAACTTTGAACCCCCCTGAACCAAACTTCACCAAATCTGGGTGGTATCTTCAGGAGAGTCTCCTAAAGATGCCCTGAAAGTTTGGTGCTGCTAGCTTAACAATTGTACCCCTGACAGCAGGCACCCCCCAAATTTCCCCAGATTCTCCTTTTAAATCCACCCACTTCGACATGGATTTAAAGGGAGAATCTGAGGTCCCTGATTCAACATTGAAAGTGATGCTGTTTCAGGGTAGGGGATAATCCATGCCAAAACAGCATCACTTTCAATGTTTAAACTGGGGACCTCTGATTCTCCCTTTAAGATGGATTTAAAAGGAGAATCTGGGCTCCCTAATTTAAACACCATTGAAAGTGATGCTGTTTGGGGGTGGATTCCAGCATCACAACAGCTGCCCATGGGGGGGGGGTGTGTGCAAACCTCAGATTTTGCACTGGGCTCCATTTTCCCTAGCTACTCCTTTGCCTGGAGGGGAGGGAGAAGGGACTGCCGGCTACCATCTAGGAGCCCAGCCAGTGGGGGGAAGGGGTAGGGTGAGGCGGGCAGGGCAGGGCAAGGTAGTCTGCCATCCCTGGCCTTGTAGAGCTGCTTTTATAAGCACTGAGGCCAGTGGCAGGGCTTGGAGAGGTTTGGCCATGCCCCCAGGGGCAGGTGGGGGTGTAGACTTGCCCCTGAACCCCCCATAAAAAATCTATACCTACATCACTGAAACCTGCCCCCAGGACTTCTATATTATTCAGATAAAACTTGTGATGGTATTACTTAGGTATTGTTTCAATTTCAGAATTTACTCTGTGACTGTGTGTGCATGTGCACTTGCATGCATGTTCAATTTTTAGTGTGCCTCCTGCTGTTCTATTTACTCCCCCCCCCAATGATTTTAATTTTATTCTACTTTCTGCCTGTTTATTTCTGGGAATCTCCCTGTTCCCATAACTAAGTCCTGTCCAAATCTGGGACTTTGGTATACACTAGACAGTGATAATATAATTTTACTCAAGAAGACACATGTTTGTGCTTGACACAAAAGGAAAATGCTCCAAGTGTTTATAAATAAAAAAATAAAAAATAAAGTGTTTATAAATAAATAAATAAATAAATAAATACTAAATAAATACTTTAATAAATAAATACTTTTAATTTCTCTGAATATGCCAGCCACAGATGTAGGCAAAACATCAGGAGAAAATGCTACTGGACCATGGCCATACAGCCTGGAAACACCACAGCACTCCAGTGATTCCAGCCATAAAAGCCTTCGACAATACAATAAATACTTTGAACAATAACAAGCAAGCAAGTTTTCCTTGTCTTCCTCTTCCAGTATCTAAGGCCACTGAATTATTGAGAATGAGTTCAGAAAATATGGGGTTACTTTTTCTGTCATATTACCTAAACATTCTAGTATTGCCAGTGGTGGATTTCACACAGCATAAAAAGGAATGTGTTACATCCCATTATTTTTTAATCTGGGTCTATTTTATTTTGTTTTTGCCCTTCACACAGGTGCCCATTTTCCATGGAGGTAACAATCCATTTTCTTTCTGCTCCTTCTCATGAACCCACTATTTTTTTTACAATGCAAACAAAATACATTTTTTCCTGCATTCTGATTGGCTGTTCCATCATCACAGTCCCCCTTCCACTGGAGAATCTACAGCAACCGTGGGAACCCAAGGAGGATCTTCCCCTCCCATTTTACCTACATGGAAAAAAAAGTTTAGGGGTTTAAAACCAAGACATATGTAAACATGAAGTATGCAACCCCCCTTAACATTGTGATATACAAAATAATAACATTTGTCCAAAAAGAGAGCAAAGCAATATGTCCCATCCACATCCAAAGATGTGCATCTGTCTAGTTTTGAGCTCTGAGTACCCAAAAATAAAAAGGAAAGGAAATGGGCTCATTGCTCGCAGTGGCCCTGTTTGTTGTGAATCTATTGATGAACATATTTGGGTGAAATGGTGCTCACAGTCCCTGTCAAGGGGAGAAAACATGCTTAGGGGCACTGGCGTAATGCCCATTGGGCAAGGTGGGCAGCTGCCCAGGGCATCACCTTGTGGGGGGGCATCAAAATGCTGGGCTCGTTTTTGGGTATTTTAGTGGTTTTCCATTTTTGGCCTGCAGGGGGTGCAGTTTGTAGGCTAGCAGCACCAAAATGTCGGCGTATCATCGGGAGACTGTCCTTATGCTACCCCCCAAGTTTGGTGAGGTTTGGTTCAGGGAGTCCAACGTTATGGACTCCCAAAGGGTAGCCCCCATCTCCTTAGCAAAGAATGGGGGATGGGGCACCCCCTTTGAGCTCCATAACTTTGGACCCCCTAAACCAAACTGCACCAAACTTTGGAGATACCATAAGGACAGTCTTCAGATGATACCCTGAAATTTTGGTGTTGATACATCCAAAAATGCGCCCCCTGCAGGAACATCCCAGAAATTTGCCCAAGAATCTTTGTTCTGCATTGAGTTTTCTGTATTGCTGTCCATGGGGGTTGCAGGCTAGGGGGGAAGACATTTCTGAAGGCACAGTCTCAAAACTTTCAGGGTCTCATCAGGAGACTGCCCTGATGATACTCCCCAAGTTTGGTGCAGTTTGGTTCAGGGGGGGCAAAGTTATAGACCCTCAAAACTGTAGCACCCATCTCCTATTAGCTCCCATTGGAAACAATGGGGGATAGGGGCACCCCCTTTGGGAGTCCATAACTTTGGACTCCTTGAACCAAACCTCACCAAATTTGGAGGGTAGCATAAGGACAGTCTCCTGATGATATGCTGAAATTGTGGTGCTGATATATCTAAAAATGCACCCCCTGCAGGCACCAATGTCCTGGTGCAAAAACAAATTGGTTGTGGTGGAGTGGCCGCCCATGGGGGGGGGGGCATCCAACTCAGGTTTTGCCCAGGGCTACAGTTTGCCCAGGGCTGCCTCGTTACGCCCCTGCTTAGGGGAAGTTTCTGAAATGGTGGGCTATCACATTAGTTTGCAGCTCAGCAGAAACGAAACTAACATGACATAAAGCAGGAGAACGAACAGCCGGGTGGGGAAAATAAAACTGTTGGGTACCCATGCTATTCCTTTGGTGATGGTTCAACCTGGAATTTTAAAAAAACATTGCAATTTTGGCATGTTTTGAAAAACCCGGGTTGAGGGAAATATAATGAGCCAATCCTGCTTTGGAGCAGGGACTCATGCGAAGTACTTTCTACCCATTATATTTCTACCATGCAGAATCTACCAGTGTGAGCTTGAATCATTTGTTGATGTAGAGTGACTGACATTACAGTTTCTCAAGCACAAAACCACAGTGTCTTAAAAAAACATACTCAGAGTCTTTAAAATTCATCTGGGAAAAGACTGAAACCATAAAGGAAGGATAAATGGTTTTCAAATATTGATTCGTATCCACTTCAAGCACTTCCTCAAGTAATGGAAATATACCATTATCCCCAATTTAGAGCTCAAAATGAAGGTGTAAAGTGGTGAAATGGTTTGCACACTGGGAAGTCCACATGGAAGTGGAAATAACACTTGATTCTCCTCAGTCCCATCTTAGTATCGTACTTTGTGGGAAATCTCAGTGAAGTATCTGCTTTAGCCACTGTTACTCCTGCTTTATGTAGTTTCAGATTTTCATACTTTAAGAGTTATAAGTGGCATGTTGTTTCATTGCACTTAGTGGCAAAATTGAAGTAATGTTAGTTCAGTAGCTTCAGGCTATGCAAGAATCATTTTAATGTATGAATATTGAAGAAAGCAAATGTAAACAAAAATAGAGTGCACTATTAAAACATAATTTAAAATGTTCCCATTTTGAGCCACGAGAGCCATAGAATCATAATGGTATAACCAAAACAAACCTTAAAAGATCAAATAACAGTATTACTTAACATTTAAAGCTTGGGCACATTTAATATTCTTCAGATATCTTGGCTTAGATCCTAATAGCTGCAAACAGAGGGTGTTTCCCCACTTCAGAATTAAAGCAGACCGGGCTCGTAAGAACCGGGGGTTTTTGAGCGCAAGTTAATGTTCCCCACTGCAGTTTGTCTATTAGGGGAACTGCTGCAGTTTTTTAGAAGCAGCACTCCCCACGGCCCTGCTGTCTACAGAGATCGGCAGGGCAGGTCTCTGCTACGATTGGCTGGAGTCCCGTTTTGGAGGCTGAACCTTTTTTTATTTTTTTATTTCTCCTTCCTGGAATCAACTTTGAACCATCCCCACATGCACACGTCATCACAAAGCTGCCCAATCCAAGTTCCCTGCTTTTGGTGCTGGCTTTTGATTGGCCAGCACATTGCGGTGCAAAAATTTGCTGAACTTCCTGGTTGTTCGTTTGTGGCTTCATGATAATGCTGGGGACAGAAACTGTGGGGATTCATTGCGCTGTGTTTTGAGTGAACCTAAATAACAGTGGGCCCGGTGCATCAGAATCCCACTGCTTTCAGCCCAAACAGAAAAACCTTGTCCTTTAAAAAAATCAGCCCCAATTCCTTCGTAGACGATTTTTTTCTTTAAAAAAAATTAGTCATCCCTGGTGGGACAAGAACTCACAAGCTTTCACATTGCGGCACATGCAGACAGAGCACTGTATTAGCTAGGTAAACCACACAACTCTAGTTGAAGATATGGGTAAATACTAGGCTTTCAGTGAGTGCTCCCTTTCATTGCTATGTAAATGACCCTATGGCCCCTTCCGCACATGCAAAATAATGCGTTTTCAAACCACTTTCACAACTGTTTGCAAGTGGATTTTACTATTCTGCACAGCTTCAAAGAGCACTGAAAGCAGTTTGAAACTGCATTATTCTGCATGTGCGGAATGAGCCTATGTTGCAACATAGTGTCAAATACACAACGATCGCTTCTCCCCGAAATAATTGGGCAAAAGGCTACACGTCACTAACAGGGGCAGGAAACTCAAACCCCGAATTCACCACCCGGACTTCCCCACTGCCCCACGCTCTGCCCGGGGTTTTCCGAAAGGTGCTCTTCCATCCAGGATCTTAAATGACGCGTGCTGAGGGGGTAGGAGAGTGGCAGAATCGGGCTGGCTGCATTGTTGCCACTGGTGTAGTGGGGAGTGCAGCCAGACCCCAGGTTATTTGCCACCAGTAACCCACAACAAATGGTGAGTGGGGAAACGACCAGAGTTTCTCTTATGCACTGGAGCTTCAGTTCAGGGCCTGTCAATGAATACAGCTAGGACTGCTTCTGGCTGCAGTTCTCTGGTGGATTCTGCATGGGGAAAAACCAACGCTCCTGGAATGGTAAAAACACAATTCCGGGGGCACTGTTTGCGTGACTGCCACCTCTGAATTGAGCCAGTCCTGTGCTTTTCCCAGGGAAATGCTGTTTCCCTGCCTCACTCGATGAGTGACACATTTGGGAAACAGCATTTTCCTGCCAGCACCGTGCAAATGGCACTGCCTTGGAGGCACCGCTTTTTGGCAGCTCCATTTTTTTCCACACTCACCTTTTCTCCTTGCTGAGCTCCAGAGTGATGAGGCATACCCACGCTGCCCTGTGACCCCTGGGGGTTGGAGGGCAGTGTGGGGTGGCTACTTGTCGCTGTGGAGCTCGGCAAGGAGAGAAAGTGAGTGTGGGAAAGGAAATGGAGGCACCTCCATGCAGAGGTGCCTCTGTGGGCAGCGGCTACTCTGGAGCTGCTCGAACCTCAGCATGCGAATGACCCCAGGGCTCCTTGGGCATGATATGTGCTGGTGGAATGCCACTGCCCGCCCCCCATGCGGAATCTGCCTCTGAATTGCTTAAAATCTATTATTGAGGGTTGGGGGACTCTTCAGAATTGTATCTGAAGTGGTAGAACAAGCTATTTAGGAAAGAGGGATTGTAGGAAATCAGAGTATAAGGAGCACACACTCACACACAAGACCTTTATTGACATTAAAAATAAATATTAATATACAATAGATCCAGTATAATAAAGTGATTAGAACAGTTCAGAATTAACAGAAGAGATGTGCTATATTCCATTCACGATATCTAACAGTGTTTCTAAAAACTTTGTGGCTGACTCCGTTATCCTTCGATTTTGGTTAGTCATAACAAAAGATGTCTTGGATTCATCTGAGTGCCATTCTTTTTATTCCATCATGCTTACTCCCAGGTAAGTGTAAATAGGATTGCACCCTAAATCTCTTACATCAGATTTTTCAGCCTGTCTATAGAGACAACTAGAATTGTTTGGTTAGAACTATTTTTAGGTTGTGTAAATACTAGATTTACACCCCTTTGTCTTCATCACATTTTGGAAACAAACTGAAAAGAAAAACAGTGCTCAAGCCTACTCAGCCTTATGTGGCCCCACCCACATTCTGTACATTCTAAACCCAGCTTCTGTTCATTTACCTCCTTTTGGAATCTCATACAATTGACCCATGGAGATGATGTCTTCTGAGATGGACCTCCCGTCCTAACTCACTGAGGCAGGTAAACCACTTTTTGACCAGACTTGCCAGATTTCCTGCCTTTTTACAGGGACTGAGCTGTTTTTCATCATCCTTTATTGGCATTTCAATAATACACAATAAATAAGATCAAAATAAAAACTCACAGTAGTCTTTTTTTTAGCATTAACAACATCTGCAAATAACTTAAAACTGTAACAGTAATCTCTGGAATATGTTAATTTAACAAAAATATTGTGTAGCATTGCATGCAACTGGCAATACAAAATAATATGATGGGTTATGTCCAGAGAGCTTGGGGAGCACATACATGTTCTCTCCTGCAGTGGAATCCTCTGGTATCTTCCAGTCAGTATCTTTAAAGGCAGAAAAATAAATTGACCCAACATAAAAACTCAGCGATGTGAGGGATTACCTAAATTACTGACCCATTCTTTTATAAGAGGTTGATGGTTTTAATGTTTCAAGAGAGCAAGTAGATGGTTGATCAGGGAACATTTTTTTGATATTCCAGATCTAATAATCTCTGATTTGAAACTCTAAATATGCATGACTCATTTGAAAGTGCAAAGGAGTCAATCGAAAATTCAGTGTGTCAGATTTTGGTTTCAGTATTGAAAAACACAAGATACTGTGGTAATCATTTTTAAAGTGAAACTGTAGGGAGTTCAAATTTTAAGCCAATATTTAAAGGAAATTAGACAGGTTTTCGTTTCTAGGAGATATTGCCCCAACTCTGCACAAACGACAGTGTAGGGCACACATTTAGAAACTTCTCAGAGTTGGTGAAAATAGATTGCCTGAATACCCTCAATGTTGCTGTTAAAAGCTTTTATCCAAATGGAAACACCATGTAGCAATTGCAGTAACCTTTTGGCCTTGAAGATTTTAATAGCAGCCCGGACAAACTGATTCCCTTTAACAAAAAACAATTGTTTAATTGATGCAGAAAAGCATTTGGCCAAATTTACAATTCTAGATTTATGTGTGGACTAGTTAAGGTTATACTGGTAGGTAATACCCATATATTTGAAACTTTTAACTTGAGCAAATTCCTTATTTTCCACAGTCCATTTCTGTGGCTTCAAACTTTTGGCAAACACTAATATTTTAGATTTTGATAGTTAATGCAAAGTGAATTTTCCAGACAGTAGTTATGAAAGTTATGCAAATATTTTAACAAGTCTACTCTTGAGGAGGAGGAGGAGGAGGAGGAGGAGGAATTGTTGTTTGGATTTACATCCCCCCTTTCTCAAAGGGGCTTACAATCTCCTTGCCCTTCCCCCCACACAACAAACACCCTGTGAGGTGGGTGGGGCTGAGAGAGCTCCAAAAAGCTGTGACTAACCCAAGGTCACCCAGCTGGCATGTGTGGGATAAGCCTCCACAACTCAAGCCTCAGATAATCCTCCACAACTCAAGCAGCAGAGCTGGGAATCAAACTCCATTCCTCCAGATCAGAGTGCACCTGCTCTTAGCCACTGCTCTTAGCCACTACTCCCACTGCTGCACTTAGCCACTGCTCTCAGCCACTACACCACTGTGAATCGCAGAATGGTAGTATCAACAGAGTAAAGCAATTTAAGTGTATCGTAGGAGCCTAGTTTAGGGGATGACCATTTATTGGCTTAAGAAACTGAGCCAAATCATTACTGGGGAAAGCCAGTAAACTATAGATGTCTTGATAGTTAAGAAGAGAGGAAGGGAAGTGGAAAGCTGTCTTGTGAAGAATAGGGAGAAGACGCTCACATACATTTATGCTCTCTAAACGCTGAGCTCAGCTACGGCAGGATTATCCTGGGGACAATGGCAGAGGTTCCGAATTGGAATTGGAAAGGGAGTTGCCTCAGGAAGGACCGCCACAACTATGCCCTTTATGAGGAAACTGGGGAGCGGTGAGGGAGCTACTCTGGGAAGTACTACTATACAAACTCTGCAAGTGCTGGGGGGTGGTGAGAGAACCACCCGGGAGAAGCCAACACTCCATCAGCGTGAAAATGGGGTGGTGGTGAGAGCACCAACTCAAGAGAAATCACCACACTGGCTATGTAAGAATGGGGGGGGGGGCTGTGAGAGAGCCACCCCAAGAAAGTCGCCCGGAAGAATGCTCCAGGAGAACCAATTACACCAGTTACACCAGCCAGGAGGAACCATCATGCCCGAGAGAGGGCCGCCCCAGGAGTAACCACCATGCCAGCAGACTGAGAATGAGAGGGTGGTAGAAGGAGACTGCTTCAGTAGAACATAGGATTATTCTATCAACTGCAGAGTGCTCAGAACCTCTTTATCAATTGCCAGAGACCACAGTGTCGGTGAGAGAGCCACTCTGGATGAGCAGGAGACCACCATTCAGGACTGGGAAGTGCAGGGGGGGCGCAGCGAAGGAAACATCTTGGAAAATACCACGCAAGACTGCCACACAGGTTGTAAGAGAGCAGAGGGGCGAGATTTCAACTCTGGCTGTGAGAGAGCCAAGACTGTTGCTTGGGTTACTCCCTTTTTCCACTGCCTTTGTCTTGCTCGTGTCTTCTGCCTTGCACTGTGTTTTAGGAACCTATAGGGCTTTTCTTAGAATAGGTATAGATAGGGTTAGTGAGACTATATTAGGGATTGTGATTGAGGTCAGTAGAATTGTTAGTCAGTTTGTATGATTAATTTAGTCCTGCCCCCCTTTGTAGGTTAATTTTGTTCCCTTAGGTAGAACTGTGTCTACTCTTAGTTAGTACATGGGGGTAGCTATGGATATATTGTGGGAAGTTTTAGTTCTAGTAGTAGTTTAGTCCTATTAGAGTAGTGTTAATGATCCTATCAGAGTAGTGCAAATAGTTAGTCCTATCAGAGTAGTGTAAATGGATTGATGCATTGGTAAACGTATTCTTTAAATCTATTCATGTATTGTAAATGTTTTGACTGTCCATGTATTGATTTTTTCATATGTTAATATATTGTTAGTGTTATTGTATTATTGTTAACATATTGGTTTGCTGTATTGCTATGGTAGAGATTTCATATTGATGTCTGATGTATTGTTTTAGTGCTGCTGTTGCTATGTTTTAGTCGCCATCTGAGTATTTTCGTCATATTTATAGCTCTAAATGCATTATTATTGTTATTATTGGTTATTCTATTCTATTGTACTGTTTTATCATGGGGCTAGCCGCCCTGAGCCCTTCGGGGATAGTGCGGGGTATAAATTAAAATTGAATTGAATTGAATTCAAGAATATATTGAAGAGATGAGAGCCCAGGGCATAGCTTTGTCCCACCCCCTTGGTGATTTTTTGCGGTTAAGTGGTCACTATTAGTATTGTATGAATAAAGTTTCTTTATCAAGAATAATAGCCAAGGATCTATCCTCATTAGGACTGAACTATTCAAGATATGGTAGCATGTGGTAAAAGCACTTTACTCAGCCCCTGATACTCTCCCAGAAGGTAAAGGTGCCAGTTATTTTACCTTTCTCGCTAGCCCCTTCTCAAGGCACACAGAATAAACTGAAGCAAATTCAAGCAAAATAGAATTAAAGATTTATTTAACAGAGAGGAGATGAAAGTGGCAGAAAATAATTTGGAGGGAAGGAAAAGATAAAAGAAGAGAAATATATTTCCAAGAACTTTGGCTTAAAAGTCACTTTTTTGTTTAGGCACAGGTACATTAAGTTTGTTCAGTTTCAGTATGTTTAAATCTTCTTCTACATATTGCTTAGATGGTACAGTTATAGTTAGATGGTACAGTTACACAATATATTGGATTATGGATTATGGATTGGCTGATGGATTACCACACAGTGTGTAACAGGCTGTTACTTCACACAATAACAATACCAGTAGAGCCTGAACTCACACAGATGTCTGGCTCAGGACTAATCAGCAGGGCAAAACAGATGCTAGCACCTCTGGGTGTCCAGATGTAAGCCTGCATTGCAAATGGAGACTGACCTTAAAGGACAGATGCTGCTCAGCAAGTCTACAGGCTAGGCATTGCTTGGAGTCTTTGCAGGAGCAGTCCCAGGCAAATAGCTCTGAGGAATAAAAGGTTTTTGGCAGGAACTGCAATTATGGTGCTTGCAAACAACCAGTTGTTAAATTATTTGAATCCCACCACCAGAACTGGTTGTTAAATTATCTGAATCCCACCACTGCTTACACATGAATGTAAATCTAGTGGCTATAGCTTGCTGTCGGTAAGAAAGCCCAGAGACTCTCTCCCTCACTCCCCGTAAAGAAAACAGCTTATATTTTTATTATGAAAAAGCTGGCTACCTTTCAAAAGTGAAACCAGTAGAGGTTCTTTCTGCACAACCAAAAGAAGCCATCCTAGGGATGTCTTTTAAAATCCTGTCTGGATTTTTCTCCAGACAGGACCAAAAAAAGCATCTGAGGAGAGAGCGGCTTATTTCTCCCATCCCATCAAAAGGCTCTCACTATCGTTTTTTCCCACTGGCTATGTTCTGGTGCTTCAAACCTCCATTTTGCCCCCATTTGCTAAAGTTGCCCAAGATGTTTCTTCTGCATGCATTGTGCCCATGCTTCTTTTTAGTTCAAAAAGTACATGGTTCAACTTAGCTCTTCATGCTGAATCCAGCAATATATTAATTTCCCACCCTTAAAAAAATTCAATGAGCTATCTTTGAAGACACGAACACAAGATATGAGAATCATGGATAATTCTCATATAATATGGTTGTGTCTTTGAAGAAAGCTCATTGAAAATGATTTAAAATGGAAAAACTATATATTGCCAGAATCAGCAGAAAGAACTATGTTGAACCATGTACTTTTTGAGCTGAAATGATGCATGCAAAGGAATGATGCATGCAAAGGACAACTCCTGGGCAACTTTAGCAGTGGTGGGTGGAATGGAGTTTTCAAGCAACAGAAAATGGCTAACAGGAGAAAACAAAAGTGAGAGCTTTTTTTGATTGGGCAGGAGAAATAAGTCATATTCTGCGCTCCACCCAGCAAGCAGCAGATGGCTTTAAGCTGACGTGGCAAAAAAATAATAGCTGAACTAGCATTTTCTGAAAAACCTGGGTTGAGCAAAAATAGAACATCCTGAAGATATCTGGAGGAAAAAGCTGTGTGGACTTCCTCCCCAAAATACCTTTTTCCTCTCCTCAGGACATTTTATGTGTGCTGTGCAGAAAGGGCCAGAGAGACGCAAGAGTGTAATAATGAAAGTAAGTGATAAAAACAAGTAAAAACTGTGTAGGATGTTTAGATGGGAGATTTGTTTTTGATGTCATATTGATTGCAATAATTATAGAATCCCAGAGTTGGAAGGGGTTTCTTCTCCTTCCTTTTTATTTTTCTAGTTTTTTCTTTTTTCTTTCTCCTTTGTCAGGCCCGAATGAACCTGTTGTTTACGGAAATGTACTGTTATGCCAATAAAGGTTGTTGATGTTGTTGTTGTTGAGTTGGAAGGGGCCATACAGGCCATCTAAGAGTTGGAAGGGGCCATACAGGCCATCTAGTTCAACCCCCTGCTCAATGCAGGATCTGTCTAAAGTGTTTGTTCAGCCACTGCTTGAAGACTGGAAGTGATGGGCAGCTGACCATCTCCATAAGCAGCCAGTTCCACTGCTGAACAACTCTTAGGTCCATTACACATTGAACACTTGCCTCAGGGCTCATCAGTGTGCAGCAGGCTTGTGGGATTCCCCACGTTTTTCAGTTCACATACAAGGAGTTCCAGTTTATCTGCAGAGAAATCTCCAGGCCTGGTTTTCTTAACTTTACCCATCAACTTATTCTTAAAGGCACAGATTTTAAAGGCACTAATTCTTATAGGAACAGATCCCACTACACTGCTCCCTTAGTCTTTAAATTGCACTTTTATCCATATTATTGTCCCGAAAATAATCCCCCCTCCAAATGAAAAGGCAAAGCAATTCCCTGGTCCACATGCTTGCCAAAGAAGGGGACATTTTCATGCTGGAGCCCTGCTAGAGCCAATATTTTCTCCCCCCACACCCTCTTTCTACTGATGCTGCTCCTGCAGGACAGAAAGGCTTGTGATTTCCAAGCACTCTCAGTTATTATAATGTCAAAATATTGATTTATCAACATGAAAAATGCAGAGGTTGGGGGTTTTTTTGGCTAAACTCATGTGAGTGAACATCTTTTCTTTAACTTGAAGGAGTTGGCAACATGAAAGGGGGGAGGGGGAAGACATGGATCACAGAGTGAGGGAGAGGCTTATTTTTAAAATAGGAGCTTGCTTGAAAGAAAGTTTTTAAAATGCTCTCCCAATCATCAGAGAAGGCAGAAGCAGAGCAGGGGAGGTGGGATTGAGCCAGAAAAAGATCCTGCTTGTATTGTTCTTTTGAAAAAGTCAGCTTAACAATGTATTGGTACAAGCATTTAGAGAAGCAGGAAGGAGTTGGCAATTGTGTGGAGGGTGAGGGAGAAGCATGAGGGGGTGATGATCACTTGTAATTCCACAGCTTCAGGCTCCACCTAGAGCAGGGGCAGGGAACCTGCGGCTCTCCAGATGTTCAGGAACTACAATTCCCATCAGCCCCTACCAGCATGGCCAATTGGCTACTCACAGCCAAAACAGAAAGTGGGTTGGTTGTGGATGCAGGGAAGTGGTCTTGGGCAAAGCTGTGCTCACTGGCAAATCTGCCTGCACTGGTGGGGAAGCAAAATTAAATTCATGCTAGAAGTGGAGAGATAGATAAATAGTTTAATACGGCCAAAGGCCAGCAAAGACAAAACAAAACAACAGCACACATCCACAACAGAAAAAATTCATGCTAGAAGTGGTCTCACTTGTGGCAGAGAGAATAGAAAATGAAAGTGGGGTTTGAGGAAATAGGTATGTACAAGAAATCTTGCAGCAACACACATTTGCCCCCATCATGCAGCAGATGCCTTGCGCATAATCAGCCATCCTGTAAAATTTCCCCCTAATATCCAGCCATTACCTCTCTGCCCACAATTTCAACCCATTATTGTGAGTCCTACCCTCTGTTCCCAACAGGAACATCACCCTGCCATCCTCTAAGTGGCAGTCTTTCAAATACTTAAAGAGAGCAAATATGTTCCACCTCATCAACCTCCTCTTCTCCAGACTGAACATTCCCAGTTTCTTCAGCCTTTCCTCATAGGGCTTCCTCTCCAGACCCCTAATCATCTTTGTCACTCTCCTCTGCACCAGTTTTGTTCTGTTGACATCCTCTTTGAAGTGAGACTATGACAACTTGTTATTTGGATGTTATGCCTCAGTTGATGCACTCCCACATTAGCCTTTTTTTGCTGCTGCATCACACAGACTGCTCATATTTAGCTTACAGTCTGTTCAGCAGAAGCAGTCTTCTCATTTTTTTTCTTCCAATTTACTTTCGTTTTCTCTCGGTGTTTTTTTTTATTATTGTTGCTAGTTTTCTTCTTAAATCTCTTGGATCTACAGCAAGATTTTCAAAATACTGAAGGAAAATACTGAAGGATTATAGGAAAGAAAATTAGACACAACTAGAATCAATGTATGAAATCACATAAGCAGCATTTATAAATATATGAAGGGAATGCAGTATGGCACAATTCTTTAACACCTGCTTAATCTGTGCAAATGGTCCTTTCACAAAGCGTCTCTGAGATTTACCTGGGCCACCATTGCTACCCGGAAGTGGGGCAGGGAAAGAGGCAGGCTCAGCCCCAGCGTCCAGCCCAGCATGGGGGCTGGGCTGCCCAGCTGCTGGCGTGAGTGAGTGACATACCTGGAAGAGGTGGGGCCATAGCCTTATATGGGCAGGGCAGGCCGTCCCGCGCCTCTTCTCACCCAAACGCTGAAATTGTCAGCCATCCTCCTTCTGCCCATCCATCCAGATGATTTCTACCTATTAGACTTTAAGTTCCAGGGTCTATGGTACATGGTTAAAGCTATGCCCAGTTGCCTGTGCTGCCTCTGAGGCATTCAGTTCCTTCCTCGAATGGGTGGTAAAAGGGTGCATAGCCAGCCCCATGTGACACACTACCTGAATGAGTTCCTTTTTGTGGTCCTGGTGGAATCTGGCACCTGCCATATCAGGTTGGCTGCCCTCCAGACCCTTGCCAAAGAATTGGGAGTGCTACTGGTAGGGAAAATGATGGTAGGCCCCACCGCTTGGGTGTTGTTTAAATACTGTTCAGGGCACTTCTTGCCTGCCAAGGGATAAGTTGGATACCATATGTTTGCTCCTCCAGGATCTTTTGGGCAAGAAAAAAAAATGCGCTCATCAGGAGTTGCAGGTGTTGGGGTTTGGCAATGGGCAGCCCTGTCCCCAGGTGTGGGGGGATGTCCGTAGAAGGGATTTTCTCCAGGTGCCATTTCCCCTCTGAAAAGTTGGATTTAAAGTTGGATTTGGCTGTGTGGCTGGAATCCCTCAATCATTATCATGGTGTCTCACTTCGGCAGATGCCGCTCAAACCAGGGGAGGCCTTCCAGGTGCACTTTGACGCCCCTGGCAGTCTGGGTTTCAGCGTGTTTTTTTAAAGGGCGGTTGTGCTCACAACAATGGCTCAGCAGCTGGGAGAGCTTTGGTTTACTGAGGGACCTCACTTTTGGGGGGAGTTTTTCCCCATCCTGGTTGCAGTTTATATCAGCAGAGTAGAGTGGAGCTACCCATAGTAGACAAGGATGTCTAGTAGTCCAACTGCATACACTCAGCAGCCTCCCACCTTCTTAGGAATAAGACACTTCACAAGAGATGTTCTTTCCACAGGAAGGCTTTACTTGGTAGTTGCAGCATAACACTATACTGTACACTATGCAAAGTTCTTAAGCTACACAGTAAGCAGTAAGATCACTAAGATAAGTGTTATGTCTCAGGAATCAGAAGCCGGAGGAACAAAACATAGCACTTTATTGCATAGCTGCTACTCACACATAGCCTAAAATCACTCTGCAGCTGTGCTCAATATAACACACATACTAATTACCAATTCCAGTGCAACAGCTGCAGACTCTTAAAACAATACAGTACCTCACAATCAATACAATACATTACACCCCTTCCCCCTAACTCCTGTAATAATCTGGTGGGATTCTCTTTCGCTGGGATCGTCTCAACTCCCGCTCTGGCTCCTGAGTCTGTGTTTGTTCCTGATTCTGCAAAACAATTGGACTATTTACTGGTTCCTCATCCTGCATCTCCATCTGCGCCCTTAACGCCCTAGATTCCTTGAGGACCTGGGGTTCCTGATCTACTGTTGGACCTGGCACTCTCTTCCTTCACCCGCCCCTCTTCAGTTTCCACCCTATAAGACAAGGGTCCTGTCGGTTGCCTCACGACTGCTGGGACCCAACACAGACCTGCTCCATAATTTCGGACATATACCATATCATCCCTATCAAATGTCCGAGGTGCTTTCAACACTTGATCTTCTTTTCGTGGACGATCATCAACTGAATCGGGATGCATCCGGTCCAGCAATGTTGTAAGTTTCCAATTCATCAGCAACTCCGCAGGACTCCTCCTGGTGGCTGTGCATGGTGTTATGTGCTGTGTTAACAAAAAATTCGCCAACCGACGGTGCCAATCCCCCTCTACTATTTGCTGCAATGCATCCTTCGTTGTACACACCATCCTTTCTGCCTGCCCATTCGTAGCCGGATGAAAAGGGGCTGAGGTAACCTGGCGAATAACACCATTGGCCAGGAATGCTCAAAACTCCTTGGATATAAATGCTGTCCCATTATCTGATACCACCGTGTCTGGGAGGCCATGGGTTGCAAATAACTTACGCAGTGCCCTAATTACTGTTTGTGATGTCATTGACATTACTGGCACTACTTCTAGCCATTTAGAATATGAGTCCACTACGATGAGAAACACCTGGCCCTGGAAAGGGCCTGCAAAATCAATATGTACCCTTGACCACGGTCTTTTTGTGGACTCCCATTGATAGATAGGAGCCTGAGGTGGGGCAGGTCGCGTTATCTGACACTCCCTGCACCTAGCCACCCATTCTTTTATTTCACTATCCATCTTTGGCCACCACACATAACTACGGGCCAATGCCTTCATTCTCACTATTCCGGGGTGCCCTACATGTAAGGCCTCCAGCACCCTAATCCTTAAAGCTGCTGGGATCACTACTCTATTACCCCACAGTAAGCACCCCTTGTGGACAGATATCTCGTGCTGCCTCGTTCCAAATGGTCTGAATTTTTCCTCTAACTTCCCCAATGGCCAACCCTTCCATGCCCAATTCAAAACTCGGGCAAGCACTGGGTCCTTAGCTGACCTCTCTGCTATCTCTGCCGCTTGCACTGGAGGCTCTGATAACGATTCCAACATCAAAACCTCCAAGAGTGGGGAGTGATCTTCCTCCTCCCTTTGTACTGGCAAGCGACTCAAAGCATCTACATGACCAATTTTCTTTCCTGACTGGTGCTGCAAGACATAATCATATGCATTCAGGAACATTGCCCACCGCAACATTCTAGGGGACAATATCTGTGGTGTCTGGCGCTCTGAGGAAAATAATCCCAACAGTGGCTTATGGTCTGTAACAATCACAAACGGTTGCCCATACACATAATCATGAAACTTCTTAACCCCAGCCACTATTGCTAATGCCTCCTTATCTATTTGCGCGTAATTACGCTCCATTGTAGACAACGTCCTAGAATAATATGCAATTGGAGCTTCCCGCATATCCTCCAATTGGTGGCTCAACACTGCTCCAACTCCATACGGGGAGGCATCACACGTCAAAATTAGTGGCTTCCTCTCATCGAAATGAACCAATACGCTTTCTGATGACAACAATCTTTTGACATCTCGGAATGCTTTCTCATGCTGACTTGTCCACTGCCACACTGCCCGCTTATCTAATAAACGGTGCAGTGGCTCTGCCACTGTGGCCTTATGCTTTAAGAATGAATGGTAAAAATTTAGCAATCCCAAAAATGCCTGTAACTCTTGCTTTGACTGTGGTGCTGGGGCGTCCTGGATGGCCCTCACCTTTGCTGATGTCGGGTGGATTCCCCTTGCATCAACCATGTATCCCAAAAACTCTACTTGCGCTACTCCAAACACACATTTTTCGCGCTTGACGCGCAACCCTACATCTGAGAAGCACTGCAGTACTTTTCGTACCCGTGTCATCAGTTCCTCCTCAGCTGCACCCACTATCAAGACATCATCAAAATATGGTATGACTCCTGGCAAGTTTCTTAATATTTCTTCCATCAAACTCTGGAAAATCCCAGGAGCTACACTCACTCCAAATTGTAGCCGCTTTACTCTGAATGCCCCCCTGTGAGTCACTATCGTCTGGGCTTCTGCAGTGGCATCATCCACTTCCAGCTGTTGGTATGCCTGCGCTAGATCTAATTTTGCAAAAACCTTTCCCCCTGCCAATGTTGCTAACAACTGACTAACAACTGGCACTGGATACGGATGTTTCTGCAATGCCTTATTAATTGTGCACTTATAATCAGCACAAATGCGCACATCCCCATTGGCCTTCAGGGGGGTCACAATTGGAGTTTCCCATTTTGCATTTACCACTGGCTCCAATATTCCCTGTTCCAATAACCGATCTAATTCTGCATCCACTTTAGAGCGCAAAGCAAATGGAATATGCCGTGATTTTAGACGTATTGGGGGTACTGAAGGATCAAGATACAATGATATAGGTGGACCCTTATACTGCCCCAGCCCCTCAGCAAACGCACTCTTAAATTCTTCCACTAGCACCTCCCATGTTAACTTGCTAACCTCATGAATTCCAGTAATTGCAATTCCCAACCTCCCGAACCAGTCCAGCCCCAATAGGCTTGTCCGCCTTCCTTCCACTATTAACAATTGCAAACATCCATCAAACATATGATATTTCACATGGACATTACACATGCCAACCACAGGTACTCTATGTTCTTGATAATCTGTAAGTGGTAAGTCACAAGATCTAATGTCCAAATCATCCTGTGGGCAAAATGTCTTATAAGTGTCCCATGAAACGATGGAGAATGCTGACCCAGAATCCACTTCCATCACACAAGGGACATCCTGGATCCTCACAGTCACTGTCAACTTACGCTGGATCTCGGGTTGCACGTGGTTAATTACATCAGCTGCATGAACACATCACACTGCTCAAGTGGGGGTTGGCCAGCCAAGCCAGCTACATGGGGACAGCAAGGTGCATCCACAGAGTGTGTAGCAGATGAGCCAGGAACATGTCTTCTTGGTCCTTGATGCCTTTTTTCTCTGCACACTCTCCCAATATGCCCCCATGTTTACAACAGAAACATTGTGCCTCTTTAAATTTACACCTTTCTCTCTCATGGGGCCCACCACAACTCAAACATTTCTCTGTTGACATCCTCCCTCTCTGTTGTGGTGGTCTCCCCATCTTCATTACACCATGCTGCAGTCTCTGAATTTCACCATTGCCAAGGTCTACAGTCCCACTGCCAGCTGTTTGCAGTCTCTGTGGGCTCCTGGCTTGTCGCACCTCCCGAGTAGAGGCTGCAGCAAGTTCAAAATTCAAGGCTTCTTGGTATGCCATTTGGAAAGTCAAGTCTGTCTTTGCCAGCAGCAACTTTTGCAATGATGCCTCTCTCAGGCCACGGACCAAACGATCCCTTAACATTTCTTCCAAATTGGAGAAATTGCATTGTTGTGCCAACCGTCATAAGGCTGCAACATAATCTGCAATGCTTTCAGACCCCTCCTGATCACGTTTGTAAAAAACACTCTGTCTGGCTATTTCTGATGGTTGGGGAATGAAATGGCTCCTTAATGCAGTCAATATCTCTACAAGTGGCGTTGCTGATAATTCTCTCGGTGCTATTAACACTCTGGCGAGGTCAAACACCCCTTCACCACAGAGGCTCAAAAACACGGCTCTTTTCCTTTCTGGGTCTGTTATGCCATTCGCCAGAAGATAAAATTCCAACGGGGCCTCATAACTCTGCCACTTCAAAGGAAACTCCAAATTAAACTGTTCCAGCTGCCCTTGAAAGGCCATAATTTACTCACATTCCACGCTTCACTAAAAACCTTCCAAGACCTTTCATAAGTTCATCCTCGTCGCCAATATGTTATGTCTCAGGAATCAGAAGCCGGAGGAACAAAACATAGCACTTTATTGCATAGCTGCTACTCACACATAGCCAAAAATCACTCTGCAGCTGTGCTCAATATAACACACATACTAATTACCAATTCCAGTGCAACAGCTGCAGACTCTTAAAACAATACAGTACCTCACAATCAACACAATACATTACAATAAGTAAGAAGCCTAAAGATACATACAGAGTTCTATACACTGCCTTTATAATGTTCAAGCTAGCACTTTGCCCAGCAACAGTCTTCCATAGGGACAGAGTCACAGTCTCTTGCACCAATCATGTTAAAGGTCTACTATCACAAGTTACTCCAGACTTTCTGGCTCTGGCTCTGTTGCTGACCTAGGATATCTGCGACTTAGGAGATGAACCCTCTTTTTTCACAAGCCATAACAGTTTATTTGTGGTGTGACCTATTTAAAGACAAGCACGTTCTCTTTTGGTGCGACAACCAGGCAGTTGTCAAAGTTATGGACCCCCCCTCTTTGGGGGTCCATAACTTTGCTTCCCCTGAACCAAACATCACCAAATTTGGGGGGTATCATCAGGACAGTCTCTGGATGGTACCCTGAAAATCTGGTGTTGCTAGCCTTAAAAATGCACCCCCTGCAGGCCAAAACGTAAAAAACACTAAAAAATTAAAAATCACACAAAAGACCCTGAAATGGTGGCGCCCCCCCATGTGACCAAATGGGGGTGCCCGGGGACATAGGGTACCCCCTGTCCCTAGGCAGAAACGCCACTGACAATGAATACAAAGTCATGGAGAACTCAAAAACAAGTATTGTGTTATTTTGTTTGCTCTTAACAACATAAGAACATAAGAAAGAACCTGTTGGATCAGACCAGACTCCATCTAGTCCAGCACTCTGCTACTCACAGTGGCCCACCAGGTGCCTTTGGGAGCTCACATGCAGGATGTGAAAGCAATGGCCTTCTGCTGCTGCTGGTCCCGAGCATGGCTTTTGTGTCTTGATTGTACTATGAAGTACCCATATTATTCCATAAATTATTATTTATCTCTATTGACAACAACAACAATTAGACATAGATTTTGGATGGTATTTCTGGTTTGTATGGACCAGCAGTCATTCACATGTACACTTGTGTAGTATTCATCCTGTGCCTTGTGGCTGTCAGGCATGTTGACTTGGTGAACCTTATATTAGGAAAATTCTCCATCTGAACACACCCGATCATTCCTTTCCTCCCATGCTATCTCCAGACTTGAAATAACTTGAATGTCCCCACAGAAAGCAAGGATTATATGGAAACACCAAAGATATGTAAGGAGAATTTCAGCTCAAAGAGATAGCCAAGTAATAAATGGGAAAGAACGTTTTCAGTTCTAGCTTTCTATGTTCTAAAACCATTCAATGTGAAAGAGAATTTCTTACATGACTGATTCTTAGAAACGTGTGTCAATTTATTCTGAGATACGTGTAGATCAATGATTTGAAAGGGAATTAACTTTCCATGTGGTCTGTGCAAAATAACATCCATTCAGTTCAGCACTCCTGCAAGTAGGACATGTATCTATTATTTCTGTTGTTCAATTTTCTTCTCAGCTCTACTTCCTGGTATCCATAGCAGCCACATCTTATGCAGTCAGCTTTGCTGAATGATACCTTCAGAGAGTTGTCTCAAAGCAAGGAACAACAGAAGGCTGTGTGTGTGTGTGTGTGTGTGTGTGTGTGTGTGTGTGTGTGTGTGTGTGTGTGTGTGTGCATAACTATTCCTAAAATCAAGTGGAGTGCCATCTCTAAGAGTTTAATTAAAAATGAATGTTCATTATGCATTCCAATAAAAAGAAAGGGTCAGGAAGCAAACTTTTGACTGATGGATAATTAATGGTCAGGAAAAGACATAAGTTAAAGAACAAGAAAGAAAATTACAATGATGCATTTCCTTTTTAAAGACTGTGAACAACAGACAATTATCCATGTACTCTGTTGCCATATTCACAGTCTATGCTCATAGGGCACAGACCATCTTGAGGAACAGCTCAGGTGCAGCATTAATCTCACATAAACATTAATAAACAGGATGAAGAAAAATAGATGAAAAAGATGAGAAGGAGGAGGAGAAAGAGAAGATGGAGGTGGATGAGGGGGCTGGATCCCTAATGTTTTCTGTTTTCATCATTAGAAAAGGAAGCTAATTCCCTTCTCCCTCTGCTGACCTCCCAATTCACTCCTCCCTAGGTTTTTCCAAGAGTTTACTGACTGAAAGGCATGATTTCTGGGGGCATAATAAGCAGCACCAGGAGAAGAGAGGTCAAAAAGCTCACAATGCCATTCATACTAAATAGGATCCAAGCCAATGCTAGAAAAAAACTGATATAATCCAGTTTACTTCCATTAGGAAATAATATACAGACTCCTTGGAATGACCATATTAAGATGCTTCAAATATTTTCCAAAAGCTGGCTTTGATTTTGCATGCTTGTGCACACATCACACTAGTGGCGTAGCTGCCACAGGGACATCCGGGGACAAGTGCCCCGGGCACCCCCGTGGGAGACACGTGGGGTGGAAAAATCGTCCCCACACTTCCGGGAAAGAAGATGGGTGTGACTGAGCCTTGGTGCGACATATGCACGATGCACCACACCCCTCCTCCTTCCCAGAAGTGGCTGGGCCTCAGCCCCCTCTGTGGCACCCCCCATGGTTCACAAGGTCTCCTTGGAAGTGTAGTTCCCATAAGGCTACTTTTTCAGCAGGTTGAACTCAAGTAAGTGGGGGGCGTGGGGGTGGGGGGCAGGGTGCCATGGGGAGGTGCCATGGGGGTGCTGTGGGGGGGGGGAAGAGCCCAGGCACCATTTTGCCCCAGGCACCATTTCCCACACACTCAAAGATCTTAAGTTGCATGATTTCATGGATACTGGTTAGGTATAAACAATATGCTTGAGTGGCTGGCTAGAGAGACTTTGGAAACTGGCAGATGTTGTATAAATGTCTGCATTGTACTCCAAAAGGTAACATCAATAAAAAGAAGAGAAGAAGAGTTTGGATTTATATCCCCCCTTTCTCTCCTGTGGGAGACTCAATGGGGCTTACAATCTTCTTGTCCTTCTCCCCTCACAACAAACACCCTGTGAGGTGGGTGGGGCTGAGAGAGCTCTGAAAAGCTGTGACTAGCCCAAGGTCACCAAGCTGGCGTGTGTGGGAGTGCACAGGCTAATCTGGATTCCCCAGATAAGCCTCCACAGCTCAGGCGGCAGAGCTGGGAATCAAACCCGGTTCCTCCAGATTAGAATGCACCTGCTCTTAACCACTACACCACTGCCACAGTGCCCATCCAAGCTTCTCCTTCTCTTCCCAGGAGCACCCAGAGCACGTGTTGTCCCCTGGCGCCATTGCACCTGATACACCTCTGTATATGAGGAGTTGATCCTAGAGTGTTTAAGTCTGTAGACAGTGCCAGATTTACCTATAGGCTTGGCATGGTAAAGTCTAGGGCAGGGGTAGGGAACCTGCGGCTCTCCAGATGTTCAGGAACTACAATTCCCATCAGCCCCTACCAGCATGGCCAATTGGCCATGCTGACAGAGGCTGATGGGAATTGTAGTTCCTGAACATCTGGAGAGCCGCAGGTTCCCTACCCCTGGTCTAGGGCCTCAAAACCTAAGGGGCCTCCGGCCAAGGTGTATAATATTTTTTGACAAATTCCTGTTTATTCCACAAAATCTTTACAAAATTCAGTAATAGCAAAAGTTTTCCACAGGGTTAATTTTAACATGTAGGTATTTCTTCAGTCACTACAGTGTTTAACAATAAAACCTTATATCCTGTAGAGGAGGAATTGTGAATTGCAAAATTTTAAAAATTTGTTATCATGTTTGGCTATACTGAATGCTGTTTGGTGGCCCAATCAAAGGGAGGGAATCGTCCTCTGGAGGCAGTGTGGGGTTACAACAATGGAAATGCCCTCCCTGAGGTAATTACCCTGGTGGTGGGATAAATCTTCTGGGGCCCAGTTGCTACGGAGCCCTGTAACAGCTGGCCACAGCACCCAGCCTCATGTTGGTAATCCCACTCTGCTGCCACCTGTGCCAGCAGGGTGTGGGCGTTCTGGGGGCGTTCCAGGGGGTGGGGCTGATTTCAGTCCACCTCCAGAGCTCGATTGGCCACTGTGCATTGGGGGAATTACTGGCAGAGATACACCACATACACCACGATTTTCATGGTGTATCTGTATTCACCCCATTTGAGTGGGTTTTTTTTTACTTGTTTAGACTTCCTGCACTGTAGAAAAGTCCTTTGGAGCAGGCCAAGCAACCCCAAGCAGCACCAACACTGCTCACCTGACAGTCTGGATTGTGCTGAAAAACATCTTCCATCTCCCTGTGCTTATGAGGCTGCAGGGGATTGGGAGGAGGCTCACAAGTGGAATAGCCTAGGACTTCTCTTCATCTAAATCCGGCAATGATTGAAGAGATCAAAATTAGCACACTGAATTATGCCAGAAACCAACTGAAACCCACAGCTATCATTCTAGTATTGGAATACCTTTTCTCCTCTCCCTTGCATGCCATCCCTCACTCCCGCATTCCCTTGCATGCCACCCCTCCCTCCCCTCTTCCTCCCTCCCACAGGAGCAGCAGTGGCATAGTGCTTAAGAGCAGGTGCATTCTAATCTGGAAGAACCGGGTTTGATTCCCTGGTCTTCTGCTTGAGCTGTGGAGGCTTATCTGGGGAATTCAGATTAGCCTGTGCACTCCCACACACACCAGCTGGGTGACCTTGGGCTAGTCACAGCTTTTTGGAGCTCTCTCGGCCCCACCCACCTCCCAGGGTGTTTGTTGTGATGGGGGAAGGACAAGGAGATTGTAAGCCCCTTTGAGTCTCCTACAAGAGAGAAAGGGGGGATATAAATCCAAACTCCTCCTCCTCCTCCTCCTCCTCCTCCTCCTCCTCCTCTTCTTCTTCTTCTTCTTCTTCTTCTTCTTCTTCTTCTTCTTCTTCTTCTGTAGTCCCGTGCCCCTCCTGGTTTGTAAAAGATAGCCAGGAGGAGTTATGGAGCCACCATTTCCATACCAACACTTAGAATATGATACAAAACTTCCGTATAGACCACTGTGACATGACAGTGCCAAACCTTAGTTACTTGTCTGCGTTGCAAACAGTCTGCGTTGCAAACATGTGTATCCCTTCCTGTGTTTTTTCCCTAAGTAAACTGCAAATGTATTTTTTTTGCTTTTGTGCATTGCAGTTACAAAGAAGAAAAGTGACTTATTTGAGGGTAACAAGTTGGCCATGTTTTTCCTCCTCTTCATATTCTATTATATTTTAGACCTTAGCATTTGTCTCCATCACATGATATCTATATTATCTTTAACATCATCCCATTTCAATTTTGTAGGAGGACTGGTTTCCTATCCATCTTGAGCTCCTGGCTGATATGTAATGTAGGTAAAGCTTTCCATATCTTGCCTAAATTGCATCGTGTCACCACCTATTGTTTTGCCCCAAATAGCTATTATGCACTTATTGTGACTCGTCTTTGTACAGAAGTGCCAACCCAACATCACACCAGTAAGAAAGCCCGTGTCTGGTCATAACAGAGATGAACTACGACAGGCAGTGACAAAAGTCTAGTATGCTGTCTGTAGATGTCTATGCTAAACAATGAAAGAGTGATAATAGCTCCAGGGCCTTAAAGTCCTATGAAAATGCATCCAGGTTTTGGTCCTGGCCTTTTAATTAGACCATGAGATTCGACATTCTGCTTGAATAGTGAGACAAATAACAGGTAAGTGCTTCCTGCTCTGAAGGGCTATGATGCATTCAAACTCAAGACATTTTCTCATGCCTTTTTCTCACATGGCTTCGGACACAAAAAGACATATTAAAAATAACTGGCTTGGATCCACTGCAGCATTTCAATGGACAGAAGGATTTCCACCCATGGAGCACAACTCTCAACTCTAGCCTTCTGCTGTAGCCCAAGATGCCCCTCAAATGCTTTTTCCTGAGGGTCCTCTATCCTCAAAAAGCAGTGTTTCTGGAGATGCTTTGGGCTGCAACCAAAAGGGTGAAGTAAGAAAGTCATGCTTTGCAGGTGGAAATTCTTCCATGGAAACACTCCAGTGGATCTGAGCCACCTTTTTCAAAAGTCATTTGAAAGGGTCATTTCAATGTACTTAAGATACTCAAGTTGTTTTTATAATAAAGATGCTCTATTAGACAACAAAGCTGTTGCCACCCTGAAACACTCCACGTGGTTTTCTTGAGTTAAAAAGAACAAATGTTATGCCCAATATCTTACAAATCTCAAGGATGCAAACTTAAGAAAATCATTCACATCCCTGAGATTTCAGACGTTTAAATCAGAATATTTACTGGGGAGATATGCCAAAATATCAAGAGAGCTATGATTATGTAGATGTAGATTAAATCAGGCTGAGGATATAATACATTACACACTCTACTGCCCTTTTTATTCTGTTATCCGTACTAAATATATTAATGACATCCTGACAGGCCTGACATGTAATGTGGAGGAGAAGGTTTGCTTTCTTATGGCTGATTCTTATGCTGGGGTTACAACTAAAGTAGCGACTTTTATGTTCTTAGCTGCAAAAATCAGAGAAATCTTAACCAAAGCCCCAACCATAAAAGCTAAGTTGTAACAAAGGTGGTTAAACCCTTCTATAGTTCAAGTAGACTCTGCCTTAATTATATAACCAAACATATAATTATTTCATTGTTGTATCTCAATGCTATATAACTATTCTGTTTGTATATTTCAATGCTATATAATGGTATTCTGTTTTGTATTTTAATGTTTTGTAAAAATCTTACAACGTGTTTTAATCCCTTATGTAAACTGTTGGGAGTAGGGTTGGGGTTGAAGTGTTTTTCATGCGTGTATGGACCATGGCTAATAAATGTAATTTGATTGATACTCAAGATACTCACATTTCCCAACCAGTATACATTCTACTTCCACTATAAAGGTTTTCAATATCGTATCCCTGCTTTTTTAAATAGTAAAATATAACTGAAGTCTGTCAGTTATTCTTAAGAAAGTGAATTGCTGAGCCTTTTGTGAATTATACAAAGGAAATCAAAAGAAATAGTCTCAAAAGCTCTTGACACTGTGGGAGACATAGAAAGTCTGAACATGGACCTTTGCATTTTGGAAATACTTTCAAAATTGTTCTTTTTTTCATAGGAGGATTTATAAGAGGTGAAAGTAAATATGGCTAAAAGTGCATTACCAAGGCTAGGGAATAGAGAATCCTGTCAGTTTCTGAGAAACAGTTTATGAAATTGGTTCTGGTGGGTTTTCCGGGCTATGTGGCCATGGTCTGGTGGATCTTGTTCCTAACATTTTGCCTGCATCTGTGGCTGGCATCTTCAGAGGTGAATCACAGAGGGACACAGTGTCTAACAGACTTCCCTCTGTGATACACCTCTGAAGATGCCAGCCACAGATGTATGTGAAACATTAGGAACAAGATCCACCAGACCATGGCCACACAGCCCGGAAAATCCACCAGAACCAGTTGAATCCGGCCGTGAAAGCCTTCAACAATACAGTTCATGAAATGTATCCATTACGTGACTTTCATATCTCTAGTTCTTCTGGGAACTTGAACCTAGTTCTGATTCTGGGGGTTTCTGTTATAAATAGCATATGATGATAATTTTTTGTTGTTAAAATAGTTGAATTATTGCTATAGTGGTGTCAGGGGAATGGATGCCCCAAACAGGGAAAATGTCCTACGTGAAACAGTAGGATCTCATCAGCATAAAGTGGATGCATGAGCAACTTGGTGGTAGTAGAAAGTGCTGTCCAGTTGCAGCTGACTTTATAGCAACCGCATAGGGTTATCAAGGTAAGATATATTCAGAGGTGGTGTGCCATTGCATGCCTCTGCATAGCATCCCTGGACTTAGTGGTCTCCCATCCAAATATTAATGAGAACTGACTCTGCTTATTTTCTGAGATCAGACATGATTTGGCTTGCCTGGGCAATCCAGATCAGGACAATGAGCAATTTAAGCAAGGTACTTTATGCACTGGGGCAATATGTGAGGAAGAACTCATGCATTATATTACAAGATACAGGGGGGAAGGAAGCAGAATTTTGGAAAAGCTTTCAGGGGGACGTTAGGGCTGCTGGCAAAGAAGAATGCAAGAGAGTCCGAGGGATCTAAGCCATTATTTCCAAAAATACATCAACTTTCATCACTGGGCAGAAACATAAAACCAGTTACCCAGAAACACAAAAAGTGACATCATGAGTAACTAATATATAACTGCATGTAGTTGGTGCAGTCAAAATATGCAGTTCCTCAGATTTTCCAGGTAGTTTTGGTTATGGAATTTCATACAAGTGTTGCCTAACGAGTCTCAAAGGAAACCCAAGAAGTCCAAAAGAGCAACATTTGTTCACTTTATCATGCCTTAGTGACAGAGTTCAAGACTGTATGCACTAAAGGTATGCATTTGCTAAAGCTGAGCCACAAAATGGGCAAAAAATACCTAACTGGTATTTTTTAACCAAAAAAGAGAAAGAATCTGAAGGTAGTTGACAAGGCATGCCCATCAAGAATATTTGGGTTTTAGCTCTGTTTTTAATACAGGATTAATTACATTTAGAACTGGTATAGTGTTCAAAGGTTTTCATATACATTTCTCCATAATATTTAGAACAACCCTATAAAGTAAGTCAGTATAATTATCCCCATCTTGCAGATGGAGATGAAAGATAAAGACTTGTCTAAAGCTTCTGATTTTGGAATCTAAGAATCTGCCTTTTAGTTCTTTGGGGGTTTTATACCCTGTGGTTGTGAGCCTTTTTGTTTCACCCATTTTTATTACTGACTTTTTAAAAAACACTGTTTACACCATTAATACACAAATAGATTAATCCATGCATGATGCATGCCATTTAAACAGAACTGAAACAAAAAAAAACCTGTTAAAATTCTGTTAATATAATGGCAAAAACTCACCGTGAGGTAACAAGGAAGTGGCATGAACAATAATGACATGCAATTTTGACTTGTGCACAGAAGCAAAATCAAAACACGGATTTTTGAGTGAAAACAATGAAGTTGTGCTGTTTGTTAGTATCCCTGCTTCCTAGTGAAGAAGTGAGAGTTAAGCTTGATTTACAGCTGAATATTCATCACGTTACATTTGCCTTTACTACCAAGGTCTGAATATTTTAATGCATAAAAAATAACTCAAAGGATAACAATTCAAGGAAGGAAAAAGCCCCAGATTTCCAACCCTTCAGGGCCATGGGGTATTAATGGGACAGCTTAAAGGGAGTTTAGACTTGGCAATCTTAGTCGAAGAATACACCCTCCCTCCCTGGGAGGGCCATCTAAATGCATGGGCATGCTGCCCAGAGACCCCACAAGCATAGGGCACCCATACTAATCTATGTATGTTGTGACTTGCTGTCAGTAAATAGATACTATACTAAACTAAACTATAAATATTTATTATTTAAAAATGGATATTTAGCACATGTTTTACTAAAGACAATGAACAACATTAATTTTTAAAAATGTTTTTCCAGGTGAATAAGCTTTTGAGCAGAAATGTTTAATTTTATTGACTATTTACATTTCTATTCCTTTGAGTTGTTTAAGTAGGGACCCCAGTGTTCTGCTTTGCCTGGGAGCCAATAATGCTGTTCAGACAGTCCTGCTCCCTAGGACTGTGTCTTAGGGAAGAACACTTTTTCAAGACAGCATGGACAATCAGGTGGCACATTTGTTTGGAGGGCTTCTTCGCATGATCCTCGGCTCCTCCTCTCCTGGGAGATTCAGTGCCAGAGACTGGCCAGGTTGGTATTTTCCTGGGAAAATTTGGATTGGCTGCTTCCAAATTCCCCCTCTGCTGGGCACCACCGGAGTTGCAGAGTTTTGAAAAGCAGTGTGAGAGCTTGAGTGACACACAAATTGTATCAGTCCTCAAAGTCAGGGGAGATCTAGTCTGAAGGCAGAGTGGGCCTTAGACAATGGGAGAATAGTCAAAGGGGCCTGTATTCTCAAAGAGATCTGAGAGGAAACAGCCTTGTTTCCATGAGAGGCTAGAGGCCTGGTTGGTGGGAAACAAGAGGGAAACGGATCTCACAGGAACAATCCTAAGTCCACACAGAGTGCTTGGCAAGTGTCTCACGAAGAGACAACACCCAGATATAGGGCCGGTGAGCTCTTGAAGGTGTTTTGCTTAACTGGCAGAGTTAAGAGTGGGTGTAGTGAAACCCCAGAGCTTATTCTGCCCAAGACAGTGTAAGTTCCCTTTGGAGTAAGGGTGGGAGTTTTAGGAGAGTGTTCAGGACAGCGGTATGAAGGTTTACCCTAAGTGCGTGTGTGAACTAGTATGTGAAGTCCTCTTTAAATGAAATAACCATCTCTAAGTAAAGATAAATCTTGTAACTGAAATAGCAATATAAGTGAACCTACATTTGCTCTGTAACCTTAAGAAGTATCTGTCTAAAGTAGCGCTTAAGTATCTCTCTGAAATAACAATCTGAGAAGTTGGTAAAATAAAATCTAGTTTTGTTTTATCTTTCAAAAGCCTCTTTCTAAGTTCTATATTAATTTTACCTCAGTTTCTGGTGGCAGCATTTATATATATTAAAGTTTCCTGACAAGATTTTAGTTTAAAGGCCTGTGTGTGTGCATGAGCGGAGGGGTGCCTAGGCTAGTGGTGGCAAACCTATGGCATGCGTGCCAGAGGGGCCACTCAGAGCCCTCTCTGTAGGCATGCACACAGAGTTCATCATGGGGGGGGGGGGAAATCCCCCATACACATCTAGGCTGGTCTGGGCCACTGGGCGCGATGTGCATGCACCGTGGCAAGCAGGGAGGCTTGGTGGGTCTGTGCTTCGGGTGGCTGCTGCCCAAGGGGGGGCAGAGGCAGAGGAGGCAGAGATGCTAGAAAGGTGCAGAGTGGCATGTGTGGGACTTTCTGGAGGTTGGAGTAGGCTGGTCCCTGCTCAAGGGGGTGGGGCAGAGGCAGAGGTTATCCCACCCCTGAAGTTATCCCACCCCTTGCACAGCATTCTTGCTTAGGATTGCCTCCCTGGACTGCCTTTTTACTTCTATTTTGTGGTGGGGGTTTATTGGGTTTCAGAAAGTGAAAGTTTTACTTCCCTCTTCCTCCACACCCCTCCCCCTTCCCCCACCAGGCCCCCAGTGTGATAATAATGTAATTATTTCAGCATTAAACCTAAGACCTAGTTTTGGGGAAGCAGTGCTGTTAAACCCCATTGATTTTCATGGGAAGAACTAAAGTGTGATCTTTTATCTGGGAGTAATGGGGCTTGCTTCTGAGTAAACCCTCCTAGGGTCGTGATTCACCCGTTCAAAGCGTTGCACAATTGCTTCAAAGTAAAGCTACCGACTACCTCCAAGCTTACTCCTGAGTAACGTGTGCCTTGGAGCCAACCGTTTTTTCTAAACTAAAATCTCAGTATTCAGGTTAAATTGCCGTGTTGCCGTGATAAATAAGTGGGTTTTAGGTTGCAGTTTGGGCATTCGGCCTCGAAAAGGCTCGCCATCACTGGCCTAGGCCAAAACAGCGATCAAATTAACCACCCTCCAGCAACACACTTCCCTCCTTTTTGGGCCTCTGTCTTTCCTCAGGGAGTGGGTGCTGTTGTAAATACTTTAAGGAAGAGGGGGAAATAGTGGTATCATACCCCAATTTAAATCAAAACAATAATCTCTGAGCTTCTAGAACTGAGTTTCCATAGTAACAAATCTTCAAATATAAGAATATACAGCCATAAATATGTAATTTCAAAGCTGGTTTTAATCTCTTTCTCATTTAAATAAGTTTATTATTATTATTCTGATTCATAGCTCAAATAGCTATGCCTGTGATTGGAACACATGCTCACAGCCATTTTCCACAGTTTTTACTCACAAGCACTATGGTTTTCATCTATGTGGTATTATTTATTCATGTTGCTGGGTCTCTCTTGTGGCAGGCATCAGAAATTAATGCTATACATTTGAGAACTAACCACCAGTTCCAGAATGATGGTGTGGGTTGCATTGCCCAAATGAAGAAAATTAGAATGCCCAAAACCAGGTTATCTTCACTATAGGAAACATGAAATAAAAGGGGTTCTAAGAAAACTGTTGTTTCCCCAGTCTACTATAGAAGGTTGCACACACTCATATCTACCTCACAGGGTTGTTGCAAGGCTCATATGACAGACAGGAGAACAATGTAGCTTTGGATACTCATTGGGGAGAGAGACTGGGTATGTCATCTTACAGTCTAAAGAAAAGCTGGCCAAGTCTTTGGATACTTAAATCTAGTCACTGGAGCTGTAAAAAGGCAAGACAGATCTTTCTATAAACCTGAAAAGGGCCTCAGATTTGCAGAAACAAATGAAATCGGGAGGGGGGGGGGAGGAGATTGAAGAGTTTTAAAATCTGAAAATGAAAAAAAAAGAAACACTTGTAGCTTTAAGCAGTGGATCCCATATCCACCTCAGTGATTATTGCTAGGCAACCACAGATTTAAGGCTTCCAGATTCAAATCACAGATATGTTTGTTGCCAGAGACCATAAGCAGTTTGTTACTTGCTGAATGCAACATTCTTGTGGGGTGGGAGCATATTGAGAGAGGTGGTCCTGTAGATACATTCCCAAACTATTTAGACAGGGCCAGGTTTACATTTTTCTGAAGGCGGGTAAAAGTACAAATTGTATACATATGAAGAACAAGTAAGAGATCTTAACAATGTGGCATACAAAATCTAGATAAATCCCAATAAAAGAAGCTGGTAAACACCTCAGATGGGAAGCCTAACTGTTGAATAACCACTATGGTTATTTATATTTTCAATTGTATTCATTCATGTTGTCAGGTATCCAGAGCATGGTTTAGGTTTAGGGTAAAAATTATAAAAGAATAAAACAAATGGCATATGAATTTAACAGCATAAAAAACCCCATACTAAACAGGAATACCCACAGTGAAAATGAGTGCAGCAAAAAGTATTACAATGACTGCATATGAAAACAGAAAAGCAGAGAGCACGTTCATATACAATGCACAATCAGGCTAGATGAAAAGATTACTGCATTTCATTATTAATGTAATATATCAAACAAGGAAATCTAGGGTACAACACTGAAGTTAAGCACCTATAAGTCTCTTGATTTCAGTGGGTGATATTTTCGCATGTGGTTACCTGCCTCCCCTATTAAAACTATCCAAAAAGACTCATGAAGTACCTTAGGCTTTAAGGCATGCCACAATACACTTAGTTGTTTTTAGGGTGCCGTGCTTATTATTTTGTCTGCAGCAGATGAACATGGCCATCTCTTTGTAACTGAAATCTATGGAACTTAAAATTGTGGCTGAAATGTTCTCTTATAATTTCAGTCTTCACAGTGATCTCATTTTCCTGAACATTTGGGTTAGTCTTTCATGTATTGCAGCAAAGCAACTCCCATAGCAATAAAGAGAGACTGTGCTAGAGGCATAGTTCTAAGTAGTAATACCTTGAGGCAACTCTCACTGAAGAACTGCAAGTATTCATATTCTTGCTTCAGTTGGCCTTACAAGGTTTTGCTTTTAAGAATCCTCTTTTAGTGGATATTTCAGGGCTTCTATTACTGAAAGTCACAGGGGATAAATAAAACTTGCAACTAATATCACAGATTCTAGTTTTTTTATCAAGAGCAGAACTTTTTATTCTTTTATTTCCTCATTCCCTCACCTCATAAAACTAGGACACCAATTTTGTTTCAGTTTATTATAGAAATTTGTCTGAAATTCAAATTCTAAGTAAATGACCCATCTGAAATACCATTGGATTCAATTACCTGGACATCAATCAAAAGTATAATTCAGACGAAACTGTACTGTCACATTTTCCACATCCTGGCCTCTTGGGCAAAGTGGATCCACCAGCGCAAACCCAGAGCGTTCTTTTTTCATTGTGTAACTCCTTTCAATAGCTTACAGCAGAGATAAACTGCAACTTTTCATGCTCCCCAGAGCATATAAATGTCCTCATCCAAAAACAGTCCCACTGTCATACAAGAAAATCAACCTTGTAAACTTTGAATTGGGCTGGCGTTCTTCAGCTGAGATGACTAATAATGGTCCAGCATGAACTGAAGCATCCATTCACTTCTCATGGCCTGCTGGGAAGGCAGTACTGAAAGGGTCTTCCTCATCTGTCCATTTCATCCAGTTCAAGAGTTAATTCAGGTGTCATAAACCATGAACTTTAGCTATAGAAATCATTTCTTTCTTTTTGATAGCCTTCTTTAATACCATTCTAAGTTTGGTCATGGTGATACAAAGTTCCATTTGGGGGCTAGCCATAAAAGTCCTTTTCTCCTTGTTTTCTTAGAAGTTGATAAGTGTTATGTGGAATTTCTTGTGTCTAATACTCTCTGCAACTCTTTCTGATTATCTGCTAGTGCTGCTAGAAGAGTCTTCTTCCAGACCATGGCTCACAGCCCAGAAAGTCCATTGATTCTGGCCACGAAAGCCTTCTACAGTACATCTTCTTTTCTTGTGAAACTCAAATGAGAAATGGAATTCATATATCTCACTCAACCAAAGCCTCAGTGCTTCACTGATGTTTGGTTCAAATTACCTTCCTGTAACAACATTCACATTAGATGAAAAAATTAGGCTTACCAGGTGAACCAAAATACCTGGAACACATACATTTGGAATTCTTTGTAGCGAAGAAGTTGATTGGAGAAAAGTTAGAACTGGTTAACTATTACTGAGAGAATGTGGATATTTATGTAGCTCATTAGAAAGAAAGCCAACATAGCAAACATCTGGTTTCATCTGCAAGCTGGAGAAGCAAGACAAATTAGGCCATTCTAGTTCTTATTTAAAAGTAATTCATTAGTAAACCTTGAGTTATGCTTACAAGTGTATTTAATGTATAGAAATACTCATTTTTCTCATTTGTATACCTTTTGACTTTTAAATATTCTTTCTAATTTTTCAGATGTCCCATACATTTTTGAATTGTTTTTGTTTCAACTATAATTCATTTTTTTTTAAAAATATAAACCTGTCTATTCACCCTCTATCTACCTGCACTCCTGCTTTGGTTGTACTTTGCAAGTAGTTTCCATGCTAATATGTGACTTCATTTTCCCCCTCTAACATGTTCTAACAGCCAGAGGAGGGTGTTCTACAGTACAATCCCAAGCAGAGTTACACACTTCTAAAAGTGGATTTAGAAGGGTGTAACACTGATGGAGATTGCACCTGCTAATTATTGAAACTTATGATGGTGGTAGCATATGGAATTTGAAAGGTTTAAGCCGGACCAGGACCAGGACAATAAATTTGGAAATACAGGAATTTGCTACTAAAAGCACTCTGCATATCCCCAGAAAATGATCAATGCAAGTATGCCCTTTTATAAGCCTTGCTGTTTCTTGAGGAATATCTTGCCTGAAAACATATACCCTATCAAATTTTTACTGGATCAAGGAGTGAGCAGTAGGATCCATCCTGTCCTAACCAATTTTCCCACTTACCATGGCGAGGTCCCACTGTGGCCTACTCCAGAAGGTCTAAAGGGTCATCCCAGAGTGGCAGGGACGTGGTCCAACCACAGATGGGAGGAGCAAGATGGGAGGAGTATCAATTGGAATCAATTGGGGAAGCTGGCTATGACTGGGTCTCAATGGGTGCCCCCCCCCAAAAAAAAATGGAGCAGTTCTGCACAATGGGTGAAACTGACTCAGAATCAGCTTGAGAAAAAATCTCAGGGTAGAAATGCTCAAGATAAGGAAAAAATGATGCTACTTCATTAGAGGAAAAGGCAAGTATGGTAAAGGGGGGGAAGTCAAAGTAGTTTGGGGCCAAAACTGACAAAAATCACACCTGTGGAATAGGTCACTGTGTAATATCCCCACAGGCAAAAAAAAATCTAAATGAAGGGACATTTTGAAACATCCACTGTACACATTCTAGAAACTGTATCACATGCTTGCCTTAAATTATTGCCAGCTATCAGGATAGGTCATGTTATCCTATTTGAATTATTTGAAGGGCAGTAGCTCTCCAAATAGAGTCCATCTTGGTTTGTCCCCTTTCTCAGTCAGTCCTGCCTAACCCTTGGTCATGCTGATGAGTCTTCCTTTTCTGCCATTGTTGCCATCTGGATCTGGATCAGTGGAAGAATACTCAGCCTTTAGGAAAAGATGCATAACAGCTTCAAAGATTCTGATATAGAATTTTTATTTAATTAATTTAAAGTATTTATATCCCACTTCTAAAAAATCAAGGTGACTTATACTGTCACTGAGGTGTTGGGAACTGACTAATGTGCATAAGAAAGGTGAAGCAGATTTGGAAATGTTTAGGCTCTAGTCATTACAGACATACACCTTGACCTAGAAGTGTCTAGGCAATTCTAGGAGACCTGAAGGCAGGCAATTTTGGTTTTGGCCAGTTAAATAGTGGGGCATGTCCAAACATTGGTTTAATTTTTGCTGAGTGATACCCCTGTCCTATAGTTTTAGATGTAATGGTATTCTGCCCAACATTTTTTTAAAAGTATGGTTTAATTTGAGTCAATTATGCTAAACCAAGCCAAACAGTGCTGCATTTCTAGCAACACTTTCAATTACGTAATATGGTCCAGGCCTTTCTTCAGTCCACCAAAAGTTCTATGCTGCCTTTTCCATCTTCCAGTGGCAGATACCAATGATCCTTGAACAGCAGCTTTTCTGGATCCTTGTTATCTGGGTCATTGCCTAAGCCAGGGGCATACTAGCAATAAATGGGACCCGAGGCAAGACCCCCCCTGCCCCCTACGCCTGCAAGGGACCTCCCTTGCTCTCCCTTTCTTCCCCCCCACTCCTGCAAGGGACCCCCCCAACAGCAAGAGTCAGAAAAGGAGGTAGCAGCCAGTAATGAGGCAAGAGAGAGAGTGAGGCTGGGCAGGGACTCACTGGGCAGCAACGGGGTCCCTCCTGGGCTGGCTCCCGGCTGCACTTGCTGGCGAGCATGCAGTGGCAGCTCCTCTGCAATTTCAGGGGAAAGAAGAGGTGGAGAGGGGGCACTGTTGGCGACTCTTACCTTCTGTGCCAGCCAGGGAGGAAAAGTTTCCTGCCCTTCAGCCCAGGTCAGGCAAGAGTGCCCTCGAGTGTGTGCAGAGGCCCCTGCGGCTGGTGAGTGGGCTGACCCCCACATGCTGGCTGCAGCTGTTGAAGGGTTCATCCAGCTGCATGGGAACCTCCTGCCTTTTCTCTGCCACCAGCAGGGAGGTCAATGTGGGCACAAGCACTACTCCCTGCCCAGGCCAGACTCCCAGGCCCCTGGTGGCACATAGGCTGCTGTAAGTGGGGCCAGGCAGGGGGGCACAACCAGCAGTCAGCAGAGTGGTGTGGGGGCGATTTTATGCCCCCATGTGATAAAATCAGTGGCTCCTGGAGACATGTAACACCACATGTCCCTCTAACAAATATGTCACTGGCCTTAACATCCTTTTATGTACTCATTGAGGAGGAGAAAAGAAAGAAAACAGAGATTTCTCTCTTGCAGTAGTCTTGGAAAGTAGATAGCAAAAGTGGAGAAAAATACAGAAGTGTAAGCAGTGGTGGGATTTAAAAAATATAACAACCAGTTCCTTTTGAGCGGGTGGGAGGGTGGTGGGGTTCCACTCACCTGATCAATTGTAACCAGCTGCTGGCCCCCCGCTCAACCTCCATTGGGGAGGAGGCGAGGCCACAGTAGCCAGCGGGGCCAAAGCTTTCCACCGAATGCGTCTGCCTCCTCCCTCAAGCTCCCTGGAGCTCAAGGAAGGAGATGGGGCAACAGCAGCCAGCAGAATCTGTGGCCGATGGAGACCCTGCTAGAGTTTGCCCAGGCTTCCCAGCTACTGCCCAGCCCAAGAAGGTCACCACCGGCATATTGCCTTCCCAGGCTAGAACAGCAGCCAGGAGGCCTGGGCAACCTCTAGCAGGGCTCCGGCCACTGGACATCCCTGCAGGGAGCTGGCTGGCCGCAGATTGAGCTGGTCAGCCCCCCCCATGCTTTCTGGCTGCCTCCACACACACACACACCCAGTGCTTCCTGGCTTGGGAAGTCTCCTCCCCACCCAGGGAGCCCAGGGTGGGGAGGAGAGCCAAGCCGGAGCTGTCCTCCCTACTTTGGGCTGGTGCTAAAAGCCCTGTCGTCACTCCGTCTCCCTGGGTAAGGGGTTTTTTAACAACTAGTTCAGCTGAACCGGGCAGAACTGGCTGAATCCCACCTCTGAGTATAAGGATAATTAATATTTAAGAGAAGCATTAGGAATAGTTAATTTTCATATTCTTAACTAAGAAGTTAGAAACTTTGGTGATGCCACTAATTTGAACCAGAACCCAAATGATTCTCCTATCTCAGAGCCATACTGGCAGACCTTAGATGAGGATTGTTCCAATTTTTGACCAATCTGGCCCAGATGTTCTTCCTTTTCTTTCTTTTTTTACTGTTCACTCCTGAGTGGTCATGAACAGCCAGATTTTCTCTCCATATATATTTACCAAAGATGAGGCAACTATCTGTTAAAATGGTTGAGCAATTTAGTGATAATACAACTTGTACCCAACTGTTCAAAAATATATAAAAATAAAATAAGATGGTTACTGAGATATGAAAGAAACAAAGTTCACTCTTTTTTAAAGTCAAATGCTTCTGTTTTAGAGTGTTTCTCCTTTGATGCTATAATGGTTTGAATGAAATCAGTCCTTTGGGAAAAGTTTAAGTGGCATTTCTTGTTAACAGGCAATCCAAAAAAGAAACATGTTTCATGAAGTATGAGAAACCCATGCAAACAGTCATATCCTCTGACAAATAAAGAATTCACTGCTAAAATCAGTAGTGTACTTATTTACTCTAAGTCTCCTGATACATGATAATTCAGAAAGCAGTTCTCTATTTCAATAAGATGTTTGGCACAGATTTCAAATGCCTTTCAGTTTAAAACAATCTGAATATATGGAGATATCTTTATAAAAATAGACTATCTTGAGAAATGATCAGCTATAATAAAGGCACGAATTCTTACTGCTGTTCAGAGAATCAGTATATTTTAACAGCTGGACCTCTTTATACTGGCTTTTAACCTGTTTCTTGTAATAACTGAAAAGCAAAATGCTGTTTTCCCAAATCAGCAGTTCTTTGCAGGCAGACCCATGGGACTTTCCTGCTGCTCAATAATGTTTCTACACTTACTTACATGGAGGAAAGCTCCCCTCATACATTCCTTATGGTAACGTTAGATAATGAAGGTATATTTTTCAAACAATTTTTTAAAAAAATCTAATATCTAACTTGGTCCCATAGGCAATTTTTAAAATCCACACAGTGAAGATGTGTACATCTGGGGAAGATTTCAGGGAACAATCTGAAGCCTTAACAAGGGTGAGATGTAATTCCACAGAGCTGTTCCACCAGGTACACGGTTGAGGAAGCTATGGTTCCATCCTGGACTCCCCATTCCAACCAGTCCACCACTTCCCTCAATAATGAGTAGTTTTATCACTGTTTATATTAGAGTTTAAGTGTGATTTTATTTTGCATTTGATTCATTGTATTTGACAGAGTTGTATTTGATAGGGTTATATATGTATTTGATGAAGTTATTGACCATTGGAATGTTCTAAACTGTATTTAGTCCATGAGGGGAGAAGGGCATAGAAGTCAAATTAACAACAGCAACAACAGCAACCCTACAGTTAATTACCTTTGCCTGGATAGTCCAGGATAGCCTAATATTGTCAAATCTCATAAGCTAAGCAGAGTGGGCCCTGGTTAGTATTTGGACGGGAGACCAATAAGGAAGTCAAAGGTTGCTAAACAGGCAGGCAATGGCAAACCATTACTGTTAGTCTCTTGTCTTTAAAACCCAGTGGTCTCCATAAATTGATGGTAAAAAAGGTAAATTAAAAACAAGCTGTCAGAACAATACATCACTGATCTCAGCTCCCATTTTATAACTTCAGTGAATCATGCCATAATGTGAGAGTGGCAAAATGGTGTGTGTGTGTGTGTGTGTGTGTGTGTGTGTGTGTGTGTGTGTGTGTGTGTGTGACTGGAAAACCCAAAAAAGAGAGTAAGGCAATGGGAAAGGAGGAGGGGTAAATAGCTGTGAAAGGTGAGGAATTAAGTAAGACTGGTACAGGGAGAAGGTTGGAACAATCAAGGGTGGATTTTCAGAAAATGGTGCCCAGGGAAAAGTGAAAATGTGCCCCCCCCAACCATCTGATACCCACCCTTTAGATAACTGCAATAATGTTAGCTTGCAAAAACAAGTCAAGTGCCTTATTTTTTTATATCTGCACATACCTTGCTTTTGCTTATCCAAATTGGTTTACAATGTGATCAAAGTAAGGCATGGACCCAGAAGATTGTCCTTCTGGTCAGGACCACCCAACACTGTCACTCCCCTCCAGAAGATCTCCAGGCACCCCCTGGAGGTTGACAAGCATACCTTGTCAAAAATAAACTATGTAATCTAGCAGGTATTAAGGAGACTAAGGAAAAAGAGTCCTAATGATACCTTCCATTGGCTCCTTGTAGCCTATAGGCCAGGGTGTGAGGGGGAATATGGTTTCAGGAAAGGTGTGGCTTGTACCAGCTGAAATTACCATATCCCTTGAAGATTCTGGTGCCTAGAGGTGCAGTAAAAGAGGAGGAAAGCATTGGGATGTCTGTGATGATACATACCCCCCCACTACTTATCCTGCACCTGGAACCTTGGACTCTACCACTGCCTCACTGCTAGTGGATGGAGCAATGCTTCTCCAAGCACCACCGTTAATGGAAAGTTGGTGAGGTCAACCTGGAGAAGTTCACACTCTGGGCTGGTTCTACTACCTGCTTTTCCACAATTCCTATGCCTGCTTTCTGAGATATCTGAGGTGGTAGGCAAGGGACCAGAACAAGGGAGGGAGGTGACCTTCAGGAGTAAGCAAAACATATAGCAGGCCCAGTCAAAGAGCCAGGAAACACACTTAGCATTTCTCCACCACCACCTCAACCACCTCCCCATCTATGACACCCATGCTGGTGCTGCTGACTACCCCTGAGTGTTTTAGGGTGGCTGCAAAGTATATTGGTGAGGCAAGGGATGGAGGCGACCTTGTGCCCAGAGAGAGAGAAACACTTTGCACACTGTGCTGGAGATTTTGTCCAACACTTATCCACTACTACCTTTATGTTATCCTACCCTATTCATGCTGCTCTTGCCACTGCTTCTAGTGCTGATGGGCAGCTGCAAATCAGGCTAGCTCCATTGCCTCACTTCTTCTAAACCTGTTTGTTTCCCAAATGGCTGTGGTGGTTCAGTGAAGGATGGACAGCTATGACTATCATGCTGCAGTAGAGGGTCTGAGCCAGGCTTGGGCAGGGAGCAGAGAGCAGAAAACTGGCAGGAGCTGGCCAACTAGGGACAACAGGGCAAGCATCTGATCAGCCTTGCCTGGAGACCAGTTCATCTCACAGCCAGCACCCTCTTCCACTAGTGCAGTGACTCACAAGGCATGATTTATGTATGTATTTATTTATTATTTAAATTTGATAGACTGCCCACCCCCAAAAGGTTTTGGGCAGTGTGCAATACACTTTAAAACATGGGAATATAAATTTAAAACAATATAAATAAAACAATTTACAATACAAATATTAATTAAAATCTATAGTCCAACCACATATAAATACAAAAGTTCAGATGGCAGAGATGGTAACTTATTACATGTCACGAGGGTAGGTCAGATGGAAACTCAGTAAAACATAAACATGAAACAAACATAGGGAAGGCCTTATCCACGGCTATCCCTTTCCATCAAAGGCAAGGCAAAATAGTACCATTTTACAGGCCCAACAGAACTGTTCAAGGTCCCATAGGGTCCAGATGGATGGTGGTAGAGAATTCCAAGAAACTGGGGCTAATGCCCTAAAAGCCCTGGCCCAGGTGGAGGCCAGCTGGATTGTAGAGGGGCCCGGGAACAACAGGAAGTTAGTCTCTGTAGAATGCAGAGACCGTGAGGGGATGTAAGGGGACAGACGGTCCCTAAGGTATGAGGGCTCCAGACCATGGAGTTCCTTAAAGGTTAATACCAACACCTTGAAGATGATCTGGTGTTCCATTTGGATCCAGTGCAGCTGGCACAGCACAGGAGGATGTGTTCCCCTATAGAACTACTTATGAGGAGCTGCCCCACTGCATGCTGGACCAACTTTAACCTCCGGATCAGCCACAAGGGAAGGCCCGCGTAGAGCAAGTTACAATTATCTAGCCTGGAGGTGACCGTTGCATGGATCACAACAAGTCAGAGGTGGGGGCCAGCCACTGTGCCTGGCATAGGTGGAAGAATACCACCTGGGTTGTACGGGCCACCTGGGACTCCATAGATAGAGACAAGTCCAGGCAGACCCCCAGCTACAGACAGAGGAGGCCAAAAACAAAGTGACCCCCTCAAGCAATGGCAGCTGAAACCCCTCCCCCCATCACAACCCACCCACAGGACCTCCATTTTAGCTGGATTAAGTTTTAACCTGCTTTGCTTCCACCATCCAGCAATCGCCCCAAAACAGTGCTGTAGAGCCACAGGGGCAGAAGCAGGCCCTCCCTCCATCAACAAAATGAGCTGAGTGTCATCAGCATATGGATGACAAATCAGTCCACAACTCCCACCAGTTGAGCAAGGGGTCGTATATAGATGTTAAATAACAGGGAGAATAGTAGGGCCTCTTGTGGTACCCCATAAACAAGTGGGCACTGCTCAAAAGTCTTATCCCCCAACCTCACTTGCTGACTCCGGTCTCAAAGGAAAGAGGTGACCCACTGTAAGGCCATGCTCCAAACCCCGGAAACTTGTCTTACTCTTCAATTTTTTCTTGAATTTCTTTAATGGCATCCAGATTGTATGTTCTCCCTCTCCTATTTGCTACATTGCTTGAATCAGGTGTCAAAACACTCCCCACTGTCCTTGCCTGATAAACTAGATTGCAAATAAAATATATAATTTGCACCGTTACAGATTTGTAGAAAAACAAAAGAAATGTGACAGTTCAGGAAGGGCAAATTCTACAACCACCACCCCACATCCAGCTTCCTACTGCCACGGGGATCTCATTTCACTCTTCTTTCCCCACATGGAACTTCAACTTTCCATTTTCCTGACTAGTATTGTCCCTTTGCTTTCCTGCTTTCTCGAGTGGGCTTTCACATTTTCTGCTTCCCACCAGTCTTTCCCCACAGATTCTCCTTTTTTAACCTCTTACTTGGGCTGCTAGATTGGCCACTCCAAGACCCCAAGAGTCAGGACAAAACTAAATGACTGAGGAATGTTTGTGCCAGCCTTCATGACTGAGATGTGCAAATTACTGAGCAGTACATATTCTGAAGAAGAATAAACAAAAATACATACATTCAGGATAAACATCATTATTAAATGGAGCTGAAGACTTAAAAGCTAAGTTTCCTAGCAACCAAACCTTTAATCCCTTTCTCAGTAGTTTTCACAGTCTCAAGCATCTATTTCTCTCTCTCTGCTACATTTGTTGAAATGATTTAAAAATCTATCAGGCTTTTAAAACTTATTTCTTTGTGGGAAGGTATAGTCTTTTCGATTGTTTTTAAATTAAGAATAAATGCTGTTTACATCAGTGTATTCAGTACAAGTATGTGGCCTCCAAAGTCTTTTTTTAAAACTGCAATTTTGCACAAGAATAGGGTAAATTTACCAGAATGAGGCAAAATCAGGAGACAGCAACTCATTGGCCAATTACGCACAAGCCATCTGCTGTGTGATAAGGGCAAATGTGCATCACTGCAAGATTTCTTCTACAGATGTATTTCCTCAAGTCCCACTTTCACTTTTTATTCTACCCATGGCAAGTGAGACAACTTTTGGCATGAAGTTAATGTTGCTTTGTAGCCCAAGTGGGCAGATTTGCCAGTGGGCACAGATTTGCCTCAGACCTCTTCCTTCCACCCAAAGACAGCATGCCTAGTCTTTTTTCTACTCCTTCATGCTACTTTGCATGCCTCCACCTGGCCTCCTCCCTGTTGCCAACTCCTTCCCTCTTCTCTAAAAGCTTGTTTCAGTATTAAGCAGGGTCTCTTTCTGGTTCTGGTCCTGGCTCCACCCCACCTCCTCTTCTCTGTTTCTGCCTTCCCTGATGACCAGGAGGGCATTTTAAAACTTTCTTTCAGACAAGCTTCTATGTTAAAAACAAGCCCCCCCCCCCTCTCTCTCTCTCTCTCTCTCTCTCTCTCAGTGTGTGTGTGGGGGGGGGGAAGGGAGGGGAAGAGAATATCAGTGAGATCTGTGCCTTTAAGGTTTTTGATGGGTGGAGTTAAGAAAAATAGCAAAAGAAGAGAGTCCAGACTTCAGAAAGCAGTTACATGGCAGCCACTGGGCAGCCTCCTTGTGTGTAAACAGAGAAACACAAGGAGAGTTTACTGTGCAGATAACAGTCCTGAGGTAAGCGTTTCCTGTGTAATTGGCCACTAAAACATATAATTAAGTCAATGCAAATGAGCAGAACACACCAAAAATCCAGTCAAGTTCCACTAAGTCATTTTTTTATACTCATTAAACACAAAAGCCACTGCAAGGTTGATTTTCATCTTTTTTCCACTAAAACATGGGGGAAATTGTCATTTTGTTGTGAAGTGAGTGGACACAGAATTTAACTAACTCGAATGTATCTATGTCTATAGTTACAAATAGGTATGGGCAGTGGTGGGATCCAAAAATTTTAGTAACAGGTTCCCATGGTGGTGGGATTCAAACAGTGGCGTAGCGCCAATGGGCTGGTCGGGGCACGATGGGGGTGTGGCCGGGAATTCCAGGGGCGGGGCATTAATAATTTCTCTGTTACTGTAAAAAACTCTTACTGTAAAAAAAAAGGTTCCTAATTTCCAGCTGGTATCTTTCTGTCCATAATTTAAACTCATTATAGCAAGTCCTATCATCTACTGCCAACAGAAACAACTACTTTCCCTCTAACTGACTGCCTGTCAAATACTTAATACTTTCAAATACTTAATTTTGTTTCTAGAAATCAAAAGAAGGATACTTTCCTTAAACAAGGAACTTTACCATATTTCTAAAACATGTTTTTAAAACAGCCCAACAGGGAGAATTATCCCGTTTTCTACCTTCGCTAACCAGCCACATAGGAAACAACAGGATTTTATGATTTTTGGACCTAATGGAGTTTCTAACGGAAAAGCAGACCCAATTAGTAAACCCCTCTCAGCACACACAAATAATTAGTAACCCACTCTCGGGAACTGGTGAGAACCTGCTAGATCCCACCTCTGGGTCTGGAGTAAATTAGACAGTTTTCAGTCTCAGAAACATCAAAACATCTAATTCACAACATGGCCCCTCTGAAATCCAGAGATTGGGGCTGTGAACAAACAAAGATATCTCTAGAAACACCCCAAATTTGCAGAAAACATATGTTATCGTAAAGGGAGAGGGTTAAAATTCTCCACAAAGGTAGAAGCAGCACCTGTAGCTTTAAGAAATGAGTGCCCTCAGTGGCTGTTGATAGGCAGCAACTTCATCGCCTCTATGAAAGGGTCAGGATAATTTTATGCAGGCCTGTCGGGCAGCCCTCCAAGACTCTTGTAATCTTATGTAGGGTTTTCAACTGACCTAGGGAAAATATCCTGTTTGTGTAGTAGCAGTATGATGTGTGGAAACAGTCAGCTGAAGTTTTTATAGCATGCAAGTAAATAACATCACCAGGTACATGACATCCCACTAAGCCTCTGTTAAAGGGATTGCATATTGTTTCTCCAGGCAGTTGGCAACCCAGCATCAGGTGCATCCATAGACATATGTGAAAGCAGTGGGACAAATTCCCATACATTATTTTTAAAGTCAGGAACATTCAGCTCCTTTACAATGTGGGATGGAAGGCATGGGTCAGGAAGGAAAACAAATATCTGCCACTTTATTTTATTTGTGTTTGATTGGACTTGCTATCCCACCCTTTACCAGATGAAGCTGGGCTCAGTTTTCTTAATTCAGGCGAAGGAATGCACTGGGAGTCAACATAGCTTGGTGGTCAGAATGTTTCCTAGATTTCTAGATTCTGGAGTTCAAATTCCCATTCTGTCATGAAGCTTCCTAGCTATCCAAAGCTATAATATATGCAGTATATACTACTAATCTGTATTAATATTACAGTAAGTTGGCTATTTCAGAAGATATGGTGATTACATGTATTAGGATGATCACAGATAGAGCATTAGTTCTGGGTGCATGGGGAAACAATGACTGAAAAGGGTTTAAGTGTCTATAAAATGGTTGATTTTATATCTGTGTTATACCTTCAATCTTATCACTGTATTGATGTAATTCTAGAATTTAAATGAGATCTCTCAAGCCTTGTAAAAAGCTGGTGAGGCACAATCAGGGCAGAAGGAGCAGGAGAAAAGGGAAAAAATGACCCAAGCTCTGTCCTTTCAGCTGGTGAAAGTGAAGTGGGAGGGGAAATGGGAGCTCATCCCCCCCACACACACACACACCTGTCCTTTGGAGTAGGGCTGCCAGGCTGGGTCTGATCATGGAAAGGTTGGGATGGAGGCATGGAGGGGGCACTGTTGCAGCTGTGAATGACATCACATATAGGGGGGCTTGGAGTTGCCAAAAGTGACATCTTCATGCCTGTGCTGCCAGGTTTTTTGTGTTTCCCCCCTCCTGCCACTTGCAGTGGTAGTGGGAAACAGAAGCTCCGGGAAGAATATCCCTGCTCTGATGGGGGGAGGTGTGAGGCTTGGGGAGAGGGAAAATGAGCAAATGAGACCTTTTAAAGGTGAGTTCCTATGATGTTCATCTGACTGTGAGTTCAGACATGCACTCTGGACCAGACGCTTGTCAGGCATATCATGTAGTTGGGCCCTTGGATACTCTGGCCACAATCTAAAGGAGATATAGATGTGTTTAATTCTATTAAAATACATGGGCTTAAGAATGTATAACTGTTTGATTGTGGCCTAGGTGTTGCACACCTCTTCCTCATTTAACTTTTGGATAATTAGATTGGAAAAACAAAGTACTGAGTATATCTGGGGAAAGTCAAATACAAATTCAAACAAGGCCCATCCAGCAAATTAAACAAAGTTCATTAAGCAAACATTCTATTCATGGATGCCTGTTGCACTGCTAAGTTGATTCCCCTTTAAATATGAATAGAAAGCTAGTCAAAAGACCTTTACTGTAGAAAATTAGTTGGATCAAATGGTGGTGTGCACAACTGACTTTCTTTAAATTGGATAGTTCTGATAACACAGGTGACAACTCTCCATTCAAGGTATTTGCAATTAATATATTTATACTCTGAGAATTGCTGTTTAAAAATCTGGCTAAAAAGCTAGCTGATGCACATAATTTATATATCACCTTATAGTTCTGTCATTTAAAAAACCCAGAAGCAACAAGGCAAACATTGAAGGAAGAACCAAACAGAGTCGTATTAGGCAGCAGAAGCTGGTGGCAGAGGCCTCCAGAGGACAGCAGGAGAAGGCGTCGCAAGTGAGAGAGGTGGTGCCAAGGGAGCTGGCTGCACCTGAAAGGGGGTTGACTTCTGCTGAACTTTGTTGAGCCCTCCTGGACTACATCTTGCTCTTTTGTTGGGTCACGGAGGCCAGTGGCAGGGTCCTCTGTGAAGATATTTGTGAATTTATTCTGTGATCAGTGGCTGTGGTGCTGGGTGGCGGTTTTGGGGTGGGAGGGTCAGGAGAAACATTGCTGAAATTTATCTTACAGCCCCATTCATGGCTTATTCCCATAGGGAGGGGATCCTATGGCGTTCAAAAGTTTTGGGATGGTAGTCTGTAGTTTTGTAGTTCCTGTAATCAATCCCCTTTTGTAGTCTATTCGCCTTTGTAGCTTTGCAGTTTAACTCTGCAGTCTATCCCTTTTATAAATCTTGTAGTTTTTTCTAGCTTTGCAGTAGTTAGCTTTGTAGGTTTAGAGTAGGTGGTTCAATTTTTGTAGCCTTTAGTAGTTAGCTGCCCTTTATATGATCTATTATGGGTCCCCAAAGGCATAGTGTTGTTTTTGCTTAAGCTAGTAGTTGAGTTAGTGGGGATAGGTTGGTAGGAGTGGATTGGACATGGGGATGGCATTGTTGGGGCCACTTCTTGTTTTCTATGATGTTATATTATTATGTTAGATTATTGTGTTTAAGAAGCTATAATTTGCTATTGTGCTATTATGTTATGATGTTATTCTGCTATTGTGTTATGAAATGGTATTATGCTGTTATGTCATGATTACTGATGTTCTTGCTTTTTTATATTTGGGGATATGTTTATTGATGCTGTTGTTTGGCTGTTTTGATATTTGTTGGTTTGATATTTGCTGTTTTGCTATTCGATTAGTTTTGTGATGTTATTTGCTTGTTGTTCTCTGCCCTGAGCCCTACAGGGGAGGGTGGGGTATAAATCAAATAAATAAAATGAAATTTAGAATATGAGGCCATCATAAGCTTTATTTTCCTTTAATTTCAGGACTGAATAGAGCATGAAATTGATTCCTTTTGAAATCACTGTTCCACATCAAGAGACATACATGCAACTAATTGCACTTGGTGGGGCAATGATTTTAAGCATTTTTAAGATGCTTGTAGGTAAAATTCAAAACAGATTAGATATCAATTCAGGTCGCATGAGCAAAACAAATATATATACAAGTCCATTTTGATTTACCTACTGCTTTATTTATATTACTGGCATGCAAACACTTTCGATATTCAGACTTTTTAATATATGCAGGTGAGAAAAAATAGCAAGACTATTAGTTTACAGATACACTCATTCTAAGCACCTAGGCTCTTTTCTACTTGTTGCTATTATAATATAGAGTAGACTGACCAGACGTCCCGCTTTTGGCGGGACAGTCCCACCTTAAAACAATTTGTCCCTCGTCCCGCGGGTTTTTTCAAGTGTCCTGATTTTTGGAAGGCTGCCACACTGCCTTCTGGGGCGCAAGGCAGTGCGGCAGCCTCCCGTGTGCACAGCCGCAGGAGCGCACAGCCTTCTGGGGCGCTCCCGTTTCCCGCCCTGTCACAGGGTGGGAAACGGGAGCGCCTCAGAAGGTAGTGCGCTCCTGCGGCTGGCCGCCTACTCGCCCGTCCCGGTTCACAAAGGTGACCATCTGGTCACTTTAATATAGAGGAGGATTGGAATTCTATTTATCTTTAGTTGTGAGATAAGCTCAGAATTTGCCATATAAGGAAGAAAAGGCTCCATCTGCTCAGATTTGTTGAGGGTCTGTGCCTGGAGCCAGTCTACTTCAAAGAGTTCAGCTGTTATGAACTATATTTTGATATTTCAGGGCTACCTTTGAAGGCTTGACAATAAGAAGAGAGGGCTCAGCAAAAAAAGTCAGAGCTGCAAGTCCATCAACAGTGCTACAGGACACAGCTAGACAGAATGTAAAGGACTGAGACCCTACTAGTCTGTTTTGCACAACAGGCCAGAACTATTATATGTTGATTATTTTTGCTGTATTTGTTTGCCATATTTCATTGTTGTACTGTACATCATTACTTATGAAACAGACAACAGATCTGAAGTTTTTTGTTGTAAGTCTTGTGAATGTTAAGTGTCACAAGATGGGGTCAAATGACTTGTTCCACAGGGAGCAATAGTGGGATCCAGCCATTTCACCCCAGTTTGGGTGAACCAGTTAAAAACCCTCTTGCTCCCTCTCCACTGGGAGAGAGAGCGATGGGGTTTTTTGTGCCTCGGAGCCCAGAGCGGGGAGGAGAACCGAAGTAGGCAGCGCTGGGGGTGAGTGGAGCTCAGGGCAGGGAGGATAGCCAAGCTGGGAAGCACTGCAGGGGGAGGGGGTTGGAGCAGAGGTCTCCAGCTCAGCTCTCCTCCTGAGCTGGAGCTCTTTGCTCCTCCACCACCCCAGCACTGCCCGGCTTGGCTATCCTCCCCACCTTGGGCTCCACTGAATACAAACAGTTCTGCATTGAGTCTAGCAGTTACGTCTTGTAAGCACTTAAAAAATACTAACCTCATCAAATTATCTATTGTTTCCTTAAAGCACCCTGTTGCACTTTTAGCCATAGCACCCAAGAAGGGTTTTTTTCCATGATGTTTAAAGCATGATAAGAATAGTGGTGCTCTTGAAAAATCCATCTTCTTGAATGAGCAGATCTGTATGCATCAGGTGAGAAGAATTTGGAGCACAAATACCACTTGGGGCCAACAGCTATCTCTGATTTCCTTGAGGGATTTTTTTAACTAGGCATTTTCCTATATGAAAAACAAGTCATCATCTTTAAATAGAAGTTGTAGTCTTACACATTTGTGTGGGGGTTTTTTTTAAGTCTTAGGTTGGGCACATCAGTACTTTAGGTGGGTTGGTGCTAGCGCAACTTCAGCCAAGTCTCTTTATGTACAGGTTTTAAAAACTAACTGGTCTTGACTCCTATCAGGTCACAAATGAAGAATGAATGGGGAAAGGAGAAGAAAGGAATACGGAAGAGACAAGATTTGACAACTGCTTCTACAACCAGGGCAAGGAATGATCAATAATGTATTGGATCTTGCTTCTTTAGAGGCTATTGTTACATTTACAAACTAGCATGACAGATTGCAGCTGTAAAGCTGATTTGCCTGCAATATTTTTCACTTAAGGGAAAATTGACTCAGTTTCCTTGGAGTTACTATTTACCTAAATCTATTGTGGTTTCAAATCGAGCCATGATGTTGTAGAGCCATGATGTTGTAGAGTAATACAGAATAACTTGCAGAGAAAAGAACAGCAACTGGGAGCTTTTCCAAAATCTGACATACTTAGTTTGTTTGATTGCCTAATTTTCTAACAAAGTTATATTTTATTACAACTAGGGGAAGGAAACATTTACTAAGGCTGCAGTTCTACGAAACCTTTATAGGAAATAAATGCCATACAACTCCATGGCACTTGATGAGGGGACAAAGGTTAGAGTGATAAGAATTTAGCATACTGGACTAGGATCCAAGAGACCCAGGTATGGATACTCACTCTACATGGGAGCTTCCTGAATGACCTCGTGCCAGTTAAACATTCTCAGTGTAATTAATCTCACAGAGCTGCTATTTTGAGGATAAAGCAAAGGAGGATCGATTGTTGGTACAAGCCATTTTGAACCCTAATTGAGGAGAAAAGCAGGATATACTCACCTTTTGGAGGAAACTGTTAACCTTGTGCAGTAACTGTGGAACCCAGCTGAGCAGAAGGCCCCTTTCTGGAGATCCATTTTGCGCAGTTACTAGCTTAAGCGCAGTAATAGTGGAACTCAGCTGGGCAGTAGGTCCCTATCTGAAGAACCATTTTACCGCCAAGGGGCACAAGTCACAGTAGCCACCACCTGGGCTTCCTGACCCATGACATGCTCCACCACAAATCTCTTAAACAGTTTCCATCAAAGATGGTAGCTCCCCAGCTCCCCTCACCATCAGATCAGTTCCCATGTGCCAACCGCCAAAGAGTGGGGAGACCATGCTGCTCCAGCCAAACGCTTCTCACATCTTGAGCCAATAACACAGCTCCATCCTAGGGCTGTGCAACCGAAGGTTCAATCCCCAGACAGACTAGAGACCCCTTTGACCCGCTACAGTGCTTATGTCTTGAAGGAAATGCCATGATGCCAAATGCATCTACTATCCTGGCTACAGAACCAAGCAGGAAACAGTGCCGCACTTTGAGGGACCTCCCATTGGTCTCATTGTCCCAGCATACCTCCCCCCAAGCCAGTGCAGTCTACCATCTTCCTGCACTTTACTCTGACAACCTGGTGCTTCGCCCAATTTAGAGAAGGGAATAAGCAATACTGTTCTAGAAAAGGCACCAAAGGGACAACCTGTTTCTCCTAGGAAGTGTAACAACTGTTTCCCTCTATGAAGCAAAACAAATGACAGGAAAACATGCTAAGCTGAACTTTGCACACTCCCAAGTACAAAGGACTGGGGAGAGAGACTTGGGTAGCAAGTGGTACCTGAAAATATGCATTAGAGCTTTGCAGGACCAAAATGCAGAGAAACAGGCTTCTCTAAACAGTTTAGTAACTTGTGCTGTCACACTGCCGATTTGTTCAGGGAGGATTATGGACTGATAAGACCAGTTTTCACCCGGCTTTGTTGATTTGAAACACATAGTTTTACGTTTCAGCATCCTCCCTCAGAGTACAGATATATCCAACAATCTTGTAATTGTTCGATGCTAGCACTGTATTCTGAAAGATTATATGCCTGCTGGCATTGGCTATCAGACCAGGCCATGTTATTTCTCACTTGGCGCAAAAATAGGCCAAGTATAGCGAGACCGATATGGCTAGGGAGTGAAAGCTGAACTCCTCAAAACTGCACCATAATTGTAAACTCTGTTAAACATGAAACCTACATAATGAGTTGGTACTCATTATGTCCCTTGAAGAAGTATGTGACAAGGGTTCAACAAATAATTTGACTGTTTAATTCAGGGAATTCTCCACTACCCTGTTTTCCCGAAAATAAGACATCCCTTGAAAATAAGACGTAGTAGAGGTTTTGCTGAAGTGCTAAATATAAAGCATCCCCCGAAAGTAAGACATAGCAAAGTTTTTGTTTGGAAGCATGCCCGTCAACCAGAGCATGCAGCTGTGGAGCAGAAAAATAAGACATCCCCTGAAAATAAGACATAGCGCATCTTTGGGAGCAAAAATTAATATAAGATGCTGTCTTATTTTTGGGGAAACAGGGTACTAAAAGTGGCAAGGTTTCTTGACAACATGAAGGTATTCTTAGTTAATAAACTTGGAAACGTCAGTAGCACTTACTCACTGGGACCTTGAAATCACCCACGATTCACAGTAGCAACAACGAACCTATCTCTGTTGTTACCTCTTTTCAGCAAAACTAATGAAAAAGATCATGGTAACATAGGTGGTGGTTGTTGTTTTTTGGATTAGTGATCCTGTCTCACTGAATGCATCCTCCCATTGCTGATTGGAATAGATTAATTAAACAGTGCATGAACACGAAAGCATGTTATATCACATACTAAAATCTTATGCTTGTAATGGCATAAGCTCACAGCTAAATCTAAACTGCCATGTAACAGGGGTACATATTCCTTGAAACAAAAAAAACTGATGGTTCTGGGGAGGGGGGCTACCCAGTTAGGACTGCGAGCTGGTTTGAAATATGCATACAATGAACACCTCAGTCAACTTGAAACCTACCTTGTTAAATTTTAACATTCAGCCCAGTCCTTTTGCTAAGTCGGGCTTCTGCCCTCTTTGAGGATGATAACCCATACTCCTGTTCTGATTGAGGCCTGAATGGCCCACTACAACTGAACCATTGGACTTGATAAATTTACACAAAGAGTACATGGGATGAAAAGATGTTCAGAGGTGGTTTGTGCCTTCCTCTGTATAGTAACCCTAAACTCCCTTGGTGGTCTCCCATCCAAATACTGACCATGGCTGACCCTGCTTAGCTTCAAAGCTCTGATTAGTCTGGACTATTTAGATTGCTTGATTCCCCCCCCCCCAATGAAATGGGTCCTACCAGACCGAGGCCTCGCCATGATGCCGGGGGCAGTGGCCTGCTTCCCCCCCAGTAGTGGGGGGCTAGGGCCTGAAAGCCCCAGGAGAAATTAACGGCTGTTTATGGCTGTCAGTATTGGTGCCACCTGGCTGCCGTGGGCTGAGGACTTCCTGTGCACCCTGATTGGCTCACACCTGGCTGCCCAGAGGCCAAGGCCTGGTGCCTTTGACTGGAGGCTGGGGGCTTGTCGTGCGACCGGGGCCAAGATTTCCCCCCCCCCGGAGCTGTTCGGGACTGACCGCCCAATGGCCCACTGGCCAGGGCCTTGAGCCTTAGCTGCCAACTGGGGGCCAACTTCCCCCCAAAATTAACGGCAGTGAACTGGACAGGTGTCCCAGGCCCCGATGGCTCTACCACATGAGTGTGGGCTGGGGCCGGGCTTTTCCCCTGGACCCATGGCTACCAAAGGACAAGGCCTGGTGCCTGTGGCTGAGGACTGGGGGCTTGCTGCATGGTCAGCTTTCTGCCCCCCCGGAGCAGCTTGTGGTTGGCTGCCCAGCGGCCTGATTGCCAGGGCCTTACACCCAGGCTGGGGGGTGGGGTTTGACTTCCCCCAGAAGTGAACTGCAGCAGGCCATGCTGGGTCCAACCACTGGGTGTACGAGGCCCCAGTAGCACTACCATGTGAGTGGGGGTTGGGGCCGGGCTTTCCCTCCCTGACGTGAGGCTCCCAAAGGCCAAGGGCTGGTGCCTCTGGCTGGGGGCTGGCTTGCTGCTCACCCAGGGACTGGGGTCCAGCTTTCTACCCCCACTAGAGCTGCTCACAGCTGGCTGCCCAGTGGCCCGGGGTTGGGGCCTTGCACCTTCGCTGGGGGCTGGGGCCCGACTTCCGCTGGTCAGGTGGCCCAGGCCCTGATGGCTCCACCATGGAGTGGGGCCGGGCTGTCTCCCATGGACTGTGGTGGGCTGCACCAGGACATGCCTGCCAGTGGTCCATACCTGCTCTCCTGGGTCCAGCCACATGGCCAGGGCTGGGGAGCAGCAGCAGGGAACTCACAAACTTGTCACTTCTCTGCTCAAACTCAGCACTGTTCAGCTCCAGAGGAGGGGCCAAGGGCCGGGTCAAAGCCTTATAAAGGCTCCCACTTGCCCCTCTTGCTGACATTATAACATCACACAGAGGTCATGATGCTGTTGCACAAAATGGACATGAGCCTACGGCTATACCACCCTGAACACGCCCGATCTCGGAAGCTAAGCAGGGTCGGGCCTGGTTAGTACTTGGATGGGAGACCGCCTGGGAATACCGGGTGCTGTAGGCTAAAATGGACATGGCTGCTGCCTGCCTTCGGCCCACTGACTTGGGGCCACTCTTTATCTCTACAGTGCTAAGAACACTGTCCCAAGAGAAAAAACCCCTACTAACACTGTACTTATTTTTAAAAGGCCTGCTAAGAATTAGCTCCTATATAAGACAAAACATGTGGAGATCATCATTTTCTGAGATACAATTGTAAAATCTGGTCTGAATTGAAGAGCATTTAGATACAGGGACATCTACTGAAGAAAGAACAGCTCTCATACATCTTTGCTTTTTTTATTCTCTAGGATAAAGCACAGCTGCTTCTTGAATTTTGATTTCTGGGCAAGCCTAAAGCAGAATAGGATGTCAGTGTTGCTCAATTAGGCTGAACATTATTTTCTCTCAAGAGTAGGTCTCTGTTTCGGCAGGAGACAGAAAATCATTACAAATGGTTAATGCCTTAGTTGGTCTCTGGATAGAAACCTGCAGGGAAATAGAAAATTGTTTATATCAGAATACAGGCGTCAGATAGAACCAGAGTCATTTTCATCATTTTTGTTTCCATGGATACCATTGCCCTGCATGTGTTTCTTCTAAGAAGTGTGTCAAAGTCTAATCACATTGCTTAAAGCTATAAAGCTACATGGATGTAACAACACTTTGTTATGGGGAGGTCATTCAACCAATTTATCAATGCAGGTGCTGTGATCCTAGTTATATTTAGAAAGCCTACAGGAAGAATTGTGTATCTAGTTCTATTTTTTGAGCTCCAGGCAGTGAATTTGCATAAAATATGTCTGAAAATTCCAATTTGAACTGGTCCGATTTGTTCTGCCATTCTTCCAGTATAGTTTTTCTCAGTTAAAGATCCAGATCTTTTCCCACAAACGTTCAGTGCATCAAATAAAGACAGGAGAAATACATTTCATTCATAGGCCAATTTTGCATGCCAAAATTATTCCATAGCTTATCTGGGGAGCGTACCTGCTGTGGGGTTTCCCACCTTGCTTGTAGTTCCCCACTGCTGCCCTGTTTTTTCCTTCGCTTGAGTCAGGGCCAGTGAGGGAAGCCCCGAATGGTTCCCCACAAGTCCAGGGCTTTCCCATAAGCATCACTTAAGCACTGGGAGTTCTTCCGTAGTCTCTTTCACACATGCGGGGACAGCCTGATCCCTGCTTTAGGGGCTTCTGTTGTCATCCTCCTCCTCAGGTGGTCACTCTCTGCTTCTGGGAGAGTGCAAAGGGGTTTCATTCTGAATGCCTTAGCTAATGTCCCACCTTTGTCCATGATTGCCTCTGCCACCACCCCCCACTCCCGCCACCACAATGCAGGGTCTTCCGTGTAAACTGGACTTTCTTACTATTGATCTAAATGTGCCATCTAAATGTGCACCCCATCTGATTGGGGGCAGGCCGCTGGTCACTCTACTTTGACAGCAGGCTCTAAAAAGCATGTGGCTAGGTCCACTGCCCTGATAAAAGGGGGGCATTTGCATGAAAAGAGAGTTGCTGCCCCAGAGCAGTTTCACAGCAGTGCTGGGACATCCCTCAGCAGTCTAAATCCACTTAGCTCCTGATGGTCAAGGCCCATCTGGGTCTCAGCTCAGACACTACTCTATGGCTTATGATGTCTTTCTCCAGGGAATGTCTGCAATCCTCCTGTAGCTGTCTGAGCACATGGGACATCTGGAGGCCCAGTCTGTGCCAGCTGCTGGATCAGTGCAAAACCTTGCTGCTCCTGCCTTCATTGGGGTGGCTGCCACAGGCATCAACAGAGGCTCTAGGCTGTAAGGAAACCTCTGGACCAGAGGTCACACAGCAGGATACCTCAACTGCACACAGCCATTGCTCTTCTTCCCTGGATATAGGGCCTGAGTCTTCAATCAATGGAGGTCCTGTGCCACCCAAAAGGAAGCGGTGGATGAGGCATAGGCAAACCTGGTGTTCAGCTTGGCAGAGTGACAACAGTTGTTCATCATTGGGTGTGTCAGCCTTGGATGAGGATACTGTACATGGGAAGGGGAATTACTAGAACAAGGGCATATATGTTCCAGGGTTTCCACTTTGACTGTGCAGAAGCAGAACCAAGGTTAGTGGGGAGCATGAATGGGGGGAGGGCAATGGGGATTCAGAGGTTCACCCGAAGGTTGATGACTCTGACGACCCCCCAAGTTTCTATCTTTTCACAAGCTGCAGGAATGAGTCTTCGATGGCTATTATGTGGATATATTTGCCATGCTCAAGCCTGTGTTTGGGGTGTCAGGTCCCAGGGCTTCTAAGAGGGCCACAAAGAAGGCTTCAGCAGAGGGCACATTGCTCAATTGGTTGAAAGGCTATGCAGTCTATATAGGGCTTGTGGTCCCTTCCCTGAGAAGACATGGCACCTGGCAAATCACATAAGCAATATTCTATAGGTGTGCACCATAGCTGGGGAAATCAAAGTGATGGACTATGATGAGGCCTTCCAGTAGAATGCCTCTCATAAGGAGCAGGCCAGGTGGGACCTTATCCATTATAAACTACAGGAGAGAGACAGGTGAAAGTTATCTCTATCCAGGGAGGCCAGCAGCAGAGATGTAGCTGGGCAAGAGTGTGCCCAGTGCACACTCTGTGTTTTCTCCCCCCCGCCCACACACACACGGTACCCTGCCCCCTGCCTTAACTTTGTGCAGGCTGGAGGAGTGGCCTATTCCCTTCAGGCTGAAAATGGCATGGGGGAAACTACACTTTCCATGAGACCTGGGGCTCACAAGTTCTCCTGGGAAGTGTAGTTCCCACCAGGCCATTTTCAGCCTGAAGGGAACAGGCCACTTCTTCAGCCTGCACTGTTTGAAGAAGGTAAGTGTGGGGGGGCACTGGTGGGGTGGGAAGGGGTGCCGTGGGGGGGATGGGAATGATTTCCCCCCCAGGAGCGCACTTGGTGCAATGTGCACCGCCCCCCTGGCCCCCTGGTTGCTCTGCCTCTGGCTTGTGTGTTGGAACTTTAACTAGGGCAAGTGCTAGCACCCCAGGTGCAGGTACAATCACACCTGTGAGGCATGCCTTGGTCGTCACCTGAAGTCTCAATGTGGAAAGACTGGGGCCCAGCCCTTTTCCAGTGCCTGAACTTCCCCCAGTGCTAGCTATTAGTCAATACATATTACAATAATCAGCAACATCCTACACCCTTCAGGGATTGACAATGGATTTCAATGGAAAAGAAGGAGGGGAGGTATTATAGCTGCCTCAGCCATATGCCTGATGAAACAGAAACGGCTAGCTGAACTTCCTTTGGACCAGGGACTATCAGTAGATTAGTATTTGCAGATCTAAGCACTCTTTGTACAGCACACCAGGAGAGCCGGTCTCATAGGCATGTGGGTCCCATACCATTTAGGGCATTGTACAAGAATCTTGAATCTGATCTAGTACTCCACCCGGAGCCAGTGCAGCTGGCAGAGCACAGGTCATATGTGTGCCTGCCATGGATCCCCATGAGGACCCTCACTGCCACAATCTGAACTAACTGTAGCTTCTGGAACAGGCCCAAGGGTAGCCCTACATACAGCAAACTGCAGAAGTCTAATCTGGAGATGACCGTTCCATGGATCACTGTTGCCAGATCAAACAGGGATAGGTAGAGTGCCAGCTGCTTCATTTGGCATAAACGAGAAGATGCCAAACAAGGTGTTTGTGCCACCTGGGCCTCCATACTCAAGGAAGCATCCAGGAGCACACCTAGGCTCTTAATGGTTGACACAGCTTTCAGCTAGACAGTGTCCAGGGTCAGCAATCAACAAGAAGCTGCATTTGGGAAGGGGTTGATAGGCATGGATGCAACTCCAGTTTGACTAATGCTGAACCTGCTGACACCCTGATTGACTCCTGGAACTTTGACCCTTGGACTGTATTACTGGTTTCTGCAAATTCTCTGGCTTCCATGACCTGAACTAGTTGACTACATTTGTGGAATTCCCTCTGTACTGATGCTAACTTGAGAACAGAGAGAGACATTGCAATCCAACACCACCCGTTGGCAGGTGGCCAGAACAGTTTGATTCAATAGATACTGCTTCATGTGTTTTTCATGTGTTCACATGTAATTCTTCCTTAGGTTTCATTATGTCTGTATAGAATGTACCATTGCTTTCTTAAATCAATATTACTAAATCCATACTTAAAAGAGCAGTATTAAAATGCAAATCGAAGGATTGAGGTCTTTATTCTGTACCTGGTCTTGTGTTTAAAGGCCACAGACAATTAAATTGTGGCTGATTTCAACACAAATACATTTATTTCTGTTATTTCCCCCATACTGTACTAGAAGATATAAAATAAACTATGCAAAATGCGAAAAGAAGTGTGTGGTAGTGATTCGACCAAATATTAATAATGGACATATTTGCATGACTAAACATTTTGGATGAATGAAATCTAAACAGATGGGTGAATTTGCTTCAACAGCAAGCAATATGTATTCCTGTTGTAATACAATATATTGCTTTGGCATTCCTAGCTATTTTGTAATCACAAAATGAAATTAAAACAGGAACAGGAAAACCTCTAATGCCACCTTTTCTAGGAAGTGCTAAACTGCCCACCCCGTGCTTGTCTTAAAATGTATCAGTGAACAAAATATGTTGAAAATGCCATGGAATTATTTAGGTGGTTCACTATGAATATCAAAGTTTTTGATCTAACATTTAATTGCTCCAGTCAGAGCTTGTGTAATAGCTGTGTGTACATAGTCTAATTTATTCCAACAAAATTTATGAAGATATTGTTCCCCTCATTACACACATTCCATCTTTATATATACTAAAGTTTCTCTGGTAAGTATTTGTTCATGGCAAACTTATTTGTTTACATTTTTTAAAATACCACTAATGTGATAAAGCGGAGAAACTATTTGTATCACCAAAGCATTATCATCTGAATCAAAAAATGCTAGCCTGAAGGTCTCCCATGTCTTCAATAGTAACTTCCTCTGCAGAAATCAGCAGGTGAAACTTCCACAGTCTGAAGACACATTATCTCTGCCAATGATCACACAGTAAATTACTGTGTAAAGGTTTGGTCAAAAAGACTGGTTGAAAAGTTGGAAGCTGACTAAAGTTGGCTTCACCCCTTAGGAATGCACCTAGCCTGCCCCCAACTGCACCTGCAGTTGGCACAGCTCTGCGGGATATAGGCTGTTCTGGGTTGGGTGCTGCAGAGCTCTGCGCTGCCTGCTGCCCCCTGTTTGCCCTCCCACCCTGCCAGTGAAAGTGCTGTTTATCCCAACAGGATGGGCAAAGATGCCAGAGTCGCCCCATGCTGGTTCCAACAGCCAATTTGTCCAACTTCCCCATCAGAATCAGGCTTTAAAAGACATAACACAAAAATACATTAATAAACCAGTTAAAACTAGAGCTTTAAATCAACACAGATAGATAGATAGATAGATAGATAGATAGATAGATAGATAGATAGATAGATAGATAGATAGATAGATAGATAGATAGATAGATAGATAGATAGATAGATAGATAGATAGATAGATAGATAGATAGATAGATAGATAGATGGATGGATGGATGGATGGATGGATGGATGGATGGATGGATGGATGGATGGATGGATGGATGGATGGATGGATGGATGGATGGATGGATGGATGGATGGATGGATGGATGGATGGATGGATGGATGGATGGATGGATGGATGGATGGATGGGTGGGTGGGTGGGTGGGTGGGTGGGTGGGTGGGTGGGTGGAAGGAAGGAAGGAAAGAAAGAAAGAAAGAAAGAAAGAAAGAAAGAAAGAAAGAAAGAAAGAAAGAAAGAAAGAAAGAAAGAAAGAAAGAAAGAAAGAAAGAAAGAAAGAAAGAAAGAAAGAAAGAACGAACGAACGAACGAACGAACGAACGAACGAACGAACATTGTAGATTAAGGATGGATCAATGAAGGAATGCCAAGGACAGGCAAACCCACCAAGTTTTGATATCACTAGTAAGAATGCCTTCTCCCAGGTTGCTGCCGGCCTATTAGTAAGTTCAAAGTGTATCACTGGTCCAAAGTAACCCAGCAAGCTTCTTTGGCAGAACAAAGATTCAATCCTGGATTCAAACATGCAGAGTAATTTCTTACTTTTTTGTGTAAGTGTGAATTTTTAAAAAGATTTTAAAAAGATTTTTTATAGATATGAGCAGGATAGAAAAAATAATAAAAACTATATCAGGACAACAGTTAGAATTACATCAAAAGACAAAGAAAATAATGTACATATAATTATACGATAAACAACAGACAATAAGTAAGTTGTATATTTTCCTGATAGCCATCTTATTTGGTGATTTATATATAAGGTCCAAAGTCATGTCTCTTTTTAGAAATGTCCAGCTTTTTTTGTCTTTTTGGAGATATTTTTCTAGATGATAGTAAATGTCCAATTGACAGGGAGAATCATTTGTCAACATTTCTAATCTTGGTTTAAGTATGTAGGTATTATTTGTTTTAGTTAGAATATCATTATATTGTGGCCAAGTTTGTATATTTTGATTAGATGCATATCGTGATGACTCCAATCTGGAAACCCATAAAGGAATCTTATTACCAAAGATAAAGTTTCTATATTTGTTCCAAATTTTTATCATTCCTTTTCTGAGAGGATGACTAGAAAAGGTTTTAGTCCTAGTGGAAATATTTTTCCAAAGGAAAAATACCCAGAAGATTCTGATTTTGTGACATCACCCAGTCTTTGACCCATGGGAGACAACAAGATTCTTAATATAACCTTAGGTCTGGACAAGCCAATCCATCTTTGTTCTTTCTATCTATCAGTGCAATGTGTTTTATCCTCAGTTTTTTACTGTTCCAGATGAACCTTGAGATCATTTTTTTCCACTTCATTAAGGATTTTTTATCAATATCAATTGGGAGATTGTTAAAGAAGTACATAAATTTTGGCAGTACAGACATTTTTATTACAGTTATTTGCCCCAACAATGATATGTTTAATTGCTTCCAATTTTCTAACTTCTTCATTAGATCTCTCCATAGAGTTTCAAAGTTGTTATGAAACAGCTGATCGTTGTTAACATCGAGATTTATCCCTAGGTATTTTATGGAATTATCGACTCTGCATTCGGAGAGTTTCTCTAATTTAATTCTGTCAGTATGTGGAATGTTGCTAGTGAGAATTTTAGTTTTCCTCTTGTTTATTGCAAAGCCAGCCAGGTCCCCGAATTTGTTTATAGATTGCAGCAGGTATGTGATATTGGTGATAGGTTTCTTAAGAAATATGATGATGTCATCCACATATGCTTTAAGTTTCAGAAGTTGACTGTCAAGTTCTAGGTCAGTAATGTTCCTGTCCTCCCTTATGTTCCTTAGCAATGTCTCGATTGTCAGAACAAAAAGGGATGGGGATAAGGGGCACCCCTGTCTGGTGCCCTTTTGGATTTCAAATCTTTGAGATAAGGATCCATTTATTCTAAGGTTAGCTGTTTGATGGGTGTAAATGCTCCATATTGTGGTATAGAATTCACCATTTGGTCCAATTTTTTTAATATTCTGCAACATAAAGTCCCAATTGACCTGGTCAAACGCCTTCTCTGCATCAAGAGAAATCAGCGCCATTGGGATATCCTTTTTAGATTTCAATATCTCAAGGATGTTAATAACAGTTCTAATATTGTTACAGGCCTGCCTGTCAGGGAGGAACCTCGCTTGATCTTCATGTATGTATGCAGCCAAGATTGTCTTCAGTCTGTTGTTAAGGACAGATGTTAATATTTTGTAATCTTGGTTCAGAAGAGAAATCGGCCAAAAGTCTTCTACTTCAGGAGAGTCCAGTTTTTTCTTGGGGATCAATGAGATAATCATTTGCTTCCAGGAATCCGGGATGTCATGACCTTTCATTATATAGTTAAAAAGAGTCATCAGGTATGGACCTAATATGTGAATGAATGTTTTATAGAAGGAAGAATTGAGTCTATCTGGGCCTGGGGCTTTGTTCAGTTTTAGATTCTTTATGACTTGTGTTATTTCAGTTAATTGGAGCAGCAGTGGCGCAGTGGTTAAGAGCAGGTGCATTCTAATCTGGAGGAACTGGGTTTGATTCCCTGCTCTGCCGCTTGAGCTGTGGAGGCTTATCTGGGGAATTCTGATTAGCCTGTGCACTCCCACACATGCCAGCTGGGTGACCTTGGGCTAGTCACAGCTTTTCAGAGCTCTCTCAGCCCCACCCACCTCACAAGGTGTTTGTTGTGAGGGGAAAAGGGCAAGGAGATTGTAAGCCCCTTTGAGTCTCCTACAGGAGAGAAAGGGGGGATATAAATCCAAACTCTTCTTCTTTTCTTCTTTATTTAATATGTCCAAGTCTGTTTTCTTGATTTGTGGTAAATTGCTGTCTTTTAAATATGATATAATGAGCTCTTTTTAAACAGTTTTGTTCTCTTCGTTGTGCAGTGTAGAATAATAATTCTCAAGAGTGCAGAGTATTTTGTCACCATAATGTGATGTTCTCCCCTTTATCCTTTAAGCATGTCACTATATTGGATTGTTTGTGTTGTTTGATCTTTGTGGATAACCATTTACCTGGTTTGTTCTCCTGGGCAAAATCTTTTTGTTTTATAAAGTTCATCTGGCTAGCCATTTGTACTATATTCAGGAAGTCAAATTGCTTTTTTATTATTTGTGTCTGATGTCGTGGTTTTGTGCTTAGGGGATTTCTCACTAGTTCTTGCTCTAGTTTTTTTAGTTCCACTTCTAATCTAATTTGATTCTCCTGTTTCTGTCTGTTTAGTATGACTTCCTGACTTATGATTGTGCCTCCAATAACTGCCTTCATAGCATCCCAGATCAATCCAGTGTTTGAAGAAGAGGCTTGGTTGAACGTCCAGTAGCAGTTTAGGGAACTTTGTATGCATTCTCTGTGGCCAGGGGCAACACATCAAATAAATATATTATTGATTTTTTGATATTCATCATTAAAGCTCTGTCCATTCCATTGCTGTATCCCATCTCTCGATATCATATGTCATATTTTCCTTTATTTGTTGGTATATTATATTGAGCACATACATCTGAAGGTATAAAGTTAACTTGTTTTCTTTGTTTCAGTGGAGAAGACTACATGGACAGAGAGAAGCAGGAAGGAAGAGCAAGATGTAGTCTTAAGTGTATAGTTAGTACTGCAAATATGTAAGAGCAGTTCAGCATTTATTTGTTTTATTCCATGTAACCCTGCCCCTTTTAAATTAGTAAACTTTTATATGAAGCAACTCAAGGTATCTCTGGCTCTCTTCCTTCCTACTGGATGCTTCTTCCGCGTCTCTGCTAATAAGTATCTCTTTTAATCGAATACCCTACAATATTCCAAGTGGATTATTAATAATTCATGTATATTATTTTAACAACCTCCTTTTCTGCTCTCATTTTTGTCGAAATAATATATGTAATATGCTTTCCATTTATCTTGAAATTATTTAATTGGTCTTTTATTCACATAGTTCATTAGTTTTTCCATTACAGCATATTCAGCTAGTTTGCTTTCCCAATCTGCTAAATTACAGGCGATTGTCAGTGGCTTGTAGTGTAGCAAGCTTTGCAGGGACACTCTTCTACTTTTCATTTTGCTGCCAGTATGACTCTTGCCACTATCTGCCACTATATGTATCTACACAATTCTTCCAGGATTTTTGAAATATTTTTGGCAGAATGCCTAATAACATACTATTGGCTTCCATAGCAAATTTAATTTTAATTTTTTTCTGGAATTTGTTATGTATTCGTTTCCATTTTTTTTTGGTCTTTTTGCTTGTCTACCACATATGGTAAATAATACTATCCACTCCTTTTATATTTCCAGCATTTTTCTTTATAGTTCTTGTCCATCTTCTCGATATATTTTGGAGTAATATATCACCAATAAAACATCTTGTAACAATTTCCTCTGAATGTATGAATGGCTATAACATTTATATATTTCATCTGTAAGGTTTCTCATTGTTGGAGAGAGATTTATTCCTCAACATTTTACATCCATCTGATCATACATGTTTTAATTTGTTCTGCTTTTGTGCCAGACAGAAGTAATAGCTTTTAAATTTCCTAATAGATGTTCTTTTTGAATTGTTGTCACCTTTTCAAATTCAGTCAGTTCCCTTATTATGCCTCTTATTATATGTCCTTTTTTAGTCTTGAAACTATTTGAAAATATAATAGCCATCTAACTTTTTTGCCATCATCCTTCATCTATTGCCAAAACATAACTTCTCCTTGAGAGTTTATCATATCTCCATATTTTATAAAATAATTATTTTTCTCATATTCTTGTCATAAAATGCATCTGTGGGAGACGTTAATGAAGATTTTGGAAGACTTACAGCTTCATGGAGCAAGGAGGCTGGCAACAGGTTGGGGCAACTCCAGGGCCACAAAGCCCTCTGATCAAAGCACACCATCCAGGCTTGCTAGGAACAAGCCAGTGGCCCCTGCAGGCTGTGAGTGGGGGAGAAAGAAGCAAATAGCCACCAACGCTGGTGAAGTGTAGAGACACAGGTGAGGTGGAATGACTTCAGAAGGCAACAACATTGGAAGGAAGGAGGGAATAACAGAAGGACAACAAGACAGGAGTGGAAGGGTAATGGGAGAGGAGGAAAGAAGCAAAATCTGGATAGCTTAGAGAGCAAATTGGGGCAGGCAGGAGAATCAAGGGGAGAACTGGTGGAACTGGGGTGGGATAAGGTGGTTGACCAGGAAAACTGGAGGTCCTGCCCTCTCCCTCTGCCTAGTACCCATTTTATTTGCACATAAAATGGGCTTTGCTTCTAGTTTTATAATATATCATTTTGTCTGGTCAGGTTTATTCCCAAAAATTTAATTTGATTTTATGTTATTATACCTCTTGTAGTCCTAATATTTTTCTCTTCCTGTTGTCCTAGTATTTTTCTCTTCCTGCTTTGTTAAATTTTTAAAATTATTTTAATCTTTTCCCTTTTGACTTTATATCATGAAAAGACTCCATGTTTTTAATCAGTTCTATTTCATATTGCATCAACAAGTGGGAATCAGAGGCTCCTTCCGCACATGCAGAATAATGCACTTTCAAACTCTTTGAAGCTGTGCAGAATGGCAAAATCCACTTGCAAACAGTTGTGAAAGTGGTTTGAAAATGCATTATTTTGCGTGTGCAGAAGAGGCCAGAGATTGTAAACACCATATCCATTTAAACTCTTATCCATCCACTTTCAAACTTTTAATTCTAAAATCCTGTCTGATCTTAGTAGACAGTAATTCTAAGAATATATACAATTGGTCCAATTAGACATCTTTGACATGTTCCTTTTTTATTTGAAATCCATCAGTTAACATTGCATTTATTAAAATCTTTGCATGCTGTTTTGTATAAATGCGCTAAATTAAATTCATGAATCTTGAGCCGCAATTTAAACTTACCATGTTTTCAATAAAAAAAGGTTAAGCTATTTCGTGAAATGCTTTTTCAGAATGTAAGAACAAAAATGCTGTTTTCTTTTTTCACAAATACTACTGCATTATATCATAAAGTGTTCTTTGTCCTTCATGAATCTCTTTGATACAAAGCAGTCTGAACAGTATGAATGACTTTTTTATGCATTTCCTTAGACTCTTTTTACCTTGTTGAGGCAAAAAGATATATTCCACATTCAACAATGAGATGGGTCTGAGACAGCCCAATCCAAAGGGGGGACCGTGCAGTGCCACAGTGGTCAATCCAAAAATGAAAAAAAAGACCAACATACCTGAAAGTGTAGCCCAATGGGCTTCACCACCAATTTTATATGATCAAAGTAATGCCAGCATATGGGAGCACTTCTAGACCCAAAAGGCTTAGGAAGCCAATTAATAATAATAATAATAATAATAATAATAATAATAAGAAGAAGAAGAAGAAGAAGAAGAAGAAGAAGAAGAAGAAGAAGAAGAAAAAAAGAAGAAGAAGAAGAAGAAGAAGAAGAAGAAGAAGAAGAAGAAGAAGAAGAAGAAGAAGAAGAAGAAGAAGAAGAAGAAGAAGAGAAGTTTGGAGTTATATCCCCCCTTTCTCTCCTGTAGGAGACTCAAAGGGGCTTACAATCTCCTTGCCCTTCCCCCCTCACAACAAACACCCTGTGAGGTAGGTGGGGCTGAGAGAGCTCCGAGAAGCTGTGACTAGCCCAAGGTCACCCAGCTGGCATGTGTGGGAGTGCACAGACTAATCTGAATTCCCCAGATAAGCCTCCACAACTCAGTTGGAAGAGCTGGGAATCAAACCCGGCTCCTCCATATCAGAGTGCACCTGCTCTTAGCCACTATGCCACTGCTGCTCCACTTAAAGTTAGGCCCACCCCAAATAATGCCCCTGGAATGCCCCCATCCATGCTGGCATGGCCTCCTGTGGTGGAAGACCAGCGGTGCAGAGGAAAATTTCTACATTTGGCCTCTACAGAGCTGTGTGGTGCCCTGCTGTTGACATTACCATCCCAAAATCATCATCTCTGCCTGTTTGTGGTGCAAGTGGCAGCTATGCTAACACAGGGGTTACACTGCTTCCAATGCAGCTTCAGCCCCCTCTTTTGGATTGAACAGTGACAGTGTTGGATCACTGCCATGATGAAGAAATATTTTCTCCTTCCTTATTCATTCATAACTTTTTGCAATGGTAATATTATTTTTTTCTTCCAAGGCCTTATAATAAATCGATGTGTGTTAATCTGAACCTGGTGCTTTATCGTTTAAAATTTTCTTTATAGCTTGCAATATTTCTGGCATTCTTATAGTTTGGATCCATATATCCCTGCGTTCAAATGTGAACTTCTCTGTATGCTAATAATTTATATGCCATTAAAGGTTAAAATGAAATGAACTTCTCTGTATGTATTCCTTTAATATACTCCTCTATTCTTTGTTCTGTACCCGAGTCCTTTTTTGCACAATTTTGAAAAGAGAGCAAACTGCTCCTGTACCTCTTTTTCTCAATGAGTAATCCAATCTTTTTTCTTTACTCCTGTTATCGTTCCTTTTTCAGTTTCTTTCCTTAAATAACATGTCATGTACCTTCCAGGTTTGTTTGCATGTTGCAAATGTTTCTGCTTCAAGAATCTTATTTTTTTCTTTATCTTCTCAGTTTCAAGGCTAATTGGTTTCTTAATCACTTAATCTTAGTAAAAATTAAGACAGCTTTAATGCTGTTCCAGCATTTGAATTCTGAACATTATTTTCTTGGTTTGATCCAGGTGATATCTGAGACCCTGGAGAGCCATTGCCAGTCTGAGTAGACAATACTGACTTTGATTAACTGATAGTCTGATTCAGTATAAGGCAGCTTCACATGTGTTCATGTGTGTCCATAAAAAGTTTTTTTAATTTTCACAACCCCCTAGTTATATCATTAAGGGGAACTAAAAGATCTCCAAAGATGGGTAAGAGACAGGAGCACTTTGATGGTAGGGGGCCCATTACACATGAAACACTTACTTGGACCCTGTTCTCTGCTAAGTGGGCTTATAGTGGGCTCTCCTCGCATTTCTCTGTTTACACACCAGGAAACAGCCCACAGGCTGCAGCACAGTTTGTCTGCTAAACTCTGCTGGACCTCTGGTTTCTCTCCTGGTTCTCTTAACTCCACCCATCAACAGCCCTAAAGGCACAGTGATGATATTCTTTCTCACCTCCACTCCCTTCCCCTCCACACACACATGAACAGTCTTTCTCTCTCTCTCTCTCTGTTTCTCCTCTGTATATGTGCCACGATCACAAGAGAAGAGAGAGATATGTTTTAAAACCTAAAAAGTTTTACCTAAAAAGTTTTAAAAGCCCTGCTGGTCATCAGGGAGGGTGAAAGCAAAGTGGGGAAGGTGGGGTGGAGCTAAAAGATGTCTGCATGTACTGTTCCTTGCAAAAACACTCTCTGTTACTGTATATCAAAAGATTGATCTCTCAATATCTGCATTTTATAGAAGCAGGAAGGAGCTGGCAGCATGAGGGGAGTTAGGGGGAAGGCTCCAGGACACCTGACAACTGAAGCTGTGCAGTGCTGAGGATATGCTGGTGGAGGAGAGACTGAACAAAGACCTTACAGAGATGGGGGGGGTCTCCATTCCCCCCACTATACATATGAGAGATCAATCTTTTGATCAGTGCACTTAGGGAAGCAGGAAGAAGCTGACAGCATGAAGGGGAGCATGAGGGGAAAGGTGTGCAAAGTGGTGTGAGGGAGTGGGAAGACTGGCCATGGGAGGAGAGAAGATGTCTGGAAAAACCATGCCAGCTGGCAAATCTGCCTTACTCTGGTTTTTCTTCCATGAAGAGAGTAGGCAGTGAAAGTGGGGCTACATAAAATACATCCATTCAAGAAATCTTGCTGCGGTGAACATTGGCCTTCACTACACAGCAAAGATCTTGTGAGTGATTGTGAGTGAACATTTCATCAATATGTTATTAATGAATAGATTTTGGTCACCATTACCAGGCATCATTTGAAACAATGTGTACAATGTGCATTAAAATTGCCAAAAAATACAGAATTGGCAGAGAGGTTTTTTTAAAAAAATGCCAACTTTCAAAATTAATTGTACGAAGTAAACAATAGTTAGAAAAATGTGTCATTATAAGCAACTGATTATATGCTCAAATGTTGTTAATTAAATTCACAAATGTATTCACAGACCATTGAATAATTAAAATATGTTGCAAGAGTTTATATTCCAATCTTCATTGGCAAACTGACAATTCAATATATCTACAATTCTGTATTCAAGGTATATGTATCACATCTCTTGCCTAAGTTTGCAGTTTTACAGACAAAAAGCAGAAAACTCTTGGACCCAGTTTAAACGGTCTCATGTGTCCACCAACGTGATTTGCTGGTGGAGAGCTGTTTCCTGCTGCTGTGCAGATGACCTCCTATTTCCTTATCAGCACTCAAGTTTTTAATTAAGAGGTTGAATGCTTTAAATTGCTCAGTGGTCTGTGTTTTTAAAGACTATGTTTTCAATGGTGGATTTCAATTGCTACCTTTTATTGTTTTATTTTTATTATTTTTACTTTGTAAGCAGCCTTTGTTAGATTCGTTGAAGAGACAGCATGTATTTTTTTCCTACATAAATAGATTTCTTTTCTCACAGATTGAAAGTATTTCTGCTAAGTATGAAAGGTCTGGGAAACAAATGTTTTGTATCAACCACAGATGCGACAGGAGGTTATATTTAAAACAATGCAGCCATTTAGTTTCATATGGAAGAGAAACATCAAGTTCACTGAACAGTAACAATAAATTTAATTGACACATAGGATACATTGTATGGCTCTCATTAATCGCAGTGTTTCACAGGGCTCTGGATACATCCCAAAACAGTGAGCCAAAGAACCCTGGCAGAATTGAAAATCAGTAGGACACTACTGTGAAGATTGATGGAGAATGATGTGAGAGCCACATGGAACTAGGTAAACTCAGAGAAGCACATACAGGAACTCTCTTCCTGTGGGGAAAGGAGATAATTAGTGCACGATAGAAAGTACTTTGATGTATTTCATGGACTTCTGTTGGTTTTAAACTAAGCCCTAGGACCATAGCTAAAAGTTCTCTACATGGCTAAAACATCTGAGAGAAGGAAAAGGAAGAATAAAGTACAACTATTTTGAAAATGCTTTCAAAGGGTTAGATGCTACCAATGTTTCTGCTATTGCAAGAAGGATGGTTTCACCAGGTTCCCTCCCTCACTACAGCCCAATCCCATATGGCTTTTTGTTCCAGGGATTATCCCTGGCTTTACATTTTGGGGGGGGGTCAAAAAGGCCCCCTTCATTTCTGTGCCAACAGAGAAACCCATAGAATTTTATTTTTTTAATTCTTTGTACTCCACCTTTCTCCCCAATGAGGCCCCAAAACAGCATTACAACATTCGTCTCACTTCCATTTTATCCTTACAGCAAGCCTGTGAAATAGCCTAGGCTGAGAGAGTGAGACTGGACCAAGTTCATCCAGCAAGCTTCCATAGCATGAGTGGGGTTCTTACCTGAGTACCCTAGATACTAGTCTGACACTTTTAACCACTTCACCACACTGGCTTAATGCATAGTAGGGAGAAAAGACAAAAAAAAACCCCATACTGAAATTCTTGTAGATAAAGTACTTAGGATTTATGTATACAATACTGAACACAGAAATGGAATGTGGTAGCCACATAGATTTTTGGATAAAAATCAAGAGCCACAATGTGGGGGAAAACCAAAAGTCATGCTATATGGATGAAAGTTCTTATGCCCATGGGAATGCTGTTCAGCACTGTCTGTGAGGGAAAAAAATCCCATACTTGCAATGGCTGGTGGATCATTGAGAATGCCCAGATTTTCAGCTTGAAGGGATTTGTAATCTATATATATATATAAAGCTAACAGTGTTTTTGTTGATGATAGTATAACTCAGTAACTGCTGGGCCAATTCCTCTGAAAATTCCCAGCCACTATAGTCAGCCAGGCAGATATGAGCAGTGAAAACAGTACATAGGCAGTAACTCGAGTGGCAGTGAAACACATACACACAAGGGAGAGGGAGGGGTGGCATGCAAGGGAAGAGAGGGAGGGAGATGAAAGGGATGGAGGGGAGGCATGCAAGGGAAGAGAAGTGAGAGAGGGGAGACAGTGAGGGGTGGCATGCAAGGGAGGGGAAGCAGGGGGCCCAGCATCTCGATATGACCCACCCACCCTAGCGGAGGAAAAGGGAAGGAGGGGGAGGGGTGGCATGCAAGGGAAGAGAAGTGTGGGAGGGAAGAGAGTGAGGGGTGACATGCAAGGGATGGGAGGGGGAGGCCAGGCACCCTAGATTCCCTGAATACTGCGGTTACAGTTAAGAAAACCAGGCATGCATTACTCAGGAGTAGGCTCGGTACAGCAACCATGACATACTTTCAATGGCTGCATCGCGCCCCTCAGACAGTTTCCTCAGTTTACACCCATCAAGCCACCTCAACCAAATTCTATTCCTGCGTAGCTGATCATGACTGGCCAGCTCTAGATGTGTGGGAGGGGCGCCTTTCCATTCCCTCCCCCCAGGAATGCGGGCACACACATCAATGACATCGCACAGTATCAGGCTGCGTGTTTGCATGAGCACGTACTGCTGGCCTCTGCAATTGATTTGCTGCTACTGTTCCTTTTCCATTTCACCACAATAAGCCACAGCAACGCGCATTTTTCTGCTGACAGGTGCATTTTTCTGCTGACAGGTAACCTCCCAAACTACTGGACCGATTGCTTTGAAATTTTCACACAACGTCGCATTCTCGTGCAGCCAGGTTTCCATACTGTTTCCACACCTCCTGTTGTGTACATGTCACAACTGTGCCAGTTATTGTGTACATGCCACACCTGTGACAGTTGGAACCACAGTTCTGTTCCGCAACAGCGCCATCTGCTGGCCGTCAAAGCAACACCCTCTGATACAAGGGAAACAACCATGCCTTCCTTGAAAATGGCTGCCATCTGGAGTAGAAAAAGATGGGGCCCGCCATTTGGACATGGCTCACCCACCCTAGCGGAGGAAGGGGAAGGTGAGGGAGGGTCCAGGGGTTTGCTGGACCAAACGGTCTGAAATTTGAACACAACATAGCTCATAACTCCCAGCATGTTTTAAGCTAGGTAATTCACCTGTAAGGGAAGGGAGTGAAAGAGACAGGGTCTGCCAACTGAACATGGCCCACCCTAGCAGCGGAAGGGGAACATTAGGGAGGGACGGGGTGGGTTGCCATGCAAGGGAATGGGAGAGAGGGAGGGGAGTGAGGACTTTGAGCTGGACTTCAAAGTTACTTTCACTTCTTGTTGTTTATTGCCCATCTCCTTAGAGGCAGCCCTCTGCATATACAGAACCATGTACAAAGATTCCGTTTAGCTATCATGAATAATAGTCCTCTGTAAATTTATCTAACAGTTTTTTTAAAAAACACACACATCTAAACCAGTGCCCATCATCCCTTTGATTGTTCTATTATCAAGTCCATATATACTTCTCACATGAGAAAGCTGGAAGAAATTTAGGTACCAAGGGAGGAATTTAACACACACACACCAAAAAAAAAATGAAAAACCTAGTTAGCAATTATATTAGCAAATATTCACATAGTAAAAGAGAATTGCCTGTAATCTCAGGATGCTGCAAATGCATTAATATGATTGATGAATTCATTTGTACAGGAAGCAAGTCAAGAGCAAATTAGCTTTCATTTGACTAAATTGGGTTAATGGATCCCTCATGCTTTTATGAAGTTGATAATCAGAAAAGCATGTTATGAAAACTTGGCTGATCCCTGAAAATACATCATAGTGCTTATACACAGATGATAAGTAAAGGATAAAAAATACAGGGGAAGTTGCATACACCATAAAAATAATTAATTAATTAATATTTCAGTGAAATTCTCATTAAGAATTATGGTTTAAATTTCCCAGCCAAGAAGAATAAATACCATTTGATGGCTCTTTTCAGATAAAAACTTTTAAAAATATGGTTAATATGTACATTACTGGTTTCTCCAGTACATTCATAAGACATATGTTGTGCTACAGTACCTTATTTAAAACCTTAGCTTCTGCTTTGATCTTTTTATATTAACCCACCATATTCATATTTGCTACCAATCATGTGAAGTGTTCTTAAGTCAATTCAAATATTGTGTGTTTGTGTGAGAGAGATTGACAGTGTGTATATCCTTTTCTGCAAAATGAATTGCCTTCCCTCAGCCTCTGTAAGGGCCAGTAAAGAAGAAAGGCAGACCACCTAACATTCATGTTTAAAGTTAGTGTGAGCTTCAGTTGTTATATGTAAGTATAGCTGAGGAGACTTAACACCTGTCATCGGTTAGGGCTGCCAGTTGCCTAACACCACCCAATCTGAGCACGATGGCATATGGGCAGTCTTTGTGCATTTTTGCACTTGTCCTCTCTCCCTCTCCCTTTCTCCTCTGTCTCTCTCTCTCTCTCTCTCCCTCCCCCCCCCACCACACAAACACATACCTACACTTGTAGTTTGTGTTCTAAGATGTCTGCTGTAGAGTCAAATTATAAAAAGCAGTACAGCAGGAGTAATTTAATTTACAGTAATGTGTATTTCAGTTTCACATATATAAAGTTTAAGTAGTGTGTGCAAATGGTGGTGATGAAAATTATAAATAGTGTTGCTTACCTGTAACTGTTCCTCTAGTGGCTTCTCTGTGCAGGCATTCATGGGAACTGCAATTCAGCAGGTCAATCACAGTTAATTTAGTTAGCTTAAAAGAGCTTTCTAGCCATAGAATGAGTGCTCCCCTCCCACTCAGTCATGAGCCTGGGCTATCCAATCTTCCCACCAAAGGCCACATCAACAAGGAGGAGGGACACACTCCCTCTCTTCAGATTTCCCTTTGCCACCATGAGAAGTTACCACTTGAGCTAGATGACAAACCATAGCAAGGAAAGTGGGAAGGAGGCGTGCCTGCGCAGAGAAGCCTTTATATGAAAAAACAGTTACAGGTAAACAACACCATTTTTCATCATTGTGGCCTCTGTGCAGTCTCACATGGGAGAATGGCAAGCTTACGTGCTGTGGAGGTGAGTGTGTGTAATCATCATACCACTGATTGTAGCACAGCGTGCTCCATAGTCGTCTCAGCCCTGGCATCTGCATCCGCAGCAAAATGCCGGATAAAAGTCAAGGGAGTGAGCCACAAAAGCCATAGAGGCCACCAGCATCCTAGTAGAGTGCGCTTTGATGGCAATTGGGCAAGGGGTCTGAGTTTTGTGGTAAACCAGTCTAATGGTAGTGGTGACCCATTTAGAGAGAGTGGGGCTGATACAAAGGAGCCCTTCCTGGCTCCTTGAAAGCATATGAACAAAGTGGATCCTTCCTGAAGGACTGTGTCCTATCAATGTAATTGGAGAGTATCCTCCTCACATCTAGAGAGTGTAAGGCCCTGTCTTCTTGAGAATGAGGCTTCTGAAAGAACAAGGGCAGAACTATATCTTGAGACAGATGAAATCTCGGCACTACCTTATGCAGGTGTTCTAGGCTAGGCCTTAACACAATCTTAACTGGGAAAGATTGTGTGAACGGGGTGGGGGGTCAGAGTGAAGCCTTCTTAAATCACTAACTTTGTATGCAGAGGTGATGGCCACCAGGAAGGCTGTTTTATAGTATAGAAACTGTAGATGACATGAAGACAAAGGTTCAAAAATAAACTGGCTGGCTAAGTTTAGCTGGCTAAGCACTTGTATACGGCTCCACTGAGGCACAGGGGGTTTAACTGATGGAAATGAGTTGTTAAATCCTTAAGGAACATCTTTGATAGTAGAAAAGAAAACAGTGAGCGTGTGCCAACCCCATCATGGAAGGCAGAAATGGCTGCCAAGTGCACCTTAACAGAAGAGTTCACTAATCCAGATCTCTTCAGGGAGAGCAAATAGGAGAATTGGACAGGAATAAGGGTCTATATCCTGGAATGTCGCCCAGGTGACAAATTTAACCCATTTTGCTGCATAAGGTCTCCTGATTTAAGGTTTCCTGGAAGCCACCAGGACCATCAAAATGTCCTCCAACCACCCCATCTGTGAAATATAGAGTCTGTACATCATGAAAGAGTACCTGACCCACCCTCAGAAGGTCTGCCTCTGGCGGAAACAGAATGTGCCAGTCCTTGGACAGGTTCCACAGAGGTCCAAACCAAAGTCTCCTGGCTCAGAAAGGAGTGAGTAAAATCAGGTTGGCCTGTCCAATTTGGCCTTGGCTAACACTTTGGGTATCAAAGGTGTGGGCAGATGTCTGGACAGCAGATCTGAAAAGCATCTCACATGGAGTGCAAGTCCAACCCTCCCCTGGTGCAGAACCTGGGGCACTTGGCATTCTGAGGGGAGGGAAACAAATAAACGTTTGGTCTTCCCAGGTTGAGAACACACAATGAAGGTACCTATCTGCTACCTCCCATTCATTCTGAGTCTTGAAGGCTTGTCTGAGCTTGTCTTCCCAGGTGTTGGACGAACCTGCTACTTGAAGGGCCAACAAATGAGAGTTTTGGCTCACCGCCCATCCCCAGTTCTTGCAAGCCTCCTTATGTCGGAAAAGGGAACCAGTGCCATCCTGCTTGTTGATGTAAAATTTCACTATCATGTTGTCCATAGCAATCAAAATGTTCCTGCTCTGGAGCAGACTTGTAAAAGAAACTAGTGTCTGTCTGATCACTCTCAGTGCAAGGATGTTTCAAACTGAGATCAGAGCCCTTGAACAGTATGCCTTTGACAGTGTGCTCCCCACTGGATGGAAGGGTCAACTGCCTACAAAGACATGCCACCCAAGAAATGAGTGTCCTCCTGCCACCACTTCAGGGAACTGAGGATGTTACTGGAAATGAACAACCTGTTCCACTGTGGGTCAACCCTGGTTTTGAACACCCTGAGGAGCCAGTTCTGTTGCGGTCACATCCTGAGTCTGGCATACCAGACAGTGGCTGAGGCAATAAAGTCCAAGAGCCTCTGAATAACAATAGGCCTTTGGAACCTTCAGTTTTGAATTTTGGCAATGAGGTGTTGGATAATCCCAACCCTCCTAACTGGGAGAAAGGCATCGCCAGGATCAGAATCAAGGGAAGTGCCTATAAATTTGATTTTATGAGTGGGCTGCAACTTTGACTTGGTAGTATTCACTACCAGTCCCAGGACCTGGAAGGTGTGCAAGGCCAAAGTCAAATTATCTTGGAGATTGACTGCTAGGTGAGATACAAAGAGCCAGTCATCCAGATTGGAGAAGATATTTCATCTCTGCAGGGGAAGATATAGTACTACTGTAGCCACAACCTTAGTGAAAATTCTGGGGACAGAGGACAATCAAAAGGAGAGGATGCAAAATTCATAGATCAGGTCACCCACAGCAATCCTGTGGTATTTGTAATGAGACTTGCAAATGGCTACATGATAATATGCATCCTTTAAATCAATCACTGCAAACCACTCCCCATTATCCAAAAGAGGCATGATGTCCTGCATAGCTAGAATCCAAAATTTCTTTCTGGCAATGAATTAATTAAGGCAAGTCTCTGCAAATCCCAAATAGGTAATTGGTCATCATCCTTCCTACTCATGAAGAGTGTGAGTAGAAGCACCCCCTACCCCAGGAGGCATGAGGCACTGCCCCTATGGCACCCTTTTGTAAGAGAGAAGCAATTTCAGCTGTCAACTCAGATCTTGGTGAAACTCTTAAAGACAAAAGAGACATAGACAAGAACTCCAATGAGTAACCACTTTAAATAATTTTCAGAACCCTAGTACCAGAACAGCAGCGCGAGCTTGAACCAAACAAGACAAACAGTCTCTAAACTACAGAGTAAGGGAAGAGATTGAAGCATTCTCTGGTCAGGTCTGATTCTTTTATTTGCAGAGGAGGAAAGCTCAGGTGTACCATTATCCTTTTTTCCTTGCCTTTAAGTGGGAACTGGGGCTTGGGGAATTGGGAGAATCTGCCTCTATGTTGGTCCCCTTGCTGTTACCCATATTGAGGAATAAGCCCCATAGTGTTATTGCTCCTCTAGATATAACCTAATAAAGCAGCCATACCTGCCATGGGAGGTAGAGATGTTTTTAGCAAAGGCCAGTTGGGAAATCCCCAGGAATTCTGTGGTAAGTTTACCTTTTGGCATACCACGAAGGACCTCAGCTGTACTCTCAAGAAGTAATTGTTTCATGTCAAATGGGAGATCTTCCATTCGGGACCTTACACCTTGGGCGAGTTGGACATCTCCTAGATGTCCTTGGCAATTCTCAAGGTAGTCTCTGCCACAAGGAGTTTCACTTGTGAGGTGTCAGCCTAGTCTCCAATATCAAGGCTGGGATCTGTTGCTCTGGGGGTCTCATGAACAAAACATTAAAGGCGTTGGCCATTTATATAATCTGTATGTAGCTCTTGTGGACTTCATATGAGGCAGCATACCATCTCAGGGCCCTGAGGGAACCAACAGTTTCAACCTCAGAGTCTGAATCTCTGTCCAAGTTGAAAGCTTATGGGATGACTGTCCAGCTGCTCTGACACTCAAGCGGAGTGGAGTGAGAGCAAGCAGGCTGCAGATCACTCACAAAGATGTCTGCCCACCATTGGTGGAACTATGCAAGACCTTGTGCTGTGGGTATGGTAAAGTGTACTACCTGGGTGCGGTAAAGTGTACTGCCCGGGTGCGGTAAAGTGTACTGTGTGCCTGGGTATCTGTGTGACCAGGTGCAGCAAAGTGTACTGCCATTGCTCCAAAGTGGTCTGTGGGTATGGTGGCCACTCCCAAAAGTTTTCCAGAGCATAGGGCATGGAACCCCAGTCCATGCAGTCCGCATCACAGGAGGGGAAATGTAGGTCTCCCAGGGAATGTGAAGGTTGCCTCTGATGGCCTTCATCTCTCAGGTGGGAGGAGGAACATGGCAGTGTAGCAAAAGACCAACGAGCCTTTGGTCCCAAACAGTGGCCTCTCTTCACATGTTGCTCCTGAGACTTCCCCAAGAAGGGAGCCAAAACCAATGGGCCAAAGGGGAGACCCTCCTTGCTGGTGAATTGTTCAGCTGCTGAGGCCAAATGGCTAGCAGGAATGAGGGCAGAAAGTGGGAGAGCATGGGCCTTTCAGAGGAGAACACACCCCTTCCAGGAGGGAATTATTTCCTGTGAGGAAGCTACCAAGTGCATCTGTGCTTGGTCTTCTTAGGAGGGACTGTTGCTTGCCCCAGGGATCTGGCGACAGAGGAGGTCGAATGTTCCATGTCTCCGGATGGGTCCTAGGAGGCCAACTGAGGGCACAAGGCCTAGCTGAAAAGGGCTTTGGTAGATAAGCTTCTCTCTCCTTAAGAACATAAGAACAAGCCAGCTGGATCAGACCAAAGTCCATCTAGTCCAGCTCTCTGCTACTCGCAGTGGCCCACCAGGTGCCTTTGGGAGCTCACATGCAGGATGTGAACGCAATGTCCTTCTGCGGCTGTTGCTCCCGATCACCTGGTCTGTTAAGGCATTTGCAATCTCAGATCAAGGAGGATCAAGATTGGTAGCCATAAATCGACTTCTCCTCCATAAATCTGTCCAAGCCCCTTTTAAAGCTATCCAGGTTAGTGGCCATCACCACCTCCTGTGGCAGCATATTCCAAACAGGATGTGAGGGCGATCTGGCTGCGACATCTGTCACCCCATTGATCGCCAGGGTTGATTCGGCTGATCTGGCTGGCTAGGCGGGTGTCCCCTACCTCCCTCACCGCTCCATGTGCGTCCCTCCCGAAGCTGCGCGCTCGGTGGAAGAGGGACTCCACCATCCCAGATATACAGGAGTGTACCGCTTCTTCGGGTCATATGGGTATATTCCAAACACCAATCACACGTTGCGTGAAGAAGTGTTTCCTTTTATTAGTCCTAATTCTTCCCCCCAGCATTTTCAATGAATGCCCCCTGGTTCTAGTATTGTGAGAAAGAGAGAAACATTTCTCTCTGTCAACATTTTCTACCCCATGCATAATTTTGTAGACTTCAATCATATCCCCCCTCAGCCGCCTCCTCTCCAAACTAAAGAGTCCCAAACACTGCAGCCTCTCCTCATAGGGAAGGTGCTCCAGTCCCTCAATCATCCTTGTTGCCCTTCTCTGCACTTTTTCTATCTCCTCAATATCGCTTTTGATGAGATGCGTGCTACTGCAGAACTGGACACAGTACTCCAATGCGGTCAGCATCCACTGCTTTTATATATAAGGGCATGACAATCTTTGCAGTTTTATTATCAATTCCTTTTCTAATGATCCCCAGCATAGAGTTTGCCTTTTTTTTACAGCTGCCGTTATGCATTGAGTTGGACATTCCCATGGAACTATCAACTAAGACGCCTAAATCCCTTTTCTACCGGTCCTGGGTGGACTGATAAGCTTGACCCCTATAGCGTGTATGTGAAGTTTGGATTTTTTTGCCCCTATGTGCATCAACTTTACATTTTGCTACATTGAACTGCATTTTGCCATTTCTTAGCCCACTCACCTAATTTATCAAGGTCCGGCTTGGAGCTCTTACATAATCCTTTGTGATTCTCACCACCCTACATAATTTGGTATCATCTGCAAATCTTGGCCACCACGCTACTCCAACCCCCTACTTCCAGGTCACATTTTATGAATAGGTTAAAGAGCACTGGTCCCAAAAGCGGATCCTTGGGGACACCACTTCGACATCTCTCCATTGTGAGAACTTCCCATTTACACCCACTCCCCTTTTGTTTCCCTGTTTCTCAACCAGTTTTTTAATCCATAGGAGGACTTCCCTCCTCTTATTCCTTCATTGCTTGTAGTTTTTTTTCTCAACAGTCTCTGGTGAGGAGGAACTTTTGTCAAAAGCCTTTTGGAAATCCAAGTAGACAATGTCCACTGGTTCACCCCTCGTCCACATGCCTGTTTACACCCCTCAAAGAACTCTCAGTAAGTTTGTAAAGACAGGATTTGCCTCTGCAAAAGCCATGCTGACTTCTTTCTCAGCAGGTCTTGCTTTTCTACATGTTTTATAATTTTATCTTTAATGATAGATTCTACTAATTTACCAGGAACAGATGTCAAACTGACTGGCCTGTAATTTCCCGGGTCCCCCCTAGATCCTTTCTTAAAGATTGGTGTGACATTGGCCATCTTCCAGTCTTCAGGGATGGAGCCTGATTTCAGGGATAAGTTGCATATTAAAGTGAGAAGATCAGCAATTTCATGCTTGAGCTCTTTAAGAACTCTTGGGTGAATGCAATCTGGGCCAGGGGATTTGGTAACATTTAGTTTATCAATGGCTGCCAGAACTTCTTCCTTGTCTACCACTATCTTTGCTAGTTCCTCGGATTTGCCTCCTAAGAAGCTTGGTTCAGGTGCAGGAATGTTCCTCACCTCCTCTTGGGTGAAGACAGATGCAAAGAATTCCTTCCACACCTTTGCAGAGAAGCGGCCACATGCTTTTCAAGAGGCAACAACATGGCCTTCCCCCTAGGTAAACCACACATTCTGGTGGTCATCAGAGGCACAGAGGATCATGCCACAAGATCTCCATTGGAGCCATCTTGGATTTCCTCATGTCACAGCTAGAAAAGGTACAAGCCAAAAATAGGTGAACTATACTGAAAAATAAAGTAAAAAAAAACACACACACACACACACACACAAACTGCAATAGTAATATTATCAAAATAAAGTGAAAACTAAGAAAAAATGGCTAATAGTAGGAACAAGTAGCTGCTAATGAGAGGAAAGCTCAGCTAACCAAAAACCCAACCACTTCTCATGGTGGGGAAAAGAGATCTGAAGGGAGTGTGCCCCTCCACTTTGGTCATAAGGGCCTGGGTGGGAATATTGGATAGCCCAGGCTTATGACTGAGGGGGAGGAGAGCACTCATTCTATGCCTAGAAAACTCCTTTAAGCAAATTAAATTAACTTTAGACTGCACAGAGGTCACAACGATGAATCACAAAGTTACTGGAACAGATTACTAGTGATTGGTGTATACTACTATGTATAGTTTACTGTAAATTGGATTCTACTATGTAATCTTGCACCATTTAATGTTAACATGAGAATAATATGTTACTATTATGCCTTGCTTCAGTTGTGTCTTTTAGATTTCTGCTTGGTTCTATACCCCAAATCCTATTTTATTGTTTGGATTATGATTGTAATTTGATTAAGTCAGAAGAAATTGTCTGGTGCATTGTCTATTTATGGATAATTTTGATCCAATTATTGTGATGGGAGTTGACAGATTTTGGCATCTATGAAGGTTATCATTTTGGCTCTGGATCTTCCTCCTCTCTGGTGGCTAGCCACATTAATGAGTCCTTGATGTTCATAATGAATCAATCACTGATTCAGGACGCCTTCCCTTGGCCATGTAAGAGCAGTTATATGTTTGCTTCTTTAAAAACTATTGCTGCAGACAAAACAATTAACCAATTATCATTTAACCTCCAATCAACCTTTTTTGGGCAAGATGATTGTGAGAGTGGTTGCAGAACAACTTAAGTCTTCCTGAATGAGTCATCTGCTTTGTATTGTTTTTTCAGTCTCTTTTCAGGCTAGACTAAGGAACAGATGTGGTTAATATGGCATTAGTTGATAGTCTTTGGGTGTATGTAGACAAAGGCCATGCCTCTTGCTCTGACTGGATTTATTAGCAACTTTTGATATGGTAGACCATGCAATCTTATTGAAATATTTAAAGGTGGATCAGGTATAAGCAGTTATGCTTTGGATTTGTTTAAATAGTTCCTTATGGGTTGAACTCCAGTGGTTGATGTTTGAGACCAATTGTCATCAATGTGAAATTTGTCCTGAAGGGTTCCACAAGACTTAGGCCTAATCTATTCTATGCTATTCAATCTGTACATATGGCCTTTAGGAGAAATCATCAACATTTTTTGAGTTGATTATCATCAATATGCTGATAACACCCAATTCAATATTACTTTCTCCAAGTCACCTGTTGATAGGATTACTGGCACCTTGTTAGAAATACCTGGAGACATTTGGGGTGGAGTCTGAGGAGGAGGGGTTCTGGTGGTGGTGGTGAGGGGAGACTTCAGTGGAGTATACTGCCACAGAGCCACCCTTCCAAAGCAACTATTTTCTCCAGGTGAACTGATTTCTGTCACATGGAGATCAATTGTAATCACAGGAGTTCTCCAGCTACCATCTTGAGGTTCAGAACCCTATCTGTTGATCTAAGAGATGTTTTGACCTACAGCCTGAATGGCTAAGAATGAACAATTTGAAACTGAATCCTGACAAGAAAAAGGGAATGCTGGTTATGAAAGTTGAGCTCTTAAAGCTCTGGGCAGCATGATGCCTAATTTCTTACTTTTCCTTTCAACTTTTTCTGAAATGTCCATAGGTACCTTCCTGCAGTGGATTATATCAGGCTTGACTCAATACAAAAAACCAGCATGTCTTTTTTTTTCATTTATGGGTTTTTATCTAACAGCACTCTAAGAGTGTCACTCTTCAATGAATGTAATTGAAAAAGTGAGGGGTTTTTTTATAGCTAAAGAGAATTGCCCAAAGAAAAACTTCTTGTATCCAACCATTGTTTCCACTTGCACAAGACACAGGGTTTGGATGCAGATTAAACTGAAAACTTCCGCTAATTTCCATTTTCTGCAGCAGACACCCCTCAAATCATTCCTCACAGACCTCCATCCCACAGGAATAGCATTTCATGAAGGCTGCATTTAGAGGGGGGAGGAAGGAAAGTTCCTTTCCATTTATTGAAAATTTAGTGTGGCTCCAACTTATAGTGCCACTTACCCTCTAACTGTAACAATTTGTTCAAGAGACCACATAAAACACAGAAGCAGACTCATTGTGACTTTCTATTAAAATAAGAAATAAGAAGCTGGCAACTGAATCCAGTTCTCAGTAGACATACATAGAACTATGTTGTAATGTGGTGGAGTGAGCAAAGAAAATTTACAAGCGAAAAAAGCAACAGCTATATTCCAGATGGACAGTGCTGTAATGGCCAATAATCATCTATAAACAATCCAAGTAACACTATTTAAGACTGTTAGATATTTGTTTACTAGCTCCATCTTTATTATTCATCATTATTCATTTTGTGCTTCCTTGTCTGCCAAACTTTTCCATCTGGCAAACTTTTCCTTGTCTGCCAAAACATTCATAGTTTGTTGGATACATACTGATAACTATAATTGTTGATTAAACGACTGACCATCCATTTTGGATATTTTGCTGGCCTTTCTTGGTTATTCTGCTTCTCATTTACTGTGCTTCTGTAAGATTGGATTTTTAAACTTATAGCCTTGGAGCTGTCCACATATACATTTTCTGTACCTATAGCCCAGGCTAGCTTGAACCTGCCACAGCTTGGAAGCTAGGCGGAGTTGCCCATATTTAGTACTTAGATAGGAAACCACCAAAGAAGACTAGGGTGGTTGTGCAGAGGAAGACAATGGCAAACTATCTCTGCTCTTTTTGAAGAAGAGAAGAGTTTGGATTTATATCCCCCCTTTCTCTCCTGTAGGAGATTAAAAGGGGCTTACAATCTCCTTGCCCTTCCCCGCTCACAACAAACACCCTATGAGGTTGGTGGGGCTGAGAGAGCTCCGAAAAGCTGTGACTTGCCCAAGGTCACCCAGCTGGCATGTGTGGGAGTGCACAGGCTAATCTGAATTCCCCAGATAAGCCTCCACAACTCAAGCGGAAGAGCGGGGAATCAAACCCGGTTCCTCCAGATTAGAATGCATCTGCTCTTAACCACTACGCCACTGCTTTTGCCTTAAAAAAACTTCAGGAATCACTATGAGTCAGTTGCAACTTGATGGTACTTATAATTAATTTCTTGTTGCAAGAAGCGAAGTAAGTTCAAGGACAACAGCGATATGTCTATTGAATACTTTTTTGGCAGCAAGGTTAGTGATACAGGAAGTCAAACTGGAAATTATTTATGACTTATTTATTTATTTAAACCATTTCTATGTCACCTTTCCAACCAAAGAGGATCTCCAAGTCAGCAAACATCAAAACATTAAACACATTCAAAGAACATTTAAAATAAAGTATATAAAAGTAACCCAATAAAAACATATAAACACACACAACACCAAAACTGGGGAAGAGGGCCAATAACAATTATTGGGGATATGCCAATCAAAACAAAAAAAGTCTTAAGTGCTAGCATAATTCAACAATAGAAGGATGAAAGATGAATTGGGGCACCCAAAGCAGGGCCTATGAAGATTACCAGAATAGATGGTCAGGTTCATAAAAGAGAAGGAGGTTCTTCAGGGATGCTGCCCTCAAGCCTTATAGGTGTTTAAAGGTCAATGCCAGCACCTTGAACAGGGCCCAGAAGCAAATTGGGGTCCAGTGCAGATGGAACAAGGCTGGATTAGGAGCAGCAGTGACGTAGTGGCTAAAAGAAGTGGCTAAGAGCAGGTGCACTCTGATCTGGAGGAACCGGGTTTCATTCCCAGCTCTGCTGCTTGAGTTGTGGAGGCTCTCAGCCCCACCCTCCTCACAGGGTGTTTGTTGTGAGAGGGGAAGGGCAAGGATATTGTAAACCCCTTTGAGTCTCCTACAGGAGAGAAAGGGGGTATATAAATCCAAACTCTTCTTCTTCTTCTGTAGTGATAATGCCCCTGTAATTCATTCTAGTCAATAATTTGGCTGCAGCATTTTGTACCAAGTGTAGCTTTTGGACAGCCAGACATACAGAAAATTTCAGTAATCTAATCTAGATATTACTAGGTTGTCATATAATCCCATACGGAGGGAGCAACTCTGGGCCTTAGAACATTAAACAACACCTGTGTTTTCTGGCACGTTGTGTCTGTTTTTGACCCTATGAGAATAGAGAGTCATACCTTTCTTAAATAAAAAACCTGAGAAGTGCAGGGAGGCTATTCTCCCCATTGTTTTCTCTAATTGATAAGGACATTGCCTGCCAAACTGTAGTCAAAAGATTAGAACTTTTGTTTTACATTTTTAACATCAAATATAGTGATAGACATCACATGCATTTTTTAAAAAGATAAATGCATGGGTCCACAGCTGGTGTCCCAACATTTCTCTCACTTGCTGGATGCTGCACAGCTTCCCCAACAAATTGAACAGTCATGCCTCACAATTGACTGCCAATCCTTTTTGGTTTCCAATGAGGCTTAATGCTCTTTTTGAATTCCAGTGGACCAGGGTCAGATTCAGCTAGAAAATATTGCTCTTTCTGACTTAGTTATGTTTCTGCTGTTCATTTGATTATTTAAGGGAGGGCATACTCAGGCTTACAACAGTTCCGTGTGTTTACCTATTCAGTTATAATGTTGAATTTATGGAGATGCTGCATATGCAAACTATAAGTCTTAATTAGAGGAGGATATAATTACAGTGTCCAGGAAAACCAATGGGACAATATCTTGTAGGTGTTCAGTTTCATACTCATCCCAGTATTTTGGAAATACAGGTTAAACACTCAAAAATTCAGCTCCAATTAATTCTCTGGTGTCTAGTGTCCACAGTATGATTTTAGAGACTGTGATCAAGAGTTAGACACTTCTGATCCCAAGATGAACATGTATCTTAGAGGAGCATGTTGCTCTCAAACATTTGATATCTTCTTCCCCATACACTGCCTTCACTAATGTTTTTTCTGACAGGGGGTCTGATGTGTTTATTAATGTATTTCTTTGCCTATCAAAAGAATCTTTGATCCTTTCCTTTTAAACAAGAAACCAGGACTATAGAGATTTAAATTTGTTATGAAATGTATTATGAGCATTGAATATCATCTATATCTTCTAACAAGGTTAAGGAGAATATTGCTGACATGCTTCTTGTTAGAACTATATTTATTTATTTAGAACATTTTTATGCCACCTCTTCAGAGAAATAAATCTCTTTGGCTATTTTTATCAACATAGGCCCACACATCCTGTGAACTACCAGGACAATGCAGCCCTCATCACGTAAGCAGCATGACCCCACTAGATCCTTTGGGGGGGGGGGGCAGCAGCAAAATGAGAAGGATTATTGAGTTTCCTATGGGCTACTGTACTTCAATGCATTTTGTCTGACAGTTCACAAGTTCAACAGATGCTCCATTCACCATATAAGAATATTTATGGTAAACCTACTAGTACTTAAATGATGTTTTTCTTGTTGTTATTTGTTGCTTATCTGTTGGATTTTCACCCTGCTTTTTTACCAGAACAGCTCCCAACAACTGGAAATGCTGACAGTCCATTTTAAATCATGTTGGCTCTGCTGCCAAACTCTGCCACCATTCAGGTGGAGCTTGGAAGGTGGAGTCAACAGTATAAAGGTGGAACTAGTAAGCCTCAACAGCTCATTTTGATCTGGGGCTCAGCGTGGCTTGGGTCAAGCCAAGCCCAGCATCGAACAGGCAAGCCTGTGCTGGTCAACTGAGCATTCAACTGCACCCAGCTCCCAAACTTCATGTGGAATTTGAGCAGGGGGCAGTTGCAAGGGGGCAGTGGGAAAACATGACCCACAAGTGATCTGCCCAGTGGCACCTGGGGTAAGGCGAGCTGTTGTGCTTAACCCAGGCATCATTTTAGGCAGTTACACCCCAGCATATAGCTAAATTGGGCTGCAGTTTGGCACTGCAATGAACCTTCCCTCTCCTACACATTTTCAGTCCTCTTCAAACATTATGTTCACATGCTTAACATTTTTTTCCTAGTAAAGAAGCAGTTCATAGCTCCAATAGCTGTTCTTTACGGCATTTCACCACAGAGAAAACAACCTCATAAAAAGGTGTGAGGAAACCCTCCTGTGGAAGCTCCATTGTTGTGAATCCTCTGCATTTGTACCATGAAAAACAGTCCCATGAGCATGTGAAAGCAGTCTAAGATAGTCCTTTGTTTCTCCACAATTTGCCTCCTGATGATTCCATGTTCAGAAAAAAAGCCTGCCATACTCTATAAGCCTAACAACTGCTTTCAGAATGAACTAAGATACTTCTTCTATTAAAAATGAATTTCAGAATGAACTAAGATGCTTCTTCTATTCTTCTGTCAAAAATTCATTTCTTTAAGAGATTGCTCTGGCATGATTCTGAGATACAGATCCAACTGGCATCTTTATGTGTAGCTCTGATCACTACCACAAAGTGTGGATTAAATAATCCATACAGTGGAGCCAAGTATATAAACTGAAGATGTTTCTATAATGCTGGAAAAATCCCGAAGTTTGCAGGGAGGGGGGAATTAAAAAATAAAGAAGGGGTAAAATGAAACATAACAGTAAAAGGTTACCTTGCAAGATCTCACTAGCCATTTTAAATGAATTAGGCAATTGCAAATAATGTCACTGATGTTGTGGTTGCTGCATTTCAGAGACAATGGGAAAATAGAAAGGAAATGGGGAAGGGAAAGAGGTTATAGGGTCTGTGATGAGGAATGGAAGGGGGAGATAGTGTGAAGAGGATAAGATTCTTCCCTCCTGTGGGTCCCCTAGTTGTTCACATGAATTAGTGTGCTTACAATACAGACATCTAGCAATTTTAGCCCATTTCTACACACCTTCTACCAGGCTTTTTATGCACTTGTGGTTATGCACTTGCCTTGCATTAAATACACAATCCCTTTACATTGGAAGGTGAAAGGAATTAGGATGCATTATGCTTCCTTCTGGTTTTCCAACTCCTCCCTGCCTTCCCCTGTCCACACAGTAAATGTTCCAGCCATGATTGAAAGGGCTGTTTTTTTCATACTGCAAGTCTATTGATAATGCAACAGAGCTGTGAAATTGACATAGTCGATAGTCCCAAACTGGCATGGAAACAAAAAGGAAACTGTGTGTGGGCAAAGTGGTGGATTGGTGCTGCTGGAGATGCTTCACAGCAGGAGACATGCCCTGCATAGAGAAAACCTTGGGACAACCACAATGAGAAGCAAACAGCCGCACTGTAAGAAGTCCACAAAAGGCTTCATTATAACAAAGGGAAAGTAACAGTGAAAACAGTTTGAACTGACAGTCTCAGGAAAACATAAAATACCTCACTTTGTCAGCCTTCAAACAAGACTTCTCAAGTGTGTATTTTTCTTTGAAAGACTTTGAGATATTTGTAACAGATAAGGAGAGTAATCAGAAAGCAAAAGTAAAGTTGACTATATGAGAGGGAGAGAGAGATTTTGACTTAACTTTTATTGGGTTTGATTGTATTTTCCTAAAGGTGTTGTCAAATGGCAGAAATTGCCAATGAGGGTGAGCCATAACACCCTGAGACACTGAACCACCACCACCACCACCACCCCGGTAAGAAAATGATGGAAACAAGAATCAAAAGCCTTTAGCTTTATCTGCTTTATTTTGAGGAGGTTACATCCCAAATACTGGCATGTAATTTCAGATTCTACTTTGGTAGTGAAAGTAAGCATTGAATGGATATATTAAACGTGGGTACTGGACTTGGTGATTCAGGTTCAACAAATCCTGGGTTCGAGCAGAATCCAGCCTATTTGGGTGTATTTGGACCGAACACGTCCCGCCCGAATACCAGCCTATCCAAATACAAGATATTTGGACAGGCTCATACATATAAGGGCTTCGGAGTGCTCGTGGGGCTTGAAACGGAGAAAAAAATGGAGATCCCCCACTGCCGCATGTGGTTTGAAAAAGCAAAAAGGGGGAAACCAAAAATCCCCCCACCATCACACGTGGCTTGAAAAAGGAAAAAAACAAAGTGGAGAATCCCCGCCGGCTCAGTGGCAAGCGGCTTTTCTAACCACTCAACCAAAGATAAATAGAATTTGCCCCTCCACTGGGATTCTCTTTCCTTACCACCTGGGGTTCCCCCCCCCCAAGAATATCCCCCCAATACCTACCTTGCACTGCTGTCCGTGCTGGGGGGCTCTCTGTTGTGATGGGGGCTCTGTGTTGGGGGCTCTCTGCTGTGCTTCAGGGCCTTTCTCATCATACAGTACATCCAGGGCCTTTCTCATCAGACAGCACATCCAGGTATTGATTCTTCAAGGCACCTTCATTTCAACTGAGATCTTGACCTGCACCTATTGCTGCTAACGCCGCCCAGAGCCCTTGGGGATGGGGCGGTATAAAAATCCAAAGAATGAATGAATGAATGAATGAATGAATAAATAAATAATAATTGTTGCTGTAGCAGAGCATTAGTTAATTGCTGAACTTGTACCTGTAATGTTCAATTTTGAGCAGTGAGGGCAACGAGGGCAGCTGCTGGGTCAAAAGAATGGTGTAAGTCCAAGCCAGGCTGTGGTGTAACTGGTCGCAAAGCCACAGTGGAAGCCAATTAACATCACCTCCAACATGCCCCTCCAACATGCCTCTGTAGCAGCAGTTCAGGAGCACTGATGTGGTGCCCAAAGCTGTGTCCAGGCATCCCAGAGGGCTGCGGTATCTTCCCATCTGCAGGTTTGCCCCTCTGCTGGGGTAAGTGCCCTGGGGAGGGCAAATCTGCCAGCATGGGCCCACACCACCTCCACAAGTCAATTCGCCACCCTCTCCCTCAAATGGGCCATACGGTTATTAAGTTTCTGTATGATTCTTCCTTTGGGTAATTTCCAGAAATGTATCTTACTCCAAACAAATTATCTAATGGACAAATAAATATATTTTGGTCCAAATAGAGTAGAGCGGTATACATAATCAAACAAACAAACAAACAACAGCAGCAACAGCAACAATAACAATAATTTATTCTAAACAAAGCAGGGTTTTTAGTGAACATAGACATCATTTAAGAGATTCAGATGTGGTTTCCTTTAATTGATAATGGGATGAAACATTCTATGCTTCCATCAGGACCTGCTATGATGGAACTACCAAACTATCATTCAGTAAGCAAAGCCCAGCAAAGCTATTTAACTAATTCTGGCACCCTAGCAGATTACTGCTGTGGAGTAAACCTATGAAAACTGCATCACTTTTTGTTCTGAAAACTGTATGTGCTGTATTATGTGCTGTATTATGTTGGAAAGCATGAAAGAATAGTAATGGATGACACCTGCCTGTAAGCAGTGAAATGCTTAAAAATTAGAAAGGAGCAAACAAACAAAACTGGAAAGCTAATTTATCTCTAACACCCCCTCAAGTACAACATTTAGCAATTGTTTAGTCTGTCATATTCATATGCAAGTTAAAGGCCATGGAACATTTTTTTGGAATGAAAATGCAGACAGTCTAAAGTTCCCCAATAAATCAAATATATTCCAGAAATCTTTTTTCAAGAGACATATTTAAAGGCTATATGTGAATTAGCTCAGTATTCATATGACCAGATGAATAGTGCAATATTGTGTTAACCGGTCACAGTCGAGTCAAATGTTGCTTGTAGATTCACTATAGCTATGATCTGTATACTCTTTTTCTTCAAGCAAACCTATGTTTGATTACTGTTGTTCCTGACACAATCATCTCACAAGGAAAACTTGGGAAAGTTGAAGAAGTAAGTATAAGTGAATTCAGATATCTCTTTGCTACAGAAGGAATGTAAGAAATAAATTTTCCAACTGAGAAATTTACTTTTAAAATAAAGAGGAACATCAAAAAGTAAAAGGAAGATCAGGCTTAGCTCTATATAAAAGTAAGTACACTAAATTACACTGGAAATGACTCCCAGCAAAAGCTGTTTAACCTCAATAAATGAATTTATTCTCAAGTGTACTTTTTGACAAACTGAAAAAGCACACCATAGTGCTTGACAGCTGAATATCATTGCATAAAACACAAAATTCATCATAGTGCTTTGCAATATAGAATCACAAAAAAGTATATACAAATGCATTCATCAATCGACTGGCCATTAAGCTAATACTTCAAGGGGCTAGTGAAACCTGTAGAGCAAAATATAATGAGAAATTATAAGCAAAAGGGAGCTGTAACCCATGGTGCAATATATTAATGAATCACCCTTATATAGCATACTCACTTACATGTGAGACTTTTCAATAATTTTAGGGTCCATAAACTTTCTGAGTTGTTCCAAAAGAGAACAAAATCAACTCAATGGAACCTGCAAGGATTACAAATGTCATATAATCATCTACATTCAAATATAACCTGTTACAACAGAATTACAACAAAAGTAGTTACCATCCTGGACAGTGGTCTGTAGAAGTTCTTACTGCCGCAAATGTTCTTGACAAGATAAAAGCATACAGAGATTATAATGAGAGGATGAGTCCACAAGGTCATAATGTCCCAGGTGTGACTAATTAGAGATATGAGGAAAAGCCCAAAGTCTGGTTCAAACCGGTTGGCTCTAAGGTTCCAAGGCAAAAAATCAAGGAGCTTTTCATCCTCTAAATCTGTCGTATATTTATATTAGCGTTATGCTCATCAATTGTCATGCAGATTCCAAAGCGCAGAGATTCAAGAGAGTGATGTCTCTGGATGCAATGCTCCATCAATGGAGCTTCTCTCTCATGATTTTAGATGTGCAAGAGATGCTCTGTTAACCTGATTTTTTAACTTTCCAGAAGTTTGTCCAATGTACATTAATTTACAGTCACAAATGCTGTAATAAATTACACTTTTGTGTTGTAGTTAGAGAATCCAGTAAATCTTCTAAAGAATCCCTTATCGGGAAATGAACCAGCCATGCAGAGGCTGCACTTAAAGTTGCCCACACACACAAGGTGTTCTTTTAACCTGTATTCTAACATCAGCTCTAATAAGTAGGTCCCCCAAATTTCTTGCTTTTCTTAGACCTATTAAGGGTGGGGATTCATATCCTGGTAAATCCTGAATCCATGGCCAATATCTGTAGATGATGGTTTTAATTTTAATTCCAATGAACAGACAATGCAGTTCTCAGTGACTTTAGTTGTAGGTTGTAGTAAATTTCTCTGGTTAATATTGTCAGTCCTTTTTCTCCCCATTGAGTGATGGACTATGGGTAATCACTATTTAACAACTTAACTTAATGTTTGTAGTCTTTAAAGCAAGTGCAATTCCTTTTAGCTATTCCTTTTAGCCTGCAAAAAATAGCCCATCCGGTAAATTGTTCTAAATATTCCATGGGTGGTAGGAAGTGTAGTGTAAATATGCATTCTTCTCAGTTTGTTTCCTGTATCGTGAAACTGATAAAAGTTCTATCCCTCGTAATGGAAATAACTACATTCAAGTAAGTCAAACTGTCCAGACTAGTATATGCTCTGAATGTAATAGTGTTAAACAGGGAATTCAGCCAAATCATAAAAGAATCTGCAATATCAGACCTTTTCAAAATAACAAATAGGTCATTAATGAAACGTTTGTAAAAAAAAGCATGTCTTCAAAAATGGGTTAACATTCAGATTTCTTATTAGACTGTCTTCAAATTGAGATATGAATAAATTTGTCTATGAAGGTACTTATGGGAGACCCCCCCCCCGCGACCCCTTTGATTTGAAGATAATAGGACTGATCAAATTGAAAATAATTACAATCAATAACCAAATCCAGAAGAAAATGTGTAAATGGATGTTTGGTTGGTCAAATGTCAAAAAAGGAGTCAGCTGTGGACCTAGTTTTTTAATGTGGTAAGTTGGTATTCAAGGAAATCACACCCGAAGTGACTAAACATGCTCCTGGTGTTACCCAAAGGCCTTCTACCTTGTTAACAAAATCTGTGGAGTCTCTGATGCATGTCCCTGCGAATCTAAATATTGAACAATAGGTACTAGTAACAATCCCACCGCTGAAACAATGGTCTATTAGTGTTCATACTAAAAAGTCCACCCCCTTTGTCAGTCAGTTTTATTATTAAAGAATCATCCCAAGTTAGAGAATGCAAAGCCTTCATGTCATTGAAAGACAAATTGGGTTTTTATTTTCTCATTTGGAACTCGTACAATGTTAGAAAAAATAGCTGGAGCTGGAATTTCAATAATGGGGGTAAAATGGGATTTGGATCTGAAGATAGTCTGCCAATTTATCAAAGGAGGACCACAATTTGATTAGTCTGGTCAATTTAAACAGATCAATCCATGTCTGTAGGGCATTGTACTTGGGGGTAAGAACAACATTAATTCCCAGATTTAAAGCCTGAGACTGGGCTTGTGTCAATGGTTTGGAGAAGATGCTAATAACTAAGATGTTAATAACTCCCCCTTGAAGGTTGACCTTCCCAAAAATGCTGTTAGGGTTGTAGTGGATGGTTCTTACATTTGCCTGCTGTATCTAAATATGTTCTGTGTTCAACATCCTCTTCCACCAAACTCATGGAAGAAGAAATGCTGGCAAAATCCATGGAAGAGCAGTATCCCCTTTCCTGATCTCTCCAAGTGACTTTCTTTTTCCTTCTGAATTCTTTTCTTCCTCTACTCATCCAATTAGCAATTGTAAGCAAACTCCCTGGAGTAATCAGATGTTCCTCTATTAAATTTTCCACTTTTTGTCTCCTTAAGTTTATCAGTGTACGTTTAAATTTCCACTTCTGCATTTCTCAGTTTGGACTAAAATTCCTCTATGGGTACACTGGATTTAATGTTCTCAAGTGCTGTATCAACTTTTTTCCCAGCAGTGGTCACCTCCCCCATAGCTTTTTCTATAATAGGCAAAATAAGATCCTGATAACATTTATTTGGGATCATTCTCCCAAAAGAGTGCAGGGGCTTTCTGGAGATGAAGACCCTTGAGTATCTTATCACTTAAGACATAATCATTGAGTGTCAATGCATGTAAATGGTAACAAACAATATTCTTCTCTAGTTGCACAACAGAAGTCCAATCCCTTAAGTTGTTGCACAAAGACATAGGCCCCTTCAGCACAGGCAAATAAACACAGGTTAAGGATGAAAAAAAAAACATCATTTTGGGGAGAACTTCACATGGTTCCCACCCCTAACGTGAGTCTGCCCCTTGTTTCCCCCCCAAAAAACAGGTTTTACAAGAATTGGGCTATCTGAAATTCTTTAGTTTTAACGTGATTGCAGCTGCTCACGAGTGAACAGCTGCCGCAGGAAGTGTTTCCCCACCTCACAGCTGCGTAGCCACATGGGGTCACAGGGATGATTTGTGGCATTGCAAGATGTCAGCATGGCTGTGAGTGCCATGCCAGCTTGCCTGCGTAGCTACCCAGTGAGGGAGGCAGAGGTGTAGCTAGAGAAAATGGAGCCCGGGGCGAAATCTGAGTTTTGCCCCCCCCCCCCCCCATGACCAAACAACATTTTTTGGACCATGTCATCTCAAAGTCACCATCACATTATAGAACATGTCCCAACACACAAATCTGAACACACCCAGGGCTGCCTAGTTTAAACAACATTGAAAGTGATGCTATTTTTTGAAGGGGGGAATCCACACTGAAACAGCATTACTCTTAATGTTGTTTAAACTAGAGAGCAGGCAAGGCAGAGACATCCATGGCTAGCCCAAAGTCACATTCTGCACTTTGGGGCCAAGCAGAAGGGATCTGAACCCAGATCTCCTCCTTGAGGCCACACCCACTAGTACTCCAAGCATTTTAGCATCTTATGTAGCCTCAGTCAGAACTGACTGTCTTGTAAAACAAACTTTCTCTGCCTGATATATGCTTCTTTTTTTGTCCCCAGATGCTTGCAAATCATTCTGCTTTTTTTGCAATATAACCAAGAATGTCAGGCTAAACATGCACTAAATGAATGAATAAAGAGAGTGGACATAAACTGCAATCCTATGCAGAGTTACCTCAGTGGAAGCCGAATGAAATCAATGGGCTGAGACTGGAGTAACTCTGTACAGGACTGTGCTGTGAACTATTCACAATACATTTTACTTCACGCACTGGCCCACCTAGCTCAGTACTATCTTTCCAGGGTCTCAGGCAAAGAAAGAACTTGTCCCAATGCCTACTAACTGAGATTCTTTCATTGGAGGTGCCAGAAACTGAGCCTGCATTCTTATTCAGGCAAACAGGGTTGCCATCTCTGGCTTACAAAATTCCTGGAGATTTGGTGGGGGTGCCTTGGGAGAATTTGGGGAGGGGAATAAGCTCAGTGCCAATATGTCACTGTAGGATTTTTGTTTATCCTATACTCTATGGTATATCATAGAGTCTATACCAGGGGTCGGGAACCCGCGGCTCGCGAGCCGCATGCGGCTCTTCCGCCGCTGTTCTGTGGCTCCATGAACGGAGCCGCCGGCCCCCTCTTCACCCGCCCTGCAGGAAGCAGCGTGGGCACATCTCTAGCCAGCGGCCGGCGAGGCCGCACCGCGGGCTCTGGCTCCCGCCCGCCCCACTACTTGCGGGGCGGGCGCTCTCCCGGCGGCCGGGCAGGCCGAGCCGCCGGGCCCCTCTTCGCCCACCCTGCAGGAAGCAGGGCGGGCACATATCTAGCCCAAGGGGTAGGCGGCGGGGAGGGCGAAGCGAAGCGAGCAAGTTACGGGGGGCGGGCGAGGCGAAAGCAGTGGGTGGTGAGCCAAATGGCTCTTTGGTGGTGAGCCAAATTTGGTGGTGAGCCAAATGGCTCTTTGAGGGGAAAAGGTTCCCCGACCCCTGGTCTATACCATTTCTGCCAGGGAACTGATCTCTGCAGTCTGAAGACCAGGCCCCACTTTGAGATTGGTGGTCCTAAATGCCAGGCAGGTGCTCTCTCACTGAACAACTGGCCCGAGGTGAGTTTTGTGGCCAAGTGATGAATCAAATGGATTAATCCAGTCTTAGTCCAATCCTAGTCCAACATGTTTGTCACTATATCCATCAGACTGTGACTGATATCCATCAGACCCTGACAGAAGGGATAAGGAACCCCCATAGTCTCTCTCCCCCAAATGGCACTGCTACTCATGTTTAACCTCAGAAAGGACCAACAGAGAGGAAAGGACATTCTCTGGACTTCCTGCCAGCATGATGTAGTGGCTAGAGTGTCAGACCAGGATCAGAGAGAGATTCTTAGGCTCAAATCCTTGCTCCAAGCTTGAAAAGAACCCTGCTGGGATTGCCTTCAGAAGGCATAGCTAGGGAAAATGGAGGCCGGAAAGCTAAAATCTGAGTTTTGCTCCCACCCCCCGCAGCTGCCCTCCCTCACTACAGCCAAAGTCTGTTTTGCAGACAGAAGAGAGGGAGAGAAATGGGGGATTTGTTTTGCATCCCAGAGGGAGGGGAGCAAACTTCAGTGGATGCAGGGTCCCTGGCTGCCTCTGACCCACTAAAACTGAAGGCTTGAAGCTAGCATGCTTGAAATCCTAGAGATGCTGCCAGAGAAAGGGGTGGGGAGACCCTGTTTTTTCTTCCTCAGAATGCAGAGCATCCTGAGTGAGTAAAGGGGCGATCCATTCCCAGGTTTCAGTCTGCAGAGCACGTGCAGCAGCGGCTGTGGCAGGACTGGGGGCCCCTGGTAGGGCGTTTGGGTGCCTCTGTCCTATGCTGCTCCCCCCCTTAAGCACTTACCCTGTCTTTTTTCCTTAATCGATTCTCTCCAGTCTCTCCTCTGCTGCGTTTGTTCTCTTCCTTATTTACAACGCAGGTCACTTCCTCTCTCTTGCTCTGCTTTCCCTCTATCAACTTCCTGCCCTTTGTTACCCCACCCCCTCTGCTGCATCTGATTGAGTGCCCTCCAGGCTCCTGACCCCGCCCCCAATCACACGGCTCGCCTGGCTGGCTGGCTGGCTGGCTGCAGAGTCTCTCTGTGAAGGGAGGGGCAGAGAGCTCCTCCTCAAGCCCCCTCCTTTTGTTTAGGACATTCACAGACGGTCCTGCTGGCTGCTGCAAGTCTGTCTGCCCACCCAGCGAGGATGCTGTGGCCGCATGAGCCGAGCTGCGGGTGAGGGGGGAAGGGGGAGGGGGTGTTGCTGTGTTTTTGCCCCCCCACGTGACCTGGTAGAGGCGCGCCCGGGACAAGCCGCCCCGGATGTCCCCATTGGCGCTTCGCCACTGGAGGGAGGTAAGCAACAATCCCCCCACCCTGTGCCTCCATCCCAAGGTGCGACAGCAACCTGCATTGTTTCCATGGGCTCCAGTCACTGCCTGCACTGAGGCATCCAAGATTGAGAGAGACTGGACTATACTGTACCATTCCATATCCCAATATTGATAGGAATTATTATCTTCTTTAGATTGTCATTTATAAACATTTGCACACTACACATTTGAGTAGATTAAACCTGGCCTTTATTCCAAAAGAAACAATATTTGACTGGAAGATTTTTTTTCAGCACTCAACCACATTTCCAAATTTTTTTTATTGGAGAACTGAAAAAAAATCCCTGGAGGAATCCCTTCCCCCTGTATTTTTTTGGGTTTCACATATCTAGCCAGGACCAGCTGTTGTTTTGTGGGATATGCTTCAGGAAATTCCAGTAACATCTGTTCCAGTTTGCATCTCCACTCTAGCGATGCCCTTATTAGGGAACTATTTCCTGAATTTGTTGCAGGGAAGTCAGCAACTTATTATAGAGCAACCAAGTTTCCCAAAGAATTTGGATATGAGTAACAATGGAATATATTATTGCCCATTTCCAGCCTGCTGTTTCTAACACTTTGGATTTTTTTAAAGTTTGAAATGTTGACAGAAGAGAGTCCCTTCAGAGTAAAGGGAAGAAACTGGTCAAGAACCATAAAAATGGCCTTCATGTTACCAAAATAGATTTGGAGTAACCAGTATTCCAAATTATACTACATAAGCATATGTAGACAAAATTTGTTCAAACAGCACACATAAAATTATCTGAACCTTTTCATGGCCTGTGGTGTAATAAAAATCTTTGAAACTGATTTCTTATTATTCCCAAATTAAGAGGCAATAATTGGCTTGTTGGAAATATTGGGATCTTTATAAAGAAAGCTATATAGTCCTGTTGGTTCTGTATCCAGCCTATGCTAAGTAGGTTGTAATAAATGTGGCATACCTTAAAATAGGTCAGATAGATGTGGCATGTGATTAAGCTTGTTCCTGACATACACATGAACACATTTTTCATTTGCATAAAAAGCTCTTCATGCCTTTCATTTTTAAAGCAAAAAATGTTTTGTCTAATGTAAAATACAAGACTTTTTTTCCCTCTGACAGTTGGATGCAAACTGTAGGTGCATGCATTATTTATAGAAAGTAATTGTAAGACAATTAGCTGAGCAACAGTAATGCATGGAGTAGGTAGTGAGACACAGAAAACATATGGTATTGTACCAACTGTTTATAAATATTATAAGCAAAACTGTAAAGAAAAAGAGCCTTATACAAAGATCACCTAGGAAAATGTTGCTGACTACCAATTGTATTGTCATCCAACATTTTCTCTTCTGGATGCTATTTTCTAATGTATACTCCTCTCAAGAATCCCCTCTTCTATCTCTGTTTCTGCTCCTCTTGGATTGTCCCTGAATATATCCAGGCAAAATTAAGCTCTAAATTATTTTATTTATTTTCATATTTATACCCCGCCCTCCCCATACAGAGTGTGTCAATACTCTGAAAGGGACATTTTGAAAAGTGGAGTTTACAGCATTGAAGTCCCTCCCCCCATTCTCGCTCTCCTCAGGCTCCACCCCTAAAATCTCCAGGTGTTTTTCAACCTGGAGCTGGCAACCCTAGTCTCCACATGTTGTAAAATTCTCAGGAGGCAGAATGTGTTCTTACCATTTCAGGCTATAGATGGGAGGGGTTCCTTTTTAATGCTCTCTCATGTCAAACCTTCCTATAAATAAATATCAGGCACATCAGATAGATAGGTTCTAGCCTAGCACTTTCACATGCAGTGCTAGTTTCCCAGTTGTCTTATACGTAATTGGCTAAGGGTTCTAATGGCTGGTGATGAACCATTAGCCAATTATTGTGCAGGTTGCACAGGGGCCAAAGTCCTATGCATCCTGTACTCTCATTGGCCATTGCCACCAGCCGCTCAATCCCTGCCCACCCCCAAGCGCACTGGGCCATGTTAGGCCCAGCAAGAGCCTCCATCTTCCACCCATCTCCAAGTCAAGCTGGGCTGGGCCCAGCAACAGCTGCCCCCACCTCCAAGAATGCCAGGCTGCAGAGGGCCTGGCAAAAGCACCCCCTCCCCCCCACCTCAAAATGCACGGGGCTGCAGAGGGCCTGGCAAAATGCATGGGAATTTTGAAACATGTAATGTTACACTATCAGTTTAAAAAGGCTTGCTAGGTGTTCAGTTATGGCAGGCAAACTAGCCTGGTCTCGTGAGTTCTGAGAAGGTAAGCAGAGTTGACCCTAGTCTGAAGTGATGCAGTTCATCCTGTCTCTTCCATGTTATGCCATCTCATTCTATTTGTCTAAAGCAGCCTTCAAGACTATTTTTAGACCTATTTATAGAGTTGCCAACACTATCTTGGGGAAATCCAGGAGATTTGGGAGTGATCCTAGGTAGGGTGGAGTTAGGGGAGTGGAGGAAGTTTAACAAGGATATCCCATGTCATATGATGCTCTATCCAAGTCAAAGGTTAGCTCCTCTAAGCACTCTTCTTCCCCTGAGATCACTTTCTCTCACTAAACTTAACATTTAAAATTCCTCAACTCACATCACGCAAACTCCCACCTTTTCCTTCCTCCTTACATTGCTTGTAGACTTCTGTAAGTCATACTACCTCTATGTGGTGGTGTAACTAGATCCTATTTACTTAAGTTCCACTTGAAAAAGCTCTCAAAATTTTGGAGTGTTGTGGGGTTTCTGGGCTGTATGGCCATGTTCCAGTAGCATTTTCTCCTGATGTTTCACCTGCATCTGTGGCTGCCATCTCCAGAGGATCCCCATTAAGGGGAAAAATCAAAAAGCGTCTAGGTGGACACTAATCAAGAGTAGTGCCACCCCTTTCTCAGTTCCCCAGACAGCTTCTAGTTTAGAGAACTGAGAAACAGCAGCTTGGGAAATTTCCAGAGATTTGATCACAACACAGTTCCTGGGAAAGTCAGACTTCAGGGAGGGCCTTTCCCCACTTCCCTTAAGCCCTGCGCTACTTGAGGAGAGTAGCGCGGGGTCCCTCGGCACTCCCCACTGAGAGGGGCAGCGACAGCGCAGCTGCCCCGAAGCTGCTGCTGTCGCGCCCCTCAGCGCGTCTACTCCTCTTTTAAAACCTTCCATGTTGGCAGCCATCACCACCACATCCCAGGTCAGGGAGTTCCACAATTTTGAATATCTCACCCTCCAGCTTCAGCAGAGGACCCCACAATCTAATATTATGAGAAGGGGAGAACAACTTCTCCCTGTCCATTCTCTTTACATTGTCCATAATTGTATAGGCCTTTATCATGGCTCCCCTTTCCTGCCTTTTTTTTTCTCAGCAGAATAGCCGTAATAGTTTTAATCACTTCTCATATGGCAGCTGCTTTAGCCCCATGATTACTTTTGCTGCTATTTTTTTGCATCTTCTCAAGCTCTGCAATATATTGGGGGGGGGGGGGGGGAGCAGAGGAGAATGACCAGAACTGTACACAGTATTCTATGTATGGTCTCACCGTAGATTTATATAAGTGTACTATGATGGAAGGAATTTTGTTTTCTTGTTGTGGAAGGAAGGAACCCAGTGGGAATGTAATGTTTTTTTAGCCTGCCCTCCAAAGCTGCCATTCCCTCCAAGGAAAATTATCTCTATAACTGGAGATCAGTTTTAGTTCCTCACAGAGGAAAGTCACTTTGTCCTTATCAGTATGGTTATACCATCAGAGAAATGGAATTTCTAGAACATCCACAGTCTGTAGCCACTCTAGGACTTGTTTTTGTTCTATCAAAGCTGTAATTCCTTCCAAGGGAACTATCTCTGTAATCTGGAGATCTGTTACAATTCCAGAAGAATTCCAGGCTATACTTTGAGTCTGGCAATCCTAAATATTATGACAGCAGCACTGAACATTTATGAAAAAGCAGCCACAGGAAATCATAAGAAAATACCAACCTCGAGGTGGTACCTATCATTTTCAGACAATTAAAACTGATCTCCAAACAAGACAGATCAGTTCCTCTGAAGGAACTGCCATTTTGGAGTATATACTTTATGGTATACCATAGAGTTTAGGAGAAACACAAGTCCTAGAGTGACATCAACATGCCTGCTATGCTCCCTGCTGTCCCCTATGTCTTGAAATTTCCAGGAATTTCTGAAGCCAGCTTTGACAATGCTTTTAGAGAATGCTTGCTTTCCTGCCTTGTACTTAGCACAAGAAAGGACTACCATGTGCAACAATGACAATTTCCTCACAAACCACGGTTTCCTGTCCCTCACTTGACATACCAGGAAGGCAGGCACCAGAGTTATGAAATCCTGTGCAATATGAACTAGGGGAAAGTGATATCAGCCTAGCTTTACTAGGAAGCTGTACTTTTCATCAGACATCTTTAGAACCTCCCCAAATGTATATTGGATAAAGATTTGTTAACTTCCAGGTAGCACCCAGAAATCTTCCGCTATTACAATTTTCTCCAGACGACCAATCAGTCCACTCGGGAAAAAAATGCTTCTTTGGAGGGAGGACCCTATGGCATTATACCCTTCTGGGGTCCCTCCTCTCCACAAAACCCCACCCTCCCCAGGCTCTACTCCCAAAATCTCCAGGAATTTCCCAACCCAGAGCTAGCAACCCTAAGGTTACCATGCAAATAGGGTCCCATCCTGCTATTCCTCTCTCTCTCACACACAAGGGCTCCTTTGGAATGTTTTATGCAAACTTGTTTCCATCAACTTTGGGGAAAGTGTTGTTCAAGAAAGGTGGAAACATGAGGGGAGGTTCATTCGAGGGTGAAAATCTAGCGGGAACATCGGGAGGGGTCGACCAGAGCTCGGCTTAGGCGCTGAGCAGAAGCGCCTTTTTCCACCGGCGTTGCAGTAGGAGCTCTCGCCACTAGGAAGAGCTGTGCGGGCGCCGTCGGGAGACTAGGCGAGGGAGCGCGTCCATCGCGCTGTGGCTGTATGTGCGCCTAGACTGGCGCGCAACTGGTGGCGAGGTCTGCCCCCGGTTGCTTTCTTTCGTTCTTTCTTTCGCGGGCAAGGCGGTGCTTTCGGAAGAACCCCAAGGCCGAGCCGGCCAAGTTGCGAGCGACAAAGCTCGGGGGAGAAAGAGAAGGAGGGGCGCCGCTGCCGTGGCTGCCGCCGTCTCCAAGCATGCAGGCGGCTCTCCAGTGGCTCTGGCGGCGGCAGGCAGAAGGCAGGCAGCGACAGCCGAGAAAGCGCGTCTGAGCGACCGGAGAGCTCCTCTCCACTCACAAGGATGCTGGGGGGCGATGCCTGGCGGCAGGGAGGACGAGATTTGCCAGAAAGCGCTGCAGCTGCTGGCCGAGCTCTGCTCCGCCGGGGCCGTCGAGAACGACCGATGCCTGGAGTTCAACTACTATCTGCGGGACAGCGCCAGACCCCGACTCACAGACTCCGGTAAGCAGTGGGGCTGCAACGGACCGCTAGGAGGGGAGGGGAGGAGAACTTTAGTGGGACGGAAGGGAGATCCGGCCACCGTTTTATTCCCTCATCAGAATTAAATAGGAGCCGCCCTTGCTGTGTTCGGAGAGGTGTCGCATCCGTTCAGACCTGGCCCCAACCCTGAAATGAAAGGACCAGGTTTCGGTCTAACCTGGACCATTCAGGGATTCCCCCACTCAGTCAGGATTTCCTTCGCTGCGAGTAAGTGATGGAGGAGTCCACGTCCCCATCCTGAGGAACTGGGAAGAATGCCGTCTTGTCCACCCCACCCCCAATTTATTTCAGAGAAGTGTATTTCGGCGTTACATGCCTGGGAGGTGGGCATGGATCATGAATCTTGTATGTTTAGCCTGATGCTAATTAGTCTATTGATTTTAATTTATCAATTAACCACATTCTATACTGCTTTTGCTTACTGTTCAGAGTAGATAAGTAAATTATAAACATTAATTTTCTCCTTCTCTCCCTCAACTTACATCCCAGTTCTATGCATATTTACTCCATGTTTTACTCGGAACTATTTTGAGATTCTGTCTGATCTCCCATTCCCACCCTAAGACTTCTCCATGTGCCTGCTGAACAAGTAAACACCCGCAGGAACCAAGTATTGACAATAGTGAAACCTGAGAACAAAAGTGGGACAGGACGGTGCATTATACTGTCTTTAAGGCATGGTGGTGGTGTTTTTCAAGGTAGCATAAAGCACTGGAAAATGGAGATCTTGCCCAAAAGGTTTGTGAAATTTGTGTAATCACTCTGTTTCTTACAGACACACACAGAGTCAAATAAATGCACTGGGATAACAATATTACATAGTCCTTTAGTAGTTCCACTACTATTCTAAACAGTTTTATTAATGTTACTAGACAACATGTTTTGCTTTAGTACCAAACAGTACCAAACAGTACCAAACAGATTACACTGTTGGCAGGATTCAACCAGCAGCATATTTTGTGTTTTTTCAAGAGTGCTTCTTGAGTAGACCAGAATTGGATTGAAGCTGTTTCAGCAAGAAGAATAGAGAACCCTACTTGTTCAGGTTGTTTCAATGGGTGGTGCTTGAGAAGTTATTTGCTTCCTCATCTATGGTAAATTCATCTGGTTAAATCAGGAACTAAAATACAGTGCACATGCTAAATGGTTAAACTGATTGTTTCTGTTTCTTCTTGAAATAAATCTTTGGATGTGATCCTTAGCAAAAATGTTCTTAAGATATTGGGGTGGAGGATTGGATTTTGCAACAGGCACATACTGTCTTGCAATAGCATTTTTAATACAGAAGCAAGCATGGTGAATTTCCTCTCTGTGATCTTCTATCAAAGCTACTGTGAGTCCCAGCCTTTGGTGCTGATTATGGCTGTTGTCTTCATCATGGCATATTTGGTTTCTTATCTTTTGATAATGTTCTGTTTCCTTAAGGAAGCAGTTCAGTCAGAAAGTTACATGTCTTATATTCTGCTTTCTAAACAGACATTAAAACATGCTTTGGCCCTGAAATTCTAGAATCAGTCAATCTCTACCATAAGAGGAGTCATGCTGGATCTGACCAAGGTCCATTAACTCCAGCACTTTGTTCTCACAGTGACAAACCAGGTGACTATACTCCTTTCAGAATAAAGATCTAAGTGCGGTCATGCAGGCTGTGGCAGAAGTTGCAGCATGCATGATTGCAGCTCAAAATAGTGCCCACTCTCTTTTGGTATCAGAGAATTGTATTTAAGAGCCACTTCCATCAAAAACATAATATCCTGCACTGTGAAACGGAAGTTTGGGAAAGAAAATGGCAGATGCAGCTTTACAAAAATAGCTGTCCAAGGCAATATAAATGCTGTTTTATCAAACTTCTATGTTTCACAGTGCAGGGCATAATGTTTTTGATGGAAGTGGTGCTTAAATATGATTCTCTGACACTAAAAGAGAATCGGAAGGGGGATGGCAGGAACTAGGATCCGGCGGAGCATTCAACATAAAGAAGACCCAGGAAGATGCAGCAGGTTGATTCACACATTTCCTTGGTTCTTTATGTTGAACAGAGTATAGAAAACACATAGAAAAGATGACTGTTCCACAGCATCTAATATAATAGGCATGATCCTCTGATACTGGAGAGAATTGGTATGCATCATGACTAGTGTTGATTTTTACTAGTAGCCATGAATTGCCCTGCCCTCCATGAACACGTCTACTCCTCTTTTAAAGCCTTCCATGTTGGCAGCCATCACCACGACATCCCAGGTCAGGGAGTTCCACAATTGTAAATATCTCACCCTCCAGCTTCAGCAGAGGACACCACAATCTAATATTATGAGAAGGGGAGAACAACTTCTCCCTGTCCATTCTCTTTACATTGTCCATAATTGTATAGACCTTTATAATGGCTCCCTTTTCCTGCCTTTTTTTCTCAGCAGAATAGCCATAATAGTTTTAATCACTTCTCATATGGCAGCTGCTTTAGCCCCCATGATTACTTTTGCTGCTATTTTTTTGCATCTTCTCAAGCTCTGGAATGTCTTTTGGGGTGGGGGTGGGGGCAGAGGAGAACTGTACACAGTATTCTATGTATGGCAAGAACTGTACACAGTATTCTATGTATGGTCTCACCATAGATTTATGTAAGTGTACTATGATGGAAGGAATTTTGTTTTCTTGTTGTGTATCTAGTTACGATCAGCATGGAATACAGATCCCATGAGTGTATACAGTCAAACCTTGGTCTTCGTTGCTCTCGGAGATCGACAGTTTCGGTCTTCGCTGGTTGCCCCTGGCCATTTGGTCTCCACAGAGATCGGCGGTTGCCTCGGCTTTTGTCGGCTTCCAAGGCGACTTTTTAATATCTCCAGTGTGCCGTTTGCATTGCACATGCGCAAACAGCATTGCGCATGCGCAAACGGCGTACCTTGAAGTACACTGTTTTCGGTTTTCGTCACTGGACAGATTAGCGGTGAAAACCAAGGTTCCATTGTATGTGAAGTTTGGATGTTTTGTCCCAATATTCATCACTTTAGACTTGCTAACACTGAATCTCATTTGCCATTTTAATGCCATTCCTCCAGGTTGGAGAAATCCTTCTGGAGGTCTTCAGAATCTGTTTCTGTTTTAATTACCCTAAATAATTTGTCATCTGCAAACTTAGCCACCTCACTGTTCACCTCCAGCTCTTGGTCACCGATGGACAGGGTTGAAAAGCACTGGTACCAACAAAGATCCCTGGAGGACCCCACTGCTTACAACTCTCCATTGTGTTAACTGCAGATAATATTAGTTTTGTGATTGTGGATTTGTATTTCCTCAAGGAACAGGTAAGTAGTCATGGGCCTAAGGTGTCGTGTATGGCAACTGCATACAGTGCACATCTGATTGTCAGAGTTCTAACACATTTACAAATCTTCAGCCCATGCTGCTGTTATGTTTTGAATAAGGGTCTTGAAAACATTAACAGTGCAGTCCTAAACAACCAGATCCAATCACACCAGATCCAGGTTGAGAAGGTCCTGGAGATTTGGAGGTAGAGCCTGAGTAGGACTGGGAGCTCTATAGGATACAATACCTATGGTGTCTGCCCTCCAAAACAACCATTTTTTCCAAGGGAACTAATTTCTGTAGTCTGACGATGAGGTGCAAATTACCAGGGATACCCATGTCCCATTTGGAGGTGGGTATTCTTACTGTTTTCAGACTGCATATTACTTGGTAGTATGTCCTAGTGATTTCAATCAGCCTTATTTCTAAATAATTGTGTGTAGGAGTGCAACCTTGATGCTTTTTGGTACTGAGAGTTTTTTATGTGATATGTTGCTTTTGTTCTGAGTTTGTTTTCATTATTTCTGTAAGTTTTTAGTTAATTCTTACTTGGATTAGACAAGTGAAGCCTACAAGCCTACAACCTACAAACCTAGTATATTTTTGTAACAATGTCTTGTATTAGTTTAAAGTTAATTTAATTTTGTAGAAAAATGTAAATATGGATTTTACAAGTTTCAAATGTGGCTATACATTATATTTGGGCATCTGTCAAAAAATTAGAAAATTATTGTTTCTTTTTGTCTTACTTCTCAATTCTAAGTAATGCTTCAGAACTTATGTCCAAGATTAATGTCAAAAACTAGTTATCTGCACCATTGAAATGTAATCATTAGAGTGCTTTTTTGAATATAGTGTTATCTAGGAGCTAAAAAGAACATTGGATTTGCTAAAAAGAACATTGGTTGGGTTTTTTTGAGCTGTAGAGTAAGTTTGTTGTGTATTAAACCATTGGTTTTATTAAAAGCTTTTTGGATTTCTTGCAGAGGACATCTGATCTTAACAAAAATGGCTTTAGGGAAACATGCCTGTTACAGTGCCCCTTCCTATCTGGCATTTGTGATACTAAAGTTGTGAGTACCTGTGTCACTGAGCAGAGTAGCTGGCATTGGCACAGCTGTAGTATCACCCTGACTATTGAAAAATGAAATATGTTTATTCTGCTATGTTGCCTCGCTAGCAGATCCTCCATATTGTTGTAATCATCAGCTTTTTTGTTTTGTTTTGTTTTCTTGATACAAGTAAGAAGCTTTTCTGGAGCTAAAGTAATACCCTTGTAATATTCTGGGCTAGAAAAACTGTCTTACTTATAAGCTTTTTGAGGGGTTAAATCTTGGTCTTTAATCTGCTGTGTTTTTTGTTTGGAAGGGGCTGAATTTAATGAAAAAAATAATAGGCCTGGAAGGAGATAGTAACATGCAACCTGGGTGTCATTGGGACTATTAGAAGGGTCTTACAAGTGATAACTTGAGGTTGTGATCTGGGCCGCAGTATGCATTTAATAACTGTGATCAGTGGACCTATATAGTAGAAGCAGTTGCTTATTCCTATCTGCATGAACTATAACAACAGCCAAAAAGAATAAAAAGGTACATCGCAATCCATACTTTGCAGGTCTGATTGGACTCTTTTGCTTCTGAAGAAATTTTGAATCTGGTCTTTTTTGTTGATCACTAAGGTGCATTCTGCCCAGCTCACAATTCAGTTTTAGATACCTTGTATACAACTGATAATCAGTTATTCTATACATGCAGCATCAGTTTGTATTTCACAGACCCTAATCCAGAAAGGGATCTCTTATGTGCAAAAGCCCACTTTTATGCACAAGTCTCTTCCTCTGAATACTGACTGAGATTTAGTTTACTGGTTGAGGTATAGATTCAGCAAAATTGAGTTTTAAAAAATAGTGCTTTCTTTGAAATGGAATACATTTATGTATCCAAGTGAAAAACTGTTATTTGCTGTTCCATTATATTATGTATGGAATTACTTTGTACAAGTATTTGAGACCTGTACATTTAACCCACTTTTCTGTGCTAATATATCACTGTAGGAGTGAGGCAGATCAAAAGGAATTGTCTTGCTGTCTGCTTTTCCAGTTATGAAGTCAATTGTCTTATCCTAATTGTCTCATCTTAATTGAGAAATACTTATTGAGTTTACAGAAAAGGAAGACAGTACTCAGTGTGGCGCGTGGCATAGTGGTTAAGTGCTTGCACTGCTACTCACACAGTCGGATATCCTGGCAGCTGGCTCATGTGGGTCAGATATCCTGGCAGCTGGCATCTGTGGGCCAGGTATCCTGGTCGCTGGCTCATAGTCAACTCAGCCATCCATCCATTTCTTGGTCGGTAAATGAGTACCTAGCTCATAGCTAGGGGGTAAAGAATAGCCGGGGAAAGCAATGGCAAACTACCCCACAAAAGAGGCTTGCCTATGAAATCACTGCTTGCAGTGGTACCCCAGAGTCAGACATGACTGAAGGGGAAATTTTACCTTTTACTTTACTCAGTGTGGCTCAGCAGAAACCCATCAATAATAGACAGGCCAAAGATAGCTTGATTTACTCAGACAAACATTCTTGTTGAGTTATTAGTACAAGACAGTTAATGGGCTCTGAGATTTCTCTTCAAGTTTTCAAGGATTGGTGGGAACAGCATGGATCCAACAAAGAACCCCCCCCCCTCCAATAGGGGGCACATGGGAAGTTCATGTCCCAGCCTCAGTTTTCCCTCCCTTCATCACTGGGTTAAGAGCAGGTGGATTCTATTCTGGAGAACCAGGTTTGAATCCCCACCACCTGAGTGGTGGAGGTTTATTCCGTGAACCAGATGTGTTTCTGCACTCCTACATTCCTGCTAGGTGACCTTGGGCTAGTCACAGGTCTTCGGAACTCTCTCAGCCCCACCTACCTCACAAGGTGTCTGTTGTGGTGAGAGGAAGGGAAAGGGGCTTGTAAGCCACCTTGAGTCTCCTTACAGGAGAGAAAGGTGGGATATAAATCCAAACTCTCCTCCTCTTCTTCTGTGAGCGGATGAAACAAAAAAACCCCACACCTTTTCCTATTAGAAGATCTAATCTGTGGATCTGTTTCCAAGTGTACTTGAAGACAGTCTGTCTCTCTATGACAGGCAGTCTGTTCACTTTGACTAATAACTGCAACTTTATACTGGAATGATCTGTAGCTGCATTACAGTGTATATGCAAATGGAAATCAAGTACCACTCATGTTTTTTATGTGTACAGCAGGTTTGTCCAGAGCCTAACATCTAGACAACAGTTTCTCTCTGAAAGAACTGCTGTTCAGTTTTGGATATGCTTACAATGTATAGCAGCCTGCTTCTCTGCTAGGAACAATAGAGTGAGTCCACCTCTTGTAGGGGCTTTCTTGTTTTTCTTCCTTTGATATCATAGATGACGTCTCTTCCTCTCAATTTCAGTTAACTGTTTTAAGTAAAGTCAGATATGATGGGAAGATGAACTGTTTGGTTTTTCTTATCTACACTTGGAGATGCTGATAACAACATAAGAAGTGGACAGGACATTTTTTTTGTTACCATGGCTCTGCTGTGGTAGTACAGAATTTGTACAACAACTACCGGTAATTATATTTCTAAAGTGGACCTCCATTCTCAGATGGAACTTTTCCAAACATTTAGCTATTCATCTAAAGTTAAAGAAGACAGTTTCCATCCTTGACCTGCCTGATGTCTGTGTTCAGTAACAATTTTAAGGGAACCTGTTAGTTTTTTAGTTTGAGAAGAGGTTCCAACATATTCATAAATATGTTTATACCACCAGAAATGATCTGTCTCATTGCTCCATTTTTGTACACAGAACTCCTGATGTCATTACTTTAGCACAAGAGGTACAGGAGCAAAATCAAGACTTCAGTTTGTCTGCTCCTGCAAATTACCAAAGTCTGAAATAACTCGGTCTGGAATATATTCCTTGAGATAGCATGTAGGATTGGAAATCCTATCATTTACTTATGTACTATTTGGCCCCAGGGCATGCTACTCTTCCCTTGGGAAGGCTGTTAAAATGGAACCCTTTGGGTGAATGTTCCACTTCTCAGCTTTAATTTTTAACAGCTATTACCGCAAAGTATGCAGCTGTCTTCTGCTGAGTTCCAGGGGGAACCCAGAAAATTACAAACCAGTTAGCTTAACTGCTGTTCCAGGTAAATTAGCGGAAAGCATTATTAAAGAATTGTCAAACATACAGAAGTGCAAGCCCTGCTGAGCAAAAACCAACATGGCTTCTGCAAAGGCAGGTCCTGTCTCCCTAATCTTTTAGAGTTTTTTGAAAGTGCCAGTAACATGAGGACAGGAATGAGTCTGTGGACATTGTGTGCTTTGGATTTCCAAAAGGTTTTTGAACAAGTCCCACATCGAAGACTGTTTAGCAAATGTCCTAGTCATGGAATAAGAGGACAAATCCTGTTATGGATTGAGAGCTGGCTAAAAAATAGGAAGCAGAGAGTAGGAGTAAATTGTCAGTTCTTACAATTAAGGAATGTGACCAGTGGTGTCCATCAGGGATCTTTGTTGCAACCAGTACTTTTCAACCCTGTCCATCAGTAACCAAGAGCTGGAGGTGAACAGTGTGTTTGCAGATGACACCAAATTATTTAGGGTAATTAAAACAGAAACAGATTCTGAAGAGCTCCAGAAGGATCTCTCCAACCTGGTGGAATGGCATTAAAATGGCAAATGAGATTCAGGGTTAGCAAGTCTAAAGTGATGCATATTGGGCCAACAAATCTGAACTTCATATATATACTGATGGGATCTGTGCTGTCAGCAACAGCCTAACAAAGGGATCTTGTGGTGGTGGTTAATAGCTTGGTAAAGATGTCCCCAGTATGCAGCTGTTGTGAAAAAGGCAAATTCCATGCTGGCCCTAATTAGACAAGGAATTGAAATAAAACTGCTGCTGTTATACTGCCCATATATAAATCTATGGTGAGACCACACTTGGAATACTGTGTATATTTCTGGTCACCATACTGCCCCCCTCCAAAAAAGAAGATATTGCAGAGCTTGAGAAGATGCAGAAAAGAGCAACCAAAATGGTCAGAAGGGGCTAGAGCAGAGGTCTGCAACCTGCGGCTCTCCAGATGTTCATGAACTACAATTCCCATAAGCCCCTGTCAGCATGGCCAATTGGCCATGTTGTCGAAGACTGATGAAACAGTTCGGATTCATCTGAAACGCCTGAAGAACCACTGGGCTGTACCCTATGAGGAGTGGTTAAAATGCTTGGGGCTGTTTATCTTATAATAAAGGCAGTCAAGGGTAGTCATGCTAGAGATCTATAAAAGTATGCATGGTGTTGAGAGAGTGGACACAAAGAAGATTTCTCCCTCTTTTATGCTAGAACATGGGGTCATCTCCTGAAGGGTGCAAGATTCAAAACTGAAGGATGCAAGATTCAAAACAGACAAAAATAATTATTTCTTCACACAATACATAGGTACACTGTGGAATAAGAAGAATTTGGATTTATATCCCCCCCCCTTTCTCTCCTATAAGAAGACTCAAAGGATCTTACAATCTCCTTTCCCGCCCCGCCCCGCCCCGCCCGCCCCCCCTTACAACAAACACCCTGTGAGGTGGGTGGGGCATGTGTTGGAGTACACAAGCTAATCTAGTTCACCAGACAAGCCTCCACAGCTCAAGTGGCAGAGCGGGGAATAAAACCCGGTTCTCCAGATTAGAGTGCACCTGCTCTTAACCATCACACCTTGCCCCTGGATGTGGTGCTAGCTGTCAACATGGAAGGCATTAAGAGTGGAGTGGGCATGTTCATAGAGGTCAGAAGCTATTCATGGTTACTAGTTAAAATGAATACTAGCCATGCTGCATACCTGTTCTCTCTAGTATCAGAGGAGTATGCCTATTATATTAAATGTTGTGGAAGAATTACCTTGTTTGTTGGCTTCCTAGAGTCACCTGGCTGGGCACTGTGTGAACAGACTGTTGGACTTGATGGACCTTTGGTCTGATCCATCATGGCTTTTCTTAGCTTCTTATGAATATTGTTGGCCTTGCTTAATGTTTCCAGTAGCTGCCTATGTGTGAGGAAAGTTACAACAGGATAACTGAGCTGTACAATTGCCTTGGTGACCTTACCACAAAGATACGATTTTCAAAAGTATCCTTGTAACAAATGTTCATGGACTATAGCTTTTAGAATGGCAACACAGCAAGCATAGCAATATCTTTCTCCTGTTAAAGTGAAGGGAATTTGGAGACAGATTTACTCATCTGTGAATATTTTCTTTAGTAACACATTTTGAAACTTTGCTAGAGTTCGTTAGAGTGGAAAGCTTAACATTAGTGGTTTAAAAGTGTTTTTAAATAAATACATAAATTAGTGTGTTTACATGTCAGTGATATCGTACTCTAGGTTGCCAGAGGTAATAAAAATGTAGTCTATCTTTTCATTCAAAAAGACTGTTCGAATAACATCAGGGGGCCTCTTTCTCTAGGACCCCACCATAAAAAATTCATAAAGGTTATGAAACTGTTATGGAAACTGTTATGAAGCTCCAGATAGGATGAAGAGAGATCAGAAACTACTTATGCAGATAAAAAGATGATAAATAAGAAAGGCCAAACTGTTAATCATTGTGAATTTCATTAGTGTCACACTGAGTACAACAATGCCGCTATAGTTATCAAGTAAAGCTTTCTATTCTTTATTGCCATGCTGGGCTGTACATTTTTTAAGTCTGAAAAATAGACTTACTCTACTTTTTTGTTTTTAAAATCTTCTTCCAGATTAAAAAGGAAGCAGGAACTGTGGTTTACAGGAAGAGAAATTAAGGGCAGATGCTTACATACTTACATCTGTACTTGGGAGTCTTTCATTGACTTTATTTTACTAATTCTGTCTACATTTTTCCTCAAGTCTTTTAAGACTGTGAGGCAGGAATTCTAGGGCTTAAACCTTCTTCAGCATTATGCCTCTTCAGTCCCTTAGTCCTAAATTTTGTTCACAGTGAGTGCAGGAGAATAAAAATATTGTTCATTAATAAAGAAAAGGTATTACGTGCATGCTCAGAGTCCCATACTTTTTCTTAGTGGTAAGTTACAGCAAGGTCGGTTACAATCCCTGTACCTTTTGTGTCCTCAACTTCCTTTTACTAATAGCTTTTGCTTTTGTTTCTTTTAGATACGTTATCTACTGTTTTAATATGTTTTACACTGTAATGTGTTTTATGCTTTGCTTCATTTACCTTATGCTGGTCTGGGGCCGTAATAAAGATTGACTTGATTAGATACCAGGTTGAATGAAACTGTGCTCCGATCTTTCTGTCCCTTCTACCATATGATCCTATCTATTCCTAGTGAAAATTTTCACTAAAAATTAATGAGGCAGTCCCTTTTTTCTAAGCACTCCAGTCTTCTTCCACTTTTCTTCCACTTGTGAACATAAAAGAAGTCAGAAAGAAACAAGAAAGAGGCAAAGGGCCCAAGCAGAAAAGGTTGTGGGATGCTGGGGTTGTCAACTTCTAGGTGATCACTTGAGGTCTCCTGCTAGTACTATTGATCTCCAGGCAACAGAGATCAGTTAACCTGGAGAAAATGGCCACTTTGGCAGGTAAACTGTATGGCATTAGAACCCACTGAAGTCCTTCCCCTCCCCAAGCCCCACCCTCTTTAGGCTCTACCTCCAAAATCTCCAAGTATTTCCCAACTCAAAGCTGGACACCCTACAGGACACACTAAATAGTAATGAAAAGGATCAGAGACGTATTTTAAAGGAAAGTTGGAAATTCAGAGGTGGGCAGAACATATTTCTGGAAGTTCCCTTCCTCCCATAGGAATGGGCCTGACTCTTGTTTATTGACTGTGGTATACAGTAATTAGAACACCAGTAGTAAGTCTGGAGCTGAGTATTTTATTGATATCTTTTGTGCGGTGTAGAACTCACAGCTATTGTTTTATCTGAAATACTCTTTTCCCTTACATACATCCAGAAGTGGAATTATGGTGGACTTTGATCAACCATAGGTGGTGAACAAAGAGGATAGGATAAATACAAAAAAAATTGTTGTGCTAACTCACTGAATTGTCACAGTGTACTATGTTACTCATTGTAATGGTTGAAAAATCTTTTCCTGTGTGATCTTGTGAGGCTTTTAGCTGACCAAAAATAACATTTTTTTCAAGATGGGGAGGTCATATAAGCATTCAGGATATGACACCTAGGTTTCTATAAGAGTAGCACACCAGGTATCACTCTGGAGGTACAATGAAGAGTTTTGTTCCATTTGACACCTCTGATGTCCTAGTCAGGAGACTGCTGCATTTTAGCTTTGCATACAGTCCTTGAAGTGCTAAAACATTCATGATCCTGGGGATCATTGGCCTGGACTATTTGGGGGAAATGAGCCTCCCACTTTCTGATTGGTCACCACATGAAACTGCTTATACTAAGTCAGACCATTGATCTATCAAGTTTAGCATTGCTTGTTCTGATTGGTAGCAAGTATTTGGGGTCTTAAGGTTGTGATCTTTCAGATCATCTACTATCTGATCCCTTCTAACTGGAGATTCCAGGAAGTGAACCTGGGTTTTTCTGCATGCAAACCAGAGACTCTGCCCCTGAGCACCAACTTTCTTGGCAGTGCTTGTAATGTGAGTCGAGCTTTGTTGCAGATTATACTGAGAACAGTCTGGCTGGATGTAGGAAAGTATTCACAAAGTTCATCTTTTAAAGCTGACTATCCATAGCATTATTTGCAGTCCAGCCCCCATGCTTAGGATTCATTGACGAGGCAAACCTCATGGAAACTAATTGCATCCAGCTCAGTAAGCTCTGCCCTCAATCAAATGGTTTAATTTGCCTTTAGTGATGTCATCACTTGCACTGCATGGTCCCTGACTGGATGTCATTTTTTTAAAAAGTTCAGAGGGAAGAAAAACACAATGGCTACAAACAGGGTCTTATACCTTATCCTATGGTGGGAAAGAGAAAATTTCTTTTAAAAATCTTTAGAAAATTGACATGGGGGCATTTAAAGGATGTGTTTAAATGGGTTTAGATTAAATATTTATTATTCTTTCTCTTTGTTTATATTTTCTTTATTTTTTTGCATATTTGTTATATACTTAAAATTAAATTATGGTTCCAAAGAACAAAACTGTAGATGAGTCGCAAACAAAAGTGAAGTTGATTAAAATAAAGCAGCCTTCTCTTTTAAATGGTGCTCTATTTTTTAAAGTAGGAACATATATAATATTTTATCCTTGGATAACTCAAAAGTGACTCAACTGATTTTGAGCTAACATTTTTGAAAAAGCATAGTTCTTTAAAATGAATTAAAGCATGACAAATTTTAGCCATGGGGGAAGAACATTTCTAAAACCAAGATCAAATGGAGATTTATAGGTGGAATAACTCTTTTAGGTTTTAGTACAGTTTGTTGCAAGCAAGCTAATTGTGAAACCATTCTGTGCCATAAACTAGAATTTTCAGTAATCCAACAGAGCGCAGATTGAGTTTGGGTAAATAATGTAACTGTTCTGATTTGGTAGCATTTTTCTCTCAGTTTTTATAGCTGCAATTATTCTGAAATTGCAAAAATTTACTACTTTGACAATATCAGCAAGTAAAGTTGCAATCCTAAAAGCACTTAATTGGGATGAAAATAAGTAAAGAAATGGGGCTTATGTCTGAGTAGACATTAGGATTGTTCCGTAAATTTGTCATGTGTAAATCTGGGTCACCAATTTAACTCTGCTAATACTTAGAGGTTATAACTTGTCTACATATTGTGGCTGGGCTTGGTATTCAACAACTGCAGATTGTAAAATCCAATATTGCTGCAGATGGTGAGACTTACTTGCACAATAAATACACCACGACGACAGGCTGGAAAAGGAATGGGCCGCAGCCCGTTTATTGAAATATCAAACATAACAGCAATAACTATATACAAAAGAGCTGGGCGGCAAACGGGTCGCACATCCCATCCCATCATATGGGACTGGCGGGAAGGGAAGCCCCAGAGATAACACTCCTTGCTTCCACCCTCTTCCCGCCCATGCTGAGGAGACGGGCACCGGCTAAGCCCCAAGGGCGCACAGCCCGTCCTCCTGCCTTGCTTGCTGGGGTGTCGGGCACCGGCTAAGCCCATGGCCGCCTACCGGCCCAACCCAACCCCACTCCCTGGGGTGTCGGGCAGCGGCCCGGCCTGCCGGCCTGCCAGCCTGCCCGCCCCACCCCCCGGCCCTCATAGAGGCGCCAAAGCCTGGGAGCCTAGCGGAAGGCTCGTTCTCCCCCCAGATGTGCGACACAGTTGCAAACCCGCCAGGCTGCGACAGTAAGGCCCCCAAAGAAAACCCCTGCCACCCCAGTTACAGGGGAGGGTGGGTGGAGCCACGCCTTTGCTGGGTCTCGCCGCCCGGGGAAGGCGCAGCGGACCTGGAAGAAGGCGACTATATATATACCAGGCTCCTCCATGCCAGCGGGCTCAGGAGCCAATCAATGCACCCGGTCCTGCAGCATGCAATTCCTACCTTGCAACCCCTTATTTTGCTGCGCTGCTCACCCCAGCAGCAATGGCTGCCCCTGGTTATTCAGGTGCATCTGATTTGCTGCAGATGGTGAGACTTACTTGCACAATAAATACACCACGACGACAGGCATGTGCCCCTGCCCCATCCATCGCCGCAGCCCGTTTATTGAAATATCAAACATAACAGCAATAACTATATACAAAAGAGCTGGGCGGCAAACGGGTCGCACATCCCATCCCATCATATGGGACTGGCGGGAAGGGAAGCCCCAGAGATAACACTCCTTGCTTCCACCCTCTTCCCGCCCATGCTGAGGAGACGGGCACCGGCTAAGCCCCAAGGCCGCACACAGCCCGTCCTCCTGCCTTGCTTGCTGGGGTGTCGGGCACCGGCTAAGCCCATGGCCGCCTACCGGCCCAACCCAACCCACTCCCTGGGGTGTCGGTAGCTGACCCGGCCTGCCGGCCTGCCAGCCTGCCAGCCCACCCCGACCCTCATAGAGCAAGCCTGGGGAGCCTAGCGGAAGGCTCGTTCTCCCCCCAGATGTCGCGACACAGTTGCAAACCGCCGAGCTGCGACAGTAAGGCCCCAAAGAAAACCCCGCCAACCCAGTTACGGGAGGGTGGGTGGGCCACGCTGCTTGCTGGGTCGCCGCCCGGGAAGGTAGGACCTGGAGAAGCGACTATATACCAGGCTCCTCCAGCCAAAGGCTGGGAGCCAATCAATGCACCGGTCCTGCAGCATGCAATTCCTACCTTACCCAACCCCTTATTTTTGCTGCGCTGCTCACCCCAGCAGCAATGGCTGCCCTGGTTATTCAGGTGCATCTGATTTGCTGCAGATGGTGAGGACTTACTTGCACAATAAATACACCCGCGGCGACAGGCATGTGCCCTGCCCCATCCATGCGCGCCAGCCGTTTATTGAAATATCAAACATAACAGCAATAACTATATACAAAAGAGCTGGGCGGCAAACGGGTCGCACATCCCATCCCATCATATGGGACTGGCGGGAAGGGAGCCCAGAGATAACACTCCTTGCTTCCACCCTCTTCCCGCCCATGCTGAGGAGGCGGGCACCGGCTAAGCCCCAAGAGCACACAGCCCGTCCTCCTGCCTTGCTTGCTGGGGTGTCGGGCACCCGGCTAAGCCCATGGCCGCCTACCGGCCCAACCCAATACTCCCTGGGGTGTCGGGCAGCGGCCTGGCCTGCCCGACCTGCCAGCCTGCCAGCCCACCCGGCCCTCATAGAGGCGCCAGCCTGGGAGCCCTAGCGGAAGGCTGGTTCTCTCCCCAGATGTGCGACACCGTTGCAAACCCGCCCGAGCTGCCCTCCCTGCAGCTCACCGCCCAACTCCTCAAGCCTGAGCCTGTCCCTATCTCAACCATCAGAGGAGAGTAAGTTGAATGGACTGAAGCCACATGTCCAAACCCCATTGGGTCAGGCGGACGCCATCTGGCTCAAAGAAGTCTCTGTTGTCCCGGGAGATCTTGGAGTGGTCCGCCACCGCTCCCCAGGGGAGAGGACCACCTTAGCGGCCGCCTAGTTGACCTTTCTGCAGGCCCTGTCCCCGGCAGTGGGATCCACAACTCCCCTCCAGTGGACCGGCTGCAGCATCTCAGACCAAACCAAGGTCATACCAGGCCGATGCCTGGCAAAGCTCCGAAGTGTGGTGGCCATCGCGCACGCAGGTCAAAGGCCGACCTGGCAGGAGGTCCTCCTCCCCAAATGAATGACCAATAGGTCGGTGTGGCCGACTGGAAAATATATTCAATTATTATGGGCTCCAGCTCATGCCACAGCATGTGCCCTGCCCCATCCACACAATCCTCCGCGTGCGCCCGAGTCGAGATGTGGCCCCAGTCCGAAGTGCAGGCGTATTCTTCAACAGCGGTTGCAAGGCTGTGCCCCACGATACACCTGTCGATAGACGGTCTGCGGCGTCCTGGAGGCACTGTGGAAAGAATTAACAAGTCAGGTGTGGGCGAGATGTGCGCCCGAAAGGCCCGGACCGCCACCTGCCCAAAGCGCCATAAATGTCTTCCCTGCGTCCCTACCATCCTGTGCGGCGGCTGTGGCGTGGCACCTATCCTGAAGAGTGCAGGCCAAATTAAGCGGCGGCAGCCCAGCCCGGGCCAGGCATGCCCGAACACCGCCAGGAACTGGAACCTGGTGAGGGGACCCACCCTCATGCACTAAGAGCATGCCACCCGACCGGTGGCCTGTGCCAGAAACCCGTGGTGAGTGGAGGGATGGGCAGGAGGCATCGCCCGGTAGGGCGCTGGCATGGTGACCGACGCGCAGCGACCCTCCCTGGTCGGTTTTGAAAAGAGCCAGCCACGCGCCAGACCATGTCCCCAGACAGGACTAGGTGCTCCCTTTGCAGCCCGGTGCTGGAAGGCTTCCGATCCCTGGTGGGGCTGACCAGTTCCCGGGCCTGAAAGCCCCATGGTGTGCCAGGTGGAAGCGGCTGTGAAGAGCAAAGCTCATGGCGTGAAGCGCACACCTGCCGCAGCACCCGGTGACTGCCGAAGCACCTCCCTGGTGACTGGGCCTGAGATCCCCTCTGCCTGGGGCGACCCTGTGCCAACCAGCCCCAGCGGCAGAGACGAGCAGCCCTTAGTAGCGTCCGGGAAAACCGAGACCCTGCAATAGAAAGCGATCCCTGCCAGCTGCACCCCATGCAGTGCGGGGTGCATCCTGCCCATGGAGCGGACAGGTACCGAGGAGGAGGCCCGTGTCCACCCGCCCAGCGGACATCCACTCCCGGTGGTCGCGGCGAAAACTCCACCAGTCCCGCGCTTCCCGGTCGTGCTGCCTGCATGTGGCCGGTGCCAACGAGTTCAAAACACCTGTGATGACTGCTCGCTGCCAAGGTTCCAGAGGGACGCCGGCACTGTCGCCGGGAACAGCTCCGCCCCGGGGGCCAGAGGCGCCAGCCAGACCTGCAGATCCTCCTTCCAGACCCGGGATACCCTGATCACGGTGATCAGGGGCTTGCAGCCGACAAGGACCTAGCCAGCCGAGAGCAGAGCAGCCCTGCCAGGTGCCACCACCCTGCAGGCGAAATAAAGGTGGCCCAGTAAGGATTGGACCTGGCGAACCCTGCATGTTTTTTAAATGGGGCAGGGATTGCAGCAGGGTGGTGGGGGCCAGGAAGCGCTATCCGCGGGAAGCGAGGAGATGCCTTGAACCGAGTCAGGTGGAAGCCCAAATAGCAGAGAGGGCAGTGGAGGGCCCTCTGCCTTGTAGAAGGAGCCAAGGGGACCCCAGCTCAACCCGGCGGGGCCTGGAAAGCCTGCAAAGCAAAATAATATTCCCTGGTGCCCTGCCCACCCGATGAACAAAAAATCACCCAGATAATGGAGTCACCCGCCCGGTCCTCTGCTGAGCATGCCCATTCCAAGGAGCGTGCTGAAAGTCTCAAAAGCTGCACAGGCAAAGAGAGCAGCCCATGGGCATGGCCTTGTCACAAACCAGCTGCCTTGGAAATGGATGCCCAGCAGCTCGAAGTCGGGGAATGGGCAGGAGCGGGAAAGCAGATTGAATGTCACATTTTGCCAGAAGGGCACCAGTGCCAATTGGGTGAGACCCTGAGGCTGAGAGCGGGTGGCTGAAGGGGCCAGCCATGCACGACCCGGCCCTGATTTTCTTGGCAAGTTTGTCAGCCACCCGCGCCAGAGGTTCTCGGACCGACTTAAGTTGTCCGCCTGGTAAAGCTCTGCGAGGGCCACCGGTAGGGGATTGAAAAAACTAGAGGAGAAACCTGCCCCAGCGGGCAGCGACGCCTGTCTGGAGTAACGCTGCAGCCACACCAGCAAAGGCTGAGAAGGCAAACAGGTGTAGGAGCCAGCGACTGCAGTTGGGAAAAGTAGTCGTCAATGTTTTTTCGCGGTGGGGGCACTGCTTAGACCACCCGAGCTTTTGTGTGTGGAGCCCGGCGCCCGGGAGCCGGGCCTGCATAGGGGCGCCCGCCCGACTTGGGGCAGCTTCGGCTCTGCCATGACTGCCAGAACAGTTGGAGCAAAATGCTCAAACCTACACTTGGGCAGCTGGCAAGCGCCCGGTTAATTCCCAACAAAGCCCTTTTGCCCCGCCCGCCCGGGGAAAGCTCTTCGCCCGGATTTTACAGGGCAGATGGCTCAACTAGCGGCCTTTCACGGCCGGCTGGGCGTCAACCATTCAGGTTTTGGTGCGTGGATGAGATCCCAAGCGGAACCGGCTCTCGTGGGGCCAGCGTTCTTCCGGATGGCATCATCATAGGCAATGGCTGCTGGCTTTCGCCCGACCAGCGCCGAGCTTCGCAGCACGTGGGACATGTGGGCGCCAGGTGCCAGGCCGCGGGGTAGAAGCGGCCGGCGAGGGCCAGGGAATTCCAGTGAAACCCTGCAGCCAGTTGCTAAAAGTAATGCATTTCGGCTGCCGCCCGGGTCCCGCCGCTTTCTGTCCGCTTTCCCCGACAAGCCATATCGCCCTCCCGCCCGGAAACTTGAATGTATCGACATAGTACCCGTCAGTGCCCGGCTCCCGAACTTCCTGGGGAGGTGGGACCCAGGCCGGGTTGCCAGCGGCTCGTCCTGAGCGGGCTGGGAAGGGTCGCCTCCGCACTTTTAAGGGCCTGCATTTTCGCGATCCAAAATGGGAGAGCGGGCACGTGTTCCCTTTGGAACCAGAATTCCCCAACCTGGGCATAAATGCGTCCCTCGGAGGACTCACCCGAAGATGAAGAGCTGGGAGAGCCGTCTGGAGGGACCGGGAGCGCCTCGGCGACCGCTTCCTCACCTCCTGCTCTCGAGCGGAGGGGCCAGCGGATCGTCCACTGATGTGGAGCCCAGCTGACTAGCGGCGAGCTGGAGGGCCTCCAGCCGCCCGCTTCGAGGTGCCGCCAGAATGCGCCGGCAACGCTGGCGTGGGGGGCTCCGGCTCCCCTGCACCCAGCGGGGGACCGGAATCGCTGGCCACACCGCCGAGGGCCTGCGGGAGGTGCATCAGCGTAACCGCTAAGTTGCGTACCAGGAAAGGATCCAGTGCCCGCGGCGCCGGCCGGCTCCGTAGAGGCAGCGGAGAGCCCTCCCCGCCCGGGAGGGTGCTCCACTGGGCCAGCGGGCCTGCCCGCCAATGGGGGACTGAACCCAAAGCTGCAGCCGCCAGCGTCGCTGCACTAATCCGCCCGACCACCCGGCCACCTTCCGGAGACCCGGGCGGTCTGGACCGAACCCTATTTAAGAAGGAGCTCGAGCTCTGCCGAAGGTTCCTTGCTCTTAGCCCGGCAGGACCCAAGCGGCGTGAGACCCGGTCACGACCAGCAAGGAGAAAGAAGGAATAAAAGTGAGAACAAGCAAGGTGAGGAAAAGTCGGAAAAAAAAAAGGGAAAGAAAAGGCAAGTTAAGAGGCCGCAACCAGTCTCCTTCCAGGCCTTATGCGAGACGCCAACCACACCACCATGCCTTGCTGGGTCTCGCCGCCGGGAAGGGCGCGGACCTGGAGAGGCGTCTATATATACCCAGGCTCCTCCCGCCGAAGCGGCTGGGAGCCAATCAATGCACCCGGTCCTGCAGCATGCAATTCCTACCTTGCAACCCCTTATTTTGCTGCGCTGCTCACCCCAGCAGCAATGGCTGCCCCTGGTTATTCAGGTGCATCCGATTTATCGTAATGTTACTTGTAACAATAAGATTATTCCTACTAATCAGACCTTATATTAACTGTGTTAATAAAAGCAATGCAGTGATTAAAACTTAAATGGTTTTAATTGTTATTTTTAACACTTGCTATCTTTAATCTTTTCTAAGCTAATAAACTAATGGAGTGATTTTTACTTTTAAGCTGTGACTAATTTTATATTTTAACTAGTTTGAACTTTCAAATTTACCATTTTTGACAGGAAATTATATATAAGCTCACATATTTTACAACATGTACATTTTCTGGTGAAGGTGATTTTTTTCACAAAATATGAGGGATTTTTTTTCTAAGATTGATAGTTCTATGGCACCTTAAAGGCTAAGAAATTTTTGTTGACAAGCTTTCATACTACAAAGATAGGGTTGCCAACCAGCCTGGAGTAAAAAAATTGTTCTTTTTATGTAATAGAGGTAGAGGCTCAATGGAATGTTAATTAATAGGTAGTGCTACCTCCATGCAATGAAAAGCTTCAGTTGCTCATTTCCACATGTTCAGCCTTTATTAAAGAAACAAGAAATTTTTATCTAGGCCGGCTGGTTATCCTAGAAAGGAGACGGCAATAGCTGCAATGTTAAAAGAAGGTGCTTTTCAAGCACAGAAGAGCTTTGATTGAAAATAAAAATTTGCTGCAAGTTAGTTCTGAAAAGCAAAAAATATCTAATTAGTTGTTTTAAAAGGCCCTCATCTGGATGAAAAATCCTTAACACTGGCAAGTTTTTTTAAAAAACACTGTAAATTTAGCTGTTTTACCTGCTCTGGCAACCAGTAGAGGGAAATGGCGCCCAGGGAAAACACCTGCTCCGGGTGCCCCACCTGCCCCAGCACCCCCTCTGCTCATGGGCGGGACTTGGGAGTGGGGCTTAGGTGGCTCAGATGGGCTCTGCAGTGACAGGCCGGCTCCTGAGCCAGCCTGCTGCCTCAGTGCCCATCCAAACCACCACCACCACCCCATCTCCCTGCAGGCCGCCTACTGCTCTCCCCAGACCCTGGGGATGGCAGAAGCTGGCCTGCAGAGAGGCGGGAGCAGGGTGTCATGGCAGGTGGCCCAGGAGCCAGCCTTCCACCAAGGTGCCCATTCGACTCACCTGTGCCACTGAGCCCCACCCCCAAGGGCCTGGGGAGGGAAGAAGGTGGCTACCACCATGGTAGCAGGCTGGTTCCTGGCAGTAGGCTGGCTCTGTCTTAAGACAACTCCCCTGTGCCAACCCGGCTGTTCCTATCCGGGTCAGCATGGGGGAGAAGGGGGGTAGGGTGCAATTTTACGCCCTCCTGGGCCATTGCACCCAGGGTCATTTGACACACACACACAGTGGCGTAGCTAGGGAAAATTGAGCCCGGGACAAAAATCTGAGTTTTGCCCCATATGGGCAGCGTCCCTCCCCCACCACGACCAAACAACATTTTTTGCACCAGGTCATCGCAAAGTCACCATCACATTATAGAACATGCCCCAACACACAAATCTGAACACATCCAGGGCTCCCTAGTTTAAACAACATTGAAAGTGATGCTATTTTTGAAGGGGGGAATCCACCCTGAAACAGCATCACTTTTAATGTTATTTTAAATCCACCTTAAAGAGAGACTCTGGGCTCTCTAGTTTAAACAACATTGAAAGTGATGCTGTTTCAGAGTAGATTTCCCACCCATCCACCCCAAACAGCATCATTGTCAATGTTGGTTGTTGTGGGTTTTCTGGGCTGCGTGGCTGTGGTCTGGTAGATCTTGTTCCTAATGTTTCACTGGCATCTTCAGAGGTGTATCACAGAGAGAAGTCTGTTATACACTGTGTCCAGACTTCTCTTATAACAGACTTCTCTCTGTGATACACCTCTGAAGATGCCAGCTACAGATGCAGGTGAAACATTAGGAACAAGATCTACCAGGCCACGGCCGCACAGCCTGTAAAACCCACAACAAGTAGTTGAATCTGGTTGTGAAAGCCTTCAACAATACTTTCAATGTTTTTTTTAATCTAGAGAGCCCAGATTCTCCCTTTAAATCCACTCCAAGGAGGGTGGATTTAAAGAGAGAACCCGGGGAAAAATTGAGGGTGCCTGTCAGGAGAGAAATATTTAAGCAACAGTACCAAAATTTTAGGCTATCTTTAGGAGACTATCCTGATTATACCACCCAGGTTTAGTGAAGTTTGGTTCAGGGGGTCCAAAGTTATGGACCTTCAAAAGGGTAGCCCCATCTACCATTAGCTCCCATTGGAAACAATGGGGATGCACGGGGGTCCAGACTGGGACCCCTCTTTCGCTGCTGGTGGTATCAGCAGAAGACTATCCTTATGATACCACATAGGTTTAGTGAAGTTTGATTCAGAGGGTCCAAAGTTATGGACCCTCAAAATGATAGCCCCATCCACTATTAGTTCCCATTGGAAACAATGGAGGATGGGGTCACTCCCTTTGGGGGTCCATAACTTTGGACCCCCTGAACCAAACCTCACCAGACTTGGCTGGTATCATCAGGAGAGTCACCTGACAATAGCTTGAAATTTTGGTGCCACTAGCCTAAAAACTGCGCCTCCTGCAGGCCAAAATTGAAAAAAACAGTAAAAAATACAGAAAGCCACAAACGAACCTGCAATTTTTGCGCCCACCACAAGGTGGCGCCCGGGGCACTTGTCCCCGGATGTCCCCATGGTAGCTACGCCTGTGCACACACACACGCACACACACACACACACATCTCCATGGGCAGTATGCCACCGCCAGCAGGAGACTGGTGGGAGGAGAAATGAGAATGGCCATTGGTGATGGTGTGACCTCATTTCTGGGAAAAAGCCAAAATATCACACCTTTGTAGGAATTATCAAAAACCCTATGGTTAAATAATAGAGTTTGGGGTGATTTTAGGAGAGGAAGGATGTCACTTCCAGGTTTTTCCCAATAGTGATGTCTAGAAATCATAAAAAATTCTGAGCTCTTATTATAGATTTTCTGGAGATTTCTAGAAAGATATGATATATTTGCCAAAATGATGCCATGCTAGAGGTCTAACATGCATTTCTTTATCCAGTCACACTGACCAGCAGTGGAAAATGAGCTGGGAGCAGGGGATTCCCAACCCTCACTGGGGGACTGCCAACCTAATTGTGATTGATCTCAAGATGCTGTACATATTGGAATGTACCTACATACCTACAGAGGAATCATTGAGTCTGTTATCTGCACCTCTATAATTGTGTGGTTTGGTTCTGCAACCCAACAAGATCGACACAGACTTCAGAGAATAATCAGAACTGCAGAAAAAACAATTGCTGCTAACCTGCCTTCCATTGAGGACCTGTATACTGCACGGGTCAAAAAAAGGGCTGTGAAAATATTTACTGACCCCTCGCATCCTGGACATAAACTGTTTCAACTCTTACCCTCTAAGCAGATGCGGCTACAGAGCACTGCACACCAAGACAACTAGACATAAGAACAGTTTTCCCGAGATGCCATCACTCCTGTTAAACAAATAATTCCCTCGATAATGTCAAACTATTTATTATATATTTATTATATAATTACTGCACTACTTTTTTCATCATTCCTATTACCCATCTCCTCCCAATTATGACTGTATGACTATAGCCTGTGCTGACATTTCATTTTATTTTATGATTTTACATTTTATGTTTTTATTACTATTGATTGTTTCCTGATTGCTTACTAGACCTATATGACAATCATTAAGTGCTGTACCTTATGATTCTTGACAAATGTATTTTCTTTTATGTACACTGAGAGCATATGCACCGGAGACAAATTCCTTGTGTGTCCAATCACACTTGGCCAATAAAGATTCTATTCTATTCTATTCTATTCTATTCTATTCTATTGGTAAAATGCCCCTTTCAGATTTTTGCAATTTTGTGTATTCTCTAATAAAAAATGTTGAAATTAAGGCTCTGAGAATGTTCAAAATAAAGTACTTTGCATGCATATAGATGACAATGAGATTATGAACACACTTTCCAATGTGTGTTCAGCCAACAAACTGCAGAGAACTGTATGTGTGTAAAAGTATGTTTGTAGGCTCCATTTGCAAAACTGAGCCCTGTTGTTGGCACAGTTCTTCCTTGTGAGGATAGAAGTCCCAGACCCTTGCCAGTGGCAGAGGACTCCTCAATTTGTGGGCAGCAGGGAGACCTAAAAGCAGGATAGGCTTCTGTAGCTGGTGAGGGAGGAGTGGCATGCAAGGAAGGGGAGGGAGGGGGAGGGACCCCAGCATCTGGACATGGCCCACACACCCTAGCGGAGGGAGGGGGAGGGATACCATACCAAGGAAAGGGAGTGACTGAGGGGAGGGAGTGAGGGATCGCATGCAGGGAAGGGGAGGGGCATGTCTTTAAGCCTAATATCTGATTAGTATGGTGCTTTTTAAAAGTATTGGACTGTTAATGAGCTGTATGATTTGATTTTAAAATTCATTTGACATGTTGGTTCATGTACTGAAAGTGTAGAGGAACAATTTTCAATCATATACAAGAAATGCATGCTGCTTTCCTTTAATCTGAGTTGCTATACTTGTCTAATTGGCTTCAGCAAACATTAACTAAAAAGGAACAGGTTTATAGCCCTATTAGTGTCAATGGATAATGTTAAAGTACGTTAAACATGACGTACCTCTGGTGACATAGGTGAAAACAGTCTGCTAATGGGATCTTCAGGCTCTGTGTGTGCAAGACTGGCCCTGTAAATTGTTAACTTGCACAATGGTGATGATGTAAACTTTAATATTGCAAATGTCTTGTACAGCTGCTGAGTTAAAATATTTCCCCTGAAGTTGGGATAAGTGTTCATACCTTTTGAGTAATTCCAGCTACTGAGAAGCAATAAAAGATAAGTCAATCCTTTTGAGAAACTCCATTTGATTCTTGGGTATAGCTTCTTCCTTTGGATCATTGTAAATTTGTAAATTTGCTAACTAAACTGTATCTCAGCTCTACCGTGTTTTTACTTGGTGGGTTTAGGCAAGTCACTACCTCTGAGTTTCTCTATCTGCAGACAAATAGAATACTTGTCAATTGTTTGAGGCTGCTGGAAAAACTACTGAGATAGATTAAACATTTCAGATGTTTTTTGGAGAAAAGTGTTATGTGAAAATGAATTTAGTGTACAAATAAAACAGATACAGTGGATGAATCAACTGGCTAGTAGTAGCTTCTAGGATGGAGGTGAAATAAAACAATCTTTCCATCTCAGCTTCTCTGTGTACAGTACTGGGAGCAGTGGCGAAGCTCCCAGGGGACGGGGGGCGTGCAACGCACCGGGCGCACGAATTTGGGTCACGTGGGGGTGCAAAATCCCCCCGCCCCTCCCCTTTCCCCGCCCCCTGTGGTTCCCCCCCCCCCCGCGGCGCCCCTTTTGCAGCACCCACACACACACTTACTTTAGACAACCAAGCAGGCTGGAAAACAGGCCTTCCTGTTCTGGTGGGAACTACATTTCCCAGGGTCTCCTGGGAAATGTAGTTCCCACCAGAACAGGAAGGCCTGTTCTGCAGCCTGTTCACTTTTCTAAAGTAAGTGTGTGGAGAGGCACCACAGGGGGCGCCGTGGGGTGTGTGATTCCCCCTCACAGTGGCCCCTCTGCGGCACCCCCCCACACTTACTTTAGGAAACCGAGCAGGCTGGAGAATAGGCCTTCCTGTTCAGAGAACAGACCCTGGGAAATGTAGTTCCCACCAGAACAGGAAGGCCTGTTCTCCAGCCTGCTTGGTTTTCTAAAGTGAATGGGAGTGTGGGGGGTGCCACTGCGGGGGGGTGCCGTGGGGGAGCCGGTGTGATTCCCCCCCACAGCGGCCCCCCTGTGGCGCCCCCCCACACTTACTTTAGGAAACCGAGCAGGCTGGAGAACAGGCCTTCCTGTTCTGGTGGGAACTACATTTCCCAGGAGACCCTGGGAAATGTAGTTCCCACCAGAACAGGAAGACCTGTTCTCCAGCCTGCTCGGTTTTCTTAAGTAAGTGGGAGGGGGAGGGGGTCGCCACCACAGGGGGGGGGCAAAAAAGCCCGAGAGTGCACCGGGTGCACTCTGGCCCAACTACCCCTCTGACTGGAAGTTACATGAGAAGAGCTGCTGAGTCTTCCCTATGAAAATGGTCAGATTCTGAAAATCTGAAGGGTTTTTTTTTGGCACCAGAAGCATTCCTCCTTGGCTCTTCTTGTGTGATGAGCTACTGGAGGGTAAATTTACACAAAGCAAAAGAATTGCTTCACATTTATTTATTTAAAATGTTTTCTACTTCCTTTATACCTGATCAAGATCATCAAGGTGGCGCACACAAAATATTAGAACAAATAAAAACAATGTTAAGATTAGAAAATAATTCAGTAAAACACATTTAAAAGCTCATGTCTATCTTCAGTTGACAGCTGAAAGAGTTGGAGCTATAGGTATAAATTCAGACTGGTAAAATAGCCTTTTAATAGCACAGGAGCTCTAACTGTGTAGGATCCTGTAGAAGAACTTGAAACAAAAATGTAGTTCCCTACATTCCCAAAAATGTAGTTTGTGAATAGCACAGGACATCTGGAAAACTGCTCCAAAAGAGTCCTCTCTGCATTAATCAGAAATACCAGGTAATACAGCCAGGGCTGGATCTGTGGGAGATGAGGGAAGCAGCTGTTCCAGGCAGCAGGCAAATAGGGGATAGAAGCAGCCAGGTCAGAGGCTGTGGCTACCTGCCCCAGTTTTGGTGCTTTCTGGAGCCCCTGGCCTCTCAGTGGTGGGAGGCAGGCTGCTGCTGGTGCTAGCACTCCCTGAGGGCTAGATCTGTGGCAGGAGGAGGATACATGCCCCCAGCAGCTCACAGATAGGGCACCAGATGCTTTCCCCTGTAAACTACAGTGCCACAAACCTCAGCGGTTTTTACAGGAAATGCCCTGCAGTCCCATGATGCAAGAAGTCCTAGAAAGTGATTTAGGATTGGTTCCTTGCAGGCACAGTCTTGTCACTTGGAGAGGGGTAGCATTTGTTCAATGAGTGTTCTAAGACTTGGCTGCCATGGATTTCTTCACGGTTTGAAGGCAGAAGCTGAATTTGGCGGTTTCTGTGTGCAGGACCTTGTTTTTTTTTGGGGGGGGGGAGTTTGGAGGTAATATCAGTATGACAGGAAAGAAATGTATTTTAATTCAAAATGCAGGAGAGAGACCCCTGGGAAATGCAGACTGTGTTCACTTAATTAGGCTCTGTACATCTGCAGATATGTAGCCTTATCATGGCACCTGGCTAGCAACATATCTGACTGGTCAGTTTACATCATTCATTATACACTTGATTGGGCAATCATGCCAATGTAGGTTGGTTGAATGTAAAGAAAGATCTTTCATTCTAGTTTGGCTCTTTGTTGGGATTACATCTGTCCTTGGGACACCTGTTGATTCTGGGTGAGCTAGGTTGGCTGGAGCATCTGTTTTGCACTTTGAACACAGTTCAATTCCATATTGCCAGATTTAAAGAACCAATGCTTGCAAATACGCTTCGGTTAGATATTTAGCTTTATTATTTTGTCCTTACTCATATATTGCATATTCTTGCACATTCCTTAAATAAGTTTTATTACTTATACTTTGTAATGTTCTTAAGTGGTGCTTCAATCTGATTGAGGCTTCAGTAGTTTAGCTCTTATAGGCTACAGCTACCCAATGGTGTACCCCGCCCACGGGGCGGGGAGGATGCCCCGAGCGGAAGTGTGATGGAGGCAGGGCCGGGGCATGGAGAGGGCATGGCAGGGGCATTCTGCGGGCATTCCGAATGGGGGCAGGCAGCGCTGCAGCAAGGACGCAGGGCGTGTGCGCTCCCCGGGCACAGTTTCCCCTCGCTCCGCTTCTGCAGCGACCAGAGTTACTTCTTTTTGGAACCCAGCTTGCAAGTTTCCTACTTAGCAGGGCTGGGTTCTTGCTATTAGAGCAAGAAGGGCTGGAGACTTTATCTGTTGGTGTTTGGCTGGCAAGTTAATTAAGGGGACTGGTGCTATACATTACCTCTGGGTTGTGGTTTTGTTTTTAACCAACCTGTCTGTCACCCTTAAGGATCTTTAAAGTCTTTGACACCCTGTTCTTTCTGTGTCCTTTTGTTTGCTGTGTTTAGAATAAAAGGCAGTATTTTTCAGCCCATCTTGTGGTTCTTTTGAAAGCTGCTAAGTTATATCCATGGGAGGGTTTCTAGGATAAATTAATTTATAATGTTCCTATTAATTATTCATGTTAAAAATCTAAGGAAATGTCACAGGAAAATAACAATAGAAGTCAAAATGGGGGTCATTTCTGTGTTACTAGATAGCAAGAATGTTTGTTTTTCTCAAACCCTACATTACAATATCAAATCAATTTAAAAGTTGCCCATTTTTACATCAAAATATAAAAACTTCTTGCCAAATCAAATGAAATAAGACAAATAAACTTTAAAATTATCACTTCCAAATAACATGAATCCAATGCAGTAAAACTCTTCTTTGGGTTTACCTTAATGAGATTATGAGAAACATTAACATAATGCATACAATTATTGTCGAAGGCATCTTCAACCAGCCACAGATGGAGGTGAAATGTCAAGAGAAAATACTGCTGGAACACGGCCATACAACCTGAAAAACCCACAACATCCTAAGATGCACACATGTTCAGTTCACCATGCTACAGTTAATGAGAAATCCTCTGCAGGGCTATTTAGAAGTAAATCCCATTTTATTCATTGGACTTACTCCTAGGACAGTTTTCCTAGGATTGCAGCCTTATCACTGTTTCCTAAATCACAATTTTTTGGGAGTAAGTTGTACTGTAAATCAGTGAAATTAGCAGAGTTTTCTTCCAACATTGGCAGGAACGCTGTTCCAGATTCCTAAGATGGAGGAGAGAGAGGAATGGTGGTGGTGGAAAGTGCTATCAGGTTGTAGCTGACTTACAGTGACTCCATGGGGTTTTTGAGGCAAGAGACAAACATAGTTTGTCATTCCCTGTCTCTGTGTAGCAGAAGCATATCTAGGCAAACTGGAGCCGGTGGACAAAACCTGAGTTTGGTAGCCCCCCACCCATGGGCCAAACACACAAACCCTCCCCCACCATGACCAAACAATAATTTTTTGCACCACCTCACAAAACACCTCCCACCCCCAGCAAAACATACATGTCTCTCTCTCCCCACCAACTCTCTTTCCTAACTTTGTCCTCACACCAACCCTATGAGGTAGGTTGTTAGCCTGAAAAACAGCTCCAAGTCAGTGCAAGTGGGTATTAAGCATGTAAATCTTTTACAAATCACCCCCAGCAAAACATTTCCCAAACAAATGTCAGCATCATCTCTCACAAAACAGCTCCAGTGGAATCCACCCCCAAACAGCATCACATTCAGTGATGTTTAAACTAGGGAGCCCAGATTCTACTTTTAAATCCACCTTAAAGGGAGAATCTGGGGTCCCCAATTAAAACAACATTGAAAGTGATGCTGTTTTGGGGTGGATTCTCCATCACCCTGAAACATCATCACTTTCAATGTTTAAACTGTGGACCTCACATTCTTCCTTTAAATCCATGCTGAAGGGGGTGGATTTAAAAGAAGAATCTGGGGGAAATTGGAGGGTGCCTGCTGTCAGGGGTGCAATTGTTAAGCTAGCAGCACCAAAATTTCAGAGTATCTTTAAGAGACTCTCCTGATGATACCACCCAGGTTTGGTGAAGTTTGGTTTAAGGGGTCCAAAGTTATGGACCCTCAAATGTGTAGCCCCCATCTTCTATTAGCTCCCATTGGAAACAATGGGGGATGGGGCACCCCTTTTGGGAGTCTGTAACTTTGGACTCCCTGGACCAAACCTCACCAAACCTGAGAGGTATCATCAGGAGAGTATCCTGAAAGATATCTGAAATTCTGGTGCTGCTAGCCTAAAAACTGCACCCCCTGCAGGCAAAAAACTGAAAAAACACTAAAACATACAAAACATACACAAACAAACCAGAAATTTTGGCGCTCTCCACTGGGGGTGGGGTGGGGACATAGGGTACCCCATGTTCCCTAGGTAAATACACCACTGCTGTGTAGCAACCCTTGACTCTTCTGGTTGTCTCCCATCCAAGGCTGATTTTGCTTAGTTTCTAAGATCTGATGAGATAGGGCAAGCCTGGGTTGTTCAGGCCTGGATATATTTAGAATGAAACTGAAATATTGCAATGAATTTTAATTGTTGTGGTTCATTTTTATATTATATAGTAACTAAAGCAGAGCAGTGGTACTTACATAGAGCCTTCCTTTCCTTTAAGAAAAGGAATTTGTAATGCAGATGTATTGCCTGAGCTGATCTAATTATTTTAAGCAGTAGCTATTCAGTGTGTAGAGCTAATTCATTGGCCTAAACAATAATCACATATCACTTGAACACATTGGGGGGTGGGATGGAAGCCTAAATGGTATCCCTGTTTAGCAGCTTCAATCTGAAGGTCTTGGTACAGAGCTGAAGGCTGTGTGCTTTGTGCTACAAACTGAACTTTTATGTTCAGTTAACCATAAAACTGAACATATGTTTTACTTTTTGATATTTGACAATGCTGATCACCTCTGGAGTGAAAGAGAGACAGGGCTGGCTGCATTAGTTCCCAAATTCCCCAAATAACGGATGCAGGCATTGCAAGAACATCAAACCTGTATTCCTGAATACTGGATATAATACTTCTGATCTGGAATGTTTTCTTTCCATTGTCAATACTGGACTATATGTTCTTTTGTCATTTCAGATCTTTAACTGTATGTTATATACTAAAATTATGCTATGCACCACTTAGACAAAGTTATTTCTGTTTTATTACTTCCACAGTTCATGTTGGGGAGGGGAGTATGCTGATCATTTATGAGAAAATAAATGTTGTATGTAGCCTTGCAATTGAAGATAGTTTTGAGACTTCCTTTAGAATACGGCTTGCTTTTGACATAAATTGCCTTTTACTTTATTAGAGTTTTGCAGGGTTAATATGTAATAGAATTGTACATACTTATGAAAATATACTTACATTTCTAACCATAAGCTTTTAAAATACCCATTATTTAACTTGTGTAAAAAAATGAGAGTAGAAAGCAAGTCCAAAACATCTGTCCTCACTCTGAAGCACTATCTAGTATTGTTCTATGACAATGCATGGGAATCCATAACTTGCCATATTTAGAACATGAAAAACATATATGGACATACATGGGTATTTTGCAGTAGTTGTTACATCAGCTATTTAACTATCTGCAACAGAATTCCATGGGATTAAGCTTCCTCCTTAATATTCAGCGGATATTCTACAGTATAACTATTTTCAGTTTTAAGAGAAAGGTTTGACTGGTATGCTGCCTACTTAACCATGATTTAATTTGATGTTATTAGTCTAGTGCTATTCTGTGCATGATTAATGCCCAACAGCTCTATGTAACCCAAGTTTTCCCTGATAAGGTTTGATGTGGTAACTTGATTCCATACATTCAGAGATAAGAAAATTTCAAATCTTGTTGGATCCTCATTTTCTGGGTTCATGCCTACAGCTTTCTTGTTTTCTGGTTCCAGGAGATGAAGTTCAGAACAAATTTTTGAAAAAGCTTCTTCAGAGGCTTGAAGTAGAGAAATTGGAACTGTCCAGATGTTCTGTAGTCATTAAGGATACAGATATGTTTGCTTTTGGTTGTTTTATTTCTAAAAGTATTTTTTTCATTTCCTTTTCTGGAGGCATTTTGTTACCTAAATCTTCTCCACAAAGCCCTGCTTTCCACTAGGTTTGGGCTCCTTGTTCCAAATCGTGGTTATATTTTTGTCTAGTCTTTGACCCCTGCTTGAATCTTATATTTTGGTAATACCTCATGGGTTTGTTTGTTTTCTTAGTACAAAGCTGTATTTTAAAACTTTCTATATTGCAGAGGATTTCAGCTGTATCCCTGGCATTAATTTAAGCTGTTTTATGGCTTTATTTAGAATGAACACATAGAGGCAGATTACTGTACTTTAAAGCTGTACTTGGCTTTAATGTGGATCTTGTGACATTGTTTTCAAAGTGATGGGGAAAAACAAGTAAATGCAAAGCCTGCAATCCTGATTCACTGGGTTTTGGCAAGGGACAAAGGAGATTACTGTGAAAGGTGTTTTGCAAAGGAGAGTCTGCAGCATTTTTTTATGTTTATATTTGGGTTTCAGTTTATTTCTGATGAAATACTTATTGTCACATCTGTTACACTGATGTTAGAAACAAATATTTTAGAGGAAGTTTGTGTTGGTTGTTCTCATTCCCTAAAAGTAATCATCTGTAACATCTGGTTCTTTGTACATTTGATTCTTGTGATCACACTAAAGCTTCAGCAGTATTTAATTGCTAAAGATGCTTAGCAACATCTTGTGAATTCTGATTTTTTAAAAAAATTTGCACAGATACATCTATTTTACTTTATTATCTGATAGTCAAATCCAGATTTAGGAGTTACTGAATATGATTTATGGGTTGATGAAGTAGAACATTTTAATTCTGTTTTCCATTTCAAATTGTTGTCTAATTGTAGCCAGCAGAACTGTGTCTCTTTCCAGAAACACATATTATGTTTTCTCTAGACCTATTATCTTTCATGATTTTTCTCTTTTCAGAAGTGTTTGCTCTTCTTCCTGGGTCAGCATCATCTGATATTTCTGTTAGTGAAGAATCCATCTTTCATTGGTCCTAACTGCCTGGTTATGATAACACCTGCAAAACTGAGCTATTTTCTAGCCTTGGTGGCAAGTAGCACTACATTCTACAGACAGTTGTAGCAGCGCCATGGTGGGTGGAGGTGGTACAGTGAAGGCAGTGCCATGCTGCCACCAAAGGTGCTTTTGGGTGGTGCAGCAGGGAGGGGAAATCCCTCCTGCCTTCTGTATTGCCCCATTGACTTGAATGGCTTATGCCATTCAAAGTGTGGCATACGTCTGGAAGCCCGGGTGCTGGCATTCCTGGAGTGGAATGCCAGTAGAAGCTGACTAACATCAGGTCCACTCCTGGGAATGCCCTGGCATGTGTGGGTCCCCCCGCCCTCCAAAATGCTGGTGTCTGCTTAGAACACCAGTGCAGCTCTGCAGCAACCCAGACTTCCAGGTTTCAGGACTGTGAAGCAGAGGGACAGCCGACTGTCAGTGCTTTTTCCCCTTGCCCTGAAAGCGCTCCCCCTTATGTGGTGGAAGGGCAAACGTATCATGCAACTCTGCTGTTTCTTCTGCAGATTTCCCCCCTCCTCATCTAGATTGGGCTGTTAGACTCTTTCAGACCAACTTGTGCATTTTTGTGCAGAGGCAGTCTTTTGTTTCAGATTTCTGATACAGCTTTCAGTGCATAATAAGTGCTCATACCCTCTTTGATGTTTTAATGAAGATTTCAAAAGACATAATTAAATGCTCTGTCTGTCATGGTTTATAACTGCTAATTAAAATGAAATAGCAAGCACCCCAGCTCTCAAAACTCTTGTCTTGACACAAGATTGTTTCTTCCTCTATACCTGTTGTTTCTTCATGTAATAGTATTCAGTCTCTCTTATATCATTGTACAGATAAAAGAATGGAAAGAATGGCGGATTCTGCTTGGGCCCAAAACAGCAGTGTGAAAATGGTGTAAAATGGCTTAAAATGGTGTAAAAGGGTTTAGACCGTTTTCACACCACTGTTTTGGGCTGGAGCATGGCAACTGGCATTTATTTGCCTCATTAAGGTAAACCCAAAGAAGGCTTTTATTACTGCCTCATTTTCACTTGCTTGTTTCTGTCATACTCCTTTTTTTTTAATTCTTTTTCATATAAATAATACTATGACTCTAATTTATCCACTAACCTTCCCTAGTGTTCTTGATACTACACAGGGCAAGAGGCAAAACATGGTTCATATTAAAAGGGAATTTGATAGAGACAAAAAGATTGCATCCTTTACTGGAGCAACTTCTGAGTTCAGAAGTGCTGCACATTTGGGGCGGTGATGACCTATAGACAAACATCTCTTGGTACTTTGCAGTTTAATCCAGGAAACAGCAACAAAAATAGATACTCTCACATATACTCCATACAATAATAAGAAGGATTCTAACTAGGGTTTCCAGGATGCAGCTAGCTAGCTAGATGTTCCAGCTAGCATTTACAAAAAAATTATAAAAGCTAGAGAATCCGTATGTCATTTCTGGTTTTCAGTTGATCTAAATGTTGAATGCTGGTGCATGTCTTCCATCCCCCCCAGGAGCTTCACTTGTGGGTTTTACCAGAAGTGATGTAAGCATGCAATGTTGACCATCATCACCCTACTGAAGTACTGGCAAGCAATACACCAGGAAGTTGGAACATCCCTAATCTTAACTTCAGGTATAATTTCACTTCAGCTAAACATTCATTGAAAAGATAAGAAAAATCTGCTGTTCGGCTTCACTATTCAGATCCAGGTAACCCATAGGTTGATTCAATGCTATTAGTTTTATGCTATTTAATCCTTCTGGAGACATAGGTGGGTTACACACAGGTATTCAGAGCACAGATCAAATGTGACAGAACCCATTTAGTAATAAGATGTAGTAATTATGTAAGTTTACAAATGTTTAATTTGCATTACTTTCTTGTAGTCTAGATCCCCTCACTCCTGTAATCTTTAACAATTATACATCCATATATTGAGGATCAGAGGAACTGGCTAACTAGTGAGTTCATGATAGAGGCCATACTCAAAGCAGTATTCATCACCATTGAATTTACCTCTAATATTCATCTGCTTTCATTTCTCTATTTGTTATGCCATTGTGTCCTAAATACAGTATTACTTACATTCTTAAAGTGAGATTGAGAGTGGAACTGTGCGTTATGAGGCAAATTTAGCCAATCACGTATTTGTTTCATAAGGCTAATTAATGGTATGGGTGGATGACTTTTTAAGCAATAAAAGAGATGTTCCTGTCCTGCCTGTATTGCGAAGTGTGGGTAAAAGGACAATAATTTTAGAAATACACCTGAATTATTTCTGTCTGAGCCCTCCACTAAAGTAAATTTGGCCCTGTCCCCAATACTTATGCATAGCATGGAATAGAGGAAACAAAACAACAAATTGCCATATCTGATTAAACTGGAAATTATTTTTCAGTTAGACACCTATTTGCTCTCATTTTTTTACTAAGAACTGGCAAGAAGTGGGGTACAATTCTTATCTGTGCATTCTCAATCACAAAAAGACACAGCCATGGAGCACTCCAGACATTTCTTGAACATCAAACAGGAAAACTGTGATGAAATCCAATGGGTTGCCAGTACTCTAATTACATTAAAACTCTTCTGCCTCTGCAAGCTGCACCAAAGGCCACTGAGAGAAGGAAGAAACATCCCAATTAATGCATGTCTGTATAAGTAATGAGTATGTCAAATGGTTTGAAGACATGCTCAGGATAGCTCAGGAACAAGGGTGAAATATGTGAGATGGCAGCCACATGGCCAGGCAGCAGAATACCCACCAGCCACTGCAGCCAGAGGGCATGCTGAGAACCTGGCACATGGTTTGTGCCATAGTACCTCCCAAGTGTCTTCCCTGTTGATTGCTGGTTGCGCCAAGACAAGGACAATAATAAGTAATGTCCCTGGCACAGAAATACACAACTGGTGAGTTATGCATGTGATGTTCAGGTAGGGTTTACAATTTGCCCTCTCCACGTGTCTGGTTTTACCCCACCCCTAGCCTCATGGTGAAACTTCCAACCAATAATTATGTCCTCCATGTGGATCTGAACTGAAGCTATGCCTGCTCTGTTTGCTGAGACTGATCCATGGAGCTCTGATCTTACAACGCCATGAGCACTATGGGTGTTTGGCCAGCAGTTTCACAGAACTGAGTGGAGTGGCTGCTAATCACCCCAAACTGCAGTACTGCTTCTTACCTGGGCATGATATTGTGCTGACAGCCCTTATAGCCCCCCCCCCCTTCAGCATCATGGGAAGGAAGCACCTTGTGAGACAAGGCTGTATAACTGTGTTAGTGGTTTTGCTTGCAACAAATCAACAATAATTATAGCACTATAGCTTTATAAGACATTTTTGCTCTCTTAAATTGCATTAGTCTGATAATTTGTAAGAATATTTCCTATACTTATTCCACCTGATTTATGATGTGGTTTTACCCAGTCTCTGGATTAAACATAGCCTCTTGTTTTGATTCCATTATCATTGTCCTTACTTATACCCAGGTCAATTATGTTGTTGTTATTCTTCACATTTTTATCTGGTTCTGCTCCTTCCCCCTTTCAAGGGACATTGCAACAAAACAATGTCATTGTTCTTTTAAATGGTTAGAGTTCAGAATAAAAGCCACAAAGAATTTCCCCACAGTACAGTTAGAAAGCCTTCTTGTCCTCATTAGACTTGTTTGTTGTCATCCATGTGGACTTGAGAAGCTGTACTGGGGAGAACTGAATTTTTTTGTATTTGAATTTTTAAAACACAAAAAAATTAAACAAAAAGCTGAATAAAGACTATGTGTATTGGCTTTATCCAGTTTACTGTCAATTTCCAGTTTTTTACCAACCCAAAATTTCCCACTAACAGTTATGGATGCTCACCATTAGTTCTGCTATGACTTTAATTTTATTTTTTGTTCTGTATTTTTACTTGGCTCAGATTATTCTTAATTTTGATTATTATTGTTCACCTTATACACTTAAAGTGAAAGGCAACACATACCTATTTAAAATAATTAAATGCAATGTTTGAGTGTGGGACAGCCTTATTACCACATTTTCCCATAGATGCCTGCTATTGTTGACCCCCCCAGTAACTATGAGGCATCATAGAACTCTATGTTGGTGCATGCACCAGTTGTTAGACTCTGTTTGTAGACTGTAATCATACAATGTTATTTACATTTTTCATTTGGAGCTCATATGGCTTCATTTGATGCCCTAAATAGGAAAGCTTTTATGTAAATTGGATCTAGGTTTCTGAAACAGCACAGGAAGAGGTTAAACACATGTTCAGGAAATAAAAGGGAAAGGGATTTTTAGCTAAGTTTCCCCAGTTGGTTGCCCTGCTTGCTGCCAGTTGATTTAATGCTGTTATATTTTTTGTTACCAGCTGTTACAGTTCCAGGCACTAGAGTTCCATCCCTACAGTCAAAGTAACAGAAACAAGAACATTTTAAACTATTCAACATTATAAAAAAGCCCAGTATTTTTTTAAAAAAGTGGTATAATTTCCATACACTTTCCTATATTGTTACCCCCTACTCTTTGTACACACAATGGATAATATTTGATAAAAGCATAAGTGATAAGACAGGTCAGCAGCAGTGAAGAAGTTGGAAGGATGACCTAATTAATCCACTCTCCTGTTCTGTGCAATTAAGAGATGGGTCATTATCCCTGTTATCTAAAATAATGTGCTGCCTTCCCGGATCTTCACTGCGAGCCAGAGATACCAGGGGGTGAGGGGGTGCACATTGCACCAGGCGCATGCCTGGGGGCAGAAAATTGCCTCCTTCCCCTGCGGCACCCCCCCCCGCCCCCACTTACCTTTGAAAGTGCAGGCTGGAAAAGAGGCCTGTTCACTAAAAATGGCCTCTTGGGAACTACACTTCCCAGGACACCTTGCAGGGGGGCACAGAAAATGCAGAATGCACCGGGCGCAATATGGCCCAGCTACACCTCTGCTGTGAGCCCAAACATGTTCATAACAGACGTAATTCTAGTTCAAGTTATACAACAATACTGCATATAAAGATTACCAGAGTCTAACAGTCTACTTTCAAATGATATAAGAGAGATGTCCATTGTGTCCAGAAGCTAGAATGTGGCTATCTAGAATGTATCCATTACCAATTTCTGGTAAACCACCTAAAATAGTCTGTTGCATTAAAATTCTTGAAATGTTGAGACATTGTAGCAAGACACTCCTTACATGTCAGAGGCACTTGACAAAATTAGGTTTATCTTAAGAAATGCTAAGTACCTTACTATGTAAATGTAAAATGCACTGAAGGTTCTAGCAAAGGAAAACGTAGAGCATGCAAGATTGAAATCAGTAAGGATGAGAAAATGTTTTCTAAGATCAGAAGACTAAGATCTTTCCCCATTGTCACACTAACTCTAGAGAAACTCAGTAGACAGTGAGGTGACCTTGAATTAAGCACCTTATATAAAAAAAGATCATTTTCTGAGTCTGACAAAGTGCAAGAGTTCTTCTTGATTCCAAAGTAAGCCTTGGGTTACTTAAAATAGTGCTTGCAGGTTTCTGAGTGTCTCGGTTCAACAAGGGTGAGTCCCATTCAATCCCTGGCCCAGAGTTATTTGGTTCCCACAGGTAGCAAGAGCATAGTACAGACAGCAGTGGCATGAGTGTGGAAAGGCAGTGTGGAAAGGGTTGCAGAATGGAGGACTCAGATCAGTGGTGGGATTCAGCAGGTTCGCACCACTTCGGCAGAACCAGTTGTTAAAATGGTGCTTGTAAACAACCAGTTAAATTATTTGCATCTCACCACTAGAACTGGTTGTTAAATTATTTGAATCCCACCACTGACTGATATGCAACAGTTGGCACAAGCCACACCCATCATTTCTTTCCTGCCCATGATGTTCCTGCCAGTTTGGCAGCCCACTAATGATGATTGGGTCACTTGCGTAATGAAAATGAGTTTCCCTTGAAGTTGTGCTTGATCTCAACTTGACAATAGAGAGGAGCTTCCATTTTTTATAAGGTCTCAGGCAATACAAACTTGGGCTGGCTACTAAGACAGCCCAAACCTATGAACATCTGAGTATAAAGTGAATACATACAAAGGGCTCAGATTTAGGTTTTACTAGCCATCATGTAACTGATTTGACCACATTACAGAAACCATTTTCATTTTTACTGAAAATGTCTGTATAAAATAACCTGTTTACATGCAAAGACATTAATCTAAAAATTCTGTTCTGTGCATTCATTTGATTCTGTGTTCACTGCTCTTTTATTACTAAGATTATGATGACTAAGGACCTATTATGCTGGAATTTATATAAATACCTGTTCTATTTTCCAGTAGGGTTTTTAAGAATGTCTGCTAGAAAAAAAGATATTGATATTCTTTTTTCTCCTCCTTAGCTGAGTATAAGGCAATATCTACTGTCAGGCAACTGGAAAAGACACAATAGCATTCTGTCAGTCTCAATTAACTTAATCTTTTTTTCCTCTAGTAATCCATCTTGCAATAATTTGGCCACTAAAATTAGTCTGTTAAATGATGTGTACTTCTTATTTGAACAACTCATCAGTAAATATCACAAATTACTCAGCTGTCCTGCTTTTGGAAAGTACATAGTACTACTGTCTGCTTTACATAAAGACCTAAGTAAAATTGTAACTTCATCTGCCACTTCCTCTTGGACCCCCACATGCTCCATGCCCCCCACTCATCGTCTAGTCAGGACTAGTCTGTGACAAGTGCGGGGCATGGAGCACATGGAGGGGGGGTGGATCAATGGCAGATGAAGTAACAATTTTGCTTAGGTCATGTCCGGGCTCAGCCGCAGCGCCCGGACTTGCCCCGCTGGGTCACACACGGGCTCGCACCACAGGAGATGGGAAGGCTGCAGAGGAGCCTCTTGCAGGGACGGTGGAGGCCTTAGAGGCCTTGTTCAAAGAGGAAGGCAGGGAAGAGAGGAGTTTTAGGTCCAGCAGGTACCGCCCACCCACAGCTGAGCCAGATGTGGGAGATGGGCTGGAGAAGCAGCTTAGATCAGCCAGGGCCCACCTACCCACAGCTGAGCCGGATGTAGGAGATGGGCTGGGGAAGCAGCTGGGACAAGGGAGAGAAATGAGAGGGCAGAAGGGATATAAGGAAGTGGGGAAGGGAAAGTTAGGAGCTGCTGCAGCAGCAGCAGGGAATGTGGGTGGTGGTGTAAACAGACAAGGGAAAGGAACATCTCAATGGTGGGAAGTGGGAAGGAAGAGGACCCTGGAGCCCAGACCCCCTACCAGAACCTAGAGCACGGTTTAGGCTGGTCCTATCCCTGTGCAGTAACAGGGTGGGAGTCTTTCACACAGGCTGGAAACACCTCTCCCTATGAGGCAACAAGGGAGGGACAAACCCCAGGAAACTCCTCTCCCTGTGAAGCAACAAGGGAGAGAGAGAGGGGGAGGGTGCGAATTCTCAAGTCAGCCAGGGGAAGGAAGGCAGAGAGACCAGCTAAGAGGGGGGCGTTGGCGGTGTGGGGAAGGCCAGGAGGTACACTCATGCAAGCGCCCTGTGTGCGAGGTTGTTTCTTGGCCCTCTGGGCCAAGGGGATGAAACACCTGGGGAATCCACCCCCCAGGTCAGGGAAGGAGGGACGGCACACTCTCCTGAGGACACCAGGCAGCTAGGGGAAACGCCACAGGTCATTATGTGGAACAGGTTATAAAATATCTCTCTACCAAGAAATCATGAAGTAGAATGTAATTTGTCTGTTAAAAATTTAGTTCAGAAGGATTGTTGGTACCAACAAGCAAAATTGTGTATTTAACAATCAAACATTTCTCTCTGGATTTGTATCTAAAACATGGATTAGTTCCCCTTTGCTGTGTTTGTAATATGTGGATGATTGACATAAATTGACCCTTCACATTAGCAATAAACTTGCTATTGCTGTGTCCCCCAGCATCTTTTTAGAGGTTAAAACATTTCACCTTAAATGCAGGTAATGGTTATAATTTCACAGGAAAAAAACCAAACAGAAAATGGCAATTATATTTTAGGCAGCAAATCTGTTCATTTCTGTAATAAGTCAGCAATATACTTGAGGAGAACTATGCTCAAATCTGCACTCTTTGACTGGGGAGAAAAGTGGGATATGAATGAAGTCAAACAATAGATGAATAAATGTAACCAATCCTTTAAGATGGCAGGACATCATAATTCTTTCCAAATAGTATTCATAAGTATATTATGCATGTAGATGTTCAGGAAACATCTAGAACAGGGGTCTGCAACCTGCGGCACTCCAATTGGCCATGCTGGCAGGGGATGATGGGATTTGTAGTCCATGAACATCTGGAGAGCTGCAGGTTGCAGACCCCTGATCTAGAATATAATTGAAAATGTATTCCTGTATTTATAGGATTATTTTGAAGAAATACAGGAACCCACATGCCATAATTTGGGGTTGTCACTGACACCCCTTTGAGTTGAGTAAAGTTAAGGGGGAGGCCCGATATCATCTGGACTTTGGAACCGGCAGAAGCAACAAATTTCTTTTATAACTGGATTTTGATTAATTTCTCATTTTTTTCTGTGATGGCAGAAATTGGTTTATGTATATGTGTTTCAACTGGCAGTAAGATTGTCAGCTCTGGATTGGGATTTTGGGGGTGGAGCCTGAGAAGGGCAGTGTTTGGGGATCTCTGTCATCTGGAGATCAGTTGTAATAACAGAAGATTTCTAACCACCACTTGGAAATATGGCAGGCATTTTATCTGGTAGGCCATAGCATAGATAATAGACCTTTCAGTTTGGTATGTGTGCAGGCTGGGTGGGGCTGGTGTGCTGCCACATTAACAGACAGCACTGAGGAGGCTCAGAGTCAGAGCTGTGCTGACAACAGAATAATTCAACAGATACCAAATCCTCAGAGAGTTCAGAGCAATGTTGATCAAGCCAGAAGTTGAAAGCCAGGAATGTACACAGCAACAAGGAGAAGCTGAGAATCAAGGTCAAGAAGCTGGTCTGCAGTCAGTCAGGGCCTGGAGACAACAGTAGTGTGCAGGTAAGGTCAGGAAGAACACATTTTGCAATCACAACTGCAGTTCTTATCAATGGCTATTTATTCCTCAGAGTTACTTGTCTAGGACTGCTTCTGCAAAGGCTCTGGGTAATGCCTAGCCTGTAATCTTGCTGAGCAGTGTCTGTTCTTTAAGGTCAGTCTCAATCTCCATCTGCAACACTGACTTACATCTGGATACGCAGCAGAGGTGTAGCTGAGCCAGAATGCGCTCTGTGCTTAAAAAAACCCTCTTCCCCAAAACTTTTTGTTGATCTTTAAGGTACTGCTGAATTCAAACTCTGTGTATGATGTTTTAAGTGTTAATGAAGCAGAGGCATACATCTCAAGACCAGTTATTTACCTGTTTGTGAATAACATTTCAGTAGAGCCCTGTTGCAAGAACAATCTGATTTGATGTGACTAAGGTAGACTTTTCATTAGTATCTGGATTACACTTCACCAGGCCTGTGCTGCTTTAGCAGAATCATCTGAATAGTTCTAGTAGCTGACATATTTTATACTTCATCTCATTTCTGAAAGTTTGTTAGAATTTTACAAGTGCTGACTTCATTCAGTCAGGCAAGACTTAACTGTTAAGTATGTAGACAGAATACTGAAGTCACATTCCTGGAATCTCATGAGCTTCTGGAATGATCTCTCTGCTTTTTTCTTTCAGCAGAAGAGGAGAGACAGATACACAGGTGCATATAGACTGCACAGACACCCAGACTGAGCTCTTGCATAGATAGTTTTCTGTTCCAATATTTAATGTAAATTCATTTGTTATCCAGTAAAGTTCTACAAAACAACACACTCATATCTCTGCCCTATTATTTACTCTGCTAATTCATTCCAGTACAATAAAGTTGCTGTATTTCACAATTTTGTAATTAGAATTCAAAATCCTCTAACCACAGCAAGATGACACAACTTTTCAGTTTCCTTTGGTTTCTTTCCTCAAATGTCTGTCTGTAGACATGAGCTTATGTTTCTGCAAGGATTACACTATGTTATCTGTCACTGACCCAGCTTGACCAGTTTTTATAACTGAGTGATGACAGGGTGCCTTAAAACAGCCTAATTATTTTAACCTAGAACTGCAATTTAGAAAGGGCAGCAAGTGCCACATAACACTCTTTGATGGCTCCCTTCTGTAAAGTTGGCTATTGCTTTTCTACAGAAGTGACTCTTCTGCTGCTAGGCTATGCTTTGAGAGAGAATGTGACTATGCATAAGGGAAAAATGATATGGTTGATCTGCTCTGTTCCTTGCGTTACAGCTTCTTATGAGGCATCATTCAGGAAACGAGAATGACAATTGTTCCACCTTCAGTTGTTTCAAAGTGAAAGGGGTTAAAGGATAATGTTTTAGCGTTATGTGTTAATCCCATTTGGTAGTTCATTCACCCTTTTCACTCTGTAGAAAAGCTAGAATAAAGATTCTATATGAAGAAAGGACTTGTGAATAAGTAATACAAAGTTTCCCCATTGCTCCAGTTCATAGCAACATGTCAAATGTTTATATTCTAGCATTGGTAAGGATTAAAGACTAATTTGCTTTTTCATGCAAAAAGTAGATTTCAGAGTGCCCTTTCTTTCAAATAGATTGGCACAGTAAGCTCATTTTATATTTTTTTGACATTTGCATCTTTTAAAGCATCAAGTGAATAAAGATGGAAGTCTGCATAGGTTTCTATGTGTATTCTTTCTTTTTTGAAGGATGTTCAGCATTTCTATAATATATTCAATAGTATTTTGGATCATGCTATTTGGATCAAAATTATATGTAACAGCAGGTGATGAGAAATGTTCTGCTTATATTTATCTCTCCTTTTCAGACTTCTACCTGTAAATATAGATAATCAATCCAAATCCAGTAATCCTTTTGCTCATAAAACTTAGTATCTTTCTAGAAAAACAAGTGGTTCAGTGCTGAGCCATTCTAATGATATCTCAAAGGCTTTCAGTATTATAAAGTAATCAAAACTCAAAGAAGATTCAAACACTTCATGCTGAATATTATGCAAAACATATTTACATAGGTAGGCTGCTCATTGCAAGTAATTCCTAGATCCAGACTTTAAAAATATATATCAGAGGAATTGTGCGGCATAAGATAAGGTAATTCCCAGGAAACCTCAAGCATAGCAAAATATCACAAAGCAGTAGGAGACTGAAAACTTACCTCCTGGCTATGCAAATTCCTAGTTAGCTCTATGCCTTCTTTCACCAGATCACTATCCATCAGTTTCCAACTTTGTTTGCTGTTCTGATATTGGGATAGGGATATTGAATTCTATGTCACATACCAAATTACACCTGCATGGCAATCCCTCAAGTATGAACAGCTTTGGTTATATAGAACTCCTTTCTGTGCAGCTAGAGCATCCTGCAATGTAATTATAGAAGCTCTGAGGGCTGCTTCTCTTATGATGTGCTCTCGTTTATGCTTTATGCTTCTCATTTGTATCCATGGCACTCATTTGTGAGTCAGGGTTTTATTATAATACTATCAGATGTGTTTGAATATGGTCCTCTTCAGCACTGAACAGAATGCTACGCAAGGCATGATGAGGAGGGGGAATTCAAGCTTTTGTATACAAAAGAAATGTGAAGTGCCATTTATTTGTAGGGGTTTTTTAAAGTTACACATGGAAAGCTTAAACTGTTCTTCCTGATAGTGCTGTACCACTTTTAACCAATCAGTTACATCAATGAAAGCTTTTCTGCAGAGTCATAGGAAAAAGCCATTGATAATTCGATAGTGTATTTGTGTATTTGTGAAGATAAGGAACTTCCTAACAAAATCAGAACAATTTATAGTGTTTGTAATCCCATTTGTTCTGTCCATCATCTTTCTGTCATGCAGCATGGGTCATGCAGCATGGGTAGGGCTGGCAGACAAAAGTAAGATATGTTATTGCCAGATGTGATAATGGCTCACTCAAACAGCTGTGTGTTTTTTTTTCACACTGTTTACTGGGTTGGGGATTCAGGCTTCTCATTCAAAACCCAGTCCTGAACAAAAAAACAGGAAGAGAAATATCTGCCCAGTTAACAGCATTGTGGGCTTGCATAGACAAATGTGTCTTCAAAATTTTTGGGTTGCCCCAGTGAGCATCCTTTCCTCTGCCTCCTTCTGCAGCACAGTCTTAGGCTAAGGTTACATAATGTCCAACACTGAACTTATAACTTATCTCAGACATTAAGGTGCTCACTGCTCAGAGGTACTCTTAGGAATAGGACCATTTCTTGTAATATAAAGAGATGCTCTTTGTATGCTAGCCACTAATACTTATTGTTGTCATATCAGCCAGTCAACAGTGGGATGTCTAGTAGGAAATACATAAGCCATCACAAATAGTTGAACTGAGAATCAGATATTATAGTGACTAGAATTAATGCCTAGGAAGTGAGCTGAAAGAAAACCAGCCTGCTGAGTGGAAAGGTGTATATTGTGGTGCTTCAGTCTTCAAAATATTGTTTTGAGGTAGCACTGGACATGCATGTACACTTCCCTGCCTTGTGTATAGTCAGTGAAAATATCAGCATATGATAGTAAGAGTATCTTTATAGTTCAGTTCCCCCCCCCCTCATGTTTTAACTGGGTTTTTAAAATATTTTCTTTGTTTTATTTTTACTCTTTTAGGGTTCTCAGTGACAAGAATTTATTTTCCTACTGAGGTGATGCACACAGTTTCCTAGAATTTTGGGATCTAGGTTTGCTTTAAACTATAAACCTTCTCCTCTGTTTCCAGGTGCACGTATAAAAAGAAAGTGCTAAACTGCTTTGTGACACCATCAGGCACAGCTACCCTTCACTCTGTTCTGTTTTCCTGAGCCTGACCTGGGCTGTCACTGCCCTCTCTCTCAGGCAGAATTCAATTCCCACTTCTCCTCTGTTCCTTCCAACATCTCATTCCCCTTCTCAGAGGTGATTGGATGCTGGAGCAGCACTCTGATGGGCTTATCTGAATGACTAATTTCCCCTCCTGTCTCCTGCTCTTTTTCATGTTTAGATTTGTTCTTTCGAAAAAAAATTAAACCAAGAGAATAATGAGAGGTCATATTTCTAGAGTGTAACTTCTGAAAATGTGGAAGCGTTAAACCATTTCTTATACTCTGAGGGGAGGAAGGAACATTCTGTAAATTCATTTCTAACCCCTGAGGACATCAACACCAGTAGACCTTGACAAGAAAAAAGGGTCTTCAGTTTCTTTCAGTTTCTAAAAGATTATTTAAAAAATCTCAGTAGATACAAATAGTTTTCACTGCTTAACATGACACTGTTGCCTAGCATAACTGATACCTCTTTAAACACAATGAATAATAGGTCATTTTTCAAGACAGTAAGGTTATTGGTTTGAGGCATCAGTGAGTGAGCCAGTTCTACTGACCTTGTTATACCTACACTATGGAAATCACAAAATAAAAATAACCTGTCAGTCTATATAGTTCATAAACTTTGATGTCATTGATATGTTCAGACTGTAGGATTATATTTGAGGATTATAATACCTCTCTATGATGTTTCTCTGTACTTGTAGTGAAGTGCAAAACTCCCTGCAGCTCCTCAACTGACAGGCACTGACAGCCCTGATATTTCAGTGCAGATATAGGCAATTCACTGGAACAGTCTGGCCCACCAAGAAGTGTGGATGAAGAACCACTGTGTTGTAGTAGTTACAATTATTGGACAAGGGCCTGGGAGACCTGGATCCAAACCCCTTCTTAATTGTTCAACTCACTGACCCTTTGTTTTGGGAAGAAAAGATCATGCATGCCACCATGAACCCTTTGGAAACAGCAAGATATAAACAAAAATATGCATTGTTTATTTCATTTATTCATTTCTTTTATTACATTTTCAAGCAACCTTTCCCCTTACGGGCTCAGAGCAGCTTCCTACAATATGCAGATTCAATATCAGTATATGTCATGAGCCCCTGGGTACTTATCAGGACACAGAGGACTCTGAGGCAGAAGCAGAGAACACAGTGCAGTCAGAGTGAGCTGCTCCTGGAGAAGACCCAGCAGCAGAGCCAACACCCACTCCTTCCCTGCCTGATGACATACAGGTGGAGAAGCCTGCCTATCCTCCTAGGGAACCCAGTGATGAGCCAGCTGTGCATAGGAGGCAGAAGCAGAGGCTGCTACTGCAGAAGCACAGAAGGAGTGCTCGTTTGGCAGAAATCTCTGCATTTGATGAGGACTAACTTCTCGCAGAATCCCAGCCCCCTAAACAAGGCTCTCTATATAAGTCTTGCTGCGAGCTTGCTTCTGCCTGGTGCAACAAGTGTGTTACCTGTCACCACTGTGTGCCTGGTTCTTCGTTGATTCCTAGCTTGCTACTCAGTTCTCCTTGACCCATTGGACTGTGACCTGACCACACTTGTGCTTGCCGCCCACTTTTCCCTGCGGGGTCAGACCTGGCCATGCCCCTGCCTGCTGGCAGCACAGTATACATACAATAAAACAAGAGTTAAAATCCATATCAATACATTATCCTAAATAATTCAAATTAAACTGAATTGAGTGAGAAGGGAGGTACTGTTGTCAGATCATATAAGTGGTGATATTCAGTTAATACTGGAGGGTTGATTGTCACCTTCATGATCTGGGACGTTTTTCAGTACTTACACTGGCCAAGAAAGATCACAGTTGTAACTAGGACTGCCTTTTGAAACTTCATATAGAATGCCGGCTGCATCCCGTCCTGGAAAAGGAAGATCTTGCATTAATTATCCTTTTATTAGTAATACTAGTTAAGACAACTGTAATGTGTTGTGCATAGTATGAGTAGCTTTCTGAAATTTCACAACATTCTAGAATGTTGTGACCATGTAACTAATAAGGACTTACTGCATTGAACCCATCATACTGGTACTCAATGGTCTTCACTCTCAATTTCTTTCTAGGCATGATTTAAAATGTTGGTATTAACTTTTAAAGCCCTAAATAAATACTGAGTAGTCTGCATTCTATCATTATCTGTTTCTTTTAGAAGTTAGTAAGGTGTCTACCAGAGATACTTCACTTATGGGCCCCTTCTGCACATGCAGAATAATGCACGTTCAATGCACTTTGCAGCTGTGTGGAACAGAAAAATCCACTTGCAAACAGTTGTGAAAGTGGATTGAAAGTGCATTATTCTGCATGTGCAGAAGGGGCTCAGCAGTTCACTATTCTTGTAATTTATATGCCAAGAGGTGCCTGTTCTGCTTATTGAAATCATTTTTCTTCCTCCCATTCTTGGTGCCTAATCTTCTGGAGAAATCATTCTGATACCTTTAAATGCTGATGTTGTTGTAATTGAATGTCATTGTTTCATTGCTTTTATTGTTTTAACTCTATTGTGAACTGTCTTGGAGGCTCATTAGTACAGAAAAGTATCAGTCCTCAATTCTTGCAGAATGAGATACCATGCACCTTTCCCTCACCTGACATTCTGCATGGTCTAGACAGGGAGAAATCTATCAAACAAAGCCCATGGGCTTAATTTCCTATGGAAGATAATTTTTGTTTTCTTTTACAAGCATTCCATTTAGTTAAGAGCAGGAGAACCCAGCCCTCAGGCTTAACTAATCAAGGAAAGGAAGGAATATCCCCCCAACCCGCCCCAAGTGTTGAAAACCAGGTCTCCCATTGGGATTAATTTCAGTTAATTACTGCTGTTTTCAACCAGATTGCTACTGTGAATAAAATGTTTTCATATAAGAGGAGTGATCTTTGGCAGGTAAATTGTCCTCACTATGTTTCTATACTAATCCCCACAATGCATGAGAACTGCAGTATTTAAAAGTATGGGACCATTTACAAACTATTGTAACATTTTAACTTTGAAGATACATAAAAGTCTTAGGCAGAACTGATTAATGAAATCCCTGGCATATTCTTAAATGGTTGTCCAACTCTAAAGTGGTGAAATAGTGAATTGTAGATATGTTTTGGTCACAAGAATGGAAACATTGAACTTGAAAGCAAATATTTTTAAAGTACTTCAGTCACCAATATTTTTTTTAAAAAAACTCTTAGCCAGATTATACATTTTACCTGGTATATTTTTGGTGCCAAATTTCAGTTTAATTTTAGGGTAAATAGAATTTTCAGATCGTATAATGCCGTGACATAGGTATAGATTTTTATGGGGTGGGTTCAGGGGGAGGGGCCATGCCCCCACCTATCCCTGGGGGCATGGCCACACCTCCTCAAGCCCCGCCCTGGCCTCAGGGCTTATATAAGCAGCTCTCTGAGGCCAGGGATTGCAGACCCCCAGCCCCACTGGCCCGGCCCCCACCCAGAGGCTGGGCTGGCGGCTGACAGTCCCTTCTACCCTTCCCTCTGGGCAGAGGCATAGCTAGGGAAAATGGAGCCTGGTGCAAAACCTGAGTCCCCCCCCCCTTTGGGCAGTCGCTGTGATGCTGGAATCCACCCCCAAACAGCATCACTTTCAATGGTGTTCAAACTAGGGAGCCCAGATTCTCCTTTTAAATCCACCTTAAAGAGAGAATCAGGAGTCCCCAGTTAAAACAACACTTTCAATGTTTAAACTCGGGGACCTCAGATTCTCCCTTTAAATCCATGCCAAAGGCGGTGGATTTAAAAGGAGAATCTGGGGAAATTTGGGGGGTGCCTGCTGTCAGGGGTGCAGTTGTTAAGCTAGCAGCACCAAACTTTCAGAGTATCTTTAGGAGACTCTCCTGATGATACAAACCCAGGTTTGGTGAAGTTTGGTTCAGGGAGTCCAAAGTTATGGACCCTCAAAGGTGAGCCTCCATCTTCTATTAGCTCCCATTGGAAACAATGGGGGATGGGGGCACCCCCTTTGGGAGTCCAAACCTTTGGACACCATGAACCAAACCTCACCAAACCTGGGTGGTATCAGCAGGAGACTGCCATCCCTGGCTTCAGAGAGCTGCTTTTATAAGCACTGAGGCTGGGGGGGCTTGGGGAGGCACGGCCACACCCCCAGGGGTGGATGAGCATGTGGCCCCACCCCCAACCCCCCATAAAAATCTATACCTATGTCACTGTATACAATCAATTTATTAAAATTTTGAAGACTATTTCCAGTCCAGTTTTTAGACTTTTTCCACTAGATCTGTCAGCATGGCAACAAGACAGGATAATACCCTGTTTCCCCTAATATAAGACATCCCCGAAAAATAAGACATAGTAGAGGTTTTGCTGAAGTGCGAAATATAAGGCATCCCCCGAAAGTAAGACATAGCAAAGTTTTTGTTTGGAAGCATGCTCGACAAACAAAACACAGGAAAAATAAGACATCCCCTGAAAATAAGACATAGCACATCTTTGGGAGCAAAAATTAATTTAAGACACTGTCTTATATTTGGGGAAACCGGTAGTAGGACTTCATAAAATGCTAGCATCTAATGTATCACTTCATCATGTCTAGAAGGCTACCAAAAATAAATCCAAGAAAAGCTTAGAAAACAGTAACAAAACTAGTAGTAGTGTTTGGAGCCTTCTGGGTAAATGAACAGTTGTGGCCAGGGTGATTCCCCCCCTTCCCCAAGTTACGTAGTGTAGGTTCTGAATTTCTGTTTAGGAGAAAGGCAATTGTGATGTTCCCCTTATCTCTGTAGCTAAAAGGGAGATTTACCTTTTTTCTTTTTTTAAAAAAAAAGCTAGTAGATAATGACAGTGGATAGTTATTGCACTATAGAATGGAAGGAATGCCTTTTTTTAAAGCCTGAAAATTGTATTCTTCTTATAGGTATACAATTATAGTTAAACAATTAGTAGACATGCTGATTCAGAAATTAGGTGGTAGATTTAACAATGGAAAGCTAAAAAAAACCCTCATGTTTAATTAGCCTGCATTTAAATTAATCTAGAATGCTGTTGTTAGATCTCTAACACCTCCCTAGCCCATTCAAATTATAAACAAAGAAATAAAAGTCATTGCAATAGTGGTGGAAATAGCATTGGGTAAGCACCTTTGTTACATTTCATAAGATAATTTAGTTGAATAATGTATTTTCATACCTTCTCCAAGAAAGTTTTTATTAAGCATATGTTTTTTTGGATGGATCATTGGGCAGAAGTACGCATAAAAGCCATTTAGATAATGGAAGTACTGTTCTACAAAGCATGATTGTATAAAGATCTATAGCGAGTTGCATTCGAATGATAGTAAAATAGAACAGAATGCTAACATTCCTTTTGTTTTTATTCTTTTCAGATATCTCCGTGAGCTTACTGTCATTAGTTGTCACTGCCTGTGGACTTGCTTTGTTTGGGGTATCTCTGTTTGTGTCCTGGAAGCTTTGCTGGGTTCCTTGGCGAGAACGCGGTCTGCCTGGAAACAAAGACAAACAGGAGTCACTGAACTATACAGATACAGATACCAATGACCATGAGTATAGTGAGGATTACCTGGGACAGCCTACTTCATACCCAGACTCTTCTATGAAGATTAGCCACACCTCCCCAGACATTCCATTGGATGCAAAGACAGGGACTAAGGAGAACTGTGTGCACAATGTTCGAATGCATCGGCAAATCACAGAACCAACCCCTTCTGCTCGGTCAGTATTTAGAATTACTTAGAATTACTTTAATATTACAGAGAAAAGAGAATTCTCAACCTTTTTGAGTTTGAGGGCATATTTAAAATTCTAACACAGCATAGTGGGCACAGTTGCCACAAAAGGCAGAGCTAGCCACAAAATGATTGCTACAGCATAACTTAAATAACAATGTAGATCCTTGTGCTTTGGTGGCAGCTGCTGTCAAAGCCACATTTTAAAAAATCAACACAGGCAATCAAATCTCCAGTAATCAATCAGAAACCTTGCTGGGCAAAAGCCCTACCAGGCCACATTCAAGCACCATATTGGGGACTTCTAGTACTATAGTACTGTAGGGAAGAGTAACTACTGAAAGAGTAGTTTCTTTATTCTCCCCTCAGAAACACATGTATGGTCACAAAGCAGAGCCTTCATGGAGCAAATGGGCCAAGATTTCTTCTATTTTGCTTTTCCACAGAGGTGATTTCCTCACTGGCGATTAATCCTGGGATAGTCACCCGAAATATCCAGGTTCCCTTGACATCTCCTCCCAACCAAACCATGGAACACAGATTAGCCCCGTTTCTGGTGCTCCCCTCCCCCATCACGGGATTTTCCTGGACCTGCTTGTATATGCACCTTTTTGAAAAAACACTCCAATGGGAGCTAATAGGAGATGGGGGCTACACATTTGAGGGTCCATGAACCAAATTTCATCATGGCCCCCATGAACCAAACTTCACCAAACCTGGGTGGTATCATCAGGAGAATCTCCTACTGATACCACCCAGGTTTTGTGAAGTTTGATCAGGGGGTCCAAAGCTATGGACTCCCAAAGGGGGTGCCCCATCCCCCATTGTTTCCAAAGGGAGCTAATAGGAGATGGGACTACACATTTGAGGGTCCATACCTTTGGTCCCCATGAACCAAACTTCACCAAACTTGGGTTTGTATCATCAAGAGGGTCTCCTAAAGATACTCTGAAATTTTGGTTCTGCTTGCTTAACAATTGCACCCCTGACAGCAGGCACCCCCTCAAGGGGCAGGCTTAGATAGGCCTCCCCTAGAAACATGCTGCAGTGAGGATGTTGGAACCTGGATGAAAAGATGCCAATTCTTTTGAAACTTGGTTGTATCTAGATTAAATTTTCAGTGGGAATTCAGCCAGATATATTTTATTGGTCCAGTATGCATGTAGATTTATGCTCCTAAATCAGTAAGTTGTCTCACAACATTACAGCATTTATGTTGTACAATTTTCTGCTGCCCTACAACTTGCCTTCATTTGAATTTCACCATTACTGCTATAATTGGCATGACATTAATATGTTAAGAAATACATTTTGGCAACATGGTGAAGTGATTTAGGGACATTTGCTTTTGAGGTTTTTGCTGTCTTCCACACACATTTTAGGTTGCAGATTAATCTAAAAGTGTTACAGTTGTCATATGTTATTATATATTGTTATGTATTGTTATATATTGCTCAGTGTTAAACCTTCATGCAAGTTTTCTGTAAGACTCTTGACTATACAATGTAAGGAATGTTATGAGGCAGGTGGTGGCCAGTTTTATATGTTCATTGATCCATATAAGAAGTACCTTGACAAGAAATTAGAGTTGATATGGTTTGTTAATATTATGCAAGGAAAAAACAAAAAGAATGGCCTATACTTCTGGCTGTTTTGTTGTTTTCTCATACTTTAAAGTTGAGGCTGCAGTAAATCAGTGAGGTACTCTGCATAAATCTGAAGAAAACAGTTGTTGGCATCTTCTTGCAAGACCCACTAATAGGCCAACGTTTGTAGGTCCCAAAGATTTTTTCTTTGTTCATCAGCTGGACAAAATTGCTAGTCCAATAACAGGTGAAGGTGGCTTCAATCAAATCTTGCAAATTATGCTCATTTGCACTTGTCACTAATCCTGTGAGTGTTAATATATCTTTGCAAAGGTTTCAGCAAAAATAGAACAGGTTAATGAAACACTTGTGAGGTTTAGAAATAGGAAGTGTTAGGTTTTAGCCAAAGTTTTGATGCCATGAGTGGGATGTGCAGTCACTTAGAAAGGTCTGACTGAACAAAAGTATACAATAAAGAACATAAAAATTATGGGAACATGAATGGAAGTAGGTAAGAATAACAACTTAAAAACTTCTGTACTGCATCAGACTTAAAGTTCACCAAGTTCAATACACACTTGCTAATAGTGGCCAATTGGATGTCTTAGAAATCACATGATCAAATCATACAAAGGTAGCAATCCCATCTAGCACTCAAAGTAACTGCAGTTTTTTTCAGTGGATAGCAGTGACATACTGCCCATGTCCCTGGGCACCCATATCCCTGGGCACACACCTTTCAGTCACATGGGGGCACCGGGCACCAGCTGGGTCCCCGCGCCCAGCTTCTCCTGCTATGCGGGGTCCCAGCTGGTGCCTGGCAGCTCCCCCCATGCCAGGTGTTCCACTCGCTGGGGACCAAGGCTGGGCCCAGCTGCACAGCTGGGCGGCCTCTCCCTCACTGGGGGATTGCACTGGCACCCGAGGCTGGGCCCAGCCACACGGCGAGGAGGCCTCTCCCCCATTGAGGGATTGTGCCAGTGCCCAAGGCTGGGCCCACCTGTGCGGTGGGGAGGCCTTTCCCCATCAGGAGATCACACCAGTGTTGTCCAGATGCGGTGACCAGCACTGAGGCTGCACCCCATCACATGGCCGGGAACCCCTTCTGCAAAGAGAGTGCCCTGGGCTCCTGCTATCCCTGGCCTTCCTGCTGATAGGGATGGCAGGAGCCGGCCTGCCCCCGCGGTGCCCTTTTGAGCCACCCACCAGAACTGCCACCATAAGTGCGGCATGGGGGCCCTGGGGTGGAGTGGGTGGGGGACGCTTGACCAGGTGTTGCCCCCGGGTGCCGTTTCCTCCTAATATGCTTCTGGTGTCATATTTGTCTCAATCTTTTAGAAGCTACCAATCTAGCAACTGCATCACATGACTGGTAGCAGTAAATCCCATGCATCACTTATGCAGAAGACATTCTTGTTTTGTTTTATCTACCTGATCCTATTGCAAATCATGTTTATTGATTATAAAAATACATTTCAAAATGATCACTGTTTCCTAAGTAAACATCCTTCTTAACCCATTGATTTTACTGGACCTAAATGGCTCTAACTTTGCTTAGAATGACACTAGGTGAGTAGCAAACTCATGTTGAACTCCTGTAAGATGTGAGGGGTTCTCCCATGGACAGCATAGCATAGCAGTGGCAGAGCAGGGTATACTATTCTTAGAGTGAGCAGTGTTTCTTGTGCTGGTTCTGGTTATTGCAAATACCACCCCCATTAGCTGATTAATAGTGTTGATGGAATAGCAGGAATGCCGTAACATCAAGGTAAAACATTATGCTTCTGCAGCATAGCAGCTATCTGAGTGTGTTCAGGAGTTTCTAAAAAAAAAGAGAGTGCTTCATGAAGTTATTTCTTCCTCATGACTGGATGCAAGATTCCGATTTACTTGTAACTGGAGGAGCAGAAGTTATCTGGTTTTTGCTGTCATTGTGTGATACACTGCATTTCCAAAAACATAGAAAAAGGAACCCCTTTCTTACAGACTGCTAAATGTCAGTAACTTTCACAATCATATCCCACAGGGTGTAAGAGAACAATTTAAGAGAACTTAATCTATTACGGAAACCCCAAAGAAGGCAAGACTGTGATGATCCAGGTGCAAATGATTAATTGAGTGTAAAAATCAGTGGAGGAGTAAGGAGAATACCCACTGGCCTCAACTGTGATGACATATGTTAACAGTAACAGTGGCATGGAAGGCCTGTGACTGTGTACTTCAGGCAGTACAATCGGGCGGGGGGGTGGCAATTTTGCAGCAGGCAGGGATGGAGCTGCCACAGTGCAACGGCACCACCTCCAAAGAGGACTGGGGAAGTGCAAAGAAAATAAATAAATCTAAAACAGAGCAGAAGACCCCAACTCACTGTTCAATGGCGTACAGATGCTATTTCCATGGTGTAAGTGGCCAGCACATATAGGAGGCATTCCTAGGCTGAAAGTCCTCTGGAAGTCGACTAAAGTCAGCTCTATCCTCAGGAACGCCCCTGGAACACTGTTGGCTCCTGCGCAGGCAGAGGAGCAATGGTGCAGCAGCCACTTTCACATTTGGGCACTGCAGATCTACACGGTGCCCTGCCTCCAGCATTAGTGCCCCTCTAGATGTTGTAGGTGCCACTTACGCCAGCTGGACTGGCACTTATGCTGGCAGCAGGGTCTTACCAGCTCCACAGCTCTTTTGCTTCCCCCTCCTTCCTTAGGTTGCTCTCTTAGGTGTGATCTGTACCCTCAGTTTTTACATGTGATAGATTGAGTGTGGGGCTCCTGTTTACATTTGTGCATGCAAGTCCCAACTTCTGTATAATGGGATTTTGAAGGATAGGTGTGATATCAGCAAATGTGAGCCTGATCCCCGCTCTGTATGTTCATTTGTACATTTGACTGCCATCTGCATAGGATAACTGACTTTCCTTAATAGTAAAAGTTACTTCTGTTACCCTGTGAGATTATGATGAAAAGGAGCCCTTTTTACAAACTGATATTCATATTCTCTGTGTGACCACTCAATATGTTACTAAATATCAACTGCAGCCTGGTGTCAACTGAAACTGGTCATCAAGCCAACTTCGAGAGCCATGAGTGAGAATGGGCTATTTCAAATTTGTTTCAAATATATGTGTAAACTCTTGTTTAGAAATAGTCATCATTTTGTGTCTTATGCATGTTTTTTTTTTCCTTTGAGAGACAATTTTCCCATGTTAAGTCTCTGGAGGAATTATGTTAATTGTGATCCATTGCAAAGCCACTTTCCAGTGATTGAAAAGAGAGAACAGTGAAGAGTTAGCTTGAATGTATTATCGAAGGCTTTCACGGCCGGAATCACTGGGGTGCTGTGTGGTTTCTGGGCTGTATGGCCGTGTTCTAGCAGCATTATCTCCTGACGTTTCGCCTGCATCTGTGGCTGGCATCTTCAGAGGATTTCGGATCCTCTGAAGATGCCAACCACAGATGCAGGTGAAACGTCAGGAGAGAATGCTGCTAAAACACGGCCATACAGCCCGGAAACCACACAGCACCCCAGTCAGCTTGAAGTTAGTCACAGAAGATGAAATCTGTCATCTCTTTCTGTCCCTGTCTCTCACCTTTGGTGATATAATTCTGTTCTAATCATTATCATTTTTATAGCATGTTTCATATACAAAGTCATTTGCTCCTCACCACAATTATGTAAAGTTTGTCACTTATTACTATTGCACTCATCTGAAAATCAGACATGGTAATTTTTGAAAGCTGGAAATGTATCCTTTGTCTGTCCTGAAACTGACACCTTATACACATTATGATTTTTTGACACATAATTTTTAAATACTGAAAATGATAGGCAATTCATTCTTGGTCTTACACTGCTTGCAGACTGAAACCCAGTTATGTAAATAATTTCAAGTACAAAATTATACTTTTCTGGAAGCCAGAATGAGTTAGGTAAGACAATTTCTAGGTCATGGAATTTTCTCTCCTCTTGGATGTCTGCCTGTCCTTGAAGCTGGGTATATTTCAGAATCTTGCCTGCTTAGATGCCATTGTATTCAACCAGTTTGCCTAGGGACTCCCAAATAAAGGAACAAAACTACAACATGGGTTTAACTAGTAGTTCTATTTAAATAACTAACCTATGTCAGTTTATTAAACATCCCAACATACTTAAATAGGTGAACTGTGCTGCGGAGTCTAGTTAATGGCTGCCTTTGTTGGGCAGAACCACCTTTGCTTCAGACTTGACCAGGTGATTTCTGGTGGCCTTGTTTATCCTTGCCCACAGATGAAATGTCAAGAACTCTAACCCTCATCCCTTCCCCATAATGCAATGTAAGATCTCTACTAACTTTGAGAGATATTACTGAGAACCAAAGTTGTTCCTTCCCAAACCCCTCCTACTGTAAGTCCCTGAGATGAGCTGTTCCAGACACACACCCTGTCATGGCCAGTGTCTCAGGGCACTCACCAGTCATCCCTACCTATCATGACTAAACCACCCGGATGCCAAACAAGAGATTTAGCCTTGCTTAACATCAAAACACAGCACATGCAGATTTGCCAACAGAAATAGTTTTGCTAGTTTCCCAAAAGAATATTGCACAAATTGTACTGAAAAATGCATGCCTTTAAATGTTTTCTTGGATTAGCAATGACCTTGGGGTGTTTCAGCAGTTTTTGGTATAGGTTTGTTGTTTGATCTAAGCTAGTGCCACCATAAGGCAAGCCACACTAACAGCTGTGCTAGCAACAGTTCTGTCAAATAAATGACAAGTGCAATAATTAAATTATCAAAATGTGTAAATGCCATTCTTGTGTAAATGCCATTCAAACAAGCATTTTTAAAGACTTCTTTGTTCTTAATGATCCAAAATCTTGCTTTGGCAATTCCTAATATTTAAACAGAGTTCAGAGGATTTTTTTATTCCTACCAGTGTAATCAAGTCTGTCACTGTTGTTTTTAAGGCACAACTCAATCCGAAGGCAACTCAACCTCTCAAACCCAGACTTCAATATCCAGCAGATCCAAAAGCAGGAGCAGCTGACTGGGATTGGACGTATCAAGCCAGAGCTGTATAAGCAGAGATCGGTTGACACAGATGATGGGCGGAGAAATAATAGCAAGTCTTGTGGGAAACTCAACTTTATTCTGAAATACGATTGTGATTTAGAACAACTGATGGTAAAAATCCACAAAGCTGTCAATCTGCCAGCAAAAGACTTTTCTGGGACTTCAGACCCATATGTCAAGATCTATTTACTTCCTGATAGGAAAACAAAACACCAGACTAAAGTGCATAGAAAGACCCTGAACCCAGTCTTTGATGAAGTTTTTTTATTTCCTGTTCCTTACAATGATTTAAGCACAAGGAAACTTCACTTCTCTGTGTATGACTTTGATCGGTTTTCCAGGCACGATTTGATTGGCCAAGTGATCGTAGATAATTTTTTAGAGTTGACTGACTTTCCTAGGGAGTGTAATATTTGGAAAGATATTGAATACGTCACCAATGTAAGTATACTTCATTTTTATTATGAGACTATTTCCTGTTGTAACTGTTCAATAACATCTTTAGCCTGTTTAGTGGCTACTAAATTGGGAGATCTTTGGAGAAAATAAGCCATTATTCTCCTTACTAAGAATTTATCTACTCCACAGACCATCGTACCTCAGGGACCGTCTGGCCCCATATGTCCCACATCGGTCTCTGCGCTCGGCAGAGGCCAATTTACTGGAGATCCCCGCCCCCTCTATGATGCGGCTGGCCTCCACCAGGGCCAGGGCTTTTACGGCCCTGGCCCCTGCCTGGTGGAATGCTCTTCCTCCAACTGTCCGGGCCCTGCGGGACCTACATGAGTTCCGCAGGGCCTGTAAGACTGAGTTATTCCGCCGGGCCTTTGGGGAGGCCGGCTGCTGATAGGTGCCCATTAACAACTAAGATCCGCTGTTCCCCTCTCAGGGGAGTTGAGGAGTTAATGGCTAAACGCCATCTGTTTTAACTGACTATGAATTAGGAGCGCTGCTTTTAACTGATATGAATTTTAGTATTTTATTTTGTTATCCGCTTTTTATTGTGATGTAAACCGCCCTGAGCCCTTTGGGGGAGGGCGGTATAAAAGTGGAACTAATAAATAAATAAATAAATAAATAAATAAATTGTTCCATTTGATTTTCCAGAATTTTGATTTAGGGACCAATTTGTCATATTAGAGACTGGCAACATCTAATGGGATTCCTCTAAAATGTTCAGTGTACTTGGGCTTTTATTCAAAATTTAAAAGATCTTTTCCTCCTAGGTGCTAACCCCCCTCCCCCTTTCAGAATCCATCCTGGGTTTCAAAAACCTTTCTTAATGGGTTACCATAATTTTCTGGCAGCTCTGTTTTGGGGATGCTCAGAAGACATCTGCAGTACAGGAGGCCTGTGGTCATTGATGTTAGAGATTACAGTGTCAAGTCAGGAATCTGATCTTTCCAATCATATCTAAGGTTTGCTGGGTCTGCTGAGGGAGAGACCATAAATTCACTAGTTGATTGAATAGTGGTACAAACTACAATACATCTGTGAGGCTTTGCTACACTTTTGAATGAAATATCACATCTGCAGCTCTCATAAACTCTTAACCAAGTCAAGGAGAATATTTATGATCTGCTAGTACATTTTCCAGTATTAAAAAGTCAGGTTTATGCCTGTGAAAAGTACATTCTTGAATACCACTTTATAAATTTGCTAGTTTCATAAAGCAATAATTTGTTCACTTTGTGTTATTGTAATATTTAATTTAAATAAAAAGCGGCCAGCATTTAGGGAGGCCGCCATTGTCACCTGGGAAAGGGCACCAGTGAAGAGGCCCTGCTGTGCTTGCTCTTAGAAGGGTGGAAGGTGGCTGGTGGCCATGTTCATTAAGGGCAGAGTCATCACATCGCTGGCAGTGACATGACATTGAAGAAGGGCTGGCTGAGAGCTTACAAGGCTCCAACTAGCTTGAGGCCCCTCCTTGTGCGCAGAGGGCAACGAGTTTTTGGGGTGAGTTTAGGGGGGCTCCGGGGAGAACCAGGCCCCAATTCCAAGCCATGACCCCTGCAGCACAGATGAGCCACGGCCTTTGGGCTGCTGGCACGGGTCTCTGCCCGCTCGGAATGGGCCCATTGGGGGAGGGGGAGAACAAGGTCCCCTGCCCCCACGGCAAGCCAGGAACATGGCCTTTGGGTCGCTGGTGCAAGCCTCTGTCTTCTCAGAGTGGGCCCATTGGGGGAGGGAGGAGAACAAGGCCCCCTGCCCCCAGCAGCAAGCCAGGAATGCGGCCTTTGGGTCATCAGCACAGGCCTCTGCCAGTGGTGGGATTCAAATAATTTAACAACCAGTTCTGGTGGTGGGATTTAAATAATTTAACTGTTTGTTTATAAGCACCATTTTAACAACCAGTTCTGCCAAAATGGTGCGAACCTGCTGAATCACACCACTGCCTCTGCCTGCTCGGAGCAGGCCTGTTGGGGGAGGTGGGAGAACATGACCCCCTGCCCCCAGCAGCAAACCAGAATGGCAGCCTTTGGGCTTCCAATGCAGGTCTCTGCCCACTCGGAGCAGGCTTGGTGGGGGAAAGGGGAGAGTAGAACAGGGCACCCTGCCCCCAGCATTTATTTATACATCTATAGATACTCTATAAATGGTATCAAAGCAAAGTTCTTTTGACATTGATTTGCAAGATTTTTAACAGAAGAGTTGGGCATATGTCTCCACAAATTCGTATTTGTCAGTCTGCAGCTTTGTAATTCAACACACGTGCAATATCTCTAAATGTACAATGGAAATGGAATATGAAAAATGGATTTTCATGCTTTGCACAGTCAAATTGTCATTGCATAGGGCTCTCAGTTATCAATTATGCTGACATAGGTTAGTGTTTTTCCTATTCCATTCTTCCTGAAGTGTCATACATATTAGCAGCAATACACTATGAGGAGGTTGTAGTAAAAATGGTGTTGGGGGACTGGACAGCAATTCTATTTGCCATTCGTCTCCTCTTCATTTTCCCCCAGACCAAATGATCAGTTAAGTAGATGACAAAAAATACTGATGAAATAAAACTGTGAACAGAGGCATTGATTTGGATTTTACTTCTGTTAGAACATCAAAGGTTACTGATACTTTGATAGAGTGCAGGTGCAGGTAAAGCACATTGTACTGACTCTCCCTGGTCATTTCTGCATGGTCCAAATATCCTGGGTTGAGCAAGGGAAATATCCCGGTTTGGCCAAGAAGTTTGTACAGTTCCCAGTCCTAAAGTGAGTTTGTCCCACAATATTTCCTTCATCCTGGGATTTTAAAAAAAATCACCAATTTGGCAATTCTTTTCAAAAATCCTACAGTAAACCCTTACTGTGCAAACACCATGGGAGCAGAACCAGTTTATTTTTCCCACCCAGCTGCCTGATCTCCCCGCTGCCCGCCCCCCTGATCTCCCCACCTGATGTCATGTCAGTTTTTAACTTTGCTGAGCCACCGAACATTGCAGCCCGCCCTTCCCAAAAAGTTTCCCCAAGCACGTTTTCTGCTCCTGATATTGACCAGGTGCCATTTCACCTGGGTTGATCACGAGCGGAGTCCCAAAATGTCTCCATTTTCTATTTTGCACGTGTACTGGTTGCTTGGAGTGCATAGCTTGGGAGATGTGTAATTTGAGATGAATCTTAGTAGACATATCATGGGGAGAGTCTCGATTTCCACAAAAAAATATGAGAACATGAGTGGGAATGTTATGTGCTACTGTGCCCCATTATTTTTTGCTGCCACTTGCCATGTTGAGGCCTGTTCCAGGTGCTATCCAGAGCTAGAAAAAGTGAGGGCTTCATTTTTCCTCACTACTGCCAAAAAACAAGAGCCAGTCAGAATGTGGGACACTGGGGATGTTCACACATGCGTGGATACGCTTGTGGTGTAAATATAAAAGACCCAGGTTCATGCAAAACAAACTGAAGTATTTCCTTCAGGCCTTTACTTGATTCCTTCACAGAACCGGGCAGCCATGCGAAGTGAGAAACCAGGATAAAATAAACCCGGATTGTAAGATACCAATTGTAATCCAGTATAATTGTGCCATGCAGAAACCATGCAGGTTTTGAATCAGTTAGCAGGTTTTCAGCTAAAAAGTTTTGAATGTTAGGTGAACATTTTTCAAGAAACAACTCTTGGTTGGAGGGGAATAATTACTCTTCACACTTGGCACAGAAGAAACACTTTCTGTAGCACTTCAGCAGTTTCACTTCACCACCAACATTTTTTTCTAATGAGTTGTTTCACATTGTGTGATAACTCACATTTTCTAAGCCAGCACACCATTGCAGGATTTCGATTCTTTTTTCTTGGCAAACATGGACAACTTTTTAAAAATATATTATGAGAGTTCTTGTTAATCTAAAAGTTAGTGAAAAAACAGGAGATGAGTTTTTCATTGAGTGTGAAAGAGCCATTGTTACCTGTGGCATGCACACTTATGATAGCTGAATCATCACAACTTGCTCTCTTAAAAACTTCTCCTGGTTCAAGCCTTTATCTGATTGCAGCAGTCTGTTCATAGTAGAAGAGATGTGTACTTTTCTCTTTTATTACCCTCTTACAGTAAGATGCAATGTAGGTCTCTGCGCACACCATGATTAGTGTAATCTTTTTGGAGAAGGAATGATTGGACAAGTTATGCATCCACTTATCCAGATTTCCACATGAATTGCCCTATGAGATGTTAATGATTTGAGCAGAGGCCTATAGGGGAGAAATGGCACCCAGAGACAAATTGTCTGCAGGTGCCCCCACACTGCGCCTGGAGTGGGGCTCTGTCCCCACTCCCGAGCCACACACACCCCTCCCCCAGGCTCCCAGAGCCCAGCAACTGGCAGCCCAGCTTCTGTCCTTCCCTCTGGGGAAAGCAGAAGAGACTGTCGTCTTCCATCCTCTGAGGGGTGCTTTTATAAGCACTGAAGCCAGGGTTGTGTGGCCATACCTCCAAGCCCCGCCCCGCAGCCTGATGCTAATGCTGAACCTCTTGGTCTTTGTCTTGTGGCATTCCACAAGGCTCTCTTGTTCCATCTGCATGAAACTAGTGGATGAGGTCATTTGGAGATCTGGTCTGAGTGTTCACCAATATACAGATGACAGTCTGCTCTATTTCAAACTTCTGGCCAACCCCAGAGAGGCTGTAGAAACCCTGAACTTTTGCCTGGAGTAGGTGCAGGCTAATAAACTGAAACTTAATTTCAACAAGATAGAAGTGTGAAATAGAGCAGAATGTCTGACCTGATGTTTAAGGTGTCACCCATTATTAATGGGGTTGCACTTCCCAATAGGTCCATAGGTTAGGACTGCTGTTGGATTCAGGCTTGTAATTGTTTTAGAGGTGGAACAAAGAAAAATAATGAAAGTTATTTTTATGGCATCTTTATATATAATATATATCTTTTCCTATAACACCTACAACATTTCTACTCCCATTGAGTTCATTGGGTGTTGCCTGTAGGGGCTTGGGAAACAATGAACCCAATGATGTTACATCGTGCACCTTTTACCAAGTGTTACCAGGAACATGTTGGATGGGATGCAAGTAGGCAACAGCCACTTACCTATTTAATTTGTACTTAGGTTCTAAAAGTCTAGAGATAGAAGTGTTCCACTCCAAGATGATGCATCACACCTTTTGCAACAAATGCCTAATTCTCACATGTCCTTTTGCCCCTAATGTCAGACACATTGTTGATTTAGAGCATGCATTCATACAGTTACAATCCCCCAAAGCAATTAAGTGTGAAACAGAGCAATTTCTGCCCTCTTTGGCATTTATTGTACGCTTTAGTACAGGCTGCAACATGAGTTAAAGCAGACATAGTAGCACTTCAGCTCCCTCCCAAGTTATATTTCCTGTATCACATTAAAATAGATTGAGTCCTGGCACAGTTGTTCATTCTTTCTGCTGGTTTGCTCAGTTCATTGGATAATGGAAGGGTTTTTTATCTGAAAAGAAGCCACATCGTAGGGCAGAAAAACTGACCAACTATGGAACTATAGAAGGTGGGGGAGGGGAACTTTAGGGGTGGGGAAGGAAGCAGAAGTGTGACTTGTGCACAGACAAACAAAGTGCTGTTCTGCTATATGAAATGATGGGTTCTGTTCATGACAGAAGCCTATCTGCTTCCAGAGGCAGCTGTTACTATTGGCCGATCCACATATGACTGCTGAATTCCCATTGAAAATTTAATCTAGATACAATCAAGTTTCAAAGGAATTGGCACCTTTTCATCCAGGTTCCAATATCCTCACTGCAGCATGTTTCTAGTGAAGACGTCTAGGCATGCCCCTTGGAGTGCTTTTTCAAAAAGGTGCCATATACAAGCAGGTCCAGAAAAATCCCGTGATAAGGGTAGGGCAGAGCACCAGAAACAGGACTGATCTGTGTTCCACGGTTTGGTTGGGAGGAGATCTCAAGGGAACCTGGATATTTTGGGTGACTATCCCAGGATTAATTGCCAGTGGGAAATCACCCTTAGATAGACTATTTTTTTCCACGTTTCCTACAGTAGCTGTTCTATGAAATAGCTGAGGGCTCCTCTGATGTGATAGGTCCTATTGCTTGCCTGAAAGTAGTAAGTACTGAAAATCTAGGAACATTATGTGCTGTCATTTTAACATTAGTTCCCTTAGGGTGCTCAAACTGCTGAAACTTCTGAAGTTCATTCAATCCAATGTAACTACTAATGGGTAACTGGCAAACTCAGTCCCCAGGTAGTTAGTCCAAGCAAATCACTAGATTGCTAGGATCTCTGGCTGTTTACACCAATGCTGTGATTTTGGGATGCTTTCCACAGTAGCCCAGAACAGAAAAACAGCTCCGTAGGCCACTGGAGCTTATTACTCTACAAGTTAATTAAGTCCTGATGAAAATTGCCTGACGATGATTTAAAGTATGTTAATTTTTTATCAATAGCTTTAGTCTTTTTAAAATGAAGGTGACATTTTATTACATTTTTGGTCTCATGAAAGCTTTTACCTACAGTGCTATTAGATGTGTGTGTTTTTTGTTTTTAATTGCAATACTTTTCCCTTCTCAGTATTTAAATTTTAGTTGGTTAAGCAGCTGGAGTACAAGTGTAAAGTCACACATTTATGATCAGTTCTATTTATTTTAATGAGATTACTCATAAGAAAATGGCATCAAGATTACAATCTTCATTAAGAGTAGCATCCTATCACCATCAGACTGGCATTTATATTGCAACCACATCACATCATATCTCATGACAGAACAGAGGCTAAGAGCACGTGTATCTAATCTGGAGGAACCGGGTTTGATTCCCAGCTCTGCCGCCTGAGCTGTGGAGGCTTATCTGGGGAATTCAGATTAGCCTGTGCACTCCCACACACGCCAGCTGGGTGACCTTGGGCTAGTCACAGCTTTTCGGAGCTCTCTCAGCCCCACCTACCTCACAGGGTGTTTGTTGTGAGGGGGGAAGGGCTAGGAGATTGTAAGCCCCTTTGAGTCTCCTACAGGAGAGAAAGGGAGGATATAAATTCAAACTCTTCTTCTTCTTCTTCTTCCTAGAATACTGTATTTCAGGCAGCTTTGCAATGTTCAGTTCCCATGCAGAGCAGACTCTTTTTTGTAGAGCTTCACACAAAATTAATGTTACATAATGTTGAGATATTTGGTGAATTGATAGACATGCTGATGGATCTGGGTGAACTTACATTTACTAAATATTTGTTTTATGCAGTGTCAGGTGCCCTTTCAGTTATTGGTATTGTTGACATGGTACACATTACTGTCATTCCACAAAGAAAGTGAGAGTATATTTCAGTAGAAAAAATGTATAGCATTGATGTTCAATTGGTTTCTAATGCCTGGAAAATTATAACCAATAAATAACCCCACATTTATGGGAAGAACACTTGACTCACATATTTTTAAAAGTCACATATATGTGTGTCAGTGCAACCTGCTGCTTGCTAAGTTATTTATTATTGACACTGCAAAATGGTTATCATGTGCCTCACATGGGATGGCATTGGGCAGGGAGGCAGAGGGGAAACGGCAGGCCTGCTGAAGGCCCATCATTGGGTTGGTGGCAGGGAGAAGGCATGGGGGGGAAACGCCCAGCGTTGGTTTGGGGAATGAGGGGAAGATGGGGGGAGGAATGTGGGGCCATCTGTGGGCCCAGGGTTACTTTGGGGGGTGGGGGAGGCAGGCTGGCTGTAAGACTGTTGGGGTGGGGGAGGCAGAAGGGTTAAGGGGGTGCTGCTGCTCTGCAGGTTGGAAGAAATTAGGAGCCCTCCACCAATGGAGGGTTCGTTATTGTTTAGGATAGCAAAGCAAAAACCCTGCAACCTACACTCTGATACCACCCCTTCAGCTGACAAGGCCTCACTCAGTCATCATCTGAGGCTCTATTTGCTTTATAAAAGTACTAGCAGGGTACCCGTGCTTCGCTACGGGGATTTTGCATATGTTGCAGCAGCTTCCTGGCGCTGTCTGTGTGTAATGCAATGGGTAAGTTGATCTGTGTATGTAAGGCATGTTCTCCCATTACCTGTTTCAGCGGAAGGAACAGGTTCCTGTGTGCTAAGGAGCACGGTGTTAGACAGGGCCCCTGTGATTCACAACGTGTTGGTGATCACAGTGTCTGTATGAATTTGTTGAGTCACCCTGTAGTGGTTGCAGAAGAAGGAACAGGTTGCTGTGTGTGGAGGAGCATAGTGTTGGATAGCAGGGCACCCGTGGTTCCCTATGTGTTAATGAGAGCGGTGTCTATATGAATGTCAATGTGACAGGCAGCATACTTCTTTGCAGTGTGTTCGTGAACTGAGGGGTGACATGCAGCATGTTTCCTCACAGCGTGCCTGTGGTGTGGCGGGATGGGTTTTGCATGGTTTGCAGCAGCTTTCTGGTGCTGTCTGTGTGTAATGAAATCTGTAAGTTGCTGTGTGTAAGGCATCGCACCAGTGGATCAAGCGTGCCTGTTGTTTGGTGGGCAGTACCACAGCTTGTCGATTTGGATAGTGGAGTTAGAGCAGCAACGTGGCCGTCACTGAAAACTCCTGTGACATGAAGCTGTATATGTAAACGCGGAATACCAATCACTGTTAGAGTGAGTGACGCATCAAAGGAACTGGGGAGCTGTTCCATTAGTGCAGGGGTGGGCAACTATGGCCCTCCAGATGTTTGTGGATTACAATTCCCATCAGCCCCTGCCAGAATAGCCAATTGGCCATGCTGGCAGGGCCTGATGGGAATTGTAGTCCACGAACATCTGGAGGGCCATAGTTGCTCACCCCTGCATTAGTGGGTATTCTCAGTGGGTTGTTCCATTCTCTTACTCGGGAGGCAGGAGAAGAACCCTGGAAGGGACCCCTTCCTCCAGGAAATAATTCTGATTACCCCTGCCCTTTATAGGCTTTCTTTGCAGTTGTCCAGTTGGATCCTCAGCTTCCACTGGGCGCTGCAAATCTAACACATTTATAGTTTTTGTAATTAGTAGAGATAAATCCTCCCCTTTAAAAAATCTGGGAGTCTGTTCTATGTCCTCTGTGAGTGGATCGTCTGTATCTGAAAATTGAGTTTACTCCTGTAAGCATTCACCCTTGTTTAGATCCTCTATACACAAGGGACTGTGTTGAGAGAAGCTAAATGGTCTAGGATCTAATGGAACAGCTCCCTCTGTTGGCTGTTGTGACCATCGTCTGGTATTCTGGGAAGGCTGAAGTGCTCAACTGTCACCCACGGAATGTTCGGGCAGATGGGCAGAGATGAATAGGAAAAACAGAAAATAGCTAATAACTTGAGTTGACTTCAATATTTTTGGAAATCCTTTCTTATTGAGTGGCTTGGGCACATGAGGAACCAGCATGCCAAATTTCAAGTGGGTAGGTTCAGCGGTTACTAAGTTCCGTTGGTGAGTGTGTCAGTGAGTGGAATTCACTATATATATATATATATATATATATATATATATATATATATATATATATATATATATAAAGAGAGAGAGAGAGAGAGAGAGAGAGAGAGAGAGAGAGAGAGATTAACCTATGTAATGTACAGACCCATCAAGTCTAAATTCAGTAACCTTCTCTCATTCCTTGTGAAGTATCACTGCAAAAGATAGACACAGACACTTTAATGTGATTCTTTCTGGAGCATTGGGACGCTTCATCTCTTCTATGATATTAGTGATAATCATGATTTAAACATTTTTTCTTTGACAGTGAAGAAGGTAGCAGCAATCCAGAAGAGGATGTAAAGATGCATGAAAGCACTTACACATATAGTCCAAAGAATTGAGCAACTGCTTGTGTAGTAGTGAATACTTAGCAGGATAATTCTTCAATTCAAATTGTGCAATTGTGTTTTCTTTTTGCAAGGAATGATTAATGGTTAATAAGGACTTTGTAAATGGTTCCCATAAGGGTCTTTTTTCCAAAACAACTCAAGATATCATTAGAACTTTCAGCAGTTAATGGTGATCCAAGTGCTTTTGTTTGAGCAAGTGAAAATTTGATTTTGCATGAAATGAGAATATTTTAGCACAAGCTACCAATAAAAACAACAACTTCCATTTGTGCAAGGACATTAGCAGAAGGGGAGTTATGAGAATCCAATTTCACCTTTAAAACTTTTTTTAATTTGCAGAGCATGAGCTTTTGTAGACTATTAACTACGTCAGAAGTGCACTTAGAAAGCATCTTATCTTATTAGGCTCTTTCAAGCACTTCCTTTACTGGGGAACCATTTACGTGCACCTTATGTAAGCCTAATGATACATCATTTTGCACTTACAAAAGTTACTTGTACAGTTTGGAAAGAACATCTTTAGCACTTGCTGTTGCCACCTTGTTGACTGCCTAAGTGCCGAGTTTTTCTCCCTTTCAATGTGGTCTGATTAAAAATAGGCTCTCATAGACAGTACAAAAATGAATAGGCAGACTTTGTTCATCACAGCTAGTAATATGCAGGAACCTGTTCTGTGCTGAGAAAGATGAATAGCAGTCAAGAGCTGAGCCATCTCTATTTCACCAGGTATAGCTGTGCTCCTATATCAGTGGAGGATACTTTATGGCTGAAACACCATTAGATGGGATTTAATAAAGAGTGGCTGTAATATTTCTGTTCCTCTGTCTTCCAAGTATTATGGAATAATACTGTTTGCTAACGAGACCTTATAAGTTTTGCTGATTTGTTTTTTTTCTCATCTTTCAATAGAACACTATCATGTTCATTTTCATTTAAGTTAAATCCCCAATTTTTATTGACTGATTTATAAAAATTATATAGTTGTTCATCTGTATACCAGTTGCATACATCATTGTTAAATCTAATTTGTTCCCTGCATTCGAAAACAAATCTTCCGTCCCTTTTATCAAGAGATCTTTATAGGTGGGCCCGTTCTTGCCAAAATTGTTGTCTCCAATTTGCAATGACTCCATCCTTGAGTCCCAGCTTGGTATTTTATTTTTTAAAAAAATGGGCTTTTAGTCCAGGTTGTAACACTTTTCTTATATAATGATTTTTAATCACTAAGGTTCTTTTGTGTGTTTTTTCATGTCCTTGGACATAAAACACTGTAAGACCTAGACCTCCATGTAATAAAACACCATTAATCAAACGTACCCTAAGATACATCTGAGTAGAGAGATCTTTAAGTTAAAAGTCAAAAGAGAAGGGACAGTAAGTTCCATATCTGGAAGCAGCAATTGAAAAAGCCGTTATTGCAGGTATTTTCTGTTCTTGAATCTGTTATATAAGCACTCCTAATAAGGCACTCCTAACTGATCTTATGTCCCAAGCAGGTTCTTACAGTTGGAGATGACCCTTCTGGTACTAGAGCTTTATAGATCAAAAGTAGTGATTTTAACTGGGTCTAGAAACAAAGAGAAAGATAGGGTGGCTAGGGCTGTGTTAGATGGCTAGCTCTAGTTTTTTATATTCATCAAGGCAGATTCCCCTTACATTCCAAGGGATAATGTTTTGCACCAATTGAAGTGTCTGGAAACTCTTTAAAGGCAGCCCCGCATAAAATGTATTACACTTATTTAATTGGGATGTTCTTAAGTCATGTGTAACAGTGACCAAGCTGACTTTCCCCAGGAATGGTCAATAGCACTTTTGTCTCAACTAAACTCCAGTTTCTTTGCCTGTATCAAGTTCTCAAATGATTGCAGGTGTTAGTTTACAGAATTTGGTGGTGTGCTAAAGTTTGGTAGCAGCAGAAGCAGCAGCACACAGATGACCCTTCTCGGCATCTCTCTGTTTATATAGATATTATTGAACCTTACAGTAACCCATAAGTAGGTTATTTTATCATTCATGATATTACTTGTACAAAGTTGGTCATTTATAAATCATTCCTCAGGCTCTGATGGTCTAATTGGAAACTGGTGGTATAAAATGATACCTTTGTCCCCATTTCCCAAACATCTCATTATGTGGTAGAAGTGCTTCCAATTCTATGGCAGAATAGCTTTGGGCAGTATGAAACAGAAGTTTTTTTGAACTCTGTATGGTTTATCAAATTTGATAATGTCTAACACATAATTCCTTTGACTTTCAGTATGCCAGAAGCAGTAATAGATGTAAGTAGTACAGACCAAACCAGTGTGTAATGCTTTAAGCATTTAAACCTGATTTCTGTCTGGCTTGTAAACATGGGCAGAAGACATATTTCTTGAATTAGCAACATATTGCTTGTGGCATAGTGAATAGAGCAGCAGTGGCGTAGTGGTTAAGAGCAGGCGCACTCTAATCTGGAGGAACCGGGTTTGATTCCCCGCTCTGCCGCCTGAGCTGTGGAGGCTTATCTGGGTGCACTCCCACACATTCCAGCTGGGTGACCTTGGGCTAGTCACAGCTTTCCGGAACACTCTCAGCCCCACCTACATCACAGGATGTTTGTTGTGAGGTGGGAAGGGCAAGGAGATTGTAAACCCCTTTGAGTCTCCTACAGGAGAGGAAGGGGGTTATAAATCCAAACTATTACTACTACTACTGCTGCTGCTGCTGCTGCTGCTGCTGCTACTACTACTACTACTACTACTACTACTACTACTCTTCTGTCTGCTACCTGTGTGTCTTCTCCAATAAAGGCTTCTTATGAATAAAAGCTTCTTAGAGTCTGATTTGGGTCACAGATCCCAGGTTTGACATTAAGCTGGTTCTGCAATCAACCACTCTGGCTTCTATGCAGTCAAGCAGTGGAGCTAAAGGTGGCACCAATGGAGCCAGGGACCAAGAGTGATGGTGGGGCTGAGCTTTATGATGCTGATGTGGACCAGGAGGGAGCAAGCAAGGGCATCCAAGTGGGCAGTCAGATGAGATTCTCCCAGATAGCTTTCTCAATCTCATCTCCTTCTGAGGGATTTCTGACTCCCTGCTCCTTCTTGGTGGTAGCCCCAGAGGAGAGAATGAACTCAGCAAAACAGTCAGAAACACTCTGAATGCAAGCAATTGCATGTACTTGAAATTTCTACCTATCCAACGTTCCAGGTGGGTACGAGGAGAAGTGACCCCTACAAGACTGACATGGAGTGGAGGGACTCTACCTGGTTCCAACAGTGAGTGGACCAGGAGGAATATTACTCGGATGATCAGACAAGCCATTACCACCACCAGGGATGAACCCCGAGATGCGGGGCGGATGTATGGAGGAGAGAGGGAGAGATGAGATGCAACAAGAGCTCTACATTCTCCAGAAGCAGATGAAGCTGTGTGAGATGAGGCCAACCTTCCCCCATTGGGAGGTGAAGGAGCTCCAAGGAGCCCACCAGGGAGAGTACCGCCTGGAGGTCTGGGTGATGGGGCTGAAGTGGGCCCTGATCGACTTGCCGTGGCCCTGCTGGTGCTACTGCCACTGCAGAAACCAGCACCTCACTGGCCTCCACTGGCCGCCCTGCCAGCAGCACCACCGGCACCAGGCCGCGTACCACTAGCCCCACGGCGGCACAAATTGAAGACCAAATTTGATGGGAACCCCAACATGCTCCCTTACTTTTTGGTAACCTACATGCAACCTACATGCAACACTACACTGGGGAGTATGAGAACAAAGCAGATCAGATCCGCGACGTTGGTACCTTACTGGGAGAGGCAGCTGCCTTTAACTTTAACTTAATGTGTAGCATTCTACTATGTTTCACTGATTTTCTACATTTCCAGCATTCTTGCCTTTCATGCTTTCTGAACCGTGGGATTATATTTTAGGCTTCGGCGGGGGGAGGAGGAATAGAGTTTGATATGCTTCCTGGTGGAATGCTCTTTCTCCAGCAGTTAGGGCCCTGCGGGACCTTGGCGAGTTCCGCAGGGCCTGCAAAACTGAGCTGTTCCACCGGGCTTTTGGGGAGGCTGGCCGCTGAGTTCCACCCCTCTCTGATGCCCTTGTACCCACCTGTTTATTTTCGGCAATTTGCAGGCCCCCTCCCGGGGTTAGGACCAGATGCCATCCACCAATGTGAGGGTTGGATGTACTGTTGCTACTGTTTTAACTGGATTTTATGGATTTTAATGATATTTGATTTGTCTGTATACTGTTATTTGCTGTTTTCTGTTTAACTTGTACACTGCTCTGAGCCGTTTGGGGATAGAGTGGTCTATCAAATCAAACCAAATGAATGAACAAACAAACAAACAAACAAACAAATAAATAAATAATTTCCTCTGCAGCAGGGCCTGAAGAATTCTATAAGAAAAACATTAATGTGTTCACTTTAAAACATCTAGTGCACGGGTATGCAACCTGCGGCTCTCCAGATGTTCATGGACTACAGTTCCCATCAGCCCCTGCCAGCATGGTCAATTGGCCATGCTGGCAGGGGCTGATGGGAACTGTAGTCCATGAACATCTGGAGAGCTATAGGTTGCAGAGCCCTGATCTAGTGGAATAGTTGAAATGTAGAAAATCAGTGAAACATAGTAGAATGCTACACATTATTAAAAAGAGGATTGTCAGATAACAGTCATAAGAATTTCTCTAGTAGATCAGAAGGATAAGGACTGAAGAATCTATACATAGATTGCTCTTTAGTCCAAGAATAAATTAAAGAGATACGGTTTTTTATATGAAATAGAATATGAATTTGAATAGCTTTTTCCTTTTTAAAAAAATGCTGGTCTAAATATTAATGGTAATAGTACAATATTAAAGATAAATTTAGCAATCGGTTTTGGGTGGAAAGTCAAGTCGTTTTATGTTACTTTTAAAGTAATGTTTGAATGTTAGGGTGATTGGTTCACAGTAGAGAAGTGCAATGCATTGTTTTAGTTGTGGTGTGTAGTTGTTACATTTTAAAAAATCATTATGAAAAAACTAACATGCATCTTAAAGTATGTCTTAAGTGCATATCAATAGCAGTTATTAAATTACAAGAAACAGAATTGGAGTGAGAAGAAGCACTTGAGAGATTCCATCAGTACCTGTTTTCATCCCATCAACCTGAGCAAGGACCAGTATATATGCATGTTAGGAATTAGGAGGGTTTAACTCCAATCTGGAAAACCAGGTTACAGTCTGATTCCCCAGTCCACATAAGCTGCACACACTTGTCTAGCGAACTGGATTTGTTTCCCTGCTCTTACACATGAAGCCTGCTGGGTGACCTTGGACTATTCACAATCTTTCAGAATTCTGTCAGCTCACCTACTTCACAAGGTGCCTGTTGTGGGTAGAGGAAGGGAAGGAATTGGTTAGCTGCTTTGAGACTCATTACAGGAGAGAAAGGCAGGGTATTAATCCAAACTCTTCTTCTTCTACATAGTATTTTTATAAAGTACTGTACAATTATATTAGAAGTACATAAGAACCATCTTGTACTGAAAATTTACCAACCACCATACATGTATATATGTTTCCTTATGCCACTTCAAGCATATAAAACAATCCATAGTTTATATACAATTGCACTTACATGTGTGAAAATAATACACTATGCAAGAGTAAAATGTTCTAATTTTATAAGTCATAACTCTATATCCAAATATGCTGCTAATCCTTCCATGACTGTAAGTTATCAACAACCCAATGCAGAGGTCCATGCTGTCACGCCACCTCCAAAGGGTATTCAGTGGGTGCCAGAAGGTGGCAAACGTCTGCTGAAGAATCCCCCATAGCGTAAAATGGACTTATGCCACCTGAAGGGTAGTGTAAGTCCAACTCCTCTGGTGGAGATGTACCTAAGTCAAATGGCTGGTGGAAACTGCCTAAGGTCTGCTCCAGCCCTGGGAACACTCTCAGCATGCCCCCAGCAACACCAGAGTATCGTCCTGTGCCGATGAGGCCGGGAAATGGTGGCCACTTCTGGGGTTGACTGCCTTAGAGCTGCACAGCTCCCAGTTGCCTTGTATCTGCCCACTCCACCAGCGCATACCTCACTTGCGCCAGTGAGGTGGGCATCCACAATGGCACAAGGCTGCAGTGGCTTCCAACATGAGTAGCCCGCCTTCCCAAATTGGGCTACCCATCCAAATATTATACTTCTTTTTGCTTAATTCAATATTTTTGTTTTCAGTTTTGAATGTTTACTTTTCCTGCTTCACAGATGTCCAATACTAATATTCATCACAGTGTACAGAAGTTTTCAGTGTGCTCTCTGTAGCATTGTGGATTTCATAAATTTCATAAATATACCAAGTAGAATGATTTTGCATGTGAAGTTATACAAATGTACTTTTGTGTTATTAGTGCACTACAACAAGTTAGATATAATAATGATTATTATTGCAAATATTTCACTTCCTCACCCCAATTTCCATTCTTTTCTGGGGGAAAAATGCCTTCAAAATTTCTGGGCTTCTATTTTTCTGTCCCTGACCTTTTCCATTCAGGAACATTCTCCTACTGGATAACTTCCTTCCATGCTACTAAACAGATATATTTCATCCATAAAGAACAATTATTCTGAATGTGATGATTTCACTTGTATCCAACAAGGCTCATTAAGTGTCATTACCTTGTCAAAACAATGTTTCTATTCTCAAGGTGAGCGAGAGACCTATACTATATGGCTCTTATCTGCTTCTCAGTTTCATCTCTTAGAAAATATGAAGCACAGCAAGTAACAGTTTGAGCTAGTTTCAAACTTTTATTAATTTACTAATCATAACCATGAATGAGGAAGGCTCACCGGACACCAATTCTGTTAGCAAAGCTACTTTAGATATAAAAAGATGGATCTGAGACTCACTGGTTGCACACTGTCAGTATCTCTAGCAGTGCAATCCAGAAAGGAGGGTGACCCCAAAACTCAGGAGGTGGTGGGACCCTGGTGCTGGCAAAAATGCCATTTGCATCAGTGTAAGGAGCATTTATCCTGGCATGGGCATTTATATTGATGCTTGGGTGTATGCAGAGCAATGCAGTGCCTCGGGTTCAGCACAGGTGCAGTGCCAGCTCTCCTCTGGCACACAGAAACCTGGCCCAGTGCTGAAGGGGGCATTCCCAGGGGTAGGACCAGCTTTAGTTGACTTCCTGAGACTTTTTGGCCCAGGAATGCCCCCATTTGCTGGCACATACTTTTGCCATCAAGCTTTTCTAGCCTGTTGAAGGCAAATCAGTGGCACCATGTCACGATCTTGCCCTTGGATTGGGGGGTGCAATCCAGCAATCGTTTGTGGATTCTTTTTCCATCCAGCACTCCAGCCTGCTAAGTTTCATAAGCTTTTATTTCAAGTGAAAATAATAAAATCTTAGTACAGTTCTCTTAGCAAAATAAGTTCCTTTTAAAGTTTCATTGTCCTCTCTCCCAGGAGCCCCTAGTAGAGAGATGCTTCCTAGTCAAACCCCTCAGGTGGAATCTTAAATCCTTTGTTTTCACCTTCCCAGGAAAACTCCGCCCTGCCACGAGGTAATCTAACCTTTTGAATTCTACTGGTCAAATTTGAATGGCATTTCCTGGAATCAAAGCCCTTGTTGTAGTGTCCTTGTTGTGGCATCCTTGTTGTGGCGTTTCCCCTAGTTGCCCTGGCCCCTGAGGTGGCTGTACCGACCCACCTTCCCTGACCTGGGGGTTGGACTCCCCAGACGATGTAACCTTAGCTTGGCCCTGAGGGCCAAGGAACAGTCTTGCCCACAGGGCGCCTTGCGCTAGGCCACGCCTTGTACCCTCCTCCCGTACCCTGGCCTGGGGTCCCGGTGCTGTTTGCCAGAGCTACCAGCTTGTCTGACCCCTCTCCCTCTCTCTGTTGACTCACAGAAGAGAGCCCTCTGATTGCTTCTCCCCTTCTCCGGCTTTTTTGCCCCACCCTGTTACGCTTCACAGGGGTGGGGTGGGTGTACAGCCGGTGTGAAGCCCGGGGTTCCCCAGCCTGTTCCCCCACAGCGCTGGGCAGCAGCCTCTTCTAAGCTCCTTACTTCTCTACCACTCCCTTCCCCTGCCAACGCCCTCCCCAGTCCCTGCTGCAGCAGCCGCTCCAGAGGCCCATTTCCCTTCTCCTTTTATCTACGTTTCCCTTCTCCTTTTATCTCTTGGCCCAGCTGCAGCTCATCACTCTCTCTCACAGCCAGTTCAGCTGTGAGAGGCCCCTCCCTGCCAACACTCACTCTTTTACTCTGTCTGCTGTTATCCTGCTGTCTCTCCCTTTGCCAGCCCTTGCCCTGCCTGCTGTGCTGAGTTCGGGCGCTGGGGACAGGGCCGCGCCCGGACACTTGTGTAACTTCTTTGCTTCAGCAATAGAATCTCTCCATCACAGTAACATTCACAGGGAAAGGGACAGTGTTGTTTTCAGCTTGCTGTTCACAGTGTAGCAAGCTGTAAAAGAAGGCACTTATATATATTCTGCTTTTCGCTGCCACCAAAAATATTCGTTTTGCTGCCACCAAAAATAAATTTTCTTTCTATATATATAGCCCACTCAATACTGATTTTTAACGGCCACCACTCTTTCGTTTGGGGAACACACAGACACAGGCAGGAAAATAAATGAAGATTGGAACGGTTTACAGTTGAACAAAAACTCAAAACGTTTATTGCTGTCTTTAACAGAGGCTTCTCAGGTAAACTGGAGAGGATGTAAGCATATTGGTTTCAGAGAAAGTTTACTTAAGCTTAACGGTTGCAGAGAAATATTGTTTTAACGCTTAATGGTTGCAGGCACTTCACTTTAGGTTTTAAATGTACGAACACTCGCAGGTGTCAAAATTTTACTTCAGGAATAGATGTTTCAGATTTTGATGTTTCTTTGGAGGTTTCACACTCCCTCATAAAATAAACTTCAGTCCGCTGTACCTCACCACAAAATAAAACACCCAGTCTACGCCCAGTGGGATTCAGGCATAACAGCCTCCCTCTTCCACACTCCCAAAATCTGGCTTCTCTGCCACAGGAACTGGGCCTCCCAAGACTGGTGCTAAATGTATTGGAGGACAGACCTACAGACTTTTAGAGGTTTCCCTCACAAACACAAAACAAAACACCTGAGGGTGGACACTCGCCTCCAAATCTCAGGGTTTTTGATGACTTAATAGCTTCCTCAGCTATTACTAAACCACAGAAGTGAGAGATCTTTGCAGATTCTCTTCACTCTGCCTCAAAAGTACCCGAGGGCACAAAAGCTCACACAGAGCCAAGAAATCATAAAGACCAAAAAGCCAGAACCCTTCAGCACTCTCGCTGACAGTATTTATACTACCTGCCTTTTTTCTCTGGCCAATCAGGGCTGGCCAGGGCTTAACTCTTTCAGGGGCGGCTCCACCCTGTAACCTGAATGCAGGATAAATGCATTCGTCACACAAGCCTTTTTAGAAGCAGCACAATAGCGCCATAGCTGTGCCATTTCTGGCCACAGCACAACTACCCTCCCTCCCCAAGGACTGCACTGTTAGTAGCACAGAAGGGCTAAGTGTACAAGATCATCTGATCAGCATTTTTAAATCTAAATCTTGATTAACTGATACATTAATTCTATCTAAAAGGTAGCTTATGTTTCCCTTATTCTTAATGACTATGTATCCTTGCACAAGTAGCTGATAACATTATCTGTGCTTCAAGTTATTTATAACTTTAAGTTTTGGAACAACTATGTTCCTAACAAAAGACAATGAGCAATAAGAGTAGATAGCACAATGGTTGTCTGAATTAGCTCTTAGGTAGATTGGAAGGAACTAAGATCATAAGGATTTCCCTTCCAGAAGTAGACCTAAGCTTTTCTAGCCTGTTGAAAGCAATAACCATGGGAGTATTGAATCAAGCATACTGCTTTTAAATTTCCCTATTAGAGAAGTAACAGATGGAAACATATTCATACATACATGCACCTGAGGTATTAGAATATAAATGTATCAAAATATGGCTACAACAGAAAAACAGTCTCAAATAATTAGTAGACCCCTATATTTTACTGTCCTGTCTTGGAACTGTTGTGGACATAAGACTGATAATACAGGTGTTAAAAGTGGTGACATATTTGTGGCATTTTAACAATATTTTTTCTCTCATGTGAAAGCAAACATTTATCATACATTTATTTGGGATATTTATTTGAGAAGCACAGTAACATTGTGTCAAATGTATTTTATTATTTTTATAGGATAAGGTGGATCTTGGCGAGTTGATGTTTTCTCTCTGCTATCTTCCAACAGCTGGTAGATTAACCATTACTATAATAAAAGCTAGAAATTTAAAAGCAATGGATATAACAGGAGCATCAGGTAGGAATGTCCTTCATGCCAATTTCAAGGTACTCCTTTTTTACTTAAAGAACTATTTGTAAAGTAATTATACACCTCTCTGTTATGTTTTCAAGTGTCATGCATGTATCCATCACAGTGTTCTCTTCTGTCTTTTTTGCCTTACTCATTAATCATAATGTTTCATTGACAAGGGACTGTAAGTCTCTTTTTACTCTATTAATTTCAGAATATGCCTTTTTATTTAAAATATGGGTAAAATTATAACAAGAGGGTAGAACACAAAGTGAAATGGAAATGCCACATGCTTTATATTAATTTGTTTTAAGTAAAATAAATACTTGTTGCATCCTGCATGCAGATCCATATGTGAAGGTTTCGCTAATGTGTGAAGGAAGACGACTGAAGAAGAGAAAGACTTCCACCAAGAGAAACACCCTCAATCCTGTTTACAATGAAGCCATAATATTTGATGTCCCTCCAGAGAGCATTGATCAAATTAATTTATCAATAGCTGTTATGGATTATGACCGGTGAGATATATAACTAGAAGTTTGCTGATAGTCTCTTCTAATGACAGTAATTGTTTGTTCTCAGGGAGCACCTCTAAAACTCCAGAAAAGGTGAAACTAAAACTGAATCTGGCACAACTTTTCTGTTAAATATATTGGAGCTCAACACCAATTAAATGATGGCAACCTGAGTGTTTTGATACAATGGATGTTTGGTTGCGGAGAACAGCGTGGTATAGTAGTTATAGTGTCAGAATGTTGAACTAGGAACTGGGAGACCTAGGTTTGAATTCCCACTCTACCATGGAAGCTTGCTTGGTGACCTTTGGCTAGCCACACACTCTCAGCCTAAGCTATTTCACATGGTTGTGGCAATAAACTGGAGGAGAGAACAAAATGATACAATTTTGGTCCCCACTAGGGAAAAGGTAGAATATAAATGAAGTTAAATGAATAAATAACATATGCACCTCTGGGCCTTAATCTCTTGATTAAGAAGTAGTGAAAAAAAACCTTCCTGAGGCTTGAAATGGTAGTTGGATCACGCAGACTTATATAGAATCTTTTCACATTTGGTGGGGATATTCCAGAATCTAGTATAGATGTCTGTTCTCTTTCTAAAAGAGGAAGAAAAAAAACAGTCAATTTTTATGCATCACATTTCCCAACTGAAAGGAATCTCAAAGCAGCTCTCCCCACAAAGGACACCTTGTGAGATAGGTTCAGCTGAGAGAGTTCTGAGTTCTGTGAGTAGCCCAAGGTCACCCAGAAGCAGTGGTGTAGCGCCAAGGGGAAGGGGGTTCATGATGCACTGGGTGTGTGCTGGGGCAGGGGCATTCTGGGGCGGGGTGAGGCAAGGTGAGGTGGGGCAGGCGGGGGCATGGTAGGGATGTGGGGAGCAACTGTGCTCCGGGCACAGTTCCCCCTTGATCTGACCCTGCCAAGAAGGCTTCAAGTGGAGGAGTGGGAACCAAACCCAAACCCAGGTCTCCGGATTAGAGTCCAGTGCTCTTAACCTCTACACCACTCTGGGAGGGAGAGAACACAAAGATGTGCATCCTTATGTGGTCTCACACATTCTAGGCAAATGACTGGTAATGATTCCCAACCATGAATGAAAAGGCTGAGAGTCAAACGTTCTACAAGCCAACTATCCAATAATAGTATCAGTTTATTTACTTCATTTATACCCCGCTTTGTCCCCAGTGGAAACCCAAAGTGGCTTACCTAGTTCTTCTCTTCAGGCAGTACAATCCTGAGGAGGAAGGGAGTTGAAGTGTGCCTGGGGACAGCTCAGCTGTTCTGACTCCTAAGGGGCTTGCTGTACCCCACCTGGAAAGCCAAAAGCAACACTCTCCTGATCTCTATGAAATCCCCCTATGAAATCTAGCTACCTTTTTGCTGGCAAATGGGAGCATTTTCAAGCCAAAAGCACTCAGGAAGCCAACTAAAGCCAGCTCTACCCTAGAAATGCCCACCTCAGCACCGACGTAAGCTCTGACACCAGAGAAGCATTGATGCCATCACTGTGTTGCTGCCCAGTCAGAGCTGTATTGCCACCCAGGCATCGCGCTGCTGCGCAGCTTCCCAGCACCAGTGTAAGTACCTCTGTGACATCATAAATGCCTTTACCTTGATGTAAGGAGCATTCAGACCATTTCCACTTAAACAAATATAAAGTGGGTTGAAACCGGGATAAATTAATCCGGCATGGCCCCAGGCTGTCCCATGGGCAGTGAGCTAATTGGCCAAGGTGCACACCTTCACATGGAGGCACGTCTTTTTTTATTTGCCTCCCACCAATGCATAGCTATGCTACAAGTGAGTCCCCACAGTCTTACATTATGACCCTTTGCACCTGTGTGGCTATGCAGATGGGCATCAGGAAAATTTTTAAAGGGATGCGTGGCCGAAAAAAGCACCTCCCTTCCCGGCTATTCACTCAGAAGCAGCTGCAACCGGGGATTTTAAAAAAGACTCATGAATAGTGCAGTTCTTGAATAACCCATTTTGGGGGAAATAACATGGAGCAGACTCGCTTTAGGGGCAGGATCCATGTGAAGTTCCACCCGAAAATGGGTTTTTTACCATTGTTATCCCAGGTTTATTGACCCATGTGGAAAGGGCCTTACACTGGTATGAAGGTCATGCTACATCCTTTGCAGTTTCAGTACTTCCCCACTGTATTTGCACTGTCAATTGCAACCATACAATTTAGTATATGGTCGAAGGGTTTCATGGTCAGAATCACTAGAGGTTGTGGGTTTTCCAGGTTGTATGGCTGTGTTCCAGTAGTATTTTCTCCTGATGTTTCACCTGCATCCATGGCTGGCGTCTTCAGAGGAAAACCCACAAAATCCATATAATTTAGGTTAGGTGGACAGTGTGGTTCTGGATCAATGTCATTTAGCAAGCTTCCAGGGCAGATTCTCCTAGATTCTACTCAGAAACACTTTGCTATTATTATCCCAGTATATCATTATCGATATGTTAGTGAAAGCAAGCTGGAAGGACAGCTTATGCTCATTCTAATATTGAGCTCAGTTTTATAGGCATCAGCTAACCTTATATCACCTGTTTCCTTTGTTTTGTTCATGTAGTTGAATTTCATGATTCCTGAATGTAAAATTTTAAGAAATAAATATTATGGACATTTTTCACAGTGTAGGTCACAATGAGGTCATTGGAGTGTGCCAAGTAGGCAACAATGCTGAAAGCCTTGGTAGAGACCACTGGAATGAAATGCTCTCATATCCACGGAAACCCATAGCCCACTGGCACCCACTTGCAGAGGTAAGACTTTTTTATCTGGCACGCTGTCCTTGATGGTATTGTGGAAGCTCCATTAGTCAGATGCAGGTGCTGAAGAAAAATACTTTTTCATATCAGAAAACATTTGCATAGACTGTTAAGGCTCATTGGAATCCAGGATTTTAAGCAAGATCGATGCTGAATGCAAGTAAAATCTGGTCCCTAATAATTTTTCTTTTTAGTGCACTGTAAAATACTTCCAATTTAAAATAAAACCCAGACATTATGCATATGAAGATTTGTATAGTATGTAAACAACAGTGTATCTTGGTCTTCTGAATTACATCTTTCTTTTGTGGACGGCATTGTCCTCTGGATACCACATTTTGAGAAAAAAATTGAGAGGACTTGTTATTCCGTTTATATACAAGACAAATATTGCTTCATATCTTGTAATAATGTATTTCCACTAATAGTGTCAGTAGGATGTCAAATTACATGGAAATTTAAAATGTTTTAGGAGATCATGGTAAGAAACCATGCAGTCAAAATTTCTCTTTAAGTTTCAGTTAGATTCCTGTGTTTCTTTTGTCTTCATTTAGGGCCCTATTCCGCAGAAATGTTATGCAGGCCTTCTGCGCATGGATGGCTGCCGAAGAGGCTTCCTCACACTTTTAACCTATTCAGCAGAAATTTGGCATTCCTGTTGAACCCTTTCGTAGCCATTTTCTCAGGGGCCATTCCGCAGAGAGTCCAAAGGGGTAAAGACATACCTCCAATCCCACTATTTAATCCTCCCCTCCTTGCTCAGTCCTAGAGTATATTGATCCCACACCATAAGACAAAAACTCTTTCTGTTAAATATAGGTGTACTTTTCTTTCTGTATATTTCTATAGTTTAATGTAGTTACCCATTTCTATCAGTAACACCCATATTGTCATCCATTCCCCCTTAAATTAATTGCACTGCTAGCCATATTGTCTAAAATCAGGTAAAAATCCATATCCATACATATTTTTGACATCATGGGAAAGAATGTTATTTTTATTATGATAACTGTTATCATTTATGGGGAGAAAAGAGTTGCCATGTTTTATATTCCTGACTTCACCACCCACTAGTCTGGCCAACTTACATTTAATAGGCAATTATTTATACTCATCATGTATGAAATAGAATGTATCAGTAAATAAAAGTTTAAGTAGATTTTATGTATATGTCATCTCCTCCAGTCATAACTAAAAACTACTAGAAAATTCATGCAGCATTGGGAGCAGTATTAGTTTAGTGTACCTTGACAACCATGCTGGAACCCTTGCAATAAGATGAGAACTTCCAGTCAGAGGCGTATCAGGAGGAAATGGTGCCCGGATCCAATTCCTTCTCCGGATGCCCCCCCCATGTCCCTATAGGCCGTACACCTCTGCTTCCAGCCAACCCCACCACAGAATTTAAGCATTATCTTTTCTTTTAACAAAAGGTTGTGAAATGCTATGTAGATTATAGAAGTTGGAAACAATCTGAACACAATTGAGAATGCAAATTTAAGAGTGAGGCTCAAAGTAGGTAAAGTGATACCACTTTAGACCTAATCCATGAAATACATGAGCAGTTGAACAGCATTTGGTGAGCAAGACTGTAAAACTTAGTCTTCAACAGGTTTTGTTCAGAATGAATGCAAATTAAAATAGGCTTGTGTTCTGACAGGCTTGTTGGATGTGTTGGCTGATAATATTTATCCAGGCTTTTGATATTTGGATTACAGTTTGTTGTCCTAATTCAAATGATTGCATTTGCAGCATTTTTTGCACATGAATACTTTGGGCCAGGCCAACCAAACTGTAGTCCAATTAGCTAATCCTGCAGAGGGGGTTCTAGCAAAGCAGCAATTTCTCATCTGAAAAATTAACCAATTTCCTTAAGTATTTTTGACATGGTAGGTGAAAATGTGTTCTAAATCAAAATGTAGAATTACTTTCAGCTTCCTAATGAAAGAAATGGGGACCAATAACCATGTGCCTATTGTATTTAACACTGCGGGATTAAATTCTCTTCCCCATCAGATTCTGAAAAACCAGGGTCACCTCAATTTTCTTCTGAATCATTGCATCACTATGCATATAAGCAAGGCAAGGGCAATCAGTACTTTTGAAATGCATAATAATTCTGCTGTTGGAAGTGTTTCTCATTATTAAAATATTTTAGGTTAAATATTGCTGTTCAGTTTTTAATTTGACATTAACTTTTCAATTAAATATTCCAAGTTTGTACAATGAATTACCTCTTGTCTGTTGTGGTACATGTTACGAATCAGCATCTGTTGCAAATGGTTAGTTTTTAGGTGTCCTGCACAGTGGTGGAAAAGAACCTGAAACTGGGGACTTTGGAACACATGTACGCATGCACATACGCATGCACATGCAGACACATATTAATCTATTTTGGACACAAATCAAACCCCTCTGGTCTATGGACTGATCTAAAATGGGATACAAAGAAGCTTAGCAACTAGATTTCTGGATTCTCTTGTACAATGCTTATAAAAGTATCCAGATTGATATCCTACTTTTACTGAGATCCCACTTCACCCTCCACCCTCACATTGCCCCTATCTGGTCATTTCAGTAAAGGAGGGCCACAGCAGGGAGGATGTGCAATAAGTGTGAAGAGGCCTTAAGGCTAATTGTGCTCCTCATAGCATAACTGGGATTGCCTTGTCAAGCAGATGTTCTCCCTGTTAGCCAGTTTCTGCATGTCTGTTCTAATGAGACAAGTTTAAATCCACAGCCTATTAATAATACACCACTGTAATAGTTTAGAACAATTAACCAGTGAGACTTAAAATGATTTTTCATATAGCTTTTCCTGCCATGTTTTTATGAAAAGAGAAGAAAACAATGGGCATTAAAAAGAAAAAAAAAGCAGAGTGATGCTGGTGGAATAAAATAACTATGCAATTGGTTCTTTTTATGGCAGGCTATATGAAAACCTAAAATTATAAAGGGGTAAAAGTTCATGCATTATCACATTAAAACAAAAGGTATAGAATCATAAACAAGTCACTTTCACAAAGGCATACAGGGGAAAATAATTAATGCAGCATAATCATAATAATTAATGCAGCATAATCATACTTCCCAAGTGCCCTTTTTGAGGGACATCTCATGCATGATTTTTCAAGCTTTCCTGTCTTTCCGCCTTCATATTGCTGCTACCAGTCAAACTCCAGTGTGAGAAGCGCTTTAGAGAGTTATAGTCATTGCTCTTTGCAGAAATCTTTTGCAGAACATTTCACTGTGTAAGCACCCATGGTACATATTGTTGCCTTGAATGTGAACAGTTTAATTAATAAAGTACATAACACAATACGGATTCTTCACTAAACTAGCACAGGATATGACTGTGATGCCTTACCTAGTATTTTGCATGAAATATAGTCTCTTATCTTTTTCAGATAAAAATTCAACACCAAATGTGGCTCTTCAAAAATTGATCCTATGACTAAAATTGCAATATGTTATTGGAATTCATTGTCCTATTCTAATATGCTGAAATCCCTTATAGTGTGATCCCATGGCTGCAGCCATGTGGAAGAAAGAACATATTAGCTGACGCAGCTTTCCAGAAGCAATTAACATGAGCTCAGGGGCACATTTTTATGTCCAAATCATTTGGGAAAATCTGCGTAATCGTATTGGCTCAATACAGTTATGGGATTACTTCATATGGGGCGTAATTTACGCTGGTCCTCCATCAGCATAAGTGCCTTGGGAAAGGCAAACACATTGATGCAAACCTGCGCCACTCCCTCACACACACACACACCCCGCCCATAGGACTGCTAATGTAGGTTTTTTTAGATAAATATTGTAGTTTCTTTTTGGTCACACACTTTTCCCAGTTTTTATTAGATTGCTAGAACAAGTATTTGGAGTTATTTTCTCACAACATTCATAGTATTGTCTTACTCTTTCAGTCATGTTAGAACAATTAGAAAATAAGACTCCAATTTGTCCCTGCATAAATATTTTTGTTATCTGGGGTTTTGATTGTTTTATCTGATTGATTTAGAAGCATTTTGTATTTTTACTTATAAGTTTGGCATTATTTTAAGAGGGTTTTTTTGGTATTTGCATGAACAAGGTTGCCAGAGTAACTAATGAGCAGAAGCAGGTAGTATTTCAAGTTAAATCAGCTCCTATAAGCCAGAATAGTAATAATTATCCAGAATCATATATCTGTTGGTTCAAGCAGAACCCAAATCAAAGAGCTGATGATCAGTCAACACTCAAAATGCAAATATCTGTTCCAACAGAAATGGATGCTGATACTAAAAGTATGCCACTCTTTCTTAGTATTTAAGATACCATATCTTTGGTTTGCCAAAATAGAGAGTTAATTTTTTTTAAAAAATCCAGAATGCATTATTAAAGCTTTTGAATAATTACCATAGTTTTCACAAAGGACACCTTTCACACATGCAGTTAGCTTTTGTGCATCTTCTATGTATCCCGCCCCTCCCCCCCGCCCTTCTCCTGGCAGCCCTTTCTGACCCAGGGCAATGGGACCCATATGGATCACTGGGCCACATGAGATCTAACCCATGAAATGCCACTACTATATATGAAGTGCAAAGCATGCTTTTATCATCTCTGTCCTTGCCACATTTCAATTCACTGGTGTTTGGCCTTCATCAGTGGAGAATGATCTTATTTCTTGTGCATGCTTCTTGCTTGCACAACTGTGAATCATTTTTAAAATAAAAATGCTGGTTAATAGTGCAGTTACAGCTTTTCACATCTGTAAATAGACCTGAAATGAGTGTTTTCCAATCCAAATTCTCCACAATCAGGAGCTGAGACTGGGACTGAGAATTTGATGCATAGTCATAAGTGGGTTTTGAATGGAAAGAGGAGTAGACAATGACCAGATGGAGAGAGACATTTGTTTACACTATTTGTACAAAGGTTAATAACAAATAATAAGATGGTAACCTTCATATAAGAGATCAGAAGCTGACTAGCCTGTGAGGGACACTCTGTAACAGTGTGCAGGATCTGATATAGATTGTGCCAGATTTTTATGCTACTTCTGAATCTCGATTGTTTTTAAATGCCTTAATGCACATATAAACAAAGGGCGCAGCTAGGTTAGCTGCTGAAGACCTGAAGTCTCCCATTTCTTTGTATGTCTCTGAATAGTATTGTGAGGAATAACAATTTATATCATGGTGGGCTAGTGATTTGCCATTTTCCCCTGCACCCTTTTCTCAGTGTCAGTTGGCTTTCTGGTGGAGCTGTTTCAACTGGTAGAGGAAACATAGATTTTCCCCATATATCTTCCATAAAAGGACACCACCAAATGGCTAATTTACATCAAAAAAGGAAAAAGGAAACAAAAAAAGGAATACTAACACATGCAGAATACTAACACATGCACATGCAGTGTTAGTATTCCAATCCAAATCCCTCTCCTATCTAAAGACATTTAAAGAAATGGAAGATCCAATAATAGATCTCCAACATCCTGCTTAAGTATCCCCTGAAAATTAAATTTTCAAAAGGGTCATATATTTCCTTACAGTCAACTCATGTTAACAGTTGCTTTTGTATAAGTAATATGTATCTAAGGTTAGATGTAACCCCATAACATACTTCCAACTTGACTGACAACCTGGATAAATCACAGATTTTCCTAGGAGCTACAAAGCAGCACAAAGAGAGAAAAAGGTCACCGGTACAGCTGTAACTTAAGGATCACTAGCGTACAAACAGGCCTCTATGAGACTTGTTCCAACAGTTCCAACAGTTAAAATTTCTATAAGTTCATCTCAGTCAATTTCCATATTCATTTTGTTTAATTTTGGCATTAACTACCAAGAGATGGAAGGTAATAGAATTTAACCTCATCACTTCTGTTTTCTATTTGTCATGAACATAAAAAGCACATTACATGATTCATTTAAAACAGAGAACCATACTGTCATTGGAAGGCCCCAGTTAAAAGTTCCTGAAGGTTTGATTGGCACTTGTCAGAAGTATAAGAAAATCAGTATTGGGGCAGGCAGGTGAGGGGGGGGGAGCATCATCTACTGTTGCTGGAAATCAATTTAGCCTAAAGCAATCAGTTAATCGAGTACTCATTTTGAAGCTACTTTTTTTTCAGCATGTTTCTGTTCAGGATGTGTTAAAAGTACAATGTTGTTATTTGAATGTAGCCAACGTATTGAGGAAAGGAGAAAAGTTAAATGTTGACATTGCTTAGATTTGGACAAAACAGGATGGAATGTTCTGAATTATCAGTGTTTCTTTCTGTGAAAAGCAATGTATCACAATGACTGTACCACAAGGAAAAAAATTGGAAAATAATGACTCCAGTATAAGGAAAAAAATTCTGTCATACAGTCATTTTTATAAAATAGCTTGTTCTTTGAAAAGCCACAACAGTGTAGTGTTTTTACACAAAGGAGAGCACTAATGTCTGTTTCACTTTGGTTCCTGCTATCATAAATGGCTGGTGTGTTCTTCATTATTGTGCTTTGTAAAGTAAAAAAAAAAAGTTAAATAAGTTATACCCAAATGGAATGCAATATAAATGGAACTGTGCATTCCATGAAGTATATCTACAAGCATTACATTAAAAGGTGATTTCTAATACAGTGGGTTGGGCAAGGAACTACGACTGGAAGCACGCCAGGGTCCTGCAATTCTCTCAAAGGGCCTCCATCTCCATGAAGCAAAATGAACTGTTTAAATCCAAATGACTGTGTTGAGACCACACTCAGGAAGGATAAGAACATGGATACTCACCTCAGCTGCTAAATAAGCTATCAAATCTGATACAGATATGGCACATATAGAAGAAGGACTCTGGGTTCTTTTATCAGTTTGCTTTCCATATTGTCCTGTTTCTGTTTTCTTTTGGCTAATAACAAGCAAACACAGACCATTTATCAAATGATAATGTGTGTATGCAGCCACGTGGTAAGGCTTCTTTACTAATTAGGTGATAAAGAGAATTTCACTACCATTCCTTACCTGAGCGTCTATCTCAAGAAGAAGAAGGGAGTAGTATAATCCTCCTGATTACTTGGTGCAGCAATACAACCAAGTGGTTACAAGCACACAGTGGTAAGTTACCATTTGATAAGAGGTCATGTGTGTTCATTGTGTTGGCTATGGTGTTTGACCATAGTCATCTCTCAGATTGGAATGTTTTGTTTAGCTGCATGCTGGACAGTCACAGTCTTTTAATTTTTTTCTTTACTATTCATCACAAAAGTAAATAAAAGCCTGTGTTTATTCAGATATCTTTGTTTTTATAACACATAAACATTGTGTTATACTTTAATATTTGTTGTTCAATGAATAGTCCTGGTACATCTATGTTCAATGTCTAATTTTGGAGCATTAAGCCACATCTTTGTCAGGGTTTTGTCAGTTTGGTGGATGTTTTTATCTTTGTTCAATAGAGATAATGCATGATCCATTTGCAGTAACAGTTTGAGAACTGAAATAAACTTACAATTCTTAATTTTTTAAAAAGATTATAACATTCTTATAAACATAAGTTAAATGTACTGTGATTTTATTTATATAGATCTAGTCTGTACAAGCAATTTTGTTCTTAATAAAATAATGTAAGAAATTGTGCAGTTGTAATTTATGCCTATTTTGTATTTATATATTAAAATTGGAGTGAGTGTTTAAAGAACTTACATTCCATGCTTTAAACATGGTTTAATTCTGTGTTGCTTGATATATCCTGTACCATGATTTTCTCCAATGCAAAGCTGAACATTTATGCTTGGTTCAAAATAAGCTGGTCCCTTGTGCACCTAGGAGAGGGCAATACAACAAATACATTATTTGGGTTCTCTGGTAGAATGAAAATCTGCAGGATAAAAACAGTTTCTGCTGAGTTAAGTATTATTTCCTTAAGCACCACTGAGCAATTTAAGGGCAGTATTGTGATTTGGTTCACACACCCACAATGTTTCACATTTTCATGTAATTTTTCAAAGTGACAAGAGTATAATTTTCTTGTTTAAATGAGTAAGACTGACGTTCTACCTGCCAGTGTTTGACATGTCATTCAGGGAAATTGCTATGTGTGCTCAGGTAGAGTGTGGTCATGCATAGGAAAAGAGGAATTGGGAGTAAGCAAGCATCATTAGGAGCAAATTCATGCACATTTATTTCACTTGCTTAAAGTCATTGCATTAAGCACATTGAAGCTAACACGGTGAGACTGACTTCCAAGGACACACGCATAAGATCAAGCTGAAGAGCCTAGGCCATAGTTTTTGCACATAGCTTGACTCCTTGCCAGATGCCTGTGACTGAAGAAATGTACCCATGTATTATGCAGCTGATTCATATGTTCCATAAACTGAAGAACTGTGCAGTCAATATATAGGAACAATGCTAATGAAAGCCAAGGTAGCAGTTGAGTAGGGTTCATGCATGTGTATACATGTAAGCATTTCAGACTATTTTACCTGCCCCTCAATAAGAAAAATGTGTATTTCAGAGACAATTTGGAATCTCTTTTGTTTTTGTACTGATTTGCCCTTTTAACACAGTGATCAATAACCTACCAACTATATATAGAACTGTTTTCCATTTCCAATTTAATTGAAGCACAAGCCTCAATTTCATTCATGGAATCACAGAGAAGGTCACAGATTTTAAATTAGGTGATAAAATTTGGAATCTTCTAACATTTTGCAATTGCAAATTACTATATATTCTCCCCAACAACTGTGAATATGTTTTACCATTCTCAGGAAGTTGAAATTGATACAAAAAATCTAAATCTGGGTCATAGGAATTTACTTTCATCAGAAGCTTTATGTGAGTTTCCCAAACGACCTACGCATTAAGCCTTATTTTATTTTAGAAAGCCAGGAGCTGTAGCCAACTCTGTATTAGCAAAAACTGTGGCCTTAAATGCTACTGCAAGGAGCTTGAGATATAGATACTGCACCTCCACAAGGAAGCTACTGTACTTAAAGGAGCCATTCCTAGTTATGGTGACAAGTACTGTGACTGATCTGAGGAGGTTCAGGCCTTGGAGAAGCTTGAGGGAGAGACCTCTGGTTTAGCAGCAAGCTGTGGAGCAATGGTTCAGGTCTAAATATGAGTCTGAAATCAGGTCTGTTTCCCAGGGTAAGCAGGCTCACTCAGACTCTTGGGGCTCTGCCTGCACATCAAAGGGGGGCCTGGAAGGGTTCCAATGGTCTTTGGTGGTGATAGGTACCCAGCTTCCTCGTTTCTGGGTCTTCAGTCTCTTCATCTGATGAGGACAAGTCTGTATGCTGGACCTTGACCTTTATGTTCCAGTAATTTTGATAGGACATGTCAGTGTTCATAGCACTGCATTCTAAAGAATTTTCATGAAGTATGATAAAACTATAATTAAACCTTTAAAAATATTATTTGATAACCAGTGGTATAATTTGGGGAAAATGTCACCAATTCAATCAGTGTTGCCACAGATATTAAAAGCCTGCTCCTTAATACTCTGTACCTGTGGAAGACTTTTTAAATATATTACATGGTTCCAATCCTTCCCTGTGTTCTTTCACATAAATTGTGTCACAGATGCCAAAAATGGAGAAGCCCACAATGCATACACACACTGTTACCTACGTTTCTGCTCTGCAAAATGCACTTTGGAAAACATTAATAAAATATGAAATCCCCAGTTCATGTGAGCATAAAGGTTCATCAAGTCACTGATGACGTTTGGCAACCCCAGCAAGAAGCTCTCAAGGCAAGTGAGAAGCAGAGGTACTTCGTAATTTTCTTCCTCTGCAGACTCTTTCTTGATGGTCTCCTTTCCAAGTACTGATCCTGCTTGGCTTCTAAGATCTGACAAAATTGGGCTATACAATGCTGCCTGCCCCTGTGTGAATTCTCCAGCACCATAAAACAATGTAGGAGAAGTGACCACATCTAGTCTGACATCCATCCAAATTACTCTGATAGACTTAATTCCTCTTAATATAATTAGAGGCTTCATTTCTTCTGTACTGTTCCCACAAGTATCATGATAAATGTTGGCTCATGAAGATTAACTGCACTAGAAGGTCAACAACCCTTATCAAACATAATCCAGCTTTAGTAAGTAAGAGTACTGTGCACAGGAGGTTCTCAACTAACACTGACCTCTAGATTATAGCTGAAACCAGTGCTAAACTCACCTAAATCCAGGCCTTCCTCCTTCTGGGCAATACAAACGTGAGTATGTAGATTATTCCTACCTTTCAGAACAAAGGGAATCTTTCATGGTCATTTCCATCTATGTCTAAAGCAGAAGAAAACCCTAGTGCAGGGGGTCGGCAACCCACGGCTCTGGAGCCGCATGCGGCTCTTTCAGCCTTATACTGCGGCTCCGTGTGGCCTGGAGGTCGGAGGGTAGCGTGAGCGTGTCCCTCCAGCCCTCCAGAGCAGCGCTGGAAGGAAAGGTGAGTGGAGGGGCCAAACTGGAGGTGGCTGAACTGGAGGGCACTGGGCAGGCCAGAGATGCCTTCCCCACTCTGCCCCACAGAGCAGGTGGCTGCCTGCTCCGTCAGGCAGAGGAGCTTTCCCTGCCTGGCACCGCTGCCTCCCAGCACTGGAAGGAAAGGTGAGTGGAGGGGCCAAACCGGAGGCAGCTTCGTGTGGAGCCACCTCTCTCGCTCAGTAGATCTTTGGGGCCATGGAAAATAGGTCCAAATGGTTCTTTGGGTGGTAAAGGTTGCCAACCGCTGCCCTAGTGTAAGAATAATTCTAGTATAGTTTTAGATTAAGTTCTTCTTTTGCAAAACAGTTTTGCACTATCAATGCAAATGCACAGTCACAATTTTCCCATTGGATTCAACAATGATGTAGGAAACATCTATGGAGGCTTTAGTTCAACAACCCTATGATGCTCATGAGACATCAGAGCAAAGAAAAGCCTGTCTATATTAGACTAGTAGTCCTTTAATCCAGTATCCTGTTTCTCAGACATCTCAACCCTACAGGGCCTGAAAGCAGGGCTGCTGAAGCCAATGGCTTTCCCTGTTGTTAGTCCCTAGTAACTGACATTCAGAGGTAGACTGTTTCTGAATATGGAGATTCCATTTAGCATTCACCCACAGGTGAATCTATTCTGCATTAATTTGTCTAATTTTTTTTAAAGCTAGAAAAGCAAGCTGCCAACAGTACATCATCAGTAAATTCTATTTCTACAAGTTAATTATGGTTTAGGGGAAGGGGAGTACATTCTTTTTATGTCATGAATTTACTTCCCATCAACTTCAGTGGGTCCTTAAATTCTAGTGTTCAGAGAAATGGTAAAAAAGCCCATGTGTCCAAGGAAAAGACATGTACTCATCCATACAGACAGTCATCTGTGTGGATGGTCCCAGCTGGATAAAGAGTTGAACAGACAAGTATGTGTTATATATACTCCTGACTCAATAAATCCTCTTTCAATAGCCAGTTGTCTTGGGACATGAAAAGAATTACCTGTCTGTGTTGGAGCATATTTAGTATGTCAATAGCTTGGAGAATCAGCACCCCACTCACAGTGCAAGAAAGATGCTGTTTGTATGTTTCCTCTTTGCAGATGGAGATTATGAAAAAAAGCCTTGCCTCCCCACCAAGGAAAGGACTTATGTTTGTATATACCGTTAGCACCATGTAAGGATCTGCTGGGATCAGGTCTGAGTCCAGGGGTGTCTCACCTTCCAAATGCAGGGTTGCTTTTATTGTGCAAGTGCCCTAGGATAGAGCCTCAGAAGAGAACAAGAGGAGGGGCTTCCTTTTCATCCAATTTCTCCATTCTTCCCTGCCATTTACTTGTTCCAAGCTGCCTTGGAATGAGTCTGGTTCTTCCTCCCTGGCTGCTTTGGGAACACATTTTAAATTCCTCCCCAAGGGAGAATCAACTCTGGGCTCAAATAATCTTTCTCCCCAATCCAATCCCAGGGAAGGACAGGGCCCTGTACCAATGGATACTTGCCTCGGAGTAGTGAGATCACTTGCCCTTTCCTCTGGACTTCTTTAACTATCTGGCTGCCCTGCCTGACCTCCTCTAAGAAGCTCAGTGCTGTTTGCTCTCCCTGCCTCTTTGTCAGAGCTCCCCTGACGTTCACAGTCAGGGTCATCTCTGGTAGGAACACAGGTGGCTTGGCTTCTGCTACTGAGCATAGTGTTGGAACTGGCTGGACTTCTTCAAGCTGGCTGACTCCTCAGTAGACTCCACCCAAGCCATTCACTGCTGCAACCTGACGGGTGACTTCCCAAACTTTGGGGCTTGCTGCCACAGTGTGCCTCCAGTGGGGCTTACAGTCCCCTGAGGTAAATGCAGAGGTCGAAACATCGAGCCTGGACACACAGTTAACTGTACAGTTAATTTCCAATACTTTGTCTAATAGTATAATTTAATGCTGGTTGACATATAGATTGTGGGATAATTAAAATTTTACCCATGCAAGAGTAGAACATAATTCATTCAAAAGTCTGTTGTTTTCCATTTTTGTGTTTTGGTATCCACCATGAAAAAAAAGACTGTAAAACATAGCAACACAGGGGTTTTTGTGTGTGTGTGTCTGTTTCCACTAAAGGAATGACAATCTTTTACTTTTCACTATCATTTTATGAAGGAAGACTGGCTTGTTGGAACCTTCCAGCAATTGCTGAAGCCAAAGAATCGGTGAAATGTCTGTGTTGCCAGTCTTCAAAGCCCTGCTTCTTCATAGGGTTTGTATCATATGGTTCTATTTGCCAAAGCCCTGGCTTTTAAACAATTTTAGCAGTTGTAATACCGTAATCTAGGCTCAAAGAAGCAAAACCAGGGGGAAATGCAGCAAAGTGTTTCAATGTACCAATAACATACCCAGCTGTGCATTTAGCAGAAATGCATGTCTGAGCATAGCTAGATTCAAGTTCAGTAGCATCATAAAGACCTACAAGATTTTTTGGGCAGGGAGCTTTGACTCTCGAAAAATGTATACCCTGAAATCTTGTTTGCCTCTAAGGTGCTATTAGACTCAAATCTAGCTGTTCTACTGCAGACCAATATAGCTACCCTCTGAAAAATGGTAAGTGCCTTGAAGAGACAAAATAGCAATAACTTTACAAATACACCGTGATACATTATTTTAATCTCTACACTCACAAAAAGTACAATAATGTACCAGTATGCTTGACCTTTGGTCAAGTACTAGTGTTCAGTCAGTACTTAACTTCAGGCAAAAGATGCTAGGGCTCTCATCTCTCTAGATGCCACATCCTTTGATCTGGGAGCCATTCCCACTAGTATCTTCTCCTTTAGTCCACTCTGTAGCAAAGGATATGCGCACTGTATGTGGTTCAAAGTACAGGTTTTTTCTGGTATTATGTAAGCATTTCAGCATTAAGCCCTATCACTAAGCAAGCCCTGGAATCAGGGGAAGTCTTAATTCTGGGGCCTTGAACAAAATAGCCATGGGGGTTGCCTGTTACCTCACTGGCTGAATGAGAGACCTTCAGAGCAAGCTCTCCCCCAGTACAGGGCCCAGGGCAACTGTCTTTGGTGACCCGTGGTGAAGATTGTCCTTGCCTGGCACAAAATAAGTCCTCTGTTTAATACTGTCAAGATACAATGGAGTAACTCCTTTTTAGTCATCTTTGTACAGATATGTCCAGGGGGCCATCAAATCAATAGTAGCTACAAGTAATTATGACAGTGCTTTTTTACAGTTCATTCATGAGTTAAAGTTAATAATCTGACATTTCATATTAATATAAACATTCCGATACCAAAAAAACACAGAATGGGCATGATCAATTATGCATATACATAATCTCTTCCATTGAATTAGTGGCATGTAGTGCTCAATTTGGCTTGATTGTGCCCAAGAATATTAATAAACAACTCAAAGCTTTTCACTTATAACAAGCAGGGTGGGATCAACAACCCTACAATGCCACTTTTTTTTACTTATGTGATTTTAATCTCCTTCTCTACTGTAAATTCTAACAACATGTTTCTGTTTGTTTTGCTCACTCCAAGAAAAGCAGTGTGAGCCCACTTTGCCTAAAATTGCAAGTAGTTTGTAATTACTGTCTGATGCCCAATTAATAAGAGCTTGTAGCCCCCTGAAAAGATATAATTAGGGAAATGATTTTGTATGTACATTTTGCCTGCACACTCAACCATCAATTAAATCATTACTTCTAATCCTCTTGTCAGGCGCGGGGGGTGGGGGGGAGTGTTCTGTGAGTCAGTAATTCCTGAAGCCATCAGAAGCTTGTATTCCAATGGTTTTAAAGCAAAATTATTGAGCTTATTGAGCAAGTTAAGGTAAGTGAATTTCTGGTTCACAAGTGAGGGTTGGAGTGTATTGGAGTGCATTTCATCACTTCAAATGTGAGAAAGCCAAATAGCTCTTATTTAATTGCTCTCACTTAAGCAGCTTATGTTCAATTTAATTATTACAGCAATGCGGGGGAGGGGTGACCACTAAAGGCAGTTTCCAGTCCTACGTGGTCAGAGCTCCATGCAACTGTTTTGACACTAGAATTGTCACATTAAATATACCCCCCTCCCCCCCAAAAAAAAATTGATTTTCCCTGGGAGCCTTTATGGGCCTTATTAGAAATGTTGAAGTAGAATTTAGGTGGAAATGTTAAAGTAGAATTTAGGTGGAGGATTTCAATAAATGTGTCAACGTAGGGTTGGAAGTACTGGCAGTTTCAACTTGCTTTTTTGCCATCAAGTCACAGATAACTTAAGATGATCCTGTAGGGGTTTCAAGGCAAGAGACATTCAGAGGTGGTTTGCCATTGCCTGCCTCTGCATCACAACCTTGAAGTCTCCTCTCCAAACATCAGCCAGGGTCAGAGTTGAGAGTGTGTGACTGGCCCAACATCACCCAGCAAGCTTCCTTGACACAAGTAGGGATTTGAACATGGGTTTCCCAGGTCTTAGTCCAACACAGCAACCACTATACCATGCTGGCTCTCCCCACTTGCTAAACAGGCCATGAAATATCTTACTCCGCCTCTTTTGCCATTTTTCTTTGAATAAAAGAATATAAAAAAGCCAGGCTTGATCAGACTGAGGCCAATCAAGTCTAGCAGTCTGTTCACGCAGAGGTCAGCCAGGTGACTCTAGGAAGCTTACAAACAAGATGACTGCTGCAGCAGTGTCCTTCCTTTATTCCACAGAATCTCATATAAGAGGCATGCTGCTCTGATACTGGAGACTATGCTGTGTTTTGTATTTTGCCACATTTTCTACAAAATGTTCATTTTTAAATCTTTTTACTTCTGCTGGCAGGGGATAAAGGTTTCCATTACAATCCTTCTTCACATCCTTCTTATCATTTTATGTTCCTTGTCATTTCTTCACCTCCTGTGGCCTTAAATTGCCATTCTGTAATTCACAAATCAGTCTTACTGCATGAGCTCATTCAAAGTCTATTTTAATGCATTCACTGAAACTGGATTTTGACATTGCTACTTCTGTTGTTCTTTGTGGCTTGTAAAGTTTTCCAGGTTGTCTTGGCCTGAGGGGTGAGTCTGCTAATATTCCTGCCACATCCAATTTCTTTCTTTTCTCTTCTCCCATTCATTCTCTTGTTCTAAAATGTGTTCATTTTAGAAAGGGGGGATATAAATCCAAACTCTCCTTCTTCATTGTATTTGCTCCAGTTGACTTACAGATTGTTGCTCTTTATTGTCTTAATTCTTGTTCATCTTTCTGACTTTGTTTCCTGGCATATGTTTTTCTTCTTTCCTCTTAATGGTTTCGATATTCTTATTAACTCTGAATCTTCTGTTCAGTGAGACTCTTTGCCTCTCCCCACTCCTTTCCCAGCCTCCCACTTATTTTGCTGGTCACAACTTGTCTTTTCTTCCACTGCTTTGTTTCTAATGAGAGATGACTGTATATGTCCCCTTTTCATTTCTTTAGGGTTTCTATGGAATCATCACAAATCTTTTCTTTTTACCTCTTTTCAGTCCCCTGTCAGCGAGTCACAATCAGTCCAGTGAAACCAACCACAAAGTGGATTTGAACAGTTCACGTATTTCTCAATTGTGCAAAAAAATCTGCTTAGAAGAAGAAGAGTTTGGATTTATATCCCCTCCTTTCTCTCCTGTAGGAGACTCAATCTCCTTGTCCTTCCCCCCTCACAACAAACACCCTGTGAGGTGGGTGGGGCTGAGAGAGCTCCGAAAAGCTGTGACTAGCCCAAGGTCACCCAGCTGACGTGTGTGAGAATGCACAGGCTAATCTGAATTCCCCAGATAAGCCTCCACAGCTCAAGCAGCAGAGCTGGGAATCAAACCCGGTTCCTCCAGATTAGAATGCACCTGCTCTTAACCACTATGCCACTGCTTAGGCATTCACAGCCTATTTTCCTCTGGCTTTTCTCCACCACCAGCACATCTATCACTGCCCCCTTTCCCTTCCTTTGGGCTGCTGGTCACATTCTACATACACAAGTTTATAAAATATCCCCATTCACAATGAGTGACTTGTGGATGTGAGATATGCTGCCAACCAAGCAGGTGTGAAAACTATGCATACATTCTAATTTAGCTGCTCTTAAATTATATTCCATGATGACCAAGTTACCCATTCTCTATGTCAAAGAAAGAAAGAAAACAAGACAGGAGTAGTATTACGGTCCCCATGAGCAATTCCAGTCAACACTCTGGCCACCAACTGTAGCTTCCTAACAGTCTTCAAGGGCTGCCCCATGCAGAGTTCAGGGCAATAATCTAATCTAGATGGTACTATGCACCACAGCGACAATATTTTTTTGACCAGGAAGGGATGCCTATCAGTGTTGGGGAGCTCAAAAACCGGAATTTTATCTTGAGAGTGCCAGAGTTATATACAGGGCACAGTCTCAAATATATTTCAGCTAATAAACCAGAAAGCGTGGCTAAGAATTACCTTGGCCACCTTTGCTGCCTGGGAGAGGGCAGGGAGAGGGATGGGCTCAGCATCGGCTTCTAGCCCAGCAGGCAGGGCCATTCTGCTGCTGGTGCAAGACACATAATGTTGGTGGAGGGGACGAGGCTCAGCCTTATAAGGGCAGGCCATGTCTTCCTGTGCCTCTCTTCCACTTCAGCCATGACGGCTTCTTTTCTCTTTCCCTTGCATCACCTGGCAGATGTTTAGCAGGCTACATGGAGCAGCGGGAAAGCAGCTTTTTAGCTTAGTGTCTCTAGGCAATGGAAGAAGGCCTGTATTGAGCAAGATAGCAGCAGCAGACTTACAGCAGCGAGCAATTGGGAATTAGTGGATTGCCCCCGGCAGATCACAGTGCACATGAGGGAGGACATGAGGCACATGAGGGAGGACAACAAGGGGCCTGCTGCAGTAGGCCCAGTGGTAACAGAGGCCCCCATTTTTTCTTTTTGGAGCTCGAGTGGGAAAAGCCAGTGAAAAGAGCAAAGAAGCCACAGTGGGGGGGGGGGGGGAAGAGTACCAATGGCAAGAGGGAACAGCATGGGCAATAGCAGCAACCCAGGCAAGTGTCCTTCCAGATCACAGGTAGCACCAGGCACCTTCAGAGCAGGGGCAAACAGGGGTACCAAGGGCAGCAGAAGTGCAGCTGACACAGCGACAGCAGTGCTGCACACTGGGAAGAGCCTGCCCAGCTTGAGGCAAGACCAAGGCCATGAAATTCAAGGGGCACTCTGCACAGGCCCCCACAGTGCGAGTCCCTGGTGGGAGAAGAGGGCCTCCCTGGGTCTGGGACAAGGGGCAGCAGCCCACATTTCCAGGGTCTCTGGGCATCCCCACAAGCAGCCACTGGTTAGATATCTTGGGGGGATGGATTCAATCAACAGCCATCAGTCAATTCCAAGATGCTTGGCCTCCAGTTACATGCTCTTGTCCAGTTACAGCGGCAGCACAAATCAACCAAGCTAACAGTTGGGGGCCTTTCCAGCAGCATCTGGGAAGAACGGGAGTGACAGGCCTCACCTCAAGCTACCACTGGGGGCGGGTTTTGGGCCCCTAGCAATGGGGCAAGCAGCGGGACAGATGGATGTGTCAGCATGCCTGGTCCAGCCCCTATCTGACATGTCACAGCTCACTAGCCAACAGGAAGAGGACGAGCAGCCAGGGAGGGTTCCAACCCTCACTCCCCTCCTGGCAGGGGGCTCACAGCCAGAGCCACCTCTTCACCCTATGGAGCAGGTTGGTCTGTTTCCTCATGCCCCTTCACCATCAACATGGAAGCACCAAATTCCTCCATAGCCAACTCAGCACGGGGAGCCCCCCCCCTAAGTGAAAATCAAGAGTGGGCTCCACAGCAAAGGGGAAAGATGCCAGCCTGGGCATAGGGGAGGGTCATTCAGACAGCGGCGAAATCACTGGCCCATCAGCAGGCACTGGCTTCAAGGCTCGCAATCATTATCAGAAGCAAGAGTGGTCATGCTGCTGTCTTGCTGGCAAACCCTAGCAGTTCATCATCCAGTGAGACTTCCTCAGATGAGGACACTGTCCAAGCCAGCGGCTCTTATTAGGGAGGGGGATGATCTTCTTGGGTTGCTTCATTGGTTAGCCAGGTGGAGAAGGTCCAACTCTGACAGTGGGCCCAGGGCCAAGAGGCCAGCTGCCACAGACAACTCGGGGGGAGGCCAGAGACCCTCCTGGATGCAGGGTTATGTATATGTATATACATTATATGTATATATAATGTATATAATTATATAATGTATATAATTATATAATTATATAATTATATAATGTATATAATGTATATAATATATAATGTATATAATGTAATGTATATAATGTATATGTATATAATGTATATGTATATAATGTATATGTATATGTATATACATTATAGGGTTATGTTATGTATATCAGGCCTTAATCTTTGCTGCCTACCCCAAAAGAGGTTGGCATCTTGCAACCGATATGTGTAAAAGCCCGATCCAGAACAGGGGATGCTGCTGCCATTAATTATGCCGATCCAGAGGTTGGCATCTTGCAACCGATATGTTTTAAAAGCCCGATCCAGAACAGGGGATGCTGCTGCCATTAATTATGATGAAAGCTTTAGGAAAAGCACATTCCATGACAAAACTGCACACTGGGACCTTACCCATAACCAGGTTTGGATGGTCACCATTCATCCATATGCCAAACCTCAGGGTGACCCCTTAAAACATTGTCTTCCTATTAAAAGGGATGGGTTCCAGCTTGTCTGTTGAGAATTTAACCAAGGGAAGTGTCAGCAGCAGTAGTGCAGATTCCAGCATGTTTGTGTGTCATGCTTTGAGTCCCACCCCAGGTTTTCATGTGGAAAGGGGGGTAGCCAGCAGCCCTTTCAAGAAGCCCGATCTGCCAACCCTCAGGGGATAGGTGGGACAGGGGGGTCAGGCACCTCCACCATCACCACCTCTAGCCAGGCCAAATTTGGGGAAGCTAGTCCCCCCCCCCATCCAATTTGGCTCTCTGGTGCCCCTGTTGCAGGCTTATCCCAACAGAGCAGCTGCAAAATACTTGATAAAGGGCTTTACACAGGGCTTTAGGATCCCCTATAAAGGGGCCCAGGTGGCCACAGATTGAGGAAACTTAAAATCTGCTCAGGACCTGCCCCATGTAGTTGCCTCCAAAATTCAGAAAGAATGCATGGCTGGCAGATCATTGGCCTTTTCCTGAATCCCCACCTCATAAATCTGAGGGTCTCCCCATTGGGTGTGATCCCCAAGAAAGCCCCTCGGGAGTACCGTGTCATTCATAATCTATCCTACCCCAAGGGTTCCTCTGTTGATGATGCCATTGACCCTGACCTCTGCTCTATGCACTATGCATCCCTGGACCACACTGTGTCCATCATTTCTCCTGAGGCCCCAGAACCCTTTTAGCAAAGTGTGGCATTCAATCAGCCTTCTGCCCATTCATCCGGATTATTTCTGCCTATTAGACATTAAGTTCCAGGGTCGATGGTACATGAATAAAGCCTTGCCCATGGGTTACTCAGTTGCCTGCACTGCCTTTGAGGCATTCAGTTCCTTCCTTGAATGGGTGGTAAAAGGGCTCACAGCCAGCCTCCACATCACTACCTGGATGATTTATTAATTTATTTTTGTGGGCCCAGTGGGGTCTGACACCTGCCATACTAGGTTGGCTGCCTTCCAGGTTCTTGCCAAAGAACTGGGGGTGTCACTGACAGGAGAAAAGACGGTGGGCCCCACCACTTAATTGGTTTACCTGGGTGTTTTGTTAGATACCATTCAGGGCACTTCTTGCCTGCCAAGAGATAAATTGGAATCACTACATTTGCTCCTCCAGGACCTCTTGGGCAAGAGAAAATGCACGCTTTGGGAGTTGCAGGTGGCCCTCAGGCACCTTCACTTTGCTGCCAGGGTTGTGGCACCTGAGCACACATTCTGTGCAAGATTAGCCAGGGCCATGTCAGGGCCCTCCTCCCCACATCATTTCATCAGATTGGGCAAGGGTTTAAAGTTGGATTTGGCTGCGTAGCTGGAGTTCCTCAACAATTACCATGACATCTCACTCTACCAGATGCCTTTCAACCCAGGGGAGGCCTTCCAGGTGTACTCTGACGCCTCTGGCAGTCTGGATTTCGACATGGATTTCAAGGGGTGGTGGTGTGCTCAATGATGGCCCACCAGCTGGGAGGGCTCTGGTTTACTGCAGGACCCCATTTTCCTGGAGTTTTTCCCCATCCTGGTTGCAGTTTGTTTGTGGTGTGACCTATTTTAAGTCAAGCAAAAAAAAATTTTTATGTGACAACCAGGCTGTTGTCAGGGTTATTAGTCGCCAAATGTCCCACTCCAAGCAGGTCATGCGTTTAGTGCAGCACTTTGTTGTTATATGCTTGGTTCATAACATCTCTTTCTCAGCTAACTATATTCCAGGCACTGATAATGGCATCGCAGATGCCTTGTCTTGCTTCCAGAAAGAGAGGTTCTGAGCCCAGGCCCCTGACACAAGACCTCACCCTGACATGTTTCCAATGGACCTCTGGAGCCTTGGCAGCACCTGACCATCTAGGGAGTTCTCAGGTCCCTTGAGCTGCTTAACACTGCGACCCCATGACATTTGCAGGCCCATTACCCTAGTCATGCTGGTGGGCCTGTCCAGCCAGCTGTCAAGTATCTGCTCCTCCCAGTTCGAACTATAGCTGTTCCAGGCAGCCTTTTCCTTTACCTTCTTCTGGACTTTTTGCTTTAGCAAATTGGTGCCTGCATCTTGGGATGACGTAGTGGCAAGGCCCTCGTGCTGTCAGACCTATGGGTGGGTGGCTTCGAGGTGTGCATCTGACTTTGCCAGTCCAAGACAGATGAGCATGCATGTAGGACCATGGTGATTCTTGGGGTTTCCCCCTCAGGATTGCCCTATCCAGTCAGAGACACAGCCGACAACCTTTCTGTCTGGCGACCAACCCAGGTCCCCTTATACATTTTGATGGTACGTGCTTCTCATGCTTCCAATTTACCAGCATCCTTCAGACTTATTTGGGCCGCATGGGGCTCCTGGCATCAAAGTTTGGCCCCCACTCCTTCTGTATCTGTGCTGCTACCACTGCAGCACACCTGGTTTGCCCAAGTAGCAGATCCACACCATCGGGTGCTGGTACTCCCTGGCATGCACTAATGTTTCTCATTTTTCAGTCCTTTCAGGTCACCACAAGACTATCTGGATTATCAGCCATAGCATTGTCCATTGGGCTCTCAAGTATACTTTGTCTTGTGGTTGGGGGAAAGACCTTAGCCTCACCAGCCACACAACCATGTTCTGGGTGGGACAGAGAAGGATGCATTTTGAGGCCTTGCTGGCAATACTGGATGGAGCAGTTGCAAACAATGGACTACTTCACGCCTTGATTACCCAGCTGAGAGAGAATGATCTGCTTGCAGAAAAGTGTGTGTTGCTGGCTCACGATATGGTGTTGAACTTGGAATTCATGACACGCTGATTTCAAGGGACTACTATTTTCTGTTCACACCTATTGGGGCATCAAGTATGGTGTGGGGCATTGGTCCTGGAGAAAGTGGACCTTGCCAGATGTAGGACCAATAAAATAGTGGCATGACTTGTGCAATCTCTGGGGGGCAGGTACATCTGCCACCTAGACATTTTGTTTTGCCTTCTGGTGCTGTGTTGGAATAACAGTACCCATCTTTCAGAAAGGGGTATAGAGCTTTGGCTGCACAGCATCAGATCTGCTTCGTGTGATTGGTTGTTGGCTTAGGAAGCTTTGGCAGGAGCGAGGTGGCCTCGCTCTTTGGTGGGTTGCGCATGGAAACTGATCCATTCAGGGGAGGAAGAGCCTGTGTGCTAGGAATCCCCTTTTGGTTGGGGCCTCCATAAAAGGCCTAGGGGTGTTAACAAGCATGTGTACTGCATGACCAGACAGGGGCTGTGGGTGGCTTGTGCCCCCTGGTAGCAAGGGGAGTTCATCCAGAGGCCAGTGCCTGTATGGCTTCCACTATCTTGCTGCTCTGGGTGTTTATTTTCCCCCATACATCAGGCTGGGGGAAGGTTATTGCTGGGAGACAGCAATGTGCTGTTCAGTGCTGGATCCACCCCTATGCTGTGCCTCTGCTTCCTTCAGCCTGCATATCAATAAACAGGCTGTGGCCAAATGTTATTCCACACAAGATGGTTGTCTGTGTTGCCTTTCCGCACCCTCAAGCTCATTTTCCTCTCCTCAGGTGGCAACAGTTCCATAGGAGTGAAAATGTTGACAAGAGAATGAAGGAGGTTAATGGGAATTTGATAACAGATGCAGCCAAAACAGGTGGCTAGTTTTATTAGCAGCATGGAGCACTCTTGGAGGCTCCCTAGAATTATTGGTGTCCATAGCAATAAATTATTGGTGAATAGAATTATTGGTGTCCATAGCAATCAAACTGACATACAGCATCTGTAATTTTTAAATGTTTGATAGGAACTTGTTTTGATGTAAAGATGGAGAATTTTTTTATACTCAGGAAATGAAGTGAGGTATGCACACATTGCTTATGGGTTTACTTATACAGTGCCTGCAGAACAGGGCTCCATTTGATTTCTACACATATTTGAGTTTAGGGAGCAAGCTGGCTTTTCTATGAAGTTAAAAGGCATTCTCTAAATGTATGAGAAGTGACACTTTTTTTGCTCAGCTACATTTCTTTTCAGCTTATATCAGTAACTACATTGCAATTCTAAACAGAAACATGGCCTTCCAAACCCACAGAGACCTAAAAAGTTAGAAAGATGTAAAGCTTCCACGGATTGCACTGCTAGCTAATTAATAACACTGACGAGATTGTTAAAATATTAAGGTAGAATCCTCAGTGGCTATATTTAGAGGTAATCCCTATTATAGTCAATGAACCTTACTCCCAGGAAAGTGCCTTTAAGATTACAGCCTAATTTTGCAATCCTAAAAACACTTTCATGGGAGTAAAGTAAGTTTAATAGACTTGGGTAGGATTCTGAGTAGAAGTGTTTAGGATTGTTCTCTAAAATACTGTTGTACATCTTCATTATCTATGTTACAATTTTAAACAGGTTCTTTTGGTTTAGGTATCAGATATTTGTTTTAGTGGCATGATCACTGATTCAGATCACAGATGTACTGTTCTTATAAAAACAAGCTCATCTGTAGTCATCCCCGCAGGGTCGTCGCTAAGGAAGAGGCGAGACGCGGAGGTTTCATCTGGTGGAGAGTGCCAGCAGCGGGAGCGCGGGTGTCCGTGTTCCTAGCGACTCTGCCGCGTGCTGGTTCCTGGCACCTTTTATTATGATTCTAGCGGGGGCGTGTAGAAGGGCGGGGGGAAATCCGGGAGAGCGGGAGAGCGGGAGACTGAGAGATCATCATGTGATGCATGATCTCACCTGGCTGCTACGTGCGGAGAGGAGCATCAGCGTCTGGGCCTAATCCTCACCTGGGGGCAAGACCATTGTCCCTTTGTCTGGGACGCCCGGTGGTTGTGAGCCAGGTGGTTCATGACCCGTGACTCATCGGGGGGTGAGGAGTGGGGGAGCGGTGCGACCAGAAGACCGTAGGAGCGCCGGTGTGCCAGCGCTCTACTTACGGCGCTGCTGGGTCAGCAGCTCATCCCTACACTCATCTTTTATTGTTTCAAACTCAATTTCATGCTGAACAAGATTGCTTATCTCCAATTAGCATCCAGTTGTAAAATGCCTATCATTCTGATTTATCATTCCAAGGTGGTAATTTTCATACTGCATCAGAGATGATAACTTAAAACAACACTCTTCATAAATACCATTGGTTGTTTTGTTATTGTGGTTAAAATGATGCATAAACTCTGGAAGAGATGTGTTTAAGTTTTAATACAGACAGTAGCTTTTAGCACTATGATGTGTTCCTTTTGTTTTAAAAAAAGCTGTAATAATTGCAATCATTACAGCTTATACCTAATTGAGCATATTTTACTCTTGCTTAGTTATCTTAATACAGTAACAATTATTACATTTAAAATAAATTAATGTTTACTTGATGTACTTTGCCTCATGTTTGTAAAGTTAACTGCTTTTTTATTGATTTCTGTTATGTAAAAGCACAAATCTTTCAGGCAGACTAAAATGCTCCTATTACATGGGATTTGTCAATGAAATAACAACTGTGTTTATCTTCTTGCTGCTGTCCCCCTCCTTATATCTTCTTTTCTCTTGTTTGTCCATAACAAGAATAACTCACATAGGCAAGAGATAGGACTAGACATTTTGGACCCAACAGACACCAGACAACTGCCATGAAATGTTTATCACAGCTAGTGGTCTTTCCTTCCACATGGAGAATTTATCCAAATAGTTCAACAGGACATGGACAGGCAATGTCACTCCAGACACTAATCCAGATACAAAGCTGCATTAGTATCAGTGGTACCCAAGAAAGCCTCCTTCCATATGCAGATTCCCTTTTCTGGATCAGATCAGCAGTGTTTAGATTTGCTGCAAGGTGATGTAAACTCTACAGCTATATCTGTCAAATCTCATGTAAGTAATTATTTTTCCCAAATTAAAGCTTGGTAACAGTACTGTAGTCCCATTTTGTCAAGGATATTATGCTTTACACTTAAGAGATCAGTTTCAGGAAATTGCAATAGCACAGTTAAATTTGAGACCACTAGTACCTTAAAGGGGATATAAACTTTTGAGTTTCAAAGCTCCCTTTGTCAAATATGATCATTATGCACTGTTTTGCTCAGGGGCCTCTAATGCTGTTAAGATGGCCCCATCAGCAAAAAGATACAGGGAGGGGAGCAATGGTTTTCATGACAAGGAAGCCCATGTAGCCTACAGTTATAACTAATGAACAGAACTAAGGACCAGGGATTGCATCCCATGAGATTAAACATTGTAACGGTACAATAAATACACCACACTATGCACAGCATTCACAGAGAGCCAATGTGGCGTACTGGTTAGAACAGTGGTTCCCAAATAGGCAGTCCATCCCCTAGAGGGCAGTAGGATTACCTAGTGGGGTGCTATATGGAAAGGGAGTGATGAGGGGTGCTGGACATAGACTCAATCACATTGTTCACTTAACCAGACTATTTCACCATGTTGACAAATGGCACTCTAAGTTTCTGCCTGTGGATTGAGCTGAATTCTGGTGGAAACGTATTACATCAGTGGTTTCCAAACTTTTTGGAGCTGCTGCCCACTTGGCTCCCAGGCCACACCTATAGAGCACCCCACCCACCCATGCACATATTTCTTTCTTGGCATTAAGTCTACTGCAAATTCAAAAATCTTTTAACACTGTAAACACATGTACATATTTCACAAATAAAACATGACCTAGTAAAAGTAAACAAATTCATTGAGCTTTTTCAGCAATATGAAAGGATGTGCTTGCATCTCACTCATTACGTCTTAACAATTTTAATGGGATGGATTTTGAACCCTGGTCTCAGCTCAATGTCGTTTTGGAATGGAAGGAGTTCTTCCACCATTCCTGCCTCTTCACTGCCAATATCTATGAATGGATCAATCACCCAATCTGGTATTTTAAGCAAAAAAAAAAGATCCTGAAATCTGTCAGACAGGTCTCTATGCAGTTCGTCCAAGTGTGTACAATACCCTTGAAGATCATCATCTGGCATGCTCTTCTGCTTCTCTAATTCAGAGAGACTCAGAAACTGGAAGAATTCATGCTGGGCTATATTATGCTTGAATAACTGTAACTTAGAACTGTGGAGAGGACAGTTTTGACTTTGATAAAGTTAACATCACTTCCTTGCAATTGCAAATTAACTTTGTTGAACACTGTGAATACATCTGCTAAGTAAGCAATGTCATCCTTGATTTTTATAAGTTCATCACAGAGAACAGAATTGCAGTCTTGAAATAATTCAACAATCATGTTAAAAAGTGACTAGAAATGACTCAGTTTTCCTTGGACAGCCATCTTCTGTGTGCAACAACAAAGGTTCAAAATCATTCTCTATGCAGAGCTGTCGAGACAGTAACAAATTGAGAGTATGTGCCTTGATTTTATTTACACCTGTGATGACAGTGCTCAGTGATTTGTGAACATAAGCTTTTTGTGACCAGATGTTGTGGATTACACAGTGCATTGCAAGCACACCAAGTACAGTGTTTTTCGAGAAAGTGATGAAGTCATGACAATAACCTAACCCTAAGGTTGCCTAATCTGTTGCACAAGCAAGAATGTTGTTAAGCAGGATGTCTTTCTCTTTGAAAAAATTCTCAAGAACCCAAAACACTCCCCTTTTGCATATGTTTCTAGTTCTCTAGCAAATAATAGGTCTTAAACCAAACTTTCATCTTTGAAGAAACAAACATCATCAAGAAGCAAAAGTTTATTGTCTGACATACTCATCTAATTGTAAGCTAAATTCTGTTGCCCTAACCATGTTGTGCAATCTGTCTTCAATGTTTTCAGCCATTTTATCCATTCTTTGACCAGCGTTATTACTGAAGGGAATATGATAATTGGTTCAGGTGACTTGTGCAAAACTGTGTTCATCACGTCTTTCATTGCTGGCAGAATAAGCTCTTCTCCAATTGTATGAGGTTTACCAGATCTAGCAATCAGCAATGAGATGTTGTATGATGCATGCAAACCACCATTGGTTTATTGTGAATGCTATTTCCAATGGTTTTCTGCTCCTGGAAGTTCTGGGAGTGACTGAAAATATGCTAGGTTTTTTTCAGCTTTATCAGAGTGGCCTTTCTTCAAATGTTTCAGAAGCCTAGAAGGTTTCATGACTTCATTAGAGAAGACTCTTTCACACAGTGGGCAAAGTGGCTGCTGTTGGTTATTTCATGCTGATATCAATCCATACTTTAAATATTCCACACTATATTGCATGCACTTCTTTTTGTTGTGCTGCTGTTGTATTTTATTTTGAAATAAAAAATACACTTTCCTTGTAAAAGTCATCTGCAAAAACCACTTTGGATCCAAGAAAGGAAGGAAGGATTCGGAGGTTGGCTGGAATTTTGAAAAAGCACCAAATTGACCAGTCATCTCAAATAAACTTCAATCACTGTTCTCAGACATTACCTTCATTGTGCTAACCCCTCCCTTCACCCCTGGTTCTCCAGGAAATCATCAAAGAGATTGGCTGTTCTGCTGGTGTACCGGTCACCTAGTGCGCTGGTAGACAGCCTGCCGTGGCTCCTAGAGCTGGTTGCTGACTGGGCGTTGTGGTTCCCTAACCTGACAGTGTTGGGGGACTTCAATGTTCATGTCAATTCGGCCTCCTCTTTAGTTGCTACGTACCTAGTGTCATCCATGGGGATGCTAGGCCACTCCCTAGTGAACACCGGGATTCCCACTCATTGAGGAGGCCATTTGTAATAATTTGCAGGCCAGAATATGGTAAAAAGTCCTAGGTTGGTGAAGTACACCAGAGTTGCCAACCTCCAGAATTACAACTGATCTCCAAATTCCAGAGATCAGTTCCCCCAAAGAAAATAAATCCCATTTATATCCTGCTGAGTTCCTTCTCATCCTCAAACCCTATCATCCCCATACACCATGGCCAAATCTCCAGGAATTTCCCAACCTAGGGTTGGCAACTTTATATGTGATTTATACAAATTATTTGATTGGATTTAATTCATTTTTATAGAAGTGGAAATAATTGAGCTGGCTTCCACCAGTTTAACATGGGTGTGAACTAGATTCCCTTTGACCAAGAGCTATTGACCACAAAGTTATATGACCAAACTATGTAGAACAAATAAATAAGCAAATAAAATAATAAAATATTTTGTTTCTTCCTCAACACCCCTTTCCAAGTTTGGTAATTTATTTAAAATATGCTACCTCTCCAGAGTTCTGCTCCAGACAGCTTACAAGTAAAAAAATACTATATATTCTGAAGAACATTATGTATTGACCATATAAAAACAAAACAAAACATTGGCAACTTCCCTGAACATAAACACATATGCCCATTCCAACAAGAATGACCCATGAGCCTACTTGATGCAGATGATCATTGCAATGTTGATTAAACTTTGTGTTCATTAATTATATTCAGCCTTTCTTCCATCATGGAGCATATATGTCTTTGTTATCCTATCCAGGCAGTGACAAACACACTTAATTTCAGCAAAATGATCATGCCACAGGCAGGGTTGCTAATTCTGGCTTGGGAAAATCCTACAGATTTGGAGGTGGTACCTGGAGAGGGTAGAGTTCAGGGAAGAAGCAAGCCCAATAAGGATGTCATATCACCCCAGGACTTCTTTTTCTCCTATATTCCTCTAGACAACTACAGTTTCAAAATGCTGACTCTCTGTATACCATGCAGTCTGCCCTCTGAAAGTGCTACTTCTCTCAGGGGAACCAATCTTGAATCTGGAGGTATGTTTCAATTCCAGAACTTCAGGACCCAACTTGAAATTGGTGATCCTAGGTGAGCCTTCTAACCATGTGTTTGATATAGTTGGAGGTGGGCTTCCACTAGTCTTTCAATATACTGCAATCTAGATCAGACCTATTACTCAAGGACTAAATAATGGCTTTTTCTGCATACATACTACAGATTTTCCCAGTGGTCAAACCTGGATGGGAAGTTTTTGGGGTGGGTAGATGATAGGGAGGGCTTTGTTTGGAGATGGGGGAGGTAGGAAGGCTTTGCCGGGATGTGGATCAGCTGTTCCGCTGTCCTTGTCTGTAGTATTTTCCAAGACTAGTGGAAGCAATGGCCAATGGGAATACCTTGGGCCCCTGTGCATCCTGCACAGTAATTGACTAAGGCTGCTCTCCAGATATTCATGGACTACAAATCCCATCAGCCCCTGCCAGCATGGCCAATTGTAGTCCATGAACATCTGGAGAGCCACAGGTTGCAGACCCCTAGACTAAGGGTTTGATGTCGGACATTCGAATCCTTAGCCAATTACCGGTATTTATTATAAGTTGGTGGTGGGATGTTATCTGTGATGCAGAAGAATGACCCTCCCCCTTCTGAAATAGCAATTCAAAAATATCTCAGCCTCCATTTCTACTATTGAAACCCAAAATGGAAGCCAAAACAATTCCTGGAACAAGCACCATTACCTGAAGGAACAGAAACATGTAGCCCACTTTCCCACATACATACAAAGAACCACATTGCTAAATTTGACCTGCAGTGATGCATGATTGTTACTGCAGCAATTATTCCTAGTACTCTTTTCAGTCACCCCAGCACCTCCGCATTCTATTGCTGATCCAGTCACTCCTGCTTTTTGTATCTCTCCCCATGCCACTGCTAGGAGCAGCAGTGGCATATTGGTTAAGAGCAGGTGTACTCTAATCTGGAGGAACCAGATTTGATTCCCCGCTCTGTCACCCACCTCACAGGGTGTTTGTTGTGAGGGGGAAAGGGAAAGGTGATTGTAAGCCCCTTTGAGTCTCCTATAAGAAAGGCGGGATGTAAATCCAACTCTTCTTTTTCTTCCTGAACATTACATTACTAGTTCAATATAATAAAGTGGCATTTTAAAAATCTTTTTGAAAACAGAGGAGAAAGGGGAGGAGAAAAGGACTGACAGGGGGCTTGCCAATTACATGTGACATGGATAAGAGATCAACGTGATCTCATGCTCAAAGGAAGCTGGCTCAGAAAAAAGATTTTAAAATGTTGCAGTTAAAAGAAAACAATGGAGGAAAAATGAAAGAAAAACATTTCTGGAACCAACTAGGGGGAGAGCATGCAAAATTCAAAGGGGGGGGGGGAATATAGAATCTGGCAGCAAGGTTCTTTTTACATTTTACATTTTACATTCACATATCAAGCTAGTCTAAACAAAACATGCTTGGGGCTGGAGTCCAAATTATATGTGATTGGCATAGCTAGTTTTGGCCATTTCTTCCCCTACAAAATGTTGTCATGAATGCACAGCAAGTCAACAGTTCTGGGTCAGGGGGAGGGGGAGATACTCTTTACCGAAATCAGCCACCACAACTATACTAGGTTTCATTCCATACGTGATAAGAGATGTGATTAGACTGCAGTTTATGGGTTTAGACTACAAGAAAGAAAGAAAGAAAGAAAGAAAGAAAGAAAGAAAGAAAGAAAGAAAGAAAGAAAGAAAGAAAGAAAGAAAGAAAGAAAGAAAGAAAGAAAGAAAGAAAGAAAGAAAGAAAGAAAGTGTTCATAGAATCCAACAGGATTCACATGGTCTGAATCTCATGCACAAAAATGCCTTCAGCAGGCACTCAAACTGCTGTATTCAGGGCAATGTTAAGTGTTACAGACTAGCACAATAGTGCCAGAGGTGTTTTAGATATTTCCATGAATGCTGATGTGCGTCATTACCATAATCCCATCTTGTAAACATGCTGTGCTTTTTATTCAGCTCCCTGTATTAAGCCATCATATAATCTGTTTTAAGCACATTCTGTTCCTTTGAGCAATCACAGTGTACAAACTTCTCTTTTTCCAGAGCTTCCACTACTATCTACAAAAAATTGTGCCAAGGGGATGGGACATTTGCTTTTAGCTCCTCTGCATTTAATCCTTGCATAATGCAATGAAATTTAGCATGTGATGAGTATTTTTAAATTATTAAGTATATACCCACAAAAGCATATTTGTTGTGATTTGGAGACTTGCTTTTTCTTATTAGGTATCTTTATGGGCTGATTGAGACAATTAATCTCTAATAACAGTTTATATTTGATATGTCATGAGCAAGTGCTCATCACCAGATCAAAGAGATTACATACAACCCTTTCAGAAGAGAAGAAGACTTGGATTTATATCCCCCATTTCTCTCCTGTAAGGAGACTTAAAGTGGCTTACAAACTCCTTCCCCTTCCCCCCTCACAGCAAACACCCTGTGAGGTAGGTGGGGCTGAGAGAGTTCAGAAGAATTGTGACTAGCCCAAGGTCACCTAGCTGGTGTGTGTTGGAGTGCACAGAGTAGTCTGAATTCTCCTCCTTATCTCAATATGCCTCCACAGCTCAAACAGGAGAGCGGGGAATCAAATCTGGTTCCTCCAGATTAGAGTACGCCTGCTCTTAGCCACTATGCCACTGCTGCTCCCAGAGGTGAAAAGAAACATGAAATTGGGAGAATCAGGTGTGTAGCAAAGCTAAGGTCATTTAAACTATGATGGCTAATAGACTATCTAGATACACAACTCTCATGATGTTCCCACCCTTTGTTAATTTTTAATTTTTTCCCATATGTAAAGAAAAGGGCATGATACAGCAAAGGAAAAAAAAGGGGGGGGGGAAGGTACAGTAATACAATAAATAGGTCTGTATTAATAACTTGATGGACTTTAAAAAACTGATTACAATTCAGAAGTTTAATACATCAGTTAATCAACTTCAATGGATAATCATACTCATATAAATGATTTATTAGAGGTTATTTATCATTATCTATATGTAATAAAGAACTATAAATGTTTAAAAATATTGATTTGTATTCATATATTACTAAAGTATAACAGCAAAGCAAAGACTTGATAGACCTATGCATATTAAAATAATTGCTATATGACATCCATTCTGCTTTAAATTTATATTCAGTTCTTCTATTCATAAAAGTAATTAGTTTTACCATGTAGAAATACTCTCTCACATTATCTTTACAATTTTCTTAAATGGGAATACTTTCGGATTTCTGAATATAAGCGAAAGTTGCTCTTTCTACAGTTAGTACAGGAAAGCCAGCATGGTGTAGTGGTTAACAGCAGGTGCACTCTAATCTGGAGAACTGGGTTTGATTTCCCGCTGTGCCATTTGACCTTTGGAGGCTTATCTGGTGAACCAGATTAGTTTGTGCACTCTAACACATGCCAGCTGGGTGACCTTGGGCTAGACACAGTTCTTCTGAGCTCTCTCAGCCCCACCCACCTCACAGGGTGCTTGTTGGGGGGGGGGGAAGGGAAAGGAGATTGTAAGCCACTTTGAGTCTCCATACAGGAGAGAAAGGGGGACATAAATGCAAACTCTTTTCCTTCTTCTAAATATAAAAATGATTCTAGTTGTTATTCTAATATATTTAGTGAAAAGATACTATCAAGGTACTTATACTGCAGCACCATCCATTTTAGGACCCATTTAAAGGATTAATATTCAATAATTCGTAACATTTCAGTGTGAATTAATATCTAGGGGTTTTTTGATTTTACAAATCTGTCACATATGTATAAAAAATAGGAACAAGTTTTTTCTTAACTTTTCTAACTTGTGCATATACACACATACGCACAATCCTCCAACACCCCTTCTTTCCCTTCTTCCCCACCTAACTCACTCTCTCCCACTTCCCATTCCTGAGATCATCCCTCTTGCTCCAATGCTGTGACCTCACCCTCTTGCTGCACACTTCCAGTCTCCAATGTTACTATTGGAGCAGACACCCTCTTCCTCACTTGGTCCACATGCCAATGAAGAACATGACCATCTTCTGCCTCCACCCTATATGATAATAGCCCTGAAGTCTGTGTCACTGCCACCAGAATCCAACATGGCCCAACCCCATAATTTTTTACACCAACTGGATCATTTTGTACAATTGACCATGGTGCTTTCTGATCCCATTAAGATGATTGCTCCTCTACAAAGTCCAGATGCATCCAGTACATCATGGTAGTCAATGTTCATAAGGAGAGCTGTGGGACTTCTACCTATAGCTGTACATGGTATAGCTGTACATGGTACCTATAGCTGTACATGGTACCTATAGCTGTACATGGTATAATATGGTATAATATGCTGAGTCAACAAGAAGTTTGCCAAATGGATGTGATGCTAGTAAGGCCTATATGTGATGCTAGTAAGGCCTATATGGGAGGGAGCGGCTTTTACAGCAAGAAAAATATATGAAGAAGAATAAAGAAATGAATGTAAAACAGATTATAGAAGATTATAGATTATAGAAGAGATTGCAAAGAGATAAAAAAAACTGGTAAAGAATCCAAATAATTAAAAATTATATGAGTGTTAATAGGACTAAGAAAACACCTGGACCTGCATTGGCCTGACCTTTTTGAGACAGAAAGATTTTTGGTAGTGATTAAGCCTGGAAAATGGCTAGCTGCGAAACTTAGGCTGATTCCGCATGGGCCAAAAACAGCAGTGTGAAAACAGTGTGAAAATGGTGTAAAGGGGTTTTAAATGGTGTAAAAGGGTTTATACTGTCTTCACACCATTTTCACACCGTTGTTTTTGGCCCATGCGGAATCAGCCATAGAGAAATGAAGGAAAGAAGGATAATAACTAAAATTAGGTCAGGGAAAGAGATGATTTTCAAAAAGGGTGCTGATTTTAACCTTTAAGGCTATAAGCGGCCTTGGGTCTGCATACTTGAGGGACCACATCTCCCCATATTGCCCCGCTAGGACCGTCCAATCTTCAGTGGTCCCTGGCCCGAAATATGTCTGGCTGGCCTCCACTAAAGCCAGGGCCTTTACAGTCCTGGCCCCCCTTTGGTAGAATAGGCTCCCTAGAGAGACCAGGGCCCTGCAAGACTTGTCGAGCTTTCACAGGGCCTGTAAAACAAATCTGTTCCGCCAGGCATTTGGCTAGCCAGGCTGAAATATGTTCCATCATCCTGGCCTCCAGTGGGCTCAGGAGGGGGAAGGACTTTTATCGCCATCTGTGTCTTTGTTTTTAAATACTGTAAATAGGCTTTTAATACTGTTGTTATCTTTATTTTATGTTGTATGTTGCCCTGAACCCTTCAGGGCAGGGCAACTAATAATTGAAAGACTAAACATCTGGAAATGCCAAGAGCTATGATTTTCCTTGATGTGGAGAAGACATTCGATAATATAAACTGGAAATTTATGGACCAAGTATTAAATCATTTGGGTTTTGAGGGGAACTTTAACTAAACAATAACATCAATATATGCTAACCAAGAAACAAGATTAAATTGTGAATGATGATCTGACAGAAATCCAGAAAGGAATGAGACAAGGTTGCCCTCTTTTCCTACTGCAGCTTATAATAGTTCTACAAATACTAAACAGAAAAATGAGGAAAACAAGATAAAGGGGATCAAAGTAAAAGATGCAGAACTCAAATTAAAGGCTGATAACTTTTATTTTTAGATGAGCCAGTAGAAAGGATAAAATTGTTAATGGATGAAATAACCAATTTTGGGAAAATGGCTGGATTTAATGCAAACATATCTAAAACAAAGATGATTACCAAGAATATGACTAACTGGAAATTCAGAAGAAAAAAAATCAGGGATCAGTATTACCATGCAAATTAAATGTCAGAATTGTATTTTAAAAAGAATAGTAATTTATACCAAAATGACTATGAAAGGATCTGGGAAGAAATTAAACATGAGTTATACAATTGGCAGAAGCTTACAGATTTGCTGTCAGCTAGAATAGTCATAGTTAAAATGAAAGTCGTCCCTAAAATGTTATATATATATATCCCAGAATGCTCCTTTAGTGGTGACCAACAACCCATTTCAAATATGGAAGGAAAAGATAAGTACATTTATCTGAAAAGAAAGAAAACCAAGAATAAAATACTAATCATTAATAGTTGTTAAAGAAAAATGGGGGTTGGCTCTGCCTGATCTACAAATAACGAAGCTTGTACAATTGTATGGATAAAGGAGTGTATAACACTTAGAAATAAATCTGTCCTAAAAAAGTAGAAGGTTACAATAACATTAAAGACTGGCATAACTATTTATGGTTATGTGAAGAACACAGCAATAAAACCATAAACTTTAATAGAAATGATTTAAAGTGCCATCTCATGAGTGTATCAAGCCTTCTATGTTGGGTTCACTCGTAGACCAGTAAACCAGAGGATTTTGGAACATTCTCCAACATCAGATTTAAAAAGGCTAATGAATCTTTAGTTCAATATTATATACATGAAAATCATACAAACAGAGACCTAAGGTTTTTGGTTTTGTAGAAACATCATTCTAAGCACATTCTGGAAAATGTGCCCCAAATTTTGCTTAGAGAAGAGGCTATTTAAACTTAGAAATTTTCAAACAAGTTGGGGTTTGAATCAGGATTTGGATTTAAGTTATTTGTGATCAATTTCACTTTGTACTACCATGTTCCTTCAAGTCTTCGATCCTGTTATGTCTAAGTTCTGTCCATTTTTGGCTGAGACAGCTGCAAACAACATAGGTTAGCAGGCTTGGCTATTTCTTTCTGCTAATTATTGGGGATGCTTCATCCATTATGCTCAGATGCATTCAGTTTGAGAATTTTGATGCTTCATCTTCTCAGTTATACTGTTGGGCTAGATGTCTTGATACCTTCTGTATATGTAAGTATGAATGTGAATGTATTTAGTTTATTAAGTTTCTTTATGTATACTGTATATTTACAAGCACTGTATGGTGATCTCTGCAGAATTGTGACTGAAGAAGACTAAGGTCGAAAGTATTTAACTTGCCTAGGTTAGCACTACTATTGATATCTATTTGATGTTCACATGTGGCCAGTTTATCTCCTGATGAGGCATCCAGCTGAACATCTGGCAACTTCAGTACTTCCAAATATTTATTCATGCCAGTTTATCTCTTTTTGTGGTATCCAGGTGAGATGTGACAACTGGAGTACTTCAAGCCTCTACTGAATCGCAAGGATTTCACTGAAGGGATATTACCTACACAGAGGCCCTTTCCGCATGGGCGGTATATGGTGCCCTGGGGACGGCAAAAACGCCGTCCCCAGGAAGCCATTCGCACAGGGGGCACAGCTGCTTCGTAGCCGCGCCGCCCTCGCACCGCCCGACCGGCACGAAGCCGCCGTTTTCCGACCTCGCTCGGGAAGCGAGGTTTTCGGAAAACGGCGGCTTGGAGCCGCTGCCGTGCGAACGGCAGTGGCTCCATGGCGCCCTCCCCCCTTCCCCCCTTCCCTTACCTTGTCTCCGGCCGGCTGGCACGTCACCGAGGCCTGGGGACACGCCCCCCTGCCCTGCGACGCTGGAGCAGTCGCGAAGGGCCGGGAGGCATGTCTCCAGGCCTCGGTGATGTGCTGGACAGCCAGAGACATGCCGGGTTGGCTGGGCGACAGCGCTCCGCGGCGCCGTCTTCCCAGCTGTTTCGTGCGAACGGTCTTCCCAGCTGTTTCGTGCGAACAGTCTTCCCAGCTGTTTCATGTGAATGGTCCCAGGGGGGTTGGGTCGGCCTGGAATGCGTTAACCCAACCCCCATCGACGCCATGCAGAAACGGCCAGAGACTCATTATATTTTGGAAATTTTGGGATTCCTTCTCTGTCTATTTGTGTTGTTCATGTATTGCATAATTGCTTCCATTGTTGATATTTGGGTTATTGGATAAAGTGTCTTTAATCATTTTTATTAAAGTTTATGGTTTTATTGCTGTTCTTTTGAGCCAGGCAGAGTAACTTTTCTTCATATATCCATATTGTTTCTTTCTCATTTTTTATATTTAAAACTATTTATGGTCCCAGGACAATAAGAGTAACAAAGAGTCCAAAAACCACTTTAAAAGAAGAGTACTAATAAGAGTATGGACAAAATATAAAGATAAATTTCATAGTAACACCCCAATGTGGATATTAATATAAAAGAAGATGGTGAACAGGGAAACTGGAATTTGTTGGACCTTATAATCTTGGCAGAGTTTGACTCCAAACAAATATCAGGATAATTGAAATCTCCCATTACTACTCCTCTCTCCTTTATGAAAGTTTGGTCATTTATTCCAGGAAGGCATCATCAAACTCATCAGTCTGGCTTGGGGGTCTGTAATAGGGCCCCACAATGAGGTCACTGTTGTTTCTCTCCCCCTTAATTTTTACCCAGATGCTCTCAACCTGGCTTCCAGGAATTAAGTCATAGATCTCCTCACAGGTGCAATCATTCCTGACACATAATGCTACTTCCTCCTCTTTCCTAGTTGGTCTTTTTCTCTGAAAAAGGTTATACCCTTCAATTATTAAATTACAAACATGAGAATCATCCCATCTGGTTTCATTGATGCCTATTATATCATATTTGCTTTGCTCTGTTGAGAGTTTGAGTTAATTTTGTTTTTTCCGCATGCTCTGTACATTAGTGTAGATACATCTAAGACCATGGTTCATTCCCCCTGGTTGCTTATTTAAGGTTTTTCCCCTCCCACTGTTGGATGCTTCAACTATTCACTCAGTTCCCTCTATAACCTTTGGACTAGTATCTCTAGCACTTGATTAATTACTGCTTGGTTGAATACTGTCTGTCTCCCCCCTATAACTCAGTCTAAATCCCTTCTGATCAGATTTGGGAGCCTCCTAGCAAAATATTTCTGTCTATAACCATGAAGTTCAACCCATCCCTTGCCAGTAGTCCATCTTCATGAAACTCTGTGATAGCATGATTTTTTGCCTCAGGGAGACAGTACACCTCTCAGGACATCTTGTAAGGCCTGCAAATCACTGCTTCTGTTCCCCTCAGCAGAGAGTCCCCTACTACCACCACATGTCTCCTCTGGGGTTTTGCAGGAGCCACTCCATGCGCTGAACCTTCTGTCAGTTGCACATTCTTTGAGGGATGACTCTGTTGCTTCTGTGTCTGTTCCTTATCCTCACTGACAAGGGAGACAACTTCAAATTGATTCTGTAGCTTCAAACTCACAGAATGGTCCCTGGTCCCTCTATTTCTATGTGTCATGTTCCTCCAATTGCTCACCTCCTGCATTTGAGAGCTGTCATCCTCCTCAGAGAGATTTCCCCACCCAGTACCATCTGCTCCACTCTGTCCAGAAAATTCTCATTCTTAACAGGCAGAAGAACAGACTATTGCCTTTCAAGCTGCTGGACCTTCTCTTCCAAGAGACCCACCGTATTGCACTGGCTGCAGGTATAGCTACCCATATCATCTGGCAAAAAAAGTAATATACCACAGCTATTGCAGGTGACAGCACCAAGTCCCTGACCATCCATATTTAGTAGTCTCAAATAACCCTACTAAACTCCTCCACAAAAAATATGTGTTAGTCTTACCTTTTTAGCCAAACGCACATCACTGAGCTCCAGGGACTGAGACTTAGTGGCTGAAGCCCCTGCCTCCAGTCAAATCTTTAACTCATCTTTTACTCTCTCCAAAAAGATTTTTCTTTGCTTATAAAAACTGTGCACAGCTGCCTCTTAGAGAATGCTCAAAAGAGCTGGGTGGCAATTAAATAGAGCTGGTGACTCACCAGAAGCCCCACCTCTCAGAAGCCTGAGGCAAGCACACAGCCAAAAATGAAGACTCACACACAAATAAAAGGCCTTTAAAGCTGTCAAAAAACACACAAATCCTCAAAAACACACACAGTTGAAGATTTAGTTTTAAGAATACCCCCCCCAAAAAAAACAGAGCTCACCCTTTACTCTTTGTTCTACTCCCTTCAACAGTATCAAAAGATTTTGAGAGATCCAGAAGGATCAACAGGTTGCATTGGCCCTACCTGTCTCCTGAAAAAGGTCACCATTCAGGGCAACCAAAGTGATTTCAGTTCCAGGACCAACCTGAACCCAGATTAAAATGGATCTATATAATCAGCTTCTTCCAAGCACACCAGCAGTTGCACTGCTACATCCCTTTCTAATATCTTGACTTTAAAAGGTATGTTAGCTACCAGGCAATACTTGTTTAGATTTTCAGGATCTAAAGATAATTTGATAAGAACCATTGTCTGCTTGAGAGCCAGTGGAACCTTTGCCTATCTCATGGTGGTGACACCCAGATAGACAGTCATCCAGACTTTGCCCCAGATGTTCTGGCCAGATGTTTGGAGGCCATGGTGAAATGGTTGAAACAGAGCCAATTGAAGCTGAATCCAAGTCAGAGGTCCTGTGGCTGGGTCAGGGAGGGATGGGTGCAGTCTGCCTGTTACCAATTCTTGACAGCATGCAGCAAACACTGCATTGACCATCAAGAGATTTGGTGTGATACTTGATGCCTCCTTATTGATGGAATCTCAAGTCACCCATATGACTCATCAGGCTATTTATCACCTCCACAAGGCAAGATGATTGGTATCCTACTTGTACCAAATCGACCTAGCTACAGTGATCCACACAATCATCACCTCTAGACTGGATTACTGCAACTCACTCTTTGCAGGGCTGCTCTTGGGCCTGCTCCGGAAACTCCAACTGGTGCAAAAAGTGGCAGCATGGGTCCTCACTAAGACCACATGGAAGCTGGGCATACAACCTGTGCTCTGACAGCTGCATTGGCTCCAGGTGGGTACCAAATCAGGTTCAAGGTTCTGGTGCTAACCTTTAAAGCCCCTTAACAGTCTGGGGTGATCACATCTGTGGGACCATCTCTCCCCATATGTCCCCTGATGGTTGCTACCTTCACCAACTAACAATCTACTGGTGATCCCTGGGCCAAAAGATATCCAGCTGGCTTCAACCCAGTGGAACACTCTGTCTAGTGAGTCCTAGGCCCTGTGGGATCTGATGCAATTCCATAGGACCTGTAAGACAGAGTTGTTCCACCAGACCTATGGTTGAGGGAGCTATGGTCAAATAATCCTATGGTCTCTCTCTTCTCTTCTCCTTTGCTATATATACCATTGGGATTGTTTTACTGTAAATCAATTTTATTTGCCATCTAGGGTTTTTAATTTGTTGTATATTTATAGCTTTACCTTTTTAGAATTGTATACTTGATATTTTGGAAGCTGCCCTGAGCCCGCAAGAGGAAGGACAGCATAAAAATCCAATAATACATACATACATCAAGAAAAATCAAATGCAGTGAACATGATTAGCAAATAAATAATAGTCACTATAAAAAACCCTCCCCACTTGTCTTGACCAACTGTAATACAATCACATAGTCTGGAAAAAATGTTGTTTCACAGCCCTTCCAAAAGCTTAACAAGAGTGAGATATACCTCATCTAAGACATGTGTTTGAAATTCTGTTTGGGGAGTTCTTCATAGTTTGCTTTGAATTTCATCATTCTTAAACTTGGCTTTCTCCCTGTTCAGCCCAGTAGGCACTTTTTACTTTGTTTCTGCCATATTAACATGTAAGTTAGGTTAGGCAACAATTATAGCCCAATACAAAGTCCCATGCAGTGTGGGGAGAAAGAAAAGGGCAACCCCCCCAACCCCACCCCCACCACTGGAAAGCCTGTAATAGGGCTTAATGGAATTACGCAACTAGCTGCAAACCTGGGGTGCAAACTCACAGAAATGTCCTGGCCCCCCTTCATGCCAGTGTGATATCAGGATGCCAATGTAGCTCCATGGTGGCCTAGACTTCCAAGTCCACTACCATGGAGCTAATGGGTGGCTGGCCGCTGAAGCCTTTGCCCCCTCAGTGGGTGTCCCTTGTGCCAGCAGAGGGGGCAAATGCATCAACACAGTCCTCTTTACCTCCACAAGTAGATTGGGAGCCCCTGTCTGGATTGGGCTACAAGAATCAGATCTGAGAGCAATCTGGCTGTGATATCTGCCACCTAGGCAGGTGTACCTTTTCTGTACCTTTTCTGCCTTCCATATACATCTCTTCTAAAGCTGCATGCTCAGTAGAAGATAATTCACTTGACCACTGATTGTCACAGAAATGCACAATGTCCATTTTCTGCTGATTGTATTACTTGCTTGTACTTCAAAGGAAACACCATTTCAGTTTGTTTTGGGTCTGCATGGTGGTAGCATTTAACATGCTGGGCAGCTGGAGAAACACTGTTGATGCATGTTGATGCACTTTATTGGCTTAGTTAAATTATGTATACTAAGGTTATCATGGACAGGTCATGCAACATTTAGATACCCACATTAGAGGGTATGCATTGCATAGCTGGTAGCATTCATTATTCAAAGGAATTAATCATGTTGACTAATGTTTAGAATTTTTTGGATAAAACTACAGTTCCCAGGTGACTGTGCAAGAACTCATGAATGTGCTCCAATTAACTCCAGCTAACATGATCGGCCTTGGTAAGTCAGGCAGGAAGCCACAGTAGCATGCATGGAAAGTCAAAGAAGCAAGAAATGCAACTTGCAATTTGCAAATAAACTGTGACTGGGCATCCGTGCACTGCACATGTTTAGTGGCCCATTTTTATTATTTCATCTCCCAATACTGTTCCTGGTATTAAAGGGTCACTCAGGGGAAAATGTAGGTTTGTCTCTAGGTGATACATGACATGTAGGTGATACATGACATAATGGAGCAGGTGCAGAGGAGAATGACGAGGATGATCAGGGGCCTGGAGAACCTTATGAGGAAAGGCTGGGGACATTGGGAATGTTCAGTCAGGAGAAGAGAAGATTGAGGGGGGACATGATTGCTCTTTTTAAGTATTTGAAGGGCTGTTACTTCGAAGAGAGCAAAAAGCTGTTCCTGTGGGCAGCAGAGAGTGACTCATAATAATGGGTATAAATTATGGGGAGAAAGGTTCCAAGTGGATATTATGAAAAAAATACAGCAAGAATTGTACAACAGTGGAATTAGCTGCTGAGGGAGATAGTGAGCTCCCCTTCACTGGTAGTCTTTAAGCAGCAACTAGACAAACATTTGTTTGGGATGCTAGGCTGCTTCTGCATTGAGCAGGGGGTTGGACTAGATGGCTTGCATGGCCCTTCCCTATTCTTTGATTCTATGATTTTATGTGAAAGCCCTCTGGGCCGAAACTAAAGATGATGGAGATGCATAACTGTCTCCAATACGAAATCTTCTCCTCTGTCAGATTTCTAAAAAAACTTACTTTTGTTATTTACTTCATTTATAGCCAACCTATCTCTCCAGTGGAGGACTTAAATTGGCTTGTACTGTTCTCTCCTCCTCCATTTTATCTTCACAATCATCCTGTGGGGTAGGTTGGATGGAGACTGTGTGACTAATCCAAGCCATGCAGCAAGCTTCCATAGCAGAGTGAGGATTTCACCCTGAGTTGCTGAGGTCCTAATATGATGCTCCAACCACTACACTACACTGGCAAAATGGCATGATGATGTCAGCATTTTCATGCTATCCCACTAGTGGTCACCTATGAAGGGGTCTATGTGCAGATAACTGTTAGGAATGATTATGCCATATTTTTTTCTCTGTCTAGATGTTACTGGGCAGATGCAAGTTGATGGTTGGCCATATGGTTATGGTCCCCCTATAATCTTTAGTTTGGGTCTAAGTCTATACCTACATCTATAAATCATATAAAAATGTTCTATTTCTCTTTCATTGCCATATAAACTATGTAATATCTGTTGTTCTGTACAAAAGAGCAGTAGATTTAGCCAAGCTTTCAAAAATATGGGAAATGACAAAAGTTGGTTGGCTGTAAACAATTCATCAAACCAGCCAAACTACATGCGTCCTATTTTACTTGTGCCAAATAAAAGTCAAAATGAGATGCAAAAGCAATTAAGAACGAAATAAATAAATAACGGTTACTATGGAAACATCAGCACTATCCTTGGGTGTCAGGAAAGACAATTAATTTGCAGAATAGCTTGCAAACACTTTTTAATTTCATCTCTCTACATTTTTTTGCAAGCTGTTTTCTTTTCCTAAATGCAGTGAAGTGTTTTGCAGAAATAATTAATTTAGCTCACCATGTGCCAATCCTACGTTTTGTTTCATCTTTCAAGATCAGAATGGAGAACTCTTTTGAAATATTGTCAGATAATGTTTTTCAACAGGTTAGCTTCAACATTGATTGCTGCAAATTAGAGTCAATACATGTGCATAACTTCTGATTGGCAAGGCAACATGACCTAGTTTCTTTCTTTGTTTTGGCCTTTGCTCCTGCATACATTTCATATTCATCATTTATGTACATTGCTTTCACTTTATACAGTTATTTGCTTCCTAGAGGAGGTTACAACATTTGCCTATGTGTAGCACCATCAGTTCGTCTTTCATCCACTTGCAATCAAAGCCTCAGTGTGGAAATGAAGATGCTATCAGGGGAGGTGCGTAGGAGGGAGACACACATGCTCTAAGTCATAAAAATTCATGTACTAAAACTGTGTATTCTGAAAATGATTTCAGTTCCTATGCTAGCATGGCAGGATGTGCCCCTAAGATTTTATGGGATCACATATTTTATAACAAACATGAGGATTTACCCAAAATTCCTATCTAGGTCCAGTATGTGGTTTATGTTTTGCTTTCCTTTTTAATGTACAGTGAAGCATGAGTAATCTGCAACCATTGCCTGCACCAGTACTTTTGCTGTGCTCTTGCTCTTCCACTGGGGGATGATTGTTCCTATCCAGCTCTACATGTGCTTTATGACAGTAATACACATCCTGATCTACACCAGATGGATCCATCAATTCAAGGTTCATCTGCATCTGCTGTGCACACAGATTTCCTCAACTGAATTGGGGTAAATTAAGTCGATTGATGATTTTGATTTGCAGCACTGTCCTTGGGATTCCTTCGTCTTTTAAACAAATATTTTAATGAAAAACTCAAAGCATGTATAAAATGGCTTACAACTTAAATTTGTTGCAAAAATAATTAGCAATACTTAGGAGGAAGAAATACTAATATAGCATAAAAACAGGCATTCTTGGTTCATAAAATTTACAAATACCAATGCACACATTTGTACTATATTATTTTTCTTCCTTATCTTGTGATAGGATGCAGTTACTCTACCCACGCGCCTTTTCTCTCACAGGTAGCCTAAGATAGGAATTAAAGGATGGCTCCTCTTTGTGAAGATGAATGAGCAAGAGCATGAGGGTTCTTGGCTTGTGGTTCTTCACTTGGGGCCTAGAGCCAAGGACCAAGTACTATATGAAATGAGAGTATCACTAACACAGTCACATCATGACTGTGTCCCTGGTCTGTAATACGACTTTTTTTTTTATGACACTAGATTGTTGATTGTTGGATGATTGGGAAGTTTATTTGTCTGGAACATCATAACCTGGACAGGATGTTTGATGAATGAACTATTTGAGTACAAATGGAAGCTAGTAGGTATGGGTGTGGAATTTATCAAAGATGGCCAGTGTTTGGCAAGGATGCCTGCTGCCTGGCTAACCTCCATAACATCCCAAGAGTTGATGATACAAAGGCCCCTATTGTCCACACTTCTGCAGAAATACTGTGCAATATCAAATCAGTGAAACTTAAACCTGCAAAACTCTATGAGAAGTTACTAGATGAAAAAACTGACCTGGCTTACTTGACAGAAACATGGCTGTAAGATAATACTGTGGGTGTCTGCCCCAAATAACATACCATGGTTATGTAGTCTACCACCCACCCAGACATCTGTCCCAGGGGGATGAGTGGCTATTATGAATCCCCATGAATCCTTCAACTTCTGTAGACTTCCAATGCAAACTATTGCTAGCATTCACATTATACTCCTTACATAAAGGACTAAAGATAGATAAGGCATTTCCCCAGTGGACACCCTTTTAAAGTTGGCAAATGTGCTGTTGCATCTGGTAATGGAGATTCCTACACTGACCATTCTGGGGGATTCCAATATTCATGCTGAGGAAACATCACAACCACTGACCAGGATTTTATAGCTGACTGCCTTGGGCAGTCTACAAATTGTGATGGGCCCAACACATGAAAGAAGTCAACATTGAATTTAATTTTTTTGCCCTGTCATTGAAGAAAGACTTGGTTTTGGCTTAGAGATGCAACTTAATGCATGGTCTCACCACTGTCCCTTCAAGGCAAATGTGAATATATTGTCGAAGGCTTTCACAGCCAAAATCACTAGAATGTTGTGGGTTTTTCTGGTTGTATGGCTAGGTTCCAGTAGTATTTTCTCCTGACATTTAGGCTGCATCTGTGGCAGGCTTCTTCAGAGGATGCATCCTCTGAAAATGCCAGCCACAGATGTGGGCAAAACTTAAGGAGAAAATACTACAGGAACACGGCCATACAACCCGAAAAACACACGACATTCTAGCAAACGTGAATGTAACCCTAACACTTCACTGCAGAAAGGGCCTGATAAAAGTGGTCCAGACACAATGGCTTGCAGATTCTACTTTTAGTTAACACAACTATGGTTGCTCAGTTCCCCCCCCCCCAAAAAAAAATCTATTGCCCCGCAGCAGTGGAGTCCAGGTGGGGAGGGGTGTAATTTCAGTGGGTGCCATTTTCTTTGCTACACCCATGATTGTAAATACTCAGCTGTAGTCTTAAAAACATTCCTGCATTCTAAAAAGCAGTTGCTTCTTTTATAAAAGCACTTCACACTAACCTTTAAAGTCTCCGATTGTTAGCAAAGCTGACAATCACTGCTTGTTTGAATTCCTTCCTGGTCTGTAATAATTATTATAGAGATTTAAAACCCTAAAATAAAAACCTAATAGTTTCCTAATAACATCAAGTCCCAGCTCATGTATCAAAAACATACAAAATAAAATCCAATTTGCAACTATAAAAAAACCACAAACTTGTATTCCTATGTTTTTATAAAAACTGTGAAAAAGGGAGGCTATCCAAAGAGAATATCAAAAACTAGTAGGATCTGTCACTTCTTGCATCCCATTGCCACATATCAGAAGCATTCTGTGGTTAACAACTGGAAGTCTGAAAAAGGAAACTGAATCCCTAATTTTAGCCGCTCAAAAACATTTGATCAAGGCCAGAATCAAAAAATTCTCGGATGATGCAAAATGCAGATTGTGCAAAGAAGCTGATGAAACTGTAGATCATGTCCTCAGCTGCTGCAAAAAGATTGCCCAGACTGAGTACAAGCAGTTGCACAACTCAGTGGCCAAGATGATCCACTGGAATTTACTCAAGAATTACAACATAAGATCAGCTAAAAATTGGTGGGAACACTGTCCAGAGAAAGTAACAGAAAATGAGAAGGTCAAGATCCTGTGGGATTTTCGAATCCAAATGAACAAAGTTAAAACAAAGTGTTGAAACAAAGTGTTGAAACCATCTAAAGAACTGGGACTTGTGAAATCAACCAATAATAATAATAATTTAAAGCAACTGTGTTATACCAAATAGAGCTGGGAAGGGATACTAAGAATGATACTGTGCTTGACTTCAGAGGTCAGGAACCTTTTAGACTTAATAAACCAAACTACATCAAAAATCAGAACCAGTGATCAAGAAAGAGCCAATATGAGAGAGCTCCATCACGTTACTGAAAGTGCACAGTATAACATCAACGATAATTTACATTTTGCTTAATAATCCATAATATTTTTTCAGTCCAAACACTGGTTGTTGCAAGTCTTTTGTTAGGAAGTGGCACATACAAAGTATCACAATAAATAATTAATATGCACAGGAGTGCCCTGTCTGATTGTTTTAGTGTACTAGCACAAATCTGACCAACAGTGGTGTATTTGCCTAAGGACAGAGGTTACCCTCTGTCTCCAGGCACCACTGATCTGGTCACGTGGGGGGTGCAAAATTGCCCCTCAACAGTGACCAGGAAGATGGCAAGGCAGCAGGAAGTCCTGCTGCCTTGTCATTTTCTGGTGCCCTCGGCCCCAAGCCGGCAGTCGGCAGTCCCTTCTGACCTCCCCTCTGGGGAGGACAGAAACAACTGGAAGGCTCCGTGCTGGGGCCTTTGTTTTTATAAGCTTGGGGGCATGGCCCTGGCCCTCGAGGGCATGCCCCCCAAGTTTATAAAAGCAAAGGCCCCAGCATGGGAGCCTTCCAGTTGCTTCTGTCCTCCCCAGAGGAGAGGGGGTGGGGCTTGGGGTGGACCCCGCCCCAGGCATAGCAGGGGGGCACCTGGAGAATGAATGTCTCCAGGCGCCATTTCCCCCGGTACACCTCTGTTGACCAACTATCAATTACCCTTCCAGAAAACATCATCACACGCTATTCATTCTGGCATCTTACCTACTCCTCCAGTTATCTTAATTTAAAGATCTGCTTTTCTTTTTGAAAAAGCTGTATTAGGTTCCATACCAATCCTTATTTGGCTCTAGAACTATAGGTGATAGACCCTGCCAGCATGGCCAATTGGCCATGCTGGCAGGAGCTGATGGGAATTGTAGTCCATAACATCTGGAGTGCCAAAGGTTCGCCACCACTGTGATAGACCATCTTCCGAAACAAATTCAGAAAGAAGGACAGTTCTGTTTTGTGTAGTGAATACTGCATCTCACAGGCAGCTAGACGGACTGGTCTTGCTCTATTTGTTGAGCACTTGATACTGCTGTAGCATGAGCCATTCTGTGCACTTATTATAGCAAAGTGCACATGAATAAGATGGGTGATGGTAGTGCTATAAACATCTAGTATGCATTTATTGCAAATGAGACCATACCAGATAATGAAATGTCTGAGACATTCATTACCAGATATTTGTTTTAGAGTTGCCCTCTCAGTCTCTGCATGCACTCATTCACTCAATTATGTGCAAAGCTAATATTGCCTATGCAGGCTTAGCTAATCAAAAAGGAGGTCCAAGGCAGAACAAAAGAGAATAAAACTGAAAAGGTCAGAGAGGCACAACGAACCAGATGGAAGCTCTAATTTGTGCTTTTGTTCCTCACAGTTCATCACTCATTTACATAGGTCTTGTTCTTTTGCTTTTATTGTTAGGCATCTTCCGAAGTTATGCATAAAGGACTGGGCATGGTTATTTTGGTGCTGTGGAACCAGCTCTATCTCTGTCAGCTGACAAGCTTAAGCAGGTCCCTGAAGCAAAACCAGACAAATAAGTGAAATATGGGTGGGCTTCTGAATGTAACCGTGATCTTTTTGGTTGGCCCTACTTTTGTGTCTTTCAGTAAGGGAAGTCTGACATGTAGGAAAAACTCAGCACAATTGCATAGAGCAAAACCTAGCCTGCTCTTGTTTTTTAAATATCAACTTCTTCGGCAAATTCAGGGCCAAATTAAGTGATACACACAACACCACTTAAGAGGAATGGCTCAGTGGTAGAGCATCTCCTTGGCGTGCAGAAAGTTTTAGGTTCAGTGTAGTTAAACGATCTGGCAGTAGGTGATGTAAAAGACCTCTACCTGAGTCTCTGGAAAGCTGCTGCCAGTCAGAGTAGACATTACTGACTTTGATGGTCCAAGAGTCTGATTAAGTATAGGGAAGCATCATGTGTTTGTATATTCATATGCATGTGTTCAAGATAAAGAGCCCTCAACCTGCAGTCACACCTTCAAGTTGTGGCTGGAGGTCTCCTGGAGATATAACTCCAGACTATAGAGGCCAATTCCCCTGTAGGAAACTGCACCTTTAGAAAGTAGACTCTATGGCATCACATTCCCCCTGAGCTTCCTCCTCTCAACAAACTTTCCCCTCCCCCAGGCATTGAGCCCAAATCTCCAGAAATTTCCCAGCTGGATATGGCAACTCTAAGCTGCATTATTTATTTATTTTATTTATTTATATCTTAGATTTCTAAACCACTCTCCCCCAAGGGAATTGAGGAACTCACCTTACAAAGTGCTGCGTGATTTGAGGTGTGCTAGAAGCATGGGCAGATGGGCTTCAGTCTTCTTCCTTTTACACTTTTCCCTAGCCCAGTTGTGGAGACCATGTGTGCTAAGATCATGTGATTGATCACATGGGCAGCCCAATTAGGGGGCAAACAGACCCAACTCACAGCCACCACCACTCAAAAAAATGGCATGGGGAGGCAGACTGAAGCTCCTGTACTCCATTGTTAGTGCTCCCAAGCTATGTGTCTGCAAATTGGGTTTGGAGGCCACTCTCCAAAGCCAACTTGTAGTTCACTTATTGTACAGTTTGAGTTCATGCTAAGTTACTCATACCATAGAGATCAATATTGTCATTGGTTACCACTGACACAATGAGCTGAAGCTGAAAGTACAGCTACAAAGGCATGCGGAAATGATTGAAACCTGAATAGTGATGAATGACTGGTAAGAACTTCTTCAAAAATGTTTTCCACAATACAGTTCTTGATATGGCAACAATTGGACTGACCTACAGGAAGAAGAAGCATTAGGTCCACCTCCTTGATTATGTGTCAGATTTGGCTAAGAATTCAATTGTTAACTTTCAGTTACAAGGCATCTTTTATCTTCAGAGCAAAAGAAACAAAATCCCATTTGACAGGAACGAGGTACAACCCAAATACCAACTAAGATATCTGATGAAGGGAGATTTGACTTTCAAAGGCGTACACCCTGTAAATCTTGTAGGTCTCCAAGTTTAGTGGATTTGAATCTAGATGTTCCACCCAGTACTGTACCATTACAAAATGGCACCTGGGGCTTGCCCTGAGTGCCATGCCTACTTCCCCACACCCAGCTCCCAGCTGAACTTCCCCACCCCCCTGCCATGCCCCCTACCAAACTCTTCTCACCACCACCACCACCACAAAAAAATGCAACAAACCTTTCCTCTGAGGCTACATTCTTCATGGTGCTGTGGCTGGCAACACACTGGGAGCAGGAACAAGGCCAGGGAAGGACCGTGTTTTCCCTGGGCCTTGTCCACACCCCCAGTGTGTTGCCAACCATGGTGCTGCTCAGAGGGAGCCTCAGAGCCTCATTTTAAAATGCACCTAACTTTTCTCCATCCCTCCAAGCGGCACCGCGTCTCAGCCTCCAGTGTTTTGCCAGCCCAGGCACGGTTCTGTTCGGAGAGACAGAGGAAAGTTAGCTGCATTTTAAAATGCAGCTAGCTTTCCTCCACCCTTTCAATTGGCACTGTGACTGGCAACAACAGCAGGGGGCAGCAGGAGGTTTGGCCGGGTGGTGCGGTAGGGGCAGGAAGAGGTTGACCAGGGGTGGGTAGGGGGCGGAGGGGAAGGTGTGGGTCACCAAAATGCACCCCCCATGACCCAGACAAATGGCACCTGGGTTGTCTTCCCCCCTCCCCCGCTGCAGATCTACAAAAAAAACTGGTAAGTCTGGCTGGTATGCAAAGATCCTGTGACTTTCTGAGCTTCTCCTGATATCATACCTGCTTGTCAGTAAAAGTTTAACTTTTTGATGCCAGTGTTAAACAAGGCACAGAGCCTCTATTTTTATTAAAAGGAGTGAACCTTCTGCTTGAAAGTGGGATCCTGTACATGAAGATGACAAGGGCATGAATGAGAGCTTTTTTGTGGCTCTATCATGGAATGAACTGCTTAGTGAACTGAGAAATGTGACATCTTTTGCTACTTTTTCACAGAAAAATATAAGAAACAAGGAAACCTATTTAAGGTAGCTTTTGGCTAAACTACTTTGTACTGTGTTAAGATAATCTGATTGGTCATATCAATTGCTAGTGATGCTGCTATTTTACGGATTAAGTTAGAAGAGTTTGATGCTATTTCTCCAGAAACCTGCACAAGGTGGCTAATAGAATAAAAATAAAACATAAGTAAAATCCAGCATTAAAAAAAACAGCCCTGCATTTTAAAAATGGATCATAAAACCAGACCATCTACATCTTAAAATTAAAGGTTCCAGGATAAAATTGTGTTTAAAGAAAGCCTGTGTGAACAAAAAGGTTTGGGCACCAAAAAGAAAGCAACGTAATCAGTAAGGAGAAAGGAATTCGGCAAGGATGATGCTACTACTAAAAAGCTGCCCATCTCACATCTGAAGGCTGGGCATATTGGAAAATTTGCTTGCTTGTGCCCCCTTGAAATTATTGGTAACTGTACCAAAGAACATAGGATTGTGCCATTCGTGCTGAGAAGTTGAACTATCTTGCTTGGGAATGTAGTATGTATGCAATTATGCTTTGCATGCTGTTAATGTTTCAAAACACTGTGATTCGGTACCCAAGTGCATCTGTGTGGTTTTATGCATATTGCTTAATTATGTAATGAACAGAAACACAAAAATTAGTCATTTTGACTGGCTGCAAAATTACCATAAAGGAAACTGACAATCTGTTTTGTTAACCCTGTTTGCAGAGCTGGTAATGCTTTAAAAGCTTGAGTCTGTGTTATACTGCTCTGTGAGTTTTTGTTATCAACAGCTTAAAAGGAAAATCTAAGCCCTGTTAATTTGAAAGACAAACAACAAATGGTTATGTTAGTGGACTTGTGAATGAAACTGGCAAGGATTAAAGGTATGCATTATTACAGAAAATCCTATGGAGACTAAAACCTTTACAAGGGTTGAGCAATGCTGAAAATATTTGGTAAAATTCTGATTCAATTTTATTCAGGCATAAAATTATCTGTATGCCTGAATAAGACGAATATCATAGTTGGTATACCCGAATAATTCGAGTCTGTCTGATTTTTTTGTATTTTGGGGGGTTTTTTGGTTTTGGCCTGCAGGGGGCGCGTTGTTGAAGCGAGCAAAATCAAAATTATCTACTGGGGACTCTCCTAATGATATCACCCAAGTTTGGTGTCATTTGGTTCAGGGGGTCCAAAGTTATCAACCCCCAAAGGGAGTGCCCAAGGGAGTTGCTTGGCATCATTCACCTATGGGGATGAGCATGAGGGGAGGTCGATGGACCACTTCAGCAGGCTCTCTCTCCCCCTAAAGAAGCACAATCTGGTGTTGCTTTCTCAGATGGTTCCAGCCCGGATGTCATCAGATGACAAATGTCTCTCCCATGACTGATCCGTGCCCTACACAGCTGGCACTGTACATACCTGGGATCATCCACCACTACCTGGAAGTGCTTTCAGACTTTGGATGGGAAGGTGGACCCATGCTGTTCACCAGCTGTGGGTACACCTGGAGCCACCTCCTGTGAGGAGCTTTGGAAAGACACGCTGTGTCTAGGGGGCTGAGGAAGAAGTGCCAGAGGGGGTTGAGAGGGCTGCACCATAGAGTACACCTCCATCTCTTCCTCCTCCTCCAACTCTGCTCTCTCCTCCTGAGTCCCCTCAGAGGGTCTGCTGGGCTCTGAAGAGACCAGGAGAAAAGATAGTATCTCCACCACCTCCCCACCTAGTTCCTCCAGGAACCTCTTAGTCCCAGGGCTGAACAGCTTAGATGAGGGGTCATCCCCCTCCTCGAAGTCCACCAGTAGGATCACCTCAGGCTCCTCCTGTTGCTGGGAAATGGAGGGAACATCAGCAACCTGAGGAGGAGGAGCCTGATCAACAGGCCCCTGCACAGTGCAAGCAGCACTTGCCATGTCCTGTGCGGGTGGATCTGCCCCAGGAGCCGCCTCTGCACTGAAGAGTGCCTTGAGAGGCACCTTCATCACACCTCCCCAGCCAGACAGCAGGGTGGAAGAAGGCAGCTGTGGGGAAGGTCTCCTCACAGGCTGGGGGAAGACCAAAGCCCTCCCCCTCTCTTCTATCCCTCTAGTTTTCTGCTTCACTTTCCCCCCTAGGGCCCCTCTGTGTTCCCTTCCTGCCACTCATTGTTTCCCCTTGAGCAAAATCTGTCTGACTGAGATGGGGAATTTAATTGCCCTGGCTATCTGACCTGAACTGCCATCTAGCAAATCCTAACAGCTTTTTAGGAACCCTCCCACCAGTGTTTTTTTGTTTTGTAAAACACAAAGGTTCTCCTAACCTGACAGTTAAACGAACAAAGGTTTGTTCAAAATACTAACTGTTGCTTCACCTATCTGGGGTTAGCCTCCAACTACCCTGACCTGGAGATGCAAGGTGAAACTTTTTAGAAGAGGGGAACTAGAGTTTAAGTCCTACCGTAATGGTACTAAAAGCTTCCCCAAATTCCAAAGGAACCTGGAAGGAGCTGCTCTAAAAACTCTGAGGCCTAAGCAACTATTGTCTAAGTCAGCCCACCTTTACCAGTGGCGAAGGTGGGACTGAATCCAAAAAGGCTATTTGTGGTCTATTTAACTATTTAAAAAGCACAAAACCTTAACTGTTATTAAACCTGCCAATATTCTATTAAGTGGGAAACTAGAAAACCCTGCAGCACTGATTTAAAATGTACCCTATCAACTCTAATGCACCCTATCAAACCCTTTCACAAGTAGGTTCTATTTAAATTTTACAATTTCCAAAAATGTGGCTCACCTCAAGGACTAAGAAAGAACCCAAACAAAATAACCAAAGCAAGGCTACTTCATCTGAATCTGGAAGAAAAACAACCCCCCATCCTCCTGTAAACTAAAGTGGGGAAACCCACAGACCTGCCCAGGCCACAGCAAGACTTACAGGAAAACAAACAGAAACCACAAACAGAAACAAACCACTTCTAAAGAAAAGGTAGTTTGGAAAGAAAAGCTGAGACAAACTTCAAAGTTGAACCAAAGCAAGTTAGCAACCTAGTAGCCACAACCTATTAGCCACAAAGAGGGAAAGTCCTCCTATTGACTAAAAACTGGTTGAAAAACAGGCAGCAAAGGGTGGGTGTAAATGGGAAATTCTCACAATGGAGAGATGTAGGGAATGGTGTCCCCCAAGGATCTGCTTTGGGACCAGTGCTCTTTAACCTATTCATAAATGACCTGGAAGTAGGGGTGGGTAGCGTGGTGGCCAAGTTTGCGGATGATACCAAATTATGTAGCATGGTGAGAACCGCAAAGGATTGCAAAAAGGTCCAAACAGACCTTTATAAATTAGGTGAGTGGGCTAACAAATGGCAAATGCAGTTCAATGTAGCAAATGTAAAGTGCGATGGCCACATAGGGGCAAAAAAATCCAAACATCACATACATGTGCTAAGCAGCGGTCAGTGCTATCAGTCACAGACCAGGAAAGGGATTTGGGCGTCTTCATAGATAGTTCCATGGGAATGTCAACTCAATGCATGGCAGCTGTGAAAAAGGCAAACTCTATGCTGGGAATAATTAGGAAAGGAATTGATAATAAAACTGCAAAGATTGTCATGCCCTTATATAAAGCAGTGGTGCGACCGCACTTGGAGTACTGTGTTCAGTTCTGGTTGCCACATCTCAAAATGAATATCGAAGAGATATAAAAAGTGCAGAGAAGGGCAATGAGGATGATTGAAGGATTGGAGCACATTCCTTATGAGGAGAGGCTGCAGCATTTGGGACTCTTCAGTTTGGAGAGGAGATGTCTGAGGGGGGATATGATTGAAGTCTATAAAATTATGCATGGGGTAGAAAATGTTGACAGAGATAAATTTTTCCCTCTTTCTCACAATACTAAAACCAGGGGGCATTCATTGAAAATGCTGGGGGGAAGAATTAGGACTAATAAAAGGAAAAATTTCTTCACGCAACATATGATTGGTGATTGGAATATGCTGCCACAGGAGGTGGTGATAGCCACTAACCTGGATAGCTTTAAAAGGGGCTTGGACAGATTTATGGAGGAAAAGTTGATCTATGGCTACCAATCTTGATCCTCCTTGATCTGCAATTGCAAATGGACCAGGTGCTCGGAAGAAGCAGCAGCAGGCCATTGGTTTCACCTCCTGCATGTGAGCTCCCCAAGGTATCTGGTGGGCCACTGCGAGTAGCAGAGTGCTGGACAAGATGGACTCTGGTCTGATCCAGCAAGCTAGTTCTTATATTCTTAAAAGCAAAGCCAGAACAAGGTAAAATCACAGAATCACAGTCTTTTGTAAGGAACTGGCAGTACTGTGTGGGCTAGGCTTAAGGTCTAATGCCTAACACCCCCCCACACACACACACACACATATACACACACCCAAAAAACACAACAGTGAAATAATTGAACAAATACAAAGTTAAACTACAACAACCCTTGGCCTTTGGGGACTTAAACCCCCTCCCCTCCCCACACCAATACCAAACAGCAACAGGAAAGCTATACACTTTCAACTGCTAGTAAAAGCAAAAGGACCTTAAAAGTAACAATTGGTTTGGTTGGATGAAATAAATCAAACTCTTCAGCGTCTTCTTCTGCTCTCCAGGCAGGTCTTCTCTGCAGGGCTGGCATGTCCCATGAAGTCAGGCTCTCAATAACCAGTCACCAGATAGAGGGAAGACAATTTCAAAGCTGTCTTGAACTCTCTCTCTCTACCTCTCCGGCACAGAATGGGCTGGGTAGAACCCTCAACCCTGCAATTTATATTTTTGGACTGGGCAGGCAGGCAAGGCAACCCAAATCCCAGGGAATAAAAACATTCCCTGATTGGCCAAGGAGCAGTGTTGAGCAGTTACACTCACACTTCACTGTCCAGTTTAAACTTTTCCCCTCCTCCTGTGTTCTCTGCCCTGACAATACATTTAAAAAACAATGGACTAAGTCCTGAAGCCAGTTCAATAGTACAAGCAGAGTTTGGATTCATGCCTCCCCCACCCCTTTCTCTCCTGTAAGCAAGTAATCCCCCAGGTGGTAAGGGAGGAAGACAACATGCCTGACTTGAGGAACTGCCTGCAGAATAATAGTAAATTTAATCTTGTTTGAAAGGGACTATCGAATGGCACCAAATTCCTCTGGGTTTTTTTTCCCTTTTATTTAAAACAAACCCGCTTGCCGCCACCAAATCCCACGCATGGGGGAATTCTCGGGGGGTGGGGGGGTGGGGGGGTTGTAAAACAAAGTAACTTGCCACCAAAATCGGGGGGGGGGTGTCCTTTTTTTAACATGTTTTGTTTATTTAAATGAAGCCTATTGCTGGTGACGATTTCCACGGAGGGATTCTCTGGGGGGGTTTCTTTGCAGCCCCGCATGTGCCGCAGAATCCTGAATACATACAAGCCGATCCAAATACTTTCTATTCAGATCAGCTCATATTCAAGCATATGGTATTTGGGCTGAATATGGCCGGAATATGCCTGAGTAGTCCACAATTCAGCCATTTTAGGTGATTCGGATATCCAAATCACCAAGCCTAAATTGTATTCCTCAAATAACCTCATGCTGAGGAGGGATGGCTGAGACCAATGCGTTCTGTGGTGCTGAAGAAGACATCCTGATTGGTAGTGGTTCATCTCATGAGGCATTCAGGTTCTTAATCATGGTCACTGTCAAAGGGCTTTGTAAATTATTACTATGATTCAAGTGTAACTGTAATCTCTACCTATTCATATGTATTGCAGATAGCCTAAATCCACCTCAAGACCCAGCCATGTGGATATTAATTCATGTTGTCTTGTAGAAAGATCATTTCTCAGCAAACACACAGCAAGAAACCATGATTCAGGAACCTCAGCCAATCTCAACTTCCTACCATGAGTGTCTGTACTTTACAAAAATTTTCATAGTCAGACATTCACACACAGTACACTTCAGCACCTTGAAGCATAATTTGTGAAGAAGACTTTTCAGCGATGACACAACACATCTTCAAGCAAAGAGCAGTTTCTAGTCATCACCATTTGCAGTCAATACACCATTCTGAATAATAATCTGAAGGTAGTTTTAGGAGGGTAAATCTGAGTCAGCAGCACTTTAGAACCCAACAAGATTTGTGGAGTATAAGCTTTTGAGAGTGACAGCTTCCTTCATTATGCTGAAGGAAGTTTGACTCTCAAAAGCTCATGTCCAAAAAATCAGTTGTCCTAGCCAGATCAAGTCATGCTGACACTTTACATTTAGTAATCTTTAAATATTTAGAGGCCACTCATAAATTGAGGCCTGAAACTTTAGCTTACTTGGGTTATGCTGAAAAGTTAGGCATCCTATTAAGCAGACTTTCTGCCTGAAATGTTGAAGATTTATTATTAGAGTTACATATAACCTGGTTGTTTCTGCCTTGAGTGGGAGCTATTATGTGGTTGTGTCCACCACCTTGTGTCAAAATTCCAAAGGTGCCCACTTGCTCAAAAAGGATGGTGACCTCCGATACATGGCTGTAAAGTTACTGTTAAATAAGAAATATGTTAATTTTGAATTTCAGCTGCACAACACAAGACAGCCTGTGCAAGCCTATCTCTGTGCAGTAGTTTAGCCAGCAAGCCTTCCAGGCACTCCTGAACCACTGAAAGCATATGTGCCATATGTGAGCCTCTATTTTGTAAAGTGATTTTATGCTTACTCAAATTCAGTATAAATATTCCATGTGTTTTCATTTACTAGATTTTACAGGACACCGAAGAGAAGGAGATGCAAAACGGCTGCTATTAGCAGGAGCCATCTTATCTCTATAGTATCTCACTTCATATGAGAAAATATCCAGATTTATGCCACAATTTTAAGCGAATTTATTAAGTCCTCATTGTATTCATTTGGAACTCTTGTTGAGTAAACATGTTTAGAAGATGATTATGGACACAGCTAACCTGGGGTGGCAGCTCAACTTAAATTGGAAGTGTGACTCCCCTCCCATTGTGATGGAGTCATAACTGTGAATCTAATCAGAATAAGAACATAAGAACATAAGAACAAGCCAGCTGGATCAGACCAGAGTCCATCTAGTCCAGCTCTCTGCTACTCGCAGTGGCCCACCAGGTGCCTTTGGGAGTTCACATGTAGGATGTGAAAGCAATGGCCTTCTGCGGCTGTTGCTCCCGAGCACCTGGACTGTTAAGGCATTTGCAATCTCAGATCAAAGAGGATCAAGATTAGTAGCCATAAATTGACTTCTCCTCCATAAATCTGTCCAAGCCCCTTTTAAAGCTATCCAGGTTAGTGGCCATCACCACCTCCTGTGGCAGCATATTCCAAACACCAATCACACGTTGCGTGAAGAAGTGTTTCCTTTTATTAGTTCTAATTCTTCCCCCCAGCATTTTCAATGAATGCCCCCTGGTTCTAGTATTGTGAGAAAGAGAAAAAAATTTCTCTCTGTCAACATTTTCTACCCCATGCATAATTTTATAGACTTCAATCATATCCCCCCTCAGACGTCTCCTCTCCAAACTAAAGAGTCCCAAACGCTGCAGCCTTTCCTCATAAGGAAGGTGCTCCAGTCCCTCAATCATCCTCGTTGCCCTTCTCTGCACTTTTTCTATCTCTTCAATATCCTTTTTGAGATGTGGTGACCAGAACTGAACACAGTACTCCAAGTGTGGTCGCACCACGGCTTTATATAAGGGCATGACAATCTTTGCAGTTTTATTATCAATTCCTTTCCTGATTATCCCCAGCTCAGGGATATCAAGAAGGGATATCAAGAATAAGGATGTGCTTTTTAGAGAGTATAATCTATTATGAGTACGTAGAATGGTTAGTGGAAAGAGAAGTCTGAGTCACACATTTTCTACATCATATATATGAAATCTTTGAAATAAAAATTTCACTATTCATGAAGAATTTTCTTATATTAAAAAATTGTATATTGATGTAAGTGCCCTTCTGTTGGTGGAGTGAGTGCTTTTCATCAATAACTAGTTTCTATCAATAACTGGCTTCTTTTATCGTTCCCTGTCCCCCCCGCTTCCAGTTTATGAGGGTCCCCTGACTTCCAGTAGCAGAATTTCAGGGCTACTACTGTGGGAGGGTAAGGAGGAATATCCCATTTTATGTGAAAGCCCCACAGGTCTGCTCCTTCCTTTCCTTCTCTGTCAGGGGAATGGATCTTTTCCAGGGCCATTTTTGCATCCCAGACTTCCTCAAGGTCCCAAGCTGTCCAGTTTGGACAGATGACATTCTATTGAGACTTCTTTACATCCCAATTTACTTTAATTACTTCTTGTATGATTGCAGCCAACTGGTTCTCTTATGATGTTCATGAATCAGCTATGCATTGTCAGTGGAGGAGAGTTTATTGCTATTTACTTTGCAGCCAGCCAAAGACATCACTCATTATTTTTTAAATATTATGCAACACTTCATATGGAACAAAGAAAGGAACTATTTTTATATGCATGATTGCTACCTTTTTATCATTATAAGAAATCAACACAGTGTTTGTGAGAAACAAGACAATGAACATGAACAACAGCACATGACAGTTTCTAAAATTTGCCACCTGAGGAGGGGAGGAAGCAGTCTGAGGGTGCAGAAGAAGATACAGAAAACCCATTGGGTAGGTAAAATTTGGCCACAGCCATTTTATTGGTGTTCTGGCAAAAGTAAGCAGAGGCACAGCATAGGTGACAGATCCAGCATTGGGTAACATGTCTGCTGTCCCCCAGTGACCACGGGGTAGCATGACTGCTGTCCCCAGTAATACTTTTACCCAAGCCTGATGCATGGGGGAAAACAACAATGCCCAGAGCATCCAGGGATGCATAGCGCACAGAGCATAGGTCAGGGTCAGTGGCAACATTAACAGAGGAGTCCTTGGGGCAGGATAGATGATAAATGAGGTGGTACTCCCCAAGAGCTTTCTTGGGGACCACCCTCAGTGAAGAGACTCAGATTTGTGAGGGGGCTCAGGAAAAAGACCAGCAACCCAACCAGCCCTGCATTCTTGCTCAATTTTGGAGCAACCACATGGGACAGGTCCCAAGCAGATTTTAGGATTCTGCAATCTGTGGCCACCTGGGCCCCTTCTCAGGGGATCCAAAAGCCCTCTGTGAAGCCCTTTATCAAGTATTTTGCAGCTGCTCTGTTGGGATAAACCTGCAGCAGGGGCACCAGAGAGGAGAGCCATATGGGTGTGGTGGCTAGCTTCCCCAAGTCTGGCCCAGTTATAGAACTAAGAAGAGGAGGTGATGGAGGAGGAGGTGCTATCCCCCTGTCCCTCCTATCCCCTGGGGGTTGGTTGGTTAGGCTTCTTGAAAGGGCTGCTGGCTACCCCCCTTTCCACATGAAAACCTGAAGTGGGACCCACTCATAAACAAGCTTGAATCTGCACCACTGCCGCTGACACTTCTCTTGGTTAAATTCTTAACAGACAAGCCGGGACCCATCCCTTTTAATAGGAAGGTGATGTTTTAAGGGGTCATGCATTATGAGAGACTGCATGCAGCACAGCCATTACTGAGTCAGTTGCGCTTCTGCCACTCTTGGTGCCACTGCTTGCCCATGCTCTTAAGGTGCCTGGCACTGTCTGAAGCCTGGAAGGGCACTTGAATAAGTTGCCCCTACCACCCATGTTGTTCCCTCCTGCCATTGATGCTCCCTTCCCCTGCTGGGGCTTCTTTTCTCTTTTCCCTGGCATCTCCCGCCCGAGCTCCAAAAAGGGGGGGGGATTCCTGTTACCACTGGGGCTACTGCAGCAGCCCCTTGTTGTCCTCCCTGTGCTGCTCGAAGTTGCTCTGTGATCTGCTGGGTGCAATCCACCAATTCCCAATCGCTCGCTGCTGCAAGTCTACTGCTGCTATCTTGCTCAATTCAGGCCTCCTTCCATTGCCTAGAGGCACTAAGCTAAAAAGCTGTTTTCCGACTGCTCAACGTGGCCTAATAAACAGTTGCCAGGTGACGCTGAGAAGAGAGAAGAGAAGCTGTTTATGCTTGGGTGAGAAGAGGTGCGAGATGGCCCTGCCTGCCCATATAAGACCATGGCTCCACCTCCTCCAGGCATGTCACTCACTTGTGCTGGCAGCTGGGTGGCCCAGCCCCATGCTGGGCTGGATGCCAGCACTGAGGCTGCCCCTCTCCCTGCCCCACCCCTGGGCAGCAATGGCAACCAAGAAAAATCTCAGCCACTCTTTCTGGTAGCTTTCAGTTCATGATTATATATACTTTACTAAATATTTCAGCGTTAACACCATGCCTAGTTTTCAATTTAAAAATGCAGAAACAACATGATAATAGCTTCTTAATCTTTAACTCTGTGCTTTGATGAAGGTATAATGGCTTAATAGTGCCAACATGCTTAGAATCACAAGCTCCAAAATAAGTTTCGATAAAAATGTATTCCAATAATATGTTTTCTGTTCCTTTTCAGCTTTCCTTCTTTCTTTGAAACAAAACTGTGTGCTTCCCTTTCGCTGTCCTTGAATATTTACATTGATGGTTACCTTTCTAATCTGCAGCATGAATAAAAAGCTATAGCAGTACAGTGTCTTATACTTGAGATAAAAGCACATATATAAAATGCATTGCTCAGGACAGGTATTGCTACCAATCGTGCACACAGGTGATAGTGGAAGAACCTTACGTTTACATGAAAAATAATCTCAAATAGCAGACATGGAACAATAATAGCAATAGCTGAAGGGCTTTGACATATACCAACACGAAGCAGCCATAGAATGCCATGCTAGTACTATGATAGAATTACTGCAAGTTGCGTACAACCAATCAGCAGCCCTTATTACTTTGTAATTTGACCATGGGAGAGATGAAGGCTGAAGCCAGAGGCATATTTGCCTAGGGACATGGGGTACCCCATGTCAGGACTCTTTGCAATACCCAAAATGCCCTCTCCCCCGGATTTTTCCTCTTTGCAAACGAACATACTTTGCAAAGGGATTTTTTTAATCTGTCACCTAATTTTTTAAATCTGCCAGGGCTGCTCCGCCTCTTCTTCACCCAACAGCATTAACAAATCTCCAGGCACCCAAACTGGATGGTGGATCAGAAAGTAACAGGAATAAGTCCCTGGGCACAACCATTATGGTCATGTGGGGAGTGCCAAAACGTCCCCTCACACAGACTGAACCAGCAAGCCTCAGCAAGCCCGGCACTGAGGCAGCCGACTGCTGCCAGTGCCTGTCGTAGCCCCGCCCACTCTGGATGGTGGCCCAGAGTGTCCGGGGGCAGGTCAAAATTGGCACCCTCCCAGCATTCCCCCAATCTCTGCAGCTGCACAGCACCTCCCACTGGGCTCCCAGCAAGTCACCAGGAGGAGGGGGAGCTCCACCTCCCTCCGACTCAACATGCTTTCTCCCTGCAACCACAAGCCTTCTCCCTGACTGACCGGCCGGCACAGGAGAAGGGAAGCCGAACTGGCAGCCCAGCAGCAGCAACAGAGGGGGCAGGGTGGGGGTTGAATCCTGCCTTCCTTTTGCCAAGCTCGTCGGGGAAACAGATGCAGAGTCCGTCAGGGCAAAGCCAGGAGGAGGAGGTCCTTTTCGTCCTGTGCAGAGAGTCAGTCTAAGAGTTAAAGGGAAGGAGACAGGTATCAACCAAGATTCCCACCTGACTTATTCCTGTTACTTTCTGATCCACCATCCAGTTTGGGTGCCTAGAGATTTGCTAATGCTGTTGGGTGAAGAAGAGGCGGAGCAGCCCTGGCAGATTTAAAAAATTAGGTGACAGATTAAAAAAATTCCCTTTGCAAAGTATGTTCGTTTGCAAAGAGGAAAAATCCGGGGGAGAGGGCATTTTGGGTGTTGCAAAGAGTCCTGCTGGATTCACACACACAGACAACTCACTCCACAAGTCAGCAAGATTTGCTGTCCAGCAGTTCCTCTTTCCCAGAGGCACAGCTGAGCTCTCCCTCTCTGCACATTGCTGTTTTTTCTTTGCATTCAACTGCAATTGGCAAACTAGCAAAACTGCCCCTCTTTTGGCATCTCATTGTCATTCTTCCCACCCTCCTGCCTTTGCTGGAGGACTGACGTGGTCCCAAAAAACCTGCAGGGTATTTTCCCAGCTGTTCTGGAAGAGCAGCAAACCTTCTTTGTTGAGTGACTTTAATGCGCTTTTTAATTCATTTAGTTGCCTTGGGTTACAGTTTTTTTGTTTCCAGCAGTGCACCTCTTCTCTTGAACTGTGGGCTGCTTGGGACAATCTGATCCCTTTTGAAGGAGTTATCAAATTTTCTTGGGTTTCTCAAATCAGCCACAAACCCTGAAAGACATGTGGCCAGGGGCTTGGGCTATGATTTGATGCTGATTTGGGGGGGACTTAGTGCAAAAATCATAAGGATCCATGAGGATCTGTGTTTTCCAAACAGGTTTTTGTACCACTGCAGTGCCACAAAGCATGGGATGTGTGATTGTTGTGTTCAGACATGTGCTTTAGCTGTGATGTGCTGGTGATTTGGGGGTGACAGTGCAAAAATCAGGGGGATCCATGAGTATCCATGTGTTTTAATCACATTTTTGTTCAACTGTGGTACCATAGAGCATGGGATGCAGGATTACTGTATTCAGACATGTGTCTAGGGGTATGAGCTATGATGTGCAGGTAATTTTTGGGTGACCAAGTGGAAAAATCATAAGGATCCACAAGGATCCATGTTTTTCAAGCGGGTTTTTCGCCACTGCAGCACCACGAAGCATGGGGTGTGTGATTGTTGTGTTCATACATGTAGCTACTGGGTGGAGTTGTGATGTGCTGGTGATTTTGGGATGCAAAAATCATGAGGGTCTATGTTTTTCAAGCAGGTTTTTGTGCCACTGTGGGGCCACAGAGTGTGCTGTGTTTCCAATGCTGGGGGGGGGGGCAATTGGGGGTGCTGGATATAACACCATAAAATGTTTTTACAGCAGTAATAAAACATTTTGAAAGCATTTTGAAAATGTCCAAAATTTTAATTTCTGCTGAGTAGCATGGACTATTGCTGTGTTCAGATTTGTGAGTTGGGGCATAATGTGATGGTGACTTAGAAATGACCTGGTGCAAAAAATCATTGTTTGGTCGTGGTGGGGGAGCATGGCTCCCCATAAGGTGTGTGTGTGTGTGTGTGTGTGTGTGCGCCAAGTTCAGGTTTTGTCCCCGGGCTCCAGTTTGCCTAGATACGCCCCTGGCTAAAGCAGTAAAAGCTGGTGTGGGACCTTAGAAGAAAGGAACAAGTATAAGTCTCCATAGCACTGCTGGGTTTTCACTCGGCTTTGGAGAGGACAACTCCTTTTTATTTTTATCTATAATAATGCTGCACAGATATCTGTGAAGACAAATAGCTGCCAACCAAAATGAAAATGTTGTAAAAAGGGTATAGAAATCTTTCAGATCTACTAACATGAACATAGGTTGCACAACTGTGACAAAGAGACTTTGACAGTTCATCTACTGCCAAAGAGACTTTGACAGGGTATCTAATAAAAGCTAGATAATTGGAAGATTTAAATGTCATGTAGAAAGTAGACACATGTGGTATTTCTTCACTGTTAACCTTTTATTCAAATTGGTTATCTTGCTGAGCTTCCAGATGGAGGATAGTTTAAATATCATGAGCAACAATCCAGTTCATCATGTAGGAATTGTGCTGTATCTTGGGCTGATCCCCACTATTCAAAATGATTAGAGAGCCGAGGTGAAATGAAATGAAACCTTTAATGTCATTTTAAAAAACAGTATACAATGGGTTTTAAAAATATAAAAAATTAAAATAATTGAATACAGCTGTTAAAAATTTAAAAAAATGTTTAGTAAAAAAATCAGAATGTGCAGTGACAAAGGCACACAGAAATCTGGCCATAGGTTCAATTATTGTGACTGAGGTACTATCTAGCACAGGGGTAGGGAACCTGCGGCTCTCCAGATGTTCAGGAACTACAATTCCCATCAGCCTCTGTCAGCATGGCCAATTGGCCATGCTGGTAGGGGCTGATGGGAATTGTAGTTCCTGAACATCTGGAGAGCCGCAGGTTCCCTACCCCTGATCTAGCAGAAACAAGGTTTTAACAGCATCTGCTATACTGTCTAGACCAGTCAAAAGGGGCTTTAAAAAAATTCACACAGAGTCATAAAAAGGTCAATGGTGAAGGACGTGATGGACAATTTCCTCTGATCCAAGGGTGCAGTTACAGTTTCTGTCAAAGGTTGCAAGATAATTCTCTCTGCTATATGCAGAAGGAATCACATTACATCTAGCCAGAGTACCAGCTTGTCACAGTTTTAGGATCAGTTAGTAAATAACAATAGCTGGCCATCATGGTAATCCAAGGGAGGATGCCCAGATTGATAGGAGAGCAAAAATTATTTGCTGGGGCCATTGATCTCTGTTATTCTTGATTAAGAATTCTACATTTTATTTCACAGAATGTCTCATTGGCAGTTAGCATAAGTAGGGAGTCTAGAGGCAGATCCAGGTCTTGTAATTTAGCATTCAAATGAACCCACCAGTCTGTTGAATGAAGAAAAGTGAGAGATTGAGAAATAAAACTAGGGTCCTCATTTCTATAGCAACTTCATAGCCAGAACTTGAAGGAAATACATCAGCCCCTGGTTTCCATCAAGTGCTGGCCTTCTTCCAGGCACAAGACAGCATAGGGCACTGAATGAGGGATTCCAAAAATTCTGTATAAAAATCTAGATTGAACTCACTCAATTTCAATGTTCCATGTTTGAATCCATAAAGGGATGCTGTAGAAAAGCTGTTGGCAGATTTTAGAATTAAAGATCTTTACAGCTGCCAGGATACATCCATGTCCCTTGTAAAAAAAATAGAAAGATGATATTACTGGTGATTTTATGCTATAGCTCTATTCCTATGTTGTATCCAGTCAGCCTTATGATGGTAATTAAGGTCTAAGTATTTAAAAGTTTTCACTTGCTCCAGATAATGATTGTTAAGAGGCCATTTAAGGAGGTGCCACAAGCTTGAAAAGACTATAACTTCAGCTTTGGAGTAATAATCTGGCACATTAAACCTACTTGAGAGCATGATAGTAGAACCACGTCATCTGCATAAAGTAAGATAGGCATTTTAGAAGTCCCTAGAGATTATTCATGTGCATCCAGTTCTAAAAGAGCAGCAGGTAAATCATTTAGGTACAGATTGAATAATATTTGCACAAGAAAACACTCTTGTTTCATCCCTTTGTTAGTTGGTATTGGAGGGGCAAGAAGGCCTAGTTGATTGCATTTAACTTGACAAGATGTATTCGTATATTGAGCTTTAACTAGAGAAAATAGTCTGCCATCAACACCCAGAGTCCGCAGCTTCCTTCAGAGAAAATCTGTGAGTATGAAATCGAAGGCCCCTTTAAGGTCCAAAAAAGAGGCATAAAAATTGGAGTACTTATGACAAGAATACTTGGAAATTAAGGTATTCAGGGCCAAGCAGTGATTAAGCGTAAATTTGCCAGAGGTGAAGCCTATCTACTCAGGACCAATTATTTTGTTCTTAGAAATCCACAGAGAGAGTTTCTCTAATAAGTGCTTTGCATACAACTTTCCCGAAATGTTTAATAGGCTTATTGGTCTGTAACTGGCAGGTTGGGTTGCGTCTCCTTTCTTAAAGATAGGAATTGTTATCGCTCTAGTCCATGAAGGAGGAATTATTCCAGCTTTAACATTACTGGTAAACAGAGAGGCCAAAACATTCGCACACCAGGCCTTTAAAGGACTTATAAAGCTCATGAGGAACTGAATCCGGGCCGGGTGCCTTGCACCACTTTGTTTGATCAATCAACCTTCTGGTCTTGAGAGTAGTAACAGGTGACCATTCTGGGAAACATTCAAGTTGTAGGACGGTGCTCAGTTGAAAATGTATCTAAAGGCACAGCATAAAAAAGCCAGTGAAATATTGATGCCATATGTTGCTAGGGATATTTGCAGAAAAATTGCCTGCTGAGGAGAAATCACCAGAGATGACTGACCAGAATTTCTTAGAGTCTTTCTTAGAGTCTAACCAGAGAATCCCAATTATTGTTAATGGCTGCAATCTTGCATTGTCTGATCCGGGCACAGACCAAGCTCTGAATGTGGAAGTAATCTTGTGGAACATCAATGTAGTTTGAGTTCCTATAAATTAAATACATTCCTCTCAGCTTGTGCTTAAGTCTGTATCATTCATCAGTAAGTGTGACCATGTTATGTTTTTAAAAGCACGTGAAATTCGCAGAAGGTATAGTTCCAAACCTGTGTCTGATTTTATTAACAAATTTCTTAAAGAGATCTGAAGTCCAAGATATAGATTGCAGATCCAGTATAAGTTTTAAAGAAAGAAAATCCTGGATTTTAATGGCTAGGGTGTCAGACCATTTCATTACAAATATAGAATTATCTGTAACAAAGGGATTAGGCAAAGAAATAGATGTATTATGTACTACATCTTGTTTGTCTTGTTGTTGTTACACAAGCCACAGATTTACTGAATAAGATAAAGCATAAAGTTCTGAAATCATAAATTCTATTGCCAGCTCTCTTGCCCCAACAAAGTCTTTGTGCCTTTGACAACCACACTGATGAACAGCAGAACCACAGGGAGAACTGTCCATGTCAAAGCAAGCCCACAGTGGGGACAAATGTACTTGGGATAAGATGGGAATCAGTGGGGGGAGTCATGTTTTCCCCAGCTCTTATTGTATTGGGATTTTAAATCTATGCCAGGATTTTAGTTTAGGTGCCAACTAAGGCCTGCTTTCTTCAATATGCTACTGATTCTACCCATTTCAATGCTGAGATTAAACTGAGGCAGTGCAGTTTGGATTTGGCATATCTCCAGATACACCAGTGTATCTTGAAATTATGCTAAAACTAAGCTTAGTCACTATCCTAAGCTATTCAGAGGAAATGATAGTATCCTCAGCACCAAATGACAAGATACCAAACATCTCTAACCTCACCCCAAGGACTCACTGCCATTCTAAAGTCTTAGTGTCCACCCAGAAATTCCTTTTAAATGGTGCCACAGGGGCCTGATTCTGGTCAGGACCTTCATGGTGCAGGGGGAGGAGAGAATCCTGCCATCCTCAAGTACTGTTTTTCTGACTCAAAATGACACTGAGGGAATATGGGAGCAAATATCACCCCTGGCATTTTCTGGATCAGAAAAACAGTGCTCCATGGCACAATTTAAAGAAGCTTCTTGGTGGGCAATCACTTTTTAAAAATGTGGCATGTTCCTGATGAAAACGCTGCCTCATCTAGTTTGGCCTCAGGTTTGCACCCCTGACCTTATAAAAGATAAAGAAAAACGTTTCATTCAAATCCAAATTTTCCTCCAATTTAAGACTCCTATATTGGCAGCCAGGTAAAATACCTTTCTCTGACCATCTGCAAAGCATTCTGCGTTAATTACCTCCTTTCTTTACATGTATTCATGCTACTACCAACTACCTATTTGTTAGATGTTTAAACTTGTAAAGAAAAATGTTGCCTTGAGCTCTATGAACATGAGCTCCATTAGAGTCCCTGAAATGTGACAAACTTCTTAGCCACTTTCCCACAAAAGAGACCGTTAAATATTCATCTGACCTAGAAAATATTATGATCATTCATGGGTGGGAACCCCTTGAGCATTGTTGGTGCATAATTTAAGCTCTTCATCTTGAACAAAGGTGGAACAATACGATGTTGTAATCCACACAATGGAAAAAATCATGTCAGCAGAACAGTATATAGCGGACCTACTGCAAATAATAAATCAATGTAACAAATAGCAAAACAATGAAAGTATAATAAACAGTATTAGCTAAGCCATTCTATGTATTAATAAGGTTTCAAATGAAGGTTGGTTAGGTTCAGACTGCAATCATTTTCACACTTGTAAGCCCCATTAAATATTCATTCAATCAAGTTGTCAAAGTACACTTTGCACTGATTTCAGCTGTGAGACTCAATTTTGGCTAAACAGTATGGCATAAATATAAGTAATCAAATAAAAGATTAGATTTGAGTCTAGTAGCACCTTAAAGATACTTGACAACAGGAGTTTTTGACTTTTGAAAGCTTACACCCTGTTGATCTCTAAGATGCAACTGGACTCAAATCTCACTGTTATACCACAGACCCATATGGCTACCCTCTAAAATGAAATAAATGATAGGTTAAATTTCTGTCCAGAGATTGAAGAGATGTAAAAATGTTTACAGGTTTTGGCTAGCTTTGCAAAAACTGTCTGATGTTGGAACATCACAACTCAATAGAACTCAAAAGAAGCAAGATGGCGATCGGAACGGAGCTCGGCAGCGGAGCTCCGCAACAACAACAATGAGATTTTAAGCTTCCCTGTCTTCACATTTTACCATTTTTGTAAGGAATTCCATAGAAGCAGAAATAAAAGGCTTTTTGGTGTAAAAGACCGTTTATTCAGACATCCTAGAAAGCTCACGTACACGACGTGGCAGGAATAAAGTCTCCCGCCAGAAGCACAGGTTATAACTCTGTCCATCCCATCCCCCCTCCCAGTTTCTCATGGGAACGGAGTTCTCATCTCTCTCGAAGAGATAAGGCCTCCACCAGAGTCTCCGGCCAAGCGAGATGCTGGCCCATAGCCCGGGTTCCGGAATCCAGTCAAGGACAGGCGGCTGTCCTGAACATAAACACCCTTGAATTCCTTACACCCTGCCTCCCTTAAGAAAAACTTCTCCCCCCCAGGTTTGTGCGGAACGGTGCGGTGGAAAGCATAAATGAGGGAAGGGGCGTCAATATTTTCTGAATAGACCCATTGATTATACCCAGAGTGAATATCCCACCCAAGAGACTAAATATTGCAAGCGCTTGCCAGGATTAAAAACGAGAGTCCAGGATGGCGCCAATTTCAGAATGCTTGTGGCCATCAATTATAGCTTTCGCAGGGTCTCCTCCGGAGGGTCGTACAGGCATCGGAAACGGAGCCTCCTTTGAGTAAACTGGAATGAAAGATACAGGATGGATAGCATACTTAGAGAATTAGGCAAGTCTAATCGGGCAGTGACATCATTAATCACTTTAGTAATCTTAAAAGGTCCCACAAATCTTTGCCCAGTTTTGAAAAATTTATGCACGCCTCTGGAGATTCTCGGTAGACGTAAATATACCCAGGCGCCCACACGTAAAGCGGGGAAATCCTGGAATGCGCTTATCCGCTTGAAGCTTTTGGGAATCTTTAGCTTGCTGTATAGCATGGTCTGGACTGTTTTCCACCCTCGCCAGAGATGAAACTCACTGTTGGAACTCTGGAGGATTCAACGCCTTTCTGCAGCAGTAGCTGCGTAACGGAGGGAAGGACCGACTCAGACACAATTTCGAAGGGGTTTTGTACTGCTATGAACCGACATTATTGAAGTGCGTATTCTGCAAACGGAATTAAATCGCATCCAGCTTGTCTTTGGTGGATAGTTGGTGTAACAACGTAAATACTGTTCCAGGGTTCTGTTCGCTCTTCCACTCACCGGCTACACTTTGAACGCGGTAGGGCTGTGAATTGCTGTAAGTGGCCCTAAACAAGCTTCCAGGAAAGCTTTCCAGAACTTTGAAATGAATTGGGGCCCGCGGTCTGACACCACCTTGACGGGGAGGAGTGTAGACGAGCAAATATGCTGGAATGAACAGACGCTGCATTTAACTTAGGAGCTGAGGGGATGGAAGTACATGGGATGAAATGGGCTTGCTTTGGAAAATAAGTCCACCACCACCCACAAGACTGTGTTGCCTTTGACTTTCTGGGCAAATCCGTAATAAAAATCCATGGAGATGACTTCCCAGGGCGGAGGCCACCGGAGAGGCTTTAACAGACCATGGGGTTTTCCCCGAACGGATTTGGCTTCCGCGACAAACAGAGCATCCTTTGATATATGTCTCAATGTTCCTTTAGCGCATCAGCAAGGCCACCAAAATTCGACGGCGGGCCAAAATGTTCAGAGTCTTAAGGAAGCCAAAATGTCTCAGCCGAAGCGGGCATCGCAAAGTGACAGGCCTCGGTAGAACCTGCTTTTCACGGAGTGGGGAGGCATCGTACTAACAATCTCTCCGCTTCCAAACAACACCATTCTCCAAGCTGCAATTGGGAGTCACTACCTTCTCCCGCTGGTGGTTCGCGCAGCCCCGCCTCCTCGAAAGTTCTCTCGAGGGAAAGGAGAGATCAGGCTGGGAATGGGTGGAGAAGGAGGAGTGGACGCTCTGGAGATCGGGAGTGACAGCCAGCCCCAATTGGGAGAGGGAGAGGACAGTGCGCCGGATATCCCGTAAGGGCAGCTCCACCTCTCCGGGCAGGCTTGCGAGAGCCGCCATCAGCCAGCTTCTATTGGTTTTTTCCAGGGAAAAAATGGACGGTGAAAGAGAAACGAGAAAAGAAATCGGCCCAACGGAGTTCTTTTTGGCGGACATCTTGAGGGGTGGAAAGGGCGCCAAGTTCTTTGTGATCCTAATTCAAACTTGGAAGGGGTGTTTAGCCCCCCCTCCAGCCAGTGGCCAAGTGGGAGAGCGCTTACTTTGATGGTCCGCGAGTCTCTTTATCCCTTACAGTCCAGTTGAGCTCAGCACCGAGAATTTTTTGATAAATAAGCACACGGAACAAGCCTATCATCTTTATTTCTCTGCAACAGGGCTGCACTGCAAGCGCTTTGTCCGGTAGGCATCCACGTGAACCACAAAAGGAAGATCTGGGTCAGGGTGTTTCTGGTAGGACAGGTTCGTAGTAAAGCCAGCTGATTTTGAAATGTTGAAAGGCTGTCTTGATATTCCTTAGACCAAGAAAGGGCAGCTTCCGGGCTTGGCAGCCTGTGGGTCTTTACCTTTAGTGCTGCAGAGGTCTGTGGAGTGGGAGAGTCAGTTCAGCTGAATTGGGGTATAAAGTCACGAGTAGAAATTAGCAAAACCCTAGGAAAGACTGGAGTTCTTTCCGATTGGCGGGGGCAGGCCATTGGAGGACTGCTTCAATCTTAGCGAGGATCCATTTTTAACCCCTCGGAAGAGATCCGCAGCCCAAATAGTCGAGTGGAGGATTGGTGAAAACAACATTTAGAAAGTTTTGCAAAGCAGCGGAGTTGTCGAGCAAGCCGCTTTTAATACTTCCCGAACCAAGGTTTCATGCTCCTCCATGGTTTGTGAATAAATTCAAACACATCATCTAAGTACACCACTACTCCCTTTGTATAATAAGTCATGTAGGAACTTCTCGCTGATGAGGGCCATAAAAGCTCCGGGGCCCACTTAACCCGAATGGCATTATTGGGCATTCATACCTGTCCAAATTTTGTGTTAGCAATGCAGTCAAATGTTCATAGCCTTCCTCGCTAATCCTGACTCTCCTGTAGTAGTTATGCTTCTCTTTAAATCCAACTTAGTAAAAAATATCAGCCCCTGCCCAATGCATCTAAAAGGTCCTTGATCAAAGGCAAAGGGTATTTATTGGACAGGGAAAACCGTGATTGAGTCCTCGGTAATCCCAGTACAGAGCTCCTTAAAGACCTGGGTCCTTTTTTTTTTTAACAACAATACAGGAGCAGCATGTGTGTGTTTGGTAGCTCGTCGTGATGAACCCGGCTGATAAGGTTGGTTCTTGTCTAAGAAGGCAACGGGGTTCCTTCTCCCTCATTGGGACTCATGCTGTAGATTCTACCCTTGGGCAGTTGAGCCCCTGGCTGTAATAATGCATTTTGCAGTCAGTGTCTCTATGGGTGGCAATTGATCGTGATTCCTGTTCTGGAAATAACTCTGGCTAAATCTTGGTAAGCCGGTGGAATGCCGGCGGATTCGGGAGCAATTGGGAGCATGCAATCAGCTGACGAAGCCAGGGGGGTGTATGTCATTAGGAGGTGAATTATCCCCACAATTCATGTGTTCTCCACAGGGGGGGTCGGTGCATTCTAAGATCCGTTTTTTCCAAATGAATTTTGGTTCATGCAACAACAACCATGGCATGCCTAGGACTATGGAGTGTTTGGCCACTGGGGCCAGAATAAAACTAATTTTTCTCCCCAATGGTCAGCGCGAGCGGAGGAGAACCGGCTAGCGCTTTTGAACTGGGTCGGTCCTTCGCCCCCCCCGAGGGGGCTGCCGCCCATTTGTGTGAACGGTATGGGCTTAGTTAGGGAAACTCGGCCTAGTCCAAGTTCCTCAGCCACTTGGGGCCGTGATAAGCAACCCGGAGCACCCAGAATCTACAAGGGCTGAGGCTATAATACGAAAGTGCTTAGAAGGGTTGGCCAGAATCGCTTGAATCGTAATGGGAGCGCTGCCTTCACTCACCGCATCTGGGAGTCGCAAATCCATATCCATGGGCGCTGAAGATGATAAGTAAACCGCCACTTCCCCCTCTTCTGGGTCGCCTTCGGTAACCGCCTTAGACGAGTTCGGCCGGAGGCGGCCCGGATTTACGCGGTGGCTTGGCAGATAAAAGCGCGCAGCCGGAGCGGTTGGCTTCTGTTTTTTCGGGCAGTTGGCAGCTAGATGACCCGGTCCTCCGCAGTAAAGACACAATCCCAAACGGCGACGGCGCTCGGAGGTGGTTTCCGTAGAGACTGCTGGGCTGGGCTTGCGAGTCGCAGCGGTGGTCGTAGCGGCGGGTTTTGGGCGTGGGCGGCCCCCGGCGCGAGCGTAATCCAAACGAGACGCCACTTGAGATCCTAATTCGATCCAGTCAGCAATAGTGCGTGGGATCCGAATAAGGAACACCGTTTCTCGCAGTTTGCCGTCGACGGCATCCGAGAAGTATTCACATTTCATGCGCTCAGGCCGCTCAGGAGGGAGTCGAGCAGCCGCCGCACGAAATTCACGGGCAAATTCGGCAAAAGAGCGGTTGCCTTGCTGAATAGATTTAATGGTGCGGATGGCTTCATTTTCAGCATCCGGATCTTGGAAGCGAGCCCTTAAGGCTTGGAGGAACGCAGGCACCGTGCGAGTATCCTCCCCTTGCAGGTCAAAAAGAGTCACAAACCAGTCGGCTGCCGCTCCATCCAAGACGGAACCGATGTCCCGTATTTTTTCGCGTTCAGACCGGTACAAATCGTCATAGTCCTCCATGTGGGCATCAAGTTGCAGGATGAAGTAGGGGAGTTTGGAAGCGGTCCCATCGAAACGGGCAGGTATCGGAGGTCTGTAATATCCTCTCTCCACGGCCCTCGGAGCTCGCTGGGGCGGCGGTTGCGCAGGTTGAGGCGGCGGCGCAGGGAGAGCCGGAATCGGTGGAGGTGGGGGCACCGGCGCCGGCGCCGCTGGTGCTCTGGTGGGAGCAGGTCTTTGGAAGGTGGCAGATACGCGAGTAGCAGGACCCAGAAGCGTCGCCCCTCTGGCGTTGGCTGTACCGGTAACGGCGTAGACCCCAGCTTGGGGCATCTTGTCCTGCTGCTTCTTCAGCTCCTTTTCAAAGGCGGCTAAGTCTCTTTCCTTGCGAGTCAAGGCATCTTGGTGCGCATGCAAAGCTGCTTTCTCTCGTTCCAGTTTGGCCAGTTCGTCTCGTTGAATGGCTGCAGTTAGTTCACTTTGTGCACGCATGGCCTTAACGTTTTCGCGTTGACGCTCTAAGTCCAGTTTGGAGTGTTCCAGGACCTTATCATGGACCGATAGATTCTGCATATATTGCCGTTGCAACGCGTCTTTGGCACGGTCCAGTTCGAGTTGGATTTCTTTTGGCGCTTGGGCTGTTCCCGGCCCTTTTGCAGGTTTTCACGCTCTGGTGCTGCAGCTGTTCCTGTTCCTCTTCCTCCCATAGCTATGCGTTCACTGCCTCCATGCTTCCTGGGCATCTCGCAGTCGGCCCACTTCCTCATCCCAGCTCTCTTTTGACGGGAGGGGAAGAAATCCGGATGAGAAGGCAGGCTTTCTTCGGATTCCCTTCCTCATCGGAATGCAGCACTGCGTGTTCACCGGGCGCTCCATCGGGGCGCTTCTGGTGCAGCTGTTGATCCGGGATCTGGGGGGTCCGGATCGGAAGCTGGTACGGATAATTCTCCCAATCCCCGAGTAGTCCCGGTTTCTACTGTGGTCTTAGGACGGGCCCCAGTGCTATGCCACGTGGGATTCTTGGGAGCATCATCGAAATACGAGTCCAGGAATCGCTCAATTGACTCCTGGGTTGCCGTGATGAAAAGTGGTCAGGCCCATCTCCTCCGCGTGACAGGTTGTATCTGAGGTTTGTAATCCACACGGAAACGGGTAGGTATCCGCATCCACAGGCTCTCGATCCATAGATGTTTCCAAACGACTCATGCAAGTCCACATGATCGCTCCCTCGCCCCTCGGGCCCCAACGAAGCAAGGGAAGACTCGTGTTGATACGAGGACGTGGAAAGAGTTACCAGCGCAGACCCGCTTCTCCCGCCGGTTCCTCCAAATCCAGAAGGGAAAGCTCGGAGCCCTCTTTGGGGGCTACCGCATCTTCCATACAGTTTTTCCCAGGAATATTCAACCTCTCCATGCCGGTGACACCAGAGGTCCACTACACTGGGAAGATAGATGAATCCAGGGATTCCCGCTACAATGTAAGGAATTCGATAGAAGCAGAAATAAAAGGCTTTTTTGGTGTAAGAGACCGTTTATTCAGACATCCTAGAAAGCTCACGTACACGACGTGGCAGGAATAAAGTCTCCCGCCAGAAGCACAGGTTATAACTCTGTCCATCCCATCCCCCCTCCCGGTTTCTCATGGGAACGGAGTTCTCATCTCTCTCGAAGAGATAAGGCCTCCACCAGAGTCTCCGCCGCAGATGCTGGCCCATCGCCTGGGTTCCGGAATTCAGTCAAGGCCAGGCGGCTGTTCTGAACATCAACACCATTGAATCCCTTACAATTTTAACCCGGAAAGAGTTTTTGGGCACCCTGCATTATCAGGACAATCTTGGAAGATTTTGGAAGATTTGGTGAGTGGAAACAGCGAGACAACGGCATGCAGTACTTGCCTTCCGTAGAGCTTTTCGCCTCCCCCCTCTCACCGCTTCCGCCATTATTACGGCTCCGGCGGGTCTCCTTATTGATAACGTTGTTCGGACTTGGTCTCCTTACGCATAAGGCACTATTATTGAGGTCGGTGGCAGAGACCTCCTTGAAGTTCCATTCAGTAAATTTTGTGCCTTTTACTCCCTGCTTGCCGCTACTTTCGGCTTCGCTGCACCTTACGCTGCCTTCTCTGCGCTCCCCGCAGCCTACGCTGTGTTTTTTGCCCGGTTGGTTCCTGCTCCCGTTGATTGCGCCCAGCTTTGCCATCAATAGAGCGTGCTCTAGGGGGTTGGTGGCAGAAACCCCCAGGGGGTGGTCAGTGGCAGAGATCACCCCATGCCGGGCGCGGATCCGGGCGCAGACCTGGGCATTTCCAGCTGAGGATTTGCGGAGGTGCGAGGAGTTATGTCGAGAGCCCCATGATTGGGAGCACCTGAATGAACTACATCCAGCGGCAGCGAGTGGTGCAGGGGGAGGCCCTAGGAAAATCGACCCCGTGGCTGTGAGAGCGGAGACAGGGCCGTCTGGATTGACCATACACGACTGGACCTGCCGGTTATGCTTGACACTAGAGCAAAGAACTGAGCCAAAGGAAGCCTGCAGATTTACAGCCTGGCACATTAGAGGGACCTTGGGAGCGGTTATCATCATTGGTTTCCAGCTGTCCAGTGACAAAGAAGCTGTGCGAACAGTGGGACTCAATAGCTCCCCCCCACAGCCGGTCTATCAGCGCTCCCAGGATTTGGAGGAAACAACAGGTGGCAGTGATTTCCAACTTGCTGGCTTCCTTACTTGTTACTGTTTATTATCTCTGCTTTTCTCCCTGGAAGCTGTATGGGATTTTATGAGAAACACCTGTAATTTAGGACCACCAGGAGGCACGTGGCTACTTCTACCATCTTTAGGGACTTGCCTTTTTACCATCCGAGAAAGCCCCACAGTGACAGTAATAGGAGCATGTAATTCAAGCACTCCTGAAGGCATTAAGAAGCTGTGCTGCATTCTGCTGTGGTACCCACCATCTTCCCTCCTTTGTATTTATTATACTGACTGATCGACTGCTTAATTGATTGATTGTTTGATTAGCTGATTAATTGAATTGATTGATTGACTGCTGATTGATTGTATTGTTTGTATTGACTGATTAATTGATTAGCTGAGATTAGTTAGTGGGTGGTTTGTATAAATTTTATATTAGCTTGCTTATTGTATAGTATTAGGGCTAGATAGATTAGAATTAGTAAATTAGTGGCGAGCTGAGTCTACCTACAGTGGAGAGTTTTGCCGGGGTTGAGTTGGGAGGGGACAGCGGGGATGGGGGCACCTTCCTTGGGGTTGGGGATCCCAGTGTTGATGGGACGGGGCAGGTATGACGGTAGGCGGCGGCCATATGAGAGAAGGTGGACGAGATATGGTTATGCTCGATCACCTTCTGACCTCCGACCTATCCAAGGGACAAAGGTGGTTGGGTTCAGAGACACTACAGCTTCGCCTTTGGTGTGTGTTGATAAATGCCTCAGGTCCATAAATAATAAGACCACTGTTCTCCGGGACTTTCTTGGAGTTCAGCAGATGGACCTGGCCTGTGTCCAACCTGAAAACCTGGGTAGCGCCATAGGCGAGACCGGGCGCCCTAGGGCGCAGGTCATCGCCACCAGGTTTCGCGTGCGGCTCCACCGACATCGCTGACACAGGGTCGAGTGGCGTGGCGATGTTAGGGGTCCCAGATTCTATCCCTTTTAGGAGCTATCCCTGTCCCCACGAGATCATTGGTATGGAATTGAAGTGTGTCGGCCCACAGAAGTGGTTGGCATCGGAGAGGTTGGCTTTTCTCCTGGTGTACCAGTCGCCTAGCGCCCCGGGAGACGGCCTGCAGTGGCCGCCGGTGGCGTTGGCAGACTTTAGAGGCGTTCGCGGTACTTCCGGGCTTATTGTACCGGGGACTTCACCGTCCATGTCGGCGCTACCTCGCCATGCACATTAACCCGCCGGACCTGAATTGTCATCCATGGCGGCAGCTGGGGTACCCTGGTAAATTCAGGCCCCACTCATGAGGCCGCAGTCACACACTAGATTTGATCTTTGGGTCAGGAGTTGATGGCGGTCGCTATCATATTGAAGGGGTAAAACATGGTCCTGACCACTATACGCTGAAGGCTGGGATTGAAACATGCCGCTTAATACCCCCGCCCGTGATGAAGCGAATTTATGCTCGCCCGCGGAGACTTATGGATCCTGATGGATTCCGGAATGCTCTGCGGGATCCTGGGAAACCCACCGGCTTTCCCTCGATGGATACTAGTAGCCGGATTGGAATGTCCACCTCTCAAATGCCATTGAAGTTGTACTGACGCCCTCTTCGACCCCGCTCCCGGCTGGCTCCGGTGGTACACTGAGGAGCTTCACTGTTTGAAGCAGGAGCTTAGGCGGCTTCAAAGCGAGTGTGGAGGAAGTCTCATGACTAATGGCTGCCGCGAACATCTTATGCGGGCGCTTATGAAGGCCTATGAGATGGCGGCCGAAGGAGGTGAAGAGAGTCATTCTTCCCCTCCTCTCTCGCATCTGCTAGCTCTCGCCAAAGCGCAACTATTCCGCATAATTAGATCCCTTACCTCTTTATCAGAGGGTTCAAAAAATGATCAATTGGCTATCAGCTGTAGAGGACATTCATGAGCTATTTACGCCAGATAAAATCAGCGATAAAGCTCCGCGAGGACCTCCCTGCCACCTTACTTAAAACAGACAATGAAAAGCCGAACTGGAGGCTCCACCGCCGTCTTTTGGCCTTTGTTTGGCCCAGTTTTCCCTGCTCTCCGAAGGCGATGTTGACAGGAGCCCTGGCTGCTGTTAGATCTACTAACTGTCCTGTGGATCCGTGCCCCTCCTGGCTTGTTAAAAGCATGCCGGGAGGAGCTACGACCCCACCTGTTGGCTATTATCAGCTGCTCCCGCTGAGCAAGGAGTCTATCGAGGTGGGACGAAGGAGGCAGTGGTCCGCCCACTCTTATAAAAGACCATCTTTAGATCCCTGGTGATCTGGCTAAATTACCGCCCCGTCTCGAATCTTTCGTTTCACGGGAAGGTGGTGAGAGAATGATGTTAGAGCAGCTTCAGGGTTTTCTGGAGGGCGCGCCGACCTTAGATCCCTTCCAGTCCGGCTTCCGTGCTGGGCGTAGGGGCCGGAGACTGTTCTCGTCGCCCGTCACAGAATCGTTCCATCGCCAGCTCGGCCGAGCCGGATCGGCGCTGGTGGTATTAAAGGTCTCACCGCAGCGATTTTGATGTGGTCGATCCGCGACCTTTTGACCCACCGCATACGAAGCTGTTTCAGATGCGGGGTACTGTCCTTCAATGGATTGCCTCGTTTCTCCGGGACCAGAGTCAACAAGTGTGGTCGCGGGGACCAAAGCGCCCAGAGGTGCCCACTTCATTGTATTGAATTGCCTCAGGGAGCGCTAACTGTCCCCATTGTTATTTAACATCTATATAGAGCCCCTTGCTCAGCTGAATTTTTGGAAGCTTTGGGCTGGAGTGCCATCAGTATGCTGATGATGCCCAGCTCATTCTGTCGATGGAGGGGGGAGCAGTCACCCCCCCTGCAGCTCTACAGCATTGTTTGGAAGCGGTTGCTGGTTCCAGTTGACACAGAGCAGGTTAAAACTGAATCCAGCAAAGAGGCGGAGATCCTGTGGCTAGGCAGCCGGGGAGCGAAGGTTTTCAACGCCGCCGGTGTGGGAGGGGGTCTCGTGGCACCGGCCCCCTCGGTTCGCAGCCCTGGGGTCCACCTGGATTAGTCTCTTTCCATGGCAGGACCCAGGTGGCCCATATAACCCGGGTTGCGATCTTCCATCTTCGCCAGGCCCGGCGGCTGGCCCCCTTCCTCTCCCAGGCGGATCACCAATACGGTAGTTCATGCAGCGGTCACCCGCCGAGATTAGACTATTGCAACTTCGCTCGCGGAGGCCTCGCCTTGAGGCTGATTCAGAAATTGGAAACTGGTCCAGCATGCGGCATTTCGGTTGCTCACGGGAGGTGCCTCCAGAAGTTCACATCACGCATGCGGTGTTGCACCGCTTTGCACTGGCTCCCTGTTGAGTTCAGATAGATCGTCTTCAAAGGTATTGGTGTTAACCTTTAAAAGGCCTTACGCCCGGTCTGCAGGACCTTCGTGCCTTAAGGCCCGTCCTGGCCCCATATGTCCCGCGTCGGTCTCTGCATTACGGCAGAGGCCAATCTACCTGGAGGTCCACGCCCCCTCTATGATCTGACTGGCCTCCACTAGAGACCAAGGCATTTCCGGCCCTGGCCCCTGCCTGGTGGAATAACTCTTCAGCCAGCTGTCCGAAACCCTGCGCGGGACCTCAGTGAATTCCACAGGGCCTGTAAGACTGAGTTATTCCGCCGGGCTTTTGGGGAGGCCGGCTGCTGATAGGTGCCCATTAACAACTGAGATCCGCTGTTCCCCCCTCAGAGTCAGAGGAGTGAAAGGTTGAACGCCATCTGTTTTAAACATTTATAAGCTTGGAGCGCTGCATTTTAACTTGTATAAATTTTAGTATTTTATCTTATTATCCACTTGTATGTATTATGTTGTAAACTGCCCTGAGCCCTTCGGGGGAGGGCGGTATAAAAGTAGAACAAATAAATAAAATAAATAAATAAACTGTCACCTTGTTCTCCAGTTCAAGTATATTTACCCAGCGTAGTACACAGCAGCCAAACAGGATGTGTTGCAGATTCTCAGTTCCTGCATGCATGATGCCCAATTCAGATGGCAGCAGTGGTGCATGTGGATAACAAACTTCAGCTTCCTCCACTACACGATTTCCCCAACCTCCAATGGTCCTGGAACTTACTATTTAACGTATTTAGTCTATCTCCCTCTATCACTGTTTTCTGCAAGCAGGTGAAGACTTTTTTGTTTCTTGTTGTGGGTTTTCCAGGTTGTATGTTCATCGTTTAGTACTTTTATCCTAACTACTAGAACACAATGTGCCATGGAGAAAATCACAAGTTACCATGACATGCCTCTGAAGATTCCAAGGCATAGCTAGGGGAAATGGAGCCTGCTGCAAAATCTGAGTTTTGCTGCCCCCCATGTTTGTTTGTTTGTTTTGTATTTTTTAGAGTTTTTCAGTTTTTAGCCTGCAGGGGGCACAGTTTTAGGCTAGCAGGATCACAATTTCAGAGTATCTTTAGGAGGCTATCCTGATGATACTAGCCAGGTTTGGTGAAGTTTGGTTCAGGGGGTCCAAAGTTATGGACACTGAAAGGTGTAGCCACCATCTCCTATTAGTTCCCATTGGAGATGGGGCACCCCCTTTGGGACTCCATAACTTTGGACTCCCTGAATCAAACCTCACCTAACTTGGGTGGTATCATCAGGAGAGTCCCCCAAAAACACTCTGAAATTTTGGTGCTGCTAGCCTAAAACCTGCATCCCCTGCAGGCCAAAAACTGAAAAACACTAAAAATACAAAAAACAAACCAAAAATTTTTGCAACGGGCACCCCCGGCCCCCTTGTAGCTCCGCCTTTGGAAGATGCCAGCCATAGATGCGGGCAAAATGTTAGGAGCAAAAACTACTAAGTCACAGCCGCACAGCCAGAAAACCCACAACAGCCAGTTGATTCTGGCTGTGAAAGCCTTCAACAATACACTTCTTTGTTTCACTTGAGATTTGCCCAGTAACCAGAGGTGGAGGGAGGGGGAACTGCACCTGGGGCATGCACACACCCTGTGCTCCTGTTGCAGTGGCACCCGCCCCCACCCTGGAACACCACACCCCTGCCACGCCCCCACACTGGAACACCCCTGGGGCGTCTTGCCCCCCGCCCCATTGGCGCTATGCCACTGCTGGTAACTATTACAAGCCTTCCTCCTCTCTTACTTGTTATTTGCTTTTATATAAATCTTTTATTGTTTTAAATGCTTTTAATTGTTCAAATCTTTTAATATTTTAATGAATACTGTTTTGAGGACCCTGATTAGGTAGAAAGGCTACATAACAGTGTGTGTGTGTGTGTGTGTGTGTGTGTGTGTGTGTGTGTGTGTGTGAACTATCCATACCACACTTTGCTCCTCATTGAGGACCCATCATCATTTTATCCTCACAGCAACAACTTGTGAGATAGGTTATGATGAAAGGGAAGGTGCAAAGTCATGAGAGAGAGTTATTTATTTTCTTTCTTTATTCTTTTGGTGTGGGTTTCTGCAGAACTTCTGAGCAAAATGGTTCATGACCTGTGGATGTTACATCAAGTCTCATTCTAATTGAAGCAGCAATTTAAATATATATATATATATATATATATGTTATCCTAGAAAGCACAGCAAAATGCAGATCTTCCCTACAGACTAGCAAAGCTCACAGTAAAACAAAAACAAAAACAGACAATAGCAAGAGTAAAGGTTTAGAGGCTTTAACATTTAGAATGGTTTCCTCTAAAATCTGCAGGTTTTATTAGCAGCAATGTGTAGATTTGTGTATGTTCTGGAAAGAGTTTACATGACAGGGCTTATGGTGCTATAACTGCACAGTAGTAATTATAGTGGTGCATGGGGCTGTTCGACGGTGGAAGAAGTATGTACAATCAGTGACAGGGAATGCAACCATATCCCGGTCTGCAAGTGTTTGATTTGATATCATAAAATAAATTCAAGAACACACTATAAAATGGAACTGCATGCAAAAATTTTCTACCCAAAGATTTCAGCTATTATTGTGTGGTTTGGATTATTTTAATAAACAATGGAAGTTGACTCTTTTGAAATAAAGAGGCCAGTATAAAAGGGGGGCTATCCAATTTCTATTTCAAAAGTAGCCGCTATTTACCGGCGGTTAAAATAACGGCAATAAATTTGCTACTGATTGTTGCAGCAGTAGCTGAATTATTAATTGCTAAGTGGTAAAAGGTATTCAGCGGTGCATTCAACGGCTTTTAATTTTCGGCGAGTGCATTTCTTACTTCTAAAGGTTTTCGGCGTACCTCTTCTTGGATGTTAAGACTAATAACTTGATATTAGATCTGCTTGTAATCATTGTCACAGAACTGAGGGACTATGTAAAACCCAAAACAATATTATCAAGTAGCTCTTAACCCTGCTTTTTTATCCAATAGTAAATACATTAGGCACTGCGTAAGAAACTAAATTTGAATATTACAAGCCTAGAGAGCATATTAATTTCACAACAGACAGCAGCTGCTTCCAAAACACTTGTTCTTTGCTACCACCTGCCACTGCAAGATGTTGACATGAACCACTCATGCTATTTGCATATTCTCACAAGAAGGCATATTGAGATCACTATCCTTTCTATGGGATCACAAGGAATACATCTAATCTAAATCTCAATGAATTAACCATATTTAAGCATATCTTTCCTACAGATTCATGTGAGTTAAATTCTGTACTGATAAAATGTGTGGGAGTTGGATGAAAGAAAGAGAATCTTTAAAGAACTAAATTTACACATTAAAGTAAATAATCTAGATTAGCTATAAATTCCTGCTGAAGTACAAAAAGAAATGCAGCACCATTTACCATGGGCGCGTTGCCAACATATCGGCTATGTACCGGGTCAAAGGCTTTCAATGCCTGGTGAATCATTAGGATTTTGTGGTTTTTCCAGGTTGTTTGGCCATGTTCCAGTAGTATTTTCTCCTGACATTTTGCTTTAAACTATTAGCTGTACTGAATCCGACAATAATCAGAAAGTAGTTGGTGATATAAGTCTATTACCACAGTCATGTCAGGATTCAGTTTTGACTTGTTCACCCATCATCAATTTAACCACAGAAGTAAAGCACTGATTCAGACATCTACAGCATCATCAGACAATTTGGTTAAAGAAATATAGAGGTGGGTATCATCAGTATATTGTTATGGGCTTACACAGAGATTGAATAGCATGGAGGATAAGACTGAGCCCTGAGGAACCTCACAAAACAAATCCCACACTGATGACACTTGGTCTTCAATAACAAACCTTTGAGTCCTTCCAATAAGGAACAATGTAAGCCCATTCAAGGCAGAACTTCAAATTCCTGTTTCTACCTCCAGACACCTTAACAAGACAGCATTGTCCACAATGTCAAATGTTGCTGAAAGATACATTGTGGTACCAGAGGTGCTCGCGAGCCTTGGTTCATTCAAATTGAGGTTAAGCCATTGACTACCTGGCGTACTCAGCGCTCAACTCCATAGGTTTGCCTGAAGTCATGCTGAAATGGATTCCATACAGCAAAATGAAGCCGCCTGGAAGATCGTAGCCGTACCCGCCACCAACCGGCCACGTATTGTTCTGTCGTATGAAGGGCTTGGTAATAATTGACCAAGTTTTCCCCTCGCCCCTTAGCAATAGCTTTTAAAGTAGCGGAAGTTAATTACCGTGCGCGATACGCCTTGTTTTAAAGAGCGGAAAGATACCGGAGTTTCAACGCAGCGTGCGATATATATATCAAAATGAACAAAGTTTAGGGTACAAGAGGTAGCCTTCATGGATCCCAAGATCTTTTTTACATACATTGTGGTAGCTGGATTAAAATGATCCATAAACAGGCCAAGTGGCATACTAGAAATTTCTAGTATGTCTCAGCTTTATTGTAACCAGAATCTAAATCAAAATATGTTGGAGAGATTTTCTTACCAGAAAAACTTTACAACAGTTCCACTAACCTGTTCCACGTAATTTACTTTTTCATGGACTGCTCTGTACATTTATTTCCTCGGTGGTACTTATTTTGTATATGCAATGACCCTTTCTGCACAAACCTCATAAAACATTTGTAAAACATTTGTAAAATGGGTTTTATCTTACAAACGTCGCATTTCTAATTTACCAGTCCCCCCCCTTCCTCTTTTGGTTCCTTACTACACTCTCAATCTCCCTTTTAAAATGGATTCCTGGCTTTCATCACTTTTCATTAATCCCCTATCCCTCTTTTTTTTTCGGCGTGGAATAATTTGTATTTTCTGAATTTCAACGCTTCTGCGTCTGAAACCCTGGTGCTGCAATCTTCACGCCAGGGTAATACTCAGTTCTTCGAAGATTGCCCCCCTCCCCGATAAAAGAACAAACAGAGAAATGCTGCAGATAAACAGGCGAGGGGGAATTCGGTGAGCTCAGAAAATGGTGCTGAGGAGGACGTTCAGGGAATCAGAGAAGTGTGCGAAATGAAGTCAATAGATTGCACAGCAACTGAAGAGGTTTTCAAAATGTTTCAGCCAGATAATTGTTTTAAAAGAGGATTCATTTAAATCATTTTGAGGCTGGAAATAAAACATTTTAGAGTAAAACAATGTGGAACTCCATGGAGGAAACATTTTATGTTCTGCCTCAAAATGTTTTAAATGAATTGTGCAGGAAAGCCCAATGAGTAGCCGAAGATTTAGTTTTGCGAAGCAATTCCCTTAATTTTAAGGGCAATTGTGAACCTCTATAGTTCATTTAGCTTTTATTTTTTCTGAAGTTTGAAGGTTTTATTTTCAAAGATGTTTGGTTCCATTAAAGAAAGATCTTCTTCAGTGATGCTTTTGCAGTGTTCAATTTTAATGAGATTTTCACTCTAGGAAATTAAGTACTGTTGAAGGCAAGCCATTAACTAATGCAAATGAATCGTTTAGGGGAATATTGTATACGGGGAATTTCTGGATTAATAGAGGTAAACTTTTGCCGCCACTTTAGAATGAGCATTAGACTCGGCGATTAGAATTGGACTGATCCGGCAGAGAACCGACTCATGTTCAATATAATTTTTGTTGTTCTTATGCCTGTTGGATCCTCACTTGTGTGCAGTTGTCCTTGGCAGGAGCAAGTTTTTCTGTTGTTGCAACAGTGTGCAAACAATGATGGCTCGGCTTCTGGTCTCATTCCCTCAGCTCCTGCTGTTCTGGTCTTATAGATTAGTGGAGGCGATCCTTTGGTACTCCTGATATGATGGACTGATTCCCATCAGCCCCTGTAGCATGGTCACCTCGTCGCCGCTGGCAGGGGCTGATGGGAATTGTAGTCCATAACATCTGGAGTGCCAAAGGTTCGCCACCACTGTTATAGATCATCCCAACAAAGTAGTTTTCATGAGAATTTCTATGATACATCAAATGAGTAAACACGGGATTATGTTTGCAATTTGGACTGAGAAGGATGGACACAGGGGTGTTGTGTGGTTTCCGGGCTGTATGGTTGTGTTCTAGTAGCATTTTCTCCTGAGGTTTCACCTGCATCTGTGGTTGACATCTTCAGAGGATCCAGTGGTAGTAAAAGAAGTGGAGTATATAGATCAGTGGAATGTCCAGGTGCGGTGGAACGCAAACTATCGGCCTGTTAACAAGTGTAGGCGGTGCAAGAAGCAAGCCGACTGCATGTGCCGGGAGGGATCCAACCACAAGCGGCCATGTGAGCAACCGCTAAGATAGCATAATCAAATAGTGAGGGCATCTAAATTGTAGTAGCTTGGCCTTTTGATCCCTTTAATTGCTTACTGCCTGGAGACATTCTTTGTCTAGGTGGTGTTCATTAGTCACTGTCTTGATTCTAGTGTTTTTCAGTACGTTCCATTGGTAGCCACATTTTTTGTTCATTTTCTAGTGGTTTCTTCCTAGCTGTTGAAATGGTTCACGTGCTTGTGGATTTGAAGTCGGTTCTCTGTGAATTTTTTAAGGAAGGTCAGAGTGGTCCTGAACTTCATGTCGTAGCTATTATGTGCTCAGCCGCATAATGTGGCTCTGCTGTTGCATTATCTTTTGGCTGAATTAGTCTGCAGTGCCTTTCATCAGTGGCGAAGGGGGTGTGCGTCGTGCACTGGGCGCACGCCTGGGTGTGTGTGCAAAAAGGCCGCAGGCACCGGGCTTAATTCTATACCTCCTTTGCGGTTTTGCGCTTCTCGAGTCATTACTCTCGACCCCCTTCCGAGGATTACCTTAGTTCCTTTTTCAGAACTTTTTTAGGCTTCAAAAGACCTTGTTCTCAGTAAAAATGGCCTGAGGAACTACAGTTCCCAGGAGACCTCTGGCATTTGCAAGGTATTCTGGGAAGTCTGGCCTCGGCATTTTGTATTTTAAAGCTGAGAACAAGGCCTTTTGAAGCCAGAAAAAGTTCTGAAAAAGGAACTAAGGTAAGTATGGAAAGGGGGAAGGGGTGCTGCAAAGGGGGGCGTGCGGGGGGTGGGGGCGCTGCGGGGGGGGGCAGCGTGGAATGCGCACCGGGCACAGTTTGGCCCAGCTACATCTCTGCCATTCATATTGTTTGATTTGTGTCTGGGTGCTGTGTTTGGTTGTCCATATGTAAGGACACACTCACGTAAAAAAAAGAATATATTTTGATCGTACAGAGCACAAACCAGATTCAGATATCAATATTATAGTGGGTTTTTAATAGCACAGTTTAAACAGATGTTTTTGGATTCACTGTTCATAGAGAAAATGAAATATAGGCTGGAAGACTAAGTATTGCACAGTCTGGAAGCCTCATATTTGTATTTAATAAAATGAGTCATGATCACTCAGAATACACTGTAACAAAATCAGAATACAAACCAGCAAGGGGTGTAAGGGTACTTATCGCAGCTGGGAAACCACAGATGAGAGCCTATGGGACCATTTAAACATAACAATAGTTTTCATGTTTTGGTGTACTGATGTTCAAATGCTGGTCATCCACTATGTCTGGCTTGCTGGAGTATTACAAAATAGGATTTGTAAACGAAGTCACCCTAAACTTCCAGCTTGGCGAATCGCGGTTCATCATTATATATCTAGATGTAGAAATCCCAGTGTAGTCATTGCCTGTTCCGTAAGCAAGGAAATGTTTCAGCCAGGGTATAAAAGGCGTACAGCGCCAAGCTAAACTCTTTGAACAGTGCCAGTGATGGTATGCGCAGCAACAATGGTGAATTTGGGCATCAGTTTCTCGAATTTTGGTTTGCTATGTGGAAGTTAATTCGACACAGATGGTTACCCATAATGTCCTGAGAACACAATAATTTCCATCCTACATATACATGGCTCACTGGTGATTTCATAACATCTTTTGGGTGATAGAAAGCTTTGATTTCAAGATTGCTGTTGCCTATATGGTTTTGATTATTTCTTTCCCCTGAACACTGTGTGTTAATGGCACATTAAATACTAGACTTGAATATACGCACATGACATATGGCTCTGAACATTGCCTGATCAGATGTAGACCTTGAGGATTTCAGAGATCAAGCAGCTCATCTGTAATTTTTATACAGCTGGTGTAGTTAATCCCTTGGCTTTCAACTTGTTTATAGGTCTTTTCATCTCTGGATTTTTAGCTGAGATTTGAATTTCAGCTGCGCCCAGCCATAATCCCTAACTGCAAGATCCTTTCATGTTTACAATAGCAACAGTCCTTTTTTTTCCCCACAGAAAATGTTAGGATATGGTATATACAATTCTATGCACCCTTTCCAAAAGAAAGGGCAATGAACATTTATATCCTGAGTTGCTCTGATCACAAAAATAATGCAGTTTATCCATTTACTCAGTGTTGCATTGGCACTGTAGATTGGGTATAACTTAAGTTTGTAAGTTGTTTATAGCCAAAGCATTCCATTGTAACGCAATCTTGGCTTATAAACCAATAAAAAAAACTACTGATAAATGAAACATGGCTGGCATAAGCAATGCATTACTCTGGTATCAATTTTATGACACTAATGTGTTGCTCTGGATGTTCTCCTTTTCATCCTTACAGGAGAAGATCACTGGCATTACTTTACAGGTAGAGAACTGAGGTTGTATAAACTGCAGTCATCCTTTGCGGGGGAAGGGGTATCTGGATTTTAATTGTAACTGCTTCTACATGCTGACAGGCAGAGATGCAGATATTGATGAGGGGTGGGGTCAGACAGAGGCTAAGGCTCTGACTTCACTCAGGGGACTGACAGCCAACAGATGGAAGAGGATTGAAGCAGAGGCTTAAGCCCAGTGGTGGGATTCAAATAATTTAACAACTGATTCCAGTCGTGGAATTCAAATAATTACTTCGAAATAAACCGGGTTGTTTAAAAGTTCCATTTTGGTTAAACGACCAGTTCTGCCAAAGTGCAGCGAACCCAATTGAATCCTACCACCGCTTCTTTTAAGCCCCTCACCCTTACCCACCACCATCACTAAATACCTCTTATACTTCTCTACTAAATGAGAATCTGGATATGACATTGATTGGTGTAAATCTCTCTTCTAATGTATTAAGAGAGAACTGATTCAAGAATTCATGGGATTTCCGCGGGTGTCTTTATTATAATCAAAATGCACCACTATGGGGAACCCAGTGTGTAAGGCACCACTCAGTCTACCTTAAAAAAAATCATAGTTCACATGGGGAGTAGCCATGATGAATTAACCCCACTAATAATTATACCAATTTCTGCACTTTGCTGTTTGAAGCAGCTGGGAATAACAATCAGGGTGTGATTAAATGATACATTAAACTCAAGTTGGGTAGAGAGAAATCCTATCCTAGGTCGAATCCCCACTACCGTCTTAGCCAGGTTTCAGTACACAAACTAACCAGGTTTGAGGGACGACTTCCCCATTGCTTGCGTGGCAGATTCCGTTTCTGGCGCTCGTTCTCCCTGTTAATCTGCGTTCCGGTAAGACCTGGTTGCAAGTGGTATAGACCCCATTAACACGGTTCAGAGCTGATCCGAGGGGAGGGATGAGGGTTGAAACCTTGACTTGTTCCCCCACCCCTGGAGTGTGACGCAGAATTCAGGCAACCAGTCAGCGCTGTGATGCCCGTGCAGCCTTTTCTTGGTTTCGTTTCCACTTTTGCGATTGGCCAGCAAAAGGGGACGCAAATGTTAAACAGTCAAACGTGTAACTTTGAATCATTAATGGTTTACACAGGTAATGATTAACTGTTTGCACAGTTAAACAGTTAAACGTTAAACTTTTACATGCTGGTTTTTTTTATCACGCCCCTACAATGTATGTTTCTGCAGTGGGAAAAGGTCCCGCCCCATCAAGGCATGCCAGCCAATCAGGGGATACCAGTGAAGCGAGCTAGCCTGGTAGTGGGTATTGCTAAGAGTTCTGCAACCAGGTGTGTCTGCTGTGTGCTCACTGCGGTGGGGAGGGAGAAACTCTGATGAAGAGGACATGGTTTCACAATGAACAGGCTTGGATCTGCGTGCAAATTTCAAGTGGGGATTCGACCTTTATTCATGTTTAACATATTTCCCAGGACTCAAATTAAAAAGTATTTGGGGGGAGCAGATAATCTCTCGAGCATTGTACAGAAGCAGGGAGGAGGGCTTCCTCTATCCCTCCCTTTCCCCTGACATCCTTTTGCTAGCAGAAAAGAACCATCAGGAGTGGGCTGCTTGTCTCACTGCTGGTTCCATTTGTCTACTCAGGAGACACATGGGGTGGAAGGCAGGGAATGTTGAAACTCCCTCCTGCCAATATGCCATGCTCAGGAGACAATTTTCCCCCAGATCCCAAGTCATATGTTAAAAACTAGTTAGGTTGGGTTTTTTCCCCAAACCCAACTCACATTTAATGTATCAGATTGATTCTTAATAGGACTAGTAAGGCTATTATTATGATATTTAAAAATTACAATATTAAAAAATTGACTGAGTTTTTTAAAGTAACACAAGAACCAAATCAGAATCAGATTCCAGCCCCCACCCCCCACACATCCACCTTTCAGCTACGCCCTGTATGATGACTGCATAAGAACCGTCAAGGCCAGGCCACTGATGCATGGTTTGTGGGGGACTCTTCAGAAGACTCCAAACTATTTTATTGGGACTTATGACATCATTTAAAAAATAATTTATAGTATCATGCTGAATCACTTTACTGCCACTAAGATGTGTATTTTGTAAGACTGGAAAGCAACAAGACATTTAATCTTAATGATGGTTGCAAAAATTCTGTCAAATTCTGACATTATCAGAGGTAACAGAGATGATCCATTTATAAGGCTGGAGATTAAATAAACCATTTCTTTTAAAGGTTGTAAAGCTTTTTATGATTTTTTGTACCCATGTTTTAAATCAAAGAGCAGATTGGCAAAATGTGCCCCACTGAGCTCCACTCATTGTCCTCCCCAAGCTTTATTCCTAAATCTCCAGGAGTTCCCATACCTGGAGTTGGCAACCCTAAAGCCCCCCAGCATTGGGCAGAACCTGGCAAACCTAATCATGGTGCCATTAGCTGCGACTCAGTGTGAAATAAAAATGGGAAGGGATCTAATTATTCACAGTTTACCCAGAGCCCTTCATGTTTGAAAAATCCATAATGAGACATCGTTAGCAAAAGAAAAATAGAAAGGAGAGCACATTTTGATAAAGGTTGCACAGCAACAGTCATGGAGCAGAGTGGAACAGGCAGGGTAACATTTGCTGCTACAAGGGAAGATTAATTTCCTAGCATGAGAACCTGAACACAGCTTTGCTTAGGTCTTTCATCTACCTTGTTTTACAAGAAACTAATTGGTTTTTTGTTATTGTTCTGCATTTCCAGACTTTAAAAAAAGATTGGCCTCAATGCTCTCCCAAATTGAAATGAAAGAATTCACTATCCTTAATCTTCCTAAATGCAAGTAATAGATGAAATTAATAACATAAAAAAATAAAAAGTTGTAAACAGTATGCATGAATATGCTATAAAAATGGGTACAAGTGTCTCTACATACATAAAATACCAAAATAAATCAGAAATCACATATAGGATTTACCAGAGGCGTATCTAGCAAAATGGAGCCCGGAGACAAAACCTGAGTTGCCCCCCCGTATGCGCAGCCACCCTCCCCCACCACAACCAAACAACAAATTTTTGCATCAGGTCATTTCAAAGTCACCATCACATTGTAAAACATGCCCCAACTCACAAATCTGAACACAGCAATAATCCAAGCCACTCAGCAAAAATTAAAATTTTTGACAACATTTTCAAAATGCTTACCAAATGTTTTATTACTGCTGTGAAAATGCTTCATGGTGTTATATCCAGCACCCCCAATTGCCCCCCAGCATTGGAAACAGCACAGTGTTGAGAGGGAGGGAAAGGACAGGGACAAATTTCAAGTCATGTTTTTCACAGTAGTTGCACACATTGAATTTTAATGCTGACATTGTAAGGCACTTATTAATATCATGGATTCTTAATTTGAAGCAGCTCCAAGGCCAAAGTGAGATAAAGCAGCCATTCCTAGGCAGAAGGAAAAGTAATTCCCACATTCCTCCCATTATGGCAATGATGTGTAAACAGGGAAGATGCATGCATTTATCATGCACGAATACCAAACCTAAATACACAGGACAGTGTGTACTCCCACTATAGGTAAGATCACTGAGTGATCTTGGGCCTGTCACATGCTTGCAGCCAAGCCTACCTCACAGGTCTGTTGTGAGGATATAGTGGAGGAGAGGAGAACTAGGTAAGTTGCTTCAGCTGTGCTTTCTATTTCCCACATGTGCTTCTCACAAAACACCCCCCACCTGCAGCAAAACATTTCCCACACACTAATCTAAGCATGAAGACCTCTCACAAAACACACACACAGCAAAACATTTCCCAAACACATTGGAAAGTCTAACATTGCAACTTAAAGTATGAGGTTTCATTTAGGAAGCACCTAGAAAAGGGAAAGAGCAAATTTGCAAATTTTTATCATTCCTTCTTTGTGTGCGCACACGCGTGTTTGTTTGTCTTGCTGTCGAGTCACACCTGTTTCCTACACTTTCATATATTTTGAACTCTCTACACCTGATCTCTGAAAACTCATCATGCCTTTTTGTTCTAGCTTTCTGAACTGTGGGGAAAAAGGTGGAATGGCAACTGATCAGATTTCAGAGATAAGGAGGGTCAGTATTTGGAAGGAAGACCTCCAAGAAGTGTTGGGATTCAAATAATTTAACAACCGGTTCCAGTGGTGGAATTCAAATAATTTAATAGCTGGTTGTTTACAAGCACTATTTTAAAAATCGGTTCTGCCGAAGTGGTGTGAACCTGCTGAATCCCACCACACCCTCCAAGGAAGACTCTTCAGAGGAAGGCAATAGCAAACTTGGTTCTTACTTGCCTTGAAAGCCCCTTGCTGGGGTTACTATAAGTTAGCAGCAGGGGCGTACCTAGGCAAACTGGAGCCCTGGGCAAAACCTGAGTTTGATGCCCCCCACCCACGGGTGGCCAACCTCTCCCATGGTAACCAAACAATGATTTTTTCCACCAGGTTGTTTCAAAGTCACCATCACATTATAGAACATGCCCCAACTCACAAATCTGAACACAGCAGAAATATTTTTTGAAAACATTTTCAAAATGCTTTCGAAATGTTTTATTACTGCTATGAAAACATTTTATGGTGTTGTATCCAATTCCCCCAATTGGGGAAAACAGCATCACTTTCAATGTTATTTAAACAGGGGACCCCAGATTCTCCCTTTGAGGTGGATTTAAAAGGAGAATCTGGGCTCCCTAGTTTAAACAAGTGATGCTGGAATCCACTCCCAAACAGCATTATTTTCAATGGTGTTTAAACTAGGGAGCCCAGATTCTCCTTTTAAATCCACCTTAAAGGGAGAATCTGGGGTCCCCAGTTTAAACAACATTGAAAATGATGCTCTTTTTGGGGTGGATTCTCCCCCACCCTGAAACAGCATCACTTTCAATGTTTAAACCGGGGACCTCAGATTCTCCCTCTAAATCTATGCCGAAGGGAATGGATTTAATAATAATAATAATAATAATAATAATAATAATAATAATAATAACAACAACAACAACAACAACAACAACAACAACAACAACCTTCATTAGGCATTGAGAGAATAAAAGAAAGAAAGAAAACAAGCATTGGCAGGAAGGGGTGGATTTAAAAAGAGAATCGGGAAATTTAGGGGGTGCCTGCTGTCAGGGGTGCAATTATTAAGATAGCAGCACCAAAATTTCAGAGTATCTTTGTGAGACCCTACTGATGATACCACCCAGGTTTGGTGAAGTTTGGTTCAGGGGGTCCAACGTTATGGACCCTCAAAGGTGTAGCCCTCATCTCCTATGGAAACAATGGAGGATGGGGGCACTCCCTTTGGGAGTCCATAACGTTGGACTCCCTAAACCAAACCTCACCAAACCTGGGTGATATCATCAGGAGAGTCTTCTGAAGAATCCCTGAAATTTTGGTGCTGCTAGCCTAAAAACTGCACCCCATGCAGGCCAAAAATGGAAAAAACACTGAAAATACAAAAAATCCCACAAACGAACCTATGCCCCCCCACAAGGCTGCGCCCAGGGCAACTGCCCACTTTGCCCAATGGGAGGAATGCCTCTGAATAATTGTCTCTTAAAACTGTCATTTGCTCACTTTTGATCACTTACTAGATGGTGACAATAATTTCTCAGTGTTATTTAAAAGAATATCATTTTCAAGCCCCGACCTTTATAAAAATGGACTGATACAAATTTCAAACTCACCAAATCACACAGACAGGTACTCATTATATTGAAAACTCCCTTGCTAACATTGTTCATCTCCTTTCTTAAAAACGGTTATATCTTGTAGCTAGCACATACTAATCTTTCTTCTGTTCTTAAGCAGCTGTTGTAGCAACCCAACCAACCGTCTTCTAATTTTAGCACTGTAGCCCTCAAGGATAAGAACCACTATTATTTAATTAGAACAATGAAGGCTAAGTGATCTTCTTTATCAGCTGTCACTCTACAAAGAAATTGCGGGGGGGGGGGGGACATTTATGAAGGAAAATAGTCTAAGAGATTAAATCAATGTAACATAAAGCTATTTGCCAGAATTAAGTTTACCATGTAAATGACTACTATCCTCTTTTCTCTGTTTTGTTTTTTAAAAATCCATTTATTTATTTTAATCATTACGCAAATTTTGCCAGGCTGATCCTTTATAGACTGCAAGAGGACAGGCAGGCACTTTAATCAGCACTGTGCCTCTAATGAGAGAGACAGCTCTGAGATGTTCACTACCACAATGATTCTCTGGCAGTAGCTGGTCACAACAAGACAAAGCTTTTGTACAATTTAGAGACATTCCCTTAACATTCTTACGGAACTGGTAATTGGTAAAGTTGCCCTAAGATATGTAAGCATACTTAGACCTAGAACAAGGTTTAGAAAGTACTGTACAAGATGTTTAGTTGTTCATTAACATTGTTTTAAGCCATTCCTCATATTGGTAATGTTCATTTGGAGACCCAAACGTATTATTCTTTTGCTGTAAAAGAATGTATAGATTCTCACGATATTGCTTCATTGACCTCCATTACTCTTTGAGTTCCGCTGCAGATGTCTTCTGGCAAAAAAATGAGAAATTCAGAATGCTGCTGATAAAAGATTTTACATAGGCACTCTCAAATTCTGCTTAATCAGTATAACCATTAAATAATTTAACCATTAAAACTCACTTTTTCCCAAAGCATTTTTTCTATCTCATCATTTTATTGCTGAGAAAAAATAATTTAAAAATCCATTGCGCTCAAGTGAATAGTAAATATTTATTTTTATTTAAACATTTATAGAAATGTTCAAACTCTTTTGAGTTTGGTTCATGCCTTTATGGCTGCTCATGATTTTACCACCGATTCATCAACAATCATATTGAGATCTTACCACTCTCTCATCAGTTTGCAGGATGGCTTGTTGTTTAGCATAGTACAAATACAGGTACATGTATACAGGTACTATCATTTTTTGTGCATGTCTTTTACACTCTGTTGGCTTTGTCACATAGATATTCTTCTTTCTCAGAAACCAAATTTAAATGTATCACAAATGTGTGGAACAATGAAGATCCTGTGTTTCATTCTCTCTGTTTAATTATTTTGATTTTCATACACTGATAGGAATTGTTCAGCAAAGCTTTTGCATGTACATGGTTTTGCAAAGGACCATGGGAGTTACACTTTCTCACCATGTTAGCTCTTAAACCTCCCTCCCCCTTGCCATTTTAAGGTGCCTGACCAGGGACGGAGGGAGAGGGAACTGCACCTGGGGCATGACCTGCCCATGTACCCCCCCGCCCCCCGCCCCCTACCCCCATCCCACCCCTGCCCCCATCCACACCCCACCCAAACCCTGCCCCGATTCATCCTGCCTCACCCACAAACTCCCCCTGGGGAGGGGAATCTGGAGGGCGATTTTCTGCCCCCACTTGACGCCAAGAGTGTGTGCTCAGGGTACAGCGCCCCCCCTACCCCTTTGCAGCTTTGCCACTGGCCTGACCTATCCTTGTGCTTCCATTCCCACTGATTTTGTAAACTGAACAAAGGCATGATTGGCTGACACTATCAAAAAAATAGGGAGGAAAAAGGATACACTACTATATCAAATCAATACAACAAAAACTATAACCAGGCTATAGTGTACTAAATGGAATCAATACTGATTCAAAATCCTCCAATAATGGTATTGTGTTATATATCAGCAAAAGTCATATCTTATGAAATACCTTATGAAAATCAAATCTGCAAAGCACCTGAGAGACTTACAGAACATTGTCTTAGCTAACATAAAATCTTAATTTGTCTTTGTTCTATGAAAGGTGAGATGTAAGGATAATGGGATTTATCTAAATATGTTGAAAGACAAACATCAAAATGTCAATAAACATCACCAATCAGTAAAGTAAGAACATCAGTGCAGCTCCAAAATACTTAATTGGCTGCAAAGAGTCAATCAATGTGAAAGTTATTGAATAGATGGCACTGCTATGCAGGCATGTAAACTCTGATGAGACGCAGAAAGAAATTATTGAGTTGATACCATTGAAAGGTAAACACAGGGGGAGACATTTGTGATGGTGTTGTGAAATATTCCAAAGCCAAAGAAATAAACACCAGTCATATGGTGTCAGTGGCTACAGATGGGGACCTGAGTGGGACACAGAAGGAGTTTGTGACTTTACTACAGAAGTCTCTAGATTGCAGGATGCTTGCATTTCACTGCATCTTGCACTAAGAAGCTCTGTGAGCTCAAACATCTGTCCATGCAACAATATGGAGGTGATGAACCTCATCATCCAGATTGTGAACAGAATAATGGCAAAAGGCTTAAACTGCCAACAGTTCTGTGCATTGCTGGATGAGGTTGACAGCTTATATTTGGATCTCCTTTTGCATATCAAAATCCATAGACTGTCCAGGGGTAAGATTTTAAAATGGTTTGCTGCTTTTATGTGAAAACTTTCCTGCAAAGCAAAAGCCTGACCTGGAAAAGTTGCACTTTGTGGTCAACATCAGTCACCTAAATATGCTGAACAAAACTGTCCAGGGAAAGGGAAAAAACAGCCCTGCAAATGTGAGATGTTTTAGCATTTCAGTGCAAGCTGACATTGTTCTCCAGAGGCCTGCGCTCTCACTTCCCTTTCCTGAGAGAGTTCAAAGGACACAATTACATCAGTTGTGATTATTTGCAATGTGCAATCATAGAAATGCAAACTGCATTTGGGGAAAGATTAGTGAGTTCTGGTGGGGAAAAACCTACACTATCCTTCCCTGTCACACCTCTGGACATTGACAATCCATGTGGAACATGTCCACGTTCACAGGAATAAGTCAACCCAAAGTTGAAATTGAACTGGCCAACATAGCTGACAAAGACTTATGGGTGTCCAAGTCCAAAAGCCTGACAGCTGAGCTCAAAGATGTCATCTGTCAGAAGGTAATTCTTGTTCCAAACTACGAATGGAGTGATGTTGAAAACCTCCCCAAATCCAAGCAACTTGTGTTTGAAGTATGGAACGCTATTCTAAACAATTATATGAGCATGAAGAAGTTCTGTAAGCAATAAAAGTACTGCTGTCCATCCTTGGATCAGCACACTCATGCGAGCGAGTTTTCTCAAGTATGAACCACATAAAATCCAAATATTGCTCCTGCCTCATAGATGAGAGCCTGCAGTCTTGTGTGAAGATAAAATACATCTTACAGTCCAAGAATATCTGCAGAGGCAGAGACAGAACTCGCATTAAATGGGTGAGAAAGTATTCCTTTAATAAACTATTATTGTGCAATAAAATATCTGTTTCAGCAAGATGTGATTTGTTAATTAACTGCATAACCCTTAACTGATATCGTTCTGTTTTATGATTGCTGTATGTGACTGAGGAAAAGAGAGAAAGAAGAGGATTACCATGTGCTGAATTGGACTGCTGTCAAGATTACATTGAAATTGGCCTACTTTTTTTCACTTTTACTATTTTTGAAGCTGCTATATGTTTTATTTATTATCAAAGTAGGCTTTTTATTTTATTCATTTGAACAAACAGAAGAATGAGTCAAAATAGGCCAGCACCGGTCTTTATAGTTATTCTATTTCAAAGAGTGCATGTCAGTAGACGATTTCTTCATTTCACAATAGTTCAGTTTTGTTGGTAATAGCATCCCCCAATAAAAATAACAAAAAGTAAGCATTTCCTTTATTATAGTTCTAGAATTTCATAAATGCAAAAAAATGGTATTATTATAATGGAAATGCAAAGTTAAAGTACCAAATAATCATAAATCACCCACTGCAGAGTATAGCCGCATCTGGTAAAACATATTAATGAATTCTCAGTTATATCTGTTAGTAATGTTGTTAGATTAATTGAGATTTAATAAACTATGTTACCTTTATTATGAGGCTCAAATGTGTTTTGTGGATCAGACAGTTTTTTTTCTTGGGGGGGATGGGGTGTGTGTGTGTATGTATGGGGGTGTGGGGGTGGTTCTTTTGATAGTAAATGTTCCCACATCTCTAGGCCAAGCATCTGGATCTTGTCTCAAAAGGAGAGCAGATAAAGTAACAGGTAAACCTGTTATACTTCCTCATAGAAGTGAAGGGAAGAGATGTATACAACTCTCTTGGCCTTGACACTAGTTTTACTTTGAAGAAATCACTCAAGTTATTTAATGAATACTTTATACCCAAACAGTATGAAACTGGAACACTGCAATTTCTTTATTAGGCAGTAGGGTGTCTAGATTCTTATGCAACTGTATTAAAGACTCCAGTGGCAACCTGTAATTTCGGAGTATTCAAACTCTCTTTATCAAAGACACAATTATGTGTGGGACCAAAGACCTGAGGCTCTGTGAATGACTATTGTGAGAAGCAGATTTAACACTGACTCATTGTATGGAAATTGCCAGGGCAGCAGAAGCTTCTAAAGACAGAGTCAGAATGTTAGCAGGGCCATTAATATAAAATAACAGTCAGGGCTGCACCGTAAGATGCAAGAGCAAGCTTGTGAAGGGACACCCAGAATACCTGCTTATATTGTCGGAAACATGACAGGGGAAAATACAAATGCCCAGCATATGGACAGCAATGCCATGGATGTGACAAACCAGACCATTGCAAGAGAAAAAAGAAACCTCAGAGGCTGGCAGCAAGTTCACAACAGGAAGATGGTGATGATTGAAAGTTATGATGATGCCTAAGCCTGACTTTGGGATTTCTGACTCTTTATGTCTTCATACTGGGAGATACTGGAAACTCTAATAAGCATTATACTGTCTTGTTTGCCATTACATTACTGAACAAACAACTGGTTTGTCGAAGGCTTTCACAGCCGGATTCAACTGGTTCTGGTGGGTTTTTGGGGCTGTGTGGCCATGGTCTGGTGGATCTTGTTCCTAACGTTTCGCCTGCATCTGTGGCTGGCATCTTCAGAGGTGTATCACAGAGGGCAGTCTGTTACACACTGTGTCCAGTGAGAAGGGAATGTTTTAGTGGGGTATAATTTTTTTAAAATAAAACATTCCCTTGTCATTATGATCATATTTCCAGCACACATTCAAAACATTTTTATACATCTTTGCCAATTTCTCAATGAAACATCATTTTATAAAAATTCTGTTTAAGACAGAAACTTAATGTAAATTTAAGCCCCTTTAAACACATATTCTCCTATTGTTACATTTGTATATTGTACCAAAAGTTGATAATCAGTTTTGTTGTAAACTCTGCCATGATAATCATTTGTCCATAGTTCCACTTCAAATTCAGTCATAGAGTCTTCAGAACTGTTAGAACTTTTATTTATTTTAAACCTCTCTAATAATTGTGCATTAAAAAACAATTATAAGGCTTTCCTTCTACTAATAATTGATCTCTTGGTTTTATTTTACATTCCCCTTGTGAAAAGTCTAAAATGTTTCACCATGCCACTTGATTTTGAATATCATTTCACTTCTAAATAATGAGCTTTTCTGAATTATCTGTCTTATGATACTTCTGGGGCCCCTTCCCCACATGCAGAATAATGCACTTTCAATCCACTTTCACAACTGTTTGCAATAGTTACTTGACATTTTTAATATCTCCTCAGGAACCTTTAGCTTCCCCTTCTCTTCACTTGCCATAGTCTCACCCAACTAACAGCCATAGCTTCTACCTTACCAAGGGCTGTGACTCCCCTATCCCTCCTTCCCCCCTCCCCACCTCCTAGTAGCAGACTAATTGGGGGAATGGGGCATGTGTGCTGCAGGACAAGCCATCTCTTGAATGCAATTGAGCTTCCCTCACGTCCTAATGGCAATCTAATTGGCGCATGTATCTATATATGTTTGGAGTATAGGTTTTAATTAATATTTGTATTGTGAATTGTTTTTTTTATATTGTTTTAAAGTGAATTGTACACCGCCCAGAGCACTTCAGGTGGGGTCGGTCTATCAAATTTAAATAATACATAAATAAATAAGAATGATCCATCTCTGCTGGACAATTGAGCCTCCCTCACCTCCTAGCAGCAGTGCAATTGGAAAAATGGAGTACGTGTGCTACAGAATGGAGCAATTTAGCCTCCCCCACCTCTTGGTGCTGCTCCCTCTCTGCCGTCCACCTGGGGCATCTGCCCCTTCACCCTTTTAGATCCAGCCCTGTCTTTACACTTATTCCATTAAAACGTAAATAGTGTTCATGTTTTTGAACATTTAGCAGCCTTTCTGTATAAGAATATCTTATTTATGGTCTATGTAAACCATACTTAGTTTAAACACAGTTCCAAAGATGGAATCAACCAGTTCCTGCATTTCTGTGCCAATATCATTCTTGCTGCAATAACCAGCTGAGGTGACAGATACCTTTAAAGCAGATTCATACTATCGGGGCAGTCATTGTGTAAGTAGATGCTCAGTGAGCAATTAAATGTAAATTGCAAAAATCAATTATCCAAAAATCAATTATCCAAAGTATTCCAAAAAATGTTTAACTACTGAACACCAAAGGTGAAAAAAAATGATTTCACCTTTCCATTTTTTCCAAGGAATGTCAGAACCCTCTGAGACTTTGGCTAACCTTTTAGTAAAAAATACCAGTGATAAAGCATTGCATGGGGATGTGTGGAGACTCATTTTGTCAAAAGAACACTAACACAACTTGTTGGAATAGAAATCGGCCGCAGGAGCCGCATCACTCTCTCTGACCGACTGGACTGCCGATTTACCACCCTGACCACGGCTTGGTTGTCACACCAGAATTTAACTGCATGGTCCCGAAACACATCCTTCCAGATGTGAACCGCAACCACCAGAGGGAACAACTCCAGGAAAGTCATGTCCCGTAAAATTCCGGTCTGAGACCAAGCCGCTGGCCAATCCCCTGCACACCACTGGCCCCTAAAATAAATCCCAAAACCTATGTTCCCTACCGGTGTGGAACCTGAAAACGGTCCTGGCTCTCCCAAGGAATCCTAAGCAAAAGGAAACTCCGTTATAATGCTCCAGGAAACGTAACCATACCCCTAGGTCTTGACAAAGACCCGAAGTAACCCTGATGTGATGATGGGGAACTGAGTAGCCTGCCATGGACCTTGCAAGGCGGGAACAAAAGGCCCTTCCTGGGGAGACAACCCTGCAGGCAAAATTAAGGTGCCCAAGCAGGGACTGTATTTCCCGCAACCTGCATTTCTTTTTCGCACAGATGTGACTGCCTCATTCGGCCGGTGGGAGGAAGAAGCCTCCAATCGTCCCTCCCCCCTTGCAATGGCGCCTCCAGGCTGAAGCTTGGGGCGCGATTTCTCATTCTGCCACTGAAATTGGCAAAGAATGTTTTATAATTCCACTTTATCATTCCCTTCCACCTGAATACCTGCATACATTTTTGCCAGTAGGTAGCCCTGGGGGATGATTCTGACCATACAATATTTGCTCACCACCATTTTAGACTGAATTACATTAATGGTCCTTAATATTAACTACATGGTGGTTGTGGAAAATGCCTCAACTCACAGCCAACTTAGGATGGCCCTGGCGAGCTTTCAAAGTAAGAGACGTCCAGAGATGGTTTGCTATTGCGTGACTCTGCGTAGCATTCCTAGACTTCTTGATAGTCTTCCACTTAAATACGAATCAGGGAAGACCATGTTTAAATTCTGATATCTGATGGGCAATCCAGGTCAGGCCAATGACAACATACTATATCTTCATTGAAAATATTAAAATACTAGGATTTGTCCTGATACACTACTGTTTCATTCCTCCAAAGTAAAAAAAATCAATTTCTTCTTAGACTGATAGATCTTACAAACCCTATCTGAATCCATCAACATTTCTAGACTTTGACAGCTACTGAAACTCTTTAGCACATATCCAGGGTTTTAAAGAGGAATATTTGTGCCCTCCTAACATATCTATCTTGATTTTTAACTTACACCTCCTTAACTGAATTGGCTCTTCTTTTTAGTCATTTCTTTATTATCCCAGAAAAGTGCCCTCATCAGCAGCACAAGCCCTCATATAGCCAAAGATTATCTTTTAAATGCAGTAATTGGGGCTTTATTGCAATCTTGGTTATTAAGCTACTCTTGTCTTCCAAGCAGCTAATTTTGGGACTTTGGGTGGCCTTCTGCTGCAGGATGTCCATGAGCAAGTGAAATTTCACGCAATAGGATTAAGCTATAATTCCTCTTTTCTCCCTAATTATTTGGCAGCAGTCTATGGAGCATGAGCTTATCTGTCTGGATACAGAAATCAAAATGAGATACTTTCCAGTGGTAGCATCTGGTTCCTACACAAGAGGCAGGCGTTTGGGTTATCAGTTCCTGAGATGCCTTTGGTTTGGTTTTATGGCAAGACTGCAGATGGCCTTCTGAGGCTCTGCCCATGCCCAGCAGCTTCACATAGATGTTAAAAAGAAAAGGGAAGAAGGTGGAACCTTGTAAGATGCTATAGATCAGATGCCAAAGAAGAAATTTGGATTTATACCCACCTTTCTCCCCTGTAAGGAGAATTAAGGTGGCTTACAAACTCCTTTCCCTTCCTCTCCTCACAACAGACATTTTGTGAGGTAGGTGGGGCTGAGGCCCTTTCTGCACGGGCCATAAACGGCGCCCTGGGGACGGCAAAAACACCGTCCCCAGGGAGCCATTCGCACAGGCGGCGCTGCGAAAACGCAGCAGCGCCGACCTGGCTCCCCTCCCCCTCCCCCAGGGTGGCGTCAGGCCACCTCCAAAAACCTCCCTCCTGGAGGGAGGTTTTTGGTAAACAGCGCATTCCCGGCGGCGCGGTGCGAATGGCACCGCCGGGAATGCGCTGTTTTCCCCGTCCCTCTCCCACTCACCTCGTCGCCTCCGTCGCCCTGCTGGCCTCCTAAGACCCTCCCTCGCTGTCCTCCGACCCCTGGAGGTTGGAGGGCAGCGTGGGCGGGTCTTAGGAGGCCAGCAGGGCGACGGAGGTGACGAGGTGAGTGGGAGAGGGACGGGGAAGAGGTGGCTCCGAGCTGCCTCTCTTGTGCCGGCCTCTTTGGGGGCCGCTCACATGCTCTCATGCAAACGGCCCCCACCCATCCACCGGCAGAATTCCTGCCAGTGGGGAAGCGCCCTTTCCGCAGTGCGGAAAGGGCCAAAGAGAGTTCTGAAGAACTGTGACTAGCCAAAGGTCATCCAGCAGGAATGTAGGAGTGCAGAAACACATCTGGTTCACCAGATAAGCCTCTGCCACTCAGGTGGAGGAGTGGGGAATCAAACCCAGTTCTCCAGATTAGAATCCACCTGCTCTTACCCACTACACCATGCTGGCCAAGCTGTTGTCTCCTAGCACCACATTCTGAAAGCTACCTTCAGCTTATACCTTGAAAATACCTTGAAAACAGCCTTGAATCTAGCTGTTCTACTATAATCAACATAACTATCCTATAAAATTACCTCATTCAAGAATTTCCTGAAGTTACTCGACACCACTCATTCAATTTCCTCATTCAAGAATGGTACGTTTGAGACTGGATATTAAACTGTTCTGCATTCAGAATATTTTTTTTTCAGGAGTGGATACACTTTTGTCCATTTCAAGGCCAGAGATAATCTCTCTAAGGCTGTTTCCGCATGGCCAGCTGAGCGGGGGTGCATTGGCATAGTTTATGCCAATGCACACACACACCCCGGGACCGTGCGCATGGACAGTCCTGCTGGGTGCGGCACCTATTGCGCAGCCTTCATGCAGCCGCACCGTCCCCAAACAGGTCCTTACTTTCTCCTGTCTTCTGGCGCTTTGTGGAGGCTATGGGACATGCCCCCATGGTCAGAGCGACAGCTGCAGCAACAGAGAACAGGAAGCGTGTCCCCTCGCCTCCACAGAGTGCCAGAAGACAGGAGAAGGTAAGAGCCGTTTGGGGTAAATGGTGGCTTCCACCCACTGCCATTTGCATGGCAGTGGGTGAAAGACGCTGATTTCAAAAAACCTTGCTCAGGTAATGAGGTTCAAAAGCGGTACCTTCGCACCTCTTGTGGGTGGCGAGGCCGGTGCTGCTGTATTGCAGCAGCGCCAGCTGTGCAAAACCTCCCCAGTGACAGTGTTTTTACTGTCTCTGGGGTGCTGTTATCCGCCCGTGCGGAAACGGCCAAAGAGGCATTTATGGTCTCCAGGATGTCTGCCAGACCTCCTGCCAGTAGATATAAACATACGGGAGAGGCAAGGGTCATAAAACAGGTTATAGAACTTGTGGGCAAGGATGAATTAAAGTGCAAACTTAAGAAGCTTCCTGTTTCTTATCTGAGTAGATATGAACTACCAGGAGCATTTTGAAGCAAAAAAGACAGGAAGAGTATCTAGTCATTAAAGAGAAGAACAATGCAAAGTACTAACTACCTGAGATATTTTCAGTGCAACCCCACTGAGTAGGTTTCAGTAGGATTTTCAATAGGCCTGCACTGTTGGATAGTTTCCCATATGATGCACTTTTAAATGTATATTGTATGAAAAGAAACAAAGTAAATGGAGGCACTAAGGCGTGCCTTCTTCCACTCCAACACTGATCTCATGCCACCCATTTGCCTGTTTAGCAATTGCCTCCTTTGTGTTATCTGCCAAAAGCCACCAATGAATCAGAGGAGGCAGGATGGCATCAGACGAACAGCAGCAGGACACCTCAGCTAAGCAGCATTTAATATATTGTTTCCTCTTTCTCTTTGTGAGTGCTACCAGGGCTGTTTTTTCCTCACTAATGAAGCTACTTATCACTAACTCTCTATAATTATCTTGTAAATAATATCAAAATAAGAAAACAATGAGGAGAGTTGGTGCTTTGCTGTAAACTTAATGGAAACAGCTGCTGTGTTTTTAAATGGCTCAAGCAAAACAAAACAAAAATGGAACCAGACAAACCTGGAACTTTCTGCATCACCCAAGCTGGCTAAATAGTTGAGGAATTATGGATTTTACTCTACAGGTGGACCTTTCTGCAGTTCAGTGCCAATTCAGTGAGCAGTAGATATACTCCACTTGAAACAATGAACTGGAAGATTTCTCACTGCTCACTACTCATACTCCTTCACCAGAAAAGACTCAGTTGGAACAGGAACAAGAATCTATCCAGGTTAGTGTCAACAAACTGCTTGAGCTGAAACACTCTGGGAGTGAAACTCAGTTCTATAATATCATGGACTTTGTGGCAAGTCAATGCCTGCTGACAGCTAAAACAGTAACAGGCTTTTATGAGCAACTCACATTTGTGAGGAATAATCCTGGGGGTCTCCATGCCACTATAGTCGTCTTGAACAAAATGCTGAAGGAAAGGCCACAAAATGAGGCTGCCTATGTGCCACCTCCCTTTGCTGAAGAGATAACAAACTTGGCAAACCACCCAGAGAATGCTTTTGAGTTTATAGCGCAAATGCAGAGGCCAAGATCAGTGCTCAGTCTTCCCAGCGCTGCAGCAAGATCCTGCACCTAAACCAAATCACACTTTGTATGGTCAACATGTTTATTGCTGGAATCAACTCAAGGGAGTTATTAATTCCTTGAGCAAATTATTACAAATAGAACCTCACTTAATCAACATGCTGACGCATTGAATGGCTGTCAGCAAGGCCCTCAGTTAGGAGGGTTCTTCTGACTTTTGATGAGACAATCCTTTCTTTGATTCTGTTTAAAATGAGATTTTTCTTACACTCGCATCAAATATTCCCACAGCAGATGTTTTGAGAACTAACCATCAAGCCTCTCCTTGCTACAAGATTAATTTAAGCAGATGGAAGTAGATGGACCTAAAGCTAATGAAATCAAGTCAAATTGTGATTTAAATCTTAGGTCAAAGGTTCTTGGCTTTTCTAACCATCCCAACTTTCCACCAATAAATGACCTGCTCCTTTTCCATGAGATGTCCGCTGAATTCAGGACTATGGTCTCTGGCAAACCCAGTGAAGACATCATGGATGCAAATGTCAAAGCAGAAAATATGTGAAATGATCTGTCTACAACAGTAAACCAGCTCAGTTCCTGTCCTATCTTACTCCCAAACAATACATTGGATACTAAAGGAGGATAAGCAACTCACAGAAGGCCTGCCTGGCTCCATCTTCACACCCAATGAAAGTCTTATGACTATGATCACAAGCAGCTGGACCCTTAGAGCAGCTGATTTGATACAAACAATTATAAGAGCATGATCTGTGTGGATACATTATCCATCACAGGGGCTGGAGTGGATCAGATTTCTCCCAAATTGTACCCTGGATCAGAAGGCCTTTTTCTGGGAGTGAACAAAACCCCTGCTGGCTTGCCTACTAATTGACTAGTGAACAGCCCAGCTGAACTGAAATTAATTTCATGGAATGTTGCATGATGGTTCTCAAAACTTGTAGATAATAACTTTGTATCCTATTTGAAACAATTTGATATTATATTCTTACAAGAAACTTGGTGCTTGGAGTCTGCACTTCTGACTTTAACAGGCTACCAAGATATGTTATACCTGCCATCAAAACATGTCCATTTAGCAGAGGTAGCAGAGGCTTGGCGATTTTTATATCAGACAACTTGAAAGGAGGATTTCAACACCTGATCTGGTCAGAGAGTGGCTATATCCAGGTCATGGAGATTAATAACCCCCAGTTAGGTCAGATTCTGTGCATTAACACTTACATATTCCCATGCATGAACAATTCTTCTTCCTGCCATTACACTCGGTCCTCCTTACAAGAGATTTTGGAAAAAGCTGGATAAGTGCTCCCTGGCACTCAGGTGTTACTATTGGGAGATTTTAATGCTAGATTGGGGCAGGATATTAATGGTTACAAACGGAAGGAACAGTCCTTTATAGAAGATTCTTGGTATTTACAGTGGAAGTCACAGGATAGAGTATTTAACAAAGGGGGCCTTCACTTATTGAATGTGATGTTTGATTGTGGCCTAGTCATTTTAAATGGGACTGAACTTGATAAAACTAAGGGTTCGTTTACATTTGTTGGCATGAATGGAGCAAGTGTTATTGACTGTATTCTGGTTTTGAGCACACTTCTCACAGGAGTTCTTCATTTTGAAACTCAAAACGGGATAGAGAGTGATCACTTGCCTTTATGTATAGCACTCCAGTCCGTTATTAAACAGACAGTAGACAAACATCTAACCAGTGGCGTAGCGCCAGTGGGACTGGGGGAGTGATGCCCCGAGTGGAACCGCAGCAGAGGCATGGCCGGGCCATGGAGGGGGCATTCTAAGGGCATTCTGGGACAGGGGCAGGCAGCACTGCAGCAGGGGCGCAGGGTGCGCACACACTCCAGGCACAGTTTCCCCTCGCTTTGCCTTTGCATCTAACCTCTGCTGAAGTCAGGAAATGTCTTTTATGGAGTAATGGTTTAGAAAAGAAAAATTAAAGCCTTACTTGCTACCAATGAACTTCAAGAGCTAAAGGACAGCATGGTAACTTCCACCTCTAATTTCACTGACATCTTTTTGAGACTAGGTACTTATTTAATTTCCCATTTAACCACTGATAGTGCATTTGAGCACAAGCAGAAATCTTGGTTTGCCCATGAGTGCAGAATAAGAAACTTCTGTATGCATGTCAGACTAATGCCAGAACATCCAGATCCGCTGAAGCTTTTCAACAACTGGCGCAGGCTCGTTATGAATATAAACAGTTTCTTAAGAGGAAAAAAAAACTTCCCTTTAGCAGATCTCACTGGGAGGAATTAAGACTTGCCATGGAACAAAAAATGATAAAAGTTTTTTTTTTATCAAGACTTATTAAGACTTGCCATGGACACCCAAGATAGTACCTTGGATTTTAATATACTCATTCATGTTGAAAAGTGGTACCAGTCTATCAGATGAAACCTTTGATCATGTGGTTAAGGCCCAGACCCCTTACCATCCTGGGATCCCATTACATCCTTTGAATGTTCACAGTTAGTTAGTTCCCTCCCTCAAGGTTATGCCCCTGGGGAGGACCAAATGCCTTCTGAAGTTTATAAGCAGAATGAGCAATGAGGGAGCTCTAGCAAGGCTTTTTACAGCCATAAATGAATTTTGCTCCATTCCAATGAACTGGAAACTGAGTATTATAGTCCTTAATAGTTGCTCAACCCAGCAAACTACAGATGGATCAGCGTTTTAGACGTATCTTCCAAACTTTATGCACGTTACCTTCTTGCCAAATTGAATGAATGTGCTGATGAATCTAAGCTCTTTAATATCTAACAGGATGGCTTTTGTAAAGGTTGCAGTACTATTGATCATTGCATGACTTTACTGGCCCTGATCCAGAAGTATACTTCTTTCCCAAGAGGCCACTTATATGTTGTATTTGTTAACCTTTCCACTGCCTTTAATTAAATAGCAAGATCAAAACTGGACAACACTGGTATTGATAGAAGATTGTTCAGGCTCTTGAAAGAACTCCATACAGACCTTACAACCAGAATAAGAATAGGGCATTGTGGTTCTCTTATAAACCCCATTACCTTGAAGAATGTTATTTGAGATAAACATCTCAGCCCAATTTTATCTGAAATTACTGGTTCAGAAGAAGATAGGCTGCAATTTTAATTGGCTGATGTTTTTTCTTAAAGTTACTTCTAAGGCTGCTACTTTTATTTTCTTAGCAACCACTTTAAGAAGGAAGCTAATTGCAGGCCAAAATTTTAAAGCTAAACTGTAAATGTCACCTGTGAGTTGAATGTAACTGCTTTATATTGATATGCTGATAGAGATAACATGCCAGTGTATGTAGGGGATTGCAAGGTTTATGGCTTACAATTGGTTACACTACTACTACTGCCTCCTTTACTGGGAAAAGCCACCTTCTCTTAGAGTATTTGGTCTTTTTATACAATGGTGTCCCCTGGAGGCTAGGCTGCAGTCATCACCAGACATTTTCTTTGAAAAGTCAACAGTGTAACAGGGGAGACTAGTCTTAATTCACAAGATTGGAATGATTATGTGCCTCCACAAGGAAAGGTGGGACATAAATGTTTTAATTAATAAATTGAAAAACATAAATAATTTTAATAAAAGCATATTAGTTCACAAATTAATAAAATCATTTTAGATAAATCACCAGGTAAATAATTTCCTGAATAATCTAGATTCACCATTTGAGCGAAAGTCAGGTATGGACAAAAATTTAAAAAATGTGTTTCAACTTCATATGTCAATAAATGTTGCTGTCGTTTTGCTGAGTATCATACCAGACATGAGGCAAGTATTATTATTATTATTATTATTATTATTATTATTATTATTATTATTATTATTATTATTATTATTATTATTATTATTATTATTATTATTATTATTATTATTATTATTATTATTATTATTATATACCACCCTTCCCCAAAGGGCTCTGGGCAGTGCACAACATAAAATAACATAAACAAATGGAGCACAGAATATTCACAATCTAAAATATGAATATAAACTCTATAACATTAAAATAGCGAAAACCATTTAAAATACAACATTCCAATATATAACAATATACAACGTCCAACAACTGCAAACCCTGCCAGGAGGAGAATGGAAGGTCCCACAGATGTTATAGGGACCACATAGTTGAAAAAAAAGTAGGAGGGAGGGAGGGGAGGCGCCATCAGCAGCCGGCCTCTCCAAAGACCCTGTGGAACAATTCGGTCTTGCAGGCCCTGCAGAACTCACCAAGATCCCGCAGGGCCCAGACAGTTGGAGGAAGAGTGTTCCACCAGGCAGGGGACTAGGAAGACATTAGCATAAACTAAGAAGACATAACTGCACTGATTCCAATTATCAGTGTGTTTTAAGGACCATGTAAGATATTATATTGTGTTGTTACTTGAAACCATATATTGTGCACTTTTCTTTCTCTTACAGCTATATTCCCATTATTACAAATCAATTTAAAATAATACCATAAATCAGTGGGGGGAATACAGTAAGTCACTGAAAATATTAAATATGTTCAGATTTAATTCTTATTGTGTTTCAACGCAATGCATCTGAGATTAGCTTGATGTATTAGCTTGAGTCATGTTAGCTTTAGTTTAAGTTAGAAATGACTCCCAAGTTCAAAGGAAATCTTCAGCGTGCAACCACTGATTCAGCAACATAATTTTATCAAGCTTCCATTTATATTTGTTCTAATTTCATTACAATTCACAACAAAAAAAGGAGGAGAGTTAAAGCAGCTGGGAAAGTGAATAGTGTAGCATTCTCAATATTCATGTTTGTTGCCATCTTGTGGCCAAAAGACAAAACAACAGTTTAGCAAACTAAGAGGATGCTCCTAGGTTAAATCCCTTTATACTTCACGAGGCATTCCAGGTTGAGGCCTAAAGTTTGGTTGCTTTGTGTGTGTGGTGCAGTTCCTATGCTTTACAAAAACAATCAGTCACACATACAGAGGGCGAAGTGAACAATTAATCTTGTGCTTTTATGATTATCCCTCAATTTTTTAAAAAAATTGCAACTTGTGGCTTTTTATAAAAGGTTGGAGTGGTTTTCCCCTAAACTGTTTCTTGTTCCGTATAAACTAAATGGATTCTGGAACAAAGGTTCCAGTGACAGATATACCAACAGGCCATAACTTATAACTTTTAGCAGGGCCCCAGGAGAGTTTATTTACATTTTAAATCACTGCATTGTTACTGTCTTTCTTTGGAGTCACAAATGCTTCCTAAGTTTTGAATCCTGAAGTTCCTATCCCATCAACACCAATAAGAAGCTATTGGCTTGGAAACAGAGTTACCAGGCCATGGTGGGAGGCTCAGTGTTGGGAACATATGGGATGCAACATCCTATGTGCTGCTATGTCACTTCCAGGTTTTCCCCAGAAGTGACATAGGCCCACTCCGCACAGGCCAAAAACAGCACCCCTGGAATGGTAAAAACACCATTCTAGGGGCACTGTCCACATAGCTGCCGCCTCTGCATCGAGGCAGCACTGTGCTTTCCCCCCAAAACCAGTGGAAAACGTTGTTTTCCTGCCTTGCTCAATTAGTGAGGCTTTTGAGAAATAATGTTTCCCAGCCAGTGCCGCGTTATCAGGGTTGCGAGTCGCCGAAGCCCTCCGGCTTTCCCCCTAATATATATATTCTCCCTGTGGACCTCTGCAGGATGAGGAGATATGTCCTTCGACCCCCGGGGACCACACTGGAATCATATATACCAGTGCGCAGCCGCTGCGGGGGCCCATGCGGAATGGGCCATAGTGTTACAGACAACGCCAGCTTTTTTAAAAAAAAAAAATTCCAGCACCACTCAGAAAGGCAGTGGGCAAAAAGGGCTGCTAGTGGGAGACCTCCTGCCATAGCCTGGCAGACATCCTTAGAAATAAGAGAGGGAGAAAAAGCTGATTCATTATATATGCACCTTGAAATCAAGACAGCATCTCTCAAAATATATATTATATGTTTTTTAATTTGTGTATACCTTTCTTTTCTTCCCAATGAGGATTCAAGGAATCTTATAACATTGTTCCCATTTTATTTATTTATTTATTTGTTTGTTTGTTTGTTTGTTTGTTTGTTTTATTTGTATACCGCCCTCCCCAAAGGCTCAGGGTGGTGTCTATTTTATCTATTTTATCCTCACAACAAACCTGTAAAGACTGAGAATCTGTGACTGGCCCAAGGTCTACAGCAAACAATACCCCTGTCTGGCTCTTATCCAGGATTAAAAACTCCAGTTTAATGAAACTATTTAAAAACATATATATCCTTGAACATATAAACCATACATGTAGTGAACAACATCAATGAGTCTGGAACACAAACACACACATATACACAAGGGCTGTGCTGCCCAGCTTTATTCTAAGGAGACACTAGGCTTGCTTAGAGTTTAGAAATTCCTGATGATTTGGGGATGGAGCCTGGGCGGATTCCACATGGGCCATATACAGCGGCTTGGGGCTGGTAAAAACGCCATTGTGGGGAAGGAATTCACACCACTGCCACTGCTGGGGCACAGCTGCAGCAGCGTATTCCCTCCCACAACAGTGTTTTTCTGACCCGCTAGTTTAGCGAGTCTTTTGAAAAATACCGACATCCACCCAGTGTTGAGCGAACGGCACTGGCTGGAAGGCAGCGTTTCCCCCTCGTCGCTGTAGTTTCCCTCTTACCTCCTTTCAGCTGCCATCACTCTGCAGAAGCCAGGAACATGCTTCCTGGTCTCCGACCCCGGAGGTATGGCCATGTCCCTGCAGCTTTGCAGAGCGACGGCAGCTGAGAGGAGGTAAGAGGGGAACTACAGTGGCAGGCTCTGTGTAAAGGCGGCCCTGTGGGACGCTGGGGTACCGGCACCATTTGCAGGACAGCGTGCAAACTGCCCCGGGCAGGTGCACCCGCATCGCTCATGAGGCCTATGCAGGATCCGCCTTTGAGAGAACAGTCTGCTCTTTAATGCACCCATTTTCTCCAGGGGCCTCTTATCTCTGCCATCTAGAGAACAGTTGTAATTCCAGATTTCCAGGCCAGCACATGCAACAATAGCCTTGGGCTGGAAAGATAAGAAAAAATGGACACTTCAGAAATGGTTAGAATATATCTGGGAACAAGTGACACTTGATATTTTTGATATATTAACCAAAAATAAGATGTGGCAAGATAAACAGAATGAAATTTTGAAGATATGGATAATATACGTGGACTGGATGAAAGAAGCTCGAGTCAATGAAGAAATATGGGAGAAGAGGCTACAGAGAATGAACTTACTGCTGTTTGTGTGACAAAACTATGAAGAAGAAGTAATGGGAGGAGGGAGAAAAGGGGGGAAAGTATTGTTTGAAAATGTATGAGGAAGGAAATTACTATTAACTGTAAAATTCAAATGATACAATAAAAAAAGTATTTAAAAAAACAGATCTCCAGGCCACACTTGGAGGTTGGTAAACCTAGGAAACCCTGCTGACATAGTCATGATCATATCTATACTCAGAGGGACTATTTCCAGTAGCAAAGTCCTTAACTTCTCATCTGCTTGTGATGCACCAACTCATCACCTTTTCACAGTCTTGATTATTCCTAGGTATACTTCCATTTTTGGATACAAGGTGGCACCTTGAATTTAAGGATAAGATGGTACCCTTAATTTTTGTTTCAAAGTGTTATGAACTTTGTTATGATCCTTCCAACCTATCCTAGGGGAAAAAACCAGTAGTATATCTACAGCAGCAATGTGATTCAAATAATTTAACTACAACAAATAATTGTTTACAAGCACCATTTTAACAACTGGTTCTGCTGAAGTGGTGCAAGCCTGCTGAATCCCACCACTGATCTATGGCCTGATTACATGGCACAACTGCTGTTTCTTCTAGTAACTCTGGTGAATATTGAGACAGCGAGCATTAAGCAGGTTGTCTATTTTTTAAAGTATTCATTTCAGTAGAAGATACTGACAATCATATTGCTTTCTTTAAATCACCAGTGTGGATGGCATGAATTGTATGTAGTTGCATCTGTCACTGCATAGTTTCTGACTCAAAACATTTTGAAATGTTGCACTCTCCTACATACAGCTTCAAAGTTATAAAGCCATGAGAGCCTCTTAGGCCCTTTCTGGACATGCAGAATAATGCACTTTCAATCCACTTTCACAATTGTTTGCAAGTGGATTTTGCTATTTTACACAGTAAATTCCAGCTGCAAAGTGCATTGAAAGCGGATTGAAAGTGCATTACTCTGCATGTGCAAAAGAGGCCCCAGTAATGGCTCACACTAGTTGATGTCTCTGTCCAACATGAATGTCATTCTAGTATAATATACTGTGAGATGTAGAAGCGGAACAATAATAACAACAAAACCTTTCTCTTTTGGTTTAGTGATGCAAATATTCAGATTCATCCTTGAAATGGTAGTTTGACTTACTTCCCATTGGAGTTGGTGACTAAGAAAAGGGCTTCATGAAACTTGAAATCATTGTCTGACTTGCAGCTACAATTTACACAGCCTCTTAGTTTTTTTAAAGGTGCAAAGAAACAGATGACTGTACACAGTTGTAGGGGCATTATTAGTAAATGGATGGATAGAGAGACTGCCTGTATGCATTATTGATAGAGAATGCTATTATGGCTCATCACAGCTGATGGCTGTACTACTATATCAGATTACACTGAGCACATGAAGTCAGATCTCTCAGGGGCCATCTAAATAGCATTTATTAAAGGATGCATGCTTCTTCTGCAAGCAAACATAATTTTATTTACATGTACCTCTTTGCTGTTTGTCTGGTTTATGGCATCTGGGTTGATAACTAGGAAAGGAGAGAGACATAGACAAAGAGTTGAGATATTAGCCATAGCAGGAAGATTAAGCAGCTTCAGCCCTGGGGCTGACAGAAACTCCATTTGACTTTATACCTACTTAGTGCTTAAAACACTTTATATGAATGTAAGAAGTACCAAAGCATATGAATTCTCTAGGCATTTTAATCATCTCTAAATGAAAAAAAAATTATATATACTTTTTCAAAAATCTCAAATGAAAAGCCATAGCACATTGTTGAGGCAAGATGAAACCATGATTAATTGAATCTATTTGTATAAGAGCAACTAATGGTACATCTTCAAGACCATGTACTACTGATCAGTTATTCCCTTGCTCCCTAGAAACACTCTGCCATGTAATCAAAGGTGGAGCGAGGGGAAACTGCGCCCGGGGCGCACACGTGCCCTATGCCCCTGCCGCAGCAGCGCCCAGACAGGATTCAATCAAGAAAAAGGAAGAACTGGTGAACAAAGCAAACTAGCTTTTTTATAATTCAAGCAGGAGGCAGACTCCAGCTTATATTTTCTGTGCATAATAAAACAATAAATGGTACATTTTGTGACAGAATATATGCTTCCGTGTATTTCTTTAATTAGCTACCCAAACTCTTCTTTCCTACTCCCATCTTTCTACAATATATCATCTAAGAGTGCAGGTAGGTTCCAATTAGTTCCTTGAAGTTTGAAAGCTCATGCAAGGTTCTGGGCAGATTCCCAAATTACCTCACCAGCTAGATTTCTAATCTTATCAATTTCCTGTAGTGCAAGTGATACGATTCTTGTGTGTGCTCATAATAATATGATTCTTAGGTTTGATCATAATCAATTCTACTACACTATTCACTCATATATGTGTGTGTATGTGAATAAAATACATATTCTATTATCCTCCAAACCTTCATTTCATTCCTATAGGGGCAATTCTTCAGCTTCCCTCTAGTTAACTCATAAGACTATTTTCTCGTTACCTCAGACCTCATTAAAAGTAACAACTTGCACCTGTTCATTCTGAACTCATTTTCTTAGACAATCATCTATTGGACAGAAAACAGGGGGAGTGTTTATCCAACACTGGTTTCTAAACTGTCTAATGAGCTAAATCAATTCTACCCTATGCTAGGATTCACTGGCCTATCTTAAGACTAGGAAAACTTTGGTCAAGAACAAAAGGTTTCTGGTAGTATCTCTTATTCTTGAACTGTGTTGCTTGTCTCTGTCACTACAATCTTGCCTATGTTAATTTTCAGCAATACACAAGTAACCAATCTAACCCAGTAGAACCCTGGCTACATAAATCCCTCTTGTAAATTACCTTTTCCAGTTGGAAAGTTTGGGGGAGAGGAGAGGTTCAAATCAATAAATGATATCACCCTTGCAGATTGGCAAGCAAATATGAAGCACCTTCAAACAGAAAAACAGTCAAGGTGTTTTCAGTTTCTTATTGCTGCTGTGGGTGCTCTCTTTCTCTGAACTGGGTCTGAAAAGGAATTAGCAGTTCTCTTAGTTCAGTTCTAGGCCATTTCTCTCCTGAAGCAGACCATACTGATTCAGGGGAAAAGTTTTAAACAATATCTAACAGCTTGACAAATACTTTCTTTATAAAACAACCTAAAAGAGAGATTCAAATATACAATACTTCCCTGATTATTGGGTCTGGGGACTTACCAACAGCAAACTGAAGCCTAGGCCTCTGTTGCCAGCAATGCAATGTCTGATATAAACCTGGCCCTCACTTTGAATTATGCCCGGAAGTGAATTGACGTCAGGTCATCGCAGGACTTTCTGGATTGTTGGCCACAGCATTGCCTGTTGGGCTGCCAAGTATGCCTTGTTTTCCGATTGGGAAAGATACCTTGACCTCTCCCCCAACCAGATGTTCTGGATGGGACATAGAGGGATGCGTTGGGAGGCCTTGCTGCCAATACTGGATGGAGCAGTTGCAAATGACATCCACCTGGTGCAAAAAATGTTGTTTGGTCAATGTGAGGGAGGGTGGCCACCCACATGGCGGGGGAGCGGATTTTGCACTGGGCTACATTTTCCCTAGATACACCTCTGCTTGCATCCCCTGGCAGCAAGGGGAGTTCATCCAGAGTCCAGTGCCCAGATGGCTCCCACTATCTTGCTACTCTGGCTGTTGGGTTTTCCCCTATACATCGGGCTGGGGGAAGGTTATTACTGGGAGACCGCAGACATGCTGCCCAGTGCATGTCTATCCCCTACGCATGTCTATCCCCCAGTGCATGTCTATCCCCTACGCTGCACCTCTGTTTCTTTCAGCCAGCATACCAATAAGCAGGCTGTGACCAAATTTTATTCCACACAAGGTGGCTGTCTGTGTTGTCTTTCCACATCCTTGAGCTCATTCTCCCCTCCTCAGGCGGCAACTCCCCATCACTCCTCCTGTGCTGCTGTAATCAGTTCTTTATCATTTTCTTGAAAACTAGTGCATCAACTTCTCTCCTTTTTCATGCAAAGCAGAAGGAGGCCCATGCATGCAATCACCTTTTCTCTGGATGGGCAAACAGCATAACACCCTTTCCCAGCTGCCTCTCCTCCTCCTTGCTGATGTATGCCCACATGCACCCTTGCTACTGAAAGGAAAGAAGATGTATCCCTGTATCATTGCTCTGAAAGGGAAAATGTCAGCATCATCTCCTTTTCCCATCTGATCTTCCTCTTTTTCCTCTTCTTCCATGCACATCATCCCAAACATCTTTGTTCCGTATGGGAAAGGAACATGGTGTTGAGCCTTCACTCCGCTGCATCCAAGCTGCTATTTGCCTCTTCCAGAGAAAAAGATAGATCCTTTGCAGGCCAAGTAATTATGGGGGTTGCTTTGGGGGAAAGAACAGGAGAAAGATCCCCACCCAAGCACTTCAGACCTGTAATATTTGTTCAAGCTACCATTTTGTCACTGATTCCACCACTAAGCCACCATGTTGTTTGTAGTTGCTCCCAAGGCTCCTGGAAAAATCGTGCCAAGAGGCAATCTGGTAGCAATATTTGCACAAGTTAAACTTCCAAGCAGTCTTCAAAGGGTCCACAAAATCTTACCTGACTGTCATTAGTGTGAAATAGCCATGTTTGTCAAGCATGGGCATGTCATGAGCTGATGCACTAATTTAAGCTGGCTAAAGATGCTCTGTGCCAAATAGAAGACTTGCGGACATAGATTTTATAGCATCACTCACCAAAGGAATCCTGTCCTCCAAATGTTAGATGTACAAAAGAAAATGTCCATAGCACTTGCTGCCCAGCACAAATAAGACATCCTGAGGATGGGGGGGAAAGGCATCACGGGGAGGAACTCCACACAGCCTTTTCCCCAAGATGTCCTCAAGACACCTTATTTCAGCTTAAGCAATCTTTTTTTGAAGTTACTAAAATGTAGACTTTTTTCTGAAGCTGTCTGCAAGTCATCTCCTGCTTGATATGCAAAGTTTAGGAGCTGTGGAGACATCTTATTTTTCCCACCCAACCCTTAACACTCTCTGGTCAGTTTCCTCTGCAGCTCGCTCCCAACATTTTATTGTGCTGCAGTGATTCTCTGCAGCCGTTTGCTAAAAGTCTCCCCAAGGCATTTGCTCTACAGGCTCCACTGCTGGGCACCTTTTGAGGCTGAAAAGTACATGGTTGTACTCAGCTCATCCTGCTAATTTCAGCAGTATATAGTTTTCCCTTTAAAAAATTCAATGAGCTGTCTTTGAAGACATGCAGACACGATATGAAAATCAGCAGGGATTCTGAAATCATGTCTGGTGTTTTTGAAGACAGCTAATCAAAATATGTTTAAAAAGGGAAACTATATATTGCTAGAATCAGCAGGATGAGCTGAGTACAACCATATATTTGTCAGACTGAAAAGACATCCAGCAACGGAGCCTGCAGAGCAAATGTTCTCCATGCTGTCTGGGCAAAAATAAATAAATGAGGAGGTGGCTTTTTTAAAGACATCCCTAGAACATCTTATTTGGCTGTGCATAACTGACCCATGTTTGAGAAGCAATCTTACTTGCACAAGGACCAGGGAAATGTGAAGTGTAATAAAAGTGAACCCTGATTTTTTTTCCTCTTCTAAGAACTTTAAAAGGGGGAGGTACATCAGTTTTAATAGTGTTAGGTCTCAAACCTTAAGCCAATAACGGACTCTGTATAGTTGGTCAGTACTATTTATTGAGAAGCATCACAACACCAAGGCTTGGCAAAGCCAGTTCTTGCAAACCTTTATCCCCGGCAAGTGCCCCCTCCCGAATTCCAAAGAAATTGTGAAAAACAGTCCCCGAAGTCCCCAAAGCTGAGGCACCCCAAGATTGGCAGCAGATACAGTCCCCGAAGCTGAGGCACCCCAAGATTGGCAGCAGATACAGTCCCCGAAGCTGAGGCACCCCAAGATTGGCAGCAGATAGCAAGATAAAGTCACCTGGCTTCCTGCCCTACAAGATAACGGATGTAATACAGTTCTCATGGGATCAGGGGGTCAGGGAAAGTGTTGTTATCTACAAAGCATGTGAAGACATAAGAAAAAAATCAAGGAAATAATTCCCCAGATGGCAGTGGTAACATATAGCAGGCTGGCTACATATATCTTTTAGCAGCATTTTGTTTTCTAGCGTTAAGCAGTTACAATGAGGTAGGAATGCATCTCAGTCACCTAGATACAATCCCCCTGACAAATAGTGACCTTGTACAAATGATTGTCATTAAATAATTCTAAGTTTTACCTTTCTGCCATCAACATGGGGTCATGAATGCTGCAACACATTTTTAAACATTGATCCAAAAAGACATGTTTCAGAGATCTCAGTACTTATGTTTCATAGATCATAAAGGCATTGACCTGAATGTAAATATAATCTGCTTAAAGGAATGCCAGTTAAAGAAATGGAGATACACAGGATTCTATAAAGCAGTAATACAGAAATAATGTCTATAGTTACATTAAAGATGCCTTTAAAATGTTGCATCATTTATCTGACATTTTAAGCATAGATGCTCATGCATATATGCTGAGATGTGTAATCAAATGATAATTCCAAAATGTAGAATTTTTCCCTGATGCTTTAAAGCAGCACTTATGTTGCCATAAATAACAAGTGTAGTCACTTACCTAGATGGGATAGTCTCATAACAGCTCCCTTTTATTCTGGACTGATACAAAAGAAAGAAAAATCACTACTGAAGTTTAGAAGCATAACCATACACAATACAGTGTTTTCACCATATTGCTTCAGGTTCATAAATGGCACCTTTCTTCTTTGATCACCTATTTATTCACACAGCATAAGTTGGATAGTTATGAGGGAGGGGCATTGTGCAGTACTATCTTGATCAACGAGGTGTTCTCTCAGTCACTTGCCTGGCACAGAAACACTTTTTCAGACATTTCAGCAGAAGCAAGGACTGCAAGAGCAAGACATCACAACCAAGCCCTTTCAATCTTTTACTGCTATCTCCATCAATCTGGGATTTCTTTCTCAGTTGGATCTATCACTACAAGTGCAATTCTTGAACCTGGGTCCTTTTGCAACCCATGAGATCTACGTGTGTTTTGTAAGAGAGAAACAGAACCCTTTCCTAAATGCAGAGCAGAGCGAGGGGAAACTGCGCCTGGGGCGAGCGAGTGCCCTGTGCCCCTGCCATGGCACCACCTGCCCTCAACCCACCTTGCAACGACCCCTCCACAGCCCTGCCATGCCTCCATTGCGGCTCCACCCGGGGTGTTGGGCCCCCACCTTCCCTGTGGGTGCTACGCCACTGCCTAAATGTAAAACAAGCATAGGAAGACGCGTACTCAGGGTGGTTTTGAGGGCAGGAAGAAGAACCATTGCATGCCATTTAACATTTTTTGGGAAGGTCCTACAATTTGTTGTGTAAGCACAAGTAGACATAGATTTTTTATGCCAATAAAGGCGTGATTGATTGGTTGGTTGACATAGATTTTTCCTGATACATGAGGTCTTTCCATTGGCAGATGAGCCTCTGTTGCCAGGGGGAGACAACATCCACCAGAGGACACTGCTTCCACCAGTGTAGTGAATCTGGGATCCAACCCATAATATACTAATTAATTTAAAAGTCTGGAGGTTATTGAGAAGAAAAGGGAAAGGGCTGTTTTAGATCAATCCTGCTTGCCTACGTATGCTGTTCAGCTCATTTCTAAACATCTGGACTCAATCAAAAGATCACAAGTTGGAAAGCACTCAGCTGGCTCCCAGAAATGCATTTATCTAGCAGACCATTTTGCACAACTTTATTGTGTTAATGAGAGGCCATAGGAGCCCAAACAGCCATTTTAAATCATTCAACTTTTGCATTCTTTCTTCCTTCAGTGCCGAGCCAGCAAGAATTACATTCAAGCCTCAAGTGCCATTCTTGGAGTGTTTTCTTTTCAATTATTCAGGAAAGTTTACTGAAACAATGGCAGCTGTACCACTCAGATTCTTATTAATTTCTTTCTTTACATGTATCCCTGGAGATGCACAGTATGTCATGCAAGATGCTGCACTGTTGCATTATATCAACCGAAGAATTCTCTCAGTAGAGGTATGTACTGTAAGATTTTAGCTGTGCTTTATCAGAAAATTGATTTGATTTTCTTTGTTTAAAATGTTTGGGTTTTCCATCAGTAGCAGGACAAGAGGTAAATTAAAAAAAACTCTTTTCTAACTGCAGTCAGTATTGTGCACAGTTTCATTAAAGGCACAGAGGAAAAACTAGTGTTTTCAGATGTATCTGTGAAACATTTATGAAAGGAGAATAGGACAACAATTGTTCATATTGATTTTATCAGCATGCAAACTTTGGGAAATTTACAATAGGTACTGTCCTGCCAAATGAAGCAATTTCAAAGTCAAGGAAAAGAAGGATATGCTTAATCTGTGCTTAACAATGGTTTAATTGTAGCCAATATTTTTAATAGTAGAATTGGATTTTTCCTTATTTAATCTTTAGAAAAATTAACAGCTTTTTAATGAGAGATGATCATGACCTGAGTTTTTTAAAGCCACAAGTACTCCAAAATCTGGGGAGATTTAAAATTGTCCACCTTAAAAAAAAACAGCAAGAAGGTACTTCAAAAATTCCAATATTCTTTGCCAGCATAATGGCACTTTTATGTGCAGAGGAGCGGAAGGTAATTCCTTTCCAAACCCCCCACCCCCACCCCCGGTCACTGGAGATCCCTGCTTAGTCTTCCGTGTGCTATTTCTGCAGATCCACTGGCCCCCATCCCAGGAATAGAACTTTAGAAGTCTCAGTAGTCTGCAGGAAGTGTGGCAAAACAGAAAAGTCTCACTCCATCGGCTTCACTCCGCTGGTGGTGCTCTGAATCAGACCCAGAGTCACCACTTTTTTTTTTTCAAGACTTTACTTGCAAGACTTTAAAGCAATTTTATATGCTTGCAGCCAAACTGTCCCAACCTTCACTGGGTAAATTTCAGTAAGTCAGGCAGCTATTAATACCCCCCAAAATTGTACCACAATAATGGTAAACATCCCTATTCTATCTTATTCAAAGGTTCTATAATTTGGGCTGCATGGACAAGACAAAGAAGATAATTGGAGAAGTTACGAAATGGCAGTTAGTAATGACTATTAGAAGACAGTAAAGAATCAGGGAAGGAGGTGGCAGAGTGAGGCCAAGACTGGAACTATCAGTTGAAAATATTAGTGTGAGAAATTAGTCATCAAGTGACCTTTCATCATGATTTGCTGTCAGTGGTGGGATTCAACCTATTCACGCCAGTTCAGTAGAACCGGTAGCCAGGGACGTAGGTATAGACTTTTTATGGGGTGGGTTCGGGGGGAAAGGCCATGCCCCCACTTACCCCTGGGGGTGTGGCCATGCCTCCCCAAGCCCCATCCCTGACCGTGCTTATAAAAGGAGCTCTCTAAGGCCAAGGATGACAGACTCCCCTGCCCCTCCCCCACCCACTGGCTGGGCTCCCAGCCAGCAGCCAGCAGTACTTTCTGCCCTCCCCTCTGGGCAGAGGCGTAGCTAGGGAAAATGGAGCCTGGTGCATAATCTTTTTGCACCCCGTCCCTCATGGGCGGCCACGGTGATGCTGGACTCCACCCCTAAACAGCATCATTTTCAATGGTGTTTATACTAGGGAGCCCAGATTCTCATTTTAAATTCACCTTAAAGGGAGAATCTTGGGTCCCCAGTTAAAACTACATTGAAAGTGATGCTGTTTGGGGGTGGATTATCCCCCACCCTGAAACATCATCACTTTCAGTGTTTAAACTTGGAACCACAGATTCTCTCTTTACATCCATGCTGAAGGGGGTGGGTTTAAAAGGAGAATCTGGGGAAATTTGGGGGGTTCCTGGTGTCAGGGATGCAATTGTTAAGCTAGCAGCACCAAATTTTCAGGGTATCTTTATGAGACTCTCATGATGATACCACCCAGGTTTGGTGAAGTTTGGTTCAGGGAATCCAATGGGAGCTAATAGGAGATGGGGGCTACACCTTTGAGGGTCCAAAGTTATAGACCCTCAAAGGTGTAGCCCCCATCTCCTATTAGCTCCCATTGGAAAAAATGGGGAATGGGGCACCTCCTTTGGGAGTCCATACCTTTGGACCCCTGAACCAAACCTCACCAAACTTGGGTGGTATCATCAGGAGAGTCTCCCAAAAAATCTCTGACAATTTGGTGCCACTAGCCTAAAAACTGTACCCCCTGCAGGCCAAAAACTGAAAAAACACTTAAAAATACCCCAAAAAACCACAAATGGGGCGGGGCAGAGCTTCGGACCCTTACCTACGTCCTTGCTGGTAACTAATTTTTTTCTAGTTCAGTAATCCCATCACTGAGTCCTTTTGGAACCAGTTGTTAAATCATTTGAATCCCACCACTTCTTGCTGCCTATTGTTTTCCAGACTGTTACCCCCAGTGACAGTTTGGAAAGCAAACTGGACTATCATAGAAATTAATAGTGTCTTTCTAAGTAGATTACACCCTTTAAGCCCATTTTGTTCAGTAGACTTAGAAGAGTGCAGCTGTTTAGGATGGCACTGGCAAGTCTTTCCTATTGATTCACCAATCAAATGTGTATCTCATGAGTATTTCATCATATCAAACAATTCAGAATGTCAAATCAATCCTGAAATAACCATACAGTTGTAGATCTAAAGCATAAATATATACCATTTGCTCTCCTATTTTTAAGAACGAGTGGTAGAAAAATACCTGTTTCCATCCTCTCTCTTCCTCACATGTCTATGGCTAGCTAAACTGGAGGAAGAAAGGGTGAGAGGGCCATGTGCAAAACTGCAGCTCTCACTAACAGGGCTCAGCAGATTCTTTTGTTTGGCTCCATCTCCTTGCAGCTGTAAGACATCTGGACTAGAAGGGGCCTCACTGCTAACTCCTGCCAGCAGAGCTACTATTTTTGCTACTTCTTGAAAAGAAATTAGTAGGCTATAGTGAAATTTTGCTGTCAGCTGTTGCCCAACTCTCTTATAAAGTCCACAGCAGAGAAACAGTTTTCTGGTAAACATAAAAACTTTTATGTCTTGTTTTAAAACATCTAAGATGTTTTAGTTATATACTTTAAAATGTGAAGGCCAAAGGTATTTGTAAATAAGGATACTGTGCAGATACACCTAACTAGGAGCTAAGACTGCACACAGCTCCCAATGCAAACAGCGTTGTTATTTGTATACCTAGGTAACACAAAAAACAGCCTTTGCTTTGCAATTTGCAGTATTTAGGGTCCTGGCAAGATGGCAAAAGAAGTGACTTTGGTGGGAATGGGGAAGAGAGAGATCTGAGATGTGAATTCAATGAGGAAAAATAAAGGGGCGGGGAAGATTTGGTAACAAATTATTTAAAAACTCAAATGTGGTTATTAGCAGTGATACTATGGTATTCCTTGCATAGGAAGAATTCTGAATTTTGTGAAATGATGACCATAAATTTAAAAAATGAAGAGAATTCTACCACTGAGATTTTAATCAAGTGCATACATTCCCTGCATAAGAACGTAGCATATTAGTTCCTTTCTTATATAGTTCCTTCTACCTTGCACCAAAACCAGTTCTATAAACATCCAATCTCTGATGGTGCCATTTTATTTTATTTTTTGTAATGTTCATGTGGAACATCATTACACTTTAGTGCAGCTAGGTGTTTATCATTAGCTTGGGCAATTCAGAGGAACATCATTGGTACCTATTACTAAGTGGAAACTTCAGGGTGACAAAGGGAGGCGTTCTAAATTGTTTTAGATTGTGTCAACAGTCCAGTGGTAAATTGCTTTTAGAAGAACATTGAATTCCTTCCTGATCAGTGTTTTCTTACCAAGATTCCCTGGGGGCAAATATGACTTCCTCCCTCTCTTTTTTCTGTTATTCTTTCTAATATATTAATAGATTGCTATCCTGTCCCTTCTCAATCTATGTGTGCTTTTAACGTCCAAGAGTTCATTTCCATACAACCCAGTTTATACCCTCATCCAGGCTATGGAACTTCTTCTTACAACAAAAAAGCAGACATCTTTGTCCTACCCCAACCCAGGAATAATGTAATGTGTGGTACAGCAGGTCTAGCTAGACTTAACGCAGTGGCCATGATGGCAGGGGCTGATGGGAATTGTAGTCCATAACATCTGGAGTGCCAAAGGTTCACCACCACAGAGCTAGAGACTCAAACCATATGATTCTTCCCATTGAAAAGGCTGTGTGAGGAAAATCGTATGAATTTAAACCTCCCTCTGTTTAGGGTGCCTGATTCATGGGGTAGATTATATTCACAGTGTGTGTACCTGCTGTTTATTAATGGAAAAACAACTGTCGCCTGCAGAAGCACTGGGACTTCACCTGTACAAATGTACATTCCAAGTGCATAGTTCTAGCAGTAATCTTCGATTAAAGCAGCTGGTGACAAGCCACTGAAAGAAAGTTATGCACTAATAATAGGTATATGCAGATTAATGTCAAATGTCATCTGTAATGGAAGAAAATAGTGATATTTGATATAATCATATTATCTGTGTTTTTAACTAAAGAACAGACTGGAGAAGTGCAATAGAGATATAGTGGACTTTGTACAAGAATTTCGGGAGTTTTCTAAGAGGATGATGTCTCGCCTGGAAGGACTCAACGTTTTAAAGACAGAACTTAAAAATGATGTGGACCATTTGCTATCAAGAGTGGAAAGAGCTCAAAGAGAAATTGACTACTTTGAATCAGAAAAAGAATCTTCTAATACATGTGTGGAAATAGATGAAGATCTTGTAGAGCAGCAGTTAATCGAAGAGGAAGAGACAAGAAGGAAAGTGAAGCTCATGCTTAATGCAAGTAAGATCAATTTATCCCCAAATGTAAAACTTGGTCTTCCAGTAAATACATCAGTTGTTATCATTGCTGTTGTTTAATTTGATAAATCTTGATTAACCTGGTATGAATCTGAGATTCTCATGATCATACATATTATATATCACACTACCATGTGAACTTGATTGTTAATAGCTACTTGGCAAATATCTCTGGCAAAAAATCCCACATTAAATAATTTTGGGGGGATGTCTCATAATTGGATGTTGAAATGTCAAAAACCTGGCACATATTCTAATCTGTACATCGCCCTGAGCCCTTCGGGGATAGGGCGGTATACTAAATTTAATTAATTAATTGATGATGATGATGATGATGATGATGATGATGATGATGATGATGATGATGATGATGATGATGATGATGATGATGATGATGATGATGATGATGATAATAATAATAATAATAATGGAATAAGATTGTGAGATGAGCTATGAATTCACCACTAATAATTCTCTGTCCTGGGTATGTTCTTTTCCAGTGCAAAATTGTGTTCCATTGTAAAATTGTGTTCTGTGCAATCCATTAATCTCAGCCAAAGTTATTTGGGAAGACTCATACAAGTCATAGTGCTTTACTTTCAGTACATTTTTATATGAGGCTGTGGTTAGCGTACTGACTGCAGCAGGTATTCAGAATCATATAACTCCAGTCTTGCCCATTTACACTGGCTCCCAGTTTGTTTCAATATGACAAATAAACAAAAATGATAGAATGTTACATGAAAATTGAATAAATTTTTCAATTCAATTCACAATTCAAGTTTCTAGTCCTGCTCCCTTATAAGTCTGCTTGACCACTATTTATTTATTTATTTATTTATTTGTTTCACTTTTATACCGCCCTCCCCCAGGGGGCTCAGGGCGGTTCACATCATAGTACAGCAAGTGAATAACAAAATAAAATACTAAACTTCATGATAGTTAAAAGCAACGCTCCTAATTTAAAACAGTTAAAACAATTAAACAGATGGCGTACAGCTATTAGCTCCCCCGCTTCCCTAAGAGGGGGGGAACAGCGGGTCTTAGTTGTTATTAATGGGCACCTATCAGCAGCCGGCCTCCCCAAAAGCCCGGCGGAATAACTCAGTCTTACAGGCTCCTCTGCTGGAACTCTTGTAGGTCCCTTGGCGAGGGCCCGGATACAGCTGGAGGAAGAGAGCATTCCATTGCAGGCAGGGAGCCAGGGCACGTAAAGCCCTGGCCATTCCTGGGTGGAGGCCAGCCGCATCATAGAGGGCAGGGATCTCCAATGGGATTGGCTCCCTCATGCCAAACGCTATAGACCGGCGATGGGACATATGGAAGGCCAGAGCGGTCCCTAAGGTACGCAGGGAGTCCCAGACCGTGGAAGGCCTTAAAGGTTAACACCAATACCTTGAAGACGCATTTCGGAATTCAACTGGGAGCCAGTGCGGAAGCGCGTGCAACACGGGTGTGGTATGATCTCATAAAGAGGCACCACCTGCGTGAGCAAGACGGAAACCGCCCCGCCCATGCTGGACCAGTGCTCTCAGTTTCCGGATCAGCTCCTCAAGGGTAGGCCACCTGCCAGTAGAGCCTGAAGTTGCAATAGTCTAATCTGGAGGTGACCGTTGAATGAATCACTGTGGCCAGATCCACTTCGTGGAGAGGAAGGGGGCCAGCCGCCGGGCCTGGCGAAGATGGTAAAACGCAACCCGGGTTACATGGGCCACCTGGGTCTCCATAGAAAGAGACGAATCCAGGTGGACCCCCAGGCTGCGAACTGAGGGGGCCGGTGCCAATAAGGCCCCCCCCCACACCGGCGGCTGGAAAGCCTCCGCCCCTCTTCGCACCTAGCCAAAGGACTTCCGTCTTCGCTGGATTCAGTTTTAACCTGCTCTGCATCAACCAACCAGCAACCGCCTCCAAACAATGCTATGGTAATCTTTGGAGACCCTGCTTCAAGTGTCCCAGCCTTCTGAGATCAGGTGGGTGGCAACACAGCAGAGGGCCTTCTTGGTCATGGCACCAAGGCTCTGGAATTCTCTCCCCAAGAATATTTGTCTGCTCCCTTCTGTTGCCATTTTTCACCAGTGGGTGAAGACTTTTTTTTATTTCATTTGGCATTCCATTAATGATCCTTCCTTCCTAATCACTGTTTTTCTGTCATTCATATTTTAAATCTTTTTTTAAAAAAAAATTAGTTATGTCTGTTTAGGAGAAGAATAGTTGATTTACATCCCCCCTTTCTCTCCTGTAAGGAGACACAAAGGGGCTGATAATCTCCTTTCCCTTCCCCCCTCATAACAAACACCCTGTGAGGTAGGTGGGGCTGAGAGAGCTCAGAAGAACTGTGAATAGCCCATGGTCACCTACCTGGCATGTGTTGGAGTGCACAGGCTAATCTGAATTCCCCAGATAAGCCCCCACAGCTCAAGCAGCAGAGCAGGAAATCAAACCCGGTTCCATCCAGATTAGAGTGCACCTGCTCTTAACCACTACACCACTGCTGCTCTCAGTGGAGGGGAATTGATTCTAATGGTTTTAAAATGTTATTTTATCTTACATGTTTTAAATTGTTAGCCTCATTGGTGGCCCTTATAAAGGCAGAAAGGCAGGACACAAATTTTACAAATAAATTTACAAATAAAAATAAATAAATAGAACATGGCCTATTTTAACCTCACATGAAATAATTTTTGCTACAAAATCCTTTGCAAAACATATGATTTTATCCTGACATGGCCCACAAATGTGTCCTAAGATTTTTCAGTCAAGGACTGTGGGAATTTTAACAAATGTAGAGAAATTAAATCTTAATGTTTTACTTGTTTTTGAGAATCCTCCTTAATGTACATTTTCTTCAATTTTCATGTAACATTGTATCATTTTTGTCTATTTTATGTATTGAATAAGGCTGTCAGATACTGACTTCTCTGTTTTAAACATGTTTAATTGCTAATTAACATTTTTATCAGAGATAAAAGCCTTTCACACCACTACCCTAGCTTTTAATTATTTTTCTGGGATAAATGTAAAAAGGGACTAACACATCAGTTCCCAACCTGGGGCACACATATCCCCAGGGGTATGTGGCAGAGCATTTGTGGGTACATGGTAAAAATTATTTAATAGTGGAAGGGGGGAGGAAAGTGGCCCACCTCCCCTTATCCCCCACTGCTGTCAATGGGACAAAAGCCTGTGGTTGTTTTAAAATTAAAATTTTAGGGCAAAGGGTAAGGTCTAAAATTCCTCTGGGGCCTGTCCCCACTCTCCATCACCTTCTGGCCACAGTGCTGCTCACCTCAGAGGCAGAGCATCCACGGGGACATATGGGGACATATGCCCCAGGCGGCCTGCTGTTGGGTCATGTGGGGCAGAAAATCACCCCCACACTCCTCCTCCTTCCCCCCCTGGGCCCGGCCCCACCACACCAGACTGCTCCTTTAGCCGGTGAAGCCTCCGCTGGCTGAAGGAGCTGGCTGGCAGGGCCGCCATCGGGAGCCCCTTGCCCCCGCCAGGCTGCCCAAGACCACCACTGTCTAAGGTAAGTGGGACACAGGGGGATGCAGTCTGGGCCCGTGGGGCCCTGGCAGAGGTCTTCCCACCACCACCACCCCCAAAAGGCCAGGAAGGCCTGTGGGGGTCCCAGCAGAGGCCTTCCAGCCCTCTCCCCCACCCCAGCAACCCTCATTGGCCCAGGGATCCAAAGATCCCTGGGCAAAGGAGCCCTCCCACACTCCCCTCCAGCAACCCCCAGAACCAAGATCAAATTACTTCAAATTAATACCGTATATACTTGTGTATAAGCTGACCCGCATATAAGCTGAGGCACCCAATTCTACCTCAAAAAACTGGGAAATTTTATTGACTCGCGTATAAGCCGAGGGCGGGAAAGATCCATCAGGAGGCAGGGTGCTGAGCTGGCAAAGGAGCCACAGCTGGAGGAAAGGTAAAATTCTGTAGCCTTTGGTGGGAGGCTTTTTTGGCGATGTATGATGCACGCGGGTCTGGGGAGAGGGAAAGTGGCTGAAAGCAGGAGAAAGCGAAGCATATGCCGGCTCGAGTTTAACTCACGCTTTCTTCATTGGCCTGCCTCAAAGTTTAAGGCGAGCCTTAGGGAAGCTGCCAGCTTTCTAAGCTTTAAGATTGAAGTCTACAGTTGGGGAAGTTGCTCTCTCGAGGTAAAGCCTGCTCCATGGCTTTCTAAAAGGGCACTTTGCTATGCTCTTTAAGTTAAGAAAAAACTGATAGACAGGCTGCCTCGAGAGGCAGCTTCCCTGTAGACTTAGAGCTTGCAAGAAAGAAAGTCGGCAGCTTCCCTGAAACAACGCCTTAAACTTTGAGCCTGCAAGACAGAAAGCGTGAGTTAGTGAGGGGGACGAGGCTTTGCCACTCATAAGTAAGCACTGTGGCTCTGCGCAGGGGGGAGGGGGTGACCCGCATATAAGCCGAGGGGGGGCATTTTTCAGCCTAAAGAAACGCTGAAAAATTTGGCTTATATGCGAGTTTATGCGGTAGTATTCCTTATTACTGTGTATGGATGTGAAAGTTGGACAAGGAAGAAAGTTGACACATAGTTTCCTTTGAAATGTGGTTTTGAAGGAGAGTTTTACAGATACCATGAATAGCTCAAAAGACAAATAAGTGGGTTCTATATCAAATCAATCCTGAACTATCTATAGAAGCTAAAATAGCTAAACTGAGGCTATCGTAGTTTGGCCACATTGTGAGAAGACAAGAGTCACTGGAAAAAAACAATAATGCCAATAAAAGTCAAAAGCAGCAGGAAAAGTGGATGACCTAACATGAGATGGACTGACTCTATAAAGGAAACTGCAGCTTTTTGTTTGCAAGAGTAAGGCTATTAACAACAGGATTTATGCTCCTTTCTGATAAAACAAAAATGGCTAAGCTTCTAAATAGCTCTAGTGTTGAAATCTCTGAAGCTGTTGCTATGTTTTTGCTCTGTGTACTGCAAGTTGAGCAATAATGAACTTTTTATTGTATTTGAAATTCTTGGCACTGGTTTTATGCCTAATAAAGGTTTTGGATTTGGATTTGGATTTGAACAACAGGATGTTTTGGAGGGCGTTAATTCATAGGGCCACCATGATTCAGAACTGAACTGACCCCTTTCTGCTCTTCAGCCCATCCTTAGAGATGTGGATGTGAAGCGGAGCCCAGCAAATCCTGATCCCTCTTGCTTCAGGAGCCCAGAGAATCCTTGCAGCACTCCCAAGCATTCTCTGCTTGGTGACTCTGCCCTTTTCTCCAATGAATTTGGTTGTAGCAAATCTGTGCATCTAGCATTGGCATTCAAAACAGGGGTCCCACAGTTTGTTAAGCCTCTGAGTTCATGTTAGTAAGTGCCTTATATTGTTAGTATTAAAATTCAATGTGTGCAACTACTGTGTAAAACATGACTTGAAAATTGTCCCTGTCCTTTTCCTCCCTCCCTCCCTCCCTCCCTCCTTTCTTTCCTGGATCTGTGCTGTGTTTCCAATGCTGGGGGGCAATTGGGGGTGCTGGATATAACACCATAAAATGTTTTCACAGCAGTAATAAAACATTTTGAAAGCATTTTAAGTCATATGACACTTAATACACTTTAAAGTGTTATAACAGCTGTTAAACATTTTGAAAGCATTTTGAAAATGTCAAAAAAATTATTTCCACTGTGTGGCATAAGAACATAAGAAGAACATAAGAAAGAGCCTGCTGGATCAGACCACAGTCCATCTAGTCCAGCACTCTGCTACTCGCAGTAGCCCACCAGATGCCTTTGGGAGCTCACATGCAGGATGTGAAAGCAATCGCCTTCTGCTGCTGCTGCTTCCGAGCACCTGGTCTGCTAAGGCATTTGCAATTTCAGATCAAGGAGGATCAAGATTGGTAGCCATAGACCCACTTCTCCTCCATAAATCTGTCCAAGCCCTTTTGAAAGCTATCCAGGTTAGTGGCCATCACCACCTCCTGTGGCAGCATATTCCAAACACCAATCACGTGTATGTGAAGTTTGGATTTTTGCCCCTATGTGCATCACTTTACATTTTGCTACATTGAACTGCATTTGCCATTTCTTACCCCACTCACCTAATTTATAAAGGTCTACTTGGAGCTCTTTGCAATCCTTTGAGGTTCTCAATACCCTACATAATTTGGTATCATCTGCAAACTTGGCCACCACGCTACCCACCCCTACTTCCAGGTCATTTATGAATAAATTAAAGAACACTGGTCCCAGAACGGATCCTTAGGGGACACCACTCCCTACATCTCTCCATTGTGAGAACTTCCCATTTACACCCATCCTTTGCTTCCTGTTTCTCAACCAGTTTTTAATCCATGGGAGGACTTTCCCTCTTATTCCTTTATTGCTGAGTTTTCTCAATAGTCTCTGGTGAGGAACCGTGTCAAAAGCCTTTTGCTGTGTTCAGATTTGTGACTTTGAGATGACCTGGTTCTTTGGTCATGGTGGGGGAGGGCGGGAAACTCAGATTTTTGCTCCAAGCTCCATTTTCCCTAGCTGTGTCTCTGTTTCATGTGAAAGCCTAGGCTCTCCATGTTTCCCTTCAAGCTGCCTGCCCAGTTACAAGGCCTCTGGTGCTTTCTCACCTCCAGGTGCTGGCCCCAGTTGATGAAAAATGACACTTTGTAAACTGGTGCAAGGAGGGAATGGGCACATTTCTCAAGGACCCAGGGCAGCTCTGCATGACTGACTGGCGGGTGCATTTTGCAAACATGACAGCCCTTCCCAGTTGCTGCTTGGTAGTTTTCAGTCTCTAGCTTGTTGTTGGACAGCCACTGCTAAGTGGTTTTCTCTCTGCTTTTTGGAGAGCTGAAGGCATGGCTGGATGCAGAGCTGGAAAGTACAAGCACACCTAGTTGGTTTCACTGACAACAACCCTCTTTGCAATGCATGCCTCCTAGGTTCATTTGAGGGGACAGACTCAGTTCCTGGGTGAGGGCTTATTGCTATTTCCCCCCCCCCCCCCCCCCGCAGCTGCAGGGCAACAGTTGCCTGATGTCTGCCTGACTTGACCCTTCCCTGATGACCCCTGATACTGTGAACTGAGAGTGGATGAGAGCTAAGTACCACAATCCCTGGGCATAGATGGAATCTGAACCTGAGTTCATCTCCTAGGGTTGATTGGGCAGGGCCAAAGAAAGGGCTGAGAAAGATGGGATGGGAGTGTATCCTTCTTGCTGGGAGCAAATCCCTAGACCAGTGTTTTCAAACTTGGGGTACACAGACCCCCAGAGGTGTGCACCAGAGCATTTGGGGTACATGAAAAAATACATAATGGGCTTGCTAATAAGGGGGTGTAATTTTAGGGAAATGAGTTACCAATAGGTACGTAAGTAAAAAAAAGGTTGGGAAACACTGGACTAACATACGTGTCTATTGTATGTTTTCCATCTTATGAATAAGCTTTGTTTGCCTTCAGTGATCTCTAACTGCCTTGGGTCATCTAAATAACTAGTGAAGGCAGCATCATCTCTCCAAAGCATTTAAATCTGCCCTGTGGTCAAATTACTTCATTCTGCTAACTGTATTGTGTCTGACTGCCCAGGTTTAATCTTGGAAAGAGAAAAAAGCCATAATCAGACAGAAAAAAAAAAAAACAGAGCAGCAAATCAGTTCCAAAAATAAACAAACAAATTAATAAAAATACACATTCACCTATTAAAGAAATATTTGGGGAATATTTCTGCCTCTGCCCCCAGAAGCACTACTTTTGATTTGACAATCAAAAAGCATAAGCATCAGTTTAGCACTAGTAGTTATGTTCCATAATCTGAAGTTGCAATGGAAGGGGCTGCGCCAGGAACACCCCAAATATAAGTATCACTTAGAAACATAGTTCTTCAGGGATCCTCAAACTATTGGGCTCTGAGGACCTGGAGAACTACACTTTCTAAACTCTTTGCCCGCAGAATTGAGCAAGGAGGGGTCATTGGCTGTTCCTGAGGAAGTCTGAAGCCTGTTAGGCAGGCATGACTAGTGCTGCAAAAGCTTGGTCCGCTTTGGGGTTTCCCCATGGCTTGCCTTACTTACCAGCTCCTACCCTGGGAAGGAAAGAAGAAGGGAGGAATCAGAAGAATGGAGAGTGGCCAGACCCATCACCAGTCTCCCTTCTTTCTCCGAATGTAACTCCTCTTGCCATGGGAGGAGAGGCTTGTCATTCTCAGTTTACCCTTTTCCATTTCAGTATTCCTGTATTAGAGCTGCCATTATTTTGGTAGATCTATACTGGAAAAGTGCTTAAAATGGATAAAAATTAAAAGACCTCCAATCATCAAGGAGGGGAGGCAGGGTGGAGCAAAAAAGCCCAAAGCAAATGAGGGGAGGGGAAGGGCATGGCAAGGCAAGGCAGGGCAGGGCAGGGCAGGGCAGGGCAGGGCAGGGCAGGGCAGGGCAGGGCAGGGCAGGGCAGGGCAGGGCAGGGCAAGGCAAGGAAGTGGGGAGAGGGGAGAAGTGGAAAGGTTTGTGGTTTAGCAAACTCAAATATGAGCCCAAGTCCACATTTCATGAACTGGGGGCATTAAGAGTACAATTCAGCTGTCATCTCCTTGTTCAAAGACTGCTTTGTGCTCTTCAGGATCACTGATCTTTGGATTCATAATTTGCAATGGCCAGAAGTGTTGTTTGCCCTAATTTCAAATGAAGCATAATACTCTCCATTGGTTCTGATATGATTTAATATAATTCACAGCTGTAGAGACGTTCAGGACTATTAGTTATCTCCTGCCTTTAAAAATAAGCATTAGCCCCTAGGATCCAAGAAAACAACCTCTAAAAGCAAATGGAAATATAGCTCCTTCAATATAACCCCCAAAGTGGGTAGCAATTATAGAGATTGCTTAGAAAATCTATTTCATAACACTGTCTGCTACAGCCTCCTGGATTTAGGGCTTGTTTATTTGGCTGGAAATGGCACAGTATATTAAAAGACATTCTTTAAACTTCAGTCAGAATCTCTTCTCAATCAGTACTGTGTTTGTGTCAGGGGGGTGTTATCTATGTGATTGAGGGGTGTTCCCAATTCAATGTAATTGCTTAAGACAACAAATCAATGCTGCTAGAAAGATATATGTAACCAGCCTGCTATATGTAACCACTGCCGTCTGTGCATTCTTTCCTTAATCTTTATGGCTTTGCATGCTTTGTAGACTACTAGACTTCCTCTGGTACCTCTGTCCCATGAGAAAAGAATTACATCTCTTATCTTGTGGGGCTCTCTCTTGCTATCTGCTGCCAACCTTGGGACACCTCAGCTCCAAAGACTGTTTTTCACAAACTCTTGGGAAAATGGGAGTGGGGGGGGGGGCTTCCAGCGGGGATTAGAACTGGCTTTGCCAAGTATGGTGCTTCGATGCCTCATCAATAAAACGCTACTAATCAATACTTCAGAGTCTGTTTATTGGCTTAAGATTCTTAGACCTAACAGTTCGTCAAGCCGGTTATTTACTCGAGTAAATAGCACAATAAAGGGTTTGTCAGATAATATGGGTCTCTGACAAAAAATACTTATCCTGGATTTGAACAAGAGCTGGACTAGCCAACAGTATGTCAGCACAATAATCTAGAGTTGGGACATTATGATAAAGATACAAATGTTGTGTAAATGAGCTGAAAAAGAGTGTACATATGAGGGTGGCTGAAACCTTCCTCCTCCCTCACTTACCTCATCCTGTTCCCTTCCTTTAATCACTTTTCTTCCTAGACTGGTTCATTTCCCGTATTGGAGCTCAGATGGAAGAAATAGTTACAAATGACAGGGCACAGTAAGTTGGCAACAGGAGCAGAGTGCATGTGTATTATAGCTCTCCTCACCTGCATGGTCTGTGCCATATAAAAAAAAATGGAGTTGCCCACACTGATTTTGAATATGAATAAGGAAAACACCCAAATAAATGGATGTGACTTTTTCATCATGTCTCTTTTTGATCCTGTGTATAAGTGAAGCTGATGTAATAAAGCTGGATTTGGAACAGCTATTCCATTGCCTCATTTTTGCAGATAGTTTTCTGAAACAAAACTTAAACCAGTTATAATACATGATGGTGATGATGTAGACACCTCAGGGATACAGTGTCTGGTTTCCTCAGTTGCCAGAGGGACAGAGTATTTAAATATTAAAGCAGGCATTATGTGGAGCATCTACTAAACTTTCTTACCTCATTTGATTTCTTTTTCTTAAAGGTTGCAACTACATGCTTGCAGGCATCAAATCCCTAAAGATAGTAAAGAAGGCTGGAGACACTGATGGCTCATGGTTGAAAGACCCAGAGAAGAATTACCAGAAGATTTACTTCTTAACTGGGACAAAGAACAAAATTGTTTTAGAGTTTGCAAACATTCGTGTTTTTACTGAAAGCAGTGACACACAATCTGCTCGGAGAGTTGCCCTGCCCTTTCCCTGGCAAGGAACAGGCCACACTGTATATAATGGTTTTCTCTTTTATCACAGACATGGCTCCTTAAATGAGATAATAAAGTTTGATATTCAAAACAGAAGCACAACTGGCCAGATGTTGCTGTCAGGTGTTGGTGAAGCACCTGCCTATGAACTTAATCCTTCTACTAAAATAGACCTGGCTGTAGATGAATTGGGATTATGGACAATCTACACAGAATCAAATACTAATGGGAAACTAGTAATTACTAAAATTAACCCTGAAACGATGACTGAGGAGCATACCTGGGATACACCCTGTAAAAGACAGAATGCTGAAGCCGCTTTCATGATGTGTGGTGCGCTGTATGTTTTGTACAACTCACCAGTGGGAGGTACATCTCGCATAGAGTGCATTTATGACACTTTACAAACCATCAGTCCACATGAAGTCCTCCAGTTTCATTTTCCCAAACGTCAAGCAAGTCATTCCATGGTACATTATAACTCCAGGGAAAAGCAGCTGTTTGCCTGGGATAATGGGTCCCAAATTATTTACAAATTCCTGACAAAGCAAAAAAGTTAAACAAAAACACATAAATGAATTTGTAAATGCTAGAAATCAAAGCACAGAATATATCTCGGGGGTTTTTTCAGTTTGCTCTTTTTCTAAACTTAATTTTACAGCTATTGATTTTTTTTAACAAAATAGATTTCCACTCCAGTTCCAAGATCCATGAAATCTGCTCTGCTCAAGGCAGATTATCTCCCTCTTTGCAAAGAAAGAATTTGCAGAAGGGAAGAAAAGAATGGCTCCCTAACTTCATCACCAAGTATATAACCTGTCCCTGGGCTTGTGGATTTTAGTCCCAAGTTTTCCATTGAACACATATGGAGCTCTGGCTGCAGATGATCTCCCAATAATAAACTCCTGTATCCACAGTAGGGGACAGCCATGGGCACCAGCTCATTTAACTATGTGGACTGCCTTCCTTGAAATGGGACCTGTGTCTAAAGTTCTGATTGCTCTTCTTGTAATATTGCTTAATTCTGATGCATTTTAAATGGCATACAAGGATTAACCCGAAATTGCAAAACAGAAGTCCTGTTGTCCATTCTATGTAATGTCATAATTAACTGAAAGCTTGTTAATGTAGAGAATATATTTCTTTAAATGTTCAATAAAGGTTTATATATTGGCATGCAAGAATACTTTATGCATTAAAAAGCATCTGTGTACCAATTCCAACAGATTAATAAGATTTTTTAAATGAAAAAGGAATGGTTGATCTTTTTTAAAAAAAATAACTTCACATAGCAAGAAATGAACTTTGAAGGTATGAAGAGATTCCGTCAAGAGTTTTAGGATCCTCAAATCAATATGAAAGGATATAAAAAGATCCCATCACCTGGAAGGCAAAATACTGAGCTTTAATTCAGCAGTGAGTAGATGTATTTAGAAAACCAGTATAATTACTCAGATGGCAGTATTTCCCCACACAATGAACCGGCTGGTTGGTTTGAAAGTACACTTTAGTTAATACTTCTGAGAAATGCGTGCAATGTTAAACTTAATATGACTTTTCAGAAACTCAATCTGAAAAAGCAAGACTCTTGAGAATTCACAACAAATAAGGGTTTATGGGGTGTTTACATTAACATTTACATAGAAGATGCTTAATTTGAGAAGACTGGTACTTAATTAACCTGAAGTAAACCAGGGCTGGGAAATGCTAGTTTAAACAAGGCAGAATAAAATAAAAGATTTTGAAGTGTGGAAGTAATCTATAGAAACTGGCATTTGTGGGTTGTCCTTGCTATGTGGCCATGGTCTGGTAGTTTTAGCTCCTAATGTTTCACCACATCTGTGGCTGGCATCTTCAGAGGCACATCAGACACGATGTGTTTCTCTCTGTTGCACAGTATGGAGTAGTAAGAACATAAGAACTAGCCTGCTGGATCAGACCAGAGTCCATCTAGTCCAGCACTCTGCTACTCGCAGTGGCCCACCAGGTGTCTTTGGGAGCTCACATGCAGGATGTGAAAGCAATGGCCTTCTGCTGCTGCTGCTCCTGAGCACCTGGTCTGCTAAGGCATTTGCAATCTCAGATAAAGGAGGATCAAGATTGGTAGCCATAGATCGACTTCTCCTCCATAAATCTGTCCAAGCCCTTTTGAAAGCTATCCAGGTTAGTGGCCATCACCACCTCCTGTGGCAGCATATTCTTAACACCAATCACATGTTGCATGAAGAAGTGTTTCCTTTTATTAGTCCTAATTCTTCCCCCCAGCATTTTCAATGAATGCCCCTTTGTTCTAGTATTGTGAGAAAGAGAGAAAAATTTCTCTGTGTCAACATTTTTTTATCCCATGCATAATTTTATAGACTTCAATCATATCCCCCCTCAGACGTCTCCTCTCCAAACTCCCAAACGCTGCAGCCTCTCCTCATAAGGAAGGTGTTCCAATAGTAAGTCTTTATGCTGAACATCAGTCCACACATATCACCAGACTATTTCCCATTTCAGATCCACACTTTTTCTGTGTACACAGGGTTAAACTACGTGCTAAGGTTTTTGATGTGCTTCATCTGGATTCCCTGACTTGATTCAGTTAGATGGTCACATATCAGCTACAAGTTCCCAGCAGAGAAAACCAGTGTTGCTTATGGTAACTGTTGTTCATCTAGTGCATAGATGTCAAACTCACGGCCCTCCAGATGTTATGGACTACAGTTCCCATCATCCCCTGCCAACATCATGCTGGCAGGGGATGGTGGGAACTGTAGTCCATAACATCTGGAGGGCCGCGAGTTTGACACCTGTGATCTAGTGGTTCTTTGTACAGGCACACATGAGAGTGAAATTGTGCAGAACCAACCACAGAGCATTTTTATAGCAATTCTAGGGCTTTAGCCAAATATGGAGTGGATAGGTCAAAGGGAATGATGCAAAACTCATACGCCAAATCTCCCACTGAAAATCTCAGGTATTTATGATGCTGTTCATGGATGGCTACATGAAAATAAGCTTCTTCTTTTTTCAAATCTATGACAGTGACAGTGACCTCCATCCTTCTTATATACCAGGAAATATCTGGAATAGAAGCCTTTCCCCACAGAGGCAGGAGATATTGGCCATATTGCACCCTTGCCCTGTAATACTGAGACCTCTGATTCCAGAGCTTCAGAGACAGGGGAAATTGGATGAACCTTCTCAGACAAAGGAGAAAGAGAAACAAACTCTAAAAAGTAGCCAAACTTTATTACAGGGTCCATCAGTGCACATCAACAACAAATTGTCAGTGAAATACAAGAGATGATTGTCAAACTACAACCTGGGTACAGACTGAAGAACTATGGCTAGTCATGCCACAGGTTCCTTGCCCCCTGAAGCAATCCTTTCAGGGGAGCTATTATTCTTTTACTTTTGTCCTTTGGTTGGTATTTAGGCCTTTTGGATTGGGGTGATCCCACCCAGAACTGCTGTCCCTGTTGAGGGTAGCCATATTGAGGGTAAGAGCCAAAACTATATTTGGGGAAATACTTTGAATTGGCACCATGCCTGTTGAGAGAGAACAAGGCACAAGACTGGCTGGACTGCCATATCCCCAGGTACTTGGCCATCTGCCTATCCTTTCTGAGGCCATGGAGAACATCATATGTGGTCTCATGGAAGAGCTTCTTTTTATTGAAAGGGAGATTTTCTACCTGCAGCTGTATATTTTGAGGCAGGGAGGACAGCAACTGTGCGTGGTGGCACATGACAATATTAGAGGCCTCGTTCCTTGAGGATCCATCTGCAATATACTTAGCCCCATTCATTTGTGTTTTGGTCAGTAAAAGGCTTGCGTGCTCAAGTGGCCCCCCTTAGAGACATTCTAGTATGGGATGATAATGAAACCAGGCCTGGGAGAGCCACGCTGAGAAAAACCCTGGGAGATGCATGAATGTACCATGATGCTGTGGGGAAGCAGCAAAGAAAAAAATCTTTCCAACAGCTCTGACAGTCAAACAATTACCAGTTTAATAATCAGCTTAAAAGTTGCTCCAAAATGAATTATAGTATTATGCAGAATTGTATCCTTATGCAGTTGAAACTATGGACACAAGATGGAGCCAAACACTTCATTTTCTAGACTACTACAGTTCAGTTATTTACTTTAAACCACACAGGGAACATGTGCACTTTTGTTTTTGGTGAAGAAGCTACTGTGCAAAATTGGCAAGCCTTTACTCAAAGCACTTATTTTGCAGGGAAATGTCCTTTTCCCAAAATCTCATTTTCACTGCAATAAGGAGTGCTACTCAGAATGCATCAGTACTTTTCAGAACAACTGGTGCCAATTCCATGCTGTCTGCAACTTGGCAAGTAGCAATTGACACAGTTCCTCTCTGCCTTTTTCCACTGTTTTATGTCTCTTTAAAAGTTTCTTTTTATGCTAATCTAGTTCTTAAAACAAACATTAAAAGTTGCCAGTATAATTAAACCTTTCATTTGACTACAGCAATATGCTTCACATTAGATCCTACCAGGCACTGGTGTAATGCCCATTGGGCAAGGTGGGCAGCTGCCCAGGGCATCACCTTGTGGGGAGCATCAAAATGCTGGCTTCATTTTTGGGTATTTTTAGTGGTTTTCCATTTTGGCCTGCACGGGGTGCAGTTTTTAGGAGACTGTCCTTATGCTACCCCCCAAGTTTGGTGAGGTTTGGTTCAGGGAGTCCAAAGTTATGGACTCCCAAAGGGGGTGTCCCTATCCCCCATTGTTTTCAATGGGAGCTAATAGGAGATGGGGGCTACAGTTTTGAGGGTCCATAACTTTGGCCCCCCTGAACCAAACTGCACCAAAACTGGGGGGGTATCATTAGGGCAGTCTCCTGATGAGACCCTGAAAGTTTTGAGACTGTTCCTTCAGAAATGTGCCCCCCCCCCAGTATTGCTTAATAAACCCTGCTCAAAGGAGAGCCATAATGCTTGCCAGGTTTAATGTTATGCCTTCTGCTTGTTACATGGCAGATTTAATAAGCAAGAAAAGGCTAAAAGATTGTGCCCATGTAATGATGGCTCAGTTGAATCTCTGGCCCACCAATTACTACACTGTCTCAGATTCAAGCAAATCAGATCCAAGTATGTGAATCTTACTCCTTTACATTTACCCGATCTCCCCGATTTAATTAGATTACACTACTTGTTGGACAATCCTGATCCTTCTCTCTGTATGATAGTGGGAGACTTTCTCCTGGAAATTACTAAACGCCAGTAGATTTCCTTCGACCTAACATTTATTTCCTGTTTTGTATATGCTTTTTAATCCATTTTTATGATTGTTGTACTGTTGTCTATGCCAATAAAGGCTTGCAATGGGAGCTAATAGGAGATGGGGGCTACAGTTTTAAGGGTCCATAACTTTGGCCCCCCTGAACCAAACTGCACAAAACCTGGGGGGTATCATCAGGGCAGTCTCCTGATGAGACCCTGGAAGTTTTGAGACTGTGCCTTCAGAAATGTGCCTCCCCAGCCTGCAACCCCCATTGACAGCAATACAGAAAACTCAATGCAGAACAAAGATTCTTGGGAAAATTTCTGGGATGTTCCTGAAGGGGGCACATTTTTGGATGTATCAGCACCAAAATGTCAGGGTATCATCTGGAAACTGTCCTGATGGGACCCCCCCCAAGTTTGGGTGCGGATTTGGTTTAGAGATTCCAAAGTTGTGGACCCTCAAAGGGGGTACCCCATCCCACATTCTTTGCTAAAGGAGATGGGGCTGCCCTTTGAGGGTCCCTGGCTTTGGACACCAGACTCAGGCTGCACCAAATCAGAAGTGCCATCATGACAGTCTCCAAAATAATGCCCTGAAATTTTAGTGCTGATACCTCCAGAAATTCCCTCCCTGCAAGAAAGTCCAGAAATTTGCCCCAAGAATCTTTATTCTAGACGAGTTTTCTGGTGCCCTCAATAGGGGATTTTGCAGGCTGGGAGGCACATTTCTGAAGGCACTGATCTCAAAACTTCCAGGGTCTCATCAGGAGACTGCCCTGATGATACCCCCCAGGTTTGATACAGTTTGATTCAGGGGAGACAAAGTTATGGACCTTCAAAACTGTAGCCCCCATCTCTTATTAGCTCCCATTGCAAGCCTTCAGTAATGAACTCTTCAAACCACAGTACAACAATCATAAAAAATGGATGCTGCATCTACAAAACTGAAATAAATGTTAGGTCGAAGGAAATCTACTGGCGTTTAGTAACTTCCAGGAAAAAGTCTGCCACTATCATACAGAGAAGAAAAAAGGATCAAGATTGTCCAAGCAAGTGGTATAATCTAATTAAATCCGGGGAGATCAGGTAGATGTAAAGGAGTAAGATTCACATACTTGGATCTGATTTGCTTGAATCTGAGACAGTGTAGTAATTGGTGGGCCAGAGTTTCAACTGAGCCATCATTACATGGGCACAATCTTTTAGCCTTTTCTTGCTTATTAAATCTGCCATGTAACAAGCAGAAGGCATAACATTAAACCTGGCAAGCATTATGGCTCTCCTTTGAGCAGGGTTTATTAAGCAATACAGATAGTGTGCCAAGTGGCCCCATTCAAATGGGAGAGAAAAATACAGGGGGGAGCACATTTTCTTGGCTGCGGTGATTAGGGTAGAGAACTCTCTATCCAATAGTTGACCTTTTAATTTTCTATAAGCTTCTGAATAGGACAAAGGGCAAAGTGAATCCACTGACAGTCCAATTGAGGCAATTTTTTCTTCAATTATGGAAAACCAGGGGTTGGAATGGGTGTCAGAGAGCAGACGGTGGACAAGGGAATTACAGTCCGAGAGAAAATGAATTCGCAGCCAGAACCTAAAAGCCCTCAGCCAAGCGACTGATTCCAAGGAGTTTTGACCTAACTCCAGACAAAGGGCTGCATAGGGCACGCAATTTGAGGATTAGCTCCCATTGGAAACGTTGGGGAATGGGGCACCCCCTTTGGACTCCTTGAACCAAACCTCACCAAACTTGGGGGGTTGCATAAGGACAGTCTCCTGATGATATTCTGAAATTTTAGTGCTGATATGTCTAAAATTGCACCCCCTGCACGCACCAATGTCCTGGTGCAAAAAGAATTTGGTCGTGGTGGAGTGGCTGCCCATGGGGGGGGGGGGCATCCAACTCAGGTTTTGCCCAGGGCTACAGTTTGCCTCATTATGCCCCTGCTACCAGGGGTGTACCACCCACAGGGACATGGGGTAACCAATGTCCCCGGGAGCACGCCTTTCAGTCAAGTATGCACAGGCTTAAAAGGTGGGTCTGCACAGGCCCCGGCCTCCTTCTGTTGCTGCCTTTTTTCACCTGCCCTCCCCCCCGCCTCTTTTTGGATTGCAATAGTTGATGTTCAGTTGTTTTGTATGCATTTTCATAGTTGGTAGATTGGCATCAGTATGGGTACATTTGTGAGGAGGAGCTACCTGTGTGCCTGCCCCCCCCATTGGTGGGGCCCCCCATAAGGGATCTTGAGTGTTGTGGCAGCTGCCTGATCAGAGGCAGCTGGTTGACCTACACCCATGGGTGGCAAGGGGAGCACCAGGTAGAGGTTGGCACCCACATAGGCTCCCATTAACTTTCCACACCATGGTTCCCCCAAGTAAGCTTGCTGGAAGTTGAGGCATTCCATCAGGATGGCAGACAGACAGCCTAATGTCTGGATCTGCTCCCATGCTGCACCTCTGCTCCTATGTTCCTACAATCAATAAATAAGCTGTGACCAGCAAAAGTTTTACCAACACAAGTGCTGTGTCATTATTTCTGCTGCCCTCCCCTCCTTTCCCTCCCTCAGTCTGGCAAGTCAGTTGGTTTAGAAGAGCCAAAGTTCTCAAACTTTTTTCAACCTTCATTATGAAGTTGATGTCTTCCCCAAGGAGAAAGGAAAAGGTCAAGAAGTAATTTCTGATCCTGAATGGATTCTTGGTTTGGCTTTCTTAACTGATAGCACAGAATATCTGAATACATCAGGTTGCAGGGAAAAAGACAGCTTGGGTGACTTGTATACTGAACTGAAACCTTTTGAAGTAAAACTAAACATTTTTGTGAAGCAAGTTAGGGAAGGTAACTTTTCAAGCTTTTCATACTGCAGTGGACTGCAATTTGAGAAGGACAGGAATTCACAATTCAGTGTTAAAAGATACATCAAAGCACTGAACCCGTTGCAAGTGGAATTCCAGAAGAGATTTCCTGATTGCCATAAGCATGGAAAGGAAATAATGTGTAGGTCCAAGTGTAGGTCAAGTCTTACAAATGAAAATTTACATGTCATGTTAAGGGGGTCTGTCACAAAGCTTGAGTTGCATAATAATGCCTTGACTAACAGAAAAGTGGCATAAAATCACACTGACTAGGTAACCATGTGTAGCTAAAAGGATTCCACAGTAAAATATTGTTTCAACATGGATTATGTTCATATTAACATCTGTTCATTGACTCTGGATGTTTACTTTTGCCTAAAGAGAGTCACAGGTCTTAAGAAGTGGCCCTCTTTAAGCATTGGGCACTCTGATGCCACATCAATGTACCAGCAGGTTGGGGACCCCTGCCACCAGTTATTTCAAGTAGTGACAATTTATTTTGTTTTATAGATCCTGATATTTAAATTGATTTTCTGATTTTAATGATGTTTTCAACTATTTTGTCACCCTGAGGTTTGGAAGGCAAGGTCCCCAACATAACAAGCAAATTAATAAAACTGCAGACATTGAATCTGTTTCTAAATCCTAGCTATAACTTAGATTTTATTTTGGCCACCTGGTTATTTAACAGTAGAATTAGTCTAAGATGTAGGAGTAGTTGCACATTTTAATGTAAACAACTAACTTTTCGCACAACTAACTTCAATACATAATTATTTTTAATTATTTTTAATTGAATAGAAATGTTTATTAGTCAAATGTTTATTAGTCAAGGAAAAGTGGAAAATTTGTCATTCCAGTCTGTTTCTCCCCTTCTCTTACAACTCCCCTTAAAACTGACTTTTGCATTCAAAATATGACCTGTCATTACAGGCAAAGAACAGAGTTCAAATACAGAAGTGTCTTTGTGACATTAGTGTGCCTACTAAAACAAGCAATCCTTTGTGAATGGGAAGGGACTACAAGCATGATCAATTAGCCAGCAGTCCAGGACAGCTGAGAGAGTGGAAGGTCGAAGAACAGCTGAGCCTTTAATCATTGATGAGTAAAAGTGACATACTGGAATATGTATTAAACAACAAGCTGATTTCACCACTATGGCTGAGCATCTACATGTCAGCTGTGTACACTGTACACCAAACAAGAGAATGTGCCGCAATAGATCACTGGATCACAATACACTCACAGAATTACAGGAGTGGCTGATCTGCCTCTCCCAAATGCGAGTTTGAGTTACCCCAAAGCACATTCAGTCAACTAGCAACTGAATGAGGACAGCATTCTTATCTACCAAAGCATGGTTTGATAATCTAAATGTAAATGCTTGGGAGGGAGCCAGAGCTTAGTGGTAGAGTACATATTTAGCACACGAAGATTCCAGTCATCAGTTTAAAAAGGGATGTTGGGTAACATGGAGGAAAGGGCCTCTGTCTAAAAGCCAAACTATGTGAGGTCTGCAAATGGATCTCATGTTTTGTTTAGTTTGATAAATAGAGCTGTGGGATGCTCCAGTTCTGATTACAGCCATGAAATAGGAACGACAAGGGTTAAAAAACAGACACTCATGCAACCCCCATACACAGCTTCTTTCCCCAATGTCCATACTGTTTGTCTTGTTGAAGAATACACATCATCAACCTGTACGTTTCCCCCAACGAGTTGAATAGCAACTCCCAGTGGCTGTTTGTGAAAGGGAAAGTGATACAAAGCTTTTGGTGCTGCTGTTTGGTTTATGGTTTATTAGATTTGTATACCACCCTCTCCCAGAAGTCTCAGGGTGGTGAACAACAGCTGCAAAATAACAATAACAATATCATAACATTCAAGAACACTAACAAGAACCTAACATTGATAAACATGGAATGAATAACATAACATTATGACACAACATTCTAACTAGAATAAATATAACATTCCAACCTCGAAGTTACAGCAACAAAACATCCACATTATAACATCATAGCATAGCATAACAAACATCAATAATCATAACGTAATATCATGGTTATATAAGTAACAATGCTCATAACAACAACATTCCTAGCAGCAATAAAGAACAATAATAAAGTAAATGGAAACTTTCTTCTCAGTAATATACTACAAACAACATGGCAACCTAAGAACCAAGAGCTAAATCGCACATCAACTACAGCTATTTTAGCACAAAAAGCCTAGCTAATAACAGTCTAAATACTATCGCATATCACTAAGCTAAATCTATATCTAAGCTAAGCTAACTAACTCTATCTAACACTAGCTGAATATACAACACATACCAGTACATTAACATCAAAGCAAAGGGGGGAAACCAATCAGAGGTGTAGCTAGGAAAAATTGAGCCTGGGGAAGAATTTGAGTTTTGCGGGGGGGGTGGGGCAACCACCCTTCCCCACCATGACCAAACAATAATTTTTTGCACCAGGTCATTTCAAAGGGGATTGGGGGGTGGGGGGTGGCTGGAGAGTTGGCCCTGTCCAGAGCAGGCCTGGTTGGGCTTTTGGGGTGGGGAGAGGGCAGGAAGGCTTCTGCCGGGCCCCTGCAGGGCTGGCTGGGCTTTTGGGGTGTGGGGGAGAGAGGGAAGGCTTCTGCCGGGCCCCTGCAGAGCCGGCTGGGCTTTGGGGGTGTGGGGGAGGGAGGGAAGGCTTCTGCCAGGCCCCTGCAGGCCCGGCTGGGAATTTGGGTGGGGGGAAGGCTTCTGCTGGACCCCTGCAGGCCCGGCTGGGCATTTTGGGTGGGGGAGGAAGGAGGAGGGAGGGAGGGCTTCTGCCAGGCCCCTGCAGGCCCCGCTGGGCTTTTGGGGTGGGGGGAGGGAGGAGGGAGGGAGGGCTTCTACCGGGCCAGGCTGCGCCCCATCCCCCATGCCCCACTCACCTTTGGTGCTGCTGTGATCTCAGGCAGCCTGGCAGGGCTGGGCCTCCTTCCCTCCTTGGCCTGGCCCTTCCCCAACAGACTGCTCTTTCAGCCAGCTCTGATGGAGGCGGGACAGTCCCCAACAGACTGTTCTGTCAGCCAGCTCTGTCAGGAACAGTCTGTTGGGGTGGAGAGGGGCTGAGGGGGGAAGGGGGAGGGGGTGTGGGTAGCAATTTTGCACCCCCCACGGGACTTAACTTGGGTGTGCCCGGGTCAAACGTCCCTGGATGTCCCCATTGTAGCTTCACCACTGAACCCAATACCACGCAATGTCATTCAACCCCCAAATAAGAAGCAGCACTTTGAACCACCCCCACCCCTTGCAATTTACCAATAAAAATACGGGAAGAGCCATTCATAGATATTCTGGAGTCCCATCTATTTTGGCCCCAGTAATCTGGAGAGCCACACAGGTCAGAGTCAACAGTATTGAACTAGGTGAATCAGTGGTATAACTCTATGGCCAATTACACACAGCAAGGTTCCCATGACTTTAGAGAGAATTGGTTGGGGAGTTCTGTTTCGAGGCATGTCCAGCATCATTACTCACCATCCTGTCTGCAGCAGGGCAGGCATTACCCATCAGCTGGCTTGCTGATGTTTGCTGATGTTTGGTGGGTCTCTATCACACATGAGTGCTTTAATTTTTAATACAATCTTGAATATTTTATCTTAAATCTTATCAATAGATTGGTATATCAATCTATCAATAGATCAATACAGTGATATATCAACATAAAAAGGTGAACTATTTTAAAAAATTTTGAATATGGCATCTGTACACTTTGCCTGAACACTGCTTGGCTTTTACGGCGGAAAGTGAGGGGGGAGGAGTAACGGTGGCGTGCAAACTGCAAAACCACAAAAGGACAACATGAACGTTTGCAAAGCTTCCCAGGTTCACAATCGTCTGTCTTCCAATGTGCTGTAAACCCAAGAGTCAAGACTGACAGGCTTTTCCTGGTGTGGTTTGGAATCACTGATTGGTTATGTATAAAATGACAAGGCAGGAGACGTCCCAGTTTGTTGATCAAATGCAGGGGCAAATTGGGTGTTTGGACTTATTGACTAGTGTTATTATTTTTACTTTTTCTGTTAGTATTGATTTATTGATCTATTGATATGATTATTTAAATTTTTAAAAAATCTAAATATCTAGATAAGCAGGAGCAGAGAGGCCATGGCCAATAGAAATGATATGGCAGGACAAGAAGCAGGAAGTAGTTGGCAACAGGGGGCGAGGGCGAGGGGGAAGCATGCAAAGCAGTGCAAGCAGGGGGGTAAGACTAGGCAGGCTGGCTGTGGGTGGAGGGAAGAGGTCCAGGGCAAAGCTGTGCCCACTGGCAAATTTGTCCAACTCTAGCAGTCAAGCAAAATTAAAATCATGCTATAAGTGTATTTGCTTGCTGTGGAGAGAGTGGAAAGTGAAAGTGGGGCTAGAGGAAATACATCCATACAAGAAATCTTGCCACGGCAGACATTCACCTCTGCCATGCAGCAAACACATTGTGAGCAATTGGCCTATGTAAGGTGGCTTCATATGTTCATTTGAATATATGAGCATGTAATAAGCATTGGCTTGCATGAAATAATGTTTGAAAAGTTCAAGAATGGCCAGAGGAGAAGTCAACCACTTTGTATATCACACCTTCATCCTGCTAGCAGGCTGGAGGTTGAAGGTGAATATTCATCTCTCATTGCTCCATAGTAACTATGCAGTGAAGCGACATGAAGTATTCACCAAATTGTACCATTTGCTGCTACTAACTGCACCTGTTGCCTATTTATAATGCAACTTATACCTATTAACTAGGCGTGTGCATTGAGATATGCTGAACAAACAAAAAATAACTTTTTGATGTTTTTCATCCAAAAAGAAAAAGAGGTATGATTTCAATGGAACCAAAAAGGCAACTTCATAAAAAGTTCACTTTTAAAAGATTTTTTTCCAGTTTTTACAGGCCCATTTTACCCTAGGGGAATCTTTGTGGGGCTTTGAGTGGAGGCCTGTGGTTTGAGATAGAAGCACAAAATTTTCTGCAATGCTGCATGTGACTCTCCTTATAAGAACCTGAATACTGGCTCAGGGGTTCAATGTTACAGATCTCCCAAAAAGGGGGTCCCCATTCATTCTCCACCGTTTCCAATGGAGAAAAATGCTGGCCCATAAAATTGGACCCCCAACCTAATTTAACCAAACTTGGGTATTCATGTAAGAAGAGTCACCAGCAGTTATGATGGAAATTTGGTGCTGCTATCTAGAAAAACAGAGCCCTGCAAAGATCCTCCACTGACATAATATTGAGTTACTTCAGAGTTGGGAATCAGAGAGAGAATTTTTTTCCAGCATGAGCCTTTGCAGGGCTCTGGGGAAATCTTTTGAGTTAGTTTCAGGTGACTCACCTTACAAGAACTTCCAAATTTGATGAAGATTAGATCAGGGGCCCCAATTTTATGGGGCCCAATTCATCTCCAGCATGTTGCAGTAGTTAAGAGCAGGTGGACCCTAATCTGGAGGTTTGAATCCTCCACATGCAGCCTGCTAGGTGACCTAGGACTAGGCTCAGTTCTCTCTCAACCCCACCTGCCTCACAAGGTGTCTGTTGTGGGGAGAGGAATGGAAGGAGTTTGTAAGCTGCTTTGAGACTCATTACAGTTGAGAAAAGTATGGTAGAAGTCCAAACTCTCCTTCTTCTTCCATCAACCAGTACTCACCAATGTTTTACAACCCTCTCTTTGTTGAAGAGTAAGAAGACAAATTGCCTGCCTGTCATGGCCCAGCCAGGCACATCTAAGAGACTCAGAGTAGTGTTCAGATAAGAAACCAGATGGTGGCATGATGTGCCATCCCCAGCCAACACAATGTAGCCACAGGAGGAGATGGGCCATAACTGGTAGAGTCAGACAGAGGGCCATAACTGGAAATTAGGATGGAGGCTATAGGATCAGACCCTGAGTAACAGCCAGGGACCAGCTCAGTAGCACCACTGCCTCCCAGTGACAGGTCAGTCACAGAGACTCTGGCTTGCTCTCCCCATGCATCCCCTGAACCCTGTGAGCAGCACAGGAGATGGTTCCATAGCAACTCACAGAGCTGAAGGAGTGCTCACTTATCAACTCAGCACCATCCAGCCTCAACAGCAAAGAGGAGTGTTTACTGGAGCAGGGCTGATGTGATGGCCAAGTGCTGACTATCTCCAGCTGCTAGGGCAGTGCCCTGGAAGCAATATGTCTACTTGCTGCTGTCCAAGTGTGTGTGCCTGTGTGTCATCTCATTCATGCTGACCTTGGGCTAGACTCAGTGGTGAGATTCAAATAATTTAACAACTGGTTGTTTACAAGCACCATTTTAACAACCGGTTCTGCCAAAATGGTGTATACCTGCCAAATTCCACCACTGCCTAGACTCCCAGATTTGCGTTGATTGGAATGCCCTTGTTTGGATTCTGAGCTTATGAATAGGAACTATTAATGTTGGCCTTTGACTAGGGACTGTGTGGATGACATTGCCCAAGAGAAGTGTGGGATAGAGGAAGACTGTGGAGAGAATTCAGGATCATTCAGTTATAGATTATTCTATTGGTGTGGGATCCAGGTGGAAGACAGCACAAGGAGGATGAACTGCCCCATGAGAAGCAGCCAGCATGCAAAATACATGGTGTCTGAAACAGCCAGGATGGGACTGAACCTATGCACCATAGAGGACATTATGAACATGGATAAGAACCAGAACTCTGAGATAAATGCAGAACCACATACTGGGCAGTTAAGGATCTGCCAGAGTTGTCAGCCATCAAATCCTGCCACTTTTGTGTGTGATGCCTTGGCATGGGATCTTGTATCAAGCATGGCCTAGAGGCATATGCCAGAGCCCTGAAAGAATAAAGCCAATTTCTAGGACTAATGGTGGAGTCTACAACTGCACATCTGTCTTCATATTCCCTCTCCTACTACTTTACCATTTACTAGACCTACTTGCCATCAAACTATCTTTCCTGGCCAATAGTGATCCCCATGAGGCAGCCAAGGCATATCCATGCTGTCAATAATCATGTGTGCACTTGAAAAATGAAACAGGGCATGGATGAGAGCTGTTGTGATTTGTATAAGCAGAGAGTGCATGTTGACACAGCAGGGAAGAGGAATTGTGCTGTTGGGACACAAGGTGCTGTTGACCTGAATGCAATACCAGCTGAGAACAATTCTACTTCCCTCCCAAAAGTCAAGACTGCATTTCCACAGGTCATTATTTCAGTCAACTCCAGACTCTTTTTTTCTTCTATCTACAATTTTTTTAGGCATAAAAAACCCATTCTAGCACTGCACACCATGTTAAACAGTTAGGTTTTCTGGGTAGGAAATGAGGATGGGGAACAAGTTGCCTGACACATCCTTTTGGTGGATCCACATGCAACTGTTTTTTTAAAAAAAAATGTATAGCCTGTTTGAATGGAAGGCTATGGAGTTAGCGCAAAGCTCTTGTTAGCTAGTGATAGATTTGGCACTAAAGGGACTACATCTGCTCTTCAGGATCCAGCATGGTGATAGGCAGTAGTGCAAAGCCATCCTTTGAGACAAGCTTTTTAAAGTAAGGATAAAAATCTGGAAGGTGGCTATCAGTCAGGATGCCTGGCACAACTTCCGTCTTCATTTTCTAAGGATTTAATACGCATCCATGTTTTATTGGCTTTTTATGGTTGCTTTATGTTTTTGGTATGAGCAACCTTGAATAATTTTAGAAAGGCACTATGCAAATATTTTCAAGTGAAAATCCTGTCCTTCTAAACTGAGGGAGCAGATGAGCTTTATCTCGGATGAGGAAACCAATGTTGAAGCATTCAGCAAATGAGACCCTTAAAGCAGCCATGAACCCCCCCCCCTTTTTTTTGTTCTAACCATTCACTGCATACGGATATTAACTTTCATCCAAAAGTAATATTTTGTCAGAGCAAATCAATAATTATTTGAATAACTGTGAGTCAGGAGAAAGAAGATGTGGAAGGTTCTTAGGAGCTGGGAGTTCTTAATGCTAATTCTGATTTTATTCAGGTAACTAATTTTTTGTATTTATTAAAAGAACACCTGAAACAAATTACAAATTATTTCCCCTATTAATTTAGACAAAGTTTTATACTAGATAGAGTGTCAGAGAAGGATCTGAGAAACCAAGGTTCAAATCCCCACTCTACATTGGAAGCTTCCTGGGTGCCTTTGGGCAAGTGACATGCTGTCAGCCTAACCTACCTCTAGGTCATTTTGAGGATAAAATAGAGGAGAGGAGAACAATATAAGCCACTTCAGACTACATTGGAGAGAAAGGTGGAGTATAAAACAAGTAAATAAATAAAATCATATTTGCATTGACACTGACACAAACTAGGGCTTCTATCCTTATCAAATTCATCAAAGATCAGTCCCAGGACAGGTCAAACCTTACAAGAGTGAAAGATAATTAACAGATCTGCTAAGTAGCAATGAAAACATATTAAAATGTCAATCCTAACTATACTTACTTGGCAGAAAGGCCTGTAAGAGTCACACACACAAAAATCCCCCAAAATTGATTCCACTAAAAAAATGCTTCTTTTTCTTGAGTTCTAGTTGAACTCCCTTTAAGGGACATGCTTGTCACATTCCTTAGCTTTGCTTTTACAACCACAAATGCTTAGGCAGTAATTTTATTTTATTTTTAGCAGCTAGAATTTAAGAAACGATGTAAATGAAAAGGCACACAATATAGAAACCTTTTCCACATGCACAGATTACCACAGAGTTTCCCAGTGGTCCAACCTTGTGTCTTGGAAAGTTTTTTAATGAAATCATTCCACATACCCCGTTGTCTGTTCAGTTGCATTTATTCCACATGCTACTGCTGAAAAATTATTATCCCTGATGCTGGTAGGATGTCATCTAACTCAGAAGAACAACTCTCCCCCCCCCCCATTTTTTTTTTGCCCAGGTACTCCAGTGTTACATTGTAGTTACACTGAAGTGGCAATTCAAAAATGTCTCAGCCTCCATTGCTACCACTGAGAATGACCCACACAAAATGGAAGCCAGTCCTGCAAAAAAAAATCCTACAGAAACAGGCACCATTGTCTGAAGGAACAGAAAACCAAGCCCACACTCTACTCCCACCCCCCAAATTAGAGCTGCAGTAATACAAAAACAACTTCCCTTCTCAATGCCACTGGCTCCTAACTGTGGATACAGTGTATCTTTGCATTCACATTACATCACTAATTCGAGATGAAATTGACAAAGCTGATCCAATCAACCAGGCTTGCGTCTATGCCCTAACTTTTCAATGTTAATCCAACAGGAACAAGAGGGGAAAAAATCCTTTTGAACATGGAGGACATGGGGGAGGAGAAAATGGGTAAATGGGAAGTTGGACAATTACATGGGGCATGGATAAGAGTCAGGTGTTTGGTGGGGTAGAGAAATAAAGACTGTTTCACTTATTTAAGAGAAACTGTCTCAGAAACAGATAGAAAAAAATTGCAGTAAAAGTGCTGGGGAAAACAATGGAGAAAATATGAAGGGACAACGCTTCAGGAACTAAATGGAGGAAGAAACATATGGAATTAAAAGGAAGAACAGTAGCATTTGGTGGCAAGATACATTGTAAACAACTTGTGCAAAAAAGGCCAGTTACAGGAACTAGCAATTTCAACCGGCAACATTGACTATAAAGTCAGTGGAATTTCTGGAATGTACAGTATGTATAGTGCATATAGTGATGACTTCTTACTAATGAAGACTCTGTTAGTAGTACAGTAATAGAAGGCTATGCTTCCTTAATGAAAAAATGGATGCTACTTCTTCCAAGCAAACCCCATTGAACTCACATTCACATGACAGTTCATGTTACCTAGTTCACAATACAATCTTAAACAGCATGCTAAATTCTATTACCTGCTTAGAAGAGAGTAATTGTGTTTTGGACTGTTCTGTTAGATTGCCTAAGGCCTATGAAAACTTCCTTGGGAATAAGCTCCTCTGTGGCTGATAAGACTTTATGAGTAAAACAAGACTATCTCTCCAAATGTTCACCGCTTCAGCAGCTCCATTCTTCAGATCAAGACCTGCTTAATATGCAAGCATGTAGGCAGATCTGGCTATCAACCGTTTGGAAAGCTTTTTCTCTACTGGCCCCTGTATTGCAGAATAGCCTTCCTGAGTATGCCCCTACTACATTGTCATTGTCACTGCAATATGGAGTTAAATAGAACAGCTTTCGTAGTTAGCAGCCATTAAGGGCACAATCCTAAACAGGTGTATTCTGAAGTGTAAATCCCACATTTGTCCGTCCCAGGAAAGTGTCTTTACCAGTATAACCTATATATGGTATATTGTATGGGCTTTGATGGTTTGAACCACTTTTATCATTATTGGTGATTTTGTTTATTTAATTGGAGGTATTTCTGAGACCAGTGGCACCTTTAAGACCAGCAAAATTTTATTCTTGGTATAAGCTTTTGCGTTCATGCACAAATAACATTAAAACCAGCCCAGAAGAGAAAGGTGGGCTACAGATAAAGACAAAAAGCCATAAAGCAAGACTGTTTAGCATGGGGCTACAAGTTTCAATCCAAAATGCACACTTGTAAAAATCTGAGTTGCATATAACAGAAGTAACCCAAGCTGCAGCATTTCATTACACAACGCTACAATTCAGGGAAGAATCTGCACCTATTAGAATCCACCTTTCCATGGATCAGTGACAGCCTTTAAGAATTCAGGGAGACTCATTTCAATGGGATTGCAGTACAGTCCTGTTCAGTGACTCCACTCTAAGCCCACTGAAATTAATGGGTTTATTTAGAGTCCTCTTGTACTGATTGTGCAGTAAAATGATGGTGCACCTTTTGGCAAGTCAAAAATTCAGGAAATGCCTAATTTGACTCTTCTGATGTGTCACACATACACACATCCCCCTCCCCCAAACAAAAACAAAACAATCTATATATATAAAAATCTAAATGTGTGTTTGTCCCTGATGGTCTCCCTCAGAAGCTGCTGGACGGATCACCCCCAAATTTTCACATGACGTTCCTCCCTTTTGCAGGCAGGTAATCGGACCTTCAAATCGCCAAAAGTCCATACCTGCGCCAGGTAAAACGTCTTTTTCCTGGCGCACCAGGCCACGAAGCTGGCTGTGTTTAACTGTCACCCTTAGAATGTTCGTGCAGCCTGTCTGTCTGTGGCCTGAGAGCTTAGAATGTTTGCGCAGATGGCCAGAGATGAGCAGTTAAAACAGTACATAGGTAATACTGTTAGGTAATACGAGTGGAAGTGAAACACATACACACTTTGCCATGTGAGACGTCAGGTGGGGTTACCCCCCCCCCACACACACACACATGCAGGTAACTTTCACTCTCTGTGCCTCACCCACTACTACCACACAACACACATACCCTCATACACATCCAGCTCATCCTCACACACCTCACTCTGCCCTCCCTCACATCCAACCACCACTTACCCACTTCCTCACCCATATTCGCCACAGCACAGCTCTTTTACTAAAAGCGAGCTGGAGTTTGCCTTTTTCTTCTAAATCCGCGGGGTAGGGGCAAACCAACACTACCGGCTCCACTTCTTTTCCACATGGCCCTTTAAGAACCCAGGGAGCTGGCCTCGATCTGAGCGCCTCACCACCCTGCCTCTGCTGCCTGACTGGGACAGCCTGCTTGCCCCAGTTCTGCCTTACCCAAGCCAGGACTGTCCGTTTCAACCAGCCTCATGGACAGCGAGATTCGCACTCTGGACAGTTCCGCTGTGGAATGGAAAGGATTACCTTATACTAAAAAAAAAAAAGACAGCCCCATATAACAATGTGCATTGAAAAGGGAAAGAGGGATTCCATTTGACCACCCCAAAAGGCTATGCTGGGGATCATTGGACCTGCATGGACATCCTGTAGTAATGGAGTTCGCGGATCTGTGATAGAGAAAGGACGAATTGCCAACAGCTTAACGTGTGGCTGGGCCCGCTAGTTCTTTATATATTATTTTTTAAAAAAATACAGTCCAATCATATGGGCTGCTATGTATTATATAAAGAAACTTTAAATAATTACAAAAACAGCTCAGCTGAGTTAGTGAATACTGGTGTGTCACCCCTTGGACAAGTGTGCCATAGGTTCACCATCACTGAGTGAGTGTATATATATATATGCACATACCATATATACCATATATATACCATCACTGAGTGAGTATATATACTCACTCAGCGGTCTCGGAACTTAAGTCTCTAGATAACCTTACAACATCAGAAGTCCAGAAGATGAGCTTACTGTTGGCTAAGACTGTCTGTAGCATTAGGCAGTGAAGGGGCTTCCCTTACAATAACTGTGTGTGAGAAAGGCGGTCTAGATTGAAGCATGGGAAGTAAATAAACGACAGTCGGTAGCAACGGTGCAGCCAAATGACCCCCTCTGGCCTGCCACCGGCCAGCTGAAGACGCCCCAGCGGCCGGGCTCTCTTCCCTCCTGACTTGGCAATCACGTGGGAGGCATCGCCGCCTGTTGGTCCTGTCTCCGGAGCCAATGGCTGCCGCCGCCGCCGCCGCCGCTTGCTCGGTCAGGGGCTCGGGGACGGCGAGCGGGGCATGAGAGGGCGCCGGCCGGCAGGCAGGCAGGCACAGGCGGAGCGGAGTTGCTGCGCTTGTCTCGCTTTTCTGCGTTCTTTCTTTCCCTCGTTCCTTCGCGCTGGAGAAAGGGGGCAGTTCCCTGCGGAGCGAGGCGACGCCGGAGTTCGCCGTCCAGGTCAGTGACATCGTAGCTGCCTTCTAGACTTTCCGCGGCCCCGAGGGAGAGGGAGCTCCCCTCTGCCCCCGAGTCCCGTCTCGTCCTCGGGCAAGTCACTTGGCACTCTGTGCATGGAGCGCTTTAGTCGCTCGAATTGTCCTGGGAGGGCAGGAAACGAGGCCACCTGCGCTGCGTGTGCCTTTCGCTCTTCTGTCAAACGGTGGCCCCAAACGCTTACTTAGAGCCCTTTCAGAAGAACGGACTTGAGTTTGTCTTGAATTTTTTTCTCAGAAAGACCGGCGTGTGCAGCACATAACCTAAGCGTGCTTGCTTAAAAGTGCGTGTTGTGTTCAGTGCGCCTTGTAGTCGGATCAGATGCGTACTTACGCTGAAGCAGCCTAAAAGGTTGTATTCCTATACAGAGGACTTTCGGTGAGCCCTAGGAAAGTACGGTTTTCTTGCTAAGCAGCCTAGTAGTAAGTATGCTTGGGATCTACCTGTTGAGGCTGGTGCCTAATTTCTTAACAGAGGAATGCTGGGGACAGATCTGTGACGAATTCCCAGACTTGTAAATATTTACTCTAAAGGCCCAGCTTGTGCTGTTGGTCTGGGGTTCAGTGCCTAGCCCTTCTTTTCTGAGCATTTTCATTCCTTTGCCTGGCAATGGTCAGGTTCCAACAGTCAATTCTGATGAAGTTCGATTAAAACCTGCTGGAAATCAGTGGGGCTTTCTCTCAAATAAACATTTAGGGCAAAGGTTTAAGGGTACTAAAAACTTTAAACAAGTAAATGTTGCAATCTGCAAATTAATCCTGAGGCAATCTTGGTGAAGTGCAGTTTAATCCCCAAATCTGTTAAGTAAATCAGGTTTTCTCAATTATGTGTTTGGGAATTGCAGGTAGTAATCCTATAAGACAATAATAAGAACATATTTACAGACTTAGCTAGCACAGGATGATGAAGCTGATCTGGGTAATTTGCTTTCAGAAATACAACCTTTTGGGTGGTATACTTAAAGTTGCCTGTACTTAGATATTGGTAGAGGCCCACCATAAACTAACCACAGGTCAGCTGAGAACATCAGTCTTTAAGTAACATCTCACAGTGGCATCGTGTAGGCTGTAAATTTGACTAAATTTTTCATGTTTTGACAGTAATTTTTAGTTTCATCAACTACAGATGGGTTTTGAAGCCATCTGGCTTGTAGGAGATCACAGATATGGAAGTTAATCATGTCTGCATGGCATGCTTTGAACAAAGGAAGCTAAATAAACTGGCAGTTGAACATTTAAATGAAAGTAAATTGCATTGATTTGAATATAATTTGATTCCTGAGAACATACTTTAACTTTCAGTCTTGGGATGGACTTAGACAACAGCCCAGTCCCACTGTGTTCAATAGTGGTTACTCCCTGAAACAAGTGTAAGACTGGGATCATACATTCACTTATTTGAACACTGAACCCAGTGGGTTTTGTGTGTGTGCATGTGTAAAGTGCTGTCAAGTCACATCCAACTTCTGGCATCCCCAGCAAGGGACCTTAAATGCAAGTGAGAAGCAGAGGTGGTTTGCTATTCCTCTGCTTCCACTGTGCCTTCCACTGCACAGTCTTCCTTGGTAGTCTCCCTTCCAAGCACTGACCATGTAGCTTCCCAGATCTGACAAGATTGGGATATACTGTGCTGTCTTCTATCCCACATTGGGTCTAATTTATGTGTAAATACAGGTAGGATCAAGCAGCAAACCTATGCAAGTATAAGCTATATGGAAGGTATTGTTTCTTGATTTGTTGCCGATCTTTCTGCAATACTTTTCTAAATGGTGTATGCATTTTAAATCTCCTTTTAATCCACGTATTATATGGGCAGTTTGTATTCCAGTAAACTTACAGAAGGTTGGTCTACTATACCAGTTGCAACTTGAATGAGAAATACAGATTTAAGTGTTATGGAGTCTGTTGCTTATAACTTTAGATATAAAAAAGATCTACATGACTATATATTTGAGGATTCTCATAAAGTGAGCTGTGACTGTCCACTGTTTATTAATTATGTTGGTTTTTAAAGTGCATTAGGACTTCTGTTTAATTTTGCTTCAACAGGGTATCATGGGTATCCCTCTGGAATTAATACAATAAAGAAATAGCTCTTAATACAATAAAGAAATAGCTCTTAATACAATAAAGAAATAGCTCTTAATACAATACAACGAATGCAGTAAAGAAATAGAAATAGGAGCAGCAGTGGCATAGTGGTTAAGAGCAGGTGTAGTCTAATCTGGAGGAACTGGGTTTGATTCCCCGCTCTGCTGCCTGAGCTGTGGAGGCTTATCTGGGGAATTCAGATTAGCCTGTACACCCCAACACATGCCAGCTGGGTGACTTTGGGCTAGTCACAGTTCTTCTGAGCTCTCTCAGCCCCACCTACCTCACAGGGTGTTTGTTGTGAAGGGGGAAGGGAAAGGAGTTTGTAAGCCCCTTTGAGTCTCCTATAGGAGAGAAAGGGGATGTAAATCCAACTCTTCTGCTGCTGCTGCCAATTAATATTTCTGCAATATATATATGAAATTTAGTTGGAACGTATATGAAGGGATGCCCAATTTGAGGATAGTGATCACTAGAGGCAAAATACACTTTTAAGTCTTGTAAATGATGACTTCTGGGTACCTGCATTAAATTCTACCAGGAAAACTCCAATTAATTTTTACTGTCTTGTTGGTATATAAGGCTGGTAGATCAACAATTCAATCCTATACCCTTCTAAACCCATTGAGAGCCAGCATGGTGTATTGGTTAAGGTATCAGACTAAGACCTGGGAAACCCAAGTTCAAATCCCCACTTGTGCCTTGGAAGCTTGGACCAGTCCCTTATTCTCAGCCCTGATCCTGGCTAGTATTTGGATGAGAGACCTCCAAGGAATACCAGGGTCATGACATGGAGCCAATGACAAACCATCTCTGAACATTTTTTACCTTGAAAACCCTATGGGGTCACCATAAATGAGCTTTGATGACCCCCCCCCCAAAAAAAACCAATCCCCATTGACTTCAATTGTTTTTGAAGGGTGTAAAAAAGGCAAAGTTTCCCCTTCAGTCGTATCTGACCCTGGGGTACCACTGCAAGCAGTGATTTTATAGGCAAGCCGCTTTTGTGGGGTAGTTTGCCATTGCTTTACCCCCTAGCTATGAGCTAGGTACTCATTTATCAACCAAGAAATGGATGGATGGCTGAGTTGACCATGAGCCAGCTGCCAGGATATCTGACCCACAGGGGGATCAAACTCCTGACCATGTGAGTGGCAGTGCAAGCACTTAACCACTACGCCACGCAGCTCCTAAAAACTATTCAGGATTGCACTGTTAATTGAACACTTTAGATAGTATGTAATTATAGAGATGCATTTTGTAAGGAATATGCTTTTCACAGTGATTCTGTTTTGGAATGGAAGCTTTGAGACAGTGTAAGATGCAGGACTGGATCATTCATTCCAGCCCCTAATTTTATTTTACTGGTATTAAAGGCTGCTAACATCACAGAAGTTAACGAAACTACACTAGTAACAATGATCACTGAGTTGCTGCTGAAGTGGGCTCTTATAGTTTTCAAACGCTGATAATATCCTGCAGTTCTGGAGTTCTGGGTAATGGGATTTGTGCATTAATGACCCGTGAAGTGTACTTTTCTCAGTGCTTGCCTCAAACAAGGTCATGAAGTGTTTGTGGTTACCACTTTAATCTCTAGCTAGCAAGCTAATGCAATTTGTTCTTTGCTAGAGGAATTTATGTATGTTCCTAGCCTTTTTCTTACGAAGGTTCAAGGAGCACTTGTGCTGTTTGGTAATTGCAACATCAATGCTTTGGTTTTCTCTCTGTCCAGACTTTGTGTTCCTACATGGCTCCTGGACTGTGAATGGAATAAAATTGAAAGAGACCTTTACTATGTATATATCTACACTATCTGACTGGGACATTTTTGGCCTTTATAGATAATAAGTTTATAACACAACAAATGATTTTGTTATTAATTTGTTCTACAGTGTCCAGATGTTTTCCATGAAGAATGTTTGTTTGGAGGGGCATAATTTGTCCTAAAAATTGCTAGGATCCAGACAGCAATACATTGTTGCTTGGAAAATGCATTCCTTTCCCCATCTGCTGGAGCTATTGCAATTTGTAGTGCAGTCAAGAATTTGTATCCAAGAGGGGGCTGTTAGTTGGTGCCTCCATTAACCCTGATAACAGGTCAAGTGTCAAAACTACAATCACCATGCCTATCTCAGCTTGTCATCCTACATACAACATGGGGAAATGTACAGAATAACCTCAAAGTTAGGTCAGTGTGGTACAGCTGTTGGAATGTGATTGGGGAGATCCAAGTTTGCATCCCTTCTTGCTATGGAAGTTTACTGACTAAACTTGGGCCAGTAATTCTGTCTCTGACAAACATACCTCACAGGGTTGTTTAGAGGATAGTATGGAGAAGGTGGGACCAGTGTACCCTGCCATGTACTTCCTAGAGAAAGGGTGGGATAAAATGCAATGAATAAATAAGGCAGGGGTGTTTGTCCTTGTACCTGAGGCTAATTCATTTGAGGTCTGTGTGAGGTGAATTCATTCTTTCTGTAATTAGCAACTTCTTTTCCATGCACTGGAGCATGCATAATCCAACCTTTTCTTTTAAGGAAAAGAGAGAAGCCATACTTTCTTCCTGTCTGTTGCAGCTACATTCTTCTCTCAAATTCTCTTAACTCTTTTACGTCTGTTCTCATTCCTGAATGCTCCCCTCAATAACAGTTTTCACATTATTAGGGTACAGCAGTGGTGTTCTGTTCCAGCTGGAATCAGGAATCAGCAGGCAGATGTAGAAGCATTCCCCCCCCCTTCCAAGTGATACATCCTACCTCTGTCTGAAAATGATATTTTTACATCAAGTCAGTGGGTGTTTCTAAGGAAGCCTGCTAGATCCACTCAGGATGTCTGTGGAGCACTTAAAGAGGTTCCCCCAGTCGACAGCAAAAATATCAGACGTACTAGAGACTTGGGACAGCAATGGTAGTTTCCTGTACAATCAATTTTGCTAGTTTCACATTAGGTCTCTTTGAGAATGCCAATAGTGAGTTGCAGAATCTGTTCCAAATTCTGTAATCCATTCTTGAATTTTGACCAACTAAAATGGTATCCATTTTATGTTCCATCAAAATCTTCAGTGGAACCACATGGTTTCACTGATTTCGACACATTACAGGGATGGCATATTTGCTAGCACAATCTGAAGTTGTGTGGATGTCTCACTGTCCAACTTTTACACCCATACATGGTAATGGGGAATACTATAGCATAAATTATCTTGATCTCGGTCACCAGCAACACATTCTTTCACTTCTTAGATCCTTCTCTAGCTCCTTCATGACTGCCCGTCGCTGTCTCAGTGTCCTGATTTCTTAGTTGCAGTCTCCCTTTTGGTTGATAATGGAGCCAAGGAATAGAAAAATTTCAAAAATTTCAATTTCTTCATTTCCAACAGTTGCATTATTCCTCAGTAGTCATTACCTTTGTCAGCTTGATGTTCAGCCGTAATCCTGCTGTTGCACTTTCTGCTTTAAACTTCATCAGTAGTATTTTCAAGTCTTCATTATTCTGTGCCAGTAATGTGTTCACATCTGCATATCTCAAGTTGTTAATGTTCCTTCCACCAATTTTCACTCCACCTTCATCTAAATCTAAGCCACTTTTTCTGATATGTTCTGATATCCAGTAGCTTCTTGTCCAGAATGACAGTAAAACCAGTCTAATTATAACACCGTGGGTGGAATAAAAGATGGGTAAAAGTAGGTTACATTACTTACTGGTACTGCTGCTCTCATGTGTTTCAAAGTGGAAGATGGACCATTTTGGCCTTTTTCTTATAAGTGCTCGAACTGGCTTTCTTTTATCCTTCAGTAAGAGACAGGTCTTTTAGTACATACTCCTGGGACATCATATTGTTTCTGCCTAGGGAACAGAAAAGGGGAACAGCTCGGTTACTACCTGTCTATCAGATGGTATCTCATTTGCCATCAGTTTGGGGAGGTGGCTGAGTCTTATGTTGCATTATGTGCAAGTAATGCTTGCCTGTGAGTTGTCTGGAGTGAGGCAGCATATGCATGTGTGATAGTGTAAGTGAGAAATTGTTCCAGTATTTCTGTAACTGGAGACGTACAGGAACCAGTAAAGTGTTCCCGGTTTCAAAGGCATGTATGAGATTGGTGAAGAACATGAGAAGTAGCTTGTAACATTGCAAGGGCTCATAATAAATTTGAAATTGTTGTAATACATCCTCCTGCATACTGAAAAACTTAATGATGCCCCAGAACATTATTTGGCAAGATGTGAAATTGAGATTACATAGTTGCATACTTGAATCGTTGCTTTGGCAATAACCAGTCTTGCCTACACATGGGATTCTTATTTTAATGTGAAGGTGTAGATTGTACTTGAATATTAATAAGGGATGATTCACCCATCACAATTATGCATTCATATTGGCACAGTCCACTAGAATGTGTGCTACTCGGGAAAAACCTAATGCTAAATGCATTATTTTGGACTGGATTGTAGACAGCTTCAAAACCAGCTGGACCTGAGGTTGTCATTGTTCTGAAGGTCAAAGTCGCATGGAATGTGAAATTCTGTCTGAAATTTTGAGGCAGTGTTGTGATGGTCTTTGCCAATTTAAATCTTCAGTAGTACCAAAGAACTGTAATTAGAGGTTAAGCTGAGCAAATGGTACCTCTGTACCCATTGTTTCTTTAATTTGCCATTTTGTGGGTGTGAATTGAAAATCTTCATTTAAAACCTAACAGTCTCTGATTAATCTCACTATCCCTCTCCAAAACAAGTAAATGGTAACATTCTTTGAATATTCTTTGAATATGTTTGAACACAGTGTGTTTTTTGATTGTGCATCTGTCTGTAATGGAAACATCTGTTTTGGAATCTGTAATTGATGTACCCATGTCTGACTCACTGCACTAAGTTTTTTTAAAAATATCTAATTTAATCTGATGCTGAGTTGTACTAATGGTAGATTGTCTATTGAAGCATTCTAATGATACCTTTTCTACAAATTGTGCTGCAGAGAAAATCTGGTTTATTGAAGAGACAGAGATGAGCATCTTTGAAATAAAAGGTTGTATCTGTGCTGTATAAAATACAGCAGCACATTTAGATGCATGCGGAGAACTAATGAATGTTTTCCGTCTTGCATCTGAGAGAATGCGTTCAGACTCATGAAGGTTTATGTTGTCTTTGTTGCTTTTCTGGTTTGAGTTGCCCTTATCATCCACTATGCTATTCAAATTGTGCATTCCTGTATAGTAATCATTGCATTCAGGATCTGATAATGCCATTGTCTTTTGATATCTCGACAAAGGCAAATCTGGCTTAAAAGAACTACTTGTATTGTTTAAGAGAAGAAAACTAGAACTGATTAATATAATTACTAAGTATACGATGTTATGATAACTTTACACTTTGTTTAAATGTGTGTGTTTTTACAAGTTCTATGAACATTCAGATTTTTTTTAATAAAATGAAACCTACAGATAACATGGCCTTCATTGTTCACTCAATATTTCTGATAACCAGCCTCAAGACCTAAAATTCTCAAGTCAGACAGATTTTAAATTGTTTTTTATGAATCCTTCTTATGCCACAAATGGTTGTAAAAACTAACAAACACTGAATGGACAGAAATTGCTAGTCCAAATTACATTCTCCTTTTAATTGAGTGTCACAAGCTAATACTTAAGGGACACACTAGACATTGTCATGTTCAACCTGAACTTCTAACCTCACACTGACTGACATAACAGGAATGTAGAAACTTGGGGAGGAGGTAAGCAGTTGGGAATGAGGAACCCTCTTAAACCCTCTAGACCAAGGGTATCAACCTGATTTGTTACGAGAGCTGAATGTTGCACAAGTGTGACTTAGTTGGACCCCATTGGGCGGGGGGGGGGGGGGGGGTGTGTGTGTGTGGCTGCCTCAGCTGGCTTGCCAGTTCCCAGCAGGGTTGCAAGTCCAGATCAGCACTGCGGGGAGGGCTGCCTCATGTTGCAAGTCCTCAACAGGTTCACCAGCCCAGATCTGCACTGGAGGGTGGCTCGCCAAGATCAGGAGTGAAGGGTGGGGTGCCTATACTGATCAAGAATGAGAGGGGGTGGCCTCAGCTGCTCATAGGCCTGATAAGCCCTCTCAAGGGGCTGCATCGGGCCACTGGGTCACATGTTTGACACTCTTGCTCTAGACTCCTGCTTTCTTCACACTTTATATGCTCCCCCCCCCCCCAAATTAGCAGTCTCCCCAGGCAGGCGAATCTCTAGTATTTAAGCCTGGCAGAGGAAGAAAAAATGTTTAAAATAACTGGCAGAATATAACTGATGGGTGAGTGATGGCTGAGCATTCCTTTTGCTGACTTACAGGTTCTCCCCCATCTCTTGAATTAGTATTGCAAGGTCAGTGCAGAGTTGGGCAATATATATTTCCCTTGCAGTGTTTGGGTGGGCCCTAACAAATACTTGGTATAGATTTCAAGATAAAGTACATTTCTATACATTAGGTGACAAGAAGTAATTTAGTTTCATTGATATATATGGGAGTGAAGCCTTACGATTTGAAGGCCTTTGGAAGCATCACCAAACTAAACAAATTATTGTTTGTGACAGAGAATACTCCCAAAGTTTTACACACATGGCCATTAAATACCCCTTCAAATGATGTTCAAAAATACTCCTCTAATAAACATTAACTACATTATCTTCCTTTTCATTCGATCTCATGGGAAATTTGCCATCTTTTAAATCCCATTGTTCATGAATTGCTGTGTTGTGAAAGATGCTTCTACACAAGTTAGTTATATGAGTAACCTCATGTTGATTTATGCTCTCAATAATCAGAGGATATGTGGCATAATAGTTCCTCTTTTTTAGTCTACCTTAGTGTTTAGCCCGCATTATCTCTAGGTCTTGTCTTCCAACCATGCAATATAAGGTTAATACATAGTTGTAAGGATTCTTCTAGTAAATTATGTGGAATGCTAAACATTTATATAGGGTTTTTTTGTTAAAAAACCTGCTTGTTTCAAGGCAAGAGAATGCTTGATACTGTGGTTAAACTGTGTGAAAGCCCTAAGCAGCCCTTCAAATGCAGCTCCCAGCTAGTTCAAGAGAAGGAATAAAAGAAGCCTGTACTGTTATAACATCTGACAGTCTATCTTTTTCTCTGTCTTGGGACCTTGGGCAGGAAAAGTCTGTGTGCTGGAATTGACTTGGCACAGTGATTCTGTATCTGTGTAGAACAGTGGGGATATTGAATGTAACCAACTTAACAGGTGACTTTTCCAACTGGTTTTACAGCTTCTTGTTTAACCTGACAATTTGCCATTTGGGGGGTAAGTACTGAAAATCTTCTTTTAAAAGCTAGCTGTTTCATTAGTCTCACCCTCACTCCCCAAAACACTGATTATTCAAACTGTATGTTCGAACATATTCAATATGTGGTTACAGTGTAGACCTGTATTTAACAGTAGCATCTGTTTTGGAATCTGTAATTGATATACTTATGTTTGACTCAGTTTTTAAATATAATTTAATCTGAAGATGAATTATACTAATGGTAGATTGTCAGTTGAAGCATTGAGGCCCTGCACTCTCTTCTGGGCCCAGCATATGGAGTAGTTCCAATGCTTCATGCAGGATGCTGCTCTCTCTTGAGCATGGCCGACTGCTGACACCTGCTCAGCTGCCACCAGCCAGAATTCATGGTGATTAGTTGTGGCACTGCTTTGCCTGTCTGAGGCCAAGGCAACACTGACATTGTCCACCACCAGCCCAAACAAGAGCACCTTCTCAGCATCTGTTCTGTTTGACTGGTGATGGCCCTTTATGCCAGGCTGCGAGACCACAACCATAGCTCCCAACCATTAAAGAATGTGGGGACTGGCCACTGGACTGTGGGACTGTGGGAAACCCTCCCACCCACATGGCTGCCATCCCGCCATGGCCACAACTATTAAACGGAACAAAGAGCAATGCGTAGCACACTAATGCTGCATAACAAATATATTTTTACTTGTCCTAACAATAAATATATATAAATTACAGTGCAATCTGTAGTGCTGCATAGTCAAAAGCTTTCCACCAGCCGCTTATGCAGCACTACAGAGTCGCAGCGTGGGTGGAAAGCCGAGAATACGTTGATGGACAAAATACACTATATTTAACTGATACCACAGTGATTTTAAAGGTCAGGTGGTTATGCCACTCATTTCTGAGGAGTGGGCTTAGCTGGCACTTTGGCACTTTGGGGTACTTGATTGGTCAGGAGCCTGGTCAAAATCCTAAGGCATGTGGAAGTCAACTAATGTTCATTCCTTCCCCAGATCCACCACTTTTTTGCACCACCACAAGGGCTTGTTTCAGTGCTATGCCCCTGCCACCCCTGCACTGCCCTCCTGCACTGTGTCCTGGCACTGGTGTGAATTCCTCTTTGTTGCTAGTGCTACCCAACATCCTTTTTCTCCAGCACCATGCCGTTAGAAAAATAAAATAAATGATTTTTTTTTGAAAAAAATTCTCTTGTGGAAAACAATACACCTGCATAAATGTCAAATTGGCATATTTACAGCTGATATATTCATGTGGGGAACTCTCAAGGACTTATGGAGGAAGCTTCATTTCCCCCCTGTATTTCCCTCCCCACATATTTTACCATTTGCTCCTCTTGGCAATGCTCACAACCCTTTCTCATTTGTGAGGTGGCTGTTGGACTTGGGTGAATCGTGCAAGTCACATGGTAGTGAGTTGTCCAGTAATTGATGCCAGACCTGACTCCAATGAGTCCTCATTTGAAGGTCAAAGCTTCTTCACTTTTCTTTGTGAAAGAAAAGAAGAAGCCAACATTTGAAGGCTGGTAACAGTGTTGTGGATACCTAACAACCTCCATGATGGCACTGAAATTCTTAAAGTTACAGGAACTGCTTCTGTTACCTGGGGGGTGGGGAATGTGTGAAGGCCAAGAAAAATGAAACAGAGATATTCAGGAAAAAAGGTTTTCCCCAAGACTCCCCCGCCTTCAATCTTTCCAGTGGAAAAACTGGGAGATTTTAGAGCATACTGGGGGAAAAAACTCCTATGAAATATTTTCTTTTAGAATGAGTGAAACACTTTTCAGAACAAGGTGGGTATGTTGTAGATATATGCTGCTCTTAAATCCAACATACATTTCTATACCTAGGAGGATACCTAATCTTCATGAGGAGATCATGTAGTGCTTTCATTGCTTCTCAACAGTTACATGCCTTCTATTGTCCTTTAGACTATATGTGGTTAACCTTTTCACCTTTCCCTCAAACTGCTGCAAAACATGTATCCATAGACTGGGTAAATAGCAGATGATTGAGAGAAAAAAGATCAGAAGGAGGTGGAGAAGAAACTGCACCAGTGCCTCAGAGGGAAACTGAAAGTTTCATTGAAAACTTAGCTCTTTCTGACCAGATGTGCTGGAAGAGCATAGGGTGCATTAACTTTCAGTTTTTGCTCAAGTATTGGGTTTTATCTGCAATTTTGATTGTGCAAAACTAGGGCATTTATAACTTTTGAATTCCATATATATGTCAGGTATTACAATTTTATGTGCTAAGTTATAAATGATGCGTTTTATGTTGTTGAAGTAGCAAAATTCCTTTAGGCTTGATAGGACAGTATGTACAACATATATTTCCATTTCTACCAAAAGGTTTTTTCCTGAAAAAAAAATCCTCAAAATGTCTGGCAATTTTACAACTCCAGGGGAGGGGGGTGGTGGTTAACCTCCATGTGTATTTCTTCCAAATTTGTCTGCAATCCTGGGACTTTTCTTATGCTAATAGAAAAATCTGTTTTGTCTATTCATGGCTCCAATCTGGATTTAAGCACCCACAGAGGGCCATATTGAGAATTAGATATATTCATAATGATCTCAGCAATAACTCCCAAAAGTTTGCCTGGCCTTATATTTCTTTTTTAACCATTTTATTCCTTGGGAAAGTATACGTAAAGATCATTTGATAACAGAACATGCCAAGGCATATTGCACTAAAACTTTTCTAGAAGTGGGTTGAAAATGAATAGAGAAGTCAAGAAAATGCCATTCATTTTAGAAATATTTGCCTTTTATATGAGAGACATATTAGATTGCTATTTAATGACTTGCAGATATGAGATGTGACAGCCGTTAAAATAGTGAGAAACAAAAAGCACAATTGAAGACTATGTTTTCATTTAATCAATTTAAAAATTATAAATATTGTGCTATGGGAAAATAAATTGTATTTCAGTCAAGGATTCCTACATGTTTTGAATATAGCCTCAACATGGGATATGTAATAAGTTGCTTTATTATATGCTGGGAACACTCTAAAAGTACAATCGTTATGAGAGGAAGGGGGTATACTGCAGCAGCTGGATGCGTCACAATGAAGGCAGTGCCCTGCCACCTCTAAAGTAGCTTCAGGCAGCACAGAAGGGAGAGAAACCAAAAACCCCTCCCACCACCCAAATTGTCCTATAAGCTACACAGGCGTACATCACACTTTTGTGTAGTGTAAGTCTGCAGGCATGGAGGCCAACATTCCCTGGGAATGTCCTGGCCTGCCTGCCCCCCCTGCACCGGCTTCCTATCAGACACTAGTGTTGCTCTGTGGTGACCCTGACTTTCGGGTTTCGCCACTGCGGAGCTGAGGGATGGCTGGCCACTGGCGGATCTGCCCTGTTTACTGCCAGAGGTGTACCTTGCACTAGCAGAGGAGGCAAATGTGTCGGCACAGCCTTGCACTGTTCCCTATGTGCATCCCCCCATCTGGATTGGGCTGCCTGGGATGGTTGCCTTACAGAACTCTTGACACAGCTGCATGTAAAACATGTAGCAAGCCTGTAGCTGCATGTAAAAACATGTAGCTGCATGTAAAACATGTAGCAAAACATGTAGCAAAACATGTACTGAAATTAAATTTCTTGTCCTATTGCACCATTAATTTCCCCCCTTCTTTGTTGATTTTTCATTGCTGTGGCCCTGTTTTCTGCATGTTAATCTGTATGTGGTCTTAAGTGACCACATCATTCTGTACAGAGTAGAACATGCACGAAAATGGGCCAAAATGCAGCAGTCTCTGTATTCAAATGCTCTAACTGTTGAACCGACATAGATCTTATCAAACTTATTTAACAGCTTATCAAACTTATTTAACAATATTTTGGTTATCAGACTTATTGAATAGCTTTTGCTGTTAATCCTTGAATATGATTTATTGCACTGTGTGCAATGATGTGTATGACAATCCCTTGTGTGTATGAGAATCTCTTAACACACTGGAAAATCTAGTTGTGGTGGCTGAGAACTTAAGGCATGAGGGCATGTGGCTGATAAACAGCTCTATATATAAACAAAAGCATCCCAGTGTTTCTCATGCCATGATATCTAATTCAGACTATTTACATCACACTCAACACTTTGCAGTTTTTGAAGATTTTATGCAGTCCTACACAGGAAAATCAGGGTTCAATTTTCCACCCCTGGAGACATTATGATATCTTTCTTGAACTTAAGGCACACAAGACAAGGCTTCTTTTTGCAATAGCTTCATAACTATTATTATATTCAGTATCAGCAGGTGTCCTGCAAAGCCAATGAGATACTGGTTCATGTGTTACCCAGAAGCAATGAAAGAAAAAGAAGTGTAAGAGTGAGCTCTTGAGGAGCAGACAGCTCAGATACCATTCCATACCAGTTCACCTTTGCTATAAGGCTAATCTACATTATATACATTTTGAAATTGTAACGAATACTGCTTTTAAAAGAAAACCAGTTGTGGGAAAGAGAAATGTCATGCAGAGAGTGTGCCTTGTTCTTTCTTTACACACTGCTTTTAATAATTTTATTTTAGAATATTTATATCATGCTTTTCTATTTTTACTGTACAAGGCATCTCTTGGCAATACAATTAATAAAACAATACAAACAGTACTAATTTGTATTGATTTGATTCACTTCAGACTGGGAAAATACAATTCATAAAATAGCAGCAATTCATATCAAGAGTAGCAAGTATAGAAATATATGAAAAGCCACGAAATCAAAAATCAGCAAATAGAAAAATCAGAAGCAGAATTAATATCCCGTAAATCTGGAGATAAAATCATCACAGGTAATGGTGATCACATGAGGTTAAGTCAGGCACTCATGTTAGGTACAATCTGAGCATTCTTTGGATCTGTCCTACCAATCAAGAATGTTCTGCAGTGGATGGACCTGCCAGCTGACCCTGCTACCTAAGGGGAATTCTCCTTGAGGTCGGACTACACAGTGCCTCTATCAGAAGGAGGGGTATCAGGGCCCTCTTGGAGAGCAGCACAATCATTCACTGTCAGGAAATGCAATTGCATCCAGAGATTCCCCAAAGCAAGTTCTCTGTTAAAGCACAGTTTATTAGCCAAGCCAGACAGAATTCTGTATGCAAGCCCGCTTCCAGCTCCCAAAGTCAAGAGAACCATGCAACAAACTCCCATACCCGAAGAAAGAAGGTATACCTGACTGTGCGCTTAAGATGCCCCAGGGTCTTGACAGTAGGCTGGCACATACTCTTGTACCAAGAAGAACGTCAAACCTGTCCTGCTCTAAAGACTTTCTTTTTATAAGGTGCTCAAACTAATGGTCCACCATTACGGTACATCACTCTGGTCATACATAGTTACTTGCATATCCATGTATACCATATGTTCTGTACATTTTGCAGGTATTTTGCTGGATGGAACAGGGCAGTACCTTTTTAAGGCCTTATCTGGACTTTGGTATTCTATGCTCCCCGAGGTCAGGTCTCCAGACAGTCTTTTTATCCTGTAACGGACAACTGACCTTTACGGGTGATAAGCCAGCCTTCTGGCTATCATTTGCTGACACAATAAGAAACATTTCTTTTTGGAGAGACCAGCTATCTTTGTTACTTTTAGGAAGGCTAGAAAGACTTGCATTATTCTTAAGATGGCTGTGCTCTGGACAATAGTAAAGCCTAGCTAAAACATAGAAAATGGAGGTAGACTCAGGAAACACTGGAAAATGGTTCAGCACTGTAGGGTTGTTTCCTATATGTCATGTACTCATTGTCTCTGAGCTTTACTATAGCCAACATAAAAATAACGGCGGAAATCTTAACAGCTGAAACCTTACCAGCTGAAGTCTTTTTTTATTTGTGTTGCACCTATGTGGTTTACAGTCATGCAACTTTTAATTTGAATATCATAATTCCCAATTAAACCAAATTTCTAGTCTATAGGGTCACAGAGCAGCAAAAATTGCTAAATGATTACAAACAAGGAAGAGGAAGCAGAAAAAATCTGAGATTTTTTAAAAATCAAGATTTGGAGCACAAATTTCTGAATAAGAATATTATGGAATAGGTGCAATCTGCAGACTCAAAGTAGTATTGGAACTTCCAGAATAACAAATGTAATCCATTTATTGTATGCAAGCCAAATGGAATAATTAGACTTGGATATTCCAGGATACTTTAATTGAGCTTGACCTTCATTGCTAAAAAATAGGCGTTCACCAAATTTTGGGACTTAATTTGTTTCATTCAAGTTTTGGAAACTTATATAGGTTTTTCAGCCCTCTGGCAGTCTGTTTCACCCAACAGTGAATTGTATCTGTGGTTCAGGATTTTGGTATTAAAAGTAGGGTTTTTGCCTCCTAATGATGCATTTGCTGGCTGGCTATTCCTTTGTTATATTAATGACTCATGCTTTGTATTAAAAAAAGGAAGTGCATACTCTCTCTTTCATGTGGAACTGAAAACATGCTTTTACAGTCTGAAAGACAAAGCATTTTAAATTATTTTGGAAAGTGGTAACTGATTATCTAACAGCTGAGATCACTCAGAGGTTTGAACAATAAGAATGATTATATAAGGATAATAGCACATAAATGGGCAAATCACACATTATCACAGAAAAGTTAAATAGGCATCAAAATTGAACACCTGAACTCATAAAATTTTTGAAAGAAATTTAGAGGATAGAATGTGAATTCCAAGAAGTTAACACTACAAAACAACCTAAATGTGCCAATTAGTGAAAAAGGATTCACCTTCTTAAATCCACACTATGTGTTGGAAACGGAATCAGTAATTTCCCATATGGTTCCATTCATGATTAAGAACATGTTGATTTGAATCTACTCTCTTCAAGGAAGTTGTCTTTCACTATCTGTTTCTGGAAGTTCATGTTTAGATTGTAGTATCTATACATATGTAAAGTGTCATCAAGTTGCAGCCAACTTCTGGTGATCCTGTAGGGTTCTCACGGAAAGAGTGGTTTGCAATTGTCTTCCTCTAGAATTCCTTGGTGGTCTCCCATCCAAATACTAACAAGGACCAGCCCTACTTAGCTTCCAAGATCTGACAAGATTGAACTAGCCTGGCCCATCCCAGTTAGTGCTGTGGCATCTACAGCAGTTCAGTAGTGGATCTTAGTCTTCTATTTTAGAGTAAATGTATAAATACTCAGTTGGCAATACCAGTTGGCAATACCAGAAAAACAGTTTCTATTTATATTCTTTGTGAAATGACATTGTTTTTGTTCTTAAACTTTAATCCTAAAATATTAGCGCTTAACTTGGTGGCACAGTCTATATTTCGCTGTTTACTGCTGAATACTCACAACTGGGACATTCTTGCAGTATCTTCCCTAATCTTAATACCTTTATATCTTTCTCTTTTTTTTATGTTCTGTTGAGGAAGATGTTTAAATAAATCTTTGAAGTTTTCATTAATGTGGCATCTGTCAAGACAACAGGGTGCTAGTTGATCTAACTGAAAAGCTCTTTCAAATTAAAAGCCTTTTTGTGGTGACAGCTAGTGAACTCTTAAGTCTGGTGGTACTGTTGCAAGTATACAATGCAGAAATGCATTTGAGATGGGGACCCCCAACTCCCTCAGCTCACCTGGAGTCAGGAACCCTGCAGCAGCTTGACTGTTGTCACTGATCCAGAGGGCAAGGACCCCACAAGGGCTCAAAGGTGGTGCCTAGGCTCACTTGGCTGATCTGGAAGTATGAACAGGTGGGCAGAGAAAGGGAGCACTCAGCATCAGTGGGTGAACACATCATGATGGATGGGGCCAAGGAGGAAAGGAAGGAGAAGCGTCAAGCACAGGAGGTAACCTAACAAATTCCCCTCTCCTGCAATCACAGATTTTTAACTTGATGGACAGCTCACTGCCCCCAGGGAGGTTGGAGCAGAAGGATGGTGGACTGTTGAAATGTATCATGCATTCCATACTTGTACTTGAAAGAAATAATAAAAGTTTAGTTATTACTACCGGTAGTCTATAGACATAGACTGTAGGCCTTTCTGTATACTCAAAAATCCTTACATCACAATATATTGATAGTGTATAGACTTGTTAAAGATATTAAAAAGTCTACAGGCTTTACCAATAATGCACATACCTTCTTGATAACACACTTACTGAATTCTGAATTGCTGTGGGAGGGTGCCAGATTTCTTTGTAACCAGCAGAGAAGAGGGGCTACAGGATATGAATGACTAGCAACTATGTGGCCAAAAACAGGAATTGCTGGGAAGGATGCGAGTATTTACAAGTATGGCTGCTATTTAAACCTAAGACTCTATGAATCTTGCTTACCTTTCTTGTGCAAAGTCCTCTTCTTACCTGTATATGTTGCATCTGGGCAAATGAGCCTCAGAGAACATGTCGCTAATCATTCAGATAGATCCCATTACTTGAAAACTGTTGAGTAATTATTGTAAAATAGATCTCAGCATTTTATTTGTGGGTTGGGTTTTACATTATTGTGAGCATTTTATTTTTGGGTTGGGCCTGTATTATAATCATGTGGCTTTAGGGTGGTGGTGGTGAATGAAAGCCATAATTTGCACTGCACTGAGGCAATGATTATTAGCCATGAGAGTTTCCACAGGCAATGACAAGACTGAACTTTCTCCCCTTGGGGATCTGTAAAGGTGAGTGGTGGTTTTATGATAGGGAGGGGGGAGGATAGGCTGTACCTACATCAGAAGATCCTCCCTAACAGGAGAAAATCTCTTTAATGTGAAAAGTTAACTCCACCTCCTCTTCTTCCAAGAAAAGTTTGGTTACAATTGATGAATCTTTGCAATGTATCCTATGAGATGTTACCTTTTTCTAATATTGACTGTTTCCCCCTTAGATATATTTGAGTAAAATGTATTTAAGTATCTATTACTGTAATACTGAAAAAAAATCTGGAAATTTCCAGTCAAATTTTAATTCACCAAAGAGCTCACTAGGTGGTTTCAATTCAAGAATGGTCTTTCTTCTCCTCACAATTGACACAATGTGGTGAAGCGTTGTGGACATTCTGAAGTTTTATGTCTTGCCAAGTATTGGTTTTATTGGGCTTTGTGTGATTGGGGGTAAAGTGTAATCTCTTATAGTTTCTGAATAAAATTAAGTGTTGCTCTTCTATTGTTGGACCGTAACAGAGACTGTGCAAGGTAGGTATTTGTAGGTAAATTTAGAGAGCTTAAGCAACATACTTTCTTTCTGATTGCTTCTCTGGCTCCCTGTGTTGCAGAAAGGTTTCTTGAAGAAGCAAATTTGAAGAAGCAAATTTCTCCACCACCAGTCCACCTTACACTGAGACCAGAGTGACAGGATGTCCAACAGCCCAAAAGAGTATAAACTGACAATATTCAGGATGTATTGTTTCTCTGAATATTTTGCTTAGCCTAGGCAAACAGAAGGGTGTGTCTGGGAAAAATTGACTTGCCTGAAGCTGCAGTAACAGGTATGACTAGAAAAAGATGCAAAGCCAGTAATATTACTTAATATCACTAATGCAGAGTGCATAATGTTCTTGCAACTTTTTTTTCTTTAGATTTCCATTTATTGTTGAATTATCCATGGAGAATCAGTGTAGTGGACAGCAGTGGTGTACTAGGACCTTGGGTGACCCGGGTTTGAATTTCCATTCACAACATGGAAACTCACTGGGAGATTTTGGGCCCATCACAAACTCTGATCCTGATCTTCCTCATAGAGTTCTTGTTGTGAGAAAATGGAGAACGATATTCTTTAATCTTTATTAAAGATTTTCTTTATTAAAGATATTCTTTAATCTTTATTAATCTTTATTATTATTAATCTTTATTAACTTTATTCTAAGTCCTAACTAGGGAGAAAAGTGGGATATAAATAAATGTATATATAAATGTGCTATTGTCATTACTGTCAATAGTTTGCAGTCAAACTACTATTTGCAGACAAATGGTGGTGATTTGCTATGTTGTTGGGAAAACTAGACATAGAAAAAGCAGCATCCTCATGTACTTTATAATGAGCCTAAAGCAGTTAAATGGATTCAGTGCTCTATGTGTGGTGGTGGGGGTTCTCCTGGAGCCGGAGGACATCTTGCTGGGTGGTTTCTCACACCTTTGTTGGGGAGGCAGGAACTAGATTTCTGTCACTTCCTGTCTAGAGGTCCGGTGGCCATTTTCCTTCAGCACCTTTCCTGCATCTGAAGGGAGAGCACAGACTTCGAAGGACTCTTAGCCTAGAAGAGAGAGATGATGTAGATCATTTTTCTGATGCAGAGGAGTCCCCCGCTGAAATATCTGAGCATACATTTCTTCAATGTATGAACTGCAATGTATGAACCTCCAACTCCTCATTTCTAAGACTATTACAGCCCATGATTGCAGGATTCAGATGATGCAGTGGATCCCGCAGGTCTCGCTGCACCATCCACTAGACCAATCAGGGGTTGCTACAAAGGTAACAAGAAGTTCTTCCCACATACAGATGGTTCACAAAATCTTTGTCTTGCCAAAAGCAATGTGAAGTGGAGAAAATTGATTGCAGCTGTATAGTATTAGAGGGAGGTTTTCTATCTTTTGCAGAGCACAAGACAGCTGCTTGTCTTATTTTTAAATTGAGATGGTTCTCTTCTGATCCTGGTGTGTGTGGGAGGGGACATACTTTGGAGAATGCCCATTATTGACAACTGATAAATAACAGCCAGCACATGACACTGGCTCCCCTGGCAGACTACAGCCCCTTGTACTTCTAATTTTAAAAATTGAGATCCTATCCCAGATAACATAACTCTACAGGATGGCCATAAGTTGAACTGCAATTTGACATCACTTTCCATCACCAGATGGATGTAGGTGAGTCACAAATTTACCATTCACCAACATTTGATGACAACCTGCTTAAATGCTTATTTAACATATTGGATTATTTGAGGTGCTGAGGCTACATCAAGACCATTTGGCCTTGTTTTCTTATTGTTTTAAATTCTTTTTCATTATTTCTTATCTCTTTTGGACACCTGGAGTTGAATAGATCTGGAAAAATTCCATGGTGGTGGCATTCAGTGGCAAGAGTTGAGGATTTACCTGATCCATACTCTTAATTTTTGCATTATACTTTAGAATTTTGAAATGCTATGTCCTTGAATTTGTTAATTACTGGAATTTTTAGCAAAGATCCATTTATACTCTTTCTTTAGGCAGTATGAAGTTGCTGCAGAGTTTCTATGGAAAATAATAGTTGACATGCTGCAGCAGGAAAATACTTTTCCTAGAGGGAAAGATTGTTACCCACATTAAATGAAAAGGAGGGTCCTTGAAGGCACGGTTAACTCTGCCCAAATCAACACTTTGTTCAAATTAATATTCTGTGAGGAATGCACCAGGGATCTGTCAGATCATGCTGGCTGCAGTGGTTGTTTTCTATATTGACTGGAACAATGAGAACTGTTCAAGCACAATTATCTTAAAGATACTTGCTCAGATATCACCAAGCTGTTGAAATTTAAGCAAATATTCTGAAGTTTAAAAATAGATATCACTGCCAACAAAATCAAGCACTAATATTTCAAAAGCTTCCCAACATCAATCATTTGGTGATACGTGGCATAAGAAACAATCAGTCCAATCCACAGCCTGAGGTGGATAGGGATGGCATCACCACCCACTGTCTCCAGAGTCATGGACGTAGGTAAGGAGGGGTTCTCGGGTTTGAACCCCCCCATTCATGTCCGAAGCTCCGCCCCCCCCCCTCCCCCGTTCGTGGGTTTTTTAAACATTGTAGTGCTTTTTAGGTTTTTGGACTGCAGGGGGCGCATTGTTTGGGCTAGCACAGGGGTCTGCAACCTGCAGCTCTCCAGATGTTCATGGACTACAAATCCCATCAGCCCCTGCCAGCATGGCAAATTGGTCATGCTGGCAGGGGCTGATGGGATTTGTTCAGCCCATAATACATCTGAAGAGAAACTTCAGACACAGATCCTCTTCTTAGCACCAAACTTTCAGGGATTGTTTGGGGGACTCTCCTGATGATACTACCCAGATTTGGTGAGGTTTGGTCCAGGGGGTTCAAAGTTATGGACTCTCAAAGGGGGTGCCCCCATCCTCCATTGTTTTCAGTGGGAGCTAATAGAAGATGAAGGCTACACCTTTGAGGCTCCATACCTTTGGACCCCCTGAACCAAACTTCACCAAACCTGGGATGTATTATTAGGAGAGTCTCTTATTGATACCAGCCAGGTTTTGTGAAGTTTGGTCCAGGGGGTCCAAAGCTATGGACTCCCAAAGGGAGTGCCCCATCCTCCATTGTTTTCAATGGGAGCTAATAGAAGATGAAGGCTACACATTTGAGGGTTCATAACTTTAAACCCCCTGAACCAAACTTCACCAAATCTGGGATGTATTATCAGGAGAGTCTCTTATTGATACCACCCAGTGAAGTTTGGTCCAGGGGGTCCAAAGCTATGGACTCCCAAAGAGGGTGCCCCCATCCCCCATTGTTTCCAATGGGAGCATAACTTTGGATCCCCTGAACCAAACTTTACCAAACCTGGGTGGTATCATTAGGAGAGTCTCCTAAAATACCCTGAAAGTTTGGTGCTGCTAGCTTAACAATTGCACCCCTGACAGCAGGCACCCCCCAAATTTCCCCAGATTCTCCTTTTAAAACCACCCGCTTCGGCATGGATTTAAATGGAGAATCTGAGGTCCTCAGTTTAGAAGAAGAAGAAGCGTTTGGATTTATATCCCCCCTTTCTCTCCTGTAGGAGACTCAAAGGAGCTTACAATGTCCTTCACCTTCCCCCCTCACAACAAACACCCTGTGAGGTGGGTGGGGCTGAGAGAGCTCCGAAATCTGTGACTAGCCCAAGGTCACCCAGCTGGTGTGTGTGGGAGTGCACAGGCTAATCTGAATTCCCCAGATAAGCCTCCACAGCTCAAGTGGCAGAGCAGGGAATCAAACCCGGTTCCTCCAGATTAGAATGCACCTGCTCTTAACCACTACGCCACATTGAAAGTGATGCTGTTTCAGGGTGGGGGAGAATCCACCCCAAAACAGCATCACTTTCAATGCTGTTTTAACTAGGGACCCCAGATTCTCTTTTTAAGGTGGATTTAAAAAGAGAATTTGGGCTCTCTAGTTTAAACACCATTGAAAGTGATGCTGTTTGGAGGTGGATTCCAGCATCACAGTGGCTGCCTGGGTGGGGGTGGGGGGACTCAGATTTTGCACCAGGCTCCACTTTTCCTCTATGCCTCTACCCAGAGGGGAGGAGCAGGGGAGAGCAAGGCAGGGCAGGGGAGTTTGCCATCCCTGACCTCAGAGAGCTGCTTTTATAAGTGCTAGGCCAGGGGCGTGGCTTGGGGAGCCGTGGCCATGCCCTAGGGGCGGGTGGGGGTATGGCCACACCCCCCCATAAAAAACTATACCTATGTCCCTGTCCAGAGTGCTTTCCAGCAGCACAGGAAAGCAGGAAAAAAAACCCTGCTGCCAGAAAGTCCTCCATAAGGCTTAATGGACCTACACCACTCCAAAGCCCAGTGGGAGTCAAGTAATGTTGGCTCTGCCTCCAGGAACACTCCTGGAATGCCCCCAGCTGCATCGACCTGTATGTTAGGCTGGTGCAGCTGTGGAAGTGGCAGCCAGCAGCTGGTCAAGTGCTATTTGCCTGCCTGGTGAGTGTGACGCTTAAACCGGCTGGGAGGGCAAATGCATAATCGTAACCCTCTGTGGATTCCAGTGGCCATTCAGCCCCCTGCCTCCCAAAAATCTGGGTTGTGCTACAAGTAACCTCTTATTCGTGTTAATATGATTCATTTTTTCTTATTTATAAAATAATTTTGTTGAAAGAACAGAAGAGGAATGCAGTATTCTGGGTCTACAAATCATGAGACTAAAATTAAAAAAAATCATTGTGACATACTATATACAAATTGGCCTCGTTTTCACACTGATGTGGTAATACTGTGTTTGGTCTGTTCCAGGTATTCTACAGGAGGAAACTCATGTTTGAATGAACCCCCATACAAATTATTTCTTTTATATAGAGAGAACTAGATACCTAGAAAGATGTTTTGATGTTATGAGGTTATGCAGTTTTGATGTTAATTTGATAAACATTTCCTAAATTTAAGACACAGCCTAAAGCAATTAATATTAGGAGTTGCCTCTTTGGAGTAACTTAGGGTTGACAAATGTAAGACGGACATCATTAAGTGAACACAGATACTGAATTGTTTGAAAAGAGAAGTAGCAGTGAAGAAGAGGAGTAAGACAGAAAGCGGAGTGGGACAGAAAGACCACTTCTGAGAAGTGGGGCTTGCTGAGAGGTGTGGCTTGCTATTAGCTCTGTTGCTCACTGTTGTTTTACTCAATAAGGACGTATCTTTTAAAGGATAGTAGAAGGTACGTTGGAGTCTTGACAAGGGGGCAGGGTTTCAGCCATTAGGTCTTGTCCTTGGAGTGCAGTAAACAGAGGCTTGTCTAAACAAGTAAGGGAAGCACTTTTTGGGTTGATAAATTCTTACAGGAGGCCCTGCACTACATAAGTGGCAAATATGGCTGGTAGGGGAGTTGCTGCAGTTACTTGCAACAGCTATAGGATGTTGGTTCTTTTTGCCAGAGAATGTGTGTATCTACACCTACAGCAAGTATAAGTTGGTTGCTCTCTTAGAAGAGAAGGTCCAGCAGCTTGAGGTGCAAGTATCTATGCTTCAAGGCATTATGAAAAAGGAAGATTTCATCAACACAGTGGAGCTAATGGTACTGGGTGAGGAATGCATCGGAGATCTCTCTGAGGCAGATGGCAGCTCTCAAACGCTGGAGGTGGGCAGTTGGAAAATTGTGACACAAAGAAGTAGGGGGACTAGGGAGCATTCTTTGAGCTTAAACCTACAAAATTGATTTGAAGTTCTCTCCCTTCTCAGCGAGGATAAGGAAGATGCACAGGAGCAATTGAGTCAGACCTCAGAGAATGTGCAAGTGATAGAAGGTTCAGCCCACAGAATGGCCCCTGTAAAGCATCAGAGGAGATGTGTAGTCGTGGTTGGAGACTCCCTGCTGAGAGGAACAGAATCAGTGATTTGCAGGCCTGATAAGATGTCATGAGAGGTATGCTGTCTCGCTGGGGCAAAAGTTCATGATGTCACTGAGAGGCTGACAAGACTTGTTAAGCCCACTAACCATTACCCCTTCCTTTTGATCCACGTGGGGACGAATGACACATCTGGCTTTTGGGACATCAGAAGAGATTTTGAGGCTCTGGGAAGGAAGCTGAAGCATCTGGATGTACAAGTTGTCATTTCATCACTACTCCCGGTTGAAGAACAGAGCGAGAAAGAAGAATAGTGGAGGGAAACAACTGACTTAGCAAGTGGTGCCGCCAGAAACAATTTGGGTTCTTGGACCATGGTCTGTGGCTGCATGAAGAGGGACTGCTGGCAAGAGATGGGTTGCACCTCACGCCTGTAGGAAGAAATATCTTTGCCAGGAGGCTGACAAACCTGATCAGAAGGGCTTTAAACTGAGTAATGTGGGGAGGGAGCAGTATTCAAACAGATAGGAGTTCAACAAATGATAGTGATGGCAGTCCAAAGGTTATAGGGACAACTGAGCGAATAGGTCAAGAAGGCAACAGCAGGAGGGGAAAAATCTTAAAGAAGCAGCCAGAGAAAATGCACCATGGCCTTCAATGTCTCTACACCAATGTACAAAGTATGGAAAATAAACAAGATGAACTCAAACTCTTAACACAGCATAACAAATATGATATTATAGGCATCACTGAAACCTGGTGGGATGAGTCTCATGATTAGAACATAAGAATTGAAGGGTATAACCTATAACAGATCAAACTGGAAAGGAGGAGTAGCATTATACGTAAAAGATTATTATAGCTTTGAGCAGATCTATGACTTAAATCTTGCAAACCAGGTTGAGAACCTTTGGGTAAAAATTAAGGGGGAGAGAAACAACACTAATCTCATTATGGGGGTCTATTATAGACCCCCATGCAGTCTGAAGAGATGGATGATACATTCTTGGAACAGATGACCAAACTTGCATAAAGAAGAGAAATAGTAGTAATGGGAGATTTCAATTATCCGGATATTTGCTGGGAGTCAAACTCTTCCATGACAATCAGGTCCAGCAAATTTCTCACTTGCCTTGCAGACACTTTCATGGTCCAGAAGGTGGAAGAAGCAACAAAGGTGACGGCTATTTTAGATCTACTCCTAACCAATAATGATGACCTGATTAGTGGAGTGGAAGTGTTAGGATCCTTAGGTGGGAGTGATCATGCTCTCCTGGAGTTTGTTGTACAGTGGAAAGGGGGGCTAAACATAGTCATACATGCATTCTAGATTTTAAGAAAGCAGATTCAGTAAGCTTAGGAATCTACTGGGTGCGATCACTTGGTCCAAAATACTAAAAGTGAAAGGAGTTCATGATGGCTGGGAGTTTCTTAAAAGTGAGATCTTGAGGGCACAATTTCAAACTGTTCCAATAAGGAGGAAAAATGGGAGGTGTCTCAGGAAACCAGGATGGTTGTCTAAAGAATTTTCAATTGAGCTAAGATTTAAAAGGACGTGTACAAGAAATGGAAAAGGGGGGAAATCACCAAAGAGGAATTCAAACAAATAAGCAGGATGTGTATTATTATTATTATTATTATTATTATTATTATTATTATTATTATTATTATTATTATTATTATTATTAGGTTTATAGACCGCCCTCCCCCAGAGGGCTCAGGGTGGTGAACAGCATATAAATAGAGCACATATCAGATTAAAATCTGTTAAGTATAAATTAATACAGGCTCTAATAAATATAAACCCTACCCCATTAAAATGCAGCATTATTAAAATTAACACAAAAGATGGCACCCACTATCAATAGGGAGAAAGTCAGAAAAGCTAAAGCTCACAATGAGCTGAGGCTTGCCAGAGAGGTCAAAAACAACAAAAAAGGTTTTTTTGGTTATGTCCGTAGCAAAAGGAAGAAAAATGATAAGATAGAGTCACTGCATGGAGGAGATGGCAAAATACTAACTGGGGGTGGAGAAAAGGCAGAACTACTCAATAACTTCTTTGCTCCAGACTTTTCCTCAAAAGGTGCTCATCCAGGAGAAAATGAAACAGAAGATACAGTAGGAGAAATTCAGCACAAAATAAATAAAGAGGAAATGCAAGAACCCCTGGCGACTTTACATGAATTCAAATCTCCAGGGCCTGATGAACTACATCCCAGGATATTAAAGGAACTGGCAGAAGTAATCTCAGAACCACTTGCTATAATCTTTGAGATCTCCTGGAGAACAGAAGTCCCAGTGGATTGGAGGAGGGCTAATATTATCCTCATCTTCAAAAAGGGAAAAAGGAGGACCCTAATAATTACCATCCAGTCATCCTGACATCAATACTAGGGAAGATTCTGGAGCAGATCGTGAGACAGTCTGCCCGTCCTTAGAAAGGAAAATTGTGATCACAAAAAGTCAGCATGGGTTTCTGAAATACAAGTCATGCCAGACCAATCTTATCTCTTTTTTTGATAGAATGACAAGCTTGGTAGATGAAGGGAATGCTGTGGACATAGCATACCTTGATTTTAGTAAAGCTTTTGACATGGTGCCTCATAATATTCACGCAAGTAAGCTAGATAGTGCTACTATTACATGGATTTCTAATTGGTTGACTGATCAAACTCAAAGGGTGCTCATCAATGGCTCATCTTCATCCAGGAAAGAAGTGACTGGTGGGGTGCCACAGGGTTCCGTGTTTATTTACATGTATGTAGGGGTGAGCCTGCGAACCCAGCAGAACTGTAGATAGAGCGCCTGGAATGCCGGTGCCAGCTACGGCCTTCTGGGCGCACACGCTCCCCCACCCCCCGTTCCCCCGTGAGTCACAGGTCATGAACTACTTGACTCATGGTCACCAGGTGTCCCAGACAAAGGGACAAGAGGGCTCTTGCCCCCACGTCCCAGACGTGGACGCTTCCTCCTGCACGTAGCAGCCCGATGAGATCATGCATCACATGATGATCTCCCGTTCTCCCGCTCTCCTGTTCTCCCGCCTATCCAACCCCTTTACACGCCACCAGAGAAACCCTAATAAAAGGTGCCAGGGACTAGCACACGAGAGAGTTGCCAGATCCACGGATCCCGCGCTCCCTGCTGCTGGCTCTCTCCACCGGATGATATCCACGCATCTGCATGCCTCTTCGCTTGCGACCCCTGCGGTGTACGACTTTAAAATGCTGGTGCCGAAACGGCAGGGAATCTCCAACCTCCGCCCAGCTTACGTGTCGCCTGGGACAGGCCCTCGATTGCACCCGATGCGTCCGGCTGGATCTGTTCATCACCGGACCCGGCGTTCTAGAGACACTCTCTGCGTCTGGCCGAACCACCGGTAAGTATGGGAGACTTGCCAAAGCACTGCTTATGACAAGCACGTCCGGCTAGCTGGCAGCTGACAAAAGCGCCAGAGTCCCAGTAAAGAAAAGGGATCTGCGCAAAATTGGATTTCAGGAGATTGATAGGCAATGTCCATGGGTACCCTGAGAGGGGGGACATTGAATCTTAAGGACTGGGAAAACATCCAGAGCGCCTCTGCACAGAGAGCCACTGGCCAGCGCCCGATGTCACTGCTACTGGCGATGGGGGCAACGTTATGTCGCCATCAGTCTGCAGGTCTGTGGCCTCTCTGCCATAGATGTCCCTCCTTTCGATCCTTCACCTACAATTTCACCCCCGGAATATTCTCTATCCACTAAACCGGACGCCTGTCCTCCTCTTGTCTCACTTGCTTCCTTGCCTCATTCGAACTCTCCCGCTCGCACTCTCGCGACTCGACCACCTCCTCCTCTCGCTCCGCCTTCCGCTCCGCTCCCCCCTTCCATTTCCGAAGCCACCGCACCTCCGTCGGCGCCACGTAATGGCGCGAGTTTCAAATGGCGCATTAACCACGATCTGCTGAGGAAAGAGACCCTGACGGAAGACGATACCGCCCTCCTCGCTTTGTGCCCCGTCCACTTCACTGACCACGTGGGGGACGATGGCAACATTCAGCGAGTCGTCGAGTACCGCCCCATAGGCTATAACGTCCTCACCGAACTCCGTAAGGCGATACGGGACGTGGGGATCACAAGCCCCTACGTGAGAGGCATGTTGGAAGCGGTCTTGCAGAACCACCTAATGGCACGAGGAGGACTGGGAAAACAACCTTCCATGTCGGCTCTTGAACCCTGCGCGATGCGTAGTCTGGGAAAGCGAATTCCGCCAGCAATGCCTAAGCAAAGGGCAGCCTCTGGCGGTCTTGCCTGCTTACTGCCGAGCAGCTCTATGGCTGCGGAGACTTCGCCATTCCCAATGCGCAGATCGTCCTGCCGGAGGCCACCCTTGCGGTCGCCTCTGATTGCGCTTATAGAGCGTTTCTGAAGGTACCTAATACCGGACAACCAGCTCAAAGCTTCTCCAATGTCCGGCAGAAGCCCCAGGAGCCTTATGCTGAATTCCTGAACAGGCTCCAGGAGGCCCTAACGAGACAGGTTGACAACGAAGTGGCCCAGAATGAGCTCCTCATGCGCCTCGCCAAGGAGAACGCCTCCGCCGAGTGCCGCAGAGCGATCACGGGCTTAGGGAAGAACCCCAAACTGGCCGATATGCTCAGGGCTTGCCAGGATATCGGATCCTCCGCCCATCAGGCCAGCCTCTTAGCCGCAGCACTCTCCACCACCAGGGGACAGCCCCAAGGCGAGTGCTTCAACTGCAGCAAACCGGGACACTTCCGGAAGGATTGTAGGTCGCCTGGCGGGGGGGCTGACAACCCTGATGGGTTGGTCCGCCCCCAGAAGGCGAGGACCCCTGGGAAGGCCAAGGACCAAATGCCCCCAGTGCCAGAAAGGCTTCCACTGGAGAAGCGAGTGCCAGTCGGGAAACTCGCACCCGGGCCTCTCCCCAGCCCAGGACCAAGGAGGAGAGTACTGAAACTATCCCAAGAACTGAGGCCCGCGCCCAAACCACCTCCTTCCAATGGTATCTCTCTCACCTGCCCCCAACCTCTTTCTCTCAAGTTCCCCCATGAGATCCTCGTTGCTCCGACCCAGTATAGCGATCCCATTCCCTCAGAGGCCATCGGTTTAGTCTTGCCCAAGGCCTCCGCCGCTGAGCAGGGGTTGTTTGTTATTACAGGGGTCATTGACTCCACACACCAGGGAGCCATTCACATCCAGGTGTGGACAAACATCCCACAGGAACTGCCCAGCGGAATCAGCTGCGCACAGCTGATCCTCCTGCCCCATGCGCTGCCTGCCGCCGATTCAATAAAGGCCACGAGCCCAAGTAACCATCATGGCACAGCCGGCACCACCGTAGCGGCAGTGAAAACGCCCATCGGTAGCTCCCGTCCGTACCTGGAGCTCACCATAGAAGGGTGTCCGTTCAAGGGGCTTGTGGACACCGGGGACGACGTAACCGTCATCAGAGCAGCCGAGTGGCCTGATCAGTGGCTGACAGAGGCTTGCCCGCGCATCTGGGGGGTGGGGGGAAAGCAGACTGCGAGACGAAGCATCCGCCCGCTCACGGTCTGCAGCCCGGGACTTGAGCGCCAGCTCACAGTCCGCCCCATTGTCTTGGACATCCACGTTAACTTGTGGGGAAGGGATCTTATGAGCCAGGTCAAAACGACCTTAGTCTGGGATGGATAGGTCTACTCCCACCGCTCTCCCTCTCACATGGATCACTGAGACCCCGTTTGGGTGGAACAGCTGGCCGCCATTCACCAGCTAGTAGAAGAACGACTAGCGGCTGGCCACATTGAAATCTCCACCTCCCAACCCTGACTGTGTTCCCCGTCTCAGCCCCAGGACTCCCGCCCAGGAGCTCTTTCCTTCTTTCCCTCTCTTCTCCTTCTATCTTTTGACCAGCAAAGGCAGGAGGGCCGAGTGGCTGACTGGCCCTCCCTGGATTAAAATCTGCGCTCATCCTGGTACCACAGCACTGCTAGGACAGGCCCCAGGTTAAAAAAGGGGCTGCCACCACTATGCCCCTAACAAACCTGTTTGGCTTGTGGTTGCCATCGCCGGGGCGCTTAGCCGAAACCGCCCCTTAAGGAGTGGTTTCGGCGGGCGGCATTTCCCCAAGATGCTCATCTCGTATCCCTACATCTGAGCACCACCAATTGATCAGCCTCCGTGGTCATGGTAGGTACGCCAACTCTACGGTGAAACTTCCTCCTGCCTTCTGTTCCAAAACTTAACCCCCAACTGTATGATTGCCATGCTTTTCTGATGCATTCCTCTCTCTACGAGCGCTCCCAAAGCTCTTTTGTTCTACAAATTAAGTATGCATACCCACAATCCCCTGACGGTCCACTCGCCCCCCTCCCTGGGGGCTCGGACCGTCGTCTTGGCGCATTTTGATGACGTTTTGAGGCCAACTCTCCATAGGAGTTGCCTGCCCTTCATCCTTCCTATCCCTACTCCACGTCCTAAGCACTCTTCATCGCCAAGCGATCGTTGAGCGGGCCAACCACACCTTCAAAGAAATTTTAGCCAAACAATATAGGCTACAAAGAAAGGGGAGTAGGTGGCCCCCAATTTAGGATTCATCCAGCAGACGCTGTATCAAAGGGGTGCTATTCACCCTCAATCATGTAAACTTGCTCGCCCCACCCTCCGGCAACCAGATCACCCCCGTGGAGAGGCACTTCAGAACAGATCCAGAGCCTCTCCCCGCATGCGCTGGAGTCTACTACCGCCAGCTCCCAGACAGCCGAGCTTGGCGGGGCCCCGCCCCCCTCATAACCTGGGGAAGGCGGTATGCTTCAGTCCTTCCCCCTACAGGTCCCCTGTGGATTCCAGCTCCACCATGTCCGGCCAGCCCATGGAGTGGCACCAGAAGCGAAACCAACCCCATCCAGAGATGGAGCCGAGATCTCCCTGGAGGACCCTGCCCCGCTGCCTCGGCGGGCCGCCGCCATGGCGCCAGAGCGGTCCAAAAGTTGACCCGGATGACCTAGGGGGGGCGATCAAGAAGGCAACAACCAGCCAGGCTTCGGGGAGTTGCTGCAACAAAGCGTGGCAGCGCCGAGACTTACTTGCCGAAGGATCTCTGCGTTGCCATCTTTGCGGTTATTACTGCAAATTCCGCAGTCACAATCATCTACCCTTTGCTTTGCTGCCTCCTGCGGTGACACTTCGGTCACCCCCTCTTGGATCTTAAATCAAGCCAACATCTGGGAATTGGATTGGCTGCGCTGCCAGCGTCTCATCCTTCTGCTTTGGAGCCAGTATTGTCACTGGGGGGTGGGAAGTTTGCTGAGCTCCTGCCTGCTTCCCGTCTGCAAAGCCCCTGGGGACTTCCTAGAGGAGTCTGGCCTGAGCCCATTCATGAATGCCTCGTCTATCAGGTACTCTATGAGCGCCGACTGGGGACCCGTCGTTCAGACCCTCCCCGCTGGCACTCTCTCCCTCATCACCAAGACTGTCGCCAACCACGAGTCCAACACTTGCGCCCGCATTGCCGACGTGGCGGGACAAGAAGCCGGCCCGAGTCCAGTCACCGGCTCGGCCAATTGGAACTGCACACACGTGGAGGACATTCCCCCTATATATGGGAACATCCTGGTTCTGGACGTGTGGGGAGAGAACTTTCAACTACATCCCCGCTCGCCTCTCCGCCGGAACTCTTTGCTGTCTTAGCCGTCTCACCATCGTCCTGCCTCAGGCTCCGCCCCGGGAGCCCAAGCGCCGTTGCCGCTCCGCCCTTCCCCTCGACCCTTCTTGCCGGAGCGATGCGGTTGCCCTTTCCAAGGCAGAGTATGTTTCCCTCGCAACTTCCCTGGTGGGAGTCCCAGGACTCGCTACCTACAAAGCATGCCAAGACCTTCATCGGCGGCTGGCCTGTTATTGCCACTCTTGCGAAGTCCATCAATTCCACCTCCATTGCTCTGGATGCTCTGGCCTCCGAGCAGCAGGAACTTCGTCAAGCGACTTTAGATAATCGCGCCGCTATTGATTACTTGCTGTTACTGCATCACCAAGGTTGTGAAAATGTACTTAATATGTGTTGTTTTAATCTCTCTGATAACTCCCATTTGATTCATATGAAAGTGCATGAGTTGCAAGATATTGTATCTAATCTGAAATATGACGTGTTGCCCCATTGGTGGTCGGCCCTTTGGAGCTGGCTGCCAGGGGGATGGTTGAGTACTATTGTACAGTTCTTCATTGGTTTGATCGTATGCCTTATTGTTGGATCCTGCCTTGTTCAATGTATCTCTGCTTTCGCCTATAATGTGTGCAAGAAACCCCTTGACTTTCCCCTATGTCGTAACCAGGTTCTCGTATTATATGCACCAAACAGCTCCAACCGAAGCTTGAAAGGCGAGGCTCCTGAGGGAGGCAAGCATTTCCCTAAACTGCCCCAGCTAATTGGCTCCCCATTCTAAAGCGTTAAAAAGCGGGGAGATGTAGGGGTGAGCCAGCGAACCCAACAGAACTGCCGATAGATAGAGCGCCTGGAGATGCCCGGTGCCAACTACGGCCTTCTGGGCACACACGCTCCCCCACCCCCCGTTCCCCCGTGAGTCACAGGTCATGAACTACCTGACTCACGGTCACCAGGTGTCCCAGACAAAGGGACAAGAGGGCTCTTGCCCCCAGGTATGGATTAGACCCAGACGCAGACGCTTCCTCCTGCACGTAGCAGCCCGATGAGATCATGCATCACATGATGATCTCCCGTTCTCCCGCTCTCCCGCCTATCCAACCCCTTTACACGCCCCCAGAGAAACCCTAATAAAAGGTGCCAGGGACTAGCACACGAGAGAGTTGCCAGATCCACGGATCCCGCGCTCCCTGCTGCTGGCTCTCTCCACCGGATGATATCACCGCGTCTCGCCTCTTCCTTGCGACCCTGCGGGCACAACTTCACATGTATACACTTGCTTGGCAACTCCTGCATATAAATGTCTCTCATAATAGGTACTTAACCATGTTTGTACATGATGGTGTTATATGTGTGTGTTCAATTGGAATACTTGTAGATTATTTTTTTAAAATTATTATTCGATTTATAAGCCGCCTCATCCCCGAAGGATGAGGAGTGAAGGTTTAAAAACACCCCAGTTATTAACATTAATATTTAGCACATATTTTATGTTAGCATCTTTTGTACAAATCCAAGTTTGGGCTAACGATTTTTGGGGAAAGATTTGTTTAAAATAATCCCATTTCCTGAAATGAACTCAAAATCCTCTTATGTGCAGCAATATTAAAACAAGAGGTTTTGTTAAGAATGTCTGGTTTGGGCCAAAATCCCTTTGTAGACACTACCTCCTGAGGAGCAACTGGATTTGGAGTTGAACAAGTCTGGGAGTTTTGAAAGACATTAGAAAAACATTTATTAAATATTGGCAGGTAGTACAAACCCAAATATGCCAAGTAAGCAAAATGAGAGTGTTAGAGAGCATGTGACAAGCATCTCTTCTATTTTAGTTAATTTGACAATTACTTATGGGCAAGGACATAGGTAAGGGGGTGCCGTTTTTAGGCTAGCAGCATCAACATTTCAGGGATTTGTTGGGAGACTCTCCTGATGATACCACCCAGGTCTGGTGAGGTTTGGCTCAGGGGGTCCAAAGTTATGGACTCCCAAAGGGGGTGGAGGCACAAAACTCCAATTTTGCACAAGGCTGCATTTTCCCCAGCTACGTCTCTACCCAGAGGGGAGGGCAGAAGGGACTGCTGGCTGCTAGTTGGGAACCCAGGCGGGGGGGGCAGGGGAGTCTGCTGTAGCTCATGCTGTGCTCCTCCTTTTCCTGACTTCCTCACAACAACCCCATGAGGTAGGCCAGACTGAGAAGAGTGTGCCTGGCCCCCAGGTCACCCCACAGTGCAGATGGGATTTGCACCTGGGTCTGGCAGATCCCCAGCCCCACACCGCAACCCTTGTCACACACCTAAAACTGTGAGGGGGGTTATATGCCCACTCAACAAGCGACCGTTCTGCGAGGCCCAGCAAGCCTCACAAACCCCGTGGCCACTGCAAAGCCGAATGAGCACTCCGGGCTATCACTACTGTGCTCTTTCATCTAGCCACGGCTCGGCCTCACAGCCAAGTCACATGGCCGCCTCCAGAGCCAGCAGCACTCTGCTTGCTCTGATGGCTTCGAAAGATGCCGGGGCCAGCCCAGCACTGCCTAATATAGTCATGCCCAGGCTCCCTTGTCACATGATGGGTCCCTGTCATGTGACCACCAGCCATGCGTAGCCACACCCCTCCATGGCCAGTCTTCTCCATTTCTCTCCTTCCCCTGCCGCAATAGCAGGGCTGCATTTTAATTACTATTTTCACAACAAAGTAATAAAAAACAAGCCATCACATATTAAAAGGGAAGCCTGAGGTTTACGACTTGATTTACAACATGATTTTACCATTGGAATATAACAGTCTTGTAAACTTGATATAGTTAGAGAGGAGAGGCATTTTCTTCAGTAAGTGTACTGAAAAATCTTTTAGAAGAACAATTTCCACCTTGTTCAGACTTTTTGCCTCTCTTCTGTATCAAATATTCATGAGGATATATTGAAGGTTTAACTCATAGCTGGGCAGCCCAATCCAAAAGCTACTATGCCACCATGCATAACTTGAAATGCTTGATCTAAGAACAGAAGCACACTCTTGATCTTGTGTTTTGTTCTGGCCAAGAAGAAGGTGGACTGCAGATGTGGGTGTTGAAGATGGTCCTCGTGGTATGGACAGATCACTGCTTGCTGGGGTTTAAACTTACAGATGTATCAAGATTCTGCAGGGACAGAGGATTGTTTAAAATTATTTGCCCCTGTAGCCTGATGGGTCCAATAGTTTTTCAGATGGCATTAGCAGGTTTTGTCAATGCCATGGTGTGGACAGGATTCTTGGACGTTTGAGACCTGCCACCTGCTTGCACAACCCTTGCCCCTCCTGGCTGCTTAAATATACCACAAGGGAACTTGGAGGTCATTCAGTAGATTGGGTCTGGGAAACAACAAACGCTTCCTTGAGAGATGGAGTGGTTGCTCCCACTTTGAACTGGGCAGTGGTGAATCTGTTCCCAAATAAATCTACTCTGGACCCAGGAGAGTTGAATAACTAGCATCCATTTGCAAATATGCCCTGACCTGGGTAGCCCAGGCTACTCCAAAATCAGAAGCTAAGCAGGTCTGGACCTGGTCAGTGTTTGGATGGGGGGCCACCAAGGAATACCAGGATTGCTAGGCAGAGGCACACAATGGCAAACCACCTCTACAGGTCTCCTGTCTTGAAAATGTTATAGGGTCACCATAAGTTGGCTCCCTTTTCACCACCACCTCCAGCCTCAAATGTACTATTCCTGAGCAAGGTGATTAAATGAGTGACGGCTGGTCAACTTCAGGGATTCTTGAATGTAGCAGGTTGTTTGGATCCATTCCAGTCTGTTTTCAGGCCTGGTTATGGCACCGAAACAGCCTTGATCACCTTTGCAGATGACACGTAACAGTAGATGGATGGGGAATTGGGACCCTTGTCATTTTCCTGGACTGTTTGGCATCTTTAGAAACTATTGATCATGGTATTCTTCTAGTTCACCCTTTGAGACTGGAAGGTACTGTTTTGCAATGGTTCTGGTCCTATCTCAATGATAGGTTTTAGAATGTGGTGCAGGGGAACTGCTACTCTGACCCCTTTCCTCTGGCCTACAAAGTTCTTCAGGGTTCCATCTTGTCTCCCGTTCTTTTCCAAGATCTAAAGCTGCTGGGAGAGGTCATCCAGAGATTTGGCTGAATGCATGATGGCTAACAATCTGAAACTTAATCCTGACAAAATAGAGGTGCTACATTTGAGGGGGAAGGTCTGACCCAGGAAAAGTTTTGGATGCCATTGCACTCACTTAAAGGTGCAGATTCACAGCTTGGGGGTGTTCTTGAACCAGGGCCTACTATTGGAGGAGACAATGGTGGCCAGGATTGCATTTTACCAGCTTTGTCTGGAGAGTCAGTTGTGGACATTTCTGGACAAAAAAAATCTTGTCATTGTGGTGTATGACCTCATAATCTCTAAGTTAGACTACTGCACTCTATGTGGGGATGCCCTTGAAGATTGTCCAGAAGCTTCAGTTGGTACAGAATTCTGCAGCCAGATTGTTCACAGGAGTACACCACAGGGACCATATTACTCCAGTCTTGTTCCATCCATCCAGGCTTCAAGTTTGCTTCTGGGATCAATTCAAGGTGCTGGTTTTAACCTTAATGACCTATATGGCCTAAGACTAACATATCTCAAGCATCTCCTTCTCCAATATGAACCTACTCATTCACTTCAGATGTGTTCAGACTGCTTCTGTTGCCTTGCATCTGAGACTAGACAGGTGGCAACCCAAGAAAGGACTGTCTCAGTTGTGGAGCCAAAAGTTTGGAACTTCCTTTTCAGGGAGATTCATTTGTCTCCCTTGACCAGTTTCTTCTGCCAGTGGTGAAGACTTTTTGTACATGCTCCTAATAACAGTTACTGACCCGCTTCCTAGTTTTGGTATTGTTTGCGTTTTTATTGAATTATTTCATAATTTTAAGTATAGTTTTTAGTTGTTCAACTAATGTCTTTAGGCATACCTCCTTGTCAATTCTGACCAGGTGGGAGGATGTCATAAAGTGTTTGAGATAAAATAAATTTTAAAAGTATCTGTTTTTCTGCATGGTGTAGTGGTTAAGAGCAGGTAGATTCTAATCTGGAGAACTGGGTTTGATTCCCCACTCCTCCACCTGAGTGGTGAGGCTTATCTGGTGAACCAGATGCGTTTCCGCACTTCTACATTCCTGCTGGGTGACCTTGGGCTAGTCCAGTGGTGGCAAACCTAGGGCACTCCAGATGTGCATAGAGTGCAATTCCCATCAGCCCCTGCCAACATGACCAATTGGCCATGCTGGCAGGGGCTGATGGAAATTGTAGTCCATGAACATCTGGAGTGCCATAGGTTCACCACCATGGGGCTAGTCACGTTTCTTCAGAACTCTCTCAGCCCCGCCTACCACACCTTGTACGGAGACAAGGAGTCTGTTATGGGGAGAGGAGGAAAATGAGTTTGTAAGCCATCTTGAGTCTCCTTACAGGAGGAAAAGGTGGGGTTTAAATCCAAACGCCGCCTCCTCTACTTCTTTCTTCTTCTTTCTTCTCAAGTATAAATTTGGACATAGACTTTTCTTATAAAATGCCTGCAGTTGGTACAACAAACGTTTGTCTTGTAGTAAGAGTTTTTGTTCTTCATATAGTCATGGAAGAATAAGAACTACTACTATTTAGGAGCCTGTTACACACATAAAGAAAACAATTCATACTGAAGTTGAGATTGATATGATTAATTTGCTGGCATAGTGATGTTGATATGATTTTAATAAACATTATTTCCCCCCTCCCTCCTTTTTAGACCAAGAAAAGCAGGTCTGAGCAAGCCAGAACACCATGGCTTCTGATGCTAGTCACATGCTTGAAGCTGCTCTGGAACAAATGGATGATATTATTGCAGGTATGCAATGCTTTATGTTTACAGAATGTGTGGCATGGTGGTTAGAGTGCCATTTGGGGATCCCTAGAACCTCGAGCCAGTTGCATACTCTCAGCCTAATTTGCCTCATAACATTGTTGTAAGCATGCAAAGGAAATGGGGAGAATGTTGTAAGGCATTTGGCATCCTTTTGGGGGAGAAAAGTAGAGTATTAATTAAGTAAATATATGACCAAGATCCTCCTGATAGCAGAACACATGCTTCAGTCCATTTGGAAGAGAATAGAAAATATCTTTGAATTCAGGAAAAGTAGTACAGAGACATAGGGGTAGTTTGAAAGTAGGAACTACAAATGCCCATACAAATACTGGCTAAGGGTGTAGCAATATATTCCTTTAAGTATTGGACCTAAACAATCTATACCATCTGATGTAGTCTGGTTTAGGTAATGGTTATGTTTCTGAAATGTAGTGGTTGTTGGTCAACTTCACATGTTAGCTTTGTTTCCAGGATTAAGCCTGATAGACTTTTACCTATTGGCTTATCTATGTATGATACATTTACTTAGATGAAACTATCATTAATTGAAATGAAGCTGGTTGTTGTGGGTTTTCTGGGCTGTGTGACCGTGGTCTGGTAGATCTTGTTCCTAACGTTTCGCCTGCATCTGTGGCTGGAATCTTCAGAGGTGTATCACTGAGGGAAGTCTGTTACACTGTGCCCAGTGAGAAGGGAATGTTTTAGTGGGGTATATGTTGTACATGTCCCAGGGTGGGGAACCAATCAGTAAGTGTTTGGGTGGTACTTGCTTTGCAAAGGTGTGGTTGATAGTATTGTATTGCAGGTGGGGTTTTTCAGTCCAGGGAATGATTCACATTTGCATTCCCTGCAACAGCAACAGTCTTAGTGAATGCAAACCCTGTGTCTGGGTGGAGTTCATTGTCCATGAACCTAGCATGCCCTTGGCCTTTGATTCTGGTGTTTTAAATTACTGGTGGTCAAGTAGAGTCTCTTCCTTCTTGTTGAAATGTTCTTGGTGTTTATGGATTTCAATGGCCTCCCTGTCTAATCTGACATAGTAACTTTCCGAGTTGTCCAGGATTTCAGTGTTTTCAAATAGAATGTTTTGTTCAGTTTTGTTTAGAGCATGTTCTGCTACTGCAGATTTTTCAAGATGGTTAAACCGACAGTGTCTTTTGTGCTCCGTAATACAAGTCTGAATGCTGCATTTTGTAGTTCCAATGTAGACCTTTCCACAGCTGCAGGGTATGCGATAGACTCCTGCAGAAGTGAGAGGGTCTCTCTTGTCCTTTGCTGACTGTAGCATTTGCTGTATTTTTCTGGTAGGTCTGAAGATTGTTTGTAGGTTATGTTTTTTCATCAGTTTCCCTATTTGATCTGTGATTCCCTTGAGGTACAGTAGAAATATTTTTTCCTGGGGTGGGGGCTGTTTCTCCTCAGTCCTCTGGGTTTCTCTTGGTCTTAAAGCTCTTTTGAATGGCTATTCAACAACAGAAATCAGAAGAGCTTTAAGATCAAGATGGTCTCAGAAGAAAGATGGCAGTGGTCAATTTTTGTATGATAGAATGTTTATCATGGAATATAATGAACTGCTGGTTCAGCCATAGAAATATGTGACTATAACAGAAAATGGCAAGCCTAGAGAGATGATTCAATCAAGCATGGTCCATACCATGGCTGTTGTTTAGGATAGTTTTGACCTAACCAAAGTACAATAATTTGTAACCTGGGATCTAACTTAAGTTCTGGATAGCTCAGCATGTAGCTAAAGAAAGAGAGTCAGCATGGTGTAGTGGTTAAGAAAGGTGGACTCTAATTTGGAGAATCAGAGTTAATTCCCTAGTCCTCCATATGAAGCCTTCTGGGCAGTGGCATAGCACCAAGAGGGCGGGGGGTGGGTGCACGACACATCAAGCATGCCTCCATGGGGGTGTGGCAGGGGCATGGTGGGGGTGCAGGGCACATGTGTGCTCCGGGCACAGTTCCCCCTCATTCCATCCCTGCTTCTGGGTGACCTAGGGCCAGCCATAGTTCTCTCAGAATTCTCTAATCCATCCAGAAAGTCTCCATAGAGTGTCTGGGGATTTGAACCTAAGTTTCTCCAGTCCTAGTCTGACTCTTTAGTCACTGCACCACCAATCTACATGTTAATAATTATCACATGTGCTGTGGTTAGAAAGTTAGATGAGAAAATAGAAAACTTGGGGTTTGAGTTCCCATATTACCTTAGGCTGATCGCTTACTCTCAACCTAAATTCCTTCATGGGGTTGTTATGAGTATAATAATTGTGTAGGAGAAACATGTGTTTCATTGTGAGCTCCTTGTAAAAGACAGGACAAAGATGAGCTGGGTAGTTGTACACAGGCAAGAAACTGGTTTGAGTCAAAATCTTTTGTGGTTTCTTCTCCATGTCATTTCTGTAATGGGGTATCTTACCTCTTTTTTTAGTTCTTCTAGAGTTGCATCAGGAGTTTCTATCCCAGTGAAAACCACTCCAAGCATGATGCCCATAATAACACTTGGCACACATCTGAGCTGAGCCATGTAATGAGCCTTGCTACTTGCTTATAGTTGCATGAAGAAGACAATGGTGTAGCTTATAGTTGCATGAAGAAGACAATGGTATAGTTGCATGAAGAAGGCAATGGTGTAGCTGCCATGGGACATGTGGGAACATGTGCCCCAGGCGCACACCAATTAGTCACGTGGGGGGCGCAAAATGGTCCCCCGCATGAGCAGCCTGGGAGCAGGATGCAATGCGGCCATGACTGGAGTGCTCCAGCTGCAGCCACACTGCTTCCAGCTCTGAGACAGTTGGTTTCTTGGAAGCTTGGCTGCTTGGTCTCCAGCCAGCCGGAGACCAAGCAGCCTGCTCGGGCTCCAGGAAGCAGCATGGGCAGGGCCTCCAAGCAGGCTGCTTGGTCTCTTGGCTTAAAAATAGTGCTGAGGCTGGAGCGTCTACCCTCCTCGATGCTTTTTTTTTAAGCCCAGAGAGGGTTCCTTTGTTCAGCAGTCCAAGTGCCTTACCATCTGTCAAAGGACTTGGAAGGGTTTTTATCATGCATTAACCTTATCAGTCTTCACAGGAATTGATATTTTTTCTGTAGTTAAGGTTTTGCAAATAAAATTCATTTCAGAAGCAGGAGATTGTTGCTGAGCTGGAAAAGAAGAGAGGAAATAGCATTCTGTATGATTGCTGCTTCATTATCGTTATATTTTCCTCGTTATTTAACTTGCTCTGTACATTTTTTTCTAGTTGGATTAATTCACATGTGACGGTAAATGAACGCTAAAAGAGGGAGCCACTTCTGAATCATGTTTACGATCATCTCTTTAAGAGGGAAATGGTACTAAAAGTGATTGAATCATTCCTAGCTTTTCTATACTGAGTTGTACATTCTTCTGCAGCCAATGTCCTCCTCTTTCCTTTTCCTCCTAGATAGCAAGTAAAAAAAAAGACAAGAAAAAAACCATTCTAATGTGGCAACTGTAGCAAGTTAGGTTAAAAATAGCATGGCACAAAAGAATGGCATCTGTCTGTGACTGGAAGTTACAGAGAGATAAAGACAGAAGGATACTGTTCCCTCCTTGATGTGTTGAAGCATTACTTTTTTTCTCACTGCTCCCCGCAAACTGTCACAAAAGATCTAGGTTTTATTTACTTCGTTTGTTTATTAAAATATTTATATTCTGCCTTTCTCCATGACCCAGGGCAGTTTACAGATCACTATTAAAAACTCTCCTTTAAACATACAAAGTAAAATCCCAGATACCCTCTCCCCACAAAAAAAAAGATATCTGCTGTCTATATCTTATTTAAAGCCATGGCAAATAAAATAATAATAATAAGCCTTTATTTGGCATAACAATAATCATAACACAATAAAAAACCTGAGATAAAAGGTATACAAATACAAAGGTTTAAGATAAAAGGTATACAAATACAAAGGTTTAAGATAAAATATAAATTATTGATTGTGCATCACCTCCAGTAAAAATTGTGCAACCAATTCACAAGTTTCATTGTCAGAATTGTCCAGAAGAAAAGGAAGTCTACTTGATTCTTCCATTTCACTAGGTATCCTAGAAAGAATGTTGGAATATTTTGATCTGATATTAGCAGATTTAGGGCAGCAAAGCAGTTGATGTGCCAATGTTTCAATTTGTTGTTCACCACAAGAGCATACCCTTTCGCTCATTTCCAAGTTGTTAAATCTACCACGCAATAAAGCGGAGGGGAAAACATTGAAGCGAGCAAGTGTGAGGGCTCTTCTCTGCATTGGATTAGTCAAAAATACAAATAGGGAGCCATCCTGTTTTGATATAGGGGTATTGAAAGATGTAAGGGTGAACAAGTTTTCATAGCAGCCCTAAATAAATTAATCCATTCGCTTTCCAACAATTTTTGTTTTAACAAGTTGTAGGATTCTGTACTCGATAGCTGGAAAAGCGAAGTGAGATATACCAAGTGATTCAATCTTTCTTTCGATCAGAGAGAACCATGGATTAGCCTGAGTATCAGACAAAAGTAGGTGAATCAGCTTGAGTGCTCATCATGCGAGAAATGGCAGGCGAAGCCAAAATTTAAAAGCTCTCAACCAAGGCGTATAAACTAATTGATTTAGGCCCATTTCTAAACAGAGGGCGCGATACGGTACACAATCTGGCAGGCCCATAATTTTACGGAAAAATTTGGATTGGACAGTATTCAAGGAGTCGTCAACTGCTTGGAGCCAGATAGGTACTCCATAAAGTAACTGCGCTTCTATCTTAGAGTTAAAGATTTTAGTGCTGCTGGGACAAGGGAGTGGCCCTTTCCATAAAAGAAGCGTGCAATGGCAGAATAACTGATGGTAGCACCTGCAATAGCAGCTTTTTTGTGGGGGTAACCAGGAGAGGTTATAAGAAAATGTAATTCCAAGATATTTGTATTGGTTAACCTGCTCCACTGGCACTTTATTAATCGCCCAGTTATGTTTTTTGTATTGTTTGGCAAAGATCAAAATCTTGGTCTTTTGATAATTGATGACTAGTCCGTTATCTGTACAGTACTGCCCACATCTATTCAGCAGTCGACTAAGTCCAACTTTTGAGCGAGATAGAAGGATGGTATCATCAGCATATAGAAGTATTGGAATATGCCTTGAGTCTAATTTAGGAACATGGTTATTAATTTCCAATAAGGCTGATGGAAGGTCACTCAAAAATAAATTGAAAAGGGTTGGTGCTAACACACAGCCTTGCCTCACACCTTTAAAGGTAGAAATAGAATCAGTCATGAGACCTTCACGTGAGCACTTAACTCTGCAGTTTGTGTTGGTATAAAGTTGCCTGATTAGAAAGAAGTTTATTGTCTATTCCTTGTATAGCCAATTTATTCCAAAGACGTTCTCTAGAGACTGTGTCAAAAGCTGCCTTCAAATCAATGAAGGCAGCATAAAGTTTGCTTCTTGGACTTTTGGAGTATTTATTAACCAAATGCGTAAGAAGCATAGCATGGTCTAACGTGGATTTCCCCCTCGTGAAGCCTATTTGCTCTGGGCCAATGATGTTCTGATGAATCGTCCAGGCCTGTAGTTTGGGTAGAAGTGTCTTAGCATATATTTTCCCAATGACTGATGTCAAACTAATTGGGCGGAAGTTGGCAGGATCCGATGGGTCACCTTTTTTATAAATAGGTACAATGACTGCAGATAGCCAAGGCTTAGGAATGAGGCCTGAGTCATTGATTTGGGTGAATAGATTGGCCAAAAGGGGTGCCCACCACTCTATATGCGACTTCAGTATCTCTGGGGAAATTATATCTGGGCCAGAGGCTTTACGGGGTTTCAATTCAGTTATTAGATCCATGATTTCCTGAGTTGTAACAGGAGGCCATTTGGAATCATCTAATGATGGAGATGGATGATAAATGTTACTGGTCTCTTCCTTTTGGACGAGCTCTCGTCTGCGCAAGCGCGGCCAGGATGGCGGCTGGGGCTGCGCGGGCCTCGGCCGGGCCCTGAAGGGAGGACGGAGCGGCGCAGCCATGGAGGCCGCCCCGACCCCCGACGCCGCCGGCGCCGCCGCCGCGCCGCCCCCGCCGGGCGCCGACCGCCTCTTCGACGCGCACCGGCTGCCGAGCAAATAAAATGGTTTTGCAGCACCTTTTCAAAAAGCATCACACTGTTAATCAGGGAGCCTATTCCACAATCAAACTAGACATTACATTTTTTTAAAAAAAATAAAGCAGTACAGGCTCCCCTGACTTAACTCACTTTCCTGCAGCTAGATAGCAGCCGCTGGGAACTAATTTGTGCTGCAGAGGCCAAATTCAGATTAGACTATGGTGCAAATGGGAAAGGGCTTCAAACTCTTCTATGCCATTTTCCTAATGTGTAATGGCCTCAGGAACCATTTTGGAATTTCATAAGAACATAAGAGCCTGCTGGATCAGACCAGAGTCCATCTAGTCCAGCACTCTGCTATTCGCAGTGACCCACCAGATGCCTTTGGGAGCTCACATGCAGGATGTGAAAGCAATGGCCTTCTGCTGCTCCCGAGCACCTGGTCTGCTAAGGCATTTGCAGTTGTGCTCTGCATGCTTAGTTGGTATGCTGGACACTATGTAATAAGACAGTCCTTTCTAGGCCATTAAAGGTGTTAAAGGTCGTAACTGGGTCTATGAGCACCACCAGGTTTTTAACCTGCTCTCCATATGCCAGCCCCATCCACTTCAAGTGGATCCAGTTCATCTAGAAGGTCAGCCTTTCTGACCAGCATCACCTCAGCCTTGTCTGGCTTCAGGTGCACTTTGAGGTTTAAATATGTTGTTGATTCAGTGTATGCGTCAACTTTAGCTTGAATCCAAGCTAATAACTTATGAGTATACCTTCAAGTAAGGTCACTGTGCACAGAGACAGAATTCATTCTTCTCTTTTGGAATCCTATGTAACAGCACCCATTCTTGAAATTAACAGCACAGAACACGTGACATATTCTTCAAAAATAGATCTCAAGGACGTAGGTAATGGGGAGGGGTTCCCCCACTTCAGTTCTTGCTTTTTGATTACCTTAAGTATTTTCCTGTTGCAATGAATAAAGTTATAATGCATTTGTTTTTACAATGAAAAAGCATTTTCCGTTGAAAGTATTGTCAATAATGAGATAAATGTTCTAATTAATGCTTTTAAGCACTCGTTTAATGAACATCAGGTGGCCATTTTCTTTATATTTAACACTGAGTGATCTGTTCTATGTGGCAGATTAGTACTATGGTTTGTATGCTCATTTTGGACTAAAGCTTCCCATGTGTCAACGTATGCCCTGTTTTACAGCAGTGCAATTTTCTTCAGTCTTCTTCAATCTTTAATGGAGTTTCAAGACTTAACACAACTACACTTTAACAGATCTCCTTCCAGATGTTGAGCAATCTAGAGCCAGAGGCATAGCTTAGGTATTTCATCACCCAGCAAGTTCAGAGAGAAAAAATGTGTGCTTCCCCACCTGTTGTAAAAGAAGGCAGATGAGAGACCAAAACTGAGTTCCTTTCCCCACCCCTGCTTCTTCCATATGGAGGAAAAACAATGGAGAATGAGCTTCCTTTTGGAACTTCCTCTGCAATGCTTCATTCTTCTTAAAAAAAATTAATGGAACAGGCTTAAAGGGGCTTGGGGAGGCCCAGTATTGGTGGTATGAATTAGACCCACAAACCAGAATCTGCTGGGTTGCTGTTGCCAAGGCTGCATGCTTCTTCCCCTAACAAACTGCAAGCCTGATCAGTTTGGCTTCACTAACTGCTTACCTCCTTGTGTTCCAGCAACTGTTGAGGGGATTAACTGTTTTCCCTGCCTCTTGGATATGTAGTCAAATCCCATGAAGGCTTGAGGAAGCAGCCCGCCCCCCATTTTTTTCAATATCGTATTTTCCTCCTTTTCCTCCAGTGCCTTCAGGCCTTCTATTATAAATATAAACCATGCATACATTTTCAAGAACTCCCATTGGTTTTTTTTTCCCTTGGCACTATTCCATGAAGAAAATACGTTTTGAGGTAGGTATAAAACAGCTTGAAGTTTCTTCCTACATTCATTTGGATAAATTGTAGGACTTCAGCCTATTTCTTACAAACAGTTGTCTGGACTGTGCCAGTTCAGATTACAGGTGGATAATCTCATTGAAGTTTTACCAAAAAAAGATATTCCTTCCATATTAAAAAATAGATAACTGAGGAAAGTCAAGCCTTCAGCTCTTCTTTTTTTAGAGAAAAATTCTTTGACATAGAGGAGCATCCAATCTGTCAAAGATTACAACAGCTGCCTTCATCTTCCTCAAATGTATTTTTAGTCATAGTTATCACAGTCTACTCTGTCATTTCTTAGATTTGGTGACCAGCTTTAAGTGTACAGCTAGCTACAATTTCTTATAATTACAGACATATACTTGAGATGAGGTATGCAGCCCTTAGGTGAGTTAATGATTTCACAGGGGATAATAGAATCCTGTTAAAGGTTGTGAGCTGCATTCATTTGCAATTGATTACTTGTTTCTGACAAAACTGAAATAGCATGGATTCATTTGAAAGTACTTTGACTTACTTTGCATTATATGCCAATGTAATGTGAATGGGGGAGCTTTCTGGCTATCAGCAATAAGCCAAACATAAGGAAAACAATATTCATTGGTTGAGCCACTGACAGCAGCATTAGACCTACAAGATTCATCAGGGCTTTTCTGCTGATCTGTGTATCTCCCTATGGTTCCGTGGTGATGCACATTGCCCATTGGCTAGTCATTCTGTAGGAAAAGGGGCAAAAACTTTTAAACAGAGGCAAGATCGCTTCTCATGAGTCATGGTGGCTATTCCTGGCTAAGACTTTAACAGGACTGACAAGTTGTGATGAGAAAAGATAGCACTAAGAAACCAGATTAATTTGCACTTTGTAACATTTCCATTTTCACTTCTGACTATTAGTGATTTCCAAAACAAACGTAATATAAAATGAATCTGTTGTAACGGTATTCCAGAAGGCTGTCTAGAATCAGTGGAGGTCTGGTTGAAGGTGAACAAAAACAAGACAGACCTAATTGTTGTGGACATTTGGTAGAACAGAGCCCCTTTCAAATCACCAATCTAAACCTGATGTCATCCGTTGTTGGTCTGTTTCCAAGTAAAGTGATAAAGAGATAGGTGTTTGTACAGTTCATTTCTATCCATCTATAAGTTGTCTCTGAAGTGCTCTGGCCAGTTCAACCAGTGCCACTTTTCCCCTGACATTTTCCATGGTACATTGTTTTTCACCCCTTTTAAAAATGTTTTTTGTGCTGTAGCACCATAGCAACCCAGTAACCCATTATGCATGGAACATTTACCTTGGGTTCTTCAATGTGCAGTGGGCTTGTAGTGGAGTCTCCTCACCTTTTTTCATGTGAGGAGGCACTCACTCCTAGCCATGCAACTTGTTTTGCAGAGAACTCTCCAGGCTCTGGTTTTCTTAACTTTACCAATCAACTAATTCTTAAAGGCACAGATCTCATTACACCCAGTAGTCAAAATTGCTGGCTTAGCCTTTTAAATTGCACTTTTATTGATACTGCGGTTATATCAATATTCTACCTCTTTCCAAAAACAATCCCCTCCAATGAAAGAGGCTAAGCAATTTCCTGGGCCATACACTGCTGAAGAAGAGGACCATGTCTTAGAGCTGATAGTCTTTCCCCAACACACACACACACTTCCTGCTGCTGTCCCTATGGAGGAGAGAGAGCCTTGTTATTTAATGATATTTAATATTATCATTAAATGTTATTTAATGGGTAATTTGGAAACAGGATCCTGGGAGGGAGGCATTCTGGCACACCTAGTTCTTTGCTGCCTCCCAACCAAATAAAGCCACTGTAGCAGATCTTTTATTCCAGGACAGTGAGAGATTCCTTACCAGCTTTGTTTCAGTAACTCTAAAATGTTTAGAAAAACACAGTTCTTGTTGGAATGTCCCATTGTAAAGTTATACTTGTGAGGAGAAATAGTTGAAGGTATTCTGTATGAAACTTTGTTGAAAGAAAATGTAGAGAAATACATGTGAACTCCTAGATTTCGTGCAAAACTGTCTACAGCTCTGCATATGTGTTGTTAAATAAAACATTCAGTAGAGTGTCCCTGAAAAGGTAGTGACATCTAATGGTTGGTAGGGATAGCTGCAGGCAGCTGATCTCATCTGTTTTATTTTTCTTCAGACTGAAGGCATCCATGCCATATCTACCCTAAAATTACTATCACAGTTGGATTGTTACAATAAACAATGAAAAACTCTACAATAACATAACCTTGCTCCAAAAGAATCTTATATCAGCTTTTGTGGACAAAAGTGTACAGCTAGCTACTGGAGCTTTTTTTCTGAATTGTTTGTGAAAAAATTTGTGGAAAAGAACTTGTTTCATTTAGTCCATTTTATGTCACGTTCACTTTTCAGTTTATGTCATGTTTATGTTTTCAGTTTATGTCATATTCACCTTCCATCTTCATCTTTCAGTTTCTTTAACAAGTATAATAGCTGTACGATGACCCTTCTGTTAAGAGGGCAGTGGCCTTCCTCTTCTGGAAGAAGGATTATTAGACCAAATCCATCATTGAGAGTGATCAGGAATTATTGATTTTTCAGGAATGTCGATAAATATTTTAATAAGAATAAATAAGAATTATTAAGCCAGCTCTGTTGATATTTTTGAGCACAACAGATATGTTGACAGAGTTTTATGAAAAGTTTTAATTGGTAAGATGTATCTTATATTTTTAAGGGCTGATAACGCACATATTGGAACCTCCTCAATGGCACAATAGACTGTGCTTACTGATGATTTGCAACTGAATAAATATTAACACTGTAATCTTTACATTAGTTGAACTGTTTCAGGTAAAAATAAACATGTCCCATTTATCCAATGGCTTGGATCCCAGCTAGAGTTTCCATGGGCAAAGTGAGGGTGGGGCTGATGTTCACCAATTCCCCCTTTCCTGCAGTAGCCCCAAAGGCCCTTCCAAATGGTGCTTCTGGTGGATGGGGAACCCCAATAATTTTTTTTTGGGGGGGGGAGGAGAGTCTGAGATTTCACATGGGAAGGGGGAATATGCCCCCCCCCAAAAGAGAAAATCCCTGCAGAAATTCTAGGCAGGATTTAAGTCCACATAAATATCTCTGAGACAATTAATAACATAAATAACACACTGAACATAATAAAATAAAGTACAAAATATCAAACAAATATAGGATTAAAATAAAAGCATTTAAAGCACATCAAACGAAAAGTAGAAGAGTGATCTTAAAACATCCCAAGAGCAGCACAGAATGAATCTTCTAAAATCCTAATGGCATAAATGGCATAAAAATGAAATGGCTACAAACTTCTTTATCCTGACTGTTCAGGGCAGTGAGATTTCTTCAAGGGATTTCTAAGCACTTGGGAAAAATCAAGCATGTCTGGGAATGTGTTTTCTGAGAGAGTTCAATCATTCTCCTACAAAAAAAACTTTTGAAAAGAGACATTTCACCTGCATTTTTGGCTCCATGAAGTATTTGGCAATATGACTGACTATTTTTCTAGCAGGTGTTTGAAGTTTCGATCAGTGATACCGATATTTTCTGATAAATCATTTTCAACAGGATACATTTTAGATGTAAATTAATGATGCAATAACAAAGATTGCATTTAGACAGGAGAATCTAAATATAAAGAAATACAGTTCCTTGTTTCTGTTAAACTGGTTCTCCAGGTTTTCTTCCAGCTGATCTTATTATTTTATTTCAGGTACTAAAGTGGCTGCGGAGTATACAAATGGTGTTTATGATATCGTATCACCTGCTCAGTCTGTGTATTTTGGCACTTTCCAAATCTTGCATCTGTTAGAAGACTTGAAGATGGCATTAGAGATGCTTAAGGATCCTCAAGAGAGGGAAGCTTTAAGGAATCAGATTCCAGGGACTACTGTAACTTGTATACGGACTTGGTTAGAGGAAAATCTGGTAAGTAGTTCTCTACCTGAATTGTATGGGATGAAAATTGATACCTCTATACATATTTGTGTGTGTTTGCTTGTTCTTTTGCAAATGATTTTTTCTGTTTGAAGTATAAAAGCAGCAAGATAGATGTTGAAATTTCATTGCCTGGGCTGTGTAGACTTTAGGATGTTCCCATAGCTCCATAGGAGCAAAAAGGTTTCTGCATGGCAACTAAACTAGATGTGATGGCACCAAATCTGTGTTAAACAAAAGTATTACATAGTCACTAGGGTTGGTCAATACTAAAAAAATTCGGTAAAATTCGGATTTGGGTATTTTGGGGCATAAAATGATTTGTATGCCCGAATCCGAATCATAGCCAATTCGGATATACCCGAAAATTCGGGTAAATCCGAAAAATTCGGGTCCGTTTTATTATTTTTTTGAATTTTGGGTGTTTTTACACGTTTTGGCCTGCAGGGGACGCAATTTTGAAGCTAGCGGCACCAAAATTTCAGGATATCATCTGGAGACTGTCCTGATGATTCTCCCCAAGTGTGGTGCAGTTTGGTTCAGGGGGGGCAAAGTTATTGACCCTCAAAAGGGGTGCCCCTTCCCCCATTGTTTCCAATGGAAGCTAACAGGAGATGGGGGCTACACTTTTGAAGGTCCATAACGTTGGACCCCTGAACCAAACTTCACCAAACTTGGGGAGTATCATAGGGACAGTACATTTATGATACCCCAAAATTTTGGTGACAGTAGCTCTAAAACTGCACCCCTCACAGTCACCCAAAGAAATTTCCCCAGATTCTGTGCTCTGTAGTGGCTGGCTGGCTCCATTGCAGCCAATGGGAAATTTCTGTGGGAGGGCTGTGGAGTGCACATTTCTCATGGTAAACCCACAAAACTTTCAGGGTGTCTTCAGGAGAGTCTCTTCATAACACCATCCAGGTTTGGTGACCGTTGCTTCAAGGGGTTCAATGTTATGGGTAGGGTCCATCTCCCATTGCCCCCATAAGCAAAGTTCCCCAAACCTGGATGGTGTCATCCAAAGACTCTCCTGAAGATACCCTGAACATTTTGTGACTGTACCTTGATAAATGTGCACCCCACAGCCCTCCACCAGAAATTCCACATTGACAGCAATGCAGAAGTCACTGCAGAAAAAAAGAACCTTTGGGCAAATTTTTTGGGGTGCCTGCAGGGGCACATTTTAGACATGTCAGCACCAAAATTTCAGGGTAACATCAGGAGACTGTCCTGATGATACCCCCAAAGTTTGGTGCAGTTTGGTTTAGGGGGGCCAAAGTTATGGACCCGCAAAATGGTAGCCACCATCTCCTTAGCTGTCATTGGAAACAATGGGGGATAGAGGCCCCCCTTTTAGGGACCATAACTTTGGCCCCTGAACCAAACTGCACCAAACTCAGGGGTGTCATCAGGACAGTCTCCTGATGATACCCTGAAATTTGGTGCCACTAGCTTTAAAAATTCCGGTTTTCATGTTTCACCGCTCCTGCACATGAAGCCTGCTGGAGTGAGTGAGCGGTGAAACACGCAAACCAGCATTTTTAAAGCTAGTGACACCAAACTTTCAGGGTAACATCAGGAGACTGTCCTGATGATACCCCCAAGTTTGGTGCAGTTTGGTTCAGGGGGGCCAAAGTTATGGACTCTCAAAGGTGTAGCCCCCATCCCCTGTCAGCTCCCATTGGAAACAATGGGGGATAGTTGCACCCCTTTTGAGGGTCCATACCTGAACCAAACTGCACCAAACTTGGTGGGCAACATCAGGACAGTCACCTGATGATACCCTGATAATTTGGTGCCAATACATCTCAAAATGCGACCCTGCAGGCACCCCCAGAAATTTGCCCAAGATTCTTTGTTCTGCAGTGACTTAGCTGTATTGCTGTCAATGGGGAATTTCTGGTAGAGGGCTGTGAGGTGCACATTTCTGAAGGTATGGTCACAAAACTTTCAGGGTATCTTCAGGAGAGTCTCTGGATGACACCATCCAGGTTTGGGGAATTTTGCTTCAGGGGTTTAATTCTATGGGACCCAAAAAGGGTAGGGCCCATCTCCCACTTCCCCCCTGAAGTAAAGTTCCCCAAACCTGGATGGTGTCATCCAGAGACTCTCCTGAAGATACCCTGAAAGTTTTGTGGGTTTACCATGAAAAATGTGCACTCCACAGCCCCCCTCAGAAATTCCCTATTGACAGCAATGCAGCTAAGTCACTGCAGAACAAAGAATCTTGTGCAAATTTCTGGGGGTGCCTGCAGGGGTGCATTTGTAGATGTATCGGTACCAATATTTCAGTGTATCATCAGGAGACTGTCCTGATGATACCCTCCAAGTTTGGTGCAGTTTGGTTCAGGGGGGCCAAAGTTATGGACCCTCAAAAGGGTAGCCCTCATCTCCTTAGTTCCCATTGGAAAGAATGGGGGATAGGGACACCACTTTTGGGGGTCCATAACTTTGGCCCCCCTAAACCAAAATGCACCAAACTTGGAGGGTATCATCAGGACAGTCTCCTGATGATACCCTGACAATTTGGTGCTGATATGTTTAAAAATGTCTCCCCTGCAGGCCGAAATGTGAAAAAAAACACCAAAAAATAAAAACGCAATTCGGCTGGTAATCCGAATCCCATGGATTCGGATCTGTTAGGATTCGGACAGCTCAGATTCGGCCCCTGCTCGTCCGAATCCATCCGAATCCGTGCAGATTCGGTAAAAATTCGGATTTGGACTGTCCGAATCTCCAACCCTAATAGTCACATAGACCATGTAATTTAGCATGGTATTTATTTATTCAGTGCATTTTTGTTGGTATTTGCAAGTGTCTGTCACAACCAGTCATGAAAGTGTTAACTATCTGTTTGTGTGTAAACAGGATGTTGAGGTCACATTATAATGAGCTGACCTGTTGATTAGCTGTTGGCCAGTTTGATAACCATTGCTTACATGTTTATGATCATGTATATCTGAAGTTAAAAAATTACTCTCAGTCCTTGCCATATGCTGAGATAACTGTAAAAATTTAACAGTATAATATTTGTTGTTTTATCATTATGTTTTTCTACCTTTTTAGGTAGTAAACCTTTATATTTAGCAACTCACGAGTATCTGGATATTTACTGGTATCTGCTGAACTCTGCTAATAATGTATATCCACCAACAAAGGTTATGTTTGCCCAAGTCAGTTGCCTCTGTGAGAAGAGACTTTTTTGAGCAATGAGTTGCTAGATTTAAGCTAAAATTTTATATCTACTCCAGGAGCTCAGGATGTTAAATATCACTCCTCTTAGTGGGCACAATGTGTGTGTGTGTGTATATGAGAGAGAAAAGATAAGCTGCAGGCTTTGTGAAGACTCTGTGCTCCAAACTGTAATCCTGCTTTCTCTGTATTTTCAGCATTTTTTCCACATTTAAGCGCTCATAACACATACCTGGCTTGACTCCAATGTCCTGATGAGCAGCATCATAACTTAGTGTCATGGCCATCACAAATTGCTGCCCTCCAAGAGCTGGCCTCACAATAGATTTTTTTTTGGGGGGGGGGGAGGGGAGATGGACATTTAAACTGCATCTGCATGAAGACTGAGAAAGAATTATGTTGGAGAAAGAATTCCTAGGCCTTGGGTCTTCTGAGTTAATACATATTTATACTTTGGACCTGCCACTTTGTTGTTATCAAAGTGACCTGTCTGCAGATTAAGTGTTCTTCAAGTATTGGATTGCATTTGAGAACTTTACACTGGGAATTGGCTACAGGTACAAAACATTTCACTTCAATCTTTTTTAAGTTTGTCAGAAACACATGCTTTGTTATGAAGTTTGGGAAGGTTGGCATGTGATAGTAAATCAGACTCCCTGAATGGCCATCAGTCAGTTTGGAAACTGGATATAAATCACATTTAAAACTATCCTGTTTTTTTAATGAGTCCCAACATAGGGATGAAAAGGTTTAAGTGATCCATTTTAGTTTGGTCATTCTGGACTATGTCTTCAAGGTGATTCTGAAACCAGTTTAAGGTTTCTGCTTGTGCAGTGGTAAAAATGTTTATTTTGACTTTTGTGATCCTTCCTGAGCTTGATGGAAGTACAAGATATACATATTTTTTTTAAAATACATTGATCAGCTGCTAAAGAAAGATGCACCCTGTGGCAGAGCTCTTAGAATTTGCTGTAAAGCATGCTTTAAGTATTTCATTTAACATGTTTTTAATACAGTGTTTTGTTTGCAAATAGCCCTGAACCATAAATCGAAGGGCTTTAGATTGATTTTCTTCCCTTATGCTTCCTCTGTACTAATATTAATTACAGGGTTAGATGTAGGACATTCATATTGTTCCATTTAATGCTAGACATTGTTGTTCTGAAGTAATTTTTTAAATGAATGAATGTTCTCTCATTAGTATTTTCATGTACAGGAAATGAACTAGTATTGGAAAAGCATATTTTTTCCTCCTAATTACAATGTGTTATCTTTTCAAATTCTGTCATGTGATGGCGTCAATGGTTTTCTAACAATTCAAAACATGAATTTTTTTAGTAGTTTTGTGTCTGTGTAGTAGCAGCATGGTAACTGGCTGAGTAGCCTTTGATGCACACAGATTGATCATGCCGTGAAGGCAGGGGATCATTAGGAGTAAAATTCCCACCTCATACCCAAAGTCAAAGAATTTTCCCTAATTCTCCTAAGCTCTGTGTCTGGGGGCAGTCCAGAGGCCCCTCCCTGGACTTAACGGGGCGGCAGCCCCCTCCTCGGGCCCTGCCCAGTCCTGCCATTGCGAGCCCCAGGGCCGCCGGCAGCACCCTTCCTAGCCCCAGCCTCACTGGTGGCAGGCCAAGCACTGCGGGGACAGGGCGCCAAGAAGGAGGAGTGGGGAGAAAGCAAGCCACAGCTGGCTGGCTGCGGCATGGAAACAAGGCCACGGGGCGGGGGCAGGAGCGCCCCAGAAGGCTTTGGGGGTATTTAAGGCGTGATGTGGCGGGCGAGCAGGGGTCCAGGTGGAGGGAAAGAGCTGGGGACCGTGGAGGGTGGAGAGGGAGGCAGAGGAAGAGGACGAGAGTGAGGGAGAGCGGCAAAGGCGGCAGAAAGCTGGGAAAAGGCAACAGAGAGTGGAAAAGCTGAAAAGGAGGCAGAAAGCTCGGGAAAAGCAAGCAGAGAAGGAGGCAGCAGGCTAGGGAAAGGCAACGAATGGAAGTACATGTACATGTACTATGCAGGAACATAGTATTAAGCCCCTTAAGGAACTTCTTCAAGAGAGGATATAGTGATCAGGTGCTAACCCCATCATGGAAGGCAGACATAGCTGCCAAATGCATTAACAGAAGAGTTGGCTAGGCCAGAGATACCTTTCTGCCATTTCCCATTTGTGCTGGGTTCTGCAGGTGCTGGACATGGATTGCTGACAGGTGGAAGTCTTGACAGATGACCCATTCCCAGATCTTGCATACCTCTTTGCACAAAGAAAAGGAGCCTGTGCTACCCTGCTTGTTGATGCATACCTGGCTACCATGTTGTCATTAGGAATCAGGACAGATCTCCTGAAGCAGATCTGTAAAAGAAATAGAGCGTGTCTAAGGGTTCTGAGTTCAAGCAGGGTATTATGTAAATAAGATTTGTGTTGAGACCAGAGTCCCTGCACAGCAAAATCTTGGCAGTTCACCCACCACCACCACCATCACCACCACCACCACCACCCACATCCATGACCATCAATATTGAAGGGCAGGCACCTTCAAGGTCATGCCATCTAAGAGCTTACCACCCAAGTGTCACCATTTAAGGGATTCCAGGATATGCCAGGAAATAGACAGTCTGGGTCATTGTGGTCCACATTAATTCTGAATGCCCTAATGGACCAGTTCTATAGGAGACTCATTCAGAGCTGGCAAAGCATACAGTGCATGTTGCCAAGGCCATTAAACCAAACAGCTGTTGGATAGTGACAGCCCTCTGAAGCATTTCTGGTGGAACCTGACCGCCAGGCTTTGAATGGCTTGAACCCTTTTAACAGGGAGGAGTGCACAGCCAACATCTGAATAGTGCCTATAATTCAATCTTATGAGTGGCTGTGGGAAGATACTGTACATAGTGTGGTAGCATTAACAACTACCTCCAGGCCTTAAAAGGTATGTAAAACTGATGGCAATTGGCCCTGGAGACCATCTGCTGCGTGGAGACAAAGAGCAAGTTATCCAAGGAAGGAAACTGATGCAACCCTGTAAGGACAGGTACTCAACCACCAGTGCCATTACTTTAGTAAATTCTTGGGGCAGAGTGGACCCAAGTTCAGGACACACAACTCCTAAACAAGGATAGCATGCATAACTTCTTAGGGGTGATAAACTATGCAGACCTCAAAGATCCTGGATGGGGCACTGACCACCACCTCTTTTCAGGATTAGGAAATAGTGAGAGTAGAATCCCTCCCAGGACTGTGGTACGCTCTTAGTGCCCTTTATTTAAAGAGATAGATACTTCTGACACCAGGGCATCTGAATCAGGAGAAACAGTGTGAACGTGGAAGGATAAAGGAGGTATAGAGAACTCTAAAAAATAATAAATTTTAATCAGAGATGACACCCAAGTGTTAGGGTATATCCATAATTAGTGTTGCAAAAAAAGTGACAATCTGTTATCAAATTACACCACCAACTCCACCAACAGAAGGCACAACTAGTCAGGCCAATGGCTTTTCCCCCAAAGAGCAGTCCAGGGAGACAATCCTTTGTTTCCCCCTGCCCCTTGGCTGGTATTTCCTTTAGGACATTGCAAGGGCCCTGGCCTGAATAGGTTCGCTTGTTGCTGGGCAGCAGCAGTGGCGTAGGAGGTTAAGAGCTCGTGTATCTAATCTGGAGGAACCGAGTTTGATTCCCCGCTCTGCCGCCTGAGCTGTGGAGGCTTATCTGGAGAATTCAGATTAGCCTGTACACTCCCACACACGCCAGCTGGGTGACCTTGGGCTAGTCACAACTTCTCGGAGCTCTCTCAGCCCCACCCACCTCACAGGGTGTTTGTTGTGAGAGGGAAGGGCAAGGAGATTGTAAGCCCCTTTGAGTCTCCTGCAGGAGAGAAAGGGAGGATATAAATCCAAACTCTTCTTCTTCTTCTTCTTCTTCTTCTTCTTCTTCTTCTTCTTCTTCTTCTTCTTCTAAATAATACCTCAGGGTGAAGCCATATCAAGAGCAGGGCAAGGTGATACTCAAGGAGGCAGGCTGGGAGATCCCACAGAATATACAGGATCAAACTACATCTCCCAGGTGGCAGCGGAAGAACACGTAGTATTTTCAGTGGAACACATTCAATGTCAGCAGGCATGCATGCAAAACAAGCAAAGTTATTTGCAGTCATTCTAGTCTGAAATTAAAATCCAAAAACAGTACATCCAACTAATATGACACAAACAATTCAATCCTACTGGATGTGACACAAACAATAAGTGACACAAACAATGCAGTCCTACTGGATTGTTACTCCAGACTAAGCCCATTGAAATGAGTGAGCTTACACTGGGGTAACTTTCCTTAGGATTACAATGAAAGCTGTAACCTTTCAAGTTCACTAGAATTCTTCATCAGACAGGATGTTTTTAAAAAATGAAAAAGATGGGTGGGAAAAGATAGTTTTATGATTAAGATACTTTTATTACCCTGATTTTATGATCTGTTCTTACAAGCTTTAACTCAAGCAGCTAGTTTTGGGTTCCACCCTAGTTTTTGTGAACAAGAGAAAACAAAATGTTTATCTCCATTCAAATTATCAGGGGCACCAATTTTTCTTGTAGCTACCCAACACCAAATGAGATTCACAGATCTCTTGTAGGGTGAGAGCAAAGTAATGATCTTTTAGTCATTGTATTAATAATTCTGGAGATTAGTGTAAGATAAAGCATGAGGTTATAACTTGCCCACATTGTACCACTTTATATCTTCATGGCTGACAACATTAAGCACAGGATTGCTGGCGATAACAGACTCTTTTCATTTGTAACAGCCAGCCTTATCAAGAGTTCTGTTGAACTTGAAAGCTTACACACTGTTTTGTATTATTTTAGTTTAGGGATGCCAGCCTCCAGGTGGGGCCTGAGGATCCCTTAGAATTACAGCTCATCTCCAGACTAGAGAGATCAGTTTCCCCGGAGAAAACATGTATTTTGGAGGGAGCATTGTACCCCAGTTAGGTCCCTGTCCTTCCAGATGCCTTTTGCAAATCTCCAGGTGTTTCCCAACCTGGATCTGGCAACCCTACCCCCATCCCCAGCAGTGACCAGTGGGGACCCAACAACCCTATTTTGGTTAGTCTTACTAAAAAGTAATTACATAGATAAGACTATTGCATAGGACTATGTGCTTCAAAAATTATATTAGTTTTGGATCTGGATTTTGGAGAGGGCATGCTTTTCTGAGAAGCTCTGCTGGGTGAAAGCCTCATTTGGTCCTATCTGCTTTCTAAAATATTCCAAAGTTTCCAAACGTGTCCCTGCACTTTCTGCAGGCCTGTTGAAACAATCAGAAATCCATTATTTCCAGTGGTAAACCTGGACTCCTGTTAGCCAGATTATTTAGTGTTAATCAGTGTCAGCCTCAGCTATTAGTTGGCACTTCTAGTCTCTTTAAAATGTAAAGAAATTGACATGCTGACCTCCTCTTTTCCCTTCTCCAGTTCTGTGCCTCCCAAAAGCTGAAATACTTCAAAAATTACAAGAAATAGATTTTGGTTACAACCAGAATTTCAGGAGAAATTTTTTCTTGCTTCATTTTTTCCTTTGAAAAGCATTATTTACTTCTGGTTGTTGCGGGTTTTCTGGGCTGTGTGGCCATGGTCTGGTAGATCTTGTTCCTAATATTTCACCTGCATCTGTGGCCAGCATCTTCAGAGGTATATCACAGAGAGAAGTGTGTTACACACTGTGTCCAGTGAGAAGTGAATGTTTAGTGGGGTATATATTGTCCATGTCCCAGGGTAGGGAACCAATCAGTAAATGTTTTGGGTAGAACTTCCTATGCAAAGGTGTGGTTGGCTGCATTGTGGGTTCAGCCGGTGGCACAGCCAGGCTGTTTTTTCAGCTGGCTGCTCTAAGGTAAGTGGGGGGATGCAAGGGGAGAAGGTGAGGCCTCGCGGGGGGGGCAGGGTTCAGGTGCCATTTTGCCCCAGGTGTCATTCCCCCCCCCCACGCCCCTGCGGAAAACCCACAACAGCCAGTTGAATCTGGCCGTGAAAGCCTTCAACTATACATTATTTACTTAATTTATATAGAAATTTCAATGCCATATCTCCAGGAACATGCCTAAGGCAGTTTACAAAATAAAAATAATAAAAACATCATACCTAGCTGAAAATAACAGTTTCCAGGCTGAAATAGTGATTTAAACACCCTTAATTTAAAACCTGGTTAAACAGAACCATTTTGGGCTGGCTCTTAAAAAAGAAAAAATGTAGGCACTAGGCAAGCTGCAAGCGGAAGGGCATTCCCCAAGTAATGTGCCACTTGTCAAAAAGCTCAGTCTCAGGTTGCCATCCAACTCACCTATAAAGTTGGGGACACAAACAGCAGGGCTTGTGAGGCAGAGCTTAACTGACATTATAGAGTTGCCAACTTCTAGGGAGGGCCTACAGAAACCGCAGAATTACAATTGATTTTCGTAATGCAGATATAAGTTTCTCTGAAGAAAATGGCTGATTTGGAAAGTAGACTTCACAGCATTATGCCCTACTGAGGTCCTTCCTCTGCCCAAACAGTGGCCCCCAGGATGTACCACCAAATCTCCCTTACCCAAACACTGCCCCCTCCCCCGGCTGTACTCAGAACTGATGGGCTGGAAATAATTGTTGGTAACTTACTGGAAATTATTTGCTAAATATTTCAGTAGTGCGGTATTATAAAATGGGTAGTAATTTCATTATTAAACATTAACCACTAAAGTTATCCCTGACTTGGTTAACTAAACCACACATATTTAGTTACCATTTTTCCCCTGACTTGAAATTCTGGATGGATACTGGTTGTTTCTTAATTATAGACATATGGATTCCACTGCAATGTTCAGCATATTTTTAAAATGCTACAGTTTTCTAATGAACAGTAAAAAATAGGGACTTGTCTTCTTAAGGGCTGTCTGCCTTAGAATGCAGAGTAGCTTTGTTTGCTTTACAGTTTAAACCTAAGAGAAAAGAAACCTGTCACATCCTAAGAGAAAAGAAACCTGCAGGAATCGAAAAAAGAATGCCAGATTTTGGCCATGTGTTACAGCAAAAAACAAACAAACTATGTGCACAAAATTTGTCTGGCTTTATATAGTTTCTTAAAATGGTGTTCTGATTTCTGCCATCATTTAAGCAGATGCAGCAAAAAAAATCCACCCAAAAAACCTATGTGTACAAAATTTGTCTGGCTTTACATAGTTTTATAAAATGGTGTTCTGAGATTTCTGTCATCATTGAAGTGTCTGATAGTTGTACCTAGAAAATCTAAGGAAGCTGTAGTTAAGTCATGTTCTTAAAAACAGTTTCTTTGTACCTTCAAAATATACATCTGGGTTTTTCTCCCTCCAAAAAATGGTTTGGAGGAGGTTAACAGCCCCATCCAAAGGAGAGAACGAATCCAACAGAGGAGGCAATGCTGGGTGATTTTGCCCTCCCTGGAGCATTTACTCTGGTGGAGGCAAGGATGTGGGTAAGGGGGAGTTCTCGGGTTCAACCCCCCCCCTTGCATATCCGAAGCTTCTCCCACCATTTGCAGGTTTTTTGTATTTTAAAGTGTTTTTTCGGTTTTTGGCCTGCAGGGAGCGCATCTTTTAGGCTAGCAGCACCAAATTTCAGGCTATCATCAGGTGACACTCCTGATGAAAACAGCCAGGTTTGGTGAAGTTTGGTTCAGGGGGTCCAAAGTTATGGACCTCCAAAGGGGGTGCCCCATCCCCCATTGTTTCCAATGGGAGTTAATAGTAGATGGGGCTACCCATGTGAGGGTCCATATCTTTGGACCCCCTGAACCAAACTTCACTAAACCTAGGTGGTATCATCAGGAGAGTCTCCTGCTGACACCATCTAGGTTTGGTGAAGGTTGGCTCAGGGGGTCCAAAGTTATGGACTCCCAAAGGGGTGCCCCATCCCCCATTGTTTCCAATAGGCACTAATAGAAGATGGGGGCTACACCTTTGAAGGTCCATAACTTTGGACCCCCTGAACCAAACTTCACCAAACCTGGGTGGCATCATCAGGAGAGTCTCCTAAAGATACCCTGAAAGTTTGGTGCTGCTAGCTTAACAATTGCACCCCTGACAGCAGGAAAATTGACCCCCCAGATTTCCCCCAGATTCTCCTTTTGAATCCAGCCCCTTCGGCATGGATTTAAAGAGAGAATCTGAGGACCCCAGATTAAACCTTGAAAGTGATGCTGTTTCGGGGTGGGGGATAATCCACCCCAAAACAGCATCACTTTCAATGTTGTTTTAACTGGGGACCCCAGATTCTCCCTTTAAGATGGATTTGAAAGGAGAATCTGGGCTCCCTAATTTAAACACCATTGAAAGTGATGCTGTTTGGGGGTGGATTTCAGCATCACAGCAGCCACCCATGGGGGGGGGGTGCAAACTTCAGGTTTTGCACCAGGCTCCATTTTCCCTAGCTTCCCCTCTACCTGGAGGGGAGGGAGAAGGGATTTCCACTACCAGCTGGGATCTTAGCTGGTGGGGGGGGGGCGGGGCAGGCAGGGCAGAGGAGTCTGCCATCTCTGGCCTCAGAGAGCTGCTTTTATAAGCACTGAGGCCAGGGGCCGGGCTTGGGGAGGTGCGGCCTCCATGCTTCCTCCCTGCCCATTTCCCCCCCTACAATTTGGGGGAGAGGGCACAATTCTGGAGGAGCTGGGGGACACAATTTCAATACTTACTCAGCGGGCCATTTTCCTCTTTCAAGTCAGCTGCTTCCATCACCTGGCCTTTATAGGAACTGTCCACTGTGGACCATGGCTCCCAACTTCCCTTCCCTGTGATGCTGTTCCAAAGCCTTACCTTATGTCTGGGTTTCTGCTATGCTATAGGGACAACTTACTGCATTTGCACGCCACTGGTAAAGTAAAAACTTGCCAATTGATTGCCGCCGCCCCCCTTTCTTCTGATGCTCAGTTTGAAATAGCGTGTCTGAAACATTGGCTGAATCCCCTCTGGGAAATTCAATCTAGATCAAACCACGTTCAAAAGTAAACTGCACCTTTTCATCGAGGTTTCAGCCTCCCCACCGCAGCATGTTTCCAGTGAAGACATCGTGGCCTATCTTGGATTCAAGAAATGTAACAATCCCCACTACCATGTGATCAGCTTGGCGGGTCTCTCCTGATTGGCTGTAATGCTGTGTTGGGGCGGGACCTTTTTTCTCCCAGAAAAACGTGCTCATGTTATAACATCAGCACATCTCCCTTGCCCAAGTTTCTGGTTGGTTCTCGTTCTCTCTTGCTCTTGCGAGAACAGCACCACGCGTGATTGGTTGTAAGGCATTTGCGTCATGCTCCATGGTGGGAAATTTGAATAAGGGTTAGACCCCTTATCCTCACCTCCAAACTGGATCGAAGACGTGTTTTTTAAAAAAGTAGTACTTTCAAGCAGGTCCAGCAAAGACACGGGATAAGGGGGAGAATGAGCGCCAGCACCAGAATGAATCCTTGTTCGTCGATCAGGCAGTGGGGAGTCCTTCCTGAATCCTTGATATTTCGTGTGAGTGTCACACGATTAATTGACCGTGGGGAATCGGCCATTGGAGGCCTATATGGTACAGGAAACAGCTACCAGTGTTGAAAATTATAAGCCAATTTTAAAAAAGAAAATACCGTCACCACAGCAACACACATACTGTCACCACAGCAATACTTTGAGCAAGGGTAGGAGTTGAATAGGAATGAGGTGAATTGTATGTTGCTTGGGGTGACAGAATTCCTTGAACCAGCCATTGAAACTTGAAAAGTCAAACTGTGGTTTGTAAACATAGATGAAACATAGATGAAACATAGATCCTTAACAATCACTGCTGGTAGTTGTGGTCAGGTTTACCTTCCTTTTAAATAAACGTCCTGTTGTTTTTTATTATTGTCATTAATGATGTAATTACAATTCACTATTTGGTCTTTGGAGACTGTAAAGCAAGAAAATGAAAGACCTAAACTATAAAATGATGATCTCTCTCTCTCTCTCTCTCTCTCTCTCTCTCTCTCTCTCTCTCTCTCTCTCTCTGTATGTGTAGACACAACCTATATAAATCATGTGTACTAGTTTTGGGTAGAACTTGGCAATGAATTAAAATTAAAATATGGTTCTAATTGTATGGCCACCTTAAATACCAAGAAAATATTTATATTTTCACATGGCAATGTGGGTTATCCTTTTTTGACTATAAACTGGACTGAATGGTTGTTTCAAATTATCAAGACTATGTCGGTATCTGTAAATGATCAAGAGACCCTACATTGCTCTGTGAGCCCCACTGGCTCTTTTCTGTCTCACCTCAACAGACAAGAGTCAGATAGCTCCATAAATACTGGGAAGGTCTAATGGTGTTTGAATGTTAAGGTATTTAATGACATGCAAAGGAGAGATGCTGAAGTCTACTGCACCAGCAAGAGGAAATTTGCTTTTCATTCAGGATATGCAAATTGAGCTTGCCTTTATCATACAGGTTTGGAAAGAAAAGGCTCAAATCTAGATTATAGTAGGCCTTTCAGTTAAAAAATCTGTTAGTATGTCTTTCAGTTAATATGTCTTAGTGAAACATTACAGTTTGCATTTCCATTCTATAGTATCTGTAGCAATGGAGATATGCAGGTAAGAATATTAAAAAAGAGTCCTCTGGCAAAATTTGGATTGAAATTTGGATTAAAAGTTCAACATGCTAATGCAGCCCCATCTCAGGTCATCTCTTCTGAGCCGATAATATCTGGTGTCTCTGAGGGTTGAGGGGTTATTTAGAACAGAACAACACATTGCCTCTTCCTAGGCACACATGTACATTTGCAGTGGCAGATCTGCCCTCATGGACCATGCTGCCTAATTATTATCAGGAGTTCACTCAGCAGCCTGTACAGAAACATGTTACATGTCTGGGGCTGTGGAGTCTGAGAATACTTAATCCCTGCACCAGATTTCTTGCTCTACCTTACAGAAGTCACATTTCTAGTCATATTCTAGTAGAAATTGTAGCTACTCGGGAGAAGATTAATTTATAAATTGCACCTCCAAAAATTCAGTATAAGTTGCAGAAAAACTCACCAAGGCAGAGGAAGAATGAGCTCATTAATACAAGTGAGAAAGGAAAGGATTTTGTTTCAGTCACTGTGTAAATGCAAGGGTTAACTCTTGAGATCGTGTTTCAGGAAGTTATATTAAGTCTGTACCGGGAGTGTTTACTTTTATTTTCTGTAGCAGAACAGTGGCACACTACTTTTGGGGAGTAAGTGATTTTAAATCAACATACCCCGTGGAAAAAGGCTGACCCACCTTTATAGGAATTTTGCATTTGTAAGTACATAAATATAATTAATAAATGTGACAACCGCATTTCAGGATTTCAAATACAACCTGCTTGGTATTCTGAACAGGAGGAATGAATGGATCAGGGAGACAACAGCTTCATTAAAACACAGCACTCTTGCAAGTTCTGTTTAGATAATATTGACATCCTCTCTGTTAAATAGAGAAGGTTTTATGTTGAAGCAAGTGGTGTTTTACTTCATGAGGTCAAAGCTCAATCGTGACATAAAAGTAAGACACAGGTAGTTGGCAGCATGTGACTGTGGAATCTGCCTCGTCAACATTCCAAGCTGTTAAGCTGCTGACAGGAGCACATGATAGAAACCTCAGTGTTTTCAATTTCCGTTTTGACTTAGAAGAATGAGAACAAAAAAAATCAACGTGCAGTTACATAAAAAATTAGAAGGAATCGCTGAACCAGAAACAGGTATGTTAGATCTTTTCAATACTGTTTTTGAAACAAAGTGAGTGTTCACATGACCAAAGCTTTAGGCAGTCAGAAAGTATAGTTTAACTAATATAGCCTTTGGACTTCACTGGGAGTCCGGGATTTTTCAGTTTAGAAATAAAATTATGTATGGGGTAGAGAGAGGACTTTTTCTTCTTATTCCAAAATACTAGAACTTGGGGACAGTCAGTGCAGTTGATGGGCAATTAATTGACCAAAGGGAAACTTTAATCAACTAGTGATTAAAATTAGGAAATTTACAGCCAGAGAATGTAGTGATGGCCGTAGGAATAGACAGCTTTAAAAGGGGATTAGACAGATTCTTGGAGGATAGGTCTGTCAGTGGCCACTACCCATGGTGGCTAAAGGGACCCTTCACACCGAGTCGTAATGAAAAGTCTGAACACCAATACCAGAAGGAAACATCAAAGGAAGGCCTTGGACTCCATGCTGTGTATTGGGCATCCAGAGTAACTTTTTGGCTGCAACCAAGATGCTGGACTAGATGGACCTTTGGTCTGATCCAGCAGGGCTTTTATGTTCTTATGATGACTGTGGGCTTGATTCTTAGTAAGGGAAGTGCATTTAACTGTGTGGATTTTTTAACCTGGTTGTGTGTAAATACTGGGCTAATCAACTCCTGGAAGCCAAATCTTTAAAAATTCCATTGAGTTATTCATAGAATAGAACAAGTACTATCAGACCCAGAATTTAACTAAAATTTAACTAGATTATACACAGTCATTTAATTTGAATTGTCAATGTGTCTGTTTCACAAATGTGAGCTCCATCTGTCGATATCTAAATCTGCAGATCAGAGACATGCTGACACTAAACAGATGTTTCTGTGAACTTGGGAGAGTCTGACATCTTTAAAAAATACACTGCAGGGTTTAAATTCACCCTGAAATAAAAAGTTGTCTTCATGCACAGACAACACATTTGCTTTGTTTCTGTAGAACTGCTAATTCCAACCTCAGGGAGCTGCTCTGGGCCTGGTTGCCCTGCCAGTTGCAGCCAGGGGCCACTCTGAGCTCAGCCTCTGCAGTGGCAGACATTGGAGGTGTTCAAGGAGTAGCTGCTGCGGCAGTATACAGTGGGATATGCTCTGGACCTAGCTGAGAAATGCTGTTTGCTCAGAGTGGTTCCCAGGCACTGTTATTGTAGAGGTCAGGCTACAAGGTGTGTGGTAGGGCATGGGAACCTGCTGGGCTCATCTACAGGGGGAGATGGGACTATACCCCATGAGTCTCATGGGCTCTCCACTGAGCCAGCAAGGAGGAAACCGAACAGCGTGTGTGTAAGTCCTATCTGCTCCTTCTCCCCCAGAAGCTGACAATGAAGTATTTGGGTAGAGGGCCATGGGATTCCTTGTTGGCTTGGCCAAACCAGCAAGCGCATCTGCCCCTTAGCTGGCAAGAACGAAATCAGGCAGGGGGTACAGGACTACTTGCTGCACCCTGCCAAGCCAGCAAGCCCCCCACACACTCCTGCTGAACCAGTAATTAATGGAATCATGTGAAGGGATGTGTACAAGTCCTTGCTGCTCCCCTGCCATTCAGCTGGCAACCATGGAGATGGATGGGGGAATCACAACAGTCCATGCTACCCCCACCCCCCGGCAGTGAGGAAACCAGATGGGGGCTCCAGCTATGAGGGGGCTGGGAGCTATGATTTCCCCCTGCAAGCATCAAATTTGTTTTATATTCTAATAACAAAGTTGGTCAAATCTTGGGATACCTAAATTCAGTGACTGGAGCTGTGAACTGGCAAAATATATCTTTCTGCAAACCTGAAAAGGGCCTGAAGTTTGCAGAAAAATGTGAAAATTTATCTGAAAATGATAAATTTATCTGGAAATGATAAAAGCAGTGTCTGTAGCTTTAATCAATCGAATCCCTCAATGGTTGTCACAAGGCAACCATAGTATTCCAAGACTTCTTTTGTCAGTAAAAGGGGGAAGGGGCAGGGTCCTTACCAGCCCTATTTTGGTATTTGAGAGAGGACTAATTGGCAACAGGCCAGGCTAGGGCTGCCAGTTCCAGACTGGGAAATTCCTGAAGGTTTTGTGGTGGAATCTAAGGAGGGCAGGTTTTGGGATGGGAGAGCCCACAGCTGAATTTAATTCCTTAGAGTCCTGCCAAAACAGCCATTTTCTCCTGAAGAAGTGATCTTTGTTGTCTAGAGTTAAGTTGTAATTCTGGAAGGTCTTCAGGTCCCACCTGGAGGTTGGTAACCATAGTCCTCTGGGTGACTTGCTACCACCCACCTAGCATGACTCAACTTGTTTCAAGAGCCACCACCCTATGAAAACCTATGTGGTACAGTGGTTAAAGCTTTAGAGTAGGGTTTGTGAGACCCAGGTTCGAATCCCCATCTTCCCGTGGAAGCTTACTGAGTGATTTTGGGTCAGTCATATACTTTTATCTTAATCTATCTCACAGACTTGATGTGCAATTAAAAATGAGAATAAAATAATATCAGCCTCTTTGGTTCTCACTATGGAGATAGATGGGGTATAAATAGAGTAAATACCATATATACTTGTATATAAGTCGACCCGCATATAAGTCGAGGCACCTAATTTTACCACAATAAGCTGGGAAAACTTATTGAATTTCGTATAAGTCGAGGGTGGGAAATGCAGCAGCTACTGGTAAATTTCAAAAATAAAAATAGATACCAATAAAATTACATTAATTGAGGCATCAGTAGGTTAAATGTTTTTGAATATTTATTTCAAAGAGAAACAGTAAACTAGCTCTGTAAGTGGAAAAGAGGGTCAACAAGAACAATATGGTCTCAATAATAACTGTTTATGTTAGCAGTACCAACATTTCAGAGTATCTTTAGGAGACCCTCTTGATGATACCATCCAGGTTTGGCGAAATTTGGTTCAGGGGGTCCAAAGTTATGGACCCTCAAAAGGGTAGCCCCATCTACTATTAGCTTCCATTGGAAACAATGGGGGATGAGAGCACCCACTTTGGAGATCCATAACTTTGGGCCCCCCGAATCAAATATCAACAAACCTGGCTGGTTTCAGCAAGAGATTATCCTAATGATACCGCCTAGGTTTAGTGAAGTTTGGTTCAAGGGGTCCAAAGTTATGGACCCTCAAAATGTAGCCCCATCTACTATTAGCTCCCATTGGAAACAATGGGGGATGGGGGTTCATAACTTTGGACACCCTGAACCCATTTGGGGGTTCATAACTTTGGACACCCTGAACCAAACTTTACCAAACTTGCCTGGTATCATCAGGAGTGTCAGCTGATGATTCCCTGAAATTTTGGTGCCACTAGCCTAAAAACTGTGCCCCCTGGTGGCCGACAAAGTAAAAACCCTAAAATATTTTTTAAAATACACCTCACTCGTGTATAAGTCGAGGAGGGCTTTTTCAGCACAAAAATGTGCTGAAAAACTCAATTTATACATGAGTATATACAGTATATACAGTATATACAGTAAGTAATAAATATAGCTGAAGATGGAATCAGATAAAAGATAGATTGGTGAATGACTGGGAAGCAAAGAATAAGGCAGGGAGGGAGGAGAAATGTGTGAGTTGCTGGGTAGCAAGAGTGTGCAGAAGGGGGATACTGAGAAAGTAATGCAGCATCCCACAAGTGCCTTCTACAGGTGAGGTGCCATCCCACAGGTGCCATCCCACAAGTCCTTCAGGGTTCCTACCAGTGGCCAGCACCATGTCAGTGGCCAGCACTGCACAAAAATGGTCCTCAGTTTTTCTAGCTAGAGGTTGACGGAAAGGGGCAAGGGAAAGCTTAAGACAAAGGGGTAATGGGAGGTTGGCTGCTGGGTGAGAAGGAAGCAGGAAAGGGGAGAAACTATGGAGACTTTCAGGAAAAGGAAAGAGGAAATTGTGGGGTAGGGAGAAATAAGATGCATCCCACAAGGCCTTTCTGCTTCCCACTTGTATATAAGCATTAATAAATATAATAATTAATTAAAGCAGTTTTATCGTTAATCCATTAAAAATTTACATCCAAAAAATTATGTTTTTAGAGAAAGAGTTCTCATGTCTTCTTCAAAACTGACAGGTTATACAGTGCTCCCCCCCCCCCCGCATGTATGTGCAATGAAAAAATTGTACTATTTTAATTCCTGGGCCATGTTCCCATTACATTTTCTTTCTGTTGTGAGAGTAGCAAAGGGTCTTGGTCTGTCCGTTTCCCCTCAGCCTCTTTCCCAGTCCTGATGGGGAAAATGATCTACCCATTGGAGAAACTAAATGTGGAATATACCTGAACAAGTGAGGGTAAGAGTGTACATAGGATGATTACGTGAACCTGAGGCCTGCACATTTTACCACTGTTTCAGCTGTAAAGAAAAAAAATGTTTTCTGAACAGGAACAGTTTTGAGTATAGACTGAGCGTGCTATTACTTTGATGTTCAGGTGTCTTTAAACTTTCATTCCAGGAGACATTTTGGTTTGTGGGTGGTGATAGTCTTATATTTTGGCAATCTTCCAGAATAATACTTTCCTGTGGGATTGAAATTAAACCTTCAGGCACATGGAACTGATGGTTTAATTATTGAAGTAGAAGGCAATACGTGTGGTCTCAGGGAGATTGGCTTGAGCGACCACACATTTGTTTTCCCTCCTATCCCAGGACATATTTGCATACATGGTTACGAAAGGAACAGAATTATTATGAACCACCTGCAAGATACACCCCACCAATTTTTTCCACCTGTTCTAACACTGAGTGAATTATAGCTACCAAACTGTAGTTCTCTGCCTTCCCATACGATGATTCCCAGATAATTTAGCGTTTCCTGGAGAAATCCCTAACCTGGATGGCTCAGGATAGGCCAATCTCGTCAGATCTCAGAAACCAAGAGGGCCAGCCCTGGTTAGTATAGTATCCTATATTGGATGGGAGACTGCCAAGGAAGTCCAGGGTTTCTACACAGAGGCAGGCAATGACAAATTATCTCTGAATTGCTCTTGCCTTTAAAACCATGCAGGGTTGCCATATGTCACCTGTGACTTGATGACACTTTCCACCACCACAAGAGAAATATTCAGACATAATTTTGGTTGGAGGATGAAGTGGTCAGAAGAAGTCTGCAGTTTTTGGAGCTAGAACTTGTTGCTGGATTAAGTAGCACAAGATTAAAACTAGATCATATGGAAGGCCGCTCCTTCTGCTCCTTTTTTTTGTGGTGCTGTCAAGTCACAGCTAATTTTTTTGGTGTTGTCAAGTCACAGCTACAGGGGTTTCCAAGGCATGAGATGTTTGGAAGTGGATTGCCACTGCCTGCTTCTACATGATGACCCTTGTATTCTTTGGAGGTTGCCCATACAAATACTTACAACAGCTGACCCTGCTTACCTCCTGAAATCAGGTTAGCCTGGGCTATCCCAGTCAGGATATTTGTTCTTGTTACTGTATGCCATTCTTGCACCAACCTTATTAACTTGGAAGCCATAATAATTGCTGTGAAGGTTTGTTACCAGATCCAAGGTCATCATTACTACAGTGCCAACTTGATTGGGCAATAGGAAAAAAAATCTCCTGTCGTATGCCTTAATGGGTTTGTTTCACATTTTGTGCTTGTATAGCATGTCCTTGCATTTTCCCATTCACTCAGTAGAATGGAGGGGTCATAGTGTGTAAGCTACTGGGGCAAGTTTGACTTTAGTCTCCACTTTTTGTTGAATTACTACAAAGATGCTTCTCTGATTCTCTCTCTTTTTCTTACTCTCTCTTTTCTTCCATGGCTTAGGAAAAGTCTGTACTAGAATACATCTTTGTGGCATGTCTGTAAAAGGGACAGCATGGGAGCTGGTCCATTTTGCCATGGCAAGTGATAGCAGTTCTGGTCCAATACTAACAGCTATTCTTAGTAAGCATGTCTGGTCTGAGTGGACTACAATGCACGTAGAACTTGCTCAGAAACATTCTGCACATACCTGTGCAGAGTGTACATCATTCTGCCTCCATTAATTTTTGAGCATTTAAAACATTGTAACTGAATTAGCACATCAGGCATTCAGTTTTGGAATGTAAAGCTATTCGTTAGTCATGTAGTATGGTCAATTGAAATTTTCCTTGTGAATCTCTTCCTATAACTTACACCTGAATTATGACTCCAAATGATAAGTCAAAAGTCAAAATTAGTGATATCTTATAGAAGAGCAAAGGGGAAAAACCAAAATCAAGAACAGAAACCCATCTAAACAGTACTCAAGTGACCACAATAAATATTCAATTTTGCAGTGCTGTAGAGCTTTAGCTGCCGTAGCAAAGAACATAAAAATGTTGAACTGTGTATTTATGATCCGTTTAATTCATTGGTCCTTCTTGAAAAACATATGGAATACTTAGGCAGTGGGGAAAGGGGCTCTTATGTCTTTGTGAGAAGAGGGTAGCTAGCGGTTCTCAAACGACAGAGCTTATTTTTAGGCTTTAGTCCCAGCCTGAAATAAACTGAGAAGCTGAGGAGTGTTCCGATAAACACCAAGTAAAACAGAGACAGGAAGTAGAGGGTCTTGGGGTAATGAGTTCCAGCCAGTCTTGAAACAGAAAGCTAGACAAGGCATTACTTGAAATAGTTTCTGTATGACAGCCTAGCAATTTTTAGCTTGTTATTTTACCATTAAAAGAGAACACTCTCACTGCAGAATTCAACTGAGCTAGAGAAGCTTCCTTTTTTCTTCTCATTTTCCTGGGACCATCTGGCATTATGCATCTTTTGAAGCTTTTAAAGTGATATTACTGCCGGTTGCTGACTGATCTCTTAAAAAAACAAAAAACCAGATGCTCTGGTTGGGTAGGAGGGAATGCAATCTTAAGTTTATACGGTTGTGAATATACACCCAGCCGAAGAGTTTAGAATAAGCCTGAGGGACAATTTAAAATCAAATATATGCAGAGATTCAGCTTACTAGAAGTGGAGAGAGAAGCAAGGGGGGAGTAGGAGGCAATGAGAGAGAGAGAGAGAGAGAGAGAGAGAGAGAAGAAAGATTGTGGTCACCAGAACAAAGCTCTGAACCCAGGAGATATAATTGCTGAGATGGGCCCAAAGCATGGAGAGTGAGATTAATATTTACAAACATTTCACGTGGCTGAACAGGGTAAGTGAATCACTTCCATTACTTCACTAGTTTGAGGGAAGAGAAAATGCCTTGCACTGTGATGGAAATTGTGATTTATTCTCTTGTCTGAAATTTGTGCTTTGTGAGGGAGGGAATTGCAAGGAAGGGGAGATACTATTGTACCTTTTAAAAGATAATCTGGCAATTTTCAGCAAAATTATAAGTGGCTTTTCAAAATAAATACTGTATAACAGCTAATGTTGTCTTTTAACCTATATTGCATTCAGATTTCTTAACTGAGTAACCCTGTAGTTTCTTAACTGAGTAACCCTGGCATTCCATCTACAGGTATTGGAAAGTTGTGTATTTTTCAAAATTAGACAAGATTTGCTTATCGTTCAATCAGCCATCTTACCTAGTGCTTAGATGTTCAACCAGTTTAAATTGATCGAATCCTATTGGGATTGTAAAGCTATTTGTTAGTCAGTTAGCACATGGGTCATACTAAGGATTGGAATTTTTATGAATCTACTACTAAGTACTCTAGTATATTTTAGATTATTATTTTCTTAAATATTACTAATAATAGCTACAGATCTACAGGGAAGGTGGAGAAAAGGGAGAAATATGTAAGTAATTCATAAAGTATACTTGGTGGGTTTTTTAGGTATTTTCCATGCTTTCATTATGCTTTCTGCGTAGTAGCACTTTGGCTGCAGTAAAAATAGGCATTTCTCATAAAACATATTCAGATTCACTGTATTGAATCTGAAAAATACTAATAAGAACTGCAAAATGTACCTTCCAAATGCCTATAAATAAGAAAAAAAGATACAATATGCACTTTTAGTAAAGTTCTGCAGTATTATCTTCAAGTCTGTTACCAACTTTGTGAAAGTTGGGATCATTAGCTGTGTTTTGTGTTGATGAAAGTTGGTGCCTTAGATCTATTACCCTTTCATTGTGAGTTTGGGATAGTAGGGCTGGAAAGACAAAAATGGCATATACTTCACTTTGCAGGTCTTTGCTTTTAGCAATAATTTATTGTTTGCGTAGCAACTGAGCTTTTAAATTTTAAATTAAATAATTAAATCCATGACTTGGATACGTCATAAGTACTAAGGGAGTGCGTAATAATCACAACTCTACCAGCATTTGCTGAAAATCAAGGCCTTTAAGGCACATTGTTTATTTTTTCCTAAATGTAATATTTTCAAGATGGCCAAAGTAATGATGTCAAACGTAATCTCTTGTTTCCTATGGCAAAAGAGACCATGACACTGTGTAACATTCCTGTAGGACAGGGGTGGGGAACCTTTAACACTCAAAGAGCCATTTGGACCCGTTTTCCATGGGAAAAGAAAACACTTGGAGCCGCAGATAATTTTTGACATTTAAAATAAAGATAACACTGTATATATTGGGTTTTTTTACCTTTTACTCCGCTCATTCCGAGAAGCGCATGGATGTGTCCGCCCTGCTCCCTGCAGGGCGGGCAAGGATGGGGCCAGCGGCTCGGCTCATGGAGCCGCAGTACAAGGGCAGAAGAGCCGCATGCGGCTCTCGAGCCGCAGGTTCCCTACCCCTGCTGTAGGAGAATTCATTCTTGAAACTGCAGGCATGATTGGGATTATTCCAAATGAGACATGCCATGCCTAATAGACTGTGCTGTGAAATGGAAGTGTGGTGATTTTGCAGTACCTAGGTGTCGCTTCTCTTTTAGTAAGGGTTCTAGCCCTTTTGCTGACTGTGGTTCTCAAAGAATAAGGTGTGAGGTTTGGGGAGCGCATATGGTCAGTGGTGAATTATATCAGGAAGTGCCGTGAGAGAGCACCAGGCCTTTCTGGATTCCTCCCTGGGTAAACTGTTTCCATTGAGTTCATAAGCTCAGTTGATAAGTAAAGATTGGTAGAAGTCTGTTTAGTGAATTTTTTTGTTCAACACAGTCCCATTGCCATGGCAAGTTTGGGCACCAGTTGAAGTAGCATGTGATGGTATGCTGAGGCTCTTTGACTGGTCAATAAAACACTGTTTCCTTCACCATGGAAGGGGAGGAGTTGGACTTCCCATTGGCGAGTGACAAAAATACTTGAGTTTCTCTGAAAAGAGAGAGGAGGGGATGAAGGGGATACAGCATCAGTTTTGATTTTGCATGTGGCTACGTAGCATAATTGATTTTATGGTATAATACAGTCTGAGTTTCAGTTGAAAATAAATATAAAATTGACCGTTTCACCCACCACACCACACCCCACATTTGCTCACTGGATCATGCAACCATATCTTAGAAGAAGTTAATTGGCTTATATCTACTTTACTTGGACCAGTTGGAAGTTTCATGTATGACTATAGCCAGTGGTGGGATCAGCAGGTTCACACCACTTCGGCAGAACCGGTTGTTAAAATGGTGCTTGTAAACAACCAGCTGTTAAATTATTTGAATCCCACCACCGGAACCGGTTGTTAAATTATTTGAATCCCACCACTGATTATAGCTCTCATTCAAACGAGCCTCCATACCAAAACACAAGCATTCCTAGAGAGTTCAAAGGACAATGCCAAAAGAGGCCCATGTGGGTACTTAGGCAGCATGCTGGAAGGGGCTAGTAACTTGAGTCAAAACAAACAGCCATCTCTCTTCTTTCATAAGAGGCACTGTTTTTAAAAGGGAAATTCTCTTATCAAGGATTTACAAGGAGTGAAGGGCTTGATTATACATGTTCCTTTGTTTAAAGTGGGTTGCCTGAAATGTGAATTGGCCATAACAGGTACTTTCTTTGTTTTGAATTATGTATAGACAACATTTTTTTTTACTGTGAATGTCTTTTCCATAAGATTGATTTTCTAGTAAGAAAGATGAGATCACTGAGGACTGGATTTTAATCATATTTTGTCTGGTGTGAAGAATCTTCTACCCTGACTGGGCTTACTGTCATTTGAACCCAGTCAACCCACGGAGCTGCCAAATCCCTTCCTCATCCACTTAAAGTTAGAATAACATTACTTGCTCCAGATGGAGGCTTAACTGCTAGGACCCTACTTGTGGAGATGTAAAACAAGCCCAGTAAAGCATTAATGCAGGAATCCACAGCATAGTGGGTGCCATGGTGCCCGATAACACCTTTTCAGGTGCCCACCAAGTGCTTTTAGAAAGTGGATGGGGCTAGATGGCAACCATTTTGTGATTGTGCACACCACCCTGTGACAGAATTCCTAAAGTGCTCTCACTCAAAAAGGTTGGGAACCTCTGCCTTAATACATTATGTTAGGTATGTGTGTTATATATGTGTGTTACATATGAAGCTGATAAGCGCTTAGGTGGTGATGGTGCAGATAAGCTGTCCATAAAGATCAGTTATGGCATTCGATTAACATAGATTTCAATTCTAACTGCAAGTAGCCTATATAAACCCCAAAATCCAGTCAGGTACTGTTCGTTTCTCCAAGTGTAAGTTCAGGATTCCCAGTTCTGTCTTCAAAAAAGTTTGTGAGGCTGCTGAACAAATAGTTATACTCTTTGCCACTGAAAGTTCTAAGTAAAATTGTAAAGTTATCTGCTACTTCTTCCTGGACCCATTTGTGGTAGAATGCTCCACAGGGGTCCTCGTGCCTACCTTGTTCTGTAGGCAAGGAAAGAGCAAAGAGTGATCAAAGAGAACTTATGGAAGAGGCAAGCCGGTTCTCTGGGAGGCTCTTTGTGTGGTAATCAGCCCAGCAAAGGGGAAGTCTTTTGAGTAGGGGAAAGCCAACAGATAGACCCACTTGAGTCTCTAAGCTAAGCCACGCATGGGTTTTCTTCTGCACGTTTTCCATCCCAAAGCAAGCAGTTGGCGTGCAGGGATGACTGGCAGCACATGGGGAGGCAACCCAGGCCCATTCATGAGTGAGCAGACGCTCAAGAGGAAATACGTCTTCCCAGCAAGGAGCCCCCATCTCTGGCAAGACACAGAATTGTGGCACCACTGCAATGAGGCTGAAACTTTGGCATGGATGTAGGAGATCTTACCAAATTATAACAATAGGCAATCCTATAGCTTTTAGCTCAAGGCAGCTAAAGGGGCAGCTGGAGCTAGCATGCTGACAAAGCAGAGATTCTTTCCCTCCAACCTGTTCTCCCAACCACCAATCAGCTGTTTATCACACACTCAGATTCCACAGTAGCTCTCAACTACCTTAGACTATTTCTCAAATAAACCTACATATTTATCTCACTTCAATCTATTCGCATGGCCTTTATTCTAAACAGAAAAATAGATACCACCCTAAACTGTTTAGAGGGAGGGCAAGATAAAAATGTTATAAGTAGGATTGCTACTTTTTCCTCTCCTTTCACAAGTTCTCCTCCTGCACCTTTTAACAATAGCCACAAGTGTGAGCATGGATCTCCCCAAAGGCCACCATCAAGACCCCACGAGCAAGCAGCCAGCCATTCCTTTTTCCTTCCCCTCCTACCCTGTGACAGTCAAGACGGGCAATCAAGGCCTCTATCAACCACCTCTTCCTGCAAATAGAGAAACAGTGGCAGCTGCCTGCCATGTGGGCTTCCATAATAAGACACTCTTCCAAGCAGGGTAGGAATGTCAACATGACAAGGGCAGTGACAGCTCTGTGCCACAGCAGGCTCTTCAGCCCCCAGTCTTTACTTGCAGCTACCGCAGGTTCATCTGCATCAGTGCCTCCACCTCTCTTGACATGTCATAGACATTCAGCACTATTTCACCTGCAGAATACTTCCACTTCCACTGCACCACCACTGACCTCAGATCTTTTGGGGAAAAGGGTATAGATCCGTGGTGGCGAACCTTTGGCGCTCCAGATGTTATGTTATGGACTACAATTCCCATCAGCCCCTGCCAGCATGGCCAATTGGCCATGCTGGAAGGGGCTGATGGGAATTGTAGTCCATAACATCTGGAGTGCCAAAGGTTCGCCACCACTGGTATAGATGATCACATTCTCTAGGCTCTGCTTTGTTTCCGTCTGTCACTTCTCATTTTTTTAAAAAGCCAGAATATATTGGACATGTCTTCATTGCTATACATTTGTACACAAGCAGTTTTTGTGGCAGCATGAATTTTATTCACTATTCCAGATGGGATATAATAGCTTCACTTGAACAAAGCAAGCAAGCAATCCTTATGATAGCTGCAGTTTATTGACTGGGAAAAAATGCAACTGATTGATGTTCCACATTGAACACTATTATCCTTTTGTGGGTTTGTATAAATGATTTTTGATTGCTTCTTCAAAGAAGTGAGGCAGCTGTTAACACAAAACTGTGTAGGGCTACCAATGGGATTTTTGAGGCTTGCTGTAGGTATTCCTCTTTCACTTACTCTGCATATTTCAGTCTGTTACCAAGTTATATTCCATATTGTGCAAATCTGGTTCTTGTTTCTGTCCCCTTGACTAACACTGATTCATGTCATAACCACAAAGAGTATTTGTCACTATTTTTTCCTTAATATCACATCTCAGCCTTCTCACCTGTATCCAGAAATATTTTGTCAAGACAATTTTTGTGGCCATTCAGATCATGTGTTTCCTATACTCAGCTCCCTATCCTACCTTTCCCTATCCTACCTTTCCATAGAATTGTTCAGTCTACCAGTGAAGGAGAGATAAAATCATGTCCGTTGGCTCTGGTGAACAGAGCCCATACACATAGAATCTGTGCACTATATTTTTGCAAGTTATCATGTTCTACATACAGAACACATTTCAATCCTTCCCTCAACTCAGTCCATTCTCCCTTATTGCCTCTTCTGTCTGAAATTCAAATCCTGAACACTTTTATGGGGCTCTTGCTCATTTCAAAACTCAGCTCATAACCTACTTTTTCACGGGGTTTGGTTTGAACCCATAATCTTCATCCTGTATTTGAAATTAGCCCTGAATAGATTCTAACAGTAGTTGCTCAGTTTGCTCACCTTAATATTCCCTTACTTTATTGTTTCTTGTCTGCACCTAAACTCACACACTTTGTTTGCACTTGGGATGTAGCACCTTCGAATGGCATTATATAAATAACAGATAGAAATGGAAAGCCACAGAGTGATTAATTGCAACCAGGTTAACAGTAGCACATATGTGAGTCTCTGCTTTTCATCCAGTCAGCTTGCTTCACACAAATTGCAGCATACCTCACTTCAGCCTCTGAGGTCAGAGGTTCATTCCGCACATGCAGAATAATGCACTTTCAAACTGCTTTCAATGCTCTTTGAAGCTGTGCGGAATGGCAAAATCCACTTGCCAACAATTGTGAAAGTGGTTTGAAAACGCATTATTTTGCGTGTGCGGAAGGGGCCAGAGTCTTCTTCAATAAACTTTTGAGAGGGATGCCTGAATGCATTAAGCCTGTCACTCCCAATGCAGAGTGGACTCTTGCCTTCACACACTTGCAAATGCGTATGCTTAAGCACACATCTGTACCTTCTTTCAACGAGCTCAGAGCACAGTGTATAAGATATACACACAGAGTGCTAATGGAGTGACCCATATTTGGACAATAATACTAATGATCGTTTAATGAATTCGTGGTTTCATTTGATGATTTAACCCAGTCACAAAGTTATTGATTTAAAATTGACTAGGGAATTTCAGGGAATAGTGGATTAATTTAAATCATTTTCTGTTTTTTACTTCTTAAATAAATGTACATGCTCATTGTGAAGATAATAACTATTTTGCTTGTATATTGCTACTTCCAAAGAGACTCCATTTTGTTTTTTGGAAGAGTTTATTTTAAAAAAATGTTTCCTGTCTCTAGTTGCTGGTAGTTTGTAGATAAGAGCTAGGTTGTATCATCACCAAGGTCAGATTCCTCATTATGGGCATGGAGTCATCTCCCATTATTTTCAGCTGAATTTAACTGGTCAGCAAGAGCCCTATTTGAAAGTTTCAAATTAATCTTATCTGTGTTAGCAGCCATCTTTCTTTTGTCTTGGGTTTTTTTCACCTCTACTTTGCTTGAAGAACTCTGGGTTATGCACTAGGGATTTCTGTTGTATTTTCTAACCAGTATTTATTTTAGTAAGTAAGTGTACTTTGTTGTTTTATTGAGCATCTGTATATGCATCTTATGATTTTATATTCACCGCTTATTTCTTCAAGCTGTTATTTTACAACCTTTTTTTAGATAACAATGTAAAATTTTTACTTTGTATGTTGAGTAGTGGTCCAGAACCCAGGGCTTGGCATTGCTACCATCACAAAGGCCTGGACGGATCTTTGACACTTGTTGATTGCTATAACCATAAGGACATACTTATTTAATTTAAACCTGAATGCCACTTTTATAGTACCTTGGCGGTTATATTATAAGTGCCTCAGTATTCAAATTGATATTGTTGCTACTTTAGAAAGCATGTAAAACCTAAAATGCCATCAAGTTGCAACCAGATTATGGAAGCCCCCCATGAGTTCTTCAAATTAATAGATGTACAGCGTATACAGTGAATTGCTTCTTTTTAGATATGTTAATGTTTACAGTTCCAAATAGTGTTTTCCTTTACTGTTTTCAATTTTGACAGGTTTTTGTAGGTGGATGTTGGTTGTAATCAACATAAGAATATCTCTCCAGGTCTCATAGTCTAATATACACCATACTAACTCCTATGCAACAAGTATTTATTTATGACTTTCACCCCTTCCTCCTAGAAACTATCTCTACTCCCGTTTTTGAGCTTTTGAGCCCTCGATAGTTGTTCTAGTTGTCCATATCACCCATCCCCTGAAGTCATTAAGCCATGTCTGAAAGCTTTCATGATGGACTGGAAAAGTGTAGATATCTCTCAGTGGATTGAGGAAAAGTTCTACACTAAAAATACAGTGTTCTTTCAATACAGCCAGTGAACAATTGCCAACATTTGAAAAAATATGAAAGTTTAAAAACCAGATGTTGCAGAAGCTTTCTATCCTTATAACACTTAAATGAGAGGATCCTGACGTGTAGCCAAGACAGAGTTCAAATCCAAAAGCATTCACATGTACATGCTCTTAAGCTGTACTGTGATGTTTTATTTTCTTGTTACATTTTCCCAAATGATAGGCAGCAATTTAAAAAGAGATGGACTGAAACAGAGCATCTATTTGCTTAGTAGGTGAGCTTGTCTGGACTGTATTTGTCTGTTCTTATTACAGCATGCTGTAGCTGATGTTCTGGCAGAGCTGATATTTTCTTCTTGAATTATTTTTTCTGATGTGGATGTAGGCTAATGTAGTTTCAACCTGGAAGCATCAATCAGGATTGGAAGAATTGTAGTACATTATCTATTTATGATTTTATGAAGGTCTTCTAATTAGTTTAATAACAATTTTTTTCCTCTAGAATGAAATTATTGCAACATGCAAAGTAAGATTCTGTCCTGTTAGTTGTAGGAGCTTCTAACCCGTATATATGCAGTGGTGGGATTCAAATAATTTAACAACCAGTTCCAGTGGTGGGATTCAGATAATTTAATTAATTTAATTAATGGGTGGAGTTGCCAACCACCAGTTGCACCTGGGGATATACATATACTCTTTCATTTCTATTCTCTCTTGCTCTTATTTATTCTTTTTTCTGTTTATATACTAGTCAATATTATGTACTGTTATACTTTGTAATTATCATTTGATGTTAAATGCAATTTTGTAATAAATATCATTAAAGTTCAAAAAAAGATCATGTGGTACTTACCAAACTTGCCATTTTTTAACCCAAGAAAATAAGAAATGCAAAAGCCAGGGGCAGGGCCCAGGTCAGGACCCCAGGACTGGGAGGAAGGAATCTGGCATGGGGGCCGGCTGGGCGCACCTGCTGGCAGCTGGAGCCTGCCTGGAAGGCAGCATGGAGGGCTTGCAGGGCGGCAGAGAGGACAGGCGCTGCAGCTTGCTGGGCTTCTGGGGCTTTGTGCACCGCCCTGGAGCACCTCATGAATGGCCGGCTGTTTCCTGCTCCTCGGCTCTGGTGCCTGTTCAGTGTGTGCCCCCGCCACCTTGGAGTTGCTTGGGCAGCAGCCAGCACGCCATGTCCACCAGCATGCAGGCATCCCAGCTCGCCAGCTGGTGTCAGGACAAAGGCCAGCCAATGGGGCACAAATGTGGTCTCAACCCTACCTCAGACCCTTTGCCCAGCGAAGCCTCAACCAGCATCTACAAGCAGTGGTGGGATTTATTTAATAACCGGTTTTCCAAAAATTCAGGTACCAGTACTGGTGAACCGGTACAAACCAGCTGAATCCCACCGCTGAATATATGTCCTAATAAAATCCACCCACTTAATCCATGTCAGCTCAACATATTTAATTTCTTGGAGAGATGGAGGTCAAGGATCTGAAGAGTAAATTTAATCCATACATAATACTTTTTATTGGGGATAACACCTCTTGATTTCACAGAGGTTCACTTGCAAGTATTTTTTTACAGAATTAGACACTTTGCAGTCACTCATACTTTATCCATCTTGCACAAAATTAGTTCCATTTACCTGTATTGGCTGACTGAAGATCAGATTCTTTAAATATGACCTTCAGCCTTTCCTCTTTTTTCAGCAATGTTTTTGAAGACGGAAAGAAAAAAACCAACCTACTAAACAAAATGTATAAAAAGGGAATGCTCCTAATTTCACCTCACTAAATATGAAAACAATTAAAATTTGCCATTTTCTCTGTAATTACAACTGTAAAATTAATTCTTAATATTCTTACTAAGAATATTAATTACATAATAATATTAATACAATAATATTAATAAAATAATATCATTTTTCTCAATTATGCCTATTTTTCTTGTTCTTCTATTTCTCAAATCCCCAAATCATCAATTTATTCTTTTCTGTCGTAAGAAAAAAACTTTCAAGTTTTCCACTTACCGATGAAATTAGATAAGTTATTTTCTCTAATCAAAGAAGTAAGTAAAGAGCCCCATTCAAAGGAGGGGGGCAAAAGAGCTTGTGCAAAAGAGCACAGGCACATTTTCCTTCCCCAGGACACTTTGTCCAGTGGAAACCGCTGGCATGCAGTTGCCTTTGGCCTCGCCCGGTGATGGGACTTGGCCTGGGACTCTGTGCCAGTGTCCTAGCCCCCTGCCACCACCAGCGCAATGTGGGCAGTCCAGGGTCATGGCCAGGGGAAGAGCTGACATGAATCGGCTTCCTCTTGGCCATTTGCCAGGTTATGCCGATGAGAAAAGGGTTTGCATAAGTTTATCCATAGAGGCTTCTTGGTGGCGGGGAGGTTGTTTTGTTTTGCAAGCCTCCCTTGCAAAACCACCAGGAAGCCTCTCTGGGAGCAGCAGGGAAGCATGGTTGCAGTGCTGTGGCCACCTGCCTTACTGCTTGAATGGGGCTGCCCGCCGCTTTTGCCAGTTCCAACAACTTTACCAGCCATTCTTTTGCGTGTATAATATTCTCACTGGTGAAGTCATATGTAAATCAAAGTTCCACTTTTCAAACTGTCTGTCCATAAGACAAAAAAGAAAACTTTCTATTTCATTTGTATATTAATCTTTAAAATTGTTTGACTTGCTGAATATATTTGTATCAAAAAAACCTTTAGTGTTAATATTAATAGAAACTTACCATAAATGATAAAAAGACCCTTCAAGATGTTCACATTTCCAATATACATTTGGGACATTTTTATATGTTTTTGCCAATTCATCTGGTGACAAATACCACCTGTAGAGGATGAGTTACCTACTCTCCTTAAACGTGGGTTTGGATTTTGAACTTTCACACGACTCAAAAAAACCCCAGTTTCTTTAAAACAAGTTCTTAAGATTTATTGAACTCGGCATCATTTAACAAACTATAGTCAGGTGGCATATTATGCATACAATTAGCTGAATAAGAGCAAACATACAAAATAACTGAACCTACTAAAATCAAAATGTAAAATTTCTCCATTGCTTAGCAGGCAAAAAGAAAAGAATCGAACAGTTCTCATAATTCAATAGACAGCTTCTAGCCAGCATGAGGTAGCATTGCGTATATTGGGAGTGAAAAGGGAGGGGGAAGCAAGGAAAAAGGGTGCCTCTCTTACAATATGGAAAAGCAGATATAGGGGAATTGCACATCAGGTGATCCTAGTGGACCAATCACGAATTGGTGCTAATTAACTAAAGCAGGTGATGTAAATCTTCATTCTTATCAGGTGTTGTGGCTGAAAGTTTATTGACGTTCCAACCGTTAGCAAAACTTTGTGCAGCTGGGCCAAGACCTTCAATTGACCGTTACTCGGTACCAGGATGGGAGAGCTGGTGGGAAGCCAAAGATAGGCAATTATTTTCAAGAACTATTTCTTGGATTCACAACAAAGGGGCCAACAAGGCCGTGGTAGTGATGTTGAACTGTTACAAAGTTCACGACCAACGGTTATATTCATAGACTACATACAAAATGACTACGGTTAAGCTAATACAGACACTTTCTCTACACCACCAATACATGATTTTATTAAAAAATTTCTTTAAGTCTAGTTAAGTACTATTGGCAAAAACGTATAAAAATTTACTTTAAATTTTAGACCATTTAACTACATAGACCATTGTTCGTTTGTATATTGTACCCAAAATTAATGGCCTATTCCATTGACCAATCCTTCGCTTCTTCTGAAGTTCTAATATATATAATCATATTTCAACTGAATTTCTTATTTAGTCTCTTTAATGTTCTCTTTAGTCTCAGGTGAATCATCCTACTGCTGTCAGTAATGAAACATATCAAGAACGTCTGTCAAGATTAGAAGGTGACAAAGAATCTCTCATATTGCAGGTATGTATTTTATAGTATCGTCAACACGTTTTGGAAAGGGTCAGTATGCTTAATATTTATTTTTTATATGTCTTTCTTTCATTTATGAATGTATCTATATTTATATGCCTTCCTTCCCTACCGGGCGAGGCCAAAGGCTTCCTACATTTAAAGCACATTCAACATAAAACTATTTTAGACATACATTAATAATACATATACATGTTAAATTTTTTTTAAAAAAATGCTTAGCTACTGAATGAGAAAGAAATTTGGAGCGATAAAATCCATATACTTTATTCTTTTTCAAAAATTGGATTGCATTCAGACTAAATTTTCCATAAGAAAAAAATTTTCCTGTTCCCTTCTCCCAGCACCAGCCCCCTGGCTGCATGAAATCTAGGGAGGTGACCTTGAAAAATGACATGCGGGGAATCTACTGAGCCTCCCAAAGCTGTACCAGGTATTCTGCTGGCCTCCAGAGCAGCCGGGGAAGCCGTGAGCCACCCTAAGCCACAGTGGCTCTCCTCCCAATCTCCAGTGTGGCTGAGGAATCCCCAAACCTCCCAGAACAGCAGCAGCTTTCCTCGCTGAACCCCGAAATGGACCAATAGAACAGCATTCCTACCTTCAGACACTGATTGTGGGGCTAGATTTGAAACTCCCGTATCTGCCTCGTCGGCTATTTTCACCACCATTTCTCCTACTGATGCTCTGTAAGCCATTTTCTATATGAAGGGGAGTGTGTCCTAGTGAAAACAGGCAAATTTTCACTAGTGCTCGTTTATGGCTGCAGAAATGCTCTTTAAAAAATCAAGTTTAATAGTGCCAAAGGATATTTGTAAGGAAGGCTGCATCTCTCTCTCTCTCTCTCTCACACACACACACACACACACACCTAGTAGCTTATCTGCCTGGGGACATGGGGTCACATGGGGATGGCACCAGACACTGTAGCCACCAAGCCCTGCCCCCTCCAGCCTCCAAAGCCAGAGCTTTTGAAAGCACAGTGCATACAGCCTCCATGCAGGCAAGCCAGAGCACCCCAAGCCCCACCCCCTGGCCTGCAAGGAGGTCCTTCTTTTAGAAGGCCCAGTCCTGCCTTGGACTGTCTTTTCAAGTTATGGTAGGCATTTCAACAGCGTACCCATGAGCCTTTGCTAAATATGCAAATTATGTATTTCCATATTTAGCAAAGGCTCATGGATATGTTGTTGAAATGCTCACCATAACCGGAAAAGACAGTCCAAGACAGGACTGGGCCTACTAAAAGAAGGACATCCTTGCAAACCAGGGGGTGGGGCTCAGGGGCAGGGGTCTGCCCCCAGGCCCCGCCTCTGTGCGCTATTTCCTACCCATATGCCTCTGCTTATACCTCTGAGATATTTCTTTCCAGATGTTTAATACCAAACTTTTCATAAAAGAAGGAAGGAGACAGGCATCCTCGACAGATCTTTGAAGCCTTAAATTTACAGTTTAGAATAAACTTCATTTAATCAGATAGATTTCTGGACTTGGTGTTCATGTGATTTGGTACCATTCAGAACTGTTAAGACAGTATAGGTTTACAGATAGTGTATAAAGGTCAGTGTTTGCACTTTATATTTTAGCTGATTTCAAATAAGGTTCACTAGTTATTTTATCTTTAATATGACATAGTTCATGTTGTTTCCTCTGGCAGTAGATGACACCATTCTTATAGCTCCCTAAGAGCTCTTACTCATTCTCTCTTTCACAGCAATTCATGACCTGAACTTTTCATTCATGTTTTAGCTTGTAATGCTTGCAGTCTGTGAAAAGCAGAGCGTTGCCAATGTTAAAACATGTCCTTCGGTGTATACTGGTTTTTTTCAATACTTAAAAAAGCTTCAATGATTGGGGAGCCTTTCTTCGGTTCTTGTAAGAAGTAAGGTAATTGGTTGGCTTCCTGAAGAGTTCTTTTGTTGATTTGCTCCCCGTTTAAGGAAAGAAGTAATGGCAAACTCTGAAGGGGTGGTGCCTGTTCTGAACCTACTTAAAACATTCTTCTACAAGGGCTTTTTTCCTTCAAAGGTTATTTATTGTAAATACTAGTGCATGACCTTCAGTGCTCCTTTTCATACATGTTTTTTCTAGCCTTCTTTTTATCCTTTTTTGTTTTAAAATTGGCTCAAGAAACGCAGACAATATCTTCAAAGCATAATGTAGTCCATACTTTAAGGTAAGAATCAAATTGTCCTTTTGAAAATAGTCAAATATTTAACAGCCTCTGATAACCTAGTTCAGGGGTAGGGAACCTGCGGCTCTCCAGATGTTCAGGAACTACAATTCCCATCAGCCTCTACCAGCATGGCCAATTGGCCATGCTGACAGAGGCTGATGGGAATTGTAGTTCCTGAACATCTGGAGAGCCGCAGGTTCCCTACCCCTGACCTAGTTAACAAAAATGAGGGGTGTTCAGTGAGAGAACCACTGTGTAGTGTAGGATGGTGTGTTGGAATTGGCCTGAGGGAACCTGGGTTCAAATCCATAGGCATGAAATTCACTGGGTGACTTGGGTCCATTTGCTGTTTCTCAGATAACTTACTTTGTTGTGAAGAGGGTAAAGGGTTGTCCCATATCCACTACTCTGAGATGTTTGGATGAAAGGTGGGATGCAAAAATGATTAAGGGTGGGCATATGAGACTAATTGTTTGTTCTTCTAAAATATTCTCCATCTTTAATTATTGATTTCCCCCAATTACAGGTGAGCGTTCTCACAGACCAGGTAGAGGCTCAGGGAGAAAAAATCCGTGACCTTGAGGTTTGTCTTGAAGGACACCAGCTGAAGCTTAATGCTACGGAGGAAATGCTTCAACAGGTAGGGAAGGATATGGAACTGTTGTGAAACTTCTAAGAGCAGGCAAAATTTATGTACCAATTCTCTTGAGTAAATGGATGGAAATTACATGTCTCTCCAGCCTCCATGTAAATTGATTAAAAACAACAACAACAACAACAGTATTTACTTACTTGGGGTGGGATATGTTTCAGTTGTATAGCCCTATAACCAGTTGGCATGTAATAAGATACCACTGTGTGTATTATTCATTATAACCTTTACAAAGAAAAGTCAACAAGCAGGCTCAATGTGGCTAAAAACCTGTTAGACTGGTTAGATCTTCAGAGGTTAATTCAATAAACTTGATGGCTTAGAAGCAGTTTCCGTGCAGTTTGATTTGAAACTGAATAAACTTTTAAGATTGAAATAATCAGATTTAGGAGGTGGTTGGTTTTAAGAACTCTTTGCCCTATTTTAGTGGGAAAAATGTATGTCAGCTGATTCTTTTATCATAGCCATGGGCTGGCAAAAACTACAGCTTTATAGGAGTCCTGAACTTGCCCTTTTGCAGCAACAGGCAAGGAAGGATCAGTTTTGGAATACAAAGTAAAAGTGACTTTCTAATGGTTGATGCACCACACAGAGTGAGAAGAATTATCTGGTTGATGGTAGTTCTCTGTACCTGTAGACTTGAAAGTTTAGCGGTGCCGCTGAACTTAATGTAATTAAATATCTGATCTTATCTTTTGTTGAACTGAGCAAAAGGCTTTGGTCTCTCCCTGCTTCTGGCACTGGTAGTTGGTGCAATAGTGGGAGCGCCCAGTTTTGTTTTCCCATGCATTTCTTCCTTCAAATTTGGTAAATGTATGTAGTCAGAATGCTCTGAAACCCTTTTTTTCTGTAACAAGTTCAAGTACCCTTTATTGATGAATGATCACACAATTAGTGAAGGTATTATTCATTTCAACGGAGGTTTAATTTAAATTTGTGATGGCAATCCTAGTATTGAGGATAAGCCCCAAGAAGTATGTTTGCCTTCTTTGTGTAAGTCCAAGCTTCTTTCCCTGCCATGAACACCCTGCATAGCCTGAGAAAAGCCACATACCTCTATCTGTAATATCTTTAGTCCCCTATCTATAATCAGCCTGAAAATCTATCCAGCTGTCCTGAACCAGAGTCAGGGCCTTTTTAGCTCTGACAGAATTCTCTTTCAAATGAGACCCAGACCCTGCGAGACTTATTGCACTTCCATGGGGCCTGTAATACTGAATTACTCTGCTAGGCCTATAGCAGAGGACCTCAACAGTTGTCATCTGGCTAATCTCCTTCCCCCCTTCCCTTTCCCTTTCCATGAAGTTATTATTTCTAGTCATTATTCTCCCACCCCCACCATTATTCTCCTACCCCCACCAACACCAAACAGATCTGAATGAGATTTTATGGCGCTATTGAAGATTTTTGTAAGATACCAATTGTTTAATATGTTTTAATGTGATTGTATGATTGGAGTCCAGTTTGTTTGAGAAGAGTGGGCTATGAATGAATGAATGAATGAATGAATGAATGAATGAATGAATGAATGAATGAATGAATGAATGAGCCATAACAAGATCATGCATATGAAGTAGAAAAAGGGCTCTGACCTAGATATCCAGGCTTGCCTTGTCAAATCTCAAAAGCTAAGCGGAATCAGTCCTAGTTAGTAGTTGCATGGGACACCACCAGGGAAGTCAGAGGCAGAAGATGGAAAACCACATCTGAATGTCTCTTGCCTTTAAGGAGTTTCCATAAATCAGCTGTGACTTGATAGGGGTGGGAGAAGGCCAGTGGAACACCCAGTTCCTCTCTTTCAGCTGAACTTACTTCACAGGACTGTTGTGAGAATTGGGGAACCATGATGTCAGTTTTTCTGCTCTTTTACATGTGAGTCTATCAGCTTATTCCAACAGGTTTGTCTTGATGACAACCACCTTCCTGTTCTGTTAAATGGTATTTTTTATGGAAATGAATGGGTTATTTTTCCCTGCCGTTACATGTCTTCTAGTACTATCTATTGCATTCTCATAATAGACTGTTGTTCTGCCTTTTTGTGTATCCAAATCAACACAGTTTTGTTGTCTGTAACTTATTCAACAAGAATTCAACAGGTTCTTCACAGTGCTTCTCTTACTTTTTAATTTGCTGTTTGATCATTGCATGTTTATGCAAGCTTGAATTGTACATTTCCATTCTGGCTGTTACCAATTTAACTACTTCTTTCTTCCTTGTTGCATAACATTTGAACTCTGCAGGTAGAAATTAAATAGGTCTCCAAAATAGCTAAGCACATGCTGTATTTTCATGTTCTACCATAAACTGTCAATCTTTTGTTGTCAGTGTTGTTCTTGTAATGCAAGCTTCATCTGTCCTTCTTTAACCCCTGTGAGAACTCAGAATAATTTCTCTTTTGTTTCATTATACAAGGAATAGAAAGCATTTGCAGTTACTAATGATCAGAATTTTCATGCCGTTCAGTTTTCAGAATGGTATTGTATATTTCTGGAGGCTTGTGGAGAAAAGAAACCTGTATTCCACTATGGTTTTTCCCCTTTTTGTTTGCCTCTGTTTACAGCATTTGTTCTGCTCTTACTTTTGTACTTTTTTTTAACTTGAAAGGCTGTCTTTACCACTTGATTCCATCCAATTAGAAATAACATACCATATATACTCGTGTATAAGTCGACCCACATATAAGTCGAGGGATCTAATTTTACCACAAAAAACTGGGAAAACTTATTGACTCATGTATAAGTTGACGGTGGGAAATGCAGCAGCTACTGGTAAATTTCAAAAATAAAATAGATACCAATAAAATTACATTAATTAAGGCATCAGTAGGTTAAATGTTTTTGAATATTTATTTCAAAGAAAAACGTAAACTAGCTCTGTAATCCCTGATTCTCAGAAATAGGGGGTGATTTAAAGGGAGAATCTGGGGAAAATTTGAGGGTGCCTGTCAAGGAAGGAATATTTATGTTAGCAGTACCAACATTTCAGAGTATCTTTAGGAGACCCTCCTGATGATACCACCCAGGTTTAGTGAAGTTTGATTCAGGGGGTTCAAAGTAATGTGCCCTCAAAAGGGTAGCCCCGTCTACTATTAGCTTCCATTGGAAACAATGGGGGATGGGAACACCCACTTTGGGGATCCATAACTTTGGCTCCCCTGAACCAAACATCACCAAACATGGCTGGTATCAGCAAGAGATTATCCTGATGATACCACCCAGTGAAGTTTGGTTCAAGGGGTCCAAAGTTATGGACCCTCAAAATGTCACCCCATCTACTATTAGCTCCCGTTGGAAACAATGGGGGATGGGGGCACCCCCTTTAGTGGTTCATAACTTTGGACCCCCTGAACCACACTTCACCAAACTTGGCTGGTATCATCAATAGTGTCACCTGATGATTCCCTGAAATTTTGGTGCCGCTAACCTAAAAACTGAGCCCCCTAGCGGCTGACAAAGTAAAAACCCTAAAATATTTTTAAAAATACACCTCACTCACGTATAAGTTGTGTGTGGGGGGGGGCTTTTTCAGCACAAAAAAATGTGCTGAAAAATTCGACTTATATGTGAGTATATATGGTAGATGTTATTTCACAGGTCCATGTAGCCAATCATGAAAAAAACAAAGTCTACCATTGGCCATCAGAAGGTGAGGGAGGGAGCTGAATTAGAAAATTAGGTAATGTTTGTGGGAAAAGTGGGTTGATGATGAGGATTGGGGAATCTCCCATTCTTAGGTCTCATTGCCTGCTTCTGGGTGAGGAACAAAGGGAATAGGAAGCTGTCTTGCTTACTCATCAGACATTATACAGGAAGTGCCAAGTGTAGCTCTAGGAATTGCCAGTAACTCTGTGGTTTTACAACTGCCTGGAAACCCTGTATGGGCTATGGAGGGAATAGCCAACAAAAACTATAACTTAAGTGGCTGTTGGTACAAAATTCATGCTGAGTTGGGGAGAGGCAGTGAAAATGGCATTAGAAGCTATGAAAAGGCTTGCAAACATCAGTGTTTCATGCTGGCAAAATCACATCAAATTTGTTGGGGCACTTGTTGACATCACACCAATATGTAATGTCACTTTTGGCAAAAACTGGAAGTGGCATCATGGAGTGCTCTAGAATTTGCAGTTAAGTTGATGACTGGCATACCAGTTCATGCCTTCAAAATGTTCCTTGTAAGTACCAGCTTCAGCCTAGCACAGAGGCATACTGAGGGTAAATGGCACCCGGAGACTAATTGTCTCCGGGCGCCCCCACCCCCCTGGGGGCAGAACTCTGCCCCCTTGCTGCTGCCCTGCCCCTGTGCCTGGGGGGCAGGGCTCCACCCCCACACTCTGCCCCCCCTGCCAGCTGGGCTCCCAACCAGTAGCTGGCAGCCCCTTCTGCTCTGCCCTCCAGGCAGGCCAGAACAGACTGTGGTCCCTGGCCTCAGAGAGCTGCTTTTATAAGCACTGAAGCTGGGGGAGGGGCTCAGGGGGAGGGGCCATGCCCCCACCCGTTCCCTGGGGCATGGCCACGCCTCCCCAAGCCCCATCCCCAGCAGTTCTTATAAAAGCAGCTCTCCAAGGTCGGGGACCACAGTCTCTTCTGGCCTGCCCGGAGGGCAGAGCAGAGCAGAAGGAGATGCTGGCTGGGAGCCCAGCCAGCAGGGGGGAGGGAGCAGGGGGGACCCAGGCGCCCTTGACCCTGCCCATGTTGATGACAACATGGGCAGGGTCGAGGGCGCTCGGAGATGACAAGGAAGCAGGAAGTCCTGTGGCCTCATCGTCTTTGAGCACCCTTGACCCCGCCCACGCCATTATTGACATGGGCAGGGTCAAGGGTGCCCAGCTCTCCCCCCCACTGCCATCTTCCTAGTCACCGGGGGGGGGGGATTTTGCATCCCCACGTGACCAGAAGAGTGGCGCCCAGGGACAAGGGGTAAATAAAGGGAAAGGCAAATAAAACAGTGCAGTACCCCTTGTCCCTAGGCAAATATGCCACTGGCCTGGCAGCACTGACAAAGAGGTGAGATGTGGAGGTGGGAAGAAAGACTGGGAAGGCAAATTGTACTTTAATGCATTACAGGTGGAGAGGGTGTATGTTGCATATAGAAAAGGGATTGATAAGTTTGTGAGGAAAGAGGGCAATAGAGGGAAAGGCAAATAAAACAATGTAGTAAAGACCTAATGGGTGTGGAAAGGAATTCTGGTGTACCATATGTCCTGTTGTCGTCCAGACATGGGTATTCTTTTTGCCTCATTAATCTTGGGTTAATTCTTCTTTGTCAGTATACATGTAAAACAAGTGGTGGTTTAGCTTTCCCTCCGACATTAAAAGGGAATGTTAACTAGAATTGTCATGAAGTATCAGAATCCTGTTTAGGATGTACTTTCTTTATTGAAACAATCAAAACTTATGGAATACTTTGAGTTTTTTCCATTACTGAGGGGTTTTTTTAAGCAAGTGTCTGAATGCATGCATCTGAGTTTTATTTTGGTATTCCTAATGTCCTTCCTAGTATAGACTTTATTAACATCCTTCCTCTAATAGACCCTTCTACTCAGTGTAGTTGTGGAACAGTTGGTGTGACTAAATTTACAGGGTAATTTTGGGATATGGCTACTTGCCAGCTATTACAAGGGTTCTTTCCCCCTTTTGCTTTCTCTAGTTTCCTTCTTTTCATTCTCATATGTTTTCAGCAAACATCTCTCCCATGGTTTGAAATCTGGCACTGAGAGTACAGGACAAAAGTAAAGTTTGAAGTAGCTTCTCCATCTGACCTATAGAACTTTTTCCATAGAACACAGCAAACACTAGCATGTCATTTCATTGGAATATGGAATTTCTTCCTTCTAGAACATGTAGAACTGGTCTTGTCTTGAGTCTCCAGGTGGTGGCGTGAGATGTGGCTTCCAGGGGTGATCTGTCTGCCTGTTTTGTTTCCTTATCTGTTTTTGCTTCTGCTGCTGTGAGCTGGATGGAATGACTTATGCCTGGGAAGATTCAACCAAATGTTACTTGATACATGTGGGGATTGCATAGCTGAATTGAGCCTGAGAAGAGCCAGTGCACTGCATCCCCGCTCCTGCCCAACCTCTGGTCACCCAGTACTGACCCTAAAAGTGAAGGAAAACTAAACCCCCAAGAAGCTACCATAGTTTCTCATCAAAGTATCAGGATTTATGCAAGAATGAAAGTGGAAGACGTTAGCCTCCAACAAGAGCTGGGTTCATTACGTTGGGGGCCTGGTTGAAGGAGAAGCCACAGCCTGTTTCTTGGGCCTGTTAGACCTGACAGGGCCCAAGCTGAATGACTTAAAGGTGTTCATGGTCACCCCACACACCCACTTCAAGGATCCATTGCAAGAGGACAAGGTGAGAAACCAGTTGCAATGCATACCTTGGGTCCTGATCCATGAGTGTGTATGCCACTGAGTTTAGGCATTTGACCAGGAAGGTTACTCAGTGTAATACAGGTCTGGAGATCTGGCACTGGGCCCTGATACAAAGGAACCTGGAGACGGTCCTGGGCTGGGTGCTGTTAGCGGGAGTCGTCAAGAACCAAAGGCTGTGAAGTTGGCTAAGCAACTCCAGGTGTGGACCAACCACCCAGAGCACAGTGGAGGCAGCATGAAAGCAGAGAGCCCAGTCAGCAAACCAAAAGGGGAGTCCAAAAGAGAGCAGAGGCAGCACCTGGAATTGTGCCTGTGGTGTGGGGGCAAGGGGCACATGATTGCTACCTGTCCCCTAAGGAAGTCAACCTATGGTTACTTCTAGCACTAACTGCACTGCACTCAGGAAGAAGCCCTTTCTGACTGGAACAAAACAGAAGGGGACCCGAGCTCTGTGGCAAGAGCCCCCAACCAGGAACTAGAAAACAGGACATCCACAGAAGAAACCACAGATTAAGGGGATAATGAAACGCTGGTGGCAGGACAAGGGAGCAATCTCACCTAAGCAGCACTGAAGGCCAGATCAGAAAGATTGAAGGTGCTACATAGCCAATGAGTGAGTTTACAGGACACTTTTTCCTGCGGTTGAACTTACAAAATGTAGAAAAGAATACAAATGTGACAATGAGGGTGATTGTGGACTCCGGGTGCACTAGGTACCTGATTAACCCACTGTAGCTGTGGGACAGGGGCTTAAATTGAGAGAGCTCAAACATCTGATTCAGTTTGAGCAGATGGAGGAAAAGCTGATGGAGAGCCCACCAGTATTTCAAATAATGGAACCTCTGGCTATGGTGGTAGACTATCACTGGGAATGCCATGGTTGGTAGACTATCACTGGGAACGACCATGTGGTCACCCCCATTGGTACTTGGACTAAGTTGGCTGATGAGACATGACCCCCATATCCATTGGAGTGAAGAGTCCATCCTATTTTCTTCCCCACTACGAAGAAAGCATCTCATAGGTTCAGAGCCAAAGGAGGGGGGCTAAATCTTTGCACTTGGATATGCACAAATGGACTCTGACTTAGTGGGGGTGGCTGGGGAAGGACCAGAGGACATCTCCATGGAATACAGAAACCTTTCTAAAGTGTTTGAGGAGGAGGAGGAGTCCAACCTTCTGCTTCCCCATTGCAAGACTTCCTGCCATCGAGCTAGTTCCGGGGCAGCATTACCTAAAAGCAAGCTGTACTCTCAGGATGGAGGCATTACAGAAGTTTATTGATAAGAACATGGAACGGGTGTTCATTCAACCCACGTTGTCCTCTCTTGTGGCTCCAGTGTTGTTCCGGAAGAAAAAGGAATTCTCCCTTAGACTGTGTACTGTTTACAGGGTCTGAATGCCATTTTCACCGTTAACTTCTACCTGTACCTGCTGATCAAAGATTTACTGGCTTATCTGTCAAAGGGGAGGATTTTTATAAAGTTGGATTTGAGAGAGGCCTATTATAGAATGTGGATCGGGGGTGAGTGGAAAACTGTGTTCAACACTCCATTAGGATAATTTAAATATTTGGTCATGCCATTTGGGTTGAGCAGGGCCCCTGGGGTCTTCATAAATCTGATCTGGGGTGGGGTCTATCTTAACAATATCCTGATCTGCTCTAAGATTCCAGAAGAGCATCTGGAGCTGTTGAGAACGGTGCCTGTAGAAGAAAACTAACTGTAGGTGAAACTATCTAACTGTAAGTTCCACAAGGACAAATTGGATTTTCTGGGATGCAGACTACCAGCGGCTGGGACAGAGATGGATCCAGACAAAGTCAGGGATGTGGTTGGATGGGAGACACCTTGAACCTGCTGACAGCTCCAATCATTTTTAGGCTTTGCAAATTTCTACCAAGTGTTCCTGATCACAGGTGGCACTCCCCCTCATAGACACAAACTAGGAGGAAGTGTCCAAAGGCCAGTTTACCAGGAGGAAAAGTGGACTGGACTCCAGAATAGCAGCATGCATTCATGGAGATGAAAAGGCGGTTTACCACCAAGCCTGTGCTGCACACACTGACCCCATCAGACCATCCAGGATACAGGTGGATGCAAATGTCAGGGCTGTGATCCTCCAGAAGGGGGAAGATGAGCAACTGCACCCCTGTGCCTATCTTTTTAGGAAATTCACAAAAACTGAACAGAATCAGACTGTGTGGGAAAAGGAGGCTGTGGCAATTAAGCTAGTCCTGACCATGTGGAGACAATGGCTTGAAGGGGCGAGTCATCCCTTTGAGGTTTGGACTGATCATAAAAACTTGAAAGCCTTTCGAAGCCAACACAAACTCAATGCCAAACAACTGCAGTGGGCTGAGTTTTTTCCAAATTTGATTTGTGACTTCAATATATGCCGGGGGAGGGGGAAGAATTTTGTGGATAACACCTTTACCCCTGCACAGCAGTAAGAGAGAAGAAGTCATAGCTCCTGTTTTTACTTCTCACCAATTGGGGTTGTGAGTTCTGATGCACAAACACAGAAGGTGGCTACAGGTTCAACTGAGACAGTTAATTCTAAGTTCCCTGAAGGAGGCAAAGAGGCAGAGTACGGGAAGGGGGCACTTGTTGAGAAAGATGGTCTGCTATTTAAAGGAGATAAGCTGTACGTGTCTGAGGCCGTTCACAAACAAGTCCTCTCAGTGTGCCAAAACATGAAAGCTTCAGGGCATTTTGGGCTTATGAAAACACTACAGTTGGTTAGGAGACAGTTTTGGTGGAAAACCATCAGGAAGGATGTGGAGGCATATGTCCATGGGTGCCCTTCATGCACCAAGGCCAAATATGCTCCTGGGGATGCAGCATGGACTGTTAAAATCCCTAAAGGCCCAGCAGAAACCTTGGATTACCATAGCCATCGACTTTGTCACTGACTTGCCTCCCAGCCATGGCAAAATGGTGATCTGGATGGTCATTGACACTTTTTCCAGACAGGCTCATTTTGTGCCATGTAAGCAGGTTTCCACAGGCCAGAAGCTGGCATGCCTACTCATTCAGCATATTTATAGGTTACATTTGATTCCAGCTAAAATAATCTCAGACTGGGGGTTCCAATTCATGTCCAACTTCTGGAAATGTTTCCTAAAGATTTTGAGGGTGGAGCAAGGCCTTAGCTTTGCCTACCACCCAAAAAACGATGGCCAAAGTGAGAGAATGAACCAGGTGTTAGAGCAGTACCTAAGATGCTACATTAACTATCACCAGGATGACTGGGTGGATTTCCTACCATTTTCAGAGTTTGCCTACAGTAATGCAGTCAACCAGAGCACAGGACATTCTCCTTTCCAGGTAGTGTGTGTTCAGGAAGGGAAACCCTTCCACACTTTACCCAATGGTGCTGAGGCTCCAAATGTTCTCAAGAAATGAATGGGCAAGATTCAGGAGACTTGTCAGGACATAATTTAGATCCTAGACAAGGCTAAGGAGGCCTACAAGACCCAAACCGATAAAAAAAACAGGTGGTGCTAAAGCCTGGTGATAGTGTTTACATCTCCACCAAACATCTGTGGTGCAGTCAGCCCAGCCGAAAGCCATTGCATTGGTTGGTGGGGCCAAACCAAAAGATCAAAAGACTAATCAATGAGGTAACTGTGGAGATCTCATTGCCAAAATCCTATCACTCTGTTCATCCTGTATTTCATTGCAGCTTACTGAAGATGGCGCCATCTGGCATCCGGTTGTGGACATTCCCTCGCCTATTATGACTGATGAACATGCCCACTGTGAAGTGTCTCAAATCTTGGATTCCCACCTGCATAGGGACTGATTGCAGTATTTGGTTCCCTCTGATGTAGCTGCCCCCTCGTTTGGTCCATCAGTTCTATCATCACTACCTTCACTGCCTGGGGAGGAGGCCTTGGTGGGGACTGAATGTCAACACCTAATGGGTTGGTCTTGTCATGAGTCTCCAGGTGGGGGCGAGAGAAGTGGCATCCGGAAGTGATCTGTCTGCCTAATCTGCCTAGTTTTTTTTTTCCTCATCTGATTTTGTTTCTTCTGCTGCGAGCTTGATGGAATGACCTCCACATGGGAAGATTCAACCAAATGTTATCTGAGACTTGTGGGGGATGCATAGCTGAACGGAGCCTGATAAGAACCGTTGCTGGGTAACAGAGGTCTGGAAGGAGGGACTGATATATTGTTTACTGGGGTTTTCATGCCTGTTTTCAGACTTGACAGTAACTGTTTTGCAGCATGTAACTCTTCTGATACTCTGATCAATAAATAGATTTCATTAATAACTGAGTCTATTTCATTGGGAGATCTGGAGAACACGACACAGTGGAATTCTCTTGAACAACTGACAGATCCATTGAGCAGTCTAACACAATATTGTCTCTTATTTATTTTACACTTATGTTCCACTTTCTCCCCACTGGGGATCCAAAGCAACTAGTAATACAAACAGAAGGACAAGAGGACTTCTGAATGCAGAGTTGGTCTCTCTCCTAGCAGATTTTCCTTCCAGCTCTAGGTTAGCATATTCAGGCTGATTCCTCTGGGCATGTCTAGACTTTTAGTACAGAAAAGAAAATAAACAATCTCAGATCTCAGTTGCTGCTAGCCAGCTGTCAGAGTCTTCCCCACGTCCTCTCAGTAATACATTGTTAATATGCTTAGGAGAAAGGCTTTTACCAAACGTTCTAGTAGCAGTTCTTAAAATTATTTCTACCAATGAGCTATAACCTTTTTCAAAGTAAAGCTGTTTTATGATGCAATCCTATACATATTCCAATATGGTGGTGCCCATGGACACCATAGTACCTGCCAGTGCTGCTGGTGTCACTTGCTTCTTGAGCCTTGCAGATAAAATCTTAATGCTTTTGAATGGGACAGAAAAAGGGAGATTTGGGTCATTCTATATCAGGGGTAGCAAAACTGCAGCTTGTGAACCACATGCAGCTCTTTGCCACATAGTGTGCAACTTGTGGATGGGAAGCTGATTGGTGGAGTGAGTCTCCCCACGTCCTGGCCTGTCTCCCACTCTGCACATCCTGACCCTGGCAGCACTGCCATGTTTTGCTATGGGACAGCAAGGCTGGAAGGTGCAGCAAGAGCCTGGGTACAGGGGTCAGAGGCAGAGGTGTTTGTTTCACAGAAATTGATGCTGGGAGCTTACAGCAATATATAAAATTGACTCTTCAGCTGTTCAGTGACCTGAGTTGGATATGGACAGTGGAGATGGTGGTTTTCCTTGGGTCATCTCAGGCCATGCAAACAGCATTCAGGAATTAGGCCAGACACAAAATGATGGCCACATCTGAGGTCTGTGAAATCATGAATGGCATTGAGAGAACCAGTAGAGAAGAACTTCTGCTCATATTATAATATACTCATATTATTTGAACCATACAAATGAAAATAGTTCATATAGTAGTACATGGTTACCTTAACAGGATTCATGGGATGTGGAGATCATGGGCATATCTGCCAGAGGGACATGGGGGGTCACATGACCCCAGGTGCCACCCATTAGACCACATGGGAGTACAAAATTGCCCCCACACCCCTCTCGCTGAGAGGCGACCCTGCCTGGCGCGCACCCCTCCGCCAGCTGGGACCTCCATCTGAAGGAGCAGCCTGGCTGGGCTGGGAGCCTGCTGTGGGCCCACCAGGTGCCTCTTGGCCTGGCCCTGCCAGGCTGCACGAGACCACCACCGCCCTCCTCTGCCGACTGAAGGAACAGCCCTCTGCCTCCCAGTCCCCCATAACCCAGCCTGCCAATGGCAAGGGGCTTGAGCTGTGTCCAAGACTGATCCTCCTTCCCCACCCTGGCTCAAAATGGCAGCAGAACAGGAATAGCCATTGGAGCCCCCTGGCTGCCATAAGTGCGGGGAGGAATGCGCGGGGGGGGGGGGGGCTTGAGCAGGTGTTGCCCTGGGCGCCATTTTTTCCTGATAAACCTTTGGCAGGGATAACCATTAGCATAGAGAGCTTTACAAAGAATTAGGCAGATTCATGTAGAACAGGCTAAATATTGCTGTGATATCTAAATAAAACATCTATGAACAGAAGTAGTATACCTATAAAATACCAGGTGCTAGTGACAAATGGAAAAAGACCATTGCTCTCATACTTTCCTCATCATGTTCCAGGACTACTTGACTAGCTGCAGTTGCAAGTTGACTAGATGGGCCTTTGATCTGATCAAGCGAGGTTGTGCGTGAGATAGTTCTTAACACAAAAACAAGTACATTGAAACTTTTTTTACAGTTGACTCAACAGTAGTGAATTATATACACAGTGCCAGTATGAAAACTCCACCCACACATATTGCTTCACATACAACAGGAAACATATAGTTTTCTGGAAATGCTGTGGAGTCAAAGTGCAGTGTGATCTGTGATGAAATGTCGGCCTTGGTTTTTCATTCTGGTCAAGGCTCATTGTATTCTTACCTCTGTGTTGTAACTGTGAAATATCACTAGTAATTCTGAGGTTGTAACTTATACTTTGTGTAGGACTTTTTTTTTCTGCTTTCCATCTAAAAAGATTCTGAAACTGGTATTGCATCTAGTTTAAAACTTACAGTGAATCATGTTAGAAACTGGCTAGATATGTGTGATATTTTAAAGTAGAAGGGTATTTTTTTTCTTGTACTGTTTGTGTGATTTTTCCTGTTTTACTTGCAAAACAAGAATAGAATACTCACACAGGTTTCTGTTCTTAGTTTCACACAGTAGAGACAAGTGTGTTCAAAACAACATCCATGTATTAGCAAGAATATACAGGGATGGGAAAGCAAGTAGTTTCAGAATAAGGAAGCTTCTGCGGTCTGCAGTTCTGAATAATAAATAAAGCTTGACTGAACAGGGACACCTGAACAGGGACACCATGAGATTAAACCAGCACGCACAATAATCGGGGGGGGGGGGGGGGGAGAGAAACTGTTCCATTGAAATGCATAGAATAAACACACCTCAGTATATTTACTTCATTTATACACTGTGATTTCACCAGTGGGGATCCAAAATTATTTACATTGTTCTCCTCTCCTAGATTTTATGCTCCTAACAACCCTTTGAGGTAGGATAGGTTTAGAGTTACTTTAGACTGACCCAAGGTCATTCAGCAAGCTTCCATGGCAGTTTGGGAATTCAAACCTGGGCTTCCTAACCTCCAGATTGCACTAAAATTGGAGATATTTTTTTTCGGGGTTATACATGTTGTTTTCAGGTTATACATGTTGTTCAAATAAAATTAGGCCTGTATGTTACTGTTACCATTATTGGCTATTGTGTATACCATTGGGCCTAGTTTCTAGTCTGAAGGCAGGTTTTGTGACACTAAGCAGGCTTGAGCTGGTCAGTACCTAAATAAGAGAATTCACTGATAAACTAGCCTTGGAACTTCATGTAAACTAAGTCAGTTTTGGGATAGTTGCTTAATTTCTCAAGTCATGATTCCAGACTAGATGTTACATTTTCAGTTATGGAAGACCTTCGCCTTCACCCCAATATCTTAGGCTGGTGTGATTATTCACATATTTGCACATGTGATTTGCACATATTCAGGTCTTTGTTGCATTATCTCCAGTAAAAAAAAAAAGGTTTGGAGCTTCAGTTGTGCCTGAACTATGCCTGAAATTAATCCTGAAGTTATGTACCAAGGATTGAGTATTCAAATAGCCAGTCATCTTTCAAGTTCAGTGTGTTCTGTTTTTCCTTGGCTTCATCATGTGTAAATACTGAACTGGAAGTCTGCAAGGCACTGTCTATTACTATGCAATCTTGAAATGGTGCAAGCCAGCCACATTCTCAGCTGTGTTTTGACTTAAGTGAATATCCTGTTTCTACTGCAGCTGACATACCATTCTTGTAAAATGCTGCCCTTGTACTGTGGGTGATCCTTGCTGAATTTTACTAATCAGGTAGGACTCTATCCTTATTGTTTCTGAGTTACTTTAACTAAGGGATGAAAAGCACCACCATTGTCAGAAGTTTCTTTCCCACCAAATCATATGTGAAATGCTGCAAAAGGGGAGATATTTTAGGACTCTTAATCTTAATTATACATCATGATTCTGCATATTCAGAGGGGCATTTGCTCACTCAAGTTGCCTCTGTGTGTGTTTAAACTCTCATATTTGTAAACTATGCCTTTCAAGCTATAAGACTACAATGATTAATTAACTTCCTCAAAAATTGTAAATGATTCTATTGTTGAATTTCAAGGTTTTGCTACTGCTCAGTTATGTTTTCATTTATGCTTAGATTCCATTGGGAGTGTTAAAAATTCCTTCACTTTAACAGTGAATGTGATAACTTGTTCCTCTGTGGCTTAGAAGTGAATCCATGCATAGTAATACAATTCAGTCTTAATACGTGGCAAGGTTTTTACTTGTGGGAGATGCAATGAAATGTTTTGTGTATTATTTATAACTTTGGATCTGCACATTTTTAGGAAGGAATTTCTACCTACTTTGATTTCTAAAAAATAGTACATCTACAATAATAGGAATTCAAAATGTATCCTTAAAACATAGAAAACAACACAGATTATATTTTGTATGGGTTCCTCTGTTGTTGTACTCCGTTTTAAAAATCCTCAGCATCCAACATTCAGCTCTTCACATGACATGTATCATCTCCCCACTTCAAAAGTAATACTGCAGATTTGAACTTTTACTTCTTGCAAATCCATATTTATTCAAGCTGCCTTTGAATTGCATCATACTACTGAAATACTCTGTAATTTCCCCATAACAGAGTGGGTCATATTCTACTTACAAACTGCTGAATGTAGTCATCTGCTTGGAAATGGAAATAATTACTTCCACATGTTAGCAAACGTACTATGTTATTTTCTTTAAGCTGCACTGTTATATAATTTTAGTTCAGGGTGACTTCTGGACCACAACCTCGTCTGTTTAAAATTAGAACAGCACCACTAAAATATAATGGTCCATTCCTTCTTTTTTAAAGTCAGTGCTTGATATGTGATGGAATGACCCGCAGTCAAGTGATGAGCATGGGTGTATGAACCAGGCCCCAGTATTAGACTTCTCTTGTTGCATAAATTTTCACCATTGATAGCAGTCCCATATAAAGTTACTGCAGAAATCAGTGGGTTTATACTGAAGTAATTTTGCATAGGATTGCAACTGAAAATTCCACAGAGGTGGTGCTCACTCTTGTTTCATGATGTACATCTCTGCTTCTAGGGCTTTGATGAGATATGAAACTGGGGACCAGTCCCTGGATAAATGTAAACTTTAAATCACATGTTGATATGTGCATATGTTGATTGTAACTCGGAAATTATTCAGCGCACGTATAAAGAAAAGTAAAGTGTGTGCTGTACACGGCTTATATGTGTGGTCACAGTAGCATGTGAACTATAAGGCTACCAGATATCTGTGCATTAACCCAGCTCTTTCACTCATTATCCGCTAATTTCCTCATCCTGTAAAATCAGCTCCCGTGAAGGGAGAAAAGCAGCTCAGGAGTGGAAAGACAGATGTGAAAGGGAAGGGATTAAGCAATTAAGCTTTCTGTATTCTGTTTTTCAAGAAGTGGGGATATGCTCGCTACTTTGTAATACACAGTTTCCACTTGTGCAATTTACAGACAGCAAAGTGTAGAAAACACTCAAACCCACTTACAAATATTTTTTTTAAAAAAACATAATTTACATTTTATCAACAAAGAATTACAGGAAAAGAAAGTTAAATAAAGATAAAAGTAAGTAAAACAAACTTCATAAAAGAAAGGGAAGAGATGAGAAAGAAAAAAGAAAGAAAGAAAGAAAAAAGAAACAGGAAGAAAACAAGGGGAAAGGGCTGTTTTCAAGAGCTCCGCGGCTCGCTCACACTGCTAAATTCTGGATTTTTTCAGAACTGGTGGATCTAAAATCCAGACCCTTCCAGTCCACCTGACAAATTTAAGGTCCCCAATATCTGAGGAGGCAAGAGCTAAGAAAAAAACTTGCTCTGCAGCCAAAAAAAATAGCCCCTATTAGCAACGTTTAGTTGAGCACTCAGAGAGGCTCAACCAGAGAGGAACACTATTCCAAATGCCAAAAGAATCCCCACTTAACAAATGTTTTGAACGACTATCAAAGTTTGCCTCAGCTTTTCCTCTCAGTACCAAAAATTGGCTTACAGTGAACTAATTACTGTACTCTGCTGCAGCAAAACTGCTCTATTCTAGAGTAAGCTTGGAATGCCTTTCCTTTTGATGTTTTGAAACTCCATATTTCCCCAAAAGTTTTCAGTTATTTTTCTTAATGGTAATAAATGTAGACTTCATTGTTGCCACAAAATGTGGTTATCTGGCTCTTAAATAAATTTTATATATCTTTGAATGCTTCAAATATATTTTCTTTAATTATGATTTTCCATGTTTCAACATCAGTCATGTAATTTATATAATAAACAACATTCACTCAAAGTAAGTATATGGTCTTAGCAGCATTATATCTATAACAGCATTACTCGTTTCAAGAAACATTCTTAAGACTATTCTTTACTATTTTGTTATTATATATACCTACATTCCTACATACACATATTCCTACTTTAAACGAATTTTCCTTTCCAGAACTAAATTGCCTTACCGCAGTACTTATTCATACACAACAATTTGTAGTCAGTATCTCAGTGTTCTATCAATAAGACATGTATCTCTTTGTCTTTCTTCATATAGTCTAACCATAAACGCCAATTCATCTAATATGTTACAAATCGCAAGTTGCACAATTGATGGCTTATCCTGTCCACCATATGCAAATGTACTTTTTTCTTCCAATCCTCAATTGTGGGTATACGATCAGATTTCCAAACCATTACAGTTTTCACCACCATTATCAAATGCTGAAGAATGTGCAGATATGGTTTTAGCTCATGACCTTTACAAAACGACAGTCCTAATAAATAGTTTCGAGAATTTAATGGGAAATCATGTTTTATCACCTGTTTAATTTCTAATCTTATCTTTTCCCAATATTCTTTTACCCTGCTAATGCTGCAGATAATTTAAGCGGGGTGAGTGGGGGGGGGGGGTCCAGTCCTTTTTGTCGAGTGAGTGCAAGTGTCCTCTTTTTTGCAGGAGCTGCTGAGTCGAACATTGCTGGAAACTCAGAAACTGGACCTAATGGCAGAAGTTTCAGATCTGAAAATTAAGTTGGTTGGCATGGAAAAGGAACAGAGCGAGTATGAAGAGAAGCAGAGTAAAGCTGAGGTAAGCCCTACTTTGCTCTCTTTTTGAGTTTAGGTCACTTCATTTCCACAGCATGTCTTCAAAGCCTGGTTTTTATTTTATCTTTGCAAAATGTAGCTAACAGTACTGGCTTTCTAGCACCAATGTAGTGAATGGGTGTTACTATATCCTCCATACTGGTGATTCTAAATTTCTCCATTCCCAGTGCAGTTGTTTTTACTTAAGTACTATATATGCTTCAACTTAGGCCTCAGAAAAAGAGAATTCAGATTATTTTTGTAAGCTGAGAAAGCATTCCAGCCCACAGTGAGCATTTCGTTTGCACTTGTTTCCTGTGTGATGTTTCAAAGTAGTAAAAAATAGCAGTTCTTCTAGATATTTTCTATACTGTGGCAAGCTTGCATGCTTTCCCTGTTGCTTTCCATGTGGCAGGTTTCTCTGCAATTTTCCTGCCTTCGTCCCCTGGTAGAGGCTGGGTGTGGGTGCACATGCACACACTTTACCAAGGGGTCTTTTCAAGTTTGATGGTTGTTGTTTTTTATTGGATATAATTATAACAATCTGTGCATCAGGTTCTGTGAATTCCCAGCTTTCATTTTTTAAAAAATAATTAAGACTGTTTTCTTTCATTGTGGAGATATATCGGAAAGGCATACATCTGCAGTAAAAGGAGACAGAGACTTGCTACTTTTTAAAAAAATCAGTTCTGAGAATCCAGAGAAGTTGATGCAGACTCTTAAACTACAATTATATTTATTTGTTGGATTTATATAACCATATGCAGCTGTTTATTTAAAAATTAAAAATAAAAAAGCTTCCTGGGGAGGAAGAAATCGGCTTCTGTGTGTATGAGACCAGAACAATCCTAACTTTTCCACATGCGCAGCAGCCATCCACACTTTGCTGCAGTCTTTTCAAAGTTTTGCATCAAAGCAGGTTGGGGAAAGGCTAGAGAAAAAAAACTAGGAGAAACCCAGAAGATGCACAAATGGACCTCAGTGTTGTGGGGAAATAGGAGATAAGACACCATGGCCTAACAACATTGAACCCAGGACAAATAATGCAAGTTTTAAAAAGGTTGTAATGAATTTTCTAGCTGTGAATGCAAAGTGATACTATAGATTGTTTGATATTACAAATTTGCGAGGATGGGTTAGAATTTGATTGTATTGTTACAAATGGAAATGGTCTCATATCTTGTGATTGGTATCTCTTGTAAGGTTCTCTTTTCCATAAGCAATTAATATAAACGTTCAGGTTCTTTTCTTGTTTTCTTCCATGTGTCTCTGTACTCTTCATTTTCTTCCTTCCTTTATTTTTAGTCAGTAGTAAATCTGATCAGTGAACTTCAAGAACAGATGTGTAGACTGCAGTTGGAGATTAATAGTAAAATCCAAGAAAGAAAGTCTCAAGATAGGAAGCCAACCATGGCAACATTTAGTCCTCAAGACAGCACCGAATCAATGACAGAGATCCCTACTCAGAAGAATTGCTCTTGGTGTGATGTATGAGAAGCAAATGCTTTGCTTGAGTCTGTGTTTTGGCTCATTTCAAAGAGCAAACTTAACACTACTAACTGGTGACTTGCTGTGATTGATTGGCATTAATTTGTGCTCTTTTATTAGACAAGGTTTAACCAAAAGGCAGATTTGAATTCTCGACTCAGCTTGGTTTAATCTGGACCAATTAATAGAACAGATTGTGCTTCCAGTTTTAAATTTATTCTTACTTTAAAAGGATTTTATTGTAGGCACCTAAAACTTTCCCTATGAGTAGGTACACTTCAGACTGCAGAACACTTTTTTGGTGCCTACTCTTAACTCAAAAAATAAGATTGTTATGGTAGTATGCTTTGATTCAGATATATTTTGGTGATTATTCATTTGAGACTTTGCTGTCCTAAATAGAAGCAAGCTTAAGTTGATTGTGAATTACAGTCTGTTGTTCTATGGTGGTATACTCGGGCTGTTTTTGCACGGTCAAAATATTCCAAGGTGAGCACGAAAAATATCCCTGTGCCATCAGCAATTCCAACAGTTCCTGAAGCTGCACAGGGTATGCCCCTGTGCTGCACTGCTATTTTCTCTTTGTCCCGTGACTTTCAAAAACTGCCAAAGAGGTGTTACTTTTTAAAATGCCCTTGTGTGACCCCGCTGACCCTACTGCCGTGCAAACACTATGGGAGCAGAACCGGGGCAGAACTAGTCTATTTTTCCCACCTCACCACTCTGGTCCGCCCCACCAATCAACAGGCACTGGGAGCAACAAATGTTTGCGTTGACTTAGGCAGTGTCCCCCTTCCTTTTTCTGTCTTAAAATTCATGGCTGCTTGAGAGAATTGTTGCCCTCCTCTCCTGTTTGCCCCCCCCCCTTTTTTTTCTGATTGATTGCTCTTTAGACAACCCTTTCAGTAAAGGCTTTCTGGAATTTATAAAACAAACCTGTGCTATGTTTGATCAAAAACCGCTTCACATTGTCAAACTGAAAGCTATTTTGGTTAAGCTGATGAAGTTGAACAGAAGAGGAATGACACTGGTATGCCCAACATAAACACTTTTTAAAGACTTGTTACTAGCTCCATTTAAGTTGCAATGTTGTCTTCAGCACATTTTAGAGATTTATATTTTAATAGCCTCATATTGATGGGATTTGGTTTTTTCAGTCTTTTCCCTTTTCATAGTTTTGACTCCTCTTAAATGCATCACTGATGCTGGTGGCATAACATTGATAGAGGAACCAAAATAAAATAGATTCACCCCCAAAGTTATATTCAAGCACATATTAGTAACAAAATCCATTGTGTGCTTGTGATTTGTGAGACTTTTTAAAATCTAACCTTCCCCCAGATTCTATTAGTTCTCCAATTAATTATTCTTTGTCAAAAGAAATGGCAAGGGCTACATACACAGTTAAAGGGGACTGTATTGCTCATTTACCCAACTTGCAGAACTGGCTGCTTTTTACACCATTTTATTTTAGCTTAGCGGCAGTACAGTTCATGGGATTGATCTGGCTTCTGCTCTTTCTCAGTCAGTATTTAAAGTGGCTCCACAGTGATATTTCAAGTATCCATGCTGGAGGGGACAGGAGACCCACATCAGTTTATTTGCCAGTATATTCATTTGCATGGTCACATCAGTGGTATAATGGTGTAGCATCACTCAGTGGTATAGCATCTGCTTTGCATGAAGACGCTCCCAGGTTCAATCCCTGGCATCTCCAGATTATGAAAAGGGCCAGGTGGTGAGTTATCTGTTTACCAGAGACCCTGCAGAGTTGCCACTGCTTGTCAGAATGGTCCATAGTCCAGTGGCAGCTTTAAGTGTAAAGCAAAGGAGGTGCCTAGTTTTCAAAAGAAACTGAAAACATGAGTGGGGGGTGCTAACTATTGTCCCTGCCCCACTCTTATGTTGCTGAACTCTTTATCAACTCAGTTGGGATCCTGGAAGTGAACCAGGATAGAAGAAAGACTCTTAAAACAGCAGTGCCAATGGGAGAGAGGATATAGGGTTTAGCATCCTTCAGTCAGCATGGTACAGTGGTTAAGAGAAGGTGAACTCTAATCTGGAAAACCAGGTTTGATTCCCCACTCTGCCACTTGAGCTGTGGAGGCTTAGCTGGTGAACCAGATTAGTTTGTGTACTCCATGCCAGCTGGGTGACCTTGGGCTAGTCTCAGTTCTTCAGAGCTCTCCCAGCTCGCAGGGTGTTTGTTGGGGGGGGGGGGAAGGAGATTGTAAGCTCCTTTGAGTCTCCTTGCAGGAGAGAAAGGGGGGATATAAATCCAAACTCCTCTTCTTCAATTAATTAGGTGCTGTATTTTTTATAATGAATAGACCCACTGTCCTTGCTTTATGAGCTCATCAAACAAATGGATTCCTCTTCCAGTTATGTCTCGTTTATTCAAAGGACTGAGCATTGAAATTACAGCTTTTATTTTTAGAGAATGAACAAACTTTCCAATATTGGCTGTATTGGAGCAAAAGATAGCATTTTGAAAGACCAAATGCAACACTTGCCTTAAATTTCCATTATTTGTGTTCTTCCCCAACTTTCCCTATTTACACATATCCTATGATTCAGCAAAGAAACTCTGCATGCAGAAACAAGTCTCTGGGTGTGGATTATTCTTCTGGGTATAGTATGCGTGTACAAAAGAATTCTGCCAAGACCCAGGGGAGGAGACAGAAAGTGTTGTATATAGTATGAGCAATTTAAGACAAATGACCAGAACTTTCTACTTTTAGGTGCCCCCCATTTGGGGACTGATTTAGGTGCCCCTTTTGCTTATCGCTTCCAACAGGGAATAGCATTTACAGCAGTAGCTGTCTTTTTCAAAGTGGGAGTTTCATGCATGCAGCCCTTTGACTCTATCTGTCTCATTAGGAAACCTGATTCTATAGAGTCAAGCCTCTGTAAGAATGGAACAGGAACAGAGCTCAACCACCATCACACTTCCCTTCCCCACTGTTTCAAAGTACTACTTCATTTGCCCTTTTTTAGCTCAATGGTGGTAATAATAATTTAGATCAAGGTTATTTTGAGAAAAAGCAAGGGGGTTATGTTTTGTTATGTCAAGTTTAGCCCTTACAGATAGGTGCACTCACCGTCTGCCACATGACTCTCTGTTTTGCACATTTCCTCATCTACATGCAAGGAGGTGCCCCACTGTTTCTCCCAAGCTGAGCTGCCATTTTCCCTGGCCCCTTGTTTCCAGTCTTTCTTTCTTTCTTTCTTTCTTTCTTTCTTTCTTTCTTTCTTTCTACTATTTCAGTGATTTGTCTAAGGAGTGACAGATCAGAAGTCTTAATTATTATTATTATTATTTTTTTTAAAAAAAAGGAGGAACTCCTCCTGTGTGGGTGGGGGGAAGGTGCTAGAGTAGAAAGGCCTAGCAGAGCGAAATTCACATCGGCATGCTCGGTTTTCCCTGGTCAGCTGTGAAAAGATTGCCCTTTCTCTGGTCCTGGAAACCATGGGGCTTCTCTGATCTGTGGCATGGTGAGATTTGAAGGGTGGGGGGGACATGTGCAATTGAGAATCTGACCTGAAGGTAATGTCCGCTTGACCCAAAGAAACGAAACATGTGCAAACACCCAAAGTTTACAGGATACAGGATAAACTCATTGTTTATATACTGTTTGCTGCTGCTGTAGCTGTACATTGAATAAACTATATCAGTGGAAGGGTACATGAGGACTTTGCGTCCTGAAAACCAAGAACTACTTTATATGTACAGCCTGAGACAGCAATGTAAGGTAGCAGTCAATAAATCTATGAATGATTTTCACCATTCAATTGGAATGAGTTCTGGTGTACCTTTTTGTAGAAAGAAAGGGTATTGCCTCATATTCCTTGTCTGCAGAGTGGCTGGGAATAGTTCTGAGGGCAACATCCTGTTCAAATAACGTGATGGTCTGTTTTGGAAAATTGGGAACGTACCAAGAACTTGCAGTTTCTCTTCTACCTTTTTCTGCATCTTGTACGAAGTAGGCAAACTGTGATCAGGCATTTGAAATCCTTTTGAAGGAAACCTAGTTAACATTAAGTTACACACGCCAAGAAAACGAGGAGGAGATTGGAGTGAACAATGGGAAGAGAGCTGTGGCAAATTTCCAGTTTTATGGACAATCTGAAGATTGCTAATGTGACACAAGGATTAAGCTTAATTCAAGTTCAGCAGCACCTCAGAGACCAACAAAATTTGGGGGTATAAGTTTTTGAGAGTCAAAGCTTTGATTCTTGAAAGCTAATGCTCGCAAAATCTTGTTGGTTTCTAAGGAGCTACAGGAGTCCATTCTAGCTGTTCTGCTAGAGATAAATATGGCTACCCACTGAAACTGCATTAGGCTTTTGTTTCTTTTCTTCATTTCTGTCAAGGTCTGTTCCTTTTTTCTTCCGGTTAGCTTTCCTTGAATGCTGCCTGGAATTATAGAGAGCTTATTTTAACTTGATAACATACCAGATTAAAATCAATCTTAAAGCCTGTGATAGTTTCATTTTTTCAGAGATGATAGTGTTCAATGGAGCATTTTGCCTCCGTGTCTAGTGTGTAAATAAATGTTGTTCCCTCTTTTAATTTTTTCCCTTAATTTTTTTCCTTTATTTGCTTTCCAGAGTTTATTACAGGAACTGAAGCACCTAAAAATTAAAGTTGAAGAACTAGAAAATGAAAGAACTCAGTATGAATGGAAATTGAAAGCTACTAAAGTAAGTAGCGCACGACCACAATGCACTAATTTTCCACCAAGTAAATGTTCAAAAGGAAGCTGTAGCAAATTATGGTGTCCAGCTATAGGTTGCAAAATATCTGGAGATTTGGGGAGTGAAGCCTGGAAAAATGGGTTTTGGGGAGGGGAGAGATCTTATCCATGTATAATGCCATAGAGACTGCCCTCCAAGGCAATCATTTTCTCCAAGGGAACTGATCTTGGTCATCTGGTGATCAGTTGTAATAGCAGGAGATCTCCAGGTGCCCCAAGGAGACTGACAACCCTAAGTAATATCCTGACACTGTGCCGGTCTTCTTACCTCCACAAGAGATTTAATATGTGCTTGCCATTGCCCATTTTGCCATATTTAATTTTGGGTGTCATTTAAGGTATTTGTGGAAGAGGATTCATAGTGATTAACAGTGGATAAAATTGCTGTTCACATTGACTTACCTTTGTTCCTTAAACATTATTTCCAACAACAGGAGCTATAGACAAGCAATTTTACATAAAGGTTGTAGTGACAATATAGTAGCATGATATAGTGATTGGAATGCTGGACTTGGTTCTGGGAAACATGGGTACAAATTGCTACTCTCCTTTGAAGTTCTCTGTTGACCTTGTGCCTTGTTCTCTCTGTTGACTCCGACTCATCTACTTCCCAGGGTTGTTGTAAAGGTGAAGTGGGAATGAGATAAGGATGTGTGTCACCCTCAGCTCCTTGGAGAAAGGGCAGGATAAAATATACTAAATGCACTGTGTCTGCTTGTAGTAAGGGAGATCTTGGCCATTAGAAAAACAGAATTGGCTAATACTCCTATGTGATGGGACCTACCACTGAAGATTGGAAGTCACCTTTTCCATTAAAGATGTGCATAAAAAGAATCTGACAAGAATCTCCCCAGCTCATTCACCAAAGGCAGAGAGTGCTCACTTTTCTTTTTTTCTTTTTTTTGTCTTTGTTTAACATATTTCTGTGTTGAAGAAAATAGACTATAATAGTTCATTTCACTTCTTTTTCCGGGTAACGGTTGGTAAGCAGTGAAGACAGAAAGGAAGCTAATAATGTTAATCTGTTTTTTCAGGCAGAAATAGCACAGCTGCAGGAACAACTAGCTCTAAAAGACTCAGAGATTGAACGATTACAAAGTCAGATCTCAAGGACATCAGTAAATCATGAAATTGCAGAAAGAGGTAAAAAAAAAAGGAACTAAAAATAGTTAAGTTGCAATCAAAGCATGTGTATATTGCTACCCAACATTGCTGTTCCTGCCTTTGTTCCCTTTAATAAGTATTTGCTGCTGCACAAATTCATCATTGGTGTTTACAACCATTTTTTCCAATTATACAGATACAGGTTGTCAAACACTTTTATACAAAATTCTTTCAAAGCATCACTGAATTTACTTGTGGCATAGCCTCATCCCTTTATCTTAAAAATGCCTATATTTTCTATAGTAATTTCTAAGCATGTAGTAGTGTGATTTTCAATAATTTTGTAATACCACCTCTAGGAGATAACTTGCCATTGTTCCCATGTTACAGAACAGGTGCCAAAGGTACCTGAGGGTTTAGTTCACAGGGATTATGGCAGCTGAATTGAGTTTTCTTCATTATTTAGTTTAATTAATTAATCTAATTTTCACCTATGATACGGTCACAACATGGCTTACACTATAAAATACAAATAAAAAGTACACATTTAAACTAAAATATAGACCACGATTAGGCTTCATTCAAACTTTACAGAGCAAGATCCATTAGTATGTTATGGGCCGGTTCTGCTCCCACTGTTGCAGTTAACACAGTTACAGATGCCACAGACTTCACAACAAATCTGTGTGACAGACTCAAGATCAGACAATAAGCTAGTCAATGATATATTCTGTTTGCAGATGCCTTTTTAGTCAGAAGCTGATTCAACTAAAACTCCCAATACTTCCCTGTGTCCTAGCCTTTATATGCTTAGCACAGGAGAATTTCAGGAGTAATTATTCTGTTCTATTAATTTACATTTATTTCTTGGCCTCTACCATGGTCACAGGGTGGATTTCAGTAAAAAACCATATGACAATAAAATCACAGGGGTGTTGTGGGGTTCCCGGGCTGTATGGCCGTGTTCCAGTAGCATTTTTTCCTGACGTTTCACCACCATCTGTGGCTGGCATCTTCAGAGGATCACAACAGAAAAATAAATAAATAAAATCACAACAGTAAAATACCACAAAAGTAAAATCACAATAAAACCCCATCCTAAAACCCCAAAACAATCTAAAATCACCCATGTCCACTTCACCCACCCACCCTCAAAAAGGGAGGGGTATATGGACACTTCAGGGGGGGCCCTCCCATCTGATCCAGCTAAATAATTAGATGCTGATTTTCAGCTAATGGGAGATAAGCTGGGAATAGGCTTCTGTTTTCCCTCCAGAAAACTACTACCCTGTCATGTTGGGTATCAGAAATGATTAGAAAAGAGAGAACAGTGATTTCTCCACAGCCCAAACCAACCGCTTGGTGTGGAGAGGAGGGATGTAATTTGTTTCTTCCACTCCCACTGCAAACTGAGAGCTGAGAACACAGGGCACAGGAGCAATTTGCTTTATTGGCCACCCTAGCAGTTTGAGGGTAGGAAAGCAGAAAAGTAATCAGCTGAGCTTCTTTCACACACACTCAGTTTGCTGTGTATCAGCAAGTCTGGGACACAGCAAAGTTTCCAACATGAAAGATCAAAACAACCCGACTTCCAGGTGATCCTTATGATCATCTGGGAGTTGGCTCCTGATCCCCCCACAACCTTCCCCTTTACAGAAGCTTTGGTGTATATGAAGGGAAACTTTTCCAGCAGAAATTGGAATTCTGCTTGCAGCTAATCTCTCCAACTGATGACTGCAAATAGGTACTCTTGAGAAGAGACATGTTGCAAACAGCTGAACAGTCTGTCCGTTAATTGACTACATGATGGCTATTGGTAAACAAGATGTGAGCCGACCCAGCAGGTGTTCAAGCATCCCTAGTCTTTCTACAATTTTGTCTTTATGACTCATTGTCTGAATGTTATTGGCAACAGACTCAATATGAATAATAGCTTGTGCAGAACAAAACCCAATAACTATAGGCAGAATTTATTAAGGCTGCCTCTTTTTTCAGCTGCCTCTTCCTGACCATAATTCTTTGTCCACTGGTAACCCTTCAGGTTTAATCCCTGATATTTTACTATTTTATTGTGAATGGTTGGCACTCTGTTTTCTAAAACATGCTTGGTAACAACTGAGCAGTTTGTTTCAAAGGGTAAATGGCTATTTAAATGGAATGTTGTCAAAGATGTCTTAACACACTTTGGGAATTATATTATTATGGGTTTGGTATTCTTTTCAGTTATTCATAATATTTGTGCATGTTTAATGTAAGAAGGTTTGCATGTATTAAGTTACTTATCTAACAGTATTTGGAAATGTTAACAAACTTGTGTGCTATTGAAGTTTCTGAAAACACTAGTATTGGGTTTTGGTTGATTTCTGGGGGGAAAAAACCTTTTATTTTACATGTTCCTGAAAAGCTACCATTTCAGTACAGAGGGGAAAGTGGACTTGAGTTGGTATTAACAAAACTTCACCATCTTTCTTGCCACCTTTTGAGGGCTCATTGGGATCAATCTCAAGGTGTATCAAAATTTTTGAATGCATCTTCTGATGAAATTGCCTGTAATATAATCTGTGCTTTTTCTGCATGTTTTATTTTGCTTTCTCCATTTTCCATCGTAGAGGAAGTATATAGGCGAAGGCTAAAAGAAAAACGTAAGCCTTAAAATTTCACTTTACTATTTTCCACACAAATTATACCTCAATTGCTATTCTCCAGCAATAATCATTCAGTGTGTCTGTATATTTGACTGCTATATCTTAACACAGAGATGAATATTTTACTGCTTTTAGCAAACAGACCCGCTATTAGCATTTCATAATTAAAGTCAAAATTGGAAGGATTTTTAATAGCCCTTGAAAATCTAATTAACAAGACATTTTAAAACAATCTGTCAAGGCTGGTAGATTCTAGAAACGGCTGTTTTATAGGTGATGCAAAAGATGTTTTACTTGCATTTTTTCTGATTCTTGTTTTGTGGAGTTTTTAAAAAGTACTGGGTGTGATGTAATATTTAAACCATTTATAATCATGGCAAGAGAAAAGTCCATCAATGTAACAATGGTGGGGCAGGGGGTAGAGATTTGTATTAGCTAAACCTTGACATGATTTTTTTTAAAAGTCTAATTGTTGTGAGTAGAAACCTAATAGAAAATTTAAAACCTCCTCATGTCTTATTCTTTTGTTCATTTTAAATCTGTCTGATTGCTTGCACAATGCTTGCTGTTTTGTATGGGTTGCAGGGTTTTTGCATTTCACTATGTATATGTTCCAGATACATATCAGTGTTATCTCCTGTAAAGTAACTGTTTGTAGTACATTGAAATAATTAATCCACTAATTCGAACATTCCTATCAGTATGTTTCCAGTATTTAGAAGTTAATTGGAACAGATTATCTAGTGTTCAGCACTTAAAAAAATACTAATGTTCCTTTATCTGATTTGTTTTATTTTGTTTACAAGTTTTATTGATCATTTTATTGTAATAACTCATTATTTCTGTTATTCTTTCCTTGTGTGTCACATTGCCATCTTTTTAAACTTCAGTGAATCCAATCACTTGATTTAAAACTGATTTTGGACACATATCCCACAAGTGTATAGGTGGTACTTGGACAACTGTTGAGATTAAATCAGAATATGCATGAAGTATCAGGTGTATCATTTAAAAGTTCAACTGCTTATTAACCTTTGAGTTATTTCAATGCCTGCATAGAGAATAATCTGTTTGATGAATACAGAATGTTAACTGCTTGTTGCCAGTCTTAGATGTCATATTTGAAGGGAAGCTTCTGTGTACAAACTGTACAATTCTGATGAGCTTGACACATCAAGAAAACCTTCCTGTGATGACTCCTACATGAACTAAAATTTAGAATTTGCCCAGTGGGGAGGAACTTACATGATTAGGACAGTGGGGCATGAGGATAGTGTTAGGACTAGAAGGTTTGCCATATTCAAAAACTGTCTGATAACTGACTTTAGTTCAGGGATCCCCAGCCTTTTTAAGCCATTGAGTACATCTGGAATTTTTACATTGTTGATGAGAGCTGCCATAAAATGACTGTGACAAAATGTCTGCTGCAGGAGTCAGTGTCAGCCTCAAAATGGCTGCTGGAGTTTACCTTTACATAGTGAAAATGTTTATGCTGTGGTGGCAGCCACAGGCGTAGCTACCATGGGGACATCCGGGGACAAGTGCCCCGGGCGCCACCTTGTGGTGGGCGCAAAAATTGCAGGTTCGTTTGTGGCTTTCTGTATTTTTTACTGTTTTTTTCAATTTTGGCCTGCAGGAGGCGCAGTTTTTAGGCTAGTGGCACCAAAATTTCAAGCTATTGTCAGGTGACTCTCCTGATGATACCAGCCAAGTCTGGTGAGGTTTGGTTCAGGGGGTCCAAAGTTATGGACCCCCAAAGGGAGTGACTCCCCATCCCTCCATTGTTGCCAATGGGAACTAATAATAGTGGATGGGGTTATCATTTTGAGGGTCCATAACTTTGGACCCTCTGGAATCAAACTTCACTAAAACCTATGTGGTAATCATAAGGATAGTTCTTTCTGTTGATACTCTCACTCATAGGTTTGGAGAAGTTGTTGTGTTCAGGAAGAGTTCCAGCGGCATGGACCCCCCAAAAGGGTGCTCCATCCCCATTGTTTCCAAATGGGAGCTAATGGTAGATGGGGCTGCCCCTTTGAAAGGGTCCATAACTTTGGACCCCCTGAACCAAACTTCACTAAACTCTGGGTGGTATAATCAGGATAGTCTCCCTAAAGATAGCTTCTAAAATTTTGGTACCCGTGTTCAAGCTTAAATATTTCCTCTCCTGACAGGTGGCACCCCTCAATTTTTTCCCCTGGTTCTTCTCTTTAAATCCACCCTCCTTGGAGTGGGATTTAAAGGGAGAATCTGGGCTCTCTAGATTAAAAAAAAACATTGGAAAGTATTGTTGAAGGCTTTCACAACCAGATTCAACTACTGTTGTGGTTTTATTAGGGTTGTAAGGGACCGTGGCCCGGTAGGATCTTGGTTCCTAATGTTTCACTCTGCATCTAGTAGCTGGCATCTTCAGAGGTGTATCACAGAGAGAAGTCTGTTATAAGAGTAGTCTGACACAGTGTGTAACACACTTCTCTCTCTGATACACCTCTGAAGATGCCGGTGAAACGTTAGGAACAAGATCTACCATACCACAGCAGCCACTTGTTTAGCCCAGAAAACCCACAAATAAACCAATAACATTGACAATGATGCCACTGTTTTGGGGGTGGATGGGTGGGAAATCTACTCTGGAAACAGCATCACCTTTCTAATGTTGTTTAAACTTAGAGAGCCCAGAGTCTCTCTCTTCTTAAGGTGGATTTAAAATAACATTAAAAGTGATGCTGTTTCTTTGTGGGTGGATTCCCCCCCTTCAAAAATAGCATCACTTTCAATGTTGTTTAAACTAGGGAGCCCTGGATGTGTTCAGATTTGTGTGTTGGGGCATGTTCTATAATGTGATGGTGACTTTGCGATGACCTGGTGCAAAAAATGTTGTTTGGTCGTGGTGGGGGAGGGACGCTGCCCATATGCGGGGGGGGGGGGGCGCAAAACTCAGATTTTTGTCCCGGGCTCAATTTTCCCTAGCTACGCCACTGGTGGCAGCTGCTTTCAAAGCAGTGTTTTAATAAATCTGTGCAGCTAATCAAATATCCACCCCACCTGGCCCTGCCCACTTTCTAAAAACATTGGCAGGAAAAAGGAAAGATACTGACATTAGGGTTGCCAGGTCCACCCTGGCCACTGGCTTGGGAATGGGGGATGGTATGGTTGACAGATCCAGGTTGGAAAAGTCTTTGACATTTGGGGGTGGGGTCTAGGGAGGAAAGGGATCTCAGTGGGGTACAATGCCATAGAGTCCACCCTCCAAAGCATCCATTTTCTCCATGGGAACTAATTTCTGTAGTGAAGAAATGAGCTGTAATTCTGGAGGAGACTGGCATCCCTAGTTGGCATGCACCATGGTCCCTGCTTTAATTAAATATTCAGGAATTGTTACATTATTTGATACAGTTTGTTGACTGGTGAATATTTATGTATTTTACCTCATTAATATCCTGCTTTTCTCCCAATTGAGGCTCCAAAGTGGTTTAGATCATTCTCCTCTCTTTTATTTTATCTGTACAACAGCCCTGTGATGTAGGTTAAACTGATAGTACATGAGTCCCCAGAAGTCATCTAGGAAGCTTTCTTGGCAGAGTGGAGATTTGAACCTGGGGCTTCCAGATCCTAGTCTGACATACTAACCATACACACTGTCTCTGCACCAAAGGCAGGACCTCCAAAGATGACCAAAGTGTTTGGCTAGATTCATACGGTAATAGGCGGTCCACATGGTGACTGCCCCATTGTCACTCAGTAAGCTTCATGGCAGAGTGTAGATTTGAATCCAGGTTTTTCTGGTACTGGACCAGTGCTCTCTTACATCCTGCTGGTACTTATAAAACATGTGAGGTTTTAGTTTTATAAAAACTTAAATGAATTAAAGTCTCATTCAGAGGCTATTCAAGAATGTAATAAACTGTTTAATAAAATTTTACGATGTTAAATATAATTAAGATTATTTCTCTTAAGAAGGATCATGACTCAAACGTTTGCAAAAAAATAATTTTCTCTTCAGGGACCAATAAAATACTGTGTATCTGAATTTGTCATGTTTCCATTGTTCATGCCATACTTAAGCTTGAAAGCCAGAGAATGCATTACGGTCACTAAATGGAGGTTGCTTTGATACTTACTGAAATATCAGTACATTTCAGGTTTGAGGATTTTTTCAAACCCAATTTTTTTTTATAAAGCTGAATAAAGCCAATATCCATCAACCTTTTTTGGACTGTTACTGAAAATATTTGGCTTAAAAAACACAACTCAATTTTTTTTCACCCCCCCCCCCCCCCCCCAAGTTTCCCAAGCTCCAGGGACTGAGCTAGCTGTATCACTTGGGCTTGGAAAATGGCGATGGAAGGGAAGGATTTTTTTTTAATTAAAAAACCAAATGTTACTCAGCTTCTTCTGGCCCAGGTGTATGTGGCTTTTTGAATACACCTAGGTTTTCTATCCGTAAAAATAGTCATTAAAAAGTTGATATGGGTTTTTTAGGTTTTCTGTGATTCATATTTACCTTGTCAGCAAGCCTATTTGATACATTCAAAGAGATTTCTGTGGCAGTGTGAAGAAAGTCACCTAATTGAAATGATGATTAGCCCACAGAAACTGCCATGTAGAAGCATCCACTACATGGAAGCATTTAAGTCAAAAGCGGAGTGTCTATCTGGCACATTGCAGTTAGTCATTTTGTTCTGAGAAGCTTGGCAAAAGCAATGCCCCCTTGCATTCTATCCAATGTATTTATGTATGCTATATTAGCAGATACCCAACATGTACACTCTTAACTTGTAAGTTATTACATTTTGTTTAGATCAAGAGATCCAGCGTTTGAAAATGGGAATGGAATCATTGTTAGCAACAAATGAAGAAAAGGTAAGGAAATAATGAGAAATATTTCTGTACTTCTGGGTGTCCTTTGACCATCCTCCTTTTCAGTTATATATAAAATTTTAAAAGCTGATTAAAATTTAATGCAGGAAGCAGGGGATGAAATTTACTCAGACTCTTTTGTACTCATCCTTGTTGTTTTTGCCACTTCCAGTTTATAATATAAATTTAGTAGACAGGGCTCGTTTTTCAATATTTTGTGTCTGCTGTGTTGCTGTCATTGGATTGCTCCACTGTGACAAAAAATAAAACTACACCATGCTGGCTTGATATACCAATGGTCTGACTCAGAATCAAGCTTCATGTGTATGTAGCAGCTCATTCTCTTAAATCCTTCTCCCCAAAATCTTTACATTTAAAAACTCATATTAACAAAAAAATAAATATTTTATACATTTTAGCAAAAATATCCCACACAATAATATCCCAGCAATAATATCCCACACTTTTAGGTTTATAGGCGCTTGAGATGGCTCACAAACATAACCCTGCAATACAATAAAAGATAAAAGAATAATGCATACAGACTGAGAAATGAAAGAGTGAGGTGTGAACCAGGATATCTCTGCTTCGAATCTTGCCTTCAGCAAGCTACTCTCAGAGTTAGAGCTCCAGCAATCTTTTCCTCCAGCAGCATAGCAGGTGGCCTGAGGTAGTCACTGAGATACTAAGTGGACCACCCACAAGCAAGAGAAAGGCTGTTTCTGCACAGTGGCAAAAGCGGCTCTCCACCGGCATAATTAATGCTGGTGGAGGCTCGGGACCGCTCACATGGTCTTGTGTGGGTGGCCCCGAAGCTGCAGCAAACCACAGAGACGGTGGCTGCCTCAGGTTTGTCCTGTTCACCTTACCTCTCCTCCCTGCGCAGCTCTGGATGGCTGGAGGGACCCGCCCACACTGCCCTCCAACCTCTGAGGGTCAGAGGGCAGCATGGGCATGTCCCTCCAGCCGTCCAGAGCTGCACAGGGAGGAGAGTTAATAAACAGAACACTGGAGGGGCCAAAAGCGGCACCCTCACAATTGACGCTTTTAAAAAGTTAATGTCCCTTCCCCCCACACAACAAACACCCTGTGAGGCAGGTGGGGCTGAGAACTCAGAAGAACTGTGACTAGCTCACCCAGCTGGCGTATGTTGGAGTGTACAGGCTAATCTGAATTCCCCAGATAAGCCTCCACAGCTCAAGCGGCAGAGCAGGGAATCAAACCCAGTTCCTCCAGAGTAGAGTACTGTCTCACTGTCTCACTTTATATCTCACTTTGTTGTCTGGGCCTTTTCACTGTATTGTTTCTCAAATAATAAATGCTCCATTGTGTTTCTCATTTATAGTGCCAGACCAAAGGTACTTTCCACTGCAGAGGCATTTTCCCAGCTTCCACCATTAAGCATGTCCACTGTGCACTATACAAAATTGCAGTTTACTTCATATGGTACTGTCATTTCATCATATTAAACTGATGAGCAACACACACTTTCTTATAAGTCTTTCCGATCCATTTTTGAAGTTGATGTCTACTGTGGTGTCAGTGAAATAGTATAGTGGTATCCTTTGCACGTTTAGGACGTAGTTTTCTACATAATTGTTCAATGATGCTTTTTGGGAAATAGCAACATAAATGTCTGGGCATAATTGTTTTTCCAGAATCCTGTGCAAATCCTTATTCAGATTAGTAACAAACTAGGCAAGCTGAAGTCCACCGACAGCATGTAAGTCAGATAAGGTTTAGCTTTTCCTCCAGCTGAAGAGCTGCCATATGAAAGTAAACCTGGAATGCAGAAAGATCTTGTTATGTTGCCTTTCTCAGTAATCCACTGACTTATAACTGAACTTTCTGATCCTCTTAGAAGATGTCTGATTTCTCTTCTCTCTTTTTTACTAGGACCACCGGATAGAAGAGTTGACTGTTTTGTTAAGCCAGTACCGACAGGTGAAAGAAATAATGATTGCGGTCCAAGGTATAGTGGATAGTGGGACAAATGCAAGGCCTTTCAAAAATTGTATGATCTATTTAATAAATAGCTTTATTTAACTAACAAAAGTGGTTCCTAAAAGGCTACATATCAATTCCAAGAATATTAAGTTTAGAGACAAGTTTTATGAATCAGATGTTGCTGAAGCTGGGCAGCTTTTATAGGATGGGCTTATATTTCCTGTGGCCTTGAAAGGATCCTTACCCATCCCTGCCCACTACTGGAGTGGTTTACCTCTTTTATATGGCATCTGTCATTTCAGTGATATTTAGCTTCGAGTTAAGGGTCGCTTTCCTGGCATCTTCAGAGGATCTGTCCTCTGAAGATGCCAGCCACAGATGCAGGCGAAACGTCAGGAGAGAATGCTGCTAGAACACGGCCATACAGCCCGGAAACCACACAGCACCCAAGTGATTCCGGCCGTGAAAGCCTTCGACAATACATTTCAGTGATAGTTCTGGCAACAGTGCAGCACTGGCTGCTTCTATGCTGGTGGCTAGACTGAGGTAGGTTTTAAGGGCTGAAATAAGAATATTGTTGCTGGTTTGCAAGTGAACAGCAGTCTCAGCCATCCCATCTTTCCCAAAATGTACTAACTAAGTGCCTTCTAATAATAATTTGTATTTACTTGTCTTATTAACCTTTAATTCACCACCATCCACTAAGTATGGAACCTTATCATCATTTGCAACAGGCCATAAGTAGTAAAATTAGGCCATGAAAACAGCCTTCAGACAAGGCAGTATGATTTATATTTGTATTGTATACATATGACAGACAGATCTTAGGCATGCGTTCACTGAGATGCTTGTGCCTGAGGACCATCAGTTGGCTCCTTAATTAGAGGTTGTGATGCCTATTTGTTATGTGCTTCTTTTAAAAGAGAAATCTAACATCTGGGATTTTATACCTTGGTCAGAGTAAGCCAGATACAAAAACTGTCTTCAGCTGGTTTGAGGGGCCATTTGCAAATAAGGCAAAGAGATGCTGATCAGGGATGTTCATGAACAAGGTGCAACCTGAATATGGTGGCTGCAATGAGGAAGGGGGATTGGACAAAGTCACAGCCTTCTCAGTCTTCTCCTGGTGTCATGCACCTAGAGTTAAGGGGCAAGGAACTGATTTCACCCAATTCCCCCTCCCCACTGTAGCTCCTTGTACTATTTTAATCTTGTTAATTAGGGTGCCTGACCCTTCAGGGAGATGTACATGCCAGGCAGCATGGTGGTGTAGCAAAGGGAACACAGGAACATGTCTGCTCTGCCAGCTTCTTCCATAAGCTTTTCTGTTGCATTCAAGCTGTAGTCTTTATTATCAGGGGCTATGTGATTTCTTTAAGAAATGGAAAAAAATTAGTTCTCAATCCAAGAATATGAAAATTGATTCCATTGTGTTGATTTACGTTTGCTGATGTGTAATGGAATGAAGACTCTCTAGGGTCTAAATGAGACTAGCCTGCCAATTCAGGATGAGGGTGGCAGATGGGGGCCATTTTATCAAGAGTTAAGACAAGAGTAGGACTGTTTCTCCCCTTGTTCCTGGTTTCCAGGGGATTCAGGAAGGCACATAGTGAAATTCAGTTTACTGCCTACTAAAGTTTAGCCATGTATAAGGCTGTTTATCCTTATTAGGTTATTCAAGTTTCAGTCATGTTACAGAACAAATATTTCCTAGTAAAGAATTTTTTTTAGAAATTCAGCCTACTTAGGCATATATCCTTGCCTGACCAGACAACCATATAAAATGTTTTACCTCCTATCTGCATTTAGAGTAACTGAGCCAAAAAGATAACTGAACATATATTAAAAAGTGGATGCTGCAAAATAACCATTTGTCAGTTTTAATCCTGGTTTTTTTTGACAAAAAAATTCCAACATGGTTTAAAAAACTTTTTTTGATAATCTATCAAAACAGCATAAATAGGAGCATTCAAACAAATCACAAAGATGGATGATGAGACAAAATGTCATCTGATTAGTCTTCACTTGCTTGCTAAATAACTAAACGACAAGCCAGCACTGAACAGGCTATTCCATAAAACAGGAACTCCATCAAAGAAGATCCTATTCCTAAACCCTGCAGACTATACAATTCAGGCAGCCCAATCCAGAGGCCTGGGTGGGCCTTCAGAGGCCTTATTTGTTTGTTTGTTTATCATTTGGTTTTGTATACCGCCCTATCCCCGGAGGGCTCTGGGCGGTGCACAACATAAAATTTCACCACAAATACAAACAAAACAAGGGGAGCAAGAACTAAATACAGATAGATAAATTACAAATTACACAAGCTCCACTAGTTATAAAATATAATTACTAAAATCCCTTTAAAACAGCGGGTAATGCAATAAAACGGCATCCAGCAAAAACCCATATTTAAAACCCTCCCCAAGAGGGAGGAATGGCGGGTCCCATCAATGTTAAGGGACCCCTGATCAGAAGGGGGCACTTCACTCAGCGGCTGGTCTCTCCAAAGGCCCGGTGGAACAGCTCAGTCTTACAGGGCCTGCGGAATTCACCAAGATCCCGCAGGGCCCAGACAGCTGGAGGAAGAGTGTTGCACCAGGCCGGAGCCAGAGCCGTAAAGGCCCTGGCCCGCGTGGAGGCCAGTGAAGGAAGGGGAAAAAAGACAAAAATATCTACCCACCATTAGAAAACTCTCCATTAGAAAACTACCCACAGAGAAAACTCTGCATAGACCTATACTGCCAGATTATTAAAAAAAAAAAGCTGGATGTGATTTTTTTGTTCTCTGACCAGTTCTACAATATTTGAACCTGATGTTTTTTGGGCAATGTTATATTTCACAGTTATATTTTCCAATGACACAATATCATCTTAAGGATTTGCCATAAAATTCAACAGTGACCATAATTAGCTATAGAGCTTATGGCTAATGTGTATAAAATTATGTCTTTATAGCACAATGTGAAAAACAAGTTAACCTTTTTTGTTTTCTGCACATCTCATAGTTTTGATCAGAGGTGTTAAATGTAACACACTGGTCTTCAATCTGCCTGGAGAAAAACTATAATGCTACAGAAAAAGTAATCTACTTTCACCTTCCTTCTCAAAATAAGCTAAGTAGGTGTAAAGTGCCATTGAATGGCAGTTGATTTATGGCAGGGGTGATTTGCCATTACCTTCTTACACAGTCTTCCTGGGTGGTCTCCTGTGCAAGCATCAGTTGTACTTATTTTCTGAGATCTGTCAAAGTCAGGCTGTATTATTTTGTATTATGGAAGCATCTACAGAATTAAGTTGTATGTGCCAATATACAATATTTTCTAATCTATTGGTCATCTTGAATAAAAAATACAATTAACTGCAGCACAACAAACCGGGGTGATTTCTACAGCCTTACGCATGCATATTAACTGAGTAATATGAACACTTTTATTTGATGACAGTTAGTGAAGTTATGTTTTAGGCTGCAATCTTTAATGAGCAGTTGGATAACTTTAATCTGCAGTAAGTATTCTACTGTTTCTGCAGTAAGTATTCTATCCTTTCACATATTAATTCCTGAAATGGAACAATAGAGATACAGCCACGTCGGCTTCTGCTACAAGTGCCAGGTTTTATAGAGAAAGGAAGCTCTAATAGCTTTCCATTGCAGTTAGCTTGCATTTCAGCATTCCTTCTGGAAAAACTAACACAAGCAATAGAAAGTAACTCTGTTCACTTAACTGTCATAGTATCTTTAATTTTCATTTTTACAAGATTTGAACATGATTTGGGTTTTTAAAATGTGATTTAGAACAGATTATACCCCTAGGATTGCAGTCTTAATGAAAGATGATTTATTGGAAAATGAAATGTGTTAGATGCAAGGAATCATGCATGTGAAAAGAATTAAACTTTTCTTCATTAGTGTTTTTATTTCACCCTATTTTCTAGTCTAGTTTCCTGACTTGGAAACCAGAATCAATGTAAGTTGTATCAGATTCCAGTAACTTGCAAATAGATTATCAGTTCCAGATGCCTAATTTTTCATTTTTTAAAAAAAAAAACTTTACACATGCTTCTCTGTGCAATATAATTCAAAAGGCATTTTACAAAACCTCTTCAAACTAAATAATATTTAAATCATATTTAATTCTATTATAAAAAAGACAGTAATAATTATAAAAATAACTTGGGACATCCCTTCTGAAGAATTACTTTTATTATTCCAGTGATAAGATTAGGGTTTTCCCCCTCATTTTTCATTCATAGCTGTATGGTTCTTAGGAGGTGAATCCGAGCTTCTTAGGAGGTGAATCCGAGGAACTAGCGAAGATAGTGGTAGACAAGGAAGAAGTTCTGGCAGCCATTGATAAACTAAATGTTACCAAATCCCCTGGCCCAGATTGCATTCATCCAAGAGTTCTTAAAGAGCTCAAGCATGAAATTGCTGATGTTCTCACATTAATATGCAACTTATCCCTGAAATCAGGCTCCATCCCTGAAGACTGGAAGATGGCCAATGTCACACCAATCTTTAAGAAAGGGTCTAGGGGGGACCCAGGAAATTACAGGCCAGTCAGTTTGACATCTGTTCCTGGTAAATTAGTAGAATCTATCATTAAAGATAAAATTATTAAACATGTAGAAAAGCAAGACCTGCTGAGAAAGAGTCAGCATGGCTTTTGTAGAGGCAAGTCCTGTCTTACAAACTTACTAGAGTTCTTTGAGGGTGTAAACAGACATGTGGATAAGGGGGAACCAGTGGACATTGTCTACTTGGGTTTCCAAAAGGCTTTTGACAAAGTTCCTCACCAGAGACTGTTGAGAAAACTCAGCAATGAAGGAATAAGAGGGGAAGTCCTTCTATGGATTAAAAACTGGTTGAGGAACAGGAAACAAAGGGTGGGTATAAATGGGAAGTTCTCACAATGGAGAGATGTAAGGAGTGGTGTCCCCCAAGGATCCGTTTTGGGACCAGTGCTCTTTAACTTATTCATAAATGACCTGGACGTAGGGGTGGGTAGTGTGGTGGCTAGGTTTGCAGATGATACCAAATTATGTAGGGTGGTAAGAACCACAAAGGATTGCAAAGAGCTCCAAGTGGACCTTGATAAATTAGGTGAGTGGGCTAAGAAATGGCAAATGCAGTTCAATGTAGCTAAATGTAAAGTGATGCACATAGGGGCAAAAAATCCAAACTTCACATACACGCTACAGGGGTCAGTGCTATCAGTCACAGACCAGGAAAGGGATTTAGACATCTTAGTTGATAGTTCCATGGGAATGTCAACTCAATGCATGGCAGCTGTGAAAAAGGCAAACTCTATGCTGGGGATCATTAGGAAAGGAGTTGATAATAAAACTGCAAGGATTGTCATGCCCTTATATAAAGCAGTGGTGCGACCGCACTTGGAGTACTGTGTTCAGTTCTGGTCGCCCCATCTCAAAAAGGATATCGAAGAGATAGAAAAAGTGCAGAGAAGGGCAACGAGGATGATTGAAGGATTGGAGCACCTTCCTTATGAGGAGAGGCTGCAGCGTTTGGGACTCTTTAGTTTGGAGAGGAGACGTCTGAGGGGGGATATGATTGAAGTCTAGAAAATTATGCATGGGGTAGAAAATGTTGACAGAGAGAAATTTTTCTCTCTTTCTCACAATACTAGAACCAGGGGGCATTCATTGAAAATGCTGGGGGGAAGAATTAGGACTAATAAAAGGAAACACTTCTTCACGCAACGTGTGATTGGTGTTTGGAATATGCTGCCATAGGAGGTGGTGATGGCCACTAACCTGGATAGCTTTAAAAGGGGCTTGGACAGATTCATGGAAGTGAAGTCAATCTATGGCTACCAATCTTGATCCTCCTTGATCTGAGATTGCAAATGCCTTAGCAGACCAGGTGCTCAGGAACAGCAGCAGCAGCAGAAGGCCATTGCTTTCACATCCTGCATGTGAGCTCCCAAAGGCACCTGGTGGGCCACTGCGAGTAGCAGAATGCTGGACTAGATGGACTCTGGTCTGATCCAGCAGGCTAGTTCTTATGTTCTTATGTTCTTATGGTAGACATAGCTCCTTTTATAACATGCCATTTAAATTCAGCTTGGTGCAAAACGCTGCATGCTTTAAATAGTATGTTATTTTGAAAATACAGTCCAAATGGTTTGTTTTCAGGATAAAACATAAATGGAGGGTGGGGGTGGCAACAGTATGATGCTTCTTCTAGGGAGAACCTGGAAGTGATGTCCTACCTCTCTAGGACTTGCCAAAAAACATAGAGTTTCCGTTGATTCTTAGATAGGTGTGACATCACTTCTGGATTCCCCGTAGAAGTGATGTCGCACTTGCGACCTGATTGTCTTGTTTTGTTTGGGGGGGTTTTCTCCCACAGAAGGAAACAACAAACAGAGTTTGGGGACTCAGATTACTCAGTTTTCCCAAAATAAAGTTAAATTTTTCATTGAGCCTGTGTCATCCCTGGATTGCTCCAATATAAAAAATACTGTTATGTGCAGGCCAGTTCTCAGGTAAGCCAGGCTGCATGTTTAATTGGATGAGGGGGCATGAGAGAAAAAGTGAGAGGCAGAAGTGGGCATATCAGATTCTGCCTCAGATCTTAAAGTAACAGACTCTTCAAAGTGATCTTAAAATTTCAGGGACAAACAATAGCCAAATGATCCTCTTTTATCCCAGGATAGCTTTTGTCCATTTGTTGAAGTGGAGTAAGCTGCCATCCCATTTCAATTCAACTGGACCTAGAACCATTCCATTATTTTTTTAAACAAATGGACAAAAACTGGTTAGTTTCTACGAATGGAGCCACGTGTAATCACAATGAGATTCCTTCTTTTTTAGAAATGAAATCTTTTATTTGCATAATGTTCTAACTTTCTGTTCTTCCAGGAACATCGGAAAGAGCTTTGACGGGTTACAATGAAGATGATCTTGAGGCAACTTTGAGAAAGTGGAACTCCACAAATAAGACCTCGATAGAGCTATATAAATCTGAGGTAGGTTGATTGTTCTTTTTGTACATTTGTAAAAAATATTTTTTTCATGATTTTAACTTCACTTGCTTGTTTGTACATAGGTACCTCAAGGGGAATTGACCCAACCGATGTTGCCACCTCCACCTCAAAAAATGCTGGAAATCAGGCAAGAACATGTTGTGCACTTTTATTTTTAAATCACCGTAGACCTCGATATTGACCTTTTTGTTCTAATGCTTCCTTTGCAAAACCTGCTTTAGTCGTAATAGTATATGGTCAGATGAATTATATAAGATATGTCGGTTTAATATACTTCTAAAAACTGCCCTTTAAAATCTTTTTGTGCTTAGCAATGTGATTAACAGAGGAAGCTCTCCAGTTCTTTCAAATAACTTACCTTCTACAAATGGGGAAAGCTTGGAACTCCGAAATAGGTAAGAGAACACAAATGAACAGTCTTGAGTAATGGTATTGCAGTTAACCAGCCCTGACAATAAGACTCAGTCTCATTGACACCCCTACCCAAGATACTGATTGCTGGTATACTAGTGATTCACATTAATGCTAGTGATTCACAGTATGCATGGGAAATGATGGTATTAGCTTTTAATATGATGGCATTAGCTTTGTGGAATGTGTCATTTGTAAACCAGGCCTTAATATTGCAGGTTGTAAGCAACAGAATATTTTTGAAATGTCAGTTTGCATTTTTATCTGATAATCCATTTTTATCTGATAATGCTGTGATGGATAGGCAAAGGTCCTCCTCTTTTTTAAAAAACCCAAATACCATTTAGTCCTGTTTGGTGCAGCTAGCAGCCAGTCAGGATCCCTGCAAGCTGTGTGGGACCAGAGTTACACTGTTAGCTCAGATTAGGCAGGGTCTGAATCTTCAGAGAAAGAGAGACCGGAGTGGTCCTGTGTCAGAGTTTGCCTTCTGTGTAAGCAAGGTAACCCAGTGAATGAGTAGATAAAGAGTTTGTGTCCCTAGAGTGATAGTTGGAAGAAACCTTTTCCTATCCGTCACCACAATAAAATAAAGAAGACTAACTTGAAGAGGAGACTGAAGCTGTCTCCAAGCCCCAATTTCTGATGGAATTCATACAAGATTTCTTTTTTTCCCCCAAAGACATCACATTTACACCGTGAGAGTTCTGTGGTTAAGAGAAGCCTAGTATTTACCTCAAGGATACTAACCTACAGCTGGCTGTTCTCTATACTCCTAAATTGTCCACTGTAATCTTATGAATGAATGAGCCCAGCAAGACTTTGTTGTGTTACACCTGTAAATAGTCTCTTATTTTCTGAACCATCTCCCCTAGTTAGTGGGGGGTGTGGGGGTGTTCTGTTTCCCTCATGGGTACTGAACTTAATATGTTCAGAAGCCACTTAGGGTAGGTTTATCAAGTAGAGGGCTAGGGACCACACTGGTTGAGCTTTACATCACGCTACTTCTGTTTGTCATTTTTATGCCTCTGACCTTCACATGTGTTTTACATTATTTATCACCTTGTCTTTTCAAGGGTTTTTCAGAAAAAAATATCAAGTAGTTTAGAAGACTTGCAAAGTGAATCTCTGGAAAAGGTTGGCTTGAAACATCTTACCTTTGCACAATAAAAGTGTGTTGTATATTTCTGTATGTACTATGCCCAGCAAGTAGAAAGTTGATGTATTCACAGGTTTTGAGATATAGAAAAAGTCTGCACAAGCTGCATCTATGGTATATCCCATACATTTTCATCAAAAAATAATCAATTAAATTACATGGATTCAGACCTTACATAGAGAGAATCTTCTGAAAGAAATGTGATATGTGAGTGTCTCAGGTGTTACATTTCTAGCAAACTCAATTGGAAAGGAATGAGCAGTATGCCTAATCTCAGAATTTCTTGCACTGTTTCTCCAGCATGTTTCCTTTCACCGTTTGATTGTATGCTTGCAGTATATTTTGAGGTCCTGTTGATGTTACGTATGGCAAATTAATGAAGGACTAATTTAATGTTGTTTAGGTTTATTTTCTCCCATTTCTGTATACCAATACGGGGTATTTAGAGCCTATGAATACATCTTTCTGATTGATTGATTGATTGATTGATTGATTGATTGATTGATTGATTGATTGATTGATTGATTGATTGATTGATTGATTGATTTTTGGTGCTGTCAGGTTCATAGGGTTTTCAAAGGAAGAGACATTCAGAGGTGGTTTACCATTGCTTGCTTCCATATCACAACTCTGGGGTTCCTTTGTGATCTCCCATCCAAATGCTAACCAGGGTCAATCCTGCTCAGCTTCTGAGATCTGCTGAGATAAGACTAGTCTAGGGCTATCCAGTTCATGGTTTTAATCTGATTAGGAAACTATTTCACCACAGAACAATAGCAAACCTTGTCCTTTGAGCTAGCCATTGAGAATGATTCAATGCTGAGTGTAACAGCACCCACTCCCTGGGGAAAGACAGAGGCCCCAAAAAGGGAAGGAAGCCTGTTCCTGAGGGTGGATGTTCGGGTAGCTGACTTTGTTGGCCTATGGCACTCCCCTCAACTCACGCACACACAGGCCTTTAAACAGAAATCCTGTCAGGGGATACTAAACAATAGATATAAAATGCTGCCACCATAAGCTGAAATGGGATGTATAGAGAGGCTTTTGAAATTTTAAAACACAAAACTGGATTTTATTTAATAAATTTTTCTTCTCAGGATGGTTCAGAGAAGTACATAAGCATTTCTTTAGGCAGATACTTAGTGGTTACAAAACAAGCAGTTTCAGTAAGATGGCTTTCAGTACAGACTTTGGTGTTAACACACTCACAGGTGACTCTGTAAAGGCAAACCTCCCACACACGGTCCAGAACCCACTCCTAAAACGCCCACCCTATCTCCAAAGGGATTTTACACTGGCTTAGGAGGGTCTCCGTATAATAGGTTTCCCTTTCGTTTTCCACCATCTAGGCCTGTAGCCAGTGGTGGGATTCAAATAATTTAACAACCGATTCTGGTGGTGGGATTCAAATAATTTTTAACAACTGGTTGTTTACAAGCACCATTTTAAAAACCTTAACTGCATCTCCGCCAGCCAGTCAGGAGGTGTCTACATTTACATTAAGTGTTGCTAAGGCCAGCTTTTCTGCACCTTCTAACAATTAACCCTTTTACCTGGACCTAATCCGTCACACAGAGCATTGTTATATATCAAGAAACAATTTTAGTGCTGTTTAAATTTAAACATGTTAATTAGAAGAATGAGTGGGACCAGGGTAGGAACCAAGAAACTGGTTCAAGACTGTAATCTATATATATAAAAAGCTAACCATGCGTTTGTTCCTCACGCCCTAATGCGGAAACGGCTGGATGGATCGCCCCCAAATTTTTACATGACATCCCTTCCCCTTGCGAGCAGGTTTTGCGCCCTTCACCAGGCTCGTCGGTCACACCAGCACCCAGTAAAATACACGTTTCCCCAAGCCCCCGGCGGGCCAATGAGGGGCCACTGAGCCAGAGGAAGGGGCGTGGCTTGCCTGCGATTGGCCAACTCCTGCAGCAGCAATACCAACACCACCAGCAGCCACAGAGCAGCGCGCCTCCCTCCCTCGCGTTCTCCATTGACAACAGCGGAGCCGGAGAGGAGTGACGGCTTCCCTTCAGGCCAGCAAGGCTGGAAGGATAGCTAGGGAGGGGAGCAGGAGGGGAGGGAATGGAGCCGAACATCTGATTTGTATCCCTAAATTACAGTGTTTTTGTTTGGATCCAGTAAAAGGTACAAATTACATAGACTTCAATAGAGATTGGATTTGGCCTTTGTTTCTAGAAGACATGGTACATACATCAATAATTAGTGCTGGCATCATGCTATATATTGAGGAGAAAATAAACCTTCTAGTGTCCTCACAAAGGTTTACTAAAAATCTGACTACAATGTCACTTTTTTGTTTGTACTAACATTTGTTTACTGTTTTCTTTCCCTCCTCGTTTGAAATTACCCTTCCTGCAACTGCATAGCATATAGATGAGAAGCCAGTAGAACATGATATAGAACAAGAGGTATATTTAACTGTTTAACTCCATCTTAACATTGGCATGTTGAAATCATTATTTAAAAGTCTGGTTATTTATACTCCATGTTTCCCTTGAAGGCTCTCTTTCTGAACGTTAATAAAACAGTGTGTTTGGCAATTTAGTTAAGGTTTCACTTTTCGCTTTTGTAAATTGCTTATCTTAATACTTTAAAGAAAAGCTTTACTGGAGAAGTTGATATTTATTGTGCTTGTGTTTAGCTAAATAGTACATGGCCTATCCACCAGTTGAAATGGCACAGCCATTCATCTCTTTTCTCCCTCCCAACTACATGGGCCCCAACGTGACACAAAGAGCAGGTGCACTGGTGTATCCTGCTCCAAGTGGCTGAAGCAAGTATGAACCTATCCACATGTATAATTCCTAGTACAATACATTTTTACTTGTTTCATTCAAAATCTTATTAGTGTCTTCAAAAGTAGTTTGAAGCAGAAGAACGAATACAGGTATAATTCTGATATAATGACAAGCTCTGGTTAATGGTCTGGTTAATGAGCCTGGAGACAAGTGCTTCCTCTTCCTCCTTTTCCTAGTCTCCCCCCGCCCCGCCCCCCAAAAAAACAAAAAAGCCTGAATAAATTTTGAAAGCTGTTTATCCCCTTGGGAGTCTCCATATGTAAGTTGGAGGGGAAAGGATAGAGAGCTTATCACCCAATGAATCACATTCATTTTATTTTATTTTATTAAATTTATATCCCGCACTTCCCCACTGAAGTCAGGCTCAGTTCACATGGGGAAAAGGTCAATTTGAAATAAATGCAGCAGACTTTAAATGTAATTGTAAGATTTCTGGTGGTTTTTTAAAGGAAAGCAAATCTCATGTGAAAAGCAGCAAGTACCAGACTTTGCCAGGGAAGCTTCTTCGTCCTGCACATAATGGTGACAATATGCCTGCCTCCCCAGATGCCTGCCATGTGAATGGCAATGAGGACAACAGCATACAAAGCCTGAGTATGTATTTGAGGGAGAAGGATGAAGACATTATGTATAAATAACATGCTTTGTCATTGTATGAAGTTTAGCCTGCAGTTGTTTTTGTAATATACGCTATAATGTGGCCTTGCAGAAGAAAAAAGGAAATCTTGTCAAGAACCACTAGTCCAAGGGATTCTCAGGATAAGCCAGCAACACACAGAATTACAAAAGCCTGACATATGAGTCCTTACACCTCATTTTTGTAGCTGCCACCAGCCCCTTTTCCCTACAGTCAGAAGCCAAGGAGCAATCTTCCAACCTTCCTGGAATTAAATCATCTCTACAAGGTAGACTTGCTGAGAGAGTTTCAAAATATAATTAACCTGGTAGCCACACAGGCCTAGGTACTGGAATTAGATTTAATCCAACTGAAGACAAAACACCACATGATATAATTGAAGTGAGCTATTAAAATGGTGCAAGGATATCATTATTAAGAACAGTGAGAGGTGAGAATTGAAATAATAAAGACTAAATCAAAAGGATTAACTACACAGTAATATAATTGGTTCAGTTTTACCAAACATTAACCTTTCCAGCTATAATCCTCCAGCATTCAATGTCCAGTCTTTCTAAAAGTTAGCATGGACACATAAAGCAGGTATGAAATCAAAAGGTCCAAGTTTGGGTCAAGGAGCCATGAATAAGGTAGTAAGAGCAAAACTAGGCTGAAAATGCTGAACTTGATGGCCAAGAGTCTGTGTTGGCCTGAGATCATTTGACTAGTCAGTTAACTATGTAACCCTGTGACTAACCATGTGACCCTGGTGGGGTTCAGCGCACAGGCGTAGCTACCATGGGGACATCCGAGGACAAGTGCCCCGGCGCCACCTTGTGGTGGGCGCAAAAATTGCAGGTTCGTTTGTGGCTTTCTGTATTTTTTACTGTTTTTTCCAATTTTGGCCTGCAGGGGGTGCAGTTTTTAGGCTAGTGGCACCAGAATTTCAGGCTATTGCCAGGTGACTCTCCTGATGTTACCAGCCAAGTTTGGTGAAGTTTGGTTCAGGGGGTCCAAAGTTATGGACCCCCAAAGGGGGTGACCCCATCCTCCATTGTTTCCAATGGGAGCTGATAGTAGATGGGGCTATCATTTTGAGGGTCCATAACTTTGGACCCTCTGAATCAAACTTCACTAAACCTAGGTGGTATCATAAGGATAGTCTCCTGCTGATACCACCCAGGTTTGGTGAAGGTTGGTTCAGGGGGTCCAAAGTTATGGACCTCCAAAAGGGGTGCTCCATCCCCCCATTGTTTCCAATGGGAGCTAATGGTAGATGGGGCTATCCTTTTAAAGGTCCATAACTTTGGACCCCCTGAACCAAACTACACTAAACCTGGGTGGTATAATCAGGATAATCTCCTAAAGGTAGCCTAAAATTTTGGTACTGTTAGCTTAAACATTGCTCTCCTGACAGGCACCCTCAAATTTTCCCCGGGTTCTCTCTTTAAATCCACCCCCTTTGGAGTGGATTTAAAAGGAGAATCTGGGCTCCCTAGATTAAAAAAAACATTGAAAGTATTGTTGAAGGTTTTCACAACCAGATTCAACTGCTTGTTGTGGGTTTTACAGGCTGTGTGGCCGTGGTCTGGTAGATCTTGTTCCTAACGTTTCACCTGCATCTGTGGCTGGCATCTTCAGAGGTGTATCACAGAGAGAAGTCTGTTATAAGAGAAGTCTGGACACAGTGTATAACAGACTTCTCTCTGTGATACACCTCTGAAGATGCCAGCCACAGATGCAGGCGAAACATTAGGAACAAGATCTACCAGACCACAGCCACACAGCCCAGAAAATCCACAATAACCAACATTGAAAATGATGCTGTTTGGGGTGGATGGGTGGGAAATCTACCCTGAAACAACATCACTTTCAATGTTGTTTAAACTAGAGAGCCCAGAGTCTCTCTTTAAGGTGGATTTAAAATAACATTAAAAGTGATGCTGTTTCAGGGTGGATCCCCCCCTTCAAAAAATAGCATCACTTTCAATGTTGTTTAAACTAGGGAGCCCTGGGTGTGTTCAGATTTGTGTGTTGGGGCATGTTCTATAATGTGATGGTGTTTGGTTGTGGTGAGGTAGGGACACTGCCCATATGCCGGGGAGCAAAACTCAGATTTTGTCCCGGGCTCCATTTTCCCTAGCTACGCCACTGGTTCAGAGTGGTGTAATAGGGGCTTATCTGCAGCTAAGACCTCCAAGTTCTCACAGGTGTCAAGGCTCATGATTTCATCTTGACTGATTGGATAGAATGTGGATCCACTGTTCCCTGCCTTTGAGACTGGAAGGCAGTCAGGCGAGAAACTGTCTCTTTGCAGCACTTGGGCTCCTGTCTCAAAAGTAAAAAGTCACAGCTCGCTGGGGCTGAAGCAACAGCAGTTTTTTTTCCAATTTAATTTTTTCTATTGTAGGCCTGATGCCTTATATTGTATTTGTTTTATGTCTCATTGTACACCGCCCAGAGCCCTTGGGCGGGGGTTGGGCGGTCTATTAAGCCGAATAAAATAATGATAAGAATAAGAATAAGAGAACAAGAAACTGCACTAAGGGACTCAGTTTCTTGACAGATCTCGCTTAATAGTTATGTCATTAGAAACTAGAAGGTGGGAGGATGGGTTTCTTTTGGCAACAGATTATCCACTCTTACAGTGAGTCTTTACTACAATAGTGTATAGAATTCTGCAAACATAGAGTTTTTGTCCCAAAGTACACATTACCTGGAGAATCACCTCCTCCCCTATCGTTCAGTCCACCAGCAAAGATCTCCTTTGCAAGGCTCTGCTGTCTTCGGAGGTGAGGTGGGAGGCAACCAGAGGCTTTTTCTATAGTGGCATCTCCTCTTATGGAACGCCCTTCCCCTTGTGGTTTGTCTGTCACCTGCATTACTTTCTTTTCTTGCTGTTCACACAGACTTTTAATTAAGGGGTTGATCTTTTACTACTCTTTTGTTTGGAAATATATTTTAAGCTGTCACTGGCCTATTGTTATGGCCTGTATTTTTATGCTGAGCTGTGTTTTTAATGCTGAGTTTTAATCAGTGTCTTTTCATGTTTTGTTTTGTTTTCAGTAATTTTTGTAAGCCACTTCAGGTACATTCCTGGAGAAGCAGTATAAACATTTTTGAAATAAATAAATAAATGTAACAGGTAGGGTCTGCATTGTCACATCAGGACTTTAACCATGACTTTGACTTTCTGTTCAGGAGACCTTGTTTTCCAAGCACATGGACCCCTGATTTGGATCAGGACTGGGGCATGGCTGGTATGGAAAAGAGGTGTTAAACCTTTGGATTTTTCCAATCCAAAATAGGCTCGGGGGGGGGGGGGGGACAGTTTGCTCTATTGGGGGCTGTTCAGATAGCCTATCACTATATGCACCCAGCCTTCCAACAGAACAGATAGCATCCCGGGGCCTTTTGGGCGGGATAAATGGCAAAAGGAAGAGTCTTCTCCCCATGTGCCTCAGTCTTGATCTGAATTGGGACCTCACATGCTTGATTAATAGTCAGGTTAGGGGAACCCAGATCCTACACATTACAAATTCTAAGGTTCAGTTTTGTACTTCTGGTGCGCCCGCAAAGAGCCAAAGCCAGGCACTTGCAGGCATGTGCCAAAACTAATGATATGCAGAATCCTATATGTGAACTTTCCCCTTTGACAACTGTCCCACTAGTAGGAACTCAAAGTCAATATAACCTAGTGATTATATAACTCAAAGTCAATATAACCCAGGAAGGATCTGTAGAGATTGCCTACATCTTTATCACATCTCTTGGAATTGAGATCTGGTAATTTTCAGCTGAACTTTAGACAATTCTCCTTGCATATTTCTTTGTATAGCTTTTGTATTGCTCTGTTTTTTATGCTAGTTGCAATCCAGTGTCTGTTGTGTTTCTGCACCAAGCTTCATAATTGCAATTATTCAAGCTAGCTTTACATTGAATGAAGTAACTTTGCCTGTAGCCAAGACCCATATTTAGGAATTTATTTAAGACAATGTCAGTCATTTTTGGCCTATTTATGCCTATTGAATGTATAACAATAAATATAAATCTGTAGAATAACAACCTAATTGATAACCAATAATCCTACCAAGGAACCCCAAAGAAGGAAATCATAAGAAATTGTTTTGACTAAGTATTGCAGAGCTAAAAGAACTAGGTCATGCACAGGATGTAGCATCTCTCTGCTGGCTAATGGCCGTGTTGTGAGAGGCCCCCTTGAGGACACTGAAAATAATAAGCAATACTCCAAAAGCCATGGACTGTCTTGAGAAAAGAGAGATTCTCTGACCTCTCATTATAAATAAATCTGCTACTTGAGCCATGCCAGGCATTTGAAGAACAACTACATTTCCTTGGAATGACTGCATTCAACCTGGAAATGGGAATCCTTATTTTATTATTGTTTTCTGTCTAGCACAGGTGTATGCTTGGGATTATGTTCAACAGAAATTGAATTACTTTTGGACAATATAAGGCATAAAAAGTCTTTTTGAAAATGTACCATTTCATGTAGAATGGTTTTGATCTCCAATTAATCCCCTCCCCCAGGGTGCTCACCTTCACCTGCTTCGGTACTTTGCTTCCTGTCAATTTTTTTATTTCCTGTCTTCGGCTGTTCATTTCCTTTGCTTTTCTGTAACTTAGTTTTGCTTGAATTTCCCATCACCTTTGCTTCTTCATATGGCTTTCTGCTCTTGGAATGATTGAAGATCGCATCAGGAGTATCAGTGCACCAGTATTAGGTACCGTATTTTCAATCAGTGCAAAGCCCTGTGGGGATAGGGAGGGATATAAATTTAATTAATAAATAAAGTGTCTACACTAACAATACATTGGGAGGGGTGTGTGTTTTAAATTCTCAGTTGAACATAACAAATTCAAGTACGTTGTCTAAATCTGATTTGTGACCCTTGAAACAAGGATATCTTTGTTCTTTGTGCAATGAAATTTAGGAAGACCACATCTTGCTCTCTGAATTAGTTGTAAGAAGCCTGGACCTAAATGACTGAAAATATCATCCTAAAACTACTTTCGTGGGACTATCCTGTTGAATTGGCCTGGGTAGGATTCTGAGTTGACCTGTTAAGAATGGGACTGCAAGTCTCGTATCTCATGGAATTACTTTTTATGTTCAGTTGAAGAAGTGTTGGATTTACACCCCGCTTTTCTCCTGTAAGGAGACTCAAGGTGGCCCACAAACTCCTTTCTCTTACTCTTATCACAACAGAAACCTTATAAAATATGTGGGGCTGCAAGAATTCTGAACAAACTTTGACTCGCCCAGGTCATCCAGCAGGAATATAGGAATGTAGAAGCAAATCTGGTTCAACAGATAAGTCTCCACCACTCATGTAGAGAATCAAACCCCGTTCTCCAGATTAGAGTCCACCTACTCTTAACCACTATACCAGGGGTAGGGAACCTGCGGCTCTCCAGATGTTCAGGAACTACAATTCCCATCAGCCCCTACCAGCATGGCCAATTGGCCATGCTGACAGAGGCTGATGGGAATTGTAGTTCCTGAACATCTGGAGAGCCGCAGGTTCCCTACCCCTGCACTATACCATACTGACTCTCAGATGTTTACTTTTTAATTCTGACCATTGTGCAGAGTGGTTACAGAACTTGGGATATCTTGTTTATCTCCACTTGACTTTCCTAGTGTGGTATGTTTTGGTTACGTTATGATGAGATTTTCCATAGCTGTTAATGGAAACCCAATATTAAGGGAAACCCAATTTGTGAGATATCCAGTATATAAACTTGAGAAGATGAATGTACGTTGAATTCAGCAATGTTCTGCATCATATTTTAATTTAATTAAATCTCAGATACTTTAAACTACCTCAGAACTGCAAAAATTGTGCCTTTTGTATGGTTTGGTACTTGCATATATAATTTCAATCACATTTTAACTGACAGGAGATTCTGAGAATATGGATGGTACAATGAATTCAGATGATCTTTCACCCTTGTCATCTGGAACAGAATCAGGTGCACAGTCTCCACTATCTCCAGAGAATAGAAAAAGCCCAAAAGGAATAAAGAAAATATGGGGAAAGTAAGTTTGTATATTTTCTGTATGTCTTCAAATAAGCAGCACTTCTAGGAGGGCAACTAGACACCACACTGGAGATTCTTGACCAGACTTCTTTTATTTTCTTTAAAAGTAGATGCTATTAGGGATGGGGAATTTGAATCAGAGTTCTATCTAACAGTGCCATCACAAGCAAAGTTTCTCCCTTCTAAGCCATGGATTTTTAGGATTTCCCTTTACATTTTCTTTCCTTCAGGGCAAACTACAATACAACAGAACATGTTTCAGAACAAAGCCTTTAGCACAATGTCCCAGCTTGCTGCCTGGCAGAGATCAGGTTACAGCAGGGAGTTGAAGTCTAAGAATCAGGTTTCAGTGTCAGAAGTCCATTCCAAGGGTCAAAATACACAGAATCAACAAGCCAGAGGAAGCGTGCAGCAGTCATGTGCCTTGCTGCCTCCATGCTGGGATATTCCATGAATCTGCTTGATACAGGCTCTTCCAGCATGTTAGGCTTCATCCTGTGAAGACTCTGGCTTCTGCACGGGCTGAAATCAACGATTACGGCCCGGTAAAACACTGCTATGGGCAGGAGCCTTCGCACAGGCGCCGCCGTCAAGTCGATTCGGCAACGCTCTCTCTCCCCCCCCCCTCCCCAAAACGGTGTCTTTCAACCTTGGTCAGGGAGCGAGGTTTTTGGAAAACACCGGCTTCCATTGGGTGCCAAGCAAACGGCACCAGGTGGAAGCCGACGTATTTCCCACGGCTGTCCCAAACGGCTCCTACCTCCTGCCACCTTCCGTCACTTTGTGGAGGCCAGGGAACATGCCTTCTGGCCTCCAACCCTAGAACCGTCACTCTGGCCTTGGGGGCATGTCCCCTGGCCTCCTCAAAGTGACAGTAGGAGGTAGGAGCCTTCAGGAGCAGCGCAGCCTGTGGGACTGGTCATGTGAAAAGTCCCAGGGGGTGCATGGACATAAAGTATGCCGATGCACCCCTGCTCAGCTGGCCGTGCAGAAACGGCCTCTGTCTTTCCCTGCTGCAGAAGGTGCCATCTCTGAGCTAGCAGGTGTGCGTGTCTTCATTTAACATCAACAACTCTCTCTGTCTCTGCCTTAGCTGACATGTGGACTCGGGTGAGCTAGGTGCTTGAGTCTCTGTAGCTGGAGCAGGGCTGGATGCACAGGCTGCTTCTGCAGGCACTTCTGGCTCTGAGTTTTGACCTGGCTGTTGTTCACCCTGTAAAGCTTGCAGGGGCCCTGCTTGCTCCAAGTCCAGCCCTTGTTGGTTCCCAACTTGGCCTGGGCTTACTGGGCTCTGCTCATCCCCAGAGGACTCATTGCTCTCCAGGGGATAGCCCATGACACATAGTCATATCTAACTAACACAGTGAAGAACATAACAAATCAAAGCCCTAACAAAATAACCAAATTAAACAACTGCTAAAAAAAATGGAAAGAGCTCTGTTGGAATTCCTGGCATTCCTGACCAGGTCCCAGAGTTTCCTGCTTTGAAATACTATTGAAATAATATTAGACAGTGGAAAATGGTGAGACTCTTGATGGGTTCTGAAACTGCACGAGAATATTCATGTTGGCTAACCCACCATTAACATGCCAGGTAGGCTGAAAGGTAACTCACTTTGTCCTGCTGGAGAAGCTATGTTAGACTAGATTCTGAACATTAGCAGAGTGCAAAATAAACATTTCTTTTGCAAAGTCACTTGTGAGATGTGGGATCCATCACAATATTCATATGGACCTTGAGATCTTGTGTTAGAAATGATATTGTTTTTACTTTAATGCCTGGCAAATATTGTTAATGTTTTAATCTCTTCCAAAAGGATACGTAGGACTCAGTCTGGCAATTTTCCGGGAGATGATCTGGGCTTGGTTGAATTTCGGAGAGGTGGCCTCCGTGCAACAGCTGGACCTCGATTGTCTCGATCAAAGGAAACCAAGGGACAGAAGAAGTAAATGCTTGCTGCTTAACCTTAAATATTTCAGAATGTAGCATTTTGTTTTCCCTTATTGACTGATGTCCAGTGAAATTCACTACTTAGCTTGTAACTCTTTATAGAGAGGTTCCTAACAAACATTTCCTCTTTCTTCCATTAGAAAAGTAATGAAAAAGGCCTAATTGGGTGGTAGAGCAGTTGGTCCAGAACTTTGAAATCATGTTTAATTTGTTAAATGCAAGTAGGTGGAGGTTATATGTTGTAGGGACCTTTGGTGGCAGCAAAATCCAAGGCTGGGGGTGGTTTTGACTCCTCTTCCCTCCACACACTGTCCCTGATAACAGTCTGTTTACTTAGTGGAAAGCATAAAGAGCTGAGCTTGTGGAGCTCTTGTCTCCAACTACATTTGATCACCTCTGGTTCTATTCCTAGCCATGCTAAATTGGGAAAGAAAGTGAGACTGGGGAAATATTCTTGGTGAAAGGTGGATGTACGCACTCTTTCTCTTATCAGATCTCTATCATACTATTTCATTAATGATCTAGCCACAGCATCCCATGGGTTGATTGCATCCAGGTTGCGCTGCTGTAATGCACTGTATGCACTTTGAAAACTGTCTTGATAACAAATGCAGCAGCCAGGCTATTAACCAAAGCAGGATACAGGAATCTTGGTGTTGAAAGATCAACTCTATCTGACCATTTGTTCCCAGCTGCATTTGAAAGAGGGCTTTTCCCCACTTCAAAAGTGAAAGTGGAGGGGACCCCTGCTCCATGTTCGGCGCGCGGTTTCAAAAAGGTGTACTTCCAACCAGGATCCGAAATGACGCGCGCTGAGGGGTGGGAGGAACGGCAGAATCGGGGTGACTGAGTTGTCACTGCTGATATAGTGGGGAGTGCTGCAGGACCCCGGGGTATTTGCTGTGAGGAGCGCGCATCTAATGGTGGGTGGGGAATTGACCAATGTTAGTTCTTAGCTTTAAAGCCATCAGTGGCTTGGGGGCTACCTTATCCCACACTGTCCAGCCTGCCAGTTAACATCAGCCTCACTGTGCCCCTGTTGGTCAGTATGTCTTCAGAGATGAGCTGTGAGGCAACCAGGGACAGGGATTTTTCAGCAGTGCGTCTCACTTACGGAATGCCCTTCCTCTTAAAGCTGACTTAGTATCTGTGTTGCTGTTTTTTAGGCACCAGGTCAAAACGTTTCTGTTCTGTTCTAGGTTTTCAATTAAGGGGTTGATCGTTTAATACCATTTTCTAGAATACTTTTAATCTGAAAAGGGATACTATAAGCTGTTTAATGATCACTGCGTTTATGCTGTGACTGGGTTTCGTAATTTTTGGATTTTAATTAATACCTTTTGACATGTTATGTTGCTATTATGTTTTATTCTGCAAGCTACCTCTGCCAGGTTTCCTGTAGAGGTGCCAGAATGTAACATTGAATATTAAATATTTAATTTAATTAATTAAATAATTACATATTTGACTCCTTTCCGCTCTGTTAAAATTTAATAATATCATAATACCTATTAACATTTAATAATATCATACAAATGAAAGCAGTTTATAGAGAGCAAAGAGGTAAGAGGCAAGGGAACCAATGTATCTCTGGGACCGGACAGGTGATAACAGGATTGGCTGAACTGTAATGGGGGCTGGGGGCTGGAGGCTTTCCCTGCTGCAAGCTCATTGATTTTCAGGCAAGGTTGATGGCCCTGGCTGTTACGTTGCAATAATCAGGCTCGGCATCCCTCCTTCCTCATGCTGGTACAACTGCAAAGGTCTGGAAATCCTCAGGCTGTATTCCCCCAGACCCCAATGACAGCAGAATTATTGTGAAAAGAGAGTCTGGCAGTAAATGCCATAGAATCTAATCATGACTGTATGATGTGACTCTTGTGTTCTTGTTTGTGTTTTCTAGTGATCATAATGCCCCCTTTGCCCAATGGGGCAATGAACGAGTTTGTAACTGGCTTGAGGACTTCGGACTTGGTCAGTATGTCATTTTTGCACGGCAGTGGATTACATCTGGCCATACTCTTTTAACAGCCACACCACAGGATATGGAAAAGGTGAGAGACTGAGAATGTAGGTATTACCATTTGCACAGTAATTCAAGACAGCCCAGTTTTTTTAATAGCAAGTATACAGCCCAGATTTTTTTTAAGAGACAAAATAATTGTTTTGCTTATCACTTGCCACCAGATACCTGCTTTGATGATAACAGTATATTAGACAACAACTTTGGCAGGACTCTGAGGACAGGAATTTCCAGAAATAAAGCAATCACAAAAAGAAAAAAACCATAACACCCGGGAAAAGTCAGTTTTTATCATCCTTCCCACTCAAGTGCCTGCATCATTCACTACAAGTAGGAAGAGCCAGAAGCTGTAGTATCTTCATCTAGGACTAAGTGAAGAAAAGCCTCCCTTCTCTCTCCCACTCCAGAATAAAACATCTGGTGCTACCTGGCTTTGGTTGCTAGGTAACACCTTTTGGAAGCAGAACTATTTCTCTCACACCTATTGGAGAAACTGTTAAAGACCATCAGTTATAGCAAGAGAACTGGGCAGAGGATGTGCATGTGCCCTTTCTTCACAAGTCACCCCAACCTTTTAATGAATGTTTGTTATTTTATATAAGTTTTTGTTTGTTGTGAGCTGCCTTGGAGTCCAGTTACAAGGCACTTCACAAAATTAATAGTAAATACTTCTGCACCAGACTTTTGACCTTAGTACATGAGGGGAGGGGGAGACTTTTTTAGATTTGAGAACCTGTTGAGACCATTGTTGGGTTATTTACGGAAAGCCAGCAAATGTAGCCTAACTCCCAAGTTGTGTACCTCGTGCCTGGGCTGGTTACAAAATGTTTTGACACTTCCATGTCAGAAGATTTCTTAGTTTGAAGTCAGCAGTTATACTCCAGGGATACACATATGACAGATCTTAACATTCCTCTTAGCTTACTTGATCACAGTTCTTAAAGCAGTTCATGTTATGATAGCCATTGTGGTATAGTGTCAGATTAGGATCTAAGAGGTCCAGGTTCAAATCCCCACTTGTGCCACAGAAGCTTTTTGGTGACGTTGGACCAGTCATGCACTCTCAGCCTAACCTACAGTATAAAATGGAGAAGAGGAGAATTATGTAAGTTTCTTTGGGTTTTAGTTAGCGTAAAAGGTGGGATATAAATGAAGTAAAACAAAAATGGAAAATAAACTATTCTTCCCTGCGGTCTAATCATTCATCACCATTTTCAGAAACTCCCAGTACCAAATACAGCAGCTAGTTCAAATAACATAGTTTCTTTGGGTAAACTAATCTCTAAAAGATCTGAGTTCTCTGTTTGTACAATCTGTTTTGTCATGGTCGTTCACTGTCCTTTCATAGGAGCTCGGCATAAAGCAACCTCTGCACAGGAAGAAATTGGTTTTGGCTGTTAAAGCTATCAACACAAAACAAGACGATAAATCTGCACAGCTTGATCATCTTTGGGTGACACGTAAGTGCTAAAAATTATACAAAGGTCACAGATGTGGGCAGTCTTTGTTGCTCACTAGATTTTGAGGGAGCTTATTTCATCTTAGCTGGGGAGGGGGGCGGGTGAGCCAGGAAGGGAGTGTCTGAATTGTAATGGGGGCACCAAGAAGAAGTGATTCCAAGTTAGTTTGGTTTCCTGCTTTGCCAACAAGTTGCTGTCCCTACAGTAGGTGCAAGTTCAGTAGCATTGCTTTAATTTTGTAGCACCTCTGAACATGATGGAAGCTGTTTCTTGGCTTCATCTTTAAATGACTGCTAATAGCAAAAGTCTTTAATTGAAAATAATGATTGACGATAGATGAGCTTGTGAGGAGGCCAAAGGACACTAAGAATGTATAAAAGATGGCATTTATTAGCTCATATATAACAGGCAAAAATATTTATATTTTTATTTATTGTTGGTGCTAATTTTGTAGGGTGGCTTGATGACATAGGTCTACCTCAATACAAAGACCAGTTTCATGAATCAAGAGTAGATGGCAGAATGCTGCAATATCTGACGGTGGTAAGATGGTTTGATCTGTGATGATATGTTTCATACTTTCACAGCCTTTCTTTCACACCAACGGTGGGTGAAGTATATAAACCAACTTGACACAGGAATTCTTTTGTCCTTATAATTTTTTATGTAGACGTTGTCTTTTTCCTTTGTATTCTTAATTTGTTCTTTTATAACTTTCAAAAACAATTTAAAACATAACAAAAGTAATTGTCCTTTTGGTGGCTCTGCAAAAAATTGTGGATTTGCCATCTTTCTCAAGTAATTTTCAGAGATCAGAAAGCAATCTGTTCATAACAGTTTGAGTCATATAGCCCCATAGTGAAGACAACTGAGGAGAATAGCGAACGGGAAAAGATGTCAGCCAAGAAGTCAGGATCAGCAGCAGCCAGTGTTGGAGTGAGTGATAGTAGGAAGCACAGAGGAGAAAGAGGAGAAAGATGATTTTCTGATCATCATTCTCCTTTAGTTCCTCAAACAGAGGAAAGCCTTTTCCCCAGATTTCCATTTGCTTTATTTAGATGTACAGTGGGTTGTTCCCCAGAATCATAAGGTTCAATCTGCTCTCATGAGTTTCAAAGGAGACTGTCTTTGACAATGTATGCGGTGCAATTGGTTCCTTGGTTTATTTTGCAGAATGACCTCCTGTTCCTCAAAGTCACCAGCCAACTGCATCATCTCAGTATAAAGTGTGCCATTCATGTGTTGCATGTGAATAGTTTCAACCCTCACTGTCTACGGAGGCGGCCAGCAGATGAGGTGAAAAAAATCAGTTCTGTGACCAGTAGTTTCCGAAAAGCAGTGCTTCCTTATCTCCCAAGACAGAAAGCAGTAGAGAAGAATATTAAAGCTCTGCCTTTTTTGTTTTCTTCCTGGGATGTGTGTGTGGGTGAAAACTATCTTATACCTTCTTCACCCCTCTGCTTCTCTGTGCTCATGTGCAGACCAGTGTGCACAGGGAGCAGCTTGTGAAATCAAGAATAAGCAGTCTTTTGCAGATGAATAGTTCTACTAGCAGACTGGAGCCCTACCCTGCTAGATCTAATTTCAGTCCAGTGGCACCTTGAAGACCAATAGCATTTAAGCATAGACTTTCAGCAGTGAGAGTTCACTTCCTCAGACATATGAAGTTTTCATCTGTTACGCAAACAGATTTACATTCAAAGATGCAGAGGGATGGAGGGTATTACCAAAAAAAAGTCCAGTTGTCAAATTCATACATAATAGATGAGTAAGATTGCCAACTCTGGGTTAGAAAATAGCTGGAGTTTTGGGAATCAGAGCCTGGAAAGGAAGGGGGCTCAGCAGGTATAATGCCACTGAGTCCACCTGCCAAAGTTACGAATTTAATTAGGGGACTTATCTCTGGCATCTGAAGATCAATGGTAATACTAGTAGATCTCCAGGCCCCACTTGGAGCTTGACCACCCTATGAGGACCACTCCACAGTTTTATTAGAGGGCTTGATGCAGATAGTTCAAAGTGGTCCTTGGTCACCCTGAACGTAGTGATTATTCTTTGGATTTGATATTGTTTTAAAATAGCTTTTTCCCACTTCAACATTGTCTGCAGCAGTACTTCAGCCCAATAGCGTGTTATGAGTCTGAGGAACGTTAAAAAAAGTTTTAAAAAGGACTTTAAAAAAGGTTGTCCTGGAAGTTCTTAAGGTGCCATTGGTCACCTGTTTTATGTTGTTGAGAAGAGAAGACTCACTTTTGTACTAAGATGAAAGAGGGCTTGTGCTGTTGAAGCAGAAAAGGTGATTGAGCAGAAAATGCTTCTTATGTTTTTGTGAGTGATTGATTAACTGATGAATGAATTTAAGAGCAGCAGCAAAAAGACATATAGAAGTAGTAACTAAGCTTGTCAGGCACTAATGTCATTTGCATATGTTTATATTTATGTATCTTTTTCCATCAACAGAATAACATTTCACCATCTGAAGTAGTTCAGTGGTCCAATCACAGAGTGATGGAGTGGCTCAGATCAGTAGATCTGGCAGAATATGCACCCAACCTTCGAGGAAGTGGAGTTCATGGTGGCCTCATTGTAAGAAAAAAGATCTTGAGTTTTGCTTCTTTCTTTTTGATAAATATAAAAATTCAAAGATGTCTTCCAAAGCATATTACAGAACTCCCCACTATATTTCATTTCTGTGAACTGAAGAAAAGGGAACTATATTTGCTGTGATAGGAAGTGTGTTTATTGATTAGCTTTCAACTCTCTTATGAAAAATAAATTTGACCATGTATAAATTAAATGTTATATACAACCATGTCTAAAGTCTTTGGCATTTTAAAATATGGGTTTGTGTAACTGAAATTTGAGGGCGGAAATTACTTTTAAATCCGTTATTGATAAAGCGTCAACACATACTCAGAGAATGCATGCAATACCAGGAAGCTGCCACAGAGAACAAATTTCTTTCAACATGGAACATCCTTTCCAAAATTGCAAATGTCAGGTTGCTTAAATTGAAGGTGATCTATTGTTAACAATTTATTTTAAAATGGATATTTTTTACAGGAGTTCACACACATTTTTTTTTATTATTCTTAGCTTTCTCTTTGTTAAATACGCAGAAAGTATTATTTGCCAAGTTAATTTCTAGGAGACTTCACACAGCATCATTAGTCATGTGACTTCATGGTCAAAGTGTCAACATTGACATTCCAGAGACACTTGTCAACTGAACTGATGCTAATTGAGATTTGTCCCAGATTATCTGTTCTTGTTTCCAAACTGAAATGCATTCAAAATTCTACCTTAGTTTTACTTTTTTATTTTGTAGAGTTCTGTACATACACTCTTTTCAATATCTTTCACTTTTTTCTCTTCCATTCTTGTGTATCACTGATGCATGTGTATGCATCATTTAATTCTGTAACAATTGAATCCAGATTATTGTACATACAGTTGTATTAAGATTATTTTTATGTGGAGTACACATGTGCATGTTAGTAATAAACTGTAGTGTTGAAGGCTTTCATGGCTGGAATTAACTGACTATTGGTGGCACAGCACCAAGGGGGTGGGGATGCATGACACACTGGGCATGTGCCAGTGCAGGGATGTGACAGGAGCGCAGGGTGTACTCGTGCCCCGGGTGCAGTTCCCCCTTGGTACAGCTCTGGTTTTGTGGGCTGTGTGGCCATGGCCTGGTAGTTTCAGTTTCTAATATTTCACCTCTGAAGATGCCAATCATAGATCTGGGTGAAATGTTAGGAGCCAAAACTATCAGGCTATGACCACACAGCCCAAAAACTCACAACAGCCAACACCTTGTAGAATAAGCACGTTGATATTATGTTGGTGATCACATCAGGATTACTTTTCTGCAATATTCCACACCTTTTTAGTGTGAATGGATAATATAGAAGTATTTTAATGTATTTTAAAAATATTTTCCCAATCAAAGTGGATTTTGTGAGCAGTAGGAACATGGTGCGGTTATAACACATGCTGTCTTTCATGTGTATTGATATGTATGAGCTCTTTAACTTGGGTTTAAGGCACTCATCTAGAACCAATTTGGGGAAATTAAGCTCAGTGTCAAGGGAAAGCCTCCTCCCACTTCCACAGTCTTGCTAGCTTGGAAAGTTGACACACTCTCCAGTTAAAGGGGAATAGAACATGTGATTTAGGGATATTTACCAAAATAGTGGACAAGCAACGTTTATTGTACCTCTATAGTCTACCAGTGACCCTGAAACAGGCCTTTTCCAAAGCAAGGAAAGTGTAGAATTTATTGAAGAAAATACAGGAGTATAGGTACTGAAAAGGTACTCAGGCATAAGAATAGTTCAAACATTGTGTTTTCATATGGACATGCATATGAATAGTTATGTGAGCAGCTGAGTGGGAATTCTGCATCAGGGAAGTCAAGGGGACTTAAAGAAGTGGAAAGTCAAGTTTTAAAGTTATATCTGTTGATGGGGGTCTGACTGGAAGCACCCTTGGATAATCTGGACAAGTGTTTTGTGTCCATTGTGAGATGGCTGCATCAGAGCAGGCTGAAGTTAAATTTCTTGAAGACAGGTCCTGTGGCTGGGTCAGGTGGGAAAGCACTAGTTGCTGAGATTGGATGGGGTGACATTGGCACCTTCACCTGCAGTCCAGAGCCTGGATGTGAATTTGGATGCCTCATTATCTATGGAGGTCCAGGTCACACAGAAAGCCAAATTGACTCTTTAGCATCTTCACTAGGTAAGACAGCTAGTTCTTTACTTGTCCCACCTCCACCTAGCCACAATGATCCTTGCAAAAGCCACCTCCAGACTGGATTACTGTAATTTGCTCTACTCTGGGCTTCCCTTGAAGTCTCTGCAGAAATTACACCTGACCCAGAATACAGTGGTGAGAGTGCTTACAGGGACCCCAGTAAAATAGCACATATCCACAGTTGCTTTGCCAGCTACACTAGTTGCCACATATCCCCAGTGCTTCGCCAACTGCATTTGCTGCATGTTGAGTTCCATATCAGGTCCAATGTGTTGGTGCTGACCTTTAAAGCCCTGAGAGGTCTTATCTGTAGGACCACATGTCCCAATACCACCACTGCAGGACCTTCTGTTACTTCAGAAGTAACCTGCTAGAAATTCCCGGCCTGAAGAATATTATAATGGTGAAAATGTGTAAGGAGGAGTCTGCAATACTGTGAATCATAATGGGCGTTGTATTGAAATATTAAAACATACAAGTAACTTAATACTGCCTTTGCATGCTTAATCACTTAGTGACCATGTATCATGTATAAAGTAGAATGCATATGGCTGTGTTTGCTCTCCAGATCCTTGAGCCTCGTTTCAATAGTGAGACTCTGGCAATGCTTCTCAACATTCCTCCTCAAAAAACGCTGCTAAGACGCCATTTAGCCACTAACTTCAATGTGCTAATTGGACCAGAGGCACAACAGGAGAAACAGGAAATAATGGAATCTACTGCTTACACACCTCTGACTACCACTGCTAAAGTTCGGGTAAGCGATGTGGCAATTCTGGAATTGTTCTAAAATGCTGTTGATTTCTTGGCCCATGGTTTAAAAAACCAGTCCTAAAAGGAATTGGTTGTTCATCTTGTAAGAAATGTACCCATTGGTAGAAATTTTGAAATGTGCACATTAAACTATTATGGATTGAATCCATACTAAATTTTGCACTAACAAAGGGAGATTTATTATTTTTGCCAGCTCGTCCTTCCTGTAGAAGACCCCTGATGTGCTTATTAGACCATTCCTCAGGGTTCCCTGTCCCCCTAAAGTATCATTTCTGAGAGATCTCAGGATGCAGCAGCAAGGGGAGAGGCAGGAACGTTCTATTCTGTTGATGGAAATGTCTTCTGTTACCAAAAAAAAAAGCCTGGATTCAACTCTAAATCTGATTTATCAGTTTTATTTATTCATTAGTTAAACTTTTATCCTACCCTTTCTTGACCAGGATCACCTCAGGGTGGCCAACAACCCAAAATTATTTTTGTAAAAAAATCAAAAGTTCACATACGTTAAAACTAACAATAGCCCCATAGCACTCTAGTATTATCTAATTCGCCACCCAGTGACTAAGGAAGGAAGAGCCTCAGTCTTCTCCCAGTAGGAAAACAGTGTTCAACCTGGGGAAAATGGACCCAATGATATGGTAGGGGAAATCCAGCACAGAACAAATAAACAGAATACCTGGCTACTCTAAAAGTCATCATGGGTTTCTGAAAAAAAAGTCATGCCAGACTAATGTTATCTCCTTTTTTGATAGAGTGGCAAGCTTGGTAGTTGAAGGGAATGCTGTGAATGTAGCTTACCTTGATTTCAGTAAGGCCTTTGATGAGGTTCCCCCATGATCTAGTATAGGGGTAGGGAACCTGCGGGTCTCCAGATGTTCAGGAACTAATTGGCCATGCTGGTAGGGGCTGATGGGAATTGTAGTTCCTGAACATCTGGAGAGCCGCAGGTTCCCTGCCCCTGATCTAGTAAAATGTGGGCTAGACAAGGCTACTGTTAGTCTTTTTAAAAAACACAAAGATTTATTATTTTTTATCTTAACTAGGGGCATACTGGTCCCTGGGCGTATGCCATTTTGTCATGTGGGGAGGTGCCAGCTGGGTCCCCGTGCCTGGCCTCTCCCACAACGCGGCAACTCAGCCAGCGCCCGGCAGCTCCCCCCATGCCAGGGTGCCGCTCGCCTCACAGGGCATGAATTCAAGACCTTTTATCATGTTGATTGGCCTCCTCTGAATACATTCCAGCTTGACAGTAGTTCTACATATTGTGCTGATATGTCTTAATGGTTAACTTTAAAGTGTCCAAGTTTGTAATTTCCTGCATTCGTTACATACTTTTCTGACAGAGCTTACAACTTTTTTTCTTCCCTCTTCTTAGCCAAAGAAACTTGGATTTTCACATTTTGGAAACTTAAGAAAAAAGAAATTTGATGAATCTACAGATTACATTTGTCCTATGGATGGAAGTCTAAACACAACCAATGGAACTCAGAAGAGCTACAGTGCATACAAAGTACATAATGTGCTTCCTGACAAAGAATTAGAAAAACTGGATCAGGTGCGCCCAGGGGATTGATGTCATTCTCTTCTCATCTTCTTCATGCATTCCCAAGCTTTCCCAATAATCTTTTGTTACAATTCAATCTAATGCATCTGCATGGATTTAATGTTTTGGGCTGAGGCGTGAAGGATCTTAGAATGTCAGAAGGGTTGTTTCCCCTTCTGTTTCCAGCTATGTATCACCCTACACATTTTCTCAAGCCCTTTTTCAGGATACAAAAACTTTACACTAAGTTCATGACTGAAATAAAGACAGTTGAAGGACTTGACCTAACATAGATGTTCATCTGCACGGCTGCCATGGCTAAGATTCTTTGGATCTGGCCCTTTTTTTTATTTCATAGGTACAGCCCAAAGATATTTTCACTTTTTTATATGTAGTTTTACCGCAAAGAGTTGTAAAGATGCGTCTGATATTTTATTCTGAAAACAACACTTCTGGGTTGTATTTTTAATAAGACCTGCTATTTCAAGTGTGCAGCATTTTGCACCAAGCTGAATGTACATGACATGTTATGAAATGAGCTATGCCCAACCATATACCTAAAGATGAACAAAACCAATCTTACCACTGGAACAATAAAAGTAGTTCTTGGGAAGCGAAGTCCCAAGTTCTTATATAGTGCTGCTGTATTTTATTTTATTTTTTTGTAATAGAAGTAATTATACTCAAAACATTACACAGCTTGAAGAAATTCTGTAATATGCCTTCTGATAATGTGCAGAGAAACATGTGTAAAGTATTTTTTCAAAACCCTGAAAAATGGAGCAGCTGGAACTGACAAGCTTTTTGCCAGGTACTGGAGTCTGACACAACTTCTGTTGGTTCTGGTTTCAAAGCAGAAACTATATTAGAAAACGTGGGGGTGAACTGAAATGCCTAATCATGAAAAGTTTGATGCTTTTCATATGCATGATTCCTTGCATCTAACACATTTCATTTCCCTTCATCCAAGTACAAGTTATTGCACAGCCTATTTTCTGGTATTAGATCAATTATCCGCATTTAGACAACATACTAGGCATTCATAAAGTGGGTAAGGGAAAAGCATGCACACCCCAATTAGTTTTTGAAAGCATGCATTATTAGTGCAATTATCCTTGTTGTCAGCAGAAGCTTCTGCAGCCGCTTATAGTAAAATCAGTGCCCCACCTCACCCATCTTTGGCTTTTGTCCTGTTTAATTGCAAGACAAGCCGCTTTTCCCTTTAAAATGAGTGTAAGCTTCTGCAGCCAAAAATGTTAAAATAAGAGACCTTCTGGATCAGGGCAAGAATCTAGACTGCTTTTGGAAGGAGAATCCTAATCAGATGCTTTTAGGAAGCTGACAATCATGCTATAAGCCCAACAATAGTAAGGTATTCAGTCAAACCAACCTGTTCAACTGATTGAATAGAAAACAAAGTGGTGGGAAATGAAAACTGCTCCAACCTGTGAGGAAGTAGTTCTCCACTAACCACAAGATTTCTTTCTTGGAACATGCCCATGAAGCTCCTGGTAAAGAAAACTGTTGTAGTAGCAAACCACTTCAGAGGACGAAAACGTGAGCATGGGTCAAACCTCCTTTTCTGCTGGCAGACGTGCCCTTCAGCTAGCAAGGGGGCATGGCAATTTTTCCTACTTCTTTTCTCCTACTGTAAAGCCCTACATGTCACCCCAGTGCTGTTTGTGGAGGTTATTCAATCCCTAAGAGAAGCACTGCAGGAAGTGCCACTGGCTGCAGCAAGAGGTGGTGACAGAAAAGGCCCATTTCTCTGACTGGGCTCCACTCAAGCTATTTTGGAATCAAGACTTGCTTGATCTGCTGAACACCAAATGGCATCTCATGCAATACGATGAACCTATTTCATTTAGCTTAAAGCAAACTGACCTCTTGGCTGAACACTGGCCAATTAGGCACAGCACAAATAAGATGTCCTGGGGACATCTTTTTTAAAAAAAGGCACCTTCTAATTTTTTGCTCTGACAGCACAGACGAAAAAGGCATCAAAGAGGCCTTCCCCCCCCCCCCCCCAGGCCAACCATTAAAGCTCTCCTCAGCTCACGAGCTTTGCACAGCAAGATGACTTGAGTAAAACGTACTGAAGATGTCTTGGGGGGGGGGGGGGAAGCTGCGTGGAATTCCTCACCAAGACAGCTTTTTCCTGTCTTCAGGAGGTCTTATTTGTGCTGTGCCAAACTGGACATTATTTTGCATTTGCTTGAAAAAGGTACTTAAACCTGAATATCAGCATTGTTAAACTATCAGTCTCAGAACATTTGGCGCTACCTCATACAAAGAAATTTCAAAGAGAAATTACAATGTAAAATTGCTGAGAATTCACAAGTTCAGAACAATGCCCCCCCTCCTAGGGGCTAATCAGCAAGGTATGATTCTTATCTCACTACAAATGCTAATTTTCTGCCCTCAAACATTTTGCATCTGCTCTAATTAAGCTGATTACAATATACATTGTACTTTTCTATCCTTTAGAAGCATTCTTTATCACCCCTCCCATTTTCTAACTAGGATAAAAAGACTCATATACATTTCTACTCTCCGGTGTCTGATGAAGAAAGCTTTGACTCTGGAAAGCTTATATCCTAAAACTCTTGCTCTCCATGGTGCTACTGGACTCAAATCTAACTTGTTACCAATGGTTCCTTATAGGCACTGGGAACTTTTTGCACAAGCAGATGCTTGCAAAGAGCATTTACTTCACTGGAAGAAAGAGCTTTGCACATAACTTTCTGTCCTTGGAAGTCAACGAGCAAGCCCTTGTGGGAAATTTTGTGGCTTTGAACAAATGGAGTTTTGAATCAAAGACACAACTGTATATTGCTACTATTTTAAACTTTGGTCAAATACATAAGGTGAAATGGAAGAAAAGGCTGGTTTACATGTCTCGGACCTAGGTGGTGGTTTTTCTCATTCAGGTCAACTTGAATTTGTAACTGGTGATGATCTGAATAGCCCACTGCCACATTAGCAGCAAGTCAATGACAGGCTGTATAAGAAGAGCAAAATTCCAGAGTCTACCACAGACTTCACAAAATTTTCTAAACAATCTGGTTCCAGATCACAAGGATATCTTTTAGGAATTAGGAAGAATAGTGAAATGTACTGGTAACATTCCCTCAAAATCAAAGCATGTTTGACTATTAATGCAGCATGCTTGATATGTAAATTTGCATAAATTTGCATGCGTGCATAAGTAAACATTTTTGACTGCTGAAAAGGAGTTTGTTTAGTGAGCGAACCCCATTGTTTAACATCTACAGTACTCAAAATAGCATTGGGTTGGATCCAAAGTACAAACATAACTTCATCCATTAAAGGGATCTTCTCTGATGCCCCCTGCTTTCTGCTTGTTATAGTGCCCAAAATGTGCCTCTTGATGCTACAGACTACTCTTGGCAATACTGAGATGCCATGGAAGAGGCGGTAGTGGGATTGGAGAGAGAGAAGTCAGCAAAAATGGCAGATACCCTTTTTTGCATCTGGAATACTACTTAGGATCCAGCCCAATATAACTACACTTCATTTGGCTAGTCACAGAAAAATCTCTCATACATGCATGCATTAACTGAATAAGAAGTTGTAGCTGTCTTGACTTTATCTAGCTGCTGAATGATTTTACAGATGGAACATTCTGAAGGGACAGTAATGCAAATAGGGGAACTTTCTCAAGGAATAAACAACCTCACGGTATGTAGTATTTCTTTAAACACATTAGGCTCTGTTACAAGTAAACTTAGGTTATGTATATTCAAAAGAACTACTATTTTAGATTTTTCAATAAACTATGAATACATAAATAAAATACATATCTGCTTGATGCAACAAAGTTGATCTTCATGGTCTTAGAAGTGGTAGAAAATACTGACTTATGTTGTTGACTTACGGCGATACAAATCGTACCCTTAAGCAAATTTTCACTGTTTTCACACACATCACTAAACTGCTTAAATGCAATCAGTGCAACTGAGGCAAGGAAATTCTCATGCATGCAGTTGCACGGTATGATTCCTACTGCACTGCAGCGCGCATCTGATCCCACTGAACTGGCTATCCAGGACCACTAGATGTTGTGTCCTTCTAGGGTCAGATCCAGTAGCCTGCAACTATATCTTATGCAATGCTATTTAGATGATGACTGAACAGTGGGAAAGAGGTGAAGCAGGGAGGCCTAAAGACCAGCTATGCTTCCACTTCCCTGCCAGCTGTACAGCTTGTCCAGTTCAATCTCACATCACATTTTAAAGCCAAAAACCTGGTGCACACTCTATGCAGAGAAGCTAACACTTTTTAGATTAAACTTTGTTCTAACACAAATACTTGTGTACAAACTGTTGCTGCTGTTTCTAGTTACTTATATATAAAATGCATTTGATTTAGGCTGTTAATTTATGGGCCTATAGTAGATTTCATTGCTTAAACTACTGAGCCTAGTATAGCTTAATTTATATGTATATTTTTGCTTCCAGACTATGCTCAGCCAAGACCAGATGCTGAATAATGATAGATTTTTAACACCAACTTTTGATGAGTGGAGATGAAGATTCCATGTGACCAACATCACCCTAATACCTTGACTGATTTTTAGAGAAATGGGTGGTACAGGCTGGGTGCTATATTTAAGAATTTGCCATTGAAATTTAGAGATTTAAATGCTTTTTCTCATGTACCATGTAAGGATTAAAACAAACACTCCACAGTCTAGGTAATTTAACACTTGCTTCAAAGAATCTATGCAACACTTCTAGAAAAGGTGGGGAAATTAGGGTGTGTGTGTATTAATCATAGAAAGACATTTAGTTGTCAGTGATTCATTTTCTATATTTTGTACTCCTGAAAACTTGGCTATCATACAGACATTACTTTTCTAAGGCATAATTTCTTCGTGAGTGATTTTCTTTCAAATATGCCTTAAGGCTCATGGTATAAAAACAGCTAATACCTAGGATTAGTTATTTAACAGAAGTGATAAAACTGCAATTAGTAATTAGAACTCCAAACAGCAGAAGTAGTAATTCCCAGCCTGCACTTTGTATCTGCAATAACAGAACCTCTACCTATGGAAGACAACTAGATATGCAGGCTGTCTTCAGGACTAGGTGTGCTACAATATATATTTTTCATCAGGACTTCAAGTACTCCAGCCTTATTCAAGAGAGAAAGGGCAACTGTTAAACCATATGCCTGATGCCACCCTTGAGAATCACATTTGCAGTTCTTTTATGCTGAAACGATAATGGGACACCAGCATCATATTTTAGTTTCATTTTACAATTCAGCTCAGGTTTCTTACTGCCGAAAGATTTTGCTCTAAAAAGACATTCCAAACATCCTCTGTTATTTCAATAAAAATGCCAGTCTGGTGCTCCTGTGCCAAATTCAATCCAATTATGAGACTAGCGAAGGCCAGGCTGTCAAATGGATTGTTGGATGCTTGTACTAGAGGAATACTCTAGCAGCTTTCAGTCCCTTCTAGTACATTTATATTGTAATGCCATTCTGGATGTAGCATGCTATCGTTAAAAGCATGTAAAATTTTGCTATGTGTCATTTTTCTAGAGAACCTCAAGCATGCATTGCAATGCTCCATCATAGATGTCCTGTGTGAGACAGACTTATGAGAATGTTGTCAGTTGGCTAGAAAGCAAAATGACCTAGCAGAGCATTCGAGCACAACTGTCACTGGTGGCCCTCAAAGTAGCTATGAGGAATTGTGCTTTGTTTGCATTGATAGGAATAATTTAAATCTAAATAGGTTGTATTAGCTAAGGTTTGCATGGAAAAAGTAGTTCGAATATATGTATATTTGTGTTCTTGTGTTCAATATTGGGTGGTTAGTTTAAGAATATTCTAACAAGTATTTAAATTTGAAAATACTGTCAGTTTGTTCAATGTATGTCTAGCTAATAATGGCTGATCTCAGTGACCTTGTTATGAGCAAAAGTGAAGGACTGGACAATGCAGTAGCCATGATCTGGACAACCCACCCTCCAGCCAAAGATCACACACCTAAACACTCTCCCTCCCTCTTCCTTCTCCTCCTCCCATAGTTCTGAAATAATAAACTGAACTGAAAAGAAGCCTATACAGTAATGCCAGACAAGCAACCAGACAGGGTCAGAAGAATGACTACTGATCAGAAGCCTCCTTGGCCTCTTCCACCCTCTGCCTACAAGGTGATGCAATACCCATGCATTTTCAGTGCCCTTAAGATGTTGTTCCTAGGACCTATTTCTGCTGCTCAGAAACAGCCACCCACTGCAGGGCCTTCTTTCATGCTACAGAGGAGATAGACCGAACAGCTCTAACCTATCCTTTGTAAGTCATCACATGCCAATAGGGTTCAACTTTACCACACACTAGTGGGCCCGGCCACGCGTTGCTGTGGCTGAGTCTGGTGAAGTGGAAAAGACGTAAAAGGGGAAGCATGTGTCATTGCACAATGATTGCAAGGGAGGGGAGGGGCAAGGGTCCCCTCGCTCCCCTCCCTCTCTCCCGTTCCCTTGCATGGCAACCCAGCCAGTCCCTCCCTAACATGGGTGGGCCATTTGCAGGTGGCTGGTGGTCCTGTCCCTTTCACTCCCTTCCCTTGCAGGCGAATTATCTAGCGTAAAACACGCAGGGAGACATGAGCCATGTTGTGTTCAAATTTCAGAGTGTTTGGTCCAGCAAACCCCTGGACCCTCCCTCACCTTCCCCTTCCTCCACTAGGGTGGGTGGGCCATGTGCAGATGGCCCGCCCCATCCCTTTCACTCCATAAGGAAGTGGTTTTCAAGGAAGGCATGGTTGGTTCCCTTGTATCAGAGGGTGTTGCTTTGACTGCCAGCAGATGGCACTGTTGCGGAACAGAACTATGGTTCCAACTGTCACAGGTGTGGCATGTACACAATCACTGGCACAGTTGTGACATGTACACAACAGGAGGTGTGGAAAAACAGTATGTGGAAAACCTGGTCAGACGCAAATGCGTACATTGTGTGAAAAAATCGTCTCAAAGCAATCGGTCCAGTAGTTTGGGAGATTACCTGTCAGCAGGAAAACGCACTGATATATATATATATATATATATATATATATATATATATATATATATATATATATATATATATATATATATATATATATATATATATATATATATATATATAACATGTGATGTCATAATGGCTATGTAGGGTTTCATCACCACTCCCCCCACCACCAATTCTAATTGCTTGGACTGTTTTTGACCTGGAACATGCAACAGCAGAAACACTTGGAGCTGCAGAGCCTCATTTCCTTCTTCATTATGAATTGTAACTAAAAAAGGTATTCAGGGGTGTTTTGTGTATTTATAGCATTTAATCAGGGATTGGTATCACTTCAGCTTCAATAACCAAAAGTACGCTCTTTAGCATACCCTAGTTTTTCAAGATTAGGTTGACAAGCAAACTGGATCATGGGTGGAGGCCCACACATCAAAATCAGAGTGTCATTGTTGGGGGCAGGAAGATGATCCTTTATCATGTCTGCAGTAACAAAACCAGAACTGTACTTCCATCCTGAAATAAAAAACAAGGAAGAAAATCAGATCTTTGCATGCTAGACCTATATATATTCCTAGTAGGGCTATGGACTGATGTAGACATAAAGCTACTATTTGGAAGGGTTTCTCTAGTCAGCTCTGTGAAAGAGACACATGCATGTGCATGCAAAGTACACTCTTGAAGGAGCTAGTCTTGATACCAACATCAGGTTAACTCCTCCCACACAAGGACAGAGTTAAAAAGCTGTTGAAAATCCCCTTTACAGAATCTTTAAGAAAATCATGCTCAACTAGGATTATAAAGTTGCAGTTGTTTCACATTAGCAATATAGGCTCCCATTCTAGAATACTTCTAATATGCTGCACATGACAATTCTCTCACAAAGCAGGTGTACATTCCCCCAATGACTCAGAAGTCAGTGCTAAGCAATATGAAACCTGTGCTACCCATATTGCTAAGAAAGTTTTAGCAACTGATGTTCTCACTTTATTTATGAAATGACATTTCTGTTGTAAGGACTCTTCGGGTGCATTATTGACAACAAACATTCATGGCAGTCCTGGTGCATGACTTTTAAAATCATGATAGTGGCTTGCAAGGCACCGATGTCTTTTCTGCTCTGTTCCTCTGCACTGCACCTACTACAAATTTCAAGAAAGTGGGCAAAGCCATTGCCTGATGTGGCATGTGGTTAGCAGGTGGTTCCTATCTTGAAACAGCTGCCACCAGAGGAACTGGAGGACAGGTACAGTGTGAGCCTTCTTGGGGTTCAGGCCTCCTACCAGGGCTGGATGTAAAGGGTTCATCCTCCCACAACTCTTCCCCTGCCCTTCTCCAGCCTCTGTGATTCCAGCAGCCATGAGAAAAGTTAGCTGGCAGCAGAGAAGAGAGCACAAAACAACCACCACCAACGGAGCAGTCACCCAGGAAAAGAAGAGGCTGACCACATGTGAGCAGGGGTAGTTTTACTCCCCTTTCTTCATGGCCAGGTTGCTCTCTTACTAATCTCACTCTCTTGCCTGAGCCGCTGTGCCTCATGCTGAGTAAAGAATAAGACAGCAGAGATGGAAGTAAAGAGCTCACCAGCTTCTTGAGACGAGAGGCTTCGCAACACTGCTGGCTGGTTTAGAGCAGACTTCTGTAGTGGGAAGTCTGGACATCCTTTGCTTTCCTCCCAGCCTTCTCACTGTCTCCCTAGCATAAGGCAGAGTAGCCCAGACAGCAGGAGAAGTGGGCACACAGTCAGCAGTGATGGGGGATGAGACAACCTTACATGCTTAAAGGTACCCTGGTAATTTAAAAGGTCATAAGTGCAGTTATATATTTGATGTTAATAGTTCTATTATTGTGTATTTGATGGAGTGGTGCCAAGGACACACAGTATTCCTGTGGCCTTTTTGATGAGCTGTAACTGCAGATGTAGCTTTTGTGAGACACAGGATGAGTACCATTGTTTTAAAAGCATGAAGTGCTCAAAGCACTTGGCAGACAGTATTTATTTTATTTCTGCACCATCTTTCAATACAGGAGATCTCTAAAAGAGATCACACAAAATGATACATAGTGCTTATTTGAGGATGCTTTTATGTTCTCTGACAGCATCCCACCAGAACCCCAGTTCTCAGTGAGCCCTTCTAGCTGTTCCCTGTCCCCCCGCCCCCACTCATTCTCAACAGCTGGCCATCGGATGGTCAGTCGGCAGGCTGTGTTGTGATTCCCACCCCACCCATAGTAGGGCTGTGCACTAATAAATCTCAGCTTACATGATTTACATCCTTTATCTTTGAACACTTTACCTTGAGGAGGCCTGTCCAATGTATACCAGAATTTAAATTGGTCAGGATGATTTGCAGCTACATCTTCAAGTTCCAATCTCAACAGTATATCTTGTTCTGTCTACCAGTAGAAGACCAACTGTTAGATCACTAAAAGCTTAGTATATAGTATGAACAAAAAACCCTGTGACTTGGTTAGGTGACTTTCTTTGTTCTGTCGCAAAACGCAAACACTGTGGCTTTCTCACTGCACTGGTTACTTCTGTCAACCTAATTTATTACCTAAACATTTATACCCAACTTTCCTCATTAACCTCACAACCTTTCCTCAATAACTTCACAACAGAGGGATTTTAGCCATCATACTAGGCTGGAGAAATTCTTTTGGCACCATGCTAAATAACTGGATGTTATCTGCAAAGTTGGCCAATTCACTGTTCTGCTCCCAGTTCTATATAATTTATGAACAAATTAAACAGCATCATTCCAGCCTCCATACATGTCTTCAAGGCAGGAATGTATCTTCACCAAATTGGTTTTTTTTAAAAACCCTCCAGCAAATATTTCTGAATTCCACAACTTACTTTCCTCCCTTATGAGAACTGTCCATTTTCTCTCACTGTCTCCTGTAGTTCATGAAAAAACTGGTCCTTTTATCACAAGACTGTTAAGTTTACTCAGAAGCCTTTGGAAATGACTTTGCCAAAAACTTCTTTGATTAATTAGACATCATTTACACAGACTTCAGTCTTTGGGACATTCTTTAACTCTTGTTGATATTCCACAGCACACTGAGCAAGCATGTTTAGCCCATCCCAGTCACCATACCAGCCTCCAGCAGCGTCTTTCTCACATGCCCCAATTCAATTTTAAAAGAAACCCCTCTTATCAAGAAAATTTGGTAAAGCATTTTTCATAATACCATATAAGCTTTTCTTAAAAGATGATACGTGTAAGCAATGGAGCACTGTTAATTTAACCATATAACTGGGTTGGCTACCCAAAGGTGAAACAGATATTTTGTAAGCCCATGTTTTATTGTTATCAAGGCGAAAGTATTCAAGGTGCTTCTCTCAGTATTCACACTGTTAGTCCACTGACTGTTACAGTCCCATCCCTATTTAAAATTCTTGTTATGATCCCTGAAATGCACGTGTGGGAAAGAGTTTACCTACCTGGTTAGCAAAAAGAAGGTAACACTTGGTGTTGTCCTTGGGGTCCTTTGTGATGTGCCGGATCAGCTGAAGCATTGGAGTGATCCCTGCCAAAATGGAAGACAAAAGCGGCAAAATGCCTTTCCAGATGCCTGATAGTAACCTGACTTTGATAGGCTGTTTGGTAAAATTATTCAAGTTTCTAGTTTGACTAGAAAATAGGAGAATGGGGATTTACAAAGCACTAACCCTTAATGATTATTTTTGCATTTCCCGTGTTTGTGTGTGTGTGTGGGTGTGTGCACATGATTTTTTTAAAAAATCAGTATCCCTTGCTTCTATAGGCAGCATTTCAGGCATTCCTGAAGTTGAAGGAAGATGCATAACTTGGCCAATATGAAACCAATTTAGAATAAGTTGTAGGGCCCTCAAGAGCCTGGGCTCATGTCCACATTTGTCCACTTTTACACAATGTAATTCTACAATAGAGGTTGCAACAGATAACTGCAGATGGGCTGTTCCTGAACCACAATTGTCTTCTCAGTTGCAGTCTGACAAAGGATGATGCAGTCATGGCTTGTGCGGCCCACCTCTTCACTCAGTTTTCTGCTATGGTGCAAAACAAGACTTGATTCAAGCAGATCAGAGTGGAGGGTGCACAACAGCACTGAGGAGAGAATGGCAAAGGGAGAAGCTATAGGACTGCTCAAGGGACACTAGAGCTCTGTGTATTGTGACCTGCCAAGGTTAAGTCAATGAGCTGTCATTACAGACTCACCAGGAGTGCAGCAGAAAAAGCAAACAACCTGCTAGGTTATACAGCCATCAGGAGGTGGTAGACATTAACCTTTTAAAATTTAATATGGCATGCAGTAAAATTCTAAATGTATATTTGTACTGTGCAGTGCTGAAGTCATAATGTTCCAAAGACTGACACATGTCAATATGAAGATGCAGATCAGATTCTCAGATCAGATTTTGTAGCTGAACCTGGATATTCTTCATCTCCCCCGTTCCCCTTGGACTGCACATTGGATCAAGATATGTTCCATGGGATTTCCAATTAACAGTCAGAACAAGCTTAAGGAAGGGGGAAAGGATCACATAAAGCACAATCACTGCGGAAAAACCAGATTTAAATACCATGATTGCATATGTCATATTTTAAGAATTATGGCAAATGTATTCCCAAGGCTTCCCTAAATCCATGCCAGGAGAAGGACTGATACAGAACCAACGGGAAATCAAAATAAGTTAATTTTGAAAGAAGGAGGGTGCTTTGATGTTGCATGTTTTAATTTCTTGCCCAGTTCAAATCTCTCTTTGCAACACTGCCAACACAGTAAAACAAGAATATGGCACATTCGGCAACTGGTCTTTCCCATCTTGAGAGCTAGCGTTGTGTAGTGCTTAAGAGCAGTAGAATCTAAAGAACCAGGTTAGATTCCCCATTACTCCACATGACTGGTGGACTCTAATCTCGTGAACCATGTTTGTTCACAGGAAGCCTGCTGGGTTACCTTGGGCTAGTCACAGCTCTCTCAGAACTCTCTCACCTCCCAAGATGTCTGTTGTGGGGAGGGGAAGGAAGGTGATGGTATGCAACTTTTAGACTCCTTAAAGTATAGCAAGCTATAAAAACCAACTCTTCTTCTTCTTGCTGATACAGGCAACTATAAAACTCCAAACCACTATAGGGGTACATGGATGTGATCCTATCTATTTTACCTTTTGCCTGGACGACAGCACTGAAGCATCTGTTCTACTTATATAGGAATATGTTACCTTTTCTAATTATGCTTGTCAATTTTTACAGACAGTGGGTATTAAAAATGGCCAAAATAAATAAATTGGTAAAATGTACAGAAGTCATGGGAATGAGCTTCCCATAATCCCTATATTACTTATTTACAGTAAATACAGTCCAATGGCATTCAGAGAAAAGATTCTAAGTGGCATAGGAACACATTACTGTGGTTTTGCCATTTAGGGATCTTGTGTTCCCATAACTTACTGGAATCTTATAAAATACATGGGAGAGAATTTGCCAGGATCTATTGCAGAACCAAAGAAATGCATGAATATGGTGTTCCTCCCACCCTGGTTCTGTAGAAATGGGGGTGGCCAAATCTTTCCCTTTCTATTCCTATGGCTCTGCTCCATCAAAGAACAAAATCTTGATGGAAGATCTTTGGATCTAATCTGCAGAGCTGCAGAGAGATATTATGCCTTAAATGGGTCAGAGCATAGGAATGGTGGTGTGGATGGACTAAGATGATCTGTTCTTGTAGCCTGTTTCCAGACATCATATGGGTATCTTCCTGCTATGGTCAGTGTTCCTGTCAATGGCCTAGTTGGCCTCTGGAATGGGGAAATTACCTGGGCAGTTGATGCTATCACACCTGGGGCCCCTCTCTCAGGCTGAAGAGTTCAGGCAGCCCCTTGGTTTACTAAGTGGCTGCAGGCAATGAAAAGGCAAGGGACACAACTAAAGCAAAGGTGGAGAACGACTCAAGAGGCATCCGACAAGATGTGGGCTAGAGCTCATTTGAATGAGGACAAAAAAGCAGTACTTTTCCAACACCATTGTATCTGCACAGTATAGAAAAGCAGAACTTTTCTGGGTGGTCACAGGCCTATTAGGTTCTGGCAAGCAGAAGGAAGGGGACTGCTCTACAGCCCATGGTTATAATTTGACTAACCACAACACTTTGCAGATAAAATACCTCACATCCATTCTAACTTGGACTCTATATTAGCAGCAACAGGAGCAGAAGGTCCCAGGATGCCCATTTGTTCTGTTGCATGGGATACCTGTTAATTCTCCTGAACCTCTTGGTGGATTTTGACACCATGGATCATGGTCTCCTTCTGGATCACCATGCAGTACTGGCACTGGCGTAATGCCCATTGGGCAAGGTGGGCAGCTGCCCAGGGCATCACCTTGTGGGGGGCATCAAAATGCTGGGTTCGTTTTGGGGTATTTTAGTGGTTTTCCACTTTTGGCCTGCAGGGGGCGCAGTTTTTAGGCTAGCAGCACCAAAATTTCAGCATATCATCAGGAGACTGTCCTTATGCTACCCCCCAAGTTTGGTGAGGTTTGGTTCAGGGAGTCCAAAGTTATGGACTCCCAAAGGGGTGCCCCTATCCCCCATTGTTTCCAATGGGAGCTAATAGGAGATGGGGGCTACAGTTTTGAGGGTCCATAACTTTGGTCCCCCTGAACCAAACTGCACCAAACTTGGGGGGTATCATTAAGGCAGTCTTCTGATGAGACCCTGAAAGTTTTGAGACTGTGCCTTCAGAAATGTGCCCCCCCACAGCCTGCAACCCCCATTGACAGCAATGCAGAAAACTCAATGCAGAACAAAGATTCTTGGGCAAATTTCTAGGATGTTCCTGCAGGGGGTGCATTTTTGGATGTATCGGCACCAAAATTTCAGGGTATCATCTGAAGATGATGGCACCCCCCAAGTTTGGTGCAGTTTGGTTCAGGGGGGCCAAAGTTATGGACCCTCAAAACTGTAGCCCCCATCTTCTATTAACTCCCATTGGAAACAATGGGGGATGAGGCACCCCCTTTGGGAGTCCATAACTTTGGACTCCTTGAACCAAACCTCACCAAACTTGGGGAGTAGCATAAGGACAGTCTCCTGATGATATGCTGAAATATTGGTGCGGATATGTCTAAAAATGCACCCCCTGCAGGGACCAATGTCCTGGTGCAAAAAAAATGATCATGGTGGAGTGGCCGCCCAGGGGCGGGGGGGGGGGGCATCCAACTCAGGTTTTGCCCAGGGCTACAGTTTGCCCAGGGCTGCCTCGTTATGCCCCTGAGTACTGGGACTAGGAGGCACTGTTCTGCAGTGGCTGTGGCCCTTTCTCAAGGGTAAGGTTCAGGGTGTAGTGCTAGAAGACTGTCACTATGCTGCTTGGCTTCTGGCTCTAAGGGTTCCCCAAGGTCTCATCTTGTGTCCCCCCCCCAACACATGCTGTTCAATAACTATATAAAGCTGCTGGGAGAGGCCATCCATATATGTAGGCTGAGCAGCCATCAATAGGCAAACATCACTCAGCTCTATCTCATATTACCAGCAGATCTCAGGGAGGCTGCAGAAACTGAACAGGGGCCTAGAGAAATGGATGAGCTGAAACTCAGCTCCCCAAACCAGCTGAAACTCAGTCCTCCCAAAAGCACTGCTACTGGTAGGGGAAATGTCTTACACAGGAAATGAGTTATCTCCTGTTCTAGATGGAGTTGCACTCCTCCTGAAGAAGCAGGCTAGTAGCTTGGGGGTGCTCCTGGACCTGGGGCCTCCTGCTGGATAAACAGGTGACAGGGTGACCAAGAGTGCCTTTCACAAGGGCTGCCAGTTGCAGCCCTTCCTGGGTGGAAAAGATCTTGCCACTGTGATGCATGCCCTGGCAATATCTACATTAGATTACTGCAATGCATTGTATGTGAGGCTGTCCTTGAATACTGTCTGGAAGCTACAGTTGGTACTGAATGCTGCAGCCAGAGTGCTCACTGGACTGTGTCTTAGGCACCATATCATTCCAGTTTTGTTCCACCTACAGTGGCTTCCAATTTGTTTCTGGGCTCAGTTCAAGGAGCTAGTATAGACATTTCAAGCCCTGTATATCCTGAAGTCCAACATACCTTAAGGACCACCTTCTCCCACATGCACCTATCCACTCACTCTGATCATCCTCATAAGCCCTGCTTCAGTTGCCCCTGGCATCTGAGGCTGGATGGGTTGCAACCCCAAAAGGGGTACCAAAACTTTGCAACTTCCTTCCCAAGGAAATGCATCCGTGGTGGCTTTCATCAGCAGGTGAAGACCTCTGTGTTTGTCTGGCATACCATAATAATGGTATTGGCCCTCTTTCTAGTGATGTATGTATGTTTATGTGTTTTTAATTGACTTTTACAACTGTATTTTAATTGTTTACATATTTTAATGTTTGCCATCTTCTGGACCCTGACTGGGTAAAAAGGCAACATAAAAATGTTTTCAATAACAAATAAAATGTTATCGTACCCACCCTCAGATATCATCTCATTTAGTTTTCTGATTATAAAATGGTTTATACAGGTTGTTTTACATAGGACATATATTCAGTCTCACCTGTTCTCTAAACAATGTACACTATCATCACGGAATATGGCCTACCTGTTCCACCAGCTATCATTCCAAGATGTTTTGCAAACTTTATCTTTCCTTCAGATTTCTTATCCTGCTTGATAGTGAATTTACCTGTGTGGAACAATAGAATTCAGATGGCAGCACAAATAGTTAAAATTTTGATCACTGAAACACTTCACAACTGTATCCTGTAATGACATTTATTTAAAACTGTCAATCTATGCAAACTTACTTGGAAATAATTTTCACTGTACCCAATGGGACATACTTTCAAGGGCTGTACAATGGAGTGCTCCTCATAGCAGTTAACAGAAAGAGTAAGGCAATATAAGTGTGTAACAGTTTTTTCCCCCATTACAAACACTTTTGACAGCTTAGCACAAAACCTTAACATATCAAATAAAAACACACAAACACCATCCATCAACCACAAAACAGCTTCTGGGGTTACCAGAAGTCAGCTGCAACTTGATGGCACTATAAACCCACATAAGAACATAAGAACAAGCCAGCTGGATCAGACTAGCGTCCATCTAGTCCAACACTTTGTTACTCGCAGTGGCCCACCAGGTGCCTTTGGGAGCTCACATGCAGGATGTGAAAGCAATGGTCTTCTGCTGCTGCTGCTCCTGAGCACCTGGTCTGCTAAGGCATTTGCAATCTCAGATCAAGGAAGATCAAGATTGGTAGCCATAGATTGACTTCTCCTCCATAAATCTGTCCAAGCCCCTTTTAAAGCTATCCAAGTTAGTGGCCATCACCACCTCCTGTGGCAGCATATTCCAAACGCCAATCACACGTTGCGTGAATAAATGTTTCCTTTTATTAGTCCTAATTCTTCCCCCCAGCATTTTCAGTGTATGCCCCCTGGTTCTAGTATCGTGAGAAAGAGAGAAAAAAATCTCTCTGTCAACATTTTCTACCCCATGTATAATTTTATAGACTTCAATCATATCCCCCCCTCAGACGTCTCCTCTCCAAACTAAAGAGTCCCAAACGCTGCAGCCTCTCCACATAAGGAAGGTGCTCCAGTCCCTCAATCATCCTCGTTGCCCTTTTGTGCACTTTTTCTATCTCTTCGATATCCTTTTTGAGATGTGGCAACCAGAACTGAACACAGTACTCCAAGTGCAATACCCACACATCAACAATGGAATATCTAGATCCTCTGACACTGTAATACCTGATCCATTATATACCAGGAGCCCATTAGGTCCTCTGAAGTCTATGGTGTCACCAATTTTCATGCTGTCTAAATGTTGGGACATCTTCCCACCTTCTGGAAATTTGGAGTGAACATTTTTATAGTAAACCTAAAAGAAGAAAATATACAACTAACATATTTTAGTCATTTTGCTTTTAGATGATAGTGATATATGCAATGCAATGGGAAAAAAACAGCTGCATAATTGTCTATTGTTATTGGATCCAGAAATCCAGCAATTGGATCCAGAAAATCCTCTTCCCCACTCCCATGGTTTATGCTCAGTAACAATACCACTACAGCATTGTGAGCAAGCAATATAATATGGTCTTGTCATATATCCTGCTACTCTACCAACCAAATCTGAACTTTTCCTGCAGCCTAAGCAGCCTTCCTTCAATAAAACAGGCTGGCAGAGCTTCTTCCCATCCAAGGGAGGATGCATGCCACTCCCTCCTCAGCTGCTGCTGTTAACCTTTGGCTCTTCTGCTGACACGCTTTAAGAATCTTACAGTCCAGTTACCAGAAAGATGCTGCCCTACTCCACCGAATTCCACACACTGTTCTAGGCCTTCGGCCATACATGACCATCAGCCAGTACCATTGTTATTGAACAGTTAATAACATTTATTTAATAGGTGTTTTACACTAGTTTACACTGGCTCTGTTACTGTGCCTTTAACAACCTAATAATACACAGATGTTTAGTAGATGAAACCCCTCCCACTCCCCACCCCTGCCTCTTAGTTCCAAGACAAAAGCAGCTTCACCCACTACTCTGTGTGACATGCTGCTATTTTCAGAAACCTAACCAACGGGGGGGGGAGTTTAATCTTATGCCTGTATGTATGTATATGTATACATATATATATGTAAGCATTTTTTTTGATCATTCAAGAATATTCCAGGGCTATTTATTTGAGAGTGTTAAAACCTACATCAGAGCTACAAGATAAGGATGGCTTAGGAAGAAACTTCAATTTCTCTGTCAAATGAGGTCAACAGGTTTTCCATCCATCTTTCAACTCAATATACTATTCAAAACTCACAAGGGGGAGGGAGAAATTGTTGAATGCTGTCAGCTGCTTTGATGTCCTTCTAGTCGAAAAGCAGGATATCAATTAAAAAATAAACCATCGGGCACATGGATGCTGCTCCAACAGCAAACCACCACCCACAAGCACTTTCCTGGCATATGTCCACAACCACATCAGATTCAAAGAAAACCACTTTCTGGCTAAAAATACATAATTCTTCACCATCGGACATCAAAGGTGTATTGAAATTTATCCTCCTCTTTGCATCCAAACACATACTGTACGCTTTACAAAAAAATGCAAGCAGTAGAATAGATTAAGCTTTATTTCCTTATTAAATCAGCTTAAACTCACCTTTATAACTAAATCAACATAACCTTTCACATCATCGCTAGAAACTGGAGTGTAGGCCCGGATCACAAGATTGCCAGCAACTTTGGCAGAGAGATACACATGTTGACCTAGAAGAAGATAGTTATCTTCCTATTGCAGAGATCAAAGTATATCACAAAGTCAATAAGCAAGAGTTAGGCAATATTCAGCATAAGGCCACATTCATTTGTAAAGACTTTGCTTAGACACTTCCTAACATCATCTTTCACTCACATTTTTTAAAAACTTATTTTAAATGTGAGAAATAAAAACAAAGAATTCCATATTATATATTTAAATACTATTTTCAGTTTGGCATAATAGTTTCAATTATCTGATATGTATGAAAATTGTTTTGCCTCTTTTCTCTCTTGTTGCCCCAAAGATTATTATAGGGGAGTTCACATAGGGATACATATATAAAGAATAATCCTCCCAGGTCACATAACTTGCAAACTAAAGCACAACTGAAGAACCAGAAGATTATTCACCTTAAACACTACTATTAAGGATAGATCAATGGCTACTTAATTTCTTAATTTAAGTAGCTGGTGCAAGACAATTCTCAGAGCTCCACAAATATACACCCCAGGATAAACATCCTTTCCCAGAGTTTTCAGTTATCTTGTAGAGAACCCTAGCACGATGTCCTTCCAAGCTCATTCTGCAGAAGCAGTTGAGAAAGAATCACACTATTTCTACAAAAATCATATTAGCAATTGGACAAGACCCAGCTTCCACTTTCAGTCCTGTGACAGAGTGAGCCTTTAGGTAGGAGTCATTCCTAGATTACCTGGGGAAAGAGAGCCTTTCCTGGGGCAGAAATACCTAGTAAAGCACACTTTGAAGGACATATTTTGATGCTGTGACCCATTCACATTTTGCGATATTGCTGCCATACATACCCACGGGCAAGCCCAATATGTGCTCTGATGATGGAAGCGCAAACCGAAACCTCTTGGTATCATGGCTAATCTCCTGTTAAAATAGATGCAAACAGCGAAACATGATATCCAAAGAAAACCAAGAGTTCCTAATATAATGTTAAAATGCTGGAGCAAATCACAAAACACACTTCCACAGCACACATGCAAAGGAACAAGATGGCTGTGTCATATAGAACATGGAAGAAATAGGTATGTCCATGTAGGGCTGCTAATTCCCCATGGCCATCAGGAGGATGGAGGTTTGCCAGATTTGGGAACTCATGGAGATTTGGGAATGGATCCTGTAGATGACAGGGACCTCAGTGAGGTTCACTACCACAGGTCCACTCTCCAAAATATCCATTTTCTCTAGGGGAACAGAGGTCTGCAGCCTGGAGATGAGATGCAATTCCAGGGAATCCTACCTGGAGACTTGCATCACTATGCCCATGGCTATCAGTCTTGGGGGCAGCTCTTGCTATCTTCTTTCTTGGCTTGTCTTAAGATATGACAGAGAGTAGCATAACTGTGTGCTTGCCTGCTGAGGCCTGGACCTGGACCCATGCCCCTCAGTCACTCCGCAGGTGCAGGAGAAGGAATTTGACTGATATGGCTCCATACAATGATGTGGCAAGAGAAGGGGTTCCTCACTTTCCCATTGTCATTTTTTCACAACCATCCCCCAGGGGGAGTAATCCCCCCCCTTAAATAATTCCTTCCATGATGTTTTGGCTCAGAAAATTAATGGGGGGGGGCGCAGAGACCCTCCTCCTCCCATATTGTTAACCTCAGCCTCTCTGGATTTTAAAAATTCCTTTCCCCACAACTGTTGCATGACTGAGGGGAAAGTGAGGTGGTTAAGAACAGCCTGACCTCAGCTAACTTAAATTTGTAACATGCAGTTTGGCCCTGAGGAAATGGCTGCTGTGCACTGTGGATTCAGAAGTTAAAGCAAATTTAAAAGGGACCGGCATTCAGAAGAACAGTGGGATACATGCTGAGTCTGTTGTAGGCTTGTAATCCTATTGTAGAACCAGAAAGCAGAGAAAAGCTTCCACAGGTTTGTACATGACAGTAAGGTTATGATTTAGGAAACTACAGCAGAACCAATCTAACGTAATCCAACACACCTTTACAAGGACTAGCAGCTCACCTCTTTCTCTATCAAACCCAGTGGATACTTGATATTTGGGTCTTGCAAGGTAACCAGATTACTCTTCTTTTGAGAGCTCACTGCTTTAAAAAACAGCAATAGAACAGATACTGCACCAACCACCAATGCAATCATTACAGTGACATCCTAGAAGAGGGACATACACAGAAAAGATTTTAAAGAACAGACAAACAAAACAGTTCACCGTTTCATTTGCTGCGGCTAAAAGTCTCTGCTACGAAGTAGTGCTAGTTTAGGTTATTTCTATAGCACTTTTAAGCATAGAAAGCGCCTTGTCATTTTTCTCTGTTATCCTCCATAATTTTATGATTAGTTTAGAAATAGAGTGTTGTTCAAGTCTATACAGTTCACTTCATGGCCACACAGGAATTCAAGCTTGCTTGTAGTTCTCAAGGACAACTGTGGAGAAGAGTGAATTAACTGGATAATCAGATGCAGGATGAAACACAGAAGCATACAAAAGGGGAATATCAGTTAACAAAATCCATATACAAGACCTCTTCCCCATATGCCATACGATTCTGAAATAACTGCCACTCAGTATTTTTGTTCACAAACTGCTAACATGGCTTGAAATGTGGCTGCTAATTTTGCAACAAGACCCTAAGGTGAGACTTTTAAACACCCAATATACCAATAGTAATGAATGGTATTTTATTATTTACTTGTTTTAAGGCTTAAGATTTCTTCACATTGAACCAAACCTTGAGACAAAATCTCAGTGAACAGCAGTGGCATAGTGGTTAACAGCAGGTGCATTCTAATCTGGAGGAACTGGGTTTGATTCCCCGCTCTGCCACTTGAGCTGTGGAGTTTTATCTGGGGAATTCAGATTAGCCTGTGAACTCCCACACACGGCAGCTGGGTGACCTTGGGCTAGTCACAGCTTTTCGGAGCTCTCTCAGCCTTACCTACCTCACAGGGTGTTTGTTGTGAGGGGGGATGGGCAAGGAGATTGTAAGCCCCTTTGAGTCTCCTACAGGAGAGAAAGGGGGGATATAAATCCAAATTCTTCTTTGGGTTAGGCCAGTTACTGAATTGGCAACCCTGATTAAAATCCAAACTTTGCCAACAAAACATTCACAGAAAAGATGGCACTAAAGTACCGTTCCACACAAAAGATAAGTTAACTGCAACAAGAAAACAACAACAAAATCATTCTAAACTCACTTGAAGTTAATGCAATGCAGCTATATTAAAACAAAAATCATAGGCTGTGAGTGTGAAGGAAAACAATATAAACTGAAACACAGTCTTATAAGCATAGAGTAAAAGCTCTTATAACAACTGGAGAGATAAGCTTATGCCACAAAAGGTGTGTACAATTACTCTAACTTGTTCAGTCAAAATCATACAATCAATATTGCTTAAACAGACAGAAAAAGAAAAGAAAGTACAATGAGGTGAGCTAGACCCCCAAAGGGTGCAAATGATCAAACTAGATCCTTCAGCCACTTTCTATATGTTATTAAGTAGTCAGTCCTAGCTGGAGTATTCTGGCGACCGTCTGCTTTGAACACTCCAATTAAAAGATGGTACGGAAGGACCCTGCGACACCTGCAGAAATGTGTCTGTATGGCAGAGAGGGGTGTTAAAAGTGATATTAAAGGCAGGTGGAATCTACAGCAAGAAACTTACTACACCACTACCGCTCCCTGCTGCCAAAGCTCTTATCCTTACCAAAGGTTCCCAACTTGTTCACCTTAAGCCGCTGGCTTCCATTTAATGTCCGGATCAATACTGTTGAACGCTGTTTTCCTTAAGAACATGAGGCCGTGCAAGGACAGGGATACCCGGAGGTTCCTTCACCGTAGTGGTAGTCTCATCTACCCACTGCCGATCACTAAGCCATCAACAGATTTACTCACCAAACCGGACTCCATCGTCTCCTCCAGCAAACCTCTCGCAGGCAAAACCCGGACGCGGGAGCCAGAATCACTCAGACCCGCCTCCCTTCCCCCAGCCTTTCGATCCTTCCTCCGGTCCGCCAGCCCGCTAACTCCGCCCTCGCAGTGTGAAAAGCCGAAGTGCGTCTCTTGGTTTGCTCGAAGAAGTACCAAAGTCGCAGCTGCTTGGCGTCCAGGTCAACTCCCCGCCTCTAGAAAATCCAAGCCTCGGCGGGCCGTGGTCGGGCTTCTGACTCTTTCTTCTCAGCACTTCCCGGCTCTTTCCCGAGACCTGCTGCAACCTGTTACAGCCTCCAACAACGTGTGGAGGGCCCAGCCACAGAGGGAGGAAGGGCCGTTGCCACCGCGCTTGGCTTGTGACTGTCACTACCGTTGTCTGCATGACGGGATCTCAGGGTAGTCTCTTCATTGCGCCTCATTCCTTGGCAGGCTGCTGCTACCCTTAAAGAGTAGAAAACCCGTAGAAACAGCTTCAGTGTCTGCAACTTGTTAATATTAGAACTCTCTCACCTGAAGGAACAGTTAGGCTCAATTTTACTTACTTATAGTGAACATCTTTTTTAAATTAAATGTCTAAAGTTACCTCTTACCTCCAGGCTATGCCCAGGTGCCTTGATAGCCCAGACTAGCTGACTCTCTGTCTCAAAAACTAAGATGCGATCAGCCTTGGCTTGTATTTGGATGGGAGACTTCCAAGGGAATACCTGGGGCTCTATGCAGAGAGGAGCAATGGCAAATCAACTCTGAATATCTTTGGTTTTGCAAAATATGGTAGAAGAGAAACAATGGCAGGATTTGAGATTTAAAAGACTACAGCAGACTGGAATAGGATATTAGACATGATAAAATGTGTAACTGATTGTTTTGTTTTAATTAGATTGTTTTGTTTTAATTAGATGCATGAACCTAGAATGGAGTAAAATTCAATAATGAGACAGTGGAAAGTCATTATTTGTTTATTTTCTCTCTTATTTTCTTTTTTTGTATTTCATATTCTTGTTTTGTGTTGATGTGGTGGGGGATGAAAGTATTTATGTCTATTTTTGTTTTTTGTTCCTGTATATAAGAAAATAAAATATATAAAAAAAGAAAAAAATTGAATGTCTTTGATCTTGCAAACCATACTTAGTGCCACAAGTTATCAACTTGGGGCCCAAAAGGTAACATGTCTGGGTGCCAAGATGATCAGAACAATTAGAATTTGGAAAGCTGATTCTGGTGGGTTTTCCAGGCAGTTACACCTCTGAAGATGCCAGCCACAAATGCAGGCGAAACGTTAGGAACAAATCCACCAGACCACGGCCACACAGCCCGGAAAACCCTCCAGAACCAGTTGAATCCGGCTGTGAAAGCCTTCGACAATTTGGGAAGCCTTATAGGGCAAGTGGAACTTGTTGAGCTTTGTTTACATGGGTGGAGCACGGAAACAAAACTGCTCTGGTTCAAGACAGCCACATAAGAGAGGGGAGTGGAGAAAGAGGGAAGGTTGAGGATTGGTGGCTGCCGGGGGGGAGGGGGTGGGTGTTGCTATCTGCCTTGCATCCTCTCTGTAGACAAGCCACCACTGCAACTGAAAAAGTAGAGGCAGAACAAAACAGATTTTTGAGGGCTAAGGATCAAGAAGGGACAGAGTTTAGCTCTCCACTTGCACATCCTTCATTATAGTGTAGAAGCCAGGAGGGGGCGTGGCTGGGCCACAGAGGGGGCATTCCAGGACAGGGCATGTGGCACCCCGGGCGCAGTTCCTCCTCACTCAGCCTCTGGTAGAAGCTGACCCACGCTGTGCCCAATTTGTTTCAGAAAAATTAAAAGCAATGACCAGATACATTTCATTGATATAGCAGACTGTTCTTTCAAATTATGTGCCAATAGTTCTCAAAAGATTGCAAATTATTACCGGTATTTTAACAGAGGAGTCTAAGCTGAGGTACTCCTGTGATTTTAATTGATTCAGACTAAAATTACTCTGATTAGGCCTGTGCTGTCAATTTCTTAACAGCGGCTGGATCAGTTTTTGTCAAGATGTGCAAATAAGGAGCTTCCCCCAAAATAATAAAACTCTAAGAGGTAATAAATCCTAAGAGGTATGTGCCCTAGTTAGATTTACCACTTTTCCAAAGTTGCAGAAATTGAAAGTAACAGAAAGTCTTTTTTTTCCTATTGGGGCTGGCAGCAACTGAAGGTAGCATTCAGATCCACAGTTGTGATCATGAATATGTAACATAGGGATTGCAACTGTTTCATATTAATTAGTACACATTGAAAGGTATGGTGATGCTTATGCTCTGGAGACAAAGGATCTGTTCTCACAATAGTAACTTTAGTAACCTCAGTAGTAATAGCGACTGGAGTTGTCCTTAAGTTTTGTTGGTCAAAAGGTGGTTTCTTGATTGTTCTCACCTTGAAGCTGCTCCAGATTGAAGTCATTGTCCAACTTCTATATGGGGCAGAGATCTGGGGTGGGATGACAATACAGTATCAAGCCTGGAGATAACGCGTATTGTGGGGGGTAGGGGGGGATATCTGACCAGGCCCCATTCGCCTGGGTCACATTGGGGGTGCATTTTGGTTCTATATCATAAAGCTTTATATGTTACTTTTGAAAATGTGTAACAAGCATGTCACTTCTAACACATAAAAATCCATTTATTTACAACTACTGTAAACATAATATCTTCCTAAATTAGCAATTTTGTCATGAGAATAAGTGCTGAGTATCACAACAGGCATTTGCATAATATATAAACTTGCAAGTACAAAATCCTCTGGCTTTCTTCCCCCCTTAAAACATATATCTCGACACTTTCCCTGGGGCAGTGTAGAATGTACAAACACTTGTGAATCTATTTTCAATACAAAATTACTTTTATTATAAAACTGAGTATAATCTATTAACTATACTATTAACTATTAACTTACTAATCTATTAACTATGCAATCTATTAACTATACTTCATGGTTCTTAGTAATCATTAATACATACAAAAAGTGAAACAGGAGCTTCTGCCGAAATCCAAATCAGTGAAATATTATTTACTGTTTGAATGTATGGACAGAATATGCATCTCCCCATGGAAACTTTGGATTTTTGGATGAATCCCAAAAGCATAAAAAGAATTTGTTTCCTCTTTCACTGCTCTTTTTAAATACCTGAAATGGTAATGTCATCTGGTATAAAGGTTAAAGAATCAAGCATGTCAATGAGTTTGAAAGTAACTGAACTCAGTTGAACATTCTAACATATTCCCTTTCCTTTGAATGTCTCATGAGTGTAACTGGACTAGCTCTGTTTACACAAAAGTCAGAGTCCAGTAAATATGCCCTCCTCACACATACACAAATACTGTAGTCACAGTGGCAGTCTCCATCCCAACCTCCTTGCAATTCAGCTAAAGATTTGCATAAAACAGGCTCTAATTAGCTGGAGGCTATGGGCTTTTGTGCACTTACGGCTTCCTGCCCAGCTGTTTGCTTCCAAGTGGGGTTTCCCAAAGTTTAAATAGGGATGCTCCAACTGCAAAGTGTCCCCAGCCAAGCTGCCATTTTGCCCACCTGCCACTTCCTAGGTTTTTCCATGCAACCTGCTTCTTGGGAGGTTGCCTGCTGCCTTTTTTGGGAGAGGGCAGTCTATGGTCTAGTGCCGTGGTGGCGAACCTTTGGCACTCCAGAGGTTATGGATTACAATTCCCATCAGCCCCTGCCAGCATGGCCAATTGGTCATGCTGGCAGGGGCTAATGGGAATTGTAGTCCATAACATCTGGAGTGCCAAAGGTTCGCCACCATGGGTAGCGTTACTCTGCTAGACCATAAACCTCATGTCAATTTCAAAGGTTGATTGTTCAAACAATAGACCCAAAACATTTACATTTTTTTAAAAGGAGGCCCTTCAGATTGCTCTGTAGTGCTGGCCTGGAGAGCGGGACTGCTATTGGGTGGGCAGGAGAAGAGGGAGGAGCGAGAAAACAGGAAGAAAGGAAAACACAGGATGGTTCCCTTTTCTTTTCCTGTAAACGGAAGGGGGAAATTCACACATTATCAGGCTTTGGAAATTGCTGAGATTTTCTAATCTGAGAGTGTGGTAATTTGCATATTTTACAAAGGCTCATGGGTATTTTGCTGAAATGATCACCATAACTTGCATACAGTCCAAGACACTGACCTTGGAGATCAGGAACATGGCCCCATTCCCCTGCTTCCAGCAGGCCCAGTACTGCCTTGGACTATCTTTTGAAATTCTCACCATAACTTGAAAAGATAGTTCAAGGCAGGACTGGGCCTGCTAAATGTAATGGGCTGAGGCTGGATCTCCAGGAAGGCCAAGGGGGGAGGGGTGGTCCAACTCTGTACACTTTGCGGGTGGGCAGGGGTAGGGTGTTCTTCCTTCTGGGTTCCCTGGGGAGGGGCGCTGGAAGGCTTTAAAATAAAATCTATAGCATGTTTTGCTCCTGAAAAGCTGCTTCTCAGTTCCTGCCTCCATCGGGGAGGCTGACTCTCTGGTCACTTGCGGGGGCCGATGATGGCATCCGCCTGGAGACATGGGTTACTCCATATCACCGGGCAAATATGCCACTGACTACTGATTTATATTCTTTAGAATTCTTCATTAAGCTGGATGCAAAAAAAAAGGCATAGAAGGGGAAAGATGTTATAGATTGTATTGTTAAGGCCTCTTGTCTGCTTCTTGTGCGGAATGCCAGGCAGATGTGAACATGTAAAGTAGTGATACCTTGATCTGTTTCCAAGTTGCATCTTTAGCCTTTGGTGAGCCAGAGGATTCGCATGGTTTGAGATGTGCTAATAAAATAAAGGAGACCTGAGAATGTTTCCTGTTTAAGCCTTCATGATAACAAGTCAGTCAAGTGCCCAGAGTGACACATGGTAAGGAGTGCAAAAAATTGGGTATATTCTAACCGCTGGTAAAGAATAGGTGGTTTTCACTGATTTTCCTCCATCCCATTCCAGATCCAGATTTGCCCCCTGTAATTCCTAGGGAGAGTCTACTGTTCCTTTACAGCACAACTCTGAGAGGCAACATAAGATAGTGGTGGGAAGGAAGGTTTACTTCCATGAACATCACTCTAATCGTGCTGCATAGAATCTATCCCATAAAATTGGCCCTGTAGTCCCATATCACATGCAGCAATTCTGTAGATTTCGAGAGAACAAAATTCATACAGAAATACAAATTAAAAGCAAGTACAATAAGAATTCCAAAATTACACGTCATGGTTTCAGATATGACGAGCTGTTTGATCTTCACGTGACACCTGATTCGAAAGAGGTAATATCAGTTTACTGTAGCAAAAAAAAAATCTGGCACAAATTTATTCTGCCCTATGTTTTCATCAACAATGTGCATTAGATTCATGAAGTATTATTTTCAGTTGAGATACATAGAGGTACAGCAAAAATGCAAAAGGCCACGAAATGCATGGTGTGTGATATTTGTTTATTTATGTATTATTTATTTATATTTTACATTTATATTCTGCAATCTTCCGAGGGACGTGAGGAGGCTTATATATATATAAAAAATATAAAATGATAAAAGCAATACAAAATACAAACTTTAAAAACTAGTTTACAACAGGATGGCATAAAAACTTAACATAGCAACCCAGAGGGGGTAAACATACATATCACACCCAGGCGAAGGCCATGGAATGATGTTAAAAGAAGGGATGCCCAGCTGGCTCGGCAGAGAAGGCCAGGCAGAACAACTCCGTTTTGCAGCCCCTGTGGAACTGAGACAGATTCTGCAAGGCCTGGATGTCATTGGGGAGTGCATTCCACCAGGCCGGGGCCAGGGCCATAAAAGCCCTGGCTCGTGTCAATGCCAGCCAGACATCCTTGGGACCCAGGACCACCAATAGATTCCCCTCCACAGACCGGAAGGATCTTTGAGGACAATAAGGGAAGAAGCCCAAATCAATATTAGGGCCAAATGCTGACGCTTTGAGTTTTATTCCTGAAAATGGTGTCCTTAAGATCACTGGGGCCTGTACTATATTGAATAACTGCGGTTGTTAAATTTAGAGTGGAGGCTTACTGGTTTCAGAAATGTGTTGGTTGATCCAATCTGTGAAAGAAGCTACATTTGTATACACTCCTGGATAGTCTTTTCTTCCACAGCCGAATCCCCAGCTTATTATTCCATTAAGAGTGTAGTAACTTGAATCTTTTTTAGGACAAACTAGTGGCCCTCCAGAATCGCCCTAGAGAAAATGGATATTATTTGAGTTGGAAAAGAATGATATTTTCAAAAAGCATGAATGACATTTTTGTGTCTTATACATTACAACAAGGACTTATGGGGGAGATCTACCTTGATATACTATTTCCTCCCCTCCCCAGCACCACCTTCAATTTCTTCCCTTCCTCCCATCTTTCACTTTTTGCAGTGTTAGTGCCCCTATGACTGACACTAATTGAATGTACCCTATATCCTGATTTTCTAAATAACAATGCACTGTAAAGCACAGGTTTATTGTTTCTTCGCTCTTTTTTCACAACTGCAATTTCAAAATTTGATGATGGAAATCTGTGTGAAGAACAATACAATTCCCGGGGCCATCACTGTCCTTCTTACTGTTGATCTGCCCTAAGAAGTTGTGATAGGGGTACAAGATAACAGCCTGAAGCAGTGACAAAGAGACATGAAGTAAATCCAGATGTATAGTCAATGTGGTGTAGTTATTGCAGGGCTGTGGAGAACTGCATATAGATTTCTTAGGTTGATTTTGCACTTTCTAAATGCTTTGTGGCTTAGCCGGGGAGCTTACCTGCTGTGGGGCTTCTCACACTGCTTGTAGTTCCCCACTGCTGCTCAGCTCTTTCCTTCGCTCGAGTCAGAGCAGGTGCGGGAAGCCCTGAATGGCTGCGTGGGCAGCCTCCGTTTCCTGTGTTTGGATTGGCTGAATCTTGCCCCATTCCCCCCCCACTCACTTTCACTATTTTAGTTCTAAATGACTCTGAGCACAAAACAGGCACTGAGAATCGGCGCCCTCACCCCCCACCCCACCCCCAAGTAAAATCCTTGCTTGTGCGACAGGATCGCCGTCCTCCACCCCTCCCCCTGTCTAAAACATAAATCTAAAATCCTTGTGTGTGCAAGAGAATTGCCACCCTCCTGTTCGCGGTGCCTGCACATGCCGCTTTTCTGCCCAAGGTTTCTCCCTCCTCTCTAAAAACAAAGGTTTCCCCCTCCATTTTTTTCACTGCAAGGTGGGGAGGCGCCACTTTTCAGCACCTGTCCATTGATGGGGCAGGACAGAGCAGCAAGGCAGGAAAACTGGCCCTATTTCTGCTACAGAGGAGTTTTGTGTGGCGGTGGACGCCTCCAGAGCAACAAAGGGGCATTTCAAAAGGACCTCAACTTTTGTGGTTCAGGAAATTCGTGGAGCAAAGTCAATGCCACAGGGCGGCTATGGGGCAGAAATATGGCAGCCACGCTGCAGCACTAGGAGCAGTGCAAAACTCCTGATTGGATCAGGGCATTCCCCGTGCCAACAGAGGGGCAATTTTGGTGTGCAAAATCAGCCTTAGTTGACTGTGAAGCTTCTCTAGGGGCCAGTTAAGACATTAGAAAGTTCTTGCGGCTCCCATGTGGGCTTGATGTGAATTTCTCCAGCTAGGCAAACAGCAGCTCACTGTTTCAGGTTGTAAAATATCACAGGGGGAAAGGGTTAAACAGGTGGACAGCAACCATATTTATAATGTCCAGATCTCCTTGGAAAATGGGCAGGTTAAGTGTGCGCAGATGTGTAAGATACAGGATAATAGTAGATGAAAAAGAGTTTGTTTTTATACCTGTTTTTGTCTACCTTAAGGAGAAACCTATCCCTCACCACAACAGATTCCTTGTGAGGTATGTGGAGCTGAGAGAGTGCTGAGAGACCTTTGACCAGATCAAAGTCACCCAGCACATTTCAAGTGGAGTGTGAGGAAATAGACCTAGTTCACCAGATAATTAGAGTCTGCTGCTCACATTCTGGCTCTCCAAACTCTCAAACTGTAATAAATCATGACTTCATTACCAAATTGTTCTCCCTTATAAAACGTCCAAGAAATTGTTTGATTAAAAATGACAAAAAACTGCCCTCAGAGGAACCCACTTCAACTCCACTAAAAACTATTTCCTTAATTTCCCCTCAATATTAATTTAAGACTTTCAGACAAAGAGAGCTCCTGATTGTTCATAATGCATATACTCTGTGACTGCTTACTGTACATGAATCCTTGTCCTTTTCAGCAGGAAATCCAGCACAGAACATCTGCTTGCTCACTCCTCCAGAATGGTTCATGTAGTATTTATGGCACTCTTCAGAATTCAAAATGGGGACTTGGAGTTGTTGGAGTTTTCTTGATTTTCCTCTGTCTTGAGGGAGAAGTGGAATTACAGTTTTAAAAAACCCTTGTGCTTTTCATAGGTTTAAAAAAATAGTTCTAACAATGTTCCTTAATATGCATCAGCTAATTTTTGCACTCCACATTCTTCCTTTCTACCATTCCCTTTAAAGAAACATAAGAACCAAAGAATTATTCTTGTTGGTTTTAAAGGACAATTGAAGGAAAGGTGAGCATACCTTCATTCTGAACGCCCCAGCCTGTGATGACACAAACCCTCAGAGGTTCAACCTTTTCATCTTTCTCAGGCAGGCAAACAGGACGAACATGATTGAATTCTAAAGGTTCTGACAACTGCACCAGTGCAATGTCTGAATCCATAGTAGTGCTATTAAAATCTGGATGTATAATGTAGTTCTTCACTGATCTTTTCTATGAATGGAAGCATGACAGTACATTAAAGGAAAAGATGGAATTCAGAAGCTTAAACAAATTCAAATTATTTCCATTCCTCAGAGTTCCAGTAAAAGGCAGCCTAGCTGAATGATCATTTAAAATGGTCTGTTCGTGATAAACAGCTTGTGGAATGAAGGACCACCAACCTCAATGCAACTGGAATACTTAGGCAAAAGTCTCTCACACAGACCTCTCAAATAAAGCAACACTGAAACCACAGCAGGTGAAGAAAATGACTCAGTAACTGAACTAAGCACTGCATGAACAGGAAGAGGGGGAAACCCACAACTTACATGTAACTATTACACAGGACACTGGGTGGGGATTCAGACCCAGCTTGTGTTCTCTGTAATATGTAAGATAGATAATAAGTCTCCCTCCCACCCCCCAAAGTGTAGAAGGCTGTTTGAAATAAGAAATTATGCTTGTGATGTACAAACTCTTCCTTTTGTGTTGCTTGTAAAATCTATAAGGCCTGTTAAGCCAGAAGTGATAGCAGAACAAAATAACTTATACTGTGGAATGTCAAAGCCTCCTCAAAGCTCTCTAAACTCTCTTACAAAAGAGAGGCTATGGCTCAGTGGAAGAGACTCTGCTTTGAATGCAGAAAGTTCCAGGTTCAATCTCCAACATTTTCAGTTGAAAGTACCAGATGGTAGGTGATGTGAAAGCCTGAGTCCCTGGAGATGGTCTGGAACAGCAGTGCTTTTGAAGTGCTCCCTGGCTAATCTCATCATGGGATGTTTAAAACTGGTGAGAAGGAAGATTTATGTTCTCCTTCCACCTCTTCCAATGCGGAGGACTTGCTTTTGACAAATGAAATTTTGTGGATTTCAGAATAAGGGGACTGTGGACTTCTGATTTCATCAAGAATTGTGAGAGATAAGTAAGCTGACAGAATACATCTTAAAAGACCAACCTACCCATTTTACTGTTCTGCTTCTATCTTTCCTTTTTTCTTTAAAATGGATCTTAAAGTCTAAAGGGAAGATATTAATTGTGAAGTAACTATTTTGATCTTGTATGTACTGACTCTCATACTGAGAGTTGAAAAAGGGAGTTGCAGTTCTGTAGATAAGGATTAAGGATTGCCTGCCAGATTGTGATACACAAACATCTACTTGCCGCAGTTATCCTTAATGGCCAGTCTCCTGAATAAATAAAAGGAGAGTTAAAGGCTGGAAAACTTATATTTTAGAAAATGTAGATGAGGAAGATTAAGATGGAAGTCTTTTGTTTACTCTAACACAGAGGAAGAAAGTATTCTTTATAAACAGACTATTTCTTCTATCTTCTTTTCTTAACTTCCATTTCCAATTTGGATATAACTATGTGTTGTATAACTTCAGAGTACAAATGAGACTTTTTTCAACTAATGAAGGACATCTAATAACTGTCTAGGAAGGACTGAAAAGGCAGTGGATGCCATCTGGTGGATGAACACTGGACTGACACAGTTCTGATGAATTAGAACACACGTTCTTTAGTTTGGAGAGGAAACGTCTGAGGGGGGATATGATTGAAGTCTATAAAATTATGCATGGGGTAGAAAATGTAGACAGAGAGAAATTTTTCTCTCTCATAATACTAGAACCAGGGGGCATACATTGAAAACGCTGGGGGAAGAATAAGGACTGGTGTTTGGAATATGCTGCCACAGGAGGTGGGGATGGTCACTAACCTGGATAGCTTTATAAAGGGCTTGGACAGATTTATGGAGGAGAAGTCGATCTATGGCTACCAATCTTGATCCTCCTTCATCTGAGATTGCAAATGCCTTAGCAGACCAGGTGCTCGGGAGCAGCAGCAGCAGAAGGCCACTGCTTTCACATCCTGCATGTGAGTTCCCAAAGGCACCTGGTGGGCCACTGTGAGTAGCAGAGTGCTGGACTAGATGGACTCTGGTCTGCTCCAGCAGGCTCTTTCTTATGTTCTTATGTAAGAGAAGGTACTGTACCCGAGCCTGGGCACTCCTCCAAAGGGGAGGGGAAGTCACCTCCCAGGCTGGTGCTATGGTGGCACAATCTGAGGCATGGCCATCCAAGAATACTTTCCTCTTAAACTCATCCAGCCCAAAACAAAGGTGAAAGCCCAGGGAAGGTTGCTGTTCGCCACCTGTTGTCTCAGGGACTCAGGCCTCCTGAGTTCTATCTGTAGTCCAGCTAGAGGGAGGGGTGCAGCCTTGTTCTGGCACGGGTGCCCATCCCACCAGCACAAGGGGCAAAAATGTGTCAGTGGAGGGGCAGCTTATCAGGGCAGCCAGGGGCTTTCTGGCTCTGCAGCACCAAATCCAAAAGCTGCCACTCAAACCCAGCCTTGAAGGCACAAAAAGCTGTGCCAGCATGGCTGGGGGCATTCTGGGGGGCAGGCCAGGGAATGCAGCTGACCTCAGTTGACTTCCTCCAGCCTTTGCCCACTGGATTGTTGGGCTTTTCAGAGAAGCTTCTTGGCAGTGGGGAGGCTTTTTTGTTTTTAGCTTTGCGCTGCTGAGAAGTCCTCCTGGAGGCAACAGAGCAGTGCTGAAGCAGCACTGCAGCCCACTGCCAGAGGCTCTGAATGGGGCTGTGAGTCTCTAGAACTGATTGTAACTATGATTTGATTCCAGTTTTTCTTTCTCTGTATTGTGAAGTCTCATCTATGAAAAAAGCAGGACACAAAAAGAAAGAAAGAAAATGACTTTAAAACAGTTAATTCAGAAACTCTTAATCAAACCCTTCCATTTAGAACTGTGAAATAGTTACTAAATCTGGTATCTAAGATTCTTGCTAAGTGACTATCAGACTTTGAAAAGCTGGTATCAGTGGATAAAGTTCATCAGTTTTATTGAATAAATTCAACTACAACGTTTCAATTGGATTTTGAATAAATACGCAGTTAACTATTATTGTTTTGAATTTGATTGCTATTATCCTCCTTAGTGACCATGGAAACTGGTTTTCTGAATAATGCTTTTTATAGGATAAAAAGGATGCTTTTTATAGGAACCAAGACTGGAGTGGCTAGAAAAAACTTGAGGAGCCACTGGGTTAGAGGGTGAAGACATTATTCTTTTAATTATGAAGAACAGGTTGTACTAACCTGACTGTTTGGCTCTTGAACTTTGATATCATGGACTCCAACCACCACTCTCCATAGATCACTATATTGCTTCCTGTACAAAGATATAGGCAGAAGGAAAAATACATCAGAAATTACCAGATAGTTTAGACAGAATACCTAATGATGTCTAATGCACATTTCTGAAAAAGGTTATGCTTAATATTTATTCCCTGACTTTTTCTCAAACAGAACCCAAAGCAGATTGACAAAAAACCCAAAAACAAATACAATTTGAATAAAGGTATGAAAATAACCAGCTATATCTTTGACCAAAGCCCGGCGTCTCCCCATGTGACTGGCTCCCCATGTGACCAGCCCAAGGCCAGCCCAGCCGTGCAGCTGGGAGGTCTCTCCCCCTCTGGGAGATCATGCCAGCATGTGAAGCCAGGCTCATCCACGCAGCGGGGTGGCCTCTTCACCGCCAGGAGATTACGCCAGCATTGTTCAGATGCATTGGCGGTGCCTGGGAGCCCTCCTGCAAAGGGGGTGTTCTGGGCTCCTGCCCTCCCTGCTGACAGGGAGGGCAGGAGCTGGCCTGCTATCATGATGCTTGCTTGATCTGCTCACCAGAGCCCCCGCTATAAGTGGGGGAGGGGGCACTTGACTAGGAATTGCCCCTAGTCATCATTTTTCCTGATACGCCTCTGGTTTTATTGACAGGGTAGGTCACACTACATTTTGTGGGTACAGATATGCACTTTATCCTACATACTGCAAAATCCTACTTTGCAGTTAGAAGAATGAGAGAGAACTGTATTACAGATGCACAAAGAAGCAGACTTCTTATTTTGCTATGGAATGAACACTATGTAAATACTAGGAGCATTCTACATATTGTATTTACCTGTGTGTAAAGCAGTGAGCAGCAGAGACCACCCACATATTAGTGAGAACTGTTCCTCCACAGATGTTTTCACCTGAAATCTGAATACTAGCCTGCCAAGGCCAGGAGTAGGGTACAGCTTCCTCGCCTCCAGTTATCCGACTGAAAAGAAACCTTGGTTGATTTGATGCTACTCCACAAATGTCATCTGAGTACACAGAATGGAGAAAAAAATTCTGAAAATTGCAAAAAACTCCAGGGTCATCTTAACATTACCTATATTTTGTTCATTATGTGAATTGTTTGGATGTTTCTTATATTTAAACAAGCACCCTGATTCTAAATGTATCTCCTTTGATGAGTATCCACTATCTTCAGTGGGGCTTATTTCCAAGCAAATGGATTCAGGATTAAAACCCAGTGCATTTAAACTACATTTCTGCTTAGCCTTATACCATCTCATCACAATAGATCCAGCAGTGCAATTGGTTTTTCCAAAGTCCTAGTCAAATTAAGTATGCCTACAATGGCCAATAACATGCCACAGGCATAAATTTTAAAAAGAAAGTTTGTTTACAAAAGGCCCAGGCTTTTAAAGTGTGATGTGCAGAATGTTTTGGATTTGGCCACAGCTGATGAGTTCATAAGGAAAGCATAAGATCCAGTACTATTACTCTAGCCCAAACTTTGCATAATTTTTACAGTTTAGATTTAGAAGAAGAGTTTGGATTTATATCCCCCCTTTCTCTTCTGTAGGAGATTCAAAGGGGCTTACAATCTCCTTGCCCTTCTTCCCTCACAACAAACACCCTGTGAGGTGGGTGGGGCTGAGAGAGCTCCAAAAAGCTGTGACTAGCCCAAGGTCACCCAGCTGCCATGTGTGGGAGTGCACAGGCTAATCTGAATTCACCAGATAAGCCTCCACAGCTCAAGTGGCAGAGCGGGGAATCAAACCCGGTTCCTCCAGATCAGAATGCATCTGCTCTTAACCACTACATTACTGCTGCTCCCCTGCTGCTCCACTGATGTTTAGTTGACAATCTAGAACCCATCGGAATTACTTCAAAGTTTAGACTCTACAAATTAAAGGCTAGACTCTTTTATATATTCTTCCTACTCCTTTTCTGCTTCTTCAAAACAATTATTTCATACATTTACCAGAAATATCAATGGCACTTTCAAGATCATTTATTTGTTCAAGAAAGATCACTTCACTGCTTGTATTTGATATTTTTAAATCTGTGGGGAGGAAAAGCAGCAGTCATTATCAGAATGTTTCACGTGAACTTTCACCTGCATTTATCTTAAAGAATATAATACAAGTAATTTCTATTATTTGTATCTAGAGGCTGAATTGGTTATTCAACGGTCTCTTAATTTGGTCATTTCCATTCAATTAAATTTATGTAAAAACTTAAGAACGACCAGCTGGATTATATCAAAAGTCCAGCATCATACCAAAAGCCCATCCAAATACTTCCATGGAGCCCTTAAGCTCAACATGAAGTCAAGCACCCTGTCTTATCATTTGCCCACAGAAACTGGTATACTGAAGAACACAAATTTCATTAAGCTATTACAGCGAATAACCAGTGATTGACTAAATCTGTCTAATCTCTAAACCTATCTGAACCAATGACCATAAGAGTCTCAAAAATGGTTACTACAAACATTTCGTGTAATTAAAATAAGAGTACTCCTTAATTACCAGCCTTATCTTTTGTTCCTCTTAACAAATACAGTTTACATCATTTAGCTCCCATCATGTCATGTTCCAACAGATAGTCTAGTTTTAGGCCCTTTCCACACAGCAAAAGTATAGCAAGCTGCAGTTAGGATAAAGTAACCCTGATTTCCTGTTTTTACATTTGTATGCATCCATGCAGGCAGCAATTGGAGCCCACAGAAACAACGCGGGTTGCTGTCATGCCTTCGCATGGAGGTGCGTCTATTTTTTTATTACCTCCCACTGGTGTGTATCTATGCAGGCATGCACAAATGAACTGCCACAGCCATGCTGATGCCTCACGATACCATGATACGGCCATTTGCACCTGCGTGGCTATGCAAATGTAAGCTGGGAAATTTAAAAAAAGGAAAGTGCAGCCAAATAAAGTGCCTCCTGCCCAGCCATTTGCTCACAAGTGGCTGCAACCCGAGATTTTTCAAAAGACTCACAAATGGTGCAATTCTCAAAAAAAAATTTGAGGGAATTAACACAGGGCAGACTCGCTTTAGAGGTGGGATCTATATGAAGTCCCCCCCCCCAAAAAAAAACAGTTTTTTACTGTCCATAACCCGAGTTTATTGGCCCATGTGGAATGGGCCTCAGAGATGAGCTTGAATACCAGATCAGCTTTGATCTATTACTCCTTTCTTCTCAGTTCAATGCGTTTTCCAACTTTGATGTTACTCTGAACTATGCTATTCCTACCAATTGTTTTCTTGTTTTTAAAACAGCATTGCTTAGATGGGGAAGCTGAGAGAGAGCTGTCCAAGATTGTGGTAAAACATTCTCTTGATCTAATCCCAGCTTGTTGTGGTGAGTTTTCTGGGCTGTGTGGCTGTGGTCTGGTGGATCTTATTCCTAATATTTTGCCTGTATCTGTGGCTGGCATCTTCTGAGGTATATCACAGAGAAAAGTGAGAAGAGAAAGTTTAGTGCGGCATACTGTCCATGTCCCAGGGTGGGGAACCAATCAGTAAGTGTTTGGGTGGAACTTGCTATGCAAAGGTGTGATTGAGTGCAGGTAGAGTTATCAGTCCATTTTTTAAGTACTGGTAGCCAAACTTTGCTAATCCCAGCTTGTTTTATTCAGTGGACTATAGTGGCTATGTTTTCACACAGGGGAAAAAAACAGCTGCAAATATAATGGATTGGATGCAGACAAAGTTTTCTACTAACAGAAAGAACTTTCATCAGTGCTCCTGCTGCTGCAGCCCACTGATCTGCCTGAAATGCTGTCCCTCAACAGCATCCTTACAGGCAAATTAGAGGTCTGCAGCAGGAAGGGAGAACTGACAGAAATCACACCTCTCTTTCTATCAACAAAAAATGTAGTCTGGGCCCAACCAGTCTACAGCTATAAATATCATGGGTAGATCACATGTACAGGAGAGGTAGCAGGACTTACTTTTGTGTTTCTTTACCTGTAATAGGGATGAATGAAAACATGGCTCTGAATCCACCAAAAGTCTCTGATTCATCTGAATGAAACCTGATGACCATGGTGTTAGAGGAACTCAAAACTGGTACTGGAATAGCAAATCCACAGGACCGAGCTAAAGAAAGTGGAAATATAGCCAACAGAATAGAATCAATGTTACTATATTCCAAGAGTTTTCTTCATCCCCCCTAAAAATTTAGTTACACACATGTTTTCTATGTTTGACTTCCTCAATTTACCAAGCACTTTCCAAGTTTTCTTTACATAAATTACAAGTATTTGAGGAATAAGTGATCATACTTGCTATTATCAGTTACAATTGAAAGATTTTCATCGGTTTGTTTTTGTAAAACTTTTTAAATTTTGTAAAAATAATAAAGTAATTAGGCTTGGGATGCAAGCCCCTCCCCCCCCAAAAGCCAGTACTCACACAAAGGATGGCAGCAGACTTATTTGATTAAAAACAAGTACCAACTTTAAAAGCAAATTATAACAGAAGTGGGGTCTAGCTGTGTTCTCAGATATGCTGCCATTTCTCTTAAAATTGGATCCCTGTCTCTGCTTTGGCAGTCTGAATATCCCTGATTAAACCAATCTCACAAGAACTTGGAAGCTAAGCAGGATTGGCCATGTTTAGTACTTGGATGAGACACCATCAAGAAGACTCTGCAGAGGAAGAAATTGTCAAACTACTGCCCCTCCTCTCTTGCTTTGACAACCCCATGGTCCTGAATTTGCTATGAGTCAATTGCAACTTGACAGCACACCATTATTCTTTCTCCCTGCTTTGCACATGTTTCTGGGTTTAAACAAATGGATCAGGTGTTGTTTGAACCATACTGGCTCATACTCTTCAGTACAAAGGTGTCTGGTACTCTTCATAATTATAGATAAATATCAGCATCTAGTGGTAGTTGTTGCTAGCTCAGTTATCGGTTTCATAGAACTGCAAGGTTTGACAGGGGAACAATATCAAGTAATCGAGACCCTTGCCTTACGTTATCGCCGCATTTAATTGCATCCCAGATCCCTCAATTGCTAACTCATTCTGACTTTGTCTTGCTGATAACAAGCTAGTGAGGTGAAGGAATAGTTCAAAAAAGAATAGTACAACAAGTCTGCAAAGTCAACAAGTCTGTAATGTCAGACAAGATATAATAGGTCATTTCAGGCCTCCGAATTCATTAATGGCTGAGGGCAGAATTGAACCCGGGATCTTGCAACTCACAGCTCAGTATGCAACTTCACCAATTCTCTTAATTTCGTTAAAAGATTAGGAAAGCAGGGAGAATGACATTTTTTTTGGACAATATAAACCACATTTCATACAAATTCTTATGTGAATAGATACAATCCCTACTATGTAAGCACGCTGGGTACTTTAATTGACCTCACCAGCACTACAACCCAGAATCAATTTATTTTTAAAAAGCAGAACATGTTATTTTCTTCATTAACTTATTTGTGTTTTGAAGACATTGAAAATTTGTTGCTTTTCCAATTTTACCAGGGAAACTGTTTCAGATGACAGGAAATTAAACATAATGGCCTATATCCCACTACATTCAGAAAAATTGAGGGCACATACATTTTCTTAAGGGAATGGCAATTTCCACTGATCATACTGGAGACCCTTAACCTGTTCCTGGGGGTCCACTGACTTTCAGACCAAAAATTCAGGAGGGCTCAGTAGGCTGTAGGACAAAGGGGAAATGAGCAGAAATGGCCTACCACTCTTATGAAAACTTAAGCCCATTTGTACTTCATTGCATGGGTGAATACAGTCCAAAATGTACCAGATCTGACTACTATAAGTCACATACCTATTTCTTGCTCCAGTGCAACATTTTCATACACTGACACTGAGTCGTAAGTGCAGTCTTTATTTTCTTCCAGATTAAAATTTTCATAGGTGAGCTTTAGAAAAATAAAGCAGTCTACAATTCAATAAAATAAAACATTCCTGCAATTCAAGACAAATTCTATAATCCTGGAATTCTGTATTTGATAAGACAGTTTAACATGTCTCTCATTATTATTAATACATTACATTACATTGTACTCATTGTACCCATTCAGGAAATCTTCCAGTGAGGGTGGAGGATGTAGCTCTATAGTAGAACACCTGGTTTGCTTGGAGAAGGTGATAGTTTCAGTCCCTGCTGTCTAATCTTAGCCAAAATGAATATCAGGAAAAACTCTTTTCCACCTGGAGAGCCATTTTCCATAAGAATAGACAATTCTGAGCTAAAGAAACCAGATAGCTACTTTATTCATGGTCAGTGACCAATAATAACAAATTATATTAGCAATGATTGGCCTTAAAATTAAATATAAATATCAAACCTAAGTCTTTATTATAATAATAACATTAAATAAAATAAGATTGATTAAGATAATAAAATTTGAAGAATTAAATAAAAAGAGACCAATGGGTCCAACTTAGTAGGAGGCAACCATGTCTAAAAGGAGAAACTGATGATAAAGTAACGTTGAGATGCACACATGTCTCACATTTTGGAAGCAGTAGTCTTTTCAGAAATAACTAAAAATATTGCGAATCTGAATTATGTGTGTGTTTTAAGTATTATCATGTCACTTCCAACTTATGGTAACCCTATAAATTAATTACTTCCAAAACATCCTATCATGAACAGTCTTGCTCAGATCTTGCAAACTGAAGACTGTGGCTTCCTTTATTGAGTCTATCCTTATCATATTAGGTCTTTTTCTTTTTTTGCCTTCAACTTTTCCTGGCAACGAGGTAATGACTATAATATGGATTGGATGTCAAATTTTCAATCTTCTTCCAAATGTATCCAACTTATTAAAAAGTAATTAAAGGTATTCAGAGATGTTTACTTTTGCAAGAAAGATACTGTTTTTTTATTTTCCAAATGTGCAAAATTCATATTTAAGGGCACAAATTAAACACTGTGGATTTTCAGGAAAACAGAATTATGTGCCTATTTTATTCTCTCCTTGAAAAGTGGCACAGAGATGCTGTGGTGCAGTGTGGCACAGTTAGGTCAACACCACTGTCATGTCATAGCAAGATGCTGCAGGCAGATCACGAATGAGCTTGAAGATGGACAGGCTCAAGGACATTCTGATATGAAAAGCCCTGGATTTAAACAAATGTAAAAGATATCATTCATGAGTTATGAAGCAGTCTGAACATTTCCTTGAGGTGAAATGTTATACTGCGTGCAAAAATTTGGCAGAACTAATTTTTTTTGTTTTTGTTGTTCAAAGAACCCCTTTGTGTAGATGCTTGTAGAAGTTTTCCACATAGTACCTTGACCACATAGTTCTCTGGTGCATGAATAATCCACTGACAATCAGCCAAGTTACTGTATGCTTCAGGGAAGTGCATACTTTGTATTGCTCCTTCCTCAAAGTGTACGGCTAAAGATCCACAACCAGAATCTGGAAGTTGAGTGAAGCAAAATTAAAACGATTCTAATTAAAACAGCAAAGCCACAAATTCCAAATGCTCCCAAGCTTTCATGGACTTATTAATGTTTTCCCATAAAATATATTTTCATCAATAACAAAGACACAGTTTAAGAACAGTGGAAAGAAATACCAAATCAAACCATGAATTTAATAAATGTCAAGTAAGAAGACATCTGAGTGGAAGCTAGGTGGCAGTATTTAACCCTGGTTCTAGCATTGTATATTCTTTATTTAGCACAGTTATATCCTGTCTTTCTTTTTTACAAGAGTCCCCGAACAACTTAAAACATATATAATAAAAACACTTTAAAATGCAGTAGATTAAAAATGTATGATTAAAACAATTAAAACCAAATCTACAATACAAAAAAAATAAACTCAGCAATTACAATGTTACTGAAAGGAAGGATGACTGAGGTGATGCCAACTAAAACAAAAAAGTATTCACCTACTGGTGGAAGAAGCAATAAAAGGGGACAGACAACCATCTGGGAGGAGGGAGTTCCAGAGTTTTGATGCCATGATAAAGAAGGACCTCTATGCTATCTAGGTTATTGAGATACATTCCCAGAACCATGCAACTGCTTAAACTAACAAATTACTGCTGTTAGAAAGATATATGTGACCAGCCTGCTATAAATATCCACTGCCATCTGTGCATTCTTTCCTTGATCTTTATTTTAGGGCTTCACATGCTTTGTAGACAACTAGGCTTCCCCTGGTACCTCTGTCCCATGACAACTGTATTACATCCGTTATCTTGTAGTGCAGTAAGCCACGTGGCTTTCTTTTGCACAAACTCTTGGGAAAATGAGAGAGGGGTTCTATATGGGTGATAAAGGGGACTGTAAATGCCAACTTCATCAGAACTGGCTTTGCCAAGTATGGTGTTTCCATGAATATTCAATAAAAAAATACTAATCAACACTTCGAAGTCTGCTTATTGGCTTAAGGTTGCGAGACCGAACACTCTACTAGGTTGTGTGCATAAATGATAGGTACCATCAAGGCGGTCTTATGAATTCATGACCTCGGAAATGTTACCATGGCTTGCTTTATTGAGTCAATCCATCTCATTTGTTGGGTCTTCCCCTTTTTCTCCTGCCTTCAACTTTTCCTAGCATTATTCTCTTTTCCAGTGTCTTGTCATATTATGACCAAAGTACAACAGCCTCAGTTTAGTAACTTTAGTTTCTAGGGAGAGTTCATGCTTGATCTAAAGCCCACATATGTCTTTTTGGAAGTTTGTGGTCTCCATAAAACTTTCCTCCAACACTACATTTCAAATTAATCAACCTTCTTTCTGTCAGCTCTCTTCATTGTCCAACTTTCTCACCCATACATAATAATTCCTCCTTCCTCCTTCTTCCTTCCTCCTCTTTTTTCTCCATTACGACATCATGGAGATCCTGCCACCCCTTTTGTTTGGGGTTATGGGAATTAGTAGAGGCCGCCATCCTGAGTTAATTAATGCTGCATTTTAAATGGGGAAGGGTTTATTTTTATTCTTATTAGAGCTGTTTTTTTAACTTATATTTATAAGTATTTAAATGTTGGTATTGCTCCTATCCCGTATTTGTACCGCCCTGAGCCCTTTGGGGAGGCGGTTTATAAGCAAATAATAAATGACATAATACCTTCCTCCTTCTTCCTTTCCTCCTCTTTTTTTTCTCCATTACTTACATCATGGGAGATCCTGCCACCTTTGTTTGTGGGTTATGGGAATCTAGTAGAGGCCGCACATCCTGAGTTAATTAATGCTGCATTTTAAATGGGGAAGGGTTTATTTTTATTCTTATTAGAGCTGTTTTAACTTATATTTATCGTATTTAAAATGTTATTGTGCTCTATCCATGTTGTACACCGCCCTGAGCCCTTTGGGGGAGGGCGGTTTATAAACCCAAATAATAAATAAATAAATAAATAAATGTGGAATACTACAGTATGAATTATTTCAGTCTTGGCCACCAACAACACACCCCTTACAGTTAAGGATCTTTCCTAGTTCCATCATGGCAGCTTTCCCCACCATCAGTCCCCTTCTGATTTCTTGACTGCAGTCTCCTTTTTGAATGAAGATTGAACCAAGGAATAGAATTTTTTTAAACAATTTTAATTTCTTCACTGTCACTTTAAAGCTGTGGAGTTCTCCAGTAATCATTTCTTTTGTCTTGATGTCCAGCTGTGATCCTGATTTGGCATGTTCTACTTTAACCTTTATCAATAGTTGTTTCAAGTCTTCACTATTTTCTGCAAGTAAGGTGGTGTCATCTACATATCCCAAATTGGTAATGTTCCTTTTCACTCCATCCAGTTTTTCTTACAATATATTCAACACAGAGATTAAATAGACAGGGAGATAAAACACATCCATGTCCAAAACCTTTGCCAATTGAAAATTGTTCTGTTTCTCCATATTTCTCCATATTCTGTTTTGCTTTTATAAGCACAGGGTGGGGCTTGGGGGTGGGCTCTGCCTCTCGGGGGCAGGGCTCTGCCCCCAAGCCCCACCCCTGTGCTTATAAAAGCAAAATTGCCGAGGATGGAGCCTTTCAGTTCCTTCTGCTCTCCCCTGAGGGAAGGGCAGAGGGGAGTGCCGGCTGCCCAATGGGAGCTGGGGGGTTTCCACCTGGGGGGTGGGGTTCAGGGGGATGGGGCCACACCCCCCTGAACCCCATCCCCTGGTGTAGCAGAGGGTGCCTGGAAAACGGCTGCCTCTGTGTGCCATTTTTCCACCGTACACCTCTGTCCCAAAGTCACCCAGCAAGCTTCATGGAAGACTCAGGATTTGAACCTGGGAGTCCCTGGTCCTAGTACAACATTCTAATTGCTATACCACACCGGATTACATCTATCAATGGAATCTCATGGCTGATTACATTAATAACTTCATATACTTAACCAGCACCAAACACTATGTATAGAGACCATAATTCCATTTGTTCTAGTATCTACTTAGCTAATCATCATGGAGTCAGTTTTAAGCACTCCTCTATTGGGTTTAGCATAGTTATAAACCATGGCATGGAATCAAATAGAATAGAATAGAATAGAATCTTTATTGGCCAAGTGTGATTGGACACACAAGGAATTTGTCTCCGGTGCATATGCTCTCAGTGTACATAAAAGAAAAATACATTTGTCAAGAATCATAATTGGTCAATGTGGACGTGGGAATGCGCAACTAATACAATTATTACTATTGTCAATCTTCAATATTGTGAATGAACACTGTACTTTACTTGATTACAATCAAATTTTAGATTATTACTTCTCATTCTATATTACTTGCATTGTATGACCCTTTGACCCACCTGTTTATACCTTTACTTCATAATCACATAGATAAAAGCCTGCCTAGTTATGATCCATTTTAAAAACTAACAATATCCTATTGCATTGTTTATTGAATGTTCCATTTGTCAACTGTACTGATTCACTCCATGTAATTTGCCTTAAGTCCACATGAGAAAGGGAGACTATCAATAATGTAAATAAATAAATAAGTTTAGTTCTGTTAGTTTCTTGCTTTATCCCACTGCCATTTCTCATGCTTTACACCAACACAGAATGTTTAGAATACCTCTGATTTGCCAATGTATGAGAGAGTACTAATATTTACCTGGAAGCATAGCTGGTGCAACAGCTTGATATTTCATGGAAAATCCAGTCCCAGGTTCTTTATTGTCAGAGACAAATGTAAGTCGTACACTATTTGAGCCAATCAATATTGGTAAAGGAAGATCCATTCCACAGAATTTTCCTGAAAGGCATTCATTTACACATTTGATTCAACTAGGCAATAGTTCCAGTGATGTCAAAAGAACCTACGGCAAATGTATACCATGATGGCTACACTGTAAAAACACTGTATATTTGTTTCCTGGAAGAAGACAGATCTAGTGATCAGTCTAGAAATGCCAAATTTTTACTGTGACATTCACAGACTATTTTTAGCCCTGTTCATTCATTATGATTTTTATGCTCCAACCTCACATGATGGGAGAATGCACTATCCGCAATCCACCCAATATATACAGCTGTCATTGCATGTGAATAGGCCAACATGTATATTTTCTAGCTTCTGTACACATGAATACAAACCCTGAACACTCTAGATTTGGAAATCACACATAGCAAAGATAGAAAACATGCATGTTGCCCTATTCACACAGAATAGCAACCAAATATGTAGAAAGTGTCATGCACAGTATGATTTCTCATCACTCAAAGTTGCATCACCAAAACTGTAATGTCTGAATAGGACTAGAATACCCATATTTCAAGTTAATTTATTCACAGGTGAACTTTATAGCAAAGTGTAATTTGGATGCCAATCTCTTTAAAATCAAAGCTTCTGATCCCTATAAATACTTAAATAACTATCTCTGTATACCTTTGAACACACAAAGTTGCCATATATTGAATCAGACCATTGGTTTACCATGGTCAGTGTTGCCTCATCAGACTGGCAGCAGTTCTTCAGGCTCTCAAACTGAAAGCCTTTCATACCACTTACTCAGTGGTGGGATCCAAAAATTTTAGTAACAGGTTCCCATGGTGGTGGGATTCAAACTATGGCGTAGTGCCAATGGGGCAGGGCAGGGCACGACGGGGGTGTGGCTGGGCATTCCGGGGGCGGGGAACGAATGCACACAGGCGCAGGCTGCCACGCACGCTGGTGCACCTCCTGCTAGACTGCTTCAAGTTCTGCGTGCCACTGCTGAGAGGAGGGGCGTAACTAAGGCAAAAATCACGTGGCAAAATCACCAATTAGTAACCCACTCTTGGCACACACAAATAATTAGTAACCTACTCTCAGGAACCAGTGAGAACCTGCTGGATCCCGCCTCTGCACTTACTGCCTGGTCCTTTTACTTGGAGTTGCAAGGCAGATGTACTGCTACTAAGCCACCATTCCTCCTTTTCCTAAGGATACCCCTGATTACTGCCAGACCCAAGATCAAGAGCACATGGAAATCTGTAACAAAGTTGTGACAGTCTCTAAGGGGCAATCTGCAGAGAAGAAGCAGGAGGGGAAGAGAGAAAACGAGTGCCTAACACTTTCTCCTAGCACCTAGCTGCTGCTTCTGCACTCCAAACTGTCCCAAGCTAATTCCCCTCCCTTTCTCAAGGTTCAAAACCATGCATTTACTTTGAAAAGAAACTCACCAATCAGCCTATCATCTTTAGAAATCACTGACAGGGAATCATAGTCACAAAATGTATCCGGCTCCACATCAAAGTGGGAAAAGTTCAGCAGAATATGCATTTCTTCTGGTACAAGCAGAGTCCAAACACATAACCTAGATTGGTATACAGTGAGTCACTTCCAGTTGACAATTAGCAAATCATGAATCACTATAGCATAATATTATATGCAGTGTCTTTAAAAGTCTTTGTATATCATCTACTCCAGTGATTCCCAACCAGGGTTCCATGGTACCTGGGGTACCATGAGCACGGCCCAGGTGTACCATGACAATGCTACCGCCTGTCCCCCCACGAGAATCAAATGGATTTTGAAGGGGGGGTTGGAAGCCTGATGGGCTCCCTTTAAACAACATTGAAAAACAGCATTGTTTTATTTGCCTAAATTCGGTGTGGATTAGGGGGGTAGATTTAAAGGGAGCTCTCCCTTTAAATCCCCCCAATCCATGCCAAATTTAGGCAAACAAACAATGTGGCTGTCAACACTGCTTTCACGCCCCTCCCCTCCCCCTGCTTGCCACTCCCCCCACCTACAGGCCAAAAACAGAAAAAAACCCTAAAAAATGAAAAAAAAAATCAAATGAACCTCAAGAGTACCCTGAGATATGAAGAGTGAGGTCAAGGGTATCGCGATGTCGAAAAGGTTGGGAAACACTGATCTACTCACTGATTATCCGGATAGAAACGTTTGGGGCTTTCAGGGAAATGTAGTCTTCCTTCACTGTCAGGGAGTCTACCATCCTGAATACTGCATGATGCTGTAGCATAATTATGGAAGTTAATTATGGAAGTTTACAGTATGGGGTATCAGGATTAAACAAATATTGTCTAATATATTAGATTTGTTTTCAAAATCAGGTTAAAATTATATTACACCTTTTAAAATAGTCAAATAACAGCAGATCCTTAAAATCAGAGACAAATGTAAGTTGTACACTGTTTGAGCCAATCAATACAGGAAATGGAGGATCCATTTCAAGAATTTTCCTGAAAGGCATTAGTTCAAGTAAGTCAAGGAAACAAAGCATTTCTAATTCCAGAGTAAACAGGTTGATAGCTGCCTGAAGAAAAAAAAGTCCTGTTTTTGGACATTTTTGGACAAAATGCAGTGTTTTTGGATGGTACTGCTAGGGCAAAACCCAAGGTCATTCTGGGAACTGCTTAGGATGGCAACTAATCCTACATATCACCAGAGATATATTGGCTTGAATCCTGTCATTCTGCTTCACAAAGATTGAATTCTTCCTCCAGCCTAAAGACCCTTGCTCTGATTAAACAGATTCTTCCCTCAGATGTATCAGCAGAAGAGCATCTTTGAATACAGTTCCAGTTGTCTTATGTAACTTTCTAGCACAAGTTCTACAACATCTGTTGTAGAACATCTGTCTAACATCTGTTCCATAATCAGAAAAGCCATTTTGGTTCAACCAGTAAAAATTAACGTGATCAAGTCTATTTACATTTACGGTGGATGTTTAAAATAAAAATTTCAATCCAGTGTAATCAATACTGCAAAATTAAATGCTAGTAACATTAGGCCAGGATTCAAAGAGCTTTTGGCATGTTCAGTGAGATTTTCACCCCTTTCTTTTGACTGCTGGATAACATGCTATGTTACAATTTGTTTTTGGAAGCATCCTCATGTTCAAACATGGATTGACACAGAAGCTGACAACTTTTTCTTTAGTTAAAGTTATTTCTGGGAAATTAAAAATATTCCAAGTTACTTCCTACTGGCATGTTACAAAGTTTGGTCTGTTCTAGGAACAGAACATGGACTAGGAGGATAACCAGAAAAAACTCAGCTAAATAGCACAGAGAAAAAATCTATGGAATAAAAGCTGATTAGGGGAAAAAAATCTGAGAGCAGATCTTTTCGCAACCTTATGCTGCATTTTCTGCAGCAGTGGGAAAGCTACTAACCTCTGTGTTGGAAATTTAACCCCTGGCATGGTAGTATCAGACCTTGGGTCCGGAAATAATAGAAACTGTAGATTTGTTCTAAAGTCTTTATTTCGATATCAAAAGACAACATGAAGCAAAGACGATTCTGAGGATTCCCTCTCAAACCTACTGCCTATATTCCACCCTGCCCCCTGCCCCTTAACCAAATGGCTCCTAAGTTTCTCACTACAAGCCTGGGAGCAGTTCACACTTCCCTTAAGATAAGATCAGGTCTTCCGGGCTGTCAAGACTGTTTGAGAGAGCACTGGACAACTGCAGAGTACAAAGCAATAATAAACCATTTCCCCCCTTGCCATGCCTGCCACCCATCAACTGACATGCACAGTCCTGATAGGTAGTTTATTGGTCAAGAAAGCTCCTCTGGGCATGCAGAACTAGTTGTTCAGCTCTTTGGATCTCAGGCCAGAATTCATACATTTCTAGCATAAATAAAATAATTTTAGGCTTTATCAACAAATGTACTATACTTACCTGTGGAACTTTTCATTCTGACATCTAGTTGAAAAATAAAAATATTTTAGGACTATGTCAAATTAGAACTGTAATGATGTACTTTAAACACGAAATATTAATGGCTATCTTCAGAATTGTCCATGTAATAATATGGATATCATTAACAATTGCACTGGAACCATTTGTAAACAGAACATTTTCACTTCCTTGAACCTGATGAAATCAAGCTCATATCAAGTGCATCAATGTTATCCTAAGAATACAACATAACTTATTGCCACTTATCAGTTATCAACAATTCCAGCTTCCCCTGACACATCATAATGCTGCAGGGCCCAGCTAGCCACAGAGAGAAAGATGAAGGGGGTGAAGCTGATAACCAGTTCATGCTCTACACATACAGTTTCAGCTTGTAAGATGACATATCTCCTTCCCAGTACACATGTGTACACTGTGCACCTTGCCCTGCACAAAAGTGTTTTTTTTTTTAAAAAAAATACATAATACATTTACATTTATCAGTTGGCTAGCAAAGCAAAAAAATCTGGGCAAGATGGCTATTTGTTTTAACCCTATCTTGTTGGCAGACTTGGTTTCACTGGGATTTTTACAATAGGCGTAAAAAAAAACCAACCTCAAATACACCAAACCTTGCCTGTTTGTGGACCTTCTGAAGGCATTTGGTTGACTGTGCTAAACAATATGGAACATTCATCTGATCAAGCAGTACCCTGCATGTGAATCTTCAGGTTCTACTTAATGAGGCATGAGTTTAATACTGGCATAACAGTTATACATCTGTGATTTTGTTACTTACCAGCGGCCATATATTGCTGAATCCAGGGGAGAAGCTTAATTAGATCTGTAAAAACTCCTGGAGATCCTCTTCTATTGTACTTTTTTCTCAGGTTGTGCATCCAGCCACGAGCACATCCCATACCCCATGAGGTCACCCCAACCAGGGTCCAAGAACCATGTTCACTCATGCACACAAGAGGGCCTCCAGAGTCACCCTGTGGGGAAAGAAAAATGTGCAATTATTGGATTCACAGAAAAGGCTACCAGACAAAAAGTTGGAATGTCACTGTCATACATCACTGTGCCACTGTGTTATTTTCTGTGACAGGCTACCAATGCTCTACTATTACCTGAAGAATATAGCTACCTGTTTGGGTTTTTTTATTTTAAAAAATCACATATATTGAGCTAAAGCAATCTTTTAAATATCTCAGTTTCAGAGCTATTCATTTTACCAACCTGGCATGCATCTTTTCCTCCATCTGGAAATCCAGCACACATTAAAGTGTCACCTTGGACAGGTTTCTTTAAAGTTGACAGTGCTCTAGAACATTCATCCTGGTCTAAGATGGGGAGTTCCACTTCATATAAGACTTCAGGGAGGATTCCATCTGAATAACAAGCAAAACAGTTCATCCTTGTTTACTGAGTACAAAAAGTGCCATTTCTTTAGTCAGTCATGTATGTGTCATGTACACCATATAGTGTTATCTATATTTGTATCATAGGAAACAAAGCCAAGATGAATTGTAGGACATATAATAAGCCTGAATATTCTGGGAGAAACAGCATCATATATTCCTGTTCTTAAAATGTATGTGGAAAGTAAATATGTAAAGCCCATAGTTCTGAATCTCCTTACCGTATTACCTAATATTTGATTATGTTCATGACAGCTTCAGACATATTAGTACTAAGCTTAAATTTTTCTCCATTTTGCTTTTTTATGATTGAAGGTAAATCTTTCGGTAGAGTGAAGAAATATTTTCCACAAAAATCCTTAATGATGAAAATGTTCATTGACACTGTTTTATTTTATCTTCTTTTACATGGACCTTCTCAGCCAATCAGTGATTATGTTGTGAATGGAGCAACACCATGACATCGTTCTGTGGCAAGATGGACAGAGGAGTAAAAACTGCCCACTGACTCAGGAGCTCATACAAGCAGATCTCCAATATCCAGTAGGACTGGTGTTCTGTGAAGTCCTATGATTAAAGGAGAGCTGACTAAAGTTGAACCCATCCAAGACAGAGGTCACATGGCTGGGAAACACTAAGATGCCAGCTGAAGGGTTACTTCTGTGACTCAGTGATGTCCGGCTGACAGCTGTAGATGCTGTTTAAAGCTTTGGAGTGTGGTTGGACTCTGTGCTATTGTTGGAGAAATAAATGCCTTTTAATATAGTCAGGTTTTTATACCTGCACCAGGCTTGCCAACTGGCTTCCTATCTGACTGTGTCAGACCTTTCCACATTGACCCATGCAACAGTCACCTCCAGACTGGACTGCAATTCAATTTACTTACGGCTACCCTTGAAAATCTTCAGAAATTGCATGTGGTTCATAATGCAACTGCCAGGGTTCTGACCAGAACACCATGGCCAGTTTATATTACCTCAATTTTACAACAGCTGTACTGGCTACCAGTTTGGTTCTGTATCCAATTCAAAGTGTTGATGCTAAATTTTAAAACCCTTTATGGTCTAAAAAATAACTACAGGACTGCCTCTCTCATTGCAACCCCACATGCCCCCTTCAGGGCTTTTTGCAGATGACTGACCCCAGGATGGTTTGGTCAGCTGTTACCAGGGGAAGGTTGTCTCAGTTATTGGATTATGCACCCTTTCATGACACCTGCGTCCTGCAGAACTTGTTATTTTCTACAGGGCTTGCAAGGCCAAATTGTTCAGGTTGGAGGTTAACCTTTGGAGGTTAACCAAATGTTTTGTGCTGATTTGATAGTGGTATGGTGCAGAGTTATGCATCTAAATTTTTAATATCTTAATATTTTATACTTATTATCTGATTTTATTGGCTTTTAAGGTATCTATACTGATGTTTAAGTGCTGTAAATCACCACAAAACCATTTGGGTGAGCAACAGCTAAAAAACTAATAAATAAATGAAAACAAATAAAAGCTGCAGTATGGCTAGACATCCCTTGGCAAACTTTTGTAAAAGGCAACACCTTGTTTGGTTCAAAATCTTCCCTTCATGGGCTGATCCAGCTTGGCTTGAGACACTTCTTGAAGAAATTGATGTAGCTATATTCTGTACTAGCACATAAGATGGAGATATCCAGCATAATAAGAAAACATGTTTTATTTTCTATTCACAAGCCCCAAACAATATATATATATATAAAAACTAAGGAAAGCTTTTTAGAAGTAATGACAGAGTAATGAATATATATATAAAAACTAAGGAAAGCTTTTTAGAAGTAATGACAGAGACTTACTTTCTCTTAGGCGACCCCAGCCACAAGTGCTGCATAAATAGCCTGGATCAAATTTTTCTTCTGGATTAGGAAGGCATGCTGGCCAAACTTTGGGACCTATCATGGTCATGGATCATGGTTGTTAAATATTAGAACGAATAATATTAGTTTGGACTGGGTCCCAAATCCCTCATACTATAAAACATTTAATTGCTGTCTATAGGTAAATTTCACAAAATATTTTAATTTCTAAAATATTGATTTCTAAAATATATAACAATAATTCTTGGAGCTATTATTTTCTAGACAGATACAACTTAAATAAAGAGCAAAATCATATGTATTCACAAATCTTTGTTCTGGCCTGTTTCTCAAATGTTTGTAGCACAGAAAATGATGAAGTCAATTTTTTCCCCTCGCTATATAGTCACATTAAAGTTTAATGCAAGATTCATAAACCACCAAGGTTCCAGTCATATACATATGAAGTTGTGTGGGAGCCATTTCCCACAGAACAACTCTACCTTCTGTGATATGTGTGTAAGAACCAGAACCTCATGGGAATGATTGCTCATGGGGGTTGTGGAAAAATGGGCTCCTTCCCCCTCTTTCTCCTCTTCTCCAATCAGGTATCGTAGATTTGGAGGACTTAAAAGATGCCAGAGGGACATCAGGAAGAGCTACCTAACTTAGGGGAAAAGATATCTTGACCCAGCCTGACCAGGTCAAAAGAGGGTGGGGCCAGGGAACTGATAAAAGTGCTGGGAGCAGAGAGGTGCAGTCCCTTCTCTTTCTCTTTCTGCTGGGTTACTGAAGGGAGCAGACTTCTTGCTGGGGCTGTGCAGAGAGCAGCCATTTTTGAACCATGTGCTCATCCAGGGAGCTCACTTAGCCTGCCAGGTAATGGGAACTCTCTGAGAATTGCAGTCTTCTAAGCTTTAAGGGCCTATCCTATTTTCAACAACTGCTAGGGTATGTTTAGGGAGAGGGACAGAGGATTTGTGTTTATATCTCCTTTGTTTTGAAAACCCTTGCTCAATCTGGTGCAGTGCCAAAATATAATTGTGACCATTTTATTTTTAATAAATACTTTTAAAACCTTAGATGTGGGAAACAGTTTTCTGTACCATGAATGCCCCACCATCTTGGATGCACTATCTAAATAGCAGGTGGAAGGAAGGTTGGCAGCTGGCAAACAGCTTTTCCTCTGCGGCCTCCAATCTGCCCTGTGGAACTCAGGAGAGTGGAACCAGGGGAAAGCTGCAGCTAAGTCTCATGCCTGAAAAAGAAGTTGGGGAGCCCTGACCTTCCCCAGTGGGCAGTTCCTCAAACAGTCAGGTGGTGGCAGCAGTTTACCCAGAGAGAAAGCTAGCCCTTGTCAGAAAAAGTTGGCAACCCCTGGGAGAGGCTTGGGAGTGGAATAGGGCCTGCCAGGCAAAGCAAGTCCATTCTACCACAGGGGTCTTCCCCAATCACAGTCATTTCCCAATCATTGCCCTTCCTCTCAAGTAAGATTTTAATATTCACCTCACCTTTTCAGAAGACCAGTTGTTTGCAGGGTGCTTCTGTACATATTTATTAATTATTGTGAGGCTTTGTGTGAACCACTTCCTTACAAAGAACTCACCACAACTAGTCTTTAGGCTGCAGACACATTATGTATTATTTATCAGCATCAATTATTAGTATTGTTAATCTGTATAACTTTATTTCTGCATAAGGGCGCTGTTGTACTGGCTGTTTGTGGTCCCCTTTTGTTATGAATGTTGACCTAGTTTAGCTCTATAATTACAAAAGGTTGCTAGTCCACTTCTTCAAAACCAAATGAATCATGCCACAATCTTTTCACCATCTTGATCATGTGAGCTAAATATGTAAAGGCACTTGTTGGTTCAACTATGTCTGTCACAGGGAGAGGAGGTATGATTGTGTTTACAGTATACTTCTATCCTAAGTACACTTCCTGGGAATAGGCTTCAGAAGGTTCCTGAAAAAGTCTGCTTAGGATTGCACTGGTAATTGATTAAGAATTATTTCTCCTTGTGTGTTACTAACACCGTTTATAACAGTTCAGACAGATACTTATGTTTCCCCCCATAATAATAATATTTCACGATGATATTACCATATTGAAAGTTACCATCAACTTTCAGAAGGGCGATGTCATAATTCATTGGTTTCCTGAAGTCAAATTTTGGATGAGTGATGATATATTTTACAGGTAGTGTCTGTTCTTCCACCTCTTTCAGAGTCAAATCATGTTCCCCAGCAGTGATGGTCAACGAACTGAGCAGGTTTCTGCATGGGAGTGGGAAATTGTTGAAATGGGTAGGGGGGAGAGAAAGTTCATTTAAAAAAATTATATATAGAACCATGAATGCTCAACTATTTTAACCCCGATCTGAAGTATGCTTTCAGTTGGTTTAAAATTTTTTAATGTATTTTATCTATATTGGATTTTAATCATTATAATTGTCTTGATTGTTTTAAGTGTTTATTAATTGAATTTTTTATGTTGTTTTACTGTTGTAAGCCACTCTGAGCCCTTGTGGAGAGAGCAGCATATAAATATAAATAAATAAATCATAGCTTTCTAGTTAAATATCCATACCTGCTTTGAACACAGTGAGCTGCTGTGATCACCCACTGAGTAGAAACAAGGGTTCCTCCACAGAAATGACTATTTGCTCGTTTCAAGGAAACCTGTAAAAGAAAGCACAAGTACCACACAGTGAGTGTGTATAGTGCTGTCAAGTCACAGCCAACATATGGTGTCATAAAGTAGAGCAAGTCAGATTCATACCACTAAGTGCAACTACTATATGTTTTAAATTACAGTTAAGGTTGATAGCTCTTAACTTCAGGAACTCCACAGTCCAAAAGCCTCTCAGATAGTTTTTCATAGGGAGATATGCTTCTCTTTCTGTGCATCATTAAGTTTTTTAGTCAATCAGAGAACAGGATGCCAAAACTAATCAGGTGACTGCTCCTGTTCCTAAGGTCTTCTATGTCTCCCTCTGAATGTAAGCAATAATGCCTCTGACAGACCTGCACTTTTAAATAAACTTTTCTTCTGCAGTCTGTCACAGGGCATAATAGGAGAAACTATCCAGCCAAAGCTAAGCATTTTAAAATACCTGTTGTCCTAAAAGAATACAGCATATTATTAATTCTCTGACTGAAATGACTGAGAGAATTACCACAGAATTCTCACCATGTTTATTCAGAAGTAAGCCTCAGTGCGTTCAATAGCATTTACTCACCGGAAAATGTGCACAGAGTGCATTTGGCTTTTTTCAACCCTTACCAGCTGTGATGAAGAACAATCAAATGATGAAGAACAAACAAATGAATAAACTCTTTCTGCGAAGAAAGCGTGCATGCACTGAGATTGAATGCACTGTTTGTAGGCTTGCTTAATTAGAACATATTGTATATTATATGTCCAGTGTTTACTTAGATTATTTACTGAGTAGAAAGTACAAATATTGTACTGTCCAGTTTAAAAGTAGACATGTGGCAACCTTGTATCTGACCAGGACCAGCCAGACCCAACCTGTGTTCTCTGCGTAATGTATAAAGAAATTGTCACTGTACATTTTTACTTAGCCAGAAGGTGGAGAGGAAGAGGCAAAGAGGAGGGTACAGGATGAGGCAACCTTCTCCCACAACCTGGTCTGAGACTATGGCCCTTTCCGCATGGGCCATTTACAGCGGCCCAGGGACAGCAAAAATGCCGTCCCTGGGCAGCTGTTCACACAGGAGGTGCTAGTGGATCGCAGCAGCACTGCCGAGGCCGCCCGGGAGCGGAGTGAAGCTGCTCCTAATAACCTCACTCGTTTAGCGAGGTTATTCTAAAACGCCTTCTTCCCATCGGCGTGGTGTGAACCGCACCGATGGGAAGACGGCGCTTTCCCCGTCCCCTCCACTCACCTCATCCTCCAGCATGCTCTGGAGGTCGTCAGGAACCCGCCCATGCTGCCCTCCGACCTCCAGGAGTCAGAGGGCAGCGTGGGCGGGTCCCTGACAGCCTCCCAGAGCCGCACGCCTTTGAAGGGACGACGAGGGTGAGGAGTGGGGGGGGAACACGCAGAAGAGGCGGCTCGGCATGCGGCCGTAACCTCTTCTGCACCCGACTTCCTCGCGGGGCGGCTCATGAAGCTCCCGATGCGGTATCGGCCCCCATCTCTCCACTGGCATAATTTCCGTCGATGGAGAGGCGCCCTTCTGAAGAGGGTTCATACAGATTGCAGAAATCAATCAAGGCCCTAACTGTGAAGAGGCAGGGCATGGGAAAATCTCCTATAAGCATCTATATTTGCCTTTCTTAATTATAACACTATAAACTGACTTAGGAACTCTTTATTTTAACCTGACAATTTGGTTTTATGTATTTCTGTATGTAGGTCAAATGGTTAAAACAGACAGACTTGTTTATCTTAGAACTTCATACATCTGTGGGAGGGCATCCACTAGAAAACACCAACTGCAGTCACAGAAATGGAGATCAGCAATCCATAAGCACATACTAGTTTACACTAAACATACAGTCTGCACATTAATGTTTAGATCCCTGATTTTAAACTCTACTGCTAAGGGCTAAATAGTACAGAACATCAACAGACAGACCCAGAAATCTCATGGTTTAAGAGTATTATTTTCCAAACTAGTAAATTTGTCTCAGCTCCTTACAATGAAAACAAAAGAAAAGCTTCTGGCAATCTAGAGATAATTGAGATTGTCCCTTGCAGGTGGCAGAACTGTACTCAACAAAACCATCTTCAGTGCAGCTCAAAGACATGCAGCTCATGTTACCTCCAGGATATGCTGTCATTTAGACCTACATAGTTAGGGAGGCTTACCTGCCATGGGTGTGAGCCTTGCTGTACCTGGTTCCCACCAACAATCCTAGAAAGGTAGTTATAAAAACTCCCTGCATTTGATTCTAAGGGTTTCTTTCCACATTTAAAATCTGAAAGGCACAAAGGAAAAAAGACCAATGTGATTTTATTATTTATTTATTATTTCTTATTTTATCGGCATCTGTGTAGCCACCTTCCCAGGCAGGGAATTCCCTGAACATTCTTCCTTGGGAATATCTGTCGGGTCACCACAGTCCTTCAGTTCAAAAAACTTTGGCCCTTTCCCCACTCACCTTTTGTTGCGCGCTAACCTTGCCAATTAGCGCGGGGTCCAGTGGCACTCCCCACTACAGGGGCGGCAACAACGCAGTTGCCCCCATTCTGCCCCTCTCGCACCCCCTCAGCACACGTCATTTCGGCTCCTCTTTTGAACAGAGCCATTTTGATAACAACGGGGAAGGCCGGGTGGTTACCCCGGTTTCCTTTTTCCCACTGCCTGATGAGATGGACCCTCCCGTCCAATCAGGGCATGGCGGGGCGTTCGCGATGCGTCGGGAATTTTTTTTAAATTTTCAACTGGACGAATCTTTGACTATTTGTGGACACAAGATCTTGACAAGATGTGTCAACAAATAGTCGAGGATTCGTCCAGTTGAAAAAAAATTTTAAATCCCGCTGCATCAAGAACGCCCCACCATGCCCTGATTGGATGGGAGGGTCCACATCATCAGGCGGCAGGAAAATCACGAATGCAGCAGCCAATCAGGACACCCCCTGAACGGATTGTGGGGAGTCCTGCCTGGCTGCTGCGCGGCTGCCAGTGGTCATTTAGAAAGGGGCGGAAGCTGCGGTGGGGAACATCACCCCGCGCCGAAAAGGTCCCGCAGCAGACGAAAGCGATAAGTCTCCACGTTATTTTTAGCGTGGAGAAACGCCCTATGTCAAGTTTGGGCTGAGCATTCCTCCTCTGACTTAACATTAACCCCATTATCTGCTGTGACGCCACCTTCTTTTGCTGGGCTCATTATTACTTGCCTCCATCTACTTTGCCTCAAGATGCACCCCCCTCACACATGGGCCCAGTGGGGCTCCTGCCTGGAGTTGGGCCTCACAGAATCTGTCATATTTTACTATACAAAATGTAATGTTCTTACACCACTTAGCAATGGAATACCATTGTCTTGAAAAAAATGTGTTAAAATGGAATATTTTTGAGGTTATTTCAGAACTGACTGTATACTTTGCAAAAGCCCAGCTGCAAATTAGTTTTTTCACCATATTGCTTGTGCCCTTGTCACAAAAATAGCAAAAATTAATTAATAGAAGTTAATAATAATGCATTCAATCACTTAAAAAATTCTCAGCTTACTGATACAATGAACCATATCCTAGCCTTCAAATAATAATTTGTCATTTAGTGAGCCACAGGATTTTTTGCTAGTTTTGCTTTAAAAGATTGACAGTTAATAATGCATATATAAAGCTACATGAAGTGGTCTTATACCAAGTCAGACAGTCTAGCTCTGTATTGTCTCCTTTGACTAGCAGTGAGTCTCCAAGGTCTCAGGTGAAGATTTCCCAACAACTGCTACCTGAAGGGCAAAATACTATTTCAAGCAGCCCTGGGTAAGTTATCTTGAAAACTGGGAAAATATCACCAAAGGAGTGGGCAATCTTTTCTTTGTGTGCCTCCTTCATAATTAAAAATGCCTCTCCAAAACCACAGTTAGCTCCATGTTGGGAAAAATACAGTACAAGAAACCAAACTTGTATTTCACATCTGTTTCAACCCTAGAGAGTGTTTGAATTTGGAATGTTTTGCACGCAAAACCTATGCTTGACTAGTCAGCCACAGCTCCTGGCCAACATAACACTACTCTGAAATTATGCAGAGATACTGAATAGATTCACATATACACACTACATGCAATGGGTATTTTTCTTGGATTACCCTTGGTTGTATGAAACAGTCATCAAAAACACATCACAGCAAATCTTTCCAATATACATTGAATGGTGGCATATAGAAATGCAATTTATTTCACTCAACAAATGACCCCTACAGAAACTGGGACAACATACATCATGTGACCTGGCTTGCAAATGCCTTAGCAGACCATAAATGACCTGGAAGTAGGGGTGGGTAGTATGGTGGCCAAGTTTGCAGATGATACCAAATTATGTAGGGTGGTAAGAACCACAAAGGATTGCGAAGAGCTCCAAGCGGACCTTGATAAATTAGGTGAGTGGGCTCAGAAATGGCAAATGCCGTTCAATGTAGCTAAATGTAGAAGTGATGCGCATAGGGGCAAAATCCAAACTTCACATACAAGCTACGGGGGTCAGTAGCACTGGCAGTCACAGACCAGGAAAGGGATTTAGGCGTCTTAGTTGATAGTTCCATGGGAATGTCAACTCAATGCATAGCAGCTGTGGGCAAACTCTATGCTGGGGATAATTAGGAAAGGAGTTGATAATAAAACTGCAAGGATTGTCATGCCCTTATAAAGCAGTGGTCGCGACCGCTTGGAGTACTAATGTTCGAGTTCTGAGTAAGCCATACCAAAAAAGGATATCGAAGAGATAGAAAAAGTGCAGAGAAGGGCAACAAGGATGATTGAAGGATTGGAGCACCTTCTGTATGAGGAGAGGCTGCAGCGTTTGGGACTCTTTAGTTTGGAGAGGAGACTTCTGAGGGGGGATAGGATTGAAGTCTATAAAATTATGCATGGGGTAGAAAATGTTGACAGAGAGAAATTTTTCTCTCTTTCTCACAATACTAGAACCAGGGGGCATACATTGAAAATGCCAGGGAAAGAATTAGGACTAATAAAAGGAAACACTTCTTCATGCAACGTGTGATTGGTGTTTGGAATATGCTGCCACAGGAGGTGGTGATGGCCACTAACCTGGATAGCTTTAAAAAGGGCTTGGACAGATTTATGGAGGAGAAGTCTATCTATGGCTACCAATCTTGATCCTCCTTGATCTCAGATTGCAAATGCCTTAGCAGACCAGGTGCTCAGGAGCAGCAGCAGCAGCAGAAGACCATTGCTTTCACATCCTGCACGTGAGCTCCCAAAGGCACCTGGTGGGCCACTGCGAGTAGCAGAATGCTGGACTAGATGGACTCTGGTCTGATCCAGCAGGCTAGTTCTTATGTTCTTATGTTCTTATGTTAAGAGGTGGGGTCCAGCCACATGAAGAGTGGCTGTGCAGACCTACCCTTGTTCTACTGACAGGAAGGCAGAAACATAACTGGACTAAATAAAGGCAACATCCACATGACGTACAATATCCAAACAAACAGTTAAGAAAATTTAAGGATAATACCAGACCAGTCCCCCACTTTGCTACCTGTGCTGTGCCAGAGGGTACATTTTTGATAAGCTCAGTGAGTTACAGCCAGAGAGGGCAATCTGCAAAAAACTGACACCCTCTTCCAAAAACAGACGTTCCTTTAAGTTTCTATAATGCATAGTTAAGATATAGGGCTGACATGATTTAGACATCTGGACTTTGCTTTTAGAAAACAATTAGAGAATAATATGAAATTTTGGCCATACCTTGCTGCACCAACAGTGGTCTAGAGCTTCCATCTCTAAAATAAGTTATCCCAGTCATAAGTAAAAGTAGATTGCCTAAGGACCCTGGCATTTCCAGGCTGTAAGTGACTAAATATAAAAAAGGGAGAGAACTTCATACTGACAAAGGAGAAACTATAACACAGTGGGAGAGCAGCTACTGGCTAATTCAAATTCAGGTTACTCATTAATCAGGCTATAAAATCTTTGAACTAGGCACTATTAAAAAATTTCCAAATTTAACCAAGCATGATTCGTTTTCAGTTCAAAAGAGGCTGATGCTCTGCGTTGCTGAATTTTTTAATTCAAACTTTTCTTTAAAGGCCAGCCTATACATTAACAGGGGCAATAAAGTTGGGACCTCTGGCTAGGCAACACACAGAGTTCTCTGCCAATATAATAACATCACAATTAACAACTCCAGTTCAATTATGATGGTTTCCAAGGTTAACACATGGATTTTTTAAAAAGTTTATCTCTTGAACTTTATAGGTCTGACAGCATAGCAACCATGATGGCTATATATTAGAGCCACTGTCTAAATTAAGTTACTGGGGAGAAAATTTTGTTGAATGCAAGTTATTTTCAAACACATGTGGTCAGAAGCTCACCATAAATAATGTTTGAACAAAATACATTTGTTTTTCTACTATGTGAAACATTGTGCAAAATACACAAATAAATTCTGGCTAAGTCTTCACCAAATTGACAAGGTAGGTGTATATAAGATACTATAACAGAAACTGCACCTTTGCATACAAATACACAATCCATGAGTTGTATAAGAGTAAATTTCTAATCATATTCAAACAGTGTCTCAGTTTTGTAATCAGGGATTTTTTCCATAAATTCAACAGATGAAGCTAAATATTGAGGCAATAAAACCTCTGGATATGGTTTTATGGCTCTCTAAATGGAACCTGCTGACACAGAGAACAGCACTAGGTCTGAGATTAAGAAGAGCCTTCATTGTGACACATTACTTTTTACCAGGTTATAACCATAACCTGTACTGGCTTGAAAAAGGATAACGAAATAAAATCATATCTGGAGGTTTTATTGCCTTAATATTTAGCTTCAATATTTAGCTGTTGAATTTATGGAAATAATCCCTGATAACAAAAATTGAGACATTGCTTGAATATGATTTGAAATTTACTTTTATATAACTCATGGATTGAATATATGTATGCAAAAGTGTAGTTTCTGTTATAGTAAGTATTCACCAAGGCAGAAATTGTACTCAATAGAAAATATAATACAATTTATTGGAAAAACTCAAGGGAGGAAACAAAGAGTAAAAAATTGATATTGAAAGGGATGAACTTTTTTGCTAACCTGTGATAACTTATGTCATGTATTATTTTCTTTGGGAATGCAGTCAATGATATAACACCAACGGGGCAGGGGAGGGGGCATGATGGCCCAGGCACGCGTGTGCCCTGGGCGCAGTTCTCCCTCGCTGTAACCCTGAATGCAGTGGAAAATGAGCTGCTGAAGAATGTACCATAATCTTTGCCCCAGGCTGTGGTTCCCTGGTACAATCTGCACCGAGAAGCTGGTAAATTACTGCAAGTAAGCTGCATTACTATTCAAATTGCTCTCTGGTTGTGTGATAGTCCTGGACATCCACAGGCCCTTTGACATCACTAATGACAAGGGAAACAAAAGTTGGAGGAAGGTGCCCAAATCTTAAAGCCAGCTGGCCAAAAAGGACTGAACTGAAAGTAATTCAACTCCCACTCTTCAAACACTGAGCTGTAGTTTGTAGCAAGCTAGCTATGTAAGGCACAATCTGTCCTTCATTCAGCTGTTATATTTTCTTTAAAGTTTCTTTCATGTACTGTCTATGTCTAAAAGAGCCAAACACTCTGCTGGGCAACTTTGTCAGCATGTCTCTCTGTGCTGTTTGTCAGCATGTCCCTCTGGAGCCAGCATGGTGTAGTGGTTAAGAGCAGGTGGATTCTAATCTGGAAAACCAGGTTTGATTCACCACTCCTCCACCTGAGTGGCAGAGGTTTACCGTATATACTCGTGTATAAGTCGACCCGCATATAAGTCGAGGCACCTAATTTTACCACAAAAAACTGGGAAAACACATTGACTCGTGTATAAGTTGAGGGTGGGAAATGCAACAGCTACTGGTAAATTTCAAAAATAAAAATAGATACCAATAAAATTACATTAATTGAAGCATCAGTAGGTTAAATGTTTTTGAATATTTATTTCAAAGAAAAACAGTAAACTAGCTCTGTAAGCCCTGATTCCCCTTTAAATCCACTGGGGGTGTGTGTTTATTTATTTATTTATTTATTTATAATTGGTTTTATATACCGCCCCTCCCCCGAAGGGCTCTGGGCGGTGAACAACACAATAAAACAATAATTACAATAAAACCCCATTAAAACAGCAATTAATAACTTTACCTATTTTAATAAGCAACCTATTTAAAGGGAGAATCTGGGGAAAATTTGAAGGTGCCTGTCAGGGGAGGAATGTTAATGTTAGTAGTACCAACATTCCAGAGTATCTTTAGGAGACCCTCCTGATGATACCAGCCAGGTTTGGTGAAGTTTGGTTCAAGGGGTCCAAAGTTATGGACCCTCAAAATGTAGCCCCATCTAGTATTAGCTCCCATTGGAAACAATGGGGATGGGGGCACCTCTTTTGGTGGTCCATAACGTTGGACCCCCTGAACCAAACTTCACCAAACCTGGCTGGTATCATCAGGAGTGTCACCTGATGATACCCTGAAATTTTGGTGCCCCTAGCCTAAAAATATGCGCCCCCTGGCAGCCGACAAAATAAAAACCCTAAAATATTTTTTTAAAATACACCTCACAAAAATGTGCTGAAAAATTCGACTTATATGAACCAGATGTGTTTCCACACTCCTACATTCCTGCTGGGTGACCTTGAGCTAGTCACAGTTTGTTCAAAACTCTCTCAGCCTCACCTATCTCACAAGGTGTCTGTTGTGGGGAGAGGAAGGGAAAGGAGCTTGTAAGCTACCTTGAGTCTCCTTACAGCAGAGAAAGGTGGAATATAAATCTAAACTCTTAGGCCTCATTAATACCGTCTTTCAAGACCATAAATCTTCAGTTCCGTCCTAATGGAGTATTGGAAGGGTGTAACTCTGTTTTGGATGGCATCGCTTGTTTTCTATTGCTATATTCAAGTTCACTGTCACATGTTTTGTATCCTTTGTCATGGGATACGGTCATACACCTTAATGATTGAGGAAAAGATCAGAATTTCTGATACAGAAAGGCAACACTTACTATGCAGTGTATCTGGGGGTGGGAGGGGAACAGCAAGCAACTTCAGAGCAGCATGTTCCATGCATTCTTTCTCTGGAACAGGATGGTGTGGTGAGTGGGTAGGGCAGGACTGTTCTTTGTTCTTTCCCTCTGCTATTCATTCTTCTCACTCTTGCAGCAAGGAGTATAAAGTGATCCTGAGCTCGTCCAAAAGCATCCATCATACTCTTGGCCTCCTCCATCGGTTGTCAGCAAGTATTGCCTCCTTCAAATATTGCAACCTTATCTAAATTTTATTTTATTTATTTATTGAATGAAATATTAATTGTGAAATCCACAGAAGCAACCTATGAATTCAAAATCTGTAGTGGTAAGTGGCTATAAATGAACAAATGACTGAAGGCAGATATGGCAGAGGTTTACAAAGTGATGCTTTGGATGGTGACTGTCAACATATGTGTGTGTAAGACGCCATCAAGTCACTGCAAGGGGATTTCAAGGCAAGTTAGAAGCAAGGAAGTTTGCCATAGCCTTCCTCTTCAGAGTCTTCCTTGGAGTCTCCCTTCCAAGTAGCTGCTTAGCTTCTGAGATCTGATAACACTGGGTTATACCATGCTGCCTTCATTCTCTGTGACAGTCAATACAGAAAACGTTTTGTTCTTCTCCCATTACTCAGGCACACCCAAGGAAGCTGATGAACAGGAAAATCGGGACAAAAGAAAGTAGTTCTTCTCTCAAAGAGCAACTAATGTGTGGAACTCACTGCCACAATATGTAGCAATGGCCCCTAGCTTAGTTTATTTAAAGGAGGATTAAACAGATTTATGGATGACAAGCCACTAATAACTATTAGTCACAATAACTGTATGTTCAGAAGCAATGTTTTCTTGCCGTCAAGTCACAACTGACTTATGGTAACCCTGCATGGTTTTCAAGGCAAGAGATGTTTAGAGGCAGTTTGTCATTGACTGGCCTGTGCCATGCCCCTGGTATTCCTTAAAGGTCTGACATCCAAATACATTCTAGGGTCAGGGCTGAGAGTGTATGACTGGCTCAAGGTCACCCAGTAAATTTCCATGGCAGTGTGGGAATTCGAACCTAGCTCTCCCAGATCCTTGTGCAACATCTTAACTACTACACCATGCTTGCTCTCAGAAGCAATTATGAATATCAGTCCTCAAGGACAACAACAAAGAGAGGTTCTGATTTGCTGCTGTGTGAAACAGAATGCTAGACAGCAACAAGTGCTCTTTCATTCTTACACTTATTCAATGCTAATATTCCTGCTGCCCTGGAATCTGGGGGAGGGGTTTGGGATGATGTGGATTTTGAAACCTTGTTTTAAGCATTATAACACTATGTGCTATATCTTAATAGAACAAAGGATCAAAATGAGTATATGTGCTCATGTGTACATTTGGTGTGTTAAGACAGGGAACAGATTCTTGGCTGTAGCATGTGCTTAGTTCACTCATAATTTAGTGGAGGAGAGGAAAGAAGCAAAAGAAGGAATTGGCATAGCAGGTAAATTAGGGCCATACTAGACATGCCAGAGTCTATAGATCTGACTTGTGGACAATATTGTTACCCAGCTTAACAGTATAAGAACTTATTTTTAAATAGCGATGGGGAATTACTCAGCTTGGCAGTGCGAGAGGTAGGCTAGGTGGGATCTTTTAGACAACTATACCAGAATTGGCTTTTGAAACATACTACAGAGAATGCACAAGAGGCCAAATTGTAGTTTAAAATAGTTTTATATAAATTTTGTTTGCAAACAATCACACAGTGAGACGTTAAGAAGCATACACACAGTTCCTATGTGCTATAAACAGGGAGGAAGCAGATAGGTTTGGATGATAGAGTAGGAAGGGAGCAGGGGACTTATACGTTACCTAAATTCAGCTGAAGAAGTTCTTGAAGAAGGCAAGGATCCCTATGCCAGCATGGCAACCCAAGCGAAGGACAATATATCGCATCTCCAACCAATTATACCAAGAGAGGTTTAGCCAGTAAAGAGCACTGAGGTTATGGTGCACAGTATTTTAATACCCCTTTGCACAGGTGGGGCAAGCTCAGGTAAGTTTCAGTTTTGTTTTCCTGCATCTGTTGGGATTTCCCATGCTGGAATTGCTGGCTTGAGCTAATCAAAGGCTCATCTACTGTTGCGAAGTGTTGGGATAATAAAGTCAATTGTTCCTTGATTACATCAGGAGCTCTGAAGGCTTTATGCACAGTAACTCCTTGGAGTTCCTGCTCAAGTATTCAATTCGGCTGAGGCTTTGATTGGATCAGGAAGGGATTGATTGTTAGGGAGATCGTATCTAGAGGTAGAGGAAATGCAAGGAAGGAACAATTGTTGAGGAAATGGTTTCTCAAAGGTAGAATAAATATAAAGTCCAGTATAAGGGAGTCTTCCAGGATTCATTGTATCAGAACAGCTTTAGTGGGATATGGTAATCAAGATATGTCCGTGGTCCATGAGGCTTCCAGCTCCTATTGCCTGGAGTAACTCATTCACTGATTTAATCTTGCAAACAGACCTTTTGCCTTAGGTCTGCTTTTAGAGTGGACACTCTGCTACCTACACACACAAATATGAGAATTGGTTTTTACCAATATAGTTGTACAGAAAAATGATATGAGATCCATATTTCAGCGGTGTGAGGGGTGGGCTAACAATATTGCCATTAAAAATGCCATGAGGGGCTCATCTTGATCAGGCTTGAAGCACAGCAGGTTGTGTTCTTATCTGCCCTTGTCCCCCATCCTCTACCCCATGACAACACTTGAAAAGGTTAGAGGAGCAAGGGTGCTTCAGGCCCCCATAGTGCAGGCCAAATCACGATTAGGCCTTTGTGGCATTTTAAAAATCCCTCTAAAATGGCAGTGCCATCATGGGTCAGACACACAGACACAATCACATCTAGTTGGGGCCCTTAGATTTACAAGTTTGTTTACTATCTTTCTACTAATTTTCTTTTGCATTCATACAGGAAAACATTTTAACACCACAATATCAGGCTCTTTGTTAATATCTACATATCTGATTCTTTTTCTGAACTATATATCTGATTCTTTTTCTGATTCTTTTTTCTGGCTCATTTTTCACTGTCAAAATGCCCTGTGATACATCCAGGAGCTTACCCGCCATGGCACCTGCCCTGCTTCTAACTCTTCATGGCTCTCCAGTTCTCCCCAGGAGTCTTGGCAGGGCTGGTGCGTCATGCCCCAGCTCTTTCTTCAGGAGCCTGGTGTTTTTCCATTTGTGCTGCAAGCTCTTCCACAATCTCTACCGCGTATGCGCAGAAGAGCTCCATTTCCCATGTTCTGATTGGCATATTTCCACCATTCCCCCCACTCACTTTAAGTTTTAAATGACTTTGAACACAAAACAGAAGCCACAGGAGTAACATAGGGGCATTTCAAAAGAACCTCAACTTTGGCAATTTTTGAAAGTTGCGGAGCAAAGGCAATGCTTCGGGGCAGCATCGGGGCAACAACGTTGCAGACACGCTGCAGCACTGGGAGCTGTGAAAAACTCCCAGCTGCACAGGAGTATTTCCCATGCTAACAACGGTACAATTTCACCATGAAAAAATAGCCTCTGTCGCCTTTAATTTTTTCTTCTCATCTATCTTCAGCAATTTTAAGAATGTCATCAATCATCCATCAAGATGTTTCATTTTTTTTGTCTGCAGAAGTAGTCTTTGTGCATTCTTCCCTGATAATGTTCACTTAAAGTTAGTAATGAAAATCTGTTCTTTCAATGGTCTTTAAACTTCAGGAATAGTTTTTCGATTGTATTTTAGCACTCCAGTCATCCCTTCCACATCACAATGTCCCATATTGCGGGTGGAAAGTCACCACCCAACACAACCCCAGAGCCACACTTACCTGGAGGTCTGGGGCAGGGGAGAGGCCAAGGAGGCAGCAGGGCTGATGGCGGGAGCCAATGTAGGCAGGTGAGATGACCCAGTGATGCAGAGCAGCAACCTTAGAGGGCCAAAGGGAGGAAAGAAAGATCAGAGAGAGTAAGGAAGAACGTGGCCCAAGGAGTGCGGCTTGGGCAAGGAGCGGGGAAAGGGATTGGGGAGGGGAAAATTATGTAGTTTTCTACATTGCAGGGGGTGCAGCACTCCTAACCCCTGCAATGTGGGAGGGATTATTGTATTTATATTTTGATGTTTTTGTTGTATGTTATTCTAATTTTCAATATTAACAATTCATTATCTGTACCACAATCAGCTCCTGACCTCATTTTAGCAGAGAGAAAGAAGTTTATCTTCTGCTTCTGATGATGTAATCTATCACATTTCTATATCACTTTTATATCACTTTAGCTATATCACTTTAGCTATATCCAGGTATATAATCATCTCTTTGGTTACCTGAAATATGTATTTGCAATGAACAAAGTGTTGCCTTCACAAAATTAGATGAGTCACTCTCCTGCTTAATTTCATTCTCCTAGCCCATATCTGCCAATAATATTTGATTCTGCTTTGTTTCCTACATTTGCGTTACAGTCATCTATGATTATCAGCACATCATATTAAGGTGTGTCATCAATTTCTTAGTGGACATTTGCATAAAAGATTTCAATTTCTTCCTCATCAGCATTTGTAGTTGGAACATAAACTTAAATGATGGTTATATTGACAGGTTTTCCATGAAGTCTGATTGATACTATTTAATGACACTTTTAATCACAGCCCCTGCTTTGTTGCCTCACTATTGAAGCAAAGTGTTGCCATTTCCTGAGTGAAACACCTTATAATTTTCTATTGAAAATGTCCTAATCCTGTCCACTTTAGTTCACTCACTCTTAGAATTGCAATGTTTAAATGTGCCCTTTGTTGTTTGACAATTTCAAGCTTCCGTTGATTCATATTTTTTATGAGAGCCAACATGGTGTAGTGGTTAAGAGCAGGCGGACTCTAATTTGGAGAACCGGGTTCAATTCCCCAGTCCTCCACCTGAGCAGCAAATATCTTATCTGGTGGGCTGGATTTGTTTCCTTACCCTTACATACAAAGCCTGCTGAGTGACCTTGGGCTAGTCACAGTTCTCTCAGAACTCACTCAGCCCCACCTACCCCACAAGGTATCTATCTGTTGTGGGAAGAGGAAGAGAAGGAGTTTGTAAGCCCTTGTGAGTCTCCTTACAAGAGATAAGGGGGGAGGGTATAAATCCAAACACTTTTTCTTCTTCTATGTGGCACAATCCTATTATATTCAACAAACAGTTTTGAATTTTCCTTTTGCATCTTTTAATGTTATCAATTGTACATCTTTGTGGCTTTAGTGCAGCTCCATGATTAAGAATAGCATAATTTGTAGTTGTCCTCAGCTTTTTCTCAATAGCTGATTGAGTGCTATCTGACCTAGGGATTCCATCTTCCAGTACTATATATTTTATCATTTGTGATTGCTTTATTATAGGGTTTTTGAAATAAGAAATTATCAGAAGTGCTTTACCATTGCAGCCTTCTGTGCAGTACTAACCATGGTTAGCTGAAGTGTCACTGCTGCCTATTTTTAGATCCAGTGTCACCTTCCACCACTGCTGCTGCTGCTGCCGCTGCCGCCCAGTTGGCTAAACTTCAAGGATTGCTTGAAGGAACTGTCTTTTCTCCTCTGCTGATGTGGCTATTGATTCCTGAAATCTTGGACACATCTTAGTCTGGTATCTCAGTTGTGAGCATTCTGCCTTGAGTGAATCTGCTGGAGTCTAAACTCCATATGGTGCTGCTCTTACCTTCTCTGACACAGACAACCTCCCTCACCACATTAAGGTGTACATCCAAGAGGAGAGTAATTACTGTTAAATAAAAGTATTATTCAGTTTCTTCCCTGGAAACAAAATGAATAGTTTCTCCAAGGATACTGTGTCTTTATAGTATAATTCATTTGTGAGACAATTAAAATGTCTCTAAAGATTAACACAATTGCTGTAACTTTAAGAGGCTAGATTGCTTTTCTAAAGGAATGTGCAAAATCTCAGAAATGTTGACCTTTAGTCCTCTTAATAGACTTGGGCATTCCTGCAACATACAGCACTGTTTTATTTATAGAAAGTAAAGTCTCAGGAAATTTGGCTGTTGGAACTTTTGTTAGTTTCACACATTTAAAAACTTTGTAAAAGATAACTGAAGTTCTGCTTAATTTCAGTGTGTGGGATTTTTTTTTATTTTAGAGTTCTTTCCTTGCCAGAGGTCATATCAACTGAAGCAAGACAGCAGTAAGTGTTGTTCACTATGCCTGTGGGCTGGTGAAAGCAACTATAATATTGAATAACATAATAACAACATAAACAGATAAGCTGTTCATTATAACTCCTAGCTGCCCTGATTTGCATAGCCATTTCAACCATCCATTTTAAATGCTCATTTTGATTGCCCCCTTCTTTCATTCTTGCATTGTAGAGCTTTCTTTCTAGAAGTCTTATTTTCTTAACTGATTTTCCACAGTACTTTTCTTCCAAACCTTCCCAAAGATCGCAGGCTGATTTGCAGCTTATAATAAGGGCACTCTCCTCATTCCTTATTGTTGAATCCAAGAGATATCATGCTTTGGAATCAACCATTTTAAACAGTTCCAACTCACAGGGATTTGGGGGCATTTCTGGCTCAATCACATGGGAAAGATTCTGAATAGCAAGATACGAAATTTCATATGAAATTGCCAGATCAAAAAATTTAACTCATCCAACCGGGGAAGAGCAGGTAGAGAGGGACTTCTTGCCAGGGCATAATATTTTGGGGTTTGTACTGCACTAATGTTTGATAAACATGACTCAGTCATTGCTGGGTGAATGGTGCTGACTGAGGCTTCTTCATCTGACATCTTGCTTCTTTAGGAACTTGCTTTTTATAAACAACTCACTTTGCATCACAGAGAAAAGTATATGCAGTGGAAACTTCTGTGTCCTTAATCTTTTGTTGTATTGCAGTGAATTAGTAGAGTAAATAATAGGAAAGCGATGTGAGTGAGTTGTTTTGAAGAACTTCACTAGATGACAAATGAATTTACACTAAATATAAGAACCGAAACCTCTGCCTATGCGAGTACTCAGTGTGGGTGTCTGTGCAGTCAGTGCCTGTGTATCTGCCTCTCCGCTTTTGCTGGAAGAAGAAAGGAGAGATCTTTCCAGAAGCTCATGTGATTCTAGGCTAACAGAAAGCAATTAGTTTATTTTACCTTATACATTAATGTATCTGAATGTGCAGGAATTTTAATTCAGAGTTATGAACCGATGGTGTCCAGTGTCATAGAGATCTATATGCATTCTTCAGAGGACATGAGACAGACTCTGTGAAGGATATGATCAGGAGGGTGTTTATTTTGATTTATGGTGGAAGCTGTGAAAAAGTTTCAGATTTCTGACATGGGAGCTTAATCTGTGGTGATAGTGAATCCCCTTCTGGAACAGGCACAGCCCTGTGCTGGCATGGGTGCCCACCCTGCTGGTGCAAGGGATGAATGCTGCGGCGCTGGTCAGTTTCCACACCAGGTTTGGCTCCAGTTGCACTGCGTCCCCACCTCTGCACTTATGCCACCCTTTTGCGTGGCATAAGTGCATACGCCTCCAATGGGGAAATGCCAGTGAGAAGGAGGGTTTTTGAGTGTCTCTCCTCCCTGTGCCACTAGGGAAGCTCACTGGAGTCAGCACAGCACAACCTGCATTAGTCATCTGGTTTGGGCTGCTAGTTTTGGGGGAAAAAAAGAAATTGTTATATTTCAGAATATCTAATAGGACTTCTATGTACAATTTGGAAATGTTTTACCTGGGAGTGTAAGAGCTCCTACTGTTATTTGACTTCCAATTGGCATCTTTATTATTAAGTTCATATGACCAAAGGTCTTGAGAAAGATAAAACAGCATACAGTGTTATAGAATCTTAAACATAAACCAGTGACTTAGAGGTAAAATAGAATTTCAAGTGCAAAATAGTAAAATACATATCTCCTATAATTAACACATAACTAAAACAGATACATAAACCTATACAGTTTTTATATGAGCCTCAAAGTAAAACTCATTTTAATAGGACTTTTTAAAAGACCACTATTGGCGGAGGGGGGGGGGGTGCAACAGATCTAGTTATTCCTGGATTGAAATCTCTAGCAATAGGGATATCACCCAGGATTTAACAGGAAGCTAGTATCTAGATAAAATAGTAATAATCCAGACAGCCCTAGGAACAGTCCATTGATCACATAATAACAAAAGGTGATCTGCAGTCTCTATTTTACCCGTTACACAGTCACAGAAGTTATCTGAAAATGGAATCTTACCAAATAGTCTTCTCAGTTCTGGTGTCAGCAGATTATTCAACCTGGCAAGCATGAAAGCATACCTATAACTAGGGATTGTAAAAAAAAATTCAGATATGAAGGGAGACTTTTTTTTAATTAGGCTGATCACATTTCATTTTTCTTTCTCTGTTGCTGGATTAACCTGTTTGGTAATTTTTATTTGTAAATAGTAATTTTTTTGTCTTTTTTCATGATTTATTTTTTTCTTATTCATGTATTATGTGCAGCGTTGTTGTTGTTGTTTAAATTCTAGGCAACCTTAGTTTAGATCAGTGTTTTCCAACCTTTTCGACGTCACGGTACCCTTGGCCTCACTCTTCATATCTCACAATACCTCTGCCATCCTCCTCCCACCTTCCCCTCCCAGTTCACCTGCTTGCCACCCCCACCTTCCCCTCCCAGGGTGAAGGGAAGCATGGGGGGTGGGGGTGGGTTGGAAGTGGCTGCTGACCTTGCAGCAGGCCCTGCCCCCTGGGCCAGCATATCCTTGCTGGTCCCGGTGGGAGACACCACAAAAGTGAGGGGGGACGGTAGCATTGCCGCAGTACCCCTGGGACATGCTCACGGCACCCGAAGGTACCACGGAACCCTGGTTGGGAATCACTGGTTTAGATCCTTTGCTCTGTCACTGCTTCTCTCCTGACACTGCAGGGGCAATTCTCTGCTGTTCAACTCAAGCACTTCCATTTGTGCAATTCCAGTGGATCAATGAGACCCAAATTGTGTAGAGCAGGAGGAAACAAGCACCATAGCAGGTAAAGCCCAGAAGGAAGTCTCCAAAGAGAAAAGGTAGAGGATCGAAAGTCCTTTTATTTTGCATTTTGTACTGCTTGATCTGTTGTTTTAGAAACTATATAAGGTATGTTTGTGTATACGTAGCTAAGAATAGAATTTTTGAATTCTGTAATGTATTGGACCCCAACATAAATCTTCATTGAATCTGCGATTTATCCTTATTAAGACTTTGTACAATACAAAGATGTAGCAACAACAAGAACAACAAAGCAAGAATTGCTCCATCACTCATTCCAGTAGCAGGAAAAAATGCATGCACTTGCACATCTTCTGGCAACACTTCCTTGCTTTGTGTTTCCTTGCTTGCTTTAGCAATATTTGTGCCTTTTTCCTCATCATAGTCCGAAAGGCCGCTATATAAATGATACCCTTTGTGCCTGGAAAGATTGCATGCTGATTTTTATGGAAGGGTGCCTAGAGTTTCGGCAGCAAGAAGCTGTTGATGGCTGGTACTCTGTATACACACCAAGGGTTTGGCTTCAAAAAGATCACATTGTTTGATGTCTTTACACAACCTCTCTCAAAAAGTATGTCCCTGTTGGGAGCCTCATAAAATAGATATGAGTCAGGACTGTGTCCAGCTGGCCACAATGGGCAGTCAAAGTGTGCCAAGTTGTCTCAGTGTTCTCAAAGAGGAAGAAGAACTAAAGCCAGTTCATTAGCACATTCTCTTTTGGTCAGTCAGCAATGACGAACTTTGGCTAACATAGGTAACAGGAATACATCCTGGAACTTGGAAGACCTTGCCAATATTGAGCCTTTGTGAATTAAAAAACAGTGTCAGAGCACGGTTGGAGCAATTCTCTGCCTACTCTTTTCCATGGCCATCACTTTAGTTCAGTTGTCCCATCCTCTTTATTTTCCCCCTTGTTAATGGCAACATTTATTTCCAGTTCTTCCAGGCCCATGATAGAAGCTGGTCACTTGATGAAGAGCTGAGAACATTAACAAATATGTTATAGTGTCCCTCATTCCAACACCCTGTCTAGTTTGTCCTTATGATACACTTTACTAGTGAAGGTATGTGAGGCACTGCTGAAGAAGAAAGTAGTACATTGCATTTAGGGTGTCTGCACATTTTAACTAGAAAAAGACACTCCCAGATCCTCTTTCTCTAGGTTCAACAACACACTACACTTTCCATTGCTTAAAGCAGCATCAGTGTTTTTGTGCTACTAGCAGCTCATATGCCAATCTGGAAACACTTGAGAGAGAATTAAGGAAGCAGGAACACATTCTTCAGGGTTTGCAGAGGTCTTCCCTTGCAAACATACTGCCCTATTCCTCAGTAGTACAAATGCACAGTAATGAATGTAAAGAGGCGACAGATCAGGCAGTGGAAATCAGAGGTCAGGATCTCTAAAAGAAGAAAAAGAAAAAGTAAGGACTGCAGAAAAAGAAAGTCAGATAGGAAAAGACAATGAGGTATAGTCACCCACTCATGTTTTATAAGACTTTAAAAAATGTTCATTTTCATATTAACCAGTTGGAGGACTTATCAGTGTTCATAACAGCATTACTCTGCTTTACTAGCTGCTGACTATCAATAGGACTTTGGAGAGGCTTGTAAATGATCTGATAAAGAAAAATACAGGAGTTGGATTCACAGAAAGTCTGTTCTGACTTTATAAGGTATTAACTTTTGATAAACACTTAGGGTAGTAGACCTGGAAATTTAGAAATAACACATATTCAAACAGCAAAAAGACAAGCAGAGTGTCTGAATAGCCACTACATATATACTGAAGCAAGGAGTTGAACCATTCATTATTTTGGGTTCTGTTCTGGTTCAGATTCATCAGGTTTTCTTAACAAGGTAGGTTCCAGTTCTCAAATTAACTCTGAATCAGTTTGCATAAAATCAGCAGAGATACAGACTTGAATCCTATAGAGCAAACATACAAACACAGTTCTAGTGCTACTCATCATAGAAGGGAGTGGCCAGGAGGAAGGAGAACCTAGCAGGCATGACTTATGTGCTATAGGAATTTCTTCCATTAGCAGAAAGGACTATTGACAGAAGAAGACAGAGAGGGCAATTCTGAAGCAGCCAAGATCGTTCGGCTGCACTAGGTGGCTGCTGGAGGAAAGGTGAGAACAAGAAGGATCCACATTGTGGGCACCCTTACACATAAGCCCCCAAGAAGACAAACAGGCAGAAGCATACCGGGAGTAAATGGCGCCCAGGGTAACACCTGCTCCAGGTGCCCCCCGCCCCTACGCCCCCCACCTCACTTACCGGAACTGCTGGGAGGCTGGGGGGTGGGGTTCGGCAGCAGGAGACTCAGACAGGCAGCTTAGACAGGTGCCACTGGACCCTGCCCTCCCCAGTCTCCCTGTGGCCTGTGGCCTGCGACCATAGCAAACAGCTCAGACGGCACCCAGCAACCTCCACATGATGAAATGGCATCTGCTCAGAGACATGGGATACCCTGAAAACAGGATATCATAACCCTTTCAGGTAAGAAAGAGCCTGCTGGATCAGACCAGAGTCCATCTAGTCCAGCACTCTGCTACTCGCAGTGCCCCATCAGATACCTTTGGGAGCTCACAAGCAGGATGTGAAAGCAATGGCCTTCTGCTGCGGTTTAATTATATGAATTACAGATCTTCATTAGAAAGAAATCTTTAATTTCTACATTTCTACATTTTTCATTATCTTAAGTCATGAGAATCCAACACTGGGAAAAGCATCACTACTTATTTGACAGTGCAGATAAAGGAAAGGTCTCACACCTTATTAAAACTTTTATGCCTTTATAATCTCCATTAGATGGCAGTAGTATACTATGCGTTGCATCGATTTACCATGTGGATAGCTTTTCAACATTGTATTATACTGCCTTTTATTATATTGAAACAAAATGGAAGTATATAACTGTGCAAAATATTTTAATTTTTGAAGCATATTACATACACGTACTCATATTTATGGATACAAATTAGATTAGACTCTGGACATCCATCAGTGGATCTCCAACATCTTTCATTTTCTTTAAAAGCTGTTTCAGAATGGGAAAGAGCTGGGTCAAGTCATGATGCTTGGTTAGGTGGATTTACTCTTCTTGCGCTAACTCCCCAACAGAAATCACATGAGATATTATTATTCCTGGTAGGGTAATATCTTTTTCCTGATTGGATTTTTTCCAGGGGAATTGATCTCTGTAGTCTGGAGATGAACTGTAATTCTGGGGGATTCCCAGATCCCATGTGGAGGCGAGCTACACACATTTAAGATGACGGCACATTTTTCTTGATGGCACTCATAAGAACATGAGAGCCTGCTGGATCAGACCTGTGTTCCATCTTTCCCAGTATCCTGTTTCGCACAGTGTCCAAATGGTTGCCATGGAGAGTTAACAGGGCAAAGAGCCCAAGGTCCTCTCCTGCTGCTGCCTCCAAGCACTGGTATTAATTGGTTTGCTGCCTGGTAATGGAGGTTCTCTTCAGTTGCCATGACTAGTAGCCGTTGATGGACATTTCCGGCTACAGGCCTCTCAGTGACACAGCTTTTTCTGAAAACAGTTCAGCCACCTGGGGGAAACAGACCAAGGCTAGAGAAAATGGCTATAGTAAAATTTCTATATCCCACTAAATTCAGAAGCAATGGGTTCTCCCTGGTTTTATATATATACACACACAGTATTATTTTAAGTGATTTAAAATTGTTTATTTATTAAAATAATTGAATACTGTTTTTCCATGTACACATTTCTGAGGCACCGAACAGGCCATAAGTGCCCAGGCTGAACTAAATGGGAGTCATCAGTACTTAAATATCCTGCTTCTAGTTTACATAGGGCTTTATACATCACCTTGAATTGATCTAGCAGTTAAACAACATAGACCTCTGTCCCAGTTATCATTGCCCAGTTGTTTTTTATGGATGTCTTTCCAACCAGTTACATACTGAACAGGAAAGCCAGTCAGTCCACATTCCAACAGGGTTGTGAAACTTGTGTAAAACCCTTAACAATGCTGTTATAAAAGACATTTATTGGTTTTCATTCATAGGCATCTGTGTGAAGGCTTTGCCTGCTACACGCATCAGTGTGGAATGGTGTGGGTGTCTATGAATGTGTCAAAGAAATGCCAAGACACAAAAAGCAAATCAGTGTGACTATGGATAAGCTTCTTTTGTAAAATACAAGTTAAGAGGAACAATTTAAAGGAACAATTTAAAGGAAACTCTATGAATGAAAGTTATAATATAGAACAGACTCCATACATTATAGAAATTAAAATCTGAAAGGAGAAAATGAGAGTATGAATTAGTCAAATGAAAGATACACACAGGATAAATGCAAAGAATTCTGGGGGATTTATTTCCCCTTCCCCCAATATTTCTCTTCCCTCAAAACCCCCATAGTTCCTTTCCCTTTTCATGTTTCCTTCTCTCCCTCCTACAACCAGTCAATTTACTTTTATCTGCCCCCTTCTTTTCAATTTTTCTTCATTTCCTCTCTGGCTGCCCTGTCACATTCCCACCCTGGCCCCCGTCCTCTCACATGGGTGTTGTATGTGCCTGCATGTAAAAACATGTTTCCTTTTTCTGCCATCACCCCCAGACATAAAACCCAGCTTATCAGTAAACCAGTGCTTTGGGGGACCCTGGCAAAGGCTAACTCTGAGCAAGTACCAAGGGCAGCGCTCCCTATTACCTTACCTCCCTCTGTCAGTGAATGTCCTTCGTGTGGAAGATCAAACTAAGCATGTGGGTGGGATTTCAGGCACAGTCTGCTTTCTAAAACAGGAAAGAAGTTTCATTACTAAAGATTAGTCTAGAGCATATACCTGGGAATAGCCATCGTAGTAAGAGATACCTATTGAAGGCTCATTCCGCACACGCAGAATAATGCACTTTCAAACTGCTTTCAGTGCTCTTTGAAGCTGTGCGGAATAGCAAAATCCACTTGCAAGCAGTTGTGAAAGTGGTTTGAAAACACATTATTTTGAATGTGCGGAAGGGGTCCAAGGAAAGAAAAGGGAAAACATATATCTAACTACATTAAATCATTCTAGTTACCTTCCGATAGAGCAAAGTTATTCTGCCCCATCTCCACATCACATGGCTGGGTTTTTACATGTCTGAACCCAGAACAAAAGGAAGTTCACCTTTTAATACTTCTGCCTGCTGAAGTGAAAGCTTATCCAGGGTTAGAAACCTTGTCCATGTGAGGCTGTTCTGCTCTCTGTCAATGGGTCCTGTCAGCATACAGTCCCTCTTTGGCAGGTATGCTAAATGGTTGGCTTTCCAGCTGAACCAAGTTTCTGTTTTCATGACTCCGAACCCCCACTTGGGAAAATGAACAGTTTTGCCATGGGTCCCAGAACCCAGACCTGAGAAAACTATGGCCAACTGTGTCAAAACAAACCAAGTTTGTTTCCCTACTCCTACACATAAAGCTTGCTGGGCGACCTTAGGTTAGTCACAGAACTCTCAGAACTCTCCCATTTCCAACTACCTCGCACGGTATGTTGTGGGGAAGTAGTTTGTAAGCTGCTTTGAGACTCTTTATAGTTGACAAAAAGTGGGGTACAAATCCAAACAATTCTTTTTTGGCGCCAATTAGTGGGCCATGAGGCATTCTCAAGCATTTACAGGGGGCACCTCATGTTCCCCTCTATCCGCCCTCCCCCCCCCCCACGCACACACTATTACCTCTTTCTTTCTTCCTGGCAAGCCACATATTGAAGGTTTAGGTGCTGACCAGTGTACCTACGAGACTGTCTCTCCCAAAAGGTCCCCCAGAGAGCTGGTAATAAATTGCTGATACTCCCTGGCCCAAAAAGTGTCTGGCTGTCCTTAACTAAAGCCAGGGCTCTTTCAACCAGGGCCCAGCATGTTCCCCTCTATCCGCCCTGAAGTAAAAACAAAGTTGAAGTAAAACAAAGTTGTTCCACCAGGCCTATAATTGAAGACAGCAGTAGGTTATGGTTCTATTATTGCTAGCCTTTGTTTCCCGTTCCCCTCCTTCCTTTTCCCTCATTTTGTCCCTCCTTTGTGATGTTTTGTGGGTTTGGGGATCCAGAAGTTCCATCGGGATTTAATTATGTGCCATATGTGCAGGTTTTAGATCATATCATATTTTATTATGTATATTTATATTTTCTGATGTATTCTATTGTCCACTACTGGCCACACATAGCAGAGGTGTGTCACTTTCAAACCACTTTCAAACCAAGTATTTATGTACTTTCACATCTTAGATATCACTTATCTTCCTTTCTGTGTCATAGACAAAATTGCCATGGTAACTATATATACAAACAGCAAAAACTATTGGCGTTTTTTCCTCCCTTTCTTTATATACTTCCAGCAGCCAGGACAATTTTTTCCAGGTCTGTAAAAGGCTCCTTGATTGAAAACTCTTGCCCCTTTGCCCAAAAGGTCCTTTGGTGCTTTACTGTGGCTAACTGCCATAGGAGGGCTTCAATGTTTTTAAAGCTCTGGGCTAACTTTACATATGAGAAATAGCTCTATATCCCTCAATAAGTCAACCTGCCTCGTGGCCTCTAGTTAGATTAACCAGCCAAAAGAAAAGAACGGCAGATCTGCTGGATTGGAACAAAGGTCCAGCTGGTCGGCATTCTCTTTCCAACAGTGCAAGTGGAGTGCAAGTGAATCTGGGAAGCTGGTATAGGATATCATGACAGATAATTCCTCAATTTCATGTGTTTCATGAAAGTGCATCATTTTGTCTGTCCTGAATGTGCTTCCAATCAAATGCCTTGAATGACCAAAAATGCTAGAGTTAACAGGGAAAAAAAATTATCCCACTCCATGCGTAGTTTAATATACTTTTACCTTGTTTCCATGTGATAATTTATTTTTACTAAAGTAAAAATGCCTCTAAGGCTTTAGCCTTTTCTTACAGGCTCCAACTTCTTGATTAGTTTTACAATAGTCTTTTTGATAAGAAAAATCTTGAACTCTACAGAATATTTAAAACGCAATGGTATCATTTATATAACATTTATATTTCAAATTTGATACTGGGTTGAATCCCAAGAAACATGCATTTGCAAAATGTTTCTCTCTGTCTGTATTTGAAGGGGGGTTGGTGAGTGCTATTGATCCCTCCAGTGGTGAGATCCAAAAATTTTAGTAACTGGTTCCCATGGTGGTGGGATTCAAACTGTGGCGTAGCGCCAATGGGGCTGGGCGGGGCACGGCGGGGGCATGGCCAAGCATTCCAAGGGCGGGGCATTCCTGAAATTGGGTGGAGCAGCTGTGGCAGGGGCAGCCACTGCTTTGCCCGGTCGCTTAGGCTGAGGAAAGCGAATGCACGCAGGTGCAGGCTGCCACGCACGCCGGTGCACCTCCTGCTAGACTGCTTCAAGTTCTGCGCGCTACTGCTGAGAGGAGGGGCGTACCTAAGGCAAAAATCCACGTGGCAAAATCACCAATTAGTAACCCCCTCTTGGCACACACAGATAATTAGTAACCTACTCTCGGGAACCTGTGAGAACCTGCTGGATCCCATCTCTGGATCCCTCCCAGATGCAGTCTCTCTTGCCTCAGAATCTTCCACTCCAAAAGATAGAGAGGGGGAAGGGTGTCACAGAGAACTGCTGGTGGGAGGGAATAGCTGAAAATTGCACACATAGTTCCTACCCTGGCCCAATAACTGCTAAAATATTCTCTGCACATGCACAAAACTACATTCCAAAAGATATATTCAAAGATATAAATATTTTTTAAATGTTGCTGCCTGGAAGTACTGTACTTGGAAGCAATTTTTGAAAGTAACACACCTCTGCTATCTGTGGCAGTAGTGGACAATAGAAATAAGGAGGTGGCTTAAACAAAAGATTACGCTATTACCAATGTTGTTCTAAAAGTCTCAAGCCAAGTCATGCAATTCTGTTACACCAGTCAAGCATGCTAGAACTAGGTGCTGGTGACACAGAGTTCATTTTACAAAAGAACAACAAAAAATACATATGCCCTCAGAAAAAAGCATCAAATAATTATCTCTAACCTTCCTATTATTATCAAATACATTTGTTTCTGTTCCTCCCTAGAACTTCTGCCAGCTCACATTCTGTGGCGAAGCTGCAGCAGTAACAGCTGCACTGAAATCAATTGCATCTGCTCATTGGCCTACTCTGACAGGCAACAATCTCAGCTGTAAAAAATAACTTCAAAAGTAAAGCTGTATGTACACCACATACCTGCCTCTTAACCAACTGACGGGGGGTGGGGGGTGGGGGGGGGAAACAGCTTGAGGGGATGAGATTTTTAGCAGAAAATCCACTGGGTAGAACATTGCAAAATGCTTTTCAAAAGAATGGAAACCCTTAAAGGGATAAGTGTTCAAAGATGAAAGAACATATTATTTCATCTAATCAGAAACTAAAGACTTTGCCAGTGTATCATACCATTCAGCTAATACATGCACAAAATAAGAGACTTAACCCCCCCCCCCCACCTCCCAAACAACCCTATCTTTGTTTATTTACTTAGGATATGTGCCACCTCTTAGACTTCTACTTGAGGCCCTCTTCAACTTTATCCTCCCTGAATACACCTTTATGTCTTCAATGTTGTAATTCAGGTCTCAGCCAATGCTTCATTGCTGCCCTATAAAACAAAACCAGGATGGCTGCTAAATTCTGAATTGTGTTCATTCATCGCACTTCACTTCATGACAACACACCTCTCTAATATTTTAGTAGTAGCATCATTTTGTTGCAGATTAACTCACTGCATGACAAATTTGATGAGTGAAAGGAAAATGGAAGATTCCCACAAATGTGCCCTTCTAATTCCACTTAAGTCAACAGACTTAGAAAGGTTTAAATCTGTACTGCAATCCACTGTTAGGAATGAGAAATAAGGAGGCGAATTTCATTTGGGAGGAGGTTGGATTAAGCCCAGCCATACACTCCTGTTGCCTAACAGAACTACCAGGAGCTGAAGGATAAAGCAGAACACGCTAATTATCCCCACAAACAACTGAAGAGCTCAGTGGATTTGGTATGGCCCATCCCACTCTCCATAGTCATTCTGGTTCGATGGTGGATGCCACTGGGGAGCTTAGATGGCAGTGTAGCAAGAGTATAGATCCTTTCCTCAGCCAAAGGTTGTCTAACTGGAAATGGAGAAACAAAAAGATGAAGCACTGTTTCTTGCATAGGCAGAGATAAATGGGGTGTTGACCCATTTCTACTACCTTATGGTTTCCTTCCTCCCTGATGAAGTGGGCTCTAGCTGATGAAAGACTATGCAGCAATAAAATGTGTTAGTCTTTAAGGGACTCCACATACATCCTCAAGTTCCAACCAAATTATGGCATCCCCAGCAAGTGCCTTTCAAGATGAGTGTGGTTTATCATTACCTTCCTCTGCAGTCCTCCTTGGTGGTCTTACATCTATGTATGGATCCTACTGTAGCCACATGACAGATTTTTAATATTAGTTACCCATGTTCTGGCTCACAGAAATGCCATGATAGAAATAAGGACTCCCAATCCTGCTTAAGCCTAGGAGTTTCACCCCCGAATGGTATGGGATGGTTTCCACGTACACAGGTTGCCATAAATATATTGATGGAAAAGAAATGTTGGAAAGAAATGCTGGAAAGAAATGATTTCTTTGGGAGGGCAGAAGAATCCAGGCGCCTGTTGTAAATTTCCTTTGTATATCTGATAAGATCTCAAGAAAAACCAGTCTGTACCCTAGTTTAAAGTTTTGACTTCTATAAATTTTAAGTTTGCCTTATTATACTATTATTAGATAGTGCGATGTTTGATTTCAATTTAATTGTATTTGTAGCGTGATACTAGATTTAGTTTGCTTGCTTAAGAAATAATGTTTTTGTAGCCAGCTGTTAAGGAAAGCAATTAAGATGTTAAGGAAAGCAATTAAAAAAAAGAGAAGGGCTTTTGCCCTTCTGTTCAATTATGAATGAAATGCTGCCATTGCTTAACCAATTTTAAGGCCCTTTCTGCACAGGCCAATAAAAGTGGGGGAAGGGTGGGTTACATGAACCCACCGTCACCCCGGCCCCTTTGCATAGCTTGCTGTCCCGGGGACAGCCAGTGTGTTGGCCAGGGCACGCACCTTTGCGTGGATTTTTTTCTTTTTCTTGCTTCTCTGTTCTGCATGCAAAGCGCAGGCAGGACCAACCCCCCGGGCCATGAGATGGCCTGGTTTCCCCGCTTGACTCCACAGATGGGAGCCAGGGAAGGGGTTGATGAGAATCGCGCCTTGTGTGATTTTCATATTTTTATGTGGCTCACAGTGGCGGCTCTTTGCTCGGCTGTGGCTGACAGGCATGTTAAAATGAAAGAATCGCACAAAATGTGATTCTCATTTAACCCACCCTGCGGCCATTAGCACAGGTGCGGGGTGAGTCAGACCCATGTTATGGGCAGAAACCGTGAGAAGTTCCCCCCAACATGGACTTTTTCCCATGGTTATCCCAGGATTTTTCGCCCATGTAGAAAGGGCCTAAGTCTAAGAGAACAGCAACGTCTTAGTGAAACTGATAAAGGTCCAGTCAGAATAAGGGGAAGTGATGTAACAGATTAACAACACTTAATAAGGACAGAGTGTTCCCAACCAAGGCTGCTGACTGAGACAGCTGCATTTCAAAGCATCAATATATCTGTCAATAATATTTGAATTATTATGTTATTCCAGTCATTGTGAGCCAGAATGACTGATAACAAAGGATGTTTAATGTCAAAATGTCAATGAAATGTGTCAAGCCTTTGTAACATACGCACTCTAATGTTTTATGATGTTTTATGACACACTACCCATAAATTCCTCTCCCATGGATTCTGCTATATAAAAGGGGTCTTGGAATCTGTAACACATGAGTTCCTCTCCACTGCTACTAGTTGCTTTGTTGGTTTGAATAAAGTTTGTTTATTCTTAACCTCTCATCTCCTGGCAAGTCCCTACCCCTCTCCCGCTAGGAGCTGGTAGGCTGACCCGTTGCCTTCTGCGGTAACACTGCTTAGCTTCCGAGAGTGGGCTATATCATGTTGCCTTTCCTCCAAGGGGCTCCAAGAACCCAGTTTATCTATTTTCTTCAAGCATGGAAAATAGGTGGAACTCAAGGAAAAACGGAAAGGAATTTCCATCCATCTTTTAATTTTCATTTGCAATTGTATTCGGATTGTGTGTTTTCTTAAGAGTTTTACCTCCCCCCCCCCTCCACACATTTTTATTTTGGAGATGCAGGAACAGTCATTAGTTACAAATGAGATCATGGGAGAGGGCAGGCTATGAACACCCTTGTAAAAAGGTTGCTAAAGACCCTCCTATTGAAGGAGAGGAAGGGAAGGGAAAGGGTTGGAGTGAATTTCATCATCACAATTACAGCACAATCTGAAATATGGAATTACTTCAAATTTTAATAGAAGCAAACAGTTTAAGCACAATTGTGGCTATATTTTCCCTGCTAACAAACATATATGGAGATAAGATACTGATCAGTTTTCCTATCATTACAATTATTTTTACGACCCAATGGGTTCCCCCCAGAGTTATTTAAGACCTTTGTTGATTGGTGGGCCCTGGTACTAGCAGATCTTTTCACATCTGTTAATCAAACAGCTCTTGTACCATCAGATTGGACCCACGCAATTATAATTCCTGTCTTCAAAAAGAGAGATTTTTTGCTCCCTTCCAATTACCGTCCTATTAGTTTACTGTCCATCACTGGCAAGGTATATGCAAAATATTTGCACAATAAACTCTCTTCATGGATTACAGAAAACAAAATCATTGGCCCAGAACAAATAGGATTTCAACATGGAAAATCTACCTTAGATCATTGTTTGATCCTTAGGACTCGCATCACAAAATACACTAGCGGAAGCAAATCATCCCTGTTTGTGGCCTTTTTGGACTTAAAGGGGGCGTTTGACTCTGTCTCCAGAGATCTACTGTGGAGAAAACTTGTTAATCTAGGAATTGACAGAAGGCTACTTACACTAGTAATGTCAAGTCAAATGCTCTCCTGATGGTATACTTAGTCCTTATATACCAATTAACAGGGGTGTCAAACAGGGGTGTGTTTTGGCCCCGACCCTATTTAATCTTTTTTAAAGTGAGCTGGCTTCCTTTTTGCTGGAGGATTCCTCGCACTGCCCTGCTTTGAATCATATGACCATACCTATACTTTTGTATGCTGATGACGCTATATTACTCTCCCATACAAAAGCTGGCTTAGGCAGCTTACTGGTATGCTGTGTTGAATATTGTAGTCATAATAACCTGATGATGCTTAATTTAAAAGTCAAAAATAATGGTTTTGCTTGTTCTTGGAGACCATTTAGTTGGCCAATAAAATAATGAACAGCTTATACAACAGGTCAAACATTTTTAAATGCTTGGGTCTCCACTTAAATTACAACTCCTCTTGGGTTACCCAAAGGAAATTGGCTATTGAATCAAGCAAACTTAGTTGCAAGGCCATTAGCCGCTATTTTCGCACCAAAGGTCATGAATTTGTACCTGCAGCCATTAAGGCATTTAATGCTAAAGTCATCATGCAATTACTATACGGAATCCCACTGTGGATACAAACATGGAGCTGCGATATGGAAAGAGTTCAGTCATGTTTTCTCTATAGCATACTCGGCTTACCTCACTTGATCCCATATGTTGCGGTCTGTTTGGAGGTGGGCCAACATTTACTCCATACAAGAGCATGGTGCATGACTTTCCAATTCTGGATACAATTGTGCTTTAACAACTGTCACAAAAGTTTCACCTATCAGGCTCTTTCTTTCATAGCCAAAACTGAGTGGTGGTCCTTTGTTGAGGCAAAAATCCATGAAATGAGTCTATCCTTGGATGCATTGGCTTTAATGAATGCCAATGAGCTAAAGCTGACTATCAAAAAGAGATTGTATGATCTCGAGTATAGTCACCTGATGCAGCAGGCTAATAAACGCTGCTCTCCTTTGCACTTGGGTATACCGTTAAAACCATATACCATGGCCAAATATTGGTTTTAGAACCCAAATTGCGACGAGCCCTGACCCTTGCCAGGTGCAATATTCTCCCTTCAGCTACCACTCAGGGTAGAATACAGAAAGTGCCTTTTAATGAAAGATTTTGTCCCTGCAGTTCAGCTTACGAAGAATCAATCCAACACGTGATATTACACGGCCCGTTGCACAGTTTAGCCAGGAATTAATATCTAGGCCCATGGTTAAAATCTCCCATTGATAATACTGATCTATCAATTGTGGTAACGATGCTGGATTGTGGTTCTGCAAGTGTATTGGAAGCGCTGGCTAACTTTTTTGTGCTCTGTCATCAGCAAACGGTTGTAACTGTACTGGAGATTGTATCATTACACTGAGCTTGCCATTGTTGCTGGTATATTGCTGCTGTTGTTTTAATTATGCCATTAAAGGTTTATATATATATAATTATTTTTACAAGGAGGAAGTGGTTTATGGAGATATATGTAATGATTCATGATTGTGAACAATTTGAAGAAGTATCTGCACCACAGAAAAGTTATTTTTCCTCTTCAACTTCAATGCAGTTTTGACACCACCCGACTGGTTGTTTCACTTCCTTTTCTTTCTGTTCTTCACTATCCTGCAGAGCTTCCTACCTGTCAAGCATGCTTTGCAAAGAATGACAGGAATCTGAAAAAAAAATAGTTTCAGTTTGGTAGCCGTATTGTGTCATAGTAGAGCAAAATTTGAGTCCAGTAGCACCTTTAAGACCAACAAGATTTCCCAGGATGTAAATGTTCATGAGTAGAAGCACCCTTAAGAGCATAAGAACATAAAAGCCTGCTGGATCAGACCAGAGTCCATCTAGTCCAGCACTCTGCTACTCGCAGTGGCCCACCAGATACTTTGGGAGCTCACATGCAGGATGTGAAAGCAATGGCCTGCTGCTGCTGCTGCTGCTCCCGAGCACCTGGTCTGCTAAGGCATTTGCAATCTCAGATCAAGGAGGATCAAAATTGCTAGCCATAGATCAACTTCTCCTCCATAAATCTGTCCAATCCCCTTTGAAAGCTATCTAGGTTATTGGCCATCACTACCTCCTGTGGCAGCATATTCCAAACACCAATCACACGTTGCGTGAAGAAGTGTTTCCTTTTATTAGTCCTAATTCTTCCCCCCAGCATTTTCAACTAATGCCCCGTGGTTCTAGTATTGTGAGAAAGAGAGAAAAATTTCTCTCTGTCAACATTTTCTACCCCATGCATAATTTTATAGACTTCAATCATATCCCCCCTCAGCCGTCTCCTCTCCAAACTAAAGAGTCCCAAACACTGCAGCTCTCCTCATAAGGAAGGTGCTCCAATCCTTCAATAGTCCTCGTTGCCCTTCTCTGCACTTTTTCTATCTCTTCGATATCCTTTTTGAGATGTGGTGACCAGAACTGAACACAGTACTCCAAGTGCGGTCGCACCACTGCTTTATATAAGGGCATGACAATCCTTGCAGTTTTATTATCAACTCCTTTTCTAATTATACTCAGCATAGAGTTTGCCCTTTCCTCTGATGCAAATGAAAATGAAGATCCCACCAGCCCTTATATCCGGGGGCAGAAGACAGGAGGGGTCACTTGTACAAGATCCAGATGTACAGTATAAAATTTAGTCAGCTTGATTAAAGCTAGAACTACCTGAGATGGTATGGTTGCAGATTGAGGGGGTGAGGAAGAGAGTGAGAGAGAAGAACAACCAACAAACCATGTTAAATGGAGAGGAAAAGGCAAAAGCTTTTATTGAGTACAATTGTAGGAGTGCCAGGGCAGCATAGGGCACAGATCCAGCATCAGGTGACCTGATTGCCCAGCCAATGACTCCACCAATCTCCCAACTGTCTGCTGGCAGAGCAACCATGGGATATCAAGTGCATAAGTATGTAATATGCTTGTATTTATACACACAGATGGTACTCAGCAGCCAAGGTCTTGTCCAAGAGCAGCATAGATAGTCCTGACTCACGAACATCAATTCCAAACAGGGATAACATGAATCCAGGAATCCAGGCCACAGTCAGAACAAAGTAGACAAAATACACAAACCCAGACAGGGCAGCAGCAAGCAGACTTTTTTGCTTCTACATAGCCTTCTGTTTCCCAGTTTCTTTTAACAGGATGCTGCCCAAGCAGCTGGAGATAGCTGGTGCCTGGCTGTCAAGGCAGCCTTCCTCTTTGCTATTGAGGCTAGGGTGGTGCAGAGCTACCAAGCATGTGCTACACCTCCTTCCTGCAGGTCACCATGCAGCCTTATCCTGTGCCATCCACGGGGATTGGGGGATGCAGGGGGTGAGCAAGCCAGGCTCCCTGCAACTGCCTTGCCACCAGGAGGCTGTGGAGCTTCTCAGATGGTCCTTGGTTGTGGTTCAGAATCTGCTCCCACATTCTCTGAGCTAGTTTCCAGTTGTGACTCTAGATCTGACTCCCCTGGGGCTGTCTCCTCCTGCAGATGGAGCCTACCCTGAAGATCCCTTACAGGGGTCCCCAGACCAGGGAAGACTCTGCCACCCCAGCTGCATCCAATCCAATGCTCAAACTGCCATGAGAGAATGGTGACAATCCCTCTCCTGCCAACACTCCTGCAATTCATTAACAACTTAATGACCATGAACCCAGGGCTGAATAAGGGACCTCTTATCCCACTACTGATCCTGAGCTCTTGCATTTCCCACCTCTATACATATTTTCTAGCTCTAATCAGACTGATTTGCATTGTGCATCTGCATCCTGATCCCAACTAGACCACCTGTGTAACTTTCCTTCTTCCAGATGCAGATACATGGGCTAATGGATCTTCATTCTCATTTGCAATTGAGCAAGTGTACTTCAAAAAATCTTATTCCTTGGAGGAAAAAAAAATTGTTGGTCTTCTTTGCTACTGGATTTAGATTTTGTTCTAGAAATCAAATAATACCGACTGCCAAGAAACTTGTCAGGAAGAATATCAGGTACGAAATAGGCATTATCAATATCATACTTTGAAAACTGATTTATAAACACAGATGCAATCTATTCAACCATGTTCCAGTGAACTAAAATCCTTATTTGTTGGATCCTGATGCATGTTTCAACATGTACAAACATAATCCTCCTTTCCTCCAGAGGGATTCGCATAATTAGACTGCTATAACAAAGAACAAGTAGTTTTGTGCCACCTGAAACAGATTCTCATTTAACCCACCTGTGCTAATGGCCGCAGGGTGGGTTAAATGAGAACCACAATAAATCTGAGCAATGTTAAGAATTAGTGGTTCTAAGAAAGCACACACCTTTGTGAAGGTGTATGTGCACTTGTGCATGCACAAAGCATCAGATAAAGGGTTTTGAACTAAAAAGTACAGAGTCAATCTGTAGCTGTTGTCTTTTGGGATTAACCACATGGCAAATATTACATCCAGTTAAAACCATTCTAAATCTAATACGTGCCTGTATAAGTGTGGAATTAAACCCCAATGTTACAGCTAAAATAGTGTATTCAGAGAAAGCCAACTATTAAATGATGAGCCCACTGCAATTATGAGACAGATATCTGCTCTGAGGACATTCGAAACCACAGGCTGGACCCAAAAGACAGTCAGACTTATTCCAATGGATTGATCTTTCCATCTACCACTTTCTGTTTCAGCCACCTGCTTGCAAGGGTTGGGAGACCCTCAGGAAAACAGGGTTGCATGTACCTGCAACTGTCATTCATCAAGTTGTCTTCTGTGCAGACACACACTGGGGACTGCATGGAGAGATTCATTTCTCAGCTTAAAACTTACCTAGGGAGCATACTCAGATGGGGAGCCAACTTGGCTTGTTTATCCGATGAGGTGAGAGGCTTTTCCTATAACACTGCCTTAAGACATGAGGTCCTGTTGTCCTTTGCCTTTGGTGTGAATTGTTAGCATGCTTTGCAGGCACCAACATTATGCTCCTTGCCCAGGCAGCAGTTGTATTCATCAGAATGGGCCATGTTAGTGGCACAACGGACACAACTTTTAAACAATGCCTTCTGAGCCACGTTGAAGGTCAATGTTTGGCTAGAAAAATGACTCAGAGGAGTATCCGGTGAGGTAGAAATTAATCCCCTCAGCCATATGTTAAGTACCTCAGAGATTGATTCCTGCCGAAACTCTTTCTCTTCTGTTGTCTCTCATGTATTTTTCAGCCAATATGTCAAGAATGCTGGCATGAATGAAGAAAGTCCACCTCAGAAAGTAAGGCAATTCACAGATGCAACAATAGTAGTGAGCTCAATTGAAACAACTTGGTTGACTGCTCAGGCAGTATCCATTTAACATGTGAAAAAACATGATTTGCCATGAGATTTTTTTTGGTAGCTTCTTGTGTCTCAATGGCTGCTGTTAGCTTGGAAACTTGAGTAGGCTTGAGTAGTCTCCCCTGGGAAGATTTGGTTTGATCAAAAGAATAATAATTTGCCTACCAACCAGATCAAGTAATTAATTATTGATTTTGGGAAATTCTGTGAATCTAAAACCGTCAGGGTGGGAACCTAAATTACAATTTACCAAGCCCATGTCTCCATTTTAAATATTGAAATTCCACCAGTTGGCAGTTATCCTTAGTTGTTATTTTTAGTGTGTTTTGTGGGTCCGTAGAGTGTTTTTATTACAGTTTTATTCCACCCTTTTTCCCAAGGAGCATAGGACACCACATATAGCTCAGTTGCTTGTTTCATAACCATAACAACTCTATGAAGTAAGTTAGGCTGAGAATCATTGGCTGATTTTTTAAATGAATGTTTCCCCAATTCTAGTTGAACATCAACCATCAAACAACACTGACTCTTTTTTGCAATTGCACCTTATTGTGAGCTTTCTTTGAATTCACAAAACAGTTTTTAAGTTGGTCTTCCTATGCAGAGTTGACATAAATAGCTAGCGGGAGTTTTTAGAAGGCTAAATCCATGAGTCTTGCCGTCCAACAAAGCTTTTTCTCAAAAGTTCTATTCTCTTTGCCCCTATCTTCAGAAGTAAGGTAGGTGGCAACCAGATGCAATGCTTTTTCTACCAGTGGCGTACCGCCAATGGAGACATGGGGTATCCCATATCCCTGGATGCATGCCATTTGATTATGTGGGTGAGGGGGGGCGCCAGTCAGGTCCTTGCAGATCCCGGTCAGTGCCTGGCGGCTCCCTCCATGCTGATCAGGTGGGCACTTTGGCTGCAGCCCGGCTCCTGCACTCCCCAGCCTCCTTGCTGACAGGGAAACCAGCTGTGTCCACGGCACCCATCAGAGCCATCTGCTGCTTAGCCTGGTTGGGCCGAGATGCAGTGAGCGGCTCAGGCAGGCACCTGATGCCGGCTCCTGCACTCCCAAAACTCCCTGCCGACAGGGAGGCTGGCTGTGGCCGAGGTGCCCACCTGAGCCACCTGCTGTTGAGTCGCGGCCGCAGTCTGGCTCCTGCCCAAAAGCCAGCCTCCTTGTCAGCAGGGAGGCCAGGGAGGGCAGGAACCACCCTCATGTGCCCGCCTGAACCACCAAGCCGCAGCTACAAGCTACAAGCTGACTGCTTCCCGAGAGTCGGCTTTCCGGTCAGCAGGGAGGCCGGAGAGGCAGAAGCCGGCCTCAGGCGCCCACCTGAGTTGTGAGCTGTGGCCACAGGCCAGCTGTCCGGCAGGACCCGGCCTGCGGCCACATTTCAACAGCTAGTGGCTTAGGGAAATGCCTAAGGCCAGCTCCAGCCCTCTCCAGCCTCCCTGCTGACAGGGAGGCCGGCTCTTGGGCAGGAGCCGGCCTGTGGCCACGGCACCTGACTGAGCCACCCACTGCTAGGTTCGGCCCTGCCAACTAAGGTAAGTGGGGTGCAGGGATGTGTGTGTGTGGGGGGGCAGTGGGTGAGGTGCCCTGAGCAACTGTTGTCCTAGGTGCCATTTCCCCCCAGTATGCCTCTAGTGGCACCTGACCTGTGGAATGCCCTTTCTTCCTAAGTTCATATGCTTGCCCTATTCTCTTTCAAATACCAGGTCACATCATTTCTTTTCACTCAGGTTTTCAGTTAGGGGATAGATTTTTTTACATAGTTTTTACATAGCCTGTTCATATTTTTATGAGTTTTTACACTCCTGTGTTCTATACTGTTTTTATTCTCTGACTGGCTTTTAATGGGTTATTAATTGTGGGGTTTTTTTAAATAATATGTTTATTCCATAGATTTTCATAGTAATTTCAATAATTAGTTTAACAAGTGAAATTACAAAGATAGAAATAGTAATTTAGTAAGAGATATAGTATTAAGAAGAGAGTATATTAAGGTGCGTATGACAGAAAAGTGCTGTTAAAAGTCTTTGGGGATTTCCCACCATCTATCTAATACAATTATTATTCTAAGCTATATAAAGACCAGTAAGTAGATTAACATAGACTCACCACAATAACTTGATAGGCAAAGAAATCACAATTCTCATCATCTCTTACGATTGTTCATATATTATATTTACATTTTATATAGTTATTCCAAGGCTCCCATTTTACCTCATGAGAGTCTTGTTTAACTCATTCTTTGCTATTATTATATAGGTGGTGCGCCATAATATCTGCTGTATGCATTTCTTGTATTTTGTGGACTCAATTTTCAATTGAAGGTACTGACGATGTTCTCCATTTGTAAGCCAGAAGTAATCTTGCTGCTGATGATAAATAGTAGAATGTTGGTTATTAGCTGAAAGATATAAGTCTGAAATAACAGGGCTTAAAAGGTAAGTTCCAATATCTAGGTCAAACTTTAAATTCAGAATTTTTTTGTATTTGTGAATCTTTAACCAATTTTTTTAAAAATTGTTTTACAGGACCACCATGCATGTATGTATGACTCAACTTTTTTACCACACTTCCAGCACCTCACTGAGTAACCTTTATAGATTTTCGCTAATTTTTGTGGTGTGTGGTACCAACAATAAAACATTTTAGGTTGTTTTCTCTTATAGCTACTGAAGGTGTAAATTTATAGATGTTTTTCCAGTATAGGGACCGATTGTCTAACTGCATGTCCTTCCCAAATTTTGTCTCTTTTATAGTAACTGAGCAGTTGATTATATAATAATAAGAACAACAACAACAAGAAGATAAGAACATAAGAACTAGCCTTCTGGATCAGACCAGAGTCCATCCAGTCCAGCACTCTGCTACTCGCAGTGGCCCACAAGGTGCCTTTGGGAGCTCACATGCAGGATGTGAAAGCAATGGCCTTCTGCTGCTCATAAAAATAATAACAACAATAATATCAATGACATACATAATTATCAATGACTATAGATTCTCTCTTTTTTATATTGCATTCAGATTTTTCTTTTATTGGGATATCTTTATAACACAGTGTCTTTTGGTTTAAGGTGTTTGTTTTCAGTTGCAAAGACTCCAGTCTGGAAATTCATCCTGAAAGTTTATTATAAAATATCTTTCGATATTTGTGCCATGTTTTGAGAAGTGCTTTTCTGATATGAGTTTTGAATACCGTAGTCCTTGCAATCTTTTTCTTTTGATCTGGCCAAAGTTGGCTGTGCCACCCTGAGGGTAATTCGTAGTCTTCTAGAGTGAGTAGTTCATTGTTGATAAGGGTCATCCATTCTTTGATCCAAGTTATTAATTGTTATTAATGGGTTATTAATTGTTAATTCCTTTTGTAGTGTGTTATGTTTTACTCTGTAAGCTTTCTCCAGCAAGTTGTCTGAAGAGATGGCATAGAAATCACTCCAACAAATGGTAACTGTAGGTCAGTTTGTCTCACCGATTTCTGCTGGTTTTGCCACCTTCTATGGCACTGATAGCTTGGATTAGGTTTCATGGGTTACAGCAGAGGTCAAGGGGCATCATCTTCAAGGGGAAAATAAAGGGTGTTTTTCCTGATGATATTTATATGTGCAGAATCTGCTCTGTTCAAGTTTTTAATTATCTGGTTGCAAAGTTTAATGCAAACTGTTTGATTTGATGTTGTTGCATCTTTTTAATGAGTTACTGGGAGCCCTTTGTGAAAAAGCAAGGATATAAACTTCCAGCTTCATCACTTTGGAGGTAACTGAAATTTTGAAGCATTTTGCTATACAAGCATGTGTCCAGCTTCATTAGCTACATGTAGCTTACTAATTACTAATACTAATCTAAGAGCACAAACATTTCGTAAGTCAACAATTCATTTTTTTTAACAGTTACACAGTAGTCAAGAGAAGGCTAAACCTTCTGTTTGGGATGTCGAGCGCCTGTAACTTTGTTCTGAGCAAAAGGACTATCTGCAAGGTGTACAAGTAACTGCTGGTGTCATTTTTTTGTACTTGTGCCAGCTCCTAGCAGGTAATTTCCTTCTTTCTGTCTAAACATTAAATGACTGAGGAGTCAGTGTTGCAGAAAACTCACTCCAGCTTTGCTCTTGGATCACACATGCTCCACAATCTTTCTGGTAAAGGTTAAATGCAGATATAATTAGACAAAGTTCCTTGACAAGGGTAGCCACTAGCTTAAGAAAACAGTGCATGATGTCTGCTACTCCTGTTTGTCCTAGAAAATATATAGCTTTTTAAAATGAGAACTCATCAGATTTTCCTTTTAGTCATTTAAAATCACAACTTTTACTTTCCCTTCATACTAAATACTACAATCCTTGGCTTATAAAAAGCAGATAATTAGGGTTTACCTTTAACGCAAATTTGGATCATTACTAGAGAAAATTTTGCAGAACTGTGATGCTGAAGTCATTCCACTGGAAAAAAATATATATATATGCAAAACTACTGATGCTGACTAGATGCTGGCCACCTTCTTCCCTTACCTAAGAAAGCTTCTGTGGTGGAATGTGCAAGCCAGAATTTATTTATTTTTAGGCATGTAACCAAATGCACCAAGAAAGTCTTATTAAACTAAGTGCAGCACATTCCTATTAAAAATGAATGTACATGGCTTTAAATGAGAGTCACAGAGAATGAAAATAACTGAGTAGGACTCTCTTTCCAAATAAAATATTAAAACTAGGAAAACCACACGTGTTGATGTCACAAGATCATTTGTAGCTGGAAACCACAACCTCATACTTCCAGGTAGTAGACCTCAACAATTCAGCTAAGTAATTTGGAAAAACACTGCAAGACAGGATTGCACCTACCTGTAATTGATGTTCACTGAAGCTGTCTGTGCAGACACACATTGGGACTGTGCAGGTGCAGGCTGAGACATGGTAAATATCTCAAGCTTAATGGTAGAGGGCCTTCTGATGGCAGTTGGTCATGTGAATGCTTCCCACTCAAATGCACAAGACCAACGCCTCACTGCCCTCTCCTTCAGTTCCACTTTAGCTGCCACAAGAACCACTTCTGCAGAACTCAAAGCGGTGCAGGGAGGAGGGAAAGGGAATGTGTGCCTTCACAAAAGACCTCCATAAATATCAGTTACAACTAAGTATAACCCTGTCTTCACCACTGGGCTTCTGTGCAATCTCATATTGGGATTTTAACAAACTACAGACATCATGGAGGTGGGATGAGTTCTGAACACTCATATTTATTCATCTCGTCCACAAACAACTTATAATCCTTTATTCAAACAATTCACATATTAAGTAAACATAGACTGCAGTACTGCTTTTCCTATTGCCATGTCTCTTCTTTCTTGCAGGTCTAGCACGCAGTGCCTAACAAATGTATCAACCGGTGCCCATGTTACAGACCTGCTGATATCCTGGATGAGCACTCCATTCTTAAATAGTGATGATGATGCCTGAGCTCTAGTTGAGTGAGCCTGAAGTAACAGAGGACAAGGAACTTTGTCCAGCTTGTAACATAATTTAATCGTACTTATTATCCATCTTGACAAAGTTTGAGAAGAGACTCTCTTGCCTTTAGAACATCCCAAATGAGATGCAATTAAAGTCTTATCCTTTCTAAAAGCATGTGTCCTGTGCAAAATAGAACAGTGAAGCCTGCCTGACATCCAGATTATGTAAGCCAGTGACTGTGGGTTTAGGAAAAATACAGGAAAGTTCATTTCTTGTGTCATATGAAACTTCAATACCACTTTAGAAAGAAACTTCATAGATGGCCTTAACATCACCTTCTCCACAAACACCCTTTAAACAGGGTGATTCAATATCCAATGCTGCTAACTCCCCCACCCTCCTTGCGGAGGTTATTGCTTTGAAAAAGCAGCCCTTCATAGATAAGGCAATGAGATAGTTACTAGGAGATCAAAAGGATTCCCTACTAGTTGTGCTAACATTAATGATAATGACCACTGTGGGATCACGATTGACACTGGTGGATATGCACTGCACAGTCCCTTCAAAAATCTTGTGATATTATGGAAAATATAGTACTGCCATGAAACCCCTTATGATACGCCGAAATTGCAGCCAACTTTTTACAAGTAAATTTGCAAGTAAATTTTTACAGAAGAAAAAGATAAGCCTTTCTTCCTTAAATCCAGCAGTTTCCTAAACTGAACTAGAATGTCCTCTATATCCTTAGATCAGTGCTGCTGCTTGGACAAATCCTCCAAGCTGTTAAGTGCAAATGTTGCAGGTTGTGTGGTGAGCCCTACCACTGTAACACCTCCTGAGGCCTCAAAGACAACCTTATCCATGTTCCTTGCAACATTTGTTGGAAACCATATCTGATGTGGCCAAGAGTGCTATTAGAATTAAATTTGTCCATTTCTGATCTGCTTTGGCCAACACTCTTCCCACTAATGGAAGAGGTGGGAATGCATAGTACAGGCATCCTGTCCATGTGATCTGGAATGTATCTGATCCTACTATTGAACAGAAGTGAGGTGCCTTGCAATTGTAAAAGTTGCTACCCATTATATATTGAAAAATTTTAGATGAGATCCAACTCCTAGTCATCATACCAGAAAAAGTACTTATGGGAAATGTATTGCATATTTATTCATGTACTACAGTACCTGAAAAACATGGAAGACACTATCTGTACAAAAGATCAAGTTGTCATGTAGACATTTCATATATTTCTACCATAACACAGAAAATAAATTGTTGAGTGCAACTGTCAATTTTGAATGCAACTGTCAATTTCAGGTTTTACTGCAAAAAGCAGACAGAGTAGTAAATAAACAGCATGTCTGCATGCAAACCAACCAGTGCACTTTTGGACTTTTGATTATATGAACAGATTAAAATACCTTATGCTGATGCAGACTAATTGTTTATCACAGTCAAGATTGTTTAGTTTGATTGGTAACAACTTTTTGGGATCCCTTGTACAGAACTTTCATACCATCTATACCCCGATTAATGACTTTAATCATTTAATTGGAGATGCTGTAGACGGAACCTGGGAACTTGACTGAAACACCTGCGTGCAAAGCAGTTGCGCGCTCTCTCTCTCCCCACACACACACACACTGGATACACAGTAAACTCACATGGGATTATATGGTAAGGTCCTTTGATCATGGAAGAATTTGATCACAATTTGTACTTCTGTACTTGCACTTCTTTAATATTTCAAGACAGGAAAAAAACTTTTAAGGGTGACAAGAACAGTTGGGAATGATTTACTAATTCCGTATTTTTCTCATTTCTGGAAAGCAGGCCACTCCAAGATGTTTGGATGGTGGTTTTACTGATAATATTTCATCAAAATATTATTTCTATTAGTACTTCTATACAGTTTACACAACTTGATACATTCAACAAACATCATATTCAGGAATTTGTTTATTTTTGGTTTACAAACAAAGGCACCCAATATTTCTGTTTTAAAAAAGTTTGTGATTTAAAATGTTCACAGAATCAGTCTCTACATCAGAGAACCCCAGGGTAATGTTCTTCCTGTGGTCCCAAATTTTAAATTCTGGCACACCTATTTAACCATCACCTGTTTTAGACTGTTCTTCTGTTACTTTGGATTTCACTATTTTTAAAGTCAATGAGTAGAATTCTAATACACAAAATTATAGATGCCATTTGTTTTAGTTAACAATTCTGATAATTTGAACTGCAACGCTACAAGATCCAGCTATGAAAGTATCTTAACTGTAATGATTTTTGTGGAATGCCAGGACACTGTGAAACAGCATGGTGTTAATTCAATGTATGAGGAAAATATTCCAATTAAGCTCAAAATTCGGGACTCCAAGATGGCAGCTTTTAGATATTAGAATCTAGCAAAGAAAACTGCCTAACTCGTTTAATCATTGATTCCCTTTTGCATTGTTATGAACAGTGGCATTTTATCAGTTGTATTTCCAAAATTCCAAATGAACAAGATACAATGAGGGAAGTGAACATAACATCCAAACATCTAACAGATGCTTCTTTCACCAAGTTAAGCCACATTCACAGAGATCATGGTGGGTTGCAGTACTCCAGGCACATTGTGCAAAAAAAAAAGTCTACAGGCATGCTCAAATGCTAAGTAACCAATTTCAAGCTTAAGGGGTGGAGGGGAAAGAGGAAGCAGCTGTAACATAATAGGAATATTCCCAACTGTAACATCTTAATTCACAAAATCCAGAATTTATTGTACATTCCATCACTGTCACAGAAGTCTCTCACACTTCTTAATGTGTGATCTTTGACCATGCAACATTTTTGTCTCTTGAAAGAGCACGCATAACTTTTAAGATATCATTTAAGTTCTAAGGGAGAAAATTTTATTTTCTACTAGGAAGCTCCTCCAAATTTTGATGCCCTTGCAAGAAAGAAGTTAGACTTCCACAGCAGCTGAGTATAAGAAATGGCCTTTGTGTAATTCTTATATTGTTCATTCAAAATTTATTCTCAATTTACCTAGACAGTGATTATAAAACAAAACAGCTATAGTACAGGTTGATCAGTATACTATCATAGAGGAATGCTAGTTTTATCAAATAAGGTTTGCTTATGTTCATACAGAATTTTATGCAAATAAGTGGTACAGCAAAATTTAAGTACTGAATAATGTTTCATCTTTTATTGAGGATTTCTATATTTTGTTCCTTGTGGAAACAAATTAAACATGCTGAAAATGGATTCATGTTTACTTAAGTAATAGCTATTCGATATTGTGTCTCCTTAATTTCTGAAAATAATGCCAAGTTTTATTTAGAATATGCATGTTGACTTTAGAGCTTAGAAGAAAGTGGTTGAGAATTCAATTTCAAAATTCTGTGGGTAACATAGGGAGGGTACAGTGCTTCCTAAACAGACTTATGTTCTGGATTTCAGAAGTTCTGGATTTCAGAAGTTCCTGATTTCTTGTGTCACTGTGAAAAATGTCATTGACCTATAAAAATATGTTTCTCTTGTTTATATTTATTCTAAGGAACAAAGTTGTTTATTCCCTCAGCCACACAAACAATTCTTATAAATTACAGTTAAGGAGAATGTGAAGAAAGTTACTGTTCGCACTTGCTTTCTCAACTGGAGGGGGTGGGCGGTTACACAGCAGTGTGGGTGCCTGTGCTGACAAAAATCTGCCCTTCCAGATCATGGATAATCATTTCATCCTTCTGTAGGTCAGCCTGGATCAGTAGGTACACTTCCAAAAGCAGACCAAAATGGGTTCAGTTAGGAAGATCTCACTGCATTAACTTCACATCTTTACAGTCACCAGGAAAAAAGCGAGAGTAATGAAAGACTACAGAAAATCAAACTCACAATCATTTACAAGGACATTGCAATTTAAAAGTCTCAAATAAATAAGTCCATCACCTAAGTCAATAATTGGTTCACCTTAACTAAATGAGCTTATTTGCCATAAAAATTAAGTTTTCTATGTTAAGGCAGATTTTAATTCAATGCATTCCAGAATTGCACAGTTACACTGGTCAGTGGCCTAAAGGTTTACTTCACAGAGATATTAAAATCTGTTGTTGGATATTTAACCTACATATTTACCGAATGACAGATTGCTCCAGAACCAGCCATATAATCTTCACAGAAATACACAATTAAGCATCACATGTACTGTATTTCACAATCCAGATCTAATATTTCATGTTTTTACAAAAGACAAGATGAGTAGGTACATTATACGGCTTTGTGCCATTAGACCACCATATGCATAGATGTCCTAACACTAGAACTGTCCTCTTCAGTATCTCATAGTACTAGAGGCTCTGAAGTAAGAAAGGAACTTGTAACACAGACTCACAACAAAATACCAGATGTTTCTTGCCATTTGTGATCTTGCAATGAAGATACGCCAAATGAGAATAACAAGCACTGTATTGAAGCCATAACGGATGTTCCTTAACCTGGAAAATAAATAAAATACAAATTAAGAAACGTGTGGAAAATAATATATGATGCTGCTTGGCAAATAAGATAGGAACACAGAAGTTTTAACACAGAGCTTAAACTTCTCCACATGCAAGAGGCCTAATCACTGACATGGATGTATTTATTTAGAAAACAACTCTGCAATTAGAAACACCTAGACTGATTGTACTGGGAGATTTCAACACATGTCTAGGGTTCCTCGCCAGAGTAGGCTCAAGATTTTATAATTTCTTTAGCTGTAGATTCTTAGATTTGAAATGAACACTATCAAGCTAGTCAGCTCCTAGGTGATACCTGACCTCAACATTTCATAAGGCATTCAAGCAGCAACCAGAGACTCTGCCATAGAATGCTGTCCAAAATACTGTGAAATGGTTAAGTGTGAGAGGCACTGGGAGCACTAAGAATATTTTGAGCTCATGAAGAAACGTTGACGGCAAGAATCACCTAGGAGTTCACTAGCTCGATAGTATTCATTTCAAATCTAAGAATCTGCAGAACGACATAAGTATGTGTGTTAGGTTATGCTGCCATAGACATTACAGGTATGATAAAATGTCACAGTGGAAACTGAGTGACAAGCCCCACAGATTTGGATACTGTATTTGAACTGTCTACGTGCTATAGTGGAGGCTGAGGAATAAGGTCCACATAACTGTATATTGTGCTAAAACCTCAAAGGTATATCTTGTGTATGTATTTCTAAGTTTTGTAAGAAATTCAGTCTTGTGACTAACAGCCTTCATTGGTACAAATTACTCTAGCTCAGCTTTAGTTGCACTAACTGCCCAGTATTGCAATATGGTGCACTATCAAATTAAGGCAAAGGCGAATGTAGTTATGTACCACGCAGGGCAGGGCAGGGCAGGGCAGGGCAGGGCAGGGCAGGGCAGGGCAGGGCAGGGCAGGGCAGGGCAGGGCAGGGCAGGGCAGGGCAGGGCAGGGCAGGGCAGGGCAGTTAAAGTGATTCAGCCATGGAGGCTCATGTATCCTACTGGATTCCTGAAAATTCCAAGGGGATTTTTAGGATTCCAGGGGCATGCTTTGTTAAGACTGCAGTGGGAGTTTAGAATGTAAAGTTCCATGGTTTACCTTGGAGCTGAGTGACATGAAGGGGACTGAGAAATGTCTAGAGTAATGCTGGAAGAAACCTCATAATTAATCTGACAAAACACCCTCTCAGTGAAATCCAGAAGCAGGGGTGCTGAAGTGGCCAGGTATGCCATGGTGAAGGCAGCTCTGCACCACCTCCACACAGTCTTCAGGCAACATAGTTAAAAACCCTCATGCCACCTGAATTGCCCTATAGTCCAAACAGGCTTACACAACACTTTTGTGTGACATAAGTCAGCGGGCTCTGAACAGTGGCATTCCCAGGATGGAATGCAGGTGGAAGCTGAATACAGTCAACTCCAACTCCAGGAACATCTGGTCCACCCCACCTCCTCACAAAGGTGTCTGCTTGGGTGCTAGTGTTGCTCTGTGGTGGCACCCACTTCTTGGTTTCGCTGCCACAGAGTTCTTTTCCCTCTTGGCCAGCAGGGGTGTTCCTTACACCAGCAGAGAAGACAAATGCATCAGCGGGGCACAGTCCCATTCACACAGCCTATCCAGCCCCCTCCATCTGGATTGGACTATATAGAACTCACTGGAAGACGTATGAAGCAGTGGTGACATTGGCGAAAAAGTGTTACTTCTCTATGATTACATCAGCTGGTAATACCCATCCCAATTGTTTAAAGTATCTCAGCATGTATGAACTTCTAAATATGAGCATTTATTGTCCAATGCAAAATAGAAAAATGCTGTATTGTCCAATGCAAAGTAGGAAAAATGTATTAGTCAACAGAATAGAGAAAAAAAATAAACATACTTATTCAAATGTTTCCTAGCTGCTGGGAGACCAGACATTTCCTCATTCAGAACATATTTCTTTGTTCCCATGCAGTAGTTTTCCATGTACTCTGCCCAATGTAACTGGCGAACATCGAAATTAAATACCTGCCATACAATAAAACTGTTAGTATTACAATAAACTTGCCATACAAATATTTAAAGGCCAAGAATTAAGAGAAGCATAGATTATGGCCCATGATGCATCAGTGTGTTCCCTGCTTCAAGCTGCTTTTTGCTTTGGATCAGGTTTTTAATTATGTAACAGTTTTAATATATCATTCAGGTTAGATTTTCCCTTATGCAAATGCTTTGAAAAATGCTTTTTAAAGGAGAAGTCCAGCATTTTCCAGTTGCAGAGAAAATCTGACCTTTTTTCACTTTGCAGGAAAAGTGAAGAAAACATATGTGCAATGCCTCCTTCAGGTATTTTCCTGCCTCCTCTCTCCTTTACCCCACATATAACTGTGTCCTCCTACACTTGCATCATCTTACTCTCCTCTCACATTTCTGGCTGGCCCTCTCCTTGTCCCCTCCAAGCTCCATTTTTGTTCTGCTCTCTGGTCAAGTGGCTTTCAGTGGCTTTTATTTTGTTATTATTACTTTTTGTTTAATTTTGTAATACATCAATATATCAATGTATTAGTAATGTGAAAATTTTGCTAAATATCTGTAAACTGAAACCACAAGACCCCTGTTTGTCTGGAGATCTGGGAATCCATGCTGGCTTCTGCCAGCCCTGGAAAGCCCATTGCCAATCATGCCTGTGCCAACCAGGAATGGGGAGTGGGACCTACAAACACCAATTTTAAACCCTTTGTTCAACTAGCAACCATCAGGGGATCACTACATAAATACTACATGAATATTTATTTTGTGAAATCTACTTTGATTGGGAGTTTTTAGTATGCCTGGCAGGTTTGTGGGGCTCTGCCAGTCCTGGCAGAATGGCTCAAGAAAGGGCGCATGCGCCAACAATTTAATGTCCTACTAACAAGAAAACTTTAGAAAATTACTTGCCTTTTTGTCTTCAGGACCCAGCTGGCTCATAAGCATATTTACATTGTCTGTATTCCAGTCCCAAGAATTACTGGTAAAGTATTCTAGCAACATCATAGCCTTGTGAAGGCGTGTTATTGTTTTCATCATCCTATAGTTCAGGGAAAATGGTGTTACATTTTTTAAAGAGAACGTGCTATTCAAAAGTATATACTACTACCACCACCATCCTAATGTCAGCAGATACGATGCAATACAGGAGCTTCCCATTTGGCCATCACATTAAAGCATACAGTACATTTAACATAGAATATTTCTGCATAGGTCTTTTTAAAAAAAACAAAATAGTAAGAGAAGACGGCAGCTGTATTTTGGTCCACATCACAAACATAATATTTTACATACTTCGAGTGATGTTATGGACTCAAGAAGAAAAGGAACAATGTCCAATAGTTTTCTTTAAATTATAAAAACTTTGTAACATCGTGAACATAAAAGTTTCAACCCTACAATATTTGGATTTTAAAGGTTAAGATGCAGAAAACTTGGAAGCTTTTAGACAATGAAGCACTCTCTCTTGTGCACATGGAAGGCTAGCTTTCCCACCAAACAGACTACCTGTACTACAGATTCACACTCCTATCAGATGCCAGAGTCTTCTCTGCAGCACATCCTTTTCTTCATTATTCTAGTAGCACAGAAGAAAAGTGACAGAATAGCTTTTACCACAAGATCTTTTTCCTGGTATTATTTCAGGTTACCCCAACTGGTACACTGCAGTGCCAGTTTGGATATTTACTACTTAATATGCAGAAATATTCTATCAATGTTTACTGCCTTGCTGGGCAACCATCAGTACCTTATCAGAATACAGTGCATTCAGTTATTAGGATCAACTTGAAAGCAGACTTTCAAATATTATTAGAGTGAATTTGAACCCAGAAGATTGTGAATATGCAAGTTTGAACCCTACACATTTTTCTTACTTTTGTAAAAGATCATGGCAGGGGTCTGTGTGGCCTGTTCCATGTTTTCTTTCAAACTGATTGACCAAATATAGCAACCTATTCCCCCAGCATTTGCTAACTATAGCTTTCCATGTATGACAATTATGAATGGTTCATTTCCAACCTGATCCTTATAATGGAACACACTGATAATAAACAGCGGGAAGGATGAAAGAGGGCAGCAAAAAATAAAATCAGCACCAAATATGCAACAGCCTTTGGAAAGTTACATTTGTTCTGTACAGACTGTGGCCATATATATAGTGAGCAAGATCTCCAAATTCTACTTTGTATGAGTGTTGGAAAATTTAAATACATTTGGCGGAGAGGTATCGGAAGGAAGGCACCACATACTAGTAACTAGTCACCAGAAAAAAATACAAGGTAATAAAACTAACACAATTTTTTTGCTAAGAGGATATTTATTTTAATAAGTTTTTATCTTAAGTATTACTGGTGAGCTACAATGAGGAAAAGCACACAATTCTCACCCATATTATAAAGAGCTTAGCCAGAGCTCTTCCTCCCAAATATTCATAAGCACAAAATTGAGAACAGAAAAAATACTGTACATAATCAATTATTTCAAGTAACACTGGAAAAAACAAACAATGAATTAAAATACATTTGAAGTTACAGAAAATATGCTAAGAGAACCACTTCAATCTCTTCTCAACTGAAGACTTCTTGCTTTATTCCACTGATATACCTTCAAAAGAATTTAAGGCACATTTCTGCCACAAAGTAAAGGCGACTGAATTTAGGAGGCCATAAGTTTCTATCAAAATATTCATAGTCCCACTGCACTAGCCAGTGTTATAGAAGGGGCAGTACAGCAAACCAAAGAAGAAAACACAACAGTCATGCCAGATGTAACCACTGTCCACCCAGCCAACATCTGGCTTCCCCACAATGGCTGACCGTACACCCCAGAAAATCTACAGCAGGTGGGTATTCCCCGGCAACTGACATTCAATAGTATACTGCCTCCCGATATAGAAGTATCATGGCCACAATGATGGACCAATCCTGCACAACTGTCAACCATCTTTAAAGCTGCATAAATTAGTGGCCATCACCGTACTCCTATTGCAGAGTCTTGCAAGTATATTTGAAAGTACTTTCCTTATTATGCAGAGAAGTTTTGTATATTCTGAGTGTTGCTCATTAACTTAAGTAGGCATCCTCAAGTTCAAGTATTTTGGGAGAGGACCACAAAAGCCGATTATCTTTCCTTACAACATGCCTGATGCCATAAACCTCTAACATGACCCTCCTTAATCATAGGAACTTGAAAACCTGAATTCTTTAGTGTTTCCTTGTAGAGAAGAAACTCCAATCTGGATTTAGTTGCTTTCTGCTGTACCATTTTCAGTCTGGAATACTGGCAGTTTTATTTTCAACCCCTATCACTCAATTAGTTTCTTCTCTACTGTCACACACTTAATATACATTTTTAACTATCCATCAAGGCTCCAAAATATTTTTCCCAGTCAATCACCACTACCACCAGATCCATTCTTGTATATATAAAGTCAGATTTTGTTAGCCCTGGTTTCTATTACATACTTACATTAAACCTCATTTACTATGCTACTAACCTGTTAGTCTGGAGTTAGTACCTATAAACGCTTTATGGCTTTGGACCTACATATCTGCAGGACTGCCTCTCCTGCTACACTCCCCCACAACAGCTTGGGTCATCTGAGCAAAACCTTCTGAAAGTGCCACCCAACAAATACTTATTGCCGTGGAATGGGCTTGCTTTGCCTGGCAGACCCTATACCACTCCCAAGCCTCTCCCAGGGGTTGCCAACTTTTCCTGGGAAGGGCTAGCTTTCTCTCTGGGTAAACCATTGCCACCATCTGACCGTTTGAGGAACTGACCACTGGGGAAGGTCAGGGCTCCCCAACTTCCTTTCCAACCATGAGACCTAGCCTCAGTTTCCCCTGGTTCCCCTTTCCTGGGTTCCACAGGGCAGATTGGAAATCCCGGAGGAAAAGCTGTTTGCCAGCTATCAGCCTTCCTCCCCCTCCTGCTTAGATAGTGCATCCAAGATGGTGGGACATTCGAAATACAGAAAACTGTTCCCCACATCTAAGATGTAAAAAGTATTTATTAAAAATAAAATGGTCGCAAGTATATTTTGGCATTACACCAAATTGAGCAAGGGTTTCCAAAACAAAGGAGATGTAAACACAAATCATCTGTCCCTCTCCCTAAACATACCCTAGCAGTTGTTGAAAATGGGGTAGGTACTTAAAACTCAGAAGGTTGCAATTCTCAGAGAGTTCCCATTACCTGGCAGGCTGAGTGAGCTCTCTGGGTGAGCACATGGTTAAAAAATGGCTGCTCTCTGCACAGCCCCAGCAAACGGTCTGCTCCCTTCAGTGACCCAGAAGAAGGAGAAAGAGACCGTCTCTCTGCTCCCAGCACTTTTATCAGTTCCCTGGCCCCACCCTCTTTTAACCTGGTCAGGCTGGGTCAAGATATCTTTTCCCCCTAGGTTAGGTAGATCTTCCTGATGTCCCTCTGGCATCTTTTAAGTCCTCCAAATCTATGATACCTGATTGGAGAAGAGGAGGGGGGGGGAAGGAACCCATTTCTCCACATTTATGAACAGCAACCACATATATACCAGATTTTTTGTTGTAGCTCCCACACGTCTATCATTCTGCAAGTGTTCAGGAGGAAATTTCTATAAAGGAAATAGGGCTGAAATTAAATGGAATGTTTCAGGAGGACACTTCTAGAAAAGGTACAGGATTGTAGATTACTGCACAGTTCAATGTGCTCATACATTTTCTTCTACTTTTGTAACTCACTCTCTACATTGTTTATGGTATGTTGTATACTGTTGGTTTCCAGTTTGGTACTTTTTTGCAATTTGGGAAGCCTAGTCCTATTGCATACCCTTGAATAGCCCCAGGATAGACTGATCTTATCTGATTTCAGAAGCTAAGCAGAGTCAGCCCCAGCTAGCATTTAGACGGTCCTCCTCCAAGGAATACCATGGCCACGTCATGGAGGCAGGTGATGGCAAACCATCTCTGAACATCTTATGTCTTGAAAGCCTCATGGGGTCACCATATGTCAGCTGCAACTTAAGTGCAAAGGAAAGTCATATTGCATTATTTTCAGGTATCTTATACCATTAGATTGCCTTATTTTTATATTTCGTAATTTGCCATGAACCTCAGTGAGAAAAGCAAGTGATTAAATACATCTGCTTTGAGTTCTTCATAATTTGCAATGGTTATTTGGTGCCAACTACAAACTTGGCTACTTCACTGGTCACCCAAGATACCAGAACATTTATGAACTAAATGAAAGAAGGTGTGGTGTATTTGCTAGTATTGAACTAGGATCTCGGAGACCTATGTTCAAATTTGCACTCCATCATGGAAGCTTGCTGGGTGACCTTGGAACACTCAGCCTGACCAACTTCACAGAGCTGCTGTGAGGATAAAATGGAGAACAGGAGAGCAATGAAATCTGCTTTGGATTCCCATTGGGGAGAAAGGCAGGGAATAAATTAAGTAAATAAAACAAACAGCACTAGTCCTATACAAATCAATGGGGGGGTGGGGGTGGCACACACCCCTCCACTGAGAAAAGTTTCCACTGACTCCTCCATTTCTTATTTATTAATAAATAATTCACAAGGGAACTCTGCACAGCTAGTCCATTAATGTTACATTTACTCAAGAGCTTTTGATGGTTGTCTGTGGAAAAAACTCTTGGAGGCGAATATACACAATGTCTATTAAATTTCATCTTTATCTACTTACTTGTGAGCCTTCTTGAAGAACTCCAAAGGATGGGGAAGGCAGGACTTTGCTTTGTAGAAGCCCTGTGATTCTCCCTCAGTAGAGTTTCCCCGCTCTGTATGTGTAATGGTTCCCTTTAGTAACTGTTTCTACTAGTTTACCCAGAACAGATGTTACACAAACTGCCTTGTAATTTCCCAGATATCTCTGGGATCCCTTTTTAAAGGTCAGTGACATGTTTACTGAAGGTCTGGAAATTATCAGTGACAAACCACATATTTCAGTTAGAAGATCAATAATTTCACATTAGTTTCTTCCAAACCTTCAGGAATTTAACAGATGAATCCAGTGAGGAGTCTGAAAAGTTTGAAACTATCATAATGTTGTACAATTGTAATAACAGAAGTCAGTGCTAGCCTTATTCCCATGCATATCTATTGAAGGTAGAGAAGTCATTCAGATATTGATGAGAGACACCAATCATTTCTTCAATGTGTTTTATTTACTAGGCTTGGATTCTGTATCTTCCTTGCAGTTGAATGCATCATTTCTATTGTGGAAGCAGTTCTCAGCAGTGGAGTACATGCCTTTCACGTTAGGCACTTTTCAGTCTGTTAAAAGTAATCAATCTTGCATGTATGGAAATGCCTTATGCCAGAGGAATGCACACTTCTCAGTAGACTGCCTCTGTAATGGTTAAAGAGGGCTGACAGCAGAAGGAAGGGATAGGATCCAAACTTAGTATTGACTTTTGTTGACAACAGCTATGCACTTAATCCAGAAAGTTTGATAATTACTTTCTTCAATATTGATTTCAAGTTTTGAACATGACAGGGTTTGCTTATTCTAGTTCCTAATTCTAGTTCCTCCCTTGTCATAGTTGTTCTATACTCAAGAATATTTTTAGACTGTAAGGTATTTTTCAATGCTAGAAGAATAAGGCATAGGCATTTGTTTCACAATACTACATATTTTCAGCTACAAACTACATCAAGACAAGGCTGCAAAAAGATTCATAATCCAGGAAGACATTTTGCTGTTAAATATTCTCCTGCAGAAGAAAACGCTTGATATTTGTGACACACAGTAGAAATATGATTTTTAAAGTACAGTTCAGTTTAAGCAAAATATTGTTTATCTCTAGAATAAGGCACAGAAAGGCCTAGGGACAAGTTTTGCTGTGGCCTCCTGCACTCTGATTGGGCAAGTAACTGCATGATGCAGAGAGGGAAGTACTTTCTGAGAGGTTGTTAGTACCAGCGTGGTATACCCTGTTTCCCCCAATATAAGACATCCCCGAAAAATAAGACATGGTAGAGGTTTTGCTGAAGTGCGAAATATAAGGCATCCCTTGAAAGTAAGACATAGCAAAGTTTTTGTTTGGAAGCATGCCCGACGAACAGAACACAGGAAAAATAAGACATCCCCTGAAAATAAGACATAGCACATCTTTGGGAGCAAAAATTAATATAAGACACTGTCTTATATTAGGGGAAACACGGTAGTGATTGAGTACATTCTGAGAGGTTAGTACATTATGAGAGATTGAGAGCCAGCGTGGTGTAGTGATTGAGAACAAATGGACTCTACTGAGCGGCAGATTTTTACCTGGTGAACCAGATTTGTTTCTGCACTCCTACATTCCTGCCGGGTGACCTTAGACTAATCACAGTTCTTCAGAACTTTCTCAACCTTACCTACTTCACAAAGTGTGAGAAGAAGAAGGGGAAGGTGTTTGAAAGAGTCTCCTTACAGGAGAGAAAGTGGAGTATAAATACAAAAACTCTCTTTTAGTCAGAATCAATCTGGCTGTTAAAAACTTTCTGAGAGAAAATTAAATTCTGGGGGAAGTAGATCAGACAAGGAAAGTGACTGATTCTACTGGTTATCAGCTGAGTGCTGTCTAAGAATAATCATACACAGACATCATATACTAGTAGGAAGGGTTTATTGGAGAGTCAAGTTGAAGGCCATATAAGTCAGGATAAGAATGCTTCAAGAGAGAAGAATTCTAAGTGTATAGAGATTTGCTTTAAGTTTACCTCCATAGAGAGTTTATGTTATGTTTTGAGGGTTTTATCCAACTGTGAGGGCTGTGTGAGGGTACAGTGAAAAAGTACCAAGTCAGTGTTAGGTCCCTGTATGTGAATGGCCATAAGCAAGAACATCTAAGCAAAGGAACTGTACAAACTGTGAACCATCCGTGGCTGATTCCGCATGGGCCAAAAATAGCAGTGTGAAAACGGTGTGAAAATGGTGTAAAAGGGTTTAAAATTGTGTAAAAGGGTTTATACTGTTTTCACACCGTTTTCACACCACTGTTTTTGGCCCATGCGGAATCAGCCTATGAAACTAACATCTAAACTAAACTGAACTAAGTAATCTCAAGTGCTATGCTGAACAAACCAAAAAACTGTACGTCTCTCTGCCAAGCTCTCTTGTGAATAATGTGTATATATATTTATCTTGCCTCCTGCCTAATTTACCTCATCCTTATTCATCTCCAAGTTGTTATTCTCTCTTTGCCATCTCCTCTGTTAAATAAATTTGAGCTACTGTTTAAGTTTACTTCTGCTTCAGTATATTTCTTTTAGTGTGCCTATTGAGGGGAGTGCCTGGAAATAAATAAAAGACAATGGGTATCCTCCACCTTCTGTGAAGTATAACAGGGTTGAGGGAAAGTGTTTCTTGCCACCAAATGCTACCATTTCTGAAGCAGTTCAGTTCCCGAAGGGAAAAAAATAGGAAAATCTGACAAGCCTGGTTAGTGAGGTTTCCTAACCTGAAGAATTATAGAAAGTGAGGGGATGCTCGTCACAATATGTTATATTAGTGAAAGTATTATATTAATATGAGTATCTTAAGAAGGAAATGCTTTCCTTCCTCTACAGCCTCTTTTCAGGCTTCTTACAATGACACACTGCAGGAATTCCCACAATTCTATCATGCTCTTTTCACACTAACTGTATATTTAGCATCAGCTACAAACCAACTAAAATTACTTGACATTAAACTAAAATTCTTAAGATTCCTAAATACCTTAGGAATACTAAGGTATTGTAATATTTCCCTCCTGTTCAATAGTGAATAGCTGCTTGTAATTTAGATGTTTAGATGATGCAGATAGTGGCAGAAAATATGGGATTCCCCCTCTAAACTTGGTAATGAATTTAACATCTAAGCAGTTTATAACTTATAATAACAGCTAACATATTGCTGATGGTAATTTCAACTAACCACAAGAATCTTAAATTATGAGCGGTTTGTGTAACATTTTATGTCATGCGTTCTTCAAGCCACACGACAGCACACATAATCAACACCCTGTTTACTTTCACTATGTTATGAGGCAGGTTAGGATGAGAGAACAATATCATCCAATCTTTAAGGCATAATGAAGATTTGAATCTCAGGTATGCTTAGTCATAACCCAATATAGCAACAAATACTTGCAAAGTTAGACTGGGCTACTAAGTAATTTCCCATTTAGCTTTTTTTAATTTTTAACTGAAAGACTATCCAACTAGCTATATTGTTCTACATTACAGAAAAATGGAAATGGACAGAATTTGACTTGTACCAATATGTCCCAGCATTTACTATGCATAATAGATACATGAGTAGTACCGGAGTGACTATCACTCAACCTTAATATAGAAGATGTAAAATAGTTCTGTCAGCACATTGCTAAACTGTTATGTTACAAGATAAAAACAACATTCATCATTCCTTTTACTTTATGTTCTCATTTAGATACAGAGTTTAAGAATACTATCTGATTCCATATTTGATTTCCCAGGCAGAATCTGAAGCTCATTAACCAAAAAATTGTTTGAAGTTGTTAGGATGCACACTCCTTTTTAAAAAAAGGTCAAATGGGCTATGAAAATGAAAGCTAGCCAAATTCCCTAGAGATCCAACTGAGATTACCTTGCCTAAAATAAAGTACAGACATCCATATCAAATTTCAGGATACTGAATGCAAGTGTATGGATTTAAACTGTCCTTGAGGGAGAAGGACAATAATTTATTTCAAACTTGAATTATACCGCTTCCTCCATCTCTCCAGTCCTCTGACATAGAAACTCTTGTGCTGAGGAAGTACACAGGTAGTGTAAGTCTTCAAGAACATAAGGAAATACAAGGAAAACATGTTTGTTTACTAATAAGAATGAATATGCCTTTTGAATGCACTTTTCCTAGTTTTTTGCTGGGCAGACACTATTTCCAGGACTTGTTCAAAGCCTTTGCTTAACTGCCTCAGTTGGAATTTATTCCTTACTCTACCAACCACCTGGAGGTATACACCTGATCGACTTGCTAGTCAATCAAATCCTCCAAGTTTCAGCAAGCAATGATATTAATATAGACCCAATCAGGTACTCCCTGTCTACTTCTACTGAAATTAAGCCAAGTTCCAACAACAGTAGCAATCTGTGCACTATCAGATTGGGCATCTGCATGGTAAAATCACATATCAGTAAAAGCAAAGACATTTATGTATACCTTTTTGTTTTACAATTTCAGTGTTTTAAATATTGATATTTTATTTCAAACTAGATCCTAATGTGCTTAATATGCCCTTTGATTTCCTGACCTTGGAAGGAATTTACAGAACTATGTTACAGACTTTCAATTACACAAATCAATTAAGCAAGATTAAACTAAGACTTGTGAAAAATACATAATATTATTCAGCCTTGTATTTAGATATGTAAGTTACTCAAAGGAGAAAAGTTACACAAGAAGTGGAATTTATTTGACACTCCAACAAAGATGAGGGTCATCACCTGTCCTTCCTTGGCACTGCAATAACAGTGGAAGCAACTATCTACACCAAACAAGGTACAAGTAATTCCTTTGCATGGTGAATGATTGGCCAGACATGGTAAAACCATAGCAATTTTTCAGTAGGTTTCATTCTAGAATTCTGAAAAATCAATGGCAGTCAAACTAATATGTCATGTCCTTGTCATACTTTCAAAAAAAATAGCAATGCTTCCTTTTCTACCCATCCCACACTCTACTGTGAAAAGAACAGAAGCTGACATTTTTTTCTATCCCATCAGAGATCAATGGTAGTGGTCACACAATCTGAACATTGGTTCTGCAAAAGAAAGCTTGAAATCTGTGCCATAAAAAAAGAAAACCTTTAAAGTAGGAACCACCAAATATCAATTATGCAGTTCTTGACTGGCTAAATGGGCAAATAGCTTACTTAAAAAAATGTAGCCAGAATAATTATAAGCCGAATGTTGCTGACAAAACAATGTGTTCAAAGAGGTCGGTATCATCTATAAAAACCCACAGGTGATCACACCCTTTTGGTATCTGTAATCTTTTGCTCTCCCAGTGCACTTCAGCTTATAATTTCAATAACAGCACTAGAGTGGGATAATTCCAGGGATTAAAGTAATTTGCCAGGATTTACAGGTTTTGCTATAACTGCAAACTTCAAGCAACCACTAAATCCCACAGAATACTCTTCTACTGTTATTGTTGATTATTCTATTAGTAAATCTAAGGAAAAAGCTCATGCCATTGATCTTATACCATCAACAAGCCTCCACCATTGTTCTAGCAAAAAGGTTAGCCCTTTCCTTCTTACCACGGTTTCTGACCTGTCAACCTGAGAACAACATCGTGTAACAACGCAGGAAGTATGTGACCGACTGTTGTCCAATACTGATGTATAAGGGGATTAGACTGGAGTTTAACATTAGGACGCCTTATTGCTTGTTCTAAGGGGTTCCTCTTGAATACCAAATTTAAGTAACACTCTGTAGGAAAAATAAGGGTCAAATGGTTTTAGAAGTTCTTGTTCAAAGCATGTGCCTACAGTGAATTCAAACTGCACTGGACATCTCGATTGCAGTACCTGCTAAAATATGAAGAACACACCATTTTTACTGTTGCCAGAATTGAATTCATGAATTGAATTCATGTTCCTTTGACATAAAGGAACCATTCCACCATATTCAAAAAGAAAGAAAACTTAGTTAATATGCGTTATTGTGTAAATATGGGTTTGCATAAAGCCAGAGAAACACAAGACAGAGCTAGTCACCATTACCTTGGGCTTCTTCCTGTCATCCTGAGGTAGATATCATACAGGAATGCTGGGGCCTTATGGCTTACAGCAATCCAGTAGTGATATAAAAGGTGATTGGAGGTTAGATTTACATTGGGCCGTCTGAAGGCCTGCTCGAGAGGATTCCTCTTGAAAGTAGATATTACATGGTATTCTAAGAAAGAAAAGTTGTGTAACAGCTTTGATAATAGCCATGTAGATGTAATGGACTTCCATGGACATCACAATATACAGTACTGCTCACTGAATTAAACACATATTGCTATTACATATTCTTCATTAACTGACAGCTCTAAAACGTATTCATTTACATTGTTTATTTTAAGTAGTACATCTTACATATAGGACTAGTTCTGTCCTTCCTACTTACTGCAGCTTCTCCTTCTGTTGTGTGTTCTTTCTTCCTATTTAATTATTAACCCCATGTTAGTAAATAATTGAAAATATAGCTGCATAGGCTATAACTTATAACTTATCAGCTGTGCATCAAATAGTGACTGTACTACATTACAATGTTTTAATTCAACATTTTATGTTAGCTGAAATATAATATTTCAGCTATGTTTTAAAAATTCACTTTCGTTTTAGATTCTTACACTTACAATAAGATCTTGGATGGCAAGCCAATAAAAGCAACTCTTGATACCAAAAGGCAGACAAAATAAAATGGTCCACATTCTATTGTATACTCAAGTCCCCCTCCCAATAGGATGGTTCAGATAAAGCAATAAGTAATCTATAAATGATTTATCAGTTTGAACAAAATATTTTAATGAAGAAATTATAGTAATATTGCTCAGTAGGCTGCACTTTTTGAGCAGGGGAGACATGCAGTTCCATAGTAACTACTATAAACTGCATGGGAACTAGATGTTAAAAGTAAACAGTTCAAATGGAAGTTAAGCACAACTTATGGAAAAAGTAGACTTCTAAGTGTGACTATATAATCAGCACTCCATAGTTTTAGAGTCTTACAGAAATGAAAAGTTTTAGTTTCATTACCCTGATCCAAAATACTTGTCTTTTCTCCCAATGCACATAATGGTGTCAACCTGACAGTTTACATCAAGTCAGTCTTTATCCAGCTTCTACACTCTGCCCCCTCAAATGAGTCTTACAGATATTAAGCTGGCTTAAAAGTAAGACTCTTGGTCTCCCACCTTGTGCAGAATCTTACTGCTAATCACTCTACCTACTTAATCAGTGAAAATCTTTTAATCATCATTTTGGCTTCTGAGATTTCCACAGGTATTGCTTCAGAATCTTTGTTGTGCATCAGAATAGACCCAGATACAGTCCTAGGTACTACCAGTTAAAGGATTGCAAGTATCTGGTACTGGGAAAGATCTCTGTCTGAAATTATGGACAGTGGCTACCAGTAAGACAGGACAATACTGAGCAAGAGAGAACAATGGCCTGACATTTCATATGACATATGAGTTAGGAAATTGTTGAAATGGAAGTGGGATTTTTCTATGAACACATTTTGTAATTTTCTTCACTTCCACAGAATCACAGCATATAAAGAGTCCTGACTAAAGACTATAGTCATCTTTCTGCATTTGGGATATATCTAGTGCAGAGTATTTATTTAGCATTCAAAATACTATAAATGATATTTTATAATAGGAATATTTTACAATAGGAAATGCTAGCAAAATCTAATGAATTTAATCTTGAATCAGTATCTCAACAGTCATGTAATTATTAAAAGGTAAAATAACTGGATAGAAGCTGCCATCAACAGCTGCTCTCAAGTATGCTGTTTGTATTTTTAAAAGTTATCTTGCAAAAAAACACAGCTACCTTTTAACTAGTGTTTAATAGATCATCTGTACAGCAACACACATAGGTTCTACACTGGCATGGAAGCAAACCTGAAAGGTTCTAGAGTCTTTGCCCCAAAATTGGTATTCAAATACCTTCTCTGATGACAGTTTTGCCTTTCTGCACATGCCTTGTGGGACAGTTGAGTTCAATCCCACAGTTATTTCAAAACAGAGCATGTATCACACCAGCAATGTGGAAATTGAGAGGCTACCAGAAAGGAGAGTGGCTTGTGGGATTACACAAATGACCACATGAAGTACTTCACTTGCAGGTAATCTGCATTTCTTGTTTGTGATCTCCATGCAGAACCACACATGAGAGATTAGCAAGCTAATGAACCTGAGGTTCTGGCACCTGGTCAAGATAAAATAGTGTGAAGAACATCAATAACCACTGATGGACTACTACTACTGTCATACATGTGATGAAGCAACAAAGCAGTTGCTGAGATGAAAGGGAGCCATATTCTGTATTGTTGCCTAACAATAATATGGACAAAGGATCCTGAAGGTCTACCAATATGAACTATATACAATTACTTTTAAAAAACTGAAGAATATGAGCACAGAAAGCCTTCATAAACGTTTTCTGGAACATTTTTGATCCCTTAGTTCCAGCACAAAATACAGTTCTCTTTCTTTTTTCCAGGGCTATGAATGACTGGGGGAAAAACTCATTATTTGAAAAGGCAGAATTAGTCCTCTAGGGCCTCTTCCGGAAGGGTGGGGGTGCTTTTAACTCGGATATGAAGTGTTCTAAAAAAAACAGCATTAAATTTTATGAACTATCTTACCCAAATGAAAGTGAGGACAAGTGTCTGAAGTGGTGGATCCTACATTAGGGAACAGCCGTGACTTACCGCGGCTGCCATTACTGCTGGGGAAACGACAGCCTCCATGGTGCTGCCTCCTCCCCTCCCCCTGCCTTGCGAGCTCCTCTGGGCTCGCGAGGCTTTAGCTTGCCAGCAACGCGGGGCCCGGTAGGTCTCGGGCGCCAGGCAGTGACGCTTGGCGCCCTTACGTCATCTGGGGAGGTGGGGCCGGGCGGCCTATTTAGGCCTGGGCCCGGCCTCCCCACCTCCCCATTTGCCGGAGCGTGCGCGTTGTTACTGTTTTTCCTGGTGGAGATTGAAGATAAACGGGGGGGGGGGGGGGGTTTGACATATTACGAATCATGACCAAGACTGCTGCCAAGAAAAGTGAGATAAATATTTAAAACTGCAAGGTTTCATGCAGTCTTTTTGTCCTTATTCATCTTCTCTAGCATCAAAGCTGCAGAAAGTTGAAAAGCCCTATATTAACAAGCAGGTATCTTGAGTGAAATAGGGACATAACCAAGCAAGTTGATGAAGTGTGAAAAGATGTAGACATGGTTTTCGATGTACAAGGATACTGAATGGTACCAATTTATCTTGCCAACATAAAACCTTCCACCCAGATTGTCTTAAAAGAACTGTACTTTATCTGGCATGTACCACACAAGTGGTAACTTAGCCCCACAGGAGGGAATTAAACCATCTAGAATGCATGGTATCAAGACCTGGTATAGACAATGCAGTGAACACAGTTTGTGCAATGTCTGACCTCTGTACTAGTCACAGCCAAACCAGGGCTTTGCTGGAAGATGAATAAAACAAAATTGAGTTGGAAGCTAAACAGGCAAAAGGGAAACATGCAATCCATGAAATTAATACATCCTATCTAACCTCTGTATGTAGTTACCAAAGACAGCTTTGGCTGAACACCTTTTACCATTTCTAATAGTACTGCTAGAATCATTAATTTTGTTGTGATGTAACCTCAAACTAAACTAACATACACTGTCTCTGTGACTTTAAACAGAGATTGGTGTACTTGCATTTTTAGAACTGCATCAAAATGTTTGACTAAGTCTGCATAATGCTTATGATCTTCTAAAGAGGAAGAAGAACATTGTTATCCAACAATATAATCTAGAGGCAACTCAGTAATAATCGTGGGCAAGATCAACTTAAAGAGGTTGAAGGAATTCATCTTTTGAATAGACATGGGAAGCAGCAGACTTAATTTGGCCCCCTAATCAATCAATCAATCAATCAATCAATCAATCAATCAATCAATCAATCAATCAATCAATCAATCAATCATCAGTATCAAAGAAAAAGAATATATGCCACAGGTACAGGAGTTGCAAAGAATACTGGAGACAGTGGTGATAAAGTGGGAAATGGGATAATGTTGAAGGTAATGTGAAAACATGGCATTAGTGCCAGTAGATGCAAGCTGAAAAACTGGAAATGGTCATAATGCAAGGACTGAAACTGATCAAGAGTGGGAAGGTACACTAAACATTCAAGGTGCTGAAACAAAAGGTTGTTAAGAAGGACAAACATTGCAGTGGCTGTGCACAGTTTGCACACAAGTTTGATATCCACTGCAATACTACATGACCACAGCAGTCTCTTGATGAACATGAGCGTCATGAGGAGTGTCATGAGTGTCTGTATTGCCAGACCTTAATATTGTATGAGAAAGACCAGTCTCTATGGTCATATTATCAACTTCTTCTATAGACGTCATCATTGAGAGAGTCTCTCTTCCCTAGTATACTACGGAATACCTTGGGAATTATAAGGTATTCCCAAAAAGGAGAACCAGGACGTATATATGGGGAACAGAGTGAAGACACCAAGAAGGGAGTTGGGAATTCCATTTCAGCATCTGAAAAAGCAGAATCTGATGCTGACCCCAAGTATTGGAACGGTTTGAGCATGGGCTCAATCACAAGCGGTGGAATGACAAGGACAGATCTAGTACAAAAGGTCGTTTTGATATCAGAAGATGCACAGGAATAGCCGATACCAGAAGAGAAGGAGACAAAAGAATCCTCCACAGTTTCAGAGGCATTTTTTCTAGTCCCCATTTTACTGCAGCATCATAACTTTTACAACTTGGCAATTTTACCAGCTTAAATGGCAAAAAAGGGCAAAAAAAAGATAAATGTTGAAGGGGAAAAGGAAATGACAAAGTTGACTAAATTGCACTAACTTTTTTAGGACTAAAGCTAAAGGTAAGAAATTCTGAGGTCCTTCTCAAAGGACCAATGTGGAGCTACTAAAAGGAGAGCATCTTCACTCCTTCCCTCAAGGAGTGGTGATTTGAATGCCAATGTCTGGGTCAGAGGATTCTTGAATTTCTACTTGCCAGCTTAGAACCTATGCAAAGGAAATGAATGGAGACCACAAAGAACACCATAACTTATGTGTATAGAACCTTCAGTATCCACAGAACTTCCTACAACAGCTCTAAACACTGTTTAGAGTGCCACTCTGACAGCAGTTTGCCTAAGGCCACCTGTGGGATTTGTAGTCAAGATTTCAACCAGCATTCTTCTGGATTACAGCTCATTCCTAATCTCATCTTCCCTCTCAAATGTTACTAACAATAAGTGATGAGATTATTAATGCTATAACTTCATTAAAGGAGTCTGGAATATGGACAAATGCCTATGGAGTAGACATATAGCAGTGCTGACTAGAACATATAGCTGTGCGGTTAAGAACTCTTTATTTCAACTTATTAAAGTTTCTATATTTAAAAATTCTAAATTTTGGAATGTACCTAAACCCTGCCTTAATTTTTTTAATATAAATAAGCTAATACTATTCAAACATGGATAAAAAAACATGACATACCAACTTCACCCCAATGGAAAGGATTGGTGCCACCTGTTGTACAGTTGTATACCATTATATTTCTTGGTCTGAAAAACATCAGAACATTGAAAACCTTAAGTTAGTCATTTCAAACATAGATACAATTGGACATTAGCAGATACTACTGACTGATATCTCTCCCAGCCTTCCATCAACTGTAAGAATCTTCTGCCACCAGAAGGTATTAAACTGTTTCTTTAACGAGTCTTCTTCAGGCTTTTTCCAGCCACATTCTGGATTTTCTGGTTAGAACAGACTAAGTTTAGCTTTGTATCTGGGTCAGAGTATTCACATTAAAGTATCAGTTTCATAAAAATAAAAAAATTAAACTTCACTTGTAACTAAAACCATTGACATGAAATCCTATGGAGTGAGCAAACAAGTGCAAAGCAAAAAATGAAAGGAAAGAAAAATCCAATCTGCTTTTCCTATGTCTGACAAATCTTCAACTTATGAGCATTTTTGAAGACACAATAAATCAAATTTCAGTTTCAAGCTTTTTGTGCTTGAACTCTTGAACTCTTCTCTTCCAGGTGGCATTCTTGAAATCAATTTTTCCCTACATCACATGACCCATGTTTCCCCAAAAAGGCAAGACCCCTCTCCCCATAACAGCATTTTCTCTCTCTTTCAAATCTGATGCACTTCTAGAATTCCTGGGATTCAAAGTCTCTTAAAAGAACTTGTCTACTTTTTATGCAGATCAGATTCCACTCCTTCTAAACTCCTCCCTCCAGAGAATTCCAAAAAATCTACTATCTGTGTGAGAGTCATGCAACTACAGAACAGCTATGTTCAACTGGCATTTCACTGTTAACATATTAACTGCACAATGGTCAAAGGGGATGAATGACAACCTGTGGGCAGAGGGGTCAGGCCTTTGTAAAAGGGTAAAGCGAACAATGGAGGCAGAAAGTTGCTTGGGACAGCAGATGCCCAGTGGGAAGGGTCTGATCACGAACTCCCACAATAGGTCAGGATGGCCACTACGATCTGCAGCTGGCAAAGGGAATGAGTACCTTTAGGACTAAGGGCACGTAAGAACCAAGGTTGGAGGGGTGGGAGGATCTGACCAGTTATTGGGCCAGGCTGGTGGTGCAGCAAAGTTATGAGGCAGTCCAGGACTGAGATAGAGGGAACATGCAAGGATTATCACAGTGCAATTTAAATCAGAGTGCAATTTAAATTCTATTCCAGACTTTGTACCTCAAAGTCAATTTAAATGCAGTTGTTATACAAGTCATCTGTGGTGTGAAAACATCAAGCAGAAACCAGGAGCACAAAGCCAGTAAAACTGTTCCTTCAGGGTGGCCTGATGCAGACATTCAGGATAACATGAATGTAAGGAACAGGTCACAGACTCACATTTCCAATCCACTTTCCACCCCCAGACAAAGTTTGTCACTTCTTGGCTCTAATCTGGCCTCAGCTTTGTGCGCTATCTTTACCAGCTTGGGTAATAATGAAGCTAGTTATATTCCTCAATTCAGATTTGACAATGTTGACCAGATTTCCCCAAATGAATTTAGAAGCATACTCTGGATGACAGATCATGTTTAACATGGAATACAAAAGGAGATAAGGGAAACATCAGAAAAGAGAAGTCCATGGGAACAGATTGTCACCAGAACAACAAGGGATCAGGCAGAAGAGAAGAGAACCTGTGGGGACCGTAAATAGTATTGTTCTTGACACGCAAAGGCAAAACACTAATCAGCAGCATTGCTGCCCTGGCACTGGAGGTTTGCACTTGTGCGACTACAAACACAGGTGAAGTGGATATTATCGCAACAGAGAGGCTTCCCCCTGCTGTCACAAGTGGCAAGAATAGGAATAGTGAGAATGTCACATGACAAGAAAGGGGAAGACTGAGAACGATAGCCTCAAACGTCTCCGGGCACAATGTGTCAGTGGATTCTTTCAGGTCCGCTAAAGCCCCTTCCTTCAGTCTGAGGTCTTATAGGGAACTCAGGAGGACTGAATCAGCATTCCTTCCCCACCAAAGGGCAAAGGGCAAATGCAATTCCATGTCATGCTATAGACCCCTAAATCCTGGTTTATCTGTAATCCCTGTTAATAATTGAGTCTGTGTTAAGTGCCATCAAGTCACTTCAAACTCAAGGCTACCCTAACAGCTGTCAACAACTGCTAATAATTTCCTTCCTGATTGGATTCAGCTTTCATACACTAAATTTCATAAACACTTAGGTGGTCATCAGGCTCATTCAGGGGTGCTAATAATGTTCTGCCACTGGAAGATCCTTCTTAACAGTGTCAGTTATTTACCATCTGAAATAAGACAGAATCTCATGGAGCTCCATGTTAGAGGTAGAAAAAGTCTCCTAGTGGATGGGGCAAGAAGGATGAAATGTTGCCAAGCAAAGAATCCAATGCTAATCTCAATGATCAAAAAAATCTCAAGAAAAACTCTTAAAATTGCTAAATCTGCATAGTTGTTTACTCTTTATTCTTTGAACATCAAAATCAATCCATTACTTATATCTGTGACTTTTCAAATACACTTCCAATTTTTATTGATGTTGCTCTCTTTGATTATTTCTCATTATTACACTATTTACTGATTCATCTTTTTCTCATCTTAAGCCTCTTCCCTGATTTGAAGCCAGGACCAACAGGCCTGGGGTAAAAATTCATATAATCAAGGTGCTTATTCTTTATAGTCGCAACATTCCTGAAGTAAAGTAGACTGTCAGTGTGGCTGGCTCAGGGTCACCCATTGAGATTCATGGCAGAGGATCTGAGCCCAGTTCTCCCCAATAATATTCTCACACTCCAACTATGATGTCATACTGGCTGTCAGTGCAGGGGTTTCTTGGAGGAACACTTCATGTCCCACTGTATCCAAGCCCTGTACCCCCAGGGTGCTGTACTCTGTGGACATCTGGAGACTTATGTAGTACTTTCCTATCTGCAGACACACATATTCTTGCAATGATTATTAAGGCTTAGGGCAGTACAAATAACTGGTTACTTGAGCCTACGGGAGTAAGTAGCATCACCACATATCCCTTACAAGTTTGAACCTACACTTATAAACTGGAGCTAACAGTACTACAGTATCATATGACTATAAATGTATTAGCCCATTTGAAAACTGCATTGTCACCTGCTATACCTATTAACTCCTGAATACCATGCAGCAGCTATTGTTGCGTTGATGACTACATCTACTGGAATAAGATCTGCAACGGCATTGTTGGAGGCTCGCATTGTTCGGAGAATTCCTTTTCCTGCCTTAAAACAGAAGATACACAGTCAGAAAACTATTTGAAGTCACTCTTAGTTGGATGTCACTCTAAGACAAAACACATATCTACATTTCAAAAGTTGCTTACAGCAATAAAGAGGCCACTAGGTCCATTAAAGTTGTCAATCCATCCCTGTTGGGAAACAAAAACAGAGAAAAGCTTACTGGTTCAACTACAAGAATTATCATAAAAATTATATTTTTAGTCTAATTTTATTTCTCTCATGCGAACCTGAGTAAACTGTAATTTACCTTCCTCAGAGTGCTTTAAAAACTCACATTTATTAAAACATTAGTCTTTGTCAGCTATCTTAGTAACAACAAAAATGGTTTAAAATCCTCTCACCATACATTCTTCATTTTTTAAAAAAAATGATAAGGTACTGTCATCAAGCAGAGTGCTTTCTTCAAACAATAGCTATGAATGCAAAAATATTAAAACAAATTACTTGAATAGTACATGGGAAGTGGGGATTTTGCTGTGTTCACTCCCCTTTTGAAAAGAAGCATATAGCACTGTATAATACAACAATTTTGAAGCTACTTTAGTCCTCAGCAAAACAGTTGAGCAAAGTGCTAACCTGCTTCTGCCTTGAGGAGAGGCTCAGCACTGAGATTTTTCCTTTGCCTATTAGCAAAAATCTACCCAAGGCACAGGGCACAAATTACTACTACTTTTGTTCATAAGAATACTCTTGCAAGTTAGTCCCCAACAGCGTAAATATGCTAAGGGTTTATCTCTCTTGGCTTATGAGTCAAAACGCCTTGTGGGCATATTAGTTTCAGAATTGCCATTTGACAAGTATGAATTCTTTCAATGCTACAGTTGGAGCAATTTGTAATACAGGAAATTATCTCAAGTCTAATTAAACCATTTAGGAGGAAGATAACTGGGCTACCTTGACAAGGATCACATATCTTCTGCTGATCATATAGAATTACAACCCGTGATTGTACATTACTACTTTTCTCAGGGTCAAACACACATGAATTATTTACCAAATAGAGTATGTCTCAGAACATATATCATGTGGGCTTCTGTTCACACACAAACTGAGTTAAACAAGACATATGTAGATCCACAGTCAGACAATACTTTTTCACATAGCTCTATGGACTCTTGGCCACTCAATTGTCTTTGTTGACCTGTAAACGCTGGTATTCAGTATTTAAACAAGAAATTTAAGATAACGAAAATAACTTACTGGAAAAGGCTCTTTCCAGCTGGCACCCACAATTGATGGCCTTATAATGGCTACATTTAGTTTTGCACCTTCCTGTTGTACAATGTATTCTGCTAAGGCCTTTGTATATGTATAAGTATTAGGCCGGTCTCCTATCAGTTTTGGAGTAATATCATTCACTAGGCCGTCATCCATCCACCTGTAGAAAAACATTTATGTTAAAAAATATTTATATTCTGACCTTCTACTCACACATTCCCAAGAAGGGCTTTTGAATTATACATAATTACATTCACACACCCACTTTAAAACAGAAAATGAAAGAGCATTTTGAAATGGTTGTCTAGTTTGATAGCTATTTAAGGAGCTTTGAGGTCATTTCTAAAAACAAATAAAAAGATAATTCTCATAACATGGTCCCACACCCCATAAAGGCTTATAAATGCTAATTGGAACTTTGTGCCTGGAAGCAAATCAGCAGCCAGTGAGTGTACCAATTTGTGTATTGGGAGGAAAAAGGAAAATATTACTTTTTAGCTTTTCACTACTGTTTAAAGTTTTCAGTTGAAGCTGATGCATTACTTTTTCTGTTATAGTTTAATTGGGTGAATCTAGACTAAATTTGGATTCTGATGTTTAGACCAATGTATCGATACACATGTAATACCCAGGCTGTTGGGCATTTTTTTCTTCTATATCTCCATAACAAATAGCCACTCAATTAGCAGTACATTATCCTATCTCCTTTCATATGAATCTGCCCAAGAAATAATCAGATGCCAAATTCTGTGCACCTCACACTTTAAGAAGTCCATGGATTCCAGTGGTGGCACTCAGACTGCAGAATTCTCTCACAGATGCTTGCCTGATGTTGAATTGGCAATCCTTGGGCAAAATTAGTATTATTCTTGTAAGGCATAGCTGTCCTGTTTTAAACTATCATGTTTTAGAAGATTCTCCATTTTACGCTGGGTGCTTTAGAAGATTTAAAAATCTTTAGAAGAAGAAGAAGAGTTTGGATTTATATCCCCCCTTTCTCTCCTGTAGGAGACTCAAAGGGGCTTACAATCTTTTTGCCCTTCCCCCCTCACAACAAGCACCCTGTGAGGTGGGTGGGGCCGAGAGAGCTCCGAGAAGCTGTGACTAGCTCAAGGTCACCAAGCTGGCGTGTGTGGGAGTGTACAGGCTAATCTGAATTCCCCAGATAAGCCTCCACAACTCAAATGGCAGAGCTGGGAATCAAACCCGGTTCCTCCAGATCAGAGTGCACCTGCTCTTAGCCACTGCTCTTAGCCACTATGCCACTGCTTTACCCCACTGTTTACTTGTTATAGCCTGCAACATTAGGATGGAGAGATGGGGTATACATGTTTTAAATACTACCCTGGCGATTTGGTTAAAAAAGACATTTTAATGACAGTTCAAGTTTTCTTCTAGTTAGAAATATAATAATTTCTACATGAAGCCAAATAAATTAGTGAGAAAACCACAGAATAGATCAAAAGGAGTGTACTGTACAGATATAATGGTAACTCAAAAGTATTCAAACTGAAGCTTATATAAGACATGTCAATGTTTGATGTTTTCCTGAATGTTTTGTTTGGTATTTAAGAGGGTCAGCATGAACAGTATAAAATTTAAATTAAATTAAAATTAAGGTGCAACATTGGCAAGAGGTCCGATTGGATGGGGCCTTAAATTCATGCATTAAATTTATTGGACTACACAAAACAGGATAATCTTCCCCTTTCTAAAAATAAAGTTTCTGAACTTCATGGATCAGAATGATGGTGTTTTCAAAACATGAGTGGGGGAGAACCTCCCCGCTACCATCAGGGCCTGGAGGACCTAGAATAGTTCTGCAGGGCCTGCAAGTCGGAGTTGTTCCGTCGGGCTTTTGGGGAGGCCAGCCGCTGAGGTGCCATCCCTTGTATTCCGTCTCTCCTATTCCATTCCATCTCTGGAATTACACCTGTTAATGATTGCTGTTATACTGAGCTGGGCTACTGAAATTACTGGAATGGAAATGCTTTTGAGTTATTGGATGTTTTAATGATTTTAACTGAAGTGTAATTTATTATTTTATTGTGGGTTGTTGATTGTTTTGTCAGTTGATCTGTACACTGCCCAGAGCCCTTATCAAATCTAAGAAATAAAAATAAATAAATATTTGTGCTAATGTGACAAAAAACAAATAAAAATTAAGGCTTGTCTATTTTAATTTTGAGCTTTTTAAGATTGGTGTTTACTTCCAATTTCAATTCTGTATGTTTTGTAATATATAATTGCATATCATTATTAACTTAACTATTAGATTTGGTGCATTTATGATCTAATGTTGCATTGTTCACTACATTGACACTGAGGAGATAAACTGGGATTTAAGTTTTAACAAAATAAATATTTTTATACTTGTGTCAACTGTTAAATAGTCATCCCTACCCACTGTATTACAGTTTACATCTAGAATGTCTATCAGCTCTGAAACGTCATCCAAATTCAGGAAAATATTATGCAAATAGAAGTTAAATCTAAGTATACTAGTCTGATGACTAGTTGTGCAGTATTTTGATGTAGTGTGCCTGATGAAAGTGCTGTTGTCCACATCTGCTTTGGAGGTATAACAATTTTCAAATGAACATCTGACTAGTATGTTCCTGATTTTTTAACAGTATAGCAATTTGTTTGTCAGACATTTAGAATTGACAACACATTAAGTTCCTTACTTAAATGTAAAATGAAGAGTTTATCACCTTCATTGAATTCATTTCCTTTATAGACTGACTTTCTCTCCATTAGGGACCAAAAGTGACTTACAGCATTCTCCTCTCCTTCATTTTATCCTCACAATCTTCTGAGATATGTTAGGCTGAGAGTGAGTGGCCCAAGGTCACCCCACAAGCTGCCATGGAAAAGTGGGTGATTCAAAGGGGAACTTTCCAAACCCCAGTGCAACACACTAACCGTTATACCACATTAGCTCTATATCTATGGATTATCCATATTCCTTCTAATCACATCTTCAATATTTTCACCACATATGAGCAAAATACAAAAAACCCAAGCATGTTCAACTTATCTCATTCCAGATTTGTTTAAAACAAAAACTTCCCAACATTTCTTGCTGTTCAAAATGTACATTCAAGATGAGAAGTAATGAACACATACTCTAAGGAATCTATCAATTTCTTGGGATCAACAGGGGGTGGATAGACGACTTCCTCAATGTGCTTTCGATTGCAGTATGCAAATGCTGTTGAAACATGAATAAACACCTCCAGATTCTTCATTTTCTGGGCTAAGAAAAGTAGCTGTTGTGTTGCAATTACATTAAGCTGAACAGCGTCTCTGTTGAAAGAAGCAACAAGCAAACATTAACTGAGTCTGTCTTAAAGGACTTTAGATAACCAGACCCAAGATCCTGTGTGTTCATATAACTATACATGTTTACATTCCTTTGGGATTTTTATTTTTCCTAGGTGTTCCCTGAACACGTGTGCCAGTCCAAGCTAGGTATTAACACTGTATTTGATGAAAGCAAAAGGATGTGATTGGTTTTGCAAGTGTTTCCAGTAGTAGTATGTGGCTCATGTCTAACCTTCTCTGCATTCATTTACACTGCAGTCCAAATAATCTTACTATAGAAGGCAGCTTAATATTGTCTTGAGTGGGGAAAAGCAGAACTCTTAGAGAAATGACAAATTTTCCTTTTCTTCTACAGGCCACTATCCAGAAACAGACAGATCTTACCTATGAACTGAACATTGGCCTCCTATTGGCAGCTAAATAATATACACAAAAGAATCATACTTTGTATTAATGAAAATCTCTAGATTAAGATATATATTTGTTATAAGAATATTGAAACAAACATCCTGGCTTCAGTTGTTGTGTGTTCTTAATTATTTTTCAAATGAGTCAAACTCTTATTTCAGTCATGTTTAGGTAGCAGCGACAGTAAATAAAATTCAGATTAGATGTTAGTACAAAGGAAACTGACTAGGAGTATGAAAATGTGAAGCAAGCAAGAATTTCAGCAGGTTACGCATATGATGAACTTTCAAGAATCCTCAGTAGTGAGGCAGCAGAGCCCTGGTGAAGCTACATTGAAATGATCAACCTGAATTTATAAACCATGACTTCATTAAACTAAAACTCCTGTTTATGGCATTGTCCAGATACAGGCTGCCCAGAACACTGTGGCTTGCTGTGTGCTAAACCAGCTTTCTAAACTATTGCCCTGTGAGGTCCCTCCACTTGCCAGAGGAAGACCTGCTGGAGGTCCCTGGCCCAAAAGATATCTGGGTGGCTTATGAGGGCTAGTGCTTTTACAGTGCTTTTTCCACCCCTTCCTGGTGGAATAAGCTCCCAAGTGAGATCAGCGCCCTTCAGGACTTAAACAGTTTCTGTAGGGGCAGTAAGATGGAGTTTTTCCACCAGGCATTTCCATCTAGCCAGTAGGCCTGACCTATTATAATCTTTGGCCTCCCATGGGTGTGGAAGGGGGGAGCTTTTTTGCCATCTGTGATTGGTCTATTGGTTTTATGATTGTTAAATTGTTTTGTGGTTGTTTTACTGTTTGCCGCCATGAGCTCTGTTGGGGAGGTCATGATATAAATCGGGGGGAAAAGAGAATACAGAATTCCCAGTTTATTCAGCATCACTGCCCCCCAACATTTAGCATGGAAAACCTTGCCAATCCTAATGCATTCCAGTATTGAGTGTATTTTCTCAGACAATTACTCTTTACTTCCCTCTACTTTCTTTGCCTGCATCCATTCCTTGCTAGTGATGATTCATCAAGCAACAATGTGCTTCAGAGATTTTGGCCTCTTTACAGACAAAATATAAAAGGAAGTAAAAACAGTATGGTGAGAGAAAAGAAAAATCTAGTTTATTCCAGTTGAGTAGCACTGGAACTCAGCAAAGCAGACAGAAGGGGAAGGGCAACAAAAATCCTTAAACAAGAATTAGGAGGTGGCGGCCGATTGGCTTATCCAAGGTTTCCTGGCAACCAACCAATAGCAAGTAATCTGGAAATTAATGGAGTCTCAGTATAGCACCCAGAAACTGTGGAGGCATGAAAGGAGGCAAGAAGCATTAGTGAACTACCTGTGGTGTATAATGTATGTCTAGTAGATTAACCAGGTTTGTGTAACTAATTGCGGGTAAATATACTAGTGATACCTTACTGCAGCCAGAATCACTTAATTATTTCTGGGATGGCTGTTTCAACAAAGTTGTGACAAGGAAAACAGAAGCACCAAGAGAATACAGCAAATTCATTTAAACTCAAGTATCAGAAAATACAGAGATTGAGCAAGGTTCCTCAGCCCCTAACACTATATGTCTGAAACATTTATATTTGGATGAGAAGTGTCATGGAACTTTGTAACTATGGGCTTTAAAAGTGAAAATTTCCAGATATTAACAAGATTCAAACTTGTAAGCCTGGACAAGCAATATAAACATGTAAGTGCAATTATAAGGAGCATTACTGCAGTCTAAGCCTATTCATTTCAATGTGAATAAACTGGAGTAACTCTGCACAGGATTGCACTGTAAACCGTATTTCTACTTTTAATAATTATTATCAAAATCAAATCAATCTTTATTATTGTTATATTCCACTATAAAGTGGCTAAAATACAACAGTATAAAATCATATATTAGAACAATACATCTGCATCTGAAATAATCTGCACAAAAGAATGGGAACAGCAGGAAAATACAAAAACATAAAGAGGGTGGGATAAAAACATTAAAAAGAACCAAACATTCTAGAACCTCAAAAAGGGAAGGGGCTTAAAATTAACAGTGCACTATCAGATAGCAAGCTTAATGTTCATTAAGCCTGATTTATGGCAAAGACCTTCCTATTATGTATTTTAAGTGCTGCTGCACAAAACCTAACAACATTGTATGTTATAATAGAATTGGAATCCATAAGCAACAGAGAAGTATAAAACTGTCTTGTGCGACCTGGGAATCTATACAGCAATGGTGAAATGACACTAGTATGTATATCTTTATAATATGCCACTGGAGAAGCACATGAACTATTATTTTTATGTGTCCAGATTCACAGGGTAAGAAATTTTCCTGTATTGACCTCTGGTACAGCATCATGCTTCTGATGTTCTGATATTTCAAGATTAGGAAAGGTAGAGATTTGCTGGCAGTAACAGTTGGGGACCTAGTTAGATCTGGTTGGTATGATAATTATTGTTCTTAATGTACTAATTATCCAAATCACTTAATTAACAACATACACATATTTAGTCTGGTTAGAGAGCAAACACCTTTATTTTTGTCATTATTATGCCTCTAGCTAGAATATATTTTTATACTTGACTGCCCCAACAGCACAACAAATATGAAGGCCAGTAAAAATTCAAGAAAAATGTATTACCTTCCCGAGGAGTTTTTCAAATTTTCCAATGGAAAATAGGAACATTTGGGAGAATACTAGAAAAAAATCTTATAAAATGTTCTTTTTTGGCATATGTGAAATGCTTTAAGGCAAGGGTTTAGTTACTCAAAATGTTCAAGTAAGATGAAATAGAGTACTATACATAATTCCTATGTATACTGTAAACAGGTTTTTCAAATATATATTTACTGTACAATTAATTTGCTATAATGTGTTACATCATGAAGAGTTCAGAATTTTCAGAGTTATGAAGTTTAAATTGCTTCTAAAATACACTATCCTCCTTATTCTGACTGTGTTAGACTTTCCATTTTAAAGTTCAGGAAGGGATACAAAGAAGTGGGGGCAATTGGATCAATGTTGTCAATTTCATAGGCTTGGTGATTTGGTATGCCTGAATAGCAAAAAAAAAAAAAGTTGAATTGCAGTGAGATTCGGCTTTTTTGACTTGTATTTAGGCTGATGCTGCCTGAATATAAGCCAAACCAGAATGCAGGATTCAGGGATTTAAAGTTTACGGGAGCATCAAAAGTGGCAAGGTGCCTTGGACTGCCTTTACACAAAGTTTCCCTAGCGTCTATTTCAAACTAGAGAAACCGCCCCCAGTACTTGCCTTGCATTGCTGTTTGTGTTGGGTCTCTCTGGTGTGATTTGGGGGTGGGGGTGGGGGTAGACTGAAGCCCAGCAGCAGCAATGGTACTGTTTGAGCTGGCTGCCTCAGGCTGCATTTTCTCCCTCTGTTGTTTTGTAATTTTGTTACTAGGACAACAAATTGGAGAATTGAGTGTGACGCAGCTAATGATTTCCAATTCATTTCTGCAGAGACCCAGCTATCTAGCCAAGTCTTTGCAGAGTTGCATCTTGAGGGACAGAACACAGGAGAAGGGGAAAAGTTTAATTTGGCCAATGAAGTATGAGTGCAACTGCTCAACATTGCCCCTTGGCCAATAGGGGAAGTTTTTTTTATTCCCTGAGATATTAAAACTCTGAGTCCTGAATTTTGGTTGCCTGCCTGACTGGCCCAAAAGTATAAATTGCAGTGCTGGTTCCTACCCAGCCCATTCTGCGCCAGAGACTCCAGAGAGGTAGAGTGATAGTTCAAGAGCCTTGAACCTTCCCTCTATCTGGTGACTGGTCAGAGTCTGCCTTCATGGGACACAACAATCTGCAGAGGAGACCTGCCTGGAGAGAAGACGAAGAAGGATTTGATTTTAATCTAATTTTGATTTGATTTTAATCTAATTAACCAAGTTTAGTTTTTTTAAAAAAACATTTGATTTTAGTAACATAAGTTTATTGCTTTCTTGTTGTTTTTTGGTGTTTGGTTGTGGTGGAGGGAGGCTGAGGGCATAGATCCAAAGGTCCAGGGTTCTTCTAGAGTTTAATTTGCGATTTGTTCAATTGTTTTACTGTTAAGTTGCTGCTAGCAGCATTTTCTTTGTTTCAGTTCAGGTTTTTGTTTTTAGGTCTGCTGGTCTTCCCACTTTAGTTTAGAGGACAAATGGGGGGTTGTGTTTATTTCAGGCTCAGGTGACGTAGTCTTACTTTGGTTATTTGTTTGGGTTCTTAGTATTTGAGGTGAGCCACAGTTTTGGAAATTGTAAGATTTAACTAGAGTTTAGTAGTGAAAGGATCTGATAGGGTTCATTAGAGTTCTTTAAATCAGTGCTGTAGGGTTTCAATATCCCACAATAGGCTATCAGCAGGTTCAATAACAGTAAAGGTTTTGTATTTGCAAATAGTTAAATAGTCCACAAATAGCCATTTTGGATTCAGTCCCATCTTTGCCACAGGTGAAGGTGGGCTGACAGACACAAGTTACTTAGACCTCAGAGTTTTTAGAGCAGATCCTTCCAAGTTCCTTTGGAATTTGAGGAAGCTTTCAGTACTATTACAATAGGACATAGAATAAACTGTAGCTACTTCCCCTCTTTTAACAAGTTTCACCTTCCATCTCCAGGTCAGAGTAGTTGGAAACTAACTTCAGATAGGTGTAACAACAGGTGACCAGTTAGTTGTCTAAACAAACCTAAGGTGCAACCTGTGAGGCTGTAACGGTGTGTGAGCCTGCCAAGAGAGGAGGATCAGGGTGCAGTCCACATGGTGAAACCCCCTCTTTCTCACCTTCTAAGGCCTCCATTCCAAGGAACAGTACTACATTGGGATGTGGCTGCAGCAACAACTTTGAAGGATGACAGTAGTAGGTATGTTAACTTATATTTACTCCAGTTATTGTGTCTGGGTTGTTGAATGTGGCTGTAGTGTAGGGCCATGGATGATTTGGTAGGAGTTAGAACAGGCAAACATGCCCCCTGGCTTGATTTGGTATGGCATTGCCACTGGACAGTGTCTGGGTTGTTAACTGTTGCTGTAGTGTAGTGCCGTGGATGGTTTGGTCGGAGTCAGAGCTGGCAAACGTGCCTCCTGGCTTGATCTGGTCTGGCTGCACTGCTGGACAGTGTCTGGGTTGTTAAATGTTGCTGTGGTGTACCTAGTTCTGTCATGTGCATTAGGTGTTGTACAGCGGGTTCATTTTAAGAGATGGAGGTGTTGCTGAGGGTGTGGAAGGAATTAGGGAAGGGAGAGCGTCCGTCTGCTGTTCTTCTGGAGGGGAAAATGCTGGATTTTCCCTTCCATTTGAAACAATGGGAGGTGTGGGATGGGGTGAGACTTGCTGGCTCTGTGGTAGGGATTTCAATTGAGGTGGGGGGGGGATTCTGGGTCTTGCTCTGGGTAGGGGCACCAAATTTCCCACAAGGCTGCTGGTGAGTCTCCTGAAAGGAATCAGCCAACTTCAGTGATGTTAGTTTGGGAGGGGCAAATGCTACTGGTAGCCAATTGAAGATGAACTTGGTGCCCACAGAATGATTCCCCAACCATCCAAACTTTAGCAAAGTTGGCTGATTCCTTTGAGGAGACTCAGCAGTAGCTCTGTGGGAAATTTGGTGCCCCTACCCAGAACAAAACCCCCACCAAAGTCCCCAATAAAATCTGAACCAAACCCAGATGGTATCATTAAGAGAGTCTCCTGAAGATGCCCTGTAATTTTGATGCCATTAGCTTAAAAATGTGTCCCCTACAGGCTGAAAACCAAAAAACCCTAAAAATTTTAATGGAGCCGATTTTTTTTTCCAGAAAATCCGAAAATATTTGAGTGTACCGAATTGGGTATTTGGCTTATTCGGCTTTAACAATAATTTTAAAGCCCAATAAAGCCGAATCTGAATTTTACCAAATTTTTTTGGTATTACTCAAGCCTACTAGCAATGCAATGTTAGGACAAAAGGCAAACTTGAAGTGGTAGGGATTGAAAAAAGTACTAAGAATAACTGCTGCATGTAATGAGGAGTTGCTATAGTAATGACCATGAAGATAAAATTTGGCTGAAAAAAAGTAGCTCTGTGTTTGGGTGTGGGTTACATATTTCTATTCCTTTAGTGATAGTGTGTGCCCCAGGAGTTGTTTTGGCTTCTATTTTGTGAGGCTGGTTCTCAATAGTAGAAACGGAGGCTGAGACATTTTTGAACTGCCACTTCAGTAGTAATGCTAGAGCGCCTGAACAAAAGATATAAAGGGGGGAGGGTCATTCTTTTGAAACAGATTATATCCCACCACCATCAAGAATAATATGTTTTCAGCAGCAGTGTGTGGAATAAATGCAACTGAAGAGACAATGGAAAAACCCTAAAGGGGGAAAGGAGCTGTGCAAAATGATTTCACAGAAAAAGTTTCCAAGAGACAAGATTTGACCACTGGAAAAATCTGTGGTAAGCTGTGCATGTCGAAAAGGCCAGTATCTGTTTTATCTGGAAAATTATTTTTCTGTGCCTTCAATATTTTACATTTGTAAGCAGCACCTAACTTAGAAATAAAATTAAATATTTTCCAACTACAAAGAAAAAGCTAAGTATATGAAATTCCCTTTGGAATGAAATAATTCAAATAACTTTGTGAGGAATACCCTTTAATTTGCATTTCAGAACTGGCAAACCTTATTTTACTTAAGCAAAATATTTTAAAAATTAGGTGAATACCTTTAAAGTTCCAGGGGGGAAATGTGAATCACAGCATATGAAATGAGTTTACTGCTCTCATCATAATCCAAAAGTATTAAGTCAATGTAAGACAAGGTGTACTCTTTGAAAAAAATTACAAGAGAAAGGTTGTTTACATGTAATTTACAGCACTCACCTTAGAATTTCATTGAATCTTACAGTAGCAGCACAATGAAATATAATATTAGTGCAGTTTATGATAGTCTTCTTGTCTTCTTCACTGAGGGCCATTTCTAATTCTGTAAGGTCACTAGGGATTGCTATAATTTTTTCTTTAAATTGTGGCTGTTCATCTCTCAGACGGTCAAAGAGCTGCCAAAAGAAATATTTAAGAGTCTCAAAGTCAAGACACAAAGTGAATATTTCAGACCATTTCATGGAACTATTTTGACATGGTTCTACCTAAAATATTTTACTTTATTTCTTACCTTCGCCTCTAATATGAAACCAGTATGATATTCCTGTGTATACCAGGAAAAGGATGACCCAAATGTAAGATAACTTCTCTTCAATGAAAGGTAAAGGTAAAAAGGCTAAAGGTAAAAGGATAACTCTGAATGTAATACGACTGCACGCTCTGCTCACATCTGGCATAAACCGTAAGGAGTGGAAGTGGGAAAGGGGAGAGACAGGTGTGTTTTCTGCTTCCCTTTCTGGTTTGCTACACTGCAAGTGGTGTGGTGAAGCAGCTGGGAGGAGTGCTCCTCTCTGTGTATCTGTGTCTTCGATCAACACCCAGAAAACACAGAGATCAAAGCTGGATACCACTAGCTGGTTCACCACATTGCAAGAAGCTTGGTGAGCCAATTTGTGGGGGAGTATACCACCCTCTGCTTCAGTGCTGTTATTAGCACACCTAATAAGTAGGTACATGCAGCAGTGCTGTTATTGGCACACCTAATAAGAAAAGCACCTCAACCAGGAAAAGAAAGTGCCCTTGTCTAAATAAGCAAACAGAGGAGGAATAAGAATACTGTAAGCTAATTGATCTTGAAGACTAATGGCCCAATCCGGGAGGGGGGAGAGAAGGGAGTTGTGGAGGAGGTGGGGCCCTACACCAATGGATTTGCCCTCACTGGGGCACTAATCCAAGCAGAGGGGCAAATCCATTGGGGGGCAACCACTGCAGCCCTCCACGATGGTCAGACACAGGACAGAGTGCCGTGTCAGCACTCCTGCACCTCACACTGGCTCTGACGGTGTAGTGGGGCATTTCAGAGGCATGGCCAGGGGTGGAACATACATTAGTCAGCTTCCATCCCAACTTTGCCTCCCAGGATGCTGGTGCCCGGGGCTTGGACTCAAGTTACCCTTTTGGGTGACATAAATCAATTGAGCCCAATGAAGGGCTTTTTTTGGAGAAGGGTTTTTGTTTTTGCTTCTCCGCATTACTGAAAAGTCCTCCGCATTACTGAAAAGTCCTCTGTGGTGCCACAGCCTCCGGGCTCTAGGTTGGGCTGTAAATTACATACAGTCACTTTATACCAAGCAATATATTCACCATCAATAATACCACAAGATATTCAAGAACGTATCTGAAATACTGGGACCATGTATCATTTTGTTGCACAAAGTACCTTGAGGATGGTATTTAACTGAAGTTGAAACCTCTGTTGTACATACTAAGAACATAAGAACATAAGAACATAAGAACAAGCCAGCTGGATCAGACCAAAGTCCATCTAGTCCAGCTCTCTGCTACTCGCAGTGGCCCACCAGGTGCCTTTGGGAGCTCACATGTAGGATGTTGCTCCCGATCACCTGGTCTGTTAAGGCATTTGCAATCTCAGATCAAAGAGGATCAAGATTGGTAGCCATAAATCGACTTCTCCTCCATAAAGCTGTCCAGGCCCCTTTTAAAGCTATCCAGGTTAGTGGCCATCACCACCTCCTGTGGCAGCATATTCCAAACACCAATCACACGTTGCGTGAAGAAGTGTTTCCTTTTATTAGTCCTAATTCTTCCCCCCAGCATTTTCAATGAATGCCCCCTGGTTCTAGTATTGTGAGAAAGAGAGAAAAATTTCTCTCTGTCAACATTTTCTACCCCATGCATAATTTTGTAGACTTCAATCCTTATCCCCCTCAGCCGCCTCCCCTCCAAACTAAAGAGTCCCAAACGCTGCAGCCTCTCCTCATAGGGAAGGTGCTCCAGTCCCTCAATCATCCTTGTTGCCCTTCTCTGCACTTTTTCTATCTCCTCAATATCCTTTTTGAGATGCGGCAACCAGAACTGGACACAGTACTCCAAGTGCGGTCGCACCACTGCTTTATATAAGGGCATGACAATCTTTGCAGTTTTATTATCAATTCCTTTTCTTATGATCCCCAGCATAGAGTTTGCCTTTTTCACAGCTGCCATGCATTGAGTTGACATTCCCATGGAACTATCAACTAAGACGCCTAAATCCCTTTCCTGGTCTGTGACTGATAGCACTGACCCCTGTAGCGTGTATGTGAAGTTTGGATTTTTTGCCCCTATGTGCATCACTTTACATTTTGCTACATTGAACTGCATTTGCCATTTCTGAGCCCACTCACCTAATTTATCAAGGTCCGCTTGGAGCTCTTCGCAATCCTTTGTGGTTCTCACCACCCTACATAATTTGGTATCATCTGCAAACTTGGCCACCACGCTACCCACCCCTACTTCCAGGTCATTTATGAATAGGTTAAAGAGCACTGGTCCCAAAAAAGAACCTTGGGGGACACCACTCCTTACATCTCTCCATTGTGAGAACTTCCCATTTACACCCACTCTTTGTTTCCTGTTTCTCAACCAGTTTTTAATCCATAGGAGGACTTCCCCTCTTATTCCTTCATTGCTGAGTTTTCTCAACAGTCTCTGGTGAGGAACTTTGTCAAAAGCCTTTTGGAAATCCAAGTAGACAATGTCCACCGGTTCACCCCTGTCCACATGCCTGTTTACACCCTCAAAGAACTCTAGTAAGTTTGTAAGACAGGATTTGCCTCTGCAAAAGCCATGCTGCCTCTTTCTCAGCAGGTCTTGCTTTTCTACATGTTTTATAATTTTATCTTTAATGATAGATTCTACTAATTTACCAGGAACAGATGTCAAACTGACTGGCCTGTAATTTCCCGGGTCCCCCCTAGATCCTTTGTTAATGATTGGTGTGACATTGGCCATCTTCAGGGATGGAGCCTGATTTCAGGGATAAGTTGCATATTAAAGTTGATCTACTATAGTTATCGTATGGAATATAATACACTGCAGGCTATCCCAACCTCTAAGCTTGCCAACATATATATCAATACAATTTATTCTTTTAACTAAAAATATTAGAAATATTGTTGTAAATGTATGTATTTCTGAAAGTACTACTTCAGGCCAATAAAAAACTACATTGGAACTTTTTACGTTTAACATATTTTGAAATCTAATCTAAGTAATTTCTAACTCAAGAGTAATTATAGATGAGAATTGAGTTTTTTGTATTAGGAATTCAAAGAATATATAACAAATACAAATAAGAGGACCAGTTCCACTGAAATACAAACCACTGTTTGGCTTTCTGTGAATGAACTTCTCTGGGTTTACATACACTTAATTCCTTCAACTGTTGATGTTTTGTTTCTTTTTGTTCAAGAGCAAGTGCCAGTTTGCCATTACTTCCGAACTGGCAAAATAAAGTCTGTTGTGGAAGGAAGACAATCTGAGTATTTGAGCCAAATGTTTGCTTATGTCAGGGGTAGGGACCTGCGGCTCGAGAGCCGCATGCGGCTCTTCTGCCCTTGCACTGTGGCTCCACGAGCCAAGCCGCCGGCCCCATCCTTGCCCGCCCTGCAGGCAGCAGGACAGGCGCACCAACTGCCCACGGTTGGCTGGGCTGCGCCACGGGCTTCCCCTCTTGCCCGCCCTGTTGGAGCGGGGCGGGTGCTTTCCTCGCGGCCGACAAGGCCGAGCCGCCGACTTCATCCTTGCCTGCGCTGCAGGCAGCAGGGCGGGCACATCCATGCGCTTCTCAGAATGAGCGGAGTAAAAGGTAAAAAAATCCCCAATATATATAGTGTTATCTTTATTTTAAATGTCAAAAATTATTTGCGGCTCCAAGTGTTTTCTTTTCCTGTGGAAAACGGGTCCAAATTGCTCTTTGAGTGTTAAAGGTTCCCTACCCCTGGCTTATGTGATACTAGACTTTGGTATCATATGTGACCCAAGTCGGTACAAGAGCAATGAACACCAGCAGATTTTTGTCTTTACATGGACTGCTGCAATCAGATCAGTAATGATATAAGGTTGATACCCAGAAGGAAAGATGAATGTAAGACATGCTCTGTGCAGAGATATGAAGGACTACAAACCTCCTGAAAAGCAGGGGAAACTTGGTACTCTAGATTTGTCCAATTAAAAAACAGAAATACCTCTTAGAGAATATCCCTTTTTTGGATGAGTGAAAAGGGACGTTTTAAAATATTTTTTAGTTGTTCCAAAAATACCTTTGTAACTGTATAACAAAGTATGGAATATATTAAGGTAACAGCATTAGGGGAATGTATATACAACATGGAAAGAAAATTGTGTTTAGCTCTCTTGAATATGTTTGATTTTCCATTCTAGTTTTATGTAACTGGTCAAGGTGACATCATATCACAACATATACTAGGCAGATTTGTTTACAGGTTGGTTTGCCACTGTCTTCCCCAGCAGATTACACTTTACACCCAGCAATCTGGACCCTCATTTTATCAACTTCAGAACAATGGAAGCCTGGATTTGAGCAGTGGAGTCTTATCTGGTGGACTAGATTTGGTTCCCCGCTCCCACATTCCTGTTGGGTGACCTTGGGCTAGTCACAATTCTTCGAATTCTTTCAGCCCCATTTACCTCACAAGGTGCCTTTTGTGGGGAGAGGGAAGGAAAGGAGTTTGAAGGAGTTTGTAAGCCCCTTCAAGGTTGATTCCCCACTCACCATTAGATGTGCGCTCCTCGTGGGAAATATCCCAGGGCCCTGCAGCACTCCCCACTACACCAGCGGCAACAACGCATAGACCCCGATTCTGCCGCTCCTCCCACCCCTCAGCGCGCGTCATTTCAGATCCTGGTTGGAAGTGCACCTTTTTCAAAACCATGCGCCGAGCGTGGGGCAGTGGGGAAGTCCAAGAGGTGACTCCGGGTTTGGTTTCCTGCTGCTGATAGTGACGTGAAGCTTTCCGTCCAATCAGGTTGCGGCGGGGGGTGTGCAATGCGCGCGCAGCCTGTTTTTTTTTTCATTTTTAATACCAAAAATCGACTTCTGCTCAAATAGAAGTGGATTCATCGGGAAAGCTATATATTATAATGGCTAATCTGCGCATGCTCGTGGAGACGTTGATTCTTCCTTTTGAAAATTAAAAAAACCCGCCCCAGCACAGTGCAGCAGCCAATCAGGACAGCCCCTGAGTGGATCAGTGGAAAGTCCTATATGGCTGCTGCGTGGCTGCCGCGTCTATTGGACCAAGGGGGCAGAAGATGCGGTGGGGACCATGAAACCGCGCTCAAAAGGTCCCGAAGCAAACCAAACCAGTGCATATCGACCTCCATTTTTTAAGTGGGGAATCGACCTAAGTCTCCTTGCAGGAAAGAAAGGAGGGTATAAATCTAAACTCCTCCTCTTTTTCAACCTTGAGTCAGCCATCTGAAACTGACTTCAGTCAGGGTGGAACCCAGGTTGTGGGCAGAGCTTTGACTACAGTACTGCAGCTTTCGACCCCGTTCCTTGGGGCTCATGGGATTAGTTTTAGTGGCTCTTTTTTTGACACATTAGCAAAAAAATTAATTTCTGGATTCATGTTAAAATTATATAAAAATATCAGCTTACAACTACAAAAATACTTGAACACTTTTGCCACCATGTTGAAGAATTCTGTTTTTAAAGTTCATTTTTCTATCCTATTCTCCCAACTGGCATATTCTGAAGTACACTGGTATTTGGTATGTTACTGTTTCATATCTAACCCTTGGTATATTTGTCAATGCTTGAATAAGTAACTATAAACGAAGGCAATTATAGTTTGTAAAATTTTATATAGGACCATATAATATACTGAGATATGATAACAGCTGCGAGGAAAACGTGTTCCCCCCTGACCCTGCTTATTCCAATTGAACAAGGACACATGGCCAATTATTTACAGTGGATCACCAACCCTAAATTAAGAAGAGCTTTAACACTGGCCAGATTCAATCTAATGCCTTCTATGCTGCTCTATGGCAGATATCAACAAATTGATAAACAGAGGAGGCTATGTCCATGCAATATGGGTCAGGTGGAGACACTCGATCATACCCTCTTTCATTGTGTAAGGTTTGCAAAAAAATCAGAATGTCACAATCTCGTAATCCTTATCCCATTTCTGTATAACAATCTAACTGATGCTCTTAAGATACCTATGCTTTTGAACAACATGGGATCCCACAGTGTGTGAGAATGTAGCAAAATTTCTGCTAACAATAATAGACGTAAGTCTAGATGAATACCAACCAATGTCTATGTATTATGACCACATATAGCCAGCAGTAATTTTTCTAGCTTCTGTCAGTATCCGATGACGTTTAAGTGAGTTAACTTAGCTGAAGGAATGTCCTATAGTTACAGAAGGACCATGTATATATTTTAGTATTTAGTATTTTAGTACCAGTGTCTATAATTGTGAGCAATAATGGGCAAATTTTGTATGCTGATTTTGTATGTTTATTTTATGCCAATAAAGGCTTGTGATTTGATTTACTGAGTAATGTGTAATGCAGTTTTATATTTTTAAAGTTTAGATATCACAAGAAAACATATTTCCATAGTTTCCTCAAATTTCTATTTTTTTCTGGTACAGGACACTGTTCTATTGTTCCCCAAATTCACATAGTGAAAGTAACACTTGTGGAGCCCAGAGTACATGCAAACAGCATTACTTCTATGAAACAGCATTCTTTTTATGAAACAGCCAGGCATCAAATTCTATGCACTGTAGGCCCTACAAAAATGTTAAGTTCTTCATATCAACAAGGTGAAGGTACCACTAAACACAGGCTAGTGTAGACAAATCTTCCTTATATCTAGGAGCCAACCACAGTTTTCAGCCTTAGCAAATGTGGTCATTAAAATACAAAACGCTTTTTCTTGCTACAATAAAACTTAATTTTTAAATAGCTTCTAATAATCGTATTAGTACAGCAAAACAGAAGCAATGAAGTATCCATAACTAACCATGACTGCCTTACCCCAACAAAAATCTAACCTTCAACCCTAAATTAACTTTACACCATTGTCTCAATTTCATCACTGTTTTAAAAAGCACCATGTAACTGAGTATGGAGCCAGTACAGAAAGCCAGTACAGAAAGAAACTGGTTACGAAGCAAAGTTATCTGCTATCACTGAAAGGCATATATTAAAGCTTACAATTAGAAAAAATTTTCATGCACATTTATTTTTATGTCATACAATAGAATATATTCCGTTGCAAAATGATAATGAGCTTTGACCTTCCAAGGATTGCTCAGAGATGCCACAGCAGCATACTAGGTGCCACAATGAAATTTCTAAGTGGCATAGTAACCTGGCACTTCGAATGTTGAGCCTTTGGCTAAGGCTATCCCAATCCTGCAAAACACATACAGATATCGAGTTTGCACAGGGACTAATTTAAAAGATATCTAAGAATAAATTATGGAGGGTTGCAATACTGTTCATCCCACCCACCCAATAATTTTAAACAAAAGCCACAATAAATTAAAAGCTACAAAGCTCACCAAGTTGTTGCCCAAAGCATTAAAAAAGTGTTTGTTTTTATACTGGCTATCTAATCCAGCTATGAACTCTAAGGCTGAATTTAGAAGTGATCGAAACGACCCATTGGATACTCACCGTGAAGGGGTCTTCTCCTGGGTGGTTGTAGGCCATCTTGTTTGGGTTGTTCTCTACCGTCAATCAAGGAGGCAGGAAATCTACTTTGGTCACTTCCTGTAGGCGGGTCGTAGCTGTCTTGCCCCAGTATCTGACTAGCCGAGGATCAGACTCACCAAAATGAGACAAGAACAATGGAACCACAACCAAACACACAATAACATGCTGAAAAAACAAACCTAACCTAACAACTCTGGAAGGGACCAAAGCTCAAAGGAATTCTCACAGGCTCAGAAACTCTATCTTGGAATGTTAACCTTGCAATTTTATGTATGAAACACATTACCAGAGAAAGAATCTAGAGAGACAGGAAGGAGACCAAGATGGCCTACAACCACCCAGGAGAAGACCCCTTCCACGGTGAGTATCCAATGGGTCATTCTCCTGGATGGTGTCAAACCATCTTGTTTGGGTACTCCCCAAGCAGTGACTCCTTGTAGGGTGGGTTCTGTTAATCTCCGATAATGTACTCCAAGATTCTCCTTCCAAAGGAGGCCTGAACAGCATCCAGAGAGGTCAACCTATAGTGCCTCACAAAGAAGGCAGGGGGAGGCCGCAGTGGCCACCCCTACATATCTGTTCTAAAGGGACCACGTGCTTGACCAAGGCTGCGTTGAGTGGCTGGCCTCCGGCCACGCGACTCCACTGCGCTAGTGGCGTCAGAATGCCACTGGGTACCAGTAGACAGCTGGATCTTGTGTGTTGCCTCAATGACACATGCCCTAATGCTGGAATTGGCGAGCAGCCACAGGGACATGACTCTCACTCCAAATTTTTTTAGAGGGAACCATGTTTAATACACAGGGGACTCACATTCTCTCGATATTTTCCTCTTGCATATGAGAGAGGCTCCTCAGGGACCAACACACATCCAGTTGGTGCCATAAATGTTCCCTGGGATGGAGTAGGGTTGGAGCATAAAGTTAGACATGAACCACCTCCTTGTTTGTTGGGTGGTTTGAACTTAAAATATTTATTTTTTTGTTAATAAGGATAGTGGATTTGAGGGCTTGTTGTTTGTATCCCCACCTGAGGTAAGATGTGGGATCACGATGTCACCACTGGGATATGATGATGACTTGTCACCACTGGGATCACGATGACGACAAGAGAGCAAGTGGCTGGTCATCTTGATGGCACCCTACTGGCCCTTCCCCATGGTTTCTAGTGGTTCGAGGATTATCAGAAACCACTGCTCTTAATCGCTTTCGACCCGTTCCAGATTGGTTATCCCAGGGTCACCTATAGTGACATCTGTGGCATCTGGATTCAGTCTTTGACCGCATGGTTCTTGAACAGAACAAGGAACAGAATGCAAGCGTGGAGAAAGAAGAGTTATTCAAACAACGCGTGACTGCAGACATTGCTAGCTTCATGTTGTCCGTCCACCACCAGGGATCTCACAGATCTTCCTGGAAAGCATTTGTTTTGCTGGTGCAGGGGAAGCTTAATCACACCAGAGAGACTCTGTCACTAGATGTCATCCTAGATTACCTCACAAGTTGGTCCTCAAGCCCAGCCTTTATAGAGCCACCCTACAACGCTTCAGGTGGAGTTAGACTGAAACTTTGCCTCGGCATGCCGTAATGCTAATTAGTTACTAACTTGACTCAAAAGTTGAGGAACTAACATTCCTTTTAGAATTGAGAATTAATGATTATTACTTCTAAAATCAGTTCTTTAGTCCTATGTAAATTAATGGCTGCCAAAGGTAGCCCATTCTCTCTTACACTTGCTGTACGAAAGATTCCCAGACAAAGTCTGAATGTATTTTTACAGAGTGTGGCATATAAATATTTAGAAATAAATAACTCCGGTTAAAATGTTTAGTGTACCAGAATTGTGGATTTCACTGGGGACATCCCCACGTTTTTCTTAAGGGCTGTGAAGAAGTGGGAGTATACTCCCCTTCCCACTTTGGTCCAACTAGCATGGACTCCTATGGCCCTGGATTAAGGTGAGAAAGAGGTATTGCCCACTTGAGCCTGTCACACTGTTTTTTCTCTGGGGTGAAGCTGATCGGTGGAAGGGAGGAACCTGTCTTGTGGCAACAAAATGCGGAACTCTAAGGAGTAACTGGAAGAGAAACTTCATGTTAGGGACCCACTGGGCGGCATGGATTTTCCTCGTCCCACTTTCTATGCCGTCTGCTTACAGCCCACTGTCCTTCCCTCCAGGAGAAAGGGGAGGGATGAGGGAGAGGCCCTAATGGCTGTGACTTAGGTTTTGTTCTGACCTGACAGATCCGGGCATGGCTCTCTTGTTATCTTTGTTTTTCAACCAGGGATCCTATCAAACTCCGAACCAAAGAAGTGGGCACTCCCCTGAGAATCAAAACTGGAACTATCACTGTCTTAGAATGGGTTCAGCATCGCCATGGCTTAAACCAAAGTAGGTGGCTAATCTTCCATCAAAAGGACCCCTGCCATTATATGTGTGAAGTGGTCAAAAGGCATCTAGGAGTGGCATTACACTAAGAAGGCATCTAGGGTGGCATTCACTAAGAAGGTGACAGCCAATGAGTACCTTTTGGTACCCTTTCACAGGCCCCTGGTCCCTCAGTGAGGAATGATGTTAGAAGAGCACTTTTGCCAGATGATAGTAGATTCTTAACCGCTGTCGCTTGAGAGGGGCGAGGATCCTAGAAGCTATAGGGGCGCCCTCATTGGATCCTGTTAAGGCTGTAGATGCCTTTCTCATCCAGGGGATCCCTTAGTTCTCCCCCCCTCTGTCCCTCCCAGACCCAGACCACCCAAGTGAACGTAGCAGGCCACTGGCCCTTCGACTCAGTGGGTCTTGATAAGACTAAGTTAAGGTGGGTCAGGAGCCAAGGTAGAAGCTTCTGGGGGAAATACTGAAGGGAAACTTTTGTTTGCCGCAATTCCATCCCATTGTCTTGTCGAACTTGCCATCAGGCAAAAGGAAAAAATAGGAGATCTCCTCCTCCACTAGGAAAAACTGAGGCAGAAGGGCCCCTAGGGCAAACCCTTAATGGCTTTCGCTGCACTGGAGGAATTTGGGTCCTCACCACCTCAGAATCCCACGGTCTTCTGGCTCTGAAAAGGTTATCCCGGAGGCCAGATCCATCTCCCCTCACTGAAATGCTTCAGATGGAACCCCATAGGATATTACAAAATGCTCCTAGTAAGATGTCCCGTGGGAAATGACCACTCCCAACTGGGGGGACCGGTCTCAAGTGGACAGTGAAGAGAACATCAAGGACACCCCAGATAAGCGATTCAAAGGTGTCCCTCAGAAGGGACCCACATGAATGGCTGGCCTCAGGGCTATGAGGGCTCTTGTCCCGCCCTATACTCAGTGTAGCCAGGGCAGTTATAGGCTGGATCCCGTTGGGTCCTGGAAATGCCTCCACCTGCACCCAGGAATGCAAAAAGGAGGTTCTGCTTATTTATACTTTGGCTGCCAACCTGCTGTCATCCACGTAGGACAGGATTTCTGCAGAATTCACGGATGTCCTTCCCCATTGCTAGACCAATAGAATTTTATAGCTTGCTGCCCCTGACGTCAGGTTTTGCTAATGCCTAAGTGGGCTGACATTGTGGTTTTGTGCGTTAACTCCTGACAACAGCTGCATTTAATACTTTCTAGCTTCCTCCCAAACAGCAGCGCAGCCTTCTCCCTCCATAGACACTCTCAGCCCATCACTGCTCATGGAAACTGCATGGCTGCCTTCCAGCCCTAACAGAAGCTAGGCTTGAGATTGATACTCAGTTAACTCTGCACCCCACTCCTCTAGGGGTCCCTGTTCAGTCTCCTACAGCACTGGCTATGAGGATTTTGGGCCTGAGTGTAAGAGGCTTTTGAAGCCTTCCTAATTTCCAGAGATTCTCGTTCATTACAGATTTAGCTTGTGAGGAGCTTCACAGCATTCCCAATAGAATTGGGATCTAAATACCCTCCATAGACTCCCCCGTCCAATTTCCGCATGGAAGTCCTTGTATGTTGTGGGGCTTCCAGCCAATTTCACCTCAGGGTGGGCTACTGCTCCCTCTGACCTTAATTTTTCGGCCTCAGTCACACTCCGATCTTCTGTACAAACTGGGGGGTTTATCAGAGTCACTTCCCAGCCCACGTCCACAGGCTCCATAAATCTTACTGGCGATTCCTTCCTGAGCCGTTGAGATTACCTGTAATACATGAGCTGCCCCGACAGTTTGGGGCCTCCCTAGCGCTTTGAGCAACTGGCTTTGCGTCCACCAAATCAGCTGTTCCATTTGACAGTTTGGACCTTTTTGGTTGGGGACTGAGCTAGGGGTTTCTGGAAACCTGCAACACTGATATCTGTAAAATGTCCTCCCCTGAACAGGAGAAACAGATTACCAATCCCTTCACGTGCGGTTGTGAGAGGGGGGTATGTCCCTGCCTCTCCTGTAGGGTTATACACAGGAACCCAACCAGTCTCTATCCCTAAATAAGGAGGAGACGGGGATCTGGATTTAGAAGGCGAGGCCTTAGCCTTGTAAGGAGGGAGGGTAGGGGATGGCTGCAGCTGCTTAGAGACCTCCCTTCCTGGTGGAGAGAACGCATTAAGACTTCCAGCTGGTGAGGGGAGAAAGCACTGCACTCTGAGGAAATCGGCATTCTGGCATGTTTTGGCTTTCCCTCCCTCCTCTCTCCCTCTTGCCTGGAGAGTCCAGCTGGATTGGGAGGCTCCTCCTGCCGCCAGGCGTCCATCTGACTCTTCATCGGCTGCAACCCGCAGCCCCCCACAGCCCAGACAGCTCCCTGGCACCCTGTACAAGGTTGAGTCGAGGCGGCGCAGCGCCGATAACGCAAGCGCCGAGAGGATGATGGCGAAAAAAGGCCTCCACTGGCTAGGCCCACGGCTGCTCTGGGACTGGCTGGCTCTCATGCCCAGATCGCTCCCTGGCACCTCCCAGGCTGGTACAGGGGCTGGTCGAGCGTGCACTGACCGCGCTGTGCGGTGAGGGCGATGTTGAAGAGGCCAGCTGGCCAGCCCCCATCGGCTGCCCTGGCACCAGCCGGGTGCACACACTTTCACCTCCTTCAGCCACACGGCTGCGCCGAGGGAGGAGCGGGAGGCTCGAGCTGGCAGACCTGGTCACTGCTCCTCTGTGGTTCTCCGTTGCCAAAGCCGTACAATCCCCTCCTTGTGAGGAGAAAAGACTGGCTGCCAACGCCATAGCAGCTTCGAAGGAAGGCTTTTTTTGGCGGGAAGAGGGAAACACAAGGAGGGCAGGGACCACAGACAATAGAGATTACAAGGAAAAAAAAAGACTACAAACTCTCTGAGACATGCAGAAAAGGAGTTTTTTAGAACCTCAAAAGGACATGGAAGCCTATCAATAAGCAAAGAGCTCTGCTGAATTTGCTGCACTCCCTGACGAGGCAGGAAGATACTGAGGGGCAAGACTGTAGGGATGCACTGCTCACCCAGCAGCACCGTAAGTAGAGCGCCGGCACACCGGCGCTCCTGCGGCCTTCTGGTCGCACCGCTCCCCCACCCCTCATCCCCCGATGAGTCACAGGTCATGAACTACCTGGCTCACAACCACCGGGTGTCCCGGACAAAGGGACAATGGCCTTGCCCCCAGGTGAGGATTAGGCCCAGATGCCGATGCTCCTCTCCGCACGTAGCAGCCAGGTGAGATCATGCATCACATGATGATCTCTCAATCCCCCGCTCTCCCGCTTTCCCAGAATTCCCCCCGTTCCGCCCTTCTACACGCCCCCGCTAGAATCATAATAAAAGGTGCCAGGAGCCAGCATACGGGAGAGTCGCTAGGAACACGGAAACCCGCGCTCCCGTTGCTGGCGCTCTCCACCAGATGAAATCACCGCGTCTCGTCTCGTTCTTACGCTGACCTCGCGGCACGACTACACAAGACAGCTATGACCCGCCTACAGGAAGTGACCAAAGTAGATTTCCTGCCTCCTTGATTGACGGTAGAGAACAACCCAAACAAGATGGCCTACACCATCCAGGAGAACACTTGTGATTGTTCTGCTGAGTCTTCAAAGATGCAAAACATAAGAATTAATTTAAAATAAAAAGTTGTAAATCAAATTGAAGGTGGAATATTAAGTGCAACTACTTAGCTGAAAGGTTCCCTTGAGTCATCTTGTCAAAGCAAAACAACCTTGTTAACCCCACCAAGTACCAAATACATTTGGAAAGCAAACCTCGATATACAGCATAAGCAAACATCCATCAATGGATGGGAAGCTTTGTAGGCTGTGGTGTGTGTATATGTATATATTAAAGAAATAATACACTACCTTTCGGTATATCGCTTTTTTTATACTTCAAATGATCATTATTTAAATCCCACCACCATCGGGACCTGTTGTTAAACTTTTTGAATCCCACCACTGGGTAGACTACTACAGTCATCATAAAACCCACATCACCAATATTCACAGGATGTTTAGAAACCTTAGTATAATAAGGCTCGCAGAACAAGGAGCAGGGCAAAACAAAACAGAATATTAAAAAACAAGACAGTGCTATGCTCTCTACAGAAAAAAAATATAGTACTCTGCAGGTGTCAGCCAATCTCTTTCTGTACATGGCTCTGTCTCAGAATACTGAAATTTGCAGGTCAGGGCCATGTACAGAAAAAAGCAGATATTTTTTACCATCTTGGGGACCTCCAGGTATGCAGAAACATCTGAAAAAATTGAGAGGAAGCATGAAATGTCTCAAAAGAACAGTACTGCCTGCATTTTTGCAGACCACACACCATCACTGACATCTACAGTGGTAGATGATAATGAGAGATAATGGTGCTGGAGGTGGGTAAGGGAGGGAGAAGGAGCCACTGCTGTTCCACTGTACAATGCATGCATTTGGAAAATAACGTTTTTACGCTCTTCCCTATTTTAATGCTCCCCTACTACAATGGACAAAAAGCTTAGCTAAAATGTCTCTCCCTGTTACACCAACCCTCTGTTAACACACAGCATTTTACATAGAACATTCAAGCATATCCGACCTACACCTATGTAGATATAGCCCTACCCAGTGATTACTAAGTGGCAGCCTGTAACTCAATAGCTAGTCAAATACAGGTGCTAAGTGGAAGAGGGCTGTTCTTGGATATGGACTGCTGGAATGACATCAGGTAAAGTCACAGCAGTATAAGCAATAAAGCACCTGCTATAGATGTGTAAAGAGCGCATTAAAGAACTTCATATTCACCCTAGCAACCCTAGGGGTTGCTAACCACAAGGTGGGGCATGAAGCTTTCCCAGAATTACAGACAATATCCAAGACTACTGAAATTAGCTCCCGAGATAAAATGTGCTTTGGGGGATGGATTCTGTGGTATTAAACCTGGTGGTGGTTTTCCTCTCCTTAAACCCCACCCTCCACCCCCAAATTTCCTAAACTGGAACTGTCTATATGAGGTAGACAGCTGCTTTGCAGACAAAGAACATGTCTGAAATGAAGACTTCAGGAAGGGCATGCAGCAAGCTGATTGCTTGAGGTGAGATGCCAATCAGATTCAGATTTGCAAAACTAGTCCTATCGGTGGTGGTCGTCACTAGTTCTCATGCCACTTCATTCTGGCTGCAAGTTTCCTTCAAACAGGATTAAGCTCACTTTAAACATGATATAGTGAGATAAAGAGATTGTATGTGTACCTTTGAACAAGCTAAGTATCTCATTTAAACTGTGCTATAATCCATGCAAAGTTAGTTTGCATGCTAGAGATCCAACACTGTGCTGGTGTAATAACTAAGCACACATTGATCCTTTACACAGGTGACAGTACAGCCCATGCAAGGTCATGTAGGAAAGTATTTTGCTTCACCAGGATCACATAAACCAGCTGTGAAATCAAATAATATGACTTGTCTTCAGGTTGCAGGGCAAAAGATTGAAAAAAACAATAAAATACTAGAACCAAATATTGTTCACTTCATACCATCAGGTAAGCAGCCAAGAAATAATTCATGATTTCTAGAGAATAATATTTATAACCAGAATGCAAAGCAATTATGTACATGTTGGCCAGGAATAAGCACTCTAATTCCAGAAATCATGGTCTCATGTGTACCTCTGATCAAATTACTTAGCTGCTACTTTTAACTAGCACCATTACATGTACTTGTATTGCAAAGAAAACTGATTCAGAAATTTGTTAGTAAAAAGACAACACACATTCATCATGTAGAATATGATCATTTATGGAATCATACCTTGCAGTTGATCATTTCTTCCACTCTTTCTTGAGACATCTTTCCTGCTTTGTGTCTCACCAACACATAAACTGCTTTAACTTTTGGACAAGACCTTAACAGTTTTTCAAGAAGAACTTTTCCCATGAAACCAGTAGCTCCTGTGAGAAGGACATTCTTGCCTTCATAGTATTCTGGAATGGATACCATCATGACCTTGAAAGAATTTAAAAGCAGATTAGGATTTATATCCATATGTGAACCATATAACACTGTATCTTTTCCACATTTTTGCATGATTGTGATCACAGTGCCACTTTTGCATTAAGTAATACATACTATCAGCACTGGGTTTCTCTCCTTAACAAAAAATAAACTTGCTGCTATTTCATGGGTAGGGGGGCATTCCACTACACACAACCACTCATATGTATAAGCCAGAAATTGTATTAACAGGCTGTGTGAATGCACATGAGTAAAGCAGAACCGAACAAGAATTTACATTAGTCACTAAGCCATTCATGACTCAGAAGTGGATTTAAGGTCCAGACAATGTGCCTAAAAAGTTGAAGCTGTGTCAGAAGAATTTATACATTTGGAGCTATTGAAGAAATCAATTTGCCACAGTGGATTTGATCAAGTGAAATAAGCTGCATTTCTCTATTTCAAATGATACAATCTATGACACTTATATAACCCTGAATTAACCTACAATTATAAAAGGGCATGGATATACTATTTGGAGGAGCTATATTTTTCAAGACCAAATTACAGTCCATAAAAATATACAGCATTGCCATTAGAAAAGCTGAACATCACACTGGAATTAAGGGTTTATAATGGAAACAAATGTATATTTTGGAAAGTTTAGATTGCCCAGAACTATAACTTTTTTAATTACACTGAAACCAGAGTATGAACCAAGCAGCAGAAGCTCCCTAAAATTACAGTAATTACAATGAAAAGGGAACAATCTTTTAAGCATGCAAAGCATTTTGCAGTCTTGTCAATAATATTCAGGAATCCCCAGGAAAACGCAGGGAACCATTCTTACTGTTGTTCAAAAATGAAATAGATTCTTCACATGGGTGCCATCACTCACACGTTTTCAGTTGAATAAAAAACAATGACTTTCAGTAGCATTTTTCCTCAGCAGAAGAAAACATTAATCTGAATGCATCCAGAAATTTTCATAGCTTTTCCTTCACTTTTTTTTAGAGAAAAGGTTTTGAAAATCATCCCTACACTTAAGTTTAACATTAACCTTTTTGTTTGCTAGTGGTTCAGAATGTTGTTGACTTCAGACTGAAATTATGCCTACGGCTTTATCAGTGTCAACACAGTCTATGCGGATTAATTTCCATCTTAATTATGACACAATTACAAAACAGGTAGTGCAAATTATGTTCCAGGTAAGCCACTTCTGCTCATCTCTTGCTTGGAAAGCCCTGTAGACGGAGTTGTAACTTGAAAGTACATTGTTGTTCTTTGTCCATGGACAAAGAGCTGGTGTGTCAATAAATGCTTTACTGCCACTCATACCTTACTGGTTAATTACCGCTACAATGATTTATAAAATGTAGGAATGGAACCTCTCCTTTTATGATAAAATATGAATCAGTTTCTAGAGGCCAAGATGCAACTTCTGACAAAGCCTAATTTCATTTCTGCATATTTGTTCACATACAACATTATGTTACATGCCAATGGTTAAAGAATGGATGAAACTATGTCAATTAATATACAATGTTAAGATCTGATGCTAAAAGTATACTGCAGTTACAACCTCCTATGACTATAAAGACCTGATACCAGTTCTTATCACTGGGTCAAACTAGATAAGGCTGTTAGCAGAACCATGATGGAATCGTCTGTACTTTTTCCCAAAGTTAAAAGCAGTTGTGCACTCAATCAGATAAGTGCAACTGCTTGTAGGAAGAGTTTACTATTTAAATCCAGAGAACTGCATGAAAGGAAATCCACCCTCCACAAAGTTGCTTTTTGCCACAACAAATGGGAAGTAAACATATAGTGACTTGAGAGAGAGAGAGAGAGAGAGAGAGAGAGAGAGAGAGAGAGAGAGCATACAACAGCCTACAGAAAGCAGGAATTAGCAGAAGTCATTCTCCCATCCTCTGAAAACAGAAATACTGTTCTGCTGGAAAACTGGCATTGTACTGAAAGAATGGCATCTTAGTATCCAAGCCAACTTGTATCTAAGGCACCTTCTGCACACGCAAAATAATGCATTTTCAAACCACTTTCACAACTGTTTGCAAGTGGATTTTGCCATTCCGCACAGCTTCAAAGAGAACTGAAAGCAGTTTGAAAGTGCATTATTCTGCATGTGCGGAATGAGCCTAAGATTGGACTACAAAAGACACATGATGAGTTCCCAAAGCTGGTGGCTTGAATTGGTCAATTGGCAAACTTTACATGTATGCAGGCTTATGATGTGATCACACTGACCTACATGACAACACTGTTATGAAAATCACCATATCTACTCAAAGCACAAATAGGCAAAGGTCTAAAAATCCAGTCAATGCTGCTACTTTTGAAATTTTTAAGAGTCTACTTTCCCATCCATTTATGGGCATTTGTGTATGGAGGGAAGAAATATTTCTTCTACTACACTTCCATTTCTTTTACAAGGCACTGAAGGCTTTGTACTATGCAAAGATCTGCAGTAGCTATTGAGGAAGGAGTCCATTTGCAAGTCTTGAGTTGCAAGTGAGAACTTAACCCATTCATCAAGCATATCTATAATCTCACCAGTGAAGAGCTTTGGCTAAAAATGAAGGGAAGGCAAATTTAAGTCAAAAAGCTTAAATTGCTTTCAGAAAAATATTATCCAGGGATAAATAGATCTGCAAGATGAAGGGTCTATGTGTGAGGGATTTAACTTGTAAGATGGGCACATATCTGGGCACAAAACTTAATCATGGAACTAGGGAAGTCAAGATACCCTGCTTCAGTGCCCCACTCTGCAAACATTCTCACTTTCAGTAGAATCCTTGCTGGCAACCCTATACATAGAAAATAAAGGGAAACATCTCCTCCATTTATGCAAGGCATGCTGTTTCACCATTACTTCTACCTTCCCCTTTCTTAGAATAGCAAAAGCCTGTGTAAGGATACAAAAGCTGCCTGCTTCACAGGGAACAAATAACTTTCCTTTCTCAACGCTTGAAATTCAGTGTTTCTACCACATTGTTAGTTGCTGCTTAACATCTACACTTCCATGATTAAACTGAGCAGTTGAGAAGTATATGAAAAAGAGCAAAACTTCTCAACAGATCAGAATTCACTTCTTGTCTATGTTTAGTCCCTCGACAAAGTGTCCACTCACAGGAAATATTTCTACTGAATTGGATACTCCCCTCATCCTCGCCTCTGACTCTCCAGAATCTCCCCATGACTTTGCCCACCTTGTTAGTGGAGCCAACAGCAACATTCCGTGCTCAGGGAGCAGGAGAAGGTATGACCACAGTTATCCTTCCCCTGGTTCCTAGAGTTTGTTAAAAATTTGCATACCTAATATGCATCCCATTTGAACTGTATATAAGAATGGTTTAAACATAAGGTTCTGTCAGTAGTCAGACTTCCTGACAGTCCTAGAAATCAGGAAGACCAGCGATGTTCTACAGTCAAGTTTTGAACTGATTGGTATTAGATGAAGAACTTCTATGAAGATCAAAGTTTCAAGGAAAAGTTACCACAGTTACACAGTATCTTAACACAATTTGTATCAAACAGCATTATAGAAAAAAAACAAATGTGAGCCCGCAAGGACTTGTGGGAGGCATCTCATTTTCCCCTCCTCCACTATTCCCACTTCCTCTTTCCTGAAAGTTCCCATAGCCTTCCTACTTCTTCTGGTTCTGTTAGGGTTGTCAAACTCCAGGCGGACTCTGAAGAGCTCCTGAAATCACAACAGATTTGTCAACTATAGGGATCAGTTCCTCCTAGGGTTGCCAGCTCCAGGTTGGAAAATTCCTGGAAATTTACAGATGGATCAGAGGAAGAAAGCAATCTCAGAGGTGTTTAATGCCACAGAGTCTACCCTCCAAATTAGCCATTTTCTCCAGGAGAACTGATGTTTGGAGTGTAGTTGTAATTCCAACTGATCACCAGCCCCACCTGGATGTTGGCAACCCTAAACTCAAGTGGTGTGCGCTACCTGGGTCTCCATAGTTAAGCAGGAATCCAGGAGGACAGCCAAACTGTATATAATATCTTATTCAGTATAGAGATGAATGCCTTGGAGAGGGTTGGGAGACATCTAGAAGTATTATTTCTTTGCTCCTATAAGTGCCTCAATGTAGGTCTTCCAGAGAGCTCTATAGTATACTTTGTCAGCTGGTTAGTTTTCCCCCGACACCATTCTCTGCTACCGCTACATTGGCCAGTTTGTGCCCATATGTAGGACTTGTTACCTTTAAATTCTCAGGGACCATAACTTTAGTACTGTTGCACTGCATATTGGTTGTCTCATGCTGTTTGATAGCATTGCTTTTTATTTGGTAATCTGCCCTGAATCTCAGGTACAAAGGTAGTTTATTTATAAAGTAAATGAATGAGTAAACAGGAGATTGGTTAGTTGGTCAGTCATTTGACTGGTCCAACATTATCAAATAATGGACAAGTATTTTGAAAGCATTAATCACTACCAAATCTGACACATTAATTATAAAAAAAACAAACTTAAGGAAATTAACTTTTAAAAACTAAATATTTTACATACTGGGTACAATTCCTATAAACATAAATAATTCACTGAACAGCTCTGACTTGTCCTAGAATACCAGGCAGTCTACAGCTACAAATTAAAAAATAAGATAAAGCAGAGTAACATCAACTATTGAAAAGAATTCCATCTGCCTATTGTTATAATATGAAGCCAGTAGCAGAACCTTTGGTATGCTGCTAGGTTTGCCATTGACTGCTGCAGGGTTGGGAGGCAAGCATTGGTACCTATGCTAACGAATAACAAGATAAAAGTTAAGGTGCCATTCACACTGCAGTACTCCTGGCTTCATTAAACATTTAACTGCTGTCAATTGGAGATCAGCTGAACAGCTAATGAGTGCAGCAACCTAGAAGGATTTTCACCCAAAATGAAGAGCTTCATTTCAGAGGCTTCCATAAAATATGGAATGCACCACTTGCTGCTTGCCCAATGAACTAGAAGGATGAATACACAGAAGTGAACAGTTCACAGTGAAGCAGCTCAAAGGGGAAATGGAGAGGGCCAAAGAACAGAAGCTGGTTTTCAGAGAAAATTCTAAAGCAATAAGGCACCTATGAAAAAATGGAATTACTTCACTGACCTTCAGCACCAGCAGGTTTTATAAGGGTAAGTGTAGTTTGGAACAGCTGCCTAACATAACAGATATATGCCAAAGGGGCAGCAATGGTGTATGGAAGACTTTAGGCAGTGTCATGGGTTAATTCGATGTATCAAAGTCAATTTTCTTCAGAAAGTAACATAGTCAGATGACTCTTGCCTGATCAGAAATTTGCATACTTTAGATTATTTAGTATCTGACAGCTAAAATTTTGAACTGTGCCTTATGGCTAACGTTTATATAATTGAATGATTCATCCAGGAAATACCACTCTGACTTCAATACTGATGTAATTATTTTTAAATGAGTTAATTAGACTTCAGAGAAAGTAAGCAACACCATGCCAACTATATGGAATGAAATCCTAAGTAGCTATACAAGCGGGAACACAGAACAAAACACAATCGAAGGAAGCCCTTGAACAGAACCAGGACAGAAGGAAGGAAAATGTCTACTTATTCCTTACTTTGAATGGAAGTACTTATACACAACTACAATCAATATCATCCCTTGTTAATGGGTAAAATTGTTTATGGAACAACCATGACATGTTTGGAAGCTTGGCTGAGGAACTATGTGATAGGCCACGTTGTTTCCCTTTAACAAAAGTTGACTAAAATTCTCAAATTTAATGCTCAAAAGCAAATACCTCCACTCTTAAGTAATTGACTGTATTTGGCTTGACTCAGAAAAAGAAACTGCAGACCATGCTCTTACCTTAAAACTCAGATTGCCACACTCCAGGTAGAACTTGGAGATTTCCTAGATAAACTGATCCTCAGACTACAGAGGACAAGTTCCCTTGGAGAAAACAGCTGTTTTGGAAGACAGATTTATAACACTTTATCCCACTCAGGTCCCTCTCTTCTTCAAACCCTGCCCTCCCAGGGTCCACCTCAAATCTGTAGGAATTTTGCAACCTGGAGATGGCAACCCTACTTAAAAGTATTCTTGCCCCTCCCCAAGAGGACAAGGAAAAAGCCATATCTGGATTGTGCTAAGTGAAGTATTTAGCAGGTCAGATCCTAGCAGATCTTGGAGACTAATATCTAGGACTCAGATTTATTTTTCACTGGCCCAGTGACATTATCAGTTTCCACATAGTCTTCCTAAAACAAATCCACAACATTAACAGTGACCCCTATGCCTATGTTGTTATGTGCAGAGAAATGGACGGCTTCTCATCTTCTACAGAAAGCAGACATGAACTAATTATCCCTTCTGTAAAAACTCAGTGAGGATGAAAATCTTTTCCCTCAAGTTATCTGTGAACTGCAAGGAGCTTAGGAAAAGAAGGGATGGTTTCCCAGCTTTTGCATTAGATTTTGCAGAAGGCAGAACAAAAAACTCTTTCTTTGTAGTTCAGAGTCTGAGTAGAAAGGCTTTGTGTGCTGGGTATGCTGAACAGAAATCAAATGCAATTGTTTAACTCTCCTCAACAGTTAGCTTTGTATTCTGAGCCCCAGAAACAGTTTACTGAGTACAAGATGGAAAAGCAGCCCTTATTAATCAAAAAAGAAGTGCCTCTAGTCCAGTACCCTGCTCACAAAATGCCCAAGCATGTACTCAGACAAAATTCCCAACTCCTGCCCTTTTTTCTAAGTCCAAATCCAAAAAGGATATGGGGTCTTGCCCGCCAAGAACTTCTGACTCTAAAGGCTTCACTGATCTTACTTCTGAAACAGAATATATCTGAATTGGCAAGTTCTAAGTGCTTCCCAGAGGCAAAGCTACAAGGGGACCAGGGGTGCGTGTTGCACTGGGCGCTCATGGGGGGTGCAAAAATTCAGGTTTGTGTTTTAGTATTTTTTTGTGTTTTTTCAGTTTTTGGCCTTCAGGGGGCGCAGTTATTAGGCTAGCAGCAACAAAATTTCAGGGTATCTTTAGGAGACTCGCCTGATGATATCACCCATGTTTGGTGAGGTTTAGTTCAGAGGGTCCAAGGTTATGGACTCCCAAAGGGGGTGCCCCCTTCCCCCATTGTTTCCAATGGGAGCTAATAGGAGATGGGAGCTGAACCTTTGAGGGTCCATAACGTTGGATCCCCTGAACCAAACTTCACCAAACTTGGGTGGTATCATCAGGGGAGTCTTCTAAGGATACCCTGAAAGTGTGGAGGTGCTAGCCTAAAAACTGTGCCCCCTGCAGGCCAAAAACTGAAAAAACCCTCAAAAATACAAAACAAACAAACATGCCCCGCACAAAACTCAGATTCTGCACCGAGCTCCATGTTCCCTAGCTATGCCTCTGGTCCCTCCCCATTCCCTCCACCCCCTTTTAATTGTTTTTTAAAAAACAGAGTTTCTGTGAGAGTTTCCTCTACTTCAAGAAGAGGACATTCTGCCACAGTACTCCCCATCATCCTGCGGCAAGAAACAGGTAGCTCTTTCAATCACCAATGTGGTGGGATCTCCGAGTATCTTTGCATCAAATATTTTCATGGCTGTCCACAGTCTGATTTGTGCTATGGAAAACATATTCAAAAAATAAAGTGAATTTAAATGACTCAATTATAACTGTAAAGACCCAAGGATGGGTCCAGGATGCCTTATTCTCAATATACCTAGCATTCTATTCTCACTTGAGGAAAGAAGACAACTCTGCCAAAGTTGGCATGTTAGAAAGTGGTACATCCAATCAGAGAGGGAACACCAATTGCCAATCAGGAAAAAAAATTTAGCGAGACCACATATATTAAGATTCTTTGCCCAATCAGCTATACATGAATGTAGTGTCTAATAAATTCAGAATCTATGAATGCAGTGTCTAATGAATTCAGATGCAAAAGCTCAGTCACTGCCACACAGAAATTCAAACACACACACAATGGTACAAGAAGTCACAGAAGTAGAAGCACTTTTGCCTGAGTGGTCTGTAATTACCTTTGAAGGACCCCAGACTGTGAGAAACATACACAAACAAGATATAATCCTTAGGCCAGCTGTTGAGTGTAATCTTTGATGCACACACACCTTCACAGGGTAATAGGTCATGAAAAGAATGTCTGATTTTGTGGTGGATTCAGTCTGAACAACTTATGTACACAACGCCCTGAAAAGATCAACCAGGAAAAAGTTTTCCTTAGGAAAATAATTTCTAATGAAAAGGCAGAAAATTGTTTATTGCCTAGAACAATTTTCACCACTTCTCAAAAGAAGCTTAAAGGGCTTTATAATTAGCCTCCCAGGTACATTCATATAATCTAGATTTGGGGTCCTCAACATAGTGCCAATGGTCACCATGGCGCTCACTGACACTTTCTTGGCACCCAGGTATTTTTAGAAAGTGGGGAGGCAAGTGGGGGATTTGCTCAGCAAGGCTTCTGACTGGCTGTGCCGACTTCTTAAAGTTTACTGTAGCAGCAACTGCCACCAAAGCAGAAGAGACTTCATTACATGGGTAAGCCATGTCTGCAAGAAAGCATTTTAAACAATATTAACTACTAACATATTTATGTAGGGCTGCCCTTGAGGCTGCTCCAGAAATTTCAGCTGTTCCGGAATGCAGCAACAAGGATCCCTAAAGGAACACCATTAAGAATTTCACATTCAGCCTCTGCTCCACCAGCTGCACTAGCTCCCAGTTGAACATCAGATCAGGTTTAAGGTATTGGTGTTAACTGTTAAAGCCCTAAACAATCTGGAACTGTCATACCGGCAGGTCTGCCTCTCCAATTACAACTTCCAGAGAGCTCTATGCTCCACTGGGAATAACTTGTAGTGGTCCTTGGCTGTTCTCAACCAGAGCCAGAGCTTTCTCTGCACTGGTCCTGGTCTGATGGAACTCTCATATCAACTGAGGTCCAGGCCCAGAGGGATATAGCTCAGTTGCACAGGACCTGTAAGATTGAGATATTCTGCCAAGCTTATGGATGAGACAGCAACAGCTATTTTTATGCTGGCCTCCCTATTCCTATTCTTGTTTAATTTAATTTAATTTATTCTGATTCTAAGCTAGTTTGGTTTAGTTTTTGTCTTTGTTTCCCTGTATGTCACTTTCTCCCCAGTTGATCACCCAGATACTGAACCACCAACGAGAATTTTAATTGACGAGGTTTTTAATTGTATTACGTATTTTAATACATTGTCATATTGTTATGTTGTCAGCTGCCCTGAGCCTGACCCTTGTTAGGAAAGGACAGGACATACCCTGTTTCCCCGAATATAAGACAGTGTCTTATATTAATTTTTGCTCCCAAAGATGCACTATGTCTTATTTTCAGGGGATGTCTTAGTTTTCCATGAAGAAGATTGTATGTATTGTTGAACAAAACAATGAACATTTATTATATACTGTACAGTAGTTGTCATCACAAACCAGCATAACCAGACAAACTGTGAATCCTATCAAGAATTTCTTGTTACTACCAGTACCATTATTTCCTTGTACAACAATTTATGGTACATTTACCAATCCCAATATTTATGAACACAAAGCAAAATTTAATGACAGTCATGCCATCATCTTTTGGAACATCATCATCATAATCCAAACCCTGAATTTCCTGGTGAATTTCTTGTGACTTCATTTCTTTCAGAGTCATTGGCCCAAATCTCTCATGTCTAGCAATAGCACAGTCCTTAAATGAGTACTTCTTGTCAAGATAGTCTGCTCATAGTGCATTTGCAATGCAACTGTCAGTTATTTTCTCCCATGAATTCTACATAGAGAAGACCCTTCTCTATGTAGCAGTACTTTACTTGGCTGGTGTGGGTGGTGCCTCCCCAGGTCCCACAGGTGGGGTTTGTGCCTTCCCTCCTTCACTATCTGGGGTGGTCTTGTCCCCATCTAAGACCCCGGTTTTAGGGGGTCTGTCATTAAATAAGGCTGTTAGCCACAGCGTGATTGCAGTCCCACCCATCTTCCAGTCAGCAGGATGTCCTGGGAGCTGTTGAAGAGGCACAACCGAGGGTTTGGCTCTTCCCTAGATACCCTCCTCTTTTCCCCTCCTTCTCACTCTCAAGGCTTCCTATTCCCCCTTCCCTTCCTGGTAGCCCTTTCCTGCTCTTTGTTAGTTTCTCTCTGTTCTCTCCCTGTCTTGCTTCGTCTTCTCTCTCTCCCCCCTTGCGTCTCTTTCTTCCGTTTTGACTCCCTCTCTGCTCCGTTCTCTTTCTCTTTCCTTCTGACTCTCTCCCTGCTCTGTTCGCTCTCCTTCCTCCACCCCAGCGCCTCCAGCTCGCCCCCAAGCTCTCCCCTCCAGCTGGACTGGCTGCACGCCTCCAGCCTCCCTCGCCTCAGCCTGCCCGCTTTCTTGACAGCCCAGTGACCCTTCCTCCAGCTCTTGGCAGACTTCAGAGACTTGGGCTGAGCTGTTGCTGGGCTCTGATGTGAGCTGCAGGCCAAGGCCGCTAAGTCCGGGGCAGGGAATCCCGTCTGCGCCCCCCCCCCCCACAGCTGGTGAACTGATCCAGCTTTGTGTCTCCTGCATGAACAAGCACGCCCTAAACCTCAAAAGCCACTGTTTGCCTCTTCCAACGGGGCCTAAAAGTACACTAATTCTCGTACTGGCCTAAGCAGCGGTGCAAACTCGCTGCAGAATCCAGCACCGCGAGGGAGCTGTTTGGTCCCCCTTCCCCACTTCAGCCGTGCATGCAGAAACCGACCCGACGCGCCTTGCAAGCAGTGCACCCAACTGAGTTGGGAGGGACCCATTGCCAAAATAAACCCCCGCCTGGGCCAGCCTTTCCAACCAACCCAAACGTCCCCAGCCCCGGGGGAAAGTTTGCAGTTTTGCATCTCCGGCCATCCCTTGCAAAAAGGGGGGGAGGGAGCAATGCCAGCCATCCTTCCAGTGCCACTTGCAAACCACGGGGCAATGCTTGCAAGTTGCAACCCCCCCCCCCCCGGCCGTTGTGGGGGGTGCAGGGAAAGGCTGCAACTTTGGGCTCTTTTTGCAAGCTGAAGCACCTCCCAGCCCAGGTGCTTGCAAATGCAGGGCATGGGGGAAGGAAGAGGAGGAGGAGAAGCAGACTGGTAAACAAGAGGAGGAAGAAGGAGCCACCATATCCCTGCGTGATCTTGGCGAAGCTCCTGACCACTGCCTCGATGGCCTCCCTCAGCACACCAGGGGGCCCTGTCATCATCCCTCCTGGGGAGATGGGGGCACCCAACACGCCCAGCAGGAGCAGTAGTGGGAGAGGCAGAAAGGACAGCGGAGGGGGCGGCGGCAGAGGCCCCAAGGTGAGCCCGAGCCTTGCAGGCTGGGGGGGGGGGGAGGAAGGCAGCTTGCCCCCATGCATGGGCGCTGCCATCACCGCTGCCGCTGCCGGAGAGCCCCACCAGCCAGAAGCGGAGGCCAGGCGGGCCCTTGGAAGCAGGTTTGAGTGCCCGCTCGCCACTCGCCGCTCGGCCAGCTAGTTTCGGGGGCCAGGCAGCAACATCTCAAAATAATATAAGTTTTTTAAACTTACTAGAAGAAGAAGAGGAGTTTGGATTAGTACACCGCCTTTCTCTCCTGTAAGGAGACTCAAGGTGGCTTTCAAGTAGAAGACGAGGGGGAGAAAAGAGGCACGATGACCTTTCCTGATGTGCGCAAAGCAGCTGCCCTTTCCAACACCGCCTGGTAGCCCCAAGGTTCACCAACACGGCTTTATGGGAGAGAAAGGCGGGGTAAAAAGCCAAATGCTGCTGCTGCTGCTGCACCTCCTCCAGGGGCCACTCCACAGCTGCATGCTCTGGTGTTCTGTTCAATGGGCATGCTTCCAAACAAGAACTTTGCTACGTCTTACTTTCGGGGGATGCCTTATATTTATCACTTCAGCAAAACCTATACTACGTCTTATTTTATGGGCATGTCTTATATTCGGGGAAACACGGTAAATCTAATAAAATAAATAATGAAATAATATTAAAAGGCAGTTTGTCAAACTGAGTCTGAAATGGTGACAACTTCTATTACAGTTATACATTTCCTCATTCACTGCGGCTATGATTGGCTCCAGCACAAAATCTGGAATATCTCCGGACTAAACAAACAACCACTTTGTCCAATCTGTTCCGGTCGAGCCAATTTACCTCTAGTTTAAGTGATCTATTCATGTTCTACCTCAGTGAGGAAAAGTGCGTCTCTTGCCAGGTCATGAAACATACCACTTACAGCGCTTCCTGCAAAACAGTCCATTGGATACTCATCGTGAAGGGGCCTTCTCTTGGTAGACATGATTACATCCTGATGGGTGATTTCCACCCCATCTCAGGGAGGCAGGAAAAACAATTCCATCTAGGCTTGGACTCCATCGTAGCCAGTATTCACCTGACTGAGTAGTCAATAAAAAAAGTAAAGTATTCCCAATAACAGATAACTGAAGAAAGGCATTAGAAGTCAACATCAACTTTAACAGGAAACAACCGATTAGTAGAAGGACAGTACATAACTGGACTGAAAGAGGGTTTCCTAGACAGAAGTTCCCTGGACCCATACAAGACATTAACGATGCATAGGGAAGGCCAAGATGTCCTCCTGCCTACCAAGAGAAGGCCCTTTCACAGTGAGTATGCAATGGATCGTTCTCTTGGAGGCGGAGGACATCTTGATGGGATCTCCCAAAGCAGTGCCCCTAATTAGGATGGGCTATCGTTAAGTGTCTATGATGTGTTCAAGAACCCTCCGTCCAAAGATGGTTTCAGCCACCCCCCAGAGTGTCAGGACAAATGTCTGATCTACAAAATCTAAATGACAGGTGTCATATGACCACCTCTTTATGACAGCCTCTTTCTGGAGCTAATTGGAAAGGTATTCTGCTTGATTGATGAAATGCATATAATGCAGCAGTGTGCTATGTACTGTGAGACTCTTGTCTTCTTGTCGCCTGGTGAAGCACTTTGTCAGAGAGAGCAACATTGCTGTGAACCTAATAAAGGAGGACTGCTTCTGGGAAGCTGATATAGCTGTGTGCGTCTCAGTTCCTGCTGTGTGTTCCAGTGTGAGTGTTGCGCATCCCTGCTATCTGGGGTGTGAACCCCGCTTCAGTACCGCACCCCTCAACAGGTTATGGGCCCAGAACACTTCCGTGGGTTAGACCAAATGGCTGCTTTGCAAATTTGTTCCACTGCAGCACTATGCTGGAAGGCTGCATTGGCGGCCACAGAGTGAGTGGAGTGAGCTGTAATACCTGATGGAACTGGTATATTCAGCACCTTAATAGTACAGGCCTTCAGGGTGGAATTAATGGATGCCATGGACATAGGCAAACCTAACCAGGAGTAGACGTGTTGATGAAGAGAGTCTATGTTTGACGTATTTACTCTGCCCTGATTATGAATGCCTTGACTGCTCTTCTAACGTCTAAGGTATGCCAGGAACGCTCTGTAGGAAGTGATGGTTGTGGACAGAATGAAGGCAGGTGGAACGTGGAGCTGACTTTAGGTTTGAGTGTAAGGTCCATTTTGACCATTACTTTGTCCTTATGGAACACACAAAGGTTCGGGTTGATTGACAGAGCCCGGAGATCTGAAACTCTCCTGGCAGAGGTGACGGCAACCAAAAATAGGACTTTCATCCTGAGACACTTCAGATGGATGGTTGGGATTGGCTCAAAAGGTGACTTGTAAATGCCGTGAGTACTGTGTGAAGTTTCCATGAAGGGAAGTGGTGGCATATTGGTGGTTGTGACTGCTGAACGCCCTTCAGGAATCGGAGAATGTCAGGATGTTGTGTAGTTGGAAAACCGTGGAAGGGTTGCCAGACTGTGGACAAGGCAGCAACCTGACGTCTTAAGGTGTTACAACGAAGTCCCGCTTCAAATCCTTCCTGAAGGAAGTCCAGAACTGATGATATAGAGGGATTTTCAGGGTCAATTTGTTTTCTTTTGGTCCACCTGACAAATGCCTTCCACAATTGTAAATGTGAAGTGTAGCTGGCCTTCTTGAAGCCAGGAGAGTGTTGGTAACAGCTGTTGAATAACCATTCATGACCAGTTTTTGCTGCTCAATTGCCAGCCGGTCAAGGTGAGCCACTCTGGGTTGGGATGAGTCAGAGGTCCTGAGATAGGAGGTCCGGCATCACCGGGATCTGATAGGGAGGGCTCATCGCTAGTTCCTGGATTGTGGAGAACCAAGGTCTCCTTGGCCAGTAGGGGGCAACCAGAATCACCTGAGCTTTCTCTGTCATGATTTTTCTGAGTAAATTTGGGGTTAATGGAGGTGTATAGAGGACCTGATGGCCACTGGGCTGAGAGCGCATCCACCGCAAGGGCTCTGGGGTGGAAGAACCTGGACATGAAGTTCTGAAGTTATGTATTTTTGGCTGTTGCAAAGAGGTGCACCATTGGCATTCCAAATTTGCGGGTTATGGTTCAAAAAACTGTTTTGTTTAGGGTCCATTCTGCTGGAGATACTGCCTGTCGGCTCAGCCAGTCTGCATTCAGGTTGAGGGTTCCCTTGATGTGCTCTGCCCTCAGACTCAGGAGGTTGATCTCTGCCCAGGCAAGTATCTTACTGGCCTCTCCGTTCAGGCATTATGATTTTGAGCCTCCTTGGGTGCTTGATATATGCCTTTGCCGCAATGTTGTCCGTGTGGATTAAGACATTCTGGTTCATGATTGCAATCTGAAAATGTTGGAGGGCCATCAGAATGGTCTTGACCTCTAGGATGTTGATGGGTAGTTTGGACTGATTGGATGACCATTTCCCTTGTCAGTATTGGCTCCCCAACCTAGTAGACTGGCGTCTGTGAATATTTGTACTTGATTGGCCGTCATTTAATGATTGCCTTGGTTCAGATGCGGTCTGTGGAGCCACCATCGTACCTGTTCCTTGAGGGATTGGGGTATCAGTAGATTCCAGTACCTTTTGTTGATAATGTCCCATTGATAGGGTCACAGGAATTGCTGCAGGGGACAAGTGTGGAATCTCCCCCATTGCATCATGTCCACTGAGGCTATGACAGGGTCGGCAACCTTTAACACCCAAAGAGCCATTTGGACCTGTTTTCCACGGGAAAGAAAACACTTGGAGCTGCAAATACTTTTTGACATCTAAAATGAAGATAACACTGTACATATTCTCATGCAGGGAGAAGTTCCCTTTTTGGGGCCCATTTTTACCCATCAAAGCAAAAAGGGGGGCGGGTAAAAAGCCTGTTTTTTGTACATTATTCAAATGACCAGCAATAGAACCCCCATTTCACACATTTCTCTTTTCTTGTATTGAAAGACACTGATTATGCCCCCCAAAAAAGAACCCCCCGCAAATTCCACTTGGATGGTGGATCAAAATTGGTGCCTTTTAATGGGCTTGTCAACTTCCACGGGGGATGAATCCTCCCCCCAAGAAAATGTCTGCCATGGAGGGTGGACTCGACAGCCATTCCTCACTGGGCATGGCCCCCGTCCTGGTCCCAAAAGCCACAGCTTCTGAGAATCTACCCCCCAAATGTCCTGAGATTTGCCAGCCGGGAGTTGGCAACCCGTGACAACCATGACTGAGGATGATCCTGGCTTTCCTCCCTTCCACGATCTACAAGCTTACCCTCCACTGTCTTACTCTGATGTAAACCTTCCAAGATCCATGTGCAAGGCTTTCCCCATGCCCTCCTTATCTCCTTGGCAATGCAGAAGCAAACAATTCCCACCCACCCTCGCCTCCCCATCAAACAGCCCCGACGAGTGCAACCTTTATTTATTTATTTTATTTCTTATTGGATTTTTATACTGCCCTTCCCCAGAGGGCTCAGGGCTGCAGGTAATAAATCCTTTAAAACCTGACACCGTATTTCTCACCTGGACTCAGCCAGGCCGCCATCCGCCAGGAAAGCCCCTGGAGCTCAGTGGGGCTGCTGGGGGGGCTGCAACCCAAGGTGGCGCTGCTGGGGTCCCCCATGTGGTCCCGCCCCCCAAGAAGGACCCGGGGAGGGGGAAACGAGGCCATCCAAAGCAGGGTCGACCCCTGACCCCCCATTCAAGGGGGGTGTGTGTGAACTGAGGTTAGGATTGCGCTGAAAATCCGCGCTGCTGCACCTCCCTCCCATTTCCTGCCCTTCGCTGCTCACCTGTTCAAGAGGATCCACCAGCGGTGCTCCACCCCCGCCCCGCCCCATCATCAGCCAACCAGGGAGCTGGGACAGGGAAGCCAGAAGTGGCTTGGGTTAGCCGTAGCGGGCTGTGCCTCTCTAGGAACGGGGACTCTTTCCCATTAACCATTAGGGCAACTCTCCGAAGGAGGCTGAGAGAACCCAAGCTCAGGGAGCCACAGTGCAAGGATGAAAGAGCCGCATGCGGCTCCAGAGCCGCGGGTTGCAGACCCCTGGGCTATGAGAACCCACAGAAGCTTGACTAGGAAAAGAAGTGAGGCTGATCTTATCTGCATTAGGGAAGCTATCATCCTCTGAAGCTTGGTGATCTTTTCCTCTGGGAGAAGGAGAACATTCCTGGTGGTGTCGATGATGGCTCCGAGGTGAAGAACCCTCGTGAGATGGAATGAGGTTGCTCTTGTCCTTGTTCATCAAGAACCCATGTTGATGGAGGACCTTGTGGCTGCCTATCCACAACCTCGGATGGGGCATGTGAGCAAGTACATTATTCCTGGAGTCTTACATCTCTGCTACCTTGTTAAAGCAATCTGTTCTCAGGGGGCAAGGTCTAGCACCGATGCTGGTCTGGGCCGAACTGACAGCCATTCAGGCCGTTATTATCAAAGAAGCCCTTTTCATGTTTTTTTTTCAGCAGTGTTGAGCTGCTTTTGTTTTGTTGGCTGAGACTCTGGAGCCAGTTCCCCTGCTCCTTCAATGTGTGCCAGGTCACTTTGTTGTGCATGAGATCCTGGCTGCAACAGTAAAATCAGGTCTGCATCCTCATCAGAAAGAAAATCATCATGGCCTAGCGCCCTTTGTTCTGTGGCATTGTTCTGTGAATCGCCAGCTACCTGTCATTTCTGGTACACCTGGATTTATATTGGAAAGTCAATGGAGTAGGGCAGTTTCTTATACCATTCCTCTGGAAAGAGCAGAGGTTTACCTTTGCACAGTGAGGCATTTTCAACACACCATGATCACCAGAACTGTTAAGTCCTACTTTAGACACTTTACACATCACTTGGCAAGTCTTAATCAACCTAGGAAACTATTCCCACCCACCTGTGATTAACAACAGATTGGGAGGTAAAAATGAGATTTTGCCTCCTCCCTATTTTCAGTTTAGAAACAGGAATATCACTCTAGGAGACAAGTTAAATATTTATTGAGAAGTATTTTCACATCAGGTGGAGGAAACTGTTTCTCTTTCATCATTGAAATAAACTTCATACAGTGTTCTTGGACTGACTTTAGGAACAGCAGTACTGCTGCCCATAGGCAGTTAATGTCTACATGGATATTCCAATATGTCTTCATGAGTGCATTGCTGGCAACTAATAGAAGTATTTTCCTTCCTGATAAAAGCTACAATATGCAGCACCTCCAAGCTACAGACATATCTTACTAGTAGGGCTAAGAATGGCAAAACTTTCAAGAATCACCACCATCACCCAACACTGATTTCTGATTTAGGTAGCATCACTTGCAAAATGTACAAGAGAAGAAGAAACAAGAGAAAAGCAAACTCACACCAGGGCTACATTCTACTTATGAGGCAATGAACAGTGGAAGAAATGGTAGTAAAAAGATTTCAGGAAAGTAAAAACTGTGAAAAAAAAGAAGCCTTTATTGGCATAGACAGCAGTAAAACAATAATAAAAACAGATTAAAAAGCATATACAACATAGGATATACATGTTAGGACAAAGGAAATCTACTGGCATTTAGTAATTTCCAGGAGAAAGTCTGCCACTATCATACAGAGAGAAGGATCAGGGTTGTCCAACAAGTAGTGTAATCTAAATAAATCGGGGAGGTCGGGTAAATGTAAGGGAGTGAGATTCACATACTTGGATCTGATTTCCTTGAATCTGAGACAGTTAGAAGTAATTGAGTGGAGCCAGAGTTTCAACTGAGCCATCGTTACATGGAGGCACAATCTTTTTAGCCTTTTTTCTTGCTTATTAAATCTGCCATGTAACAAGAGACAGAAGGCATGAAAACATTGAACCTATACAAAAGCTGAGCATTATGGTTCTCCTTTGAACCAAGGGTTTATTAAACAAAATACAGGTAGTGTTACTTAGAGTGGCCCCGTTCAAATGGGAGAGAGAGGAGAAATACAGGGGGGGGAGCACGTTTTCCTTGGCTGCAGTGATTAAAGGTGGAGAACTCTCTATCCAATAGTTGACCTTTTAATTTCCTATAAGCTTCTGAATAGGACAAAGGGCAAAAGTGAATCCACTGACCTTGAAGTCCGATATAGAGCAATTTTTCTTCAATTACTGGAAACCAGGGGGGGTTGGAATGGGTGTCAGAGAGCAGGCTGTTGATTGGACCCGGGGAGATTCACGGTCGAGGGGAAAATGAGATTCATGCCAGAATCTAAAAGTCCCTCAGCCAAAGCTGGCTGATTCCAAGGAGTTTTGACCCTAACTCCAGACAAAAAAAGGGGCTGCATAGGGCACGCATAATTTACTTGGGAGTCCAGTTATCGATGTGAAAAAAATTTGGATTAGAAGAGAATTCAAGAGGTAGTTAATAGCTTGAATCTAGAATTTGGGACTCCGTAAAAAAGAAACAATCTCGAGGCGACTTTTGGCATTACAGAAAATTTGAGGGGCAGCAGGGATAAAGGAGTGGCCACTGCTGTAAAGAAAGCATTAGTAGTGCTGACATACTATTAGATGCTTAGCTAGGAGAGCTGGCCTTCCCCTCTGCCACAAGGAACTTGCCCATGAAAGGTTATTAAAAGAGAGGAGAATGAGAGGCCAGGGTATTTATAGCACTTTGTACCTGTTCGGGATTTAGGGTGCTTTTCATTGCCCATGTGAGCTTCTTAAAGTGCCTAGAGAAGACCAATACCTTGGTTTTTTCATAGTTTATTGTCAGTCTGTTGGATTCACAGTAATCCACACAGCGCTTCATTAAGCGTCTGAGGCCAACTCTGGATCGAGAGAGAAGGACAGCGTCATCTGCATAGAGCAGAATTGATACATGGGATGTACCCAGTTTGGGGCAATGGCTGTTCACTGCTGAGAGGGCAGAGGGGGGAAAAAAAAGAAAGATTGCTAAATTCTTTAAAGAATGAATGCAAACTTTAAAAACATAACTTGGTACCAATTAATTAGTCATCACCAGAAAATCAAGCTCTGTGATTTGTTTTCTACTGTCTATTTAGCTAATAATTTATTAGCTAAATATTTATTTGTAACTTTTATTAGCCACCTTCCTCCCTTGTGAAACTCAAGGCAGCTTACCATACTAATAAAACACTATTTTAAAACACAAATAAAAACAAGCTATAGACTAAAAAGCTATAGACTAAAAATTTCAATTAAGAATGCCAATAATAAAAACTAAATCAATCAAAATCTACTGCTAAATAGAACTGTCTTCAACTGCCTCTTGAAGATTGACAGCAAGGGGCCAGGCTTACTGCCCTGGAGAGGCTGTTCCATAATTGTGGGGCTGACACAGAAAAAGCCCTTTCTTGTGTACTCACCAAAAAGAGTATCTTTAATTGGTGGGACAGTCAGGAGGGCATCTCCCCGTCATCTTTATTCCCAGTGAGAATGGAAGGAAGAAGATGATTCTTCAGATACCCTAGTCTAAAGCAATGTAGGACTTTTAAAGAAAAAGTCATCACCTTGAATTGGGCTCAAATTGGTAGCCAGCATAATTTCTGTAGTATTGAGAACATATGGTCCCACCTAGCAGTCTAGCTGTAGCGTTCTGCAACTAGCCGAAGCTTCCGAACACTCTTCATGGGTAACCCCAAGGAGAAGTGCATTGCAATACTCCAAAGTAGATGTGACTAGGACATGGATCACTGTGGCTAAATCTAACTCAGGAACAGATGCTGTTGATGCTACAGCCAGAGCTGGGCAAATGCACTCCAAGTCACAGTGACCACCTGGTTTTCTAAGGTGACCATTGTGACAAACAGCACTCCCAAGCTGTGAACCTGGCTTTTCAAGGGGAGCATCACTCATCTAAGACAGGGGAATCTCAAGTCCCCAGAGAATCTCTGTCTTATCAAGATTAAGTTTCAGCTTGTCCACCCCCATTGAGTCCAATATTGACTCCAAGCACCAGTTCAGAACATTAGTAGCTTCCTCGAAATTAGATGGAAAAAATACAGCTGAGTATCATTCACTTATTGGTGACATCCTGATGAGTTCTCCCAGTAACTTCATATAGATACTAAATAGCATTGAAGGTAATATGAACTCCTGGCACCCCACAGCTCAATGGCCATAGGGCAGAGCAAGAATCCTCCTTCACTGTCTTCTGAAACCAACTCCCCTAGATAGAACTAGAATCACCATAATACAGTGCCCCTTAATCCCAGTGCTGATAGGTGGCTCAGTATGATACGATGGTTGATAGCAGCAAAAGCTGCTGAAAAATCCAGAAGAACTAGCAGGGTCACATTCACCCATCTTGTTCTCCACACAGGTCATCAAAGCAATTTCTACTGCAAACCCCAGCCTTAAGGCAGAATGAAAAAGGTCCAGAAAATCAGTCTCTAAGAAACCCCAGAGCTTAGAGACCATAATGAGCTCTAGGATGGAAGACTAGCGATTAGTTGGAAATTTTCTAAAATAAAACACTCAGGGACATCCCCCCAACAGGTCTATTCACTGCCTCCTTGAACACAGATGACACAAATCCCATTCTCAAGGAAGCATTTACTAGTCTCCTTATCCTCTCCTCTATTGGCAGCTTTTACCAGTCAGAAAATAAAAGGAGAACAGGTTTCACCTCTCTAAGGATCTTGTCAAAATCCTCGGGATCCACAAACTAAAAAACATCCATACAAATCAGACTAGCAGATGCCAAAAAACATGATCTGGACATGCAGCCAAACTGGTATCTAGCACAGTGCGGATCTCAATAAATCTGTCTGCAAAGCAAATGACAAATCAGTCACCACAGGCTATGTGGTCACAGTCTAAGTCCTTGGGGCTATGATGTAAGAGTTCCAGAGTTCCTGAACCACATGCAAGAGATCAGCTGGATAACTGTGCAGATGCAGTGGTGATGGACAAATATTATTTTTTGCCATCATCACTGCCACAGAATAGGCTCTATTCTGAGCTCTAAGCTGTCGATGATCAGTCTGAGTTTTCCACCAAAGGTGCTCTAGTCACTGACCCTCTTGTGTCATTGGCATCAGCTTTACAATGAATCAAGGAGACTGTCTGGCTCTGTCCAAAAGGAAAGGGCACTTAGGGGCAATTATGTCAACAACCTGGACCATCTCCCTATTCCAAACAGCAATCAAAGCCCTGACACAATCATCAGTAATCAAGGTGGGAAAATATCAAAAGTGCCAAAAAGAGCAAACAGTAAGTTTGAAGCATTTATAAATACAGAATATTCAAGTATAGGCACAACAAAGAGAAATGTATTGTTACCAGTCAAAGATAACAGCAATACACTGCACATTGCAGAAATTCTATTTACTTTCTCATACATCATCATATCTGAAGTATCAAAGTCCAAGTATTGTATTTTTTTTAATTTGGGAAAATCCAACACTGAACAAGTTTACTGTTTATACTGCTAACATGTTTCAGCCACCACAAAATCAGTATATTTTAAAATATTCTGTTAACACATGAAAAAGATCAAAGTGATTTTTGATTCTACATCACTGTACATGGAAATGCAGTTAACATACTGTCAAAGGTGGCTTTCACACAGGGATAGGATTTTCTTGTTTCCCCCTTACTGATGCAGCTGTAAACAAAGTGCAACAGCAACAGGCTTTCCACATGGCACACTTCCTGGGAGTTCTCCTGCCCCAATCCCCAGAGATAGCCATAGCCACTCCATGGACCATTAGGGCTTTTGTATTTCTTAAATGAGGGCTCAGAATTCAGGAAACCTGCTATGCTATTGCATATCAACATAACATTCTAGTGCTGACTGTATAAAAACCAGGAGCGGGGGACGAAATGGCTGCTACAGGGATAGGGTTTGAAAAAATGGCTGCCACGGGGGCCACAAAATCCAAATTTTCACACCCACAAAACAGCCATCTGAGCTTAACTGTGACCTTTCCCAAAACTTCAGAGCAAAGCAGGTTTGAGAAAGATCAGTGAAACTTTGGGAAACACCCAGAAGTACACAAATACACCATGCTGATATGGAATGGCAAGAGAATATCTGAATTATCAAAAGCATTGATCTCATAGAGTTGTAAGAGACCGCAAGGGCCACAAGTCCAACCCCCTGCAATGCAGGAACACACAATCAAAGCACTCCTGACATATGTTCATTCAGCCTCTGTTTAAAAACCTCCAACGAAGGAGACTCCACAACTCTCCAAGGCAGTGAATTCCACTGTCGAACAGCCCTGCAGCCTATGCAAAATGACCAAAGACTTTAGACAGGACTGCTACTACTAACATTAGACATTTTTAATCAGTGAATACAATATACACACATCAAAGAAAAAGTACCACAAAAGCTACACAGTAATGGAATGTTAAACACCATTATCACATGTTTGCACCAAACAAGTTACAAGCAATTTTTAGAAGCAAGTCTTAAATATTTACATTGTTGCCAATCCTGTTTCTCAAAAAGTTCTCTACCTGCCAGAAGTTCATGAACAGGTAAAATGGGATGAAAAGAAGGGTGGAATGAAGTCTTTAATTCCCAAACACAGCAACAGTACTGTTTTCCAAGAACTACTGGCAAGCCTTATGATATGGAAAACTATTTTTCCTATGTATATATTTTCCTGTAAACACACAGAAAGAAAGTGGAAGACCCATGTGGATTTGTGAGAAAGAAGAGAAATGTCACTGGCACCCATTTCTGTACCCTTTTAGTTCCACCTCCAACCCTCTTTGTTGGGGATTTTCTTCCATACTGCCCAGCCCTAAGCCACTTTTAATTACTCCCTCAGCCACTCCTCCAGCAAACATGCAGCTTGGACCTGAAAACATATACAGAAAGTGTTCAGACGCAAACCACTCCCAAAGATCCCACCAACCAACTAATTCCCAAACACCTTACTGGCTAACCAACAGGAAGTAACTGGGGCTGAAAGACCCCTAACCTTCCCACTCCCTTCCAGCCCTTATTCTTGCCTCTCCCACCTTTGGCAAACCAAAATGTCATCCAGCCTCTAGATATGTCTGTGTTTACTGGTTCTACTTTTCCAGGGTTTAAATTCCCCCTAAGAATGTATCCAATCATCATTTTTCTGAAACACTCTCCTTATCCCAAGAGCATCTCATTATGAGGACTGTTTGATCAGGACTTCATGGCCAAGTTTGTATAAACATGTAGTGTATGAAGATTCATAAACAAATTAAAAGTTTTTAAAAGTGATACTGGCCACTTGGGGTAATAAAAATAGTGCCTACTCTTGTATATTTTTGTCCAACACGTACTCATGCAGCCATGCTTCTAATACCGTATTAATTTTTTTATCTGCAAGCATAACAATCTCTAGATGATAAATGTTTTCACATGGTTAAGTCTCCAGGAAATTGTTACATGCAGTTATATTTCCTATACTGAAAGAGGTATGTCTTCTTTTCTGACAAGTTCTAGAGGACTAGCAACATGGCACACAAGAAGCACAGTATGTGATACTTGGATGCATATTTAAGTACACAAAATATTCACAACAGCAGTAAGTGACAACAATACTATGTTCCTAGATTAGCCAAGTCAGCTCAACACTTGCACCGGGAAAGAGAAATGCTGGAATCTCCCCACTACAGAGGAAAAGCCACCTTTCAGGAATACCACATGTTTGCTTCTCAATACCATCAGCCATCAATAAGTCATAACAAGACAAGGAAACCCCCGCTAGACCACACATTCATCTTATGGAAAGTGAATGCCAATTACTGTGCCTCACTGAAAAATCCCATAAAACATTTTGACTGGAAACCGCATGATTTGAGCAAAAGATAATACTAAGCAATTAAGAACCTCAGCTTCACATCTCATGACAGCTCTATTATACAACTACATATTACAGGGTCAAGGTATTCCCCTACAAGTCGCAGGCCCCTTCTGAGTGTCTGCATCAGTTCCTAAGGAGGGGGAACCCCTCAGCATTGTCACAGCAATCTCAATGTCATGACGCTGCTTGAAACCACAGGCGCTGCCTCTGCCCCCTTCCCTAAAGACACACTTCATCTCACATCCTCACCCCTCAGGAGCCAGCCCGCCCGCCCGCCCGCCCGCCTCGCGTACCGCAAGTTCCGCTCCCCGAGCCTGGGCGCGCTACAAATCCAAGTATCCAGCCCACCAAAGACAGCACGAAGGCTACTTCCAGCCAAGTGCCTCTTCTAGTCAGATACATGTAAAAGCAGCACTGAACAAGCCAACCCCATTATTCAAGACCACACAAGCAGCCTTGGAGCTTCTGGTTCCCCGCTATTAAAACTGGGGTGGTGTGGAGGACATTCAACACCTGGGAAAGGGCGGGGGGAGCCTATGACGGGGTCACGTAGCATACTAAGAAAGTGTTGTGGTCCTCCCCCTTCATCCCCAAACCTGGCAAGAACCCCCGGGGCCGCACCGAGCCCATAGCTCAGCCTCGCCCCCCACCAGCGGCCTGCCTTCCCCATTCACAGGGGCCTCCCTCCGCTCAAACTCCATCCCCCTGCCCCTCCCCATCCTATAACAGACCACCCATCAAAAAAGCTCCCTCCCATCCTCCTTCCAACGGTCGGTCACCCGTCCCTTCATCTACCGTGATTTCCGCCACTCCCGAGGGTTCCTCAGTACTGGACTGGCTTCGCCCCCACCTCAGGACAGCGCGGCCGCACAACGAGCGGATCCTCCCTGCGTGGCGGCCTCTGCCGGCTGGCCCCACCCCCTCCCCTTTTCGCCGGCTGGCCCCGCCCGCTCGGAATCCTCCCTTCGCTCTTTTGCTGCCCCTGCCCGAGAGAAAACCGCTCTTCGCCGCTCGCGAGCGCGTGCTGCCGAGGCCGCTAACTGCGGTAACGCCAAACGAGTTCGCTATTGGCGGCTCCCCGATATATGACTGCGGCACCGCCATAGGCTCCGAAAGATGCCACTCTGCTTCACCTTAACTGCTGCTGATTGGCTGCATGCAGAGGAGGCTTTGAACAGCGGTTCAATTCGTGGGGGTGGGACTTACTTGTTTCTCAGCTGCACCGCAACGTTGGCCAATAGAGGGAGGGAAAGCGGACGAAGCGGGTGTATCTGCTGCGTCTCTCTGGCCTTGCCATTATCTTGGAGCCCGCGCCAAGTCGGTGGTCCTCAAAAATGATCTACTAACACCAGCTTTAAAAAACCCATGGATCCTGGTGTAAAAGTAGGTCGGAAAGTCTCTGAGGGTGTTTTGCAGTTTTACTGAATTTGGCACGCTCGGTTTTTTTAAAAAAGCTAGGTTATCATACCAAGTGGTTCTGTATGACAACAGGTTAGGAATCACTGCATTACACCATCAGTGCATGTAGGGAAGTAAGTCTCACTATATCCAATGCACTTAAGTGTGCATAGGTTACTAGCCAATAATGCAATGGGGGGGAGGTGCAAAGGGAATCAGTCAACCAAGCATTTTTCGCCAAGATAAAGTTCAGTTACTCTGGCGCAAGCCCCCGGCACTGCTGTGCTGTTCCCTGTTGCTGTCATAGTCTCATAGCGGTCACATTATGGCATGACTGTGGGAGAGCCTGGGGGCATGGCTGCAGTTAGTTAGCTTCCAGAGTTGTTTCAGCCCAGGAATGCCCCCCTCCCAACTGTAAAAAAAAGTCACGCCACCAAAAAGGACACAGTAACCCACAGGCACCCATGGAAGACAAACTCAAGAGTCCCCCTGGCACAGCCACACCAATAAGGTCCAGAGGGGTTCCGGATGTTAACTACTGGCATGACCAATCATCTCTTTCCTTATGGCAGCCAAGACCTTTCCCCAGCACCTAATCACTGCCCCCTTGCCTCTCAAACCTCCTAGCCAAGACGCCCTACAACTCATTCAACAGGGCGTAAGGCATGGGACTTTAAGAGCAGTATTGTTATGGCATCTAGGCAATGGTAGCATGTGTTAGTGCTGTGCATCTTAATCTGTGGGGCTCCAACTACAAGAGATGAGAGGAACTTAAAGGCTCTTCCTGTGTCACTCACAAGCCAGATGATGTGTCTGGGGATTTGCTGCCATAAAAAGCAGGAATGAGCCAGCAAGAAACTGGAAAGGGCCTCTTTGCTTTGAGGGTGTACTGAGCACCTAGGGTGCCAGGTGCATCTCATGGGCTCACTGTGAGGCAGACTGGCCATCAGATGTGGTACCCTGTTCCAAGGAGGACTGCCTTGGGACTCAATTAGGCAGGGCTGAAGTGATGTAGGAGCCCCTAGGATATCTCTAAGCCCAAGAGGAATCTGAGAATTCATTGAACAATCAATCTTCTGCAAGGGTACCATAAGGGTGACTGACCAGACTGGGTGACAGGCTAGCTCGTGCACTGCATGTGTTCCTGTATGCGCTCTCTCAGTGTGGCCCGAATATCATGCTTCACTACTGCCACCTCTCAGTGCCATTGGTCTGCTCTCTGGGCCAGGGACCATCACACACTGGTCCTGGCAGCTGTTGCTGGATGGCCAAACAGCAATGAGCTTGGCGACTGCTATAGGCTGCATGCCATGTACCCTCCCATATGGAAGCAATACCTGACTTGGTGTAATAATTAATCTAATAATACTTCTTTTTCTTCTTCTTGTGCTGTATTCCCCTAGAGGGGGTTAGCACTGACATTTTCTTCACCAAATAGCTCGATTTTGGGCATTTTCAGGGGTTAGGTTGACAGCATGCATGACTTCAGCAGTGCTGTCCATCCACCTTTTTTTGGTCTTCCACGTAGGGGGTGGCCTCCAGGGTCAAAGTTTAGGGCCATTTTTGCAACAGAAGTCTCCTCCATGCGCATAGTGTGCCTGTACCACTGGAGCCATGTTTACCTCATTTTCTTTGTAATTGGTGTAATTCAAATTCTTTGTCGTATGACTTCGTTTGTAACATGATCGAAAGGAGTCAGGCCAAGTATCCACCAGAGCATCTTCATTTCCATCACATGAAGAGTCTGTTTCCAAGTTCTTGGCAAACATTCTGTTCCATATAGAGCCACTAGGATAACGGTGGTGTACACTTTTGCCTTCAGATGTTCATGTATTCTTTTGTCACACAGGACTCCTGTGGTTTGCTGCCACTTCATCCATGCAGCATTAACACTAGATCGAGTATTTGGTAGGGTATCCCCATCTGCTGAGACTTGGGACCCGAGATATTTAAATTGAGTGGTTTTCTTCAAGTACTGGCCGTTAATTTGGATTGTTCCATCTGTTTGAGGGCCACATTCAAGGTATTCTGTTTTTTGTAAATTTAGCCATAATCCATAATCAGCTAATCTGTTGTTCCACTCATGTGGTTGTTGTTGAAGAACTGCATGTGATTGGTTAGCAAGAGCCACATCATCTGCATAAAGCAGTATCCAAGGATGTGGCATTTGTAAATCAGCTGTTACTGTATCCAGGCCAAAAATAAATAGCAGAGGTGAAAGTGCTGAGCCCTGATGAACACCAACAGTTATAGTGAATGATGGTGAAATCCCTGCTGGACATTGAACTTGATTGGTGGCTTTATAGTACTGTATTTGTACCCATCGAACATACTCTTCAGGAATACCATGTGACTGGAGTGCTTTCCACATAAGTGCATGTGGCACTCGATGCTTTTTCAAGGTCTAAAATGCTTTTTCAAGGTCTAAAAATGTCATGTGCAATGGTTTATTTTTCTCCCTGTGTCTTTTCATTAATAGTCGTGCAGCATGTATGCATCAGTGGTTCTGCTTCCTTTGACAAAACCGCATTGGTTGGATGTGATTGTTACATGGAGTCTGAGCCTTTGATCCAGTACCTTTCAAACGTTTTCATGGCATGGCAAAGTAGCCTGATTGGTAGATAGTTGTAGCATTCACAGACATCTCCTTTCTTTTTCCAAATTGGTATAGTTGTCCTCATGGTCCAAGCTTCTGGAAGTTTGTTTTCTGCAGTAATGCAGTTGAAAAGTGATGCTAGGAATGTGGCACCATTTTCTCTAGGCATCTTCCAGATTTCGACTGGGATGTCATCAGGGCCAGTTTACTTCACTTCCATGGCTGTTATTTGGCTGTCAAAAATCTGACCCCCACACCTCCAAGTGGTGCCGACTGGATAACCAGCCAACGGGGCAACGGTCTTCAGCCACAGATGGTGCGACGTGCTGGCTGAAGTATTTACTCAAGACATCCTAATATTAGGGTGTTCCCTGTACGTGACACACATCACCCATGCCCCAGTGATGTGACAAATTATCAAAGGCTACCCGCTCAGAAACAGAGCAGGCTAATGAAGCAAGTCCAAAAGCCAAAGCCACTTCGCCTGGCAACTCTTAATAATTAATCTAATAATTTGGGAAATTAGAAAAATAGCAAGCAAGAGGTGGGCACCAGCAGGATTCTCCATCCATGTACAATGGGATTCTTCATGAGGAGATTAGACCTAACGAGATTTGTGTATAACCAGAGGGGGTCTTATTGAACAATAAAAAATAATTACTATCAACCAAAGTGTTTCAACAACATAGAGCCTAGGAAAAATAGAGTAGAACAGGAATGCAGAGAGGGAATTGATTCAGGTGATACATTACCTATCAGAGGATCAAGGAGTGGAGAGCAATACATGACCAGAGTGTATTGAATGTAGGACAGCATCGGATCCGTGTGTCACCAAACTTAAATTCCAAGAGGGATATCATTCTCCATTGAAAACTAAAAGAGTTCTGTTTCTTTTCAAAGTGTGATCCCACCTTGTGACACTCAACACTTAGATAAATTACTGTAAAAAATTTTTCCAACTTATTCTTTTTTCCTTTCATAAAAAATAATGTACAGAACAGCAATCAAATATAAAAACAACAATAATATAGTTCAGGCCTGTTGTGCTCAGACTAGCAATCTCAGTCCTTTTCTGTCTTTTGTGGATGGATCGGCTTTCTGCGTTGCTTTACCTTTGCTGAACTGTCTGTTTTTGTCTTCAAGGGTTCCAATATAGCCCTGGAATTTCAAAACATAGTTCATAACAAATTTGGAGTCCTTCTGAGGTGAACTACCTATAGCTTCAGGCACTCCAACAAGTCTGGGAGTATTCATATAACATCTGTTGCAACATTTGTAACAGAAAACCAAAATACAAACTATTAGCCAACAATATAAACACAATTCCCCCTTTCAGCAATCAAGTACAAATATTTTCATACCTGGAATATCACTATATAGTTCATTAAAAATTTGGAGTGCTTCTGAGGCGAACTACCTACAGCTTCAGGCTTTCAAAAAAATCTGGCAGAATTGCGCCTTTTCTTCCTTATATGGGAATATCCCATATCTGGGTTACATTTTGCCCTGCTAAAATTCTGTCGCCCCAACAGAGGTAACATATTTAAAATTCAGTAACAAAGTATTTAAACCTCCAAGGAAATTTTCTCATTCTCATTGTTCTCCTAGGCAAAGGTATGGAAGAATTTAGTATGCATTTAACTTCACTATCCATTTGTTCATCATCTGTATCAACACCCCCATACAATTCTACAGGAAAATCTTCAGATGTATACTCTGGATTGCTCTGTACCAAACCACTTAGTCCACTTGTAGATTGAGGCTCACTGTGCATTGTTTTTGGTGAGTCAAGTCTAGCAGGTGAATATTCTTTAGTTTCTAGATTATAGAGACGAAAATGGTGTGTTGTGCAATGCATCACTTTGATTAAGGAACTCCTCATTAGAACCTATGCTATAGTTCAAACTCTTGTCAAAAGATGGAGAAAGGAAACCACATGGACGGAACATATCTCTGTAAAGTGTTCTATCTGGACCAGTGTTTTCCAACCTTTTTGACGTCACGGTACCCTTGATCTCACTCTTCATATCTCACGGTACCTCCGCCATCCTCCCCCAGCCTTCCCCTCATAGTTCCCCTGCTTGCCGCCACCCCCCCCCACACCTTCCTCTACCAGGGTGAAGGGAAGAACGGGGGTGGGAGTAGGAAGTGGCTGCTGACCTTGTGGCAGGCCCCTGCCCCCTGGGCCAGCTCCATATCCTTGCCGGTGCCTGCAGGAGGCACTGCAAAAGTGAGGGGGGCTGGTAGTGTTGCCGCGGTACCCCTGGGACATGCTCATGGCACCCCAGGGTACCACGGAACCCTAGTTGGGAATCGCTGATCTGGACCATCTCCAGATTCAGACTTTACCACATATACCAGCAAATCATTATTCATCTGATCCTCTGAATATGCCAGCCACAGATGCAGGTGAAACGCCAGGAGAAAATGCTACTAGAACAAAGCCATACAGCCCAGAAACCACATAACATCCCATTATTCATCTGTCTCACTACAATATATACAATATGTAGTTGAGGTTCCCATTGATCAGCTAGCTAATGTTTGCCTCTTAAGTTTAAATTGCTTACTAAAACCCGGTCTCCTGAAATATGTGACATCTTGGTGGAGGAGGAGGAGGAGGAAGAGAAGGAGGAAGAGAAGAAGAATTGGATTTATATCCCCTCCTTTCTCTCCTGCAAGGAGACTCAAAGAGGCTTACAAACTCCTTTCCCTTCCCCCCTCACAACAAACACCCTGTGAGGTAGGTGAGGCTAAGAGTGCTCAGAAGAACTGTGACTAGCCCAAGGACACCCAGCTGGTGTGTGTTGGAATGTACAGGCTAATCTGAATTCCCCAGATAAGCCTCCACAGCTCAGGTGGCAGAGTGGAGAATCAAACCCAGTTCCTCCAGATTAGAATGCACCTGCTCTTAAACACTACATCACTGCTGCTCCTTTACTTGAGCATCCCATCTTTTTAAATTGCCTGTTTGTGTCTTATAAGCCTCTTGAGTAGCTCATTCATAAGCATGCTTTAATCTTCTTTTAAATCTGGTACATATTGCTGATGATTAATTCTCCTGTGACTGTTGTTCTTGTCCAAAACATATATCTGTGGGTAAAACTGATTGTCTGCCAAACATTAAGAAATAGGGTGATTCACCAGTACTGTCACTGTGTGTTCAATTGTATGCATGTACATGTTTTTGCTATTCTTGTTTTTTGTGATTTTTCCAGTGTGCCAAACAGTGACAATAATGTTCTGTTGAATCACTCTACACAATGGTAAGGGGTGGTCCTGGATTTAATACCACACGAATTACATAGTCCTTAAATAAGATTGGACTCAAAATTAGCTCCCCTACCACTATGTAATCTCTGAGAAAATCCATAGTGGCTAATAAAATGTTCCCATAAGACACCAGCAACTGTTTTTGCTGTCTGATCTTTGGTTGGATATTCTTGAGTGTACTTGGTGAAGTGGTTTGTGATCACTGAAATATTTCTAGTGTTTTTGTCATCTAGCTCCAGTGTTAAGAAATCAATACATAGGCATTCCATTGGGATGTAGACCTTTTTATTTACTAAGGAAACTGCCTTTTCTGCTTTGGCCTTGCAATTAATGCATCTTTCAGATGTTCTGCACTTCCTTTCAACATCTATAGCCATCCTGTGCCAATAAAATCTGTTTCTAGCTAGCTCCAGTGTACATTCCACTCCTAAATGTCCAACTATATCCTGTATTCCTTAACCTGGACCTCTCATATCCACCAGACTCTCAATACAAGTAAAACCAAAGTGTTGGCAATATCCAGATTTTTTCACACCAGAGGCGGTCAATTTTTTCCTGCCGCAATGGAAGTTTTTCAGTTAAAACTACTGCCACAATTACTTTACGGAGCTCCAATCTGGGGAGCAAAAACCGCTGAGAAATTAGAGAGTGTTCAATCTTTGTTTTTTCGTCGTTTATTGGGTCTTCCAAACTCAGTCACGTATCAAGTTCTTTGTTTAGAAACCGGAGCCAAGACGATTTTTTCCCGGGTTTGGCTTTCTTTGTTTAAATACTGGCTTCGCCTTCATTTTAGAGCCCTCCCGGGCAGTCTGACATATCTTCTGTTAAGCGACCACTTCCACTCCACCTGGCACACCAAAATTATCAATCAAATAAACAACATAGGTGTATCTTTTGACCAACTCCTACTGATGGACGAAAGACAGGCTTTCGGAGTTTTGAAACAACGTACTCTTGACATTGAAGGGCAGCTTCTCACAGCTGGAGCCTGCAGAACTTGTTCTCCCACATTTTATGGCATTTCACCACCATTGCCGGGTTTTATGGCTAAATATCTGAGTAATTTAATCAATCCACATCTCCGTAGATATTTTATGCTTGCTCGGCTTAATGTGCTACCGACTGCCCAAACAAGAGGCAGATATCATGGCATCCCACAGGAGAACAGGACTTGTTCCTGCGCAGCGGGCCTACCTGAAACAACTGAACACGTGCTCCTTCATTGTAAAGATTTGGCAGTCTATCGGTTGCTTTTTCTCGAGGCCATCTTGAAGAAATTTTCAGTGAGATCAGACAAGGAAATAGTTTCATACTTGCTTAGTGACCATCATCCCCACACTACTGAATCAGTTGCCAGGTTTTTAACAAAGGCACTTGGATTAAGGGTGAAACCTTTGTGGAAATTTTAGTCAATTGGTTTTAACCTAATTTGTATTTTACCACTTTTTATATGCCATTAAAGGTATTGTATTTGTATTTGTATTTGTATTTGCATGAGCTCTGTGGGTGTATGAGACCACCCGCTCATTAACAATTTCATCTTTTATCTGTACCCATTGATATAATACTCCATCCCTCAGATGTAATCGGATCCATCCTTTCAACAATAATCTACCTTCAGGAGCCATTCTTGCTGTCTCTCCTCTAAGAGGCTCTTCAGTAACTGAATAATCTGCAACAGGTATTTATCTTGTCTTTGAAGTTTCTTCCACTCATTATGATGAAGCCCTGGTAGACTAGGAGTTCCCAGTAATGCACTAGGATCTTCAGATTCTGGTGGTATAGCATCCTCATCAGAATCTGAAGTTTCTATCAATGCCATTGTTCCATTGTCCTTTTCCTCTTTACCCCCATCAGGGGTTTGTGTGAGCAAAAACCTGTTTCCCCGAATATAAGACATCCCCTGAAAATAAAACGTAGTAGAGGCTTTGCTGAAGTGTGAAATATAAGGCATCCCCCGAAAGTAAGACGTAGCAAAAGTTTTTGTTTGGAAGCATGCCCAATGAACAGAACACAGAAAAATAAGACATCCCCTGAAAATAAGACATAGCGCATCTTTGGGAGCTAAAATTAATATAAGACACTCTTATTTTTGGGGAAACACGGTATACATTCCTTGACTGGCAAATGGCCTTATATTCTGTTTGAGATATCATGTCATTGCTTTCACCTTCAGGTTTAGTCCTTGTAATCAGGTCAGCTACTCTTTAGTCCTTGTAATCTACTCTTTAGTCCTTGTAATCAGGTCAGCTACTCTTTTGTCCTTGTAATCAGGTCAGCTACTCGGCACCCCAGGGTACCCTGGTTGAGAATGGCTGCTCTATAGGTTCATTGGGTCGACATGAAAACCCATCTGCTTCACAATTTAATCTTCCTGCTTTGTAACTAACATCAAAATTATATAAAGCTAAGTCAGCTAACCACATATGGGAAGGAGCAGCAGTGGCGTAGGAGGTTAAGAGCTCATGTATCTAATCTGGAGGAACCAGGTTTGATTCCCAGCTCTGCCGCCTGAGCTGTGGAGGCTTATCTGGGGAATTCAGATTAGCCTGTACACCCCCACACACGCCAGCTGGGTGACCTTGGGCTAGTCACAGCTCTACTGAGCTCTCTCAGCCCCACCCACCTGACAGGGTGTTTGTTGTGAGGGGGGAAGGGAAAGGAGATTGTAAGCCCCTTTGAGTCTCCTGCAGGAGAGAAAGGGGGGATAAAATTCCAAACTCTTCTTCTTCTTCTTCTTTCCAAAAACTTCTGTGCCTCATTAACATCCTCTATAGCAGTGTTTCCCAACCTTTTCAAGGTCAGGGTACCCTTGACCTCACTCTTCATATCTCACGGTACCCCTGCCGCCACTCTCCACCTTCCCCTACCATTGTCCTTGCTTGCCACACACCCCACCTTCCCCTCCCAGGGTGAAAGGAAGCACTGGGGGTGGTGGTGGCTGCTGACCTTGTGGCAGGCCCTGCCCCATGGGCCAGCTCCATGTCCTTGCTGGCGCTGGTGGGAGACACCACAAAAATGAGGGGGGGGGCGGTAGTGTTACCGCGGCACCCCAGGGTACCCTGGTACCCTGGTTGAGAATGGCTGCTCTATAGGTTCATTGGGTCGACATGAAAACCCATCTGCTTCACAGTTTAATCTTCCTGCTTTGTAACTAACATCAAAATCATATAAAGCTAAGTCAGCTAACCACATATGGGAAGTGGCATCTAATTTTGCAGTGGCTAGAATATAAGTAAGGGGTTATTATCAGTGACTATTCTGAACTTCACCCCATATAAATAATGAAATTTTTCTGTTTTAGCCCATTTGAGGGCTAGAAATTCAAGCTTATGCACAGGATATCTCCTCTCACTGGACTCAAACCCCTATTTGCATAGGCTATGACTCGATTTTTCCCTTCTTGTATCTGATAAAGAGCAGTCCCAAGCCCTGTAAGGCTAGCATTAGTAAAATCATAGAATCATAGAGTTGGAAGAGATCCCAAGGGCCATCAAATCTAACCCCCTGCAATGTAGGAACACACAATCAAAGCACTCCTGGCAGATGTGTTTCCCAAAACAGATGGTCATTAAGCTTCTCTTTAAAAACCTCCAAAGAAAGAGACTCCACCACAATCCAAGATAGTGCATTCCATTGTCGAACAGTCGTTAACAGTCAGGAAGTTTTTCTAATGTTTAGGTGGAATCTCTTTTCCTTCACCTTGAACCCATTACTCCTGGTCCTAGTCTCTGGAGCAGCAGAAAACAAGCTTGCTCCCTAACCAATATGACATCCCTTCAAATATCCAAACATGACTATCATGTCACCTCTTAATCTTCTCTTCACCAAACTAAACATACCCAGCTCCCTAAGTCTCTCCTTGTAGGGCATGGATTCCAGACCTTTTACCATTTTGGTTGCCCTCCTCTGGACCCATTCCAGCTTGTCAATATCCTTCTTAAATTGCAGTGCCTAGAACAGTACACATTGTTCCAGGTGAGGTCTAACCAATGTAGAATAGAGAGGTACAATTACATCCCTCAATCTTGACATTATATTCCTATTGATACAGCCCAAAATAGTATGGTGTCATGAGCCAGCCCCATGGTACTTACCAGGACACAGAGGACTCTGAGGCAGAACCTGAGGACACAGTGCAGCCAGAGTTGGCTGCTCCTGAGGACAACCAGGCAGCTGAGCCAACGCCCACCCCTTCCCTATCTGATGACATACAGGTAGGGAACCCAGTGATGAGCCAGACAGAAGCAGAGGCTGCTGCTACTGCAGAAGCACAGAAGGAGTGCTTGTTTGGCAGCAAGATAAGGGAGATTAGAAGTCTCTGCATCTGATGAGGATTAACTCCTTGCAGAATCCCAGCCCCTTGAACAAGATTCTCTATATAAGCCTTGCTGTGAGCTTGCTTCTGCCTGAGTGCAACAAGTGTGTTTCCTGTTACCTCTGTGTGCCTGGTGTACTGCTGATCTCCTCTGCCATGACCTGTTGGACTGTGACCTGACTATGCCTTGCCTGCTGCCTACCTCGACCCATTGGACTGTGATCTGACTACACTTGAGCTTGCCGCTCATTGAGCCCTGCTAGGTCAGACCTGTCCACGCCCTGCCGCTAGCAGCACACATTGGCTTTCTTGGCCACCACATCACACTGCTGACTCATGTTCAGTTTGTGGTCTACTAAGACTCCCAGATCCCTTTCACATGTAGTGTAGTCAAGCCAGGTGTCACCCATCCTGCCTAAGTGTAGTATCTTACATTTATCTCTGTTGAAATTAATTTGTTTGTTTTGGCTCAGCTCTTTAATCTGTCCAGGTCATTTTGAATTCTGACTCTGTACTCTGGGGTATTAGCTACCGCTCCCAATTTGGTGTCATCTACAAATTTGATTAGCATGCCCTCTATTTCATCATCCAAGTTATTGATAACGCTGTTAAATATCACTGGGCCCAGGACAGAACCCTGTGGCACCCCACTAGTTACTTCTCTTCAAGTTGAAGATGAGCCATTTATAAGCACCCTTTGAGTTTGTTCAATCAACCAATTACAAATCTATCTAATAGTGGCATTGTCTAGTCCACATTTCACTAGTTTACTTGCAAGAATATTATGGGGCACCTTGTCAAAAGCTTTACTAAAATCAAGGTATGCTGTGTCCTCAGCATTCCCTTCATCTACCAACCTCATCACTATATCAAAAAAAGATATAAGATTAGTCTGGCATGACTTGTTTTTCAGAAAACCATGCAGACTTTTTGTGATCACAGTATTCCCTTCTAAGTGCTGACAGACTGTCTGTCTCATGATCTGCTCCAGAATCTTCCCTGGTATTGATGTCAGGCTAACTGGATGGTAATTATTAGGGTCCTCTTTTTTCCACTTTTTGAAGATGGGGCTTCATTAGCCCTCCTCCAATCCACTGGGACTTCTCCTGTTCTCCAGGAGTTCTCAAAGATTGTATAGCAAGTGGTTCTGAGATTACTTCTGCCAGTTCTTTTAATATCCCGGGATGTAGTTCATCAGGCCCTGTTCTTACATTAACTCTTTATTTATTTTGTGCTAAATTTCTTCTACTGTATCTTCTGTTTCATTTTCTCCTGGATGGTCACCATTTGCAAATCCCATTACAGGCATAGTTGTTAATTTATTTTTAAGATCATCAAAAGACACTCATCTTTCCACTGGTTTTTCAAATTGGGTGAAAATCCACCCTTTCTGTTTTTCAGGTTTTTTTCCTGATAGAGGTGCATTTAGAAGCCTAGCTACTGTTGCATATTGTTTTACAACTTTCCTGTAGTATCCAGAGAAACCCAGACAACACTTAAGTTCTGTAATGGTCTGTGTAATTTACAGGGAACAAAGTTGTCATCTGTTCCGATGAGAGGAATCCATTGTTCTACAGCTTGCATGTTGTTAAGGGTGTGGGAAGGAATGATGAGGTTTGTCGCACTCTTAATAGAATCAAGCTGTAGAACAGTGACGTCAGTCCGTCTAGGTGCCAGCTTCATTTTAGGCACTGTGGTCTGGCAGTTCATCACTGGGATATGGAATCAGCAGATAAAAGAGGAAGGTGTGTATGCCATAATCTTGCACTGTTGGAATTACAGCCATCAGGACTCTAACCCCCAGTCTGAGCCTCCCCAAACCCAAACTAGTGATCCAGCAGCAGCCAACAGACAGTTGAGGTGTTCTGCACATCATGCATGCTGCTGAGAAACTTTGCAGCAAGATCTGTGACAATGTCCTGGTGATCACAAGTGGCCTGGACATTGAGGCTCCTCCCAGTCAGCAGTGTGAGTGGGGGAAAAGTGCAGCCTTTGGCAGCATGGCTGGGCTGCCAGGAGGCTCACCAACATTGTGAGTGGTGGACACTCATGACTGAGTTGACTGTCCTTGCTGTCTCCCCTTTCCCTTTCCACCACTGCTCTAAGGTGTCAAGCTTGCTATTTGAAGTCTATGTCAACCATGTATTGACTGCCAAACAATGATAGCTATGAGTTTGGCTAATCCTCTTTAATTTCTAGAAGTTTTCTTTTAACCTCTAGAAGTACTTATTCATTACATTTGTATTCTACTCCTCCTCCAAGGAGCTCAGGGCAACATAATACCGCTCCTCTCTTCTGTTTTCCCCTCACAAAAATGCTGTGAGATAGATTAGACTGAGAGAGTGGCTTGTTACTTAATTTCATAGTAAGTAGATATTTGAATCTGGGCCTTAGTTAAGCACTGTGACTGTTAATGCCATAAGGACAATGTTCTTTATTTCCTCACCTCATTTGTACTAATCAATGTGGTGTGGGTATTGGGAGAATGAGGTGTGCAGTGATAGCAGGATGTGGTAAATACTACCAGGAGTTATGGAAGAGCTGAAAACAGCATCCACTAGGGTGGTAGCTGTGTGACTAGTATCAGATTTACTTTGAATTGCAAAAACCTGCTAACTGGAGAATGAATCTGGGACCTTTTGTATGTGAAGCATCTGTTCTGCTCCTGAGGTGAGGCCCCTCAACTGAAGCTCTTGATAATTTGCTGGTATGAAGTAGATTACCAACAAACAGTGGTTTTACCAGAGCACAATTAAATGCCTTTTTGTCAAACTGAGTATTTCTATCATCATGGGAAAAATGATCTCTATTTTCTTTCTCAACAATTACAGATTAAATAAAAGGGCATGCAGAGTGCCAGAAGGACAAGCAACTGTGGAGGTTTTACTGCAATGTGATATGGGATGCTTTTCAGGAGGAAGAAAGAGCTGATTTCAGCAGCAGAAGGCCATTGCTTTCACATCCTGTATGTGAGCTCCCAAAGGCACCTGGTGGGCCACTGTGAGTAGCAGAGTGCTGGACTAGATGGACTCTGGTCTGATCCAGCAGGTTCGTTCTTATGATCATGTTCATAGGTGAATAGAATCCAATAAAAGTTTCTGATAAATTTTGGTTCAGTAAATTCATATTACAGTTTCTGTTGGAAGTACTGTTTCATTGGAAGGTGGTTACTCCAAGGTCAGCAGTATCCAGTGAAACAATAATATTATCCCACCAGCTTCTGAATATAACTGTGTTTAATGTATTTTTAATTTACTTTATAGTTGTCCTGTCTCCCTGCAACTCAAGACAGATTATACAGAGACAATAGAATCAATAGACTGGGACACTTGATAAACAATACAGTAAAACTAGGGTTGTTGAACCAACCAGAAATCTAAAAACAGAACTGACGTAAAACCAAAGTATTAACATGAGAAAAGCCTGTTCTGCACATGCTGGGTAGGCGGGCTCACACTGGAGTACTTGGCTCCAGTAGAGCCCCGAGACTGTTCGCACACTCTCATGCGAGTGGCCTTGCGGCTGCCAAGGACCACTGATGCTTCCCGCCCCCTAGGAAATGGAACAGCCCCCTTTCCCCTGGTGGCTTTGTGGATGGGAGCCAGAGAGGGGATTGTACAAGAATTGCTCCATGAGCGATTCGTCTGTTTACAGTGTCTAACAGTAAAACAAAAGACTTGCTCGTTGAGGCCACTGGTATGGGTTAGGGGCAGTTTAGAGTGCAGGATGGGAACCAGGGGGGAGTGGATCGTAGTCGGTGGCAGCACCACTGTGTATTAAATCCAGGATTGCTTCCTCTATGACCAACTCTTTGAGGGCACAGTCATTGAGGATGTCTAGAAATTTTTATCCCTTTGGTTTGACTGGAGCATGCATTTATCCAGTTAATATGAGGGTAGTTAAAGTCTCCCATTATTTCTACTTTATCACTTTTGAATAGCTCCCTGATTTTATTCACCATCTCTAGATCACCTTGAGCCTTCTTGTCAGGAGGGTGATAGAACATCCTCATTACTAAATTACCTTTGGGGCTAGTATAGTGACCTGCAGGAAATCTGTGTTGGTCTGTCATTTTTATGGTTTCTAGTTTATTAGGCAGAATGCCCTCCTTGATGTAGATAGCAACACCTCGATGAATATGCCCTTCCCTGTCATTTCTATAGCGTTTGTATCCAAGGATGAATATATCCCACTGGTATTCTCCCTTCCACTAGGGTTTTGTATCTGGACCATTAAGTAATGCAGAACACCATAGTTGGATCCTACTCATGGCAAGATATATACATGGTAATTTAGACCATAGCCCCCTTTTCCCTTTCTCTTCCTTTCCTTCCCTCCCTCTCCTTTCTCCTCCTCCCCACTCCTTTTTCTTTTCTGTTCCTTCTCTTCCATTTTTGTTCTTTTGGCCCTGTGAGTTCTTGTCTTCTGACTGTCTCCCTGTTTACCATTCTTGGACCAATCTCATCTATTGAGGATAGTTCCACCTATACGAGGTGATTGCATTATACAGGATGCCATCTTGTAAAATCAGATTAGGAGTTACGGTTTTTAAATGATATATTTTAATTTTGCACTGTATATCTATTTATTATTTAAAGCTGCCCTCAGCCTAGCCTGACTGGGAAAGGTGAGGGGCAGTGGTGGGATTCAGCGGGTTCAAACCACTTCGGCAGAACCGGTTGTTAAAATGGTGCTCGTAAACAACCAGTTGTTAAATTATTTGAATCCCACCAGTGGAACCGGTTGTTAAATTATTAGAAACCCACCACTGATGAGGGGTGCAAGTCAATGCATTATTATTATTATTATTTGTCCAAGCAACGTTGTGAATTATTTCGTACAGTGCTACCCTATTGCCTGCATAGAAAACGCTTCTGGTTTTATATAGTTTGCAGAAACCATGAGAGTTGTATCTTTCTGATCTCAGGCAGATCATTCTACAAAGTGGAGACCACAATGAAGAAGGCACATATACAGCAGTTGTTGTTTTTGACTGTTTGCAGGTTGGTACCTCCAGAAGGCCCTGTTCAGATTACCAAAGCTGTCTTAGTAGATTTCTGGGGAGACCAACATACAGTATATTACTGTAGTCTAATCTGTCACTATGGCATGGATCCAGATCAGCCATAAAAAAACTGCATTAACTTGCTTCGTCAGCAATAATGTTGGATTCAGTACAACTCCAAGGCTGTTAACTGAGATAAGGGCCAGATAATGCCTTTAAAAGTGAGGAGCATAATGTCTTTCAATACCTCCATCTTCCTGATGAGTATTAGTTCTGCCTTCCCGGGATTTAGTTTCAATGTGTTCATTGAAAAATATATATATATATATATTTCATTAATATTCATTATATTCATTAATATTCATATATATATACTAATATTAATGAAAGCCATCCCCCAATATCTGCATCATCTGCATATTAATGACAACCAACTCCCAAACGACAAGTGGTTTGGCCTAAGGGCTTTACATAGAGGTTAGCATGGGGGACAGGAGTGTGTGTTGTGGAACCCAACAGGACAGGTCCCACACTAATGATAACTGGTTTCTAATGCCAGGTATGCCTGTATTAGTTAAGCAAAGAAAATCCAGAGAGGACCCATTGAACTTGTCCTGCCTCTATCTGGTGACTGGTCATTGAGAGCCTGACTTCATGGGACACACCAGCCCTGCAGAGGAGACCTGCCTGAAGAGGAGAAGATGCTGAAGGGTTTGATTTAAGTTTAACCAACCAAGTTTTTCTTTTAAAAACCATTTGCTTTTACTAACAATTGAAAGTGTATAGCTTTCCTGATGCTGTTTGGTATTGGGGTAGGGGTGGGGTGGGTGTTAAGACCCCAAAGGCTGGGGGTTCCTGGAGTTTAACCTGTGATTTTTTAAATTGTTTTACTTTTGTGAAATTGCTGCTGGCAGCATTTTCTGTGTTTCACTTCAAGTGTCTGGATTTTGGGGTGTGTGTGTGTGTGCGTGGGGGGGTTAGGCCTTATGCCAATGCCACACATGCCTGTATTAGTTAAGCAAAGACTATGGTTTTCTGATCTCTTCTGGTGTTACTGTTGTTAAATTGCTTTCATTCCAAGCTGTTTAGAAGCAGAGGAGTTTGGATTTATTTTATACTCCACATTTCTCTCCTGTAAAAAGACTCGAGGTGACTTATAAGCTCCTTCCCCTTCCTTTCCCCACAACAGACACCTTGTGAGCTAGGTGGAGTTGAGAGAGTTCTGAGACAAACTGTGAGGTCACCCAACAGGAATGTAGGAGTTTATCTTGTAGTTTTATATTTTCCTTAGAAGTGGTTTATTTTGGTTTCTGTTTGTTTTCCTAGTAGGTCTTGCTGTTTAGAGGGTGTTTTGGTGGCTGTGTTTCTGTCACTGTGGTCTAGTGACATGGATGACTTGGAAGGAGACTCAGGACTGGCAAACGTGCCCCCTGACTTGAAGTGTTCTGCCTGCACTGCTGGACAGTGTCTCTGGGTAGATTAAGGTTGCTGTGGTGTGCCCAGTTCATTAAGTTTCATTGTTGTACAGTGGTTTCATTTTAAGAGGTGGAGGTGTTGCTGAGGATGTGGAAGGCATTAGGGAAGGGAGAGTATGCCACTGCTGTTCTTCTGAAGGGGAAAATACTGCTTTCCCCCTTCCACTTGAAGCAGTGGGAGGTGTCGGATAGGGTGAGGCTGCTGTTATGCCTAGGTGGCTCTGTGCTGGAGATTTTATTGGGGTCTCGGGGTGGGGTTGTTCTGGGAAGGGGCACCAAATTTCCTGCTGGGCTGCTGGGGAGATGGGCCCTACCCTTTCGGGGGTCCATAAAACCTGACCTCTGAAGCAAAGTTCACCAAACCTGGGTGTTCTTGCCAGGAGGGTCTGCTGAAGCCACTCTGAAAGTTTGGTGCATCTACCTTGAAAAATGTTTACCCTGCTTACACATACGTACACCCAGAAATGTCCATTGCCTGCAATGGATCCAGGTCAGTTTAAAGGGAGAATCTGGGGAAATTTCTTGGGGTGCCTGGCAGGGGTGCATTTTTAAAGCTAGTATTTAAAGCACCAGAATTTCAGAGTATCTTCCAAAGACTCTCCTGGTGATACCACCCAAGTTTGGTGAAGTTTGGTTCAGGGGGTCCAAAGTTATGGACCCTCAATGAGGTATCCCCCATCTCCTGTTAGCTCCCATTGGAAACAATGGGAGTTGGGGCACCACCTTTGGGGGTCCATACCTTTGGACCCCCTGAATCTTCACCAAACATGGGTGGTACCATCAGGAGAGTCTCCTGAAGATACCCTGAAATTTTGATGCCACTAGCTTCAAAATGCGCTCCCTTCAGGCCAAAAACGGAAAATATACCAAAAATACAAAAAAATCAGATGGACCTGAATTATTCGGGATATCTGAATATATTCGGGTATACCAAATATGATATTCATCTTATTTGGATATACAGATAATTTTACTCCCAAATAAAGCCAAATCCGAATTTTACTGAATATTTTCAATATTGCTCAACCCTAGTTACCATATACCACCAAAAGGACAAATAAGTAGGTTCTAGAACAAATCAAGTCTGATCTCTTCGTACAAACTAAAACGACTAAACTGAAGCTATCACACTTTGGTCACATTTTGAGAAGACAAGAGTCATTGAAAAAGACATGCTAGGTAAATTGAAGGCAGCAAGAAGAAAATGAAGACCCTACATGACATGGATTGATTCAATTATGGAAGCTGTGCCCTTCAGTTTGTAAGACCTAGAGCAAAGCTGTTAATGATAGAATGTTCTGGAGATCATTCATTCATAGGGTTGCCATTAGTCAAAAGCAGCTTGATGGCATTTCACATACTCACACTGTGCATGATGGTGTCCCTGGCAGTATGCAAAATTTGGCATTTGAAAGAAAGCTCAGTTATAGGGACCACACACAATAGAAACAAATGATTTTTATAGACTCGCTGAGAACTGAGGAAAGTCTGGCAAAGTTAGAATCAGCACTTCTGATTGTTCATGGAGGGAGGGCAAAGTGGGCTGGAGACTTTCTACTCCACTGATCAGAGAAAGAGATGACAGCCTTGAGATCTGAACAAGAACTGTTCGTAAGGAATATTTGGTATGAAGGCAGCCTTTATTTAATCTCATAGCTATTAGAAGCAAGTTTGAGTCTAGGGGTATCTCCATAACCAACGAAGTTTTACTCTTGATATTTTGTGAGCATGCACATTTCTTCAGATACACTGAAATAGACGTGATCAACCATTACAAGTAGGTAGAGGATGGGGAGTTTGTTGCCTGGAATGTCTAGTTAGCATCCATATGCATAAGTAATTGAGTGTTAAGTAAAACTGGATTGACATATATAGTGAAACCTGTGAATGGCAACAAATTATCATACAGCACAATAAATGAGTTTACCAGCAGATGCAGAAACTGAATGATGTTGGCTTATTTAGTGTGAGATAAGAATCCAATCCCTCTGTTAAGTCATGGTGTTTTCATTGTCCTGAGTGTTGTAGTAAGTTATAACTCGGCAATCTCCCACTCTGATCTATTTCTGACTTTGCAGTAAAACAGGTTTTTTGAGATCCTGCACTGAATATCCTGGAAAGCTGAAGTATTTTCCTACTAGTTTCTCATCTTTGTGACTCCAGATGTCAACTTGTATCCATTCATCCTTTGGCATAGGGTTTGACTTGGTTGCTTTTAATTGCAAACAACAAGAAAACAAGAGTAGGCTACTGCGTCAACATATATTAAGGAGTCAGAGGAAATACACATATCCAAAGCAAAGGCACAACAGAAGGCAAAAGCAACATAATAACAGCATACAAACCACAAACATAATGAACTGAAATTGACAAGCGAAAACAGGTAAGTCCAATAAGTCCAATAATGAGCAACACTGCAAGATAAGTGTGCAGAAAATCAAGATTCTCCACTATGAGGGAATTCTTCATAAAGGGAATCTTTTGTGGTAGATTCTTCAAAGCAATAAGTGTTTCAAACAAGGTTAATATGGGATAATGTAGGATGGGACAATCCAGGTTTCTTCCAATTTTGCAGATCCAAGATTGCTTGATATTTATTGTTCTCTTTTTTTAAATATAAACTGATTTTGTAGTGGCTAATCAAACCCATGATTGAGCAGGCTTTTTGCGCTGCTGATGATGCAGTCTTGGAACTGCGAAATGGGAAGAAAAGCCAGATAGTCCTGCCCTACATTATCCCATATTAACCTTTTTTGAAACACCTATTGCCTTGAAGAAACTACCACAAAAGATTCCCTTACATGAAGAATCCCGTCATAGTGGAGAATCTCAATTTTCTGCACACTTACCTTGCTCATTACTGGACTTACTGGACTTAAACTTAACTCCTTAGTAGCCTATTGTGTCTGTTGTTCTCTTGTTGTTTGTTATTGATCGCTTATGCTAATTGCTACCACATATTCCTCTTGTGCTTCCTGCCTTTAACTGCATACACAGTCCATTGCATACTTGCTGAAAATGGCGGCTAGGGCAAGTATTAAAATTGGCCTTCCAAATTTGTGGCAGGCAAGTGACGGGGGTGGCAGAAATGGCGGATGAGTGGCAGAAGCATCAGTGGGTGGCAAAGAGGCGGGCAAGTGGCAGGAATGGCAGACAAGTGGCAGAAGTGGTGGGCAAACGGCGGGGTGGAAAGAGCAGTAGGCAAATGGCAGAAGCAGCAGGCGAGCAGCAGGGGGCAGAAGCAGGGGGTGGGCAGCAGCTGGGAGCATAAGAGCCTCCTGGGGGAGGAGAGGGGGACTGGCCAAATATGCCCCTGATGTGACACTTCAAAGTGGTGCCTGGGTCCCTTTGTCCTTCCCCCGGGATACAACATTGTAGACATTGTTAGAAGATGAGCAAGTGAATAAGCATGAGATGTTATATAGTTGATATTGTTAAGTGCAGTGATTGTATTGTCTTGGTGTATGTGCAGCAAAGTAGGCATCTGGGTTTATTGCAAGCTCTGGTATTCGTATGTATGTCCATATGCAAATCAGATGTGACATTATTGTGGGAGAGGAATTGTTTAAGATTGGGGATTGTCTATAGGCAAGAAAAGCCCCCCCACCCCCACCCCAGTACTTGTGAAAGAGAACTGTCATTATCCAGTAAAGGTTATAAGTCAATAATGATGTGTTGAACTTTTTTAAAATTGCAAGCTGTATGTAACTACTGGCAGTGTTCTGTTATTTTCTCTTTTGGGCCTGTCCTGCAGCAGGTTTTCTCTGGATACCATTGTGACTTTGTTAATCTGTTTCTTGACTTCATCAGGTGGATATTTTAGTTCCAAAAAGGTTTATTGTAGATTCCTCAGGTGAGAATCTCTGCCTGAGCAATGACAACTGGGCAGGCTTGATCAAAATTGAATGATGGTAATATTCCTATTCAACACCTTTACTGAGCTGTTTCCATTTTTTATGTACAATATGTGTAAACATACTGATCATATATATCCTCTGCATTTGGGTGCAGTATTATGGCTTAGATTACCACCAGCAGAACTCAGCAGCTTATCTGACTGATTCAGTAGTGAGAAAACAGCCATATCCCAGAAAAGGGCCCCTTTAATCCTTGTTGAGCTCAGGACAAGTAGATTTCTAGGCAGCAGTTCTATTGACCTAAATAGCAACTTTGCAAATTTAGAAGGGTACAAGGGATAGAAGCACTTGGGGGTGAAGGAGTTTGACTTTCAGAAACACAGAGAAAGGGAGAAAATGAAGGGCGGGGGAGCAAGTTTCCACATCCTATAATTGTAATCTTTTTAATCATTAAGTTGCACCTAGCTTATGGTTACCTTATAGGTTTTCAAGGCAAAATATGTTCAGAGGTAGTCTTCCATTGCTTGCCTCTGATTAGCAACCCTGGTATTCCTTTGTGGTCTCCCAGCTAAAAACTAACCAAAGCTGACCCTGCTTCATTTCTGAGATCTGATGCAATCAGACTAGCCTGGGCTATCCAGGTTGGCGCAGTTTTAACCTAAACGTGCAGAAATAGCAGGCTCAGTCAGTTTGGGTTTGTCTCTAGCCAGCTGCAACAACTATTAATCCAAATTAAAAAATCTTTAAAGTAGACTTCCTAGATTTTTAACTCTGTATAGAAGATTCAAAAGAGGCATGAAAGCATTCTCTGTCTCATACTATGTTTCTAATGCTGTCTAATTAGTTTTAAAGACCCAGCAGATATCATTCCTGTCCTTCAGTGTCTCTAGAACACTAGCCAAAATGTAGCACTGCATGTCTCTTGTAGGCAGTGGATCAAATTAGAGAGCCTTGGAGTTGGCCCAATAAAAATTCCTGTGCCAAAAAATAACAGTATGAAAGAGAATAAACCAGAATTCAGTACTCATATCTGTAAAAGTTTTCAGCACACAAAACTTACTGCTTCCAGAATGGATTTCTCAGGAAAGGCTGATGCGTAAACCAAACAAAATAAATTAAATATGTTTAATGTATTGTTGAAGGCATTCATGGCTGGAGTCAACTGACTGTTGTGGGTTTTCTGGACTGTGTGGCCATGGTTTGATCGTTTTTGCTTCTAACATTTCACCTGCATGTATGGCTGGCATTTTCAGAGGCATGTCATGGTGAAATGTGTTTTTCTCCAGCCACAGAGAGAAACACATCTCACCATGACATGCCTCTAATGATGCCAGCCATTGGTGCAAGCACAATGTTAGAAGCAGACTAGTCATGCCTAAACAGTTAACATCAGTCACTTCATCCTACTCAGGGTGTCCCAGAACTGAGAGGGAGTCTCTCTTCAGTCTGTAATTAATTATGATACAAGACTGATTTAGTCTACATATGTCTCAAGATATGTCTCAAGATATGTTTCAGTCTGTAATTAATTATGATACAAGACTGATTTAGTCTACATATGTCTCAAGATTACTTCGCAACAGAACAAGAGCCAAATTTCTGGGCTTATAACATTGCCTGTGCAATCACAAGCAGAGTTGCACCCTCCCATGTGCACTGAAGTCACTTCGTTGCGAAAATAAACTTTTAAAAAAGTTAAACAATTTGAATAAAGTTATACAACAGAATTCTTTTAATTTGTCTCTGTTGTACTTCACAATGCCTTAAAGTGATTTTTTTTCTAAAATTAAGTTTTATCCAACCTTTCAAAAAATTTAAAGGACATCCCTTGTTGAAAAGCCTAAATATGGAGATTGGGTAGGGTGGAGGAGGACTGAATAGGATTAAATTTAGCCCAGACTGACCTGATCCTGTCAGATTTTGATCAGCCCTGGCTAGTATTTAGATGGAAGACCACCAAGGAAATCCAAGAATAGTAGTAATCCAGCCCTCTAAAATATCCTATCATTAGCAAACTTGCTCAGGTCTTGCAAACTAAGGTCTGTCACTTCCTTTAAAGAGTCAATCCATCACATATTGGGTCTTCCTCTTTTTCTGCTGCCTTGAGATTTTCCCAGCATCATTGTTTCTTCCAATGAGTCTCATCTTCTCATAATGTGACCAGAGTACGATAGCCTGAATTTGGTCATTTCAACTTCTAGGGAGAATTCAGACTCTCATAAACTCTCAGCTATTCAACTGCTAAATATTCTTGTATGACTTGGATATCAAATATTGTTGTGCATTCCAACCTGAGTAAGTCATTGAACGATCAACATATAAGTACCAAAGGATATTTAATTTGGGAGCCATTTTCAGAGTAAAATCCTTTCAGATTGGGAACACCACCACCTAGTGGTGAACTAAAAGGTTTGGTATTGAAGTGCCTAGGTTTTCTAAAACGAGATGACATTCTCTGAAATGTATCACATTATTTTCCCACACAGGAAGCAGCTACCTACAGATAAATGAGTGAAAGTGTAGATTGTTTCATATTCATACCTCACTTGCCCCTTATAACATGAACACCCAGTTTATCTGCACTGGGAAGCCACCAGATTGGGTTTTTTTGTTTGATATCAAGTCACAGCTGATTTATGGTGACCCTGCAGGGTTTTCATGTCAAGAGGATTTCAGAGGTGGCTGGCCATTGCCTTCCTCTGTAATCCCTATGTTAAGAATGGGATGATCCAGAAAGGGGTGGAGACTGAAAGCAGCAGAAGGCTGCAGAACTCATGAAGTTGAAGGAAGCAAGGCTACTGGGCTGGGACTTCGATGGATTATTATAAGCTCTTAACACCTTGTTTAAGGTAACTGCAATGTTGTTGGGAACTAGTGGGAAGGAAGTTGTTTGTTTTTGCTATATTGTAAATGTAAGAATTTATTGTTTCAGGGCTTTCTGTGTGTAATTGGTGAGAGTTCTTTTAGGGACCTTCATCATCTTGAATCCAGTTCACCAATCATCTGGAGTCTTCATGAGCCACCCACTTGCAGGAAGAAATGGACTTGACATTATTGGACTGTAACTAGAGGGACGTGAAATGAAACTTAAACAGGACCTTGAATTGTTATGTTAAACTAGCGGGGCCCAGCCACGTGTTGCTGTGGCTTATTGTGATGAAATGGGAAAGGAACAGTAGCAGCAAATCAATTGCAGAGGACAGCAGTATATGCTCATGCAAACACGCAGCCTGATACTGTGCGATGTCATTGATGTGTGTGCCTGCATTCCCTTGGGGCTGGAAGTGGGGGAATGGAAAGCGGCACCCCTCTCATACATCTAGGCTGGCTGGTCATGATCCTTTACCTGGGAGTAAGTTTGGTTGGTGGCAGTGGGTGTCACTTCTGAGGGGAAACCCCTTCGAGAGGGGCTTGCCGCAGCCATTCAAAGTATGTCACGGTTGCTTTACCGAGCTTACTCCTGAGTAATGCGTGCCTGGTTTTCTTAACTGTAACCGCAGTATTCAGGGAATCTAGAGTGCCCTGGGTCATTCCCTCCCCTCCCGTCCCTTGCATGCTTCGCCTCCCTCACTCTTCTCCCCTCCCTCCCCTCACTTTCTCTTCCCTTGCATGACCCACTCTCCCTCCATTCCCTTTCCCTCCGCTAGAGGTGCAGGTGGGTCATCATCAAGATGCTGGAGCCCCCTGCCTCCCCTCCCTTGCATGCCACCCCTCACTCTCTCCCCTCTCTCACTTCTCTCCCCTTGCATGCCTCCCCCTCCCTCCCTTTCCTCTCCCTCCCTCTCTTCCCTTGCATGCCACCCCTCCCTCCCTCTCCCTCCCTTCCCTCTCCTGCATTGCAGGCTGTATGTGTGTGTATGTGTTTCCATCTTCCCACTTTCCCGAAGTTATTGAGAGATATGTACTGTTTTCACTGCTCATATCTGGCCATCTGGGTGGACATTCTAAGCTGCACGAACATTCTAAGGGTGACAGTTACACACAGGCAGCTGCATGTCCTTCACCATGGAGCGCCAGGAAAAAGGCGTTTTACCTGGGCCAAATGTGAAATTTCAGGTATGTAAACATCTAAAAACACTCTCGCCTGGCTGGCTATAGTGGCTGGGAATTTTCACAGGAATTGGCCCAGCAGTTACTGAGTTATACTACCACTAACAAATATACTGTTAGCTTTTTATATATATAGATGTTAATACTTGATGAGTGTTAAATGTTAAGGAAAAGAAAACAATTTTGTTTAAAATTTAGTTGTAGCAAAACTCCTTCCAAGTTCTGCCTCACAGAACCCACAAGCTGAGGTTACACCTCCATGTCATGCCCTTGGTATTTCTTGGGGGGTCTCTGATCCAAATACTTGCTATGGTCGAGGCTAAGACTGTGACTGGCCCAAGGTCATCCAGCAGTTTGCCATGGCAGAGTGGGAATTCAAACCATGGTTTCCCAGATCTTAGTACAACAACATAACCTCTACACCACACTGGCTCCCCCATCAGATATATGTATTGTCCTTTATCGAAGTCTATGTATAGGGTTTATGCTTTTTCCAATACAGAAGTACTTTCTGTGCAGCAAAACCTTGATTCTGCTCCTTAGGGAAGGTAAAATGTAAAGACCTGTGCTATTCTACTCTCAAAATTCTCTAAGAAGGGAGTCATTCTATGGCAGGAATCCCCATCCTTTCCAACTCATGTGCAGTTTTGGAATTCTGACATGGCATGATGGGCACAGCTCCAAATGGCTTCATAAAATAGCTGTCACAGGAAGCAGAGCCAGGCCTCACGTAGCAGCTTACTTCAATCACCTAGTGAATATACCTGTGATCTGGTGGCACAAGAAGTGCTTTTAAAAGTCTGCACAGCCACTCAAAAGCCCCATGTGGCCCTGTGCACTTTTTAAAAGTACTTTATGGGCACGAGATAAGGGGTTGGCCAGTATCCACAGGCATCACATAGGGGACCCCTGTGTTGGAATAAGCGACTTCTGCATGCCTGGACACTGCGGGGTGCTGTGTGTATCACTCTAACTGTGATGTTGCCTCTCTTGTTTGCCCTCCTTGTCTGGGCCAGGAGACCGCCCACTAACTTCCTTTCTTCCCCATGCTGGTTTCACTTCTGTTCTAGCCTTTGACCTGATCGCACGGTCAATGGCAGCCTGCCACAGTGGGGCCTTTCCCACTGTAGCATTCTTCTTACCTGCACATACGTGATGGCGCATTAGTTGTGCCCACTTGTCATAGGGAAAGTAATCTCTTTAGACTAGGGTTTCTTTCTATCTACCTTTTTCCTGGAACAAAGCTGTGAACTGGAGATGCTTGAATAAATGTAAGTTTTACCTTTTACATTTATCTCTTGGGAAGTTTCTGTAAACTGCACTCACACACACTACTGGGCAGATCTATGACTCTAAACTAAATCTAACACCCTGTTCTATGGAAAGGAAGAAGTCACTGTGGGATGAAAACTTCCATCCTTTTCTCCATCCTTCTATTTTTTACTAGTTGTTCTGTGACTTTTGACTGGTCCAGTAGGTGGCACTCTTAAATAGCTATTCCTTTCAACCAGTCAAATGCAGGCAGCTCTCTGGGCTTTCCCCTGTGCATTGGCCTTATGCTGAGGGTCAGTCGGAGCTCCTTGTTTTCTATTGTTCATAGGGTCTTGTCTCAGGCATCTTGAGATTAATGCATGTTGCAGACCCTTTAATGTTGCTTGCTCTGTGGCTCAGCATAACCTTGTCAGTTACATTTTGGTCCAGTCTGGTGAGCTCCCACCTTAAGGTATGTTGTTTCCACACATTGGCATTGGGATCATATTGGATTTATTTGTTTATATCCCATCTTTTATGCCTCCACGAGAACTACCAAGGAAGCTATCAAATTGAAATATACATAATAAAATCACATTGTAAAACCATTTAAAACCAATCTTCAATAAAACAGACATTTTAAAATAATTAAAACTGAACTAAAATACATATAAAGACTAAAAACCACAATTAAAACATTGGTCAGACAGAAGGGATCACTGAGGGAATGCAAAACAAAAATATCTTAACCCAGTGGTAGAAGGCAGCAACAAAAGAAGACAACCAAATCCCCCTGGGAAGAGATTTCCAGGGTTTTGGTACCACCACTGAGAAAGTCATTTCCTGGATTACCACCTGCCTAACCTTAGAAAGTGAGGTCACTCAAAGTAGTGCATCCAATGCTGACCGTAGTGGTCAGGCAAGTTCAATAGGATGTAGGTGATCAGGTGCTGCTGGTTTGAAACCCCATAAGGTTTTCAAAGTTTACACCAGCACCTTGAATGGTGACTGGAAGCAAACTGTGACACCATGTCTATGATCCAAGACTGAAGTCATACGTTCCTACAACTATACACATATTGAGTATGTTTATAAACAAGGGTTCCTCCCTCTACCTCCATTTTAAATTTCATTTTTATGAATGACTCCTTCCACATGAGGATGCAAAATGGTACTCTTGCTACGGAAGCAGCAGTGAGTCGCCACAGTCACCCACATCCGTGCTATACTCATTCCTGATGCCATTCTGCCATTCCTTTCTCAGTGCCACTTCAGCAAAAGAAGTGCCAAATTGCCAATAATCACAAGGCCTGCCATTCCCAGAAACCCGTCCTTTCTGACTTTCCAGCTGAGCTGCACCATGCTCAATTGGTACAGCAAAAAAATCTGTTACTGGGCTCGTAGGGAAAATAAATACAGTCTCCAAGCAGCGGCTAGGCAATGAGAAACACATTTCTGGTGGTTAACTTTCCTCCCCTGCAACTAGGATAAATGTCTGTGGTATTACGCCCTCACCCAGATAGAAGAAAATGCACCTCCAACCCCCTAAAAGCAAGAAAGCTTATAAAAAGCAGATAGTGGACATAAATAATAATAAAAAGCTGGATCATCCTGTATTTACAGTAATTTGTCCATCCACATGTATGGAAAGGAGGTGCTGGTGATGGGGGTTTATTAAACAAATACACAGAACAGATGAGGGCTAAATCCTGCCCTATCTTCTGCCTTATTTTCTTGCACTTTGACACCTGAAACTTTTTTCACCCAACTAGGCCCTGATATCAGAGGTGAGCTGGGGAAATTCACTTGAAGCACCAAAGAACAGTAAAGTAAGGTACAAATGGAGAAGACTGTAGCTCTTCTGTCCTGTATGATCCTTTTCTAAAAGAGCCAGCATGGTGTAATAGTTAAGAGCAGGTGCACTCTAATCTGGAGAACCAGGTTTGATTTCCCACTCTGCCGCTTGAGCTGTGGAGGCTTATCTGGGGAAGCAAATTAACTTGTGCACCACAACACATGCCAGCTGGATAACCTTGGTACCACCACTGAGAAAGTCATTGGGCTGGTCACAGTTCTTCAGAGCTCTCTCAGCCCCACCTACCTCACAGGTTGTTTGTTGTGGGGGGGAGGGAAAGGAGACTGTCAGCCCCTTTGAGTCTCCTTACATGAGAGAAAGGGGGATATAAATCCAAACCACTACTCCTCATCATCATCATCTTCGTCATCATCTAATACGGGCCCCAATCCTTGTCAGTTATATGTGAATGTAACTCATGGAACTACAGGAGTTTCACCCTCGGCTTAAATAACTAACAGGTTGTCTTTATCTCTTCTCCCCCATCCTCAGTGGTGCTACAGACGCTGGGAGATTTTTATTGGGGAGATTGAACAGAGGAAAGAGTTAACCCCCTAGAAATTAAGGCTCTCCATCGATGCTTCTAAGGCAAATTAAAGATGTCAAATTTCAGATCAACATCACTGATCTGTCACATCTTGAGTGGTTTTACAATATGTCTATTTGTCTCTATTTCTTGTGTTACTGTCACTGATTTTAGTGTGCACATACACACACTCAATACATGCTATGTAGCATCTGGAATGGGGGTAAGTATACTCCCATTTGCCTCTATCCCTCCCCCCACACACACATAACCTGCATCTGTATCAATGCTTAAGACCAAAGAAACAACTTCAGCTTTTTTCACCTTCCCTCCTATCAGTCTATAGCAATGACTACCTGCATACCGGCAGGTGCAGCACAAAAGAGAACAGTGTAACATGGAAATATGAGCCTCTGTGACCTATAGCAAATCTGATCAAAGTTCTTGCAAAGTCAGTAAGCCTGCAATGTGAGGGGAAGGCCTATCAGTGAAGTACTCTGTGACAAGATCTATGTGTAACTTTGCTGACTAAAAAAAATTCCTGTCCCATCTTCACAGAGTCAATATCTTCTCATATAACCTTCTTTCCAATAACATTCTGGAACTCTAACCCAGACTGCAAAGTGTGAAAATACATTCAGAACCATGTTGTTAATGTTTCAATTTGCATTACTTTTATAATAATAATTAACATCTGTCAGATTCAGAGGTCAGCCCTGCTGGGATCTGCATGAATACTACGCCACTACTCTGATATTTTACAACTTCTTAGACCTCTGGATGAGGCTCAAATTGTAATGAAAGGACAACCAGCTAAACAACTAGCAGTTGTGATATCAAATAATAAATTTTCAGTTTAGATGCAGAGGCTAACTTGGTTGGACCTATTCTCAGGAAAAACTCAGGTAGTTTGTTAAGGTCACACACCAGCAAGACAAAAGTCATGGACTTTAAGATGACAATTGTGTAGGTACAAAGTAGCACTCACACTCTAACATAGTTCCTTTTATTTATTCACTGATTACAATATCCCCCCCCCCCCTTTCTTTCATTGTGGAATTTAAGGCAATTCACACATAGGATTTCCAGGATGTCTGCAGACATTGACCAGAAGCTGATCTGCTTGGGATCAGCAATTTTTGACTTATTGAACTTAATATAATATGCAGAGTAGCATAAAAGAGACCCATACACAGTTGCTGGTTTTATTATCAAAGAGTTGACTAACTATTAGGGAAGGTTACATGGAAGAAAATTAAGAACATCTTTCTATAGAACTACACTGAGTTAAACTTTACCACCTCGTGGTCGCATCATGATGCAATGTGCTCAAACAAAGGAACAGACTTTATAGCTTTCTGTCTACCTAACTAGTTTCACATAGGCCAGTGATGGCAAATCTTTTCGAGACCGAGCGCCCAAATTGCAACCCAAAACCCACTTGTTTATTGCAAAGTGCCGACACAGCAATTTAACCTGAATGCTGAAGTTTTAGTTTAGAAAAAAATGGTTGGCGTAAGCTTCGTAGTAGTCGGTGGCTCTGCTTTGAAGCAACCGTGCAACTCTTCCAACGGGTGAATCATGACCCTAGGAGGGTTTACTCAGAAGCAAGCCCCATTGCCAGCAACCAAGCTTGCTCCCAGGTAAAGGATTGTGCTTTAGTCCCAGGTAAAGGATCATGCATGAAAATCATTGGGGTTTAACAGCACTTATCTGGGTTACCTACACTGCTTTCCCAAAACTAGGTCTTAGGTTTAATGCTAATAATCGTGCCCAGTGGCCCAGGCCAGTCTAGATGTGGGGGGGGGGACTCTGTTTGCATGTGCCCACAGAGAGGGCTCTGAGTGCCACCACTGACATAGGCAATGCTGGGGCCTTCTGACCAATAGCTTAATCAATGGACTGGCCATAAAATCCTGACCTCAGTAGCTAATTAGCAAGCACACAAGTTAACCCTTCATGACTGAATTGTGACAGACACTTGCAAATACTAACAAAAATGGACTGGAGCTGCCCATGATGACCCTGGGGCATACATAGTCCAAGCAAGCCAATATATTGTGAGCAGGAATCATCCTGGGGTGCTCAACCATGCTCAACACCACCAATAAGCAATGCAATACTATGTAAAGTCTGCTTGTTTTGAAATGCAGACAAATAATCAAGGTGATCATATGAGGTGAACCGAAGAAGAGCCCAGCTGGCTTAGATTGGTAGTCCATCTAGTCCAGCATACTGTTTCACCAGCAGACAAGGCTTTTGCTGATGTTGCCTCCCAGCACTGGTATCAGATGTTTTTGACAACATAAAATTGATGCTGTAAACAAAATACATTCAAATGTTGATCATCATCTATGTAAAATTCATGGCATTCCTGTTCTGAACTAATTGAAACTTTTGGAATATTTTTAAAAGCAGCACACACAAGAACGTAAGAGTCCTGTTGGAGCAGACCAGTGGTCCATCTAGTCCAGCATCATGTCTCACAAAGAGGCCAAGCAGTTCCTCTGAGGTTTTCCCCTAATGTTGACTCCTGGCACTGGGATTCAGAGATTGACTGATGTGAATGTGGCCTTTAGTCACCATGGCTAGTAGCCACTCATATACCTGTACTCTATGAATTTGTCCAATCCCCTTTTAAAGCTTTCTAGACCTCTGGCCATCACTACATTCTCTGACAGCAAATTCCACATTTTATCCATCTTGAATCTACAGCCCATCAGCTACATTGGATGACCTCAAGTTCAGATCCTCTGAAGATGCCAGCCACAGATGCAGGCGAAACGTCAGGAGGGAATGCTGCTAGAACACGGCCATACAGCCTGGAAACCACACACCACCCCAGAGAACAAGTTCTTGTCATCTCTCTTCATCCTATGCATAATTTTTTCAGCCTCGATCATGTCCACTCTTGGTTATCTCGTTTCTAAACTGAAAAGTCCTCAACTCTTCAAGCTTTCCTCATAGGGAAGGTGCTCTAACTGCCTAATCCTCTTGGTTGCACTCTTTTGTACGTTTTCCAGCTTTGCAATTTCTTTTTTGACATACGGTGACTAGAACTGTCCAGAGTATTCCAAGTGAGGCAGCACCATAGATAGATAGAGAGAGAGAGAGAGAGAGAGAGGGAGAGAGGGAGAGAGGGAGGGGGGGCATAAGCCCTTTGGGGGTTGGGCGGTATATAAGTTTAAAAAATAAGTTTAAAAAATAATAAGTTTAATAATAAAATAATAAATTTAATAATAAGTTTAATAAGTTTTAAAAATAAATAAATAAATAATATTGGGCATTTTATTTTCAATCCTTTTCCCAATAAATCCTAATTTAATTTTCTTAATAAATCCTAATTTAGAGTTTGCCATTTTCACTGCTGCACCACACTAGGTTGACACTTTCATTCTACTACAACCCCAAGCTCTTTTCCCCTCTCAGTCTCAGCAATTCGGGATTTTTTTGTTCCAATATTCATCCGTTTCATTTACCAATATTGAACTTCATTTGCCACATTGTTCTCCACTCACCCTATTTGTGAATATCCTCTCAGAAGTCTTCTCAGTCAGGCTTAGTTTTCACTGTCCTGAATAATTTTCTGTCGTCTGTAAACTTGGCAACTACACTACTCACCCCTAGTTCCAGATCACTTATGAACAAATTAAATAGTACGAGCCCCAATACTAATCCTTGTGAGATCCCATTGCTTACTTCCATAATGAGAACTCTTTCTCCTGCTCTTGGCTTACTATAATTTAACCAGTTTTTAATACAGAAAATAACCTGTGCTCATTCTTAAACCAGGAATGACTAAAGCATAGATTAATACAGAAATAATCCTGATCTAAGAAGTAGTGTAGATTACACAGTACACGAAACTGATAGCCAGTGTACTGTAATGGTTAAGAGTGTTGAACTAATATCTAAAAGACTCAGGTTCCCTGAGTACCATAGAAACTCACTGGGTGATCTTGGGCTAGTCATACTTTATTTATTTATTTATTTATTTATTTATTTATTTATTTATTAAATTTATTTATTTATTCAATTTGATAAACCGTCTTACCCTACCTCACACATCATTGTGTCTGCGTGGTGGGGAGAGTGGGCGCCTGATCGCTACGTGCCCAAAGAACGGAGCAGACCAGCCAGACCTACCTCACACATCATTGAGAGGATAAAATGGAGGAAAGAGAATTATGTAAGCTGCTTTGGGCCCCCATTGGGGGGAAAAGGCAGGGTACTGAACAAACAAACAAATGAATGAATAAATGTACCCCCAGATAATTATGACATCTGCTTCTCAAAAAGCAGAAAAGAATCTAGGAATACTCCTTAGTCCCAGAACAGACCCCACCCAGACTCCACCACAACTGCCCCAAACCCCACCAGCTTTCCCTATCCCAGAGGCACTGAGGTAGGATACAAAACCCACATAAACAAAAATTGGGAACCTGGACGATCGATGCCAGTTTGGAATCACTTTTTTAAAAAGTGGCTTTAATTTGAGATGTGAAAAAAGGTGAGAATATATGTATGTAGAACATTTTGATCCAATTTTGATTGTTTAAAAAACAGTCCAACATTTTTCCCCCCAAGTCTTAAACGTTCTTTGCAGGAAGTTTGATTTTCTTCCATCACAACCATGGCTTTGACAGGAGTGGATTTGTGGCTGTGAAAAAGGGCAGAACTGTTTTCTTTGGACAGGATTTTTCTGTGGGGTCAGCATGTACTGTGTATCGGCTTTAGTTTCACATTGTTGGGATTAGAATCATTATGTTTAGAGTTAATAGCATGTTTTATTTTATTTTATTGTCTTTTAAACCTTTTTGACTTGCCCAAAGCCTGAAGGATCAGACTGGATAAAAATTCAAATATATACATAATGAACCAGTTCAGATTTATTAAATAAATGCACATTTTGTTACTGATTTCAGTGATACGTAGATTATGCTGTAAAACCGTAGAGAATGTAATGAAGTTTCTTGTAATAGTTTCTAGTAAGTAATTTCCAGTAGCTTTGAATATCTAATAGTCCTGAATATTGAATTTGACTGAGTGGGGGATTACCTCAGATCAATTTCAGTGAAACCTTTTAGTAAGCAGCTATGTTTCAAGTTATATAATACCCCGGTTGCTTTTCTGGTTTAGTACTTATTACAAATATTTGATTTAGAAAAACCTGATAACACTGGTAGGATAATAAAGCCGACTAAAGAAAAGGAAGTGTCCTTCATGGTAAATGCATATTAGATCTGTTCCTGCTTTCAAATACCCATGAAATAAAACTCCAATAAGGACAAACTTAGCTCCCCTCCACACAGCAAATGTATAACAGGTTGTAGTCGGAATAAAGTAACTTGTTTTTCCTGTTTTCATGTTCACATGCAGCCATGCAGGCAGGTTGAAGCTGGGTTGCTGTCATGTCTTCCCATAGAGACACTTCTCTTCTTTTTAATTTGCTTCCCACCAATGCGTAGCTACATGCACAGATGGACCCCCACAGCCATGCTGATGTCTCACGCTACGACCATCTGCACCTGCAGATGTAAGTTGCTTCTTTTTTTTTTAAGGAAAATGGCCATTCGCTCTTCAACCCAGGATTTTTGAAAAGACTCGCTGATAGCACGATTCTCAAAAAGACCCTGTTTGGGGAAAATAACACTGTGCAGACTCATTTTAGGGGCGGGATCTGTGTGAAGTCTCCTTCCCAAAACAGGTGTCTTGGGCCAGCTTGTGGACAGTTACCTGCACTCTGAGGACTCAGCACCTGCTAGCGCTGGGCACTCAGAAGTGGCTCTGCATGAGGAAGCAGAAGCTGACCACACTGTTCAACCAGAGAGGCTGTTTGTGAGGAACTTCAGGGAGCAGAGTCAGCTACCAGCCCTTCCTCACCTAACACCACGCAGCTGAGGGAACCTGCACAGTCCTCCATCGAGCCCTGAGATGAGCCAGCTGTGCAAAGGAGGCTGAATGTCAAGCGCCGGATCTGTAACAAATCAGACTCTGCAACTTGAAGGTTTAGAAGTCTTTACTGGCAGACATCAGTGGCTGGGAGGGAAAAGCCAATTCTGCTGGCACATTCAAACAACTCCAATATATCAACCCCTGTTCGCCTCCCCCCTCCCTTTTCCCTGATTCTATCCCACACTACAGGAGGTGCAAAAGACAGGCATGCAGGATGGACTCAAGGTCAGAAGACTGAGATAAAGCCACCTGACCCTGGGTGCCTTTACTTGATTACCTAGGAAAAGTGAAAGCAATTTTCCATCACCCTGCTCATTCCCCATCCACCTGGTGCTTCTCTGCTTGATGCCAGGCTCCTGCCTGACAAGGAGACAGCAGCGGCGGCAGCAGAGTCAAAGGAAGCATGCTAATTTCTCTGCAAAGCCTGCATCAGAGGAAGACAAACTCCTTGCAGGATCTCTGCTGTAGCAATCAAGCTTCTCCATATAAGCCTTACTTTGAGCTTGGTTCTGCCTGGGTGCAATGAGTGCACTTCCTGCTGTATCTTCCAGTGCTTGCTGTAGCTCCCAGTCTGCCTGCCTGTGCTCTGGACCTGGGACTGTCTGCCCCCACCTGCATAGCTGACAGCTGCACAAGGGTTTTTTTACTGTCCTACACCCAAATTTATTGGCCCGTGCAGAACGAGCCTTAAAGACTCAACAGGAAAAACCAGGGGCATGAAACTGAAGAAGGGGGTCAGGATCAGGTATGATAAACATTCAGAAAACAGTTTCAGGTCAGTAGCTGTGTTGTCTAGTAGTTAACATGAGTCCAGTAGCACCTTAGAGACTAACATAATTTTCCAAGGGATTTGTGAGTCAAAGCTCACTTGGACCAATACAAAGTCACTCAGTAAAATAGTGTTGGTCTTGAAGGTGCTACTGGATTCAAATTTTATTCAAAAAACAGATAATAAACCCACCAGAACCAGTTGAATCCGGCCGTGAAAGCCTTCAACAAGATATTGGAAAGTTTCACTAAAATTTGCCTCTCTATCAGAGGACTGGTAAGTAGTTATTGTTAACAGCAATTTTTATAGAGAGATCCAAGAGATACCCAGACAATTACATGGGTGTTAGATTGTCCCAACTGAATTGATGAGAAGGATTATCAATGATAGAATTATGAAAGCAATAGAACAATAACTCTTGCTGGAAAAGAATAAAGACACCCATGAAAAGGGAAGTCCTACCTAACCAATAATTTGAAAATATCAGCAAATATGTAGATGGAACAACCCAGCAGACAAAGTACAACTGAATCTCCATAAAGCCTTTGACTCAACCATTCATCAAAGGCTCTTGAGTCTATTCAGCACACTTAGGATGAGATAGTGGGTCTTTTTAATAGAATGGAAAGTGGTTAAAGACCAGGAAGATGATGACAAAAATCAGTTTCTGATAGCTGCTAGGAATAACTGGGATACCTGTATGGACTATCCATTTGTACAGTTGTGCCTCCCCATCTGGCACAGTGGTGAGTTCCAGCGAAAAAAGCACCTGCTTCCCAGTGACATGCTGTATGTTTCATGTACTAACAACAGTCAACCACAGTACCCATATTTAAATAAACCATAGTTGGTTTTTAAGCCCATTGCTTGATGTATAGCATAATATCTAAGAGAATAAGTTATAAATTGGGAGGTTCAAATCTCACCTTGCCGGAAAATCACTGTGGTCCTAAGCATTAATCCCCTGTTGAGAATATTGGGCAGGGGAGAGGATACTGGCCTACCTTACAGAACTGTTTAAGGATGAACAGTTAATTGTGTGAAGCACTTTGAACACTAAATTAATGCAGTATATGAATGCTGATTACAAAGGAGCAAGGCCAACTGATTTCCAAGAAACTTGCTTCCAACAAATGCTTTCAGAATCTAAGATTATTTAAATGGTCAGGCATAAGCATTGTTGCATGACTTCTTAGCACCTGTGTCTCAGTCATGGAAAGATGTTAGGGAATGCTGGCGACAAAGTAGTTATCATACTGGGCTAGTGAGATAATACAGAGCAGTGTTTTATTACATGACAAAAAGGGGCAGGATCCACATCAACAATAACAGCTGTCAGTGCAAAGCCTCTGAGTAATGCAAAGAATGCCAAACATGCTGCCCAGTGTTTATATTTTTAAGAGCTGGGTTTAAAGGGGCTATCTCTTCGAATCTTGGGGCACAAGTATATCCAGACAAACACTGCCATTATAATGACAAATATTCTCACTATACAGTGAAGATTTATGCACTGTGCTTCCATAGTATTCATCAGGCTGCATTGCTTCACATCAGATTGCTTCTCTTTGGACAGGAATGTTTTGTTTTGGCATGGTCCTTGCACCAGGGGCATAGCTACAGAAAATGGCACCCAGGGCAAGCACGGAAATTCTACCCCCTCCAACTCCCATCTATTAGATAACTGTACAATAAAATTGGCTTATTTCTCACTTCTTCAAATATTCCCAATGCTGAGGCAGTGTTGTGTAATGGTTAAAGTGCAGAATTAGGAATGGATCTCTGGATCTCCAGTCTGCCATAAAACTTGCCAAGTTACCTTGGTTCTGTCACTCCACCAGACTAGCATACATTCACAGGCTGGCTTTGAGGATAAAATGGAGAGAAGAAGAACAGATGTTGAGGTCTGTGTTGACATATGGCCAATTATTTTGCTGCATTTAATTTCAAGGCTTTAAAAATTGTTTTATTTTGGTTATGAACATTCCCAGGAGAAACACAATGTACATGTGGATTCATCAACCAAACTTAGGTCTTTATTCCAATCCCCCCACCCCCCACGATATGGGAGAGAAAAATGGAGGAAAGGGAGATAAAGGGGGGAAAGAGAGATAAAGGGGGGAGAAAGAGGGAGGGAAGAGAGAAATGGGGAAAGAGAGAGAAAGGGGGAAGAGAGGGAAAGGGGGAGGAGAGAATTTTGGCAGTGATGAGAAGAAGGTTGCTTCCATCTCCATCCTCCCACCACTGCTACAAAAAAGCCTCTGGTTGTTTTAAAATTAACTAACTTTCAGGCGAATGGCACTGCATCTGGGAGGAGACTGGGGGCAGGCACAGTCTCCTCCTGGCTGCAGTGCCACTCGTAAGTAAGTTAATGTGGCAATCAAGAGGGGAACATGGGCCATTTTTCTTTCCCCCACTCCCACAGCTCCCCCCCCTCCCCGGTCCTCACAACAAAAGCCTCTGGTTGATTTAAAGTTAAGATTAATTTATTTCCAGGCGGCAAGGTCAGGCTAGAACAATCAGGGTGGGACCTCTTCCTGCTCCTCCCAAGGAGCCCCTGGGGCTTGGTCCCCCCCCCCATCCCAGTTGCGTGTCTGCTTCCTACAACTCTGGCAACAAAAGCATAGCAGCAGTTGGATGCACAGCCTCAGGAACAGACAAACTGAGTGGAGTTGCAGAGCAACAAGAAGGAGGCATTTCGTTGTTCCAAGAGGATAAATTAAATTAGGCTAGCCTAATTTTTACCTCATTAAGTCTCAGAAGCTAAGCAGGATTGACCCTGGTTAGTATTTGGCTATAAGACTACCAAGGAATACTAAGGTCACTATGCAGAGGCAGGCAATAGTAAACCCTTTTGAATGCTTCATGCCTTAAAAACCTATGGGGTTGCCATATCAGCTATGACTTGACAACAAACAAATTAAATCATGCAGTGGGGAGTGGCTTGCCTTTGGCACTCCAAGGCAGCCAAGCACACTTACAGAGAGGGCCTAAAGAGATGTTTAGCACCAAAAAAAGGAAGGCATAATTGTGTTGCAGGCCCAGATTTTATGTTGTACCTCCAGGAAGGCAGATTTGCAGAGGAAGTGCAGAAGAAGGTAATGTTATACATGCACTCCTAGGAGCTCTATGTCTGAAGCCTTATAAATACAATGGTCATAGAATGGTATTTGATAATGCCAGAAAGACATACAGTAGAGCAAAGTTCCTGCCATATTTTTATCATAGGTGCTTTATGATGCAAATTATGTATGGCTCAATGTGGTGGCAGCAGCAGATTTTTTAAATTTTTATTTAGAATGTTTTTATGCCACTTTTTAACCTGATCAGGATCTCCAAGATGACACACAGAAAACCATTAAAACATTTAAGACATTAAAAACATTAAAAATTATTAAACAATTCAATTAAAACACATAAAACAAACAATACTAGAATCAGGGAGGAGGGCTAATAATTGTTACTGGGGGTATGCCAAATTAAACAAAAAAGTCTTTACCTACTGGCAGAAGAAACCAGTAAGAGAAGAGAGATGAATTTCCCTGGGGAGGGAGTTTCAATGTTTTGGTGCCATGACCAAGAAAACCCTTTCTTGGGTCACTACCCATTTAGTTTCAAATAATAGTGCAGCCGAAGCAGGGCCTCTGAACATGACTGGAGTAAATGGGTAGGTTCATATGGGAGAAGGTGGTCCTTCAGATATGTTGGTTTCAAGTAGTATCAACCTTTAAAGGTTGATACTAGCACCTTGAATTGAGCCCAAAAGGAAATTGGAAGATGGAACAAGTCTTGTCGATGGAACAAGACTGGAGTGATACGGTCCATTCAATCCACTCTGGTTGCAACATTCAGTACTAGCTGCAGCTTCTGGACATCTTCAAAGGCAGTCCCACACAAAACACATAGCAGTAATCTAATCTAGACCTTACCATGGCATATAGTGGCAACATCTGTTCCATTCAGGAAGGACCTCAGTTGACATTCCAGTCAAAGCTGGTAAAGGGCAATCCTTGCCATTCCTGCCACCTGTTTATTCAACAGGAGGCCTCGGTCCAGGAGCACCCCTAAACTATGAACCTGCTTCTTTAGGGAGAGCACAAACCAGCCCAGAACAGGGAATAACCCATTTCCTGGATCAGGCTTTCTGCCCACTAGTAGCACTTCTATTTTGTTGGGATTGAGTTTCAGCTTGTTAGCTCTCATCCATTCCAAAAATGTTTCCAGGCACCTATTCACAGTTTCCACAGCCTCTCTGAAATCCTTTGGTAGCACAAAATAGAGCAGAGTATCATCTGAATATTGGAAGCAACTCAGTCCAAATTTCTGGATGATCTGTCCCAGTAGCTTTACATAGATGTTGAAAAGAATGGGTAACAAGATGATATCTCGGGGAATTCTGTAGACAAGAGGTCAAGGGGCACAGCAGCAGACTCCAAACACCTATTCTAAAAACTACCCTTCAGGCTGGACTACTGAAGAACAATGCTTCCCAATCCCAAAAGGAGAGCCAGAAGAACAGCATGATTGATGATATCAAAAGCTACCCAGAAGTCCATGATAACTGACAGGGTTGCACTCTTCCTGTACCTCCTCTGGTGCATGTCATCCATTAGGGCAACCAATGCCATTTCAGTCCCATAATCAGGCCTGAAAACAGATTGGACTGGATCCAAACAATCTACTTCATTCAGGACTCTGAAGTTGATCAGCCACCACTCATGCAATGATTTTGCTCAAGAATGGTCCATTTGAAACTGCACAGTAATTATTCAATTCTCCTGGGTCCAGAGTTGGTTTCTTTCGAAGTGGATGCACCACTGACCACTTTAAGGCAGGAGTGACCACCCCCTCTCTCAGGGAGGTGTTTACTGTCTCCAAGACCTAATCTGTCAGCTCTCTCTCTTCTGGGCAGATTTAAGCAACCAAAAGGAACAAGGGTCATGGAAGGTCTCAAGCCAACAGGAATCCTGCTCACATCTTCAGATGGCATAAACTGAAAGCTATCCCACACAACAGAACAAATTGGCACCTCTTGCTGCTAATGTAGAATCCAACTTGGAATGGATGTGATATATTTTATCTGCAAGGTATTTAGCAAAATGACTGCCACAGACTGGGGAGCAGCCCACCTTCTTGTGTCAGCCAGAACCCAATAAGTCCCTGAACATAGTGTGGATGCAATGGTGGTGGAGAAATATTGTTTCTTTGCAATCACTGCCACAGAGTAGGTTTTTAAATGAGATATGCCTTGTTTGATTTGTCCTGATTCTTTCTCCACTATCAGTCTAGCTGTTTCCCCGTCTTTTCATTATTTGCAGCCCCTTGGTAAAAGCAGAGGAATATGTGTTTATACTTGGAACATCTTAACTTTTCGACTTGAATAGAAGCCAACAAGCAGATTGTCCTGGGAGTTAGTCATGCCCAACACAATGGTGTTCCTGGTATTGATCAGCAAGGTATGTGCCTGGAGAAAACAAGTCCTCATCTTCATGGATTTCCTTAACAGCATTCCACTAGCTCCATTCGGCCCGGGATTCTTTTCATAAAAGAGAGATGAGGTAACTAGGGTTCTCCATTTAGGCTTCAAAACAGTGATGTAATGCTACTTGAGACTTTGTACAGACCCAAAAGTGTGTAGAATTTGGCACTAGCTATGGGATGCAGGAAACTAATTTGCATTTAGCAGTGGACTGAAGGCTTTAAAAAAAAAGGCATTTCCAGCACAGAAACATTTCAAAATATCTGCCTGGTATATTGGATATGCTTCATATGAAACTTGCAGAAATGAATGCAATCTATTTAAATATGCCCTTTGAAACAGTGTGTTTTTGTGACTTGGATGGTAAGATGGTAGAAGATGGGGTTCTTGTACAGAATCTCTTTCTTGTTCAGACTCATGGAAGCCCTTTTTGCATATTTTATATCTTGAACTATAGACTGCCATTACATGAATAGATATCTGCCTTCAGACAAAAGCTACAGAATATTGTTGTATTATAAATTAGTAGAGAGCTATTTAACAGCATTTTTGAAGGATAGATATGCACTCAGTCAGCATATAGCAATGACATCATACTTCCCTGTCCATGCTGTAGGTAGCAGTGGACATGGGAGTAACATGGACTGTATGGGATATATGCCAAAAGATGCATCCAATAGCAGTAGGAAGTAAATTTTGCAAGTACCTATTTTGCTGGCTTCCGACAGCTTTAATGTATAAGCACAAAGCTGATGTCTCAGTGTATCATTGGTGCAATAATTATTTTGGAATTCAAAATTATCAATAGTTTTTAATATACAAATGTGCTGTCCAATCAGAGCCTTGCTGTCAGATTTCATCCTTCCCTGTTAATAGCGTAGTCCAAGAGACACCTGAGACTGTGTCATGTTGGTTATGCTACTGACCAGGCATGCTACTGAGGTATTTAAGAAGCCATAACTCTTGTCAATCAAATGAAGATCTAAAGGGCTGACTGACTGTCTCTTCAGATCTCCATTGTGTCAGGAGACAAATATTCCTTAGATGTATTTAGACTGGTTGCCTCACTGATATCATCCAGTGTGTCACTAAGAACCAGTTCTCTTGGTTATGGCATTATTAGAGGACAATATTGAAGCCTTCTCATTGATATAGATATCAATTAAAACATCAGTTCTAGGTATTATAGGTACTTCATTATTATAGATTTTACAGGATAGTCATCAATAGATACCTTACCTGGATGACTCAGGTTAGGCTGATCTCATCAGATCTTAGAAACTAAGCAGGGTCAGTTACTTGGTTAGGAGACCACCAAGGAGTAACAGGGTTACTATGCAGAGGAAAGCAGTGGCAAACCACCTCTATCATTATTCTCCTTTGGGTTAGTGTCCTGGTGGGTTGCCATAAGTCAAGTGCAACTTTATGGCATTTTACACACATACATAAATGTATGTGCATACACATCTAAAGGCAATGAAATAGATATGTTGTGCCTTTTCTGTATAGCTGGACAGCTCAGGCTTTGTAGAACTGAATATGAAGTAGAAAAGATTAGGATCCATGAGCATCCAAATGTGATATGTTAGGGAAAAATCTACGTCATCAATATGATTTATTTTACAGGTCAATACATTCCATGGTGCAAGTGCGTGTCAGTGCATCATTCTTACTAGTACAGTGATAGCAACATTCCTTCATGCCATGCTCTGTTGAATGTGTGAAGGCCAGGGAAAGGTTGGTGTATGCCTGACTGAAGATTTTCTAGTGGGAAAACATGAGGTCAGCTTTTCTTCACCAGCATTTTCAGCCTACATCCCTGTCCTTCAAAACTGCCTGATAATGCAAGGTATTGAATTTGATATCGTAGACAGCTTCATCAACATAAAGAAGGAATATTTTTCTATATACTGTTACAGATTTTAGATTATTAGCAGTGGGCTCATGTTCAAGAGGTTCAGTGATTAAAGAAGTTTTTTAATGTTATCGGACATATTCATATTAAAGCTCTTTCTTGCAATTGCAAGTTCAGAGAATTGAAGGCAAAAGCTCACATGAACATCTCCTACCCACACAAAGCTTAATTTGTAGAAAATGTAATGCCAGTGATCATATTTGCTTGGAAAGAAGATCTTCTGATTTAACAGGATTTTTTTTAAAAAAACCATAATCCTAAATCTGCAAGTATTCAGTAATAAAGGACTGCATTCTGAATCTACTCAAGAGGTATCAAATTATTGAATCTCATAATGGATGTGGCTTCCCTCTCTCCCTACATTGCTAAACCATTCCTGAGCAAATTAGGTAGGCCCTGTCAGTTAATGACATGTCAAAATGGTCTTTGGCCAATGATCTATTTATTTATATTCCACCTTTCCATCTCTGGAGGAAAGACCCTTAAGATGACTACTACATAATAAAAATGATGATCCATCATTAATCATAGACCAACTATAAATGCAGGATAACCTTTCCTATCAAAAGATAAAAAATTATCAGAAAAGCTAGCCAGCTGACAAAAACAAGTAAATTGCCATACAAACCAAACTTAGGCTGAAACCATGGCAGTTGTAAAACAGCAATCAAAGCCAACTGACCACCAGAATCGAGTTCTGCTGAGTACAATAACCAAAGAACCTCTACCCACTGAATTCAGCTGTCATAATTCAGACAATGAAACTCAGCCCAAGGACTTGAAAAAGTTAGGATCATATAGTTAGGATCATAAAGATGGAAGCCACCATAGGATCATATAGATGGAAGCTACCAATGACATAATCAGACTCCAAACCATTTAAGGTTTTAAAAGTTAGATGCAGTCTGCTCTTTAGAGGTTCTATTGATAACCATTACTATAATCTTAAAACCTAATCTTAAAACCTAATCTGCACTCCATTTCATTATGTAAGAGAACTATTGCCACTTCTTAGCTGTATTAACAGCAAAAGCAAATTTAGTATTAATACAGCACATTTTCCTCAAAATCCCTTTCTCTTTGTCCTCCTCATCTCCTTGCCAGTTTTGCCCTTTTTCATGTCCAGTTTTGCCCATTTCATGTCCTTCCAGCTTATTTTCTTTCATAACTCATAACTGAATTCTATCTCTTAGTTTCCCTGCATCCTATGCCCTTCTTGTTAGTGAGCTTCCATACCTCACCCTCTTTGCCTGCCAACTGTCCCTTTGTCTGCTCCTTTGTTGGCAATGCATGCAATGTTTTCCCACTCAAAACAGTTCATTTGTGAAAATGTTATAGTGGCAAGGCAGCTATTGTATGGTCGGCACCATACAATCATTAAGAAAAACTTGAACACTGACTCATGACTAGTATTCTTACTGACTTCAAAAACTTCTGAGAATTGGTGTCTGAATTGGCCATAGTAGATTCCATTCTGTGCAAATTCATTAGAAGCCCAGATGATATTTGTTATATTTTCTCGAAAGCTCCATAAAAATCATCTGCATATTCCATTAAAATCATCAAGTTATCAATTCCCCCATTTAAAGTCCATTCCTACCTCATTTAAATTTTATAGAACTGATATAACCACATACACACCCCACTAACTTAGTATGTATCATAAAACATCAGTGACAGACATCAAATGGGTATTTAATTCCAGCCATTAAATAAGACATTGTCTTCACTATTCTGCTGTAGACTATGTGTGTGTGTAAAGTGTCACCAAGTCACAGCCAATTTATGGTTACACCATAGGGTTTTCAAGGCAAGAGACATTCAGGGGTGATTTGCCATTGCTTGCCTCCATATCACTAGTATTCCTTAAGAGATCTTCCATCCAAATATTTGTCAGGGTTAAGACTGAAAGTGTGTGATTGACTCAAGATCATCTAGCAAGTTTCCATGGCAGAGTGGGAATTCAAACCTGGATTTCCCAGATCCTACTCTGACATCTGGCTCTTACATTCTCCTGTAGCACATCTCTATAAGCCAAGCCACAGTCTGCCATGAATAGAAAGCAGGTGCATCAAATAAGTTGTCTGTTCTTTACACTGTGATGTGCACAAAACATCTGTTTAAGAATGCATGAAAATGATAAATGAAACATTTGATGGACTTCTCTTTTTCTGATTTGTGATACTCATCTGAAGTAGATCGGATTTAATAAAGTTGGACACATGGGATAAAGATTACTAGATCTTGACATTTATTTTATAGGTTGATTGTAATCCAGTTGTAAATGTGACTTTTTAAAGTCCTCTATGGACTCATTAACATTTAAAGCTCATCATTAATTAATTAACCCAATGACATAATTTCTTTATGTGCATTTTTATACAACCCTCAGCTCAGATTCTTCAAAAGTCAAACTCCTTTGAAGTTACCCAGGATACTGTATTTGATCCTAAACCTTTCTTTTCTTTCTCTGTCTTTCAATGCCCCATTAACAAAAGCACAAGATGGGTGGTACATGAGGGTCAGGGGGTGTGTTTGGGAGTGACATCAACTGAGACAATAAAAGGGCTCCTTAGCTACTTAGAAGTTCTATTTTAAAGTTACATTTAAGGAGTCCTCTAGATCAATTAAACAGACTTTAAGTCAACTGCTGCTGGAACCTACCTGGGAAACTCTTTGGTAAGAGCCTTCTATTTTATTTCAGAAAATCAGAAGCAAGAACCTGCCTGGAAAACTCTTTGGTAAGAGCCTTCTATTTTATTTCAGAAAATGACCTTTATAAGTGCCTGCTTTATGCAGAATTAAATTGTAGTAGTCAAACATTGCTTGAAAACAATTGTATACCAGAGTCTAAATTGTTCATTAAGCTGGTGAGCTCTTTAAAGCTAGCTGGAAAATGACTAAATGTATGATTGGAATAGTGATCCCAATTGTCTAATGGAACAAAAATTGGGAATATGAAATTGTATTTGGATGAGGTTCATATAAGAATGTAAAGCATCTTCAGTAGTTATTTTATGCTGCAACTGTGAAAATAATACATAGCACAGGGTTTATTTAAAATGCTAGTGTTTCATTCAGCAATGTCACTCCATATTTAAATATGCTGAATACTTTTAACTGAAGACTGTAGGTAGTTTTTGATTTCATGATACAACATATAAGAATTGGGATCAAAATTAACATTGTTTTGCTTTCTGCTGCATCACTAGCAGTAACATTGATCACTGTGCAAATATTCAAACTGCTCTGTCAGTGAAACTTACGATGATAGCAATGGGCTTCCGTTAGCAGAGTTATTTCAAGACTGGAATTTCTGTGCCAATAACTTTAGTAAAGCAAAATGAAATTAATTTCCCCTACAGCTATGGTGTTAGAAGTTCGAGGGGGTGGAAAGGAAAAAAGAGACCCATTTTTACTTATGTCTCATTGTATCTGTATGCTAAGGGAGGTGTGAACAAACTGGACTAAGGATAAAGCAGGGCCTTTAGTTTGTCCTGCCATAGAAGAGAAAGATAAACTAATAACATGAGGCACAATCCAGCCGAAATTAAGAATGTTTATATCCCATTGATTTAACTGAAGGAGTCAAACAAACATTCAGTTCTCTCCTGGTAAAATCAATGGAACTTTTTAGTATGTAACCAATTATTTTAAAGCTAATTTACAGGTGAAGAGTTAGCCAATTCTAAAAGTTTGTATTAACAATATTCTAAGATCCAAAGTCACCTGATCAAACTGGTAGGTAGACAACAGAATCCGAACGGATCTAAGCAGATTTCAGCATATAGTGGCTTTCCCATATGATGTTCATTCACAACTGGAATAGGATGTTTGAGAACAGTCTATTTCAATCCACGCATTTCATACACCCACAAATTTGCTGAAGGGAACTGAGCAATTGTGTGGTAGACATAAATTGGGGTGCAAGCTGTGCAAGTGATGAAATTTCACAGTTAACTCAGCTCTGAGCAGCTTCACTCAGCCCATATTCTTAACACATTACTATCTTTGTGTCAATAAGACCTTACATAGGCTTGTCCACAAAATTATTGGTAGTATGTTCAGGACAGATAAAAAAAATCATTCAGCAAGTATTTCTTCATACAACACAATCATTGAACAGTGGTGGGCGAGACTGGCCAGGGCAAAGAAAATTGACAGAAACGTTATATGTGAGGGAAAGGTTCACTTATAATTAGCTTTCAGAAAAAAACTGGGGTAAACGTGGACTCAAAAGAACTGGAAAAAAATCAGGGGAAAACCGCAAAAAAGTGAAGTAAAACTAAAGGGGCAAAACTATGTGTGGAAATCAGGGGATACATGGGTGCAGTAAGGGGCCAGAACTAATGAAAAAAACAACTCAAGTGGAAAAGCTGATAATTAAGTTCCAGACTTTACAAGATCTGGTGATGGCTTAGATGGCTTTAAAAGGGGATTAGTGAAATTGCTGGAGAAAAGGGGTGAAAACTAGACAAAAAGTCCACATTCAAAGGTTCTGTACATCTGAATACCAGGTGCTTGGAGGAAACAGTAGTGGAGGGTTACTGCCTCTATGGCCTTCAGTGTGGACTTTGCAGAGGCATCTTCCTTGGCATTGTTGGACACAGAACACAGGACCAGTTGGATTGTTGCTCTGAGTCAGCAGTACAATTGTATTCTTAAGCATCTTCATGTAAGTCACTTTATGAATGACTTTATTACAAGCCAGTGGGGTACAATACATCATCACTGTTGTCATGCCTGCTGCGCTTCAAGATACATCACGAAGGGCTAAAATAAACATAATGCATACTTACATATAACCTAATGTGACAGAATGGTGATTATGAAATATAACAATAATATATTAGTTGGAGCTATGGAAAAAATCACTATATTTGGTTGCTGAACCATTTGCTGTGCAGGAATAAGGAAATACACGGTACACAGAACATGACTAGAAACATTTATGCTGGATAAAACCTGTTTGTAATCTTGTTGCTTGTATCAGATAAAGTGCATTTACACAATGACATCAAGGCTATATATTGCTATCCTCAAAACATGGAAGATGAGGCAGATGTTAAAGGACTTGGTCAAGGTACAACAAAAAATCAACCTGTTCTTTATTGTGATACTTATATCACTAAAAACTTTCCTTTGTCTAACCCAATACCACCAAGAGTTCACAGAATAATGCGTTTCTTTCCACCCTTACAGTTGGCATGACTTCAACCAGAGACATGGCTAATATAGTGATCATTTTATGGGCAGTCTGCTTATTTGCCAGTTCTGATGGGAAAGCCATGATGTAAGTGGAGAACATTGCTATTTATTTTTTAGGAATCTGAAAACATTAAAATTATATCTGAATCTCTATTGTTGGATTACTTTTCTAATTTCTGACAATTTCTAATTTTTAATAATCTCTAATTTCTAACAAAGACTAGAATCATGGGTGAAAAACATATTTTCAAGATTAGCCAGTGAATAGTTTATGTTTACTTATCTGGAAGAGGCCTCATTAAAATGCAATAAGCCTTTCCTCAGAGTAAACCTGCATAACTTAAATAACCAGAAGTTTGGGTACAATGGTATGCTGTGTTTAAAATAATACTAATCAGGTATTTTTTGTTTTGAGAGGTTAGGCAGCCTGGTCTAACCCAATGTCATCAAACTTTGGAAGTTAAGGAGGGTCAGTATTTTGGGAAACCACTAAGGAAGATTCTACAGAGGAAGACAATGGCAAACTACCTTTGTTTCTCACTTACCTTGAAAGCCCCATGCTGGGTTTGCCAAAATTGGGTGCAACTTGACGGCACTTTACATATACAGTTTGCTTTGTTGTGGCTTTAGACTGCTCTTGTGCATTCTTTCTCTGCAATATCTGAAAGCATAAAGCCACAGAAATGCAATCTTATATTCTGTCCCTGGACTAAAGTTTCTTGAAATGTATCTCTCCAATCATGCACATGATACATATGTGATAAAAATCAAGCCCATGTTAAATTTTAATTTTTGAGAATACAGGGCTCCTGCTCTTTAATACTATGTAGGACAGCTCTTTGCTTTGGGGAAGAGATACTGTTTGGTTTCAGTTACTAGAGAAAGGGGAGGGTTTGCTTCCTGCAGAGGCACAGGGAGAGGCTGCTGTGCACATAGTCTAAGAAATTCTGCTTCTGTTGCGAAGGCAAGGCATATGGCTGTGTTGTACCTGATGAAGCTCAGCACTTTGCTGGTCAAGTCAGCAGGTAGGACAAAATGTGAGACTTTCCAAGAATGCAAGTGAATACCGGGAAACTAATGAGCAGGCACCACAATCCCAGGGTCATGCTGGGGACTGCTGATTTAGATTATCCTCTCCTTATCATCACACATGATAAATGAAAGTCTCTGTACATTAAATATAAGTCCCCAACATAACTGTGAAAATCTCCATGCGATCTGTTAACAACACAAGGGACAGGCCAAACATTTTATCATGCTATTCAGTAAAAGTAGACTATTAAAAGCTATAATCCCACCTCAACCATTTTCTTTACAGGAAGAGGTCTGTGAGTGAAATGCAGATCATGCACAATTTTGGGGAACACCTTCATTCGGCTGACAGGCAAAACTGGCTCCTTGAGAAACTACAGACTCTACACCATGATGGCCAGCCTGCTGAAGAAGCAGCAGCAGTGGACGCTAAGCCTCGTGAAGTCAGAAGTTGGAGACTGATGCCTGATCACCTGCAGACAAAGATGCAGAAGAAGCAAAATGATTGGAACAAGGCTTATAGAGGTGTCACACTCAAAGCTAAGCCCCAGTGAAAAGAGCCATAATGTTGTGTTGCCAATTAAGGACATATAGTAGTGAGCAGATAGGGCATTTTATTATTTATAACTGCTGAGATGATGTCCAAGGGCATATTCACGCAATACTACTTATTGGGGATTGGGTATGCTTACATTGCACATCTTATATTCATAGCCTACATATGGTGGGGACTTTGATTCATGCTGCTTTTTGATTTGTCCTCAAGGTTGACAGGGTGAATTATAAGACTAAAGGATACCATGCAGTCTTTATTATTGGCTTCCTGGTGCAGAGGTAGATTGTCAAGGATATATCTCTTTCTTAGAGGGATTGCATCCACTTTGAGCTATGCGATGCTACTGAACCTGATACATTGGTAGCTGCTAGAATGACAAGCCCATATAAATCTTAAGACCAAGACCCACTTCATGCATTACTATCAATAATGAGATGGATAGAACCAATGTCCTGATGCTGCTTAGGTGACTCATCCTGACTTCTGGATGATACACATAGTTCTTTCCAGTAGACAAAACAGGATACAGCAGCAGGGGATTGGTCTGGCACAGGGGTCTGCAACTTGAAACTCTCCAGATGTTCATGAACTACAATTCTCATCAGCCCCTGCCAGCATAGCCAGGGGCTGATGGGATTTGTAGTCCATGAACATCTGGAGAGCCGCAGGTTGCAGACCCCTAGTCTGGCTCTGGCAATACCCAACAACTGGAAAGGCAAAGAGGTGCCAAGAATAATCCTTACTGATCTCGTCTTGATTGCTGAAAAAAGGTGGCAGGTAATCTTCTCCTGGAAGCCAGGAAAAGTGGAGACATAGATTGATTTAGGCATTCTCACCCCTCACAAGAGGACGTGAATGCCAGGACTGAATACCAGTTGTTTTGACTCCTGAAAATGGCAGCCCTCTGCTGACCCTCATGATAATGAGTGGCAGCAGCCATGAAAGATTGATTCTACTCATCCCTTCTTTAAGACCTAACATGTATCAGCCATATGGAACAAGAAGCAGTAATAAATGTCAAATATCCTTTGGAATTGCCCCTCCATGACAGCCTAGATATTTGTTTAAATTGACAACTGTAACCCATAAAATAAAAATGTGTAGCAGTTGTACAGGACATAATTCTAATTATTCTAAAATAAGTGTTCTATGGATTGTTGCCCTGTAAACCATTTACTGTAAATTTTTGACAGCTTATGTGTCTGTACATATATCTAAAGGTTTGGGGGAACTGCTATAGGATAACATTCAGACAATCAGAAATACTATTAACGAAGAACTTTTTTTGGTGGTGGAGGGAAGAACATGAGATGCAAAGAATAGTTTGGAAGTTTATTTCAGAGCTCAGAAAAGTATTTAGGAATTAGGAAAAGTGATTTAAAGATCACAGTTCCTTGGATTGTACAGGGGGAGGGGAGGAACAGAATAGTTAAACTGTTATATGCTATATATGTTACATCAGGCCTAAGAATTGCAACAGCAGATGAGACTGGAGTTCAGTGCAAGCATGCCTTGTTTTCTTAATGCTGAGTAAAACTCTGTGCACATTTTCTGCTGCACTTATAGAAACTTCCCCATTCAATTGAATAGGACAGCCTTTGCTCATGAAGAGCTCCAAATGTTTATTGAAACACCTGTGTGCCGATTAAAGCCAAAGAACTTGGGCTAAAGGCAAAAATACCAGCTGCTGTGAGGTCAAGGCAGGTAATGTATGTATGATTTGATATAAATGCAGTCTCTGGTGCCTTTTCAAAAACACTATTTTCGAAAATAATGGAAAACAACATACCTGAATTTGATTACTCATAGCATGTATACAGAAAATGTAATCATTCAAAAATATAATATCTCAATCACTGTGAATTTAAGACAAGAAACTAGGGAGGAAAATCTGGGACAGATTCTCTGGAAGATAAATGTATAGGATGTCACATTTGCTACATTTTGATGTTGCATTTCAAAGACAAAAATGCCCAACACAATCATGAGAATATTTTTCAAAATGTAAATAATGTGACAAACAGCTTGATGATTCAGTACTAAATCCTATTAAATAATACTGCTTGTTTCAATAGACATTTTATTTCAATGTGCTTGGAATCAATCTGAAACCAGACACTTTTCTGAGTAAACATGTATAAGATCAGGCTGACAGCAGGGATCAATATGACCTCAGCTGGGGCTAAGCTACGAAAGGAGGTACAGACCATCGTCAACATTTACTCAGTAGTGAGGAGCCAGATGTTATCTGGGACAGAACCCTACATTTATCCTGTGGATCAATTGTCATATTATAGAAGACACAGCTGTAAATAGTGTCACAAACTGGACTTGTCAGTGATTAAAATATTAGTGCATAGGGGAAAAAAGGACTAAGGTGAAGGGCAAAAACCATTGTTTTGGACATAAACATGTTTCCAACTGCTATTGTACATTTTTAAAAATTTGTCTGGGAAAGATCAGAACACATTACTACTTTTGATAGTAATTTAATCCTGTCTGGATAATTCTATGTTCTTGTGTCATGTTTTCCTGCCACTCCATTAATTGTGAACAGCAATATAATTAATAAAACCATTAAAATGCATTCACCTTATTGTGAATTAGAAAAGTATGTGCAAGTACTAAGTGGAAATTCTTTGTTTGTGAAGACCAAGGGAAATTCTGTCTCTGTAAATCCCATTGGTGGTCAGAATATATTGTTGATGTAATGTAATAGACATGATCCTTCAGACAGGCATTACACTGATGCAAACCCTTGAAACCACAGACAACTGCATTCTATTAAGATTGTGCGATGTGTCATGTGCAAACAAAGGTCTGAGATGACATAGGGTATGTTTGGGGAATTACAACCTTAAAATGCACTTTCTATTTATTCTTTTGTTGTATGTTTATGTCCAACTTACAAAAATGCAGCTTTATTTCTTTGGGTGTGTGTGTGTGTTTGTCTTGCTTATACCTTGCCAAATAAAATGGACCAAATAGCTCTTAAAACAGTAGTGGTTGAAAAGCAAATATTCTGGTCTTCCTGTTATTATTTACATGGGTATTTTCCACTTTGCTCAAGATGATGAAACCATTGTCTTTTAGTATATATCAACACAACACAATCAATTTATGTTGGCTTAGAAATACCAATGATCCTAGAAGAACATTGGGAGAGGGGAGAAGGTACTAACAGTTCATCCTGTGCAGAGTTACACCCTTCTTAATTAATCTGCTTCAGTTCTAACTGTGGCTAACCACTAATGGCGAAAATGGTGCTCTGCTAGAGACAACTATGTAACCTCAAGCCCAGTTCAATCTTCGTTATTTTTGCCTCCAATATCAAGTTTACCAGAATTGTTCCTAATGCAGACCCTGTGAAAGAGTCATTCCCTCCTATCCCCTCCTCCTGATGCTTTTGCCTGAAAGTTGAAGACGAATAAGGGCTTGTGCTACATGGTCCCTTCCCTCTCCTATATGCTCCCTTTCCCTCTCATCACTGAGGTTGTGTCCTTCCCTTTTCTATCCATGGTTTGTAGCACATCTATTTGAGAGGTGTGTGTCTGTGTACTGTCCAACCTAATCTCCCTGGCCAGCTGTCTGTAGCCCTGTCAGGAGTTTTTATCTATTCATGGAATCAGTGATCAGGCTCCTGGGTAAGATATTTGACAGTATGAGATATTTAAAAGGAAAAGCTCTATCTACCAAAATACATTCTCATATCACTAGAGCATATGGACATTGGAAAACTATATCAAAATGCTACAAGGTGTTAAGGAAATAAGAAAAGTAAACAAAACATATGAGGCTAACAGTCCAATCCAGGTTGGGGGGGGGGGTGCGTTGTGGGAGAGGCAGGGGTCCACACTGGCAAGTTTTATTTATTTATAAACATTTATACCCTGCCTTATACCAGCATCTCTAGGTGGCTTACAGAGGTTAAAAACAATTTTTAAAACACAATTAAAATAAATAAGATATAACAATTAAAACTGCAATAAAAATAGCATTAAAATAGCCCCACTCCAATCACCCAGACCAGCAGCTGTAGAACAGGTTTCCAAGACAGGCTAGCCAAATGCCTACACAAAGAGAAAGGTTTTCACCATGTGACCCAAACCATAAAGGGTAAGCACATGACTATTCTTCAAGGGAAGACTATACCACAGAGAAAGCCCTCCTGTGTGCCCCACTTCTTGCCCCTCAGTGGGGAAGGTATCACCAGGAGTGCCTCCTCCTATGATCTCAGTGCCCAGGCAGGTACATAAGGGCATAGACACTCCTTTAGGTATGCAAGGCCCAAGCCAATTAGGGCTTTGTGCATCAACACCTTGAATTGGGCCTGGGAGTGAATTGGGAGCCTGTGTAGTTCTTTAAGAACTGGCGTGATGTGCATCTGGCCAGATGTACTGGCTAACAGACTAGCTGCCACATACTGCACTATCTCCCACTTCTGGACTGTCTTCAAGGATAGCCTCATATAAAACATATTACAGTAGTCCAATCAAGAGGTTATCAGAGCATGTGGTACTGTGACCAGGTCTCCTTTGTCTAAAAATGGGTGGAGATAGTGAACCAATCAGAGCTGGTTCTCATCAAAGAATGGGCTCTCATCAAAGTCCAGCCAGATCCACAATGTGATTTCCACCACCTGCACTTAAGCCATTATCCTTCCTGCTTCATTGCCCTCAGATCCCCAGTACACCATGGGGCCTCTGCCAGCAGGTCAAGGATGCTCAGGAGTGATCATGTTGATGGCCCTCCTGATCTCACCATTCCATAGCACTGGCCATGTCACCAGGAAAACCCCCCAGAGTTCTCAGGAATCCTTGAGATTCCATCCTCCTCTGGACCATCTTAATGTTTGCCCACCATTCTGGCGTAAGTAGTACTGACTGTCCCTGGCTGCCTTGCACTCTGGATTGGGCTGTAAGTTATATAGTCACCTTGGCATTCCCTTCTTTGGAGTGGATGCAAGCCCAAAAGAACTTTGAAATTAGGGGATGGTCAAGGCAGATTTCACTCCATTTGCTGCCTTTGTTCCCTGGAACTTTGCTTGCACACTTCTGACAGGGCATCCAGAATTTTTAACCTAACTGTCCCAGCTGGGAGGGTTAATTTTAACCTATCATGTAATTTGGAGTGAATCCCGACATGTACCTTTTTCTCTAGCCAAATTAAGGTACACAGCCGAAACCTCTTAAGACCCACTTACTATATCCAGATAACCATCTATCTTGCTTTTTGCTGGCAGTTAGACAAACGATTATATCATTCTGAATATTTGTTTTCACAAAGGAAACTAATCTCCTCTTAACTAGCAATCACAGACATTTATAGTTCCATATCCAGAGAAAGTATATTTTCTCTGAGATCAGGACTTCCCTGAGTGTTAACTGAGGTATCTCTGTCACATCTCTTGAGCCACAACAGACTGCACTGATACTAGGCATGGAATATTTTGTTTAAAGCTTATTTTATGCACATATTCCTGGAACAGGAATAAGCTGAGCTGGGAAGTTCTATCAGATCTCTACTGAAAATGATTTACCAAGGCCTGTTGAGGTCAGTAAATGTTTATTTAAATTGACTGAAAAATAACTTCTAGCATGTGATTGAGGGAGGATACCCCTCCATGAGATGCCAGCTTTTGTTAAAATGATCTCCATGGTTCTTTAGTATTTCCACACATTCCTGTTTTACATATGGGAGGAGTTCATATTTGGGAAATGACAGTGCCATGAAACTGTATTTGAAGATGATGGGGATGGTTGTCTAGATTTTGTTTTAGAAGGCTTCTTGGATAGTGATAGTTAAAATGAACAGATGTCCCATCAATGAATAGTAGATGTGGCCACTGTGATCTTCTGACAGCTTGACTTTAGCATTTTGCCATGTTGCCCATCATACTATTATTCATTCGACAACTCAAGGTGCCCACATTCATGAAGATGTTTCATATTAAACTAGTGATATTTGTAGTTTAAAGAAAATAAAATGAAGCTCTCATATACCCTGTTTCCCCGAATATAAGACATCCCCTAAAATAAGACATAGTAGAGGTTTTGCTGAAGTGCGAAATATAAGGCATCTCCCGAAAGTAAGACATAGCAAAGTTTTTGTTTGGAAGCATGCCCGATGAACAGAACACAGAAAAATAAGACATCCCCTGAAAATAAGACATAGCGCATCTTTGGGAGCAAAAATTAATATAAGACACTGTCTTATATTCGGGGAAACACGGTAGTATATAATACAAGTTCTGCATTTCAGTCAATGGTTACTAGGTTGTTGAATGCTTCCATGGCCAGAATCAATTGGCTGTTGTGGGTTTTCTGGGCTCTGTGGCTGTGGTCTGGTAGTTTTAGCTCCTAACGTTTTGCTCACATCTATGGCTGGCATCTTCAAAGGTACTTCAAAGGTATATTGCTATGACATACCTCTAAAGATGCCAGCCGTGGATGCAGATGAAAAATACCAGACTATGGCTGCACAGCCTGGAATACCCACAACAGCTAGTTCTTAAAAGCAAAACAGATTCTGCAATGATTATTAGTAAGCTACAATAAATGTAACATGAACAAATGAAGAAGCTTTATCCTGAATCAGACTACTGGTCCATCAAAGTCAGAATCGTCGACTCTGGCTGGCAGCAGTTCACCAAGACCACAAGCAGAGGTCTGTTAAGACAGCTACCCTAATCCCTTCAGCTGGAGATGTTGGTGATTGAACCTGGGATCTTATTCATGCAAAGCAGATGCTCTAACACTGAGCTATGGCCCCTCCCTATGTCCCTGGATATTACTGAAAGGGGGCATTAAAAAGAATTATTCTATCACACTTATTTTGACCAACTATCTGTGAGGTACTCCATCAGGCAGATGGAGTATAGCTATCACCAATGCCTTCCTTCATTTCACCCTTACCTAGCTATATGTGATCTACTTTTATGATGGATGTGAAAATTTGACTTAATTTGGAATAATCTAGTTTATCTTCTCCTGACAAATTTTAGAAAGGAAAAAAGAATCACAAAAAATAATAATCATGCCACCAGAGGGGGCTATTAGAGTTTGCAAAACCCAAATCCAAGCTAACATGTGGTACTGGATCAGTAGGTGTTCAAAAAGTCATGAGATTCGGCTGGCTTGGCTATATGAGATATAGCAGATGTGTATTCATCTGTGATATACTGGTGTGGATTAATCTGCACTCTCTTGCAGTATGTTTGGGGTTTCATAGGTCCTTGGCTTTGTAAATAAACTGCTCCACTTCAGTGGCGTATCTGCCTGGGAAAAGAGGTACCCCTTGTCCCTGGGTGCCACTAATCTGGTCACATGGGGGTTACAAAATTGGGGGGCCCCTAGGTCTGGCGCAAAGACAACGAGGCAGCAGGAAGTCCTGCTGCTTCATTGTCTTTGGGCTCCCTCAGCCCTGCCCACATCATCATTAACGTGGGCAGGGCCAAGAATGCTGCCCTCTCTCCCCTGGAGCCCAGTTTCTATCCTCCCCTCTGGGGAGAGTAGAAGAGACTGCGGTCCTCTGAGAGATGCTTTTATAGTCACTGAGGCCGGGGGCAGGGCTTGGGGGCATGGCCCCAGAGGGAAGGGCAGAAGCAGGGCGGAGTCTGGGGGGGGACTCCGGGGCGGTGATAAATTGTCTCCTGGCACCATCTCCCCCCTCCCCATACGCCTCTGTTCCCCTTACTCCTTTGTTTCAGTTTGATTGGTAGAGTATCCATCTTTAATTCTGGTACACATCTTGATATTTCGAGCTCTTTACATGGGGCTTTTTTGTTGTTTAGAATTTTGATTATATCTGTCATTATCAACCCAAAGCAGGCTCGAACTCTGAAATCCTATACACGTTTATGTGGGAGGAAACCCTGCTGAAATGCTAGGGTACATAGGCTTGAACTGTAAACTATATACTTTTTAAAGAAAGCAAACAAACCAGTGTACTGCACACCAAGGGCAGTCAAGGTGACGCTGAATGAATGGATGCTGGCGATTAGGGCGTGCCTTGTGTGACTTGTGAATGAGACATCACAGCCCTGTCCACAGAAGCAACTCGTCACCTTAACCTAATACTCTCACGTGCACAAAGGCACTTCCATCTCCCCACAAAGGCTTAGACAACATTTAAGGAAATAACAGGAAAAATAAGTAAAAACAAAAGCGCCCTCTCCCATTGATAACCAGGGGACCGGAGAGGAGCACCACCGAAGGCTGGACAGAAGGGGCAAGCGTGAGGATGACGCCGCAGCCGCACCACCCCAGCCTGACTGGGACGGGAGCGAGCCGGAAGGGATCGCCGCCGTCGGACCCATCTCTGCCCGCTTTCCGCCTGGCTCGGGCTGACCGGGCCGCCTTGGGAGCGAAACCGATATCCGCTCTAGTCAAGTGAGTAGCTTTCATGCCCAGCACTATGTTCTTCCCCTCTGTGAGCCGAAGTATCGCGAGGTTCTCTACTTTTCCTTCCTTCCCACGGCCAGGATTACGTTCTCGCGAGAACAGGAACTAGGGGTTGACGGGGCCTAGTAGGCGCAGTTACCGATAGAGGCGGGGGAGCGGAAGCCCCGGCGTTGGGCGCAGCAGGTGAGGTTTAGCAGTGGTGCGTTGCGCGGTGGAAGGGCAGGGGAGGTGAGACCCAGAGGCCCGCGAAGCGAAGGGCGGCGGATGACGACGGTTAGTTTTGCCCTGCGAACTGGTATGTGGAGTAAGGCTGCGTAGGAGGCACGGAGCGGCTGCGGGACCCCTCGTTAGAAGGCGCCTGTGCGGGCGGTGGCCTCTGCTGTTAGTGAAGGGGGCAGTTAAGCAAGAAGATCCGGTGCTGGTTCTGGGGCCGTGGGGATACAGAGGATGGTGTGTGGCGTCGGATGGTATGTGTTTGGCTAATGCTCAGCTCCTTGGTACAAATGACAGATTCCCCACTGCTTTTGAGAAAAAGGAGGTCCAAGTAACTGAACGTGTGAGGGTGATAATAAAGGGTGGACGAAAAAACAGCGTCGATGGAAGAAGCTCTCTGCTACGTCAGAGGATTTGTGGCATTTATTAGGAGGAATTCTTCTCGCTTCGCACACCTGGTTGCAGTAGGCAGCCTTAAAAGGCTTTGTCGTGTCGGCATGCCTTCCGATGAGTAACTCGCTCTCCTTGCGACATCATGCTGTCTTTCGAAGGGGGACACACATGTGTTGCCCCGTGAAACCCTAGTCTGGGACTGTTTACACACTGCTACAGTCAATGTAGTGGATGTGCAATTACTGGTAGGAATGGTACAATATATTGGTGTGTAGTCAAAGCAATAGGCCGTTTCAAGCTGCAAATGTGCTAGCTTCTTCTGATGATTGATGCCTTCAGAACATCAATATGACAGCAGGTTTTAACTCTTTCAGAGAGCCAGCATGGTATAATAGTTAAAAGGGGCAGACTCTAATCTGGAGAATCGGGTTTCATTCCTGACTCCTCCACATGAAATCTTCTGGGTGATCTCGGGCTAGTCACAGTCCTCTCAAAACTCTCTCAGCCCCACCTGCCTCAGAAGGTGCCTCAGAGGGAGAAAAGCAGATAAAAACCACCTCTTCTTCTTAATTGGAAACATGCCATTACTCTTATTTCCTTGCTGTCATTTTTCTGTCTGTTTTCTGTTGTATTTCTTAATGCCTGAGTAATTCTTGCAACTCTCTTTAGCTGCCCTTTGTTTGTACTTGACTGTTCTTGAAGAATTCTATCTGGTACTTCTGATGTCACCTCTTTACTTAATTCTGCCGAGATGGAACAGTACTTCTCTAGTAGATGATACTGACTCAGTCCCTATATATCTGAAGCTTTTATTTTGCAGTCTAAAAACGTTTTAAATAGTAAACATTTTAAAAGTACATAAACAAGTTGTAAACTCTTCTGTACTCTTATCCTGTAATACAATACGAGATGTTAGAATTTTGTCTGAGTTGGTAATGTTCAAAGAAATTTTCGTATTCATATAGTCTGTCAATAAATAGTAGATTGTGTTTCGGTTTCTGTCTGTCTCGAAAGTTTATACAAAGCTAGATGCCTGATTTCTGAAAATTCTGACAAAATGAGACTCCATTGTATCCTCTCTACTGCTAAAGTCTAGTAAACAGATTCAGAGCATGTATTCTTTTTCTAGCAGTTTTATACAAGAAGTCTTCATGTTTAATCATTTTGTTACTTCCTCAAAACTAGTACTATCTTTCTTTAAAAGACTTAAGGGTAGACTGGCTAATAGTGTCTTATGGTTCCTTAAAGACTGAGAGGGGGGAAAAACAAATGGTGCAGAAGGAAACAGATCCTCTAATAATTGTTACAACCCCTATGGGTTTTGCATGCAGCTTTGTCAGGGGGAATCTTTTTAGTACATCCCCAAGTGTGCATTAAGACAGAAAATGTAGGAATTGTAAAAACCATTCAAGATTTCTTTCCCCTTTGCACCATTTGTTTCTTTGTATTCATTTTAGATTTGAATGCCCCCCACTTTTTGCTTCTTTAAATACTAAACAAAAAAAAATACTATAAGTCTTCATAGACTTCATCAGACGTGTGAAGTGGATTCTAAGTCATTAAGATTTTTATATACGATGAGGACGATGTGCAGGTGAATGAGCCCCTCATTACTAGGCCCTAAAATAGTGATGCACTGTTGCCTGAGTGATGGAATTGGCATATGAGCTTGTTGCGAGGTCTGGACACTGTCTTTGTTGAGTAATGCATGTTGCTGGTGATTAACCTGAGATTAAGAGTTGTGTGGAGGTAGCTTTAACTCTGCCACCCTAGACTTGTTTGAGAGAAGTATCACTGTCAACAATGGTCTATGGATAATGACATCTTAGAGTAATTGGGAGATGGAAGTGACAAAAAAATGTTATTTCACTCATGTGAAATCTGTCAATAATGCCCTTCTGCAGTTTGCATAGCCATAGGGCATAAAGGTCTGTCATTATGCAAAAGAATAGGACACAAATCTGAGAGACAATGGAAATATTCAGAAACCTCTGCGAGAGCTTCTTATTCTTCCAGGACACTCTGTTGCTAACTTGTAAGTTGTTACTCTTCAACAAAGTAAGGGAGGGTGCACTGGAAAACTGCTGGATTGGAATTCCTCAGTAGTTAGTATTATTAGACAATGTTGTTCAACCTATTGGCGTTAAATGGTATAATTAAGTAGATTATAATCACCATTTAGAATTAGCACTGTGTTTTTCTATATGCTGTGGAAGCTTGTGTAAAAAAGTGAGTTGGGAGAATACTGCTTTCTGCATAGTTTACTGCTTTCTGTATAGTTTACAAAGTTATCACATGAACCACTGAGTGCTAGCTTGGGATAAATCTATGAAACATCTTGAAAGTTTATCATATTTTAGAACATTGAGAACTCTGTGACTAATTGAAATATTAACAGTCAGCCAAACACCATCTGTGCTGAATTTTGAAAACATCTTAATATCTGTAAATAAAACCTTTCTTATTAACAATATTCCCTCCTATCCTATTCCATTGCAGTGTTTAATTAAATTCTACTATGTATTTGTTGAACTTTGAAACAGAGAGAGAGAGAAAGAGGGGGTGGGAATCACTTTGGTTCCCTAATCTGGTTCAGATATACCTTTCTTTTAAAGATGTACAGGGTGGAATGACTGAAGAGAACCCCCAGAAAGATATATAGTTATATAGTAGAGCTGACCAGCTGCAAAAATCATAAAAAAAGAAGACCTTAGGAGAACTGGGGAACATTCTTTGCCTTTGGGTATAAGGGAGGTGGGGATTTAACCTCTTGTTATCCCCTGCCTTCAAACTTAAGAGAGAAGCCAGCTTTAGGGAATTTTACAGTTCAGTGTTCTCTGATTCTGTGCAGGTGTTAGCCACCCCCTCCCCCAATGTACTGGTGGTTGGTCATCAAGGCCATCTAATCAGGCCTGTTAATTCTCACATTTCAACTGTGAACCTGACAGGAGAGGGAGAACTCATTCTCATTCTATACTCTTTGTCACCAAGGATTACAAGAGATTTGTGAATTAATCTACCATTTCCTGGACCTTCTTTGTTCTCGAATGCTCCCTTCGGGTCCTAGTGTTTACCTAGTTCTGTCTCCAAAACACTAGGACCCAAGTGGAATATTTGAGAACAAAGAAAGTCCAGGAAATAGTGGATTAATTCACAAATCGGTCATCTTTTGGTGAGAAAGTGTTTAGAAAATCTGATGGATATTGCCCAGTGACTGGTTGAGGAAGTCAGGAGGTTATGGTCAGAGTTTTTCTATATGTTTAGCAGAAGAAGAATCCTTATCCTCTTTACCCTTTTCTTCTCTTCCCTACTTGTTTCCAAGATGGGGTATGTGTGTGTGTAAAATGTTATGATGTTTCAGAACTTATGCTTTAAGAACCAGCTACACTGCGTTAGGACTTCAGTAAGCAATATGGCTAGTCAGTTTTGATATTTTGTACATTTCACAGCTACTAAACTATATGCCAGTGATGGTGAACCTTTTCGAGACCGAGTGCCCAAACTGCAACCCCAAACCCACTTATTTATCTCAAAGTGCCAACACGGCAATTTAACCTGAATACTGAGGTTTTAGTTTTGAAAAAACGGTTGGTTCCAAGGCATGCATTACTTGGGAGTAAGCAACTGTACAACTCTTCCAATGGGTGAATCACGACCCTAGGAGGGTTTACTCAGAAGCAAGCCCCATTGCCAGCAACTGAGCTTACTCCCAGATAAAGGATCACATTTTAGTTCTTCCCATGAAAATCAGTGGGGCTTAACAGCGCTTAACAGGGTTACCTACACTGCTTCCCCAAAACTAGGTCTTGGGTTTAATGCTAGTAGAGCCCAGCAACCCAGGCCAGCCTAGATGTGTGTGTGGGAGGGGGGGGGGGACTCTGTTTGCACGTGCCCACAGAGAGGGCTCTGAGTGCTACCTCTGGCACTCATGCCATAGGTTCGCCACCACTGCTATATGCCATGTTTTATATATTTTTTAAAAAATTCATCAGTAAAGCCTTGTTTTGCTTTATGGTATGTGTTACTTAGGGAGTAACTGAGTTCAAAGCCAGGTACATCTTGGTTATGTTACTGCCCCAAGACAGGGGTAGCCTTGACAATACTTGCATAAAATAGCTAGACTGGCTGCTACTGGCAGATCCCTACTTTTTCCAAGTGTTAGACAATGAAGTTTTGTAAACAGTGTGGCATTTATTTCTTCTAGATTAAAAAAAAACTAAGTTAATCTAAATGAAGCTTTGGTAAAGTTGTAAAATGAGATCATATAGGGTGCCACTGACTACACGCTGTAGTCTTTGTCAGGAAATCAGAATTCCAGACTTGTCTCCTTACTTGATTTGTTTTTCCCAGTTGCTGTCAGTGCAGTTTTCACTTTACTTTCTAAAACTGTAGGTTCCTTTACAGAAGACTCTTCTTGGTAGGAATCTATCATCTTTTCATCTCTTCTGTATAGTTCTTTAGTATATTGTTCCCACCTTTTCTTTATATTGTCCTGTTCAATTAATATATTTCCATGTTGATCTTTCAATATGCCTAACCATGCTTTAAATTTTCCTTTGATTCTTGGATCTTGTGGAACAAAGCTCTTGTTCTTTCTTTTTTGTTCTCTTCTATGCTTTTACACTGGCTATTATAATTGTTGTCTTTGCATCTGAACTGGAACACTGCAGTTAGACTTTTGATTCTGTTTCTGTCACCTTTTACTTTTGTTTCTTGTCTCTAGCAATTTTAAGGTTTTCCTTAGTCATCCATTGAGGCTTTTCATTTCTTTTTGCTACAGGAATAGTCTTTGTGCATTCTTCTCTGATAATATTTGTAGTTTCAACACATAGGTTTTCTGGTTTGCATTCACTTGAACTTAGTAATTCAAATCTGGAGTTTTAAACTTTATTCTAACTTTTCGATATTAACAATTCATGGTCTTTACCACAGTCAGCTCATGACCTTGTGTTAGCAGAGAGAATAGAGCTTTTCCATCTTCTGCTTCAAATTACTAGTCGTACAGTGGTGTCCAAGTGTACAATTGTCTGTTTGGTTGTTTGAAATGTGTTTTCAATGGACAAATTGTTGTCCTCACAAAATTCTATGAATTGTTCTCCTGTTTCACTTCTTGGTCCTAGCCCAGATCTGCCAACAATTCTTAATTCTGCTTTGTTTTCTACTTTTGTATTTTAGTCACCTATGATTATCAGTACATCTTGTTTAAATGTGCGATCAGTTTCCTCCTGTACCCTTGCATAAGAGTTGCATAAGAGTTTTCAATTTCTTTCTCAACAGCACCTGTAGTTGAGGCATAAACATGAATGATATTGTTTTTCATAAGCTTTCTCTGACATTTGATTCATATTTAGTCAGACTTTGCATTATAACTCCTAACTGCCTGTGCAACATCCCACCTCACTTTTAAAGCAATTACTGTTTTTGCCATTCCCTGAGTAAACCATTTCTGACTGAAATGTTATCCAATCCATTTTAGTTCACTCCCAGTATTGAAATGTTTAAACCTGTCTGTTCTCTTCCACTGATGTGGCCATTGATCCCTGTGGGGGATGGATGTATCTTAATATGGTGTCTCAGCTGTGACAGTTTCATCTGGAGTGTCTCAGCTAGGAGTTTAGCCTCTTGACTGAGTCTAGAATCCTTATGATACTGCCCCCAACTTTGCTGACACATAACTCCCCTTACCATGGTAAAGTGTGCATTAAAGTTATATACTGAGTTATGAATTTGGTATTTTATATTATTGAAGCACAAAATTTGTTTAGATGTGGTAGTAATTATTGCATGCATTTCAGTTTTCCCCAGATTTCTGTATTTCTGGGGAAAGCCCATTTTTTTAATAGCTTAAAAATGTCTGGAAAAGTTACATTAATCTGGAAATGTTATTTATGCCCTGCCCTCATCTCTGTGATCACATTTTCTACACCAAGAGGCAGGTGCCGGGGGAAAAGAGAGATGAAGGAGATTCACCAGTGCTTTCTGTCAAGCGCTGCATAAAGCTATCCTGACAATGTAACTATTACTTTCATGGGGTTTTTATTAAAAATATACTTCTTCTACCTGTACTTGTTTATAACCTGTTATCTAAAACTAGAGATAACCATACAAGGCCATGTCATATTTGTCAGCGTAACTGTACTGTGGGATTCAACGCTCAACTTGCTGTGTTGGTAACTCAAAATATACTGGGGTTAGTCCACAGTTCTAAAAATATGAGGCTAACCTACCTTTTTGGTGTGTGGGCATTTGCTCGTAGATGTGCCACCCTTTGCAGAACAGCTTTGTGCCTTCTACATAAGACAAAATGTAGGTTTGCTATTTGACTGGTCAACATTCTCCTTTCTGTTAGTTAAATATGGTCCAGTACTTAATTCTTTCCAGCAGAAAAAAATTGAGAGAATTGTGCTAGTTAAAAAATTGGACATGACCTTCCAGACACTTCACAGAGCTATGTGCCAGGTCACATATAAAGGTCCTCATTCCTAAATGCTTAATAGTATTTGTACTTTTGGAAATATTTCTGGACTTCCAATTTTACTTCAGTTCTTGATCCCTCCTTTGCTGTATTTCTTTTACTGCTTCTTTATTTTGTCTAACATTGTTTACTCCTCTGTGGATCAAGCACATGTCTGTTTGGTGAATGCACAGAGTACATTTGGTCATGGTGGTTTGGTATAATTGCCATGATTAAGCTAATTCATTTTTATCATCAAGTCACAGCTGACCTTTGATGACCCCATAGGGTTTTCAAGTAAAATGACATTCAGAGGTGGTTTGCCATTGCCGTCACATCACGATCCTGGTATTCTTTGGAAGTATTCCATCCAACTGTTAACTTCTGAGATCCGATGAGATCAGACTAACTTGGGCTATTCAGGTCAGTAGCTGTTTGAAAATGGGCAACATATTTCTGATTGGTTAGCTTCAACAGTAATCAGTCACGCTCCTGCATTTCTGACCAACTGCAGTTTCCAGTTACAGTAATTCAACTACACATTTACAGAACATGGATCAGCGTGGCCAGATTGGCTGAGTCTAAGAAATCAGAGACTTGGGGAACCAGGTCAAAGAAGCTCTTGGATGCTGTGCTAACCTGCTTTTCAAACTGCAAGGTTGGGTCCATGAGCATCCCTAAGCATTTAGCCCTACTCTACAGAATCTAACTCCATTCTACCTCGGCCAGTAAACATCAGCTTTCTTGACCAGATTACTTCTGTCTTTTCTGGATTCAGCTTCAGCTTGTTCTTCCTCAGTAACCTGTTATGTTAGATTTCATACATCATAGTGATTCAGCCTAATTGCCTAATATGATTCCAGCTTCCTGTGTGGATTTAAAGAGAAAAGCATGTAACTCTCTTGGACTGATAATATGTAGGGAGGGGACTCTGTGCTTATTAGCCACCCCTTATTATTTCTGTACATATAGAAACTAGGTTGTTGGAAAGAATTCCTTGACTTTCAGCTTCTAATATACAGAGTTCCATTTGCTTTTTTTCCCCAAAATATCAAAATTGGTTTACTGTGTATGTAGAGAAATCTTTCTGATTTCCACAACTCCCCCCACCCCCACCCCCAGTGTCTCTTGGACTTCCAGCAGTGAAAAGAAATGTTTTCTTCATAATCAGGTATGAAATCTGTTGTGCTTCTGGACTGCTGATGTCAGCTGTGTTTTGTGGGGAAGAAATTAACAAGCACTTCTAATATTGCATCTGTTTGTTTTGCATGGCATGTTTAAAGGTCAATATTGCTCTTTTAATGTAGGTTATGAGTGCTGGCTGTATGCTTTTCAGAGCAATAGTGTGAGGAAGCTTGAAGTGGAATGGCAGGACGGCCTCATCCTTATGACAGTAACTCCAGTGATCCAGAGAATTGTGATCGAAAATTGCATAATAGACCCCGTAAACTTTATAAGCATTCAAGGTAGGTAGTGCATATGATGTCTAGCATCCCTAGGCTTTCAGTAAAATGCATTCTGAAAGTACTATATTGTGGATAGTTCTGTTCTGAAAGCAGATGGTATCCTCTGAAAGTAATGGGAAATTTCTTGAATGAGTGTCTTTCTTTAGATAACACTTTTGGATTTGTTAATTTCAGTTCCTGTTTGCTAAGTTTAGAGTACAATCCTAAACAGAGCAAAGCCCTTCTAAACTCATTGACTTCACTGGTTTATAAGAATTTAATTTTGCATATAGTTTCAATGCTAGTCACTAGAAAACATAAAATTTAAAACTGAGTTGACTTTGATTACTGCTGTATGTTATAGTGGCTTCTTCCTAGACGGATAGAATGAGTTTACATGGAACACATTCCTCACCATGTCATAACTGTATGCATCAAGTCGGTTTTGTACATTTAATCTATTTTTAAAACATTTTGCATTTACTCTGGATTGTTAGATGTCTGACAAACTTTTTTGGTCACAATTCTTCTTTTAATGTGACTTTGCTGTTATTAAAAATTTACACATTCATATTTGAAGGCATTTGATGACAGCAATCAATGCTTCATAGCACATTGTATATGTAAAAGTTGCTAAGCAAAGTAATCTCATATTTAGACTGCCTACTTCATCTTAGCATGTAATGTCTTTTGGTCATGAATTTCACTGTGCTTCAAAGTGAACTTTCCTGCTTAACATACTTGTTGCAGAGATGGAAAAATAAGGATAGGATGTAACTAACTTATCAAGTATCGCCTGAATGATAAATGTGAGACTAGAATTTATAATGTCCTATTTTATCCTGAGCACTGTAACATCATTACTTCAGTACTCCAGGAAAACCCATTAGTACAAGATTCTTGTACAATTAGTACAAGATTCAGCTTGAGCCACCATATTATAGAAACTGCTTTGTTTGCATTTCATCTAGCTGGCCCAGGCCAGCTGGAAATGGCCTTTCAATCAAGTTTACTTTGTATTAAAGTAAAAATTTATCAAACACAGATGATGATGACAGTGGAGAATGTTCTCCAGGTTGGGAATTTGCTATTTCTAGAAAAGTCCATTGATTTCTGAGACTAAAAGTGATTTAAGCTTGATTTAAGCATGGTTTCAGCTACTGGAGATAGGTATGGTGATCTGGGATCACCCAAGTTTTTTGGTATTTTGTTAGCATTTTAGACACAGTCAAATTGTTATTGCCCTGAGTCTAAGGAATAGGGAAAATTGCATTTTTCAAGTTTTTAGTGCTTATGCATTTTAAAGCAAATGTTAGACATTTGTCAGTTATTATATTTCAGCCATTTGCTAGAACTGTTGAATCGTACTCTACTATGTCAGATGCAAAATTGACATGTATTAAATTTTGATTTAACATTATTGTTTTTCCTTCAGAGATATTTTAACATAAAAAGAAAGTTGAACTTTTGATATCTATGCTTGAAACAAATGATGCGCTGGGAGGGCCATGATTGGATTTTTGTAGTATCTGTAAACTGTATTATATCTGTTCAGACCCCAGTTTGAATCAGCAAGTAGAGGGAAAGGGTTTTAACCCTTCTACTGCTATATGGTTTTACTAATTCCCGCTCCCCATGTGAATCTGCAAAACAATGAGCAAGTTGCCATGTTAAGTTCTGATGTGTCTCTAACTGAGCTTAAAGGATGCTGAAGGATTTGCAGTCTCCGTGTCTAGCTACATTCTGAATATCATGCATATTGTTGCGCAGCTTAGTGGGAAACTTCATGCCTCCTTTAGTGGCCAAGTACAGGCATTAGGTCAGTGATTTTCTAACAGAATCTAAGATATTAGAATGTTTTTCATTGAGGCTTCTCTCTTGTCAGAGCCATGTGTTTATTTCTGCATCCATGAGAACCAGCTACATGGAATGCTTTCATTCAAATTAAAGCTCATATTTTTCAGATTTCAATATATACCCTATTGTGTGCTAAAGGCCATGGTGTATGGAGAAGTGTGACTGTATGTGCATTTCTGCTTAGTCTGCGGAAGGTTCCAGGTTCAGGAAGTAAATATGAAAGATCTCATCCTGAGACCATGGAGAGCCATTGCCAGTCTGAGTAGACAGTACTGACGGGTGGACCAATGGTCTGATTCATTATAAGGCAGCTTCTGTGTGGCTTTGGATCCTGCACATGTATAAGCAATTGCAATAATTTATTGATGATTTTCAGAATAGAATAGAATAGAATCTTTATTGGCCAAGTGTGATTGGACACACAAGGAATTTGTCTCCGGTGCATATGCTCTCAGTGTACATAAAAGAAAAATACATTTGTCAAGAATCATAAGGTACAGCACTTAATGATTGTCATATAGGTCTAGTAAGCAATCAGGAAACAATCAATAGTAATGAAAGCATAAAATGTAAAATCTTAAAATAAGATAAAATGTCAGCACAGGCTATAGTCATACAGTCATAAGTGGGAGGAGATGGGTAATAGGAATGATGAAAAAAGTAGTGCAGTAATTATATAATAAATATATAATAAATAGTTTGACATTATCGAGGGAATTATTTGTTTAACAGAGTGATGGCATTCGGGAAAAAACTGTTCTTATGTCTAGTTGTCTTGGTGTGCAGTGCTCTGTAGCGACGTTTAGAGGGTAAGAGTTGAAACAGTTTATGTCCAGGATGCGAGGGGTCAGTAAATATTTTCACAGCCCTTTTTTTGACCCGTGCAGTATACAGGTCCTCAACGGAAGGCAGATTAGCAGCAATTGTTTTTTCTGCAGTTCTGATTATTCTCTGAAGTCTGTGTCGATCTTGTTGGGTTGCAGAACCAAACCACACAGTTATAGAGGTGCAGATGACAGACTCAATGATTCCTCTGTAGAACTGTATCAGCAGCTCCTTGGGCAGTTTGAGCTTCCTGAGTTGGCGCAGAAAGAACATTCTTTGTTGTGCTTTTTTGATGACATTTTTGATATTAGGTGACCATTTTAGGTCATGAGATATGATGGAGCCTAGAAATTTAAAGGTCTCTACTGTTGATACTGTGTTGTCTAGTATTGTGAGAGGAGGTAGGATGGGAGGGTTTCTCCTGAAATCTACCACCATTTCTACGGTTTTAAGTGTGTTCAGTTCTAGATTGTTCCAGTGGCACCACGAGGCTAGTTGTTCAACCTCCCGTCTGTATGCAGTTTCATCGTTGTCTCGAATGAGACCAATCACTGTTGTATCATTGTAACATTATTACATCATGGATCATAAAGTTAAGTATTGTATGTTCCTGCCTTCTTGGTGCATGATTTAGTTTACATATAGTATTTGAAATAGAAAGGAGATGTCAAAAGTGTTTTGTATTTTCTTCTACCAGTTTCATAAATCTTTTTGAATTTGCATATAAAAATAAGCTACTGCTTTCATGAGATTATCAAATGCCTCCTTTTTTTTAATACAAAGAAAGTAGTTTTTCTATGTTTGCATATAAAGGAAGCCTCTTGGATTAAAATCTGCAACCATGCTACTGATCAGAAATCTGCCTCTGACCAATACGGGCAATGCCACAAAACTTGGAGGAAAGGTCCCCCCCTTTCAAATCTGGGTGTGCAGCTATCCCTTCATCCCTCTCCCGATACATCCTGGAATTTAGCAAAACAGAGAAAGAGAATGAACCCCCTCCTAGAAAGCTGTACTTTAAAAAGGGGAAAGATGCAAAAAAGGGGGTGGGAAAGGAAGAGATAGAGAGGATTTGGGAATGGGAGTTTGTATATGTGTGAATGACAGAGAAAGAGGGAGGCAGACAGGGAGAGCAAAAGCAAATTATCAATCTTTGGCCAAGGGGGGAAGAAAGATAGGAGGAATTACCCTCCTCAGTGGGTGCCTTTAACCTACCAACAGTTTTCTAGAGCCCATTGTGTTTCTTTGTTCAATGGGCTTTACTGCTAGTTTTAAAAATATTTGGTTCAAAAAATTGTTAAAGTGAGACTTTTGCAAGTATATCAAAAGTTCTTCATGAAGCAGGCAGACTAAGGCCATTTTTGCATAGTGGCAAGAAACTGCTCTCTGCCAGCATAATTCATGCCGGTGGACGCAAGAGACCGTTCACACAGTCTTGTGCAGGCAGCGCCGAGGCTGCTGTGATTCGCAGAGCTGCCCGCAAGTCGTCCCGTTCACCTATCTCTCCTCCCTGCGCAGCTCTGGACAGCTGGAGGGACACGCCCACACTGTCCTCTGACTCTCCAGGGAGGAGAGGTAGGTGAACGGGAAATTGGACTGGCCAAAAGTGGCACCCTCACGCCGGTGTGCTTCGCACCGCACTGGTGGGAAGATGCCACTTTTGAAAAACCTCGCTCAGGGAGTGAGTTTCAAAAGCGGCATCTTTGCACCGCTTGGAGGGGGGGCGAGCACAGTGCTGTGCAAACAGTGCCCCAGGGATGGTATTTTTACTGTCCCTGGGGCGCTGTTTTCTGCCTGTGCAGAAACAGCCTAAGAGTACAAAAGCTAAATATGGTAGGTGGAGAATATTTGTTGTTTATCTAAGTAATGAGCACATAGTAGAGAAATGCTTTCAGTTTAGGGAAAATGTTCCTGGATTTAATATCTTATTTCCATAGTTCCTTTTCTTTCTTACACTGTCTGAGGTAGGAAATATGCCCTGTACTTTCAGTCTTTCTTTTTAAAGACTTTTAAGGTATGCCTTTATGAATAATCTTTTAATAGTAAGGGACTGTATAGGTTGTTTGCTGAAAAGTTGTACACTGTATGGATATTTTTTAGTTTTATGTGTTCAAAATTTACTGACTCATGTAGCCATCTCAAATTGAAATCTTATTGTAAAGATAAGCTTTTATATACTGCAGCACAGGTGTTGCAGTTAGTTCAGGAATAACTAAATGTTCATTAAGTTTTGTTCTCTTCTGTAATCAGTGACCTAGATCAGGGGCTGATGGGAATTGTAGTCCATAACATCTGGAGTGCCAAAGGTTTGCCACCACATGTGGTAGTGTAATCAAAACACTGTAATCAAAACACTGCCATGCTCAGAACATATATAGCTGCCCCTGCTTGTTTACACATGCAGTTTTAAGAGTTGATTGTATTTATCTTATTTTGTTTTAAATAGTAATGGCTGAGCAATTTATTAAAAGTGTTTAGGTGTAAAATACCCAGAAGGTAATCTATAGAATGCTAAACGAAGACCTGTCTTGAATGGCCATAAAGTTAGGCAGGAAAGATATGTGACAGAAGAAACCGTTTTCAGATGTTGTGTTAGTTTATTGAAACATGACAAGCTGGCAGGACTAGAAATAGCTTCGCAGATGGCACTTGGCAATACACCAAGTAGATCTCCTCTTATGCATTCCTTATACTGTCCATCAACTACGTTAGCCAATAGCTGCTGAGAGATGAGAAGATGGTGAGCATGAATTCAGCATACAAGAGGCTGTGAGGTCAGACGTCAGTACAGCACGGCTGAGTCAGTGGCTGTAAAAAAATGAATTGAATTAATATCTAGGGGGCTTGTGTCTCTGGGCCTTTAATAGACTGAATAGCCATGGGAACTGATGCTAGAAAGTGAAGCTGGCTAACGGTGCAATGGAATACTGGGAGGAGGATGAAAATAGCAAATATGCTGAACTTAGCAAGTAATGCCAAAGGATGCTGAGCTGGCTTCCGAATCTGTCGCCTGGAAAGGAGCAGATTTCCTTTGTACTTTGGTCTCAATATTTTCCCCATGTTTTTGCATTTCTTCCCTACTCTACACAAAAAGCAGGTGCGTAACGGGTAATAATCTTTTAATCTAGGCACTGTTTAATGGGGCAGGAGTACATCTGTTCTTTGTGTAGCTTGATTAGTTGAAATATCGGACAAAGAGCAGATGTAATGTAATTTTTTTGTGTACAATAAGTGACTGTAATGTAAGCACAATCGTTTAGACTTTATTGTGTTTTCCAATAGATTGAACTGACAGGAATGTAAACTTTTAAATGAATTCAGCTTCTCAGAAGGAGGTCGGTTTTAGTTAACTGCTGGCTTTCTTAGCAAAAAGAAGAAAATTATTACATCATTTGAAAGGTTTATAGGTGAAGCTTTTATAGGTGCAACATTAATTTATAATTACTTTATCAGGAAAAAATGGCTATGTTGAGTTTTTTTAAGTGATCGTACATTTAAACTGATCATTTGCAATTCTTCTCAGTCACTGACAATTAAAATAAAGGTTTTTGCTTCAGATCTGATATTTTGGCAGATACTGCTTTTTTCCCTTTTATCTGGTTGGTAAATTATGGTTGATCTGTAGAACTGGGTTTTCATTCTTGTAATTTAAGCCTTAGTTATTATTTCATAGTGAAAAGCATGATAGCGGTAGTCGGACATGCTGAGAAATTAAATATATTTTCATACAAAAATAACTTGAGATGAAGCCAAGCCTTTCAAAGTTCTGATTAGTTTGAAACTTGGGCCCTCCCTGTGTTATTGTCATGAAGAGACCTTGAAGTTGATTGTGTTGTCTGTTTAGGAACATTGAAGTGATTGTGTATAGTTGGTCACTAAGTGGTTCCATTATGACTACACTATTTACCATCATTCTGACACACTGACTACCTTGCTGTCTGTTGGTGTGCTTTAGTGTGGAGATGAGCAGTCATCATTCGATGTGGCAAGTTAATGCACATGAATGGCTTATAGCTTGGAACAGCTGACACATGAAAATAATTTGAAAGGATTCTCTGGCATTTGGACTTTGCGAGTTGTTTTAGGTTCATGTTGTGGACCTTTTTTACTACTTGCAAAGGACAGTGGGCTTGGAGGGTGAGAGTGTTACAATGATTTTATTCTTTTCTGTCTGATGATGTTCAGAGTATTGTAACTTTTTTTAGCTTGGATTTGTGTTTTCCTCCATTTTATCCAGCTTTTATGTGAAGCCTCTTGTTGAAATCGTCTGTTCCTTTTTTGGAGCTGAGTGCTGTCAATGTCAGTAACCCATCGCTATACATCTTTTTATCAAAGGTGGTCATCAACAAAAGCACTGCATTAGGGCGATTTGATAATTCTGTGCCGCCTGCATTTTCTCTCCCGGTTCAAATAAACACACCAAAGCCATAAAGTAAGCTGGCTCCCACATGCTAAAAGTCCTGGGATTTCTTTGGAGCTGCCAAGCCCACCTCTCACTCAAAACCTGTTGGCTTCAATTGAAGAGGTAGGTGGGAAAGGAAGCCTGGAGCAGGAGAAAAGAGATTCGCCAAATCTGTGGCTCCCAACTATAGCTGTGCAGTTCCTAACCCATTCCAGGCTTTCTTTCCCACCTCTCTGCTTAGTCTCTTCTCTTTTGGTGCAATTAAGTGTGCTAAGAGCACTCCACCTACCCGCCATCCCTCTTTTAACTTTGGGAGAGGCTCAGAATTGAAAGGTGCACAATCTGCATTGTATGTGCTTGGCCCTTCTTAGCCCAGAAAGAACATTCCCAGACTGTGTGCATGCCACCTTATTATTGCCATTGCCTTCTCTGCCACCATCTCCTTTACTTCCTTTTATCTTTTGACCTGTTTTATAACAAATGTAAGTGGCCCTGTTTATAACAAACTGCTTTTGCTACAGTTAATTGGAAAGTGTATTCAGTAAAACAAGTGCTGGTTATTAGGCAAAACAAATGGATTTTACTTTTTTTTATTTCTAACCTTTGGGGATTTCTAATGATTTTTAACCTGCTGGTAAAAATGTGTGTGTGTGTAATGTACCATCGAGTTGCAACCAACTTATGGCAAACTAATAGGGGTTTCAAGACAAGTGACTAACAGAAGTGATTTGCCATTGCCTTTCTACTGGGGGCGGGGAAGACATCTTGAAGTGAGATATGCTCTTCACCACTTGCAGGGAGGTAGGAACCAATTAGAATTCTTTGCCGTCACTTCCTGTGTGGGGCTTCTGGGTTATCTTCCTTCAGTATTTGTTCCTACCTTGCAGGGTGTGCAGCGTCTGAGCTGAGCTCCTCTTGCGCCATTGTTATATGTGTGCTGTGAGTTCCTTTCCTACCCGTCCAGTCTAAAGTGCTAGTAATTGTTGTCTCCCAGTGTGAATTTCTGTGTGTCAGTTAGTGGTGTGTATTTTGTGTGCTCCTTAGTGTGTGTCTGTATTTTAAAAAGCGGCAGGAAAGGAGCACCATGTCCTCGGGTTCCTTCACCCCCCCCAAGGGAAAACTTCTCCAGCTCGGCAGCTGAGAGGACCAGAACAAAAAGCAAAAAACAGGCTGAGCGCTTCTCTCCCGAACGGAGAACCACGGGACAGCAAGCGCAAGAGAAAAACGCGGCAGGGCGCAAGGAGGGACCTCCCGCTCCCAAGAAGAAGAAGAAAACAGCAAAAATGTCGCGTGGGAGCTGTGTGCCTTCCCAGGGCGCTGCCGCACCGGCCGGCTCCCAGCCGAGCACCTCCAACCCTTCGCAGGATTTGGAGTGCTTGGCAGAAGGACCGACGGGCCAGGAGGGGGAAGGAAGCGGACCGCAAGGCGCCCGTCCGACCAGGCAAGTCCCCAGGCCAGATCCTATCTCAGGGAGGGAGGAGGAAACATCGCTGCAAGCCGGTAATGAGCACTTAGCAATCATCAACCCGGGCTCCTCCCTGAGAGAAAACGCGGTTCCCGCCAATTCAGCAGTCTCAGCCTGGCAAGCGGCTCCCCCTGCTGCCTTTGCTGAGGTACTGCGGGTGGAGATAGAAAAAGTCTTCAAGGCTAGGGAACGCAGGCTGGTGCATCACAGAGAAGCAGCACCTTCTCAAAGCTCCCTAAATCAACCCACAACCAACCCAACCAGAGGGGCTCGGGTGGGACGCCACAGGGACCCCATTGAGTTCCCAGAGGAGGAGGATGACGGGTCAGAAGGGGAAAATGAAGAGGAAATGGGAAGATTCTCAGAGGGCGAGGAAACCTCAGAAGAGGCCTCTGACCAATCTACCAAACTGTTTAAAAATGAGGATTTGCAAATGCTAATAAGCAAAACTGTCTCAGCCTTAGATCTGAAAGATAAAGCAGATGCTGAAGACCCAGATGACCCAATGGGGGAGGGCACCTCAAATAAAACTATCAAGGGCTTCCCTAAAGGGAAGGATAATTATTTCCCAAAAGATTCTGAGGGGGAAAAGTTTTTCCCAGTTCCTGAGTATTATGTTAACCGCATTAAGAGGGAATGGCTTAATCCAGCGGGCAGGAAGGCACTCCCCGCCTCCTTCAAAAAGACATACCTACTACCCAACCCCTTCCATCACATGTTGCGGAACCCGCCGGTGGATGCTCCAGTAGTCACTCTCCACTCTGGGGGGCTGGTAGCCAAGGAAGGAGAGGGATCCATTAAGGACCCTCTGGACCGCAGATCAGAAGCGGCGCTGCGCAGATCACATGATTGGCTAGCAGCAATAATTAAATCCTTAATCCCGTCCTCCACAGTTTCCAGGGCGTCAATGGAATGGCTCAAAAGAATTTTAGAGAGGCTAGAGGAAACGGCCCTGAGGGAGGGAGTAGAGAGAGTCTTAATAGCCAATGCATTCATAGCAGATGCCACCATGGATGCCATAGCCCTAGTGGCCAGGACAATAGCTTCCAACATGGTGGCAAGAAGAAACGCCTGGCTCCGCCCCTGGCAGGCAGACACAAATACAAAACATGTAGTAGCAGCCTATTCTTATTTCGGGAGAGCACTATTTGGGAAAGAGCTAGACCAAGTGCTTGTGGAGACCAAGGACAAAAAGAAGGCTATGCCCAAGGTTGTCAAACCAGAAAGGTCTCAGGGATTTCAGAGAACAACATTCAGATCCCATAGAACCCTCCCTAGAGCTCCCAGGGACAGTCCACGCCAAAATTGGCAAAACCAGAGCTCCTTTCGGAACAAGCAAAACTTTCGCCCCTTCAACAAACAAAACAAAAACTTCAAAACAGACCACAACAAACAATGACGATTTGGACCCGCCTGTAGGGGGTCGCCTTGCCAAATTCAGTCACCATTGGCAGGGCACACATGTGGACAGATGGGTGCAACAAGCAGTACAGGATGGTTACACAATAGAACTGGTAAAAATACCAAAACCACACTTCGTCCACTCTCCACTGTCAAAAGACCCCCAAAAGGCAAAAAGAACCCTAAAAGCAATAGAACACCTGATACAAATTCAGGCTGTAGAGGTAGTGCCGATGCAGGAGAGATCGTCAGGAATTTATTCACATTTCTTTACGGTCCCCAAAAAATCAGGGGACTGCAGAGCAGTACTGAATCTAAGGTTCCTTAACAAATTTGTCAAAGTACCAAAATTCAAGATGGAGACACTGAAATCCATATCGCTGGCACTACACCATGGGGACTTTCTCACGTCATTGGACCTAAAAGAAGCGTACCTACACATTATGATTCACCCAACACACAGAAGGTTCCTCAGATTCGCAGTGGGGAGAAGACACATGCAGTACAGAACTCTCCCGTTTGGGCTGGCAACGGCCCCGAGAAGATCTCAAAGATCCTTCTGGCACCTATAATACTGCTCAGGGAGACGGGGATACACATCTACCCCTACCTAGACGACCTGCTGATATGTTCCAAGTCCCTACAGCAGGGGACCAAAGACGTGGAAATAGTACAAGAAGTGTTACAACGACACGGGTTCCTCATAAACCTAGAGAAAAGCTCGCTTACTCCAGTGCAACGGTTAGATCACTTAGGGGCCTCTATAGATACTCTAGAGGAAGCACTGTTTATTCCAGAAGAGAAAATAGCAAAAATCCAGCAAGCAACCAGGAAAATACTTGCATCACGCCAACACTACCTGCTACAACTGGCGAGCTTGCTGGGGATGTACATATCAGTGATAGACCTGTCCCAATGGGCAAGATTTCACGCCCGATCACTACAACTATTCCTGAGACGATTCCAGACAGACATCATCCTGAAGAAGGACAAGAGAGTGATTCTACCTATAGCTGTCAAGAACAGCCTACACTGGTGGATGTCAAGAAAAAATCTTATGAAGGGAAAACGGTATCTGCATACACAGAGACCGCAAATCTACACAGATGCCAGCCTCTCGGGCTGGGGGGCAACCCTGGACCAACAATTCGTACAGGAAAACTGGTCGCAACAGGAATCAAAACTGCCAATAAACCTCCTAGAAACAAGGGCGATCTCCCTGGCACTGAGACACTTCCAGACAAAGTTAAAACAAAAACACGTGGTCGTGAGAACGGACAACGTCGCGGCAAAAATGTACATAAACAATCAAGGAGGGTCAAGGTCTCGACAACTACACCAGGAAGCCTCCAAAATACTTCAGTGAGCAGTAGAGAACCTGCTTTCCCTCGAAGCGCGTCATATCAAAGGGAAACAGAACAAGAAAGCAGATTGGCTGAGCAGACAGCAGATCCAGGAAGGAGAGTGGCAGCTGAACCCACGAACTTTCAGACAGATTACAGAAATCCTAGGTCAACCGATGGTGGACTTATTTGCGAACCCGAGCAACACTCAGGTGGAGCTGTTCATGTCCAGATTCTACAACAGCAGAGCAATAGACACAGATGCCCTGACAGCACCATGGCCGCCGGGACTGTTGTATGCATTCCCACCATTTCCCCTACTCCCCAGAGTGCTAAAGAAAATAAGGGAAGAAAGAGCTATGGTGATTCTGATTGCGCCTCGCTGGCCCAGGAGACCCTGGTTCTCGTCGCTCCAAGAAATGAAGATAGCACCTCCAATTCCCTTGGACCCAGAGCCCGATCTCCTACGACAGGGCCCGATCAGTTTCCCAGATCCAGAATGTCTGCAGCTGACCACGTGGCTTGTGAAAGGAGAAGACTAATGGGCAAAGGATTCTCTGCAAAAGTAACCAACACTATCTTAGCCGCGCGAAAACGGTCCACGATTAATATCTATAACTCGTCATGGAAGGCATTTGTGAGGTGGAGCAACGCACATTCAGTGAACCCAGAACACCCTTCTCTACAGAACGTTCTGGAATTCCTACAACGTGGCTTCGATTTAGGCCTTAGAAGCTCCACCTTGAAGAGACAGTTGGAGGCCATAGCAACGGTTTGTCCATACATAGACGGTTCCCCTATTACTAGGCAAAAGGACATTATGAACTTCCTTAGGGGGGTCAAGTTGTCTCAGCCATCAACAATACACAGATTCCCATCGTGGAGGTTACACGCGGTACTAACAGCACTCACAAGACAACCGTTCGAACCAATTCAATCGGCAAATCTAAAATGGGTGAGAATGAAAGTGCTATTCCTTATCGCCATTACGTCAGCAAGGAGAGTCTCAGAACTGCAAGCCCTATCCACGAACCCAAAATTGTGTATCTTCCACAAGGATAGAGTTACACTGAGACTAGACCCAGCATTCATCCCTAAAATAAACTCGCATTTCCATCGGAAACAGGACATCACGATCCCAAATTTTATGCCAAATCCTAGACACCCAAAAGAGCAATGATGGCATACGCTGGATGTCAGAAGGGCACTAAAAGCCTTCCTCATGAGGTCAGAACCCCTAAGGAAATCAGAAGCTCTATTTGTAAACATTCAACCACCAAAAACGGGGTTTCCAATGTCTAAGGCAGCCATCAGCTCGAACCTGAAGGCAACGATCATAGAAGCCTACAAGGCTAGCGGGCTGCCCATACCTTCAGGCATCTCTGCGCACTCAATCAGAAGCGCGGCAACAAACGCAGCATTAAGAAACCACGCTTCAGTGGAGGAGATTTGCAAAGCAGCAACGTGGGCGTCAATATCCTCCTTTGTAAGACACCAGACTCAATTCCATTGCGGCATCAGAAGCGGCATTTGGTAAAAGAGTTCTGAAAACAATCATTGGAGATTAAAGAGACCCACCCTAATTAGGGGACACTGCTCGGGGAGGTCCCATTTCAAGATGTCTTCCCCCCCCCCCCCAGTAGAAGAGTCCATTGGATACTCACCGTGAAGGGCTTTTCTACTGGAGGGGAGGGAAGACATCTTGGCCCTCCCTGGTCTCTATTTATCTCCAATGACGTTCTTACAGTTCAAGAATGTATACAGAAAAGGGTAGGATGGATTCAGAAATTAAGTCAGCTCAGGTTATGTTCAATGTTGTTACAGTTGTGTTACTTGTTTTACGTTGAGTCTGTTATTCCTGGGGGGCCTCTTTCTCTTACTGCTGAGTCAGAAGGGATACTGAAGGAAGATAACCCAGAAGCCCCACACAGGAAGTGACGGCAAAGAATTCTAATTGGTTCCTACCTCCCTGCAAGTGGTGAAGAGCATATCTCACTTCAAGATGTCTTCCCTCCCCTCCAGTAGAAAAGCCCTTCACCGTGAGTATCCAATGGACTCTTCTCCCTCTGAACTTGAGGACACGTGATTCCTACTGCTTGTTATGAAGGCAGGAACAAGAATTCTTTTTCCTGTTTCCTGTGGGGATTGCCATCCTCTCAGGGTTTTTCCTGCCTGTAGGGAGACCAGACATCTTTGTGACTGTGCTGTCTATCCTTATTAACATTCTATTTTACCATTAATTTATTCTTCTACCAATCTTTTAACATTGACTCTAAAGTCTCTTATTTCTTTTTGCTGTTCTGAGGCTTAGGGAAAGAGAGGGGGAGGGGCACAGAGCTTCAATTCAGATGGAAAAAGAGAGAACGACTGTGGCTAGTCCTAGCCATGAGGGATTCTTTTCAGAGGAAGATCATAGAAGCTCCTATGGTCCCGGAAGGGACAAAAATGGCAATTCCAGCAGGCTCGACTCACAGGACTGCCTTAGCCAAGGAAAAGGACCTCTGGCCACCATTTTCTGCCACTATAGGGAAGCACGCAAGATAGACAGCATCCCCCAAATGGTGGCTGAATTTGTTCCCACAATTGCTCAAGCAACTGGGGAAAAGAGCTGCTTGCAGAATGAGATGGGGAAACAGGGTGATCAGTTGGCTCCTGGTGGTTCCCTGTTCATTGGCAGTCAGCTTGCTGCATTATTTATATTTATTTATTTATTTATTGGTTAGGTTTATATACCGCCCTCCCCCGGAGGGCTCAGGGCAGTGAACAATAAAATAGAGCACATATGCCAACTTTAAAATCTGTTCAGTATCAAATAATATAGGCTCTAATAAAATAAACCCACCCCATTAATGCAGCATTATTAAAATCCACATAAAAGATGGCGGCTACTATCAAATCCCCTTTAAAACCAGAGGGAAGGGGCGGCAGGATCCATTTGATATTATAAGGAGGGAGACTGGTATTAGACTGGTAACTGGCATTAGACTGGTAACTTTTCTATGAGGGGGTCCTTTACTCTTCCCATTGACTTCGTGGATTTTATTAAGGAGACCATGGTACAATGGATGAAAACATTTTGCAAACAGAGGGGGATAGGAACTGAGATGAGGAACCCTGTATATCCATCTTCCATTTCTAGAATTTTTTGAACAAAACAATTGAAGGTGGAATGGGAAAAAAAACCTATTGCCAGCCATCAATTTCCAGGTTTTATTTAAAAACTCTATGCTATACCTGGCTATGTAAATGAGAATTACAGGTACCATTAATGGATGCTCCAATCATGGCCCTACAGTCATCCAGACTAGTGACAGAAGATAGAAGGGTCACGTCAGAGATGTCCTTGACAGAATCGCAGACCAGGTCACCAAGAAGGTGCATTAGGCCATGGCCTTGGTGATCAAAGAGACAACTTCTGTCTCTTGTTTCCACTCATTGTTTCCAGAGTGTCAATCATATGTGCCAGAAAGATGACTCAACTTTTATCAGACTCCAACTGCAGACTTTAGGAAGGAGCCAATTGTCTTCTCAAAATGGTTTCCTTTATGGCAGATGTTACATTGGATTCTTTGTTGTTTTCATCCAGAGCTCTAGTATAACAGCTGCCACCTGTCATCTCTTGTGGTTGAGATTGCGGGTGGTTACAGCCTATAACTTTCAAGGAAACAAGCTTTTTGGTGAGGTTCTTACCAAGATCCTGGCAGAAAAAAAAGATAAATCAAAGGTGATGCCTAGATATCTCAGAAAAATAGGATATTCCAGAGCAATCCTTCCTTTCACTCCCAACATATGCTACCGAGATTCCACTTGGATTTTCATAAAAACAACTGGTCCCAGTCATGACAATCCTTCAAGAAAAAAGTCATTTAGTAGGAGATTCCAAGCTAAAGGTGATTAACCTGATACCTACAACATCAAACAAAGCATGACTTGGACACTCCACCAGTGGGGGGTGGCGACTGTACCTCTTTAGAAACTCATGGATTCAGTCTCACACAGACAGTTGGGCATTAGAAGTGGTGTCAATACATTATTTCATACAGTTCAGCACCCTCCCACTGTAACGGATAATTTCCCCTCAAAATTAAAAAATATACTAAAGAGAGAATGGACCTTAAAAGTTGTACAACATCTTCTAAAGATTCAAACCATAGAATCAGTATCCAAAGAAGAACAAGGAAGAAGAATATACTCTGATTATTCCAGTTCACCTGCAATAGCTACAATTTTGAGTGGAAGGCAGGAATGTTAAATTCTGAGCTCTACTTCTTGGACTCTGCCCCCAGGGTGTTATTCAAGATGTTCGTCAGTCAAGTGGTGTGACTAAGAGAACAGAGTGTGCATGTACACCCCTACTTAGATGGCATATTAGTGAGAACCAAATCATGGAAGCAAGCTGAAGGATACTGGCGTGTCTACAGGACCATAGCTTTATTGTAAACACACCAAAACGTCTATTCACCCCATCCCAGAGGATAGAACACCTGGGAACCATTATAGGTACCAGACTTAACAGCCTAATTGTATCAGAGAAAAAGGCAAAGAAAATCAAAGAGCTGGTGACAACTGTTATATGCAGCAAAACATCCACATTACTGACTCTGTCCAGCCTATTGGGACTGCTAATATTCAATTTAGATGTGATCCAGTGGGCAAGACTTCACTTGGCAAAACTGCAACTGATTCACCCATGACAGATTCGAATCTCCAGAGGAGAAATCTTCTCTGTTTCAGTTCCCAAAGATGTGAAATGCAGCCTAGTGTGGTGGACCAAAGCAAAGAACATTGCACAGGGCACTATCTGATCCAGTCATGTCATCAAATCATAACAGATGCCAGTCTGTCAGGTTGAGGACCAGTGCTGAATAACCTACCAGTTTATGGGAAATGGTCAAGAAAAGAAACAGAGCTACTTAAAAATCTACTGGAGCTGGGAGAAAACTAGCTTTCAAACATTTCCAGAAGATATGCAGATCCCACAAATTGGTTTGCCTGAACAATATTGCAGCCAAAGCTTAGATAAAAAACAGGGAAGTTTAAAGTTGTAGGCCCTACACAAGGGAGTGCTTCTACTTCTGATGTTACTGCAGAACACATCAGAGGGGTGAACAACACCCAAGCATGTTGGTTAAGGCAACAAGCCGTTCAACAGGGCAAATGGCAGTTGATCATCACTGAACTAGGCCATCCACTTGTGGACTTATTCACATCCTCTAAGAACCACCAACTCAAAAGGTTTTTCTCTTGTTACCCCTGCCAAACAGCACAGACAATAGATGCTCTGACATCCAGTTGGCTGAGAGGATTGATGTATTAGTTTCCTCTGATTCCAGTTATCCCCAAGCTTCGGAGAAAGATGTGATGGCTCTGTTCTGGCTGCATTGCCTGTAGTTTTCCACCCTACAACAATGGTTATCAGCCCCTCTGATTCAGCTACTACCTGTAAGGGACCTACTTTTTCAGGGTCCAATTTGGCATTTAGAACTAGAGCGATTACATTTGACTGCCTAAAAATTGAATGGAAACATCTCATAGAAGCTCTGACATGATCAGTGCTATGTTGGCAGCTAGAAAGGTCTCTACTAACCACATCTACAATTCAACTTGGAAGGCCTTTATAAGATGCTGTAGGAGGAAGAAAGGTGATCCATTACACCCAAAGGTATCAGACTTACTGGAATTTCTGCAGGATGGAATTAGGACAAATCTTTGATCAGCATCCTTGAGAAGACAGATTGCAGCCATAGCTAACTACTGTGGTTCCAAGAATAGAAAAATGGAGAACAACCGAACATCCTCATACAATATGATTCCTCAAGGGTCCTACCTGCAAGTCCACAGATTTTCTCCTGCATCCTAAATGCCCTTACAAAGTATCCATTTAAACCCATCAGCGAGATTCCACTGAAATTCCTGAGGATGGAAACAATAGTCTTGGTCACTTCAGCTCAAAGAATTTCAGAGCCTGAAGCTTTATCAATCGCCTCATCACTATGTAATTTGCACAAGAACAAGGTAGTACTGAGAACTGACTCAACATTGGTGCCTAAAAAAAATTCTACCTCTCATAGGCAACAGGAAATTTGTTTACCATCGTTATGTCTTCAGCCAAATCATCCAAAGGAAATAACGTGGCATATCCTTGACATCAGATGTGCATACTCAGAACTCATTCAGTTAGAAATCTGAAGCAGCGTTTATTGCAGTCTCACCTCCTAACATGGAACACAAAATCTCTAATGCCACAATCAGCAGATGCCTCAAAAGCTGTTGTCATCAAGACATATAAACACAGAAGCTGGAGTCTCCAGCAGGCATTACGGCACACTCTATGAGGAGTATGGCTATCAATGCAGCACTAGCCAGGAATGCTTCTATTGAAGAGATTTATAAAGCAGCCACTTGGTCCTCGGTGTCAGCATTTATAAGGCACTATAAGATCAATACCTACAGCTCAGCAGATGCTGCATTTGGATGGAGCATGCTTCAGCATGTACTAGAGTTGGACAAAAAATATGGATACTGCTATGGGAGGTCCCAAAGATGTCCTCAAGCTCAGAGTGAAACAGTCATTGGTTACTTACCTGTGAGTGGTCCTTCTCCTCTAAGCAGAGGACATCTTGCCCTCCCTTGTCATCACTGATACTATGAGTGATTATTCCTGCCTCTTTCTGTACTTATTCCGTTTCTAACTATTGTTGAATTCCTTTCTAATTTAGGTGTTTGCATAGTGTTTTCTTAATTTCTGGCTAGAATTCTGCAACTGAGAGAAAGAGGGTGATCCCCACAGGAAACAGGAAGGAGAAGTTCTTGTTCCTTCCTCTAAGTGGTGGAAATCACCAAAGATGTCCTCATTTGCTCAGAGGAAAAGGACCTTTCACAGGTAAGTAACCAGTGGTTACACTCTGCATAGCAACCTTGGTATTCTTTGGTGGTTTCTATCTATCTAAGTACTAACAAAGACCAATCCTATTTAGCATCTGAGATCTGAGGAGATCAAATCCAACCAGAAATTGTCCCCTGTTTCCTCATGCAGACTTGCCTATGTCAGGACTTTTTCTGTGGCACTGTCTTCATTATAGAGTGGTATCTTCTGATGATGCTGGAAGACTTTATTTCTTTTTCATTTCAAGTTATATAAGGCTGAGCTATTTTGAGCAGACCTTTAACTGTAGACAAGATTATGTTGTGCAGCAGTGTTTGCTGACCAGGTCATGTTTTCATTGACTTCAATTCTTTGGAGCTGACTATGGCTAGCTATGTCTTCATCCATTAATTCTAACCACAAATAACAAGCATACCCTGGATTAAAACTGGCTTGGCATCATCTTGCTATCATTAATATTGATATTATCATGTAGCTAACTGTATGTTTCCAAAAGAGAGAGGGAGAAAAGTGCATCAACTTTTGTTCTCCCAACTGAAATTGTCTTAGGTTATAAGCATTCCTCCTAGGGGCAGTACTTTTCTGGTCGTCCTGCTAATGCATCCTTCATATGGATTTATATCATTTTACTCTTCCGCAATTAAAAACCAGACCTCCTTGGTGCAGTATCTGTTATTCTCACCTTCCTGGCCAGACTGAACAGAGCTGGCCATGTCTAGTGGAATTCTCTGTAGCCTGTCATTATTATGCTACTATTACACCTTCTCACTGAAGTGTGATTGGGACTTCAGCGGGGCCTGGTAGTAGTCAGTAGCAAACATGAGGCAGCGAGAATTCTGCAACTATATCAGAGTTGATTCTCACTTGGGGGAAAAGGCAAGAGAAAAGAGCCAAAAGGTGGAGTGGTTAAGAGTGGTGGACTCTAATCTGGAGAACCAGGTTTGATTCCCCACTTCTCCACTGAGTGGACAACTCTTATCAGGAAAACTGGGTTCGATTCCCCACTCATCCATATGAAGCCTCCTGGATGACTTTGGGCCAGTCACAGCTATCTCAGAATTCTCTCAGCCCAAGTGGAGGCAGGCAATGGCAAACCACCTCCAAATGTTCTCTTGCCTTGAAAACCCAATGGGATCATTATAAGTCAGCTGTAACATGACAGTAAAACCACTCTCACACACACTTTTGTGGAGGTTGAGTAGGAATTTAGCAAAAGGAAGAGAGTCTCAGATGGGGACTAGTCTTATAGGCTGGGATCAAACAAGGGAGAGGAACTGAACGACACATTTGCCCTAGCTTCAGTTTAGTACCATTGTCGTTAATATTCTTTGCATGTTAGGATTATTTCTGGAACATTTTCCACAGTTATCATTTTGATACTTAAGCTGTAGTTCTTGGAGTGGAATCAACAAATGTGTCAATTTTAGGGAATAAATTAGTTTGAAGGCTTAGCTTCTAGTTGCGATATCTTTTTTATTTTGTTCAGGAGGGAGTTCTAGTAGCACATCTAAAACTTTTTGTTACCCAAAAAACTTGTCAGACATGCTTCCTTTTAACACTTAAAAAAAAAGAACTATCGATTCCTCCATGTTTTTAATGTGTGTGAATTTTGCTTGTTTTTGAACATTACTGAATAGATTGGCATCTTGAGGGTTGTTTGTGTAATGCTTCTGAGCAGGGATATCTTTCTTTTTCTAATTCTGAAAGTTGTTCCAGAGCCTTGCCTTGCACATTCATGAAATCGTATTTTCCCTTTGATCAAATACTGTATTTCTACATCCTTCATGTTCAGCAATCTAGAGTTGGAGACATTCTTCCTTCATGTACATTCACTATTCGTTCAAAGCAGCTTATAGATTTGGAAAATGACTTTCAGAGAAGCAGCTTAATGGATAGTGCTGGGATGGGCAATAACAGTCATAAGTAAAATGGGAGAGCCAGCATTTTTCCTTGGCCCAGAATCTACTGATACAGGATTGTCAAGAGAGCTAAAATGAGTTCCAGAAGAAATGGGATGTTAGGGGAAATGGAGTATAAGTTAAAAATCAAAGCAGGTGATGGTGGTAAATTAGCTTTTCATGTTTAAAATACAAGCTGATATGTATAAATACACTTCTGTTATTAGTTATGTTAATATGATTACAATAAATAAGCATGTAGTTAAGTCATAGATAATCGAGTATGGAGGAAAATTATATTAGAAAATTTTCAGTTTTTTATCATTTTAAACCAAGTGATTCTGCTATTAATGGCACTAGAATCAATTAGGCTGTAATTGCAACAGGGGGCAGGGCACATGGTGAGCTCCGGAGCAGTAAGCATGCGTGCTCTGGGCCGGCTGGGTGGCCGAGCCACAATCGGCCTGATCGTGCGATGCACACAAGTTCAAGGGGTGGAGCACGCTCCCTATATATTAGGCAGCACTCGGTTGCTCCGGCCTTCTTCGACGCCTGGTGCAAACTGACCCACCCACCCTCCCTATTTTAAAGGGAAGGGTTTGCTGCTCTATTTGTTGCAGCCTCGGCGGTTTGGGCGGAGGAGCGCATCCTTGTGGGGAGGCCGAGCTTGCGAGCAGGACCCCCACGGTTGGGGGCCTTCATAAGAGGCTTGGGGTGGGGCAGACTCATGGCACATGCCGCGGAGGTCTCTGCAATTCGAGCCTGACACCCCAGCAGTTAGGGGGCCACAAAAGGTAGGCACCCCAGTGGCCCAGTACCTCTCTGTCCTCCCCAATAGGGATTGGGGTTGTTGCTGGGGTCAGCCAGGGGTGCTGACTGGCTGCTAAACGGATGTGCTCCTCTTGCTTGCCCAGCTTCTGCCTTAATAATAAAAAGGGCTGCAGCCCATTTTAATTCCAAGACATGTCCTGTGGTTATTCACCAGATGAAATCTCTGCACATCTGGGCAAAATACATATTAAATTGGATAGAACATTAGAGGTGTAGTCACATGTTGTTAATGTTGATATTGTCATTATGTGTAATCATTATGCATAATGTTTCACAATACAAGAAGGTTTGACCTTGCTCCAAAGAGCTTAAAAATTAACAAAAGCCAGCATAGTGGGGATCTCTCTGTGGAGTAGTGATAAATGGGGAAAGATTATGCATTCATTCCAGTCATGTGCTTAAGCTTTGTTTCACTGTGAAAGAATGTGTTTTTGTGCTAAGAGATTCATGGAAGGTGAATTAGTTTGGCATCAGAGTATTGGATAAATGTGGTAGGGTTGGGGTTGGGGATCTGACATTAGAAGACCCAGTAGGAGGAGATGGCTAGCTGAAACAAAGGGATTACCACCATTTTTTGCTGAGTGGTAGAAAAGAAGGGCCATGTCTGTTCAGTTCTATAAAGGAAGCAGTGATATGACTTCGTGACCAACAACGCGGTAAAAGAGGAGAGTTAAATCAAGGTTTTGTGCTTTTTCTAATGGATGGCAGTATTGTCAGTGGATGTGACTTGGGTAAAGGTGAAGAAATGTCAGATATTCTGTGAGTGAGGATATTAAATTTGATATGGCAATAAGACATCCAAACACATATATTAGATATGCTATCTGATCTTTGAAGTTGATCTTTCCGCTGATCTTTGAAGTCGATCACCAAGCACTCTTTGATGTCAAGACTTGAGGAAGCTGCCTTTGCTTCACCACATCTACATCATTATCCAGAGGACAGTCTTCCTTCAGGCTTGGAATCAAAGTCTGAGGACATGTTGATGCTTTCCCTAGAGAACAATATCAGGGATCCTGCACGGGTCTCACTGTAGAAGGTCTTAAACTCTAAGAGCAACTAATCTGGATGGCAAAGACCCTGGACATTTACTATGCTCAGGTGGATCCAAAGGCTTTGGGATTGATAATGAGTGTGTTATAAGGGGCCAGTTGACCTCACTTTAATCAATATATATCTGAGTGCATGTGGGTTAGGCCATCTTCTAGCCAAGCTTCCAGCAAAAAAGTGAAGAATTTGTATAAGATAAACCAGAAAGGGTCAGAATTCCTCTTCCACCATCCCATGCCCAATGTGATGGCCATTGTGGTACTCCCTGTATGTTACAGATCTGGATCCTATTCCTTCCCTATGGATAAAGAGGGAAGGAAATTAGACACTTCCAGGAGAAAAGTATATTCTTCTGGTTCTCTTGACCGTAGAGCATCCGATTTTATTGCTGAGATTAAATGTTATCAAATTTTCCTTTGGGATCACATGACACCATGTATTGATTCCTTACCAGTGGACAAAAAGACTTTGGGTAAGGAATCAGATTGGGTAAACAGCAACTAAACACTGCAAGACATAGGCTGACAGTTCTAGCAGTACCAAGGCATCTGGAATTGTCTTGAGAAGACATGTTTGTCTCAGGACTTCCTCCCTACCCCCCTGAAGACCTTTCCTTTGAAGGCAATACTCTCCTCAGTAAGGAGACTGATGTTGTCCAACAATTCCATCAACTTGAGGGGTTCAGATCCAATACTTTCCCCAGCAACGCAGGAGATGTTCCCAGTATAGACAGGAGGAGAGACAGGGAAGTCAGTCTCCCAGGGATCTGCCGTCCAGGAGAAAGCAGGTGGTGTGACAACAGACACTGAAAGCCATTTTCTTGACAGATGTTGTAGTTCAACAATCAGTAGGTTCTTTCTATAATGGAGTTGGTTACTGTTTTCAATTTAAATCTATACCTGCTTGTTTGAATGCCCCACCTCTTTCCAGGTTTTTCTCACTTGTATTAGCAGCTGCTGGATTTTATTCCAGATATTTTCTTGTTGATAAGAAGGGTGGCTGTAAGAAAGTGGATTTCAGACTTCTCAACGTTCCCAAATTTAGGATGCTGTTGCTTTCAAACATCCTCCCTTTTATTTTTGAAGACATCTCATTTGCCTCCTGGGGATGCCTATCAATGGCTTGATACCCCTTCATTTGCATTAGCTCTGGGAGCTATACTGATAGAGGCAAGTGATGATGGAATTGTTGATGATTAATTCAAGATCCTTGATTACTCTATCTCAGTGGTATTTACTCCACGACTCACAGAGAACTGCATTCTCAATTGTCATCAACCAAAACAGCCACATTTACTTCCCTTGCATGATGCCTACGGCTTAAGGAGGCTTGCCACATACCCATTCCTCTGGTGACATCTGTTTGAAGGTGGAGACCCTCTGCCAAACACAAGCCCAGCTGGACAGTGGCCTCTCTCACTTTCCTGGAACATAGTGCTCAGAAGAGCCACAGGTGTCTTCTGAGCTGCTAAGTATTACTGCCCTAGCTGATAGTTTGGCATTTTGAAAATTTGCTAAATATGTTGCCGGTTATGCTGGCCATCCTGTTAGTTTGGATTTGTGGTGAACTCATACAATCACAAGACAAGCCTTTAGGTAGGGGTTACACAGTGTCCTAGTTGCTGCCTCTTAAAAATCATTTTATTTGGGTTCATTGCCTACAATTAAAGTTCCTTGGTCTTGCTAAAAGGGTATCCCATGTCATCTCTGGTCATCCCTTTTTCTGTTTCACATATTAAAGAATGAACCTGTGGGAACAGGGATGTGTAGGAATATCAAGCAGATCAATTTACTGACAGGCTAGGGTGGGAGGGGAAGAGATGGGCCTGTTCCTTAATCTTTCTTTTCCTTTCCTGGAAAACTGTCAGTTGTATTTAGAATATCCAAAACACGCTGTGCTTAAAGTAACACACATTTATATAAATACCTGATTCAATTAGTGTTTAAATTCGTATGTTTGTATCTAGTACAATATTTGAGTAGTTTCCTTCTTTATAGGAAGAGAGCTTTTTCATAACTTCAGTGCATCTGACTAATTTACTGACAATCAGGAAGTGAAGTTCATGGTGTTAGCTTAATATGAAGGGGCTTTCTTTTTTTAGGCCTTGAATTATACTAATATTGATTGGGACCTCTTCAGAAACTTCATGCAACTGCCATATCTGGTTTGAAAATAAGGGCAGGGTTGGGAAGGGAGTATTGTGTTCTGTGTTTACTGACTGTTGATCTTTTGGGAAGAAAAATGTTTGCAAGAGGAAGAAACAAATTACAGGTCAGCATATTAAGGTATGAATGGCACCTGCTTATGAAGTTTTTTGAAATAGTCCTAGTACATAATGTCCAGGCATGCAAATAAGCTTGGAGGGATTGTTGGGTCTGTTACTGATGTCACAATTGCTGCAACTGAGAATGGAGCTAGGAGAGCAGTGAATCTTGAGCTCTTTAGCACTTGTATATGCCAGATGCCAAGGCACTTGAAGGGAAGGGTAAAGTGCATTTTGCTATTACCTTTCCTGGTGCATTTTGTTTGCTGGATGAAGCCACACTGACTTATTTGAAGTTTTGCATCTGCACAGTTCTATATAGTCATTGTAACACTTCAGTTTTGACTATCTTTTCACTTTGAAAAAGCTGGTGAGCTCCTTATTTGTAATGGTTCAGTTTTGACTTCAGTTTAGAAGTGTATTTTCTGTTTTCTTTGGTATAGTATTGTAGCATTTTAGTGCCAAACAATAGAGAAAAATGTTGGGGAAGGTTTTTTTTAAAAACTAAGTCTCAAAAATCTTGAACTTCCCTTAGCTAACTGAATTAAAGCTGGCATGTTTTAGAAGTAGTAGTAAATTTTATTGTATTTAGCCAATGGCCTAGAAAGGCATGTTTTAATAACAAACATTTCATATCTTAATGTGTTATAAACACTGAACACTTTGTTTACGTGCCTTGATAAAAGTGGATGTGCTTCAGAATTTTATTTGAACATGTTATTGTAAGTTTTAAAGATCGTAGCAACATAATAATCTTGCCACTAAAAATAAACTTTTCCTTAGTCAGTATGTTTCTCTCTAAACTGATATTCAGATGCAGCAATTGATAATGGAATGTTACTTTGTTTGGAAAAGATGCTTATCCTACAAAATTGGACTAAAGTATTAATAATTCACGTACCACTGTATATTGGAATAAGTTTGATTGGTGCTTAAATATGGATCAGAATGTGACCTTATTTTTTCTATCTTTCTAGTACTTCTCCTCGCATTGCTAAAGGAGATTGCAGCAGAATGAGTCTCCATGGTGCTAGTGGTGGACACGAAAGGTCACGAGACAGACGTCGATCAAGTGACCGATCACGTGACTCATCACATGAGAGACTGGAGTCTCAGCTCACTCCATGTATCAGAAATGTCACTTCACCAACAAGACAACATCAGGGAGGTATGTACTGAGAGAGTTTTGCCTTAGAAATATGGTCTTGTACCTTTTAGTACCTTTTAGATGAGGCAAACATTCCTTATATGTTTAGTAAATGTTATGTGTTTCATAGATGACGCTTATGATGCTGTATTGTGTTGACTAAAGTGACATTACAAATACTGCTTCACTTTCTGTTGTGTAAGAACCATCAGAAGTCAACATAAATTCCCCTTGAGAAGCTTAAAGGCCGATGTGAAAAACCTTATTATTTTTTTCCTGTGTTTGTGATGCAATGTAGTTTGCTTTTAGGGGGCTTCTGAATGGCAAATAGGCTTGTGTTTCTAGAACTGGAGCCCTTCTGTGGGCATGCAGCCTTATAGGACAGCAACCCACTGGGATTTTTGCTGATAAAGTGTATGATGAATCAGTCTCTAGAATACTTTAGTAGAATCATGGAAGATGCCTCCACATATATATCTTCCTTTATGAAGGAGTAGGTGTGCTGCCAGGTCACATATGTCAGATTATAACATACAGTGTGGTTCCAGTCAACTCAGTACTTTTCTTTCAACACTTTCTCCTGTCATATACTATGGTTATCTTGCCTAATGTTGAATTGAACACTCTTGTGGCCATAACTTGATACCAGAAGATAGTAACAGATTAAATCAAATAGCACATACCTCTTGCAAAAAGGTAACTGTTAAGTATTTTTTTTAAATGAATATACTTGTGTTGCTTCCAGAGAATGTGGTAATTAAAAACAAACCCTCAGAGTTGATATTTTTGAACCAACTTTTAGAAGCTTTCCAGTGGTTTGCTAGTGAACTGACTATAGTTCTCCTGGAGGTGGAGGACATCTCGCTGGGTAGTTCTCTATTCAGGAGGCAGGAACTTCACTGATTTTTCCCCTCACTTCCTCTTGGCTTGGGTCACTTCCTCCTGGTTGCCAGTATTGTTCCTGCCTTTAACAGAAGAGCACGACTTCTTAATCGTTCCATGGCTGAGTGCTTGAGTGACGAGTGAGTGCGTTTTCGTCTTTTTCCCTCTTGTGGTTTTTGTTCTTATTAGTCTGCGGTTGTTTGCGTTGTGGTCTTCCCGATTGCGTGCTTTTTTGTGGTCTGTGTGTCTGCGGAGATCAAGGGAGGCTGCGGAACGGCCAAGAAAGCTGCAGGCGCCATTTTAAACAGCTTTTGGGGCCAAAAGCAGACAAAATGGCCGATAGGTCTTTTTCTCCCGCCAGGGAGACATTCGCCTGGTTCTCTGTGGAGGCCACAAGGGCCAGAATGGCCAGGGCTTCCTCACCCAGGAAGCAGTCCAGGAAGACCCAGGAGAGGGGGCAAACAATCACCTGACCCTTCCAGGGTCAGCGAGCATTGCTGGAAAGCAAAAGCAAACCAAGAAGGGAGCCAAAAATAGTTCAAAGCGCAAGAAGTCCCCCCCCTCCACCTCGCAAGCAGAAAGAACACCGCAGAACCAGCGCTGCGCTGGAAGACGCAGCCACCCACATTACAATTCCAATGGTGGAAAACAGGCAAGATCCTTCTGATACTGTTCAGGCTAGGGGCAGGGGTAAAGGGTCTCAATTCCCCCCCCCCCCCAATTAATTCTATGTTACTTTCAAGTGATTTCAATGTTTGGAGCAGTATTTCCCTTTTTGAGTTTGCACAATTTCTCACCCAGTCTATCAGGCCAGAATTTTCCATGTCCCAACAGGGACAGATTCCCCATAGTAATCAGTCCACTGTTCCTCCAGTAATGGCTCACAGGGGAGATCATCATTCCTCACATACTTCCATGGAGGAGGAAGACCCGAGTGAGGGCAAGTGCATAGATGATGCAACTCAGTTTTCTGATTCTGAGGAAATCCTCATGGAAGAGACTGATCATGCCCCCAGATTCTTTAAAGCTGAGGACCTATCATTACTCATGACAAAAACAATATCAGCTTTGGATCTTCATGATCCTGCTGACGCTGAAGACCCAACAGGTCAAACCCAGGGAAAACCTACTAAAGGCTACCCCAAAGGGAACCAACGTTACTTTCCTGAGGCAGGGGACCCTTTGAAATTTTTTTCCAATACCAGAGTCTTTTGAAAAGAAAATCAAAAGGGAATGGCAGTAAAGCAGTTCCCCCAGCTAGCAAGAGATTTTACCCAGTGCCGGGTTATGTTCATAGTCTACTGCAGATCCCCATGGTAGATGCCCCAGTAGTCAATTTACAGTTGAGAAACCTGGTTTCTAAGGATGGGGAAGGAAATGTTAGGGACTTCTGAGAGAACAGAACACACTGATCCTAGTTGCACCCTTCTGGCCCAGGAGGCCATGGTTCTCCACCATCAGAGAGCTGGCCCAGGAGGAACCATTTCACCTGCAGAACAGTCCAGACCTATTGTTACAAGGCCCAATTTGGCATCCAGAACCAGAACACCTACAGCTGACTGCCTGGCTCTTGAGCAGTCAAAACTGAAAGCCAAGGGTTATTCAGAGGACGTCGTAACAACACTTTTAGCTTCCAGTTGAGGATCCATTAACTGCATCTACAGTTACACCTGGAAGGTTTTTGTCAACTGGTGTAATCAAAAGGACCCAGATCCAGAGATTCCTCAAATAGGTGACATCTTGAAGTTTCTCCAGGACGGTTTTAAGTCAGTGCTTTTTCAAGAAAAGTTTTTGGATTCTCGGGTTGATTCAGAATGTTAAAATATTAATATAGTTATTGTATGAGTATGTGTTTGTACTGTGTGGTCATTCTGGTACTGGCAACTGGGAGGAAGTGGCCCAAGCCAAGAGGAAATGAGTGAAGTTCCTGCCTCCTGAATAAAGGAAGAGAACTACCCAGTGAGATGCCCTCCGGCCTACCAGGAGAAAGGCCCTTCAGGGTAAGTACCAATGGACCGTTTTCATGCTATTTAAAAAGGTATACAATAAGATGCTCTCATTGAGATAGTGAATGTTACTTAGCAATTCCCTAGCACCAGAGGGGAAACGGTTCTCTGTGCTGAGGTGATTACAGAGAGTTTGGGACAGCAGTAGAGATCATCCAGCTAATAGTGGAAGATCCTCATCTGTGACAGTAGTAGTGTCTACTGATGTCTGTGTTTCTAGTCTGTAGAAGTGGTGCACAGAAACATCTACCACTGTTCAGGCTGCAGTATCCCACTTCCAAGCCATCACTGGCAATATAGGGATGGTTTCCTCCTCTCCACAAGGACATATATTGAGCATTTGCTGCCACCATATCAAACCCATTAGTACTGTGAAATCCTTGGGTCCATCTGGCTTAGCACAGTGACACCCATTTTATTCTATTCTTAATAATACAGTAACATGTAAAACCTTTCTTTCGTTGCAGAGAAAGATCACAGTTCATCTCGGCCAAGTAGCCCTCGTCCTCAGAAAACCTCTCCAAATGGTTCCAGTTGTAGTCTTGGGAACAGCAGTAGAAACAGTAGCCAGTCAAGCTCAGATGGGAATTGCAAGAATGCTGGAGAAATGGTTTTTGTGTATGAAAATGCCAAAGAGGGAGCTCGGAACATAAGGACCTCAGAGAGAGTAACTCTGATAGTGGACAACACTCGATTTGTTGTAGATCCTTCTGTATTTACTGCACAGCCAAATACAATGTTGGGCAGGTCAGCATGGTTTTTGCATAGTTTGAAGACTCTCTCAATCACTGTTTAAGGACCGATGTTTTCAGTTTCATATGTTTTTCTTTTGTTCTACTTAAAAACATCCCTTTGCTATGATAACAATATTGTGAACCTTGTATCCTGTCAGACATTTTAGCCCATTTTCCAGGGACAGGTCCTACACAGAATTCTACTAATGGCTGTTAAAATTGTGCTGTTAGTCTTTTAAGATAGTTTTTGTTTCTGATTAATGGAAATTAGTTACCTGTTTTTTAAATCCTAAACAAGTATGCCGTTGGTTCAGTTTATTTAGAGGAAAACCCGCTTTTGACTGTTTCTCTTCCCCAGTTATATTTTAATGTATGCTTCTGCCAGTGTCAATTTGAGTATACTACCCATGATACTATAGTTTTATACTGAATTGCCAGATTTACTCTTGGGTAGTGTTTGGTAGTGGGGATACAGATAGTGCATCACATGTACCTACTGCTTTACGTTACTCTTCAGCAAGCCTGGGAAAACACTGTATTTATGTGTTTTCCCCATAACACATGTACCCAGTTTGGCTTCCATTGACTTTTATATCGGCAGTTTATCTCTTGCATCATCAATATAAAGGCCATTAAGTGCTTCCTTCAGCTCTCAGTCTTCAAGAGGTCTCTGTCTTGGCCTACATTTGTGAGACATTTGAACTATAGTTTTATTAGGATGATAGCAAGATCAGGTCTGGAAATCATAAGCTGAAATGTCTATTCTCTGACTTTCATTTTTAAAAATGTTGTAACAGCCTGATGAAGAGCCAGAAAACCTTGTTGCTAGATCCTAATGAAAGAGATTACATGATTTTTCTCTTGCTGCACTACAAGATAGCTTTTAAGATAATTTAATGGAAATTCTTAGCAAGGTTGGAAACAATCAGACTAAGGAAAGAAGCAAAGTGTTTGTATTGTTAGAAGATATCAGTAATTTAACTGAAGGCATGAATCCATCTGTGGAATTTGTTGTAGATCAAAATGATTATGTCCTAGGAGAGTTCAGTTAATTCTCCTGCACAGTCTGCTTGGAAATATTTCCATTTATTAGTAGAGATGCACAAATTCTTTCTAAATAGATGGATTTAAAGTTCCAAAGGAGGGTGAAAGACTTATCCATTTTCTTCACAGATCCAGTTTGCTAACTGAAATGTTATCATATGCACCTAATTTTTTATATAGGATGTTTGGATCAGGAAGAGAGCATAATTTCACACGGCCCAATGAGAAAGGAGAGTATGAAGTGGCTGAAGGAATTGGCTCCACTGTGTTTCGTGCTATTCTGGTGAGATAATATTACATGCAGTTTCCACTGAGTTCACAATTCAGTATACATGAGAGGTTTTTAATTTTTTGTGGGCTGAACATTGTTCTCATCATTTTCTGAGTCTCTGCAGGTTCGTAATGGAGTCTAAATGAGGATTTTTCTGCAGGGCAGTGCTTTGTTGTGGATGGCATCCCTCGGTTTCATTCTTATATAAATTGAATGACCTTTTCTGTAATTGGGAAATTCTTTTATAGTTCAGTTACGGTTCCATCTGTGTATGCAGAGGGCTTAGTGAAATACACGGGATATAAAATATTGTATTTATTTTAAAATTTGTTTGGTTGATTTTAATGATAAAGATCCTATGTACGAGCTTATTTTTATGTGCCTTTTGTGAGACAATGTAGCAATTGAAATAACTTCTTTCAAAGTATTTTGTTCCATATCCCAGTGTTGAGAGCACTGACTCCAGGACAGCGGTTTTCTAACTTCTTGTATTGCATTGGCTCCCAGAAAGCTCATGGCACAGTTTCCTGGCAAGCGTTCTGAAGTGCACATAGTTCATGAGTGGGTGGGGAGTAGTACTGGTCAGGCCTATTGGATCTCATTGTTGCCCTGCATGAGTTGTCAGTATCCTAGAGTGAACTCAGTGCTCTTGTGGCTGTCTCTTGTGTGGGAAATACAGCAAGCGTGATCAGAATTTCTGCAGAAAGCCTGTCTGCCACTATAGATAAATAATAAGATTTCTGCTTACCTGCAGAGACTTAGGCATCCAGTTGGTTTCCAGAATGCACTGCAGGATCTGATACCTTCTAATGGTTCATTAGATCCACTGCCGGATGACTGGCACTGCCAGCTTTCTGAAGCCATCAGTGAAATTGCTCTGGGATTTCTCCTTGCCTTCATTCCATATTAACCCCATGGCATACTGTGGGACTAAGGGTGGAAAAAACAAGAACATAAACATCTAGAGTGAGCTTGGTGGTGTGCTCACAATGAAGCTACAGGAACATCTTATAAAGCAACTATGAGGTCATGAAGGTCATGAAGAAAGCCTTTTACTTGGCCTACATTGCATCTGATAGGACTCTCCAAGCTCAGTTATTTAGGTTGATTAGATCTCTCATGCCTCTTTCTGGGGACTTTCAAAATGCTTGCATTCTGGCTAATCCTGTGAGACTTTTGCAAACTATTTTGTGGATAAAATCTTGTTAAGCTATCGCTATTTCCCCCAAATTTTCCAATAATGTGGCAGTGAGTTCCACAATGAAACCATTTGCTGTGTGAAAACTATAGTAGTATGTATGGCCAGAGAGAGCCAAAGAAGAGAATCTGAGAAAGGAAGAGGGGCACGCACATTGAATAGGGAGAGACCTTAAAACAGGAGCCCTGTACTAGAGCATAGGGTTTAATTGTGAGTCCTGGGTGTACAAAGTTGACTGCTACTATATGCTGTTTTATTTATGTGAGAAACAAGAATTATCAAAGAGGTTAACTAATGGTGAAATTTCATTTAAACACAGTCGATGTTTTAAAATGACTCAAAATCCTCATCTTGATGGCAGACAGCTCATGTGGGTTACCCACAAAGGTACACAGGCCACAGAAATTTAGGTCTTGTAAGCTGACTACAACTCTTTGCATTACTCTTGACGCTAAATATCTAGTGTAGTCAGCATAGCCAGTAGTCACAGGAGAGGGCTACTACATCCTGGATTGGCTTAAATTACTGGATGTTTTCCAAAGAGAGGACCATATGCAGGTGTAATAGTAACATGGGGTTGGGTGCAGTGAATACATCTTGCTAGCAGTGAAGCCTTCTGCTGGTGCAGGGTGCCTTGCTCTGGTGGAAGATGCATATTGTAACGCAAGATGGATTTGCTGTGGTGGAAATGATTATAGGATTTGACCTCTAGTTTTGTTGCTAAGCCACAGGCCAATATTAGGATTTGGAAAACTAAAAATGCACTCAATACAGGATAGAAGTGGTTTCCCCAGTTTTATCGTCGTAACTTATCACCATTTCTGTTATTTATTTATTTTTTAGGATTACTACAAAACTGGGGTGATACGTTGTCCAGATGGAATATCAATTCCTGAACTAAGAGAAGCTTGCGACTATCTCTGTATTTCTTTTGATTATAGTACTATCAAATGTAGAGATCTCAGTAAGTATTGTGCATCAATTGATGTTATATGTTCACATACTTAAAATATTTATCTGTAACTAAAATACATGCAATACATTACCTTTTTATTAGGGTTTAAAATACCTGTGAAAAATAATTGTAAAGCTTTATAAGCTGTGATCTAACAAGTACTTATTTCAGTCATGAGCTAGTTAGCTTTCATTTTTACATTGTGTGAAGTTCCTTGTGAATTTTTAATATGCCCACATATGTACATTTGATTTTTTAAATGAGAAAAATTTCAGTAATCATATTCCTCCTTTTCTCCTACAGCAGCACCTATGCTGCAATACAGACCAATGAGTAAAAGAATAGTAAAGCCTTTCAAAGTGATTTTCTGTGTCTGTCTTGACACCGGGCTTGATTCTTGCTTCCCTATATTTATTTGAAGAAATGGGTGATTTCTTGAGCAGTCAGCTCCTTAGGCTTCCACACAATGCTTCCAAGGATATTCTCTCCTTTCTCAAGCTTTCTATAATAATGAGTTGATGCCTATGATTTCAGGTGCTCTTATGCATGAATTATCAAATGATGGTGCTCGGAAACAGTTTGAATTTTATCTTGAAGAAATGATACTCCCTTTGATGGTAGCCAGTGCTCAAAGTGGAGAAAGAGAATGTCATATTGTAGTTCTCACTGATGACGATGTGGTTGATTGGGATGAAGAGTACCCTCCACAAATGGGAGAGGAATATTCACAAAGTAAGTTAACTAATACTCTTGAAAATGAATTTGGGGTACTTTCCATGGATATCGCTACAAACGGCGTTCATTTTCGTTTTTAAAAAGCTACTGCAAAGTTGCTAATAAGCAATTACTTCCACAATGGAATACTAGTTGAATTATGTGGGTGGATTCTGAACGTGTAAGAATCCTGTTCTGTATAGAAAATCTTGAGCTAAAGATTTTACGCTTTCATAATTTCTTTGATCCCTTTTAACTTTTATATTTAAGCCATTGATTCAGTCTTTTTCTAAATTCTGTCAGCTAATTTAGAAGATTAATTTAAATTGTAGAGTACTTCGGTGGTTCTGTACAATCAACAGTGAAAAAGTTGGGAAGATTTCAGTCCTTGAAGGGGGACATCAAGAATACTTTCCAGATTCTATGCAATTAATAATTAATCAGTGATTTAAATGCTCTTTATTTTGCTCTGACCAGTTAACACAAAGTATGAGGGTTCAAAGAAAATGGAAGGAAGTGTGATAACAAAGCTTTTCACAGTTCAAATTATCATTTATATTTGTGTGCTATTTTTAAAACACTGGATGGATATAAGAGAGATTCTTCTAATTCGCTGATATGCAACACAGCAAGCATTTTATGTCTTATGCTGAACGTTTTGTTGATAATTTTTCTTGTGGAAACAGGATTAAAGGCTAGAGTACACATACTCAATAAATGTATTCTTTTCCAGTTATTTATAGTACAAAGTTGTACAGATTTTTCAAATACATCGAAAACAGAGATGTCGCCAAATCAGTCCTGAAGGAAAGGGGTCTTAAGAAGATCCGATTAGGTATAGAAGGTAAGGAATTTAGATTTGCTTCTCGAACCAAGCTCCTGGGAAATTGTGTTCTTCCTCTGCACAACTGAAACAAGGGGTGATGTGGAAAATTTTTATCCATGTGAACAATTATTATGAAAAGCTCAATTCATTACAATAAATTTCTTTGGGAGCAACAAAGCCTGATCTTTTGTGTGGATGTTTATCCAGAAGGTTCTTTCTGGGACTAGTACGTGGCAAGCAACTCCATCCAAATGGTCAGGCATTCAGCCATGGTGCCGCATCTGTGGTGCCCTGCCACTCCCAGAGAGACATCCTGGTGGCATGGTGAGACTTACAAAGAGAAAAAGCTTTCTTGCCACCAAGAAGCCTTTATGGGGCTGTATAGCCTTATGCTGCCTTTCTCCTGGAAGCGGAGGACATCTTGTGTGGGTGATTTCACACCCCTTTCTCAGGGAGGCAGGAACTAGCTTTTCTCACTTCCTGTCCTTCGACTCTATTTTGCCACACTATTTTTCCTGCCTCTGAAGGAGGAGCATAGACTTTGAGTGACTCCTTAGCTTGTGCATTAGTTGTGTGATTGCCAGCTGTTTAGTCCTCCTTGCCCCTTCAGTTCCCCCCCCCCAGTCAGTCAGGGTTGGGGAGAGAGAGAGAGTCAGTTGGGGCTGAAAGAAAATTCCTGCCTTTTTCAAACTCCGAGATGGTGGCTCGCACCTTTTCGCCGGAGAGAGAAGTTTTCACAAAAACGACAGCAGAAGGAACTCAAGCTGCAGCCTGTGGAGAGAAGGAACACCTGTCAGGATGCCACCAGGTTGACCCAAAGGTGGGCAATGGGTCCCACCTGGGAAGCCACCAGGCTGACCCAAGGCTGGGAAAGAAGGCTCTGGAACTCAAAAAGAGGCGCATGGAGGAGCAACGTAAGGTGGCTGTTCCTGAGCACCCTGCTTCATGGAGCTCGGTTGCAGAGAGCATCCCGCTTCATTGCAACCCAGTAGAAGGGACGGACCTTGATTGCTCCAGCAGGCAAGATCCAGATGGACCCGGGGGGCGGGGGGAGAGGGGAACACTCGGGCTCCAATCCCCAACCCAGCTTACTTGGAAGCACCCCCATGGATTGGCAGGGTTTTTCTCCCAGGGACCTGGCAGCCATTAAGGAACTGGCTCATTACTCCACAATGGCCAGAGCTACGTCTGGCTTAGACGTATCTTGAAAATGCTACCCGCTGAGGAGCAGGGCATTAGAGAGGAGATAGAATGGGTCCAGATAGGAATGTCATTCCTTGCTGATGCTATCTTTGACTGCCTGCACCATGGCCGCAGCAGTAGCAGCTAGAAGAAATGCCTGGCTCCGGGCATGGCAGGTGGACGCACATTCTAAGGTAGTGGTGATAGGGGTATGCATTTCAGGGGAACATGCTGTTCAGTAAGGAGTTGGAGCAGATACTAGTACCGTGGTGGCGAACCTTTGGAACTCCAGAAGTTATGGACTACAATTCCCATCAGTTCCTGCCAGCATGGCCAATTGGCCATGCTAGCAGGGGCTGATGGGGATTGTAGTGCATAACATCTGGAGTGCCAAAGGTTTGCCACCACTGTTCTAGTAGAAACCAAGGCTAAGAAGAAATCCTGAACCAGATTCATCAGATCCAACCGCCAGCAAACATCTTCCAGACCTGTCTGTAGAATGCACAGGGTCCTTCCTTGTACATCCCAGGATGGCAGAAGACTGACATGGCAACCACAGGAGCCTTTTCGTAGATGAGGAAATTTTCATCCCTCAGGGAAACCCAACAAGTTCCTCAGGGTAGACAAAAACCCCAGTGCATGACTCGGGGTCGCTCCCGGTTGGAGGTCGCCTTTTTCACTTCCAAGGTCATTGGATAGGTAGCAAAATGTAGATGGCTGGACCAAGGAGGTATTCTCCAACAGATACACCATAGAATTTTCCCATCTCCCTAGGCCACACTTCATCCTATCCCCGCTGAGCTCATAACCAGACAAGGTAAGCAGAACCGCCTCAGCAATCGATCATCTCTTGGAAATAGCGGCAATAGAACCAGCGCCAACACTAGAGAAGTTCTGCGGTGTCTATTCACACTTCCTCACAGTGCCCAAAAAGAACAGGGACTAGAGAGCCATATTGAACCTGCAGTTCATGAACCAGAGTTGTACTACGGACTGATCCTATATTTAAGCCTACGGCCAGCTCCTCATTTCACCTAAGTCAGAAAATCGAGCTGCCTACCTTCTGCCCTCGGGTCTTCGCATCCCAGGGAAAGACTTTGGCACAACCTGGACGTACGACGGGCCCTCAAGGCATTTATTGTAAGAACTCAGGACATTAGGCAAACAGAAAGTCTCTTTATTAATGTGGCACCACCAAACCTGGGTTGCCAAATGTCTAAAGCAGCAATCAGCTCTACACTCAAGGCTTGTATCATTGAGGCACATAAGGCAAACAACGTATCAGTGCCTGCAGGAGTTACGACACATTCCATATGAAATGCTTCTACAAACGTGGCACTCGGGAATCATGCATCAGTAGAGGAGATATGCAAAACGGCGATTTGGTCGTCACCCTCCTCATTCATCAAGCATTACAAGCTGCAGACCTGGGCAGCAGCTGAGAATTCCTTTGGTAAGAAGGTCTTAAAGCACAACTGGGAAGAACAATGAGGACACCCCCCTCCCCTCCCCATATTAAGAGGACACTGTTCTGGGAGGTCCCACACAAGATGTTCTCCACCTCCAGAAGAATGGTCCATTGGATACCCACCGTGAAGTGCCTGTCATGGGGTTTTTATCGCCATCTGTTCTATATTATTGCTCTGCCTTTTTTTTTTGTAGTTTTAACTGGTGCTGCTGTTTTGTCTATACTGGTTTATATTGCATTGTATTGTTTTATATGTTTTTATTCTGCTGTTTGCCGCCCTGAGCCCTGTCGGGAAGGGTGGGATATAAATCTTAAAAATAAATAAATAAATACTGAAAAATCATGCTAGGGCTTATTTTCAGGCAAACACAGTATATTCTCTCTTGGATGGTTGATGGCAAAAAATTTAAGATCACCTTAGACTATTTCTTTTACTTTTTCAGGTTACCCCACATATAAGGAAAAGGTCAAGAAGCGGCCTGGTGGGAGGCCAGAGGTCATCTACAATTATGTCCAAAGACCTTTCATACGGATGTCATGGGAGAAGGAGGAAGGGAAAAGTCGGCATGTTGATTTCCAGTGTGTAAAAAGTAAATCTATTACCAATCTGGCAGCAGCTGCAGCAGACATTCCTCAGGATCAGCTAGTCGTGATGCATCCGACACCCCAGGTGGACGAGCTGGATATTCTGCCCATCCATCCTCAGCCCGGCAGCAATGATGTGGATCCGGATCCTGGACAGAACCTGCCACTCTGATTCAGCTGCTTGTTTGAACAAAAGCATGAAGATGAAGATCTGTATTGAGCTCATACTGCACTGCAATTCCAGCTTCCCTCCATTGTGTAATGAACATAAAATGTATTAGGATATTGCAGTATGGACTTAACAAAAGACCAAAGTGGGATCAGATTATGGCTTTTAGGAGTACAGGAGTAACATTGTGAGGTTTGGGTATATACCTGCATTTGTTTACTAGTAGGTTTTGTGGTATTGGTTACTTATATGTGGACTGTTCTCATCCCAAGGCTCTCTCAGAAATAGCAGGTGTCAGCAGCTACTGTTCATTCAGTATTTTGTTACACAGTGGGCAAACCTAAAATTAATAGTGGCACTTTATAAATGGTGAACAAACAGAATTCTCAAAGCCATTTTTATAGTCATGCACAATGTTGACTCTAACAGAGTGCTTCTATCAGACTTCCTATTCAGCTAAATGTACATAGTTTGTTCTGAATAGAAGTGATGAATCTACTTAACTTTGTTCTCTTATGAATGAGCACAAAATTAATTCTTGCCACTTGGGTTTTATAGATTGTGAGGCTGCAATTCAACAACCTTTTTTTGAACTTCCCCAGTAAAGGCTTTTTTCATGTATGATGTGAACCATGTTCAAGGGTCAAGAGCAACTGCTAGGGACTTTATCTAAATATTTTGCCTTACCTTAAATCTGTTCACAGAAATATTTATTTACTGAGGGGTTTTTTTCATAAGTGTCATGGAATAGGAAAATGCAAACTGTTCACTCTGCATTTATTAGCTGATTGCAAACTCAAGTTTTTCATTCAAATAAAAATTTCCATTATTTTAATATTATCTGTGGAAAACATATTTTATATATACTCTTAATATAATTGAGTGTTCATGACTGTGCATTTTGAACCTTATGTCAAACCAAACCCTGGGAATGAATGAGATTACTAGGGGAAAGTGAGGAGGAGGAGGAGGAAGGTCTCCAGCTCCTCTGCTGTGTCCTTTTTTCACAGCAGAGAAGATGGAACTTAGAGACTCCCAGTTCACAAGTTTGTGTCCTGAGACATGTCTATGTCATGACACATTTTTGTTTCTACAGGCAAAAATTTGGGACTGACTCAGGCATAAGACTTTGGGGGTTTATTTTCTCTTCCCAAACATTGCCACACTCAGTTCTGCCCATTTGCTGTAACTATATTTAAAAAGCTGATACATCAAAATTTTTAGACATCTGTGTTGTACAGGTCTGTAATGTATTTGTATACAGGCAAATCCAGCACACGTTTCCATTTCCCTGGGCTTCTGCGTTACCAAGATGCTAAACTATCAAGGATTGTAGTAGGTGCAAAAAATCATCCAAAGGCACAAAATGAGGTGGAGAAATATTAAGTGAAGAGACAAATATCAGTTACTGTGCAGTAATAAGCAAGGAAGACAAGTAGGTTCTTCTCAGCTTGCTTTCTGCTTGTATTGGCCATCTATCCAGGATTAATAAACACTCTAAAAGCATGAATGAATTTGGAACAGTTTTAACCGTTCTATCTCTTCTGGAAGAAATTAACTGAATGTAGATGGAATTAGGTGGTCCCCAGCCTTGTCTTAGATTAAATGTGTGCCATCTATTGCCAGAAGAGAGAAAGCAATCTCTGATCAGTGCAGGGAGAAATTAAACCTTGGAAATAAGGTCTATAAAGTGAGATCCCGTCACATAACATGAAATGTTGCACTGTGCTATTTTCTGCTCATGATCTGTTGCCAAACTTTTCTCTCTCTCTCTCTCCCCGCCCCCTCTCTCACACAGAGAGAGAGAGAGTACTTATATTTTGCCAAATCCCATGCTCCTACATTCTGCTTGTTACAGACATCAATCATTTGAGCATACTGGGAAAGAGGATGGAGCTTCCAAGCCAACTTCATTCTATCCCTTTGTGAAAAAACTTGTGAATTCCATATTACCAACATTTTAAAAAATCCAGGCATGGCATTGCTGCTGCTGTATTTGCAAAGTGAGCTTGGGACGGCTGGTGCTGAATATTGCAGCAATTGTGATATCTGCTTAGTGATCTAAGACAGGCATGGTGGCTGGGTCATATGGACCTGCTATACAACTGTGTTTTTGATGGGAAAAATCAAACATTGTTTAGCAATGGTTCAGACCAAAGATGTCCTTTCCACTTGAGAGCCAGTGTGGTGTAGTGGTTAAGAGCAGGTGGATTCTAGTCTGGAGAACCAGGTTTGATTCTCCACTCCTCTACCTTAGTGGCAAGGCTTATCTGGTTAACCAGATGTATTTCCGCACTCCTACATTCCTACTGGGCGACCTTGGGCTAATCACAGTTCTTTGGAACTCTCTCAGCCCCAACTACCTCACAAGGTGTCTGTTGTGGGGAGAGGAAGGGAAAGGAGCTTGTAAGCCACCTTGAGTCTCCTTAACAGTAGAGAAAAATGGTGTATAAATGCAAAACTCTTCTTCTCTTGTGTCTGTAAAGCTGGACGGGATCATGTCATCCTTCCAGAATGTGATAACTTTTTTCCTCAGTGGAATGTGTCTTCTCTTATTTTGAAGAGAATCAATCACATGAGTGTGTGGTTTTCCTATGAAACTGTAAGGCAGACTGAGCGAGTGAGTTCAACTCAGTGATGATGGACCAGCGGAATAGGAAAGGTCAGAACTGTGGCAGCAGCAATTTCATGACTGTTGCCCCGTGTAAGAAATTAGACATTTGTGAGGGTACTATCACAGAAGCCTTCGGATGCAGTAGACTGCTGGGGGCCAGGAGCTATGAGCTGTGTATAGCAACTGTGCCTGACAGGTAATTATAAATATTTTATCTAGACTTGACTGCCCAGAATGGGTTTTTGTTTAGATTTTTTGCATTTGCTGCTATTTCCAATCTCATTTTTGAACTTTGTTCAGTATCTAGCTTTCACTCACACATAAATCAGAATTTAGAACAAGGGAAAATATTTTATTTTAAAAATATTCAACTGTCTAATACATTACACTTCAACAATATTTATAGTAAAGGATCTTACAAGAAACAGCTTTATGATACATTAGTATAAGAATATCCATTATCCACATGGGACCTCTTCTGTAGTGTAAAAACACACCATACAGCTGAAATGACTTTGCATAAAAAAAGCTACCAGTGATGCCAGTGCTTGGTTTGCACAGTGATTTTTAAGTCAACACAAGAACAGAATTCAAAATATACAATTAGTGCAAGCTATACACAGGCTAACCAAATCAATGATGTGGGAACATTGTAGCAGGTTGAGCTCCACTTGGTCTGAAATTACGCATAGAAGAATGACTGTTCTCTTGATATGGCTTTTATGAAATTAAAACATCAAGGCAATTCAACAAACTTCACAGATTGGAGAACTCCACCAATAATGCAAATGAATATATCCAGATGTCAAAGGTATTGGGCAGTATTTACAAGGGCCATGGCAAGTCACTAAAGTCTACAGGGCCCCCAAGACCTGCATCAGCTTCCAGAAGACTCATGATAACTGCCATTGCTGCCTCATCATTGCTGGGGCTGCTGGAGCCTTGGTCATTGTCTATCATATCGATGCCTATATGAGAGTTTTCTCCTGCAAAGAGAGCAGAAATGCTAAAGATATAAAAAGAACTGAATTTTCGATACTTTTGAGAGCTGCTGCACCTATTCAATCATGCAAATTTAAAGATTTATAAGAAGAGGAGACAGGAATTTCCCATTGTCTTCTCCCAATGCAAATCCTCCTCTTTGTCCCCTATATTCCACTATTTTCCCCAAGAATAAAACCTCGGTGGGCTGAAGCAGGAGGGGCAAGTCTTACTCCATGAAGTCTGCAGATTGTAGGAAATGTAATGGAATGCTTAAATTGATGACTGAGAAACACACAAACTAAGGAGAATTTATTGGCAACCATTCCCTCCTGACAGCTGGGTATGTTATATTTCAAGAAAATGACAGTGTTGTGTTTTATCCATAACTACCTTAACTCATGAACACCTAAATGTTGCAATCCATTTCTTTAAGGCAAAAGATGGCTGATTTTTATGGCTGCCCAATGCTGATCATGACAGTCACTGCTGTCTTGTGAGGTATATGAAGCCAGGTAATAATTTCTTATCAATATATTCAATTCTCAACATAACCCCATCTTAAATCCAAAGACTGGGGCCATGAACAAAGACAGATCTTCCTAAAAACCCGAGAAAGCCCAGACCTTGCAGAAATATTTCAAATCTATGAAAAAAAATTAAATTTGGGGATTAACTCCCAAAATAATAGAAGCAGTATAGTTGTTCAGTGCTTGTTGCTAGGAAATCACAATAGTACTGCCAGGCTTCAAGCTTGGTAGGGTTTTTTCCCAGCAAAAGATAGGGCTCTTTCCAGGGTTATTGGCTTTTGAATGAGGCCAGATCACCAGTGGTAGTACTACAAGGGGACGTGAGGGTGCGCCGTGCACCAGGCGCATGCCTGGGTGTATGTGGAAAATCACCTCAGGCCCCTCCCCCTTCTCCCCGTGGCCCCCCCTTCCCACATTTACCTTAGTTCTTTTCCTTTCCCTAGAACTTTTTCAGGCTGAAAAAAGGCCAGTTCACAGGACAGGAACTACAGTTTCCAGGAGACCTTGGGGCTCACAAGGTCTTCTGGGAAGTATAGTTCCCATCAGGCCGTTTTTAAGACTGAACTATGAATAGGCCTTTCTTTCAGCCTGAAAAAGTTCTAGGAAAAGGAAAGGAACTAAGGTAAATGTGGGAAGGGGGGACGCTGCGGAGGAGGGGCGCCGCGGTGGTGTGTGTGTGTGGAAAATATAGATTGCGCACCTGGCGCAGTTTGGTCCAGCTACGCCTCTGCTGATCACAACGATAGGACTCTTGATACCACACAATCTGTACAACTCACTCAGGCTCAGCAGCTTGCTACTGTTCAACAGAAGCCCCTCCACAAGTTTCTGTACTCCCATGGTGAACACTGGGTGATCTAGTGCAAGTCAAGGGTAAAATGGAAAAGAGGAGGTAATGTGAAGTTCCCCTCTGTGGAGCTAGACTTTAAGGTTCCCAAGTCCTAAGTAGCAGATGCTGACTGGAAAGGACTCTATATTATTTTAATCCTCTGTAATCTCTCTGCCTACTTTCTTTCCATGGTTCTACTTACCAAGAATAGAGGAGTTATCAGAATATGGATAGCCTGGATTGTCTTGAATCTGTCCAGATAGTAAACTGGCTGGAGGAATGTCTGGAGTTCCACCATTCAAAATCTAGGAAGAAATGCAGGAAATCTATTTAGTTATCAGAATAATTGCTATAGTATAGTAGCCAGCAGTTCTGATGTAATGCAGTTCAGAGGATGACTTTTGGGACAATTCCTGTGGAGGTCTATATAGAGAATGTGCCTATTGTCCATTCATCTGACTGAAATTTCATTCCCTTATTTTGTAGGTCTGTTTTTGAACAAAATGTAAGGACAGTTAATTCAGAGGAAATGTTTGTGTTTACATAATATGGGGAAATAATTTCAAAAGTTCTCCTACAGATGCCAAACATTTAATTTGAGCAGTGTTTTGCTTTCAAACAGACATTGCACCCTTAATTTAACATATCACATTTTCATTCCAAGAAAACTGAAGGTGCTAACTTCTCCATTTCCCTTTTTTTGATGCCAGCATGATTAAGGTGCGTGAAGTTTAATACTCTTCAACAGCAAGAATTTAGCAATGCTCCACTATTCTAACACCACTGAATGGGGTTTTTTGGTCACCAGATTTTTTAAAAAAGAGACAAGGGGGAGTGTTTCTGTTAGCTCTTATATGGTGATTATTGAAAACACTTGTATCCTCTTTCCCACAGCTTACAGTAATATACAGTAAACACACTGCAACAGAACTACCAGGCATTAAAATATAAGAAAAGTTTCATATATATTTGAATTAGACAAGCCACTCAACTAGATTTTTCTTTACAAGTGATTCAACGCCTATTCACAGATTGATCTAGTCATCACAAGGGAGATTTCCTCTCAATGAAGGCAGCTGATCTTAAGAAAGGGAAGATTTGACAACTTCAAATTAGTATGCTTATCTTAATAACCACAGTCATCTTTTATACTATCAACTTTGGCATGTTTAACAGCTGTCCTATGATACTATTAAGATGCTCTGCGTACACTGAATTTTTGTGGCAGTCTTAAGTTGGTTATAAGACTCATGCTTAAGGAATGGAACTTATCCTCTCTGTCCCATGGTTCAGGGGCCTACAATGAGGGCAAGAGCAGCAAAAATAACACCCCCACACAGTGTAAGAAGTGTTTTTCCACTGGTGAAAAATCAGGCATCCAAAATGATCCAAAAGATAAAATCAGAGATTCTTTCAGTGTTTCCACATTTTCTCAGTTTCCACTAGAAAGATCAAGAAATTTCTCAGACTTTTCCATTTTGAGTATGAAAAACCTTGTCTTAAGAAGAATTTGACTCATCCTAAATGAGACAATATTTCACAGGAGTTTTTCAGCATGCCCTCTGACTCCCCTTTCAGCTGTTCCTGAGGCTTTCTTCACCTAAACATAGCATTTTAGGAGGCATTTTAGGCTGCCATATGAAGGGAGAAGGGAGGAATTCCTGCTTCACAAATTCTGGTGAATTCCAAGCCACTCCCTGGGGGAATTCATGGCTTGTTTTGCATGTTATTGTACTCAAACTATAGTCACAAATCCTCTGTAGAAGCATGTAGGATGATATTGGCTACTTTTTAGTTAATGAAGGACATAATTATCAGTTACACACTCCACATTACAATGCACTAGTACATATTTTAGACTCGTGGTGGGTTACACATTAAATGAAACACAGCTCCACTAAATGCCACAGCAGAAATAAATGTACACCAGTAGATGGCACAAGAGGGTCTCAGAAATAATTTCCCATCAGTAAAATAGATTAACTTGATCTACTGCACTACAACCTACTGCAGACAGATCATCTGTTTCATGTGATATTTTTTATGGCTTAACAACAAATGTACGTTGCCATTAAAATGTTCTTTAAAAGCATAAACACACACCCTAGAAATCCAGCCAAAGTAACTCCTCCATGTCAGGCCTGCTTTACAACTCGTCTACTATTAATTGCAGGTTTTTATGGCGGACAAAAAGTGATGTTATATCAAATTGACCACTAGAGGGAGCAAAACATAACAGAAAACAACCCCACCCCCCAAACCAAACCCCATAGAACACACAAGTGAGGAAAATGAGAATGTAGAAAACCCCCATGATATGACTAAAGTACAAAAGTCTCAGTTTGGTTATTTTAGCCATTATAATTATATCTGAATCTAGACTACCAGTTAGTATGCTACTTACTGAGAGATGGTTTGGGAAAAGTCTAGCTCCCCCATCAAAAACGCCAACAAAGCACATAAGCAACAAGTGTGGATGTCAGGATGAGCCAATATATAATGGATTAATGCTTCAAAATTATTTGTAAGTAGTCTGTGTTACAGCTCATATGACACCAGTTCAGAACCTCTGATTTTCCTTGGACTCCAACACTGTATCCTTTAAATTGCGGTTGGCCATGAGTCAACTGAAGTTACTAATTAGCTTCATAGCTTTTTAGTTTTAATGAAGCCATACTATTGGCTTCATTAATCTACTTTCAGTCACAATTAGAAAGGTAGACTAACATAAATAAACAATTCTGTAAATTAGATTTAATCTTTCAACTTTGTTGAACACTAGGAAGTGATAAGGCGGCCTATAAATTTAATAAATAAATAAATAAAATAATAAAGCAAGAAAAGGTTGAAGGTGCTCACAGAGCTATCACCTTACCTTTTTTCCTCCTGGTGAGGAAGTGTCAGGGGGAGGAGTGCTGGTCATATTCAATGGGCTAGACCCACAGCTTGACGGCGAAGAGCCCCTTATCCTAGCACAGCAAGAATACCCAGATTAAAAAGGTCACACAAAACAATGCGACTGGTCTTGAGGCTTCACAACTCAGGACTAAAGACTCCAAAAATTATGTGTAAGAAAACCAAACATATTTTTCTTTGGCCCTGAAGAGGGTGGGTTCATATATCAGGTTTTTCACTAATCGTCTTAACACGGTGCCAACAGTAGGAAATCCTTCTTTGTACGATGGTGAGAGTCAGCATCACCACACTTAGTTAAAAACACAGTGAAATCCAGAGTTCTAGAATTCTAGAGCTCTAGAAATCCAGAACTCTTCTGGTTTATGGAGCTCTGGTGTTCTCATTGACATCCCTTCATGGCCAGAAGCAGCAAAAGAAACACGAGGAATTTCTCAATGACTACCTATTGGTTTGCTCTCATGTGGATGGCCCAGAGTAACTTGATTTTGTCAGATCTCAGAAATTAAGCAGGATAGGCCCTGGTCAGTAATTGGGTGGGTGACTACCAAGTATTCCAGGGTCTTTATGCAGAGGAAAGCAACTGCTAACCATCTCTGTAAATCTTTTGCCTTGAAAACTCTGCAGGGTTCCCACACATCAACTGTGATTTGACACATTTTATACACACACAACTATTCGGTTGGATCCATCAGGAGAGTTTATGAAAGGTGTTGGTACAGCATATCTTTCCCTGCCTTACCCTTACTGAGAAGCCCACCATTTAGTCCTGGATCTCTTCTCTTAGGACTGGCAGAACTTCACAAACAAAATGAGCCATAGAACAGGTGTGTGCAGCCATGAGGGAGGATCAAATAAAACTTCCTCTCTCATGGTTCTGCAGACTCAAATGTGAATGGAAGAGAGAAAAGGAGATGAGTTTATTCCATCTCAGGGTTGCACCCCTTGTCCTGCAACACATTTTACTTGCAAGACTACCCTCCCCACCCCCCCACTACACACACACTGTCTAAAGTGGAACGTTTAGTGCCTAACTCTAGAATATGAAGATACTGCCTCTCTAAGACCCAGCATGGGTACTTTCTGCAGCTGAGGGACGTCTTCCAGTTCCCACTGAGAACATGTGAAGAAGCCACTTTCCATTGTGTCCTGAAACCATTTTATATTAATGCCTAAAGTGTCTTGTTTCAGAGCCATCCTGCAATGTGTTGGCGCCACACCATATGACAGTCACTCTGCTGCACGTTTTTTGGATTTTGATCTGGGACCAGTAGACAACTTTTGCCTACTTAGGAAATATATGAATTCAGCTGAGAATAATATTTTCACTGGAGGAAAATCACCTGGCAAGAGATTACACAATTTGGTTTTGACTACACCTCATGCATAACAATCTGCAAAATTGTTAATACAACTATCAGGGAATTCATTTACTTTTGGCCTTATATAGGATCTGTGCATCTAGTTCCGTGTCTGAAATATCAAAGGAAGTTTGTTTTTATTTTGCAGCATCTAGATGAGTTCCAGTGAACTTGAAAGCTTGCTCATTCTTTGGTCCTAAATAAAAAACAATTACAGGGATTGTGGTTTGCTCTTGAATTTTGATTTTGAACCATTAGGACTGGAAAGAACTTCTGCATGTATTAGGCATTGAAAACCCTACTACGAAAGGACATTTTCATGTATTACTCATTAAAATGCCTTATTGAGCCCCTCTTAAAAAATAGCTTCAGTATTATATTCTTCTGAGAAGGTCAGGCCACATTCATATATTTCCCATCCCCCTGTGAGGCAAGTTAGGCTAAGAGAAAAGGTAAACAACTAGGCTTTAGTCACTAAGAAAGAAGAATAAAAAGTGGGCCGAAAGCTATAGCCTTATTAGCCTGGTTGTTACTCTGGCTCTGGATGGACGGATAAATTGTTTCTTTATAGCCTAACTTGTTCTAGTCTGACAAATGAGCATCTCTTCTGTTTCTCATATGGCTTATGGTGCTAGCACAGCAACTCAGTTCATCTGGAAATTTACTGAATAACTACACTTTCTGAACAAGGTGTTCCACAAATATACCTGCAAACATTATATGTTATATCCTTTTAGTTTATTAATAAATGACTGTTTTGATTTGCTGCCTTGATATATAATTGGCACAACAGAGCAAGAGTTTCCTTACCTATGAATCTCCATAATTTCTTCAGCAATCATCCTACCAATTTTACCAGCTCCAGCTCTTGTTCCACCTGGAATTCCAGGAACTGTTGGGAGGGCACGCTTTGGGCCACCTTAAAAAAAGAAAGGGAGAGACAGAATATGGTAAAAGAAGACAGTGAAAGAGAGATAACAAGGGAATAGGGATAACGGTTATTATCAGTGGCAATTTTCACAGATTTAGGTCTTTTCTTCCATCTGCAAGGTGGCAGTAACACTCATTTACCTAATTGCTTGTGTTGTGCACTGAACATTCCAGTGCTATATAAGTTACCTGTTAAAATGTTTTGAAATGTGTTCTGTACCTGTCTATACACTTAAAGGGTTTACAAACACTGTAGTAACTCAAAATAGATAACACTAACCATCCAAGTATCTAATTTTAAACATGGCCTCATTTGTGAAATGAAGTGCTCCCAAGTCCTTGGAGGTTCCCTGCTTGTATAATAGTTAAACCAAATTAAAAACTTGCATGAGTTTTTTTCTCTTCTAAATCCTCACAGATTCCACTGGACCTTTCTAGAATTATTTTATTCTACCATATCACAGCCACCACATGGTGGGGGGACCAGAGAGATTAACAAGGGGCTCTCTCCAAGCTCTCACAAGGATTGGCTCCTAGGTTTCCATTCTGCTCAAAGAAGACCCTACCACTGCACCCCTCCCCATTTTACCTTCATAATGCTCCCAGCAGTCTACTAATCTACAGAGGCACAATTTCAGGGGGCACAGAAGTCTGCAGCAAGCAGGGGAGTGGGGAAAACTGCTATTTCCATACTGCAGCTCTGCTCACACTGCACAGGAGGTTCAAATACACTTTTTCTTTTCTTTGATGAAAAACATTAGATGCCAGAAATGCATGAGCATGATTCAAATTGAATGGACTACAGATTTTTGCATCTTCTCCAGTCCCCTCTCCCAAAACACCCATCCTTGTTTGTCCATCCATGCAATTTAGTGATGTGACATTATGTGACTTCAATAATCATTGTCATAAATTATTGCAATATGAAAAAGAGAAATTTGGAAGTTCCCCTCTAACAAGTTATGTTAATATCTGTTCACTTCATTATACACTGTGTCCACTTTTTGTGTGTGCGTGTATAAATACACAAACTCACTTCAAAAACAAAGTGTACATTTTAATTAATCATATGATGAAGCAAGAAGTTTGCTGAGTGAAGCAATTATTTGCGGGATAGCTTCAGAAATGGTAAGAGCTATGTCTTTAAAGACAGCTACTGCCAGACCCAGAAAAAGAGAAAAGTCATTAAGCTCCATTTCCATCAGTAACAAAAGCAAGTCAGCCAGTCAGCTTTCAACTTGGAAGGAACTTTAGGCTGGGGCTCCGTGTCCAAATGACCACTAATGAGTACCTGCACAAGAGGCTATACCCAAAGATTTCCTGCAGACACTCTGAACATACCTGTTCCATAAACAACCTAACTAAAGCTATAGCCTTCACTCAGGCAAAAAAGGCAGGATATAAATGTTTTAGAAAAATAATTTGTCTGAAGACATTCCCCAGCCACCTTTATCAGCATCTCCAAATTAAATGGCATCACTACAGAGGTGAACCTCCTACTCCTCAGCAGCTCCATACATGTATGTGGACAAAGGACTGAAAGATGCTACTATGAGTCCCAGTATGGGAAATGCAGAGATCATGTCCCTGCCTTCCCATGCATTATAGAACACAGGCTTGATTCACCATATCAGTAACTTTTATGTCAGTGAGCGTCGGTTAGTCAAGCTTCTATGAGCTTTCAGCTTATTATCTGTAATCAGCCTGAAGTGAAAAAGAGATCAATTTCATGACATGCTAAGTAGGACACCCCAAGTGGGATAATCCATAGTTACCAAATGAAAGCTAGCCCATCTGGTCTGCTGTAAATACCTGTTAGGGTAAATTAAATGCACTTAAATCCTGAATAGCTTTTTATGTTTTTGATTCTACGTTGCTTTCTGCTGCTATTCAATCAAACTGATACTTAAAGATGGCACTTTCTGAAAAGTAAAAACCAAAAAAGAAAAATATGGTGTGCCTAGAACAAACAAACCCAAGGGAAAATTCCCCAAAAACACTACACTCAGGCCACACAGTCATAATATATTCACACACGTGAATATATTATCAAACAAGAGCATAGCCCTCCATAAAAGTCTAACACTGAAATTGCAATTTCAGTATTAGAAACTGTGTTCATAGCCTAACAGATATGGGACACATCTATTAATGATAGCTCAGCATTGTGGAAAAATACCAGAAGATAAAGAGCTCAAAACAAACCCCCACAAAGTGTAAGAAGTGTTTTTCCATTGGTGGAAAATAAGGCATGGATCAACATGTACAACATGTACAATTTTATACACCGATTATTAATGATGTATTTTATGTTGTTGAATAAGGAACCTCAAAGGACTCGAAATATAGCAACTGATTTCAGTTCTTTTATTTCATAAACTTCAACGATCACAATACACGCAATGCGGATTCTGACTTTCCCGGGCTTGAGGTGTCGCTTAGACAAACAATCGAGCCCCTCCCCGAACTCCCAAGCGCAATTCCCACGGCAGAGCGAAAAACAAGCTTCAAAAGCATAAGATAAGTGCAAGAAATGAAGGGTTAAGAAGACAGTAACCAGCTCCGAGCACGCAGCCCAGAACGTGGAATTCGCCAAGGTCAGGAGAGCGGAGCAGAAACTAACCCCCAACCTTACACTCCGCCTCTCCCACGAAAGCTCCCTCCCCACCTGGCTTATGAGGAAAAGCTTTATGGAAGGCAGAAATCGGAAGGGGGGGGGGCGTCAATATTTTCCACATACACCCATTGATTATGGCCAGAGGGATATCCTGCACCCAGGAAACCAAAATATTGTACAAGCGCTTTGCGAATATAGCGAGAGTCCAGAATAGCATTGATTTACATGAACGTTTGTAATATCAGCCCATGATCACCGGCGGGGGTGCCTCCGTTTAGATGGGTACGTGCATTATGAGCATCCTGAATCTGGAGGCCCGCCAGGCAAGCTAGAATGAAATACAGGATGAATGTTACTGAAGCCAATTTGGTAATTCCCTAAGCTGAGAAAGCAGTTACAATCCATTGATCTACCCTGGGTGAATCCGAAAGCTGACCCTATGAATTTCTTTGCCTAGCTTAGGAGTACTTGGTGCGCACATTCCTAAGGTTTTCTGGCGGACAAATGAAACCCCATTCCCCTACTCTGCAGGGGAAGAGTCAATTCTACGTTTACGTCCGGCCTGATTTTTCTGGCGCTTCCTGCTAAACTTTGGCGCAGCTGGTGTGAAGAAACGGATTTCCAGCCTTCAGCTAGAGACCTGATCCAGTCACCAAAATTGGGGGGTTGAAGCGCGCCATGATTCTGGGAGTTGGGGCAACGGGCGGAAACGAATCGCCCGGACGCTACCACCCTCAAAATGGTGTTTTGTTGGTGCTATTATGAACCGCGCTTGTTATAGGCGTACTCAGCGAAGGGAAGAAGTTCAACCCAGTTATCTTGGATGATAGTTGGTGTAACAAGCGTAGGTACCTGATCAAAGCGTTCTGTTGGTCCGAGTTCGGGTCTGGCCGTCACTTAAATGCACGTGAGTAATGAGAGCAGCGACAGCCGATGCGGTTCCCAGAATCTCCAGGAATGCTTTCCAAAACTTAGATATGAACTGGGGGGTCGCGGGTCGGGAAGATCACTTTCTCTCCGGCGGTAGCGGTGCAAATGATAGACATGCTGAATGAACAATTTGGCTAATTTGGGCGCACAGGGGATGGTGGGACACGGGACAAAATGCGCCTGTTTGGAGAACAGATCCACCACCACCCATAAAACTGTATTCCCGTGACTGTCGGGGAGGTCTGTGATGAAGTCCATGGATATCACTTGCCAGGGTCTGGCAGCCAGGGGAATAGGGTGTAACAATCCGTGGGGCTTACCAGGGATGCCCTTAGCCTCCGCGCATGTCGGGCACCCTTTGAGGTACGCTTCAATGTCCTTGCGCATAGTGCGCCACCAGAACTGTCGCCGAAGCAAATGGAGCGTTTTTAAAAATCCGAAGTGTCCCGCTTGGCGAGCGTCATGGCCCGCCTGGAGAACCTGCTTACGTAGGGTCGGCGGGACGTACCAACAGTCACCCCGCCTCCAGACTCCCCCTTGCAATTGCAAGAGGGGGTCGGATTCCTCCTTTGGAACGTCCTGTCGTCCCGCCTCCTCCAAGTGACGTAAAAATGGGGATACAACGTCCAGAACACTTGTTGGGGGTGGTGCCGGGGAAGCGGCTGTCTGGGATCGGGTCACCGCCAATCCCAACTGGGCGGGCAAAAGGATGGTGCGGGGAGTTGTGCGTAAGGAGGTATCCGTCCCCTTAGGCAGGCGGGACAAGGCATCAGCCAACTTGTTGCTATTGCCAGGGAAAAAATGGACTGTGAAGTTGAACCTGGAGAAGAAATCAGCCCATCTCAGCACGGTTTAGCCGACATGTTTGAGTGGAGTAGACCAAGGCAGCTAAGTTTTTATGGTCTGGACCAAACTTGAAAGAAGGGACGGGCAGTGCACCTTCCAGCCAATGCCACCATCGTACTAAGGGGCCTCCCTCTGATGGCGGCTGCTTCCTTGTCACCAACAGTCCAGTTAAGTTCAGGGACCCGATAGTTTTTTTTGATAAATAAGAACACAGCACAAGTTTATTATTTTTATTTTTCGTGCAAGAGAGCTGCTCCTAAGGCTTTGGTCCCAAGCATCGACATACGTACGCATGAAGGGCAAGAAGCAATGGATCTGGGTGTTTTCAATATGGGTTCTGTAGTGAAGGTAGTCTTTAGAGCTTGAAACTTGCATTCTTGGCACTCCGGAGACCAGGAAAGGGAAGCTCCGGGCTTAAGATGATGCCTGAGGGGCTTTTCCCTTGGTGCGTAGCAAATCTGTAAGCTGTAGGGCAATTTTACGGCAAACTGGGGATGGAAAATCTCACGATAGAAATTGTGCAAAACCCCAAAAGGATTAGAGTTCGCCTAGCGGGTGAAGGTGGGGACAGGGCCAATTCACAACCGCTGCCACCACTTTGGCAGGATCCATCTCCAGACCCTCTGGAGAGATCCGATAGCCCAGGTAGTCTAAGGGGAAGTCTGGATGGAAGGCACATTTGGACAGTTTTACAAAGAGGGAATTGTCGAGCAGATCGCTATGCAACACTGCCCTGACCAGTCGTTCATGCTCCTCCACTGTTTGAGAATAAATGAGGACGCCACCTAAATACACCCCCACCCCTTTGAACAGAAAGTCCTGAAAGACATCATTGATAAGTGACCTGAAAGCCCCTGGGGCTCGGATAACCCAAAAGGGCATTACACAGTATTCATATTGACCAAATTTCAGTATTGAACACTGTTAAGTATTTAAAATCCTTCAGCGATTCGTACTGGGTAATATGCTTCTCCTCAGATCCAGCTTGGTGAAGATAATGCCCTTCCCAATGCATCGAGTAAGTCGTCTTTTGATAAAGGGGCAAAGTACTTATCTCGAAGGAGAGACAGCTGTTTAAACCACCGATATTAGATCGAGTACAAAGTCAGAAGCGGACCCATCCTTCTTTTTTCACAAACAGAACAGGGGATCGCGTGGGTGCTCTTGGTGGCCCGTCGAATAAACTCTCATGAGAGCCAGGTTCTAACTTATCGAGAAAGGCTCGAAGCTCCTTCTCCTTGAGGTGGGGCTCATCCGGTATATTCTAATTCGCTTCGGAAGTTGTGCCCCGGGGACCAAGAGGATTTTACAGTCACAATGTGTCCCGGATGATGGGGAAGTTGATCAGACTCTCGCTCTTCAAAGACCTTTTGGCTAAATCCCAGTACTCGTTTAGGAACTCGCGGTCAACTCCGGGCAAGGGAGGCAATGTCGAGGAGCCATTGGCTAGGGTTCCTCGAAGGGTTTTCTTTGAATTCACCGGTGGCTCTCCTTCGTGCATGTGATCCCCACAAGGAGGAATCGGTGAACGGACTATACCGCTATTCCCCTAGAAGATGAGTGGGTTCATGGGAGAGGATGCCAGGGCATTCCCAACACTATGGGATGTTTGGCGACTGGAGCCAGGATGAAGCCTACATATGCCTTTCCCAGTGCGTTCCGCCGCATTGCTTAGGAGCACTGGCGTTTGGGTCTTTGCCAAACTGGGCCGGGCCGGCCAGTACCCTCAACAGGGCTGCTTACCATCCATTTGGGTGAAGGGGATGGATTTGTGCCAATGCTATACGTTCAAGCCCTAATTGCTCTCTGCCACCTGAAGGCCTCATAAGGCAGTGGGAGCAACCTGAATCCACGAAAGTGCTCGTGCATAGAATAATGAAGTGTGCTTGGACGTATTGGTTACGAGTGGTCATAATAGTAATGGAGCTCCCCCTTCACTCACCGCATCTGGCGCTGGGATCTCCTCCGCGGGGCCAGAGGGAAAGGCGTCCACTCCTCTCAAGGTTCGCGTGTCATGTCGACCTCTCCTCGGTTTCGTCCTCACGAGGCGGTTTTTCCATAGCTCCCTGGGGATTCCCGGGGTCCTGAAGTTTCTACGTGGGGTTACCGTGCATTCGACTCATGCTAGGAGCCAGGACGGGCGCCTTTTGTTTTGGGCGAATTGGCAGCCATGCGGGCCCGGTCCCCCGCAATATAACGCATAATCCGAGGCGGCGACGACGCTTCGGAGGTGGGACTCAGTTGCAGGAGAGTCCTGCACCTGCCTTCTAACCGGCAAGGGCGTGACGGCAGCCGCTGCAGGCTTGGGAGGAGGACTTGCCGGTGGCAAGGAATTTCCGTCTTGGATCCGGGTAAGTCAGCGAGGCCGCGCCAATAAAGGTTGCCAGTTATGTAATCCACTCCAGCAATGGTTTGTGGTACCACGCGACCATATCTGCCCAGGTGCAAATTTCCGGGTCGATAGCATCGTGGGAAGTATTCGCACTTCATCGCGTTGAGCCAGAATCTACCAGGGGAGTTTGCTCGCTGGCTAACGGAATTCTCGAAGGCAAATTCTCGCGAAGAGTTTTGTTACCCTGGCTTGAGGGTTTTAATAGTCTTAATGGCCTTGTTCACCTCCCTCCATCCGGATCCTGAAGAAAGCTGTAATCAAGAGGCCTTGGGAGGTAAAAGGCCATGCCTTCACGCTTTGCTGAAGTTCGAGGGGCCCTCCCAGTTCATGTAATTCCGCAAACCTACCATTCCGCAGCATCCCCATCCAACCACTTACCGGATCCGGATGTCTCACCGCACTTTCTCGGCTTCGGATTGATAAAGATCATCAAATTCGAAGGCATGTAAAAGTGCGTCCAGTTGTAGAGATAAAATAAAGGCAATCTAGGAAAATACCGGGTTCCACCTCAAATCGCGCGGGGATGTCGTCGGGCGATTATAGCCCCTACGACTATTGGCGCCACTTTCAGCGGAGCCGGGGCGAGGAACCTGTCCCGGTGGTGAGATATTACATTGCCACAGGCGGCGGAGGTTGCACACTTACCCGGAGTGGAAGGAGGGGGTGGTTGCACCCGGGAGTAGGACTCTACGTTGTTAAGCTGCAAGGGGGCCTCCGATTCAAGGCGAACGGGATGCCGAACTAGGGGCAACGCGGGTGATTGGCGCCGAGGCGAGCTGGGCTTTGCCCGCTAATTACGCTGGTGGAACTAGCCGTAGGGTTCGCTTCCGAGGCTCTTCTTCGACCTCCCTCCAGAGCAACGGCAACGCTTCTCTTGCCGCCGCTCCCCTCTCCCGGCGGGTGAGTGCTTCCCGGTCCGCGCTTTGCAGTCTATCAGCGTTCTCTACGTTGAAGTGCTAGCTTCGATTTCTCCCTTCTTGACTTCTCGGCAGTGCTTTCCAGGCACTTTCAGCGTTGGCAGCTTGGAGCTCGAGTCTGGAGTGTTCCAAAACATGATCACGGGAAGTGAGGTCTTTGATAAATTGTTCTCTAAGAACACCCTTTTCACGGGACAACTCCGCTTCCACGGCTCGGCGCTGCTGTTCACACTCACGTTCGAAAGCTAGTCGCTCACTTTTGAGGGCTTCTCGCTCCTGCTCCCGTTCAAGTTCTAGGGCTTCACGCTCTCTTTCGAGGGCTTCCCGCTCCTGTTCCCAGTCACGTTTGGCCCTCACAAGGGACTCGAGCTGTTCCCAAAGATCCGAAAGGGGGGGGCGCCGCTCATCCATGGCAGGCAGGGCAGTCGCCCCCTCAAGTCCATGCATGTCTGGAGAATCCCGGCCACCCTCGACGGGTAGGGCAGTCGCCCCCTCGAAGTCTCTTAAGTCCGTAGGGTCGCGGGCGGGGGCATCTTCCGCAAAGGTAAGTCTGACTCTGGAACCTTTAGGTAAATCCAAAACATCCTCCCCAGAGTCCCGGGGTGGAGGAGGACGCGAGCCCTTCGGGCGCGCTCCGGTGCTCTGCCAGTGGTCTTCGGGAGGAGGGTCTTCGAAGCATTGGTCCAGAAATCTTTCCAAGGATTCCTGGGTATCTCCATGGATGGTCGATACCCCGATTTCTTCCCTCACCGTTCACATCACCGGTTTGTAATCCACATGTTGGCGGGTGGTGAAATGCCGCTCCTGGGGAGCACGGTCCATCGACACTCCGCCACCAGGATCGTAATATTCCTGACGCACTTCCAGACGTCCGGTCGAGACCGTCATCGAGCCATCAAGGGGGCTTCTTCCATTTGCTCGTGCAGTTGGAGGAATGCTAAGCTCCGGCTGAGCCGGGGCCTGGAGAGGGTCACCAGGGAAATTGATTCCGCTGGTTCCTCCACAGAGGCTGTCATGTGGAAGGAAGAGAGGGAACCCTCTTTGGGGGCTACCACAGTCTCTTCGCCTTCCAAAGGCAACGCGCTCTCAGTAGTCAATCCCTGCATGCTGGTAGACATCAGGGATCCACAAAACGGATGAAGGATGGTACTGGACCACGATCAAACCGAAGATAGAATAATGAGAATCCGCATAATGTAAGGAACCTCAAAGGACTCGAAATATAGCAACTGATTTCAGTTCTTTTATTTCATAAACTTCAACGATCACAATACACGCAATGCGGATTCTGACTTTCCCGGGCTTGAGGTGTCGCTTATACGGACAATCCAGCCCCTCCCCGAACTCCCAAGCGCAATTCCCACGGCAGAGCGAAAAACAAGCTTCAAACGCATAAGATAAGTGCAGCGAGGTTAAAGACAGCAACCATCCCGGGCACGCAGCCCAGAACGTGGAATTCGCCAAGGTCAGGAGAGCGGAGCAGAAACTAACCCCCAACCTTACAATCAGCACAGTTTGCGTATATTTCACTGTTTTCAGATTTCCTGTTTGTTTTCCCTCAAGGCTTCAAAATTTCCAAAAATGTTACTTCTTTGGGATGGCAAGACAGAAATAAACTGCTGAAGAAGTGGATTAAATTCCATGAAATAGGAGTACACTGGGATACTTGCCCTATTTACATGAAATATTTGCTGAATGTCACCACTCCATTATGGACTTTCAGGACATTTACTGTTGCCCTATATTTGAGTGAGACCAGTTGGCAATTTTAATTCCTGTTCAAAAAATTTTTTACCAAGCAAACCAACTGCCTAGTAATTAGTGCATATAGTGGTTAACAGTTCTTCCTCTTTTCCAAGGTTTTTGTTGTGAATTGTAATGACTAAACTCTTTGCCCATGCAGGATTTTAGATTCTACAAGAACCTCTTTGGCTCAGAGGTATAGCACCTCCTCCACATATGTTGAAGTCCCAAATTTCATACTCTGCATGATGAAGCTGAAATGTCACAGCTGGACAAGACTTCCACCAGTCAGAGCAAATCATTCTAGGCTGGACGGAGCATTGTTCTTGCACAGAGGCTCAGTTTATGTCAACTCTAGCTTTTGGCCTATCATAATCTGAGTTATTCTAAGAACACACCAAAGAAACAGAAGACAGGAAAGTGGTTTAGGATGGAAAGGGATACGGTAGACGGCAACCCAGGCTTCAGCTGGAAAGGATGGCATATTAACAACAACAATAACATTGACACATAATACACCAGACATCACAGTGATAAAGGAAAAGAAAGTGACCATCATCAACATAACAATACCTGGTGATAACAGGTTTGTTGGGAAAAAAACTTGAGGAGGTCATTAAATATCACAATTTGAAAATCGAGATCCAGTGACTATGGCACAAACCAGCTGAGGTTGTCCCAGTGATAATCAGCTCCCTGGACGCCATTCTGAGAACACTAGAGCAGCATTTGAAATATCTTCAAATTGACAAAATCAAAATTAGTCCGATTCAGAAGGCAGTCCTACTGGGATCTGCACAAATACTACGCTTATACATTACAATGTGTTAGGCCTCTGGATGATTCTGTAATTCAATTTGTTGTCAAATCCCTGGACTGCAGACAGTGTATATGTATTTGGGAATATACACATCTGTATTATTCAGAGTGTGTTTTGGACTTATGCATTAAATGAGGATTATTGACACACACACACACACACACACACACACACACACACACACACACACACACACAGAGGGGAGGGGGAGCACCTCCCATGATGAGGCCTGGAAAAATCTTACTTGGTCTTAAGTAAACTGATCCCATACAGCATAGTTCCAACTCTCCAATGAACAATTTGCCCTGTAGAGTACAAGGATTAGTGGGCTTGTGTGACATGGAGGAATGAAAGTGGTTTAGGATTTCTAAGGTTACACAACACAGCTGCTGTCGGAGGATGTCTGGAAAAAATTGAAAAGGGCTTTGCTGGCTTTTTAAAGGCCCTGCTATCAAGATTTGCAGAGGGTGAATTCTTATTTTCTTGCTTCTGCCCCTTCTCTGATATTTTAAAGTGTTTATGGATTTTTGAAGAAGCCTTTGAAAGTGCTCCACTGCAAATAGTCTGGAAGAATTTTTCCTAGACTCTTCCTTATCCCCCAACCATTCACCTTCCTCTCTATCTGAGTCCATTGCTTAGGATCTAGTAGAGCATGATTCTTCAAGATCTACTTCAGAGTCACAAGGAAATGGCAAGTCTTTCCTAAAGCCTTTTTACCGGAGAAAGGTTGAATGAGATGAACTGGAGTCCTCCTGATCACTGTCTGAAGGAGAAGAGGAAGGACGATCTGTGGCTTCTCTTGTCAGCTCTTGATCTTGTTCTCCCTCGTGCCTCTGGATACAAGGCTTCTTCTTGCATGGGAGGAAGGGCAGACAGCCCTGCTTTTGTCTGCTGTGCTAAAAACAGCCTTGTTGTAGGCAAAGTATCAGCACCCCCCGCCCCCCCGAAGGGCCTGCTGGAGTAGGGATGCCAAGATCGAAGGGATAACCCTAGAATTTGCTGCAAATTCGGGGGGGCACACCTGCTGCTTCCTGCTCTGGCCTTTCCTGCTAAAAACGCAGCCTGTAGGCCACTCTGCCAATTTGTTATCTTTATGGTGTTTGGTCAGGGCTCCATTCCCCCATTTCCCCAAATGTGCCCCACCTGGAAAAGCTGGAGTTGATTATAGTTGGATTTCATTCTGGCAGTTGCAGTATCTCTGTGGTTTAATTCTTATACTGTTGGAGTTGAAGGGCCTGGGAGGTCCACAACCATCTTCGATATGATCACAGGCAAATTGATAGGGCTTAAGTTTGGCTCCAGTGTACTAGTGTGATCTGCCCTAGCCCCCTCTGTGATATCTTTTTGGCCTGATGCTCCAGGCTTAGGGGACTTAACCTTGATCCTCTTCTCTTTTTTGCCCTATGAAGCTCCCAAAGGAACTGACACCAATGACGAGGCAGCCTTCTGATCCAACAGGATCAGATAAGTTCTTTTTATCTTTTTGTTCAGTAGAGTACTGATTCAAATGACCAGTCTGAACTGAAAGGCTATCAGAGCCAGCCCCTACAGTCCAGAAGACTAGCAAAATTTGCATAGCCCTGCCTGAACAGTTGGAGGTGTGACCTAACCAGCCAGGATGACGAAGTCCCACTGAAGGAGAAGCATAATGTGAATCTTGTTAAGACACAGGTGATACTGGTCAGAAACACTGAGGTCATGTAGAGTATTGTGATTTCCACATTTGAGATTTTCAGGGGACCCTTACTTATATTTAAGCGTCTAGGGCTTATACTGGACCCAACATTATTGCTAGAGAAGCAAGATAATTTATTTGCAAAAATGCTTTCATTTGTCTTTGCTTAGTTTGGAAGATATGCTCTTTTTTGTGACCTGGCTGATGGGCCTCAGAGATCTGTAACCTTGAGGTTAGAATACTGTAATATTAAATGGGCATGCCTCTGAAGTCAATACAGAAATTTCAGCTGATACAGGATGCTGCAGCTCTTTTATTATTGGCAACTAGGTGGAATATGACTATTACTCTTATTCTGAAGTCATTCCATGGTTACCAGTTAGAAGGTTCAATTCAAAGTAGTTATCATCTGGGGCCAGTCACAAACTCTCAACCTAACCTGCTTCAAAGAGTTGTTATGACGATAAAATGGAGGAGAGGATAACGATATACACCATCTTGGGTCCCCACTGGAGAGAAAGGTGGGGCATAAAATAAATAAATAAAAATACATACTATACTGTATTATTGCATCATTCTGATCTTGTAATCTTGTATGCACCGAACAGTTTTAGTGCATTGTTTAATTTTCTGTTCTACTTTTATTGTATTATACAGTTCTTATTTCATAGTTTTTAACTGTGTGATGAACAAATAGTGAGAAAGGTAGACTATAAATAAAATAAATAAATATGAAGCAATGAAGGCCTGGACTAGAACTACATCAATTTAGTCTTGCAAAAAAGTTAAACATGTAGCTGAACTGTTGGTGTAACTTCCATTGGATTCTATTGAAGGGGGAGGGGGGATTTCTTCATGATAGTATCAAGAAATGTTGATGTTCCAAGTCTACTTCCTTCCAAAAGAGATGATGGTGATTTATATTAAGTATTTAGTTGTTCAAAGTTCTTCACATACCTTCAGACTGGTTTAATATTATCCTAAACATTGCATAAGGAAAGATGAGTGATTTGCCTAAGGCAATGCTGATGAATCAATAACAAATGCTTCTTAACTTGTAACTCACTTTTTCAGCCACATACTACCCCAGCTCCATATGCACTCTTGCAAAATGTTCTTGAAATGTGCCAAGTTATTTTCTCTCATCTAGAAGAGCCCTTAAAAACCACAGACTTCAAGTAAGTACCAAGGCTTCACTCACCGAAGTGCAACGCCAATCTTGCAGAAGAAGAAAGTACAAAACAAATCACTTTATAAAAATGTTTTCCTTACCTTCTCCTGCCTGGAGTACGCTGTCCATGCTATGTGGCGAAGCAGCAAGTTGTGGAAAAGTGGCATCTGCACCATCAAGTACATTGGTACTGGAGATTCAAAGAAACAGAAAAACAAATGAAACATTCACCTGAATGTGCCTAGTCAAGTTTATTAAAGGCATGCTTCCACCTTTAATATCACTGAGATAGATCCAACCATCTTTTCTGCTGATGAAAAAGGGAATAAGGATTCCCAAAGACCAGTCAAAGAGGGAATGACAGGGAATCCTGGGACCTACATGTACAAAAGCCATGTAGGTCAGGGGCTGTAGTAAGGAGAGGAACTGGATTGAGTGAAAAAGTTGATTGAATCCAAGTTGGTTAGTTGGATGGAAGTGATTGCAATGAATAAGACACAAATAAATTATATATTTTGGATTAAAACTTTGAGAGCCAGAACAAATATTACAGAAAAGCAGGGAAGCAGAAGTTATTGTAAAGTAATGTATCAGCAATACAGCATGTGTCATTTCTGTTATAAAATGTATAGGGTTACTCTCAGATCTCATCCTTGGCAAGGCTCACTAACTCAGACCTCAGTAGGGCTGAAATCCATGAAATCCATGAGGAGTGTCCCCAAAATGGGGTAGGTCGTCAGATTAGCACTCTAGAATGTGTTGGAGAACCTTCTGGCAGCAGGCCACATCTCCTGAACCAAATATGTTACATTTGTAACATATAAAAAATATGTTACATGTGTAAACTAAATTTCTAGTTCTATCTCTGCTTTTAAATGTTTAACTGTTTTTATATTGTCATTTTATATGCTGTACACGGCCCAGAGCCCTTCGGGGATGGGGCGGTATAAAAGCCTAATAAATAAATAAATAAATAAATAAAAATTTGTAGTGTTTAACAAATGTGGAAATAGCTTCCCAGGTAGCTGCCTTACATATTTCATCAACCATTGTATATTTTGACAAGGCTGCATTAGTGGCTGCACTATGAGTTGAATGGGCCATTACACTGGTAGGATTGGGGGTTTGTAAGCCTCTACAATGCAGAATTTTGAGGTGGAGCTGATAGCTGCCTTGGACACTGCTCTCCCTAAATTGGGGGGACTGATCAAAATTAATAGGAAATAGGATTGCCTGATATTTGGGGTTCTTTTAAGGAAAATTCTCAGTGCCCTCCTAACATCTAGAGTGTGTGCCATGCTCTTTCTCTTGGATAAGAAGGGTGTGGAGAGAACATCAAGAGACATAGCTCTTGAGAGATATGACATTTTGCAGCTGCTTTTGGTTTGAAGGTTGGATCAGTCCTCAGGACCACCTTGTCCTGATGAAACATGTAGAAGCCTCGTTTGATGGATAGTGCCCTGAGTCCAATGCACGTCTGGCCGAAGTTACTGTCACTAAGAAGATGGTCTTCATTCTGAGTTATTTTAGACCTATCTCGCAAATTGGTTCAAAGGAGGTTTGGTTGAAGCTGTTAGGACTGTACGCAGTTTCCATGAGGGAAAATGGTGTATAGGTGGTGGATCAATCTGGGATACATCTTTGAGGAACCACAGCACATAAGAATGTTTTGCGATGCTGTCCCCTCTATGCAGTGGTAGTACTGTCCCCAGGACTGCTGTTAGTCTTCGCAAGGTGTTGCCACCTAAACCTGTAGCATGTCCCGTTTGTACAAATTCTAGGACCACAATGATGGAAGGTATATGAGTGTCTATCTTCTTCCTTCTGGACCAGTTTATGAAGGCCTTTCAGCTGGTATTATAAATCCTATTAGAAGAAGGTCTACAAGAGGCCAAAACAGTGTCAATTACTTGTATTGAATACTTTAGTTTCTAGAGTTTGGACTTCTCACTTTCCATGCAAGTTGAACCACTGCGGATCTGGGTGGAGTATTTGTGCCTGCTGGAGAATTGGTTGGAAGGTGCAGGGAGGGCTCCAGGGACATTTCCTTGAGAGACGAGAACCATGGGCCAGTATGGAGGTACTACAATGACTGTGGCATCCAACAAGCTGATTCTTTTCAGTAGTTTTGGCAACACCAGCACTGATGGGAAGACATATAAGAGACCTTTGGGCCACAGGGAGGTAAGGGCATCTGTTGCTTCCACCTGTGGTGGTAACATCTGGTGAAGAAGCTGCTGATCTGTTTGTTCTCTGGAGAGGCAAAGAGGTCCAGGCTCGGCTGCCCATAGTGGTCTGTAATCAATTTGAATAGAGACTTGTGGAGAGACCATTTCAACTCTAGTACATCCCTTCAACTCAACCAATCCACAATGATGTTGAGAACTCCTTTCATGTGCTCCACTGGAAGGGATAGTAGGTTGTTTTCAGCCCTGTAGTCCCCTTCATTGTTCACATACATTCTTGTAGACATGTTGTCCATCCTTGCAAGGAGATGACTATGGCAAATGAGGTTTTGGAAGTGAATCATAGTGTCGAAGTTGACTCTGACCTCCAGCTGATTAATGGGGAGTTTGGATTCTGAAGGTGACCATTTTCTCTGAGTGTATTGGTTGTCCAACAATGCTCCCCAGTCTAAGAGACTTGCATCTGTGAACATTAGGATTTGAGGGTGAATGTGGAAGACTGTCTCCTTCCATAGATGGTTCCGACACGTCCACCATCATAGGGGCTCCTTGATTCCCTTACGAATGTAAATGGACTGAAAACCCCACCCGCAATACAACGCAGTGAACCACACCTTTGCATAGCAAGTTCCACCCAAACACTTACTGACTGATTCCTCACCCTGGGACATGGACAATATACCCCACTAAACTTTCTCTTCTCACTAGACACAGTGTGAAACAGCCTTCTCTCTCTGTGATACACCTCTGAAGCAGTCACAGATGCAGGTGAAATGTTAGAAACAAGTTCTACCAGACCACGGCCACACAGCCCAAAAAGCCCACAACAACCAGTTGGAAAATATTCCTTGTTTTGTTGCTTAGGCAGCAACAGGGTAATCAATGCCCCCCTCCCCCATCTGTTTGGGGTGGCAGAAATCAACATCTTTCAGAATATCAAAAGTCTAAAAATGGAGTGTTTACTGCGAGTAGATTCTTTTCAGTCTTTATAAACCTTCATAAAGCTATTAATCTAATTTTTAAAATTTGAAACAAGAGCTATTTTTGGAGCCAAAACCACTGGAAAAGTCAACATAAAACTATTAGTTTTTAAGAAAAAACATCTAACATTATAAGTTGGCAGAGCTTCACAAGCAAAATGAGCCACAGAACAGGCACCTGCTGCCTACTCAGAGAATAATATCCCCCAATGGTGAGGCAAATGTTGTCTAGCCCTCTGTTTGTCCCATCCCAATGACAACTATAATCACTTCACTTCTGTACTGGACTAGTTTCCTTTCGAAATCCCTACTCTTTACCTCAATATGAGACTAGACTGGGGTAAAATCAATAGATTGGAGAAAATGTTTAATAGCTTCTTTACTACACAGTGTAAGTGGTTGTACTTTGGAGATGTGGTTTACTAATGTACCATAACAATATCCTATAAGAAAAAGGTTGTAGAGCCACCTTATACATTGGGGGGGGGGGGCACTTTTGCAAATTTCACCCCAGAATACCGATACATGATTTAAAGTCCAAGTGCACCTGTTAACAACAACACTTACGAAACCACTGTGTTCGTTGAGACAATGTATTCTACTTCTTTGGTCCATGGGTTCATGAAACTGAACCAACAACTCTTCAGTGTAATAAAAGATCCATCTTTGACTTTAAACTTGTAACAATTAGTATTAATTTTTTCTCTCGACTGTAAAACTGAAAGAGAAGAAAAATCAGTACATCCATGTGGTTTCCTAACAGTCATGTGAGCTATTGTCTAGGCTTGCATGTTAATTTACTTCTGAACCTTCACAGTATGTCAGATTTCTTAAAGAATCATCTACTGTTACAATTAAACTGCTAAGGTACAGGTTTTTCCCATTTTCAATCTATACATGGAATTTTAACCTAATCAAAAGTACCCTAAGGGTGAAAAATAGATTTGATACTGATTTGACACTTACAGGATAATTGTTTGCCATAAAACATCTTACCTTGGCGATGACATTCTGCCAGATGTCCTATATCATCTTGATGGAAATATTCATAACAGGAAGTACCTAGAAGTTCTTGTGGTAAGTATGCCAAAATGGCAGTTGCCCTAAAATGAGTAAAAAAGCTGTTGATTTTTTATTGCAAAACTCTAAAATATTCAACTATAAAATAAATAAATACACATGTCGTGCTCCTGTGGCTTTAAGAGCACATGAGGCAAAGCTTTTCATGTGTTACCACTTTCTAGATTCTACAGATCAAGTTGTTGTTAAAGAAGTAGAACCAGCAGTCCTATACATACGTGCACACACATAAAGTTAACAGCTTTGTTATCAAGAATGGCCAATGAATCTGCCTTACTCAGAAGGCAATCTCCTCTCTCTCAGCCACCAAATCCCTGTATCTTACTCCCCACTCTCCAGCCAGCCTTCAGCAACTGCCATGCTTCTGACAGCCAGTGTTGACAGCTGACATCATCTTCAGGTATCTTCCTCCTGCTCAGCCTGCCTTGAGCTGTTGGGAGTCAGCTGTGCTGGAGGACTCACAGAGCAGCTGGCCTTCTAGTCTGTGGAGAGGGTCCTGCCAGGCATGGGGACTCGTGCCATGATATTTCCCATGGCATGGGGTTTGGTTGCTGTGGATTCCTCATGGTAGAGCCACAGCAAAGCAATATACTTGAGTATCTGATACATTTGATTAACTGGGAAGCACTTCCCCTTAAGTGCCAGATTTTTAAAAAATTATGGTATAAAGTAAGATTTTACAGTATATGTGGAAGTTACATATTCCATATTTCATTCTAAAGATCAATTTAAAAATATATCATGCCTAAATCAAAGAGCACATATTGGAACTGTAATTTGGCAGAAAAGGTCACAGCAGCACTACCTGTAACACTTCCCAGCATATCTTTTGACAACCCCACCCATGCTCAGTACAGCCCCAATTATGATGCAAAGTCTGATTAATTTTCATTGCCAATTCTTGAGGTATGACTGATAAATCCAACTAATACAAATGAGAAATATATATTCTACGTACACTGAAAGTAAGGAATGGGCTTTTAAGCTCATGCTCCTGGTCCATTTATACATAGGGCATCAAATGTGAACTGCGCTCTGGGCAAACAGGGCCACCTACTTAAATTTTTGTGGGGCAGGAGAACATCAATGAGAAGTACTCTAAATGCAGCCACAGGACTAAAGCCTTACACCCACACTCTTACTAAAGGTATGTGGGAACCAGCCTTTGCTAATGTTACACAATTGATGAAAGAGATAAAATAAAATTTGTTTCAACTGAAATAAATTTTCTGAAATTGATACTTATTTGTTGGATAATATGCTATTGATTTTAGCTTTGGGGGAGACTTTTTGTATTTTTTTTCCTTTTCTTGTCAAGTAACAGCTGGCAATACCAGTAAACCTAGTAAAGTGGTATTAAGTATTTTTAAATCTTCCTGTTAAAAATCAATACTAAGATTCTTTGAGCAAAGGAGGAATCAAAAAGGGCTGGTCACTCATATGTTACCCTTCTCCTCTCTAAACCTCATTTTCAACCCCCTAGCCCAGGGGTAGGGAACCTGCGGCTCTCCAGATGTTCAGGAACTACAATTCCCATCAGCCTCTGTCAGCATGGCCAACTGGCCATGCTGGTAGGGGCTGATGGGAATTGTAGTTCCTGAACATCTGGAGAGCCGCAGGTTCCCTACCCCTGCCCTAGCCCTACCAAAAGGCATTATCAACTCCAATGATTTGATCATTTGATGATTATATGGAAAGAAACAAGTTCAGAGGAGGGGTCAGATAGGTGGAATCAAAATGTATCCCCAATACAGATATGAAATAACATATAGCACATGACCACTTATTTCATGGCCATAAATGCAATTCACAGTGTCCTGCATTTTAGACACTATTTATATTTAGCCCATTCAAACACTTATGAAATTAATTTTATGTATGCATGTGTTGCCTCCCTTCTTTGCCCTCCAATTTGCTTTTCCACTGCCAGAACTATGTGTTGGCATGAAAATGTCTTCCATGCGAATATGCTTATATCAGTAGGTTTTTGGGTACCATCTGCTTTAGCAGCTGTATTTCAGATAATTCTGGAGAGGCTTTGCTAAGTATTTTCAGTTTAGCTACTGGCATAATACTTCAACTCATTTATGAAATTGCTCAAGGAAATAAAGAACAAGATATGCATCCCAGAGGTTTAAAGATTTGAGGTTTAAAGCTTCTGTCTTTCACTAAATCTGAATTAGTTGCTATGGCTGAATTCATTGTAGGCCAGAAAATAGGTACATTCTCAGTGCTATTGTAAATGATACAGCACCCCAGGACTATGAGACAAGCAATGTAGAGTATATAGGCACTTACAACACGTGCTGGTCTTCAGCACTGACTGACTAATTCTCATATAGCACTGGCATGGGTCAAACTGTAAATGCTATCAAGCAACAGCAAGTACAGTAATTCTCCAGTATTTAGATATTTACAGACACAAAGAGCTACAAATAACCTTTTTTTTGTTTTTACACAGAACTCTCTTGAGATTGTGGGTGATTTCATTACGCATTCACTAAAACACACCCACTCACTTTGTTGGAGGAAGTAACCCCCAACAGGCTAAGAACATTAACTGCCATGTTAAAGCACAGAACTTCTGTTAAAATCTCAAATTTCCAAGTAAGGAATTGCCATGGAATGGATTCAACAACACATCAGCAAAAAGTACTGAAGTGGACCTTTCCTTTGATCTCTTCCCACAGCAAGTCCTCTTTTGCCCTGGGAAAGTAAATTCCTAGGGTCATAAGACTAACAACCACACAGGCTGAGAGGTTGTGCTGAGAAAGTGGGATGGGTAGAAAATGCCTAGAAACATTTGTGTGTGTGTGTGTGGGGGGGGGGGGGGGGATCATTTCTCCCTCTGCACCCAGCATTTTATTTTTCCAGTGGAAAAAAACCAGAAATGTTGGTTAACACTACAAAAAAAACCTCTATGAAATATTTTATCTTTGGGGATGACAGAAATGTTTTTTAAGATCTTTGCATAGATCTTGTACTACATACAAGAGTTTGTTATCCAAATGCAATTTGTCTTTCTGTGAACATGAGGCTGCTTCTGCCCATATAATATACTTAGTGTACAGTAAAACTTTTATTTTCTATTTTAACTACTAATTTTTCTATTTTTTTTTTTTACTATCTTGTAAATGGCAAAAACAAAGATACACACAGTAAGGGTGCAACAGCTGGCACCTTTCAAGTACTGGTTATAGTTGCAATTTTGCATACAGTAAAAATAAAACCTATATCAAAGAGTAGACTGTTATATTCTAAATTATAAATGATGCATTTTAAGTTGTTAAGTTAAAGCATTAAATAAGTTTAGGGTGGATAAGAAAATAATCAATGCATTCATTTCAATTCCCTGGCCCCCAAATTTTGAACCAAGAAAAAAACAAAAAGAAAAAGAAAGAAAAAAACAAAAAAAAGGAAACTTCTGGTTTTTATTTCAAGATTTCAACATTTCTGGAAATCCCACATCTCCGGGGAAGGATGCAAATCACCATCTTATCTCTTTGACAGTTATATGAGTCAAAGACAGAAAGGTTTCATTTCTTTACCTACCAGAATTTCGTGTGTTTTTAAATTTCCCTTTCCTTTCCTAAGACTAGGCAATAGATGTTTCTTCATCAGTCCTCTTTGGTGACCACCTCCATTCAAAATTCACATATTCATTTTGTCTCCACAGTAATAGAGGACAAGGGCTAACACATTTGATTCTGGAACACTGTGGGCTTAATCTAACAGGGTACCGTAGCTTTGAAGCTCCTGGGAGAGGCCAAAACAGTTTATGCTATGTTGGCTAGGGGAGAAGGAATGTGAAGCTAGGCTGTGGTAACCTAATGTTTTGAACAAAATTATAAGATAATTATACAACCAACAATGTGTCAGTATTGTAAAGCAACCATTAAATGTTGTATCATAGTATTAAAATTTAGAGTAATAAATATGCATCATGAATGGCACACAAATATGCAGTTCTAGTACACATATTTCATAGAAACCTAATTTCTGCTTTGAACCAACTATCTTGCAGGCTACAGAATAAACATCAGCACCAAACTGTTGCCCTTGGTACCATAAAGGAAAGATGCCATTCTTACCTCTGATCTACAAATACAAATTTCCCATCAATTGCATGTCGAGAAACATATTCTGTCGGCTTAACCCTTATCTCTCCATTCACTGGCTGAGGAACTACATGAGGATGCAACCGTCCAATTGCAACGAGACAGCTTAAGTTACAGCCTTCATTATCAGGCTCATTGTCTTCGTCTAGTCCCATTTTTGTTGGTGGCCAGCTTTTTAAATATCCTGTGCTATGGATGGTGCAAAAGCTTTTTCGGTCTGCTACAAAAGGGGGAAAAAGGTTTTTGTTATTAGTACTGCATTGAAAAGGGGAAAGCTTGAGAGGCTCATTACATAAAATCCCCCCAAGGGACATTGCAAGCATCCAAAGAAACCTTATTAGGTTGGATCCAGCAAGAGGCGTAGCTGGGCCAAACTGTGCCCGGTGCACAGTCTATTTTTTCCGCCCCCCATGCCTCCCCCGTGGCACCCCCCTTCCCCCACTTACCTTGGTTCCTTTTCTTTTCCTAGAACTTTTTCAGGCTAGAAAAAAGGTCTATTCGCAGTTCAGGCTTAAAAACGGCCTGATGGGAACTATACTTCCCAGGAGACCTTGTGAGTCCCAAGGTCTCCTGGGAATTCTACTGTGAACAGGGCTTTTTTTCAGCCTGAAAAAGTTCTAGGAAAAGGAAAGGAACTAAGGTAAGTGTGGGAAGGGGGGTGGGAGTGGGACGCTGCAAGGGGAGTGGGGGAGGGGCCTGGAGGCGATTTTCCACCCCCCCAGGCTTGCGCCCGGTGCATGGCCCCCCCTTCCCCCTTGTAGCTCCGCCACTGGATCCAGCAATACCTGGTGACAAGGATGACAACTTTTTCCCAAGCTTCCCTCCCCCCCGAAGTCCTTTTAAACACTGGGGAAGTTAATACCCAGGCTCACATTGCCCTTGTTTAGTATACAGTTATATGAGTCAGAAGTTTGCAGTAGGGAAGAGGTGCAATCCTTCCTTCCTCCTCTTATATATTATTTATTTAACAATCTGAGAAATGGCTTAAGTCAGGGTTTTTTTTCAGACATATGGAGCTGCATCTTTACAATAACTTATTAGAGATTAAATAAACATTTTATTGACAGAAATGCTATTGGTACCTTTCTTCTTAGAACAGGTAGAAGAAAAGTCTTTGTCTTCTACTTTCACGGATGGTCTATTGCATTTCATCCTACAAAAGAATGAGCGTCTTGCTCCAGAGCACAGCCGTGATGGCCCAGGTGTTATATCTGTCTTAACTGGAAGCCCAGCTGCATGAAAAAAATGCAAAATGGTAAATATATTCTCATGTACACATGCACATATACCAAGGCACAAATCATAGAAGCACTTCACATGCTCACTTTTTGCATCAATGAGCCTTTCCCGGGGCGCAGTATCAGAAGACGAAAGCTGCTCCTTAACTTTGGCAATGTCCTTAGGATGAAGGTAGTCAAACAAACTTTGACCAATCAGATCATTCTGTTCAGAGAGTTATAAAACACAAGTTACATTATTACAGTGTAAGATGTATGTACTGCGTTTTCTGGTGCTTTAAATAATGAACTGACAACAGAATAAGACTGCTCTTTATCCAACAAAATTTTTTACTTTACTCCACACCCTCCAAAAAATCAAATAGAAAAGAATGACTGTGCAATTCAAAGGGGGAGGATGTGAAGCCCCATTGGAAGCAGTGAAAGAAGTGTGCTGGCTCCTGTCACACCAGTGCCATGCAAGGTGGCATGGATGGCAGCACAGAGAGACTTACCCCGATGGCAGGGCATTGCTGAACAGGAACAACATTGTTCCTGTGCTGCAGGAGGTTGCACCATCATTCTGGACCTGGAGCTAAGTTTAGTTGGATCTCAAAGGACTTTCAGCCCAGGAACACTTCCTACGCTGGCAGCCGCCTTGCACCACCAAAAAGTGTAGCATGCGTCAGTCTTCCTTATGTGATTTTTCAGGCAACTGTGAGGGGGTTCTGTTTTTACCCCTTCCCATGTCACCTGAAACCCCACTGGAGCCATCGTGGGTATGCTGCTGCACCACCTTCCCCAGCCACCACTATACCTCCCACATCCCTTTGGCATGGGCTGTCTGTTCAAACACAGCTTCTATGTTCACCATTTATCAAAACAACACACTTCTTAAAAGGATCCGATCTTTTATCATTCACTTGTCCAGGAAAAATACCTGACTGTAGTTGAGAATCTTGAAAACCGATTCTGAAACAAACAGTATCTTTCCTCTGTCACAACCCACAACAAAGAGAAAGCCATCTGCTGCCTAATTGGGAGACAGAAGGTAACTGTTTAATTACATATATTTAAAATTTGTAACATGCATTATAATCTGCATTTGAGCTTAACTGGGTTAGCATGTGATAAAATAAATAAAAATTACCTTCTGTTGGACTCCTGATTACCTTGACTGTAGGAATAATGCAAAGATGAATTCACTGGGTGTCTTCATTAAATTTCTAATCTGACATGATTACATTTAGACACCTACAATATGTTTACTTAAAGTGGGCAATTATGCTTGGCTTTATATTCATTTTTTTAATTTCCCTCACAAAAGCAGATTCAAAAGCTATGGAAAATCTGGGGATTGGGGGGTGGGGGAGAAGAAAAATAGAGGTCAATTCACAAAATAAGGGCAATTGGTTGGATCCAACCAGCTTTTCCACTGGTAAAAATGGGAATGGGAGGTCACCTTTCATTATGAAAAAGGGCTGTGCTGGGAATCATGAGACCTGCATTGCCAAAATTCATATACTGGAGATGTAATAATGAGGAGAAATGGGTAAGACTGAGCAAAAATGCTGGCTAAATCTAAACCAATTCTTCTCTCCTTAATGCAAGGGCATTCTGATACCTGCCCCCCTCTTCCCCCACCCAATTATCTCCCACATGGCTGGAATTGTTCATAGTAGCAATGGCTGGGCAGAGATTAACAGTCAGACAAATCAATGGTCAGTTCTGACAAAAACAGAAAGATTCCTAATCTTTCAGTTTGGAGGAACACATTTGTACCCCTCAAAACACAAGTCATCTAGCTACTTTTTTGTGGTCATTGTTCTGGAAGTCCTCTTCCAGTGTAAGGAGTTTTTCTCCAGCTTAAGTGGTTCTTTGTTCCTTCCACTTAAGTTGGCTTTGATCATGGAAGGTACCTATGGATCTTTATCCCCTACTCCACTCCAGCCCCGTGACCTTTGAAAAGCGGGTGCTGTAGACTGACAGAATGTATATAGAAAGTGGCCAAGTAGCACAGAATAAGGAAAGGGAATCAGGTAAGACTATCTTTCTAGCTTGCTTTGCCATGCTTCCTCTGACAATAGAAGAGGAAGGTGGGACAAGTAATTCCAATCAATTCTTCCCCTATTCATTGCAGCTCCCACCATCGAATGGTATTCTGGCCATAGGACTCTCCTGATTTCCAGCACCAGATTTACAGTAGTCACAAGGAGACACTGAAGAGAACGTAGGAATGATATGTCTTTACAAGTCCTGATGTGCTTGCAGTTGTAGGATCCAAGTCATGGTACTGGGAAGCCTATTCAATTCTTAGACTGGTACTGTTAACATATGTGCTTATTACAGACAGTTATACAGAAGAGACCCATAACTAGAAAAGGGTAAGGTCTTTCCTTGTAATAACTACCTTTTAAGTTGAAGAAACTGTTGGTCAATGTCACATACAAGGAAATCGTTCTGTGCATAAAAGAATCTTTCTTCACTCTACAATTTACACACTCATACCTGCCCTGAAACTTTCTATGGTTATCTTTTAAAATTAACACATACCCTAAGTATAAGATGTTTTAATTCATCATCTGATAGAAAAGCAGGTTTGTAGTTTGCTTCAGTATATGGGTTTGTGGCACCTTAAACAGGGGGAGAAAGTTAAATTAAATAATGTTATATGCAATGTATGTCATTCTCATGTGTACAGTCATTTTCAGGCTGCTTAGACCACTGTGTTTTAATGCTCAGAATAATGCATCACAGAGCCCTTTGGGGATGGGGCGGTATAAAAATCCAAATAAATAAATAAATAAATTATCAGCACTACGTCTAATAGTAAAATTGGTGCTTATACCTATCACAAAAACAGCAAAATGTCACCCACAAACTGAAGAGAGTCCAAAAATATGACCCCTGTACCTTACAAAAAGGAAAAAGAAGTCCCCTCATGGTCTGATGAGGATGGAGCATATTCCAAAGGCATGAAATGTTGACACAGCTGAAAGTTATTCCAATGTATTTCTTTTTTAATTTGCCCAATAAATGTTTAACACATCCTTTCTCTGTCCTTACAACCACCCTCGAAGGGATGTTACACTGAGAAAGAATGACTGGCCCAAGTTTGCCCAGTGAATTTCACGACAAGCAGGAATTTGAAACTAGGTGTCACTTGGCCTAGTGCAGCACTGCAACTACTATACCACTCTTGAAAATACTGGGTTGTATCCACTTAGCTAAGAATGGGACATTCCTTCGCTGTAAGGAGACTTGGAAGGGAAGGGGTGGTAGGATACAACCCATTATCTCGGTAATTCACACACAGGTCTTTGAACTCTCAAAATATTAAGTATTCACCCTAATAGCAGTAACAGCTCCTTTAACACTTACCACGTAATGTCTTCATATGCTGAACAGCCATTCTCAGTACTGTAAGCTTATCTAATTTTCTGGACATAGCGTTGCAAGTCGGCACTAAAGAGGCCAGTTCATCAATAAAACTGTTCATTTTATCACGTCGTCTTTTTTCAATTTGACTATGAGCCTCCCTAAATGAGAATGAAAGCAAAACAAACATAAAAGATAAAAATCTAGTTGCCCAGTGATTCATTGAAGACCTCAACTGGATGCATAAAGGTCTGTTTATGAGATAGCCATTCATTTAACTGGCTTTGGATGTGATCTGAAATTAATTAGGAAGAAGAGAACTCTGGGTGACCTGATGATCTTGATTATGTTCCAGCTAATGTGGGGGGAAGGGCAGTTGACATACAAGCCATGATATAATCTGAAGTAGGAAATAGCCTTTGAAATAAGTTTCAGAGGAGCTATGGAGGGCACCGGATGTATTAATATAGTCTAGAATTCCCTATTCCTGTTAATATATTAGTTCACACACCAGGGACCATTGACCTCTGAAAGAACTTCACCAGCTGCAAAGTAAAATGGAAATCAAGTGGCACTGTTAAGACTAATCATGTTCATTTCAGCTTTTGTGAGTTCAGACCATACTTTCTTAGGTACATCAGCAAAATGAAGCATACCACCTTCCTTTCTAGCAAGTTAGAAGTCACTCCTCATTTTCTGCCACATTTTATATTGAAGGAATGCTGAAGTGGTCTTGACAGCTTCTGAACTGTATTTTCACAAACTGTGGAAGAGGCCTGGACCATATGGATGTTGACTGACGGTTCAGGGAATGGTGAGATTGAAAGAATATATAATGTATCTCAGTTGAACGGTCATCTTCTTACCTGTTTCCTGGATAACAGCTGTCACAGTCATCAGGCATAACATTAACCCTGTGTCTTAATGTACTCTAAAGCTGTGGTACAGTCCCTTAATAAACTGCTCTGTAATATGGCTCTCCATTGTATTATCCCTCCTCTGTAAAGGTATTCTACTCCTAATCTTTGGGCTTGTTTTTTGTTAAATAGCAGCTCACCCGTGATACTGGAGATGGTTGCAGAATTCTTGGGAAAGGTTCTGGTACGCTGATCCTCCCCTGAACTTCAGATTTTTGAACCATTTGTTTGTTTTCGATTCTGTATTTTATTAATGCCTATTAAAGGTTTACTATTATTATTATTATAAGTATAAAATATGGCTCTCAATTGATATTTACACTTTATATTTAGCCTAAAAATCACTGCCTTCTCTGACACCTTGAGTCTCTTTATCCTACATGTAAAGTTGGAAACAGCAAGAAGAGACAAGTAGCCTGGGTTGCTCAACACCCTTTAAGTAGAAGCTGCCAGAAGTGAACACAACTTGTGCTGGAAGAATGCAAAGTCAGATATGTTATAATATCTAGTTTCATGCAGGTGAAAGAACCAAATGATGCAAAATGCTCGCATTCTATTTAAAATACAAATACATCCCATGGGTGTAAAGTCACTGAATTGGATCTAGGGCCCTTTCCGCACAGGCGGTAAAGAGCGCCCCAGGGACGCGAAAAATAGCGTCCCTGGGGAGGGGTTCGCATGGCCGCCACCGCTGCATGGCAGCAGCGCCAGCCTTGCAACCCCCGAGCGGCGCGAAGACGCTGCTTCCAAACCTCGCTCCCCCAGCGAGGTTTTTCAGAAGCAGTGTCTTCCAACCGGTCTGCGACTCCAGAGCCGTCGCTCCAGCCTGCGGGGGCGTGTCCCCTGGCCTCTGCGACGAGCTGGAAGCCAGGAGACAAAATAAGTGTTCAGCGATGGCGCAGCCTGTGCAAAGGCTGCGCCGCTGCCTGCCGCCCTCCTGGGACCGTCCGTGCAAATGGTCCTAGAGGGGGTGTCGGCATTGTATATGCCGACACCCCCCCTCACCGTTGCAGTGCAGAAAGGGCCTAGGATTCCACTGACAGAAAACAAGTGTTAGATCCAATCTACAGCTTCCCAATGAAAATAAACTGAAGACATTCCATTTTGGGCACACATCCAAAAAGGCTGAACATATCTCATTTAAAACCCAGCCCGTCCCTGTTAATTGAATTATTTTTTAAAAAAAATCATAAATATTTTACCTGGCATTTTTAATTCTACCTTGCTGATCTGTATACTCCAACCTAGTGAAGAGCAAAATGACATCAGTCAAGCCTTCATAACAATTAACTTCATAACAATTCTAGAATATCTCCATTTATTCATATAAATCTAATGCAACATTAAGTTTAGAGCATTAAGTTTTTTACATGCACTGACAGGGAATCCAAACAGCTCAAAAACCTGTGCAAGTCCCGTGGGATTTTTAATTTTTTTTCTTTCAGCAACACTTCCTAATGACATCCCACAATCCTTTAGTTTCAAAACCAATTTGTCATGTGGCACAGGGGATTGTTGTTGAAGAAACTTAAATTAAAAACCCTTGGACATTCAAAACTGGATATGATGTTCTTTGGATTCCAGCCATTAAACACTTAAATTTCAGAAGGCTCACAATTGAGTATTTTCTCATCAAGATTAGCATTGTTCCCACATAAAAGATCAGATCCTTTACTGGGATTATCCTGGCTCTTATATTCCTTGGATTCTCACAGACTTCTGTTATACAAAGTACACTCAGAACTAGCAGAATTTACACTTTTATTTCTGAAATACAGTGAGTTAAACAATAAATACCTTCCATGTTGATCATCTTTGTCTGTATCCATACCTTCCCTAGAAAAAACAACAACAAAAGTCAATAGGTAGAAGTGAATAAGAAAGTGATATACTTATCACTTTTCAAGCCATAAGCAGTTAATCAAACAGACGTAACAGTTACTTCCAGAAATAAACAGGACTGACTTGCCAGGTACAGCTATCTTCACTAAAATGCTCTTGTACACACACACAGAAACACAATCCATGTCTGAACCAGGCTATTTTTAATCCACTGATCCTTAAAGAAAATGGACCAGAATGAAAATTCAGTAAGGGTCAAAGTACATAGTATAACCAACACATGGCAACATCTGCACATCTCATTTCCTTTCCATAATGTCTAATCTAGCTATTAAGGTACATACTGCATAAAAATTTCAACAGACGGGAACAGTGAACATTTCTCTTCTTTAGTTTGAATTACTGTGTGTGCTACAACTCCCAAACTTCACCCTTAAGTTGAAATCTGTCTTGTTTTGCTGATGGACATGGACTTGTGCAAGACTTCTATTTCCATGGGTTCAGTGACCCCCATCCCACCCCCAAACAGGATTACAAGAGTGTAGCAGGCTGCAGTGGAAAGAGAGGAGTGGGAAAATTCTTCAGTGATCATAGTACATAGGATTCAACCCTAAGTTCCAGCAACTCACCTACCATTTTAGATGTACAGGACTTCCTAAGTACTTTTTGTCAGCACCCCACACTGAACTACACTGTCAGATATGTCTTATATAAAACCAGGGTAACGGATTCCACAGCCAATTAACGTCTCCCTCCCTGAGTCCTTGGTGTCGGAGAGAAAGAACTGAAGGGAACAGTCTCCACTTTGGAGATGTGGCAGCCAGTTATCCCAGTTTTACATCTAGAGTACATGTGAGAAATTAACTGATGCAGTTAATAATTTTTGACAGAATACATGCCGTGTGGTGTGCAGTGCAAAAAAGGTGAATGAATTAATTCTACATTGGCCACTTTTACTTTTTAAGGGGCCAATGTAGAATTAATTCATTCACCTCTTCTTTTTTGCACTGCACATCACACGGCATGTATTCTGTCAAAAATTATTAACTGCATCAGTTAATTTTTCAAGAAGAAGAAAAACAGATGAAAAAGAGCCCGAGGCAGGTATTATTTTTACTTCTTCACTTTGAATAGTGTTAAGAGTTCATTGATGATAGGACAACCTAGCGTACAGTGCAACTTAAGCACTCTTCTCAGTCTACTTAAGTAACTTTTAGGATGGATTTGGGGAGACAATACTGAGATTTTGAGGTTAATTTTTGAGTTTATATTATCAATGTCCCTCTATATGTAAATGTTGGTTATGTAACCTGCCTTGTTATTTTTATTTCTTTGTATTCAAAACAGAAATACAGAAAAAAAGCAAACCACTGCTGAAGATACATTCATTGACCCACAGTCAAAGAAAAGAGAAGGAACTCTTAAGCTTTTCCTCAGGGAACACTACGGTGATTCTCCAGTGTGTGGAAGAAGACAGGAATCTATTCACCCTCAAATTTCCTCATTTCATAAGTGTTCATTTATCACTATATCTAATACTGAACTGAGAGGACTATGCCAATCACAGAAACCGCAAAACCAGGTCACACATAGGAAATGAAGTTTTCAAAATACATCCTTGGAAGACTCCCTAGAGATGGAAGCAAATATGACTGTAAACTAATACAAAGAAAGGAGGAGTGGCTGGAGAACCAAAATGGTCTGATGAAGACTAAGTAATGTTTAGAGACATAGAATGCTGAGATCAGCTGCCATTCATTTAAATGAAGGTGGGAAATGAAAGTCTGCATGGAAATGCATCAAAGTGCTCAAGCCCCTGAGAGGTGAAAGAAAGGGTGTGTTTTTCTCATTGCAACTTCTAAAAGTTGCAATGAGAAAAACACACCCTTTGGTGTGTTTTGGGGTGTGTTTTTCTCATTGCAACTTCTAAAAAGTTCCCCAGCTTCTGTCCTCATAATTTGCAATTTCTCCATCATCTTAAACAATTCCACACCACAGAATTGCGGGATACCAAACAAAAGACAGCAGGTTGGAGCCAAAAAAGAAAAAAGGAGAAGGCACTCACTTTCTTCTCCCTCCTCCCAGCAACCATCTCTGAAAAGCTGATGCTGGCAATCACCAGATCTACATGGACAAATAGCCATATACCCAAGTAGGTTGCAGTAAAGAGAGGAACACACTGACACTGCCCAGTGAAACCTCTTGCAACAACACCAACAGTCTCCTGCACTAACAGAAATGCTATCATCCAACGATGAAGATGTGCCAATTTTGACAACTCTCCCTCCTCATAAAGCCCCCTGGGCTGTGAAGTCCTTTGTTAACATGGATCCCATGACTTTCAGCATGAGCTTTCCACAGGTCTGAAGGGATGTGACCATGCATAAGGTGTCTTAATGAGTCATCTTATGATAAATCAAAGTGACTACAATATGTAGAGACTTATGAAGTTTTTATTGCTACCCTTCCCCTACAAAGTTCTTCAGGGGTTGAAATAACATTAGAAGGAAACACTACAGAAAAATATGGCAACTGGAAACGTGAAAATTTGAGGTTTCTTTAAAGCACCCCCACCCCCCACCCCCAATACAACTGGTAGGACTCAAAAGTGATTTCTCTAAGGAGGACTTCTCCCAGCACAATGGAACTTTCCCTCACCTCCCTTCCAGCTACTGCCAGCAACAAAAGATTAAACAGCCCTTTATTGGGAATAATGGTGTGCCCACATTTGGAATCCTGCATATAATTCTGGTCATTGCATATCAAATTGGTATTGCAGAGCTGGAAGAGGCACAGAAGAGGGCAACCAAGTTGGTTCACGTAGTGGAGCACCTTTTCTGTGTGGAAAAACTAAAGAGTCTAGGACATATAAGGTAGAAAAAAAGATCACTTATGACATTTTGCATGGGATAAAAAAGGCAGAGAAAACTATTTCTCTCTTCCCCATAATATTACCGCTCAGGACACTCAATAAAACTGATGGGCAATAGATTCAGGTCAGAAACAAGGAAATACTTCTTTACAAGTAGTTAAGTTGTGGAACTCACTGCCAGTGGATGTAATGATGGCCACAGCATGGATGGCTTTAAAAGGGGATTAGCCAGATTCTTGTATAACAAGAATCACTGGCTTCAGCCATAGTGGGTGAAGGGAAACCTCCTATACAGAGGCAGTAAACTATAATACCTACTGCTAGGAGCAAACATTAGGGAAAGGCCTCTACCTCTACACCTTATTTGTTGGCTCTCCAGGACAGTTGGATGGTCAGTGTGTGATAAAGGATGCTAGACTAGTTGGACCACTTATACTTGACCACTGAACTCCCAGGACACTACTTTTGGAAACCAAGAACTCTCAGGAACAAAAAGTACATGTGAAACATTTGGGATGGAGTGGATCTGCAGTGTGTGGCATGTTTGCAAGTGTGAAAAATGATAAAAAAAAATCCAACCTACCCCTTCAACTGGTGAAAAATAACCCTAGGATTTAATACAACTAATTAAAATATCCAACTATTCTCTAAAACTAACCTACATGATAAAGAACATAAGAACCACCATACTGGTTCAAAGCAAAGGCCCATCAAATTCAACTATCTATTCACACAATGTCCAAACAGTTAACTCTAGGAAGTTCATGAACTTGAGACAATATTCTACAAGATTATGGTAAAATTAAGAGAAACTGTTAACAAAGATATCTTTGCATACCTCTGCCAAAGGTGATATGAACACTCAACTCCTCTCTCTACCATCAAACGGATGTGTTGGAAGTGATGTGTAGGAACTTATACCCCTCCCCCCACTCCAAAAGAAAGAGGAAATTAAGAGGTGTAAGGGCTCCATGTTCATGACTGTACTCAGAACTCTCTGGATATAACTTGGACTGCTGAACTCCAGGGATTTCCAACAATTACAGCTTCCATATCTGTGGAAGCCTATTTTCAACGTTGAGATTGTTCACTACTATAATGTGAGGCAGATTTGAAACAGCAGGATGCACAATATTTTACAGTATTTGCTTAAAGTAATTGCATAACTTTTAAGCATATTTTCCCAAGTACTTTAAAAATGTATTTTATCTGTTTATGCCCTTTACAGCCCCAACCAAGGGGGCGGGGGTGTCTGCTGCTGGAGGCATCACAGGGCTGCACACTGTGCCCAGGCCACATCCATGGTGGGTGGCTGCCCAGCCCTCCTTGGCACTCGAACATAGCGCACAGCACTGCACCAGCATTCCTGTGCCCCTGCCGCTGGTGAAGTGGGGGCAGTCTGGAGGCATGGTCAGGGGAGAACCCAACACTAGTCAGCTTTCACCTGGCCACTGTCTCATCAACACTGTCGGCCAGGCTTTAGGATTTATACCACCCTTTTAGTGGCACAAGTCCTTTAAGCCCAATGGGGGTTTTCTAGCGGCAGGGAGGCTTTTTTGTGTTTTTTGCCTCCCCGCGCCGCTGGAAAGACCGCTTGGGAATGGCAGGGCGGAGAGGCCATGGTGCCATGCCCAGATGCTCGGTCCTTTGGATGGGGCTGCCCGTCCATTAACTAATCAAATAGCATTTAATAAACTGAAGCATGATCTCTTGAGTTGTTTGTATATAGTCAAGCACTTTAATAGAATTTTTTATCCCAATTTTTGTACTTACTCAAAAGAAAAGCCATCAAGTCTGAAAAGAGAGAAAATATTATGCTGTATTTACAAAGGAAAGACAATGGTTCATTATACATTTTAAATTCTACTGATCAAGTATACTGTTACCCTGTCTTTTTGACAAATATCTCAGGGTTGTCCTAATGATAACTTGTCCTAATGATATCTACAGCATGATTCAATTTATCTGACTTGACACTCAAACTTGTTAAGAGGAAGCATGGCTTTCTCACATACTATACAGTAACAGGTTTACCACTAAGTGGAATCAGACAAGCAGCAGCATCCATCCCCAGCTTTAGAGTGCTGGTGATTGTATTTGCATTCTACATTTTCCAATGTAATGACATTTAAAATGTGTAATTTGAATAGACAATTCTGATTTCAAAATATGTCTAGAACAGAGAATGAAGAAATGCATTTTATTTTCATTTTAGCATATTAATAAACAGTCACACATTTTTTCCTAATAAAGGCAAATGTGGAGGGAGGAGGGAGAATCGCAATAATTTTCACCAAACAAGCAAGTTATGTGCAAAGTGTGTTCATTTTTACCTGAAACCCAACTCTCTCCAAACAAGGATGTTATATTTGTGATTACCATGGGTTAATAGTCCATCATGCCACTTTTTACAAGTTAAGTAAGACTTTCCACTTCTACTAAAAAAACATAGGGTTGGATCCCATGCTTCTTTTCTGCTAGAGAAAGAGGCCTTCCACCTGCAGTAGAGGTTTTGCTGATACAAGAAACAGAAGGGGGAATTTCAACTGCTTCTTCCTCCTCACTGCAGCACCCATTTTGCTTAGATTTTGGTTCATCAACTTCTCTGGCATCAGTTCTTCAGGTCTCACAGCAAGCTACTGGGAGAAAGCAGGAAAAATCTACCACTGCCTTCCGCTAGCATGATCTAGCATCCAACCCACAGAATAAGTAAAGTAATCCTGCAATATGAAGAAAAATATTGGAAGGGTCATATTAATGGGTAATTACTTACTGATAATCAGTAGAACTTCCTTTCCTTTTCCTATTATAATCCATTCCTGAAGTACTAAGAGAACTAGAGATTATGTCAGTAGGACCTGGTGACATAAAATCACTGATTGTAGAAGAAATATCCATCCTTTGGTCAGCCATTTGATTGCCTATAATTACCAGGAGAGAAAAAAATCATGGCTGTTAATTTACTGAATTAATTACCAAAAGCAAAACAAACAACACATTTATTTGTTCATTCTCTTCTATTCCAAAGGTTCAACATGAGTTACAGCCATTCTTTGCTTCATCCTCACAACAGGATTTTGTTCAGGAAGCAATTTGGTTCTTAGTCTATCTAAAGGGATTGAAAAGAAATATCACACTACATTAGACCTAAGATCCAGCCAAATGCTCATAGGAAGCTCAGAAACAAAGCAAAATGCAAAGGGCCATCTTCCCCAGAAGATGGCAACCTGACATAATATGAACTCTCCATACCAGAGTTCCATTATTGTTACCAAAAATGTTGGCAGAGTTATCATTCATACATTTTTCTAACTCCTTTTTAAAAATCACAGTGCCCAGAGAACTTGTCCAAAGACACCTAATGACTCCATTCTTGAACTTGTGACCTGGTCCCCAAGTCCACCTTACTGCTGTAATTGCAAAACTTGATTATTATTAAAAAGAAAGGTGAATCAAAATTAAGATTTCAACAGTTATATACTAACGCTGTAAAAGAATAAATTATTGCTTTGAAAACCAGATGATCATGCAAAGTTATGACATGGAATCACAGAATCAGGGTTGGAAGAGACCACAAGGCCCATCAAGACTGCTGGACATATTTACATTCCCATGGCTATACACAAGGTTTCAAGCTACCTGATGCCTAAAAATGGATAGGATGGGTTCTCATTTGAGGACAAGGTACAAGAAATACAAGAAAAATATACAGAAAACAAGAAAATGGCATCACAGTTTAACAGGAAACAAATATAAGTTTTATTTTTAAAAAACAATTGGAAAACATTCAAAGAGCTTAACAAAAAAAGAAGTGGGTATAATGCAATTAAGCTTAATTATTTTATTTATTATTTTATTAAATTTTTATCCCACATCTCCCTCAGAATGGGGCTTAGAGAAGCTAACCTCATAAAAGTACAATAACAATAAAACCGGTGGTCTATTTAATAATAATAATAATAATAATAATAATAATAATAATAATAGTAATAGTAATAGTAATAGTAATAGTAATAGTAATAGTAATAGTAATAATAATAATAATAATAATAATAATAATAATAATAATAATAATAATAATAATAATAATAATAATAATAATAATAAATCCACTTAACACATAGCTTTTGACCAAAAAATCAACAGTGATGATGGTGGAATCCACCAAAATTACATTAGTGAAATGCCAGATGGAATTAACTCTAGCTTAAATGCCCTGCAGAGCTAAGATAAGTCCCGCAAGGCACAAGTTTCCTCAGACAAAGCTTCTCACCAGGTCGGGGTCATGCTGGAAAAGGCTCTCGCCCTAGTGACACTCAAATGGGCAAACAGAGGGCCAGCCACCACCATGTGTCAACCTGCTCCTAAGCATCATGGACATCACCCACCACCTATGTAAACAGGGGCTTATGGTGGGAGAGGTGATTCTTTAGATATGGCAGTCCCAGACCATTTTGGGTTAATTATGGTTTAAGTAATATGAATTTTGGAGGTCCCCCCTTGGAAAACAGTTAAATCATAAAGGAATGCAGCAGAAAAACTTGTAAGACACAATACATGTCCTTACCTGAAACCTTGATCTCTGGAATCCTAGATCCACTTTGCAAAGAACAGCGGCTAACTGCTGCTAATGCCTAAGCAGCCAGTCACCTTAACCCTCTTTTCATGTCCTCCAGTCTTGACATCGAAACACCTTCAAAAGTCTGAGTCAGGGGCGAGAAGGGAAATGTCAAACTGTCAGTTGTATTCTACCAAACCACTGTAAATTAGTTTGACCTTTATTTTTTTAATTAGAACTTCAACATATCTGAATTAGGATAGTGCATGTGTTCAAAGATAAAACCTAAAACTTAAGCTTTACCTATTTGGAATCATACGATTGCTATTAGTTTAGAATGTAGTCTAGAATATTTGTGCCTTTCTGCCAGTCTTGAACCCTCAATATCACTTCTCTTCAAGAAAATAAGGAATAATGAAATCAGTGTTACAGAAGAGAACCGCCTATTTATAGCATCTTACCCAAGCCAGTCCCTCACAACTCACAACGTCATTCTGATGATAGCTATCAGTGGTTCAGGCTCAAATGTCACAGAAAAATAATTACAATTACAGAAGATGACTAGCCTGGCTTCAAATGCTGCGCAAACATAGATCAGATGTACACATATAGCTGCATAAGCCTCTTCATTAATTTAAAAGAAGTGAAATGTTAGAGGGATCTTCTATGAATGGGAAAATGAATTTGTCAAGTCCGCACAACTTCTGACAACCATGCTTGTTTACAGATGCCCCATTTAGGGCATGACCATAGCTTCAAAACTTTTTTTTTTTTAATCACCATGTTTTGCAAATTCCAAAGGCTTCTCAGCTGGTTACCTATGGAGTGACAATACATGTGACACAGCAACTAGTTTTTTACTAACGTGATGCAGCAGCAAGTATTGGAACACAGATGGGGTTCCAGAATGATGGTACACATTTTGAAATGGAATGGTCTGGCAAAATATTTACTTTTTGATCACCTCAAAAATAAATATCTAACAAAGAATAAACACTAGGCTGCAGTTATGTAACCAAGAAATCTTTTGACTTATTTATTTACTCAATCTATATCCCTTTTGCAATATTATACAGTGCTAGTAATTAAAGCCATTGTACAAAAAAAATACAGCAGGCTCTAAAAAACTAATCCTCCCAGGGCAAGAGATGTGGACAGGAAATATCTATAGGAAATGGTGCCTGCTGCAAATACTGCAATTGTGCCCCCCCCTCAACTTGGGTGCCTGTGAAAATGGGGAGAGTTCTCCCCATCTTCATAGGCACCCCCACCATTTGCAAAGCTGGAATTTGGCTTTGCAAAGCAAGGGGGAGCCAGCAGGGTAGCTGTGAAGATAGAGAGAGTTCTCCCCATCTCCCTGTTGGTAGACAGTTCCCTTGCCACTGGAGATAAAAAAAAGCTTGAATGGAGACAAAAAAAACTTGGGTCCTCCTCATTCTCAAACAAAGAGAATCTTCACAGTAAGACCAATGTTCCATTTTGTCTTAAACAAACAGGATATACTGTCATATTTGGGAAATTACAGTCCAATGGGAGCATCCCAAGCTGCCAACCACAGACACAGGCCTCTCTACACCAGAATCTTTTAACTAAAGGATACATCTGCTCCTGCCATGGTATCCATTTTGTAATTCCTGACAAACACTAGATTGTAATTTTGTAATTCCTGACTTCCACTGGATTGGAAGTTCAAGTTGTTCCTTTGCATATATTTTCCACTGAGGCATTTGTACAGAAGGCTGCTTTGGTAGATGCACTACGGTAGAATGTACCATGATTCCTTCAGGCAGCACGAGGCCTTGTTATGAGTAGGGCTACTGATATCAGAGGTGTATCTAGGGAACATTGAGCCTGGGGCAAAATCTGAGTTTTCCCACCCCATCCCTGCTCTATTTTCCCTAGAGTGAACGCCCGCTGGGGGGAGGACAAGAAAGCAGGCAGCGAAGGAAGGGAGAGCTGAGGGAGAGAAGGAAGGAAGCCTGGAACAGAGAAAGGCAGAAAAGCTAGCTGGAGCCCCTGCCTGCCTACCTTACCTGGCTCAAGAGGCTTGGAACTGGTCCCCAACTGCTGCTCCACCTCCATGTGCCCAGGTGGGCTGGAGGAGAGTACTGCGTCTGGCCCAGCCCCTCTTCTGTCCCGTAATTCCTCTGCAGATTGCCCTGGCTGGTAAAACACTCAGGCGCATCTCCCCAAGGGCCCCAGTTCGGCCACCAGGAAGGAACTCCTGTCCCTGCGCTCTCAGAGGCGCCAGCCTACCACACCTCTGCTGCCGAGGCTGGCTGGCCTTCCCTCCCGACTCCCCTCTCACATCAGGGACTGGGCAGGCACACGGTGTGTGGCTGCGTGGGGGGCAATTTTCTGGCATGCGCCTGTGGGCATGTGACCCCACATATTCCCATGAGCACTCTGCCTCTGATTGATATGCACTCTTTCGGCCACTTGCTAACAGTAGTTCCAAAGAAACTTCTTTGGCTCATGCTTCTGGGTGATATGGTACAGACAAGGCAATTGACTTTCTGGTTGGTTTAGTTCTTCTAATGTGTATAGGCAAGGCCTTGCACAGATCCAGTTAAACCCTTTTTTTCTTTTGGATGTAATGGACTAAGATAGTAGGATGGTAATTCCATTTTCAATTCAATTTTATTATGGACCAAGACCAGTAAAATACAATAATAAAATACCACATCGTGTCCATATTCCATTTACGTAGTGTAAAATAACATAAGCAAAGTGACACAAAATTTGCTAAAACCACCCCTCCAAAATTTAACATCCATATCAACTTACATAATATAAAAAGTGAAAAATAAATTACATAAAATAAAATAAAATAGATAGTTTCTAATGCCACCCATTATTTAAAACTTTGTCATTTAAAATTTTAGGTTGACATCAATAAATGAGATTTCTTTCCATCTTACAATCTCAATATTCTGTTTTGGTTAGATTACAGATCTTAAGCATACAGACTGAATAGCTTCCTATGTTTCTTTATACAAGGAATTGTACTTGAGCTATCAGTAGTAATTATTTAAAATCTGTAACAATTATGACATATATCCCCTCCTATTTATGTTTCTTAATAATAAAGGCACTAAATTTGGCAACTGTTCTTGTCCGGCTTGGATTGTCGTCTTCTAATAGTTAAATAGCACCTTTTCTAAGGAAGATAAGCCATTCAATAAAATTGGATCATATGATGTATTAGAGGAGATAATACAAAGAAAAGAAGATCACTTAATTAAAAGATTTATGAATTATGTTTAAAATTAGAGACCGAAGATGAAATCATTAAAGAATATATGATTAACTGGGCGCAAGATTTCGGACATACTATAATGTTAACAGACTGGAAAAGATTATGGCACTCAGGTCTTTACTACTAGTAACTATATTAAAGAGAATTATTACAAAATATGGTTTAGGTGGTATCTGACACCTGTTGTTTTAGCTAAATAGAAGTATAAATCTAATCTATGTTGGAAATGTGGGAGAGAAGTGGGAACTCTCTACCATCAATTATGGACTTGTGGAAAAGTTAAAAAATGTTGGTTATCAATACACCAAGAGATACAAAATTTTTTAAAGATACCAGTAAAGTGTATATCAGAATTATATTTAATAGGGTTTCGAAATCTTAGAAACCAAAGAAAAATATTTGGAACAATGGAAACAATGGTTTATGTATAACAATCAGAAATATGTTATGTTGGAGCTATTATAAAATAATTATAGATGATAGTATGAAGAATACATGTATTTTGAATGAATTGCAATATTGACTGATAGGAAAAGCGCACCTGTAGAATCCCACCGCTATATGGTTTTGTTATATGTTGTTTGGTGGTTGTTGTCTTCTCTATGTAGTTGTCTTTGTTTGGTGATTAATTAGGTATTTATGTAGATCAATGTGATATATATGTGGTCTTTCATGTTCTGTATACGTATTTGTTTGTCAATAAAGCATTTTGAAAAGAAAAAAATAAAAGTTTCTCTCTCTCTCTCTCTCTCTTCTGGAGCACATCCTATTTTATTTAATATGGGGTCCAGAAGTTTAGATCTCATATCTTTGAAGAGCAAACAGTGAAAAACAGTTTGGGCTACAGTGTCCCTTTCAGCTAGCTCGCATGAGCAGATTCTTTCTTCTTTGGGGATATTTGATTTGGATTTTTAAATTATTTTTTATTTTCTTCCTTATATCCCTCCCTCCTTGCTTGCTTATCGCACTTTAAGCCTGACTGCAATTTGGGTGGGGGGAAGAATACAATTCTTTTTTTAAAAAGTGACCAGTCCTCAGGTGAGCTACGAATGGAACAAGGCCTTTCATATGTATTCTGGGAGCAAATGCCACACGAAAAGGTGTGGTCTTGCATTGGAAATGGCAATTTCCAAAGGTGAACCTGAGGAAGTGTTAGTATGCTGAAAAAATCACTACATGGATATTTGCCTCTGTCGAGTCTATTAATGTCATAAACTCTCCTTTCTGTGGCAGCTCTACAATAATTCTCAATGTCTTCATCTTGAAGTGATGACACCTCACAAATCTGTCCAACATTTTTAGATCCAAAACTGTTCTTCATCCTACATTTTCCTTTCAAATTGTGAAAAAATGAGCAAATTCCTGAGAACCTTTGTGACAAAGGTACTGGCTCTATTACATCTATGCCCAGAAGATAATTTATTGTACTGAGGGTAGGCTGTCATTTTAGAGAGCAGTTTGAGATTGCAGGAAGCAACTGGGTGGAGAAGCAGTAAACTCAATGAGGTAGCCATCTGAGATTTTTTTCTTCCACCCTCCTGCCTGAAATTACTGAAATCTTTCCTCTATTGGAATGGCTCTGGATTGTTGGTTTTGTTGCTTCACATTCTTGTTGATTCCAGCTGACAATCCAGACTGGACACTGGAGCAATTGGTTTATCGGAACTTGGTCCAAGAATTTCTTCTGAAGTCTTCTGTGAATCCAGGTAGAGTTCTATTGGACTGAAAGTGCTGTGTTTTTGTCGTCTTATCTGTAGGTGAAAGGCATAGCTCTTTTCTTGTCCTTTGGGGATGCCCCCAAAGAGTTTGACTCCAATGAATGGCCACATGACCACAAGAGATTTAGAGAGAGTATTCACTTCCCAGGACTTAAGCCACAAGTACCTATGCATCACCATACTGGACAGTGTAGTCCTTCCTGAGAATTTCATGGGTGTGGCATCAGCCATAAGGGCAGCTGTTCTCTCCCCACAATGAAGATAGGTAGGACCTTCTTGTTCAAGTTAGGAAACTCTCAGGAACTTTCAGAGCTACAGTGAAGTTGCAGCCACTGCTCTGATAGACAGAGTTATGGCTTCACGTGATTTGCACAGAACTGCCTCATTTCTATCAGTGGCATCCTTCAGTTTGCCTTTCCCTTCTGTAGGAAGTGGTATTTATCATCTCTGGTTTAGTGACAGCTGGCCTCAACCAGGGTCAGAGCATTTTCGACCCCTGTCTCAGCCTGCTGGAACGCTCTGTCTGATGAGACCTGCGTCCTGTGGGATTTGATGCAACTCCACAGGGTGTGTAAGACTGAGCTGTTCCACCAGGCCTATGGTTGTGGCAGCAGTGGTTTACCATCCCTCGCTCCAACCCTTTTTGCCTTCCTATTTTCTTCTCTTTACAGGCAATAAGAACTTCTTGGAACTAAAATGTGATCTTCAGGCCACCATCTGGGTTTTTTAAAATAGGGTAGTTGTCAGTTTTAATCTTTAATTTTTAATGCATTAATTATATGTTGGCAGCTGCCCTGACCCTGTATGGGGAATGGTGGCATACATACAAATAAACACATTTTTTGTTTGATGAGCCTCTCTGCAGGAATCAGGATCAAAGATTCCTGATCACTCACCCCTCCATGCACTTAGGAAATCTACAGGGAGCTAGCATTTTAGCACCAATGTGTTCTTCATCTCCCTCACTGCTTTGAAGAGTTTCAAGGCTTACAGTTCCACCTGGAGCTCTAGCATGGCATGGGGTTGTGGCAAGACCTTTTGCAGTGCCCTTCTGCTATACTGGCCAGGAAGAACAATCCCCGTGTCTCACTGTGAAGATACTGCTGCTAAGAAGGGGCTCAGGGTGGTCTTAGCCTTCCATTCTTCCGTTGGTAAACTAAGTATCCAGTTTATTGGAAGTAAAGTATAGATGAATGGGCAAACCTTGTAAACAAAGCCTGCCTGGTAAATGTCATGATGTAATGTCACTCCATGTGCTTGAACAGAGTCACCTTTACACACACACACACACAAATCGAACCTACAGTCAAGTCACTCTGTGAGAACTGATGTCCCACAAAGTTCAAAGAATCCATGCACTCTCTGAGGAGACAGGAAAAGAACTAAAGAGGGCAGCCACATGAGGGGAGGGGTGGAAAGAGCAATCTAGTTCTGCCTCCTAGGATGATGGTAAGAGGAGTACCCAAATGTGCCAGGATGTTTTCCTTGTCAACCAAGGAAAATAACCATCAATGAATAGGAGCTATACAGTAAAAGAAACGCACTGCATACTAAACAAGATGATTCATTCCAAAATAGTGTGTGACATTATTCATTTATATATGTAGACTATGAACTATATCCAACAACATCATTCAGGACTTATAACTTCTTGTTCCTGACAAACATTGTGCATATTTTTGTTATGCTTTCCCTTTAAGAAGATCGGAGTCCGCTCCTTCAGGTTTTACAGACGAACAGAGAATCTGAAGTGGAGGTAGACTCAGTACAAAATGCAGAATCTGTTAAGGGATCATGCGTACAAATGGGAATATTGTGCTATATGGACATGTATATATGTTTATCATGTCACAGCATTATGGTGTAGCACTTTTGCACTGTGATCACTTTTGTATGTCTTTATTCATGTATGGTTTTTGCAAATACACTTAGTAAACAGTTGAGCAGCAGAGTGCAGAATGTTCTGTATTCAATAACAAAAATAATTAATCAAAGAATCGTGCACATAAATAACTGCTTTCAAACTTCTTGAATTTGGACACTGTAAGATCTTTATGTGCCACAACATGCATCCTACTGTCAAAGACACATAAAAAATAGATGCTTTCTAAAGGTCATTTTAGCAGAATTGTAATGCAAACCTCCCCACCTCAATCTCTAGCATAAGGACAAGTTCTAAGCATTGCCCTAACTTCAGGAACAGAAAAGCTCCTTTCTCTAGCTGCTAATTGCAGAATTCTTGCTTAGAGTCTTAGAGCCAAAGGACCTCTCCTTCCACCACTGCCTGTGTGCATGTAGAACACTATTTCCCAGATTCCAACTCTGCAGTGTCTCATGATCACACTAAGGGTCCTGCCTACCATATGAGAACCTAGGATATATGCAACAAGCATGGTCAAATAATTAAATCCTTCCCTAAAGTATTCCAAGATGAAAATTTCATATAGGCAACTGTATTAGTTTATTACTGCAGAAAATTTGAGACGTGACATTTACTCAGTCGATCATAAGGTTCTGTATGTTAGAGCTTACTTCATCAGATACAGAAGGCTGATTTAGACAAACAGAAAGAGGTGGATGGGTGGATATCACAAAGAGCCCAGTTCAAAAACAATCGAAGCAGTAATCAGTTCACTCAGAGTGGGTGCAAGGTGCTCCCAGTTGTTATCTGATAGGCAAAATCTAAAACCTAGTGCCTAACAACAGTTTCACCAACACCCACTCTGAGTGAACTGATACGTCTTTGGGTCACATCTCATTTTGAATCTGCCTCTCTCTTTAGTATCCCCTCCTTCTGATATGTATATAAATTGACTTCATGACTTGTACCTCATGAAACTGATAAGTGAACTCTTGACTCATGAAAGGTTACAAAAGAATAAACTTGTTAGTATTCAAATTGTAACTAGACTCCTGTTCTATTCCTTCAAGCAGGAGTACCATAACATACTATTACATAAACATTCACTTCACATTTCACTTAAGGTGCAACCTCTAGTTGCAAAATAAAAGTTCATAAAATAAAAGTTCAGCAGAATACTGTGCGCACACTCATTTACCCAAGACTGAAAACAATAACCACTTTATAAAATCCCTGACCCGGAGGTTGCACTAAAAGGTAGTCAGGGTGTTCAATCAATTACCGTATATACTCATGTATAAGTGGAATTTTTCAGCACATTTTTAATGCTGAAAAAGCTCCCCTCGACTTATATGCGGGTCATTAAAAATTTTTGTGTTTTTTTACTTTGCCGGCCAGCAGGGGGCGCAGTTCTTATGCTAGCGACACCAAATTTTCAGGGTACCCTCGGAAGACACCCCTGATGATACCAGCCAAGTTTGGTAAAGTTTGGTTCAGGGGGTCCAAAGTTATGGACCCCAAAAGAGATGCCCCCATTCCCCATTGTTTTCAATGGGAGCTATTAGTAGATGGGGCTACCCTTTTGAGGGTCCATAACTTTGGACCCTCTGAACCAAACTTCACCAAACCTGGCTGGTCTCATCAGAAGAGTCTCTTTATGATACCAGCCAGGTTTGGAGAAGTTTGGGTCAGGGGATCCAAAGTTATTGATCCCCAAAAGGGTGCCCCATCCCCCATTGTTTACAATGGAAGCTAATAGTAGATTTTCCATTTCTGATAATATCCCTCTTAAAATCTAAATTGAGTTACATTTGGACATACAGATGAGGAGGAGGAATCCAGTTTTGAAGGATTTTAACTCTTGTGTTTTAGCTTGGTTGCTGATTGAGCTAAGGTTTTTGTACTTTTAAAGTTATTGTTGATACCATATTGTTCTTGTTGACCCTCTTTTCCACTTACAGAGCCAGTTTACTGTTTTTCTTTGAAATAAATATTCAAAAACATTTAACCTACTGATGCCTCAATTGATGTAATTTTATTGGTATGTATGTTTATTTTTGAAATTTACCAGCAGCTGCTGCATATCCCACCCTCGACTTATACGCGAGTCAATAAGTTTTCCCAACTTTTTGTGGTGAAATTAGGTGCCTCGACTTATATGCGGGTCGACTTATACACGAATATATATGGTATTCATTTACGGTCACTGACCAGCAAGGTACAAAAGAATTAAAATCACAAAAATTGCAGAAATTACAAAATACAAATTAAAATAGATAATAAAATGCAGCTAATAGGCATCAGAAAATTCAAGACATAAGCACAAATTAATGAATAGAATGTCCAAATAATAATAAATAAAAATTAGCTGGCAGAGCCAGTGGAGCAATGTCGGGCTTTCCTGATTTTACTAGATATCCAGGCAAACTTGGCAACAAAGTGTGTTAGATGTTTATTTGTATCACATAGTAGTATTTTAATCTTTTCTTTCTTAGCTAAAAAGGAGTTTGCCTGGTCATGGGGAAGAAGCATCCAACGTATATCATCATAATATGAGCATTCAAATAGTATATGTTCTGTATTTTCAATGCCTCCTATTTGACAGCTACAAATTCTGCCCTCAATTGGTACTTTATTATTGGTGTAGTACAAATTATTGGTGTAGCACAATTTGTACTACACCAATAATAAAGTACAATTGGTGTAGTAAGGCGAGAGGGCATTATAATGAAGTAGGCTGCAGGCTCTACGATAGTTAACATTAAACAGAGAATAAGATAAGGCATTATTGAGAGTCTGTCTAGATTTAGTTTACTAAAAATTGGGTTTTTAAATTTATTGAGGCCGTGTTGCCGCTCAACATCTATAATTCTGAGTAGTCAGGGTGTTATTTCTAAGCTGTTCTGTAACATTATTTTAAAACTGTCAGAAGGCAGTTATTCATTTCATTAAAAAGCCATAAAAGAGAACAGTGACAATAATTTTTCCTGTCTTCAGCCACGCCACAGCCACATTCTATAAAGTAATGCTGCCCTGCTACACCCACATTCTGAACATCCACGGCCACAAACGAATTGAGATTCTTCATATTGTAACTCCCTCAAGCCGGTTGCCAAGTTACTTCAAGGACTTATTTGAAAGAATGGCATTTAGGTCACTTCCTGATTAGGGTCCTGGTAGAAAAGAACTGAGGTGTGTTGATGCTCCTTCGCCATTTACGCCACTGTCCTTTCAGTATTTCTTCTTAAGCAATAAGTTGTTTTATCTGAGTTACAAGAAAAACAAGCAGGAACAAGCACGAGAGAGAGATATATTGTCTTTAAAACCCTGCATTTTGAATTGGAGCTTTGCTTTTTGGACTGCCAGTTGTCACATGATCTGCAGTGTGATTAAGCCAATCAGATCACGAGTGCATAAACACCTCAGCTAGCAAATCAAGGTCAGAGCACACATTTAAAAGTAGGTCAACTTTAGATGTCTGCCGAGGCACCCATCTGGGAGGCAAGAGCTCAACTTGCAAAGCGCTGCCAGCTCCCACACGGCCTACAGGAAAATTCAGTGTCACCATCAAACAAACACTTCCTTTCCAATGAAGCATAACTCTTCACTGAGTGAATCACAAACACATTCACACATAAAGGCACTATTTCTCTATTACCAACAAAGTGGGAGAGATTTTCATGATGATAGTGAGAGATGCTTCTGTTTATATTATGTGCAATTGAACATAAATGCAATTATACAACAGGGACTTTTGCTTCATATTGTCTCATGAAAGAAGTTAGTCCATTATTGCTTCTTTAATGGACAGGCAAATGTTAACAAATGTAGAAAAATACAATACAAGGGGAGGGAGGGAGGGAGGGAGGGAGGGAGGGAGGGAGGGAGGGAGGGAGGGAGGAAGGAAGGAAGGAAGGAAGGAAGGAAGGAAGGAAGGAAGGAAGGAAGGAAGGAAGGAAGGAAGGAAGGAAGGAAGGAAGGAAGGAAGGAAGGAAGGAAGGAAGGAAGGAAGGAAGGAAATCAAGGAGAGACAACAGTGGCGAAGTGAGAGGAAAAATTAGAAGGTCACAGAAGAAAAATATGGGGGGCAAGGAAACCATGTCTCGATTCTAAGACACCTTTCTTTGCGGGGAGCATACAATATTTCATATGTCTTTGGATTCAGCAGAAAACTGATTTCCCCTTCCTGTGGCATACCTGCTAGTCCCCCTGATGTGCTCAACTAGCCCCCCTGGGTGATCAACTAGATGACAGTAATGGGGAATACAAGTAATCACACTCAGCTGAAGGAAATTCTTTCTGTCAGGAGTCTGAACCATATATGATCCAAGGTTTCTCTATTTTTCATCCAAGTAGGAAGGTATTTGGCTTCATTCTATGGTATTACGTGAACAAAACAAAAAGAAGAGCAGACGTCTCCTGAATCCATAAATCACATTTAGGAGCCGATGTGTCTTCCAGAGTTTGTAATATTAGTCTCTAGTTAACCACTGAGGTAAACTTGGTGAGGTTAATATTACTATCATTTTGTTTTCACAATTGAGAAACAAATCTTAGTATTATATGAGACGTTGTAGAGAAAAAGCAATGTTCAACACCATGTTTAAATTTCTGTAAGCCTCTAGCCGTAATGGTTGTATTACCAGACACAGTCAGAACATATCAATGAAAATGCCTACCTATTATGCCTTTGCCAAACTTCTAACAGATGTGACTCATTCACACATTCTTTTTATATAGTCTGAATAAGAGCCAATAAATTCTCTACAGCAAGGCTCTCCAACCTTTTTGATCCTCTAAGTACCTTCAGAATTCTCAGGCCGAGTGGCAAGTGCCACCCCAAATCAGCTGCAGCAGGAGGCACAGCCACACACAATGCGTTCCTCCTTGACTTACAAAAGAATTGTTGAGGAAGAATAATTTTTTAAAAAATAAGATCTGGAGGGGTGGGAGGCAGAAACAGAGGAATAAAAAGAAGGTCCAGAGGGGGAATGGAACCATACACTAAGTAAAGCCTGGGTGCTCAACAGTTCTCTTGATCTCCCAGTGGCTGTGGATACTACTGTACCAATGAAAAAACCTTGCTTTGAACAAGGACAGAGAACAAGCCCTGCTTTATAACTGTCTGTTCACTTTCTGAACAGCTCCCTGGGTGCCAGGGAAAGCACTGGTGGGCGCCACACTGGGGAAACTTGCTCCAGAGTAACTTTTGATATGTCATCTATCAGTAGCTATAAAAAATAGATTTCTGTTTTTTGTATATAACACCCACCTTTCTTCCTGCATTGACCTCGACCCAAAATATATAAGGTTCCCATTAGGTTTCATATTCAGGCTCTGACTTAGTTTGAGCAAAGCTGCTCTACCATATGCCCTCTAAGCATCCCCTGGGACTTAGCCCATGTTACTGTCAGCTCTTTCTTCAGTTGGTTGAGATCCTATCACTCCATTCCCCTGGCAGCATAACATTTCTGCAGAACAAAGAATCTTCCACCATCAAAACACTGCTGAAGAACTCCTTGCACAAGAGGAACCCGCCACTGTTCCATTTTTATGTCTTACTAATATGATTCTGTACTTCACTTACACTCTGCCTCTGTCTCCAATGGGGTCTGCATACAGCTTACATCATTTCCTTCTCTTCCGTTTTATCCACACAACAACCTTACAAAGCTGAGAGTGACTTGCCCAAAATCACCTAGAACACTCCCAAGGCAGAGTGGGGATTCAACTCTGGGTCTTTTCGATCCTAGTTCAACTGCTACACCACAACAGCTTTAGTGAATTATACTACTTGTCCTCTTGGGGAGGATCTCAGAATTCCAACATCCCAGCGAGAGATAGGAGTTGCAAGATGTTAGGCATCAGATACAAACCATAAAGAAAGCAAATATATGATCTGAATGTACTGTTTGTGACCTGACAAAAGAAAGCCATCTTGTTGCTGTCGTCCTGTAAATTCTAAGAATAGCTGATCTGGCCCAAATAAAAATTCTGCTATAGACCCATATTTTCGATATAATGGATTTACCTAGGTAAATCTCTAGATCTGTACTGCCCCAGATGGTATATTTAGAATGATTAAATGAATCACTGAAAGTTTCCAGTCTGAGATGGTATAATCTAGTAGCAGCTACTACAGGAATTGTCACAACTGTTCTCTGACCTAAACTGATTATCAGAGAGTTCAGTAAACTTTTTTTTGTAGAGGTTACATATACAAGATAGGCAGTACCATACAAAAGGGGTGGGGATTAGAAGGGCTTGAGAGAGTGGAATGGCCTTGTGCCAGCACAACTGCTTTCCCTGGAGCACCTATCCCAGCAGAGGGAGCAGATGTGTCAGTGGCAATGTGTTCCACAGTCCCACCTCTGCAAAACCTGGAAGTGGGGATACTGTGCTAGTGTCCTGCAAGCTGGGGCATTCCTAGGGGTGGAGTAGACATTAGTTAGCTCTACCCAGGGTTGAGGGCTAGTCCCTTTTTGGCGGCATATGTCCTTCAAACCATATGGGGCTTTCTGGTGGTGGGAGAATTTTAGGGCTTTCCCAAACTCCCTGAGCCACTGGAAAGCCCTATTGGAGGTGGCAGGACGGCACCACATTGACCCCATGTTCTGCTGCCTAGGGTTTGGATGGGGCTGAAAAACATTCTCAATTATTTGTATTGCTTACACGGCCAGAATCACTGGGGTGCTGTGTGGTTTCCGGGCTGTATGGCCGTGTTCTAGCAGCATTCTCTCCTGGCGTTTCGCCTGCATCTGTGGCTGGCATCTTCAGAGGATCAGATCCAGAGGGGCTCACACGTCACATCCAGGCCCAGCCAGGTCAGAAGTGTGGAGGGCATGCACACATCACACCCAGTCAGGCCAAAAGTGTGGGGGGGCAATTTTCCAAAAAAAACCCCCACATGACTCAACAGAGACCGCCCCACGTGACTTGACGGGGACCACCTGGGACATTTGTCCCCAGATGTCCCCATTGTAGCTACGTCACTGGGCATATAGTGCCATTTATTTCAATGCAAAAGCCTTTCATTCAAGGCAAAGGGATTTCAGGAACTGAATGGACTGAATGATTTCTCTTTGCAGGCTGGAAAAAGCCCACAGTGAAAACAGTTAGTACTAAGTGAATGGGAAAAATATTGATCAAAAAGATTCCTTTTCTATAGATGCATTTCAGCATAAGTGTTACTTCCCACATTAACATTTGTATTTGCCCAATTACCTCAACAAGCTTCTACTACTCATCTGAAGGACATCAGTGGTCTAGAAGTAAATGAAAAGAAAACAATGTGGTGGCAAAGCAGACATCTTCCACACAGAAGGTTGGACAGCTACAGTCACCCATGGTCATTTTTGTGGTTATGGCCCAAAAGGGTTTTATGTTTTGGCAAGCAATACTTCTACATTATTAAACAAATAATTAGAGTTGTCTGGCATTAGTGGAGGGGTTGGCACTTAAAGACAGTACAAGCATTCTGTATATATAAGTTCGATCTTTTGTGTCAGAAAAGTATTTAGAATTGATTTAAAGCAATATATACATACATATATTTAGCAAAGAACAAAAGCTTTGCATTCTAGAAAAGAGAATATAGCCACCAAAGGGGAAAACGTACTGCTCAACAACCGCTTGTTCTAAATTAATATCTGTACTATTGTATGGCTTTATGGCTCATTAAAATAGCTAATCAGCAGCTTCAATCATTAGTGACACTTAGTGCTTACTTAACTCACAATTTTGTTCAGAAGTTACGCCATACCGATCCCTGCATGCAGTTCTCACCTGCTACTCTGAAGGCCAAGCAGGCACCCAAAGCAGCGGGAGCAGCCAGCAGAGCTGCATACAGGGGGCAGCTCAGTCAGTCTCTGCATCCGGCTCAGTGGCTTAGAATTTTGGATTTGGCTTTTAAAAATAACCCAAAATTTGAAAAAGCCAATAAAGCTGGAATGAGGGTTCAGATTTTTTGAAAATGTCCAGGTCTTTCAAAGTCAAACTCCATCACTCAAAAACTGAAAAAAATTGTGCACACCCCTATTCTCTATTCCTCTACAGGAAGCCTGCTAGATGACCCTGGGTCAGTCACAGTTCATTCAGAATTCTCTCAGACTTTATAGATTGCTATTATAATTCATGCCAATATATACAGAAATATCACGGAACTCCTGGTGGTGTTCATGTCATATTATAATTCATGTCAATATATACAGAAATTTCATGGAACGCCTCGTGGTTTTCAATAACATCAGTCATGGAATTTTTCTGAACCACTTTTCCGAATAAGGTGTACTGTTTTGTTCCTTTCTGGGGAGTGGTTCTAGATAACTACTGATCTTCCCTGTGGGGACTGACCCATGCTTTTTAACATCTACATAAAATCATGGGTTTTCTCCTACCAGCCTCTCTGAAGCTCTGTCTTGGAATGCCTGGAGCTAATCCTCTTCCCACTGTAGATTCTTCACACACACACCCGCCCCACACACACACACAAAAAAATCAGGGATGATATGTTCGAATCTGGCTGATGAGGCAAAAGAATTTATGTTACCGTGTTTCCCCGAAAATAAGACAGTGTCTTATATTAATTTTTGCTCAAAAAAAATGTGCTATGTCTTATTTTCAGGGGATGTCTTATTTTTCTGCGTTCTGTTTGTCAGGCATGCTTCCAAACAAAAACTTTGCTATGTCTTACTTTCGGGGGATGCCTTATATTTTGCACTTCAGCAAAACCTCTACTATGTCTTATTTTCAGGGGATGTCTTATATTCAGGGAAACAGGGTAAAGATAGACAACAGTCAGAAGGTCCCTTTTGATTAAGTTCAAGACTGAACTGCAAACAGAGTAATATATTGTAAATTCATTGGTTGTGGTTGTTTTTAATTCCTTACATAAATAACATTACCATTGGTACTGAAAGTCGGTTGTCTAGTTTTGACAAAGGGGCATGCACTTTTGGCATAGATCCCTAGCATGTAGGCCCACTTTATTGTTTGTAACTGTTGTTCAGAAAGTTTTTGAAGTAGGACCCACTTCTAAGCTTATTGCAGTGTTTGGGACCTAGTTGTAAAGCAGCACCATGCTACTTTCCTCCCACTCCAACATAAGACACAGGAAACTTGTATCAATTAACACTGAGCAAGTTTATATTATATTTCGCAAGCTTAGTATTTATAAATCTACAGCACTGCTGAGCAATAGACTTAATTTATGACTATTCTGCACTTATGCAGAGTGGCAAACCCCAGCCTCACAGATTCTCCCTGTCCAGCTCCCCCTGTTCTTCCTCAGCTCACCCTGTTCTTCCTCCTCCCTTCTTGCCTCTCAATCTCCACTCCCACCAGCAAAATATTCACAACCAACTTTTGTGACCCACAGTCTGAAAAGTATCGACATATAATAATTTCTCCTTCAAGGTTCCTTTTACACCTTTTTAAGTGGCACAGTTTGCTGATTTTTGTTTTGGTGCTGTAGCCTCCATCAGCCATTCTCCCTCTCCTCTGCTGAGGCTTCTGGAGGTCACGTCATCATCTTGCGGAGAAGAGGACAGTAGACCGCTGTCTGCACAGTAGTCTGCACCCACTTCTGAAAAACTCCCATCCTCCACAAGGCTCCCCTTAAGCCTCAAACTCTGCCATGAAGAAAAAGGGGAGGGAAAGAAACAAACACATAGCCTAAAACATGAGGTGCACAGAACATGCAAAGGGAAGGCAGAAGATTGAAGCTTTCTCTTTAGCTAGGGTTAGTGAAATAATTCTTAGATGAAAGGGAGATTTAATCAGACAAAAAGGATAGCTGCTGTGGAGCTCTAATCCTCAGCTGCTCTCCCTGTGCGAGGCAAAAAGTAAACTGAGCTCAGGAGATTCCTTACTGGGAAACAGAAAGTGGCAATTTAGTCCTACCTCTCTGAACAGCTGGTCAAAATCGCCCAAGATCAAGATGGCCTCTTCCTCAGAGAGAGAAAATTAAGTGCCCCACCACCTCTTTCCCTCAATCCAATATGAAACGTTTTAAGGGGTGCTATCAGTAGAAGGTAAAAAAGGACACACGTATCTGCATGTCATATCTAGTTTGTAGTCTCAGCAAACCACAATTTGCATGTGCCTACTGATTACTCTCTATCAGCTATTACAAAAAGAGGCACAATTAAAAAAAAACAATAATGGTTACACTGCAGCCCAGCAACCATTACAGAGTAATCCAGTGAATATTCTCTGAGACTTTTGTTCTACTTACACTAATCTGAGACTAGTACCATTAACCCCAGTATGACTGACTCAGAAATTAACATGTTTTAAGGCTAAGGTACAAACAGTTCTTAAGGCACCATGAATGAGAGCTTCAAAATAGGGCATGGTATTCATTGCTAAAATGTAAGTGAATGATATGGTTCCCTCTCAGAGCAGCTCACTACAATAATTCCTACTAGAATTTAACCCAGCATACTGGAGTGTGGCATGAGCCCAATATTACAAGTTGTTCCAGCTTCCTCAGCTGACTTGGAAACATTTCTGATGTAAAGAAGCTTAATACCAAGCTTCTCAAATAGCATGAGGCTCAAAAGGTTACCAAGTCTGTGTGTGCCAACTAACACTCATTGAAGTTGTATGTGAGAAAAGATGGTGTGGAAGTTAATGTTATTGTTTTTTTTTTTAAAAAAATATATCTTTCTGGCAAACTGACTGGGACAGTCTTCATCTCAGTAACGTAAATGAGTGAAAGAGATTTTAATAATTGTGTTGCTACTGTCCTACCGTTTAGTCTCCATTGTTGAAGAACTGCCAAGAGTCTGACAGTGTTAATAGAGTTCAAAGCTAGCTTTAGGTATTACTTATTGCCCAAAGCAGTGGAAAGAGGGATGAGGCTCTCCTTTAGACTTATAGCAAAGGTCGCAAACACTTTGCTTTTCTTAGTCAATCTCAGGTTTCAAGCTGATTATTATTATTTTTTAAATTTAATATGCCACCCCACCCCTTATTTGCTTTTAACTTATGAAGTGACCAGTTTCCAAAGGGAAAACATCATCACATGCAATTCCCATCTTTCCTCTAAACATAATTAACTTTTTAAGACAAATGTAGATGAGAAGATACAATGATTCTGTCACATTGTGAAGCTGCAAGCCACACTTGTCAATATGTTCTGCTCTAAAAGCTGTTCTGAGGGTAGAGGCCTTTTCTACTTCTGTTATCCAAGATCTCAAATACTATGAAGTAAATTCAAGACCTTTTATTTACAAAGCGTGTGCTCAGCCACTGACCTATAGATCAGAGCCTGCATAAATGCCATAAGGTGTAAAAAGGGCCCAGTTTAGCTCCCTAAGGCTTGTTAACTTCAAGTCACTTTACAAAGTCAATCCCCCAATATACTTCCACAACTTATCCAACAGGTGTTCTTCAACTACAACTATTTTTGTAAAATGACATAATCACTATTTCAGATAGAAATGAACTTGCTATAATTCCACTTTTCTTAATAAGTCTGTGTGAACCACACTGTGCTACCATAATTGGTGGTTCTCTGGCTAAGGGTATCTAACAAAGATACACTTTGCAGCAAGGAGAAGCAAAGAACAGACAGCATAATCTCACTACAGAGCTGCAGAAGAGTTGGGATTGAAAAACAAGAAATGAAACTTATTTTGGGGAGGTCTATACATAAAGAAGGGACAGATATCAGCATATACCTATATACAATCAATGGCTGGGAACTGGAATAATGCTAATTTTTGTTCACATCTCTGTGCGAGTGAGCTTTTTGAAGCAATTAATGTGAAAAAATTCCCTGGAAGCATATCACTTATGCACCTCTTATGAATCATCAGAGTCTCAACCTATGCTAGAGACTGCTTTGAACTGTTCCCTCTAGAACAATAATCTTTTATACAACAGGAAGAGTTCACTAGAGGATTCACAGGGGAAATAAGATTTCTTTCTGTAGTCTCCATACACCAATTCATGACACAATGTATGACAGTAGAGTGGGACAAATGTTTCCAATAACCATGTAAATGAAGAAAGTGAAGGTCTCTAAGAGATATGCATTTAGACACTCAAACTGCATTGCTACACATTATAATTGATTTGGAATACTAGACTTTTATGGAATGTCTGCACATACCATCCTTTGAAGGTACCATTCTGCAAATGGGTAAGATCAACAGTTGCCCATATTTGAGTATTGTCTGTTATGGCTCCCACTTGGTGAAATGGCCTCCCCAACAAGATCAGGCTCCTATCATTCTGTAGTGTATAGAAGTGAATTTTCAGGAAGGCATTTTTATAAGGGAAAAACGTTGTGCCTTTAATGTCTCTGGAAATTACATACAGTTTATATCAGTGGTGGCGAACCTATAGCACGTGTGCCAGAGGTGGCACTCAGAGCCCTCTCTGTGGGCACGCGCGCACAGAGTTCGTCATGTAGGGGGAGCAGAAAATCACACACACACCCCACACACACACATCTAGGCTAGCCTTGCTTCTGAGTAAACCCTCCTAGGGTCGTGATTCACCCATTCAAAGTGTTGCACAGTTGCTTCACCAAGCTCACTCCCAAGTAACGCACACCTTGGAGCAAACTGTTTTTTCTAAACTAAAACCTCAGTATTCAGGTTAAATTGCCATGTTGGCACTTTGCGATAAATAAGTGGGTTTTGCGTTGCAATTTGGGCACTCGGTCTCGAAAAGGTTCGTCATCACTGGTTTATATTAACAACCCTTTGGGAAACAGAGCATCAATCATCTAACTATATGGCATTACATGTTCATGCTGCACCATGAGCAACAATGAAAAAGGATCAATATGCAAAGAAGTTAGCTACTGTTCATAGTCCAATGTCATTGCTAAAGCTGTTCACAGCATTGTCATAACAATCTCTTATCTTATTCAAATATCACACAACAGCATATAAAACAAAAATTTACCAGAAGTTTAACCATGACCTTGAGGCACTGAAATTTCCCCGATTTGAGCTAGCACTTGACAACTCAAGTGCTCTGAGGAGAGTTTTAATCACATACATTTTTCAGATTGATCATGACAGAATTTCTGAGCTGGTGCAGCCTCTCAAATCAATGCATGTTTTAGGACCAATAAAGCAACAGCAACTAGCATTGTATAGCCGTAACGCCAGAAATATCCTTGAGCATTTACACTCCAGTCCCAACTGTGCTTCCCTTTAAGTCTTTATCGCTGATTTCAGTGAATTCAGCACAATATATCTGCAGCGCATTTGTCATATCAGATCCAGGCACCTAACCTTGAGATAATATTGCAGAAATACTGTTGTTTTCTGAGCACACTGACCCAAATGTCATGTACAGCTACGTGCTCTTCTTCCTCATAGGCATATCCACTGTTACTGCAACTACCGTGTGAGACATAGTTATGTGAGTGTGACAGACTACAAATGGAGATGCCTCTCCCATATTATCCCCTCCCATGCTATTTTTGGAATGTTACAATGGCACTGTGTGAGTTTGTTTAAAAACAAAAAGGTTCCCTGGTTGATTTGTACTTCCCTTTGTGCTACCAAAGATGGTTGATCTAGCACATTTTCATTTTTTATTTGTTTTAAGTTCAAAAAGCAGCAACCCCATATCTCCTTTTTCCTCACACTGTCCTAAAAATCTAAACTTGTTTCCTAACATAATCCTACAGAAATAAGTCCTACAGAGTTCAATGGGAAAATCAAGGGTGCACATACTCCTGCTAGAATCATAATTCTCTCCCCCCCCCCCACCGCCCCCGCGAGCATCACACAATTTAAACCAGCCTTATTTACAATCCATCCCCGGCAGTATGGTTCTATGGCATGTGCGCCCTCTTCACATAGGAACTGATCTCGCTTTGAGGGCTCATATGTATCTACCGGTAAATGAAAACATTAAAAATGCAACCCTGGGAAAGCAAACACTCATATAACGACTGCAAATCATAGTAATGGCACTAGATTGGAGCTAGTAGGAGTACCCTGCTAAGGATATATATTTTTATTACTAAGAAAAGCCATATTGCCAACTATGTCTATATTTCTAAACACATTTGCTTTCATATAAGCACCTGAGTTCAACAGGATGTGCATTCAAGTAAGTATGTATAGCAGTGCAGCCTGAATAAACTATAATTTGTCAAACACAACTAAATCTACTCAGTAGTCACACTACACCTAGGATATATACCTAAATCGATTGCATTATTCAAGAAAGAGAAATTAATTTTTGGCCTCTGTGTAGCCTCAGTTGGCAACTACTTTTTGTCTTGGGATCTAAGGGCAAATAAGATGTTAGGAACCAAGAAAGACAAAAATACTTGACACATATCATTCTCCATATTTTTGTTGGTCCTTCATCTCAAGTCTGTTCTGTCAGATAAGGGTCTTCAGATGTATCCACTGACCAATACCCTCCATCACACAATAACCAATCAGAAGAACTTCCTGGCCCTCAACATCCATAGGACTGAAACCACACCAGGAAGAGATTATACATCAAAATGTACCGGGGAAAGGAAAATTGTGTTCCTGCTTCTTCCAGCACAAACAATTTGCCCTTCCCTTAATTGACCAGGGACATCTGCTTTCAAGAAGTTACAGTTTGTGAAAGAAAACATAAGGAATATAAAATTGAAAGGCAGTTACAGCTCAGATAGCTGCATTTATTCATAATATGACAGGTCATCAACAACCCAGTTTAAAATTAAGAATGTTTGCTATAATAGTGACATTTTCATGTATACACATATACCATAGTGTTAATGCAGCATAAACATCTTTTTAAGAAGATGAAAACATGTGGAAATCTCCCCCTGTAACATAGTGATCAAATCCTCAGTTTAGATATTTTTGTGATAAACTTACTGGGAGGATTAAGCCAAGACAGCATTTTGTAGTCTCAGCCTCCCCTCTACTCCACAGCATGCATGGAAATAATACCAGTCTTCCACAAGCAGATTCAGTATAGATTTATGTCTTTTAAGTGCTGTGAACCCTAAAAAGTTATATGAATAAAAGATAGCTAGTGCGGTGTAATGTTTACTGCCATACTAGGATCTGGGAGATGCAGTTTTGAACCCATCCCTCTGCCATGGAAATTTGCTTGGTGAACGTGAGCTTGGTGAACATTCTCTCTCAACATAGACTGCCTCACATGGGTTGTTGCTGTGAGGATAAACTAGAGCAGGGGAGAATGATAGTGAAAGCTGTTTCGGATCCCCACTGGACAGATTAGTACAGTATAACTATCTAAAAATTTTAAATCATTATATTGGGCATTACTTTCCCATACCCTAAAACGAAATTCAGAAAAACAGCAAAAAGTATGGTCTGGTAAATAACATTCTAAAAATATTTAAAAGGCTATCTGTTCTTAATATTTATGCCATAATTATTGAAATTCTATACAGATGTTCACTTTTATTATATAAGTAAATCCCTGGTTAAAGTTTGTCACTTTGCACAGGAAATCAAAAAGAAACCACCAGACTGAAAATCCAGAATGAACACCAGTCTTTGCCTAACATTTAACTCCTAATTTATCACCAGCATACTAAATCACCAGGAAAGCCCAGAATCTTCATGCTGAAGTCATAGGACTATATCCTGTTTGGTGGGTAATATAAGGTGCTGACTACACACCAACAGTGGCATACAGAGTTTGATTTACTGTCAATAGATTAACATGTATGAACATTCAGGCAGCACTGTAATAGAAGCTGAATAATCACTACAACAACCTATCAACAACATATTTACCTGACACCTTCCGAACTATATATTTTAATGACCTCTTTCAAACTATCAAGCTCTTCTAACTTTTTTTCATTTCTATTTAACTTTAGCATAAGGCTGGAAAATCCATAAGGATGTCATAAAGAATGCTAATCATTAAAAGGAGTAGCAAAGATAAGATGAACATTTGTTAAAAATGGGCCAAAGCATGGCAGGCTTTTTAAATACATTTAATGGATGTACAAGAAAATGCATTTATAAAAAGGCTCCTTCAATAAACAACCACATTTATTCCATCAGTCCAGAGAACACATTTAAAAAGCCCACACCATTTCCCCTTCTGAAGAAACTGGAACTCAGCAAATGGAACCAAGTTTAAGTATTTGTTTTTAGAAGAAGAATTTTGATTTATACTCCACTTGTCTGTACCTTTAAAAAGTCTCAAAGCGGATTACAAATCCGTCCCTTACTTTCCCCACAACAGACACCTTGTGAGGTAGGTGGGGCTGAAAGTTCTGAGAGAACTAGCCCAAGGTCACTCAGCAGGCTTCATGTGCAGGAGTGGAGGAAAAACCTGGTTCGCCAGATTATAGTCCATCATTCATGTGGAAGAGTGGGGAATGAAGCCTGGTTCTCCAGATTAGAGTCTATCGCTCTTAGCCATTACACCACTCATTCATCTTTTGCTTTTGTGAATCTTTATTAGGTTTCCATGATTTACAATTATATGATATGTATAACATATGTTCCAGAATAAGGAAACTTCAAAGAGAAAGCAGTCAAAATACTGGTCATTCTATTGTGGCCTTCCTAAATGATGAATTACCAGTGACTTTTGTTATCAAGCTAAAGAAAGAACTATGGGTTTGCAGTGTGAATTCCACAGCATTTTGGACAGTGTTCTGGTTGAAATGAATCCTGATAGAATGCCACAAAAATAACAATGTTAAATCCAGTTTTATTTTAAGAACCACCTTGAGCAAATATATTAGATTCTTTGCTCATGAGGAAGAAAGTCTCATTTGATTTCCTTATCATTCCTGAACAAACACTCCAGCAATATAACCTAGAAACAAATGAAGGGACTGTGTATGCCTATTATACCATGTGCATATAACCATAAACACAGACCTTTTCCTCTTGGGTCTCCTTACCTCTCCTGAGTGAAATGCCCCAATGATACAACCTGTAGCTCCAAGAGAGGACAAGGCTCTCAAGACTGTATACGTGTGTTATTAATCATGTGTATATGACAGATCTACACACAAGGTTTACATCTTTTCTACACCTGAGCACTCTCCTCACACTTGGAAATAACCAAATCACAGCCAATACGCAACCCAAAAGGGAATGAGCCCCTTTTACCACCAGATAAGGATCAACTCTCTCCCTCTATCTCCCCGAAAGCATCCACTTCCCATCAGGAATCCCGTCACGGCACTTGGTCATTAAAAAGGAATCTCCTCCACCTTCCCACCCTCCCGCGCCGCCGCCCTTCTCTTCCTTTCGAACCCCAACAATCCTTCCACCGCCACCCCCCAATTCCTCACCGTGTCCGGAAGGGCAGGAGTGGAGCTGAGGGTGACTGGCCCCCACAGCGGCTCGCAGTAAAACGATGGAAGCGACGTCCGGCGCAAGCAACCCCTCTACCTGACCTACTTTTCGCCTGGCTTGCCACTGAACGTCGCACCACTAACCTACTTTCCAGCCAATGGTTACTCCTCCCGCACTAAGGCCCGGCCCGCCTTCCGACCAATCACAGGACAGTTCTACGAAGCGACCAACCAATCGTGTACAAGTAAATGCCAGCCACAGCCCTCCTTCCACCGTACGAACCAATGTCCACTTTAGACTAAGATTGAACTAGTCGAGATGGGATTATCATCGCTCTCTCCCGCTTCAAAGCTAGAATTTGGGGAAGGGAGGGGGAGGAGCCGGAGCTGAGAGAATCGCGCGCGCTCCCGTTTTGCAGCATGTTATTGCTCCTGTTGGTGGTTGCGTAAGCGACTTGTTTAGGCCGGGTGGGACCCGGATATGGCTGCGCCGAGCCTCTCCTGCGCCGTGTGCTGACGTCACAGCAAGGGAGCCAATGGCTGCTACGGAACGCCAGTGTATATTTTCGCTTGTCTTCCCAGTCAGGATTTTGCTGCCTCTGCCTGCTTGGCTGCTTCTTGGGGCGGAGGATTAGTAGCTGGCTGTGTGGGGTGCAACTATAGACCAATCTCTGAGCCAAATGGAGGCCGGCTTTGCTTCTTGCCTGGGAGAAGCTTGAGCTGTCGTCCTCTGCTACAAACAGTTTCATTCGAGACAATCCTGTTTAAGAGTGTATTATTTCCTACCCTATTCGAAGTGGAGTGGGGGAGATATTGCGGAATTAGACTCTTTGGAAAACGTTTCCTTATCCTAAAGTCATGCAAAATGCTCTTCCACTCTCTGGCCTCTACCTGGAGAGAATTCCTTCCCTGCTTGAAATATGGTTAACCTTGTATAAGAACTGATATTTTTAAACCCTTTTCCAGTATGATTTGTCAAAATATTTTCACGATTCAATGGTTAAGAATCCATGAAACAATGAAAGGGAAGATAGTAGGAGTAGTATACAAATATATAGTGGAGGATAAAGAATTTATGATAAGAATGTTGAAACAAAAATGGGAAAAAGATGATTTCTTAGAGGATGAAAAAATAGAAAGAATAATGGATAGTATGAAGAAGATAAAGATTGAAAAATATGGGGAATTAGAAAGAAAGGTTATACTAAAATGGTACAGAACCCCAATACAGCTAGCTTACATGATTAAAGGCCTGAGTCCAAAGTGTTGGCATTGTGGAGAAAATGGAGCATATTATACACATATGTGGATAGAATGTAAAATGGTAAAAAAATTCTGGGAAAATATTTTAAAATATGTAGAACTATTGGTCAAAGTAAAGATTGAAGTAAATAAAGAATTATTAATTGTGGGGATAATAGATGACATTAGAGTGAATAGAAGTTTAGAACCAATGTATAAAATAATGATCAGAGCAGCACACGCAGTGTTGGCGTTGGGCTGGAAAGATAAAAAAAAATGGACAGTTTCCAGATGGTTGGAATATGTATGGGAACAAATACAACTAGAGATATTCAAAAGACTGACAAAAAATATTTTATGGAAAGAAAAAATAGAAGATATTAAGAAGATATGGACAGTGTATAAAGAATGGATGGAAGATGCCGGATTTAACGAAGAGCCATGGAATAAGAGAATAAGAAGAATGAACCTCCTGCTGCTTGCATGAAAAAATTAACAAGAAGAAGGGGGGAGGGGGGCGAAAATGGAAAAAATGTATAGATGAAAGAAAAATACTAAATGTAACAAATGTATAAATACTCTATACAATAAAAATCTATTTAAAAAAATATTTTCACGATTGCCTGTTTCAAGTCTTTGGGGGAAGAAATGAAAGCTGCATCTACACGGATCCTCCAATTTTAACAACTCCCCTAAATCAAGAGTGAAATCACATGTCAAAGCCAGGATCCCAGAATGAACTAGCAAAAACACGGATCTAGTACTTTGCAGCACAGTAATGGCACAAAAACATGGATTTGCGGCATTGATCCTCATGAATTCATGTGATTGAAACACATAGATCACATAACTGCTGCTTTGTAGCACCTTAATGGTGTAAATATGTAGTTCAAAACATGGAAAATCATAGATCATCAGAAGTTTTGCACCAAGAGGTTTCTCTTTTAAAAAAAAAAAAACTTTATATCCGGTCTTTCTCCAATGGGAATCTAAAGCAGTTTACAGTGTGTGCCTCTCCATTTTATCCTCACAACAACCCTGTGAGGTAGGTTAGGTTTAGTGTATGTGACTGTCCCAAGCTCACCTAGCAGGCTTCCATGGCAGAGCAGGGAATCACACTTTGGTCTCCCAGAACCATTCCATCGGCTCTCTAAAATGGCAAGTTGGCTAAAGACCAGCATCACTACATTAAAAGGCTGGGGGAGGTATTATTTGTTTAGTATATTTTTATCCCACTTTTCTTTCCAAGTGGGCTCCAAAGAGGTTTGCAAAAATACACTTTAAATCAATTAAAATGTGGATCCAGTAGTGGATCTGTGATTTTTCTGGTGCAATTTGTGGTCATGGTCATGGTATGTGATTTGATGTTGAACTTGGGGTGGTCCATTATAAAACCTCTAGGGATTCATGGCTTGGAACTAGGTGGTTGTGACTTGGCATCATGAAACAGTGATTTAATTTTGTATCAATTTAAAAATTATTTTATGATAGGGTTGCCAACCTCCAGGTGGTGACTGGTGATCTCCCACTATTAGAACAGATTTCCAGGTGACTGAGATCAGTTCACCTGAAAAAAAATTGAGTCTCCAGCATTCAACTGAAGTTGATTCAGTTGACGTTCTTTTTACACCCACCTTTTGACTCCAGCATTCAGTTGAAACTCTCTTCCCCTCCCCACTCACTAAGCTTAGCTGAACATTCAGTTCTCCCTGCAGCTATGCTTCTCAAGTCCATGTGAACTTGGGAAGCGGCAGGCAAGGTTGACATTCTCCCTGCTGAGGCTTCCTGAGTCCATGCGGACTTGAGAAGCCGTAGTGGGGAGAACTGGTAAATTTCAGGTTTGAATTTTAGAACCTGAAAATTTTCAAAAAAAGCTGAATAAAACTGATGGGCATTGGCTGTATTCCACTTTACTTAAAAGTTCTGGGTTTTTAAAACCTGAACTCAAAATTTACTGAGTCAAAAAAAATGTTCACCCCTAGTCTTTGTGTGTCTCAATTTAGGCTAAAATTGATTGTGAAATGTTTTCCCAAGCAATTTGAGAACAAAAAGTTACATTCTTCCCTTAGGATTCTGTCCCTCAATATACATATTTTGTTTTTCATTTTTAGAGGTTGCAGAGAAGCATCAGAGAGAGGCATTTTTAGGTATGAGTCGTATTTAAGTTTTATGGTTTTATTATTCAAGACCTCTGCCTGAGAACAGGGGGAATTAAAGAAGAAGGATTGCTAATGATTATTTTAAAAATAGTTGGACATTGTGCTAGATAATAAACTTCTTAGTTTGAGTTATTCTGCCAAGCAGCTCAAATTATGTAGATATCAAAAAGCAATTTCTAGTATAGAAGCAAATGATATTGATTATCGGTGATCAGAGTATGCAGGGGAAAGTAATTTTCTTCATGGTCATATGGATTAATTTCTAATCAAATAAATTGTCAGACTGAATATCTACCTTTTTTACTGCCACTAGACATCAGCATGTTTTTATTCTAGCAAGATATAATGCTCTACCATCAGTTTTACTGAAGAGCAAATTTAGCCAGATTCCTTGATCCTGAAACAGTTTGACTTTGGTGGAATAATCTGAGGAGTTGGTTTTGCATGCATTGCTATCTTTCAGTCTTTATTTTGGTACTCTATTAAATTTGCTACCACTCTGGATTTCTACAGTTTCTGAAGATCATCCAACTTTATTGGTCTATATTTGTTTTTTGGTACTAATGACAACATTATGTTAGTGGCAAAATTTTAATCTATCGCAGTTACAGCGTAGTTAAAAAAACACAGGCCTACGTAAATTTATTCTGCTTATGTTCGAAGACATTTGATATTTGATTTGTATACTAAGGTCATTGGACTAGAACTGAAATAAGCTGAACTGAAATAAGAGTCTTACCAGTGTACTTATTATGTTCCACTTTACATCCTTGACAAAGTCACAAAAGGCTATGGCTTCTGTCTAAACAAGGGCCTGTCACCCAAAGTCAAGTAGCTGAGAAAAAACAGATGAACTTCAGACCCGTATATGATGTTGATAACACTTTATGGGAAGTACAAAGTTATGGAAGATATAACAATCCTTGGATGACTCTGTTAGAGTTTGGGAATGTTGTTAGATCCTGCTCTTCTGATGGAGAGATGAGTCAATTCAGCAGAGAAAAGTGCATTGTACTATCTGTTTTTAGTGTGGAAATTGGTGCCCTATTTTGACTTAGCAGATGTAGCCAGGCTGATTTAACTTTAACTTTTTAACTTTACTTTGGATTTATATCCCAGCCTACCCCTGCAAACTGAGCTCAGGGTGGTGAACAACATGACATCACACACTATAAACATAATAAGCAAAATCCAATCTAATATCCACTCCTTACTATAATTAAAACAGTCATTCAGATCAACATTAACATAACTGACGTCATGAATGTTTAAGGTTTCCCAGTGGTTCAACTAAAAAAAGATGCCCCTGCAGGGACCCTCTCCTGAGATAGAATACATTTTAAAAAAACCCTACCCACTAGGTCTTAAAACTTTCCTATTTTCTAATCAACAGAAAGAAAAGGAAAGGGGGGCAAAAAAGAACAGGAAAGGAAAGTATGAAAGAAAAAGGGAAGGGGGAAAAGGGAAAGGGAGGGAGGGAGGGAGGGAGGGAGGGAGAAAAATCCAAGATGAACTATTGTGACACATGTTATATGGAATTGCCCATAAAGATAATCTGAAATTTTCAGCTTGTGTGAATGCTACTAATTTCCTATCTGCAGTTAGCCAAAACTTACACCAGCCTTGGCTACTTTCTTTGCAGTTCTAATTCAAAATGCTCTTTCTGACCTCAAAGACTGTCATGCCCTATAGCCACTATATCCTTGGGACCCACTCTTTCTATGGGCCTTTCCCCACTTACCTTAAGACCTGCGCTACTTGAGGAGAGTAGCGCGGGGTCCCCCAGCACTCAACCCGACAGGGGCGGCGACAGCGCAGCCGCCCCGCCGCTGTCGCTGTCGCGCATCCCAGGCGCTCTTCTTAACGGTGTCTTTTGATGAGCGCGGGGTCGTGGGGATGCCCGGGCGCGCGGCTGGGATGCCGCACGGCATAGGGGGGATCAGGGTGAGTGGGGAAATGCCCTATATTCCCCTGAGCAACAGTTTCACTCATTAGATCAAGACCTGCAGAAAGTGCAGGAATATTAGATTAGCATCTGCCAGTTCAAACTCCACAGATTTTTCAGGAATGGCTCCTATATGGTAGAACAACCTTCTTCTGCAGATCAGGAAGCCCCAACCCCAGGACCCAGATCATTAACATTTTGACAGCAGTGAAAGACAAACTTATTTAGGTGGTCCTTCCAATACCTGAAGTTTTTTTCAGTTTTTCAGTTATCTGAACTTGTTTTGATATGTGATTAAATTGTATGTTTAATTCTGCTATGTTTTAAAAATAACTATAATCCAGTTTGAGTCTTTTGTAGCAGAAAAATGGTCTACATTATGTTAAATGAGGAAGTTCTTTAAAATAAAGAAAAAAGTCGATATTTCAACTATTGTCTTTATGATATAGAAGATTTTATTTCAAATTGGTACAATGTATATGAATGTTAGCGAAACAAGCTATTGTAGCTCTGTACTTTCTCCCCTTCGGTTAGACTGAATATGAACAAAGCGTTTAAGGAATAGCATGCTTTTTTCAGTCTCGCCTTAATTATTCAGCAACTGACTGCTTCAGATGAATAAAGTATATGTTTGTCCACATATCCTTCCCTGTTAAATACCTTTAGCTGGTATGTTTAACCACCTTAGCATTATAAAATTTCAGATTTGGAAGAAATTTTTAGAAGAAGAGTTTGGATTTATATCTCCCCTTTCTCTCCTGTAGGAGACTCAAAGGGGCTTACAATCTCCTTGCCCTTCCCCCCTCACAACAAACACCCTGTGAGGTAGGTGAGGCTGAGAGAGCTCCGAAAAGCTGTGACTAGCCCAAGGTCACCCAGCTGGTGGGTGTGGGAGTGCACAGGCTAATCTGAATTCCCCAGATAAGCCTCCACAACTCAAGCGGCAGAGCTGGGAATCATAATGCGGTTCCTCCAGATCAGAGTGCACCTGCTCTTAGCCACTACACCACTGCTTTTAGTTTACTTTTGTTTTAAAATACATATAAGTATCACAATGAGCAATCTTGAAAGCATTTTGTTATGATGCAGAAGCATGATTTATGCTCATTAAAAATGTCATTAAAAATTTATGCTCACTTGCCAACAAGATAGATGAAATACTTCTTTTAAACAGATGCAATTCTGATTTTTACAACGCATCTGCCCTATGCTTTACTGAAACCTGGCTAAATGAGAGCATTGATGATAATAGCATGTGCATACCGGGGTTTCAGATATTTCGTTCAGACAGGATTGCAGAATTATCAGGGAAGAAAAAAGGAGGAGGATTATGTATATACATCAACAAAAGCTGGTGTCAAGACATAACAATAATTCAAAAATTCTGTGATGAAAATTTGGAGTCCTTACTTATTAATTGCAAACCCTTTTATTCCCCTCGAGAGATAAATTCAGTTCTGTTTTTTTTGGTTTATATTCATCCACAAGCGTCTGTAAAAAAGGCATTAAGAACTCTAGCCGATCAGATTATGGAGGCTGAAGCCAAATACCCTGATTCACTGGTTATTATTTTGGGAGATTTAAACAAAGCAAACTTAAGGGAAGACCTACCAAAATACTTTCAGCATGTCAACTGTCCCACCAGAGGCAAGAATATCTTAGACCACTGCTATACAACACTGAAAGATGCTTATCGGTCTTTACCACGAGCAGCTGTAGGCCATTCTGATCATTGCATGATTCACCTTGTACCTGCTTACAAACAAAGATTTAAAGCCACAAAACCAATAACTAAATCAGTGAGAACTTGGACTGAAGAGGCAAAGTTAAAGCTGCAGGCTTGCCTTGACTGTACAGACTGGAATATTTTTAAAGACACCTCTGCAGATTGGATGAACTCACAGATACTGTAACATCATATGTCAGCTTCTGTGAAGATCTTTGTATACCAACCAGGAACTTGCATATATATAGTAACAACAAACCTTGGTTCACAGCTAAACTTAAGCAGTTACGCTGCTCCAAAGAAGAGGCCTACAGAAAGGGTGATAGAATGCTGTACAATCAGGCCAGAAATGTATTATCAAAGGAGTTCAGAGCAGCAAAGAAACTACTCTGAAAAGCTAAAAAATCAGTTTTCACCAAACGTAAACAGCAAAACATGTGGAAAACTCTCAAAAAAATATCACCGGTTACAGTAAACCACCTTCCCAAGCTGAAGGAAATCAGCAATTGGCAGACGACCTGAATGTGTCTCTACTGTAGGTTTGAAAACAATCTACAGTCACCTTTCTCCACAACCTCTATCTCAGATGCACCAACAATAGCCAAACTTCCTAAAACTGAACCCATTTCATTGGGTTTACAACCCCTGGTGATCTCAGAAAAGGAAGTGCAAGATCTATTTCACAGACAGAAGCCTGGAAAAGCACCAGGCCCAGACAAGATAACACCTTCTTGCCTAAAAGTCTGTGCTGTCCAATTGGCCCCCATCTTCACCCAAATCTTTAACAAATCACTAGAGATGTGCTATGTTCCTTCCTGCTTCAAACACTCCACTATCGTCCCAGTGCCGAAGAAGCCTTCCATCAAGGAACTGAACGACTACAGACCAGTTGCTCTAACATCTGTAGTTATGAAAACTTTTGAAAGGCTAGTGATGTACCATTTGAAAACCATCAATGATCCACTGTTGGACCCCTTGCAATTTGCATACCGAGCAAATAGATCGACAGATGATGCTGTTAATATGGCTTTGCACTATATCCTACAGCATCTTGAATCGCCAAAGACCTATGCAAGGGTCCTCTTTGTTGACTTTAGTTCAGCATTCAATACTATCAGACCGGACATTCTTCTAACCAAACTAAATCAGCTAGCAGTACCTGAGCATATTTGTAAGTGGATCACAAGCTTCCTAACAGATAGGAAACAGCAGGTGAAGCTAGGAAAAATTACATCAGACACCTGTAAAATGAGCACAGGGCCCCCCCAAGGCTGTGTACTTTCACCACTTCTCTTCTCTCTGTATACCAATGACTGCATCTCAAATGATCCATCTGTTAAAATACTGAAATTTGCAGATGATACAACAGTGATTGGTCTCATTCGAGACAACGATGAAACCGCATACAGACGGGAGGTTGAACAACTAGCCTCGTGGTGCCACTGGAACAATCTAGAACTGAACACACTTAAAACCGTAGAAATGGTGGTAGATTTCAGGAGAAACCCTCCCATCCTACCTCCTCTCACAATACTAGACAACACAGTATCAACAGTAGAGACCTTTAAATTTCTAGGCGCCATCATATCTCATGACCTAAAATGGACACCTAATATCAAAAATGTCATTAAAAAAGCACAACAAAGAATGTTCTTTCTGCGCCAACTCAGGAAGCTCAAACTGCCCAAGGAGCTGCTGATACAGTTCTACAGAGGAATCATTGAGTCTGTTATCTGCACCTCTATAACTGTGTGGTTTGGTTCTGCAACCCAACAAGATCGACACAGACTTCAGAGAATAATCAGAACTGCAGAAAAAACAATTGCTGCTAACCTGCCTTCCATTGAGGACCTGTATACTGCACGGGTCAAAAAGGGCTGTGAAAATATTTACTGACCCCTCGCATCCTGGACATAAACTGTTTCAACTCTTACCCTCTAAACGTCGCTACAGAGCACTGCACACCAAGACAACTAGACATAAGAACAGTTTTTTCCCGAATGCCATCACTCTGTTAAACAAATAATTCCCTCGATAATGTCAAACTATTTATTATATATTTATTATATAATTACTGCACTACTTTTTTCATCATTCCTATTACCCATCTCCTCCCAATTATGACTGTATGACTATAGCCTGTGCTGACATTTCATTTTATTTTATGATTTTACATTTTATGTTTTTATTACTATTGATTGTTTCCTGATTGCTTACTAGACCTATATGACAATCATTAAGTGCTGTACCTTATGATTCTTGACAAATGTATTTTCTTTTATGTACACTGAGAGCATATGCACCGGAGACAAATTCCTTGTGTGTCCAATCACACTTGGCCAATAAAGATTCTATTCTATTCTATTCTATGAGACAGGCAGGGCAACAGAGTGATAGAGGCTGCTGATACAATCAACAGTGAATTGTAAATATAAAAATGATGAATAAAAAGTAGGACTGTGGTATATGTTTACCGTCGGAGTCAGGTTAGAGAGATTTATAAGGGTATTTAAACTTAAAATTGAATTAAATGAAATTTGAACTGTAACTGCATGAGTAAAATTATTGGCTAAGAATATGTGATACTTTCCAGTAAACCCTTTGCTATTGCAAGAAATAGTTGGAGAATATTTCATTTTTTCATGAGCAGGTAAAAGAGCATTTTCTAGCTATTTAGGATTAGGACATATGGTTAGGGGAAAGGTTGGTGTGAAAAGCCCTGAAACCTGTGACTGAGGCAGACTCTACTTTCCACTGCAACATAATTTTGTAATCTCTGTTGCTGACTCATACCATTTATAATACTGTTCATTGCTTTAGCTCTTCCTTATCCTGGAACTTCACCTGCTATTCTATCACTGTTGCTGGTTGTCATTTTAGCTTCAGGGCATCCTCCAACAGTAGCAAAACAGGGAATCAGACATACACATTACATTGGCACTCTGTTATCATGATGATCTTCTTTCATGCTAATATGTTCAAACATTGTAAACCTAAACATTTTTATGGAGTTGGCCCCTATGATTTTGTTGCAGTGTCCATAACAGGCATTTTCATCCCATCAAGATGCTACAAATTTACTATAGTCATTGTGTGCTGCTACAATAGTAACTTCTCTCTTCACCACAGCAACCACCCCCTCACATTGCCACAGCTTCGTCTCTGTTAGTTGCCATAGTAACATCTGCCCCCTCAAATGCCATAGAACCACTGCTGCAATGCCATAACAATGACATCATGCTGCCAGAGCTACAGCCCAGTAAGCTGTTTCCCCATGTCATAGAAACAAATAGCCAAAGAAGCACCTTACAGTTCACAGTATTACTATAGCAACATGAGTATATGATATAACAATATATTATGCTAACACCAGTTTAACACTCTGGCCAAAGGAATTGCACCCGATGTGCTAAAAGCCAAACAGAATAATGAGGAGAAATGTGTAAATATAATTATACATTAGAAACAATTCTCTGATTTGGGCCCTTGAAATATGATTTGAGGAAGTAGGACTCGAATTTCAGGTTTTGACAAGACACATAAGCTACTCTAATTATGTATTTATTTTATTTTTATCTTGCTTTTTGACAGAAAGCATTACAGAACATAATTAGTTGAAGCTGCGTGAAGGTGTGTGCATACAATACAAACACATGTCTGGTAGTGAGGAGGAAGCTGCCAATTTCTGGAAAGTAAGTAAAATCAGGAAGGGATAATTTCAGAGGGGGTATTAATGTTTTTTGGCCAAGAAAACAAAACAAAACACCAGGAGTCTCATGGCACTTTAAAAATTAATTCTGAGACCAAACATAGTGATTACAAGGTTGGAGTAGTTATTTATTTTAAACATTTATTTTAAACATGTTTATGTTACCTTTCCAATCAGTTTAGGGACCCAAAGGTAGTGAACAATCTAAAGCATTAAAATAAAGTTTTTAAAACATTGAAGTAAAGCTTTTAAAAACAACAGTTAAAATGCATACATAGTTCATACACAAAATACAAACTCAGGAAGTAGAGTCACCTAGGAATACTGACTCCAAATCCCACTTAGCCACAAAGTTCACTAAGTAGGCTGGGAGGTGGGGGGAGGCAGACTAGAGCAATTTTCCCTTATTCTTGGTCTTGGATGTATGCTTTATAAATCACTTCAGTTGGCCTTACTCTGAACACATGGAATACTAGAAAGAGGAAAGTGTGGTGTAGTGCTGACAGTATTAAATTTGGACAGTGGGTCACAAATTTTTTCAGGCTGTCATTCCCTTTGCTCCCAGGTCACATCACTTGTGCCCCCATAACACATGAACATGCACTTTTTTTGGTATTAGGTCTGCCGCAAATTCAAAATAACTTCCAACACTGTAAAAACACGTATGTATTTCACAAATAAAACATGACCCACTAAAAGTAAACCAATTTATTGAGCTGTTTTAGCAATATGAAAGGGTATGTTTGCATCACACCCAGTATGTCTTCACAGTTTTAATGGATGTATGTGCTTGATGCAGCGATATCAGCTTTTCAACATTTGGTTAAGGCACTAAGAAGAGGTCTTAGATGTCCACATTCAGTAATTTTCTGTTTCTCTGCTTGGAAAGAAGCTCAGCTTTACTAAATATGATGTTGTGAAGGTAATAAAGTACATCTTGACTTTGTCCCACAGTACAGGGTAGCGCTCAGAAATATCTTTTTTTCTTTTGAGAGAGAGAGAGAGAGAGAGAGAGAGCCATATAAATAGAGCACAGAAACTGAGCAACAAAGATGTCTTTACTGGCTCTTTTCCTTGGCTCCTCCCACCCCGCTAAACAGCAAGGAGAGTGTTGCTGCTTTTCCTTTAAAAAAATCTTGCCTTGCAAGGCAGCAGTGACAGGGCTCTTTGCTTTGGCTCCCCTTCCCAGGGCTAAAACGCAAGGAGAGTACTGTTGCAAAACAAAACAAATCTTGCCTTGCAAAGCAGCACAACAGAATTCCTTGCCTTGCTCCCCCTTCCCCCTTTCACCAGGATACACAGCAAGGTGAGTGCTGCTGCTTTTTGTTTACAACTCACCAGTTACCAGAATGGAAAGACAACACCTTTTCCCTGCCATCTGGCTCAGGAATCCCTGCCCCATCCATCTACTGCCCCCTACTGCTCCAAAATCCCTCACTGCCCCCTTGATGTTTGCACCACCCCCAGGCATAGGCAGAGTGATGGGACTCCAAGAGCTCAAGCCCAGGGGATTATATGGTGGGGCGCATTCATCTGCTCCCTCCTTCCCCTACCCAGGAGTGAGGGGCTGGAGCATTTCTGCTGTGTGCTATCTCCTCCTCCAGTGCCCCCCAACCATCCTCCATCTCCCATGAGCTGAGAGAACCTGCCTTGTTAGCTGGCATGGGATTTTTGAAAGTCTGCCTTGACTGCCAGCTAGAGTTTTTGGCTGCTCTCTGCAGTCTCTGTTTAGACTTGCTTGCTGCCTGCCTGATGAAGCCTGTGGACAGGCTACATGCTGAAGGAGCCCTCCCTCTGTATCCCGTTGTACGTCCCTTCCTACTCCGCTGTGTGGCCATGCTCACAACCAGAGCCAGCTTTTGCTTGTTCTGCAAAGTGGATGTGCAAATGCTTCCACAGCATAGCCCTGAAACAATAAGTTCTAAAATTTACAATTCAAAACAAATGTCTCCCTTCATTATTAGTTCCCATGCAAATATCAGTTGCCTTAAGCAAAGTGTTAAAACCTATAATAAAATGTCAAGCTTCCAGCTGGGCAGCCTTGCTTCGTTCTGTTTTCCATTCATTCTACACCCTTCTGCCTCTAGAGGCTCCATCCCTTCCTGGCTCATCTCATTCCTATGCAGGGGTTATACTAGCACTGGGGGCCGGGTCCCAAGAGGCATGTGTTGTTGTACCAGACAAATTATTGGTAAATAAGTTTTAGATTGTGGTGGTATGTACCATCAAGTCACAGCTGATTTATGGTGACCCCGTAGTGTTTTCAAAGTTAGAAATGTTCAAAGGTGATTTGCCCTGGTCTGCTTTTGTATCGTGACCCTGTATTCCTTGGTGGTCTCCCATCCAAACCCAGCTTAGCTTCTGAGATCTGACAAGATCGGGCTAGCGGTGCTATCCAGGTCAGGGCAAGCTTTAGATATTAGGTAGTAATTCCATCTACACTGACAGCTTCTGGATGTTATTTGACAATAGGCATAGATTTTCTTGGACCCTTTACTGCAAATCTGTCTCGATATTATTAGGAAAAGGTAAATTACTTTGGGTCCCCACTGGGAATTGAAGCACCCAGCAAGTAAAAAGTGCCAAAAAGTATGGGGGAAAGTCACTCTCTATTAAGACATTTTTCAAAAAAATAACTCTTGATTGCTATTAAACAGAAATCATAGTAAATAAGAACAGCTGCAACCTTGATTAGTTATTTAAGTTGATTTTAAAACTTTTCATTGCTAAAAGGTGCTTGTGATTAATTCGATAGCAGGGTTTTTTTTTAGAAGATTAAGATCAATTATTTGAATACATGGACTTACAATAATTTTAGGGAACAGGCACCAACTCAGAAGAGCTATTCCCACAAGAAAGAATGTTGTTTTAAGGGAGCAGCAAATTACATGCATATCACCTTAAAACAAAACAAAAAATGTTTTCCTTAGATATATTGGGTTATTCATATGCAAATTTATTCATATTTACTAAATAGAATGCAGATAGATGAGACAAGGATGACAACTGGAGACTAATTAAGAACAGAAGGCTATCATATAATAATCTTCTGGTACTAAATTAGTAAATAGTGTTATTTGGAACCTAGAAAAACATGTTAGATCATGGGCCTGTCACAGTTGTTTTGAACAGTGTATCTGCAGTGGTTATAGTCACAGAATCTCTGTATTTTCAGTATATTTGGCTATAATTTTGATGGTCATATTCCATTAGCATGATTGTTCATGTGTTTTGGATTATCATACTGTTTTTATAGTACAAGATTCTATAAAGTAATGTTTCTTCTTTGGTTATGTTTGCTTCTTTGACAACTTTTTAATGGAGTAATTAATGTAGACATGCCATTAGTACTTTCCAACATTGTAGGGACTGCTTTACAACAGAAAATTTATTAATAGCTTTAGTAATAATAAGCAAGAGCATTTTCTATACTGCAAAAAATGCCAACAAAAATGTTAGCTGTATCTCATAAACTTGCTGAAATCTTGTTACATAGGTAAATTAATTTTACAATATAAATGAATTAATGAGGGTATAATCTAGCAAAACTCATTTCATTGATTTAGGTGGGAAAGATCTAAGCATTGGCATGACTCTCCCACTGAAATAAGTGGAACTTAAAAACTGCTTACTATGCTGTAACTGAAACCAGTTCCTACTTGTACAGTTTGTAACATGATTCCACCCAAGGCTGTACACTGCGTGCCTAATATGCATCATAGGAGTATCCTATATTTATTATCCTTTTATAGAGAAGGACAGGAAGTACTTAGGGAAGCATTTCAGGAAGATATTATTTATCCACGTATATGAATCAGATGGCAGTCATGAAGGGAGGTTCTAAATAGTGATGAATGATCTTTTTGAACTTGACCTCTGCCACATAAACAGCAGAGTCATTCATCCTGGAAAACTAGGGAAACCTGCTTAGGTATTGTGGAAATATTCAAGGAAGATCTATTTCAGCCTTCTATTTAAAACATATTTTGTTTCAAATATGGCAGTTTGTATTTAAGTCACTACTACTTTTTGATAGCTTCACCCATCAGTATACACTGCAGATGATTGCAATTGCAGAACTAATGCAAACAATGGTCGTTTCCCCACTTACCTCGACCACCCTGTGCTGCGCGCTACTCTCAGTGCGCGTCGTTTCTGGCACGCTCCCGGGCTTCCCAACGACCTTGGGGTCATCAAAAGGCGCCGTTTTGAGGAGCGCCAGGAATGACGCGCGCTGAGGGGGCCCAACAGCGGCAGTGTCAGGGCGGCTGCGTTGTCGCCGCCCCTGTAAGTGGGGAGTGCCGGGGAACCCCACGCTACTTGGCGACAGTAGCATGCAGCAGATGGTAAGTGGGAAAACGATCTATGTCACCTCCACAGTAGAAGTTATTCTTATGGATCCTTGTTTAAAGTATCCACTTTATACAATGTAAAGGTTCACAAACTTCAAAAACTTGTTAAACCTGGGAGCACTTTCAGGGTTTTGAGAAAGGAAATTGAGCATCACCACAAAGTGATGGGGACACTGCAAAAGATTGGGAAGTCACTTAACAGGCATACTGTTTTCAAATGGGTACACTCTGCAGACCCATATCTGATGTCTGCTAGGTTTTTCTGACCTGCTTCTTGTTTCCAGTGAAGTGAAGAAAACCCAGGATTAGTTATTTACTTTGGGAAAGAAGCAAATGGGCACCAGGAAGCACATCAGTGGGCATCATGCTGCCCATATGTGTGATGCTGGGGATCACTGTAATGTCATGTGATTCTGGTTCAAAGCATAAGTACTGATCCATAAGCATGGACAGTGGCAGCACTGTGCGCTGATTTATAATAAACATCTGCTACAACAGTCCAAAAAAGTATTATGGTAGAAGAAAACAAAATGTAGTAAACATTAAGCACATTTTTATCACATCCAAAGCAGTACAGCAGTCTTATGTATCTGGAGAAAAACTGTTGCAGAAGAATGACAGTGTAATTCTATCAACACTTTCCTGGGAGTCAGACCCATTGAATAGCCTTGCATGGAATTCTGCTTGGAATTACTGTCTTTATGTATCACTGCTTCCAATATCACTTGCTTCCCCAGTAGCAACAATAGTCAAGATAGTCCCGGCATAGAACAGCAAAGTATCCTATGTTCAATTAGCCACAAAAGTCAACTTGACTATCAGTCAGTCTGTTGATTGACATTTCCAGTTCCTACTGATTTTTTCCTTAAGAGCTATCTGTTACCATGACAATGGCAGGACCAAAAAAGAATCACCAATTTTTAATTGAATGTTTTAATGGTATAAAAGATTGTGAACTTGGCAACATGATCTTGGTGCTTTTATGAGTCAAACATTATGGAGAAATTTAGTTTTATCATCCTTCGTTCTACAGAATGATGCTATGCTAAAGTAATGTTGGGCTTAAAGGCTATTATGATCATTCTTCTCCTTACCTATGCCAAGAAAAAATATCCCTTGATCATGAATTGCATGTTTTCTTACAGTGACATGTATCTTAAACTTTGCATTTCCTTCAAATTAGATGGCATATTTGATTTCTCAACTGAAAAGGCTGAATCAAAGGGCTTGACCATGAATAAATTCTTTTATTTGTTAACACTTTATTCTGTGCAAGAGACTTTCATTAGTCTGCTAAACTATTAATAGAATTCCTAGATAATGGGAAGAAGAATCCTTTTGGGAGGGATAAAAGGAACATGGGAGGAAGCCAGGGGAAAGGAAAGGAAGGAGAGAGTTAAGAAGGATGCAAGAGTGCTGTAAACTACTTGCCATTAAAGTCTATCTGCTGGAAATGACTGACCTTCATATGCTTCTTTGCTCCATGGGTAATTCACCAGGGCACAGGGCTATCCTGCAAGGATGGTGGAGAGGGGAGATGCTCACAAGATGGTGGAGAATGCAGGACTCTGTGGGCATTGCTAGATAGCAGGAGTTCTATATCCATTAACCACTCTCATCTACTGTCTGTTCAACTACACACACAAGGGTGGGTGTCATTCATATGTTTCCATTACCACACAGAAACTTATGTTGTCATGCAGACTGCTGTGAAATGGGGACCCCACACAAGGGAGGTATATTTGGCCAGTGTCCTGGAGCTTCCCTACCTGGTACTCATTGGAAGGGACCACCTTGAGAAAGCTACTAACAGCTACTAGCAGATAGTTTTCCAGAGCTACTAGCAGTTGCACAAACAGCCAGGTGCTTGAGGCACATCATGCCGATGACATGTCAGAAGCATAAGAGGATACCCCTCCCAGACTGGGGGCTCCCAAGACCAGATGGTGGAATGATTAGGGGATCCAGTGGTCCTTAGGCCTTAAGGAATCATTGCAGCACCTAGTAGACATAAATGAGGGGTCATCCAGGACAGAAGGGGGGGGTCAGTCACCTCCATCACATACAGTTGGAGTAGTATCCTGGGGTAAGGGGCAGAGGTCTGTCAGCTGCTAGTTCCTCAGCGGTACCCCCACCCCCAAAATGCTGCAGACCAGCCACAACTATTCATGAGAAGGTCATCAAGGGATGAAAAACACATTGACCCATATCCAAGCCCATTTCTTTTTGTGTTCATTAAGCTGGGACACAAAGGTCTTCTGGTGGTCCTGTGAAATCTGTCAACATATATATAACCAGATGCTCCCTCAGGCCCCACTGGCCCCCTTGCCAGTAATTCACATGCCCTTGGGCTGAATGGCCATGGACTTTATAGGGCCACTACCCAGGACTCCTCAGGGTGCCCAATATGTACTCATCATCATGGATTATGCCACCTACTATCTTGAGAACATTCCTCTATGGCAGGGGTAGGGAACCTGCGGCTCTCCAGATGTTCAGGAACCAATTGGCCATGCTGGTAGGGGCTGATGGGAATTGCAGTTCCTGAACATCTGGAGAGCCGCAGGTTCCCTACCCCTGCTCTATGGAGAGGGAAGTTGAGGTGCGCTGGGCCCTCAACAGGTTCTTTGCTGACATAGGAATCCCATGGGAACTTATATTGGACCAAGGGATGCCCTTTAGGGCAACAGCAACCCAACAACTTTGTAAGATCTTGGGTGTGTGCCAAATATTTTCTTCCATGGCCCAACCCCAGACAGCCTTTTAAACTCTTTAATCAAACTCTAAAGGCAATGTTAAAGAAGCTTGCCTAGGACAAGCCTTGCCAATGAACCTCTTTCTCAATCCCCTACTCTGTGCTGATCACAAGACACTCCAGGCCTACACCAGGTACTCGCCCTTCAAACTTCTGTATGGGAAGAAACTCCACTGAATCCTAGCGATGATGGAGGAATGATGGGATCCTCAGCCCCCTGAGGAGGAACACACTGCTCCTACCTATATGTAAGCCTTACTTTCCTATGTGCAGACAGAAGTAGCCCAAAACATATGCAGAAGATCCATTTTGATGAAGGGGCCCACCTGAGGACCCTGAAGGTGGGGGATCCTGTCCTTGTCTACAAGAAGGTCTAGGGTCCCAGCCCTATCTCACATGCTGGGACCTTTACCCTACGATGTGCAATGTGGGTCCTCTGGTTGCAGCCAGAAATACCTCCACATTAATGACCTGAAACTTTGGCAGGCTTGAGACCTCCCACATCATGCCATCTAGCAAATGGTCCCAGGGAATTGAGTGAAGAAGTCCTCCCATGGAGGGGAGAACAGGGACCTTCAGAGGAACCAAAGGTGGATGACCAGCACAACTGCTCCCAATGCAAACAACTCCGCCAAGTCCTGTCTCAACATCCTGGAGTCTTCTTCACACCTGGGCTGAACCCCAGTCATCCAGCATATGATCAAAACATCTCCGGGACAGGTTGCTTCATCTGTGTAGAGACCCATACCACAGCACCAGAGGGAAGGGATCCATAAGGAAGTCTAGAAGATGCTGGAATTCGATGTCATCAAGACCTCCCGTAGCGGCTGGTGAAGCCCCATCATATTTGTTCCAAAGCCAGATGGAAGCATCCACTTTTGTGTGGATTATCAAGGGGTCAATGCCTTGGCCAAGTTCGATGCCCACTTGATGCCCCAGGCAGACCACCTTTGTGCTGCCAAATTCTTATCTGCTCTGAACTTGATTAAGGGATATTGACAGTTGCTCATGCAATTGGCAGACAAGGAGAAAACTGCCTTTGCCACCCTGCATGATCTCTACCAATTCAAAACCGTGCATTTAACCTGCATGGAACAGACATTGGCACAATGATATAAAATGGCACCCTCCTCCCCTTCACCCAGCCGAACTCTTCCCTTCCCACAACTACCCCACCCCTGCAAAAAAACCCAACTCTGAACACACATAAACCTTTCTAGTTGTGATTGCCGGCTGGCAAGACACTGGAAGTGGTGTGGACAAGGCCAGGGAAGGAGTGCTTTGAATTTGTTTGACAAGAGGACCAGTCTTATGCTAAATGTATCATGAATTATTCATAACCGACTGATCCACACTTTAATGGTAAATTAATTGTAATGATTCAAAAAAGATACATTGTTTTTATTGTTTCTAGGTTGGCTATCCTACAATTCAGATTCCTTTAATGTTTTACTGGTACCTACTCATCCACTACTTCATCAACTGTCTTCTGTAAGATCTAAATGTTATGAAATTGCCCAGCAGCCTTAGTTAAGGACCGAACTAGATGTGATTCTTTTTGACATGCTGAGTTTGGTTCCACAATCTGATTCTCACACTCTTACTGTCAGATGTCAGTTGCTGGTTCTCAAGAGCGGTAAGGGCTGAGGCGTGAAGGGAAGGGAGTTTCAGTCTTCTTCCAGTATTATTTTTTCGACCAAAAATTTATATAAATGGGTCACACACAGAAATGAGAGTCATTTCTTCAAATTAAAGGGTTAAGTAAGACATAAAATGTTTAACAAGTATTAAAACGCTGAGATTTCCTCATGAGAATTTGGCATCCATCAGTCTTCAATTGTTTAGGTAATCCAGAATGGCCGCTGCAGTTTGGAATATATTCTTGAGTCTCCTTTCCTTTTATTGTTCCATTTTTATAAGCTAAGATCGGAGTACTTTAGAAGTGTATCTAAATTGTTCAATACATATTCTGTGCTGTCCTAGTATAACATCTAATCAGATCTCAAGATTCATGGAACCAATCTATTTCACATTTACTGATAACTCTATTGTTTTCTCTCTTTGCATCCTTAATTTGCAGCTGCTGGGCTACTATAAGTTGCACCATCTGCCAACAGCAGATGGAATCCTAGCAAATAGAAAACATGGTGAAGCGATAGTTATGAGTCAGTAAACTCTCCCATTTAAGGAAATAGGTAGTTTTCTCTTCTTATCAATTAACCTACACCCCAAATTTTGCTTCTCTCTTGCTTTGCTCTGGAACAAAGCAAAATACTTTAAAACACATTTGAGTCCCCTGCAATCTTTATATTTGCCACACATCTCACTTGCAAGGTACACTGTTTCCTCATGATGATGATCCTCCATGAAGCAATGAAGAGACATTCAGAGTGGCTATGGAGCATCATTTCCACACACCATATATCTAGTTTCTCTGACCAGCTTTCATTTTTTTTATAAAGTGGAAAGCCTTTTCATTGGAGAGATAAGAGAAAAAGCATGCCTAAGTAACAAAAGTGCTACAAACTTTTTAAAATGAAAGCTAGGAATTTACAGAATAAGTGGATAGACTGTTATAATATTATAACACTATAGTGACATATCATTTACTGATTTCTAATGCTGGAAAAAGTTCTTTGGAGGTGATGGTATGATAACAGCTGCAGGGACTGAAACCAGTGAAATGGCACCACTGTGGCCAGGACCTTCCTATCCACATGGCATACAGACATATATTTCCAAAAAGATACAAGCACATCTTTCAAAAAAGATAGTACCAAACCAAGCTGGGAAAGATTGCAGCAAAGAACATTGCCATGTTTCTTTCCACAAACATTTTGCTCAATGTTGCAGAGCTGCCTTGACTCCACCTGCCTGCTTGAAGACTCTGGAACAATCTTTCTAAATCCTGTTACAATATCCATGAACACATGCAGCCAGTTACCTTATCTACACAGGTGAGTATAGTATGCTCTATCTGGCAGCAGTTGTCAACATTCTTACCTACTGCCTGAGATATTATACCCGAATTGTGAGTGCTTAAACTTGGGCCTTCTGCATCCTCAGCATGTATTCTACCACTGAATGAAAGCTCCTGGCCACCCAGATAGGTGAAAAATGGATTGGATTGATGGAATAAAGATGGAGTAGGGAAGATGCAGGTAACAACTGGGAAGCAGGCAGTAGTAGTGATCATACATGTGTTTATAGTAATATATGCCCGGCATATGTATAATAAACTTGGAACAGTTCTATATGATGATCACTAGTTTATTTTATTTTTCTTATTTTGATTTTTACCCTGTACCTTTCCTGGCTAAGCCAGGCTCAGAGTGGCTTCAAGCAATCAATGCATATAATAACACCACATGCATTTAAAAGCATAATTCTAATCTAATATTATAAAATACCAGTTTACAGTTTAAAAATTCAGATGGCGTCCTAAGCTACATAGAACAGGCCCAAAGAATTCACAGTGAAATGGGAAGAGGAAAATTCATGTAAGGAAGGGAAGGGAAGAAAGGAGGAAAGGAAGAGAAAGGAAAAGAAACCAATCAGGAAGGATTGGGAGAAGGGCAGAAAGGGAAAGTCCATGTTGGGGCAGGGGCAGCGGGGGGGGGGGGTTCCTAAAACTTAATCCTGACAAAATAGAGGTGCTATTGGTGGAAATCTTTGCTCAACAATTGTGATATTTCCTATTCTGGATGGGGTTGCACTCCCCCTAAAGGTGCAGGCTTATAGTTTGGAGGGGCTTCTGGAACTGGGACTCCTGTTGGATAAACAAATGGTAGCAATGGGCAGGGGTGCCTTTCACCAACTTTGACCTTTCCTTTGTGGGAAATATCTTAGCTATGGTGCATGCCCTTATATATCTAGATCAGGTTACTCAATACACGCTACATGGAGCCACCCTTGATGACTACAGTTTGTACAGAATCCTGCAGCCAGAATGTTGACTGAAGAGGGTCATAGGGTCTGTATCACTCCAATATTGTTCCATTTACACTGGCTCATAATTTGCTTCCAGAATCAATACATGGTGCTGATATCAATCTTTGAAGCTAATATTGACCTTTAATGGCTTGGGGCCAGCATACTTTAAAGGCCACCTTCTCCCTTTGTTTTATGAAATTCAAATTTCAGGCTGTCTGGGAGTGGGGGCAGCCCCCTCCCTGGACTCCCATGGCCTCTGGCGTACCTCCCTCTCACTTAATAGCTCGGAAGGGGAGGGAGACAATGAGCCATGGCCAAGGGGACTGCCAGGGCAGCTGGAGTGGGAGGAGACACCCGGGTGGTCCGATGGGGCTGGCACAGAGCTGCCCAGCTTGGTGCTCAAGGATTTCTTTAGCTCATCTTCTAGCTGTTTAAGTTCCTTTTCCAATTTTAGTTTATTGTCTTTTTTCTTTTTATTTAATCTAATTTTCTGTCCTATAATTGTTCCTCTAACTACCACCTTCATTGCATCCCAAATAACTTCTCTTTTTTTGAAAGAGGTTTGATTATGTTCCCAATAACATTTCAAAGATTTTTCATTAACCTCTCTGCATTCCTTCCACCCCCCCCCCCCCCCCCCCCCCCCCCCCCCCCCCCCCCCCCCCCCCCTCCCCCCCCCCCCCCCCCCCCCCCCCCCCCCCCCCCCCCCCCCCCCCCGCCCCCCCCCCCCCCCCCCAACCCCCCCCCCCGCCCCCCCCCCCCCCCCCCGGCCTTGTCTCCCCCCCCCCCCCCGCCCCCCCCCCCCCCCCCCCCCCCCCCCCCCCCCCCCCCCCCCCCCCCCCCCCCCCCCCCCCCCCCCCACCCCCTCCCCACACCACCCCCCCCCCCCCCCACCCCCCCCCCCCCCCACCCCCCCCCCCCCCCACCCCCCCCCCCCCCCACCCCCCCCCCCCCCCACCCCCCCCCCCCCCCACCCCCCCCCCCCCCCACCCCCCCCCCCCCCCACCCCCCCCCCCCCCCACCCCCCCCCCCCCCCACCCCCCCCCCCCCCCACCCCCCCCCCCCCCCACCCCCCCCCCCCCCCACCCCCCCCCCCCCCCACCCCCCCCCCCCCCCACCCCCCCCCCCCCCCACCCCCCCCCCCCCCCACCCCCCCCCCCCCCCACCCCCCCCCCCCCCCACCCCCCCCCCCCCCCACCCCCCCCCCCCCCCACCCCCCCCCCCCCCCACCCCCCCCCCCCCCCACCCCCCCCCCCCCCCACCCCCCCCCCCCCCCACCCCCCCCCCCCCCCACCCCCCCCCCCCCCCACCCCCCCCCCCCCCCACCCCCCCCCCCCCCCACCCCCCCCCCCCCCCACCCCCCCCCCCCCCCACCCCCCCCCCCCCCCACCCCCCCCCCCCCCCACCCCCCCCCCCCCCCACCCCCCCCCCCCCCCACCCCCCCCCCCCCCCACCCCCCCCCCCCCCCACCCCCCCCCCCCCCCACCCCCCCCCCCCCCCACCCCCCCCCCCCCCCACCCCCCCCCCCCCCCACCCCCCCCCCCCCCCACCCCCCCCCCCCCCCACCCCCCCCCCCCCCCACCCCCCCCCCCCCCCACCCCCCCCCCCCCCCACCCCCCCCCCCCCCCACCCCCCCCCCCCCCCACCCCCCCCCCCCCCCACCCCCCCCCCCCCCCACCCCCCCCCCCCCCCACCCCCCCCCCCCCCCACCCCCCCCCCCCCCCACCCCCCCCCCCCCCCACCCCCCCCCCCCCCCACCCCCCCCCCCCCCCACCCCCCCCCCCCCCCACCCCCCCCCCCCCCCACCCCCCCCCCCCCCCACCCCCCCCCCCCCCCACCCCCCCCCCCCCCCACCCCCCCCCCCCCCCACCCCCCCCCCCCCCCACCCCCCCCCCCCCCCACCCCCCCCCCCCCCCACCCCCCCCCCCCCCCACCCCCCCCCCCCCCCACCCCCCCCCCCCCCCACCCCCCCCCCCCCCCACCCCCCCCCCCCCCCACCCCCCCCCCCCCCCACCCCCCCCCCCCCCCACCCCCCCCCCCCCCCACCCCCCCCCCCCCCCACCCCCCCCCCCCCCCACCCCCCCCCCCCCCCACCCCCCCCCCCCCCCACCCCCCCCCCCCCCCACCCCCCCCCCCCCCCACCCCCCCCCCCCCCCACCCCCCCCCCCCCCCACCCCCCCCCCCCCCCACCCCCCCCCCCCCCCACCCCCCCCCCCCCCCACCCCCCCCCCCCCCCACCCCCCCCCCCCCCCACCCCCCCCCCCCCCCACCCCCCCCCCCCCCCACCCCCCCCCCCCCCCACCCCCCCCCCCCCCCACCCCCCCCCCCCCCCACCCCCCCCCCCCCCCACCCCCCCCCCCCCCCACCCCCCCCCCCCCCCACCCCCCCCCCCCCCCACCCCCCCCCCCCCCCACCCCCCCCCCCCCCCACCCCCCCCCCCCCCCACCCCCCCCCCCCCCCACCCCCCCCCCCCCCCACCCCCCCCCCCCCCCACCCCCCCCCCCCCCCACCCCCCCCCCCCCCCACCCCCCCCCCCCCCCACCCCCCCCCCCCCCCACCCCCCCCCCCCCCCACCCCCCCCCCCCCCCACCCCCCCCCCCCCCCACCCCCCCCCCCCCCCACCCCCCCCCCCCCCCACCCCCCCCCCCCCCCACCCCCCCCCCCCCCCACCCCCCCCCCCCCCCACCCCCCCCCCCCCCCACCCCCCCCCCCCCCCACCCCCCCCCCCCCCCACCCCCCCCCCCCCCCACCCCCCCCCCCCCCCACCCCCCCCCCCCCCCACCCCCCCCCCCCCCCACCCCCCCCCCCCCCCACCCCCCCCCCCCCCCACCCCCCCCCCCCCCCACCCCCCCCCCCCCCCACCCCCCCCCCCCCCCACCCCCCCCCCCCCCCACCCCCCCCCCCCCCCACCCCCCCCCCCCCCCACCCCCCCCCCCCCCCACCCCCCCCCCCCCCCACCCCCCCCCCCCCCCACCCCCCCCCCCCCCCACCCCCCCCCCCCCCCACCCCCCCCCCCCCCCACCCCCCCCCCCCCCCACCCCCCCCCCCCCCCACCCCCCCCCCCCCCCACCCCCCCCCCCCCCCACCCCCCCCCCCCCCCACCCCCCCCCCCCCCCACCCCCCCCCCCCCCCACCCCCCCCCCCCCCCACCCCCCCCCCCCCCCACCCCCCCCCCCCCCCACCCCCCCCCCCCCCCACCCCCCCCCCCCCCCACCCCCCCCCCCCCCCACCCCCCCCCCCCCCCACCCCCCCCCCCCCCCACCCCCCCCCCCCCCCACCCCCCCCCCCCCCCACCCCCCCCCCCCCCCACCCCCCCCCCCCCCCACCCCCCCCCCCCCCCACCCCCCCCCCCCCCCACCCCCCCCCCCCCCCACCCCCCCCCCCCCCCACCCCCCCCCCCCCCCACCCCCCCCCCCCCCCACCCCCCCCCCCCCCCACCCCCCCCCCCCCCCACCCCCCCCCCCCCCCACCCCCCCCCCCCCCCACCCCCCCCCCCCCCCACCCCCCCCCCCCCCCACCCCCCCCCCCCCCCACCCCCCCCCCCCCCCACCCCCCCCCCCCCCCACCCCCCCCCCCCCCCACCCCCCCCCCCCCCCACCCCCCCCCCCCCCCACCCCCCCCCCCCCCCACCCCCCCCCCCCCCCACCCCCCCCCCCCCCCACCCCCCCCCCCCCCCACCCCCCCCCCCCCCCACCCCCCCCCCCCCCCACCCCCCCCCCCCCCCACCCCCCCCCCCCCCCACCCCCCCCCCCCCCCACCCCCCCCCCCCCCCACCCCCCCCCCCCCCCACCCCCCCCCCCCCCCACCCCCCCCCCCCCCCACCCCCCCCCCCCCCCACCCCCCCCCCCCCCCACCCCCCCCCCCCCCCACCCCCCCCCCCCCCCACCCCCCCCCCCCCCCACCCCCCCCCCCCCCCACCCCCCCCCCCCCCCACCCCCCCCCCCCCCCACCCCCCCCCCCCCCCACCCCCCCCCCCCCCCACCCCCCCCCCCCCCCACCCCCCCCCCCCCCCACCCCCCCCCCCCCCCACCCCCCCCCCCCCCCACCCCCCCCCCCCCCCACCCCCCCCCCCCCCCACCCCCCCCCCCCCCCACCCCCCCCCCCCCCCACCCCCCCCCCCCCCCACCCCCCCCCCCCCCCACCCCCCCCCCCCCCCACCCCCCCCCCCCCCCACCCCCCCCCCCCCCCACCCCCCCCCCCCCCCACCCCCCCCCCCCCCCACCCCCCCCCCCCCCCACCCCCCCCCCCCCCCACCCCCCCCCCCCCCCACCCCCCCCCCCCCCCACCCCCCCCCCCCCCCACCCCCCCCCCCCCCCACCCCCCCCCCCCCCCACCCCCCCCCCCCCCCACCCCCCCCCCCCCCCACCCCCCCCCCCCCCCACCCCCCCCCCCCCCCACCCCCCCCCCCCCCCACCCCCCCCCCCCCCCACCCCCCCCCCCCCCCACCCCCCCCCCCCCCCACCCCCCCCCCCCCCCACCCCCCCCCCCCCCCACCCCCCCCCCCCCCCACCCCCCCCCCCCCCCACCCCCCCCCCCCCCCACCCCCCCCCCCCCCCACCCCCCCCCCCCCCCACCCCCCCCCCCCCCCACCCCCCCCCCCCCCCACCCCCCCCCCCCCCCACCCCCCCCCCCCCCCACCCCCCCCCCCCCCCACCCCCCCCCCCCCCCACCCCCCCCCCCCCCCACCCCCCCCCCCCCCCACCCCCCCCCCCCCCCACCCCCCCCCCCCCCCACCCCCCCCCCCCCCCACCCCCCCCCCCCCCCACCCCCCCCCCCCCCCACCCCCCCCCCCCCCCACCCCCCCCCCCCCCCACCCCCCCCCCCCCCCACCCCCCCCCCCCCCCACCCCCCCCCCCCCCCACCCCCCCCCCCCCCCACCCCCCCCCCCCCCCACCCCCCCCCCCCCCCACCCCCCCCCCCCCCCACCCCCCCCCCCCCCCACCCCCCCCCCCCCCCACCCCCCCCCCCCCCCACCCCCCCCCCCCCCCACCCCCCCCCCCCCCCACCCCCCCCCCCCCCCACCCCCCCCCCCCCCCACCCCCCCCCCCCCCCACCCCCCCCCCCCCCCACCCCCCCCCCCCCCCACCCCCCCCCCCCCCCACCCCCCCCCCCCCCCACCCCCCCCCCCCCCCACCCCCCCCCCCCCCCACCCCCCCCCCCCCCCACCCCCCCCCCCCCCCACCCCCCCCCCCCCCCACCCCCCCCCCCCCCCACCCCCCCCCCCCCCCACCCCCCCCCCCCCCCACCCCCCCCCCCCCCCACCCCCCCCCCCCCCCACCCCCCCCCCCCCCCACCCCCCCCCCCCCCCACCCCCCCCCCCCCCCACCCCCCCCCCCCCCCACCCCCCCCCCCCCCCACCCCCCCCCCCCCCCACCCCCCCCCCCCCCCACCCCCCCCCCCCCCCACCCCCCCCCCCCCCCACCCCCCCCCCCCCCCACCCCCCCCCCCCCCCACCCCCCCCCCCCCCCACCCCCCCCCCCCCCCACCCCCCCCCCCCCACACCCTCCCACCCCCCCCACACCCCGCCCCCCCCACCCCACTCCCCCCCCCCCAGCCCCCGCCCCCCCCTCCCACCCCCCCCCCCCCCCCCCCCACCCCCCCCCCCCCCCCCCCACCCCCCCCCCACCCCAACCTCTCTGCATTCCTTGTCTTTCAATGTCCAGTCTTTGAAATTCCGTATTTTTGGTTTGTGTTCCATATCTAATTTCCAAATCAATTGGTTGTGAGCAGATAAGATTCTGGATTTAATTTGAATTTCCATTGTTCTTCCTAATAAGTTTTCAGAAGCCCAGATCATGTCTATACAAGAATGGAATAAATGTCTTGCCGAGAAGAATGTGTGGTCCTTCATGCATCCTTCCTTATTTCTCCAGATGTCTTTAAGTAGGATTGTCATGTTGGTAAATGAGCTTGGCAGTGTTCCAGAATCTTCCTTACTCCTGTGCTTTTTCTTGCTTTTGGATAATGTTTCTCTATCTAAGTTAGGATCAATAATTCAATTAAAATCACCAGTAATATGAGTGAATAATAATTGAGGCCTAAAAGTTCATTTGTTACGCTTTGAAAAATGTGGCTCTTATTGGTGTTAGGATAAGTATTTTTTCTCCATCGTCTTGAATTTCTACTCCAAATTTCCAGACTTCAGAGTGTCTAAAGGAAATTCGCCAAGGTAACAAACCAGGAAAATGGCATTCTGCAAAAATCAAACAACAAAAACAATCAAACTTAGTGACATGCATATCAAACAATGAACATAAAAATAACTGATAAAAATAAAATACTAAAAATCTTTTTGGAACATTCTACATTATACAATAAAAAAGAGAAGTCTGTCAATAAAGATCATATAACATCATACCTGAATAATTGAAACTTACAAAAGATAGCCGAGACTGATCTCGAAGACCTCAGTAAATAAATTCAATTACATGAAATTCATGAGGTAATAAAATCCTTAAAACCAAATTAAGCCCCAGGCCCAAATAGCTTCAATGTCACCTTCTACAAGACTTTTCAACAAATAATAGGCCCACATCTGCAAGATATCTTCAACCACATAAACTTGGAAACAACCAATAATCTCACTAATTCCAAAAACAAAAAAGACCCCCAAAATAGGAGACTTTCGACCCATCTCCCTTTTAAACACAAACTATAAAATTTTTTACTACTATTCTTAACAACAGACTAAATAAAATCTTATCCAATTGTATCAAAGAGGACCAAGCAGGGTTTCTACCAAATAGATAGGTTCGCCAAAACATCAGAAGAGTGATCAATATATTAGAAATCCTGAAGAAAAATAACAATATCCCAATGGCACAGATCTCTCTAGATGCAGAAAAAGCATTCGATCAGGTCAGTTGGGAATTCATGCTCCAAAACAGGAAATTGGGATAAGAGGCTAATTTTATGATGCTATAAGAAGTATCTATATGGAACAAAAATCAAAATTAAAAATTAATGGAACCTTATCTCAAGAATTCAAAATCCAATGGGGAACAAAGCAAGGTTGCCCACTATCCCCATCCCTCTTAATTCTTACATTAGAGACGTTATTGAAGGCTATAAGGGAAGATAAGACCATTATAGGTATAAAACTTAAAAAATGATCACATCAAACTAAGGACTTATGCTGATGATATTATAATATTCCTCAAAAATCCCAATGAAAATATAAACTATCTCGTAGACTCCATAAACAGCTTTGGAAGCGTGGCTGGTTTTGCTATCAATAAGGATAAAACCAGAATACTTACAAAAAATATCTCAAAGAAGAAAAGAAAAAAGTTGGAACTGATTTCTAATTGCAAGGTTGAAAAAAAATATTAAATATCTAGGGATAATTCTCAACAACAACAACAACAACAACAACAACAACAACAACAACAATCTATTTCAAGACAACTATGAAGTCTTATGGCAATACATATAAAAGAAACTAAAAGATTGGGGGGGGGGAAGGGAAACTATCCCTACTAGGAAGGATAGCCCTGATAAAAATGTCAGTACTACTGAAGTTCATATAATTGTTCAATAATCTCCTGATCAACATTAATAAAAAAATATTTAATGAAGTGGAAAAGAGGAATCTCGAAATTTATTTGGAATGGCAAAAAAGAAAGAATAAAGTACATAGCACTTATAGATGAAAAAGGAGAGGGGGATTAGCATGCCCAGTCTTAGAAACATATTACAAGATGTCAAGATGTTCTTTGGGTCAAAGAATGGGTGACTTTACAAAACCCAACTCTTTTAGAAATTGAAGGATCTTCATAAAGGCTGACATCACTATCTATGGCAAAATACTCCTACAACTACAAAAAGCTTCTCCAACCATTCCTTAAGAAAAGGGCAGATAAAAATATGTAAGAAATATAGGAACATTATTTATAACAATAAGATTTCTTTATGGGTTTCAAGACTGGAAGCACTAAAGCGCACAGTTACCAGCATCACCACTGTCTGGTTGCAATACAAAGAAATTTTAGACAAAATAAACAAAAACTACAAACTCAAATCAAGAGATAATATACTGATAAATTATTCCCTATGTCAATGGGACATATATCATCTATTAGTAATCTATTTACTAGAAGACAAAAAACGTTGGGGGTTCTTCGACAGAAATACGACCCTTGACTTTATCTGTAACTCATCTAATAAACTGGGCATAAGAAAAATGTATAAACTACTCTTGGAATACAAAAAAAGAAAAGAAACAGGTCAAAGAGAATTTGATACTCTGGGCACAAAATTTTAACAAAAACATTCAGTTAGAGAGATGGGAACGTTTCTGGAAGAACAATTCAACACTAACACTCTCCACTGAAGTCAGAGAAAATAATATAAAAATGTTTTGCAGGTGGTACTTAACACAAGCTATATAGGGTGTACAAAACCTGTTCACCACTCTGCTGGAAGTGTGAAGTCAAGGAAGGCTCCTTCTTCCACTGCAATGTTGGAATAAAATGCATAGAACTATAGAACCAGAGGTGGGATCCAGCAGGTTCTCACAGGTTCCCGAGAGTACGTTACTAATTATTTGTGTGTGCTGAGAGGGGGTTACTAATTGGTGATTTTGCCACGTGATTTTTGCCTTAGTTACGCCCCTCCTCTCAGCAGTAGCACGCAGAACTTGAAGCAGTCTTGCAGGAGGTGCACCGGCGTGAGTGGCAGCCTGAGCCTGCGTGCATTTGTTCCCCACCCAAGGACCGGCGCAGCAGCTACGTCCTTGCCACAGCCCCGCCCAGGAATGCCCAGCCACAGCCCCGTTGTGCCCCGCCCAGTCCCATTGGCGCTACGCCACAGTTTGAATCCCACCACCATGGGAACCAGTTACTAAAAATTTTGCATCCCAGCACTGTATAGAACACTTAATAAATTACAGGTTTGAGATACTTCCAGAAACATACCTTATTGGTTTATGGGATTCTAATGATGCTAACCTACAAAAACACAAGAAATTACTTTATTATCTGACAACGGCAGTGAGAACTGTTGTGGCCAGGCATTGGAAAAGTCACGAAATACCAACAATTGATGAATGGCTACAGAAGATTCAGGACTATAGAATAGCAGATAGATTAACAACACTTCTAAACAAAAAATGTCACAATTATGTTTTCAAAGTATGGGAACCTATGTTACAATACTCGTATAGAAATGATCCCCAAAATAAGGCATTAATAATAGCAATGTAGGATCCGACTTACAACACTTAGATGTACTGTTTGTAATTTTTATTCTCATCTGCATCAATTATTATTATTTATGTAAAATTTAAGCAACAAGCATTTAGACACATTATATCATATTTCTTATCCGTTCTCTACATATATTGCATTGACTTATTACTATGTACATTACCACACTTTGAAAACCAATAAAAATATAACTTTTAAAAAAGACCACCTTCTCCCTTATGAACTTACCTGACCAGTTATCTTTGGAGACCCTGCTTTGGGTGAGGCTAGATGGGTGGACCATAGTTGTGGACCATAGTTGTGGTTGTGGACCATAGTTGTGGTTGCTAAACAAACTTTTTTGTGTCTGGTTTCTAACATTAGACTGCAGTCACATATTTAATAATATCACAATTTAGTAACATCACAACTTGAACAATGACTTTCTGGTTAATTTTTATTACTCTAGAATGTGAATCAGTCATGGGTTGTCACTTGGAATAGATCTCTAGTCTGCTAACATCCCATAAATCCAGCTTTCCCTTTCAAGACAGCTCTCTCTTTAGCTGATATATTTATTTAACCTTTTCAGGCAGGTTGTCTCTAGTCCTGTTCTGAAATCAGTTTGTAGTTTCATCCTGACTTCTCTGTATGCCATGAATCCAAGCAGTCTCCACTGTGTTCTCAATCTATTGTTATCAAAGATATTTTCATTTTTGAGATGGGAAATAACATATCCTGAATATCCTAGATTACCAAAAATACTCTATTGACTTTGCTTTCTTTGTCCTCCCATATAATTGCTATCAACAAGATTTTGCTTTCATGTGTATAAAATTAATCACGCTCCTATTTTCTGCTCATTAAGGATGCCAGAAAGGTTTGTGCACCAGGCGCCATCCACTGCATTTCCATTTCCATGGTTACTGTTAGTCATCGTCATTGTATTTAATTCCCTTCAAATGGCACACTGATGATTTTTTATACTGAGTGTAGTACAGAATTTGCCAATTAGATTACACTGAAATGTCAGTTTGGCATCACAAGTTGTCATCCGAGATACTAATTAACTCCTTATCAATTTATTATTTTAATATCAAATAACAGCTGTTAAGACAATGTTTATTTCAAAGTGCTGCTTAAGGCCATTCCTCATGTTACACATTTTGCTCACAGAAGGGTCACCTCACATTACTTTTGTGAGCAAAATGACGTCTGCTCACAATAGGTATTTCCCATAAAACCAATTAGACGATAAATCCCAGTGGCATATGTGGTGGTGGTGTGGAGGGGGTCTCTTACAAGTACTAGGTATATGGCTTTGTGTGTACCACACAACAGTGCTGCAGAAAATTAAAAGATGGCAAAGGCAGGCATTAATGATTCAGCTGGCAACAAGACCTGGTGGCTTGATGAGGAAAATGGTAGTAGTGGATGCAGGGCCTACTTGACCTACCATACCAATGCTAAATTTATGCTGAAATCTAGTGCCAGAAATGTCTGGTTATTTTCACCACAACCAAACCTTCCCGCTATCATTATTTCTATTTATAGAAGTGACTTGTAGGATCATTTTCCTAAGTGAAAATTGCTGGATTGTGTATTCACATAGAGTTTAAGCACTGTCCTCTATATTTGAAATTCTGTTTTTTTCCAATTTGTTTCTTATTCACACAACCACACAGCTGCAGGATGACTTGAATTGCTTGATTGTATCTTGCTCCTTGTTGTAAGCAAGGCTAGGCAAACAGCACAAACAACTCAAGGTTTTTTTTGTGGGTAGCAGAGTTTATAAGGGCAATAATGAAACAGTGGGTGACATGCATATTCTCTGTTTGCTTGAGTGGATGCTAAGGCACATCTCTTGGATTATATATAGCTGTACATGTGCCAAGAGGGGCATGCTAACATCCTATCAATTTAGTATCGGCCAGAGGGAGGGAGGGAGGGGGAGAGAGAGAGAGAGAGAGAGAGAGAGAAAGAGAGAGAGAGAGAGAGTCTAAAAAGGTAAAATAGAGAAGGAAGGAGAGATAAAACATATAGGAGGGGAGGACCAAAAAAAGGGGGGAGCTGAAGATGGTAGAGGGGGAAATAGCATGCCAGTGGGAGAGACAGAACAAGATAGTTATGTAGGTGGAAGAGAAGAAAAGGCAAGGAACTTCCAGGGGAGGGAAAGCTGACGATAAGGAAGAAAAGGAATGTTCTTTCACATCCAGCACAGGAATAGCAAACACTAATCACAGCTGTTGATCCTACAACACCCAAAGCTGTGTAGGCTATTTATGGGAGTGAATTCCTGCAGCTGTAACTATGGCTTGGCATCTGGAGGCCTTCACAGCTGGATCTTGTCCACCATCCTGCAAAGCCTTGTGATAGATTCAGGTATCCAGATGCCTCATAGTCACAAATAGGCTTTGTTTCATGCACTCTGCTGTCTGAGCAGCATTTCTGACGAACCATTCTGTCTCTGCTTTCAGGGTCCTGAGAGTGTCACCCAAGAGGCTTCATGTGTAGGAGTGCAAAAAAACTTGGTTCACTAGATTAGAGTCCACTACTTATGTGGAGGATTGGAGAATCAACCCAAGTTCTCTGGGTTAGAGTCCACCTGCTTTTAACCACTACATCATGCTTGTCTGGTATGGTTCCCAAGCTTCCTGATAGCACCTAGGAGTCAGAATTCCCAGGCTTCTTAAGTTCTGTCATGGTTTTGTCCTCCATGTGACCTACTAGTAAAGTACCCCCATCCTCTGAAGAGGAATCATCAGACCTGGTCCTGGCAGGAAGAGAAGTAAGAGAAAAGGAGTCATTAGAGAAATTAAATCCCCCTGTGTGCGGTTACTGGTCCTCAACTTATTTAAACTGGGGTTTTTTTCTGGCCAGTTCTAAATATTATGCAGTAAATTGCTAAAAACACTTAAGAACAGATTAAGAAGAGTTGGTTTTTATGCCATGCCTTTCCCTAACTTTAAAAGGAGTCTTAAACCAGCTTACAATTGCCTTCCCTTCCCCTGCCCACACAAGATACCTTGTGAGGTAGAACTAAGACTGGCCCATGGTCACTTAGCAGACTTCATGTGATAGAATGGTAGCTCACTAGCTGCCTTTTACTCTTCCTCATAAGTAAACTACCAAAAATAACTTGCTAAAAGTTTCCCATTATCTTGGAATATTTATTCAGGCAGGCAGCCATTTGTCTGTTCCCCATAGCAGTGATACCCATCAAGATGAAACTCAGGTATGAGAGCTCCTTTCTTTAGAAACATTATTATTATTATTATTATTATTATTATTATTATTATTATTATTATTATTATATTATAATATTTATAAACCGCCCTCCCCCGAAGAGAACTCAGATGGCGAACAAAACAAATAGATAGAGTTACACAAAATAAAAAATCAAAATTTTTTAAATAGTTATTAAATATGTGGCTCTATAAGTTAAAAAATCGACCCCACATTAAAATGCAGCATCTATCAAAATTACCCGATTACGAGATCCTTACCTCAAGTAGTCCCCTAAGAAAAGAGCAGGGGAAGGAAAGAAGAGTGGGAGGGGGGAGCGGCAGAGGTCCCACAGATTTTAGAGAAGTGGGGGGGGGCATCAGCTGGCCGAGGGGCTCCCCAAAGGCCCGGTCTGGAACAAGCTCCGTGCTTGCAGGCCCCTCTTGAAATTCATTAAGATCCCACAGGCTCGCCAGCTGTGGCTGGAGAGGAAGAGCGTTCCACCAGGCAGGGGCCAGAGCTGTAAAGGCTCTGGCCCGGGAGGAAGGCCAGCAGCATCATTGAGGGGCCAAGGGATCACCAGTAAATTTGCCTTCTGCTGAGCGCCTTAGGAGGCCTATTTGGAAGACATATAGGAGACACGCAAGTAAGGCAGTCCATCGTGAGGGTACGAGGGTCCCCAGGCAGCGCATAGGCCTTAAAAGAGTCAAAACCAACACCTTATGAAAATGATTCGGAATTCAATCATTGATAACCAGTGCAGGCGGCTTTAGCTTTTAGGCCGAGATATGGTCTCTGGCTGCACCTCCTGTGAGCAAAGCATGCCGCGTCAGCATATTCTGGACCAATTTTAATCTTCGAATCAGACAGCGAAGGGAAGGTCTGCGTAGAGCGAGATGCAATAATACCGTCTGGAGGTGAGCCATTCGCGTGGATCAACGGTGGCCAGGTCTGGATGAAGAAGGAGAGGAAGGAAGGGCCAACCGCCCGGCCTTGCGGCGATGGAAAAAAACGCATATACCCGGGTTACATGGGCCACCACCTGGAGTGCTCCATTAGAAAGTAGGCGAATCCAGGTGGACCCCCAGGCTATGAGCCGAGGAGGAGGCCGGTGCCAATGTAGCCCCCTCCCATGTCGGTCGTGACTGGAGATCCCCACCCCCTCCTTCCCCGCCTGCCAGCCAGAAGGATCTCCGTCTTTGGCCGGGTTCAGATTTTAACCTGCTCTGCTTCAGCACCAACCAGCAACCACCTCCGAACAATGCTGGAGAGCACCCGCGAGAGGCGATGACCATTCCCTCTCCATCAACAGAATGAAGCTGAGTGTCATCAAGCGTACTGATGACAAGAGTCAGCCCAAAGCTCCGTACCAACTGAGCAAGGGGTCGCATATAGATGTTAAATAATAGCGGGGACAACAGTGCCCCCTGAGGCACACCACAATGAAGTGGGCACCTCTGGGAAGCTTGGTCCCCACACCACACTTGCTGACCCCGGTCCCGGAGAAACGAGGCAATCCACTGAAGGACAGTGCCCCGCACCCCAAAAGCGGCCAGGCGGTGGATCAAAAGGTCATGGTCAACCACATCAAATGCTGCGGTAAGATCTAACAACACCAGCTTGGCTGCCGATCCGCTTCTCGGTCAGAAGTTGCATCACGGAGCGCGTATCTGTAACGGCGACAAGAACAGTGCTTCCGTCCCACATGCCCAGCTGCCGACGGAAGCCGGACTGGAAGGGATCGAGAAAGAGCCGATGTGTCCTCCAGGAAGCCCTGAAGCTGCTCCGCAACACCAGCTCTCTCAATTACCTTCCCCAGAAACAAAAGATTCGAGGCCGAGGTAATGGTGGCCCGAGATCTCCAGGATCCTAGCGATGGTCTTTTTTAAGAGTGGGCAGACTACTGCTCTTCCTTCAGCCCACCGGAAAAACTCCCTTGCTCAAAGGGAGCTATTGATGATATTCAACAGGTGGGGTTGTAGCTCCACCCGGCATGCTTTAATAAGCCAGGAGGGGCCGCGGATCAAGAGAGGACAGGTAGTAGGTCTTAACAGCAGTTTCAGGACCCTGTCGAACAAGCGGCTTCAGAGCAGCAGGGAAAACTGGGTCAAACAAAAGCCAGAGAGACGGCAAGGGAGCCACCAGTTCATTTATTGTCTCCAAGGTGGAAGGAAGGTCCTGGCGGAGCCTGACGCGACTTTATCCGCAAAAAAGCTCATAAATGCCTCACAGCTAATAGCCAATTGTTGATTTGTAGAGCCCTCAGACGTAATGAGGTGAGTGGACCGAAGATGATCTGTGAGGAAATAATTGTGCCTGGTGAGAGCTGGCAGGATCGCGAGAGAGGAGGAGAAGAAAGTCAGCTTTTCGCCTCGCCCATTACAGCCATCTCATAAGGCCTTCATAAAGCGTCCTATAAGATGTTACAGCGTAGCAGCCCGTCATAGAGATTTTTTCTCCACACTGCGCTCTAGCCACGTCCTGAAGCTCCTCGCATTTCATATGGCGTAGCTCCTCCAGTGTACCAAAGAGCTACCGCGAACGAACGCATGAAGGGTGCTGGGGAGCAATAACCTCGATAATGGCATCGGAAAGGCGAGGTATTCCAGGTCTTCCACTTGCTCATCGAGGGGTGCCAGTAGAGTTCAGGGTCGCGCGAGAGCATTCAGGAATCCAATAGGATCCATAAAGTCTCCGTGGGCGGGCATAAATCCGCCACGTCGCCCTATGGGCAGGGATGTCGCGGCATGGTTCCATCCGGACCTTCAGGGCACATAATGGTCAGAACCATTGGCACTCTATCAATAGAGGATATGACCATAATCAATTCCCGACCCAAAAGACTAGGTCTAGTGTGTGTGCCCGAAGCACTCATGAGTGGGGCCAGAAGTTTACCAAAGGGAGAGAGGCCCAGCATCGCATGCATGGATGCACGCACTAAGGTCCAAGCAGCTACGTACACGAGGCGGTGTCGACATGGACGTTGAAGTCACCCAAGACAATAAGTCTGGGGAACCGCAACGCCCAGTCAGCCACCACCTCCAGCAATCGCAGCAGGCTGTCCCCCGGTGCGCTAGGCGACCGGTACACCAGGAGGACAGCCAACCTCTCCGAGGCCAACCACTCCAGGCCGACACATTCCAGACCCACAATCTCTGGGACAGGGACAGCCCTGAAGGGGCTCTTTGAGCCAGGAGGGACCCCCAAAAGGACCCTTTCCCTCTGTGCCAAAGGATTTTATCTTCTATTCTGGTCTTCCCCTGTGGGTCAAAGAATCTGTTCTCCAGGAAAGTAAAGTCTAGCCTCTTGCACTCCCAAGTCTTTGTGTCCCTTCTGGATGCTAGATTCCAGCCAATGAGTAAGCTGACCTTTCATTGTCTCCAGCCAGGATGGCTATTAGTATTTTCAAAGCTCTGATTGTTGGGCAATACTTCAAATTAATTGACTTTCCCTTCTTGCCTATTCTCTGACAGGAGAGTCGAGGACTTTCATAATTGAATGTGGCCAGACCTAAACCCCCAAATAAATTGCATTTCCTTACAGACTGCTCTCAGGTCCTGAAAACTGTATAGACTCCAATAACTGTAGCATCATTGTAGAAGTTTTTCCTGCTGCTGCTAGAGTAGTTAAGATGAACACATTACAAAGACAGAGTTGAAAATATTTGGGATAAAGGCTGATTTTTAGTTTAACGGTCAGACTGATTGTTCATTACCTGTTGAGATAGTTTATCCCCATCTGCTGTTTGAAGCTGGAATTTCTGTTAAAATATGTTAAAAGTTTAGAACACTGGCTTCTGAAGCTACTGAGATAAATTGAAGGGATGCAGCATATACTGTGAAAAAGTGATGAAGAGGCTTGCTAAGAATCAAAGCAAGCCATCCACTCATATCTGCATGTGTGTAGGGAGTCCTGTCTTGCACTCCTAGTTTTCTTTTAAAATTTTGCAAGTTCATATGTCTTTGTGGCAACATGGCATGATGACTTGTATGTATTCCTACAAAGGGATCTGGAAGTCTTAGTAGACCTTGAACTAACCATGAGTCAGCAGTGTGATGCGATGGCCAAGAAAGCCAATGCGATTTTGGGCTGTATCAATAGGAATATAGTGTCAAGATCAAGGGATGTCATTGTACCTCTCTATTCTGCATTAGTCAGACCTCACCCGGAATACTGTGTACAGTTCTGGGTACCGCAATTCAAGAAGGATATTGACAAGCTGCAATGGGTCCAGAGGAGGGCAACAAAAATGGTAAAAGGCCTGGAGTCCCTGCCCTACGAAGAGAGGCTTAGGGAGCTGGGGATGTTTATTCTGGAGAAGCGTAAGTTAAGGGGTGACATGATAGCCATGTTTAAATATTTGAAGGGATGTCATGTTGGTGAGGGAGCAAGCTTGTTTTCTGCTGCCTCAGGGACTAGGACATAGAGTAATGGATTCAAGGTGGTCTCTTCCAACTCTAGGTTCTATTATCCTATTCAGAAATACAGTAGTACAGGCCTTTCAGTAATATCATCTTGTCACTCCGAAGATGCCACCTTTTAATGGATTCTCACTTTCACTGAATAATAAGCCATTGAGACATGAGGACTCAGGATGGCCCACTGAGACTGAATAACAGTAGATTCAGGATGGAAGGGGAATGTAACTCTTCACACGTATAATTCACCTACAGAATTTGTTGCCATGAGACGTGTAATGGCTTCTAACTTACATGGCTTTAAGAGGAGATCAGGAAAAAAATCATGGCTGGATCTATGATAACCTCTTAAACATAACTGCAAATGGAATTTCACTTGAAAACATTATTGAAGGACGGTGGCCTTTATGCCCTACTTGGGGACTTTCTTAAAAGCATCAAGTTGACCACTCTTGGAAACCAGATGCTAAACTAGATAGGCCCTTGGATCTGTTCTAACATGACAGTTATATCCTTCTGAGATATCAAGAAACATACTTACATCTGTAAATCAGCCCAAATTAGCAACTGAAAGGACAACGGGAAGCAAGAAAAAGGGGACACAGAAAACTGAGAGAAAACTTTCAACAAAACCACCAGGATGCCACTTCAGACAAGTGAAGTGACATACTGAAAATGATATTAAGTGTTCTTTGAAGTATTGGGCATGTGATGAGGAAGTCATGTGGCTGACACCAGGTGAACCAGAATGGGGCCAGGAACATCCATACACACATATAATTACAAACAAATTCAGGAAGTCAGAAAGGACTTCTATAAAATGAGATCATTATAACAACAGCAAAAAAAAAAAAAACTCTTTACCCTGATTAGGCTGCTATTAATTTTGACATTAAAGTTAGAGATAACTGAACATAAGAACATAAGAACATAAGAACAAGCCAGCTGGATCAGACCAAAGTCCATCTAGTCCAGCTCTCTGCTACTCGCAGTGGCCCACCAGGTGCCTTTGGGAGCTCACATGCAGGATGGGAGCCTTGTGGCCTTCATGCAGCCTGTTGCTCCCGATCACCTGGTCTGTTAAGGCATTTGCAATCTCAGATCAAAGAGGATCAAGATTGGTAGCCATAAATCAACTTCTCCTCCATAAATCTGTCCAAGCCCCTTTTAAAGCTATCCAGGTTAGTGGCCATCACCACCTCCTGTGGCAGCATATTCCAAACACCAATCACATGTTGCGTGAAGAAGTGTTTCCTTTTATTAGTCCTAATTCTTCCCCCCAGCATTTTCAATGAATGTCCCCTGGTTCTAGTATTGTGAGAAAGAGAGAAAACTGTGTTAATTGTCTTTTATTAAAAGTAGCTTGTGCATTTTTAAAATAAAACGCAAGGGGGCAGAGCTGGATAAGCTAACACCAATGGCTGAAAGATATTCAAAATACTGTTCTGACTCATATGCCACCACATTAGCTTGGAGCATTTCTGAGGTTTTACATAAATATCCTTCACTTCTTGCAGTCTGAGGATACAGCCAAGACACTCTATACCACGTTTAATCCATGCCCCTCATAGTTTGCAAAATCTGCCAGAAGACTTCTTCAACTTTATTGAAGAAAGCATTCTTGGATATAACAGATTTGAAGAAGTACCATCGAATCCTAAAATTGCCAGTCCTGGGAAAAGGTTTGGAAAATGTGGTGGCAAAATAACTCCCGTGATGATCCTTTTTCATTTGGATTCTGACCGTTCAGAGCATGGAAACCATTTTGGTCACCCTGTGAGATCATCTATATCTGCCTTCTGAGATGGGGAATGTGTCCCCTTTGGCTCTCTTGGACCTTTCTGTAGTATTTGAAACCATCAGCCATGCCCTATTTCTAGACTTGAAGGATTGAGTCAGTGGTATGAAGTACATTCTCTAAGCAGAGTTACATCCTTCCATACTTGCCAGCCTCCAGGTAGGACCTGGGGATGCCCTGGAATTACAGCTCAACTCCAGACTTCTGTTTACGATTTGCACTGACAGCCCTACATTAATTTAATCTTTCTTACAGAACAAATTCCAGGTACTGCTACAGACTGTTCTGCTTTTGACTTAGAGAATGCCCTCTGACTTAGAGAGTGCCACATTAGTTCATCTTGTTCCTTATGTTATTTAGCATCTACATAAACTACTGGAAGATATAATTCAGAGATCTGAGGCCATTAATATGCTAACAGCACACTGCTGTATTTCCATTCCTGCTAAGTTAAGTGTGGTAGTTTGGAGGAATAAACTGAAACTTAATCCAGATACACCTTTTACCAGCTCATTTGCTACATATCATCATGTCTGGAAACATTGGACCTGGGTATTGCTGCACATGCCTTGGTAATGTCCTGATTAGATCATAATGTAATGCATGTGGTGCTGTCAGAAACTTCCACATGGTTCAAAACACTGACAGGATCTTTCTGAAATGAGCATAACACCAGTGCTCTGTCAGGTGTACTGGTTTCCAGTATGTTCTAGGCCTAATACAAGATACTAGATTTGTCATTTATAGTTCAGTTCTAAACAGATTTACACCCTTCTAACTCCATTAAAGTCAACGGCTTGGATCTGAAGGATCTGAAAGAACACCTGAACCCATATCAACAAACCTGAGCCTTAAGGTCAATCAACAGGAGCTTCATGCTTGGAACTCTCGTTATCTGAAGGTAGACTAGTGAGGACTTTCAACAGCCACCCCCAAATTGTGGCAGTGCCTTCCTTAAGAGGGAAGAAATGGTTGGGCAGCACAATTCAGAGGAGGGAGGAAGTTGAACCACAGCTGGTGATGGTGCAGCAACAGCGCAGCTGAGCTGACTCTTAAGTGGTTAGCTGTGCCATGGTCAGCCCTGGAACAGAAGAAGGAGCAGGAGAGAAGGCAGTGTAAATGGACTGTAGCACAGGAGTGCTGGCATGCAGGGAGAAGGATAGGGGCTTTCAGTGGCAGGCTGCCCTACAGCCAGAGGGGGAGGATCAGTGAATGAGTGAGATGGAGCAAACAGCCCAGGAGAAATCCTGGCAGTCAACAAAGGAGAGTCAGCCTGTAGGGATGAGTTGGGCCTTTCATTCCCCCCTGGTTCAGTGGTGGGATTCAGCCAGTTCTCCCCAGTTCGGGCAAACTGGTTTTTAAAAGCCCCCTCACTCCCCCTCCTCTGGGAGAGGCTTTTAGTGCCTCGGAGCCCAGGACTGGGAGGAGAGCTGAGCTGGGCAGCGCTGGGGTCTTTGAGTGGAGCAGAGGGCTCCAGTTCGGCTCTCCTCCCTGCCCTGGGCTCCTGGGGCAGGGAGGAGCCAAGCCGGGAGCACTGGGGGGGGTGGGGGTAGAGCAGAGGGCTCCAGCTCAGCTCAGCTCTCCTCCTGAGCTGGACCCCTCTGCACCATTCCCCCCCCCCAGCGCTGCCTGGCTCAGCTCTCCTCCCTGCCCCAGAAGCCCATGGCTGGGAGGAGAGCCAAGCCGGGACCCTCTGCTCCACCCTCCCTAGCACTGCCTGGCTGGCTTGGCTGTCCTTCCCACCTGGAGGTGGAGATGAGGGGGGGCAGCATGAGAAGGTGGGGAAGGGGGCCCCCGGGGGGGCAGAAAACTCCAGGGGCCTGAAAAACTTGGGGGGAGGGAGAACCAATGTATTTGAATCCCACCACCCAGTGATACCAAGCGACTGCAGAACCACAGAGGTGGCCACAGGACTCTGCTCGGGGAGAAGAGTCCACAGGTACTCGATGATAGCAGGCTCGAATGACAAAGAGATGAGAGGCATACCTGCAACAGAGGGAGGGCCAATGAGAATTATCAAGGCTCCATCAGACACTCCACCCAATATCGATGGCTGATACGTCTATGGCTCAGCCCTGGGGAGTAAGGGGAGAAATGGAGAAGTGGAACCACCCAGGGCTTAGGGACAGAGGAGGGCTCAGTGTGGAGCTGGGATAGGAGGCCGGTGGGTGTTTCGGAGCTGGTGATACTCTCTTCAAAGGAGAAGATAGTCAGGGAGACCTCCACATCAACAGCATCTCCATTAGGGGGAAGGGGCCAACAGTCAGAGTAGAGACAGGGATCCAGGTTATGGGGGTGAATGAGAGACAAGGACTCACTAGTAAGAACTCAACTTCATAATAGGCCGCCACAATGGTGCGCCTTATGGCTCACATGATAAAATTGGGTCCAGACAGGCCATCTCATAGGGCTGCCCCAGCCATTAGGTCCTTATTGTCTTCATAGGCATGCAGAAAAAGTTGTTCCACTGCTTCAGGCCGGATATTGCTGTCTGTCAAGGCTGTCCGAGTGCCAAGACATGCTCAGCAGCCATCCTCCAGGTTACAGATTATGGCACTAACACCCCTGCCTGCATGAGTCTCTGGATGCAATGCTGGTCAACCTCCACAATGATGTGCACTTTTCAATGGAGGGGGTAGAGTTCTCCCTGATATGGGCTGGATTTGAGTCCATAAGCAGCTTCCCCAACATTTTGCCACATTGCCCTGTTGGCCCCCACAAGGATCCATAGGTGTATTAGAACCATGATTTCTACAGCATCAACCTCCAGGCATCCTGTGACCGCCATGGCATCTTCATGGATCTTGTGGCCAAATTCCCCGGGACCATCCATGTCCAGGGATGGGGCTGCCTTCCATCATTCCATAGGTTTCCCCACCCCCTCCCTTGCCCAAACAGTTGCCCAGGGACTGCAGGATGCCCTGCAACTGGAAACCCAGCCCCTGGACCTACCAGCAAACACAGGAACTCCTGGAAGCCAGAAGAAGCTGCAGGGAACTGCTGAATTTACCTGCACAGCAGGAGCAGGCCTCAGCTGTTCCACTGAGAGGAGTGGGGCCAGCAAAGCTCCAACCCATCCTCAATCAACATGCCTCAGCATTTCCATAGAGTGGGGTGAGGCTGGCACAGTCCAGACCAGGCTGCAATCAGAGAGGAGGGACCAGAGTTCTGGGTGGTCTACCCTGAGCCAGCAGGGCACAACAGACATCCCACCAACCAGGAAGTAGTATCTGTGCTGGCACCACCACCATGGCTGTGCTGGCACCTCTCTCTAGTAACATTGTACTTGGAGGTGGAGCTGTGTGGATGGATTATTAAATGTCCCGGGGTCCTGCCATTGGTTCTTGGGGGGAGGGCTTGGCCCGTGCCTGGGAGCTTATCATTGACCAGGGGCATGGTCAACATCATGAGTCATTTTGGCTGATGGGTGGACAGCTCAGCACAGTTTTAGCTGGTGCAACTTTGCACCAGCAAAAGCGGGCATTGCTGGATTGAAAGGGCTCAGGGAGCTGACTAATGCTGGTCCTACCCCTTCAAATACCCCTTTTAGTGTTGGCACAAGGCCATGGCTGCACTTACTGGCACCCCCGCTGTGGCTGTGTCCCTCCATGGCACTTCAAAGGGGTTTTGAATTATGCCCATGATGGCTTTTATCCCTTCTACTTTTATTTTGCCGGTCTTACAGGTGTCAATGGCCACTATTTTCAGGAGTTTATTGCTTTATTAATTTTCAATTTTTAAAATAAATGCAGTTTTACTAATTTTGATCCCCCCCCAAAAAAATTAATGTATTATATTCATCTTCCCAAGCATGAAAAGCTGGCCATGATAGGATTTTCGGCTTTGAGAGGCTGTGTTAGTCTAACTCTGTACAGCCAAATCTTATTGTTCCTCTCTCTGCTACCACCTGATACCAGTTCCAGATCCCAGCAGCCATTGGAGAGTTTTTGCTTTTCCAAAAAAGCAAAATAATTCTCTTACAACCCAACTCCAGTGTTCATATTTACTCAGAAGTTCCCAACTAAGTTCGTCAGTAGCTCCCTCCATATCCACCTTTTCTTATTGAGAGTGCCAGCTTACAACCTCCGCTCATATTGTTATTATGTTAGCTTTGGCCCTGAAAACATATCTTGTTGATTCCATGTTTTTCCTGAACTACCACAACACCAGTGGATGCCCCGGGAATGTGGAGTATAACCGGAAGAACCACAGAATCTTACAAAATGGATTTTGCTGTAGATCAGGCTATAGAAGATATCATGAATGAGCTGCCAAAGAGTGTGTCAGGAAGAAAGATTTCCTGGGAACGGTGCCAGACCTGTGGCATGAAAGAGCAGATTTTTCAACAGAAAATGGGTGGGAGTAGAGTTTGTTGACGACAGTGCTAGCCTGCACTCAACTTGAACTGTAAGGAATCATGAGCTGGTATGAAATTATTTACACATACTTTCAAAGCACATTTTACTAAAGTGCCCAACAATCTCTGCAAGCCGCATGGCCACATGGCCACGGAGTCACCTTATTGGTGCTGTGCTGATTGCTCAGTTCCGCTCATTAAGGAGGGAACTTCCATGCAGTCATGGGGAACTATTGATAGCGCCCTTTTCCTGTACAGGACCTTGCAAACTACCTTGAGCTTCTGGGAGGAAGGGTAGGAAGTTAATATGATAAGTAGATATGAACACCATGGAATTGTCCCAAGAGTTATTTATGTAAGCCTTTTCCCCCCCAAAAACACAGCACAGCGTAACCTTTAGAGTACTGGACTAGGACTCAGATCAACCATATTCAAAACTTTACTCAGCCTTGAAGCTCATGAAGGGCCCTTGGACAGCCACTCTCTCTCAGCCTAACCTATCTCATTTGGCTGTAGAGTATCAGTGTAGATCTAGAGAGTAGAGTATCAGTGTAGATCTAGGGAGCAGCAGTGGCGTAGTGGCTAAGAGCAGTGGCTAAGAGCAGGTGCACTCTGATCTGGAGGAACCAGGTTTGATTCCCAGCTCTGCTGCTTGAGCTGTGGAGGCTTATCTGGGGAATTCAGATTAGCCTGTACACTCCCACACACGCTAGCTGGGTGACCTTGGGCTAGTCACAGCTTTTCGGAGCTCTCTCAGCCCCACCCACCTCACAGGGTGTTTGTTGTGAGGAAGGAAGGGCAAGGAGATTGTAAGCCCCTTTGAGTCTCCTACAGGAGAGAAAGGGGGATATAAATCCAAACTCCTCCTCCTACTCCCCCTACTCTTCTTCATGTGAAAAAGCATCTGGGAATTATTTGAATTGGGACTCAAGCAGGGAAGAGTTAGGGTTAGCCCTAAGGGCAGCAAAGAATACAAGTATTTATACTTTGAAGGATCATGGTTTATATAGACAGATTTTCAGGGATTTCCATGAGGTTCTTATCTCTCTATTATATCTGTACTAGCAGGGCACCCGTGCTTTGCTACGTATACTTCATCACAGGCTTCACATACTTCATCACATACTTCATCATGAAATATGAATTTCGGGGTGACATTCAACATACTTCTCTACAGCCTGTTTGTGAACTTTGGGGTGACATGCAGCATATTTCCTCACAGCCTGTCTGTGGGCTGATGGGTTTGTTTTCACATATTTTGCAGCAGCTTCCTGTAGTTGTCTTTTTCTAATGCAATGTGTTATTGCTCTCTTTCACCTGGTGGGCTCCAAAAGATGACATGTGGATGCAGCAGTTGTATTTTCGGGATGCAGAAAGGAAGTGTTCTGCTATTGGATGCTGATGAGTGAGAAGGCTGGGAAGAGGTTCAGGGTAGGGTTGAAGGGCAGGGAGCTGGACTGTACCGCCACGGCAGCAGATTCCTGGGGACTCATCCTGCCACTTCAGAGTACGACACCAAGCACAGGGTGATTGGAGGCCGAGAGCAGTAAACTTGTCTGCACAGTAATCAATCTGATGTCCATATGCAAAACCTGACAAATGTTTAGTAGTCCAAGGTGATAGTGTGGTTTGTAATCTATTTAGATTTGGCTGTAGTGGTGTTGTTAACGTGAGGGTGGGTGGAGGAGTACTTTTTCACAGCCTGTCTGTTAACTTCGGGGTGACATTCAGCATGCTTTTTTGCAGCCTGTTTGTTGAAACTGGTGGTGTTTAACTGTCACCCTTAGAATGTTCGTGCAGCATGTCCATGGACTGAGGGGCTGGTTTGCCCTTAGAATGTTCGCGCAGATGGCCAGAGATGAGCAGTTAAAACAGTAAATGTGTAATAACTTGAGTAAAACTGAATATTTTGAAAAATCCTTTCTTAGCACCTAAACCACATAATGAACCGGTGTGCCAAATTTCAACTTTGTAAGTTAGGTGGTTTTTGAGTTCTGTTGATGAGTCAGTCAGTGAGTCAGTCAGTGGTATTTCACATTTATAGATATAGATTTCACCCTTCCTCCCAGAAGTTCTAGCCACTATGCTACTCTGCCTCTGACACAATAATTAGAAATATCTTTGATCACATCCAGTTTCCACACTGCGTGGATGATGCTTCGGGTTGGGCTCACCACAAGGCATTTCCTTTTTCTTTATGTCATGATCTACGTTACAAGTTATCAACTTTTTCTAGCAGGACTTCAATATTTTCAACAGCTGTGAGACAAGCAGAATTCAGCAGGTGGCGCTTTAACCATCCAGAGCACAGTTTCTGTAATGGGAAAACCTTCATTTGCTGGAGCTGTTCAAGAAACAGGAGCCCTACCTGAAAAGTTAGCGTGCAGCAGCTGCAACTGCTGCTCTGTTCCTTCACTTGTCTGACTGTATTTTAAAGAAACTGGGCAGATCCCAGGTTTAACAAGGTTGGTTGAAATTACTGCAACAAACAGTGTTAGAACAAAGAAATCTTGCTCCTGGAAAGCTATATTTTAATCACCAATAGCATTGTTTAGGCAAGCTCAGAAAAGAAATAATTATTCTTGGGGAACCCCGGCTGGAGCAAATGCTGATTGGTTGGCATTACACATTTCTGGAAACATTCGTAATTTAATGTCAGATTTTAGTTTGAGCCAGTTTCAATGGTGAAAGACCCATGGTTTGTGATAATAGTTAACGTCAAGCCACTCAAGATGTAAGGTTTTCTATTTTGAGATAAAAAATACCTTGTAAGGTGTATTTTTGGATGTGGTTTTAATTTTTTATATTTCTGACCACTGAGGAAGGTCACAAAGGTCACAAAAAGTATATCCTGCTTTGGTCATTTATAATTAATGTATCTTCCGCTGTATTTGAGACGTTGGTGACACTTTATACTGATTTTTAGCATATAGCCTATATTCCAGGCCCTGAGTTTTTAACAAACATTTTAACAAACCAGATAATAAATATATTCAATTTGTTATAGATTTTATAGTTTTTAGCTCAACCTTCAGGGTCCCCAGTACTTTTCTCATTGAGTTCTTTCCCCCTTTTTGGGGGGGTGTTTAATTGCAGAAGCAAAAGTCAACACATGAGATGTCTGCTTTTCCAAATTTGCTGGTGTCCTGTGCCTTCAGAAGTAGCTTGATGCACAAAAATTAGGAAGTTCAAACTTTTCTCAAGCACTTTGTCCTTCTGCCAAGGAAAACTTTGTCTGTACTTTGCCTCAGGTTGTTTTGGAAAATACAGGACTACAGCCAGCAACAGTGACAATTCTATCCAAAGCTTTCAAAGCAAGGAGTGGGGAGATCTGTCCTTCCCACTGACAGGGCAGAGTTGCCAGGTTGCAACAAAGAGAGTGCACTGAAGTGGGAAATTATCCAGGTAGCTGTCGTTTCCCCACCCCTTCTTCCTTGTGCATCTTTCCCTACCCCAATTACAACAGAGCTAACATAGAGTCCAATTCACAACTGCATTATAGACAGGGAAGGATCAGAGATGGAAGTGGTGGGACCAAACATAGCCACTTAGACTCCAGCTTCATCACTGTGCTTAAAGGTGCACTCATGTAATACATGCAGCAGTCTGAAATTGGGAGAGCTGGCAGGTGTGTTTATACTAGGGATGCCATGAAACTTCTCAATGGCCAGGTTTGGTGGGTAAACATCCTACGTTCAGCACCTGTGATCTCTGATGAGCCAAGTCTCAGATCTTTTTGCCTTGCTGTGATCTGCCTCAAGAAACTATCAAACAGCTTTGTGGCTGCATAGTAACTGCAATATTTCAGTTCTGTTTCCTTTTGCCTTACAAGCCATTCTTGCATCTTCACAGTAAATGAAATCTGTTCAGGGTCATGGATAGTTGGTCAGACAAATCAATAACTGGGGTGGGGGACTGTGCAAAAACAGGCATGTGCAAAATAATCTTGATAAATAACACAGACTTCAATGAAACCAGCACAGTAAAAAACAAACACCCCTCCCACACACACAAAAAGCTAGTGTTTATAACCATAGGTTGACTCATTAAAGAGTAACCCATTGAATAGGGTTGAGCATCTCTGAACATCTGAGTGGGCTGTTGAAAAAGTGGTTTCCAGCAAGCAGAAAGTAAGCTAACACAGCTAGTGTTCAAGCATGCCTAGTTATACAGATCTTGTTCAACGGTGTTTTGTCAGCCATTCCTATTACCAACTCTCTTTTGGTAATCCACCTAGTCTTTACTTCAGAATTTTCACAGGTAAGAAAAGGAGTTCCATACTGTTAAAAATAATACCTTGGAATACAGAAATTAAATCTAAAGATTACTATAAAATATTTTCGCAAGTTACAATTTATATAACCTACAATATGTATTTATTTTTGTTCCATAATAATTTTTTTTATTTTCTATAGTCTTTCATTACACTGGTATTATAAAAGAATGTAAGTGGAATTGTTTGCTTCTCTGAAGTGCATGCAAATCCTAGTGTGGCATTTTTTTGCTTCCTACAAAGCATAAGGTTTTGTTCATAGTAACTCTTTTGGCCTACCTGTAAATTAGTAATTTTGTCACTTCCAAAATAGCTGTGGGAATACTATCATTATGTCATTGGCAGCAATCTGGCAGTTTTAGAATTTTCAGGAAAAGCTGCCAAAATTTTGATGCAGAGATTCAACCTGTAGCTTTAAAAGTATTGATTAAATGAAAGATGCGGTTGCTGTGGCAATGCCTTTCTTCTGTCAATCCGTCCCCGCCCCTTTGCTGTGTGTCACTCCTGGAGTCCTTCTGGCTACAGGAGTCAGGAAAGTGTTGCACAAAAGAGATGGGGGAAAGGAATGGGTAGAAGAAAGCACAGCTGCTACATTTCCCACTTAATAAGTAGCTTTGAAACTGTCTGGATCTCCAGACTGTAATTTGGCAACCCTATTGGTAAGGCCTTACACAACAGGAGAACTAGTTATGTCTAGGCTGCATTGGTTGGACATTTATCAATTCAGAGGATAAAACAAGGGATACAGTTCACACTGCTAGTAGTCTTACAGGTATATGGGTATTAACATGTGACCACTGAAAGCATAGGAGCCCTGACCCTATTTGTATTCAGTTACCATAACAAAAATGTACAAGATGTGAGGCAGGTCTGAGTTCTGGTACGAATGTACCCTACTTTCTGTAAACATTGCAGTCTTTTCAGTACCTTACATATAGCTGTGAAAAAAACCCTTCTTGTATCAGAACATCCAAATCCACATTGCAAACGAAACTCCCATAGCCCTTTAGTAATATGACAAGAATGAACAGGCAGAAGAGACAGAAAAGTTTTCAGAAAACCATATGAAAATGTGCTTGTGATATTGTAAGCAATTATCTGTACATTTAAGGATGCTTTCCCCAGCTTTCTGAAAAGTTCGGGTAAATACACTGTGTAGCACAATTGCTTGTATCTCAGCTTCTCTACTATTATGCTAACAACTGAAAAGAACAAGTTCCAAGTTAATTGGTGTTGTAGTGTTTTCCCATATCAAATAAGAAGTTTAAATTTCCTGACATCAACTGATGAAGGCCTCTCTTCTTAGATTCTCTAAGCAATATGATACATGTTTTATGCCAAACTGGTGTCGGATAAGGTCATTTTTGCCTTATGCCAGAAAACAACTTTAATTTCAGGTTTGTATGGCCACAGCTTAGGAGAAACAGAAATTTATTTATTCCATTTTACCAACACCCTGCTGTACACTAGACACTAAAAGTAAACTGACTAGATTCAATACAGTTCAGAGACAGATCACAAGAAGAACATTTTAGGGTTGCTCTAGGAAAGCAAAAATCTATCCAGTGCTTTTCAGTACCCTGATACAGTGGGTTGGATCTGATAGCAGTGACATATTCAGATTTCTCTGCATTCCCCTTCCTGCAGTAGTCCCTTTCAACCTCAGGAAAGCTGAGCCCTCAGACTGTGGGACCCATGTGGACTCACAGGATAGGCAGAGCTACAATGAGGTGGGGGGCGCCATTGGGGTCATGTGGGGGCAGAAAATCACTGCCACCCCTCCCTCTTTCCCCCTTGCCCCCCCCCCTTAATTCAGCTTGAAAAAGTTCAGGCTGAAAAACCAGCCTGTTCAGTTCAGGCTGAAAAAGCACCCTGATGGGAACTACACTTCCGAGGAGACCTTGTAAGCCCCAATATTGAGGAAAGTAGCAGAAAGGAGATGATTTTGTTGCTATCCTTTTCCTCACCACAGCCACTAACCTCACCACAGACACTTTTAGTCCACGTGGATTCTGCAGTCTTGAGTGTCAACTGTTCTAGGGTCAGATGGCACTGTTACATGCAGTGGTAACTTAATCAAATCTTCACATTTAAAACCAAATAATTACTTGGAGTCCTATCAGTGAAAAATATACATTTGCCAGTTTTTTGAAGAAAGCATCATTTCAAATTATCCAGTTAAGCTGCTAATTTATTTCCACTCATTTATATTCAATAAGCTTGTTTAAATTTTTTATCATATTATTGTGATCTGTACAGTTAAGTTATGCAACTGTAATAAAATTCCATAATACTTCAGGTCGTTTCTGCTTGCAAGTCTGGCTTCTTAAATTAAATTAAATTAAATTTAAATTGAACATTTTATTGAATATGTCATCAAATATATCTTACCTTATTTTTCTTTGCATCTTTTGATTACTGTGTTGCGATCAGCACACATACATTGATGAATTGTACGCAGTGACGTAAATTTGCCAGTGTACTCATAGTAAGACTTTGTATGAATCAGTATTACTGAAATCTATTATGACAAAATGAGTGAGTGGTATTTTATATGCTGGAGGTGGTATATTAAATGCTGGAGGTGTTTCTCTGGTTGTTTAACAAATTGGGTTTCTTTAGCTTCATCCTTCATTTATGCCTGTAATGACATACTGGATTTGGGCTGCATTAAATGACAAGGATTGCTGCTTTGAAAAAAATGAAGTCCTCTTTGGTCACCAGCCAAATCATTAGAATGAGCTGCTTCTGTGACATCAGGGCTGCAATTCCTTTGATATTTAACAAACTCTTTTGAGTCTGTTAGGTGGGCTTAGACAGGATCATCTTTTGAAGCAAGTCAAAGGAAATGCTTATAATTAGAGGGGCATAGTTTTTTGAAAGGTAATATCCACTTCTGGATCAATTTCTTCACAGCTAAAACGATTCTCATTTCATTACTTACAGAATTATAAATAATATATGTTTTCTCACATGGACATTAATTTCTGTATCTGATAAGGTATTCTGTGATGAGGCCAAAGGGCTCAACTAGACAATTTAAGGACGTCAATAGAGTTGGGGAGCTTCTGGCCTGACTCATGTCAGACCTAATAAAGTGCTCCCAAGTGTTCCCAAGGCAGGATTCATCTCATGAGTATGCTGTAGGAAAAAGAGGGAAGGCTATAGGCCTTGCTTACTCTGCAAAGTGCTTACAGGCCAAATTCAGCCCCACAGTGCTTGGGAACAGTTCTTCAATATGGTGTCACACTTGAGCCCTAAGAATCTTTGCAGTTGGGTCCTGTAGATTCTGTACTAGGGAGATTAATTATTCTAACTTTCATATAAGTATACATAGAATTTTACACTCAGTCAGATTGGGACTTTGCTATGGTGAAATTTAACTAGTACCTCCCCATGATTTAGTACCTAAATTTAATAAGTACCTCCCAATATATTTATTGGAGATCTCTAAATTCCTTCACAGCTCATACTAGGCAGATCATAGTGGCAATTTCTTGATTAGCCAACTAGAGGATTGAGGATACATAAAACATTGGTAGATGAGCTAAGAACTCTGAAGTTTTTGAATGAGTTGACAGTTTTAGGCTCAAAACATGTTTCATTTCATGGCTTCTGTGACTTTTACACTAAGCTAATACCAAATATCACTTTCATTTCAATCACTTTTTCACAGTTGTTAAAGAAAAGTTGCCCTAACCTAACTCTGTTTCTCACATTGAAGAGCTAAATCACTCACAATCCCTTCTGGGTAGCCAGAGAACATTCTGATGTTAGTAAATCAGAGGAAATTGTAGGCACCCAAATAGTATATTAGGAAGAGAGTAAAGCTAGCTGCAGTGACCTGGAACTAGTGACATTCAACTATAAATAAAGAGACATGGTAAATCTAAAAACAGCTAAAGTCTTTGAGTCTAGAGCAGTGGTGGCGAACCTTTGGCACTCCAGATGTTATGGACTACAATTCCCATCAGCCCCTGCCAGCATGGCCAATTGGTCATGCTGACAGGGGCTGATGGGAATTGTAGTCCATAACATCTGGAGTGCCAAAGGTTCGCCACCACGGGTCTAGAGCTAGACTCAAGTCCAGTAGTACCTTAGAGACTAACAAGTATAAGCTTTTGAGAGTCAAAGCTTCCTTTGCCAGATATGAAGGGAACTTTGACTCTCAAAAGCTTATACTCCATAAATCTCATTAGTCTGTAAGGTGCTACTGGATTCAAATCCAGCTCTTTTACTACAGGCCAAAACAGCTACCTTCTCAAACTATCTTTAACAGCCCAATCCAGAGCAGACTGGTGGGCAGGGATGGTGCTGCTCTGGCACTGCTTTGGCCACCCTCTCCAAAAGGCTTTCCCACAGTTCAAAAAGTCCAAAAACGCAAAAAAACCCAAAACAAAACAAAATGCCACCTCCAAGAATCCTCCATAGGGAATAATTGAGATACACCACAAAAAACATGGTCTATCTGCAATGCTGGCTCAGCAGGCACACAGGGACAGGATGGACAGTGGAAGCTGACTAAGATCGGCTTCACTCCCCAGTCTGGCTCTGGAATGCCCCTGGCTATCTCTGTGCAGCTTTTTGCACTGGTGGACCTAGGAACAAGCAGTGGCTTCTGGATTGAGCGCCATGGAGCTGCATGGTGCCCAGCTGCCCAGGTAAGTCTGTCCGCAGGTGGTGGTACAGGAGAACTGATAAGCAGGCTGGGAATCAGTGATAAACAAGGCACATGGAGGTGACAGGTAACTTGTTGCACCCAGGCAGAACCAAGCTCAAGGCAAGGCATATATAGACTTGTCCATGGGGCTGGGATTCTGCAAGGAGTTAATCCTCATCAGAAGCAGACACTTCTATCTTCCCATATCTTGCTGCAATACCAGCACTTCTCCTTTGCTCCTGCAGCAGTTGCCTCCTGTGCACAACAGCCTCATTACTGGGTTCACTAGGGGGATCTGCAGGCTCCTCCACCTTCACGACATCAGGCAGGGAAGGGTGGGAATTGGCTCTACTCCCTGATCTTCCTCAGGAGCAGCCAACTCTGGCTGCACCGTGTTGTCAGGTTCTGCATCAGAGTCCGCTGTGTCCTGGTAAGTACCCAGGGGTTGAAAAATGCAAGTCTGTATAGTGTCATAGTCACATTGGCATTAGTGAAATCTTGTTGTCAGCATTTATGTAATGTTCAGGTCTAAATTTTGTTGCTAAATTTTGCTTCCTTCTTGCATTGTGTCTTTATGTTTGAGTGGATTGATTGCTTTGTAGTTGGAGGACTATAAACAAAAATGCTGGCTGCACAGCCAGGAAACTACTGTGAAGAATGTTGAAGAAAGGCACCAGCAGGACATTTCAGCAGAGGCATGGAGGGAGGGGGGAAATGGTGCCTGGGGCAAAATGGCATCTGCAGCTGCCCCCCGTGCTCCCCGCTCTCTCCCTCCCCCCTTACCTTAGTTTAAAAGCAGCCTGGTGGGAACTACCTTAGTTTAAAAGCAGCCTGATGGGAACTACACTTTCCAGGAGACCTTGTGAGCCCCAACTCCTGCAGGGTGGCTCATACACATACTTAAAACAATGTATAAAAACATATATAAAATAATTCATCAGCATTTCTTGGATCATCTTTGTTACAGAATGCTGCACTTAGGTCCTAGTGCCTTAGGAATGGAACTAGGTAAGCAGGTCCAGGAAATGGCAGGTTAATTCACAAGTCTCCTGAGATCTTTTTGGGGGAAAACAGTGTAATAGAGTTTAAGATGGCAAACCACAATCTAAGCCTATGAAAACATTCAACTAAATATAAAGTGAGAATAGTAGGGAGCAACGCCAGATGTCAATGACGCATTGGTGGATCTTTGCTGGGAGGCCGGCAGATAAAATCAGAATTAAAACATGTGGCCTCAACAAAAGGCCTAGTGGAACATCTCAGTTTTATAGGCCCTGAACTGTTGAAGGTCCCCACAGGGCCCTGGCATCCACTGACAGAAAACTCCATCAGGATGGAACCAGGGCAGAAAAAGCCCTGGCTCTGGTTGAGGCCAACCCCACATCCTTGGGATCGGGGACTGCCAGTAAGTTCTTAACAGCAGACTGTAGTGTCCTCAGCAGGCAGCAACGGGTGATGCAGTTCCACAGATACAAGGGTAGAAGAAAGAAGAAAAGGGGTAGAAGTATTATAATGCATAAGTGAAGCAAATATAGTCAATGTATCTCTAAATAACAGTTGATCCCAGTGCCTTCCAATCAAGAGAATTCTCCACAGAATAACAAAATATGCCTGTATTGATTTTGGTGGTGACAAAATAAAAATCCAATTAAGACACTGAAAAGATAAAGATTTGCCATCTGTGAGGAAGATTTAATGGTAATTAAGTTGAATGACAAATTCACACTGTACACTTCAGGGCATAAATTAAAGGGATTTTGTATTCTGAAAGCTAAAAAAGAATATTTACTACAAATAGCAGAGCAGCAATTCAAATGAATTTGGTACATGGAAGTCTCATATATTCAAGATAAGACATTCTGCTTCTTCACTATTGATCTGACATTATTTAGTGCATTAAAACTTTAACTTTATTGACATTACAGACAGATGGTTTGAGATTTCCTCTCTTGTAGTACCTCAAAACAAGCAGCAAGGAGCATAAGATTTTGCTACACAGTCGTTTTATGCAGTAATTATGAGGCAGGTTCCTATCTCTACTGGTGTTGATCTATTGTGGTACTTCTGTTACTGAACAGTCAGATTCTGTCCATGGGTGTGGTGGGAAAGCATGGAATCTGGCAATAAAGTTGTGATGGTGATGTACATATCACATCTGCATTCGTAGCGTTATCTTGCCATGGGGAAATGATATCACTGAAGGAAATATGCACTGCCCTGACAGTGTTAGGGAAAAGGTAAGGCTCTTTGCAATTATTTTTGTGTACAATTCTGAATATTATGGGAAGGCCAGTGTACTTCTGTGCCAGTCCTGCTTAAGCTTCCAAACTCCTGCTGGGTGCTCCAAACACTGCCTCCTTCATTTGGTGCATAAAGGAAAGGAGGCAGGCATTGAAAAAGGGGTTGTTCTGCTCCACCCCAAGGAAGACTTTCATTGGCCTCTCTCTCTCTCTCTCTCTCTCTCTCTCTCTCTGTCTGCCTCTGATGACTTCAGCAAACCCCACCTGATCCCCTTCATCTTAGTTGAGGGAGGGCCTGCCAGAATAGCCTTTGGGTACAATTGCAATAAGGCCAGTGTAACTCTGTGCCAGTCTTACTTGAGCATTTGTTTTTTTAAACAAGGAAGAATACATTAAGGGTGAGTGGATCCTGAAATGTAAGGCAACGTTTCTTCTAATCAGTCTGATGAATTTAAAAAGAGGATGTGATATGTCGCAACAGCAGAAAATTTGGCAAACCTCCTTAGCCATCCAGCACACCTTTTTCACTTCCAGTGCCTATGGGCATCTACATTTTGATATAACCTCTGGATCTGTGACATCTAAATCTGCTACACCCCCGCACAGATGTCCTCTGGCATTAGAAGCACGGCTGATACTCCTGGTGTGGGGGCAGGTAAAGTATGATTATCCTCTTCTCCTGTTCCTCAATGAACATTAAGCCACACATCAGTTGAAGCACCCCGCCCCCCCCCCGCCACATACCCTTCCATTCCTATGCTCTGGCCTATCTGAAAAAAAGTGGTGGAACACTTCAAACAATATGGTTGGATACAGGCCAAGGGCAATTGTCCTTCCCTTTGAATACCACTGAGTCTCCACCCCAATTTTGTTCCTAGGGGCAATGGATCCTCAGAATTGGAAAAGTGGCACTCTGCCCTGGGAGAATGGGCTGAATGGGAATCGCCACACCCTCTTAAGGAGACATCATACTCTCAAATCTTCAGAAGTGTGTTGTTAGATATATGCCATTGTGTCATCACTGTATTTAAGCTGAACAAGAATTACGCTTCACAACACTGCAGACTTCAAGGACCAACTTTAGCCTGTGACCTATATATGACAGTTTTACTTGTACATCAAAGACTTTATTCAGTTAGTTTTATGACTGCTTATGTAAAATAAGAGCTGGGGGTCTCAAAGTCTAAAGCACTTTTATAACACCAGACATTTAAAGAAAATGTGTTCATCTTATTGAGCCACAGTAGCTATTAATGAGACAATCCCCTTCCCTATTGTTGAACAAGAACATTTCCTAAAGCTGGCAAACCCAAAAGTAGCTCCACGTCTGGATGTGTCTGTATTTAAAAATGAGCAGATGGAATTAAGATAAAGAACTTAATCAGCTTAGGTCACAATGAAGACCAGTTTTTTTCACCTGCCCTTTGAGTATTAGATTAGTTATGGATTTTGTCACAATGGGTGGCACAGGACCAATTGAATATTGCAAGACTACAAATGAATAAACCAAGTCCATTTGGGGTATGATAGCCAGATCCAGGTTGTTCAGCTGCATAAATCTTTAAATGTAGAAAGTGGCTCAACTTTCCTAATACTAAAAAATGCAGTCTAAAATCAATGCTTGAAAAGACATGTACAAAATCCATTGTATTTTCTCTATTCTTTCTCCTTATAGCCCTCTTACCACCAAGATAATTCCTTGCTCCTCCCTTCATCCTCTGTCATCTCAGTTTCTCTTAGGCATGGTTCATCTATACACACAATCACAAATGTGTTCAGTGATACATCACTTGTAGATTTGCTAATTTCAGACATTTATTTATTCCTATAAATTGTGTATGTCTTGGGCAGCTCAATCCAGATGAGGGGCAATTATTATTTTGAGCTATGGATGTGGTGCTGGGCTGTGCCGATGCATTTGCCCCCTCTGCCTGTGTAAGGGGTACCCCCACTGGTGGAGAGGGCAGAGGTGCTGGTAGCCAGGTGCCCCACAGTTCCACAGAGGCAAAACACAGAAGTGGATGCTGCAGCAGAGCTACGCTGGTGTCCACGTGAATGCTGGTGCATGAGAGTGGGTAGACTGGAACATTCCCAGGGGCAGAGTCGACTGTAGCCAATTTCCACCAGTGTTCCAGTCAGGGAACACCACGGTCAGGGCCTTCAGACTTAAGCCTGTTTGAGCTATGGGAAATTTGGGCAGCAGGATGGTTTTCTTCCATTCTGCCCATAGCCCAGGGGTAGGGAACCTTTAACACTCAAAGAGCCATTTGGACCCAATTTCCACGGGAAAAGAAAACACTTGGAGCCGGAAATAATTTTTGACATTTAAAATAAAGATAACACTATATATATTGAGGGTTTTTTAACCTTTTACTCCACTCATTCTGAGAAGCGCATGGATGCACCCGCCCTGCTGCCTGCAGTGTGGGCAAGGATGGGGCCAGCGGCTCAGCCTTGCCGGCCGCCGGGAAAGCGCCCGCCCTGCTCGAACAAGGCGGGCGAGAGGGAAAACCCGCGGCGCTGCCCAGCCGGCTGCGGGCAATTGGTGCGCCCACCCTGCTGCCTGCAGGGCAGGCAAGGGTGAAGCCGGCAGCTCGGCCTCACCAGCCGCCAGGTAAGCGCCCGCCCCACTCCAACGGGGCGGGTGAGAGGGGAAGCCTGCAGCGCGGCCCAGCCGGCTGCGGGCAATTGGTGCGCTTGCTCTGCTGCCTGCAGAGCAGCCAAGGATGAAGCCAGCGGCTCGGCTCGTGGAGCCGCAGTGCAAGGGCAGAAGAGCCGCATGCGGCTCTCGACCCGCAGGTTCCCTACCCCTGCCATAGCCTCTATGGAGGCGGTACTTCACAACACTGTCCCTGGACACCTTCATGCTCCCCTCCATCTGAATTGCATTGTAAATTGTTTATATCCTGCATTCTCAAGTGATTGATTCCCAAGACGGTTTACAATCAGCAGTATCCATAAAATATAACAAATGGTTAATCAAATGTAGATATTAGAGCAGTGGTGGCGAACCTATGGCATGCGTGCCAGAGGTGGCACTCAGAGCCCTCTCTGTGGGCATGCGGGTGCAGAGTTTGTCATGTGGGGGGTGGAAAATCACCCCCCCACACACACACACACATATAGGCTGGCCTGGGCTACTGGGCACGACCCGTTCAAAGTGTTGCATGGTTGCTTCACCAAGCTTACTCCCGAGTAACACGCACCTCAGAGCCAACCATTTTTTCTAAACTAAAACCTCAGTATTCAGGTTAAATTGCCGTGTTGGCACTTTGCAATAAATAAGTGGGTTTTGGGTTGCTATTTGGGCACTCGGTCTCAAAAAGGTTTGCCATCACTGTATTAGAGCAACAGCAGATTAAAACTAGACACAGCAAGTTCCTTTAAAACTCAATTCGCAACATTTGCTTAAAATCCAGTAACACTAAATAACAGCATACAGCACAAGAACTGAATAATAGCAACACAAACAAAAGCTGAGTGAACTTGGTTCAAAATCACCAAAGGCATCAGACACAGATGACTAAGCTAAATACTAAAATGAACATGGCATTTATGAAAAAGCCTGCAGGGGGAAACTTATTAGATTTGGCACCTGGCAAATGTCTGTGGGTAGGCATTCCAAAACTGAAACGTTGCCACAGCAAAGGCCGCATCTCTTGTAACAACCCACCTCACCTCACTTGGGCTACTCCAAGCAAGACAATCAAAAATTATGTCTGTGGTTTGGATATTATCAATCCCTTCCACATATGGTAGAACTTTTCTGCAAGCAGGAGGCTTGCTCCAGTGGAACTTGCCTCTTGCACTAGAGGGCGGTTCTGTATGCTGGAAGAAGGGTGCGTGGCAGGCATGCAAGAAGGTAATGGGCAAACTTGCAACTGTCATCTCTGCCATTATAAAAACAATATCTCTATAATTCAAAATCCTGACAGCAAATTATTATGACAAAGGGCTCATTTTAGGAGATGACTAGGGTTGGAAAATCTGGGTTGGAAAATTCCTGGATATTGAAGAAAAGTAGAGTCAGGGAGGACTGGGTTTGGGGAGAGGGTGGGATTCAGCAGGATATAATGCCATGGAATCCACCCTCCAAAGGAGCAATTTTCTCAAGGGGCTTAGATGTAATTTCTGAAGTTTTCCAGGCCTACCTGGAGATTGGAACCCCAAAAATGTCACTTAGCTTATGGTTCTGGTATTCCTCAGATAGATAGATAGATAGATAGATAGATAGATAGATAGATAGATAGATAGATAGATAGATAGATAGATAGATAGATAGATAGATAGATAGATAGATAGATAGATAGATAGATAGATAGATAGATAGATAGATAGATATTTATTATTACGGCCTTTTGGCCAGCCAAGGTATTCCTCAGAAATTTGGCTTATTTCAAAGAGACATAATCAATTGATGCCAAACTCCTTAAAAAACCACAGTAAGGGACATTGAAAAAGGAATACAACCAGAACATTAACATTTTAAAAACTGTATCTACAAAATTGCATTGCTGAAAATTTCCTTTTGTGTGTGTGTATGTCAATTAGAAGTAAAAGAAGTCAGACAATTAATTTTTTAATAGTTATTGAAAATCATTAGATGGCAGTGCAAATGGGTGAGACAAATCTTGTTTATTGGCATTCACTGTCTGCTCTTTGCATCATATTGTCTTTCCCTTTCATTTTGTCATGCCTGTCTCTCTGAGTATTTGTAAAATTATTTTCAGCACTGGAAAGACTGAAAGAGTAAATGAACAAAAATAATAAATCATCATTTTAATTAAATCATTATTGATTTAGAGTCAAATGATCACTAGCATAAGCTGATAGATTTATCTTGCTCATGTTATGTAGACATTCATTCTCTGAAAATTAAAATTGCCTTTGCTTCAACATGAATATTTTTGGCTATGTGCCAAAAAAGATCTACTATACTATTTTAGCATTTCTACTGATAAGGAACTAAGAGACAAAATTAATCTGCATGCAGATACATATAGCACATTAATAGGATGCCTCTAGGAAATGTCTTTATGACTCTTAAGAATTTTTATTTGTGCTCATTGCACTCTTAATCTTCAGGAACTGCATGTGGATAATATGCAATATAAATTGCTAACAATAAAGGTCATCACTGAATCAGTGCTTATTTTCTTAGAAGGAATATAGCCAACTTAGAACCTGTGCACAGAAGAAAGGCTAGCCTGTCCAAAATTCTGACTGCTTCACTGCTTAGCAAACTAGTCATGTGACCTGGTGCCATGTTGGGGGGGGGCAGGTGTATGTAATAGTGTGAGTTTAGCATCACTGTAGCAAAACTCTCTCAGCATGTGGTAGTATGGATGATAACTGGCTATCCTGAGCAAGCAGCAGTAGCTCCAGCTCACCATGAGGTACCCTTTCCCCACTGTTGTCATGTATTAGAAGGGCATGAGAACAAGCCCCATGTATTAATGAAGTTTCTGGAAGGGTGGATTTCCTGTTTCTCCCCATAAACAGCATGTTCCCCAATATCCTGTCTATTGTGACAGCATAATTCTTTTGCTTTGAAGATGACAAATGTCAGGCAGTTACAAGGCCTGCCAGATCTAGTAGAGCAGGAGCCAGGAAATCCCTATGCCATTCCCTATGCCAATCCTCGAGACCCCTTCAGACCCAACTTGAGACCCTTTCAGACCCATGTCTAACAAGCCCCCTGGGACTAAGCTTTTGGTTCCAAGCAGATTGAAATGCTCTCTACTGATTGTCTCTTCCCAATTGTCTCCCTTTGCAAACTCTTAGGGGCCTTCTTAGTTATTCACTGATTCACAACCCCAGGGGAATGGACACTCTTTGCCAAGGGATTTTTAAAAAGTTGGATTCAAGTCACCAGCCAAGTTAAATTTTCTCATTCCCCATTGAGTCTTTTCCTGATGGCTTGGTGTGTCCTAGGTAACATGGTTCATATTAGTTGAAGTCTTATTTGAAGGGAGCAGCAGTGGCATAGTGGTTAAGAGCAGGTGCATTCTAATCTGGAGGAACCGGGTTTGATTTCCTGGCTCAGCCACTTGAGCTGTGGAGGCTTATCTGGGGAATTTAGATTAGCCAGTGCACTCCCACACACGCCAGCTGGGTGACCTTGGGCTAGTCACAGCTTCTCTGAGCTTTCTCAGCCCCATACACCTCACAGGGTGTTTGTTGTGAAGGGGAAAGGGCAAAGAGATTGTAAGCCCCTTTGAGTCTCCTACAGGAGAGAAAGGGGGGATATAAATCCAAATTCTTCTTCTTCTTCTTTGTAAAATTACTTGAAACAAAAAGACTTGTAAAAGAATTCCAGTTTGGGAATCTCTAATTGGTATGCTATCTTCTGTTTTTCTATCCAAATAATTTCAGTACTGTCTTAATGCTAATTTTAAACTACCTTCATTTCTTGTATATTTTATGTGATCTGTGATTTCCCCCTTTTATTACAATATTATATCTTGCATAGTTACTGTCTTCAAAGCTGATCTGCTTTCTGCTCTGCAAAATATAAGCTATATAACATGATGTGACATCCTCATTGGCCTGACTAGGTGGGATGTGACAAATGATAAACTATCAAGGTTTTACAAGCTTTTAAATATTCATGTGGAAACATTCACAAGCTCTTGCTCCTGGGGATTAACACACCATTTACACACATACATGACACACAATGTATCCTGTACACTCCACCCACCTTTGGGGGAGGTTGGAATGAGAGTTTTAGAAGATGTATTTTATTAGGCTTTTTATTATAACCCACCCTGAAACTACTGTAAAGGGCTAGAAATAAATTGAAATAATAACACAAAAATCCAGTCACTAGTGAACACAGTCTGAACATTCAGCACAGACCTTTTGATGGAGTTTGACCTGGAAAAGTGTGCCACTGTGGCAATAAAGAGGGGCAAGATTACTGAGAGTGACGGTGTAGAAATGCCTGATGGCCAACTAATCAAGTGCAACCAAAAGGAAGTTTATAAATACCAGGCCATTTTTCTCAGCTAGATAACATCATTGGCAAGTGAAGACAGTGATCAGCAGAAAATACACCCAGAGGATCAGGAAAATATTGAAATCCAAATTAAATGGTGGGAATACCATCAAGGCCATCAACACCTGGGCCAAACAAGTCATCAGGTACACTGCCAGAATCATAAACTAAACACAAGCTGATTTGGATGCATCGAATAGAAAATCTCAGAAGTCGGCCTGGAGATTTGGGTAAAACAAATACCAGATTCGGCTTGAATCTGGGTGAATTTGGGCATATTCGGGCAAAAATCAGCCTAATATGTCCTGCCCGAATATGAATGAATCTGAATGCAAGGTATTTGGGCTTTTTGGGGGGTGGGTGGGTTTTTTCACATTTCAGCCTACAAGGGGCACATTTTTAAAGCTAGCAGCACCAAAATTTCCGCGTATCATGTGGAGACAGCAAAGCAGAGAATCTGGGCAAATTTTGGGGGTGCCTGTCAGGGGGGCATTTTTAAAGCTAGTGGCACCAAAATTTCAGGGTATCATTCGGAGACTGTCCTGATGATATCACCTGAGTTTGGTGAAATTTGGTTCAGGGAGGCCAAAGTTATGGACCTTCAAATGGGTAGCCCCATCTCGTTAGGGCCCATTGGAAACAGTGGGGGATGGGACACCCAGTTTGGGGGTCCATAATTTTGCCCCCCTGAATCAAACTTCACCAAACTCAGGTGATATCATCAGGACAGTCTCTGAATGATACCCTGAAATTTTGGTGCCACTAGCTTTAAAAACGCACCCCCAAAATTTGCCCAGATTCTCTGCTTTGCAGTCTCCGGATGATACACAGAAATTTTGGTGCTGCTAGCTTTAAAAATGTGCCCCTTGTAGGCATGGGGCAAATATTCGGGTATATCCAAATATGTTATTTGTCTTATTCAGGCATACAGATATTTCATGCTTCAATAAATCTGAATCCGAATTTTACCACATTTTTAGGGTATTTACCAAGCCTACAAAGCTTATGACAATGCACTATGCCTTACAGCCACATAATGATACTGATACCTTCCCTGCAGATCTGGTGGCAGAGGGTTACTGCAAGTAAAGCAAACAGTGGCAGAGGAGAAACATGTGCTGACCGATTATGCAAATGAAAGCCAAGATCAGGCATTGATTGAAGTGAAGAACAGACATATACTGAAAGCTTAGAAAACCAAACAGGAGTACAGACAAATGTGATTATAACAAGGGCTGAAAACTGGTACAACGAAGCAACAGTGCCAGTGAGTTATTAACATACTTTCTTTTTATGACTACCTTTCTGAATACCTTTCTGTCCAGATGAAATTATAATGCACATTGACCGCAAACTTTCCAAAAAAGATTAGGGCAAAGCAGGTTTGGGAAGGGTTGTATAAAGGACAGGGAAAAGATTATTACAGCACAATTAGAACATTGTGCCATGTGGTTTCCCCATCCCCCCACCTCAAAAAGCATTTCAGTTTAGAAGCCAAAGCAGAGCAGAATTTTTCTGTAGAAATTACCATGGTCTCCCTCCTATTTCCTCCTTCCTCACATCCTTTTCAAACATTGTACATTGTGATAAATTTTGATATTAATTGGCATGCTTATCTTTACTGAACTGTGCAATGATCTCCAAGTAAGAGTCATGTATGAGTAAAGGGCTTGCCCTAATAAGTGTGCCTTGGACTACCCAAGCCTGAGTGGCTGAATTGTGCCATGAGTACCGCATGTAAACAAGCAGATGCAAAAGGAAATCCTCATAATTAGATTATAGGGTTGATGATAGATGGCTGGATAAACTGGTGAAGCTCATGTGGTTTTTCCATATGTACCTGTGGTGCAGTGTGTTATAACTAATTGGGGAAATTTCAAAAAGGGGGCTGTACTGTTCAAAAACTGTCATTACTAACTGTAGCCATACACCCTGATCCAATGCATTCTGCCTTTTTTTCAGGAGCACTCATGATAAGGAGCACCAGGATGTGGATGGAACTGCATATTCAAATACCCATCCTATGAAAAGCAAAGCAGTGCAGATAGATGGCAGCTACATTCACATGCAAATGCCCACAGTTTCCGATCTAACAGGTGGCAGACATACAGAAACCTGTGGAGGAGCTGCTTACAAGTGCTGGTCTTCTTGTAAGTACAAAATAGCAAACTGAGTTTTACCATTGTAATTCTATGGTCAATTCTGCATGGGGCAAATATAGCAGATGTAGGATGCTATATAAACTATTTTGGGGTGGGATCTCACACAGATCCTGCTCCCAAAACAAGCCTGCCCTGTTTTATTTCCCTCAACCTGGGATTTTTGACAATTGCTAAACAGCGATCCTTTTGAAAAATCCTAGGTTGGAGCTACTCCCATGCAAATAGCAAGGCAGGAGGCCCTTTATTTCCCTTCCTTCCACTGCGCCATCCAAAGTCAGGGAGAATCTGCCTGCCATTGCCCTACCGTTGCAGGGAGGCCCCTTTTCCATTTTTTAATTTTGCATGCTGCACTTGTGTAGCTATGCAGGTTCAACCAATAGTATTGTGGGACAATTGGCATGGCTGTGGGAGGTTCACTGCTGCATGCCTGAGTAGCTAAACATGTGTTGCAGGCAATTAAAAAAAGAGAGAAGTGTCTCTGTGCAAAGGCGTGAAATCAACCTGGATTGTTCCATGAGCTCCAGTCGCTACTTGCATCGCACACGTGTGAGTGGGAAAAAGGGAAATGGGGTTCTTTATAACCACTGCAACCCGTTGTACACTTTCTGTGTGGAATCGACCTGTGAAACCAGGACTGTTGGCTGTCAGAAAATTAAGCTTCTGGGACCCCAGCTGCAGACCATTGTGATAGGATAGATGGACTTTAGCACAACTATTTGATTTATAGAGGAAGATTTAAAAGATAAGCTATGTGTATCAATAGAGGCTGAGGGAAATGCAGATGGTAGCTGTAGCTTTCTTTGTCAGATAATTCATGAAGTGGTTCCACTTTGCCATTTTGTGAAACTTTTCTCCCCCTTTCTTTGCCTTTTTTTTACATTCTCCCAGTAGGAAGCATGGTTTTGAAGGAACAGATGGACAAGTAGGAATATATCAGGAAAACAACAATAAAATGCATAAAGAAAGCTGACAGGGGAAAAAAAGAGAGAATCCTTTTGTCCTGCATGCATATTTAACTAAACCAATAAAAGGAAGAGGACAGAAGCTAAAGTTAGCTATGTGCAGAAAGCGGGTGGGAGTACCTTTATTATTCACAATGAAGAAATAAGAAAATATTCAATACACATTGAATGTCTGCACATTTTAAGTGGTGAGAGGAAAAGCTTAACCTAATGCGTAATTAACACTCCAACTTGCTACAGGATATCATTGGGGTTAAGAGGGTTCAAGACAGATTAGACATCGTTAAGGATAATGAGAAAAGCCATAGATGCATTATGTAGGTTTAAAAAAACACACAAAAGGGTTGTAAACTGTCATGCTTGCACAGTATGAACCATGACAGACCTGTAGAATATCTACAGTCACTTGGAACTGTCCACATCATCTGTCAACATGCTTTGTGGTAGTTAAGCTTGCTGACTCTTTCCCCGTGATGTCTATCTGAGGCATTTAGAATCAATGCTACTGCACCTCTTGCCTTGCTCCTCTAGCCGTATCTTTCACCAAGAACCAACTGTGTTCTTATGCCCTTCTTCTTTTTCCAAACCCATATTTTCTTCTGATTTTTATGCAGAGGTGGGGAGTAATAATTTTCTTTTCCCAGTATCATGCAAGTGTAGAATCATGCAAAAGTGTTTTTTTAATCCACAGCTGATAACTTAGGCCGTTTCCGCACGGCCCTTTTATGGCGCCCTGGGGACGGCAAAAACGCCATTCCCAGGGAGCCATTCGCACAGGCGGCGCTGCTGCATTGCAGCAGCGCCGACCTGGCTTCGCTCCCCCTCCTCCAGGGCGGCGTCAGGCCGCCCTAAAAAACAACCCTTTAAAGGGTTGTTTTTGCCCCAACAGCATGTTCCCGGCGGCGCAGCATGTTCCTGTCGGCCGACCTGGAGGTCGGAGGGCAGCATGGGCGGGGCTTCGGAGGCCAGCAGGCCGACGACGGGGACAAGGTGGGTGGGAAAGGGAAGGGGGCAGAGGCGGTTCCATGCGGAACCGCCTGTTGTCCGCCGGCCTCTCCTGAGGCCGCTCACACGCTTGCGTGCGAACGGCCTCCGCCCCCATGCCGGCAGAATTCTTGCCGGCGTGGGGGCGCCTGGGGGGCCGTGCGGAAACGGCTTTACTCTTTTAACTGACTACTGTTTTTAATTTGTCATCTACTCAGTAAATTAACATACTTGCTTCTTAGATTCCTGGGCCTTCCGGTTTTGTCACTGAATCCATTCCCACCTCTTCCTTATGTACCCATATATAGATTTCTGCCAACTGAGGGCAATACCATTCATCAGACAAAGCGGGCTCTGACTCAAGAAATTTTATGGCACAACAAATTCATTTGTCCTTAAGAAACCATATGATTGTTGTTTCCTCTGCATGTTGTTTATCTTTGGTTGATTTTACACAGCAAATGCATAACAGGTTGCAGTCATGATAAAGGAACCCATTTTCCTAGTTTCCTGTTCACATGCATTCCTTGCAGGCAGCGATTGGAGCCCACAAAAACAATCGGGATTGCTTTTGTGCCTTCACACAGAGACACTTCTCTTTCTTTTTTAAATTTCTGGTAACACATGTGTAGCTATGCAGGCATGCAGAAATGAACCCCCACAGCCATGCCGATTGTCCCACAATATGATCAGCTGCACCTGCGTAGCTATGCAAATGTAACCTGCAAAAAATTTTAAAAAGGAAAAGGGGCCTCCTTGCAACAGCTGGCCAATGGCAGACAGATTCTCTCTGGCTTGAACAGTGTGGTGGAAAGAAGGGAAATAAAATTCCTCCTGCCTGGCCATTCATGTGGGAGCGGGTCCAACCCAGGATTTTTCAAAAAGATTGCTAGGTTAGCGATTAAAAAAATGGGTTGGGGGAAATAAAATGTGGCAAGCTTATTGGGGTGGGGTGGGGTTGGGACCTGTGTGTCCCCTGACCAAAACAGGTTATATAGCATCCTGCACCCCATTATTTCTGCCCTGTGTGGAATTGTCCTTTCAGAATCACAAAACTCCAAGGGGAAAATTCATATCAAACTAAGCCATGGTGAGTTATTTTAGAAATCTCTTTAAGAGAGCTTGTTTGTCCATACACTGCATATGAAACTGGAGAACCCATCAGGGCAGAGGGAATCTTATTTTTCCTAAATCTATCCCCCTGGGCCACTATCTCCATGACCCCCATTTCCTTCTTACTGGCAATCCCCATGGTCTCTCTCTTTCTTCTGCTTTCTTCTCTCCCTCCTTCTCACACACCTACCTATTTCTCTTCCTTTCCCCATCTTCATCATTCCCTCTTTCAGTCACTGCAGCCTTCCTTTCTATCCCACTCACCTACCTTTCATTCTATGGCCCTTTCGCCTTTAGAACCTCCTTCTGTCTCTGCCTTTTTCCTGTTTTCCTCCAACTTTTACAGTTTTAGTCCATCTCGCCTCCAAAATGGCTACTGATATCTTACCACACAGTCTTATGGGATATCAGTAGTACTCCTGCTTAAGTTGTAGATGTTGCTTGTATTATTTTTTTTGTGGTGTGTGTGTGTGTGTTAAACCTCCATCAGTTTTTGTTTTTAAGTTGCAGATTTTTTTGTAACCCTAGACTTCCCCCAAATGTTTATGAACTTTCTTGTCTATCCATGACCCCCTTGTGTAGATTTTTTGAACAGCATTCTAGGGCCAGGTTCAGAATTAGAAAGAACAAGTGGAAACTCACCAGCAATTACAGGGGCATTTAATCTGTCTCTATCTTTCCGTTTTCTCTTCCCCCAAAGCCTCTCCCCTTTTTCTGCCTCCATTCCTTCCCACTCACCAGCCAACTGACATGTATATACTCTCTACTCAGTTTTCTCTTCTTCCCTGCCCATTGCACCAAGAAAACAATAACCCAGTTTCATGGTAGGCAACATGCAGGGACTTGCAAGGATAGAAGTCATTTTCTTCTGTATTACCTCCACCACACTATTACCTTTTCCCCTACTCCTTGTAGCCCCCACATACTTACCTTTCTCTGTATCTTTCATCCCACCCACTGACCTGACTTTTAGCCCCCACCCCACCCCAACATAATCAGCTATATTTGTTATTTACTAAGAATGTAAGAAAAAGCCTGCTGGATCAGACCAGAGTCAATCTAGTCCAGCACTCTGCTACTCGCAGTGGCCCACCAGGTGCCTTTGGGAGCTCACATGCAGGATGTGAAAGCAATGGCCTTCTGCTGCTGTTGCTCCTGAGCACCTGGTCTGCTAAGGCATTTGCCATCTCAGATCAAGGAGGATCCTCCCCCCTCCCAGCTTACCTCCAATTCAAACTGAAACCATGGCTGCCATCTCATAAGTAAATCTCACAATTTATGCATTTTAAACAATTTTAAATTTTGTTTGCCTTTCCTCTTTTATTTTTACTTTTAATTTAACATTTTTCTGCCAGTATAGGATTCACTCCAAATTTGCAGAAACATTTCCCGTGTCTGAGATTTTGATCAGCACTCTGAGGAAACCATGTTGGTCTGCAGTTAAAAAAAACACACTAGACAAGAGTCCAATAGCACCTGACTAACGGAATTTTGGCTCTCAAAAGCTCATACCCGAAAATCATGTTGGTCTCTAAGGTGCTATTGGATTTGTATCACTCTAAGATCAGTTTCACAATTATTTGTGTGGCCAAATGTGCTTGCATGTATATGCATGCATAATATATAAAATCCATTTTATGTGGTTAATACTAAACTGAAATTGATGAACCCAGGGAGTGTGATTCAGTGATGATTGCTTCAAATTTACATGAACAACAGTTCATGGCAAGTATACCTGGTACTTGACAAGCTCATTGTCTTTACACTACTGTAAACCCATCTGTCTGGAATTTGTGGTAGCTTGCTAAGCTGTAAGTGTACCATTTTGGTTCTTTCCTCTAACTAGAATCCCCAAGACTGAAACAAAATGAAAGCAATTGATCTACCAACGTGTTTTAAATTTACAAAGCATACTTAAGGCATTTTAACACTTAAAACTCAAGTTATCTTGATAACATGGTCTTGAGTATATGTTCTAGTTTAAAATCAAAAGTGACTGATTAGATAACTAGCTCAGTGGTTTTTGCTAGAATCCCATAAGTAAGCATAAGTAAGCATAAGTAAGCAGGCACTAAGAAATTGCCACCTCTTAGCAGAGTATGCGTTCCCTCCCATTGGGCAAAAAGTGGGCAGTTGCCAGAAGCATGCCAATAGAGGCATAAAACTGCAGAGTTCGCTTTGTGGGGATTTTTTTTGTATTATTATTATTATTATTGATACAAAAGAGTTATACACAGCAAACAAGATCAATATGCTGGATTTTGTATTACATCACACGTCGGACACTTCCCAAGCATCTAGGACTGTGTGATGTATCGACGAATAATGCGTGCAGAGCCGAGTAGGGTGGCCTTTTGCAGCTGACATATGGTGATTTTGTCAGCGCCAATTGTTTTTAAGTGCCGTTCAAGATCTTTAGGCACTGCACCCAGTGTGCCGATCACCACTGGGACCACCTGTACTGGTTTGTAGTTCAGTCTTTGTAGTTCAATCCTTAAATCCTCTCGTGAATTGCTCGTGTAGAGTTTTTCCAGTTGCTTCTCTTCATCAATCCTGCCAATGCACCCAGGAATTGGGCAACATCAACTTATCCACACTTTCTTTTCCACAATTGTGATGTCTGGTGTATTGTGTTCCAAAACTTTATCAGTCTGAATTGGAAGTCCCAGAGTAGTTTTCAATGCGTGTTCATTTTTTTTCCAAGTGACCTTTTTCCAGGTTTGTGATTCCCACCAGTTCTTTGTCACAGGCAGATGGTAGTTGTGGCACAAGTTCCAGTGAATCATCCTGAGCAACAGCGGTATTATGCCTCTGCTGTGTAGTCCGCTCATCGCAGCGATCTTCTTTTGCAGCAGCTAAGTATGTGATCTATTGTTTACCGTCTGCTTCCTTGCAGAGTCACTTCGCACTTGGGATCTGTAAGTTGACTTTTCAATTCTGGCTTTGATGGCGTTTGTTCGAATTCGCTTGTTCTTGGGCTGCAAGAATCAAGCTCTCAGTCCTCCTTTTTCAAAGTTCCATTTGTACTGAGCCACAACCAAGGTTTTTTAGCGCTTTGTCAGTTTTGTCCCTCAATTTTTTCTAGGAACTGTCCATGGAGAGCCTCTCTTTTGCCAGTTTTCTCTTCTGCTTTGCAGTGTATTTTTACAGTATTCACTCTTTGTCTTTTTTTGCACTTTGAGTTAAAGTTTTCTGCTGTTGGCTTCTTCCATCAATGTTGGTTCTTCACTGTTTTTTCACATAATCTGCCAGTGCATGTTTCTGCTTCTTCCACCGTTTGTTTCTTAACTTGCAGAAGCCCTCTACCTCCTGATTTTCTGGGTAGGTAAAGTCTGGTCAAGCATCACTACAGCCGGGTGTATTAATGAGTAGTGGATTGTCATCAGTTTTCTTGTTTTCTGTCCAGATCATCCAGCTCTGCTTAAGGCGTCAGTTCACAATTCCAGCGAGGGTAGTATCTGATGGCCAGGATTTATGTGCCCAGGTGTTGATAGCCTTGGATGCGTGATTCCGCGCCGTTTAATTTGCTCTTCAAAATTTTCTGACCCTTTGGACATATTCTCTGTTGACCACATTTTTCACATGTCCATGCTTTTTTTTGATGTTGTCCAGCTTCTGCTTAGGTATTCCCAAGGTATTTATAGGATTCAAGGTTGATTGCACTTTTTATGGTTTTTTTCCATTAGGCATCTCTCCCTATGCCCCTTACTGTCAGTAATTTTTCCCTTTCTTCAATGCCACTGTAGGCGCTTGTTTGTCCTAAGCCGAACCTCCATACTAATGTCATTTGCTGAAGATTCTGACTGTGTTGGTCAGTGACTGAATCTCCTCAGTTTCTGATTTTCCATAAAAGCTTTAAGATCACATCCATGTACAGCAAGTGGGAAATTTTTGGTGAATTCTTTTGCAGTTTGATAGCTCCAGGTTTGTTTTTTGTAGAATTGTTGACAGTGGGATCATTGCAATGATGAACAACAATGAGTGACAGTGAGTCACCCTGGAAAATTCCTCTCTCTTGATGTTGACAGTTCCAGTAGCTTTGGTTGCCCAATGCGAACAACTCAGTTTTCCAGTGTTTCATTGCATTTTGGAGTAAACTTGCTAATATTTTCACAAAACCCCAATGACATCCAGACATTTGATGATCCAAACTGTGTGGCAGTGGAGTCTAATGCTTTTTTGTAATCAATCCACGCTTGTATACAAGGTTTTGTTTTGGCGGCTTTTGCAGTTCTCTCCAGTATCATTTTATCAATCAGAAGCTGATCTTTGGTCCCCCTACTTCTTCTTTGGTATTACCTTTTTGTTCTACTGGCAAGAGATGTTATTTGCCTCCAAGTACAATCTTGGATTTGATCAGCAATTATGCCTGTCAACAGTTTGAACATTGTAGGCAAGACACGTTATTGGCCTGTAGTTTCCTGGTATTGTCCCTTTTGCTGAATCTTTCTGTATCAAATATGTTTTTTCCAGTTACTATCCATTCACTGATGTTTCCAGTTTGCAGCATTTCATTGAATTGTTCGGCCATTTTTGAGTGCAGGCTGGTCAGATATTTGAGCCAAAATCCATGCAACTGATCATTGCCTTGGGTGATGTCCAATTTTTGACTTTCTTCACTCTTTTTACTGATTATTTCATTATTATTTCCAAGTTTCTCATCTTGTTCTTTGAAAATTTCTTTTCAAAGTCTTTTATCCACCCAGCATTTTTGTTGTAGCCTTTTTCTGTTTCCCACAAATCTTTCCAGAATGTATTTGTAGCTGTTTTTTCTGGTTTTTCATTCTGCACAGCTGCCTGCTGATTCAGACTCTGGTAGAACCGCCTTTGATCAGATTGAAAAAGTTGATTTTGTTTGTACTGGATGATGATGATGATGATGATGATGATGATGATGATGATGATGATGATTATTATTATTATTATTATTATTATTATTATTATTATTATTATTATTATTATTATTATTATTATTATTATTATTAAATCCACCCCCTTCGGCATGGATTTAAAGGGAGAATCTGAGGTCCCCAGTTTAAACATTTAAAGTGATGCTGTTCAGGGTGGGGGATAATCCATCCCAAAACAGCATCCCTTTCAATGTTGTTTAAACTGGGGACCCCAGATTTTCCCTTTAAGGTAGATTTAAAAGTAGAATCTGGGCTTCCTAGTTTAAACACCATTGAAAATGATGCTGTTCAGGGTTTAAAATAGGGAGCCCAGATTCTCCTTTTTAATCCACCTTAAAGGGAGAATCTGGGGTCCCCAGTTTAAATAACATTGAAAGGGATGCTGTTTCCCCCAATTGGGGGGGACTGGATACAACACCATAAAATGTTTTCATAGCAGTAATAAAACATTTTGAAAGCATTTTGAAAATGTTTTCAAAAATATTTCTGCTGTGTGGCATGGCCCATTGCTGTGTTTAGATTTGTGAGTTGGGGCATGTTCTATAATGTGATGGTGACTTTGAAATGACCTAGTGGGCAAAAATCATTGTTTGGTCATGGTGAGAGAGGGTGACTGCCCATGGGGGGGCATCGAACTCAGGTTTTGCCCAGGGCTCCAGTTTGCCTAGGTACGCCACTGCCCTCTAGAAATTGGTCACCATGTTCTTCTCAGTGAACTATGGTCTATTTTCTGCCCAATGCCTTGCTAAGCCAGTTTTGTATATTAGGTCTGCTTCAAATATTTTTGAAGAATTGCCATGTTCCAGCAACCAAGTATCTTTAAAGAATAACACATTTATTATGAATGTATTTTTGTAGGATGCAGGCTACATCATCACATTCATGTGGGTTTATATCCAATGAAGAAAAAAAGTGTCACACCATAGACCTCAAGTCATTACACATCACATACAAATGTCCTCATAAACATGCATGTGAAACCCCTCAGGGGTTGCAGGAAAATGGCAAGAGAAAGGTGAAGCACACACATCCTCCTAACTATATTCTTAATGAGTGCCATTCTAATCCGTTCGGAATGTCACAATTACTGCCTACAAGATGTGTTAAATGCTGCTTTGAGAAAGCAATTGTCACTTCTCCTGCTCCTCCTCCTCTGATGGAGGCAGTGATACAGAAACAGACATTCATAGTGCTAAGGAGAAATAGGCCAATCGCACATGAAGTTTTTGCTGCATAGTGGTGGTCAGTGTTTGCTGCAGCAAGATTTCTTGTATGGACATTTTTTCTGGAGCCTCACTTTCATTTTCCACTCTCTTTGTGGCAAACGAAACCACTTATACCCAATTTAAATCTTGTTTTGCTGCCCAAGAAAGACAGATTTGCCAATAGGCACAGCTTTGACCCAGACATCTCTCTGCCCGTGGTCAGTCTTCTCACTTTCTTGCAGTTCTTTGCACCCCTTCCCCCCTTCATGTTGTCGACTCCTTCCTGCTTAAGTGCACTGATCAAGAGATTGATAGATTGGGGACCCCTCATCTATGTCTAACATCTGTATTCAGTCTCTCCTCCACCAGCACAGCTTCAGCACAGTACAGTTGCCAGGCATCTTGGAGCCTTCCCCCTTGCCCCCCTCTCCATGCTGCCGGCTCCATCCTGCTTTTCTAAAGTGCACATATTGAAAGATCAAGAGATTGATCCTTCAATATAAATTAACAACAAAGAGGGCTTTTACAAGAAACTGTACAAGCAGGCTCCACCTTACCTCCCATGCTCTGCTTTGGCCCTCCCAATGGCTGAGAGGGCTTTTAAAACTTTATTTCAAGCAAGACTCTGTTTTAAAATAAGTCTTTCTCTTCCCTTTTCCATCATAGCTGATATACATGGGGAGAGAGAGAGAGAAAGTGCGTGTGTGTGTGTGTATACACACACATACACACACACAGAGGGGAAGGGAGTGGGGGAGAGAAAACTGTGCCTTTAAGGCTATTGATGGGCAGAGTTAAGAGAAGGCCCAGCAGAGTTCAGCAGACAAACTGCGGTGCAGGCTATGGTCTGCTTCCTTTTGTGTAAACAATGTGAGGAGAGCCAACTACGAGCCCACTGCTCAGAGAACAGGCACGAGGTAAGTGTTCCATGCATAATGGGTCACAGAATGCAATTCCCCTTTTGCATCTTGTTTGTAACTCACAATGTATTCCCACAATGAATGAAGTCTTATTTCAGAGACTTCCATGAACTTTTTGAAAGTACCAGTAGACAGCATAAGAAGTGCTCAGAAGCATGAAACCAGAGACTTCTCCCTCTCTAAGTAATCTTGAAAGTACATTTACAGTAAATGGATTTTTTTTCTTCTAAGCCAAACTGTACTTACGATCAGCTACATTGCTTTTAAATATGGTGGCGTAGAACCTGAAACTCTGTGTTTGCTCTTTCCTTTGATAGTTTCTCTCTCTGAGTGATTTATAAAAATACTTTGTAGAGGCACTATCCATCTTGGATTCTTTGTTATGAAGCCAAATTGCTCCAGGTGGCTGAACCAGATGCTAGCACCTTGACGACGCCCTAGTTTGTATACTATTTTAATAGATACTAATTACCCATTCAGTGTCATTAGTGTGTCTTTCTGGCTCCAAAGTTACAGAGCAAGTTTCAACAGTCATGTAAAAATGAATTTCTTTCTCTCACAGATATGTAGTGTTAAAAGGCTTAATAAAGTTGGGATTTTGTAAATATTGAGTAAAAAAGATTCCCTGAGAATGTTTAGTGTCTGAAAGTCCAATTTGCTTTAGGCGTTCTCAGTATTTTAACATTTTCCACTTCAACATGTATTATAGAATAACCCAATTTTTAGGGGGTTTGGAAATTAAGTGTAAACTGAAAGGAAACCTGCTCCTCTGACCAAATTTCCTTTGATATACTGTTCCTCTTTTGAATGTAGCTTTCATTTATTCAAAAAGTATGAAAACTCCCCATGAATCAGATGTTAGCTCTATATAACTCTCTAGTGCACAGGAACAGCTGGTGCACTGCAAAGCAGAACGAGGACACTGTCTAGCCAAGGAAGTATGCCAGAGTTATCTTATTGAGTTGTGAATGCAAACTGGCCCAGCCAGGGAAGGTATGCAGAGTACCATTTTGGCAGGGGCAGACTGGCTAGAGGAAATTTCCCAGTGGGCCACAGCCATACCTGCCCATTGATGATAAGGTATATCCAAACCCAGCAACTTTGTCTGTGCCTCTAGAGCCCCTTTGCTTGGACTATTCTGTGCAATTATTAATGGAATCAGCTCACCTATTGTCTCTTCCTGCACTTCTGCCAGGTTGTGGAAGAAGGCCATGAATGGCTAACTGGGTTCGAGGGGATGGGGTCATCCTAGCCTTGAAAGAAACTGTGGTACATTCTACCATTGAAAGAATAGGTCTGTTGTCTGGGGCTGCTCCTAGGTAAGCAGTTGGCAATTGCGGTCAGAGTACCTTTTACCAGTTCTAGCTGGTTAGCCAGCTGCATCCTGTATGTGGAAATGCCCTTGAGATATGCTAGGAAACTTCAATTAATATGTAATACTGCAGCTAGGATGTTGACTGGACTGGATTGTAGAGATAACATCACTCCAGTTTTGGCCCACCTATACTGGCTTCCAATTTGTTTTGGGGCACAATTCAAAGTGGTGGTCTTGACTTTCAAAGCCCTATCTGGCTTCCATCCAGCATACCTAAAGGATTAACCAGTCTTTCTTGAACCGCACCTGTCCATTCATTATGGTCATCGTGAGAGCCCCTCCTGCTTCAGGTGTCCTACCTTCTGAGATTAGGTACGTAACAACCCAGGAGAGGCCCCTTTTGGTCATGGCCCCAAAACTCTGGCACTCTCTCTGCAGGGTGATTTGTCTGCCCCCTTCTGTTGCTATCTTCTGCCAGCAGGTAAATACATTTTTGTTTCGTTAGGCATTTGCCTCAATGATTCCTTGTTCCTAATCAATTTTTTTAATGTTTTATATGTATTTTAACTCTTTTAAAAAACTCTTTTTAAATTGTTTTAATGATGTGTATGTGGCAGGGGTTTTTTATTTTAATGATTTTATAATGTGATTGTATAATGTATCATGTATGTTTTAAACTCTTAACAGTCTTAGTGGCCCTTTTAGAGCCTTTTCAGACCTTGTTGAAAAACAACAGTAGCTGACATATTGTTTCATCATAATGCTGTAACAATATGCTAATGACTGATATAGAAAGCAAGCAAGGTGGACATAGAATCCTGGGGCAAGAAAAATGTGTGTGTGTGTGTGTGTGTGTGTGTGAGAGAGAGAGAGAGAGAGAGAGAGAGAGAGCCTATTTGCATCCATCACTGCTGCTGCAAATACCTCTTCAAAGACAGGACACTGAACATAGGAAATCATGACTGTGTGGATGCATCATTAGATGGGATTTCAACATGCAACTCCCACACCCAACCAGCAATTCAGCCACTAGACTGTTGTTTGGGAACTGTACTGATATGATGACCCACAAGTTCACATTTACTCAGGCCATTTCTGCACAGTGGCAGGAAACAGCTCTCTATCAGCATAATTCATGCCAGTGGAGCAGTGGAGCTTTGGTTACCGTGCGAGCGGCTCAAAGCTGCTGCAACCTGCAGGGGCAGCTCCGCAAGGAGCCGCCTGTGGGTTGTCCCGTTTGCTTACCGCTCCTCCCTGCATATCTCTGGACGGCTGGAGGGACACACCCACATTGCCCTCTGACTTCCAACGGTTGGAGGGCAATGTGGCCGTGTCTCTCCAGCCGTCCAGAGCTGTGTAGGGAGGAGAGGTAAGTAAATGGGAAACCGGAGGGGCCAAAAGCGGCACCCTCACTCTGGTGCACTTTGCACCATGCTGATGGGAAGACACCAAGTTCAAGTTGAAAAGTTCAAAAGTGGCATCTTTGTGCTGGTGGGGGGGCGAGCACCAGCTGTGTGAACAGTGCCCCAGGGATCATGTTTTTATTGTCCCTAGGGTGCTGTTTTCCACCCGTGCGGAAAGATCCTCAGTATGGCAACCCATTGATTTATTGTCAGGTGAATTTTTGACAAACATTGTGTTCATGTATTTGAACTGTGAGACTGCCTATTTTATAACCATTACTTAATTTTAAGTTATCCAAGCATTTACTTAATGCACATATTCATGTTGAATTTGTTGAAATAATTATTGAACTTTCATAATTATTCATAGGGTTTTTTAAAATGTGAATGTAAAAACACAACTATCTGATTACATGTTGTAGCTTCATGAACGATAAACATAGACACAATACATGAATACAACATCTATTTTTTCAATGGTTATTTAAAATATAATTTAAAAAATAATAGCACAAAGAATTAATGCATCTCTTCCACATCCCTGTCAGAATGCACAATCCTTTGCATGTCTACTCAGAAGTGTCTATCTTGAAAACGACTTGCTATCAGGTAAGTGGGTATATGATTGCTTTGTAAGAAGTCCTATTGAATTAAATGGGACTTACTTCAGAGAAAGCATGCAGAAGCAGGGGGAGAAATATGGACTCACGTTGGCATGCAGAGCCAGGGTATCACCCAATTTACTTCATCTATAAAGTAGAAGTTGAGAAAGCAAAACATGGAAACTTGGACACAGTGTTTAACACATTTCTCTCTGTGGTACACCTCTGAAGATGCCAGCCACAGATGCAGGCGAAACATTAGGAACAAGATCTACCAGACCACGGCCACACAACCCCAAAAACCCACAACAACCAATGGAAACTTGGGTTGCTCCCTATTTAACTGACAGTTTCAGATTTCAAACGAGAAGCTCCTCTCTCTTACAATGCTGTTTTATAATTGGAGGATTCCCCCCAGCATTCCATTTTACTTCAGTGAAATGTTTCTGCTTTTGGGAAACATCTATTCCTAAACATTAAGCACCTTCTGTTTTCATCTGATCATCAGCTCAGACCAATTTATCCTATCCTGAGTCCCCGCATTCTGTCTCTACTGTTGGCTGGCATGAAGGAGGGAAGGAAGCTGGCATTTTAAACTTATGAGATTCAGACTTGGGGAGCACATCTGAGAGATTCTTCTTGGATTGAAAAATAGTATATAGACTTACGGTATATCAGAGGAAGGTACAAGAAGGTTATTCTATTCTTCCATGGCAGCAAAGAAACAGCACATTTGAAGCTGGGATGAGCAGCACACCACCAACTTTCCTTGTCATTCCTTTGGCCATTTGTCACAATTGCCACAACAGGTGGGTAATTCACAAATGGTTTTTAAAAGCACTGACTTCTGAAAAACAGCTAAGTAGTATTAACACCAAAAGAAATGGGGAGGGAGGGGATGGCCTAAAAAGGGGGGAAAGCAGTGCAGCAAGGCAAGGAGCTCTTGTACAAACAAACAAACAAACAAACTCCACCTCAAAGATTCAGCATCATTTTAGCTCGGTACCTGGCAAGAAAGGGAAGAGGACAGCCATTGTAAGTCAACCGGAGTCCATGACCCACTTCAGCAGACTTTACAACCCACAGCTTGGGAAATGCTGCACCAGGCCACACTAACTGCCTGAAAGAGTTTTCACTCTGAAGCTGAACAGATCAGCCTGGCCAATGTGCAAATAGAAATGACACTTGTGAATGGTATGGACCTGCTTAAAAAACAGGATACCAATAGAGCAAACAGATATAGACTGGGTATACTCCCATTTGTAATGAAGCTGTAGTGGAAGTAAATTACCTAGCTATTAGTGATTTTCTCATGGTGTCCTTATACTGTTGTTTTCATATTGTTTTTATGATTCAGTGCAGTGATAATTAGGCTTCTCAGGACCAGTTTTCCTACGTTTCCTGCTCCAGTACACAATACTGGCTATTTCCACTGTGGCGCTGGGGTCTTTGTTGGCATTTTAAAAACCAGAAATGTACATCAATGCAACATTATAACATTTATCTATGAGGTCCTTTCATTTTTGTTTTTAAACTATATGTGTACCTTTTTGTTGTGGAGATATAGGGGAAAATGAGTATCTTTGCAACAAAACAAGGGGCTCGGGACTGAATTTAAAGAATTAGAACTGGGAATTCAGAGGATATACTAGACATCTTTATAATATTAGAATGCTATAGCAATTTCTCAATAACTGATTTTGTTAAAGTCCAGGAAAACCCTCTGTAGGCATGCAGTGTGAAAAACAAGGGGGAGAAATAGCTACTACAAGGGACTGGGCCAGGGGAAATTACGCGGCTGTTGCAGGAATGAAAACGGTCTAGGTTTCCCATCCACACTGCAGACACTAAAGTTTTGCTGTGATCTTTTCTAAAAGATTGTAAGAAAGCAGGTTAACGAAAAATTGCTGGAAAGTTGGGGGAAGCACCACAGTGCAGTCTGAAAGTAGGAAACGAACTGCTTCACAGCAGCAACAAAACTGAACCAAATACCCAGTGTGGTATTGTCCATTGTTATCCAGTAAACTATGGGTAAAGATAGTAGTTCTAGTATTATATATTTACAAGTAGAGACCCAGCAGGGATCTTTGGAGATGTCTCATTTACCTCACTATTTCTTCTTTCCTTTCCCTAGTAGTCTCCATAACGTCTTCTCCTGTTTATGTTTTATTTATTTACTTCATTTATACCCTTACTTTCTTTCCAACTGGGACCCAAAAGCAGCTTGCATTATTCCCTTCTCCATTTATTCTCACAACAACCTTACATGGCTGAGAGGGCAAGCGAGTTTCCATGCCAGAGCAGGGTTTTGAGTCTGAGTCTTCCAGATCCTAGTCTGAAACTGCTGTCAATGCATAACATTGGATCTCATCTTTTTCTATTTCTCTCTTTATTAGCTTATTCCTAGGAAAAGTCTGGCCAAGTTGCCAAAATTATGTGTAGGCAAGTTGCTGTGGTGAGTTGTGTAGCCACTGCTGGTGAGTTGTGTAGCCACTGCTGGACCTAGTCAAGTTGTGCAAACTGTGTGGCATCAAGTTGCCTAGTAGCCATCAGCACAATCAGATGAATTGCACAAACTGCATGGTAGCAAAATGCCTGGTGGTTGTTGCTGAGCCTGGAAAAGGCCATCACCCTTTTAATAACACAAAGCAAGGTTTGAAGACTGGCAATATTATTGTGGTTGCCTTGAAACTTCAACATTAGCCACTCAGATATTTTTTCTTAAATATCTTAAAGCTGCTGCTTCTATTTGTGTGTGTGTGTGTGTGTGTGTGTGTGTGTGTGTGTGTGTGTGAGTGTGAGTGACAAAGTTAATCCCAAAATTTTTCCCATCAGATTAACCTAAAAACAAAAAAAAAGAAAGACAAAGAATAAGGGGAAGTAAATGATCAAAGAAGAAAGAGTGATTAAGTTACAAGTGTCCATAAAGAATAGGAGAGGTATCTATCTATCTATCTATCTATCTATCTATCTATCTATCTATCTATCTATCTATCTATCTATCTATCTATCTATCTATCTATCTATCTATCTATCTATCTATCTACCTACCTACCTACCTACCTACCTACCTACCTACCTACCTACCTACCTACCTACCTACCTACCTACCTACCTACCTACCCCTCTCTCTCTCTCTCTCTCTCTCTCTCTCTCTCTCTATCTATCTATCTATCTATCTATCTATCTATCTATCTATCTATCGATTGCACAAAAGCTAGATTTAAGTGAACTGGTAAAGCAGACCACTGGTACAGGCACAATGAAGATGTTTTTCTTTATTTGACATGAAGATGAGTACTTGAAGAATGAAGAGAGTGACAGGGAACGAAAAGAGGAGGGTAAACAAGCTAAAAAAAGTACTGGTAAATAACATGAAAGAAGTTTTAAAAGTTTTGTCTATAAGACAATACACTGGATTCGGATTTTGTTGAGAGAGGGAAAGAAATTAGTTAGCAGACTATATAAAGTCCTGTCATGCCCCCACAGAGCCTTTGGTTAGTTCCCCTTTAAGATTTAGTTTCCCCACAGTCAGTATGGTTTTGCTTATTGTTAAGTCTTCCTGGGGAGGGTATTTTAGTTAGTCCCTGCCCCTTTAAGACTTTTCCCAGTAGGCAATTTCCTCTCCTTACCCAGCATCCCCTGTTTTTATTTAGTCAGTCAGTCTCATTGAGGTACAAAGGGAAGCTGGGGTCCCTTAATATTTGTGACATCCATATCTTTATATGGTGGTCCAAAGAGAAAGTTCACGTGTCCAAAAAGGAGTCCATATGTCCCTGTGATGGTCTAAAGAGAGCAAGCCAAGTCTATCAGCCTCCAGAGCCAAGACCAAGACCAACAGAGCCGTGAGGAAGCAAGAGACAGTGTTCCAACTGAAAGAAGCCAGAAAAGGACAGTCTACAGCTCCTATCATCAGCAGACAAGCAAGTAACCCCCCTTAGTCAGAGCCAGGGAGGAGCTAGAGGCTTGTCCATCTCTGTAAATAAAGCCATTATTTGAACTGTTAAGATTGGCTTGTGTCTCAACCTTTCTGTCCCAGCAGAGAACAGGGCACCTCCAACAGAGTCACTGGGGGGGGCGGGGGCGGGGGGGGGCGGCAGAACAAGTCCTGTTAGAATATAAGATGGAAAAGGAAGTGGTTAAACCTCCAATGATCAAATGGGCAGAAAATGTGGGAAGAAATATTCAATTAGACAGCTGGTCAAATTACTGAAGAAATATTTATGCCTATACACCCTGTGTTATATTAAGAGAAAATAATATGAAAATGTTTTATAGATGGTACCTCACCCCACAAAAACTTGGCAAAATGTATAAAGGTTACTCACCTCTTTGTTGGAAATATGGTAAAAAGATAAGATCCTTTATACATCCTTGGTGGATCTGTAAAAAAGTAAAGAAATTTTGGGAAAAAATGCATATAGAAGTACTAAAAATTCTTAATTTGAAGTTTGAGATGTCCTTACAAACTTACCTGTTGAGTCATGTGCTTTCAGATCTTAAATTCTCCATGAATAATGCACGCCTTCTATTCTATTTTTGTCTTCTGCAAGACTATAGTTAGCTTCTAATTGGAGAACATAGACTATTCCATTGATAGAAGAGTGGATACACAAAATACAAGAATTTTGTGTAGCCAATAGTCTATCGCAGCGCCTTAAAACTAAGAATGCAGAAAAAAAGATTGAGGCTCAAAGTGGGAACTGTGGACAATATATATAAAAAACAGAGATATAATGTTTAAGATTACTCAGTAATGAATTTATGTACCGTATAACTTGTTCGTAGGTTTACAAATATATTGGAAGAGATAATTGAGGCTAGATATTGTTTTTCAGCTTGTCTTAATATACCTTTATCATTTAAAATTTATAGGATAAAGATAGGTTAAGGGGAAGTCAATATAGCTAAGGCGGTATAAGCTTACACACACACAGAGTATTTTAGAATCTATCCTGGTTTATTTTTTTCTTTCTCATCCTTTTCTGTTCTTTTCAACTTTCTGTCTCAGTTCTCTTCTTTCTATCTTGATCTATCCTTTTTTCTTTTTAAATTAATCTTGATTGTTTATTGATGTTAAACTACATTATGTTTTTTGTAAAATTAATTAAATAAAGGATTAAAAAATTTTTTAAAGAAAGAAGTTTTAAAAGTTTCAAGAAGTTGGAAGCCAAGAAAATGAAGATCCACACAAGGTAAAGAGTAGAGAATTCCACTGCTTGACTTTCAATTCATGAGGAGGATGAGTATGGTCAGAAGTGAAGTTATGCCAATGGTTGTCAGAACAATGCTGCAAGCATTCCTTCTTTGAGGAAAAAATGGGTTTTACCTCAAAAGAACTCTCTGGAGCAACAGGCTGTTATGACAGTAACATTTCTGCTAAATTTTCTCACATTCTCTTCAGTGAAGTGCCAATTTTTTTTGTGCTTGCAGTGTTTTTAGAACTTTAAAACGGCCACCCACACAGAATTATTTAAGCTGTCTTATCACTGAGATGTTCTTTGGCTCACATTTGAACTTGTCAATTTATATTTTGAAAGCAAGCCATCCTTAATTATTTTGTAATTTCAAGTGCATCTTTCTGAAGTTTAACTTGCTGTCTACAATCCCTTTGAAAGTATGTCTGGCAGAAAAAGAGCCTTTAAAAGACAATCTTGAATGCATAATGTAAGTATCTTATAATGTCATGACCATTTCTGAAGTCTAGACTGTTTCAAAATGACTTCCAGAGCTTTGTAGCATTGCTTACTGTTCAACTGGGAGCTGTAGCCTTCACTTGCTACTTCAGGAGTCTCAATTAGTGGCTTCCTAATAAGTAGTAAAACCTATTTTTACTAATGAAAGCATCTCTATGACATATTAATATAACTGGAATGTTAATTTTAGGGACTCTGAATTTTGTTTCAGTAATCATTGCATAATTTTTCTGATATTAGCATTTTCAGCTTTTGATTGACTGGTTCACTGTTTCACCATGGTCTTTGGGACCAATTGGACCCCTGGATGCAACAGAGGGGAATGGAAGCTAATGATATTCACTTGACTATCTTTTTCTTTTTTCTTTTTCTTTTTGCAGTTTATTTTTGCACTTTATTATTAATTAACATACATAAGTGATAGCATCAACAACAAACAATATATAATAAGGTACTTAATCTAATTTACATCTAGATAAATACAAAAAATTGATGCACATTGATTAAGTTCATTCTATTGTCTAACTATATAAAGAGCGACTTCTTCAAAAGATTACATTTATTTAATGAATACTGTAACATTTCTAGCAGATTGTGATTCTCTGAACCCATTGTTCAGTTTTTCTGTCTAATCAGACTATCTAATATTGAATTATAACTAATTCCTTGGTAATCCTATTATTATTTTTGAAAATAAACCATCGTTATATCGTTAGTAATCAATTGGGGAAAAAACAATATCAATCTTTTCCTTTAAATATAATATCCAAGGCTGCCAGATCTCTAAATATGTTTCCACTGGAATAAATCTCGATTGGTGAAAACCCTTGCCTAAAATAAAGAGTTGTTGTATTTTGCTATACCAATCTTCCATGGAGGGTATTGTATCTGTTCGCCATAGTTTGGCCAGGATTACATGCTGCAAGAATAAGATGAAACAGTAAATGCTTTTGAGAGTTCCCTATTTGTTTCTCCATCATACTTGGACCTAACAGGTAGGTTATTGAGGATTTTTAAAATTTCAACTTCATTATTTTTTCAATTTCTATATGAATAGATGACCAATATTTTTTTATTTTTGAGCAGGTCCACCAAGTGTGGAAAAATGTTCCCGTCCCCTGGCCACATTTCCAGCATGCAGGTGAATATTTGTTGTTGATTTTAGATAAGGTTAATGATGTTATATAATCCCTATTAAAAAGTTTTAAAGAGTGTTCCCAGTAATTTGTGTTGGGAGTATATCTGTAGATATCTGTCCAGAATCTCTGCCATGAAGTCAGCATGATGGGTCTATTTATGTTTTCGGCCCATTTAACCATACTTGGTTTGATTACCTCTGTTTCTAATTTCTGTTGTAATAGTAATTGATATAATTTACTTATCGCTTTTATATCTTCACCTATGAGTATGTTGTCTAATTCATTATATTTGTCATTTATTCCCCAAGGTTTGTCATCGTATGACCAGCTATTCTGAAGTTGAAGGTAAGTAAACCATTGGCAATTATTTCCTTGGATTTTGATTAAGTCTCTGGGTTTAATTATTTATCTGTTTTGACATGTATACGTCATATCCTTATATGTTAGCCAGCTCTTTTTTTCATTCTTATCTTTTTCTTGATCCAAAGTTCCTTGCATTGAGCACTTTCTTAGATACAAATGAACAAAGAGGTGATGCAGATAGGGCAGCACCCAGAGTTCACTCCTGTTTTTCTTGTAGGCCCTCGGTTAAACACGAATGGCGATTATCATGATGAGTTTTGAAACACTATCCCAGAAGTAATTCAGTAGGACTGCTACCTGTCATTGGACAGGGAGTAACATGTTGAGCTATAAGAAATCTGGCAAGACATACTGGCCAATTGCCTGTCACAATCTTCAAAGCATCATTCGTGGTCTGCACCATCTATTCTTCTGCCTGGCCATTCCCTCTGGGTGGTATGCCCACTCTAATCAAGTTTCTGCAAGCAACATGAAATGATAAGTGATTCATGGGCTGTTTCTGCATGGCCATGCTGATGGGTGCATTGGCATAAACAACGCCGATGCACCCCCCCCCATGATCGTTCACACGGATGGTCCCGGTAGGGGTGGGGAAGACGGCGCAGCTTGCGCAGAGGCTGCACCGTCCCCCGAACACCTTACCATCCCCTCCAACCTTCCGGCGTATCACACAGGCCAGGGACACGCCCCCTGCCCTGCGTGACAGCTCTGGAGTCACAGGGCGGGGGGGGCATGTCCCCTGGCCTGTGCGACGTGCCGGAAGGCCAGAGGGGACAGTAAGGCATTTGGGAAAGGGGGGGAAAGGGCGCCTTCCAGCTGCTGCCATTCGCACAGCAGCGGTTGGAAGACTCTGCTTCCGAAAAACCTCAGCAGTGCCTCCCGTGCAAACAGCTCCCTAGGGTCGGCATTTTTGCCATCCCTAGGACACTGTTTATGGCCCGTGCGGAAAGGGCCATATAGTCAGCACTAGCAATTGCTCTTCCAGATTTGTAGACCGGGTTGTAATCATGAGCACTTAGCAAAATTCTCCAGTATACATGGTAAGAATATTAAAGATGCAGGCTTATCAGTCAAAAACTTTTCTAACAGAGAGTTACAATATGTGGATTTCAAAGGCACAGCTGTAGAAGTAACTGTGGATTTTCTTGACCCTTACAATAACATCAATGGCTTAACTGTAAATTTGTGCATATTTTCTTTTGGTGGATGAAATACTGCTTTAATACTAAGCAGAGGTACCTCTGCATCATCTGACAATTTATGACCAAGCACAGCTCCAACACCATTAGGTGAAGAATCAGTACTGACAAATTCTGGTTTCTTTTCATCATAAGCACATCATCAAAAGTCAGAGACTTCTTAATGTTCCACAAGGAGGGCTGTCAACGCCTGGTTGGGAAATACCTGGAGATTTTGGTGGTGGAGCCTGGGGAGGGTGCAATTTTGAGAGGAAGGGACCTCTATAATGTTTAATGGCATAGACATTTTCTGCCAGTGAACAAATATGCACTGTCTGGAATTAGTTAGTTAGATCCTCCCATGCTAAGTAGCATACTGGGCAACAAGTGCTTTCCAGCATTTTTGGTCTTGGATAAGTGTTTCAGCCTCTTCCCATGCAATATTCAGTGCCTTCAGGTCTTGCTCAAATGTTCTCCTCCTCGCTGTCATTTGGAATCAGGAGGTATCCACCTCATTGCCATCTTTGTGGCCAGCCAGTCAATACTTTCTGTGTGCAACGATGGCATGGAGTTTGCACATGCTGCTCCTTTGGAGCACCTCTTTGCTCTTTCCATTGCTGTTGATCCGGCTGTCTGTTATCCAACTGACCTCACTGACACCTAGAATGTCCAGCCATTAGTTGTCAAATACCCACAGGAGTTAGGCAAGTCGTCCACTTTGGTATAGGATCATACGTTCCATGTTTCAACTCTTGTATTGTTTTTGGCCGAGAAGATCATTTCTGACATCAGGTACCGAATACCAATGCCGGTTTGCTCTGATACCATCATATTATGTGAAACTGAACTTGTGCCAAACTCCCGCCTGGTTTACCAGGAATATTTGAAGTTCTTTTTGCTTCCATAATGATTTTTGCATTCCTTTTGCATTCAGGCTTGGGACTGGCAATGGCAGAGTTATTGTCTGGAGAATAGCTGTAATTCTGGCAGATTCCCAGGCCCCACTTGGAAGTTGGCAACTTGATTTGAAATGCATCTTCACGCTGGCTAGTCCAATTCCGTAAGACTTCTTTTTTCCCGAACAGTGACTCAGCAATGGTTGCCTTTTGTGGAAGGTAGCCATGGTAAAAGTTGAGTAGATCCAGGAAGATCTGAAGTTTCTTGTTTTGTTTTTGGACTTGGTGCATACTGGATTGCATGTACCTGGAAATGATGCATCCTGGATTGCATGTACCTATTCCCGCTCCTGAACTCCACATGGAGATTGTGGTTGGGCAACCTTGGCTGGTCCTGCTCCTGGGCTACACATAGAATTCAGGGGTCATGTGCAGCTGTGCAGGAGTGGTGCCCAGGGTTAGCCCCAGGCACCATTTTATAAAGCTAAACCCCTGACCCCATCGTCTTTACTGCTTTACCAAAAGCATCAATGCAATAGCCCAAGAATGTGACTCCAGAAATTCCAGTTTCACATCTTTCTTTTTTAATATGGAGACTTGATCTATCATGATGAAGTAGGAGTTCATAAAATCTTTCAGCAAGTTCACCTTCTGTTGGTTAATAGGATACCATCAAAGTATGGTATAAACCCTGGAGTTCCACGCAGCAGGATTTCCATAAATTGTTGGAAAATTCCAGGGCAACAGAAATTTCCAACTAGAGGAGCTTCACCTGGAATGCCATTTGATGTGTGGTGATTGTTTGGGCATCTGCTGTAGCATCATTGACAATCAGCTACTGATATTGGGTGATTCCGGCCGTGAAAGCCTTCGACAGCTACTGATATTCTTGAGCAAGACCAAGTTTAACAAAGATCTTTCCTCCAGCAAGCACAGCAAGCAGTTGATTTATTGCAACAGTGTATATGGGTGCAGTTTCAGTGCCTTGCAGTACACTTGTCATCTCCACAGAGACTCACTTAACATTAGGTTTCAGTCCCATCCCAATTGGTGTAACCCACTGAATTGATATAACTGGTACAAGGCTTCTTGTTGAATTATGGAGTACAAAAGTCAAAAATTGGTGTGAAGATGGAATGATGACGGCTTCCCATCAAAAGCACCTAAAACCTCAGTAGCTACCTTAAGAAATTTATTAACAACCTCCTGAAGCTGAACCTAATGGTGAGAACCTGTTCCTTCCAAATAGGATTTTGCAGAGAATAATTTCAACACCAAAGTCTGCTTACTGTTGTTTAAGAAGCATAGGAGGCAAAAAAGATTCTTTAGATAGACAGATACGAGATGCAATCTTGTACTTTGCTCAGTAATGCCAGATCAGCAGGGAATATCAATGTTGGTTATCTTCCAGGTAATTTAAATCATCCAGGGGCTAGTCTGAAGTTTTTTCAAATTATGCAAATAATTTTTAAAAGGCATTTACCAACTATCAGTGACTTCTAAAGTTATGCTGAGTTCCCCATTCTTTTAGCAGTATTCAACCTTTTGATATACTGATTCGTGTATATTTTACTATTGTTTGCTAGAATGACCGTAAAACCAACAATGCATGTGATAGACAATTGAGACACATGAAAATCTATGTGGATTTAACAGTCATCTTAATATGATCATGATGTGCTTACCTTTCAGTTCTTCATAGCCATCAATGGATATAACAAAGAGCCATCACATGCTGGTTGCTTTACATTGATCCTTGTAATGAGTCATTCATCTGGAGAAGTGGTTCTTGAACTGAGCTATGGACTGAAGGCCATTCCTACTCCCTGATTCTCTTTCAGATACCAGGGTCTACTGAAACATGTAATTATGACAAAAATAATAAAGAATAGATGATGCAAGCATGTGTAGCATTCTGCAATATTTTCAATTATCAGGCATGTGGTTAGTTGCTATAAGAGGCCAGATAATTTTCACTCAATCTTCATTGAAATTTAATCCAGTTTTCCTTATGATATGTGCTGCATGGAGACTGAACAGACAGGGAGATAAAATACATCCTTGTCTGACACATTTGTCAATAGGAAACCATTATGTTTCTCCATATTCTGTCTTAACAGTAGCCTCTTGTCCATAGTACAGATTGAGCATCAGACCAAACAGTTGTTGTGACACACTCATTTCTTTCCAACCCAACAACTTTTAATAATCTGCACAGTCAAAAACTTTGCTGCAAACTATGAAGTGCAATCTAATTTTCTTCTGAAATTCTCTTTTATATTCCAATAACCAATGTAAATTTGCAATATGATCCCTAATGACTTTTCCTTTTCTAAATTCAGCTTAAACATATGGCATTTCTTGTTCCATATATGGAAACGACCTTTGTTGTAAGTTTTTGAGCATCACTTTACTAGCATGAGAAATTAATGTGATGGCTTCATGGTTGCTGTAGTCTTTGACATCCTTTTTTTCAGAACTGGAATATAGATTGAATATTACCAGTCTGTGGACCATTGTTTTGTTTTTCATATTTGTTGGCATTACTTGTCAGATTTTGATGGGCTCCTTTCTGTGGCTTGTAATAGCTCTGTTGATATTCCATCTGCTTCTGGTGATCTGTTTCTCCCAGTTCCTCTCAGTGCAGCTTCCACTTCACTTTCCAAAACTGTAGGTTCTGCCGAAAAAATCCTTCTTTAAAGGGATCTGTCATCGTTTCATCTCTTCTATATAATTCTTCAGTGTATTGTTCCTACTTTTTCTTTATTTTGTCCTGTTCAGTTCATGTATTTCATTGTGGTGTAGTTGTCCAGAGGAGCAGAATTCTAATCTGGCGAACCAGGTTTGTTTAACCATTCCTCCACATGAAACCTTCTGGGTGACCTTGGGCTAGTCACAGTTCTCTCTGAACTTTCTCAGCCCCTTCTACTTCACAAGGTGTCTGTTGTGTGGAGAGGAAGGGAAGGAATTTGTAAGCCATGTTGAGACTTGTCATGGTTGAGAAAAGCAGGGTACAAATCCAATCTCCTCCTCAGAGGCGGGGCTACCAGGGGGCAGGGTGTGTGCCACACACTGGGTGCACGGTTTTGGTCACGTGGGAGGTGCAAAATTTCCCCTGATCCCTTCCTCAGGCCCCTCCCGCTTCCCCCCCTGGCGCCCCCTTGCAGCAGCAACCCACCCCCCTTCCCACACTTACCTTAGTTCCTTTCCTTTTCCTAGAACTTTTTCAGGCTGAAAAAAAGGCTGTTCACAGTACAGGCTAAAAACAGCCTGAGGAACTACAGTTCCCAGGAGACCTTGGGGCTCACAAGGTCTCCTGGGAAGTATAGTTCCCATCGGGCTGTTTTTAAGCCTAAACTGTAAATAGGCCTTTATTTCAGCCTGAAAAAGTTCTAGGAAAAGAAAAGGAACTAAGGTAAGTATGGGAAGGGGGAAAGGAGGGGTGCCGCAGGGGGGGCAGGGGGGCGGAAAATATAGACTGCGCACTGGGCACAGTTTGGCCCAACTATGCCTCTGCTCCTCCTCCTCTTCATCCTTCTAAATCTATCATAGCTTTCTCTGGAATGCAAGAAAATAATTTCTTATGTGGCCTTCATGATAACACTCTCACTTTCTGTTCATGTCCCTAGCCCTGTATTCCTTGGCTCAATAAGGAAAGGAGAACAATGCACGCATTAATACAACAAAGGCTTAAAAGCTTAAGATCATAATTATAGGTTCAGCAAACCATAAATTCAGGCTTCTTTTCTTACAGCACAAGGCCCAGTCCCAACCCAATCATTGTTCCAGTAGTGTTCTTCCACCTGCCTTGAAAAATACATGTATACTACAGAAAAAAACTTTTCCATGATAGGACAGGGATGGAAATAACCTTGTAAAGAGCACCCTACAAGCCATACACTGTAGATTAGCAATACAATTGGTTTTACTTTTTAAAATGGAGCAGTGTAGAATTCATACTTTCTACTTGATGCGTACAGAATATGAACAACTTTTGCAGCAGAAACTGTTGTTAGCAGGTAGAAACTGATTTGTAAGATTGGGACATTGAATCAAAATAAGAAATGCTTGGAAATATTGACAGCTGGCTAGCATTCTTCAACCATTAATCCACATCAAGAAAGGATTAACTTTGAAGATAAAAATAGCTTTCTTGCTTGAGAAGGATCAGTTTTAAGTAACTGTAGACAGAAATGTTAATTTATGTATGTGAACTCAGCTACAATCTAACTACACTTGGATGTGTAGATCTTAATCTTTTTATTTTGTTTTGTTTTTAAACAAAGAAATCAGGTGGATGATAATGTGAGAGAATATTATAGACACTGGCAAAAATTAAGCACGAAAACCATTTTAATCTATTTTCTTTTTGTTAGCATCACTATAGAACCTTTGAACAGATTACTTAAACTCATGTTAAAGAATGTGTATGTCATTTCCCTTGTTTAAATTTAATTGAGATTAGATTCTATAACTCAGTTCTTTTAATGGCAGTGTCATTTTTTCCTCTGTCATCAGGGGACTTCAGCTGATATCTCTTGCTTGGCAGAAGATTACTCTCATTAAGGGAAAGCATTGTCATTTGAGTCAGATAATCCAACCCATTGTAATTTTTGTCCATCTACAATGTTTGTGACTCTTTCAAAATAATTCATATCTTGGAAAAATAGCTGAATGAGAAAAATCTTTGCAGAAGTTATTGATGTGATTGTTTGTGCCTCATTCTGTGTTTAAGCTTCCTTCTACCAGTACAACACCCTGTACAGAAGGCTGATTGCCTGTTCACTTTCATAGACCTCAGCTATGAAAAGGGGAGGGGGTTCAAGATACACTTTCTCCTTTCCTTTGGCTCACTCTTCCATTGCCTGGAATCAAAGCCTCACTGAATTAATTGAACTCACTGGAGCCATGTCCTCATTAGTCTTTCCCTGACTTTCATAGGCCAACCTAAAGAGGAGATGCAGCCACCGGCACCTTCCTCGCTGTTGTGAGAAGGTGGGTTTTCTCCCAAGAGCTGGAGAGTGGATTGATTGGCAGCTCCAGCCTCATATTTCCCTAAGTGGCTAACAATGTCATCCTAACAGAATTACTCTCTTTTAAGATCATTGACTTCAATGGATTTAAGAACACAACTCTGCTTAGGATGGCACTGAAACAATGGTAACATTACAACATTACAAAAGACAATCATTACAATCATTACAACATTACAACATTACAAAAGACAATCAGAGCAACATTACAAAAGACAATCAATTTTGCAAAAGACACCCCTCCCCCGACACACACACACGGTTATTCCCATGCTGCATGGAATGGATCACAGGATAAGGCAATTTTAAGAGGTTTTTAGATAATAACATTTAATTTTTAACGTAGTTGAGTGTTATATGAGTAAGGGTCCTAGCTTTCTCTTGTTCTTTGTTTGTATAAAGCAAATCCTCTGCAGAAAAGGGCAGTCCAGTAGTGTTATGTTTAGCATTTCACCTGAACATTGTCAAAACAATGTTCCTGATATCCTTCTTGTGCCTTCTGTCTGAGTGTAGGCAAAGGTCATGCCTTTCTGTTGCTCTTATTGGATTTATTTGCAGCCTTTGGACAGTATGACATGCCATCTTGTTGAGATGCTTGGAGACAGAAATTGGAATCAGGAAATGTATGTTGAATTGGTTCAAAAAATTCCTCATGGATCAAACTCAAAGGCTTGCCATTGAAAACTAGTCACCAGTGTGGGATCTGTGGAGTTCCATAGGGTTCAGTTTTATCCCTCATGCTTTTGAATCTCTATGTAAATCCCTTAGGTCAAATCATTCACAGTTTGGGAGCTAGTTATCATCAATATACTGATGATACCCTGTTGTATGTATCATTCAAATCTCCATGTGATGTAATAGAAATCCTTAATAGCTGCCTGGCTGCTTTGGTTACCTGTCTCAAAGTGAACAAATTGAAACTAAACCCTGAAAAGACAGAGGTAACACTGATTGGAAAGGCAAAAGCCTTGAAGGGCACTGATCTCTTCACTTTTGATGGAGTTCAACTGACCCTTTTTAACTGACACAGGCCCTTTCTGCACTGCAACAGTGCGATGGTGCATCGGCATAAACAATGCCGACGCACCCCCCGGGACCGTTCGCATCCCTAACAGCCTTAGTTAAAAACCCTGGAGTTACACTGGATCCAACTTAATGCAAGTTAATGCCACTGGGGAAAAAAAGCGTTCTTCCAACTTAGCTTAGCTCATAAGATGGTCCCTTCCCTTGATATGGCTGATTTGGCCGCCTAGATACATGCCACAGTAACATTAAGACTAGACAACTGTAATGCACTGTATATTGGTCTCTCCTCAAAATCAACTCAGGCCCCATCCGCACATGCAGAATAATGCACTTTCAATCCACTTTCAAGGCACTTTGCAACTGTGCGGAACAGCAAAATCCACTCGCAAATAATTGTAAAAGTGGATTTAAAGTGCATTATTCTGCATGTGCAGAAGGGGCCTCAGAAACCCAAAAGGTACAGAATGCAGCAGCTCAGCTATTACTGGACACAAGACAGAGCATGCATTAACTCCCATTCTGCAAACACTCCATTGTCTGCTTGTTTGTTACTGGACTCAATTTAAGGTATTGTTGATCACATACAAAGCTCTTAATGGCCTTGGGGGCTCTTATCTGTGTGACCAGAAAATGGGCAAAATCAACAAATATTCATACATGTGTTTTTTGTTGTGGCTCCCACTTTATGGAGTGGTCTACTCCAGAAGGTCTAAAAGGCTCCCATTCTCCTGACTTCCACAAACTATGCAAAATGAAATCATTCAAGAAGGCTTTTCTGCACAGGTAATAAGTTGAACTTTGCAGAATGGTACATAGACTTACTTGAATAAATGATTAGGGACTGTGGTCTATACTGTTGCATATATGGCTGTACTAGGATCCTACTATGTAATTTTTGTACTATTTAATGTGTCTGTTAATACTTATGCTATGCTCAATTTGTTCTGGTTGGTTTCAGACTTGTAAAGTCTTAATGCATTGTTTATTGAATGTCCCTCTTTGTTGATTATACTAACTCACTCTGTGGAACCTGTCTTGAGTCACTGTGAAGAAGGCAGATTATAAACAAACAAACAAATAAATAGTGGCAAATGTCAGGAGGTATAAAACACCTTTCTAGTTCCTTTTTGCTTTCATATGTTGCTGCTGTACCTTTTTATTTTGATCACTTTCATTGCTAATGTTCTCAATTTGTATGTTTTTAATTGAATTTTGTATCACCTATATTTTGTACACTATTTATGTCCTTTTATATTCAACTGACATAATGTGAAGTGTTAATTTTAACAATACTACTACTACTACTACTACTACTACTACTACTACTACTACGTTGCAGTGGTGCATTTGGAAGGTAGAGCAACAGCAATTTATCCCAAGTGGGAAATAGGGATTTTGGAAATAAAACCAAACACTAATACAAATTGGTAACACCTCCAGGCAAGTGTTATGCTTTGGTGAAGGTGTATGGAAAGTAGAAAGCTTACTTGAAGACAAATATATATTTTGCAAGGTGGGTGGCTGTAGAGGAGAGCAAGTCAACATGAAAATTACTGGATGTTGGTGTTAGACAGGATGAGAGCCTGGTGCTTTCAGAGCAAGGAATTCAGAAAAAATAGTCTTTAGAAGCATTTCCTCCACCCATCTATTATTACAGCTTATTTAAGCAGAAGATTACACAGAAAAACCAGCAAAGCTCTTAACTCCAAATTCCCTCAAGCTAAACTGTTTTCTTTCGAAACTACAAATCTTTGGGAGGAAATGTGTATCACTTCATCATTTGCAATTCACATTGGAATGTAATAGTTCTGTTTAATTTCTAAATAAAATAGAGACTCTGCAAGGGCTGCTGTACTGATCTTTAACAACAACAAAAGGTTAAAATGAAGGTATATCATTCAGTTGGAGAAAAGTCTTCATTAGATCTTTAGGCTGTCATCCTACAATTACGTATGTGGTTATGAAACTGCAATCTTAAACACATGTTTGGGGAAGCAAGTTTCTTTGATACGTGTCTAACTCTTGAGCCACAGAAATAATAAATGAAATCTCTTTAGATTGTTCCATTTCAGATACGGATGGAGTACATAATTGGATATTTCACCATATTTTCCCCATGTTTAAATAGAAAATGAATCCCCTATCCAAAGGAGGAGAAAATCTGCCGCTAGGAGCAGCGTGGGGCTGTGCCAATGGATTTGCTCTCCCCAGAGTACTTGCCCTGGCAGAGAGGTAAATCTGCCTGTGCGCAGCTGTCACGGCCCTCTTCGGTAGTGGGACAAGGTGTTGAACGCCATGCCAGAGTCCCTGCACTGCCCCCCTCCGCTGCTGCCATAGCAGGAGTGGTCCAAGGGCACAGCCAAGGGAGAAGCTGACGGTAGTCGGCTTCCTCCTGGCTATTGCCCCATTGAGCTGACAGCTGGGACTTCAGACTTACATCATCTTTTTGGTGGGGTAAGTCCATTAAGCCCAATGGGGCTTTCCGGTGGTGAGACTTGTTTGCATTTTTAGCCTCTGCATTCCGCTGGAAAGTCCTTTGGAAGTGGTAGACTGGCATGGCCATGGCACTGCACTGGGCACCACACCATTTGTATGGGGCTGCCCATCTTTCCCAGCCTTGTTTTCCATAAACAGGCAACTTTTTTCCAACCTTGGAATCACTTGCTTGTAATCTAAACTGTTTTGCTGGTCCCATTTTGTTTGTTGGGCCCATTGAGATCCCACATAACCAAAACAAGTCAACAGCACAAATGACCACTGAAGTGGGGAGTACCATTCAGAAAAATATTAACAAAATAGTCCAACAATGAATTCACATAGATTACATGCTTAATGAATAAAGCGGAAGCAAGAGATTAGAGAGACATGGCCAAGGGCAGTGACAATTGATCTTCAAAGCTCTTCTTTATGTTTGAAAAGGGAACTGTTTGATATATGTGGAAGATAAAAGAGAAATATTGTTTAAAGGTCTTCATTCATTCATTCTTGCCTAGTGTCTGCATATTCAGAACCTTCTTTATTCATTTAATTTGCCATTTTTAAATATGTGGTTATAAATCTTCTAATGTTTTTAAGCTTGAAAGAGTTTCCTAGTCAACATATTTCTAATGTAGTGAGGAAGTGAAGGTGGGGGTGGGGTGGAATGGAAAAGAAGTAAATAATTTTAATGCACTCAGATTCTCTCTGTACGCATACAGGAAAACTCATCGATCCAAAACATTCTTGATATACAACCAAGTTAAATGATTGGTAAATGCATGATGTAAAAATATAACTGTTGACAAGTCAATTAAGCCTACTTAATGAGAATTAAATTTCAAAGAGAACCATATAAATTATTTTGTGTAAAGCAGACTACATGACTGAAAACATGTTCAATTGTGTGTTAATCCTTTTAAGAATTTGATTTTATGAGTTTCATTCCTATTCCAGAATATAAAACAACATTGTGTGACATACAGATGTAAATGCAGTTGATTAGTTGCACAGATTGCATAGCCAATGCAAATGTGGTTGCTGCTTGTCTGCCGTATTGGGAACTAACAGGCTTTTCCAATCCAATGAATTAAAAGGAACATTCCCACTGTCATAAAACTGTCAATCCTAATGTGGTGCTCATGGGCATCATGGTGCTCACTGATATTTTTACTGGTTCCCACTTCTGCCCCAAAACAAAGTCAATACTGGCTTTTTTCTACTTTATTGGAGTATTCTCCTTAGGAAGTCTTACTTATGTATGTCATGTGCTTGCAGGGAGCACCTATGTGGAAACAATTGTCTCAATTATAGGAGGCTGCTTAACTTGGAACTTCATAACATTTTGTGGACCCTCAAAATGTTTTGTGCTTGGACTTAGCAGCCACACTGTTGTAGTATCCAATAGTCAGCCTGCTGAAACATCAAATGACAAGGAGATGGAAGGGGTCACTCTCAGCCCTGGGCTAATACCAGAGAAATGGTCACAAGCAGAAGCTGCTGTATTGTGTCCTCAGCCTTCTAGGTCAGGAACTCAGGTCCCTGCCTGAAACCCAGCCTCACCTTTAGGGTCACCAGAACCTTTAGAACAACCATGATGAAGGCATTTTCGAAGAGAATTGCAGGAAAGGCAACCAAGTGCCAGATTGTTGGTTCACAGATCAGTTACTGACAGCAGCATGAAGGTAGTGCAAGGCTGATGAATGACACCTGGCTTGGAATGCCAGAATAGCTTAATTAACTGAACCTGACTTACCTGTCTCAGCAAGTCATGTTCCAGTGTAAGAACCTAGCAAAGCAAAACTAGTGTGGGAACAATGTGTCACAAACCCTGGCTGTGCTTGCCTATTTTTCTGTGCTGCACCTTAGACCATTTGTGGATCTGACCCCTGCCTTTTGGATTTGCCTCTACTGCTTGACACCGACTCTGTCTTATCTGTGTTTGATCTTAGTCTCTATCCTCGGACTATGCTTTCTGTCACTTGCCAAAGCTAGCTACCTGGTCGTGGGCACAGTGATCTCAAAATGATGATGATGTTATCCACGTTCTCGACCCTTGGAGACCCGATATGCAAGCTCTTTCCACATTTTTCGATTAAGTACTGCTTCCTTCAGCTGGTTGATGCTCATGCCTGTATCAGCTTTTATGGTATCTAGCCATCGTGTTCTTTGGCGTCCAGGTCTTCTCCCGCCATTGACAAGTCCGAGCATCATAGATTTTACTAGCGAATTTGATCGCATCACATGACCAAAGTATGTAAGTCTGAGCCTGGTTATTTTCCCTTCTGGTGATGTATCAGGTTGTATGAGGCTCAAGACTTCTGCATTTGTCACCCTAGCTGTCCATGGTTTGCGCAGTAGTTTTCACCAACACCACAACTCAAAAGCGTCTATTCTTCTTCTGTCAGCTTTCTTTATAGTCCAAACAGTTCATAGATGGAAAACTAAGCTGGTGTAGTGCAGTTGTCGGAGTATCGAAATAGGACTGGGCTGACTTAGGCACAAATGTTACTTAGCCATTAAGGTAACTGAGTGATGTACTGTCAAAGGTTAACTGAGTGACCTTGGACCAATCCTTCTCTCTCATCCTACCCTATCTCACAGGATTATTTTGAGAATAAAACAGAGGCAGGGAGAATGATACATAGTATCCTCAGCAGCTTGGAGAAAATACTAAGATAAAAATGTGATGGAAAAACTGAGCAAATACAAAGGAGTGGTCTTTTAAGAATCAGGCTTTTGGGAAATTCTATCAGCAACATGTGTGGCTTCAAGAACTTCACTGCCCCTTCTGGATTTCATGGAGAGAGACCAATTTACTTACTCACTGCTAAAGACCTAGGTGACAAAGTCATACTTCAGATAGGAATGATACTGAGTCTCACAAAGGCATCTTTACAATAAATTCTTTTGAGGTTCTGTAACATAAATTATTAACATTTTAATCGGGAGTGGGGGGTAGGGGGAGGCAAAACTGCCTAAGGAGGCAGTGCGGGGTTGGCACTTACCCCTGTGGAGGGGCAAATCTGCCAGAGAGTGGCCACCATGGCCCTCCATGGCAGCCAAACATGGCACAGAGTGCCACACTGGCACTCCTGTGCTCCCACAGGCATAGCGGTCACGTCACATTCCAGGGGCTTTGTCTGCTGGAAAGCTGGCGCTGGGGGGCTTGGATTTATGCTACAGTTTTGGTATAAGCCCATAGAAACCAATGAAGGGCTTTTCAGCAGTGGAGAGGCTTTTTAATGTTTTTTTTTTGCCTCACTGCACCACTAAGAAGGTCTCCTGAAGGGGATGGAGTGGCACCAAAGCAGCACTGTGTCCTGCTGTCAGGGGCTCTGGATTAGGCTGTAAGATACCTAGCACATTTACACCCCTCCCTAAGACATACCGTGTTATGTTTCCCTTCGGGGGAGAATGGTTTATTAAGTTGAATTAATAATAATAATAATAATAATAATAATAATAATAATAATAATAATAATAATAATAATAATAATAATAAAAGGCAGCTGTGAAATCTACAATAATAATGTGAAAACCATGGTAGGTGTTATAGCCCTAGGATCAATTGCTCATTGTCAATTATCATACTCTGATTGACACCACAATGCCTGAAAGAAGCTAAGCTACAAAAAGGTAGGCAAATATAACAGGTCAGCTAAATATACAGACAGAACATAGCAGTACATTCAGAACCTAAAATACATTAATTTATATCAGACCTAGGCAGTAATTAGCTGTAGGATGTCAAGCACTAAATGGGGCCTGGAAAACTCCCAAAAATAAAATAGATCTCCAAACTAGAGAGATCATTTCTCCTGAATGAAATGGCTACTTTGGAGGGTGGACTTTATGGCACTATGCCCTGCTAAGGTTCCTCCCTTCCCCAGGTCCACATTCAGTTTGCTCATCTGGAGCTGGCAACTCTAGTTAACAAGCTAACAGATGGTTACCTATTTTTCTTTGCTCTATTCTCTGCTTTTTTAAATAAAAGAATTTCACATTTAAACATCTAATTTTTGGAGTTAACATTATTATAGCAGTGAAATTCACATAATATTTAACTATTGTGTGGTGTATTAACAAAAATTAATATACTATAAGTTACGAGGTGAATGGCATTACTTGGAAAGCAAGTACATGGAAAATACAGTACATGGAAAACAGAATTTGTTGTAGCTTCCCCCAAACTGAGAAATGACTTGCACAAAATAATCTGAGATTGTGATTTCACTGGTTAATTAGTAAATATGGTCACTGTGCTAATGAATTTTCTTTCATCATGTTTAATTAAATAACTTTGTCATAGTATATGGCTGGACAACAGTGGCGTGGGGGGAAGTGGCACCCAGGGCAAAATGGCCCCTGGGCCCCACCCCCTGCACCCACCTGCAGGGCCCCTTCCCCCCATGCCTCCCACTTACCTTAGTTCAGCCAGCTGCTCTGTGCAGCAGGCTGAACTTCAGGCGGCTCCAGACTTCTGCCGGGCCTTGCAGGGCAGGGAAAGGGGGAGGAATGTGGAGGTGATTTTCCACCCCCTATGAGACCTCAATAGTGCATGCCCAGGGTGCGCCCCCCGTCCCATGGCAGATACGCCACTGATGAACAATAAACCTTGTCCATATAAATAGGAATGAGAAAAGTATTCTGAATCTGCAGTTTGAGCCAGTATGGTATAGTGATTATGTAACCTCACCTTGCGGGTTCTGTGAGGCAGAAGTAGGAATGAATCTTGCAGACAATTTGAAACAAATTTTCTTTTTTCTTTTTCACTTAAATCATATATCAAACACAGAACTTAATAATAAAACATAACCATGACCTTATTCAAGTTTAACTATTAACTTTCCCCTTTTTCACAGTTTGCCAGCCCCAGGTCCTCTTGTAGGTGGCCTAGGAAATCTCTAGGTGAATTCTTGGTGTGCTGGCTTTGAAAGATGAAGGTCCCAAAAGAATCCCACCAAATAAACACAGTCCTGAAATAATAAATTCTAAAATTTACAATACAGAACAAAAGTCTCCCTCCCTTACTAGTTCCCATACAAATATTATACTTACCACAAACAACATGTTAAGAGCCTATAATTAAACTTCAAGTTTCCAGCCAGGCAGCCTTGCTTCCTTTGATATTCAGTTTGATATTCAAGTTTAATATTCTCCACCTCCCCTTTGGAGCTCGGGGTGGTGTATAACAAATTTTAAAATCATAAAACCTTCTTCGGCTTTCCATAAGTTCTGCACCTTTCTGCCAATAGAGCCCTTCCTGGCTCCATTCCATTCCTATGCAGGGGTTACAATTAGAGCTCTGAACAAAGACCTAGGTTCAAATCCCTGCTGCCATGAAACTTGTGTGGTATCTTGGATCAGTCATTTCTCTCAGCCTAACTTGCGGTATAGGAAGCTGTGAAAATAAAATGGCTTTCCTACTGGAATGGAAATTATTTCTCAGCCCATACGGTACTGACCTGCACAACCATAAAATAAATGCCAGCAAAAAGAAGAGTATGTACTTTTAGAATGGCATTCTTAGATTTAAATTACCACCTAGTGTTTCAGAGTTCACAACCTGTGGGAATGAATTGATTAATTGAAATTATTCTTTGTTGGGCTCCAGCAAGCAGTGTTTCACTTGATAATTTTGAAAGTGTAATCTGACAAGGTCAAAAGTCAAAAGAGATTTTTTTTGGCTTAAATACTAAAGTAGGGAACATAAACATGAAGTTGCAGCAGCTTCTTGAAACAAATTCAACTGCTTCAGAGCTATAGAAATAAATACTGTACAAACTATGTTTCCTTGCATTTACTGGCTCAGCAGATACCAATGGGTGAAAATATTTACAATTTGTATAGATAGAGTGATAGCAAATGATAATTTTGAAAAAAATGGCAAATGCTTTGGTTTGTTTGAATAGAAATTGATGTGAAAACAGGTAAAATAGTTGAACAGAAAAGAACCCATCAATTCCTTATCAGTTCATGTAATTACCGTGTTTCCTCAAAAATAGGACAGTGTCTTATATTAATTTTTGCTCCCAATTTTTGCTATGTCTTATTTTCAGAGGATGTCTTATTTTTCCACTCCACAGCTGCATGCTCTGGTGTTCTGTTTGACGGGCATTCTTCCAAACAAAAACTTTGCTATGTCTTACTTTCAGGGGATGCTTTATATTTAGCACTGCAGCAAAACCTCTACTACGTCTTATTCTCCTGGGATGTCTTAATTTCGGGGAAACAGGGTATATCGTTGAAGTTTTAAAATTTTACACAACTCTATTGAACTTCATCCCAATAATTTTAATCAAGATTTCTTGCTGAGGGTTAATATTTGAAGATGCAATCTGTGTGGCAGAGATATTTCATGGTAGCCTGCCAAATATAATATCCCTTATTGCAGTTAAATAATGTCTGATGAGATAGTTTGTCCAGAATGATGAGTCAATAGTAATTTAAAACAGCTTTGGAGAACAGATTATTTATTGAATCCCATAAGCATATCAGGAAGCTATAATAGCATTCTTAATTACACTTAACAACTCTATAAATACAGAGCCCAATTGAGCCAAAATTATGAACTTCTCAGATCCATTGATTTCAGCTGGATCTTAAACATATGCGTAATTGTCTCATCAAAAGCTAGTGGACTTAACCTTTTTAAGTGTATTTATTTACTTATCATTTATCTACATCAAGTGAGTTAACCACTATACCACACTGGCATTTATCTTTGTTTAGTTTTGCTTAATGCAGTGGAAGTTTCATCGAAAGTTCTATGACGAGAACAAAAGTGTTCAGTAGCAGCTTAAAGACAAACATTTATTTCGGCATGAGTTTTTGTGAGTCACTTCTCATCAGAGGCGTAGCTAGGGAAAATGGAGTCCGGGGCAAAATCTGAGTTTTGTGTGTGTCTCCCCCCCCCCCCAATATGGGCAGCCACCCTCCTCACCATGACCAAACAACATTTTTTGCACCAGGTCATCTCAAAGTCACCATCGCATTATAGAACCCCAACACACCCAGGGCTCCCTAGTTTAAACAACATTGAAGGTGATGCTATTTTTTGAAGAGAGGGAATCCACCCTGAAACAGCATCACTTTAATGTTGTTTAAAATAGAGAGCCCAGATTATCCTTTTAAATCCACCTTAAAGGGAGACTCTGGGCTCCCTAGTTTAAACAACATTGAAAGAGATGCTATTCGGGGTGGGGGTGGGGATCCACCCTGGAACAGCATAATTTTCAATGTTGTTTAAACTTGGGAGCCCAGATTCTCCTTTCAAATTCCCCTTAAAAGGAGAATCTACCCCAAAATAGGATCACTTTCAATATTGTTTAAACTAGGGAGCCCAGATTCACCTTAAAGGGAGACTCTGGACTCCCTAGTTTAAACAACATTGAAATGCTGTTTCAGGATAGATTCCCCACCCCACCCCCCCAAACAGCATCATTTTCAATGTTGGTTTTTGAGGGTTTTCCTGGCTGCGTGGCCATGGTCCGGCAGATCTTGTTCCTAATGTTTCACCTGCATCTGTGGCTGGTATCTTCAGAGGTTTATCACTATAATAAACAGATTTGTTCAGTTATTTACATTATATGCACCTTTTAAAGTAATTTGACATTGTGAATTAGTGATTTCAGGATTAGTCTTTTAAAGTAAATTAATCATGACAATAAAGCCTGAAAAGACAAATAGTATTGATACTATAGACCAGGGGTGTCAAACATGCAGGCCGGGGACCAGATATGGCCCCTTGAGAGGGCTTATCAGACCCACAAGCTACCGAAGGCACCCCCTTCCTGATCTGGCCTGGTGTGCCCATTATGGGCTTGCCAGTCCAGGCAGCCACCCCACCCCACCCCACTGTGGACTCACAAGTCCACAAGCTCATCACACACTGCTCCTTATCTGGCCTGGTGAGCCCACTGGAAGTTCACTAGTCCAGGCACCCACCCACCCCACTCCTGATGTGGCCTAGAGCCTGTTGTGTGCTTGCCAGCTTAGGTACCCACCTTATACCACTGCAGGCTTGCCAGTCCAGTCCAGCCAGCCACCCCACCACACTCTTGATCTGGCCTGGCCAGTGACTTTCCCTGCCAATCTGAGCTAGCAATCTCACTATGACTCACCAGCTGAGGCAGCCACTCCCTCCCAGTGCTGATCTGGGCTGGTGAGGCTGCTGTGGGCCCATCAGCTGAGGCAAATACCCCCCTAGTGCTCACCCCCCCCCCCGTGCAAGTCTGGGCTGGCAGGTTTGCTGTTGCAGGCTCGCCGACTGGTACAGCCTTCCCCTTCACTAGATATCTTCCCTAGTACCATCCTGGCCTGGCGAGTCCACTGAATCCAAGGCAGCCACCACCACTCCCAGTGCTGACCACCTTTCCCAGTGCTGATTTGGGCTGGCAAGGCTGCTGCGGGCTCCAGTTCTGGTCTGGGGAGCCCACTCATGACCCCTGCTGGGACAGATGAGGTAGCCAGCTCAGCACTGATAAACAGTGGTGTAGCACCCATCTTGGAGGGGTGTGTGATGCCATGGGTGGAGGAGTGGTGGAGGCATGGCCGGGCCATGGAGGGGGTGTGGTGGGGGCATTCCGGGATAGGCAATGTTGTGGAAGGGGCGCAGGGCACGTGCAATCCCCAGCCCAGTTTCCCCTTGCTCCACTTCTGCTGATCAACCTCTGCCTGTGAGCTTGAGTCACCATAGGACAAGGGCTGATGGCCACATAGGTTGCTCAGCTATTGATGAGTTACACCAGTGTCTGATGACCCAGCAGGATGATGAGTTGCACCTAACTCAGCAGGGTTTTCCTGATAAGATCAGTCAGGAAAGAGTGAACCAGCATGGAAGCAACCTGTTCACAACCCTTATGTGCCTGCCATTGGTCCTTGGGCTATTTATAGGCCTCAGCGTGTTTGACCTTCTGAATAGTGACCTAGCTTGTGCTCTTCAGAGTTGCCTTACTGGTTTTGACCCTTGAGCTTCTGAATACCTGTGCTTCAACCCTTGTACTGCATTTTGACTATGTTTGTTGTCTCTTGTCTCAAGTGCCTGTCTGAACTTGGACACATACATGCCAGCAAGTCACACTCTATGGTGACCATAGCAATGAGTTTTCAAGGTAAGCAGATATGAAGAGAAGCAGATATGTCTAGTCTTTGCCTAGCTCCACAGAAACTTCCTTGGTGGTGTTTTGTCCAAGCACTGACCCTGCTTAGCTTCCAAAATCTGAAAAGATCAGGCTATACTGTGCTGTCTTCTGTCCCCTTAACATGGAATGTAGAATGAATACTGATTGAACAGGGATACAGGGATGGATTAATATTTTTTGAAGGGAGGCAAAAGTACAAAATGATGCCCCCCATTTTTCTTTACATACATGCATCTTTATAAAAAGGAATATGTATTGGCAACAACTCGCTTTTTAAAAAGAGGCACAAGTGCTCAAGCAGAGGGTGCAGGTTGCGCTGATGTGAGTGCATGCAAGGCATAATGGCAATGACTAACTGTCACATATTGGCAATGACACTGTCTTCTAGAGCCTTCTTACTGTCTTCTAGAGTCTTCTAGAGTCTTTTGTCACACAATGGGCTTTATTGCTAGTATGTATATAATCAACAACTCTTTTAAATTATAGAATAAATTATGTTGATCTTTATGAACTGCTAATGAACAATTACACCTTTACTTCAGCTATAATGTTTGAATATTTCCTCAACCCCTCTGCACTTGTAGATGTGGGATCTCTATGCCTATAATATACTGGCCATTCAACTTCACTTGTGTGTTGCTGCAGAAGAGTTGTTCACATACATACCAATAGAGGAGGCAACTCTACAGCAACAAGTTGTATGCTTTTTAGATTCTCTCTGGGGAAACCATAGATACCAGAGCTCAACTTCACTTAATTCTTCCTGCCTGTCAGGTTTTGCAACCGTAGAAGAATAAGAATCTTGTGGCCATGGATATCAAAGGCAGCTAACAGATCAGCTCTGGAAATTACTATTGTTGCATTAATGTCTTTCTTTACATAGAAGCAAGAAAACAAAGCTTCAAACAAGCATGTAGGGTGTGACCCACAAATAAAATGATGCTAGTGATAAGGGATCTTTTCCTACCTTGATGCTAAGGCTCAGGACACCTTGCTGAGGGTTTGCAGTGATAGTGGGGTGAAATAGCCTCCTCTCAGCAAAGGAATTCTGCAAAAAAAAAAAGCTTTGCACTGACAGAAAGGGGCATCTTGTCCCACTGCATCCCATGCCCTGGTACATTTTGCCAACAATGTTCCCATGGCATTCTCTTTTGAGAAATCATAGGGGTCTGCTGAGGGAAAGGAGAAGGCAAGATAACTTGCTTTTCCAAGTATAGAATCCATACATATTTATTAAGTGAACTATCACTATTTTGTTTTTCACATCTCTTAACAAAATTCTTTGTGGCTGTATATAATGAATGTGGCTGGAATAATGAATGCATTATTGCTTTAATCAATATTATCTGTACATATATACAGGATCCCTTATGATGGGAAAGACCTGATGGGAAACATAAAGAATCTCAGTAATATTAATTAGTCATACATAATGATGCGCTGACGTGATACTGAATTGAATGTTGCAATGATAATGTTGAACTATTTATATGCCATTAAAGGTATTCGAAATCGAATCGAATTGAATAAAATGAACCATGAATACAATGAATTTATGGAACTGAGTTCCACAAGGTTATTTTCCCAGGTTCAAATTCACCAACATGGTACCTTTGTGTACCTCCTGGGGTTTTCCAAGCTATTCTCTGATTTTCCTCAAGCTTGCTTTGCTGGGGAATTTTGGGAAAGTTTGTATCAAAGGATGGATGGATGGGCTGCAACGTGAATGGGAAAGTTCAGATTTGCCCATCCCCACAGAAGCCATTTTCCATTACCCCTGTACTTGTATTGGCCATTTCCTCCTCTGCAAAGGGTTGTGTACGTTTGTTTTAAAATTGGTAATTGAATAATGTTATATTGCTATAACAAAATGTATAACAGGTTTCCTGAACTTCCAGCTTCAAATTCTTAGAAGAAGTAAGTCTCTAGTCCCTTTTGCTGTGAAAATATGCCATTTTCTCTGTAACAAAAGTCAAGAGAGCCTTACTTTGTTAAAAGAAAGTTGGAAGCTGGAAGTTCAGAGCACATGTTACATTTATTGTTATAACGTTGTACTGATACAACAATATTCAATTGCTGATTTTAAAAACCTGGAAAAGCCCTGGTGGCCCTGGGGGAGGGGATGATTGCAAACATGGAACTGAGGCAGGGAAACTGCAGGGAAAACATGCCATCTGGAAGGAGCCTTGTTGGCAAGGTGTTTTATGGACTGCTGCAGCAGTAATGGTGAAACCAAAGGAGCAGCAGTGGCGTAGGAGGTTTAGAGCTCGTTTATCTAATCTGGAGGAACCGGGTTTGATTCCCCGCTCTGCCACCTGAGCTGTGGAGGCTTATCTGGGGAATTCAGATTAGCCTGTACACTCCCACACATGCCAGCTGGGTGACCTTGGGCTAGTCACAGCTTCTCAGAGCTCTTTCAGCCCCACTCACCTCACAGGGTGATTGTAAGCCCCTTTGAGTCTCCTACAGGAGAGAAAGGGGGGATATAAATCCAAACTCCTCCTCCTCCTCCTCCTCCTCCTCCTCCTCCTCCTCCTCCTCTTCTTCTTCTTCTTCTTCTTCTTCTTCTTCTTCTTCTTCTTCGAAGCATGTCCTTGTGTGGACAGTGAGGAGATAATTTGTGCGCATGCACGCACGCACACATACTTGCATGAGTTGTTAACAGTTATGGAAAAGCTCATGAAGGAAGCGATGAGTAATGACTTTTGATGATGTCACTAATGTTTGACCTCAGATTGCCACTCTGTTCCTGTCAGGAGCAGCTTTTCAGGAGGCCAGAATGCTGAAACAGGAATAAAGAAATTTGTTCTGTGTGCTCATTCTGTTCATGGGTCACTACAACTAAGCCACTGTAAATTTGACATTGGCTACCTAAGCTTAACTTTGTGAAAGGACCATGTGACAGGTACAAATTACAAACATGTCAAGGCAAGTCAGAAACTACCAGCACAAAGAAACTTCTATGTTGGCATGGTTCCTTGTCTGGTCCAGTCCCTAAGGGAACCAGTATTTTAACCATGGTCCTATGCACATTAGAAGCTGTGGTCATTAAAAACTAACATCTGAGACTCGCAATTAATTAAAATAATTCAAATGTGGTTTCAAAACATCACTTGCCATTTTAATGTGTTAAGTAATATTGCTAAACATTTAGTATTAAATCATCTTAATAATGTCATTAAGACTTTAATAAATAATCTTGCTACCTTTCTCCCTTTCATTTTTGAACATGACCTCTCTTTACATTCTTTCTCAAACAAATTAATAATATCTTCTCACATTGCACTTTGTTGGTGTGACCCTGAATTAACACTTATAGAATAGGAGTTTGCAGAACTTACAAGGATTTTGCTGTTAATTTTATTTAGCAATCCTTCTGACTGTGAAGGAATCAACTGTCCTGAAAATTAATGGGATGGGTACCATAGCACTTGTTTTTGGACAATTAAATGATGTAAGTGCAAGCATTTTCTGTAAATAGTAAATGTATCTGGTTACTTCAAAACATATGGAATCACTAATCATGTATATACACAGGCCAAAGTAAGAATAACATCAGAATTGATAGCTGTATTTTGGCTGGAAGTACTATTAGAACCTGCACATGGCTGCTTTTTAAAATTCCATCCATTGCACTGTTTTAATTTAGTTTTAATCCATGTATTTATTTAAGGTATTTTAAATTGTTGTTACCTGTCCTATTCTTAATGATACAACTGAACTAAAGCTGAAAGTGACTTTCAGTTGTGAATGGATGCAAAAGGAAAGCCCAAAGCTGTTCAACAGATAATAGGAGCATGGAATGTGGGAAGCATGAATCAAGGTAAGCTGGAAATTGTAAAATGAGAAATGAAGCATTTAAATGTTTCAAGCCTGTGAGTGCACGAACTAAAGTGGACTCAATTAGGACATTTTTAGTCTGAAAATTAAAAACTGTTTTACTCAGGGGATGACAAAACAGAAGAAAGTGAGTTGCTTTAATAGTGAGGTGAGATGCTGTACAGGCATAATCTACAGTTTTAGAAAGTGATGTGGAAGCTGCACTGAAAGCATTTGGGATAAACAAACTATCAGGAGCAGATGGGATACCAAGCCACAGAAACAGAGTCCATCAAAATCTTGACAAAAATATACCAACAAATATGGAAAACCAAACAATGGCTCACAGACTATAAACAGTCAATTTACATTCTAATTCCTAAAAAGTAGACATCAAAGATTACAGAAACTATCAGATCATTGTATTAATTTCACCTGAGAATAAAGTGAGGTTCAAACTCTTACTAGAAAAACTATTATCATACATGGAATGAGAAATACCAGATGTCTAATCTGGATTCAGAAAAGAAAGAGGCACTAGAGGTTATACTGAAAATTTGTGTTGGTTATTGGAGCATATTAAAGAATTCCAGAAGAAAGTCAGTTTATGTTTCATAGATTACAGCAAAGCTTTTGATTGTGTGGCTCATGAAAGCTATGGCTGGTTTTAAAGGAAATGCATGCACCACAGCATCTGATTGTTTTGATATGCAACCTGTACTCTAGACAAGAGGCAACTGTTAGGATGGAATATGGAGAAACGGAATGGTTTCCAATTGGTAAAGATGTTAGACAAGGATGTATTTTATCTCCCTATTTCTTCAATCTGTATGCAAAATACATCATAAGGAAAACTGGAATAGATTTAGATAAAGGTAAAGTGAAAAATGGGGAGGGAACAATTTGAGATATGCTGCCAAAACACTACATTACTGGCAAAAAATAGTGAAGACTTGAAACCATTACTGCTGAAAGTTAAAGGAAAAAGTGCCAAAGCAGGACTATAACTGAACATTAAGAATGCAAAAGTAATAACTTCTGGAGAATTACTTACCTTTAGAATGAATAATAAGGAAACTGAAATTATTGAAGACTTTCTATTCCTTGGTTCCATCATCAACCAAATGAGAGACTGCAATCAAGTGATCAGAAGGAGATAGAGACTGGGATGGACAGCCATGAAGGAGCTGGAAAATAAGGGTGTGTCACTGGCAACTTAGCTTAAGTTAATTCATGCTTTAGTATTCCCAGAGGCTTAGCTGGGCCAAACTGCATCCAGGGTGGATTCTGTTTTCTGCCCCCCATAGCCCTCCCCCTCCCGCTGCCATCCCCCCACTTATCTTAGTTCAGGCTGGAAAAGTTCAAGCCTGTTCAGTTCAGGATGAAAAAAAGCCTTGGTGGAAACTACACTACACAGGAGACCTTGGGGCTCGCAAGGTCTCCTAGGTAGTGTAGTTCCCACCTGGACCCTTTTCAAGCTGCTTTTTAGCTGACCTTTTTTAGGCTGAACTAAGGGATGGGGGCACAGGAAGGGGTGGGGGCACCATGGGGGAAGGGGGAGAGGTTGGGGGCAATTTTCCACCCCCCAGGCACATGACCGGCACAACGTGTACCCTCCCTTTCCCCCTTGTAGCTCCACTACTGAATATTCCTTATTACTATATATGGTGTGAAAGCTGGACAATGAAGAAAACTGACAGTAAGAAAATAGATTCCTTTGAAATGTGATGTTGAAAGAGAGTGTTATGGATACTGTGGACTGCCCCTCCCCCCAAAAAAACAGAAAAGGGAGTTTTAAATCAAACCATTCCTGAACTCCCCCTAGAAGCTAAAATAACTAAACTGAGGCTGTCATACTTTGGTTACATACAAGAAGGCAAGAGTGACTGGGAAATACAATAATGCTGGGACAGGGTGAAGATAGCAGGAAAAGAGGAAGGCCCAACATGAAAAGGATTGACTCAATCAAGGAAGTCAAAACCCTCAGTTTGCATAGGGTGGCCATGAGCTGGAAGTGACAACATTTAACACACATACATACCCACCTTGAGCCCTGTTACACAGGGGAGGATGGGCTATAAAATAGGTATGAATAAATAAAATTTTTAATAATAAGCCTTTATTTGGCATAACAATAATCATAACACAATAAAAAACCTGAGATAAAAGATATACAAATACAAAGGTTTAAGATAAAAGGTATACAAATACAAAGGTTTAAGATAAAATATAAATTATTGATTGTGCATCACCTCCAGTAAAAATTGTGCAACCAATTCACAAGTTTCATTGTCAGAATTGTCCAGAAGAAAAGGAAGTCTACTTGATTCTTCCATTTCACTAGGTATCCCAGAAAGAATGTTGGAATATTTTGATCTGATATTAGCAGATTTTAGGGCAGCAAAGCAGTTGATGTGCCACTGTTTCAATTTGTTGTTCACCAATAAGAGCATACCCTTTCAAGCCATTTCCAAGTTGTTAAATCTACCAATGCAATAAAAGCCGGAGGGGAAAAACATTGAAGTTTGCGCAAGTGTGAGGGCTCTTCTCTGCATTGATTAGTCAAAAAATACAAATAGGGAGCCATCCTGTTTTGATATAGGGGTATTGGAAAGATGTAAGGCAGTGAACAAAGTTTTCATAGCAGCCCTAAATAAATTAATCCATTCCGGCTTCCAACAATTTTTGTTTTAACAAGTTGTAGTGATTCTGAACTAGATAACGGGAAAAATGCAAATGAGAGATATACCAAGCGATTCAATCTTCTCTTTCGATCAGAGAGAACCATGGATTAGCCAGCTTGAGTATCAGACAAAAGTAGGTGAATCAGCTTAGTGCTCATCATGCGAGAGAAATGGCATGGCCAAAATTTAAAAGCTTCCCAACCAAGCCCTATAAATCCAATGAATTTGGGTCTAGTTCTAAACAGAGGGGTCGCGTATACGGTACACACTCTATAGTATTCATAATTTCCACGGAAAAAATTTGGATTGGACAGTATTCAAGGAGTCAGTCAACTGCTTGGAGCCAGATAGGCATCACTCCATAAAGTAACCAAGCGCTTCTATCTTAGAGTTAAAGATTTTAATGCTGCTGGGACAAGGGAGTGGTCTTTTCCATAAAAAAAGCCGCAGTGGCAGAATAATCCGATGGTAGCACTCCGCAATAGCAGCTTTTTTGTAAGTAAACCAGGAGAGGTTATAAGAAAAAATGTAATTCCAAGATATTTGTGTATTGGTTAACCTGCTCCACTGGCAACTTTATTAATCACCAGTTATGCTTTTTTTTTGTATTGTTTTGGCAAAGATCAAAAATCTTGGTCTTCTTTTGATAATTGAGTACTAGTCCGTGATCTGTACAGTACTGCCCAGATCTATTCAGCAGCTCCATCAAGTCCAACTTCTTTGAGCTTCTAGATAGAAGGATGGTATCATCAGCATATAGAAGTATTGGAATATGCCTTGAGCCTAATTTAGGGGCATGTATATTACACTCTCAATAAGGCTGATGGAAGGTCACTCTCAAAAAATAAATTGAAAGGGGTTGGTGCTAACACACAGCCTTGCTAGTTCTCACAATCTTTAAAGGTAGAAATAGAATCAGTCATGTAGATCCTTCACGTGAGCACTTAACTCTGGTAGCTTGTGTTGGTATAAAGTTGCCTGATTAGAAAAGAAGTTTATTGGTTCTATTCCTTGTATAGCTAATTTTATTCCAAAGACGTTCTCTAGAGATTGGTGTCAAAAAAGCTGCCTTCAAATCAATGAAGGCAGCATAAAGTTTTGCTTTGACTCTTGGAGCATTTATGATTAAATAAATGCGTAAGAAGTATAGCATGGTCTAACGCGGGATTTCCTCGTGGAAGCTTCTATTTTGCTCTGGGCCAATGATGTTCTGGCTGAATCGCCCAGGGCCTGTAGTTTGATAGATAGAAGCGTTCAGCATATATTTTCCCAATGACTGATGTCAAACTAATTACGAAGTTGGCAGATCCTATGGGTCACCTTTTTTTTTATAAATAGGTACAATGACTGCAGATAGCTAAGGTTTAGAATGAGGTCTGAGTCATTGATTTGGGTGAATAGATTGGCCAAAAGGTGCTCCACCACTCTATATATGCTAATTTCAGTATCTCTGGGGAAATTATATCTGGGCCAGAGGCTTTAATGGGTTTTATAATTCAGTTATTAGATCCATGATTTCCTGAGTTGTAACAGGAGGCCATTTGGAATCATCTAATGATGGAGATGGATGATAAATGTTACTTGTCTCTTTCCTTTTGGAACAGTTTCAAGAAATGATCCATCCAAACCTCAGGGAGAAATGGAAGAAAACGCTCTCATTTTTTTTATTGGAGTCAAGTCTGTTTGTCAAGGCTCCAAAACTTCACCTTAAGTCATTGGAGATTACAGCTTCGACATAAGTTTTATCCCACTGATTCTCATGCGATACTGAACTCTGTTTCTTCTTTCATTAAAGAATGAAGAGTAGTTTTATATTGAACTAGCTGATTGGCATGCTACACACAGGATTTCTAAATCTCTTTGAATTGTTGGTAAGATGCACCTAATTAGTTTTGTTTAATCTTTCATGGCACTCTCTTTGTCAAACCAGGGGCAACTCTAGTGCTGGGTATGGAGGTTTCTGCTTAACGGACTTTACAAGATAGTTCCGCATATACTCTGATTAATGTTTCAAAATTGCCACTGGCTACACAAGGCTTAACCTGCTCTTATAAAAAAGCATTCTAAGAGATTACCTAGATGCTGAGAATTAATTAGCTCATTGGCTGTAAGGGCCACAAATGGGATGTCCAGAAAAGCTGTGAGGTGTAATACCTTTAGATGTGTATCCATAGGAACAGTCTCAATCTCTTCCTTGATGGAGAACAAGGTTATGTGAGAGGTGATCTCCTAGAAGGTCTCCTATCTTAAAAAGACTGGACTGAAGCTCTACTTTTGGTGACATATAAAACAATAATCTATAACACTGTTCCCAGCTGCATTCAACAAATGTGAAATTATTAGAACAGTCAAGTAGCATTTTGTGACCATTGAGTCATAACATGTTATGTTTGATAATGCCTAATTCGATCAGATTCCTAGCAGTGTAATTTGGTCTGGGTATCCCCAGAATGACGCCTGATGGAAGTAAGAGTGTAATAGGACATAATCGCTATCATCATAACCTTCACGCTCCAAATATGAGGTTAGATTATTACCCACTCCTCGCATTGAAACTCCCCTAATATAGCAGTAATTTCAGTTGAAGGATATTTTAGTTCTAGCTCCTCAACAAACGCAGGATAAACCCTGCCAATGGGTCATCACCTAACGCTATTATTCGCATCTGGTAATGATATAATGTATTAATGAATATCAGTGATGATTTTGCCCCAATTAATCAGCAATGCTTGGAAATCAGTGGAGTGGGGGTTGATAGGAATTTTTGTTGGTAGAGAGACAGAAATTAAAATGCAGAGACATTCACCAGGCTGGACGGTCAGCTCCATTGCATTTAATTGTTGGGGAGCAGAAGGTTCTGTAGCCCTCAAAAATCTATGGGATGATATAGCCAAGTTTCTGTAAGAGAGAATTAGATTCCTGTTTCAGATATTTGAGAAAGTTTGGTTCCCCGTCAGATTTATTCCTCCACCCCGAGATATTCCAAGACAGAACCGGAAGATCACCTGGTTTTTTGGCGCCAGGTGAAGAATCCAGGGGATGAAATTGTTGGTAGAGAATGCTGTATGTAGCCATTGAAGGATTGCCTCTCATGAGAGGCTGCATGCACAGCTGGAGGAATGCCACCAGCAGACTCTTGAGTGAGGGAATCAAGTATTCTGGACACCGTCAAGGTGGAGGACTTCCAGTCAAGCTTATTGCTCAGGAGTTCCCTTTGGTCCTGCTTTCACAGGCTCCTTACTCCGCTTCTTGTTTCTTCACTTTTGTGTCATAGGCCCATTTCAGTCAATGTATAAATGATGATAGTATTGTGGGAACTAGCAGTCTAGAGTCGGTAGAGTCGGCCTTAGCAGCAAGAGAGCACTCTGTTTGGCAGATAGAGGACCATTACTACTTCATTACTAGAATCTTCTGTTGGTGCATTATCAAATCCTTATCCATATTATCAAAAGAAGGCTTGTAATAAATGACTTATTTCCTATTAGGGCATGGTTATTATTAAGCTTCCCACTCTGAGGTAATTCTACAACTGCCTCAGGTGCTTCTTGGCCCAATAGTTGTTTCCAGTTATAACCAAAACTTCCCAAAAGTCCTTGTTTGTGCTTGTCAGTTGATATTTGGCCTCTGGTGCTTGGATTGTGATGGATCATGCCAATTGATTTCTACTAGTTCTTGTGCCCACGATGACGGTCCTCTGCTTCACGTTGACCATCCTCAGGATGTAGGGTTTCAACTGGTTTTGGGATCGACTTCCCATCTCGTAAGGTATATTCGAAGTTGAAGGCAGCAGTAATTCTATGCATCTTGTCCAAAGTCGCGAACTCCCATAATCTCGAGTAGTTCTGCTTTGGATTTTCTTCTATAAGTTGGGTGTTTGCTTTTCCTCCTGTATTAGTGGGTAGGATCATTGTACATATGTTCTTCTTGTTTCTTTTAGAGGTGGAGGAACTGAGAATCAGAGGACAATTAGCAAACAATTGGTTCTCCAATCATTAATTAAATCTTGGGTTGGAAGATCAAGCTTTAAGTAATAGCTTATTCTGGGCCCAGTTCCAATAAGACGTTGACAGTTGTATTTTTTAAACATTCTCACCACATGTATATCATATTTTTTCTTGCAGATAGTCCTAATTTTACCTTAAAAAGTCTGCTAGGGTTTACAATATGTTGAAAGTATGGGCAAGTCTTCTGTAGTAAACCCATTTTGGGAAGCTGCCTCTAAAATCTTAAAAGATATAAATCTGTTGGTTTGCAGGTGCAATAAGGAGCAAAGTGATTGTCTAATCCGAGAGGTAGGTGTCCCAACGATATGCATTCAGACTGGACTCTCTACTATACAAAGTTATTTGCCCTTTCTAAAACGAGGGATTGGAAATTCAATGAAGTGCAGAGATTTGGTTTCTGAGATTTAAAAATGAGTGAACTGAATTGTTCTCCTACTAGCAGAAGTTGGATTGCCAAATTGCTCCATTGTTTGGACTGAGCCTATTCAGTGGGACTCTAGTTTAGTTCCAATATTGTTAAAATTGTTGTCCAAAAGAAGTTCCAAGGTTTTGGAAATAAGCATGACTTGGCAAGAAGCAACCAATCAATCAATGCTTTGCTTAATTACGTTGTGACTAGCCTCGAGGAGACAGGGGAGTGCATGATCTTATTCAAGGCAGCATCTTCAGCCATGTTGTTGAAGTTCCTCTAAAATAAGCAAACCTATTTTCCAGGCCTCCAAGATCTGTTAGCAGTTCCTCAACTGTGGATCTATCTTGAAAGCAGTTAGCTATTTTACCATGTTTTGTTTTTTCTGCCCAGATGTTCTGGAAGAGGACCACTGACGTTTCCCTGTTTCCCATATTTTCGTAAAACAGAACAATATTTTACACAAGGAGAAGTAAAAAATCACATAAACAGCAAAAAACTCCTCGCAACTTAACCACAGCTGAGGTAATTTACTAACTAAACTGCCTACAGCAGCGTCGAGATGCAAGCTCATTCCAACTTGGAGTGGAATTCAAAACATTTCAGAGTAAACTTATTCAAGCTTCTGATGGAATTATTACAAGACTACAGAAGGTTAAAAAATATGATAAAAGTTAATAAACATTTGGTAAAAGTTAACAACATTGTAAAAGTTAATAAATATTTGATAAAAGACTTTATGGAGAAGGTGTTGTTGCGTTTCCCCACGCTTCGCCGAACCCGGAATGTGAATAAATAAAATAATAACAGCAGCATACGAAACAGTGTTGTTAAAAGGAAAACATTTTAAGTAGACAAAAAGGAGGGGGAGAGCTAGCTACTCACAGATAGGTGAGTCTGAGGATGCATTTCAGGACTAAGAAGACTGCTATGATCCAGAGATCTAGAACTCTCTCACAAACTGTTTTAGCACACAACATACGTGCAGAATCAAGCAATTCCTTGACTGCCCTCCCCCTTTTTGCTTGGAACTGCCTCTCAGAACAATTATGTCATGCCAGTACAATCATCTTTTGCAAGCCTCTCCTCAGACTCCCCTTTTTCTTTGAAACCCTTAGTACAACCTCTTAGTCCCCATCCCCAGTTAAATCCAAAGCATTTGTAACAGGCAGGCCCATCCAAGTGGCCAGGTGGTTGGCCATATCACTGCAGCTGCACTGCCCTGCCAGTTCCATAGTGACTTCCCAGCAGTGTGGGGAGGCTTGCAAAGCAAAAAATCCTGCCCACCACTGAGAAACCCCCATGGGCTCCATAGACTTATGCAAGAACATAGCAAGGTTTTAATTTAGGGGGAGCGGGGGTGGGCACCCCTTCTTCTCCTTCCCCACTGGCTATGCCAGTGGACTCATGCCACCTTTTGGGTGGCTTTTGTTCAGCGGCTGGCTACCACCAGTGTAAGGCTGGGTCACAGCCTCGCGACGTCAGTGAGGCGCTTCCACGCCGCTAAAATTCTCACCATGGAGGCGGGAGAAGGAGGCCGCTCGCATGTGAAGCTACGCTGGTGGCTCTGTGACAGGTCATCGGTAGACAGCATGCAGGCGGCCCGAGATCGAGCCTTCTTTCCGTTTCTTAAACGTTCATTACCGCGGTTCCGGTTGTTGCCGTTTAATGCCCGCCACATCGCTGCCCTCCCGGACCTCCAGGGGTCGGAGGGACAGCGGCGGGCGGGCTTCTCGATCGCCAGCAGGCCGGCTGACCACGGGACACGGTGAAAGTGGAACGGGAGAACAGCTGTGTTCTCGGCGGTGCTGTTCGGCATCGCGTTGCCGGGAAGCGTTGTTGAAGGAAAACAACCTTTAAAGGGTTAGTTTTTCAGCGGTTGACGCTCTGGGGAGAGAGGGAGCCGAGTCAGGTCGGTGCTGCTGCCAGTAGCAGCCGCCCGTGCGAATAAGCTCCCTGGGGACGGCGCTTTTCGGGCGCCCTCAGGGCGCCACGTGGGTCAGGCAAGGAAACAGCCTAAGACAGTGAATGGCTGGGAGGAAGCTAACTAATGTTGGCTCCTTCCCTGACCATGCTTCTGGTCTGCCCCCACTATGCCAGTCACAACAGGGGCTCTGGGACACTGGTGTGACATCTGGTGTGCCATCCCAGCATCTGGCAGCATCTGGCATGCCATCCCAGCATCTGGTGGCTGCAGCACCCTGGCAGATTTCTCCCCAGTTTATCCCAGCTCCTTCTTCTTGACCTTTCATTTTTTTCTTCCTTTTCATTTAAGTTAGAAGCTCCCTGAGGCAGGAACCTATTTTCTTGTTACTTCATAAAATGCCATGAATGTTAATGCTATGATATAAATGTGTATTAATAATGATGTTGGTATCTGGAAAATAGAATGAAAGATATCCAGACAGAACCTTGTTTCTGGTATACTGCTGAAGTCAGCTTTTTATTTAAAATATATAATGCCCCAAAGCTGAATAATAATATTATATTTTAGGTGTTTTAGTCCTCTTTCCTTTGCGATGTGTTTGTTACCACAAATGTTTTCAGTTAATCTGAATTTTTTTTGTTGATTTGTTCAAGAGAACTATGTGATATGATCCTGTTCAGAATAGTTTAACGTGCAGATGAAGGGCTCTATTCACTCAAGAACTCACAGTGTGCTGAGTTAGAGATTTTATCAGGCATAGGCTTTGTGTTTGAATTGGGGACTTAACCAAAGGTTAAGCAAGATTACTTCAAAAGCCTCAGAACTGCTTTACAGGAAAGACTGTTTATTGACAATGTGCTGAGGCATATACATAATACAGTAGAAGGATTACATATGCAATATGACAGCAGACTTTCCTAGAGAAGTAGTTTCAAAATGGATTTCCCAATCCTTTCAAGACTTGCCAAAATTGCAATCACCTTGTGAAAGGCCTGCCTGTGCAAACTTGTTCTAAGGCGAGCAAATCCAGATGGTCATTGTGTAAGTTTAAAGGGGGACCTTGTCCACAGTTTACCAAGTTCTGGTCACATGAGAAAATGAATGGAGATTGTGCCTCTTCTTTAGAGTGGCTGTTAAAAGTTCCCTTCAATGAAATGCCACTTCTTTCCTGAAGATCCTGAGATATTTATTTCATTTTCTATGCATCAGCATTTCTTTGAGGAACACGTTGAAGGAAATTTTGCCAGGCGACTCAGAGCAGGAAAAAAAGGAACTCAGGCATTCTTGGAAGGATATTACAATGGTGCCAAGTTAGAGGCCATTATAACATGTTGTGATGATTGACAAGCATTTACAGGCTAATACATGTAATGGCAACATGACTTGTGTTTTACAAAATAATCTTGTGCAGAGTTACTCTACTTTAGTCCAATGGGTTTAGACTGGAATAACTGCATCACCTTGGAATGTTCGAATGCTACATATGCCCCAAAGCTGTACAGTGTGCATGGATTTAGAAAGTGGAAGTTATTAGTGTCAAACTCTCCTTTTACCCACTATGTGCAACCCCCTTTGTAAGTTCTGAGATACTTGTGGATTCACAGGAGAAATACAGTGCAGAAGAGAATGTGAGGGAAAAGTGACACATGGGTTCAGCACCCCTTTCTTACCTGCTGACTCTCTACATTATATCCCTCCTACCCTTCTGTTCTTCAGCTGGGTGACAGACCAGCATTCCAATACCTGAGTTTGTTGACATTATAACTAGTTCATTCCTCAGAGGCACTGCATTCCCTGTATAAACCTTTTTATCCCAAACCACCTAAAGCATACCTGGAAGCTAGCTGCATGTCAACATTTTAAAGATTAATCCTGAATAGAGTGCCATCCTAAGCACAGTAACTAAATCAATTAATGTAAATGGAGTTAGAAGGGTATAACTCTGCTTAGAATAGCACAGTGGATTAATTATAATGCACTTGAGGATTACATAAAATGTGCCCTCAACTCATTGTGAAGATATTAAACTGAGCTCTGCATACTGAATATCTGTGCTAACAGGTTTCTTTTAAGACACATGATTTATCCTCTTTAATAAATTGTCTGTTCAAAGTGTGATTTGATGAGTACAAAACAGCCTGCCAAAGTTAATTGTTTTGAGTTAATTACGTGAGGGAGATCAAGAAATCCAATCCTATGGACAGCTTTTAAAGTATAAAGGATTAGTTGGAAGCATGCTTGTTAGACCTTAATGTTCACTCACAGCTAAATATTGGGAAATCCTTCTGCATATCTTTTTCTAACCAGTTTTTCTATTTCAGTAGCACAACATAAAGTCTACTTTACCTGTTGTTTTGTTATTGTTGAAGAGCAAGGCTTTATAAGATGGTTCTCCTCCTTTTTAACATTTGTCATCATTAGCCTTCCAAAGTTCACTGCTTTCAGTGTCCAAAGCCAGTAGATGTCTAGGAGACAAACTACAAACTGGGTAGTAGACCATTATAGCGAATGGTCTTTTATATCTTCCAGATAGTTATGGATCATTAATTCCATCAGCCCCTGCCAGCATGGCCAGGGGCTGATGGGAATTGTAGTCCATAACATCTGGAGTGCCAAAGATTCGCCACCACTGGTATAGACAAACTACGATACTGCAAAGAAACACTTGAATTATCTGGGTTAGTGTCCAGGACTGTGTCCATACAGAGTTTCATTGAATCCTTTGTTTCATGAACACATGAAACTGCCTGCCTTATATCAACATCAGATGACTGTCATCAAAATCAGTATTCTCAGATTGATAGCAGCTCATTAGGGTCACTATCGGAAGTGTTTCACATCACCTACCACCTGATCCTTTTTGCTAGAAATGCTAGGGACTGAATGTAGAACCTTCTCAATGACATGGAGAACTGACAGGTTGAACCATTTAAAATTACTTCCTTGTCAAAGATTTTGCTCTCTAGACAAAAATGTTTTTTAGTTAAGATGGCTAATAACATCCAGGGCACAATATAAGTATAGTCATCAGTCTGTCAGTGGAAATCTAATTGTTCTTCAGAGTGTTATATGAACCATGTGTGTAAGAAAGTGATTGTATTTTGGGGTGTTGTGGGGTTTCCGGGCTGTTTGGCCATGTTCCAGTAGCATTTTCTCGTGATGTTTCGCCTGCATCTGTGGCTGGCATCAGATCATGTGATTGTATTTTGTTGCCAAAATAACAGTTAACAGTAACCACTGTTGTACTTATACAACATTATAACACACCAAATACACCATACTTCTTTGTTTCCTGCTGTTCAGAATCAGTGAACTTGCACTGACTTTTTGAAGTGGAGATAAATATTCCACTTTTAAGAGTTTCCTCTTTTTTGTAATTTGAAACCAAAGCGACTCTAACTGTGGGAAACAGGGCAGGGACTCCTCTGTGAACTTGTCTATAAAAGGGTTCAGAATGATCCCAGATTATCTTGGAGACCAGGGACAAAAGTCTGAGAATACATAAATAGGTAAAGTTGCTCACAGAGGCATCATTGTAAACCAGTTATTTGAGACAGATGCCAACAACTTTGCACTTTAGAAAATAGGTAAATAGTTAAAAAGGAAAGTGGTCTCCCCAAAAACGGTGCAGTAATGCTGTATTTGCAGAATTCTGTTATCCTTTGAAAGTAATTTTATGGATTTAGTTAATTACTTCTACCATCTTAGCAGAAATAAAATATTGCTATTTGTATCTAGGCTTGATCAAATAAATTGAGAAATTACTTGTATGTAAAGAAATTTGTATGTAAAGAAACAGACAATCTGATCCCCTCATTAAAATGGATTCTGTTTCATATTATCAGAGCACAAAAGCTGTCTCATAAGCCTACTAAGATTACTTATTCACAAATTGCTTATGCTCATTTATTGGGTGGGCACAGTCACTGCGAATGTCTTCTAGGCAGGCCCAGAAATGAATGGAGGTCACACAAATACACAGCTGCTGTCTTGCACAATTCTCTTTTGTTTATATTGGCTTGCTTGCATAACAGAGGCTTCTGGCTGGGACTTGTGCCCAATTCATTTATATTTATATGAAATCAGTAATGACGACTTTAGAAATTTTATTTGGTTTTATATTGCTCCTGGAATATTTTATGTCACACTTAAAAAAGATTATGTATCTAGCAGCACAGAAACTAAGAATCTACAGATAAAGCAATTATTTTGCTTTAGAAATAGACTTGGAAGAGACCACAAGGCCCATCAAGTCCAATTCCCTGACATGCAGAAATATACAATCAAAGCACCCTTGACTGATGGCCATCCAGTCTCTATTTAAAAATCTCCAAAGAAGATGCCACCACCCTCCAAAGCAGTGCATCCCATTGTTGAGCAAGCCTTACTGTCAGGAAGTTCTTCCTAACGTTTAGATCAGGGGTAGGGAACCTGCAGCTCTCCAGATGTTCAGAAATAGGGAGGAATTCTCCCATCAAAGTTTTCGTCAGCATGGCCAATTGGCCATGCTGGTAGGGGCTGGATGGGAATTGTAGTTCACGAACCTCTGGAGGGCCGCAGGTTCCCTACCCCTGGTTTAGATGGAATCACTTTTCCTGTAATTTGAATCCAATACTCCTTGTCCTAGTCTCTGGAACAGCAGTAAACAAGCTTGCTCCATCTTCAACATGACATCCCTTCAAATATTTAAACAGGGCTATCTTGTCACTCCTTAATCTTCTCTTTTCCAGACCAAACATACCTAGCTCCCTAAATCATTCCTCACAGGGCATGGATTCCAGACCTTTTACCATTTTGGTCACCCTCCTCTAGATCCATTCTAGTATCCTTGAATTGCAGCACCCAGAACTGGTCATAGTATTCCAAGTGAGGTCTGACCAATGCAGAATAGAGTGGTACTATTACATTCCTCAATATAGATACTGTATTTGCATTAGCTTTCTTGACTGTCACATCACAGCACTGACTCATGTTCAGTTTGTGGTCTACTAAGACTCCCAGATCCCTTTCACATCTAGTGCTGTCAAGTCAGGTGTCACCCATCCTATATTTGTGCATTTCATTTTTTGGGTCTAAGTGTAGCCCTTTGGGGATTGGGTGGTATAGAAATCCCATAAATAAAAATAAAATAAATAAATATATATATATATATCTGTTGAAATTAATTTTGTTCGTTTTGACCCATCTCTCTAATCTGTCCAGGTAATTTTGAATTCTGACCCTGTCCTCTGGGATATTAGTACCCCTCCTAATTTGGTGTCATCTGCAAATTTGACTAGCATGCCCTCTATTCCATCATCCAAATCATTGATAAAAATATTGAGTAGCCCTGGGCCCAGGGAAGAACCCTGTGGCAACCCACTAGTCACTTTTCTCCAGGATAAAAATCAGCCATTGGTAAGCAACCTTTCAGTTTGGTCAATCAATCAATTACAATTCCATGTAACAGTAGCACTGTCTAGAACATATTTTACTAGTTTGCTTGCAAGAATGTCATGGGGGACTTTGTCAAAGGCCTTACTGATGTCAGGGGATGCTACATGCACAGCTTTCCCTTTTTCTACCAAACTTGTCACTCTATCAAAAGAGAGGGAGAGAGGGAGAGGGAGAGAGAGAGAGAGAGAGAGAGAGAGAGAGAAGGATAACATTAGGCTAGCATCACGGGCAGATCTGCCAGAGGGACATGGGGAGTCACATGTTCCCAAGAGCACACGATATAATCACCTGGAGAGTGCCGGGCCTGGACTGCGCTTGCTGGCTCTGGGCAATAGACCTGGGCACCATTGCCAGCTTCAGGTGGTAGACCTGGGCGCTTCATCGGTTCTGGGTGGTAGACCTGGGCGCCTCTCCAGCTTCAGGCAGTAGACCTGGCCACCGTTGCCAACCTGACACTGAGATAGGCAGATAGCCCAATCTGTTCCTCCCCCTATATCTAGGGAAAATGGACCCCAGGGGGGTGGAACCAGTGGTGGGATTCAGCAGGTTTGCACCACTTCGGCAGAACCAGTTGTTAAAATAGTGCTGATAAACAACCAGTTGTTAAATTATTTGAATCCCACCACTGGAACTAGTTGTTAAATTATTTGAATCCCGCCACTGGGTGGAACTCAGATTTTGCCCTGGCCTCCATTTTTCCTAGATATGCCTCTGGCTAGCATGACATGTTTTTGAGAAAGTCATGTTTACATTTAGTGATCACGGCATTCCCTTCTAAGTGCTTATAGACTATTTAATGATCTGCTGTAGAATTTTCCTGGTATTGATGTCAGGTGAACTCGATGGTAATTGTTTGGTTCCTATTTTTTCACTTTTTGAAGATTGGAACAACGTTAGCCTTCCAGTCCTGTTCTGCAGAAATTCTCAAAGATTATTGCAAGTGGTTCTGAGATTACTTCTGCCAACTCTTTTAATATCCTGGGGTGTAGTTCATCAGGCCCTGGAGATTTGAATTCATTTGAAGTAGCCAGTAGTTTCCTACATATACTGAAATCACACCCGGTAGTTTCCTAAATATACTGAAATCACCTTTTGTAAATTCTAGATTGCATGTCTGACTATATTTGGCATCCCCTTTCCACTGTATAACAAACTCCAGGAGAAAATGATCACTTCCACTGAAGAGTCCTACCACTTCCACCCCATTGACCACATCGTTATGGTTTGTTAGGAGCAGATCTAAAATAGTCAATCCCCTTGTTGCCTCTTCCACCTTCTAGACCAGGGGTAGGGAACCTGCGGCTCTCCAGATGTTCAGGAACTACAATTCCCATCAGCCCCTACCAGCGTGGCCAATTGGCCATGCTGACAGAGGCTGATGGGAATTGTAGTTCCTGAACATCTGGAGAGCCGCAGGTTCCCTACCCCTGTTCTAGACCATGAAATTGTCTGCAAGGTCAGTGAGGAATTTGTTGGCCCTCATAGCCTTGGTAGAGTTTGACTCCCAACAAATGTCAGGATAATTGAAATCTCCCATTACTATAACTTCTTTCCTTTCTGAAAGTTTGGTCATCTCTTCCAGGAAGGCATGATCAGTCTGGCTTGGGGGTCTGTAATAAAGCCCCGCAAAGAGATCACTGCTATTTCCCTTCCATTAAATTTTTACACAGATGCTCTCAACCTGGCTTGCAGGATTTAAGTTATGGACCTGTTTCCAGATGTAATTATCCCTGCCATATGATACTCTTCCTCCTCTCCCAATTCGTCTATTTCTCTGAAATAGGTTATGCCCTTCAGTTGTTACATTCCAATCATGAGATTTATCCATAGACGAAACTACAAGGGAACGGGGGGGGGGGGGGGAGCATCACACTGGGCACACACCTGGAGGGGCAGAAGATCACCCCAACTCCTCCCTTTCCCCGATCCCTCCTTCACGCCCCCCCCCACTTACCTTAGTTCTTAGTTTCAGGTTTAGTTTCAGTGAAAAGTGGCCTGTCCCATTCAAGCTGAAAAGTGGCCTGTTCCATTCAAGCTGAAATGGGCCCTTGTGGGAACTACATTACCCAGGAGACCTTGCAAGCCCCAAGGGCTCCTGGGTAGTGTAGGTCCCACCCAAGCTTTTTTTCAACCTGAACTGAACAGGCCACTTTTCAGCCTGAAACTAAGTCTGAAACTAAGAACTAAGGTAAGGGGGGTGCGCAGGGGGCGGGGCAGGAGCAGGGCCCATTGGGGGGCAGAAAATGCAGAGTCCATCTCGGACGCAGTTTGGCCCAGCTATGCCTCTGGACTTATCCCACCAGGTTTCAGGGATGCCTTTTATATCATATTTGCTATGCCATGTTAAGAGTTTGAATGTGTCTGGTTTATTTCAGGCAAGCTACTGAGAGTATAGCAATGCTACATGAGCCCATAGCAACTCTACCAACATCTGCCAATCCCAAAGCAGTGTGCTACTTGTGACAAGCAGATGAGGATAGTGAAGAAGCACATGCTGTTGCATCCATACTTTCTGATATTTGGTTGCTACTGTTGTTATGCATAATAGAGGGAACAAAGTATCCCCCTGGTGAAAGGAGTTTCCTCTCATTCTTGGCAGGGGCCCTAGAATGAACATACTCCAGGGAGCTCTGCAGATGTGGGTGTGAGTGTTTGCAAGTTGACAAGTTCCTTTCACCAGGTAAGGGAAATGTGAACACAAGAAACAGCAAGAGAACACTTAACTGCACATTCACAAAACCTTCCAAAAGTTCACTGGGGAAAGGCCTCTATGTGGCAAGTTAGAGCCATGGGTTCAGTTCACCACCAAGGAGGATGCTGGTCAGAAGGCACTTCTTGCCCAACAAACCCAGCAACAAACCCAGAAGTAACCAAGTAGCCAGGATCAATAGAAATTGAAACTAACACTTCACACTAGGAGCAGTTCCTTTGGTCCTGAACTAAATTATACACTGATCTAAGAGCTGGATTTGGATTCTCCCAACCCAACTTGCCTTCCCCACAGCCATACTGCTGCTATGGAGAGCTTTTTTTCCCAAATGCCACAGGGCCTGATTTAGGCTGGAACCACAACATGGAGGGAAAAGGGGCATCAGCCTCTCTCTCACACCATTTTCCCAACTCAAATCCCCGTGGGGCTTAAGGCAAAATTTCCCAAAAGCTAGCAAATAAAAATATGTTTCCCACATCTGTAGGGAAGTTGAGTTATTTCAGAAGAACGCACACCTGACTTGTGTCATCTAGTTTGGCCCATATCTGCCACACAACTGGAGATATTGTACGTTGGTGCAACACTGGCAGGACTTGCTGCCTTTATATCTCCGGATAAGCAGGCATATCTCTGGGATATACTGGTATATCTCCAAAATATACCAGGATAGGGCATGGTTTCCATCATAAAATGAAGTTTAGGATGGGGTTGTATATCAGTTATTCACATGGTTTGGGAAGTCTTATCTAAATGCCATCTCCCCCCTTTTTGTCTTCAAAGTATTTGACTATTCTGGATATAGTCACCATCCAATTTCCCTCAGCTGTATACAGTTCATTCAGTCATCAGTCTGTGCAATATTTTCCATAGTCCTCTTTCTTATAACTTAATTCACCTTGTATGTGATGCCTTCCTTTCCTTCCACCTATACTCCCTGATCTTGTTTTTATTTAACTGGCCTTGTGTCTTCTTCCTTCACCCTCTTTGCTACCCTTGAAAATGGCTTATTGTGTGCGTTCTTGTGCCTTTTTCCAATATGAAAAGAAGAATGGTATGAAATATGCCAACTGAGTTTTTTCTTTCTGAATCTTAAGATATAATGCTGATCAGCTGAGTCTATTTAAAGGCTTTGCATTAATTGTCCAACCAAAGTGAAATGGTCAGTTGTTGAACTGTGTCCCATCCACCCAAGCCAAATCGGAGAAAAGAACTTGGCATGCAAAAAAAGATAGTTCTGATAATATTGCTATGTCAGACATGAACAGTTGGACGTCTTTCAAGAATGTGCTTTTAAAATAATGGCTTCTAAAACAACTTTACCAGGAAACCATATTGACACAAGAATTAAATTGAAACCATATTGACACAAGAATTAAATTTATGTAATCTGGCTATGATTTATAGAGGTAAAGCCCTTTATGTGACAGATGCCCCAACATCAGCCACGAAATCTAAGGATGAAGAGGTGAGAAACAAGGAAATAAGAATTACAGAAAATCCTCAATTTGTAACATTCTGCTTTTGTTCATTTAGGAATTTATGTTAGGAAAAATATTTTGCCATGATGGAAAGAAGACAGTTACCTTTTATGGGCTTTGGGGTCCTCTTCTGATGACTCTGAAGCACAATAATATCTTTTTTTGTTGGCATGTATTGCCCTTTGAAACTTGGTCCCTTGTCTTTCTATTCTAATATTGTCTTTCTATTCATTCTTCTGTCAACACTATGTAAAATTATTGTATGGTGGGTGTTTCCAAGCAGGTTCATTGCTACACTTTCTTGGTATTTACACAAGTTGACAAACAGGAAGTACTTTATGAAAGTGAGTGGTGTTAAAATTTTGTGAGAGGCTCCCTTGAAACCTCATTATTCTATTAATTGATTTCATTTCCAGCTACATTTTTGAGAGAATATTTGACAGGGCTAATTGAGACATTATACTGACAGATCTGTGTATAATAGCCAGGTCACAGCCAAACTGAAAGAGTGGGGTAATTCAAAGTGCAACAGGGCTGAGCAGGAGAGAACTGAATTCTCCCCTCTCCCCCCCTCTCCCCCGCCACCACCTGTAATCCACATTTACTTTCTGGGATTCCTTTACCTCAGTTTCTTTTTTCCTCCTGGGCCTATTTCACACAGAGGTTCCCCTGCCTGTTATTTCAGCTCTAGTCATGTGTGTTTTGTTTTGCTTCTACACAGTGTCATCATCTGAACTGCCCTTTTTTCTGCGAAAACTCCTCCTTTGTAAAACAAAAACAAAATAACAACCCCCTCTTTCCTGGCATGGTATTGTTTATACTGTGTGTTTTTTTTCACTGGACTATCTTAGGTAGTTTCTAGAAACATCTAGAAACTGGGGAAGTGGAGAAGACATTGGAAAGGAAACAGCCAACCCATTTTATGTTAGCTCACTCAAGTAACTGTCTTCCTATCAGTTTTTAAGTTGGAAAGGCCAAGATAAAGTAGCTATTTCTACCCTGTCACTGGGATCTTTGCATCCAAAGAAAGGAAAGGTTGAGTGGATTTGCTCTTGGAAGTGTTTTCCAGTTTCTTTTTTCCAGTATTTGAAAACAGTAGATTTCTTTGTGAAATAAAACTGAGATTGATTGTACTAGACTTGCCTCATAGATAACATCGCAAAGAAACACAAGTTTAAAACTGTAGTTACAACCCATATTTGCTGGTATGTATTTTATGCAAATTTTAAAAATACAACATTAACAATGTTATAGGGCAGGCTATAGTAATTTTGAACAGCATAAGTTAGAAAGGCTTTCCAGATAATAAACCATGTATTCCAATTTTCCTGTGAGTGGTGTACTTATGCAAGCCCACCAAGAACAGCATGAGGTCCCATCACTGCACAATGTGATCATGGGAATAGCTGTGCTGAAGAAAAATACTACAGCACCTAAGAGGGTAAGACAATTCAATCTCAGTGTGCAACTTTGTTTTAAAAATATGACAATCAGTGATGGGGAAAAAAACTTTAAGGTTCCTGAAATGATGAGCAATGATAAGGTAATAATGAAGGAAGCCTTGCTCCTGTTCCCTCCAGTACTGTGCCAATACATCAGAGAAATGAATCATCAAAGTGGTTGAAATCACCATTTAAAAGTTATCTCTTGAAAATCTTCCCTCATATTAGCCAATTAACATTGCTACTGTTCACAAACTATACTTTTCCCGGTTTAAATGCCTCCACACGACCTTCTAGGTAGTGTAGGGGGAAGCACTGGTCTTATCCTCCTTTCTTCTTCCTTTTGCATCTGACTTAAAAGAATCCCATTTCCTGGTTGTGGAAAGTGCCATCAAGTTGCTGCAAACCTATGGCAACCAGAAAAGATTTTCCAGGTCAGAGACAAACACAAGAGATTTCCAATTGCTTGTTGTGTAAAGTCGCCCTGAACTGCCTAGGTGGTCACCCATCCAACTGCTAATCAAGGCTTCCAAGAACTGATGAGATTGGGCCAGCCTGGGCCAGCCTGGACCATTCAGGTCAAGACTAGCATTTCCTAACATGGACATATTTGTACTTCTCTCCTTATTAATGAGCAAAGAGGCTCTTCTATTCAGAGAAGAAAAGTTAAAATGTAAGCCAAAGTGTACAATTTCAAATGGTGGTTGGGGCTAAACAGGAACTTAATTCCTATTCAGTGATGCAAAAATTATGGAGAAAACCATTGTAAATTCATTTTCCTGCACAGATATCAATTGAACAAAAAGTCTGAAATGTACATCTGTAAATGCCGTCAAGTCACAGCTGACTTGCGGTGAACCCAGCAAGCTGCTTTCAAGGCAAATGAGAAGCATTGCCACTGCTTTCCTCTCCAAAGGCTTCCTTGGTGGTCTCCCAACCAAATACCGACCATGCTTAGCTTCTGAGATTTGATGAAATTTGGCTGTACCATGATGACTTCTCTGTAAAAGCCTGTGTAAAGTAAGGGTGTTATATTCCCGCTCTATAGGAAGGATTCCTGTCAGGTGTTTTAGGAACCTTCCTAATAATTAGCTTGATTTTCTTCACTGCCACCAAAATATATTTTACTATAGCCCACACAAACTGATGAAATGGTCACCACTCTTTTTGGGAACACAGACACAGACAAAAATAGAGACTGAAACGGATTTAACTGGACAAAAACTTAAAACGTTTATTTCTGGCTTAAAAGAGGCTTCTCGGGTAACTTGAGAGGATTTGCGCTTGTTGGTTTCAGAATTTAATGATTTCAGAGCTTAAGCTACGTTGCAGAGATGTTAATGGCACTTCACTTAAGTTTTAAAACGCTACTAGACACTCCGCATGGAGTGTCTCTTTTTTAGTAAGATTTTTTTTTCTTCAGAAAAAAGATGTTTCCAGAAAAAGATGTTTCTTTAGGAGGTTTTACACCTCTCTGTTGACAGACTCTAGTCCACTGTATGCCTAACCACTAAACAAAACACCCAGCTTCACGCCTCGGGTGGGGATTCTCCTGGCATAACAGCCTCCCCTCTCCCACAATCCCAAATTTGGCCTCTCTGCCACAGGACTGGAGCCTCCTCCCAAGACTGATGTTAACTGTGGAGGACACAGACTTTTACTGGACTGTGTCAGAGGTTTTCCCTCAAAACACCTGAGTGGCGGTCACTCTCCTCCAGACTCAGGGTTTCAGATGTCTTAATAGATTCCTCAGCTATTAACAAACAACAGCAGTGAGAGATCTTGGCGGAATCTCCTCACTCTGCCACAAAACATACCCGAAGGCACAAAAGCTCACAGACAGAGCCAAAAAGCCAAAAAGACCAAAAAGAACCCCTCAGCACTCTCGCTGACTCTATTTATAGTACCTGCATTTTTTTCTCTGGCCAATCAGTGCCAGAGGCATCGGGTCGGCATGGACTACACCGACCCGGCCGCTTCCGCCTCCGTGCAGAAGCGGCCTCTGTGAAGTGAGTTTCAGAGTTTTAACACCATGACTGAGAAGGCCCCTCCTGGGTTATCTCCCCTTCTCACAATCTCAGAAGGTGGGAGCACTTCAAGCATGGTCTTGAAAGAGGACCATAGTGGTAGAGTAGTATCTGGAGGCAGCACCCCTGAACTCACAAACTCAGTTGGATGCTGTCCAGCAAAAGGAGTTTTTCCAGCAAAACACCAAAGCCTCAGGTAGGCCCAGAGGATCCCGTGTGTGTGTGTGTGTGTGTGTGTGTGTGTGTGTGTGTGTGTGTGTGTGTGTGTGTGTGTGTGTGTGTGTGTGTGTTTATTCATGGCAAAAAAATGGTCATTTCTGCACAGCAGAAATAAAACATCCTGCAGACATTTTTAAAAGATCTGTTTTGGCTTTTTGTGTTCTTACAACATGGAGACGACAAGCATGGCCAACCAAAACAGTTCTTTTTTTCCAGCTACTGCCTGACAGAGCTCTGGTCAATTTCAGAGTTGGGTCCACCATTTTGTGTACTGCTGCGGAGATTCCGCTGCCTCCGTCATTTGGTGAAGGTTTTCCATGGAGGTTTTCTCTGCAAGTAGCTCATCCACATGCAATTTCTTTGTTAAAAGTAGATGAATAAAGTTTGTTTTGCCTAACAATCCCACGCACATATCTTTTTTCCTAATTTTTAAAGGGGATGTCTGCAAAGTTAGGGCAACATAAATATGTGCATATTGCAGCTTCTCTAATGGTGACATTGTAGCTTTGCAGATACACTCCTCAAAACAAAGAAAAAGTAAAAATGCCATTGTGAAGAAGTGTTCCAGTGACAGTATCAGGCAGATTCACACCAACCTGACAAGGAGCTTTGATCTGTGGATATGGCAGGCCTAGCTGCTTTCAGTGTTGTAAAACCTGAGTAAATTTCAACAAAGGAAGCAAGTTGCCAAATGGTTGTAGATCAGAGAGATTGATCTACAGGGGGGCAGAAAGCAGAGTTTAGCTGAGAACAAGGGGTAGAGAACAAAGGCAATTCTGATCCAGGCTGGGCAGGAGAAAGCAGCTCCTAATCCCAGGTTGCAAAAAATAAATGTTTGGAATGGTTATGTAGCTGAGAGAAATCTATGTATTGGAATGTTTTCTTATTTTCTGTTTTTCAATAAAATATTTGAAAGACTCAGCAGTTTTTGAGTATCTGGAAAAAAGTACCCAGGATTCCCAAGACAGGCAGCACCCCTCACCCCTGGTCTTTTGACAGACATGCGTGTGGGATTGTCAGACAAAACAAACTTTATTCATCTACTTTTTACATGGAAATTGTGCGCAGATGAGCTGTAAATAGAGGAAACCTCGGTGGGGAACCTTCATGGAGAATCTATTCCAGCATACAATGGTGGACAGGAGCAGCGAAAATGAAAGTTAAGAGGTTTTGCATCAGAAATAAAGCATTTCCTGCCTACTTTTGTTTGCTGAGCAGGCAAGAAACGTCTTCAAACCAGGTTGCAGGGAAAAGATAGCTAGTTTAATGATTTTTTAAAAACCTGGGTTGAAAGAAATAGAATGTTCTGAAAATGTTTTGGAGAAGAACGCTGTGTGAACTTCTTACCAAAATGATTTTTAAAATGTTTTCAAGATGTTTTATTTCTGTTGTGTGGAAATTACCAATGTGAATTATTAGAACAGTTGACAGTCAATAGAAGCTCTCAGTCTGAACGTTCTTAGGATTCAGTTCCAACTACTTTTCCTGGGTCTATTCATTCCGCCCATCAATTCAAAGTCTTACAGGCACACATCACCACAGGGAGTGTCAGACCCGGGGGGAAGCCCCATTGCCCCTCTCCATGCTACAAGCAAGAGGACTATAGGCCTCTCTCCATGCTACAAGCAAGAGGACTATGGGAAACAGAAGAGAGGAAACAGGGTGTGAGCAAACTCTCTTTGTGCCAATTGAGCCCTTCTTATGCTTTACCAGGGAAAATGGGGAAGCTGGAAGGCATTACTTCCCTGTCCCTATAACAAAGGAATCAGACAGATAGGTTCATAAGGGAGTAGGTGGTTCTTTGAGTATGCTGGTGTCAAACTAAATAGGGCTTTAAAAGTCAACACCTGAATTGTGAATTATTCCTGGACACCAGCAGAGGAGGGAGGAAGTGATAGATCCTACATGGGGGGATCTATCCCCCTCCCTTGCTCTTCCAGCCTCATCATGTTTATCCCACCTTATCTTGGAATTGGTACAAATATTGCCATTTTGTGTTATCAATTCTCTTAACTGCAGTACAGAATTTGGAACACTATCATACTTGCAACCCCAATTCAGCTGTGATAGGTGTGTAGAGATGCGTGCATGTACACAGTTCTGCCCCAGGAGCATAGAGAAGGAAAACAGTGCAGTAATAAAATAAGAACAGATAAGCAATTGCAACAATCTTGCTTTTATGTTACCTTAGTTTTCTAATGTAAGGTGAATGTGGGAGTGGTAATAAAGATCACCAAACTAGACATTAGCAAGAGAACATCAGACAATATGCCAACTTTAATAAATGGTTATAAGAAGTGACCAAATGTTTGAATGTGGGCCTCGCCTTAATTCATTATTTGCTTTTGATGAATGGCTCCTATTTATTTGGTTTGGATCATAATTAAATAACGTAAGAAGCAGGATCTCTCCTGCATATAGGAAAATAAATGTTTGATATAGAGAAATTGTGGACATGTCAGCAAAATTCTCATGAACCAGTATCTTGCTTCTATTTAAAAATGAAATAATTGGTCTTTGACTTATTGCTGTTCCATTGTGCTGACTAAAAAGAAGATGGTAAGGCAAAATAAAAAGTAGAACTTTAAAGTCAGCATTGGCAAAACTGTTCTTAAAACAACAATGTGTCCATGAAGTTTCTGAGAAAGCTTCAGGATTATCACAATAGCAAGATACTCACTAAAGTTTATACCTGTTGTAGTAACATTTCTTAGACCCTTAAATTTGTATCAAAGTTTATTATAATTAGATCTGCACTTTGTACAGAATTTACAAAATGCTTTGCTGGCTGGGAGTGGGGGAGTAAAAGAAATGGATATGTGTCAAAGAACGATACTTAGTCTTGGGGTAGCAATGCTGAGCCCTGGGGTCTGAACCAGTACTCCAAAACACAAAGTTGAATTATTTATATTTTTATCAAAAGAAAGGTTGTAAACTGAAGGGTTTTTTTAAAAAAAAACATACAGTGAACATAAAATCATAAGGTGCATTTCAGGTACACAATAAAGCAACGAAACTAAAGCTGCTTTCTAGAAACAATACTTGAAAAGAAAGTAGAAGTCCCCAGTCCATACACAAAGTTATGGACAAAGTCCATAACAAAGTGCATATACAACGTCAAGCAAAGTAGAAGCAAAACATAGGCAAAGACAAAGGAAAAGATAATTGGTAACACAAATGAACTAGTTTATGCTACTAACTGACCACATCAGATCATCACTCATTACCCAAGCAGGTTACACAGAAGTCAGAACTTTCTTGAAGAGACACACCTTCCTCCCCACCCCCTTTCTAAACCCAAAACTTGTTTAGTTATCTCTTTGAAGTTACAACCAGATGAAAATAATGAGAAAAATCCCAGGCCAGCTAATTGGACTAATGACCTTGGAGACAAAAACTGATTACCAGTTAACACCACCTGCACTCCAAATTCTGCAAATGAAAGAGAGAGAGAGAGAGAGAGAGAGAGAGAGAGAGAGAATTTTAAATCAAACATTCCAATGTCCAAGGTAGATTCTCTCTATAGCAAACAAAATGGTTGACAGTATGATTCACCTCTTAAGCATTCAATGCCATAAGAATGCAAATGAACCTAGCAGGAGAATGACAATAGCCAGGTCTCATCTTGGTTATTGAGCCACAGGAATGAAAGGAAAAGAAGGGCCCCTACCTGCAAGCAGGAAAAAGAGGGCAATCTGCAGAGGATGGGCAGAAGGGGAGTTGTTTAAACTCCTGCACATGAGGAAGAAGATCTCTCAGTGATTCACCATGGCATTCTCTTATTTCTTGTGTCCTTTTGCCTTCTACTATAAAGAATAAGCCAGTCTTGTATCTATGCCCGGACTCCATCTTGGTTTTAAAAATGTATTAATACTTTAAAACAATTTAACATCAGGCAAGTTACAAAGATTACAAATGTAGGCAGGTACATTTATCTATTATATGGACTTTCAATTACACCTCCATAGAATATTAATTCCAAAAAATATACTGGACTTTAATAACAAAATCAAAATTATATTGCTATAAACTTTACTGATTTATTGCTAAACATCACACTTTTCTCTATTAATCTTAATTTTAAAATACATTAGGCTTCAAAACCACTAGTTATGAGTTCATCTTTTCTTTTTTATCTATATATTCTATCATAGGTTTCCAGTTACTCCAAAATTGATTCAAATCCCCTTTTTTAAGCAATGAAGTAAACTTAGCCATTTCTGAGAATTCTAAAATCTTCATACACTATTCTTAAATTGTAGGAATAGAGTTTTCCATTTTTGTTTGTCATATTTAAAAAGAAAGATTCATGTTTGCTTTCCAAAGTTCTATCCATACGTTCCAATGAATCATCTTTTAAAATTTTGTATTTTTCAGAATTCTCTAGCCTTGCCACAAATCCACCATAGGTGATAGAATGTCCCTTCATGGTGCTCATACTTCCAACATTTATTTGAAACATTTTTATATTTTTTGCTAATTATGGGTAGGTCATATACCATCTATAAATCATTTTATAAAAGTTCTTTTTCAAATTAGCACTTAGTGTATATTTAAGACCCTTTGATCACATATTTTCCCATTGCTGTAATTGAATGTTATATCAAAAATTCATAGCCCATTTTATCATACACTCCTTTAGTTGTTCTTGTTCTTTTCCCATTCTTAACAATAATGTATTCATTTTGGCAATTATATGTTCATCATGTGTACAAGATTCAACCTCAAATTTAATCTTAAAGTCATCAGTCATACATGTTTTTGTCTGCTTTAAATCTCTGACTTAATTGTAGATAAGTACATTAATCACAGGAAATATATATTAACTATAATTACTCTCATTTTCAATTTCCATGTACCTTGGACAAAATGTAGGATATCATGCTATACAATCCATGTCTTTTCAAAGTTCATTTCACATCTTAAAAATGTGAAATTTCACATCATGTGGTGAAAGCACCTTGGTGTTTTGTTTTTTTGACAAAGTCTAAATTTGAATTTGTGTCCTATCTTCAGAATGGCATGTCTAATATAATAATAATAATAATAATAATAATAATAATAATAATAATAATAATAATAATAATAATAATAATAATAGACCGCCCTACCCCCGAAGGGCTCAGGGCGGTTTACAAAACAATCAACATTTGAATACAGTTAATAGTTTCAATTAAAACAATACATAAATTCAATGTTAAAACACTAGCAGCAGTGATCTTCCACAATTAAAATAGGTAGATGATGTCCTGTATTAACCCCCCGGGAGGGGACTGGCCAATATTCAGTCAGCAGGTGACAAAGCTGTAAGGAGCAACAAAATCCCTATTAACTTTAGTTTTATCATGCTATAAATATGCTCGCCATCGAAAGTGTAATTTATGTCCTTCTAAGTCCAGTAGTGTTCCATTATTTAACATGATGCATTCTTTCAACCAGACTAAACTATATGATGGACATCAGTAAGTTTCACCCCCCACTTCTTCCTCTTCCTGTAGTATTTTAAATTTGACTTCTGTTTTTTTCCCTTGCCAGACAAAAATTGATATGTCCTTCTGCCAATGTTTAAATAGAGTATCATTCAACAATATTGGTATTGGTATTGTTTGAAATAAAAATAAAAATAATCCATTCTGCATAGCCTAAATAAGACATTCTGGCACATTAAAGAAGGAATCCTGGGAAGGTAATCTGCACAGTTTTCTTGCCTGACAGCCTCAGATGCCTTACTTTAGCTCAATACATCTTTTTTGGAGAACACTTCAAAGTGCACTTTTTCTCTCTAAGCTGCCTGGAAGATGTTCCCTGCATGGGTGGTGGAATGCAGAGCTCAGGAGGCATCTTATTTTTCCCACCTGACTGTTTTGCTCCCTGGTCAATTTCATCCTCAACTCGCATCTGACATTTTGTATGCAGCTGAAGGGATTCTCCCTGCCGTAATTTGCTGATGGTTGCCCCAGGACATTTGCTCTGCAGGCTCCAATCCTGGGCTCCTTTTCAGCTCAAAAAGCACATAGTTGTAAATTCATCTTGTTAATTCTGGCAATATATAGTTTTCCTAATTTTTTCCGAAGAGCTATCTACCCAGCAAAGCAGACACAAATATTGGCTCCCATTAAAATGCATTGGATTGACCAGCCAACTTAGTTTTCTTCTTTTTTAAAAAAACAAAGTCTTTATTGATTTCAAATATATAAAACACACATCACATAAAACATGGGCACATACAATATTGCATACCTTGGGGGAGAGAGAGAGAGGTTCCTAGAGAGTTCAGATAAGACAGGTGAGTCCTCTCAGTATCCATGGAAGTCACAAATGGGTGGGCTGTTCTATGGAGCAGCAAAGTAGCAAAGGGTATCTACATGCTAGCATTCAAGCAGTTTCATGCCCTATTAATTGACCAGCTGGTGGTGGCACTAATGAGAGAGAATCAGAGTAAGTCCAGGATCGATAGAGAGAAAGAGAAGCCTCACTGAGCAGGAGAATCAGTATGGCAGCAAAGTTTCCAAACTTGGATATGTGTTCCATTTCCCCATTCCTATGAAAAAAATGAACAGTGATGAGCACTGTGTTGCACTTGGGCAGCTCACTTTAATTTGAATGGAGCCGGCACATGAAAATTCCCAGTAGTGTGGATTGGAAAATATGGGATGAAAGAAGTAAACATTTGAGACAACAAAGATTATATGCATTGAACTCTGAGTGGTCCTTATGTCTTGGGTTTGGATTAGGAATACTTGAACACTCACCAGTAGTAAACAGAGAGCTAATTTTTCAACAACCATTTATCTGTTTATCAACCTATTTGTGGTAATTCACCAGTTTGCTTGGCCATATTCCTTCCTGTCAGTGCATTATAGTACAATCATATCTCACTCATGCACATTCTGATGCAACCCCAACTGCTCCCCCCAGCCCATCCCTGCTGTTCTCCTGCTCTGATTGCCTAGCAGTTGTTTAGACAGGACAACTATATGAGTCATAGATCATGTAAAGCCATAATAAATAAATGTTGTGTGTTTTTACCAATTCCTGCCAATCATTTGTATTCATGTCCATGATTAATTCCTAGAATACAATGAGTTGCACTCCTCACCCTGTGACACAGAAAACCTTCTGCCAGCCATAGAGTGTTGAAAGGTTAAAATTACCAAATTGTAAGGATTTGACACACTCAACATCCTCAAAGGAGACTCTTATTTATTTATGTACGTATTGCAGGGATTATAAACCTTTCCAATGAAAGCAGGCTTTGTGGCTGAGATTAATTCATGTGATGCAGAAAGTTCTCCTAGATGGTAGGAATATGAGAACTTGTGTTTTAAGAAGATATATGCATGTCAAGGAACCAGCCATTAAATATGAGGCATGTTGGAGACAAGGAGGAGAGGGTTAAAAAGTTCTTTAAAAGTTTGGCATACTCTATAAATAGTTCTCAGCAAAAGGTAGAAAATGTCAGCTAATTAGTCACCAGCCAATGAATACGAACACCAGCTGGCGCTGGCTGGCATTGGGAAGACCAGTCTCACAGACCATTCTTCTTTATTTCTAACATATAGGTTCCATACTTATATCTCTTGAAAAAATGGGTGTTTACAACCATATGAGTTGTGGGTTAACTTACATTCATGTTAGAGCAGGCAATGCATTGTTCCATTAATAGTGCAATTCTAAACAGAGTTTGCCACGTTCCTTCAAGTCAATTGGCTTAGGAATGTGTAAATCTGTTTAGGATCACACAGTAAGCCCAAGCAAGTGGAGGGAAAAAAAACTAGTTAGAACAGTATGACCCCACAGTTCATATTTATTATATTTCAATTACCTAGAAATTTGGGTTAATTATAACAATTATGACCATGGTTAACTTCACAATTGCTGAGTGCAGCGACAACATAGAAAGGTATTTCTAGTTAGCTCTCCTCCAGAACCTTCTTTCATCTCCACAAAGTCATTAGATCCTTCCTTGTCCTGACAGGTAAAGTTTATGAATGTGCATTCAGATATTTCCAGTCCAAACATATATTCCAAAATGCCTCCTCTGTGAATGGAGTTCAAAAGGGACATAGGGGGGAGGTTTGGGTAGGACAGTCCCATCCCGACATCGGGGCACCCAGATGCAGCACTGCAGCCACACCAGCCTACTGCTCCCAAGGGGCTTTCCGGCAATGTGAGGAGGCTAAAAATGCAAACAAGCCTCCTAGCTGACAGAAAGCCCCCATTGGGCTTAGTAGATTTATGCCACCAAAAGGATGGCATAAATCTGAAGCCCTGCCTGCTGTGCAACGGAGGCAATGGCCAGGAGGAAGCCAACTTGAACTGACTCCGTTCCCAGCCACACCTTCAAACCACCCCCACTATGCCAGCAGTAGGGGTGCAGGAAAGCTGGTGTGGCATTCTGTGCTGCAACTCACCTCCAGGGAGGGTCATGTTAGCTGCAGGTGGATTTGCCCTTCTATGGGGGCAAGTGTCCCAGGGATGGCAATTCCACCAGTGCAGTCATGAACTTCTCCAACGGGAAATTCATCCCTCCCCCCAGATTGGGCCAACAATTCCTCACATTAGGCTTGTACAAGGGGAATGGTTTTATTCATTTAAATCTTTGCTTCTTCATGCTTGTAGTACTAAGCTGATGCTCACTATTGACATGATGCAATTTTGGCTTCATTCAAATAAACCACAAAGATCAAAGTCAGGTGTAGGTATACACAAGCAATCACATGTAACAACTAAGAGTCCAGTACAGTGATGTCAATGTCAGAGATTATCCAACCAGTTCAATAAATTCATCGTACTTTCACATGCAGATTTCCCTAAGTGACTGAGGTGAAAAGTCCTAGTGCAGTGGTGGCGAACCTATGGTGCGCGTGCCAGAGGTGACACTCAGAGCCCTCTCTGTGGGCACACACACACAGAGTTCGTCATGTGGGGCGGTGGAAAATCACACACACACACACACACACACACACACACACACACACACATCTAGGCTGGCCTGGACCACTGGGCACGACGTGCATGCACCACGGCAAGCAGGGAGGACTCGGCTGGCAGGCCTGGTGTCTGTGCTCCAGGTGGCTGCTGCCTGAGGGGGGGGCAGAGGCAGAGGAGTGGGGCGGAGGGGCTGGAGCAGTGCAGGGCAGAGCAGCGGGTGCACGCGGGATCTGCTGGAGACTGGAGCAGGCTGGCTGCTGCTGCTCGAGAAGCTGAACAAACAAAACATGTGCCTTTCCAAACATTGGGGAAATGCTCAGACCCAAGTTTTTTGCCGATTGCCTGGGCAGGAGGAACTGAGATGCATTTAGGATTTTTTAAAAAGCACACCAAGGTATTTGCTAGAACTGCTTTTATTTTTCTGTTCCTGTTGCGTTTGTGTGGGAAGTCAAGTGCTGTGATGACATGTGAGGGAAAAACCACAGATCAGATGGCTGCTCCACCAATTTAGCTTTCCTGAAGTTATCTCACCCCTTGCACAGCATTGTTGCTTAAGATTGCCTTCCTTGACTGCCTTTTTACTTCTATTTTGTGGTGGGGGGTTTATTGGGTTTCAGAAAGCGAAAGTTTTACTTCCCTCTCCCCCCACACCCCTCCCCCTTCCCCTGCCAGCCCCCCCCCCCCAGTGTGATAATAGTGTAATTATTTCAGGGAGATTATTAGCATTAAATCTAAGACCTAGTTTTGGGGAAGCAGTGTAGGTAACCCTGTTAAGCGCTGTTAAACCCCACTGATTTTCATGGGAGGAACAAAAGTGTGATCCTTTACCTGGGAGTAAGCTTGGTTGCTGGCAATGGGACTTGCTCCTGAGTAAACCCTCCTACGGTCATGATTCACCCATTCGAAGCATTGAACGGTTGCTTTACAAGCTTACTCCTGAGGAATGTGCGCCTCGGAGCAAACCTTTTTTTAAAACTAAAACTTCAGTATTCAGGTTAAATTGATGTGTTGGCACTTTGTGATAAATAAGCGGGTTTTTGGTTGCAATTTGGGCACTTGGTCTCGAAAAGGTTCACCGTCACTGTCCTCGTGATTATGTTATATTTAATTCCTGTATTTTAAACAGAAGTGGGGACGTCTTCATTTGACACCAGGGCTTTTTGTTGCTGACTCAAATCTGTCCGTAAAGCAATAAACAACATAAATGAAAACAAAGTGGCAGTTCAAGTTGCCTGGAGATGCTGAGAAAACTACTTGTGAATGTCGAGATAACCCTTCAGGGGTGAGTTCTTTGGGGATTCCACATGTAGTTAAAAAAAACTTAGAACTCCAAGGTTTCCAGTTGGCAACTAGACAAGGTTGCAGGCCAATCTACAACTCAATTTGGGAGTAACAAGAATGGCTTGCTCTGATATGGTAATTCTAGCATAACAGGTTCTCAAGTTTCTTTGAAGTGTGCTATAATGAACTGATTATTATTGCTGTTCTCATCATATGATCATATCAACAGGCCCATTACAGCAGTTTGGCTAGAACTTTCAAGAACTGAGGTACTAAATAAATATAAAATCAATAATCTGAGATCAATCTCTATTTTTTTCCTGTTCTTCAAACTAATTGCTGTTAGAAATGCAAAATAAACTGGCAGAAAATCCACATCTTTTGCAAGTGTTTTATATTCATTATAGGACATGAGTGTGATTTGGGTGTTTGGGTTTTTTAATTTGTTCTCATTGTTTGTTATATTTTTAATAGATTCCTAGTTTTTACCAGTCAGAATTTTGGTTCAGCGGGACATTGATTAACAGATACTATTAAACTACATAAGGGAAGGCTATTAAAAGGCTTCCATTGTTGCCCCTCTCTGCGGCTCTTCCTAGATTTATCTCTTGAGAAGTGCTTGTTCTCCTGTTTGATGGACTGTAATCCTGGCACACTCAAGTCACATTGAAGTTAGTGGGTCTAAGCAGGCAAGAACCTCACTGGAGTTTATTTTCTTACTCAGCTAGGATTTACATCACTGTTGCAAGTCAGTTGTATGTTTTTCTTCTAAGTATCATACAAACTGAAAATATGCTAATCAGTTGCAGCAATACAGATATCCTGTCTGTAAAAACTGACTCAGTTGGTACTGATTGGGATGCAGATTCCAGCCTATTCCCAGTCCTTGACACAGAAATGTATTTCATAATGCTAATGCATATCAGCTTTTCCCATGAGGCATATTTACTCATGGGAGTGGCTTAACAGGAGCATTGCCAGGTTGTAAAGGAGTGTTGGACTTTTGTGACTCACGTACCTGAGTGCATTTGAATAGGGCTATGATCAGTTGTCGGCATCATTTTTATGTGAATTTTTGATGGGGAAAATTTAAGAATGTAGTAAATGTGAAATTCCGAATCCATAAATATAATTAAATATAACCCATTTTGTTCAGAGCATATGTTTGATAGTACTGCACAGATATTTTATGGTTTAATAGGTTTTAGAGAAGCAATACTTCTTAAATTTTATTCCCAGTTGTTTGGATTCTTCTTTTACTATGACTTCTGTAGTTCCAGTTTGGTTACTAAAAATCGTGTGGCATCCAGAGTCACCACAAATTTTGCAATAGTGTACATGTTGCAGTCCTGAATAAGGTTGTAAGGTCCCACCTTGCTGCCTTGGGGAATGGGGGTATAGGGCTGCCAGATCCAGACTGAGAAACTCCTAGAGATTTGGGAGTGGAGGCTGGGGAGCACAGGAACCTCAGTGGGGTACAATGTCATAGCCCACCCTCCAAAGCAGCCATTTTCTTCAAGGGAATGGTTCTCTGTAGTCTAGAGATGAATTGTAATTCCAAGGGATCCCCAGGTCCCACCCAGAAGCTGGAAACTTTAGTCCTGAAATATGAGGACCAATCTGGCAATGCATCTTGTATCAGGAGGCTGAGGTGAATGGACAAGATCCATTTGCTTGATGTGGCCAATGTTTGAAATTTCATTTATTTGTTTACAGCTCAGTTCAAGACTTAATGTGTGCTAAAAGGACTTAGCCCAAAATTCATTAGAGTCCTGCCACAGATACGTTATGGGACTAGAATGAAGGATGAACAGCAGCAAACAAAAATGGCCCTTTCTGCACAAATCCCCTAAAAAGTTTCTAAAACATTTTCAACCCTGCCTCTTACAACAATGTATTTTTGCACTCACCCCTTCAAAAAATTCCTGACTGCCACTGGGTGATTTTTCCCTTTTTTAAGTTCTGTATTGAATTGTTTCTTCACTGCTTCACAGCCTCATGATGCATTCTATATTTCTTGTATACTCAATGCTTCAAAGTTTGCCCTCTTAAAAAAGAAGAAATGCTGCAGATAAATAGGCAATGGGAAATTGAGTGAGCTCAGAAAATAGCTCTGAGGAAGAAGTTCAGGGAAGCAGAGAAGCATGGGGGACATAGTTAATAGATTGCACAGCAACTGAAGACCTTTTCAAAACATTTCAGCCAGGGAATTGTTTTAAAAGAGGATTCATTTAAAAGATGTTGAGACTAGAAATAAAACTTTGAAAATGAAAACAATGCAGAACTCCATGGAGGAAATGTTTTATGCCTCAAAATGTTTGAAAAGGTTTGTGAGGGATGGGCCATTGTTCAAGAACAGAACTACAGCTCCCTCAGAACTTTCCCTGGTGATGGTGTAGCATTATTTCTGTTCACTGAGATGGTACTGGAGCAACTCGATTGTGTCACTATGTAAAAAAAAATGCTGCTTCAGTACTGCACTGAATTTCATCTCTCCTCAGAGCAAAAGTAGATGGTTAGAGTTTTGTCCAGGATTGCAATTCAATTTAACCTTTAATTGCATATAGTCCTGGATTGCACCTTAAAGCAGTTAATAGGGCTGTAATGTGAAATTAAAGAAGAAGGTGCCCTTGGTTAACAAAGCATCAGTGGTTTTTTTTTTAAAAAGTTAATATAAATATACTCTGTCTTGAAGTGTGGTGGAGTCTCCTTCTTTGGAGGTTTTTAAACAGAGCCTGGATGGCCATCTGTCTGGAGGACTTTGATTGTATGTTCTTGCATGACAGGGTTGGACTTGATGGCCCTTGTGGTCTCTTCCAATTCTAAGATTGTATGATTCTATTTACAATAACCACTGATGACAAGAAGACATTTTTGTACCTACTCATAAAATGTATACTTTTTTCTTTAAAATTATTCCTATAAAGATGTGCAGATTTAATCTATTAAAACCTATACAGTTTATTAAATACAATTTCTTCACTCAGTTTGCAGAAAACCATTGTGAAAAGATCCAAAACATATCCTGCTTTTATTACAATGATACTCGAGTTGGCAGGGTTACTATTGTACAACTATTTATTGAATAGTTGCTTTCTATTCATCTTCTGAAAGTTTAAATAACAGAGATGTTTTAAATGCTCTAATCAGCACAAATCCCAGCTTATGAGAACTACAATTACAGGCTATTAAATCAATATTATAAGGCTAAGAGCATCATACACCTCTTTATTTATTTGAAACTTTTTTTAAAAAACAGCATAATTGTTGCTCAAAGTATTATGTAAATGCTGGTGAAATAACTCAGTTCAGTTGTTTAATAAAGAAATTCAGCACGGCCTGTTTTTCACAATAGCCCTCTGGGTGGGACTGATTTGTTTCAAGTCCCTCCCCACAGGAAGGCTATTTTACATACAGTTATGTTCAGCAAGCCTGACTTTGTCATAGATTGCTGGACAAAAGGAGCTATGAACTAGTTCTAGTTGCACATTCTGTGTGATGCAAATGTTTGTTACATCCACATCTTGCATTTTTAGGTTAAAACATAATACCTGAAGCACCCAAGGTTGAGCTTCTTCCCTGTGTACAAAGCCACTGTGCCAAATTGAGGCTTGATTTAAATGTGATTTCAGTGGGTAAAAAACCTTATCCAGCCAAAAAAATCTTATGCATGGTAAAACCAGAGTTTTGGGAATTCCTTGAGAGGACTGAAAAACATTTCCATGGTAAAATCAGAGTTTTTGAAAATTCCTAGAGAGAGCTGATTCTGGGTTTTCCGTAGAAGTGATATCATGCCGTTCCTCCCATGTGTCTGTTTCCACTGGTTGCCAGCGTGGCAACTTAATTGTGTAACTGAGGAGTGTAACAGCCAATTTACAGGACTTGCTGTTTTTCTCCCAGTTGCCTTCACTTCTGGAACCAAAAACAGCTGAGAGAAAATTAGGTTGGATGCCACTATGAAAACAAATGTGACTGCGGGGGGGGGGGGGATTTCAGTACCCTTTACCCATGTACTGTTTTGCTGATAAACTCGGCCTATTCTTTGCTTAAGGTGGCCAGGCCAGACCTGCATTTACTGTGAATGGACCCTGTATCATTATGTCTACTTTAACCTTTAGTTGCCTCAAAACATGTCACATTTCTCCAGTCTTCTAGTGTTTTTAATACATTGAAAGGACATTCTGATATTACTCATCTGATATTAAGCAAATATGGATACCTTTCAAAATGGTTTTAATAAAATTATCTGCTTTCTTAAATCCGTGCTGTTTAAACAGCCAAGAGGGAAAGAATATATGACATCATGTGAACTGGGAACAGCTGGTGTTTTTAACTAATCTTTTCTCCAGATTTTGAAAGCAATACTACTGGTTGAATTAAAGCTTCATATAAATTATAATCTTTGACAGGCATTACAACATGATTATGCCACAAGTTTGTTAACTCCTGTCAAGGGAATAAGCATAAGATCAACTATGAAGATGTATGGAAAAGCAACTGTGACCAGAAATGCTCAGAAATAGAGGTGGCAAGAGTAGCACACCAGACAGCACCTGAAATTATTATTGGAAATATATTACCAACGGTAAAATTCAGAGGCATATCATGTCCCCAGGTGCATACCTTTCTGTCACATGACAAAATGGTGTGTGCCCCAGCTGCATACCACTGAGCCCTGCCTCCCTGCAGGGGGACAGGGGCAGGGCTCGGCGGCAGGTGGCGGCGGCACCCACCTGGGTCGGCTGCTGCCACCAAGCCCCATCCCCGGCCTCCATGCAGGCTGGCTTTTGCCCTCCCCGGGCTCTGGGGACGGCAGGAGCCAGTCTGCAAAGAGGTGGGGGATGGGGCTCAGTCTGAGCCCCACCCCCCTCCCCCAAGTGCAGGGGGCACAGGGGGGATGGGGGCACTCAGAGGAGGTGTTGTCACCAGGCACCATTTCCCCTTGATATGCTTCTGGTAAAATTACAAAAGTGCTAACCTTAGCTATCCTCAATTATTTTTCCCAAATACATGACAAATGCAGAAAAAGACAGTGTTCACAATATCAGTAATAGCATGGACTTGAGCATGGAGTTTTATAGATTTAAATAAAAACCAAGGTCAAAATGCTAACATGATGCCAAATCACCTGATGAAAGAATTCATCTGTATACATTTAACCATCTGAAAGAACTAAAAGGACCTCTGTATACATACATGTGAAATGTGCATATGATATAGGGAAGGAAGAAGATTGTGGCCACAGGGATGGAAATTGTACCCAAAATTCAGCCTAATGGTATAGAGTTGTATGTATGGAGAATCCATCTCTGTGATCAGGAATGTTGCTGCTCCAAGGTTCCCAAGTATGGAAGATAAACTCAAGCTGTGGTGAATGTGAATAGGTGGTGAAGGGGCAATCTTGTTCTCCCTTTTATGCGCTGCCTGTACACCCTTATGCCATGTGTATGGGGTTTGTGTTTCAGTGACTTCTCATAAAATATAGAATAATTACTGTAGCAGTGATTGGATGCCAAGTCTGACAGGGAGTGGTGTTTCACCCATTTTTGGAACATGCCACATTGTCTACTGAGAAGTACAGTATTTATTTTTAAAAAACTCCTTAAAGAGTATGTCTCAGATGGAAAAGAGCTGGTTTAACAGAAGTACATTATCCTTTGTGTAATTTATCATATTAGGAAATCAACCCAACAGTCCTTTTCATTGATTTCAGTGAGAAACACATTTGTGGGTTTAAGGTTCCCATTCAGCCAGGATAAAAACTCTCAGAGATTTCTGATAGGTGAAAGCTGGCCCATTTTACAGGCAATTAAAATTCTCATTTCAGGCACAAGCAGGCATGAATCAACTTGAGCAAGCTTTCCCCTCCTTTCCCAGGATCCTCAAGCAAGGAGTTGGGAGGGGATCTTATGTATTTGTTATCAGACATTGAGTGCAGGGGCAAGAGGAGCTAAACCATGCTTCTTCCTCCATCTTACCTTCCTGCACTTTATTTCCCCCATTTTTTAAATTCAATAACCTCAGATCCCCAACCAGTTGTTTTCTCTCTTCTTTACTGCTCTGGTTGCTGATGGGAAAAATTGAGAACTAGACAGCTGAGAACTGGAATAACTGTGAAGTTGACCAGTCCTGAACGTCAGGAATAATTCTGTATAGATTCAGAAGATTTGCTGTTATTTATGAATCCCATGATTTGGGTCAGATCTCAACTAGCAATTTTTGATAGCACAGTTCCCAATATGCATCAATGCAACCCTTTTAAGGCAACCAGGTTGTCAAATGTGTAGTAGACAACTGAGTGTTTTGAGTGAGTTTGGAATAGACACAGTAATTAAGAATATCTATTTAAACAGCAAGCTAAATGACTCTCCAAAATGGGAAGACTGATGAAATAACAAGGGAATGTTGACAATGATTTGAAAATGGTAATTGTTTACATTTTAATTTCAGGATTTAAGGGATAAAGAAGAGGACCCACCAAGTGCTTAAAGTGAAGCTAATTGAAAAATTAAATGTGTGACACACTGAGACTCTGGTAAAGCAGAGAACAAAAGCTCTGTGGGTAGCTACTTAGTAGGCTGTTGCTCCATTCCCTCAGAATCAGCTGTAGGCGCCTGGTTAAGAATGAATTGTCAGTGGGCTTCTGCCCTTTTGAGTGTGCTGTTTTTGTTATCTTGTTACACACTTTTTAAAGAAGTCAAAGAGGACAGAGGTGATGGAAGGCATCTGCAGTGCCTCTCTGATGACCTTTCTAATCTTCACAATATTATGAAGACAAACAGACAAAAGGAAGCACTCCTACTATTATGCCAAAGACCTGTGTGGAACTGCTCGGCCTACCGCATGGCAAGGCGTTTGGAATGCCTAAAAGACGAGGAAATATTTCTCCTGAATATTTCTCCTGAGAGACAGAGAAAAAATTATAGCCATCCACTCACCATGGTATTGCACATTTATAACACACCAAAAGAGGATTCGAGTCTGAAGGAGCATAGGCTAACATTTAGGGGCTTTTTCTTTTCACAGTCCTTTGTTTCCTCAAGTAAAGCACAAAATTTCCAAACCCCAAGTTTTATTTTTGTAGACATCTATAAAAAAAAATTCAAAATGTTTCCTATGTAGACCTGCCCAATATCTGCAATAAACAATATGAATTATGATGAAATTATGAAAGAGAATAGAAAGAATCAGCCTAAAAGTTATATAAATTGGTCCTAGTGATACAGATCAAAGAATGATTTGAAATGTTTTCCAGTGTGACTATGGTATAAAGTCAGCATGAAAAGCAGTTTAAGGATTGGTTGTTGTGTGTTTTCTGGGCTGTGTGGCCATGGTCTGGAAGATGCCAGCCACAGATCCAGGTGAAATGTTAGGAACAAGATCTACCAGACCACGGCCACACAGCCTGGAAAACCCACAACAACCAGTTGAATCCGGCCGTGAGAGCCTTCAACAATACAAATTTAAGGATCATTTGAAATATTTGTCCTTACAGCTATAATTTAATATTAAGTCATATAGATTGTTGATATTATTGGTTTTAACCTCATTTGTAAGCCATCCTGAGCCTGACTTTGACTGGGAATTGAGCAGGGTATAGATCTAAACAAACAAACAAACAAACAAACAAATAAATAAAAGCTCTAAGACCAGTAACCAGCCCAGTAAAATCTTCACAATCCTGTGGCAATAGCTATATGGAGGAAGTATGAGTCACAAGAGCTATGAAGCTTCCTCATAATCATTCATACAAATATGGTGCAGATAAATGTGAATTACCAGTGTGAAAACTCATACATTATTGTCTAGAGAGTTGCTGTTTAAATGGGGGACTTTGCTTGTGAGAACTTTTAGTCAATCACAGCTGTTGGACTGGTGTCCTGAGGTCCACCTGGAGCTCAGCTATCAACAAGGGCTATTCCTTTTATTTCACAGTCACTTGGATGCATGCATGGTTTTTCATGCAGGAAGCTGCTCTTCCACATGCCCGAATACATATGTGCCTTGATGTGTCCATACATGAAGCTGAATAGAAAAGTATGCCTTTATTATAAACAAAGGAGGATACAAATGTTGTATTACAACAATTACTTACATCAAGGCCAACATCAGTTCACTTAGCTAAGTTATAGTCAAGCCATTTTTGCACCAGCAGATATATGCATAAAATTGGCCACAATGCTTGAATAATATACTAGTCTGTTGCATTATAGTAATGTTGCAAACTGAGGGCCAAACTAGATGTGATGTTTCTCATGTGTACACCCAAAGACTGGCAGCCCCAAGCCAGCTGCCAATCCCTCGTGGCAGCTGCTTGTAAATGTCCCACAGGGACCTGATTCCACTTGGGACAGTGGCATGGGACAGGGGGAGGAGGACCATTTGAGTCAGGAAAATGGGGAGGGGGCTGCCAATCCCTGTGGCAAACACATCTGAGTTATTCCTGATATGAGAGGGAGGGTTGAACTTGTACAGCATCTTAGGCCATTGTCACAACCTGATAAACAAGAACCAATATAGTGTAAAAGCACTGTTCAAAGTGGCCACCATCAACCCATCAAATTGTGTATCCTGTTGGAACGTGGAATCATAGAATCATAGGTGGATTCTTCATGGGCCAAAAACAGCGGTGTGAAAATAGTTTAAAATGGTGTAAAAGAGTTTATCCACCATAGAGTTGGAAGAGACCCCAAGGGCCATCAAGTTCAACTCCCTGCAATGCAGGAACACATAATCAAAGCACTCATGGCAGATGGCCATCCAGTCTCTGCTTAAAAACCTCCAAAAAAGGAGACTCCACCACACTCCTAGCTAGTGCATTCCACTGTTGAACAACCCTTACTGTCAGGAAGTTTTTCCTGATGTTTAGGTGGAATCTTTTTTCCTTCGCCTTGAACCCATGACTCCTGGTGCTAGTCTCTGGAGCAGCAGAAAACAAGCTTGTTCCCTCACCAACATGACATCCCTTCTAAACAGGGATATCATGTCACCTCTTAACCTGCTCTTCACCAAACTAAACATATCCAGCTCCCTAAATCTCTCCTCGTAGAGCATGGAATCCAGACCTTTTACCATTTTGATTGCCCTTCTCTGGACCCATTCCAGCTTGTCAATATCTTTCCTGAATTGCAGTGTCCAGAAATGCACATAATATTCCAGGTGAGGTCTAACCAGCGTAGAATAGAAAGGTACAATTACATCCCTCGATCTAGACACTATACTCCTGTTGATTCAGCCCAGAATCACATTGGCTTTCTTGGCCACTGCATCACACTGCTGACTCATGTTCAGTTTGTGGTCTACTAAGACTCCCAAATCCCTTTCACATCTTGTGCTGTCAAGCCAAGTGTCACCCATCCTATATTTGTGCATTTCATGTATATTTTTGGTCTATCTTACATATATCTCTGTTGCAATTCATTTTGTTAGTTTTAACCCATCTCTCTAATCTGTCCAGGTAATTTTGAATTTTGACCCTGTCCTTTGGGATATTAGCTACCCGATCTATTTTGGTGTCATCTGAAAATTGGATTAGCATGCCTTCTATTCCATCATCTAAGTCATTGATAAAAAATATTGAATAGCACTGGACCCAGGACAGAACCTGTAGCACCCCACTACTCACTTCTCTGTAGGATAAAGATGAGGCATTGATGGCCACCCTTTGAGTTCGGTCAGTCAACCAATTAGAAATCCATCTAATAGTTCCATTGTCTAGTCCACGTTTCACTAGCAAGAATATTTGGGGCACCTTGTCAAAAGCTTTACTAAAATCAAGGTATGCTATGTCCACATCATGCCCTTCATCTACCAAGCTTGTCACTCTATCAAAAAAAGAGATAAGATTAGTCTGGTATGACTTGTTTTTCAGAAACTCATGCTGACGTTTTGTGATCACAGCATTCCCTTCTAAGTGCTGGCAGACAGTCTGTCTAATGATCTGTTCCAGAATTTTCCCTGGTATTGATGTCAGGCTGACTGGGTGGTAATTATTAGGGTCATCCTTTTCACCTTTTTGAAGATGGGGATAACATCAGCCCTCCTCCAGTCCACTGGGACTTCTCCTGTTCTTCAGGAGTTCTCAAAGATTATAGCAAGTGGTTCTGAGATTACTTCTGCCTGTTGTTTTAATACCCTGGGATGTAGCTCATCAGGGTCTGAATTGAATTTCTTTTAAGCCATAGGAGCCTGATGTTGTGGGCAAACTTTCTTAAAATAAATATATGAAATTATTTCAATCGTTTCCTTTCCAAGTGTTTCGATTGTGTTTATGCAATTATAAAGATTGAAGTCTAGAAATGACTATTCTGAATTCTAGCTTCCAGTATTAATGCACATTTTATAAAATGTGAAACATGATAAACAAAATAATTACTTCAGCTTCATACATTAAATCACATATATAAAGGTAATTTTAGCTAACGTATTAGGATACAGAAAAAATCAGGGCAACACTAACTTTTAAAAATTAGAAATGTTAAATATTAAATGAAATGTTCAACAGTATATGCTTAATATACTTGCTATTTTTATCCTGTTTTCAAAGACAAACAAAAATTTCAAAAAATTATGAATAGTGTAATAATAAAGATAATATAAGAGAACAACAAAAAATTTTTTTAATTTGTAACAGAAAAAAAGCTTCCATTTTTAAAAGGTAATTTCCTGTAAGCAAGATATATTATGCCAGAAGAGGAGCCATTCTGTTATTGCTTAGGGTTTTAAAATTAGATTGATGAAAATGCTTGAAGAAAAGAAGATGTAGAAAACGAGCTGTCACTATTACAGAGGTTAACAGGATGATCTAATTACTGCCATTATTTTCAAAGAATGACTGGTCTGATTGAATAAAACATTCCACATGAGGTTTGTTTTAGTAATTTGTAACAACTAAAGTAATTTGACTTGTAGATTTTCTAAAAGAGACATTTTGATGAACTCCTTTTCTACATGATTTAGAAATAAAGTCATGTTTCAAACAAGCACTTGTATTTCACTAGGTTCTCCTTTGCCAAAATACCATGTTCTAACTAATAAGGTTTGAAAAGTGTTATATTATCATAAGAATGTGTCAGGGTATACCAACTGTATAGCAATATTCAATGGTTGATTAAAAAAAACCAATGGGGAGAGCAGCCATGATGGTGCAGAGGGACTCACAGCAGAGAGTCAGTGTCAGGGAAAATGTGAGGGAATCCTGCCCTGTGGAAGCCTCATTATCTCTGAACTGATCCTGCATGAAAGGAGGAATGTGGAAATCACTCAAGCCTTTTCCCTGGAGGAAAACTACCATGGTTCCCTCACCACTACCATTTTCCCTTCTCCCTTATTCTGACCGGTCTCTAGTTTTGGGACCGTTTTTCTACTCAGCTGGATGTTTGTGAAGGGATGTTTTCCCTCTAAGTTCCTGTACATCAGTGTTTCCCAACCTGGAGTATGTGCACTCCCAGGGGTAAGTGCCAGAGTGCTTGGGGTATGCAAACAATTACACAATGGGTTTGCTAATTGGGGGTACAATTTTAGGGAAATGGGTCACCAAGGGTACACGAGTGAAAAAAGTTTGGAAATCAGTGCTTCATAGCATACTCTTTACCTTTGCTTGCATCTTGTACAATTTCACTTTTCTTCTCTCTAAATTCTATTGTACCATTCAGTCACTGCTAAATATGGTATTGATATTATTCAGGGAGGAGGGTAAAATACTCAAAATAAGATCCCTGTCCTCATTATTATAGCATGCTCATTTTCCATATTTACAATACTAAACCTGGACTGACCCTATAAGCTTCTCAGTGATCTAAGATCTGCTTTAAGAGCTCCTAGTCTGTTTTTTTTACAGTCAGTCTGGCAATAACTTATGTAAATCATGTAAATACACAAGCACAGTGGCCCCTTATATAGACAAAATCAGTAGCCTAGCAAACTTTCACCCAAAGAGGGTTTTTTTAATTACATCCACTTATTTGTACTTGCCCATATTCAAACAACTTTTTAACTGTGTTAAATTTTCATCAGTGTATAATTCTAAAAGTTCAGGGCAGAGGCTATCCTTGCTTCCTCACACCCATGCTATAATCAGTAATTACGTATAACCAAAAATGTCTTTGTGTGCCTATTCGTTATCGATCCCCAAAGACCACAGGGCACTCAAATGCCTGATCTCCCTCTCCAAATTATAGAATGTATTATTAACCTCCTGGGCATCTGTAAACTGTGGATAATGTTGCTATTATCTGTGCCACAGAAATGTTGATTGAAATAAAAAATGGTCTCAAACAGTTGTTGTTGTTTGCTCTTTGGTAATCAATTGTGGCTCTATGTTCTGGTCCATTTTACTGAATTATCAGAAAGCTCCTGTTAGCCTTTTTGAATTCTTGTTATCTTAGAACAGAAGAGTCTTTTGGTTTCTGCAGCTATTGGTAGCTAATTCTTTAGCACAGGGCTTTTACTCACTTCTTTCATGCACAATAACAACAGCATCCAGTTTCAGTAAAAACTGTACTTAATTCATAGGAATCCCTACAAATCTGTAATATGACATTTATATATAAAACTTCTTGAAATTCGTATGCCATTCTAGTTCCAAGAGATACAAATATAAAGCTCTGTCTATTCTGTCCGTTAAAAAATAATCTATTTTGTTCTTTAAAAAAACAAGCTTTTTCAAAGTACTCAAATTTCCACTTATTAACAACTGCTTGTTTGGACAGAAATCCATAATTAAGAAAGGACTGAGACTTTACTCAGTAATTAAGATAAATAATTAACAGTGCAATCCTAAGAACATCCTCTTAGGAATAAAACCCATTGTATTGGAAGTGACAATGCATAGTGTGCAAAAGAACTGAGAAGAAAATCCAGCAGGGGGCCAGCAAGTGGTCAGTTTACAGCCCTATCTCAGTGATGGTGAACCTTTTTGAGACCTAGTGCCCAAACTGCAACCCAAAACCCACATATTTATCGCAAAGTGCCAACGGGCCATTTTAACCTGAATACTGAGATTTTAGTTTAGGAAAAAATGATTGGCTCCAAAGTGCGCGTTACTCAGGAGTAAGCTTCATGGTTTTTGCTCCTAATGTTTCACCCGTATCAATGGCTGGCATCTATGTGACATCTTACTGTGACATATCTCTGAAGATGACAGCCATAGATGCAGGCAAAATGTTAGGAACAACAACTACCAGACCTCAGCCACAAGCTGAAAAAAGTCACAACAGCCAATTCTGTCAAAACACTGACCTCAAATTCCTTCAGTAGAATTCTGGGTAGAACTGTTTATGATGGGTCTGAAAATCTTAACCTGCAATAATATGAAATATTTGATGGCCTTACATAGAGCACATCCCCAATTCATGGGAATTCAAATTGTCAAATAATGCCTCCAACTTTTTACTATTTGCTTTAATTTGTCCATTTGAAATCACCGGTTTCTTGAATTGTTCAACTCTGACAAGATCATACCCTAAAGATTCTATATGCTTCATTTTGTCTGCTAATCTATGCTCTCCTCTTGTGCCATAATTATTTTTATGCCCACCTGGAACAAAAAATAGTGAAACCAATATATTTTGGAATATTGAACGTGGTCTTTCCTTAAATTGACTTCAGTTTGAAAGACTTGAAGCTCTATAGGGAAAAATGTCCTTTCTAAGGTCATATATTGGCAAACTGCCTGATAATTAACCTTTGAATGTCTGAATTAAACTCTGAAGCCATTCTGCAACAATTAAAATGAGCTATGGTTTTCTTAAACTATTTCCTATACCATTCCACATGCTAATGACTTCTGTGATATCTCTGCCTAATGTCTCTCATTATTTATCTTCTTTTCTGAGCTAGACATTTGGTGCACTAGTCTGAGCAGAAAGGTCTTTATTATCTGTGTGATTTCCATCACCACTTTCACCAATACAATCTATTACAATTGTGGTATACAGAAAAAGCATTCAAATCAGTATGGGTCTTCTTATATATATAAAAAGCTAACAGTGACTTTGTTAGTCATGCCCTAATGGCAAAACGGCTGGACAGATCGCCCCCAATTTTTCACATGACGTCCCTCCCTGTTGTGGGCAGGTAATCAGACCTTCAAATCGCCAAAAGTCAATACCTGAGCCAGGTAAAATGTCTTTTTCCTGGCGCACCAGGCTATGAAGCTGGCTGTGTTTAACTGTCACCCTTTGAATATTCATGAAGCATGTCTGTGGTCTGAGGGGTTGTTATGCCCTTAGAATGTTCGTGCAGATGGCCAGAGATGAGCATTGAAAACAGTAAATAGGTAATACTGTTAGGTACTACGAGTGGAAGTGAAACACATACACACTTTGCCATGTGAGACGTCAGGTGGGGTTCCCCCCCTCACACGCAGGTAACTTTCACTTTCTGTGCCTCACCCACTGCTACCACACAACACACATACTCTCATATACATCCAGCTCATCCTCACACACCTCACTCTGCCCTCCCTCACATCCAAACACCACTTACCCACTTCCTCACCCATATTCACCACAGCTCTCTTTTACTAAAAGCAAGCTGGAGTTTGCCTTTTTCTTCTAAGAAAATCCGCAGGGTGGGGGTGAACCAACACTACTGGCTCTGCTTCTTTTGCACATGGCCCTTTAAGAACCCAGGGAGCTGGCCTCGATCTGAACGCCTCACCACCCTGCCTCTGCTGCCTGACTGGGATAGCCCCCTTGCCCCAGTTCTGCCTTACCCAAACCAGGACTGTGCATGTCAACCAGCCTCATGGACAGTGGGATTCGCACTCTGGACAGTTCCGTTGTGGAATGGAAAGGATTACCTTATACTAAAAAAACAAGGCAGCACCATATAATGATGTGCATTGAAAAGGGAAAGAGGGATTCCATTTGACCACCCCAAAAGGCTATGCTGCGGATCATTGGACCTGCATGGACATCTGCGTGGGTTGTGGACTGTGATGAGAAGGACAATTGCCACAGCAATGCGTGGCCAGGCCCCACTAGTTTATAATAATTAGAGAAACTGAATGACAGAATGTGCCGACAGTGTCAGTGACAGTGACATACCCTTTGAGATGAAACTTCTGCTTATCTCGTTAGACCCAAAGAATTAATATTGCTTTTATCTGGCAGTTCTCTTAGTTCTTCCAGTAATTGTCTGTGTAAGTCATCCTGAGCCCAGCAACGGAAAAGGTGTGTATTCACCAGCAGCTGGCAACTCCCCAGGATAGTCTGACTGATGACTTTGGGGGATTTATGCTATTCCCTGCAGCATGTGACCCAACATGTTTTTGCCTGAGCCAACAGAATGTGTGTTTTTATAAAATTACTTATTGTCTTATATGCTGGCATGTCTATAGATCATGTATTACGGCCACTCCTGTTCTCTTCTTGTAGCACGTTATAATTTTGTGTGATCATAGACTGTAATGGCATGAATTTGTGCTATGTTTGCATATAAATTGTACCCTTTGATTTATTTTTTGTCATCTTGCTTAACATCATGTACTGTAGGCATCAGTAATAGTACAGTCATAACTTGTGGAATTCAGTACCACGGGATATGACTCAATAGACCCAAAATTCCACTAGAGATGCCATTCTCTCCCTTTCTCTACAAAATATCTGTTTACAAAAAAAAAAGTGTCAGTACTCTTGCCACAAGCTTCCTTGTGTCCTGGCAATGTAAAGCAATTTCATTCAGCAATGGTCATGTATCATAAATAATAATAATTAACATTATTGCACTGAAATTTAGTTATTATGTCAGGAGTTTGCATCCAAAATCTATATGAATTCAATATTCCCCTCTACCATGTCATGAGATCAGGATTGGGGGGGGGGGGGGGGTGTGAATCCTGCTCTCAAATCCGGGTTCTTTAAATCCAGACACTCCAAACTGCTGAGTTCTTAAAGACTTTATTGTGAATAGAAAATAACAAAAGGTTTTTCTTACATTGATTTCTCAGCAGAGCACCATTCCAGCCCGGTTTAGTTGTTCAAACTGAGGACCTATGGGTGAGAGATGCTCTCTCTTGTCTAGCCCATAGCAGAATCCTTCTAACACTCTATCCATGAGGTGTTGAAATGATTTACTTGCTCCTTGCAATCCAAATGGCATTTTCACAAATTCAAAGTGGCCAGCAAAGCAGACGAATTCACTTTCTCCACAGCTTCAGGAGTTAAAGGCACTTGAAAATATCCTTTGCTGCAATCACCGCCCTGAGCCCTTCGGGGGTAGGGCGGTTTACCAAATCAATCAATCAAACAAACAAACAAACAAATAAATAAATAATTTTAAGTGTGGAAATAAACTTTGCATTTGCTAGTTCCTTTACAAGCTGGTCAACACAGGGGACTGTGTAAAGGGAACAGGGGACTCTGTAATTTAATTGAGCTTCCGAACATCTACACAGGAGAGTCGTGGTCTGATATCTTTTTCTTCAGGACAATCACAATGGGAGCTCCCCAGTTATAGGTGCTCTTCTTAATCATTCCATGGTTCAATATTTGCTGAATTTCCTAAGCCACAATCGGTTTCATTGGCTCATTTATGGGGTAAGGCTTTACCTTAATTGAAGCATGGCTACCAGTATCAATGTGATGTGAGTGCAACCTGGCTTATTGGAGAATGGCAGTGCAACCTGGCTTATTGGAGAACGGCATTGGGTTGTTTCTTACCAATAATGAAGTAGAAAAAAGAAAAAGTGGAAAAATGACCGTTTACTCCCCAGATTTCCACATCCCCCCCTTTTCACTTTTGAATTCCAAAGGTTGCCCTTGAAAACCCCCTTCCAATTGATTAAGGATAATATTTAGATTAACCTCATCTTTGTCTTATACAGAAGTACTGAAATCAATTAGTAGTAACAAAGAATGTACTGCATAGAATGTACTGAACTTATTGGACCAGTGGTGTCATTCACTATAAGGCAGCTTCGTGTGTTTATATTTGATCAAAAGCATAGACTATATTGGACTAGATGCAATGGAATATTTATGGGGGACAGGGGATCAGACCTGTTACCATACTGCTCTCAACATTTTAAGATGTTTTATTGACGGAGCCTATGTTTGTATTTTACCGGATTTGCTCCTTTTTATTGTTTATATATTATGTTGTTCACCGCCCAGAGCCCTTTGGGGATCGGGCGGTATAGAAATTGAATTAATAATAATAATAATAATAATAATAATAATAATAATAATAATAATACTGACCTGGCATAGTGGTGGGAGTGCTTATTCACAGGTATCCTTGCCTGTGTGCCAGCCTAAAGCATGACTGGCATTGCAGAGATGGGAAGCCCGTTCTCTGGCAATAGCCAGGTCTACCTAAAAGGAACTTCCAGGAATTTTTTTTCCTTTCTGTTCTCATGTTCTCATATTCAGCCCAAGAGGACCCCTGATGACATTGCCTCCCCTGATTATCTTAACCCGGATACTCCCTTCTATAACCAACTTCTCCAGACCACCATACAATGCACTCTATTGTTTCTCAAACAATCCATCCAGTCACCTCCCAGAGGTTATCCTAGCATTTCCAAAGGTCATCCTAACACCCCCCAGAGTGGTTCTTCAATCTATAAATATCCTACCCTCCAAAGGGCCAATTGCCCTGTTCCATTGACACCTTTATATCTTTGTCACTGTTTCCATATTTTTCAATTAAGTAGTGCTTCCTTCAGCTGGTTGATGTTCATGCCTGTATCAGCTTTTATGGTATCTAGCTATCGTATTCTTTGGCGTCATTTAACTTGACTGAGGCTGACATATATGCTAAAAGTTCAGTGACCAGACCTGAAGTTATTGAAGTATTTCAATAAACATTTATCTGAAATATACAGAGGAATGAAAATTAATTTGTACTTCTTGAAGTTTCTTTCATTTTAGACTTATCTTGTATTTCTAATGCTTCAAACTGATATATCCTAGCTGAAATATCTCAACAAGGAAGAAAGGAGTTAATTTTCCTTCAAGTGACTCATTTTAAAATGACTGCTAGAAAATACTTTGACCACTCAGTCCTACTGTAAAGCCGTTATGTGATCAATACTATCCATCATCATGCAATAAAAACCAGCAGGATCCTATGCCTGTCCTGTTCCAGCGTTCAAAGAACCAGTAAGGGCTGAGGAGGAGCAAAAATTTAAAAGAAACCAAGTCAAAAGAAGTTGTTGTCAGCACAATATTTTCCTCAAGGCATCTTATTTTTGCTGGGATACCAATTATTTTATTATGGAATAAGATTATAGCCAAGACCTTAAATTTTTGTTTTTAAGATTTGTTGCAGGTGAATGATTTTGCAAATTGGCATGATCAAAAGAACTGTGTTGCTGTTGGAGGGATGCTAGTTCAAACCTCCCTTGGGTATGTATACGGCATGAGATTTGCTGTTCTGCCATATGTGTAGCTGTGCATCTGAACGATCCTGAGACATACGGAACAAACTACATATTACATGCAAATATTCTTACAGCACATCTTCCATAAACATGACTAAGATGTTATAACAATGGGACATTGCCTGGTGGCCATTTTTCTATTCCCAAGTGCTCCTCAAAGCTATTACATATATTTATAGAAACACCAATATGAGACTGAGGGATGGGGGAACAGGGAATTGTAAAACAGCTGAAAGAACAAGTAGGTGCGAGAGAACAGCAGGAAAATGGTCAAGCCCCATGCCCCCACTCATGCACTTCAAATTATTCCTTCTTGAAGCACCTTTTTTCATTTTCAAAAATGGATATTGGACTTTCTGATATGTATTTGTACATAACATACGTTTGCTCCTCCGTGTTCAGAATTCAGAGTGAGATTAGCAGTGGACCCTAAATTCAGCATGTTTCAGGAACAAAGATAGCGCAGCTTGAGGGGAAAAACAATTGCATGGCTTGCTGAAAGGGAGAGAAATAGGTTTGCAGTGGAGATGCAGCCAACTGATTCTGGCTGGGGTGATCTCTTCTAGCATCATGGATTTATTTAATTTTTATATCAATAATCTTCTATGCGTAGAACTAGTTTGTTTGCCAGAAATTTAGATACTCCTGAGAACATGGGATCTAAAAAGCCAAGTGAGCAGCAATTGCCTTTCATAACTGGTGTCCTTGAGGTAATGGGTTTTCTGTTGTCATTTTCAAAACAAAATGTAAGATACTACACTTAGGCAGAAAAAAATGAAATGCACAGATATAGGATGGGTGACACCTGACTTGATAACACTACATGTGAAAGGGATCTGGAAGTCTTAGGAGACCACAAACTGAACATCAGTCGGCAGTGTAATGTGGTGGCCAAGAAAGTCAATGTGATTTGAGGCTGTATCAATAGGAATATAGTGTCTGAGGGATATAATTGTACCTCTCTATTCTGCATTGGTTAGACTTCATCTGGAATATTGCGTACAGTTCTGGGCACCACAATTCAAGAAGAATATTGACAAGCTGGAATGGGTCCAGAGGAGGGCAACCAAAATGGTCCAAGGTCTGGAATCTATGCCCTATGAGGAGAAACTTAGGGAGCTGGGTATGTTTAGTTTGGTGAAGAGCAGGTTAAGAGGTGACATGATAGCCCTGTTTAGAAGGGATGTCATGTTGGTGAGGGAGCGAGCTTGTTTTCTACTGCTCCAGAGACTAGCACCAGGAGTCATGGGTTCAAGGCGAAGGAAAAGAGATTCCACCTAAACATCAGGAAAAACTTCCTGACAGTAAGGGCTGTTCAACAGTGGAATACACTAGCTGGGAGTGTGGTGGAGTCTCCTTCTTTGGAGGTTTTTAAAGAGGGGCTGGATGGCCGTCTGTCAGGAGTGCTTTGATTATGTGTTCCTGCATTGCAGGGAGTTGGACCTGATGGCCCTTGAGGTCTCTTCCAACTCTGTGATGCTGTGATTCTCAGAAAAATCAATGCAGACTTGATGGAAGAAGATTTTCCTGTCCATAGTCAATAATATTGAATTCATCAATCGACTTCCAGTATATTATCTCTGTAACCATAAGCGCTAGAAACCTGTTATTTTGGTAGTGTTCAGGAATTTAGGTAGGTAGAAGATGTATCAAGCAAGGTTTCTCTGTTAAAATAGATATTTTACTTTCTCCCCTTCAACAAATGGTTCTTGGCTGGTCAATCACTACTCAGATTAATTTATTTTACATATTGACTGTGAGATGCTTTGAAAATGAAGAAACATACAGGGTTTTAAAATGTATCATTAGGTGGAACAAAATCTAAAGTGTTGTAGTGGAATCTGTTATTTTCCCCTCTACTTTCTCCAGGAGTCTCAAGGCAATGTGCATGCAGAACTTCACCACTATAGCCATTCATATACCCCAGATTTTGGAAAGGTGTGCTTAGCAGGGTTGCCAGACCTCAGGTGATACCCATATAGTTCTCCCAGAATTTTAAATAATCTCCAAAGTTCAGAGAACAGTTTCCTTCAGAGCTGCAGAGGTCAGAGTCTATGGTATTTCATATAGTCTACTCTTGAGGAACAGAAGTCCTATAGTGACATTTATCCCAACTAAGCTCCATCCCTCCCCTCTGCAAACTCCACCCTCCCCAGGCACTGCCCTCCAGTAAGAGTTGGCAAACACAGTCATAGACATGAATGGTGACAGCTGAATTTGTACTGGTATGCATGCCTGTCATTCAGTTTACAATGCCTCAAGGAATCCTAATTCATGCTCTAGCTGCAGTGAATTCTCAATTTTACTTGCTTCACAGTGTGACATAGCTGAAGATCCTTTCATTGTAACTGCCATGTAGCTCAATGTTTCTTACTATGAATTGAATTTCTATGACAGCCATAGGAAACATTTGCCATGAAAAAATGGCAATACAAATTACTCTCTTGCCTAAAAGTTAAATATGAGATAGATGAATAATGCAGTACTAAGTCAGAAGGAATTGCCATGATCCTTATAAAACCACTGTTTTCTCCTGATCTAATTTCATGAAAGCATATTTCCTATGTTTTTAGACCCGGATGTGAGTTGCAAAACCACTCCCATGATGTTCAATTGTGACAAGAGAAACAGCTTTATTATCTTGGATGTCCTCCAGAACATCTGGGATATGATACATTCCTTTCCTTTTAGAAAAAGAATTATTTATTAGTATTCTGAATTAAAATTGCAATAAGCTCAGAAGAACACACATTATCTCCAAAGCCTTTAAAAGATTATAGCCTAGCAAGGATCATGAATTTCTTACAAACAGACCTAAACATGCAGGGACTGGATTTATTCACTAGCAACATATCTGTCAATAGTAGTTGTCTATTTTACTCTTATGTACCACCATGAGAACCATTTTTGCCAAGAGATAATACAGCAATCCATCAATCAGTTGTTGTGGTTGATGTGGGGATAGAGGAACTGGCTTGTGGGATATTTGTGGGAGTAGTGGATCCTATGTACAGAACCACATTTCCTTTATCCCATTGCAAAATGGTTACTGTGATGCTGTTCTAATTATAGCCATACTATCTGGCTTATGTGTGGGCCCTGGATTTTTTTTTGTATTTTGATCAAAGGCATAGATTTTTGATTCATGTAAATCTTCAATATTTGCCAGGGCCTGAGTCAGAAACAGTTTGTCCATCAGGTGCACATAAGTGATTACCTAGGGCACAAGAGGTGGAAGTAATCAAAATCAGTTCCATCACTGGCCTGCCCACATACCCATGATATTGTGGTCTGCTGCCAAAAGTGACAGCCCTGAGCTGCACCCTCAGACCCAGTAGACAGCTTGTGCTAAGCCTGCTCAAGTCCTCTCTCCATGCATCAAAGTATGGGTCGGTCCATTTCCCCCTTCCCTCTCCCCTCTGTTTCAGGGCAGGGCCATGGTTGGAACCCTTTTTCAGAACTGTGTTTGTATCCCAGTCTGCCCAGGGGGAGGTTAGTGTCAAAAATCCTTGGGCTGATCATGGCTTGAAATCTTGTTAGTGGGTTAACCCTACAAATATCAAAAGCTTGAGCATGTATGGAGCTGCTCCTTTAGCTGGATGTCCTGATGGTCCACTTGGTGCAATAGATAAAGCCTTGCATTAGACTAGGAGATCAAGGTTCAAATCTATACTTTGCTGTGAAGCTTCCTGGATTAGTGCAGTCATTCTCCTATCCCCCAGAAGCAAAGAGGAAGCATTTGGAGCTGAGGTTGGACAGGGGAGGCAAGATTATAGTAGACAATGGGTAGAAACCTTCCACCCATGGAAATGTACTAATGGATCTAAGGCATTGTGTGGATGACATCTAAGTTAATCTTTTCCATCAAATCCCAGGGAGATGGTGGAAATTCTGAACCCATGATTAAGATCCATAATGCATTGGATGGGGGTGAACAAACTCATCTTAATTCCATTCAAGACAGGTATTGATGGCTGATAAAGGTGCCTCATCTGGGAGAAAGGATATTGGCTGCCTTGGGTAAAGGGGGGCTCTTGGATTTAGTATGCTCTTAAACACTGAGCTGATAGTGTTGACCAAGAGCATCTTTTGTCAGGTTTAATTAATATGGCTGCTGCACCATAATGACCCATGCCAGTTTAGATTACTGTATGTCAGGCCTGGCTCCTGCCTGGCCTGGCAACGCAGGGCTGGAACCAAGGTCACACGTGCTCTTGCTGTTATCTCTGTGTTAATGGCCCATCCTGTCTCAATCACTGCTTGTAACTAGAGAATTTGCATCCCTCATTCCTCCCCCTTCCTGGGACTAGGAATGAATTCTATCGCTGTCCTTGAGTTGGAAACACATAACAATACTGTCTAACTACTGTACTTTCTTATGCTACTTATTGTGGGAACCGGTGAGAGGGGAAGAACCACAAAGTGGGGGAAGTTTTGAGATATATGTTAGCTGGAATTCCTGAATCCCCCCGTCCTGACACAGTTCAATAAAGGCCTTGAACCTTTACTGAGTCTCAATTATTTTTTTTTCTTTTTATAATTTTTATTAAGTTTTAAAACATTTTATACATAGCATTAGATCCTTACAACACTTAGGTATCCAACATTGTCCGTTTTTGTTTATAAAACATAACATTCATCTCTCGTATTGGTCATTTGTTGACCCTTATCTCTAATAAACATTATAACAAGGTAACAATCAACCAAGCTCCTTGGTTGGCTAATCTAAATTGTACACTTCCTTCCCCCTAATTGACTCCGTCTGATATAATTAACGTTCCAGGTCGAGTTTTGTGGGAATTATCCCAGTTATTTTTCACTCGGGTTATCACTCTTTTCTTCCTTTTATTTGTTTATTTGTTTAATTATTTTTTCAATCTTTCAGTTCTGTAGTCTTGCTGCTCTGACTTTTATAGTTTTACTGAGAAATAAAGTAATCCCTCTATTACTAATTTCTTCTACTTTTCCTATTCTTAATTCTATATCTTAACACAACTAAATCATTAACTATACAAATAATAACATCTTGTCATCAAACATTATACATATCAATAATACAGATCTCTTGTTAAACATTCTTTCTTATTTAACATTATCTCTCATCCTAATTCTTGTTATTATTATTAATCTACTAAACCTTAAACTATATAAGCAGTCTATACTTAATACAATCTTCTCTTATTTGCTATGTTTGTTTGTTGTCTGTCTTCATCCTTTTCTTTACTTCCTTAAATACAAATACAAAAAGAGAAATCAGATTTGTCAGGTAAGATATTTCAGAAATAACCATTAGGAATTTACAGTTCTTTTTCTCTTTTATTTTAACATTTTATCTAAGTAATGGACGTATAGTTTCCAAGTTTTTTTAAATTTATCTGGGTCATCTTTTAACATACAGGTCAGTTTATCCGCCTCCATTACTTGATAAAGTCTTCTATTCCAGTTTTCCGCGTTGGGGGCCCGTGGGTCTTTCCAATGTTGTGCAATTTCCATTCTTGCCGTGGTGATTAAATACATAAATAAGTTGTTATTTCGTTCTATTATTTTATTGTTGTTGTATAGACCTAGGAGAAAAATTTCTGCTTTTTTTTGTAATTTAGTTTTTAGAATTTCTTCAATGAGGCTAATTATTTCTTCCCAATATTTCTTTATTATTTCACACTCCCACCACATATGTAAAAACGTTCCCGTTTTTTTTTTACATCTCCAGCATTTATCATTGTTCATGCTTTTCATTTTATATAATTTTACTGGTGTATAATACCAGCGATGGTATATTTTTTGGCAGTTTTCTCGTAGGTCCATTGCCAAAGTAAACTTTGCATTGTTCCACCACATTTTTTCCCATTCATCTGTTGATATATTTCTTCCTATATCTTGAGCCCAAGTTATCATGTTATCACTTATGTTTTCTTGTTCCGTTTTGTAACCTAACAGTATATTATACATTTTTTGGATTGTTTTCTTATTGTCTTCCAACATTGCTTTTTCAAACTCATTCTTTCTTATTTGAAAGCCTCTTTCTGAGTCTTTCTTATATGTTTCTTTTATTTGTATATAGTGAAACCATTGGCAATTTTTCCCCTGAATTGTTATCTCTTCTCTTTCTTTCAATTTAATTTCTGTACCTTCCATTTTTAACAAATCTTTGTAGGTTTCCCATTTCTCTGTATTTCTAAATTCTTTTAATTTTAAGGATTATACTCTTGAAATCCATAATGGGGTTTTTCCATAGAACCAGTTTTTATATTTTAGCCATATTCTGGCTAGTGCTTTTCTAATTAGATGTGTGTTAAAGTTATTGAAATTTTTATTATGTTCTATGGGGAATAAAAAAATCGTGCCACCCTCTATATAGGTTATATCCCTCTAACGTAAGCAAATTGGTATTTTTTAACTCTATCCACTCTTTTATCCATGTGATTGCACATGCTTCGTAGTATAGTTTCATATCTGGTAATGCAAAACCTCAGTAGAGCTTTTTCTTAATCATTTGCATATACTTAATTCTATTTCTTTTACCATTCCATATAAATTTATTAATTATTAATTTCCACTTCTGGAATATTTTATCCGACAGTATTATAGGTAGGTTCTGATAATAATACATTAATTTCGGCAAGACATTATTTTTAATTACTGCTATTCTCCCCGATAATGATAGGAATAACCCTTTCCATTTGTCTAGATCTTGTTTGATTTTCTGCCAAATTTTTCCATAATTATCCTCAAATAAGTTGTTATTCTTAATTCTCAGTTCTATACCCAGATATTTTACCTTATTGACTACTTCAAAACCTGAACTTTTCCTAAATTTTTCCGCTTCTTTCTGTTTTATGTTCAGTAACAGTGTTTTTGTTTTTTCTATATTAATTTTTAATCCTGCCAAATTGCCGAATTTTTCTATAATATTATTTACTCTATTAATCTTTTCTGAGGGGTCTTCTATGACCAATATCAGGTCATCCGCATATGCCCTGTATTTGTAAGTTTGGTTTTTTACTGTCAGTCCATTCCATTCCTTCTCCTTCTCTAATCTGCTGGTAAGTATATCTAGATATAAAATAAATAATAATGGGGATAACGGACAACCTTGTCTGGTACCTTTCGTTATTTTAAATTGTTTGGACAATTGGTTGTTTATTCTGATTTTTGCAGTTTGCTTATGATATATTGTTTGGATTGCCCTTAAAAATGGTCCCTCTGTTCCTCTTTTTTTTAATCCTTGTATCATGAAGTCCCAGTTCACACTGTCAAATGCTTTATATGCATCAAGAAACACTAAAGCTATTCTTTTAGTTGGATTTTTTTCTGCATACTCAATGATATTTAACACGGTTCTAATATTATTTTTTGCTTGTCTGTTAGGTATGAATCCTGCCTGGTTCTCATTTACATATTGTCCTACATATTTTTTTAGTCTTTCACTTAAAATTTTTGTGAAGATTTTATAATCTAAATTAATCAGGGAGATTGGCCTATATTTGCTTGCTTCCAAAATTTCTCCTTCTTTTGGGATTAATGTTATTTCTGTCTCCAACCAAGATTTGGGTAATGCTTTTCCTTTCAGTATATTATTAAAGATTATTTCTAGTTTTGGTATTAAAATTACTTGTAGTTGTTGATAATATTTTTCTGTGAGATTGTCTGGTCCTGGTGATTTATCTTTTTTTAGTTGTTTTATAGTCTCTTGTATTTCTGTCGTTGTTATTGGTCTATTTAAGTTATTTATTTATTCTTTTTCAGATGTCGGTAAGTCTGTTTCTTCTAAGTATTTTTCTATTTCTTTTTCATCTGTCCTAATTTCTTCTGTATATAATTTTTTATAGAAATTTGTTAGGCTTTTTTCTATATCTTCTTCTTTCCTAATTATTTTATCTTTTTCTTTAATTGCTATGATTGTTTTTCTATCTTTCCTTTTTCTCAATTTATATGTGAGCCATTTTCCAGGTTTATTTGCCCATTCGAATTCCCTTTGCCTAAGAAATTTCATTTTTTTAAATGTTTCTTCTGTATATAACCCTTTAATTTGTGCTCTAGTTCTTTCCATTTGTCTTTTAATTTTTTTATTACCTGGTCTTTTTTTAAATTCCTTCTCCAAGTTCTCTAGGGTCTTATTCAGTAAATTTAGTTCTTGATGTCTCTTTTGTTTTATTTTTTTATCTTGTTGTTTTATTAGTCCTCTTGCATATGCCTTACTGGTATCCCAGATTATTGACTCATCTATATCTGGTGTATCATTAAAGTTAAAGAATTCTTCCATATCTTTCCGCATTTTCATTTGGAATTTTTTATTAGACAATACCTTGTTATTAATCCATTGTCTATTATTTCCTCTCTTCTTTTGGTGGATTTGCCATAACACTGGGCTATGATCTCCTATTACCCTTGGTAAATATTTTATGTTTTTGTGTTTTTTTAGTAGTTCATTTGTGGACCAGATCATATCTATTCTTGTAAGAGATTTATGTCTATTGGAGTAAAATGAATAATCTTTTGCCTGACCCTGTGTCTCTCTCCAGACATCTTTAATTTTCAAGTTCTTACTTAGTTGGAAGAAGGATTTTGGTAGTTTGTTTAATTCTTTCTTTCCTCCCCCTTTTTTATCTAATTTGGGGTCTGTCAAACCGTTGAAATCTCCTAATATTATGAAATTTGTATACATATATTGTGCCAATTCATTCGTCAGTTCTCTATAGAAATTTGATTTCCCCTCATTTGGTGCATAAATCCCTACTACTAAAGTTTGTTCTCCATTTATTGTTACTTCCACACCTAATACTCTCCCTTTTCCATCATTTATTACCTCTTTGGGATTCAGGAATTCCTTTATAAAAAGAGCCACTCCTTTTTTCTTTTTATATTGCATCGAGTTGCAGAACAGAAGTCCAATTTTTTCCTGTTGTAAATACTTTTTATCTTTATCTTTTAGGTGTGTTTCCTGAATGCATACAATCTCTGCTTTGTGTTTTATTAGATAACTGAAACATTGTTTTCTTTTTTTGGGGTTATTTAACCCATTGACATTAATTGAGAGTATATCTAATGACATCTTTCTTCCTCTTTCTCTCTTTATATATATATATATATTTAAGTTTAGTTCTACATCCAATTGTCCACTGCTTTGTATCACTGTAAACATGAGTACAGCTCAGAGGAGGTTATTTATCACGAAGTCTACCTTAATATTTATCTCTTATCTCTTACCACCCCCCATACCATCACAGTTATTATCATCTTCCATTATCTCCTAACTATATATTTATTTAACTAAATCATTGTATATACAATCCTTATTTTTATAAATATCCTATTTACTATATTCAAAATATATTAAAGACAAAAGATAAGACATTAATCAATATATATATATATATACTTCCGTGTCTTCTTCCTCTCATTCTTCTCCCCCTTACTTCTTCTCGGTCATCTTCTTCCTGTAATGATCTAAAAAGTTATCCATTCCGTCTAAAGAGTCCACTGTGATTCTCTTATGGTTCTGTAAAAAAGTAAGACCTTCCAGCTGCAACCATCTGTATGTAATTTTGTTTTCGGTTAACCAAGACACCAAAGGTTGATAGCCTTTCCTTTTTTTACGTATATGTAGAGGTATCTCTTTAAGTACAATCACTTGTTTCTGATTTACTGTCAGTCTCTGCTTCGCATGTGCCTGAAGAATTTCATCTCTGTATATTTTTTTCGTAAAAGTCACATTTATATCTCTGGGTAGTTTTCTAATTCTGGCAGTTCTTGAGTTTATTCTATAAACCTTGTCTATGGCCTCCCAGATTTCTTCTTTTCCTAAAGATAATAACTCTGCTATTGCATCTACTACCATCCTTCTTGTGTCTTCATCTTCACTTTCTTCACAGCCTCTCAGCCGTAATACATTTTCTTTCATTTTCAATTCTAATAAGGCCATCTGATTTTTTACTTCTTCAATTCCGTTTTTTACTATTCCTGTTCTGACATCTAGGGTGGCGATGTTATTGTTTGCTAATTTAATTTCGTGCTTCATTTCTGTAATATTTTCTTCCACCTTTTTCAGTTGGTTCAGTTCTTTTTTAACTTCTGTCAGCTCCGTTTCCATTTTGTCCAAGCGATTTCCTAGTTTATCAAATCCATCTTTAGTTTCTTCACGGAATTTGGTAATGACCTCCTTTGTATCCTCGTGCATTAAGGCCATCATTTCAGTCATTTTTTCTAACTTGCTGTTCATGTCATCTCCGTTTTTATCTGGGGTTTTCATGTCCTTTAGTTCTTGTAACCCCTTTTTTGCGTTGTTCCTCGTTGCCATTTTAAGTGGTCTTTCTTGTCACTAAGTGTTCTCCAACTTAGGAAGATGCAGGGAAAATATATAAAAATAACGCAAGGGGATGAAGAAATGAGGGGAAGGGGGTGGTTTTTCTCTTCCTCTGAGCTGTCTCCGCCTCCTGCTTAGCTCTCCATCCTTCCCCTTTCCAACATCTCTCAAGATCCCTCCCCTTTCTTAGATGTTGTCGGCCCTCTGTGTTCCGCCCACTTCCTCCATCCGCTAGTGTTCTGTGATACGTTCAGACATCCCCTTTTGTTTTATTTTCCTTCCGGGGTCAGCCGTATCAACGTTACTTCCGTTCTCTGTATTTATTTACTTTTTGGCAGGTTGCCAAGATATTTCGTCTTAAATATTCTTACTGCTCTTAGGAAAAGTACAGATGACACGCCCCCTTGCCGTTCCACCCTCCCCTTATAATTAACTTCAAAACCGTAAGTCCGTTTGTTTACTCACTCCGGGTGGCTGGGTCGGGGCTTTCTCAGCGTTTTCTCTTCTCTGTTTTTTCTCTCTCAGAGCTCTGTCGTTTCACCTGGTTTTTTTCCTCACCGGTGTCAATTTTAAAGAATGCCTCTAGTAGTTGGTTCTTAGTCTCACTTTATTATCGGTTTTCTACTCGAGGCGGCTCGGTTGCTCTACCCGTGGTTTCTCACCCCCTCTGTCCCGTCCGTTCACTTCTGTGCTTCTATCTTTCCCTCACGGCTCTTCCGTTCGCCGGGACTGCAGCTTGTGAGATTTTTGAAGCTCGAACTCACCCCACGTCTCCCCTTTCTTTCCAGGGGAGCTGAAAAGCTATTTTTCAGGGGGTATTTAATTTTAAACGGGTTCAGAGTGCGCTCCGTTGGCGGGAGCTGCCGGTTTCGTCGCAACCCAAACCGGAAGTCACTGAGTCTCAATTATTGACTGGAGTAACAGACCATTACACTGTAACATGTTCTATAGTGAATGACTTTTCAAAATGCTTGGAAATTTCAACTGGTCCAGAACATAGCAGCATCAGATCTGTGGTACTTAATCCCTGGGGATTAAATTTGCTGCTAATTTGTGGTGTCAGCTTTTGGTATTCTGAAAGGCTTTTAGAATATGAGTTCTGCTGTTTAGTGCCTGTTTAAAATTATGAGATGTTAGATGCATAGGATTTTATTGATATATTTAAAACATTTTGCTGCCACTTTTCAGCCTGGTCAGAGTACACAACACAGCAAACATAAAAATATTAAAACATTTGAGCAATTAAATGCAATTAAAAGTATAAAATAATTTCGTTAAAATACATAAGCAACATTAGATGGAAGGCTAGTAACTGTTATCGAGGAAAACTTTTTTCTTTTTCCCCTTTTTTTGCTGTCAAGACTTGTAGTGACCCTGTAGGGCTTTCAAGGCAAGAGATGTTCAGAAATGGTTTGCCATTGTCTGCCTTTGTGTTATAACCCTGGCATTCTTAAGAAACATAAAAGTGTTCATCTGCTGGCACAAGACACCAAGGTCGAATCCCCATGGCCAATTAATCGCATGATAATCATGCGAAATATCCAGGTTTCAGCAAGTACTCCACACCACTCAACCGCTGAACATGGATTCATCCCAGTTCTGCCGCTCCTGCTCCCTTTTATCATGTGTTTTTAAAGAACCTGTATGAAAGTGCGCCTTTTTAAAAAACATGCACCAAATCCAGATTGGTGGGGAGGTTTGGGGGTTGAATGTAGGTTTGTTTTCCCACCATTGGCAGTGATGTGGAGCCTTCCAGCCAATCAGAGTGCAGTGGGCTGTGCGCGATTCATGTGGAGCCCTTTTTTTGTTTTGTGCCGGCAGAGGCTACGTTGAAACGTGGCTGCGTGGAACATGATTTCTGTGCCAACTGTTAACTAACATTAAACTTCCGTGCCAGTGCAGTTGCCTGGGTAAAGAGTGCCGAAGCTGCACATAAATGTTGCTTAGCATGAAAAACAGCTACCATTCTATCCACACGTGCGTGTGGTGACGTAGCTGTGCAAAAGTTTTTTAAAAATTCCCACCCCAACACAGCGTAACAGCCAATCAGGATGAGGAAGAAAGAGCAGCTGAGCTGATCATGAGTTCAACTGGGCAATCGTGGGGAGTGCTGCACTTTTTGAAACCATGATAGACATAGATGTCCCCATCACACACATGCTGCAGTACGGAGGAGGAAACCGTGATGAAAAAGTGCCATTTCTTTTGAAACCTGGTTGTATCCAGCTTTAATTTCCCAGTGGGGAAATGGCCCATTAGAGGGAGACTCTCTTGGGGGGAGAGTTCCAAAGTTTTGGGGCCACAACTAAGAACACCTTTTTAGTTATTTAAAATTGCATAAAATTATTACATCTGGCCAACTGATGGCATTATAAAGATAACATTAATTTATACAATTTAAGATTTTGGGCATAATCTAGATAGAATTAAACACTTTAAAGAACCAATGATGATGTCAAATGGTATTATTTATTTATTTATTTACTCAGAAATGTCTAAATACTCAGAATATTTCTGTGATGTCTCTTCACAGTCTCGCTCAAGGAGGCTTACAGTTAAAAACTACAATACCTTTTAAAAAGCCATTATCAAAATGAGCCATTAAAAAACTATCAAACATAAGCAGATAAAAACTACTCATTAAACAGAAGCAGACTATTTAAAAGCTGATAAGATAAAAACACTAATTAAAGCGTGGGGGAAAAATGTGTTTTAGTCTGGTACCTGATGTAAGGTAGGAGTCAGGCAAGCCTCAATAGGTAGGGTACCACTAAAGAAAATGCCCTGTCTCTAGTTACCATCCATGCCCCATCTGAAAGTGAGGACACAAACAGCAGAACTTGAGAGCAAGTTTTAACTGGCAGACTGGATAGTACAACAGGGGATAGTCCAATATATATGCCTATATAGAGAGAGAAAGACTTCACATCACTGAACTTCAGGTGAATTATGCCATTTTATTTAGACCATGTCACTAAAAATTAAATTATAAAAGCATAATTCTGAAAATATCAAATTTGAATTTTGAATATTCTCCAAACTTTAATTTTGTGTCAAATTTCATCCCAGCTCAAATTTATAGTTTTAATGCAAACCTAACCAGAATTTATAGCCTTCTAAGTCAATTGACTTAGTCAATTATAACCTTCTAAGTCAATTGACTTATAACCTTCTAAGTCAATGGGTTTAACTGTTTAGGACAGCTTTTTTTAGTGTTATAGAATCATATAAGTTTGGTTACTGTGTTTTGGTTTCAGCTGGAATTTGCTTTCTTTCACTGTTGTTTCATTGGTTATTCAGCAACACTCAGTATCTGAAAAAAAAAGAAAGAAAGCCATATAGGTATATTTTGTCAATAATAACCAACTAAAATGTTGTTTTTATTTTTAATGCTGAAGGCAGTTGAATTCTAGACGGGGAGCCTCTCCCCCAAAGAAAACTTGCCAAAAGAGTGGTACTTATCATGTAGTTTGTAAATAAGTACCATTCTTTTGCACTAGCTTGTATATGAATGTATACTTAGTATTGATCACTATAAATAATATTGTTTCACTTTACTTCCTTGTATTTTTGGCAAGTTTTCTTTGGGGGAGAGGCTCCCCGTCTTGTGTTTATCTTTCGATTGTTCCACTTGCCTTTTCATTGCTATGGCAGTTGAATTCTGTCAGATTTCACATTTGTGCATGTTTGAACTAGATATACCAGCCAACGTAATAGATATTTTAATTAACAGTCATTAGAATAGAAGAATCTACTTATACTTTATATAACAATGTTCCTCACTTCAATTAACTTAATCTCTCTCCTTCATACTTTTCATTTGAATTCATCTTTATGGGCATACACTTAAATAATATTTAACTATATTTTATACTTCAAATTCCAAGTCAAGAAAGATGGATTAATCTCTCTGGATTTTTCCCATTTAGTTTTGAGATGGTTATGATTCATATTGTTACAGGATTTATTGTGGTAGCTGGACACTTTGTGTAATTTGAAAAATATTGTGAGGTGATTTTCAACCACTTTCTTCAATGGGAAATCTGCATTAGCATCTGAACAAAATCTATTTTTCAAGAGGGCCCTTATTAAGTTACTGGATTTAAAGAAACAGTTGAAATGAGGCATTTTTGGTTATAAATTGTTCTATTCTGATCAGAGTATTATTTAATTTGCTCCATAAACAAATTAAGAAACAGTAGTTGATATTTGTACAACATAAATCTAGTGGGCTGGTTGATTCAATATTCCCTTGATGGTTTATTGTGAAGGTCATGGAGCAGACAGAGTTGGGAAATAAGTAGGATTTATTTATTCAAAGGCTAGAATAATAAAAAGTAGAAGTTTGTTGGCAGATAAGGCAGAGATTTAATACAGTCTGATCTATAACAATGGTAATTCATAGCTTCTCCCTTCCCTCCACATGCAGGTATTTTTAGAGAACATATTGAATGGGGTTAGTTGGCCTCAGCCTTTTCACTTCAGATGTCGAAAGGGCTAAACCCTTCCTACTTACAGTCAATGTAGTCAACCTGCTATAATCAGTGCAAAGTCAATCCCAGCCAATCTTCTCCTCAGCTTTCTTCCTCCTCTGTCTCACCTGACCATCTCTTCTTCCTCCAGTGGCAGTGGGGAAAGACTTCTAAAAAGTTACCAGGCAATGCTACACTGATTACTTTTGAAGTAGAAGTTTGTCCAGGGTGCTGATATTCTTGAATAGCTAAATTATGCATAACATTCATGCTCAGTGCCATTTTGAATGGGTAGCTTTAATTAAAAAAAAATAGATAAAACCCATGAGCCTTGAAACCTACCAGTCTCAAATCTGTCAGCTGAAATGGCTGCTTCACCTTTCCTCATGATAAGGCCACTTTTTCTGGCAGACCTCTTGTTATTCTGTTACTTCATCCTTTCCATCTATGCACCAACATAAATAAATACTGGTGCTGGGAGTAACATGAATGATCTATAAAGACATCACAATTCAGATCCAAATAGATCTGAAGTTACAAAGGCCTGTACCATCACATTATAAGGCATATGTATACATGTGCAAATGCAGTTATAGAACCTTTTATTGGGGATTGAGTTCTTAATGAGGATTGCATAATTTGTGTCCATTAAGCTCTATTCAATTATATATTGTTACATCAGATACCTAACTGCAGATCCCTTATGCCAGTCTGAGAACCCTGACTGACAGAGAGGTCAAAAAGAATTCTACTGTTGACCTACTGTTGAGAGCAGCAATTAGAAAGGAAGGTAGAAAGAGAAGACTAAGGAAGATTGAGGAGAATCTTGAAAGAGGAAAATGGAACCACTAGTCTTTCCTTGAGGGAAATAGCACCCAGGAAAAGGGGTGAATCCCTATCAAATGTGAAAGAACACGTGTGTATAGTCCAGCCTGCACAGACCTCAGCAATTTTGTGTTAAATAAACTTACACCTGTTTAACTAGGAGTAACAGCCAAGTGATCACTTTTAATAGTTACAACATCTGAAGGTAGAACAAAATAGCTACACTTTTGTGACAAACTATCTATCGTATATAGTTATACAAAGTTTCTCTCACTTCTGTTGTCTTTTCACTTGCCGAGTTTAAAAGTGAAACCTCCCTAATAGTCTGACCATTTCCCTAAGAGAGAAGTAAAACAGTTTATGTGTTGTGGATTAATATCAGCCTCTTCTCCTTCTGCCTTCCTTTCTAATTGCTACTGTCAACTACCACTCTCCCAGGTCAATAGTAGAATTCTTTTGAACTCCCTGTCAATCAGAGTTTTCAAACTGGAACAAGGCATCTTCAGTTAGCTGAGAATTCCAAAGGAATCTGTATTTGTAATAAACATGTATGACAAAGAATGCCTCAAATTATGAATACTTCCATGGATGCAAAACTGCGATTTGTGACACCCCTTCCTGCCGGGCAGTGAGCTCTCGGCACGACCCCAAGGCTTGCCTACATGAGCTCTTCACCACCTCGGACCTCATATGGAGGCCCCCGACGTGGGAAGGTCCGGCACGCAAGCTACTGCCTTCCCAAATAGGATGTGCTCTTATGCCCAACCGCCCAGTGAACTGCGACAAAACATAACAATAAAGAAACAACTCAATAAACATTGCTAGGGTGGGAAGGGAGGTCTTTTTCCCCTGTCGGCCTCAAAAGAGGCTGATCCCTGCTGGCCCAGCCTTTTATAGGCTGGCTAGCCCCTGTCCTGACCCCCAGGACTGTCCCAATCGGCTGGCAGAGGGAGGAGGCATTGCACTCCTTCCTCCCCCGCCGCAATGGCGTTCCCAGGCTGAAGCCTGGGATGCAATTTGTTAACATCTCCATACATTGCTAGGGCAGAATTCATATCATCAGTATATTTCATTCTGAACCTGACCTTTATACAGATTGATAGATCCAGAGAAGAGGGTCAGGTTCAAATAGGGGGCATTCTTCTACAAACTTGGGTGACCAAAAATGGAGAAGAGATTAAATTCCCAAGAACAGAGGTATGTTGCCTGTGCATAGACCTCCATCAGAACCACTTGCCTGATGGCAAAGGTGGTGAAACTACAGCCAGCTTGCAGAAGGGGGGGAATGGTGGGTGGAGTGTTAGGCATGATGACAAGCTGCCAGACAGAACATAAAGAGTAGGATGGGAGGAAAAACAGCTACTGTACCCCAACACATGAGCTATATGTGGAGGAAAGAAGCCACAACTGTCACAACCACCACTGCTAGAGGTGGGAAGGAAAGAGAAATCACCACTCCAAGTGGGGGGTCTGATGAGCAACCAGAAAGGATAAGGAGGAGACATGATGGTGCTATCAGAATGTGGGTGGGGTGTCTAGGAAGAGGCTGTCCTGGCAGTTAAGTTGGGGGAGAATAGGATTCCCCTCCCTGCAAGTCCTACAGGCTCCCACTTGTTTTGGCCAGAAGTCCAAATATCAAATAGTAAACTCTTCAGAGATGGAATTCCTAGAACCAAGTTTAAATGTAAGTGTGAAGCCTTTTCAGGATATCTGCTGTAGAAGATGTCTGCTGTTGCTCTTGGATAGAAACATCTGCAAATTCAGAGTCTGTATCTATGGGGTTGCTCACAAAGATAGACTTCACAAAGACAAATGTGTCTTTTATTCTGGGCCAGATTTTCTTCTCAGGGTTGCATTTCACATTTTCTTGGCTTTAAGCAGTGTAGATTTTTGTATTTCTTCCTGAACTTTCATCATTTAATCTTTCACAGAATTCAGGTAACGTAGATAGAAGCTGTGAACTTCAAAAGCAATCTCATATAACGTATCACATTAGATTGTGTATAGCAGATGCTTGTATTGAAGATTAGTGAGCCCCTTCTCCCTTGCTAAGAGACCTCAGAAACAGGGTAATTTTCATTGAGGAAGAGACAGGATGGAAGGAATGTTTAATCTTTCCCTGCCAATAAGTTTCCCCCAACGGTTATTTCCTTCATCTGCTGTTACCCAATCAGAAATCCCAACGGCAACATGACTCATGACAAGGGTAAAAGCACCTGGGAGAGAAGGAAGTTTTTTGGGGGGGTGGGGGGTGGGGGGTGGGGGGTGGGCAGCAACCGGTAGGGAAATAGTTAATCGCTGTTTTCTTTCCTGTTCTTTCTCCAATGCAAATTGCCCCTTGCAGGGTTTTGTTACAAATAGCTGGTAGAGCAATAGGCATCCTGCAGAAGAGAATGCTTGTGCTGGCAGGGACCTTTGTGCCTGCAGGCCTAAGACTCATTCTGTTAGTGCCAAGACAGCCACTATGGTTTGCCTTTGAAGCACATCCATGAAAGCAATATGCAGAGCAGCTGCTTGGGCATCAAGCCACACATTTCTCAGATTCCGCATGGTGGACTTACAAGATAGATCAGTTGAAAAGGTAGACCTGTGCAGTTCTTTTGAACAGAAACTCAGATACCTCGGAAGCCGTGGTTTTGCTTTATCAAAGATGTACTCACACCATTTAGGCTGTGAACGTGCCTACCATCAATGCCAAGAGTTATCATTAAACACCACCCAAGAATTTATTAGCTGCAAAGCGGCAGTATAATTTAGCATATCCAAAGAAGATTGTACATCAGAAGATGTGGGCCTCTGTCTCCAGCTCTTGCCATCGGCACTTTTTAGGCTGATGATAGGCAAGTTACTTCACCTTTCAGAGGAACTTAGCTTTCTTCCTTATAATTTATGTTGCTCCATATAGTCTATCTTACATAGCTCTAGGCACAATGGTGGCTTCCACTATGAATGCAGTAGGAAGAATAAATTACTTGTATGATGCAAATATCAAATCTTGCTATTTGAAATATCGGATTTGGTTTTGGGGGAGGAAACTTTACAAACTTTAAGGTTATGCTTTGATTTGAATTTTAAAACATTACAGTTACACTTCAGAGTAGTACTTACATGAACAATTATCAGAGAATAAGCCCCTTTTATCTAGGAAGTCTTCTAATTTTGAACTCTAAAATCTCAGGCATATTGTAGAAAATGTAAATATTAAATATGTAAATGTATATTTTACAGACACTTTACATTCACAAATTCAAATAAAAATATTGTATTTATTAGTAAAATAAATTTAATCACATGTTTGTACTGTATTTATCTGTTTCACTTTTATCCCACCCTTCCTCCAAGGAGCTCAAGGTAGTTTTCATGGTCCTCCCTTTTCCATTTTAATCAAAGAACAGCTCTATGAGGTAGCTCAGACTGACAGAGAATAACTTGCCCAAGTGCACCCAGGGAGTTGTAAAAGGCAAAAAATCATAAGAGTTTTTTCAGTACTCCCCAAAATTTGCAACATAAAAGTTTTTTAAAGGCCTTGGGAAAAAATTGGTTTTTCTCTCCACCACCACCACCACCACCACCACCACCACCCCACCCCGGATTTTCACATCTCTAGTTCTGCCTGATTTGGTTCAAGACTTTCACAGACCAATATGATATATTTGTTAGAGTGCTGGACTGGGATCTAATGTAGCCATATATATGCTTATTTTTATAAGCTTTTGGCACTGCTTAGTCTTGTATTTCTCAATGAGGGCGATGCTTGGACTCACAATACCACCTGGCATTCACTTGGCTGCTCTTTAAAATACCTTAAGTCCCTAAAGGATTTACTCCTAACCAACCTCCTAACTCTTTTCCAGTCAAAATCCAGCAACTCTCAATTCTACTAATTGGGCAACAGTTAAACTGCCAAATTCCTCCTCTTTTTTAACATTCTAATCCCATTTGAAAGTTTGGCTGAGGCTCCTGAAGGGCAGAAATTGAAACCATCTATTACAGTGACCTTGAGCCAGTTACAGATTCTCAGCTTTGCTTCCCTCACAGGGTTTCTCTGGCCGCTTCCGCACGGCCCATTTATGACGCAGCCTGGAGCAAAGCCCCCCCCAGGCTGCCCCGTTCCTTACAAAGGCGCCACTGCTGCAACGCGGCAGCGCCATTCTCCGACTCTTCTTCCCTTCCCCAGGGCGGCGTCAAAGCCGCCACTAAACAGCACAACCCTTTTAAAGGGTTGTTGTTGGGAAGGGAGCGTCTTCGCGCGTTGCGAACCGCGCCCGCCAGGAAATATCTCCGATCTCCGCCCACTCACGGTGTCCTCCTGCATTAAGCCTGCGAGCAGCCCCACCGACGCACTGTCCTCCGACCTCCAGGGTCCGGGCAGCGTATGGGCGAACTCTGGCATACTGAAGAAGCTTAATTTAGGAGGACACCGTGAGTGGGGCGAGGGAGGGCGCAGAGGCGTGCTCCGGGCGGCAGAGCTGCCTGCCGTCTCGCCGTTTCCTCCCCTTTACAGCACCTGCTCGCCGAGCAGCTTGCATCGCGAGGCAGGGCTTCCTACCCACGCCGGCAGAACTCCTGCCGGCGTGGGGGCGCCTCCTGGCCGTGCAGAAACGGCCTAAGTGAGGATGAAATGGAAGAGAAAAGAATTATGTAAGTGGCTTGGGGTTCTTATTGAGAAGAAAGGTGGGATATGGATGAAGTAAATAAAATAAAATAAAACATCACTCACTCTCTCTCTCATTCACCTCAAATCTGAAAGTTTGCTGAAATACCACAGTCAATAATTATTGTTAAAACAATATTTTTCAAAGTTTTATTTTCTATGCCTGAAAAGAAATTGTGTCACACCATCTTTATTGAAGAAGGTCACCATATTGGTAGGAAGGTGTGGAAGAGTAGATATTGGAGGTGATTCCCAACTCTATGCTCAGTCTATAATGTTCTTTGTTTGTTTTGAAATGCATTGTGGCAGCCTTTTGATAATAGCTTTCTTTGCCCTGTCTTTGCAGTATTTTAAAAGAGGCTCATCTGATGATGCCTTATGCAATGAAGGTGGTATAGTGGACCAAGATGGCATCATCTTTTTTCTTGGAGTCATTATCTTTGCAAGTGCACAGAATTCTTACTTGACTTTTTTTTAAGTCATCAAGTCACATCTGACTTATCACAACTCCTGGTGGGCTTTTCAAGGCAAGAGATGTTCAGAGGTGTCACAGCCTTGGTATTCCTTGGAAGTCTGTCATCCACATATTTGCCAGAGTTGATCCTTCTTAGCATCTGAGATCTGACAAGTTCAGGCTATCTTGCACTATCCAAGACAGAGCTTATAAACCCCCATTTCAGTAGCAGGGTGAAAAAGTTTTCATTTTTTGTCTATTGAGAGGGTTTGCTTTTCTTATTTGTTATTTCAAATCATGCAAAATCATTGTGTTAAATAATTGTGTCAGTTCAATGTGATCCATGGTAAGGGCCTGATTGTTCTAACATATATATGGAAATATTTGAGGTACTGGATGGCTTGCAGTTAAAAGTACCAGTATGGATCTTGGATAGCATCAAAAGATATGTCCCGTAGCTCACTGGCACTCAGGTGAGCATCACAATGCAGTTGCATCCACACTGGCTGCATAACTTAAACCTACTTCTGTATGCAGATCTTCCTTGCTGGATCAGAACTTTTAAGTTCAGTAGACATAATAAATATCTGGCAAAATATACACAATTCTTTGAATTATAGTCATTGCCAAACAAATGCCTGCATATGCTGCTTCATGTAAACAATTGCATATTGAGAGATTAAACCATAGTACTGTACTTTCTCTGAAATGGAACACAGATTAATTAGGTTCCTTGCTACTGCTAATGTGCATTTTGAAAAGCTGCTTTAAACTATATTTGTATTGATAAAAGGTAAATTATAAATTATAACCTAATTACATATTATAATTGAATAACCAAATTAAGCAAGCCATGAGGCTAATTAAATGATGTCAGTATCCTGCAAAGGAATCATAGAGCTCTTCCGGTGAGTCAGTTACAGAAATGCTGTCATCAGTAAACTACCTGTCCTCCTAGCATCATTAAGGAAATAGCTCAAAATCTATTATCATGATGCAATGCTACTTAACTAGCACACAGAGTTCTGCATCTTGTGTGTTATAAAAATACTGCAATTAGACTTATTAAATAATGCAAAAAGGTGAGAGACATCTCCTCAAGGTCACAAAGGAGATGAAGAGAGCTTTGCCCAAGGTCACACTGCCGGTCAGTGGCAGATCTGGAATTAAGCATCCTGTCTTCAAGCCATGGGTTCTTGATCATCTGTTTGTTGGGATTGTACTTCAATCATAAACTGTAAACAGTTCTCTTGAGCACTAACAAATAGTTTGCCTGTTAGAAACTGGATTTGTGGATTGCACTGTTTATCCATGTCCCTCATGCATCAACTTTGTGCTAAAAAAGCAATAAATCAGAAGTGTTTTAAGCAGGGGGTGGGGTTTGCATGGTTTGTCTTTCTGTTTTGAAAGCCTGTATATTCCAGCCTTATCAATTTTGCATGGCTGTGTCAGGTACAAACCACAAATACTTTGTAAATATGGGTCCTTAGTACTTTTTTCATGATGATCCTCCTCCCCAACCAGTGCACTTTTAAAAACCTCTCACAAAAGAGGTGCTTTCTTTGATTGTCTCAGTCCTACGGGGTGGGGGGTGGGGGGGGAGCTGCACTGCTTATCAATCTAGTGTTCCAGCCTCGCTCATTTTATTTCCCTGCCTGACTCTCAAAGCTAGGTCTGTTGATCGACTGCATTCATTGGCTACCTGGCCAGCTACCCTGCTGAATACTGCCATTGCACAGATACAAAACTATTAGCATGCAAGCAAATTCTTGAAGAGATTAAATATAGTGCTCAGTCTGAAAGAAAATAGAGACTGTGCACAAGGTTAATATGAATTTTGAATGCCTCATTATTTACAAATATCAAACCATCCCTTTTCCTAACTTTCAACTACATAGAGTTGGTACTACTACATAATGAGATATGCCTCACAGTCCAAATATTCTGTACAGTGCCAATCAAAGAGTCGTAATTAACAGTCAAACATACAGGTAGTACCATTGTTCCAATGTACAGGATAAACAATGCCTGCCAATTCTGTTCTGAAAGTGCTAATTATCTTGGAATAAACAATTTCTTTAAGAACCGCTGCCAGGAAAGGTGATGCCTATTTTTTATAATAACAACATGGACCCTACAAACCAAGAGCACAATCCCATCACAGATGCAGTCTATTCCACCTTCCCAAAGTAGACTCTTGTAATTCCCAGAGTGACAATGATGGGGAGCTGTCAGAAAAACCTGACACCACAGCACAAGGGGCATTAGTAAAAAGGAAGAACCAGGTAAAATCATCCGCCTTCCTCATTCTGCCAGTACAGAGAGTGACAATTTTACCTGACTCATCTGGTTACGGGAAAGAAAGAAGAACAAAGTTAAGTGCGCCGCACCTAAAGTAGTGACCAAAGAGACACATTCAAACTGGAAGAAATGTGAAACTAGCATTTTCGAGTGCATGCAACTCTTTGGAAAAGAAGATAAAATGGATGCGAGATTTAAAATGCTCTCCTGATTAGTATGACATTTAACAATGCAGGAATGTTGAAATAAGCCTACCTTCCTGCATTGCCATCCATGAATTTATAAACCAGATGCAAACTGTATTTCGATTCTACAACCAATAGCTTGAGAGGTCTGGAAGCTCTTTAAGATGCAGGTGTGAAATCTATCTGAAGCTCCCTGCCTTACACTGCCATGTGCAAAAAAGAAAAGAAAACAAAGAAAAAAGTAGGCATCATGTTCACAACCACAGGCTCCACTGCTTGAATGATCCGTGATATAAAGTGACTACAAAAAGTAATGGAGGTTTTAAAAAAGAGATAGTGAATTGACCCTGACTGGCTGGCTAGTGCTTCAGGCGTCCACTGTGATGACTGGCACACATCACAGGATGAAATTAAGAACACAGAGTGGTGGGGAGGATTAGCATTGTGAGGTCATGGAGTTGGTACATAAATGTGCACAAGTTTGCTTGTTATTGGGAGGGGGTGGCTAGGCTGTTTAAAATGCAGCCTCAGGTCTAGAAAAGGTGGGACTCTATTGTACTGGAGCACCACCTTGTGATATCCCACTGTGTTCATATTTTGTATGTGCAAAAAAGTGGGAAAGGAAGACAATGCTGCTCCTAGAGAATGGGGAGCCCTGCATATGCAGCAAGAAGGGAAAATTGGTAGAAAATGTTGATTTTGGATTCAACGTTAGGTGATGTAATTATACCTATGTATTGCATGTTACTTCCTGTATGGGATGACAAGATCTTGAGATTCTACTCTTTTGCTTTCTAACATGAACAATGCTGAAGTATCCAGCCAATCCAGAATTTACATTCTGTACCCTAGATGCCCTCATTTCAATCCCAGATTCTGCAGGCTATCTGTAGTAATGCAACAGGATTTCATTTCATTTCATTTCATTTCATTTCATTTCATTTCAACCTTTAATGGCATATAAATTATTTCCATTTAAAAGAGAAAACTTTTAAAACATTTAAATACGGGTGTTTAAAATGCTTTCCAAGAATTTAGCCACTGCCAAGGTGATCGATGGATTACAGTCACTTAGCAGAAAGCGAGTGGCCTGGAACTTGGAGTGCTCAAGTCTTGGAGGCAGCAGAGGGTGAATTAAAATCATGCGCAGGTTACTGTGAAGACAGCATTCCAGAAGAATATGAGTTATGGTTTCTATAGATCCACATCCGCAACGGCATAGTCTCTGATGTTTAGGGATCTGGAGGTATCTCCCTGAGGTTTCCGCTGATGGGAAAATATTGAGGCGTGCTAGCATGAATGCACGGCGTTGGTTAATGGATAACAGAGATGAGAGATATTTAGCTCTTGCTCTGTAACTTGGTTGTATTCCGAGGGAGCGGGGAGAGCATACAGCCGCCTTTGTTGGATAGAAACGATGATGTTCCAGATCCCTCAGTCTTTCGCGGATCTGATTGAAAATATGCAGTTCACTATCAGTCCCAACATTGTCCAAATCAAATCCTATGGTTCTGATTTTGTTCTCAATGACTTTGAACCAGTAGAATTGAAAGTTGTCTTTAAAAAGGTTTGAGTTTATATCACCTGCAAGTGATCTAAAATGTATTTTGAGCCAATACTTTATGGTGGCAATCCAAGCTTCTGTTTCCACATATGATGCAACAGGATTTTACACATAGGCAAATACACTCTGTGTTATTATCATGTTGCAGAGTGACTGGAAATTAAATAAACAGCTACTAGAATCTGGTTCACAGAAAAATAAAGGCTATATTGGTTGGTCTCTATGGCTGTTTAAAACAGAGTTATATTTTTCTTAGGCAATTGAAGTCAATGGACTTTGCTTAGAAGTTGGGCTGCTCATCAGTGAGGCATCTAATTAATTATCCCCATTTTACAGACAGAGGCTGAGGCCAAGAGTGGCTTGCCTATGGCCACCTAATAGTTCATCGTTGAGTTGAGATTTCAGTCAAGTTTAGTGTGCTTGCTTGTAGATCCAGTTTATAATGCTATACTATACCAGCTTTCCAGAGATTACAACTGATCAGACTTTTAGTCACTTTTTGGACAGCTATTCTAGCAGAGGGCTTGTAATTTCAATTTTCCTCAAATGCAGACATTTTGTTATTAGTATTACAGGTAATTATTTTGTCTGAACACCTCAGAATTCATTCTCCAGGATGGGCTAACACATTTCAGCATGATTGTTTTGGAGGAAGAAGACTGTAACTCTCAGGCAATATATCTAGTTGTGTTCACTATGGGCCATGGGTGCTGGGAGACTGGACCTGGGATTCTAAATTTGTTGCATATCTTCATATGTGTGTGTGAGTACATAAATACACACAGAGAGAGGAATAAAAAACCTATTCTTAAATAGGTATTCTTAAATCCCTTTATATAACTGAGTTTTATATAGATCAGGGGTAGGGAACCTGCGTCTCTCCAGATGTTCAGGAACTACAATTCCCATCAGCCTCTGTCAGCATGGCCAATTGGCCATGCTGGTAGGGGCTGATGGGAATTGTAGTTCCTGAACATCTGGAGAGCCGCAGGTTCCCTACCCCTGATATAGATGATGTACAGTTATGTTGGCACTCCTCAGTGAGCAGATTTTGTAAGTGAAGGTAACATTTTTTGCATAAAGTCAAGGTAAAATCAAAGCTCCTGGCTCTAGGTCAAATACAGTATACATATATTATACTGTATACTGAATATGTGAAGACCAAATCCACCCAAATCAATAGGGTGCCACTTTCTAACAAACTTTATCAGAAATATAGAACTAGTTTCAAGATATTTTCAACGGAACAGCCATTTGCAATTCTGCATTGTCTGTACTTATTATAGCAATAGAGTAAATGGATCACCTTTTTATTTTAAAATAGTAAAACTAAAATAGTTCTTCATTTTAATTTTTTTTTTGATAACCAAGTATCACAGTGATCTGGCTGTTCAACCTAATGAATGTTCATTTCTGGCCTTCAGCACCATTTTATGAAAGAGGCTGAATCACTGGCATGATTTCTGAATTCAGTGTTTGAATATGAGATGAACACTGCACAAGAAATAGATATCTCATAAAGTGATCAAATGTCTTATTAAGAAGCCAAGATTCTGAAACATTAGCTCTCTTCCTCCCCCAACCTAAGATAGCTTCAATAGTGCAAGTTACTTGCAAATATGACCAATGTAGATTGTACCAGCCGATTCCCCTCCCCCTTCTGTTCAATTCCACTTTCTTATGAACAGCCTTTCCCCTTACAGAAGGGTTAGGAGGCAAGCTAAATCTTATTTTTCCATCACATTTTCTCTAGTGTTACACTAATTCCATTTGGGATTGTAAAAGAACACACTTTGCCAACATCTGTTCTTCAGCTCTTTTTCATTTGGCTCTGGTTTCCAACAAAGAGTACACAAAAAGAGGCCAGAAAAGGTAATGATAATGGTTGAGCATGAATAACCCTTTGATCTCTTCTACTTACTTTTTATAGCACTATGAGATGGAGAGATGGAAGTAAGCAAGCGTATAAATTGTGGATTTAAATTGCCAGATGCCAGTTTGACCTCTAGGATCAAGCTTCTGCCAACTGGACAAAATGGACACTTGCCCAGATTGTGATTCTAGCCTGCCAATTTTGGAACTGCAGTGATGTTAAAATACATGTTTGCACATGAAAAAAGCCCTTTGTGACTGCTTAGCATTGTCAAACCATCCTGTCTCCCCAGACTGATTAGCAGCTGTAGGTTGATTCCTATCCTTTCTCCAATGATGGCTCAGGATGGCATGAGTGAGGCAATCCCAATTTATCATCTCAGCAACACCATGGTGGATCATTTGCTCACAGCCACCCAATGAGCTTCTTGACCAAGCAAGGATCTGCAACCGGTCTTCCCTGTACTGCCCCATACTGCCTTTTAGTTGAGAGTAGCATAGACTTTAAGAATTCAGGAATTTAATCAATTTAAGAATGAACATATGAATACATTATTTGAGAAGGAACTCTTAGGCATACTCTCCTAGTGTAAGACTTAGTGACTCCCCTGTATAAGTCAGACAGCATTAACTGTATTGATTTGGAGCAGAAAATAATGGCCACCTAAGTGTGTGGAAAGCCAGTCATCTGTAGATTACACTCCTCAACATGAGCAGCAGACTCTTATCTGGTGAACTGGATTTGTTTCCCCACTCCTATACATGTATCTTGCCAGGTGACCTTGGACCAGTAACAATTCTTCAGAACACTCTCAGCCCCACCTACATCCCAAGTGTCTGTTGTGGGTAGAGGAAAGGAAGGTGTTTTTAAGCTGTTTAGAGACTCCTTACGGTTGAGAAAAGTGGAATATAATCCAAGTTCTTCTTCTAAAGTGTTACTGTGTTGCCAAAACCATTTGGTAACTAGGAAGCAAGGGTATAAGAACACTCAGATACGTGGACTGGAGTCTACAGTCAACCATTTCACTGGTCTTTGAGAGCCACTGTACCCAAAATGTAACCTTTGTAACCTTCTGAAAAATCTTATCAAGATGATGGTTGTTTTCAATTAGATAACCAGCACAGGCAAGGCAACTGGCAGATGTATTCTGGGGTACACTTACAGTAGATGTGGGATGCTAACGAGCATGCTCCATATTAGAATACGCCCCAGAATCTACTGCTGTGGTCAAGGGTCCCAATGCAGATAAATTGATGAGGAAAAGATATACTGTAAAGCTGCTACTTTATAATCAAAACATATCAAAGGACTTATACTGAAACCAAAACCAAATAACTGTCCATCCTTCCCAGTTTTTGAATATGCATGCCTCCACAAATTACTTAAAGATATTTGATTTAAGAAAAGACATCTGGCAAGCCTACTGTGATCAGAGTTAAGCTTTCTACCCAGAAATAAGCACAGTGGCACTTACATAAGGGATTGTGATTCTCCAGAAATGGACATGTCTCTAACTGAAGAGAATTTAAAAATTGCACAGACACACAGAGCCATTCTGGAACAGATACAATTGCAACCTCAGGTTTGTACTACCGCTATATTTATCAGATTATATATTTACTTTGCTATCCCACACTATCCTATACTGTGTAATGGTGTAACTTACCCCCCCCCCCCATTGTTGGGGGGTGAGTTACACCATTACACAATATATAAAAGTTTCCTTTCCATTAAAATATGTGGTCTTGGACGTACCAACTCTGACCTTCATAACCATGCTTATTGAAGAATAATGGAAAAATGAGACTACACTCTAAAGCAGTGGTTCTCAATCTGGGGGTCGTGACCCCTTTGGGGGTCAAATGACCCTTTCACAGGGGTTGCCTAAGACTCTCTGCATCAGTGTTCTCCATCTGTAAAATGGATAAATGTTAGGGTTGGGGGTCACCACAACATGAGGAACTGAATTAAAGGGTCGCAGCATTAGGAAGGTTGAGAACCACTGCTCTAAAGAGACAGAGAAATTTTGTGGACACAGTCACTATCACAGAAGTTTGTACATAAGCATAGCACTCAGTTTTCAGCTTTGTATCCAGGACTTATTGGTTTTCAGTCATGTTTCACAATACTTCAGTGATGCATGTCAACACAGCATACTATGGGATGCTCTGTTGTTGCTCTTCCTTATAATGTGATGCTTTTTATATGCTTAGTAGCATGGCTAAAAGTTGCATGAAAATAAATGCTGCCCACAACTATTTTACTTACCTGCCTATTATGTCTGTAATAGTTATAATCAAACAGCAAGTCAAAATGGCCTCACCCATACATTGAGAAAATGGCCTCCACCCTAGCAAAGACAGCAGCACTGGGCCTAACACAATTGAATGAACATTTCCAAATGTTAGGGAATTCCCTTCTCCTTGAATCTCATTAATCATGGGGTATTGACTTCTTGATCACATACCATTTAGCTTACCTTGATACTGGCTAGTCAGCACTTTTTCAATCACCTCATGATCCAGACAGAGAAATGTGGTTTGTGCTAATGCTTTGCTGAGGACTAAAGAAAAAAAATCAGGATATTACCTCAGCAGTGATTCCCAGCACCATGCTCATTAGAGAATTGAAGCATTACCACAATATGAACTATGCATTGCTACAATGTGATCTTTTTATATGAACTATTTGCAAAAACTAAATTGATATATTGTTTTCATAAATAATCAACTTTATTTTTTGCTGCTGTAATCATCTATACAAAATGAGTATGAATGTATGGCTAAAAGTTACTTTTTCCTAAAGTAAAAAAAGGGTCATCAGGAACTTTAGCCGACTATAAGGATAACCCAGGACAAACCATGTTGACTCAGAATTAAAGCCCATTGTGTCAGACTTCTCATCAAGTGCCAGACTAGACAATTGCATTTTAAAAGAGTTGAGTCTTGGTGTCCTGCACCAAGCTCACGTTTCCCACAGCTACACAGCAGCTGCAGGAATAGCAATTACACAACAAAGCAGAGGCCACTTGGAACACTGCTGCGGGGCGGGTGGGGGGGAGGCTTCTCCACACATTGTTTTCTGCACTGAAACAGAATTGAGGGAAGAGTTATTTCTGTTTTTGCCATGCGCACAAAATATTCTGAGGAAACCAAGCTAAATCTGGGGAATTCAGACCCACTTCTTTTTAAAAAGTGAATCTAGTTTGATCCCAGGAGCAGACTGGGAAGAAAATGGTCTGGAACAAGCCGAGCTGAGTGCCCCCCCCCCCCAGGCTCTAGCAGGGGCTACTGCACTCAAGGTTGCCAACAGTTAGCAATTGCTTCCACTAACTAGCAGCAGTGCAGGAGGCATCTAGTGAGCTGACACCTCTTTCCATTGCTGATGAAGTCTGAACCAAGTAGCCCCTAAGGTGTTGGCAGAGTTGCTGGAGTTTGGCTCTGATTGCTCTTGGCCACCAGTGAACCTATAGAGCAGGAAATTTTCCTGTAAGTTAAATGGTCAATCCCCAACCCTGCAAATGCCATTTCAAATAGTGTTCAACTCCTCTAGAGACAACAGACTTCAAAGAATGCAACACTGAGTAGAATTGTATCTTGCAGGTTGATTTTGGACATATACTCAAAAGTAAGTTACACTGAAGCCAATGGGACTTTCTTCCAGGGAAAACTGGCATAGAACTGCAGGCTCAAAGTCACCTCTCGATTATCTCTCCCCTCCACTAGCCCCCCCCACACACACACTTTAACTAGAAATTTAAACACAGTGTACACTCTGTTAATGCTTCAAAGCTATATGAGCCTCAACAGTTGAAACCATATCAAAGATAACCTTGATCTGAAACTTTCAGTGTTTGAACTGCTAAACTGCTTACTTGGGTATTTAGAAATCAGATTTCTAATGGTGATTAAACAGAATAAGTTTTTTAAAAGCTAATATAGCTGTGAAGTTCTATTCTTTATACAAATGAAAGGTCTGCTCTCTTTTAAAAAACATAATCTGAAAAATCCAATGCTATAAACAAGCATTAAAGCAATACAGGGGTCTACCTTTACCAGATCTTTTAATCCACAACCTGTTAGCAATGTGAATACTCTCCTGTGCAAAGCTTCATATGATAAAAGCAATTAATTTCTCACAATACTAAAACCAGGGGGCATCCATTGAAAATGCTAGGGGGAAGAATTAGGACTAATAAAAGGAAACATTTCTTCACGCAACGCGTGATTGGTGTTTGGAATATGTTGCCACGGGAGGTGGTGATGGCCGCTAACCTGGATAGCTTTAAAAGGGGCTTGGATAGATTTATGGAGAAATCTATCTTTGGCTGCCAATCTTGATCCTCATTGATCTGAGACTGCAAATGCCTTAGCAGACCAGGTGCTTGGGAGCAACAGCAGCAGAAGGCCATTGCTTTCACATCCTGCATGTGAGCTCCCAAAGGCATCTGGTGGGCCACTGTGAGTAGCAGAGTGTTGCACTAGATGGACTCTGCTCTAATCCAGCAGGCTTGTTCTTATGTTCTTCTTATGTTCTTAATACATATTTAGAAAGCATTCAGCAATGAAGAGATTTAAACGAAGCATGGTATTGCTAATATGGAACCTTTTGACTGGCATAAATGAGTAATAGGATTCGTTTTTCACCACATTGTAGTGCTCTGCTCTGGGCTTCCAATCTGAAATGCAAGTCAAAAAGAATCTGCCAGATACTCTCCTCCCCTTTTCTTTGGTTCTGGTCCAGCCAAATATAGCTAGTACTACAAATCCCTTGGAAATAAAGAAAAGAAAACAGACTAGTACCGTGATCCTGTTATCTTTAAATGGCTAAGGATTTTTCTACACAACATGTATTTTGCACACTAAAAACTCATGTGTATGGTCACATTGCTTCCACTGCAGATCTTTGCTCAGGATAGCACCAAAGTTTCAAGGATACTGCACTTACTTTTAGCAAACTGCAAATTTCTTGCCAGTGTAATTGCAAGGGGACATGTGGGTGCATAATTGTCATGAATACTGATTAGACATTGGCCAGGATCCAACCCGCCCCCGCCCCCCAAATAAAAACACTCACCAATTTCCAAATGGAAATCAATTGAACACGTTTTTGAAACTAAAGAAGGGATTCAAAGGCCGTGATATGGCATGGAGGTCAGAAATCCCAGTCCACAAGCCTGTGCCTTAACTCTTTAGATCTTTGCCTAGCCTGTCATGTCACGCATGCCACAACTCATTATAACTTAACGATTTCCGCAGGGCCTGCAAGACGGAGCTGTTCCACCGGGCTTTTGGGGAGCCCGGCCGCTGATGGCTCCCCCCCCCCCGATGTCATCTATGGGCCCTGCCGCCCTTTCCCCTCCCCCTTCCTCTAAGGGGATTTAATGATTGGACGCCATCGATATATTTGATGTTGGAACGCTGCATTTAATTTTAATGGGGTTGGTTTTAACAATATAGAGCCATCATTTAATGTTTATTTATATTTGATACTGTGGATTTTACTGTGCTCTATCTATTGTTTGTTCACCGCCCTGAGCCCTTCGGGGGAGGGTGGTTTATAAATACAACAATAAATAAATAAATAAATAAAATATATTAGCTGCCCAATGTTGATGTTTTTGCAAAAGCAGCTATTTAAATAGCACTGTACTTCCTGCTGCAAAATTCTTGCCCAAAAGTACAAAGCTAACTAGTTTTTCATTTAAATTGCTCAGGCATGCCACCATGCTATATGAAAGCTATAGACTCCCCACAGGGCAGGTTCTAGGTTTCAATGGGCCTCAAGTGAGAGAATATAACTTGGCCCCTTCGGTATGGCCTGTTTCTCCTCTAACCACTCCCCCTTCTATTTTGCCCCCTTTTGGTGCTACCTTTTTTCTTTAACTTCAGAAAAGTGGTTTAATATATTATTACATGTGTATAGTAATTAATATTTTGTACTAACACATTATTATACTATTACTATACAGCTAATGTAGAGAAAGAACTCTTGCGGCTTCCTAAGTCAAGTGGGTCTCAGTTTGTCAAGTGCAATATATTTTATAATTCCACTGAAACTATGCAATTCCACTGAAACTATAAAGAGCCCGTTGTTCCCTCATCATTCCCATTCAGATTCGTAACAAATTCATTACACCTAAAAAATAATTTCCAACATTCTTTATGATGAAGTTAGCTATGACTTTTCATTGCAAACACTTCTTCCATTCCATTCCAACTCATTAGTCTTGATATTACTGTTTCCAGTGGTGACTCTTGTACCCTGAGCTATGGACCAGCAGCAAGCCTTGCATTCCTATAGAAATGTGAATGAAAATCATACTGAGAAATTTACGGGGAAGAGTCGAGACTGGGTATGGAATGTTGCTATGGAATTTAATTGTTTTATTCCCTCTTGCTCTAATGGTTCATGGCCTGAATCCTGAACCTGAATCCCCCGTCCATTACTATAGTTGGGGATTCATGGTGGAGTTTGCAGTGGCAAATGACAATTGTTAGTCTTCAGGATTTTTGTTTTATGATACAAATGTAGTTATATCACACCAGTGGGTCCCTGGGAAGCCCTTGAGCTTCAGCATTTGTGTTACCTCGGGAATGGCTGGGGCCGGCCCTGACTATTTCTAATGGGAAAAGAGCTGCTGTTACATGGCGAGGATTCTCTGTTCTGCATTTATTATCACTGCAAATGAATCTGCATTTACATTGGCAAAGAAGCACCCACATAATCATTTCCTGCAATTTCTGTCAGCCACTTTTTCTCCTGTATTTTGTCCCCACTGCAAATTCTGTTGCAATCACTAGTTTTTCCCAAAGCAGAAACAAAACAAGGCTGGGGAGGCAGGATTTTTGAACACGTGTGCCTTTCCATCTGGATGGCTCTTGGACTGCATTTTTCAGAAAACACCAGAGTGAAACAGATTTGAGCATATGTATGCCAAAGGAAATCTTGGCATGCAATAGGAAATCCAAAAAAATTGGGCAATGAGGGGATGATGTTGTATGGATACTCCCCAAATCAGTACACCCGTTTGGAAACATCAGCAGAGAAAAACACCCATTGAAAAGCAACTGTGGATTTTATTGCTGCTGAGTATCACAAGGAAGTATCTGCATGACGAGCCATGACTGAAGCACCATTAAATGGAACAGATGACAAGTGTAGTACTTTGGCCTAAGCTAAAACCTTAGGCAGTCTTATTTTAAAGAGAAGACTACACCAACTGGTTTCATAAATGGGTCAGCTAGAAACTGCCTTTAATTTGGGTTTGAAACAAACAATGTCCATCATCCATTTCTGTGGTGCTGATGAGTGGATTCTTTTTTTAAAAAAAAATTGGTATGTGGTTTATTTTCAGTTTGATTTCAGTGGTTCATCAATAGCATTTATATTGCCAGTATCGACATCCTGTTCATGTGTGTATGCAGATGACCTCTCAAAACATTTGTCCATAAATTTCTTAGTAGGACATAAATTGGAATCTGCCTCAAACATTCTGAAATCAAGCAGTCTTGCATGCTAGTTGTTAGTCACCTGGAGTCTTGCTTCTTTATCCTCCGCTTTTTAAAGTATTATTATTTTGCTTCTATGGAGGAGCAAACTAATTATTTCAGGGCACATTATCAAACTGTTACTGCTGGTTCTGTACTACAGAAAAAGGTGCTAAAAGTCCTGTTTCCTGCTAGAAAGCAGATTACTCAAATTATAAAAAGAAATTAATACCATCCTAGGTTTACAATAGGTAATTCAAGAATTAGAATTCCCATTCAAAATGATTTTTGTATGAAATAAAAAGGTACGAATTTAAGGGACAGGGACTTTACATATGGAAATAAATACAAACATTTCTTTTGTTTTGAACTGAACGTAAAACTAATGCGGAGACTAAACTTGGTCAGTTGCTAGCTTTAACATGTTTGGCAGTCAAAGCTACAGTTAAGATTCATCAACACCTTTCCTTTCAGTGGCTAATACAATACAATCTCCCCCCCCCCAAAGGTATCTTTTTGTTTTAGAGAAACAAGCAGCTTTTAAGAAGTCAGCGCCCATCACAATGAAGCTGATTTCTTTTATTTTCTTTATGAGTTAAAAAATATAGGGTGCAATCTTTTTAAATTAAAGAATCCAGAACTTTCTGTAGGGACTTATGTAATCCTTCCCAGGAGGTAACTGATGAGCATAATAAGTCGACTACAAAGTGGTGCAAAATTAACCGCTGTTTTGTTTCGTCATAATGAAAACACACTCACTGGGTCATTTAAAAAAGAGAAAATCAAGTCATTCTTCATCCCAAAGGGAGGGGCTTATTGCACGGACGGGCAAAACTGAGAGGGAAGCACAGGTGTGCGGTGGTCCCTGAGACGGTGGCCTGGGCAGGCGGGGGCTTCTGTTATACGAGGGACTCGCAGACGGGCAAGGAGTCCGAGTCTTGGCTGTGCATGGAGCTCAAGCCCGTGTCGGAGTCCTCGTCGTTCTCCTCGCAGCCTTTGCCCAAGCCCTGGACGGCCGGCTCTCCCCAGACCTCCGAGCCGACGGGCGCTGCTGCATCGGGGAGCCCGGCGTCCTCGGTCAGCGGAGGGGACGGGGCGGCCTCCTCCGGCTCCACTTCCAGAGCCTGGAGGTGGTCGAGCAGATGCTGCAGCTCCCGCTCCTTGTCGTCCCAGGCGCGCTGCGTGGACTCCAGGTCCGCCTTGACCGCCTCCAGGTCGGTGCTGAGACGCAGGCCGATGTAGAGGCTGGTGCTCAGTTGGGTCTTGACGCGCTCCTGCTCCACGTGCAACTCCCCGCCGCCGCCCCCGCCGCCGCCGATCAGCTCGGTGGTGTTGCAGTCCGTCTCGGAGAGGCTGGTGCTGGAGCCCTTGGCGGCCGCCAGCTCCTCCCGGCGCCGCTTCATCCAGCGCTCGTTCAGCTCCTGCTGGATCTCGCCCGCCAGCTGCTCCAGCAGCTCCTCCTGGCGGCGCCACTGCTCCTGCAGCCGCGCCACCTGCTCGCACTGCCGGGCGTACTCCGCCACCTCCTCCCCGCTGCAGCCGCCACTCGCCACCGCCGCCTCCCCCGGGGGCGGCTCCTCCGCCTCCTCGGGGGGCTCCGGCTCGCCGCCGACCAAGTAAGTGTCCTGCACGTAATTCACCCCGTGGCGCTTCATGCGGTCGAAGTGAATCTTGGCCTCATAGCGGTCGATCTCCCGGTCCAGCTCACGGATGCGCTTGACCTGCTGGCGGATGGTGTGATCCTGCGAGAGAACCAGGTGCACCAGGGTCTCCATCCTCTCCCCCGCCGACGCCTCCTTAGCCGGCGGCTCCTCGGGCGGCTGCGGGCCCCTCCGCTTGTTGATCTTGGCCAGCTTGCGAAAGGCTTTGCGCACCACGCGGCGCTGCCGCTCCTGGCTCAGAGCCAGGCTAGCCCGGGCTGCGGCCCCCAGGCCATGATGGCCGGGGCTCTCCTTGCTGGGCACCACCCGGGCCTCGGCGCTCCTGGGCCCGGTGTTGGGCAGGGACGCCTCGCTGCGCACCAGCACGAAGCGCACGTTCTCCTGCTCGTCCCCCCAAGCCGCCCAGAGCCGCAGGATCTTGGTCTTGTTGGGCAGGATCCTCTCGAAGCCGCGCCACTTCTCCACTATGCAGTACGACTGCGGGGGGCCCGACAACATCCCCCCGCCGCACTCCTGCAGCGAGGCCAGCTGCTGCGGTGGCTGCTGCTGCTTCTGCTCCTCCGGCTGTTGGGGCCCCTGCCGCCGCCGCTGCTTGCTGTCGTCCAAGAGCACCCGCACCACATCCGAGCAAGTGGTGCGCCTGGAGAGCCCCGAGATCAACTTCTCCTCCTGGCAGATCCACACCGAGATCTTCCTGTCCTCCGGCTCCATCAGGGCTCGGCTACGCAGGGGGCCGGGCGCTGCTGGGGCCCGCTGCTGCTCCCGGCAGACGAGCGATCCCCCATAGAAGCGCTCAAGAGAGCCGCTGCCCAGGTCGTGCTGACGGGGAGCCTGGCCGCGCCATGCCTTCGAGGAAGCCCAAGTTGGCCGCCCCTTGGCTTCCTTGGAACTAAACTAGTCCGAAGTTACATTCGCCAGGCTCCCAGGTCCCGGCTCCGGATCGGCTTCGGTGCAAGCCCTCTCCTCCTCTTCCCTTCCACTCTCACCCCGTATGCGGCGCTGGAGACCCGGGGAACTGCCAAGCTCCGATCTCCAGCTCCTCCTGCTGCTTTTGCTCCCGCCGCCTCTGTCCCAGTCTGTCTGGGCTCTGACACTACCCTCGCTCGGCTGCCGCCTTTTCCTGTCCTGTCACGTGGTTTTCCCTAACACACGCTCGGGCGCACACATTTTCGGGCCTGTGCCGTTTGAGCCGAAAGCATCTCCCTGACGACCCCCTCCGCACTCCTCTTGAGCCGACCGCTTTGCAGAACTGAACCTGGCGATCTGATTGATCCAAAAGCCTGTGAGCTCTCCCCCAGCGGGTTCTGGAGACCCCGGCGGGGAGGGCTTTCCTGCTAACCCCCAATGTCCACGGGAAGGTGGGCGGGGGACCAAACTTCAAAGAAAGCAACCCAAACCAGTGAATTTTTTTCTTTCATTTCTATAAAAGCTCCAGCCCTGTAATTAAGAGTAGTTCTGGGTTCTTTGCAGATTAAATATTTCATGAACAGTAAAACGGCTAAGTGTTATTAAAATCCTTGGCTGCTGCCAGGATTCAAAGAGACAACATGTGATATATTCTGGGGAGAGAACTAGACTATAGATTCCTGAACACCCCACACAACTTATTTTCTTTTTATTTTGAGTTATAAAATAATTTCTAGTATATGTGTATATTGCCTTAATATAAACATAAGAAAGGGGTTAATAAGCATTAAAGTAACAAAAATTTGCATGAAGTTTAATTTTTTCCCCAAAATTTGATGCAAAACACAAAATTGTTTATCTACTTGTTTATTTTACCTTATCTCCCAATGGCTCATTATCATTATCTTCTATTCCATTTTATTCTTGCAAGAACAACCCTGTGAGGAAGATTAGATCTGGATGGAAAACAACTGGCACAAGGCCACCCAGGAAAATTCCATGGCAGAATGTGGTTTGGTCTCACAGATCTTAGTCTGACACTACACCATAGACACCGCAGAAGCGAATGGGCTGCTGGTGTGTGTGTATGTGTGTGGGGGGGAATAACTCTATTCTTGCACAATGTGTAGTAATTTCTCTGCAAAGAGAGAGAGTAAACCAACTAGGGAAGTTTTCAGCGGTAAAATGTACAAATAAGAATCATGGTCCAACCATGGTTTAACCATGGTGGTGGATAAATTTGACCAGGAAGGGCAAGCCCTAATTTCAAGTCCAATGATATTCTAGAAACAAAACAATTTTATTTTATTTTTCTGTCACAACATAATATCATATACAAAGGATGGTATCATAGGGGAGCGAGCATGTTACAAGTTTGTATCAGCTCAGAGAAACAGTGCTTAGATCAGAATGATCAAAATGTATAGACAATAACCGCAATCTTAAGGAGAGTTACTCCAGTCTAAGCACATTCGGTTCAATGGCCTTAAACTGGAGTAACTCTGTATATGAGTGCACAGTAAATGACTGGCATTATTAGGTAGTATTTGAAATGGACATGATTCATATTTCATTCATGATCAAACATAAAACTGCTGTGAGTAGACAAGGGAGAAATAGTATTACAGAAAAATGTGGGTGGACAAAAATGCTAAGTTCATCTCAGGATTCCGGGCAGATGTACATGGTTGCAGAGGTTTGTTTCCAGCCTGAGGCTGAAGGAAGTTCTCATAGCCTAAAGAGCTTTCCTCAACTTATAGCTGTTGCATCAGAGAAAGAACCAATCAAGCTGGAGGATGACTGCTTAAGCAGGAAGAAAGCTTAATGTTTTGTTTAGAGGTGTCATATGATACAAAGGTGGCATGGTATAAACTGCTCTCAGAAGCTAAACAGAGTTGATATTTGAATGGGAGACCAAGGAAAGCTCAGAGGAAGGCAATGGCAAACTACTTCTGCTGCTTACTTATCTTGAAAGCCCCTTACCAAGGTCACCATGAGTCCATTGTGACTTCACAGCACATGTCTATGTATGTATGTACAATACATGCTAATAGATTATGATAACACTTTTATCCTTTCATCCTCAGCTCAGAGCAGTGTACAAAAGTCTGCCTTTCATTTTAACACCACTGCAAGGTAAGCTAGGCTGAAAAAAAACTCACTGTCCATCCAGGGAGCTTCATGGCAGAGCCAAAGCTTGAACCAGGTCTCTGAGATTCTAGTCTAACAACCCTGAACATTGCAGCCCACCATCTCTGCAAACTTACTGTCTTTTTCTGGTATTGTGTACAAGATTATAGCTATTAACCTCTTGGTTTTTCTGAATATCTTAGAAAATGTTAGTCGGATATATTAGCCTTTCATGAAAAAGCCGTTTTTGGTTGGGAGTACTTTCCAATAACCTCCAGTTGGCCACACTTACATACTTCCCTCAAATCTATAATCATCATAGATTACTTTTATATGCTTCTTTTTCCATAAGAGCAATGGCTTCCGTGAACACTTATGTGCTGTTTGGGTATCAGCCATGTTAAGGGGCATGCGTGCTTACTTCTAATAATATCAGCACTTTTAACCTCTTCTATGGGTCCAGAGTAGAGTGAGAAGACGCCAAGCAGCACCAAAACCACTTCTAATAAATGTGAATTTATGCTTCCTGCCTCCAGGCTGAAGTGTTAATCCCCCATAACAAGATTTTATTTCATTCATCCTATTCAGATTGGCCGTTAAGACCTCCAACTATGGAATATAACTGACAACATCTTCTCTTCGAGATACACCCCTGCACACATGCACACACACACACAGTATATGCACTGAACAACTGTCATCCTGCTGCAGCATTATGTGTTTTGTGTGCTACAGAGGTGGAGAACCTGGCAGAAAAAGAACTAGAATTTTGAAAGCTTGTTAAAGTGTTGGGGCAGTTGGAGGTTGCAAAGGAAGCACATTCAGTTGGTTATTTAAGTGCTTTCAGTGACGTATTAGATGCTCCATTAGAGCTCCACAGCAATTGCTTCAGGCTGTATGCAGGCTTGGGCAAATTTTTATTGGTTTGGTCACACTACGTTTTTAACTTGGAAGAGTTTCTTCAAAAGCATAATGGCCTACTTTTTAGAATTTGAAGTAGAGAATGTTAGGATCTGAGGATCAGACTTTGATCTATAGCAGGGGTCGGCAACCTTTAACACCCAAAGAGACATTTGGACCCTTTTTCCACAGAAAAGAAAACTCTTGGAGCCTCAAATACTTTTTGACTTCTAAAATGAAGATAACACTGTCTTTATTCTCATCCAGGGAGAAGTTTCCCTCTTTGGGGGCCATTTTTACCCATCAAAGCAAAAAAAAAGGGTGTGTGTGTTAAAAGTCTGTTGTTTTGTATATGATTCAAATGACCAGCAATAGAACCCCCGTTTCACACATTTCTCTTTTCTTGTGTTGAAAGACTCTGATTATGCCCCCCCCAAAAAAGAACCCCCTCAAATTCCACTTGGATGGTGGACCAAAATTGGTGCCTTTAATGGGGATGTCAGCTTCTGGGGGGGGCTGAACTTCTCCCCCCTTGAGAAAATGTCTGGCCTGGAGGGTGGACTCGACAGCCATATTCCTCACTGAGCATGGCCCCCGCCCTGATCCCAAAAGCCACAGCTTCTGAGAATCTGTCCCCAAATGTCCTGGGATTTGCCTGGCAACCCGTGACAACCATGGCTGAGGATGATCACGGCCTTCCTCCCTTCCACAATATACAAGCTTACCCTCCCTTGGCTTACTCTGAAGTAAACCTTCCAAGATCCACGTGCAAGGCTTTCCCCCTGCGCTCCTGCCTTCCTTGGCAATGCAGAAGCAAACAATTCCCACCCACCCCCACCTCCCCATCAAACAGCCCTGACGAGTGCAACCTTGCAGGGCTGCAGGTAATAACTCATTGAAAACCTGACATTGTCTTTCTCACCTGGACTCAGCCAGGCTGCCATCCGCCAGGAAAGCCCCTGGAACTCAGTGGGGCTGCTGGGGGGGGGGCTGCAACCCAAGGTGGCGCTGCTGGGGTCCCCCATGTGGTTCCGCCCCCCAAGAAGGACCCAGGGGAAGGAGAAATGAGGCCACCCAAAGCAGGGTCAACCCCCGGCCTCCCATTCAAGGGGGGTGGTCTGAGGTTAGGATTGCGCTGAAAATCTGCGCTCCTGCAACTCCCTCCCGTTTCCTGCCCTTCGCCGCTCACCTGTTCAAGAGGATCCACCAGTGGTGCTCCGTACCCCACCCCTCCCCGTCATCTCTGGCATCAGCCAACCAGGCAGCTGGGACTGGGAAGCCGGAAGTGGCTTGGAATAGCTGTCTCGGGCTGTGCCTCTCTAGGAACAGGGGCTCTTTCCCATTAACTCTTAGGGCGACTCTCCGAAGGAGGCTGAGAGGAGCCGCAGAGAGCCGCAGTACAAGGATGAAAGAGACGCATGCGGCTCTGGAGCCTCAGGTTGCAGACCCCTGATCTATAGGTCCTGTCCCAGAGTGCCTCTCTCTTGCAAACATGAACAAAAATCCTACTTGGGCTCTGTTTATGTAGTGCATATAACACTTACATCTTATATATATAAAAAGCTAACAATGTTTTTGTTGATGATAGTGTAACTCAGTAACTACTGGGCCAATTCCTCTGAAAATTCCCAGCCACTATAGTCATCCAGGCGAGAGTGCTTTTAGATGTTCACATACCTGAAATTTCACACCTGGCCCAGGTAAAACGCCTTTTTCCTGGCGCTCCCTGGTGAAAGACATGCAGCTGCCTGTGTGTAACTGTCACCCTTAGAATGTTCATGCTGCTTAGAATGTTCACTCAGATGGCCAGATATGAGCAGTGGAAACAGCACATAGGCAGTCACTCCAGTGGATGTGAAACACATACACACGAGGGAGAGGGGAGGGAGGGAGAGGGAGGGGTGGCATGCAAGGGAAGAGAGGGAGGGAGAGGAAAGGGACGGAAGGTGAGGCATGCAAGGGAAGAGAAGTGAGAGAGGGGAGAGAGTGAGGGGTGGCATGCAAGGGAGGGGAGGCAGGGGGCCCAGCATCTTGATATGACCCACCTACACTAGTGGAGGGGAAGGGAGGGAGGGGGAGGGGTGGCATGCAAGGGAAGAGAAGTGAGGGAGGGAAGAGAGGGAGGGGCGACATGCAAGGGAGGGGAGGGAGGGGCCAGGCACCCTAGATTCCCTGAATACTGCGGTTACAGTTAAGAAAACCAGGCACGCATTACTTAGGAGTAAGCTCGGTACAGCAGCCGTGACATACTTTGAATGGCTGCGTCGCACCCCTCAGAGGGTTTCCTCAGAAGCGACACCCATTGCCACCAACCAAACTTACTCCCAGGTAAAGGATCATAACCAGCCAGTCTAGATGTTTGGGAGGGGTGCCTTTCCATTCCCCCCCCCCCCTCAAGGAATGCGGACACACACATCAATGACATCACACAGTATCAGGATGCATGTTTGCATGAGCATGTACTGCTGGCCTCTGCAATTGATTTGCTGCTACTGTTCCTTTCCCATTTCACCACAATAAGCCACAGCAACGCATGGCCGGGCCCCGCTAGTTTTTAATAAGAATCCAAACATTCCAAAATGTTTAAATATAGAAGCAAAAGTGTATTTGGCTATAGTATTTTTAGTCCATTATTTTTCAAGAAAAATTCATCATAATATAAATAGGAGGAAGCAGTCTAGTGGAAGGGGCCTTCATGTCTTCCTGTGTCTCCAAAAAAACAGTTTGCTGAGGAGTCAGTGGTCATGGGGCACTTTGGCACCAACGATGTGGGGAAATGTAGTCGTGAGATCCTGGAAGCCAAATGTAGGGTGCTAGGTAGAAGACTGAAAGCCAAGGCCTGCAAGGTCGCTTTCTCCAAAATGCTACCTGTTCCACATGCTGGGACAGCTACACAGGTACAGTTGGGGAGTCTCAATGAGATGTGGTGAGAGAGGAGGGCTTTATATCTATTAGGAACTGGGGTTTGGAAATTGGCTTTTAAAAAAAGGAGCAGAGAGTAGGAGTAAATGGAGGGATGTGAGCATCAGGGCCCCTCAAGAATGTGTTCTGGGACTTGCATTTTTCAGCTTGTTCATAAATGACCTAGAGTTAGGGATGAGTAGTGAGGTTGCCAGGTTTGAAGATGACACCAAACTATTTAGGGTAGTTAAAAAAATGGATTGTGAACTCCAAAAGGATTTCTCCAAACTGGAGGAATGCGCATTACAATGACAAATGAGATTCCATGTGAACAAGCTGTGTTTAAAGATGCTTCTAATAATCAATATAACCAATACAATAGAATATATAACAGCAGCAATAAAACCAGTTCATAAAACATCATCCTTATCAGGAACTAAACAATTTTGTTTCCATGAAAGGCAAGGGGATGGGGCAGGGCCCTTTCCAGGGCTGTTTTGGCTTTTATGGGAGGATGAATCAGAATCAGGTCTGTCAGCTGCCATTGGGTGACTTGGTAACCCCCCCCCCCCCTTTGCATGAATTTTCCAATCCCAGCTGCTTACTATTTTTCAACAGCAACGACCACATGAAAGTTTATGTGGTATAGTGGTTAAGGTTTCAGACTCGGATCTGGGAGACCCAGGTTCAAATTATCACTCTGCCATGGAAGTTCACTGGGTGATCTTGGGCCAGTTACACATTCTCAGTGTAACACAGAATGATTTAAGGGACTTTTGGTCTCCATTGTGGAGAAAAATGGAATATAAATGGAGTGAATAAATAATAAATACAATTAGATCACAACTAAAAGGTAGTGTTTGGGTGGGTGGAAAGAAGAGAAGGAAAAAGGGAAAGCTGAGGATATGGGGATTGTCCGGAGGAGTAAAAGAAGAATAGTGTAGGAAGGAGAGCAAAATAAGTGCCACCTGCAAGTCTACCTGCAAGTATTTTGCTCTCCTTCCTACACTTCCACACAACAGTTTGGGACTTCAGAAGCACCTGTTTTTGCCATGGGGAATGTGGAATGTATTTGACTGACCCAGGACTCAAAGTGCTAGACCATAATAACTTATTCAGATTTATCCACCATAAGATAACTTGTTGCTGCCACCATCAGGCCAGCAGGGCCATAATCGCTTGGTGACCTGCAATCAGTCCTCTTTTTCAGTCCCTAAGGAGACTTTCCCCTCTAAATTAAAAGTCACTTCTCCTTCTTTGTATCTAATATGCAAGTGGGGAACTAAGCAGGTGGACTCCTGTTTGCATCTTAGTGTCCACTTGGTAACTTTAGGTCCTGTATATGGATGCAGACATCCCCACACACCACTACCAATTTCAAAAAAATAAAAAAGTTTAATTGCAGTCATTGATTAAAAAAAGAAAAATATACAGTTCATTGACAATTAACAACAGATAAACAAAAGGAAATAAAATTGAATGTAAGTACAATCCTGCCCCCTTCAATTTATCCCTATTTGAGATGATAAATAAAAGAGTAGGCTGAATAAATGTTGAAGTTCCCTGTTGAGGCTCTGTATTCTTTGCATATTTTTACCATTCTGATGGTCTGTCTCTTTTTAAACTAGGCACTGTGTGCTTCACAACCTCTATGACTGACTCAATCCTGTCCTTAGTGGAACTTTGCAGGTTGAAATTAGAAAATCATAATCATTTCAATTGCTGAAGTATACCCACCCTAAGCTTCCATTAATATATGAGTTATCCCCTTCGCTGACTAAAACCTGGATGGGGGAAAAAGTTCTGACTCTTTTTTAACATTTGACTTGAATAGGCTAATGAGGGTCTACAGCGTGCAAAATCAACAGTCACATTGCAAAGTAGTCAATTTTTCGATAAAAACCTGCTATGAATTATCATACTACCACAGGACACGTTAAAAGAAAGTTATTAGAAAGGAAAAATAAGAGACACTATATTGTGAAGTTATTCTGGGAACAAGGGGTTATCAAGCACCAGGTTGGACCTGGTACTTCATTATAAGATAAATGTTCTAGTAGGTTGGAGATCAAGCTGGATAGGGGCTAGTTCTGGGTACAGTGGGCATCAAGTCCAACAGAAGCAGTTCATTAAAAGATACAAACAGTAATCCAAGTCAGGTCAGGAGCAAAATTTTCCTCGAGGACATGTACTTCATAAGCCAGCAGACTGTTCTGGTATGTGGAGACCCTGAAGGGCAGGTGGCAGCCAAATCTGATTGCTGTAGCTAGATAAATGGCATAGATGAGGTGTCATAGAACAGGTCTGGGAATACATCTGGACAGGAAGGGTGTTACAGGCAGAAAGAGGGTGGACCAAGAACACTAAGGCAATGTGTATGATAGGTTTGTAAGACTGACATTGTTGAGCAGGAAGGTATTAAGAGATAAGCATCAAAAAGACAGGGCAGGTCAAGGCCATGAAGAGGCCTTACATTCTTCATTCGTTGCTCAGCTGTGGGCAGAAAGTTGGTGGAGAAAAATGAGAAGTCTGAAATGGCCAGTGTGGATAGCAAGGTAGATTATCAACATTCCACATATTATAATTTTCCTTTGTCTAATAGTAAAATGAGTGGCTTGTAGCAAACATGAAAGCAGTAAAAATAGGACTGCAGATATGACAAATACAGGACTTTGCACATTCAGTGTGTTAAAGACCTCACCACTAATGGTGGATGAGGATTGAGCATACCCAAAAAGCACAGACTATTATGAGAAAAATCAGTTAAAAAGAGCAGAGGGACATTGGTTTGGTTGGTTCTTGGAGGGACTCTCAGTTAGCTTGACCCCTCCAACTTTTTCCCTCTAGTAGCAAAACTGAAGTTCAAGAGTCTTCCATAAAGGCACCAAAAGTGACCAGACTGCAGAGGGTTAGGATTTTAATATATTCTGGGGGTGGGGGGGTGGGTTTGGTATTTTGGGGGGATTACCCAGGGATGCATAAAAACCATTTATTCTTTTAAAAAATGAGGAGACACCACAAACTAATATAATAAGGGCATGTTTACCCCCATTGCCCTCCAAATGATGAAAATAGCTGCAACTGAGGGATGGGAAGGACAAAAAACAGGATATGTCAGGACACAGTAAGAAAATAAGTAAGGACACAAATATTGCTGTTTAATCAATGCATGTATTTCATTTATTTGCCTGCAAAATGTAATTGCGGGGCAGCTGGCCTCAGAGGAATCCACATGTGAACATGTGAAGACAGCTATAAACTCCATATGTTACATACAGGAAGGAATCCTGTGCATTTATTGTGACAATTGTATGGGGAATCAGACAAGAGGGTCTCATTGTCAAGAGGGGCAGATTGATAGGGTTTATATCCAGCAGCCAGCGAATGAAATGTTATGAAATATGTCTTTAGAGATGCAGACCCCAAAGATGGGATTGGTTCCATAGCAATCTACACAACTGGAGGGAAAATGTTAAAACAGCCTGTTTGCAAAAAATGGGACGAGACCCATGGAGGAATAGAGAAAATCCTCTGTCACTTCTCCTGGCATTCTAAGCCCATTCTTCCCCGCAGAAAGAAGAATGCTTGTTGTAAATGCAATATCTAGATAGCCTTCAAGCTAACATTTCTCTTTTTGCTTTTATTTCCTAGAAGCTGGATGTGTCCTAGCTCATCTATGTTGCTTCAGCTGAATACAGTGCATGTTAGTTAAATAAAAACCTTTACTTAAAGAGTGTGTGAAAGACTGCATTGCATCCTTAATCATTCAATCTGCTTAATAATTCATTCTTAATCATTCAATTTGCCCTGTTTTTTTGCTCAAGTTATGCACCTCTCGCATTTTGGCAACCTCAAGTACTAAGAAAATTTGAGGAGATTAAATAGATACTGCGATGGTGACAGAAAGAGGGTTTTATGGGGGAAGGGCTGTGGTGGGATTCAGCTGGTTTGCACCAGTTTGGTAGAACCAGTAGCTAATCCCACCACTGCACTCCCATGCCCCCCATAGGGGCTGCAGCAGCCTGAGGCGCAGCAGCCAGTGGGCCCACAGCTCGCTGGCGGCAGCTGCCACCCCCGGCTCAAAATCCATCAGCGGTGGCCCTGCTGCCCTATCTTCGAAGGCAGTGGAGGTTGAAGAGGGGAGGCAGAAGCAGCCGGCAGTAGGCCACAGGCCGACTGGCTGCTGTGGCCTCCCAACCCCCGATTAAACCTCCATCCATTGGTGCAGTGGCCCTGGCCACCACCAATGGAGATTGAGGGGGGAGGTGGGGCAGCAGCTTGCCACTGGCTGCTTCCCACCCCCTCCTCAAGCTCCATTGGCGATGGCCCTGCTGCCTCTGAAGACGGGGTAGCTGGGCCACTGCTGATTGATCTTGAGCCGGGGGTGGCAGCCGGTTCCGGTTGAGGGAAGGGGCGGCAGCAGCTGGCGGGCCTGCAGCTTACCACCAGCTGCTGCTGCCACCCCCACTCGCTCAACTGGAACCATCACTGGATGCTATAGTTTGAAGGGGTTTGATAAATTCATACCTAAAACAATTGGGGTGGGAAAAGTATTAGGAATAAAGGAAAAGTGCTTCCTTTGGTCCTAATTAATCATACTCCACACTCAGCACTCTCAAAATTGCAAACACAGCAGAACGTCCAAGAGTTTATACTATCCTGACATGGGGAAGGCTGCCTTTGGAGAGATGAGGATGTGTGCCAATTTCCATGCTCACAAATTATCATAATCAACACAGAAAAGAGGAATAAATATACTGTCCTGTGTTGTTCTGCTCATGCTCAGAACTAGACGACTAGCTTCATGCTCATCTGACCCACCAGAGCAGCTGTGTGGCTAAATGAGATGTAATTAGATTATTGAGGGTTGGGGTGAAATGAGAAAGAAGCTAGCCAGTTCTTCACTCTGTTGTCCTATGGGGAGATTTTCTAAGTGTTCATCCCTCCTCCTCCTCCTGCAAGAACTGGTGAAAGAATTGTGGAGAACAAGCTAACAATTTCTTGTCCTTAAATATATCCTACTACTTTATCACCTCCCTTCACTGCGATGCTGGTCATAGCTACATTTCCAGGGACATTTTCATCTGTTCCCTCAGTTGTGAATTCCAAGAAAGAGTTCATACAATGGCATGGGGTCTAAATTACTTCAGGGACATTCTTGATTTGGTTTAATATTTTTACATGTTTGTTGTTTAGTCATGTTGACTTTTTAATCTGTCCTTTTGCTGGGTCATTGGGTTTTGCTTCATCATTCATATTTATTCACTCAGGAATCATAGGTGCTAAGGAGATTTAATTTTAAAACTTCCTGATTTTGTTCCCAATGTGTATTCTGTTTGCTGGAGCACTGAGGTTCTTTCCCTCCTCCCCCACCTCATCATATCGGTTTGCCAAATTGCTGTTATCAAATAATTCTCTGTCTTATCCTTATTCAAGTCAGTCTAGCCCGCTTCTAACCCCTTTCCCCTGTAGGTTTACAATTGGCAGTAGTTCTTGGGATGTTTTTGACTTCTTTGCTGTGTTGACTGAGCCATATGGCATCGGAACCTATGCTTTGTTCTGTCTGCACAAATCGTGCTTCCATTGGTGTGAGATTTCTGATGATTTTCCCTTCCACTGCTAACCCTGTGCTGTTTTTGAGGGTCTTCCTATCCCCAAGAGCAAGATTTTAAAGAACAGCAGACTGGCAGCAGGACAGTTTCAGTTCATGACTGCAACTGTGCTTGTGGTGCACCGGAGCAAATCCATGGTTGGTGTGTGTGGGCAGGGTGGGGGGGGGGAATTTACTAGCCCTGCCCTTAGACCAGTGGTTCTCAACCTTCCTAATGCTGCGACCCTTTAATACAGTTCCTCATGTTGTGGTGACCTCCAACCATAAAATTGGTGTATGTAAAATATAAAAAGACCGTTTTCTGATAGTCTTAGGCGACCCCTGTGAAAGGGTTGTTCGACTCCCAAAGGGGTCACGACCCACAGGATGAGAACCGCTGCCTTAGACCCAGTCTGCCTGGCCCTTCTTTCCCTGTTTTGGTGGCCCCATCGGGAACTGAAATGTATGATACATTTTAAAAAACGCTGGTAAGAGCATAGTTAAAGAGATGAGTACTACCCAGAATTTTGACAGTCAAAATGGAGATGAGCAAAAGATGGAAGAACTGTAGTAACACAGGGCAACTAACAGCATCGGAAGTGAAGCTCAGATCAGGGAAGCTCAGATCAGGGTATGTGCATGAGTTTACACACGTGCATTTTCACCTACTCCCCTTCCCTTTTATCTACAATCTCTTTGAAGGAAAGATCTACTTCCCAGAGTTTCCAGAAAACAAAACCCTCACTAGAATAAAGGAGCTTCACTCAGGGCATGTAGTAGTAGGCTTCCACTTTCCCAGTAACTCATCATGGATGACTCTACAGCATAGGTGTCAAACTTGTGGCCCTCCAGATGTTATGGACTACAGTTCCCATCACCCCTGCCAGCATTATGCTGGCAGGGGATGTTGGGAACTGTAGTCCATATCATCTGGAGGACCGCGAGTTTGACACCTGTGCTCTACAGTGAGATAAGGAGAGATAGTGACCTCAGCGGAGATTTTTTGAGGGTAGGAGCAATGCCAGTTCAAGGTTTTCATAGGCCCTGGGTGATGTTGGTAATTCTCTCTGCTAGGAGATACCTTTACAGTACAAGCACAGTGCATGGAGGCAAAGCAGAGCAGAGCTTCCCCTGGTATGTATGTGTGTGCTGGCAACAAAGAAAACTCGGAGTCAATTCGTAGTTTCTAACTAATAGGAGGAGTCTTTATTAGTGAACTACATTCTGGGTAGAAAAGTGAAGAGATTGGTTCTCTATTCTAATCTATCTAGCTGGATGGTGAGAGATGTTGTCTGCATCCCTCTGCACACATGGTGCAAGATGGAATGTGTGTAAGAATGGTGGAGAGAGGAGGAGAAGCAGGAAGTAAGGAAGTTCCCTGAGAGTAGCAATCTACACATCAAAGGGTAGTGTCAGAGTGGTAAAGGTGTCTAGAGTCTTGACCCCCTCTAGCTATCTGACTCACTGAAAAGTCCTCCCCTGTCCCTGAAGCAGCAAACAGCATAAAATCCTTCACTTCCAACAGGGGAGAGATTATAATTGGGCCCCTTTCTTACTTTTGAGTCTCTGTTGGGCTGATTCCACATGGGCCAAAAACAGTGATGTGAAAATGGTGTGAAAACAGTATAAATTCTTTTACACCATTTTAAACCAGTTTTACACCATTTTCACACCGTTTTCACACTGCTGTTTTTGGCCCATGCGGAATCAGCCTTGGGACGAAAGTCAGAGAACAAATGAAGTAAATAAAAGAACCCTGAGAGGTGGGTTAGCAAAAGCTGTAGTAACTCTGTCAAGATCACTTAGTGAGCCTAGATAAACTGATGAAATTTTTAAAACTTAGCCTTTAAAGTTCATGCCTCACACTATCATCAAGTGGTTCTCACTAATCAACTTTAAATTCCAATGTAACACATGCTGTGGGTAAAATAGTGCAAAGGCTGGTAATTACTAAACAGTGTTTGTTATATCATGGAAAATAATGCGATTGCATGATGTTTTGTTCACACTTAGAATGAAAAAAATTATATCTCATGGGCTCTGCTGGTTCATTAAAAGTAATTAAACAGAAGTAACTGAAAAATGCTTAAGACAAAAAGTCACAGCTACCCTAATCTAGATAGCCTCAGGCTAGCTTGATCTTATCAGATCTCAGAAGCTAAGCAGAGTCAACCACAGCAAGTATTTGGACGGGAGACTTCCAAGGAATACCAGGGTCACAACACAGAGGCAATGGCAAACCACCTGTGAACATCTCTTGCCGCAAAAATCCCACCAGAGGTCGCCATACATCAATTGTGACTTGATGGCAAAAAAGGGTTAAAACTAGACTTTGACATTTTATTTTTAAAATTAATTTCTTCAGGATTTCATCATAGATCTGTAATTTAACATTACCTCAAAATGTAATCTCCATTTTTGATAATCCTAGAACAGGGGTCGGGAGCCCGCGGCTCACGAGCCGCATGCGGCTCCTTCCCGCTTGTACTGTGGCTCCTGGCACGGCTGCCCCTTCCAGAGGCATGCTAGGTCCAAATGGTGCCCGGAGACAAAAAACCCTCCGGGCACCCCCCCGCGGAGCCGCGCTTACTTGCGAGTAAGCACAACGACTTGCTCGCGAGTAAGCACTGCAGCGCTTACTCGCGCAGCCTGGCCTCCTCTGCAGCCACCCCGACTTACCCAGGCTAGTTTCAAGCTGCCATTCCAGGCAGCCAGCCAGCCTCTATGACTTTCTTAAAGAGGCAAGTCCCCAAAAGATTGCTTAAAGGGGAAAGCAATCTTTAATCAATCTTTGGAGAATTGCCCTTTTAAGAAAGTCACATAGAGGCTGGCTGCCAGAAGCCGAGCCTCAGAGCCTGCCATGGGAGGGTGAGGGGAGGAGGGGAATGACGGCTGGCTGGCCAGTTGGCGGGGGTGGGGGTAAGGGTGGGGGTAAGGGTGGAGGTAAGGAGCCTGCTGGGGAGGAGGCACTCTCCCCCTGTTCTGGAAGGGGGGGAGGAGGTGCTCTGCCATCGGCGGCAGCTGGAGCTGCAGAGCTAGGGCTGGCTGGGTGTGGGGCGGGGTGGGGCAGCGCCACGGGGCGGGGGTGAGGCTCCCCAGTTGCTGCCACCGGGTCCAAATGGCTCTTTGGGTAGCAAAGGTTCCCGACCCCTGTCCTAGAATTACAATGTGTTCAAAAACCTTAATTGTTTTTGTGCACAAATTTTACTATCAAAGGTGTAGTGTTCGCAGACTCAAATGACATCCCCCAGAATAGAATGACGGCCCCTGGGAGTAGCACAAGAGTTCTGGGACTGGAATGACAGATCCAAGTGTGGAATGACAGACCACATGATTGAAATCAGTGTTCTGCACTTGTAGTCGCAAGCCTTAGTGTGGAATGAAATATCTCACACTGATTTCAATCACAGAAACCATCATTCTAGTTCCAGAACATTTTTGTTGCCCCCAGGCACCATCATTCTGCTCTGAGGGCTGTCATACCAGTCCCAGAACACTTCTACTACTCCCAGGGCTGTCATTTCACTTTGGAGACTATCATTCCGGGCCCTGTATGCATCAGCTACTCCCAGGGGATGTCACTGCAGTCCCAGAACAATCATGGCGCTCCCAGGGGCCATTGCTTCTTTCTGGTGGCTGTGATTCCAGTCCCGGAGAAGATTATCTGGACCCAGAAATCTTCATCCAAAATCAATTCCTCATTTTCTCTGCAACTTTTTTGTGTTGTATTTCAGTGTAGCTCATGCAAGTCAATTGGCATTCCTGGCTCCCATTATATCCAATGGGCCTTCAAGCATCTCCCATTGTTCCCAACAGGCAATCATGTTCTTTGTTTTAGTATATCCCACAGCAAATTCAGTAAATCCTTCCAAGACCACAGGAGCAAATACTGGATGCTCACAGCAGACTGCGAGAGGAAAGCTGGGGAGAAGAGAGGGGAAAGGAAGGTAAGGAGGGGTAGAGGGAAACCGGGAAGGAGCCCCTCTCCCACCTTCAGCTGATTCATCCAGACTCCTTTCTTCACTGGCATGAAGCTGCCATTGTGAGTGGGCCCTCCAGCAGCTCTCATTGTTCTGCAAGTGACCACCTAAGCTTCCCTGTGCTGCTGGGTGTGGGTAGGACCACCACATGACCCAGGAGACAGACCAGATAATGCTCTTCTCATTGTTTAGGCACCTTTAAACATGGTGGTGCAGAAAAAGCAGGTACCCTTGTGTGGCTTGCATCACTATATTTAAAGACACACCTAGGCAACAAGGAGGAAAGGAAAGTCTCTGGTTTTACCTGCTGGGTAGTCTGAGATGGTGCAACTTGAAGTGGAAACCTGATTAAACCACTATTGAGACTAGCATTCTGTATCCTGGAAGGACAGAGCTTTTCTTCTGTCCTAATGGAAATCATGCACCTTATAGCTGCTCAGTTCTGGACTGGAGAACAAGCAAGACAGACTAGTCCCTAGAAACTGTAGAAAGGAAATTAGGATACCTTGTAAGGATGAGTAAACTATACTAGGTTCATCAGATGCAAGCAATGTACATCCACAGCAGATATTATATTCAAAGATACAAGCAACAGAGGTCGATTCCCTACTCACCATTAAATGCGTGCTCCAAATATCCAGGTTTCCTGCAGAACTCCCCACTACACCAGCGCTGAACGCGCATTCACCCTGTTTCTGCCGCTTCCCCCCCTCAGCGTGCGTCTTTTCAGAACCTGGAAGGAAGTAGACCTTTTTTAAAAATGCGCTGAACAAGGAGTGGTGGGGAAGCTCGAGGGGGGGGGGGTGATTCCGCATTCGAACTATCTGCCCTTGCGAGTGACGTGGCGCCTCCCATCCAATCATGGTGCAGTGTAGCTGAGATCCACATGTATACGAGATGTATTCATGTAGCCGAGATCCACATGTATACGAGCCAACGTGGGGCCGGTTTCAAATAAATGTCAATACAAAGCAATGCTAAACATCATGTAGACATGGATATGAGGGGGCTGTGATTGAAATGGCATTTATTTATTTATTTATTTATTTATTTATTTATTTATTTATTTATTTATTTATTTATTTATTTATTTATTTATTTATTTATTTATTTATGTAGCCCCCGGGGGAGGAGAGGGGAGAGGAGGAGAGAGCCCCGTTCCAGTCTCCCCGCAGCTGCCTTGTCATTTTAAGGAGCCCGGCCAAGCGGAGGCTCTACTGGCTGGCAGCGCTCAGGAACAGCCATCCCCGGGAGGACCAAAATAAAATTCCCACCCCAGCACAACACAGCACCAATCAGGGAAGCCCCTGAGCAGCTCACGCATCAAATCCGCGAGAAGTGGGGAATGTTGCCTGGCTGTTGCGTCGCCTGGAGAAGGGGTCGTTTGCTGCAGTGGGGAGCATGAATCCTTGCTCAAAAGCTCCCGAATCATACAAAACAGGTTTGAATCTAATTTCAATTTTGAAGTGGGGAATCAACCAGAGAGGCAGGAGCGGAGAGATGCTAGAGGGAAAGACCAGTTTGAAACAATAACTGATAAATGAGAAATCAGTCCTTTCAGAGTGGGTGAGGACCTCTCCCAGCTGTTGATAGATGGGCAGGGTAAGATTAACATACAATCAGATTTCCTCATGAAAGGTGCATTGTGAAATATGATAAGCAAAACTAATGAACATCTGCAAAGGGTGGGTCAAACCAAGCTTTTAACACTTGTAATGAATGAGGAAACTTGATGAAGAGAGAGTGTTGATCTTCTCTTATGTTGGATTCTTCTTTTCAAGTTCTTTTGTAGAAAAACAGTAATCTTTAAAGGAACATCAACTTGTTGAATATTGCATTTTTAATGTCAAATTTGTATTCATGTATTCTTTTGTATGGGGTTGTGAAATGCTATAGGGCAGCTTGATTTCATCAGATCTTGGAAGCTAAGCAGGACTTTGCAGAAGAAGGTAATGGCAATCAATCACTTGCCTTGGAAACCATATAGGATTGCCAGAAGTCAGCTGTAACTTAACAGCACATCACACACTCACACACACAGTAATGCATATCGACTGCCCTTTTTGTCTAGTGTAGCACACACAAGTTAGCCTCATCTCATCAGACCTCAGAAGTTAAGCAGTGTCAGCCTTGGTTAGTATTTGGATGAGCAACCTTCAAGAAATATGTAAGTTGTAACGTGGAGGCAGGCAATAACAAACCATCTTGCAACATCTCTTGCCTTGGAAACCCACAGGATCACCAACTTGACAGCCCACAAAAAAAGAGCACACAAGGGAATTGTTTATGCATATGTTACATTGGAGAATGGGCAAGTGGAAGACCCCAACTTGGTATAACTGACTAGGTCCGGTAATACTATAGCCTCAGGGTTTTTCAGTCTTCTGAACACTGACCTGCAGTTTGTATTTCTGAAAAAGCCTTTGGCGAAGTTCAGAGTACAGGACTTCTCAGCATGTCCATTACAGTTGTTTATTTAATTGCTCTTTTGGAGAGGTGGAATATCATTCAGCCTATCAGAATTACCAATGTCCCTTCAAACACAACCATATTTCATCAGCATATTTGAAATAAACTTGGAATTCTCCTTTTATTTTTCCTTTTAAAAAGTGCCCCATAGTTGCATTTTAATTATTATTAGCATATTTTAATGAACAGGTACCCAGTTTTTTTTAAAAAAGATCCTTTTTTGCTGTTACATTGCAGCCAACTTATGGGCCATTTCCACACAAGTTACTGAAAATGTTTCCAAAACATCTGCAAAATGTTGTTAATCCTTCCTTATTTATCCACACTTACCCACTCAAAAATGCTTCCTGGCTGCCAATTTGTGATTCTCCTGTCTTATTTTATTGACTCCATGGATTTGTAGCTCCGATGCTTCAAAGCCTCCTGCTGTGATTCTTCGTGGGTTTTGTCTCTATAGCTTCAAAGATATCACTCCTCCCAAAAAACCAATAATAATAAAAACAACTATAATCCTTACGAACACTATGCCAATACATTACAACTTCCTAGGGCTCTGGGTGAGGCTCGAATTGTAACGAAAGGCCAACAACCAGCTAAAGAACTGGTAGCTGTGAAATCAACCATAAATAATAATTGTAAATGAAAGTCAAGAAGTGACTAAAGTGAAGAGCAGGCATTTACTGAAAGCCCAGATAACCAAACAGGAATACAGGGGAAAAAATGTGGTTAAAACAAGGATTGAAAGCTAGCACAAAGCATTGCACAACCAGTTTCTGGAGATCAAGGACAAGGTGGACAATGAAAAGACCGGGCTGTGGTTAACAACTGGAAGTCTGAAAAAGGAAACTGAATAATTGATTTTAGTTGCTCAAGAGCAGGCCATTAGGACATATGGTCAAGGCCAGAATCAAAAAAATTCTCAGATAATGCAAAGTGCAGACTGGGAAAAGAAGTCAACAAAACTGTAGATCATGTACTCAACTGCTGCAAAAAGATCACCCAGACAGAGTACAAACATTGGCACAACTCAGTGGCCAAGATGATCCACTGGAATTTATGCAAGAATTACAACATTAGGACAGCTAAAAACTGGTGGGAACATTGTCCAGAGAAAGTCATCGAAAATGAAGAGGTCAAGATCTTGTGAGACTTCCGAATCCAAATGGACAAAGAGTTGGCACATAATACACTAGACATCACAGTGATCGAGGACAAGGAAGTTACCATAATCAACATAGCAATACCTGGTGACAGCAGGGTTGTTGTTGTGGAAGAGGAAGAGGAAGAGTTTGGATTTATACCCCACCTTTCTCTCCTGTAAGGAGAGTCAAGGTGGCTTACAAGCTCCTTTCCCTTCCTCTCCCCACAACAGACACCTTGTGAAGCAGGTGCAGCTGAGAGAATTCCGAAGAACTGTGACGAGCCCAAGGTTACCCAGCAGGAAGGTAGGAGTGCAGAAACACATCTGGCTCACCAGATAAGCCTCTGCCACTCAGGTGGAAGAGTGGGGAGTCAAACCCAGTTCTCCAGATTGGAATTTACCTGCTCTTAACTACTACAGTATGCTGGCTGTCAAGGTCACTAAATACCATGATTTGACCATCGAGAAGGTCACTAAATACCACGATTTGAACATCAAGATTCAGCGACAATGTGACAAACCAGCTGAGGTAATCCCAGTGGAAATGGGCACTCAGGGTACCATTTTGAAAATACTAGGGTGGCCCTTGAGACATATTCAAATTGACAAAATCAGCATTTCAAGATTCAAGAGATAGCACTGTGGGATCCGCACAAATACTACGCCAATACATTACAACGTCCTAAGCCTCTGGGTGAGGCTAAAGTTGTAATGCAAGGCCAACAACAACCAGCTAAAGAACTGGCAGCTGTGAAATCATCATAATCAACAACAATAATAGAAATGACAAAAGTAAACATGCGAGACAATGGAGCAAGTTCAGAATATGGCACTGAGGAGAAAGTCTGGGGACTACAGAGAGGAGTAGGAAATGTTTTGAAGTCTTCTGCCCAGCAAGTGAAAATGTTTTGAAAATGTTTTCACACAAAGAATCACTAAAATAGAGCGTGCATAAAACATTTTAAGAAATAAAATGGAAATAAAATATTTTGGGCTACAAACTGCAGAACTATTCAGAGGAAACATTTTATTTCCTGCCTCAAAACATTTTATTTTGATTGTGCAAAAAGGGTATTGGTGACTCCACAGGATTTTCAAGCAGCAGACATTTAGAAGTGGTTTGCCATTGCCCACTTCTACATAACAATCCTGGATTTTCTTGGTGGTCTCCCATCAAAGACCGACCCTGATGAGATTGGGCTAGCCTGGGCTATTCAGGTCAGGGAATGAATCTTTTACCCTAAAGAAATAAAAAATGAATTACGTCAGAAGGTTTTAAGACACAATTTGATGCATTATTGTGCACAATTAGACATAAACACACAGTTCTCTTTTTTTTAAAAAAAACCCCTTTTTTTAAAGGCTAAAATATCTGGGAAAATGGCACCCAGAAGCAAACTGAGCTGACATAATTTTTGTTTTCTCCCCTGATGTCTCCATTGCGGGGAAGACGAATATTGTTTGTGGTGGATGAACCAAGGTGAGCTACAGATGAGTTTCAGCCCAGCAGCTTGTCCTGAAGCTACTCTTTGTTTCTTGCCCAAGCAGCAATACCATTTGTTTGGTGCCTCTCCCAGGGTTCCTGTTAATCTTATTTTACGAGACTTAGGGATGGGCGCCTTGCACTTGTTTTTGTAAAGTGAGAGACAAACATCATTGCGAGACTGAAGGCACAATAAAGCCATTAATCAGATCTGTTACAGGCTCTTGGAGAACCTGCCTGGGCTTTGAGCTATCTGAATAGTGAAGAGGCTACTTGAGCCTACATATCATTCTTTCACAGATGTTTTATTTGTTTTATCCCTATTTGTTCCTGAAAGCATAAAAGAGAATGACCAACTTGTGTCGCCTCAGGAAAGCTGCTGCTTCTAGTTAGAATGCACATCATGAAACTCAAACTCTTCAGTCAATAGCCATATGTGGAGCACAGCTGAGACTGTTCTCTAGCCAGGCTTTTTGCCATTCTTTGCTACTGGGAATCTCTTGTTTCCCAAAGAGCTTGAATTTACTGACTCTTGTTGCTGTCTGCTAGCTATCATGGCAACTCAGAGAAGTTGCATTTTTGAGAGAATCATTTGTCTGTGTAGATAGTACCTTTTTGGTTCCCTGTCATGTCAGATTGATTTTTTTTTAGTTGCGTTTGAAGTGTGGGGAAACTAATCTTTCCTGAAAAAAAATCTAGATGGCAAATCCAGACGTCTAGATAAGCTTCTGTAGAAGCTGAATTATGTTCAAAATAATGTATACTAGTGTGGATGTCCTGAGAAAAACACAGGGGTGGTGGTGGAACAAATTGGGAAAAAATAGGAATTTGATAATTGAGGTCCTAATTAAGAGTGATTGCTCTATATTTTTAATCTGTTAATTAACCTAGGCTCCACTATCATAGCAATAATTTCTTGCCTGAAGTGCAGTAGATGTCTTCATGCTTCATTACCATTTTCCTTTAATCGTTTAAAAATATTTTCAGTTTCAAATTCAGAAGGCTTTTGTGTAACTCAAAATCTTATTTGCATGGCCAATTTGCTGCCCAAATAAATATATTCCAATAGAACAAACAAAAGTTCTTCTCTCCATCTCTGGATTGAAAAGAATTTATTTACTTAAATAATCTAACATTATCTGCTAGAATATGATTATTATTTTTTTGGCCATCAAGCCACAGTTGATTCCATAGGGCATGGACGGCCAAAGCTGCTTAATGTATCAGTCACTTAGAATAAACTTCAATTGTTTGAGAGCCAGAAGACATGAACAAATATTACATATTTTGGTTGTTATATGCACATTTGTTACAAATCTTTATACAAATATTAAGAAATACACATTATTATTGGCTGATTTCACAGCTGCCAGTTCTTAAGGTGGTTGCTGGCCTTTCATTACAATTCGAGTCTCACCCAGAGGCCTAGGAAGTTGTAATGTATCGGCTTAATATTTGTGCGGATCCCAGCAGGGCTGCCTTCTGAATTTGATGTTAATTTTGCCGATTTGAAGATATTTCAAGAGCTGTTCTAATGTTTTCGGGATGGCGCCCAGGGTGCTGATTACCACTGGGATGACCTCAGCTGGTTTGTCCCATAGTCGCTAAAGCTCGATTTTTAAATCGTGGTATTTAGTGACCTGCTCACACTGGCGTAATGCCCATTGGGCAAGGTGGGCAGCTGCCCAGGGCATCACCTTGTGGGGGGCATCAAAATGCTGGGTTCGTTTTTGGGTATTTAGTGGTTTTCCATTTTTGGCGTGCAGGGGGCGCAGTTTTTAGGCTAGCAGCACCAAAATATCAGTGTATCATCAGGAGACTGTCCTTATGCTACCCCCAAGTTTAGTGAGGTTTGGTTCAGGGAGTCCAAAGTTATGGACTCCCAAAGGGGGTGCCCCTATCCCCCATTGTTTCCAATGGGAGCTAATAGGAGATGGGGGCTACAGTTTTGAGGGTCCATAACTTTGGCCCCCCTGAACCAAACTGCACCAAATTTGGGGGGTATCATTAGGGCAGTCTCCTGATGAGACCCTGAAAGTTTTGAGACTGTGCCTTTAGAAATGTGCTCCCCCACAGCCTGCAATCCCCATTGACAGCAATGCAGAAAACTCAATGCAGAACAAAGATTCTTGGGCAAATTTCTAGGATGTTCCTGCAGGGGGTGCATTTTTGGATGTATCAGCACCAAAATTTCAGGGCACCCCCCAAGTTTGGTGCAGTTTGGTTCAGGGGGGCCAAAGTTATAGATCCTCAAAACGGTAGCTCCATCTCCTATTAGCTCCCATTGGAAACAATGGGGGATGGGGCACCCCCTTTGGGAGTCCATAACTTTGGACTCCTTGTACCAAACCTCACCAAACTTGGGGAGTAGCATAAGGACAGTCTCCTGATGATATGCTGAAATATTGGTGCTGATATGTCTAAAAATGTACCCCCTGCAGGCACCAATGTCCTGGTGCAAAAAAAATTGGTCATGGTGGTGTGGCCGCCCATGTGGGGGGGGGGGCATCCAACTCAGGTTTTGCTCAGGGCTACAGTTTGCCCAGGGCTGCCTCATTACGCTGCTGCCTGCTCATGTTCTTTTTCAATGACCCTGCTGTCACCGGGTACTGCTATGTCAATGGTGGTCACTTTCTTTTCCTCTATCATTTTGATGTCAAGTGTATTATGTGCCAACAATTTGTCCGTTTGGATTCAAAAGTCCCACAGGATCTTCCCTTCTAATTTCTCCTCTTCCACTGTTTGCTTAACTTGCAGTAAGCCTCTGCCACCAGATCTCTGGGGAAGGTATAATCTATCAGTATCACTGTGTGGGTGTAAGTCATGGTGCATTGTTATAAGCTTCTGAGTTTTTCTATCCAATGCATCCAATTCAGCCTGTGTCCAGTTGATGATTCCCTCAGTGTACCTGATGGCAGGTATGACCCAAGTGTTGATGGCCTGGATGGTATTCCTGCCATTTAATTTAGATTTCAAAATTTTCCTGTATTCTCTGCTGACCAGTCTTCACTTGCCTGTGCTTGATGTTATCCAACTATAAAATGTCCAGGTATTTATAAGCTGCCTCTTGGTTGCACTTGATGAGTTGGCCATCAGGCATTTCTATGCCATCACTCTCAGTGATCTTGCCCCTCTTTATTGTCACAGTGTCACACTTTTCCAGGCCAAATTCCATTGAAATGTCTGTGCTGAATATTCAGACTGTGTTTACTAGTGACTGGATTTCTGTGCCTAATTTCCTGTATAGCTTCAAATCATCCATGTACAGCAAATGTGAGATTTTTCCCGAGTCTTTGCCCATTTGATATCCCTACTTTGTTTTCTTTAAAATTACTGTTAGTGGGATCATGGCGATGATAAACAGTAAGGGCAACAATGAAACACCTTGGAAAATTCCTCATTTAATGTTGACTGTTCCAAAGTTTTCATTGCCAACTTTCAGTTCAGTTTTCCACTGTCTCATCGCTTTTTCAGTGAATACTCGAACGTTTTCGCTGATACCAATTGTTTTTAAGTATTTCATGATCCAACAATGGGGCAATGAGTCAAATTCCTTCTTATAATCGATCCAGACCATATGCAAATTCGTTCTTTGATTCTTGCAGTTTTCCATTATCATTTTGTCTATCAGGAGTTGATGTTTTGTACCCCTGCTCCTTCTTTTGTTCCCTTTCTGCTCCACTGTAGTTTCCACTTTGGTTTTGATGGTTGATTTATTTTGGGTTTAGGTATTTCAATGCCCAGGTCTCTTGTGACCACTACAACCGTACTGTACATGAGCTGATTGGTTTGTTTGATGGAAGTTGTTTCAAGTGTCATCAGTGCCATGTGTACATCTCAAATTATGGTTGCCAGGTCTTTTTTGGGCATCATTTTCAATGTTGGCAACCGTTGTTTTGCCTCATTTGATAGTTCATGCTGGATGATCTTTTCCCTTAGTTCTTTTTGTCTTTCTGTCAGTCTATCAGATTTTTCCATGGGGACTTCCTCTCGTGGTTGTACTATTATTTTGTCTTCTGTACTGGCATTTTCATCTAGCAGTTCTATTATTATCTCTCCTGTTGTTTCTGGAGTATATACTGTTCTTTCTTCTGGTGTTACAGTTGCTTTTTTCCACAATTTTTCTGGTTTTCTTCCAGTTCTATCTCTGTAAACTCTTTATTCCATCTGATGAATCGCCTTTGATCTGCCAGTCTTTGCTCAGTGATATTCGAATCTGGATAGTGTTGTTTCCACAGTTCGTATATCCGCTTCAAGCATCCTCTTTTTTCCAGCTCTGAGTTGTAGTAACAAGCCATGACGGCACAATTTTCTTGCGCACTATACTTGTTTCTTTTGGATGGTTTGTCCACTTGTAGCCCACTTGTCGACACATGCCCAGCAACCCCAGCATGCGACATGGCCCTTGTTAACCCATGCGATGACCGATTCGATATGGAATAATTCATTTGTATCACCATATTGTATGGGACACCCTTAGTCTGACTTCTCAGTTGAGACCTGTCTGGCTTGGGAGCCCCTTCTAGTAGTATACCTCCAGCATAGCTCTCAACAACATCGAAGCACACAAGCCCCTTCCCCACGACAAGAGGGTGCCCATGAGGGGATGAGTAGCAGTAGTAGTAGTAGTAGTAGTAGTAGTAGTAGTAGTAGTAGTAGTAGTAGTAGTAGTAGTAGTAGTAGTAGTATGTAATTTTATTAATATTAAATAAGACTGCCAAAAATAAAAACAACAGGGGTAAAAACAAATATTACTAAAGATACTAACACTCTAAATATCCAACACTCTAAATATCTGGTCAAAGCATGAAAAAAAAGATATAAATCTAAATGTTGCATGGCAAGAAAAGGTAGGTTTCTTTTTTTCCAGATTTTGCAGAATTCTCCTTTCCCTAATTTTATATATTATGAGGATTCTGCAGCCGATTCCAAGTGTGGGGAGAAAGCCAAGGGAGGCCACTTTTCCAGGCCAAATGGCCCTGAGGAGGGAAATGGCAAGAGCAGAGAGAGAAATGTAACTGCCCTGTCATTCACTCTCAGGAATTCTGCTGGGAGGTTCCTTACGCCTCCCTCAAAGAATCCATTAACAAAATTACCCACTCTCGGCTGCTGATAGTTTACTAAGTGGGTCATCTCCACCACCCTCCCAAACTGGAGAGGAAATGACCAGTCAGGTCAAGCTCAGTCCCACTCAGTCCCTCAGTCCCTCAGCTGCCCTGCCACCTTCCCTTAGAAGCAGTTGCTAGAAAGGTGAGATCACTGTGAGCCCAGCTCACAGCCATCACCAGGACTGCTTAGTTGGAACTCCCGGCTTAGACAATGTCTCACCATTCTACTCTTTGCTCCTCTCTCTCCTTGTCTCCTCCCCTGCTCTAGAATCTGCTACGCTCCTCAAGAAACCCGGTCATATCCCTGTAAGCGACTCACACACAGGTGCATGTGCCACAGGCAGAAAAAGAAAACAGATACACAGACTTGGAAGTAAGTCAGGAGTGGGAGATACCCACCTCCCCAGCTGTGAGTTGCACATTATGTGGCAAAGAGCCACATGTGGCTCACAAGCCATGGTTTGGCCACCCCTGCCATAGAGTTTTCAAGGCCATTAAGATGTGGTTTGCCATTGCATTCCTCTGCTCCACAGCCCTGGTATTTCTTGAAGGTCTTCTATTTAAGTGCTAGTTAGGGCCAACCTGCTTAGCTTCTGAAATCTGACAGGATCAGGCTAGCCTGGGGTTAGCCAGGTCAGAGCAGAATATAAGTATTTCCTCTCTTTTTTCTTTTCCACATCCCCCTTCTCTTGAATATCTAGTCTGAGGAAAGCTTTTGTGGGCCAGAAGATTATATTCTGGATTCTGATAGATAGATAGATAGATAGATAGATAGATAGATAGATAGATAGATAGATAGATAGATAGATAGATAGATAGATAGATAGATAGATAGATAGATAGATAGATAGATAGATAGATAGATAGATAGATAGATAGATAGATAGATAGATAGATAAGGAGGAGGAGTATATATACACACTATATACACACACTTCTCTCTCCTCCTCCTCCTCCTCCTCCTCCTTCCCCACTGATTTCTGAAGAAGCTGGATAAAACCCAAAGATTTCATTACTGGGAGCAGTGAGTTTGATAGAAATCTGAAAGTTCTTTTCAGGCTTGTTAGCAACATGATACATCTACTTCATATGAATGGTATAATTGCTGTACTAACTGGGGCTCAATTGGCAGAGTGCTCAGCATGCAGCTTGAGCTCACATGTGCTTACAAGTATAGTCTGTCGCTGCCTTTTTATTGTTTGCATTACAGCTCTTAAACACAGAGTGAAAACAGAGTGCCTGATTTTAAGGTTGCCAGGAAGACTGCAGTCTTGAAACAGGTTAAGAACATAATCAGAGACCTGCTGGATCAGATCAGTGATTCATCTAGTCCAGCATCCTATCTCACACAGTGGCCAGTTAGTTACTCTGGGGAGCAACAACGGAGCATAGAGGGTGAGACATTCCTCCAATATCACCTACTGGCACTGGCATTTAAATGTTGACTGCCTTTGAATGTGGAGGTTCCCTTCAGTCAGTGTGGCTGTTAGCTAATGATGGACGTGGACCTATCCTCCATGAATCTAATCCCTATTAATGTTCTCTATGCCTGTGGCCATCAATAAATCCTCTGGCAGTAAATTACACATTCCAATCATTTGTTATGTAAAACAAAAGTATTTCCTTTTGCTTTTCCTGAATCCATTGCCCATCATTTTCATTGGATGCCCTTGAGTTTTAGTATTTGGAGGGAGGGAGAAAAAGTTCTCAATGTCAACTCTTTCCACTCAATGCATAACTGTATAAACCTCTGTCATGTCCCCCTTAGTTGACTGTTTTCTAAACTGAAAAGTTCCAAACTTTCAACTATTTCTTCCTTGGGAATGTGGTCCAACTCCCTAATCAACTTAGTTGTCTTCTTCTGTCATTTTTCCAGCTGAGATGTCATTTTTGAGATACAATGACCAGAAGTGCACATAGTATTCCAAATGGGGCTGCACCATAGAGCTGTATGGGGGCATTATAATATCTATAGTTAATTTACAATATATATAGATATTGTATTATAGATATCTATAATATCTATAGATAATTTACAAACAAATTAAATATACTATGTTGGAACAGCATGTGACTGCATTAAAAAGAAGTGTAGATTCTTTGACAACATTTTAAAATGTTATTTCAGCACCACTTCCATCAAAACCATTATTATCTTCACTGGGAAACACAGCACTTTGATGAAATAGCATTTACATTGCTCCGAAAGCCTATTAGCGAGACTGGCCTTTTTGAAAAGTTACACCTGTCATTTTCTTTCCTGTTCCTTCCATGGAAAAGAAAATGGTGGGACCAACTTTAAAAAAGGAACTTTTCACTAATAGGCATCCAGAGCAATGTGAACACTATTTTATCAAAGTGCTGTGTTCTGCAGTGAAGATTATAATAGTTTTGATGGAAGCGGTGCTGAAATAATATTTTAAAATGCTGCCAGAGAATCGGAAAGAAGGGAAGGCAAGCACTAAGACCCAGCAGAGCATTCCAACATAAAGAAGATCAAGGAATATGTGGCAAATTAATTCACACATCTCCTGATTTCATTATGTTGAAAAGGGTACAATATTGGCCCCGATACCAATTCATGTGGGACCCCACTGCTTACTTGCCTCCATTGTGAAAACTGTCCATTTATTCCTACTCTTTGGTCATTTTTACACAGTCAAAATATCCTGGAGCGAGCACAGAAAATATCCCTGTGAATCCGGGATCTCTGCACAACTCCCGAAGCTGCACAGGGTCTGCCCCTGTGTCCCCCCACAATATTTACCTCAGCTGATCTCCCTGCCTGACATTCATTCAATATACCACTCAAAAACAGCAGCCAATCAGAATGTGGGACACTGGGCAAACTCACGGGTGCTTGCAATTGCCACTCAAAAGCAACAGCCAGTCAGAACAATCACTCAGTCTATTTTCCTCAGTACAAGCTTATTTTAAACCATTAAAAACACAGATCAGTTTCTTCCATTCTCACAGCACATACACAAAAACACCAATTGGGGGCAGATGAAGTGTATCGTTCCCACTCAGTCGGCTGATCTCCCTGCGTGACTTCTAATCAAGTTGCCACTCAAAAGCAACAGCCAATCAGAATGTGGGACACAGGTCACGCTCAGAAATGCTTCCAAAGCAAATACAGAAGTCCCGGTCACGCAGAACAAACTGGAGCATTACAAACTCTGCTCCTGGGCAGAAGCAAGGAACCGTATGTATGCAGAAACTGGGACAAAATAACCCAGGTATATATGATCCCAGCTCAACTGCAGTGTAAGTGTGCTGTGCAAAAACAGCCTTTGTTTCCTGTCATTTAACCAATTTTAATCCATAAAAGAACCCATCCGTTTAACACATGACTGATGTTTACTCAGGAGTCTTTGGTGAGATACTTTGTCAAAAATCTTTTGAAAATCCAAGTATATAATGTCTTCTGGGTCACTGCTGTCTATATGCTTGACCATTTTCTTAAGGAACCCCAAAAGGTTGATAAGGCACGACTTCCAGAAGCCATGCTGATTTGCCCTCAGCAGGTTTTGCTCCTCGATGTGCCCAATAATTCTATCTTTGATTACAATTTCTACAAATTTAGCTAAGACAGATGTTAGGCTGATTCACCTGTAATTTCCTTGTTGCCCTCTGGACCCCTTTTTAAAAATCAATGTAACATTTACTACTCTCCAATCTTCTGGTACAGTGACTGAATTTAGTGATGTTACTACGATGACTGGAAGAGAAGGTGGCAAGGTATATTCTGATCTTATCAGGTCTTAGGAACGAAACAAGGCCAGTCCTTGGAAGGAAAACTACCAAGGAAGACTGGGCAGAGGAAGGCAATGGCAAACCACTTCTACTTCTAGCTTGCCATGAAAGTCCCTTGCTGGGCTTCATCTTGATACCATTTTACATGCACATACTATGTCTGTTCTCTAGCCCCTCAGATGTATGAAATGTATATAGTGAGCTAGGGGTGGGGCAACTGAATAAACTCCCTTAGAAGGTTATATATAATAAAGCTGACCAGAGAGATAACCAGAAGATATGAAATATAAAAGAATTAGGGAACACTTCTGCCTATGGATTATAGAGGAGGTGAGAGATACCCAGCATGACAGATGTACAATGCAACACCTCTTCCAATTCCTCCCTCCTTATCTGGCCTATAGAGTTTATACCCAGGGCTACTGTATCCCATAGATTTTTCCCATTCCATCATATTGATACTCACTATATCTAGATTGTCATTTAGCACCAAGCATTCTAACTCCCTCATATTGGCTCAGGCTGTTTCCGCACGAAGGCGGAAGCGGCCGGGTCGGCGTTTATGACGCCGACCCGGCTGCAACGCTAAGGACCGAATCAGCACTGGAGGCGGTCCTGGGGTGCTAACCAGACGCTGGCAGCTGGCTCCTGACGCACCGCCCGCGCCCGGCATGTCCCCGGGCCTCCTCTGGCGGCGTCTAGCGAGGTAGCCTGGGGACACGCCCCCCTGGCCCTGCGCGCCTGCAGGGCAGAAGTGTCCCCAGCCCTGCGGCGGCGACGGAGGCCCGGGAACAAAGGTAATGGCGCGCCCGGGTGGGGGAGGCGCCCGTGTGAAGCTTAGCTGCCCGTTTGCTTGGCAGCGGCTTCCGCGGCCCGGCGTTCCTAAAAGAGCGCTGGGAGAGCGCTCTGGGGAAGCGGCGGCTTCCAGGCCGAAGGCGAGGCGTGAGGCTGGCTGGCGGCTGTGTTGCAGCCTCATGCGCCCATCGCGGAGGAATGGCGGCCTGGAGACGGCGTTTTACCGTCTCCAGGCTGCCATTAATTGCCCGTGCGGAAACGGCCTCGGAGACTTCTACCATTGGCATATTGGCCCCTTTAATATATTTCCCTCTCCAGCAACACTTGCTTCCCTTGACCCTGAAGGTCTCATCCCCAGACCTCTCTTCTGCAGGTTCACAACCCTATCTTCAAGGGAATAAACCTAAGAGACAAGAGCTCTATCCACTGAGCTCACACCCACAGGCTCCTCACTGCAAACAGATTTAGTTTCAGGCTGACTCCATCTGAAGTTATGCAGCATCTTAAAAATGGGAAAGAATTTAAGTGCATGCCCATGGGGAAGTTGTTCAGATAGTGTATACTGGATGTCTGTCATTTAATGTACTCAGACTACATCTATAGGCCCTCAATTTGCAGACAGAATCAGATTACCAAGAAGCCTGTAATCATTATGGATGTTTGGGCATGCATCATTTACAGAAAATATGTGAATGTGGGCATTTGAACTGCCATAAGATTGTACAAGAAATGCTTGAGTTGAGCTTCCAGAAGATACATATCATGATACTATAAACTGGGTGAATTGAATTTACAGACTACATCAGGGGTAGGGAACCTGCGGCTCTCCAGATGTTCAGGAACTACCGTTCCCATCAGCCCCTACCAGCATGGCCATTGGCCATGCTGGTAGGGGCTGATAAGGTAGCCAGTTCCTGAACATCTGGAAAAACGCAATTCACCCTGGAACTATGATAAGATATTGTTAGCAGTTACAATTTATTACCTGGAGCAGGCATACATGATGAAACAACAGTTTTAAGTTTTGGAAGCAATCATCCAGTTACCTTAAAGGACCAAACAAGCATGGCACAGAGTAGGAATGACAGGCCAGAGGCTGGCATACCTGGAAGCTTTAGGACTGGGAGTGAGGACAGAAATGAGCACATGGGACACATAATGTCAAGTCCAGCCAAAAAATGTGGATGTGACATAGAGACATGGGGGCAATGCTGTTCCTGAAAATTCCATAGCATATTGTACCTGCCATAGGGTTTTCGGGGGCAGCCAGAATGTCAGTCAGTGTGCTTACATCACAACTACGTTTCCAGCCAAATGTGATGGTATGCATTCTGTCTCCAGACTTTTCTGTAACCAGTCTGGTAAGCATAGGTGGAAGGACTGACTCACCAGCAAGCATCCTCTAACCTAAGCAGGCACTAGGCAACTCTAGCACTACTACTTATGACTAAATCCCATTCTATCAGTTTCAAGAGGACTTCGTAACTGGAAATAAGTCTAAGCATGCTGGAATAAGCTGTGAAAACCTTGCATCTGTAAACTCGCCTTTGGTAATTCTGAATGAGCCATCTCTTTTCTGGTATAGGAATTCAAATGTGCATTAGATACCCACTATGTGCGGCAGCCTTTTCAGTCATTAATATGAATGGAGCTGATTGAAGCATATGGATGAGTTATTTCCACTGAAATTAATGGGGATCTTGTACATAAAAGAGATGGGCAGCCCCATCCAGAGCCCAAGGTGCTGCGGCAGTACCGCGCTGGTGCCTCAAGAGGTCTTTTGGTCAGTGCAATGAGGTGGGAAAAACAACAAACCTCCCCACCCTTTTGGGTGGTGTAAGTCCATGGTGCTGGCTGCAGTACCTGAAAGTCCAGGTGGGAGCCGACTATCATCAGCTCTTCCCCTGGGAACATCCCAGTCTGCTACCCCTGCACTGGCATCCAATTGGACATCAACACACAGTGGAACGCCAGGTGCCCTTCCAAGTTGGGTGCCACAGAGGTGTGCAGTACCCACCCACCTCACCTCCAAGATTGCCCACCCTGCTGGCACATTTGCCAAATTGCTCACCTTTGGATGGGGCTGTTAAGAGCATGTCACATTTGTTACTGTGAATAAACTATTCCATGTGATTGGTTATGATGACATATAAGTTACAATGTTTCCCCCCCCTAATTTGAGACACAAATGTTCTTGAAATGTTTCAAACATTGGCAATGCATTTTCCTTGCTGCAAAAATCAATGATAAATTAAATAAGAAAGGCAAAAATGAGAAAAAGAGTGTGACAGTCTGTCTTACAGTTAAGTGGGAAGGAGATCCCTGAAGCAAAGTGTTGGGAATCATTTATTTATACATCACAGTCAATTCAAAACAAAGACTTCATTGAAAATTCCATAATTACCTTTTAATGACTAAGGACTTGAACATAATAGTTTTTTGGGTCATTGCCATGGGTTCAGCTGGGGCTGCAGATGCTTGGAGCAATATGGCACAATCTTCAAGGCCTTGTTACTTGGAAGGATTCACATCTGATCATTAGTATATTCACAGGAATAATCATTCAGTTATTTAGCCCATGATATTTGTAAAATGGCTTCTGGGAAGGAGTTGAAAGGAAACTGTGTCAACAATATTTGATAGTAATCTTGTGTGCATCAGGCTGTACCTTAAGCCATTCAGCAAAGCTGCAATGGTGCTTTTAGGTTGTGTGGTGACGGGTGTGACATAAGTAGGCCTTACTTAAGTCCTTGGTGACTTAGCAGCTGTGCTTTGCCCATGTATTGGTTTGTTATATGTAGTCATTTTATGGCAGTAAACTTTGTTTCAACAGTTCAATGGCTTTACTGTTTTACAGTTTTACTGTTCCATTGAAAAAACAAAATAGAGGGAAGTGCTATCTCTTATCCACGACAGTGACATTGTGGGAAAATTTGAGCTTCATAATTTTTCTTCCTAAGTAAGACATCATGCTCTTTTGATTCTACATGATAAACTTCTGGTGTAGTGTGGTCTTTTGATGCTACTGCTTTCATTCCCCGCTCCCCACACACTGCTGATGTTTTCATTTTATTTAAAAATTTATATCTCCCTTCTTCAAAGCAGAAACCAGCTGCCATACGTTAAAACACATAAAGCATTCCGAACTCTCATATATGGCCTGATAGCCCCTAACTGGCATTTCAAAAATCAACAACTTGACCAAGAAACAAGCCCATGTAGGGAATGAAAATGGGTTCTCATTAATCCACATTTCCAGAAGTCACCATTAAAAGCCTTAAAGTAAACCCTTGTATAAAAGAGGCAGTGTTTGTGGTGATCTTTTTTTTTTGTGTGCAGAATTTTCAATTATTGATTGCACCTTTATGGATTACTACTCTAACCATAATCTTGAGTGCAATTTTAAAAAAATTGGTGTTAGTTACTCTAATGGGGCAGATATGTCCTTCTGTGCTCCATCTGCCTTCAAAAACTTCTTCACAAGGGATGGGTTATGTTGTGACTATCCTCAGCTAGGAGGCCCTGGTCATCATTAGCCAATCCTCTTGAGTCCTATTGTGGAATATATGCACATAGATGTATCAAAAGGTTCCTGCACCTGCCTGAGGGGACACATTGTACCCTTACCTTGGCCTGATTCTGAGACCTGGTTCCATGCCATGGTTCATAGGAAATGGCCACCAAGTTTGATTTGATCAACAGGAAACCTGGTATATCTAAAATGACTAAGATTCTCTGAAGATAATCAAGGAAGGAAGGCAGTGTCTAAGTGAAGAAGTAGAAAAATAAATATCTACATGTTGTAGAATTAGGCATTGATTCAAAGTCCGGTTAGCATTATTGTGTTTTTTCTTCCTTTTCGACCAGTGTTGGAAATTACTTTTGAAAACATAATTTTCAAAATGATAATTTTCAAAATGAACACATCATTTCCAAAGCCTCTGACATTCTGCAAGAAATGCTTGTAACTCACCCCTTCTGTTACTGTATTCAAGGATGTGTTTTCAAAGCACTGAGCATATTACTGGTACAAACAAATCCTCTTCACAAGTAAGGGGATGCAAGTGTGTAACAAAGATATATTTGCTTTGGCCTGGGTGGAATGAATATTTTCCAATGAGTCATAAATGGTATTAAAATAAAACGGCATGAAATTTAGCCCAGTATCCTGCTGCAGGCTTGAACCAAGTTCATTTGATGTTCAAGAGGATTTTTGCTCATGTGATCAATGTTCACGCCGATATCGTCTGCTAAATGAGCACTGAAGTGGCTTTCACTGGCAGGCCATGAAAAGGAGTCTGGACCAAACAAACCCATACTGCTGCTTCAACAGGCTCACTGACAAGCCTGATTTCCCACCATGGCTATAAAATGATTCACTCCAAATATAGATATTAAAGCAGACTGTAGCTTCAGAGCTCACTTGACTCCTCAAAGCACCCAGAAACTATCCCTATCAGGGTAAACATTTTTAAATACATTGTTTTGTTACAGAGAAAGATTGCAAGGACATCTTGATTCTATAGGCATACTTAAACCATCAAGATTCCAGAAGATTTGGACATTGGTGGACTTGGTGAGAAGAAGGAGGATGCATCCCTGCTTTTTGTCCAACGTTTTAATTGTTCTCTTTATATTTTGTATGTGTTCTAATTTTGGCATTAATTGTTTTAATGATGTATTTTGTTGGTCTCAGAGTTTTTAAAATATGATTTTACTTTGTATGTTTTGTGGCCTTTTTGAAGGCTGAAATGTGGGTTACAACTCTTTTCTCACCTGTCTCCTAAGGAATCTGACTGTCCATTGTTGGAATCAGAATACTGGGCCAGATGGCCCTTAGTCTCTTTCAGAAACTGTATTCCTATGCATGGCTCACGCAGCTCTCCATGAAACAGAAGAATCCTGTAGTTTATTACCTAATTGTGCAAGGCATGATTATATGAAGCTGTTTTCTAGTGTGTCAGACCATTGGTCTCTGAAGGTCATGAATACCTCCTCTGGCAACATGTCTTTGGAGTCTCACACAGAAGTTTTTCATGTCACCTGCTTTTTTGATCTTTTTAACTGGGAACTGAACCTGGCCCTTCTGCATGCAAAGTAATTGTTTCACACTGCTGAACCACAGCTGTCTCCCATGTAAGGTGGGAGTTATCCTTGCGGCAACACTGAGATGAAAGAAGCCATCTTTGAAAAATGTTCCAAAGCAGGCAGCAGGCAGTGAGGTAACAACAATAATTCACTGCTGAAGAGAGGACCAAGTGTGTGCTTAAATTGCAATGCTGCGGATTAAAAAAAAGATTCTGGTTGGTTGTTTTGATTAAAGGATACAGCTGTGAATTGTATATTGCTCTTGTTATCTGTATTGATGGAAATCTCTATACTGCATATGTCATGTGCCAAAATGTATTTTAAAACTTATGTAATACATAGTGTGTAAAAAACAATCTCTTCACTCAAACCAACTTGTACATAATCACTTTGGCCCCCCGTCATTTTATTTTCTATTATTGTTAATAGCTGTGACTTGCACATCCAAAATACATTTACCCAAAATGTAGTTATTAGAGTGGAAGAAAAATAGGTCATTCTGGGAGTCAACAGATGTATATATGCTGCCCTCTAGTGGATTGCAGAAGAAGTATGTATGTGCTAAGTGCTGTCAAATCGCTCCATGGCAACTACGCGAATCAATGTCCTCCAAAAAATATTGTTAACAGACTTGCTCAGGTCTTGTAAACTGAAGGCCATGGCTACAGTCTTTAAAACTGCAAGACTTCTGAGTCATGCAAGATGTGTTCTGTTCATTCTTCACTGTTCCCTCTCCACCACACTGCACCACCTAATTCGCCAGATGGGACAATCTTTTACCACACATTTTTAATTCCTAACTATTGAAACTGGATGTAAAGTCCTACAATCACATGACCCAGTTGTTTCTTACAAGTCACTTTGGATTATTTGTGTGAAAGATCTCTCCCCCCCCCCCCTTAATCTCTACATTTTCTTGCATGACACATCACAAGGGGTTGAATGCTGCAGTTTCCCAGTCAGGCACTGAGGAGACCCAAATCTATTTATTACAAGTCAGCAAAGTTGCTGAATCAGGTGCTTCCAGACCATAACCTGCAACCAGGTAATTTATTTAAATAGATTTCTCAATAGATTCTTCCTTATGTAAAAATGAAGATTCCCCCCCCCACACACACACACACATACCATCATTATTGGCCACTATATGCTGTCCCGGGTCCCCTCCCAGGGGGTTAGGAGGTTTCTTTTTTTTGGGGTTGCCATCTAATGTTGGGTTTTCTGTTTATGATGATATTGTATTTCGATTTTATTCGATTGTGGTTGTTTTAATCGTTTTATTCTCTGTACACCACCCAGAGCCCTTCGGTGGGCAGTATAACAAGTGGAATAAATAAATAAAGCATTCAGAAGTATAGCTGCATGAAGAAAAAATGTTAATTTGCTGCTGTTTTTGCATTGCTTTTTATTTTCTTCTTAATTAAAGAGAAACCAGCCTTTCTTCATTACAGGAAATGAAGAGCAGATATATAGAGGCTGTAATATTTTTTGTAACATCAAAAAGTAAACATGTTACACCATCATGGGTATGGATTTTAAGTCTCCCAATTTGAGCACAACCATAATGGAGAATGTCCTCATTATATTCAGCTGACCCTGTGTAAATCTGAATCTTTTGAGGAATTATTGAGGTTGCAAAAACAATGGTGAAGAAACTCTGTGATGTAATGTTCTTACCCCCCCCCTAAAAAAACCCATTTGCGGGGGGTGGGGTGGGGGTGGGCACTTTCTCTTGTACATAATCTGCAAATGTTTGTGAAGAATGCAGCAGTAGGAAAATCTCTGAAGTCTCCATTATCTTTTTGAAACATAGGGTCTTGCAACTGATCTTCCATACTATGAAATGAGGAAACTCTACCTATATACTGGAAGAGAGAAGGGCTGAAGATAATAAGATCTTTCTGAGTCTGGATTTATAGAAAAGTTCAAGAAGCCAGACCCTAGGCACCTAATCGTAGAACATCAAAAGGAACTGGGCCAGTTTAACAAGGTTGGAATTATGGTAGAGTTTTCCTATGTAGCCCAGACTTGAAAATGCTATTTCACCTCACTTTTGACATAGTTTTGTATAGTCAATACAAAATTGTTGGCACAGACAATATCATCTTCCAGCATCAAATAATACCAAGAGAAATTGGCACAAAAGTTAAGTAGATAAGCATAGTCCACATTTTGTTTGGATCGATATAGAGCTTTTTCCTGAGTATCCAAGAAAATTCCTTTCGTATAACTTAAAGGGGGGTAACTAGTTAAAAAGCTTTCTATAACAAGCAACTGTACATTTACAAATGGAACAATCTCCACATTTATAATCCCCAATAATGTTGGGTTGGACTTTAACATGTTTTGTGATTTCTGCTTTTACTAAGGTGTTACCTAATGGTTTACTATGCCTGAGTCCTAATAAGGGAGGGAGATGGCAACCAGGAAGATCTCTAACTATAGGCCAATATATTTGATTATGGTACTTTTCATTCTTTCACTGTGAACTGAGTACTGAAAGGATCCTGTTACCCTATTCAAATTACTAGTTCTAGTAGTTTTTGGTAGGAAGAGGAATTGTATTTCAACTCTATCTGCTCTTTCCCTAGCTTTTTTATGATGCTCCATGGGAACCCTCTGTTTAATAATTTCACTTCAATGTTTCTGGCAGCCTTTTTGAAGTCTCTATGAAAGGTGAAATTGTGTTTAGCCCTCAAAAATATACCATAGGGCAGATTATTTTTTATGTAGTGCGAATGAAAGGAGGGAGTGAGTGAGGGGTGGCATGCAAGGGAGGGGAGAGAGGGGGCCCGGCATCTGGACATGGCCCACCCACCCTAGCGGAGGGAGGGGAGGGAGTGCAAAGGAGGGGAGGAAGGGGAGTGAGTGAGGGGTGGCATGCAAGGGAGGGGGAGAGAGGGACCAACATCTGGACATGGCCCACCCACCCTAGCGGAGGGAGGGGAGGGAGTGCAAAGGAGGGGAGGAAGGGGAGTGAGTGAGGGGTGGCATGCAAGGGAGGGGAGAGAGGGGGCCCGGCATCTGGACACTAGCCCTGCCACCCCTAAGCGGAGGAGGGAGGGAGTGCAAAAGGAGGAGGAAGAGAGTGAGAGTGAGGGGTGGCATGCAAGGGAGGGAAAGGGAGGGGGCCCGGCATCTGGACATGGCCCACCCACCCTAGCGGAGGGAGGGGAGGGAGTGCAAAGGAGGGGAGGAAGGGGAGTGAGTGAGGGGTGGCATGCAAGGGAGGGGAGAGAGGGGGCCCGGCATCTGGACATGGCCTGCCCACCCTAACGGAGGGAGGGGAGGGAGTGCAAAGGAGGGGAGGAAGGGGAGTGAGTGAGGGGTGGCATGCAAGGGAGGGGAGAGAGTGGGCCCAGCATCTGGACATTGCCCACCCACCCTAGCAGAGGGAGGGGAGGGAGTGCAAAGGAGGGGAGGAAGGGGAGTGAGTGGGGGTGGCATGCAAGGGAGGGAAAGGGAGGGGGCCCGGCATCTGGACATGGCCTGCCCACCCTAGCGGAGGGAGGGGAGGGAGGGAGGGGTGGCATGCAAAGGAGGGGAGTGAGTGAGTGAGAGGTGGCATGCAAGGGAGGGGAGAGAGGGCCCCCGGCATCTGGACATGGCCCGCCCACCCTAGCGGAGGGAAGGGAGGGAGTGAGGGGTGGCATGCAAAGGAGGGGAGGGAGGGGAGTGAATGAGTGAGTGAGTGAGGGGTGGCATGCAAGGGAGGGAAGGGAGGGGGTCCGGCATCTGGACATGGCCCACCCACCCTACAGGGAGACCCAGGAGGGAGGGAGGGAGGGATGCTTCACATGCAAAGGGAAGGGGTGTTGTAGCAAGGTTCAGATTAGAATTATTGTTATTATGAATATAATAGAGCTGCCTCTCTATCTAGAGTTTCCGTTACAGCCACACCCTAGGCCAAGGAGCAAAGGGAACTCTTCTCCCCTCAAGCCAGAGGGAAGAAAGAGAGGCAAAGGTTCCCAATTACAGACAAAAGTCTTACTCAGAATAAAAGCAGAGTTTATTTCTAAGCCAGCACAGATCCCACCTAAAAATGAGAGCTGCCCCGAGACTGGTGGAAGGTCAGGGTTTTTAAAGGAGTCTCTTTAGGAAATTACATCAAAGCAAGAGTCACATACATTGCAAAAGATTTAGGATTGCAACAGAATTATCCCGTCAAACATTTGGTACAAGTTCCCAAAAGCAAGCATTTCTAAACCAAGTAGAATGTGAGAACAGTTATCTATTGCATCCTGGCTGCTCCGGCTATCCACCTTGTTTATGGTACTTCTTGTAACAACAGTAAGGTCATCAAGAGTTCCTGAGAGGCCAGGAAAGCATGGACGGGGTGTTTAGACATTCAAGTTGTTTATGGCTATCTCTGCATATTGGAAAGGGTTATCTTCCCCAATATCTAACAGTAAATTAGCCCTATAGACTGAGGGCTCCTTGTCTGGAAGTAATTAACTAGGAATGTAGTTAGCCTAACCTAAGAGCAGTGGGAGAGATCTATCCTAAGCAATACTACTATATTGCTATCTTTATATTGTATTTCTTTAAAAGCATAATTTCCAGTTCTTCGAAGCGTTGCTCACAAAATCCCCCCTTTTTTAATTGTCGCATACTGGAAGGAAACTGAGGGGGCACATACTAACTGAACCAGGTTCAGTGTTGCAACTTGCGTGAGCGAGGGTAGAGACTAATCTTGAGGACCCCACTGTGGAAGGCTACTACAGGGGAGATGCTTGAAGATTTGTTAAGTATTCACTACCACAGTAATGTGTTTTCTACAGCAATACCATATATTTGTAAAGAGTGAAGGTGGGGACAGGGGCGACAGGCAGGAGCTAAGTAGGGAGTGCAATCCAATAACTGTGAAAGCGGGAGTTCCAAGAAGAGAGGGTAGGGAGCATATACATACAGGGAGCAGCTAAGAAACTAGATCAAAACACAGAAGTTAAAAAGCATAAAAGAAAACTTTAAAAGTAATGCTTAACACAGTTCTGCCTCAGCTACCTAGACATTGGTGAGATTCCCTTTCCAGCGATGTCTTGGCAGCCGGGAGAGTTCCATTGGGCTGTTGATTGAACCCACAAAAATATAGCGTTTTCAGTGTCACAGGACACCGGGTCCCCTCGGAAAGGGAAGAACTGGACTTATGCCTCTACAAAGAAGACTAGAAGACTGTATCAGGAAAATACTCCTTAACTTGAGGTAAGTTTAGATGTGGTGATTAGTTTTCCGGCAAAGGTTAGGGCGCTGCGTCCAGTTTTAGTCCTCTTCAGCTTCAGGTGCAGGAGAGGGTATTTCACAGTGGGCTGGCTTTCTGCGAAAAAAACATCGCAAATCAGATCCCAATTCAGCCGACCAAGATGTCCTCAAATCCTGAGCCGCTGTTTCTCTAGCTTCCACAAGGGGTGGTGCGTCAGAAGCGTGTTTCAAGGCCCAGAGTGCTTGATGGACCCAAGGTGCTTTTTACCCCTCCGAGCTTTCACCCAGGCTTAGTGGCAAGGAGGGACTTGAAAAGAGGCCCTTTCACGCACCAGAATGAGAGGCTCCTTCTTGTAGCCTTTGATGTAGACCCAGTCTCCCGGCATTTAAAAGGATTGCAGCGGGGCCCGATGGAGTCAGTCCCTTCTGGTGAGGATTTAGATTCAGAGTCCTTGCTTGGTGCAGCTGTAGAGACTGGGCTAGGCAGCTAGGCAAAGAGAATATATTAGAGCAGTTAAAGCATCACCCACCCTGGCGATCAGCCAGGATGGAATTCGGGATAGAAGGGTAGGGTCTCCCGCCCTGGGATGGATTGGAGGAAAGCGTTTGCATCCCGTTGGCAGATAACTTACAGTTTTTTTGTAATCGCTTCTGCCTGTGCTCTGACTTTGGCTCCAATAAAATATAGATCAAAACCAATTTGCATCGGGCCCTGACACCCAAATGTAGGTGCCTGTGTGGAGGTTCTTCAAGAGATCCTGAAATACCAGCCCTTCCAACTGGGCACAAAGATTTTTCCTTGTTCTGTTTCCCACCAGCCGTCCTCCCTGGATGTGTACGGTCCACTCCCTTCAGCTGAATTGTTTTCCTTTTTGTGTGTGTATATATTGGGTCTAAAGTCCTGCACTGCTGGGATGAGAAGCTCCTGTGTATGGCAGCATGTTAGGTGTTCCCCGCACCTCGCATTGTGCCCAGGCTGCCCTTTCTAAATACTCCCTCATCCCCTTTCCTCCATTTCCTCCCCAAAAAAGTTTTGCCTAGGTCTTTGTAACCTTTCAGTAGGGGGGCTTTTGCGGCAGCTTCCTTAGTAGTGTAGTAATGCGACGCTGCTTTCCCCCTGCTGCTGCTTTTGCGGCGGTGTCTGCCCTTCATATTGCGGGCCAGGATGGAGTCCCCTGCTGCATGTTCCTTGCAGTGTACCAATTTGCAAGTTCAGCTAGAGTCCGTCTATGGCCTCCAGAAGGCCCAACACAAAGCGAGGCATGTTTGATTTTTTGATCCTTTAGAGGTTAAGTAGAACCCCCTTTGTTTCCAAGAGTTTCCCCAAAGCGCATGGCCGCAACCCAAAGGCATATCCTGGAGGTCTGTGTATATATTTGCCAGCTGGCCTGTTGCCAGGACCAGGCGCCCGCATGTACAGCCATGAGTTTCGCCCATAGCCTGTACAATGCAGAATATGTAGAGGGCAGTGTTCTAGCAGCTTCTATGACTGAGTTCTGGGTGGCGACTGCAAAACCAGGAAAACCGCTTCCCCTCCACCCATATAGCTGCTCCCATCTCAATCCAAAATTCTACCTCTGGGTTTTCTAGTGGCTGATCCTGTAAATCTGCACGGACTCGCATTATCAAGTCATGTCTATTGTTTCAATACAATCATGCAGAAGAGGACTCTCATCAGGCAGAAGCGCCAGCCGGGGCCTAGCCTGGTGGAGACTAAGCACTTACCCCAGGGCTGTCAACAGGATATGGCCTGAGTATTTTTGCCATCGCCGCTGAGGCTAACCAGTGGAATGCCCCTTTTTTAGTTTCCAATACGGCTAAAACTTCGTGAAGGGGAACATAGACAGTCAGAGTCCCCCAAGCGCCAAACTTCAAAGCATCCTCTACTAACAGACCAAGCAGCTTAGCTACGGCAGCCAAGTAGGCGCAGCGGGCCATCCCTTAGCTACCAAATCAAGTTGTTTTGTCATAAGTATGCTACAGGTCTCTGAGTGTCCAGCAAACTCACTGGGTCAGGACTCCCCCTGCTATTTCCCTTCTGTTCATGCAGGAACAGAAAAAAAATTCTTTCGTGGAGTCAGGGAGGCCAGCGCCGGAGGCACCTGATAAGAGCCTGCTTTACTGCCTGAAAGCGTTAATCTCCAGTGTTCCCATTCTATTTTTTGCGAGTTCCAGGCCCGGCAGCATCTCATACAGAGGTTTTGTTAAGGTAGCATAGTCACTGGGATCCAGTTTCTAAGTGTAACCTGCAATTCCAAGAACTTCCTTAAATCCTTCCTGGTCTGCGGGTTTGCTTTATTTTGGTTGTCGCATCTTTACTAGATGCTGTCCAGAGGCTCTCTCTCCCCTTTTTAATTGATAGCCAAGATAGAGCACCGTTTCCTGAGTGATTTTTTGGGCTTTGCCTGCGAGACCCGGAACCCCTCCCGTGCCAAAAATTAAGGAGAGAAATAGTGGCCTCGCGTGCGTATGGGGCATCAGCAGCAGAAAGAGAAGAAGATCATCAACATACTGGAGAAAGGTTAGAAGCCCCTCGGGGGGATCCCAAACCCGAAGCCACAATGTGTTCAAGAGCAGACCCCAAAAGAGTGGGGCTATTCTTGAAACCCTGAGACAAGCTGGTCCAGCAGTTTGTGTTTCTCACGGCCATCCGGGTGAGACCACTCAAAAGCAAAAAAATATCCCTACAAGCAGGATCCCAGAAGGCACAGAAAAAAATGCATCTTTCAAATCAGGGGCAGTAAAATATGCATGATCAGCGAGGGATTAAAAGTAGAGAGCAAAGTGCTTAAGGATTTTTGGGCTGACTGCATGGAGATCCACCGTAATTTGGTTGATGCTGCGAGGAGGTCATGGACCATCGCTTGAGAAAGTACCTTGCCGTCCCTTCTTTGGCACACCAATGATGGAGTGTTGTTAAAGGGAGAGGCGCCTCCTCCAAGATGCCATTTACTTGGGAGGCGATCAATCACCGGCTGTAAGCCCCGATCCAGCACATGTTGTGCAATGGGATACTGTCGGAGGCCAGGACTGGGAGAGAGGTGCGGCTTGTTGATCCAACACAACCTGGTCCCTCAGAGGGAAGAAGTTCCGGCACATACCGGTCAGCGAGTGCCTCCCTGCGCTCTGGCCTTGAGGAGAGTGCCAGTAGGACTGTCTGCCAGTCCCTCAGCTGCCCTAAGCATAATTCTAGCTAACTTCTCCAATTTCAGCGAGGTTTCGCCGCTGCTGCCGCATAGCGTCGCTTCCCTGGCACGCCCTGCCCACTCTTGAGGTAAGCAGCCAAATGGGGCGCTGGTGCCCAGATCCTGGAAGCACCGATCCTGAGCAAGGGGTAAAGCGGGTAAGGAGTGGGAATTAGCAGGGGCATCTGAGGCGAGGAATGGGAGGGTATAGCTCATCCGGGGGAGGAGGCAAGACCCGAACCGAGCAGCGGAAGGGAGGGCCAGTCCACAAGCTACCGGCGGCTGGTCCTATGGCTAAAACCACCAGGGATGAGCCATCAGGAATGAGTATAGTTGCCGGGGCACAAGCTGATTTCCATTAAAGTGGCTTTCAAAGCTGTCCCTTGCTTTCAGAAGGAAGCGTTCCGAGGAGTCACTTAAGGACCTGGTAGAGAGATTGAATGGTGGCGAGATCCAGGGTCCCCTCCGAAGGCCACGGGGCACCTCCGTCCAAATAAAAGAGAGGCCATTCATGCACACACGCAATCCAATCAGTTTCTCCCTCCGCCTCAAATCTTGCATTTGAGAAGTTTCCCAATTATACAAAATACAGGCAAGAGCTGGAGTCATCCAGACTGGGGGCCCCCTTTCTCTAATCCTTTTACGCGGCTTGCTAAGGCCAAAACCATGGCGTGGAATCAAGGAGGAGAAGGGGGGTTTTCCACACAGTTCTTATCCAGCCTGTTACAGAGTAATCCAGGTACCAATACTCCAAACCCGTCTGTAAAACAAACTATGCGGGACCTCAGGCGTCTGGGCTTTTAATCCTAAAAGGTAGGCCTAGGGGTGCCCACAACACAAAAACAAAGGCGTAAGATTTATTCCAGATCCAGACAGAAACAAAACAAACACAGGATCTCTACTCTGCAACCTGGAAGCTTCTGTAGATCCTGAGAGGGTGTTCTTTGCAAAGGAAAAAAAACTGGAAGCGCTTGTCCCGAAGAAAAAAAAAGGGAAGGGGAAAAAAATACAGGAAGCCGGGCGGCAGCCTTCTCTGAAACCTCAGCTGGCTGGGTTCCTCGGAATTCCCAAGTACAGCATGCAAAGGCAAAGGAACACTCCAGGCCTAGGACTCTGATGTGAGCCCTGAGCCAAAACAGAGCCAGAGGTGGCTGGCTCTCACTGGAGACCAGGGGAAAGGGGGCAGAGCCAGGAGGGGCTGTACTTTAAATCCCTGGAGTCCACAAGTGGCACCCAATTTGTTGGCTAAAAAGGTTCAGATTAGAATTATTGTTATTATGAAGATATAATGGAGCTGGCCTCTCTATCTAGAGTTTCCGTTACAGCCACCCTAGGCCAAGGGCAAGGGAACTCCTTTCCTCCCACCTCAAACCAGAGGGAAGAAGAAGAGAGGCAAAAGGTCTTCCCAATTACAGACAAAAGTCTTACTCAGAATTTAAAAGCAGAGTTTATTTCCTAAGCCAGCACAGATCCACCACCCTAAAATGAGGAAGCTGCCCGAACTGGTGGAAGGTCCAGGGGCTTTTAAAGGGTCTCTCTTTAGGGTACATCAAAGCAGGAGTCCACATACATTTGCACAGTAAGATTTAGGATTGCAATATACAACAATTATCCCACGTCAAAATACATTTGGTACAAGTTCCCCAAGCAAGCGCATTTCTAAAGTCCTAAAGTGAATGTAGAGAACAGTTATCTATTGCATCCCTACGGCTGCTCCGGCTATCACCTTTGTTTAGTGGGTACTTCTTTTAACAACAGTAAGGTCATCAAGTTCCTGAGAGGCCAGGAAAGCATGGACGGGGTGTTTAGACATTCAAGTTGTTTATGGCTATCTCTGCATATTGGAAAGGGTTATCTTCCCAATATCTAACAGTAAATTAGCCCTATAGACTGAGGGGCTCCTTGTCTGGGTAATTAACTAAGGAATGTAGTTAGCCTAACCTAAGAGCAGTGGGAGAGATCTATCTAAGCAATACTACTATATTGCTATCTTTATATTGTATTTCTTTAAAGCATAATTTCCAGTTCTTCAGCGTTGCTCACAAGGGGAGTGAGGGAGGGGAGTGAGTGAGGGGTGTCATGCAAAGGACCCACCACTCACTCACTGATATCTATTTCTATCAATTGCTTTTTGAAAAAGTGATGCTGCCACTGTGTTTTCTTTAGTGATTCTTACTGTTAGGTCCACAAAAGAAAGTTGCAATTGGTATTTATTGGATGTGAATTTTATGAAATCATGGAAAGTGCTGAGCAAATTAGTAAATCTGTCAGCTATGTTGAAATCCTTAAGAATAAAACATAAGTCACCAATAAATCTCTTATAAATAATGATCTCATTGAAAAAAGGATTATTTGGGTTATTGATATATGTCTCCTCAAAGTTGGCCATAAATAAATTAGCCAAACTTGGGGTAACATGAGACCCCATTGAAATTTGTTTCATTTGTTTACACAGTGTGCTATCAAAATAAAAATAACTGTGATCTAAAATTATGTCTAATAAATCTAACAAAAATGTGTTGGAGGTATAGTTATTGCTCTCTGATCTAAATACAGTTGGGCTACTCTCCTTGTTTCTTCATGAGGGATGCTTGTATACAAAGCATTTACATCCATGGTAACTAGAAAGGCTTCTTGTGGTAAATGCATCCCTTCCATTTTAGATATAAAATCTGAGCTATCCCTTAAATATGTATTTGTTTTAACAACAAAAGGTTGCAGAAATGAATCAAAATACATAGCCAAAGGTTCGAAAACAGAACCTATCCCTGACACTATCGGACATCCTGGTGATGGTCTGGTGTCTTTATGTATTTTAGGAAGACAGCAAAAGAGTGGAGTTTTAGGATAATCTTTATTAAGGAATTTGCTAACTCTGTTATCTATGTATCCTAACATTTCTCCCTCATTAACCACTATTTTGATTAAGTTTTGTATGTGTGGGAGAGGATCTTCTTTTAAAGGTGTGTAGAAATTTCTATCTTCTAATTGCCTACTAATTTCTCCTAAGTAATCCTCCTTTGTTAATAATAACTATTCCACCTCCTTTATCTGCATGTTTGATTGTAATAGATGGGTCTGCTTGTAGGTCCTCTACAATTTTCTTTTGCTTATAGGAGAAGTTATTTCTAATCCTAACAGGTGTGGACTCAATGGCCTGGATTTCTTTTAGCACAACATTAGAAAATGCAATGAGTGATGGTATGTCTACTCTGCCCCCCCAAGTGAATCTGTTTGAGGTGCCCTGTACTTGGCTAGGACAGAGTGGGGGAGATACAAACCAGGTTCAACAGTTCTTGCAATGGGTTTATTACTTGAGAGAAACAAGACCCTTGGGTCTATCTAAGTCAGAGTACTTGCTTGTCTTGAGCAGGTTTGAAGCTGTAGATTGTATCTTCTCTTGGTTGCTTTCAAGAAAGTCCACTGTGTCTTGCTTCCTTTTAGTTCTTTCAGTCTTTTTCTAGTTCTAATTACTGTTAAACTTAACTTGTGCTCTATGAACCACCATATAATGATATGGACTTCCTTATACTAATAGGTACGTCATGAATATTCCGGTCTCCAACTACCCTTAGCACCTCTCTCTGACTGACTGGCTAGAACTAAAACAGGGGATTGCTGGGTAATGAAAGGAAACTGCCTATTGGGAAATGTCTTAAAGGGACAGGGGCTAACTAAAATTATCTCCCTTAGATGACTTAACAATGAACTAAAACCATGCTAACTATGGGGAAACTGAATCTTAATGGAGAAATAACAAAAGCCTCTGTGGGGGCATGACAATGATTATACCTGGAGTCAATGTAAATTTTGGTTTAAACTAGATTGTATTTTCTCTATCTACTTTCTGAAAGACACTTCTTAATTTTATTACCCTGGTAAGTTTAAAGAAGTCTATTCGTGTTTGAAAAGCATTATATTTAGATAAGGGAACAAAATTCAAGCCTAAATTCTGAACTTGCTCCTGTTCCTGGCTCAAAGGTTTAGATGATATATTGATTACTAAATTTTTCTCTTGGACCTTGGATTGGGTCACCTCTGAAAATCCCTATGTTTCCTAGATAGTAAATTGCCCTGTCTTTTTGCTGCTCTAAGTATCTTCTTGGTTCTGACTCTTCCTCAAAGCAGCTAGTGGATTCTGCGCTGCTTTCAAAGTCAACAACATTGCTATTTATTTCTCTATCTTGCCATGCAATCCTTTTCTGACCCCTGTCGCAATTACAGACCTAGTTGAGTCTAGTAATGGGAATTGTAGTTCCTGAACATCTGGAGAGCCGCAGGTTCCCTACCCCTGGCTAGTGCCATGATTTCCAATGGCAACACATTTTTTCAACTGGTGCCCAACAAACTAGACACCAGGAAAATGCTATAGGAAGATCATTTCACAATTGAGGTGCAACCACAGAAGAGCTCTATTTCCGGTTTCTGCCACCTACTGTACCTAAGAAAGTGGAGAAATATGAAGTAATTGTAATTTATAATATATGAAACAGCTTTACTTTATAGGACAAAGCGTGCTAAATAAGGTAATAAGCCTACATTTTTCAAGCCTAGTTGCATGTTCACAGAAATCTCAATTCACAAACCACAGAACTACCTTCATGGGATCAATTCCTGAAAAGGTGGGGTGTTTGATTTGATTTTAAGAATCTCAAGGCCAGAGGTTACTTGTGCTGAGAAGTCTCAAGTGAGGCCCCTCTGATTCACATAAGGTTGCCAATCTCCAGTTGGGCCCAAAGGTAGGGAGTCTACAATTACAGCTGATCTCCTGACACAGATATAAGTTCCCCTGAGAAAACGCTGCTTTGGAGATTGGGTATTATGGGATTATACACTGCTGCAGTCCCTCCCCACCCCAAATTGTGCCCTCTCCATCCTACACCCCAAAATTGCTCAACCCCAGAGCTGGCAAACCTACCAAAATACCAAGCCAGTAAATTAGGCCTAAAAAGAGCATTTGGTATCTCAAGAATAAAACAGAGTATGAGAAAATCTTCTGATCTTTGAGATCTGACTACAGAGTCTCCTAAGTAGTTGCCTACTACTGATGGCTAATAAGTAGTATTAGCTACTAATGCTACTAAGTGTCAGATACTAAGTGCACGTTTACCACCCAGCCCCTGCTGAGTTCACAGTCTGGAATTTGGCTGCATTGCCTGTGGCTTTCAATGATTTTGACAGATGCAGCACATTGATTTAATGTTTAAGAGAGACCCCTGCTGTGGCTTCCACAGCTTGTTCCTTTGCCTTGGGAGTTAGGCAGTAACATACAAACAATAGAAGTGATTCTACTCAGAAATATTGTGGCTATAAACAACATCCAACTGTTTGGGAACCTGAGATTTCAGTTAAAAAGGCATAAAGATTTTTTGACACTTCCATTTCCTCCCATATGCAGTGGAGGCCAATTTTTCTCCTGCATATATATGTGTTAAAGAATGACAAATTTATTGCAGCATAAACTTTCAAAGGAAGGTCCTCCATTCAGTGTGTCCATATAAACTGCCATGTCACAATAAATTGGGTAGTTTTAAAGTGCCATGGGATGAGGGGTTAGCTGTTTCTACAACAAACATACCTCCTCTTCTGGAATTTGAATTTACAATAAAGATTTGGCTATATATTATGACAAATATGAACTAGCTGGCAACATAACTGATAAGCTACAGCACAGATTCAAGATAGTGATAGCAGCGTTGGATTAAGACATGCTGAGGGCCTAAACTGTGTCACTTCTCAGAGGCCCTACTAACATTGCCCAAAATGTCTATTATTCTAACACTGAAATTTAATATTTCTATTTAGAGGCCCCTTATAATCAAAGGCCGTAACTGTAGTTTATTTAGCTTGTATCCAGCTCTGTGTAGGACGTGAATGGAGAGAATTACCTTAGAGGAAACCCAGCTGGAACAGCCTTCCTGATACACAGGGTCTTTAATTTGTTTGAAATATGCACCTCACATATTTTCATTTTCTGTGCCAAACCACACTGAAAGAGTGCATGACACCACTTTCAGACAAAATGACAACTATATTTACTAGAAGGATTCTGGGTAAGAACATAAGTATGAGCTCCCAATAAATACACTTGGATTCCCATCCCCCTGTAACATCTGAGAGAGACTGTGTTTTCTAAACCAATTTTCCCTATTTTCTTATGCATGTTACAAGAAATTCCACTCAAATTGTCTGATTATGATTTTTTCAGAGACATGATCTGGCTTATATTATGTGTGTCTTTTCAAAAGGTCAATAGGCTTCAAGCTAACAATCACTTGAGCCACACACTAGTTATTGGTAAATAACCACTAGATGGCCCCATTTACATAGTATCTCAACCATTCACTCACCAAATGCAGCAAATCCACCTGTTGCACTTCTTAATCTCTTCAGCAGCAGTGATTGCTCACTACTAGCTTAATACATATGTGAAAATTATATTAAATCATAACATATGCCCTATGGCCAGTGAACTATTGGCTTATTCTTCATTTGTAATATATACAATTTTCTTCTGGTACTAATGACAGTCATCAAGCCTTATGCTGTTCATCTCTACTTACCAGAGTTGCTTTTATTAAGAGCTTCAATAGCCATTAAGAAGAACAAACTACGGGAGAATGAAAAACTCAGTGAGCACAGAAACCATATATTTATTTATTTGTTTGTTCGTTTGTTTTATTAGGCTTGCGATCCAAGGCTAAGGCCAGGCTCAGCATGGCTAACAGTATTCAAACAGCAGCATCTAATATATAAAGCAGTAAAACCATCTGTAAATCACATTTAAAAACACATTAAAAGTAAAAATCAATAATAGTCGACTGGAGCTCTTATAAATGTCCATGGCACCACTAAACATACCATTATATTTCCATTGCCAATTAAAATGAATTTCATTGATAATTTGAAAAAAAAAAATCCCTCCCATCCCAATACTAATTTAAGTTATACCAGAGTGAAAGGAGGGAAGGGGATGGGTGGATTTGGGAGGCCAGCTAGTTGGACAACCATGGCTCCCTCAACCACATGTCCATCTTACAGATCCACAGAACTGAAGTAAGTTCCACTGGGCCCAGATCTCAGCTGACAGGGAGTTCTACTAGGTCAGGGCCAGAGCAGAAAATTCTCTGGTTGAGAACAACCAAACATTTTGGGGTCTTGGGATTACCAGGAGGTTACTACTAAAGGAGCGTAAGGCAATCAGTGCCAAAGAATATTGGGACAGGAACTGTCCTGAAGGTGAAAGCCTCCTGAATGAGCATTACCACTCCCCCATCCCATTCCGCAGCCCGTTGTCTGGGACTGATCGAGGACCAAGAAGACTGGGGGCGGGGGGAGTCAGTTATTTCAGGACAACCATCTCACCCATCCACCCACCCACCATGTCCCACTCACATCTCAGTCATGCATGCCAGGTCCACTTTCAACTTCACCTTGTGTGCTGCAAAAATATTTGGCCTTACTATTGATGGACCTGGTGTTTCACAACATCAGTGTTGGAGAAGGGAGTTTCCTAGCCCCACCACAGTCAAAATGAGATGGAGGCTAGAAGGATTTCAGACATAACTACATCCCCACCTCCTCCTCTCATAAACCCTTCTCCCACCACCATATCTCCCACGTCCCCATAATCACTGTAAAGTGTCAGGATTGGAAGTGCTTCTATTTGTTATTCTGTCCTGCCATTAAAGACACAACTCAGTGGTTCCTACAACCTGGAAAAACCCACTAGCAGTGAACCAGGAGGACTGTTTTGTCCCCCAGACCTGAAAGGGTTGCACCATTGTTTTGTCTTTGTTTCATACTTAAGAAAATATTAATTCTCTGCCCCCTTTTTGGATACTGTATTATTAATTTTCATTGCCTTTAGGTTTAAATTGGAAACACATGTCTACCATTGTTTTCCTTCCTAATAGAATAAAATTGGTAGAGGTCGTTTCCACTCACCCACCATCAGACAGATCGGAGAGAGTCCCAGTATTGTAGGCAATAAAAGTTCTCCTTTGCTGAGTAAGCAAAGACAGGTATTTGGGACACCCAAAAGGTATGCAGAGTGGACACAGGAATACATTTGGTACCCCAATATAGAGCACATATGTGTATTGCAAATAATCATGCTAACACACAAGACAGTGACATTAGCAGACGTTCAAGAGTGCTGAATTAAAAAAATACAAGAACTAAAGGAATAGTGCTAAAGGAACTAAAGGAATAGTGCTAAAGTAATAATGGAATTAGCAAGGCAGCCATCTCACATACAGTAGCAAAAAATCCCACACAAACACACACAGGTCAATGTATTGTTGAAGGCTTTCATGGCTGGACTCAACTGGTTGTTGTGGGCTTTCTGTGCTGTGTGGCTGTGGTCTAGTAGATCTTGTTCCTAATGTTTCACCTGCATCTGTGGCTGGCATCTTCAGAGGTGTATCACAGAGAGAAATGTGTTACCCACTGTGTCCAGTGAGAAGGGAATGTTTATTGGGGTATATATTGTCCATGTCCCAGAATGGGGAAACAATCAGTTAGTGTTTGGGTGAAACTTGCTATGCGAAGGTGTGGTTGACCATCAATTGGGCCACACAGTATACAGAAAATCAACACACAGAGACTGGTATCTAAATAAAAACTCCAACCACTACCCGCAACAAAAAGGGGCCATAATCAAAACTTTGACATATCGTGCAAAACTAATCTGTGAACCTTACCTCTTCCCTGATAAAATCAATCATCTAGACTGGGCTCTGCAGGCAAATGGCTACTCCACCACAGAAATCAGAAGAGCTTTAAGACCAAGAAAAACCCAGAGGAGAAACAGCCCCCCACAGGAAAAGTATTTCTACTATACATCAAGGGAATCACAGATCAAATAGGGAAACTGATGAAAAGCATAACCTACAAACAATCTTCAAACCTACCAGAAAAATACAACAGATGATACGCTCAGCAAAGGACAAGAGAGACCCCCTCACTTCTGCAGGAGTTTATCGCATACCCTGCAGCTGTAGAAAGGTCCACATAGGAACTACAAAACTCAGCATTCAGACTCGTATTAAGGAGCACGAAAGACATTGTCGCTTTAACCATCCCAAAAGAACATGCTCTAAACAAAACTGGACGTAACATTTTATTTGAAAACACTGAAATTCTGGACAACTTGGAAGGTTACTATGTCAGACTATACAGGGAGGCTATTGAAATCCACAAACACCAAGACAACTTCAACAAGAAGGAAGAGACGCTGAGAATTAACAAAACTTGTCTACCAGTACTTAAAAACACCAGAATCAAAGGCCATGGGCATGCAAGGTTCATGGACAATGAACTATACCCAGACACAGGATTTGCATTCACTAATACTGTTGCTACTGCAGAAAATGCAAATGCAAATATGAATGTAAGTGGACTGAAAACCCCACCTGCAATACAATGCAGTCAACCATACCTTTGCATAGCAAGTTCCACCCAAACACTTACTGATTGGTTCCCCACCCTGGGACATGGACAATATATACCCCAATAAACATTCCCTTCTCACTAGACACAGTGTGTAACAGACTTCTCTCTGTGATACACCTCTGAAGATGCCAGCCACAGATGCAGGTGAAACATTAGGAACAAGATCTACCAGACCACAGCTACACAGCCCAGAAAGCCCACAACAACCAGAGCACAGGTCAATCTTCCAGAACCTCTGCAATTTGCAAAATACCTCAAAGAGCATGAAAGTGCTCCAAGGGAAGAGAACAAGTTTAACATCTGGCAAAGAGATGCAGGCTTGGGCTCAGAAAGGCCACATAGAAAGAACATTCAAGTCTGTGGTGAGCAAAGAGTGAAAGAAAATCTTGGGGGGGGGGGCATCTTCAAGTTGCAAGACTTGCTTTGCTGATGCTGCAAATTAAAATGAAGACAAGGAGTCCATGCTACAAATATGATTAAGGGAACTCTGATTCATGAAAGCTAATACTGGAATAAATTTTCTTAGTCCTACGGGTATCACAGGACTACAAGTTTTTTAAAAGAGGAAGTAGCTTTGATTCTCTGCCTGCTCTCTCCCTGATCCAAGATCATCATATTCGGTTACAAATAATCAGCAATATTTTTGATCTCAAGTGATTGGTGTTTTGGGTATTTCCACAATCCATAAAGCTTTAATCATTTCTACGATATTAGTTGCAATATAATCGGTCATTAACAATAAGCCACATATAGCATTTTTGTGAGCCTTCCTCAGAGAGAGGGAAGCCTGAAGGAAGGAATTATTCCTTCATTCTTACAGATGGTCACTCCAGAACAGAAAGAATAATATACTGGCAGATGCACACAAGAACCCAGCCGACCCCAGCCTCAGCACGGAACTAAAAAGAACTTTGTTTGCTATTGTTCATGCGCAAAGGCACAGCTCTTATTTAAATGAAAATAAACATCCTGCAAAAGTTACTCTGAGTAACAACCATATTAGATTACACAAGTAGATTGCTGTTGGGTACAATCCGAATTGTATCGGAAGATATTTACCAATGTAGAAACCCAGCAATGAAATATTTGGCTGGCATGTTTGTCTTTACATATTTTTAAAAATTATTATTGTCCATTAGCTTATTAAAAACAATTGTGACAATTTTAAATTTGTCATCTTTTCAGGATCCTTAATTTAGCTAACTTGTTTGTCTCATAGTCTTTGATCCAGTTGATCTAAGTTACGTTGGTTTATTGGAGTTTGATACAATCATGATCTTGCTGAGCCTGCTGAAAAGGGACAATGTTTTCCACACTGAAATTCTTTTACACTGAAATATATGCTTCCTCTCTCACACTGTGTAATGACCTGGTGCTTGCACAGGGAACTATCTTTACCTTTTTTAATATATACATATGTTATAAAGAGACCCATGATGGCCATTTGGCCAATATATTGCAAATCCTTTATGGAAAATAAATCAGCCCAGTTTGTCCTAATCAGAAGAATCAAAACACTACATGATTTTCTAAAAGTTTTCAAGTTTCCTCTTCTTTTTTGCTTCAACTTACTATTCAACTTACTATTTGTCCCATCAGTGGAATTTCACTAGCAAAAGGTTAGATTCCATTACAAAATGAAACAAACAAAAAATATTTCTTGAGATCAAAACCAGAGTATGGACTGTGGACTTTCATCTCATTCATTTTGCTCACCCACAAACTGGATCATCATGAAACACTCTATCAAAACAAGAGCGTTCACATCTGTGACAGGAAAGTTACCAGCTGCCATATGTCGCTCTGATATGCATATGCTAACACGGGCTCAGCCAATGGAGTTCCTACAAACTCTTCTATGACCCTGTTGTCCCACATAATGAATGCTCCATTGTCAGCAATTCTAATGCTATGCAATCTGTTTGGCCATATTGCAGCACGTAACCCAGCTCTGTGCTGCAGAACACATTTTGCCACATAAGAGTAACTCACTGGATGCCTTCCAATCTGTTGCTCTTGCAGACTGGAAGCTCTGCTGTCACATTTGATGCAGCCTGTTGGACCACAAAGGAGACACCTTATTGTTATCCTGTTAGGTATTCTGTTTAGCAGTTCTTCTGAGAGCAGCTGTCTCAGAGTGTCAGTCTTAAACTATGTGCCAATGACTTTGATGGCTGCATCAATACAAACCACATGGCACAATAAAGTTGCTTTATCCAGTTCCTTTATGTGATCATATTCAGCTTTTTCAAATCTCACGCCAGGTAACGTTCCATATTACAATCATGTCATAGATTTTTATAATGGCACACATTCTTGTATTGGTATCAGATGGCTAAATTTGGTATCAGATGGCCAAATTTGTGCAGTGGATTCTCACAATGACAATGCCATGTATCCAGAGGACTTTGTTGTCACAAACAAATCTACCAGGGGTGATTCCAGAATAAACAATTGTTTCCAAGAGTACATTGGAGAAATGTAATTATTGGAGCATAAACTGAATAATTCAAGGATTTCTAAACAGGACTACTGTTTTTATTGGTAGATGAAGGATTTGTATTACACAACTAATTAGTCAATGCCAGCTCAGCCTCACCTGCTTAATCCTGGAGACCGTCTTGGTTCTGATGTATTATTGTCAATGAGAACGAATAGGAAAAAATGTTAGAGAAGGCCTGTCTTTTTAACAAGTAGTAGTATTTGTTTATTAAATATTTTCATATCCTTCAGTATCTTAGAAAGGGACTGGGCATGGAAAGCTTCTTTTCAAGCAATCTTAAGATTAATCAATGACTCTTTACACACTGGTGCTCTGCCCCATGCTGAAGGAAGATTCTGTTCAGGGCAGAGTTTTTGTTAACACACCCTTTTCCATTTGCTGTGCCACAGATCCCGTAATCTCTGCTGTTTGTGAGAGTGGGCAAAGAACAATCTTTTCCCTGCTTTGCATGGATGATGAAACAAATGACCATGCATTATTCTTTGCTTTGGGATTTTTTGTTCCACCCTGTCTTGCCTCTGTTGTTCTACTTCCACCCTCCTAAATGATCGGGAGGGCTTTTTAAAACTTTATTTTAACTTCAAGCATTTGTACCCTATTAGATCTATCAAAAATAATGGTAGATCTAATTCAGGAATATTGAAATACTAAGGAATATTGAAATAACAATATTCCACAGCGGCAGCAGGAAGTGTGTGTGTGCGCGTGCGCACGTGTGTGTGTGTGTGTGTGTGTGTGTGTGTGTGTGTGTGTGTGTGTGTGTGTGTGTGTGTGTGTGTGTGTGTGTGTGTGACAATATCAGTTCTTGGACATGGTTCTCTTCTTCAGAAGACTGTGGTTCAGGAAATTGATGTCCTCTTTTATTTGGAGGGAGATTATTTTTTGGAAATGCACTACAATTTCGATATAACAGTAATTTAAAGGGATTTAACAAAGCCAGTAATCTTGTGACAACCTGGTGTGATGAGATGTGTCCCTTTAAGAGTGAGTTGATGGGTGGAGTTAAGAGAACCAGGAACTGAGACCTGAGAGAGTTCAGCTGGCAAGCCATGCAGCAGGCAATAGGGTGCCTCCCTCACAAGAGGCCTTCCGCACTGTAGGATTCGACCTTAGGTTCGACCCAGGTACTCCACACAGCCATAGAGTTCGACTTGTGTCTGTCTCTGCTCCCCCCTTCTCACTGTCAAATTTTCGAGCTCAACTGGGAGGTACGACTTTTTGTCAAACCCGGGTTGCACTCAAGCTGAAGCCGGTACAGTGCGGAATCTCCCTCGCCTCGTCTCTCCCGACCAGCCAATCACAGTGCACTATTTTGGCCATGCACAGAACAGGAGCCTCGCGACAGCAAAAAGTGTGCCTTCAAAAAAAACCCCTTCTCGTGCATGAAGCAATGGCTCAGCTCTGCTCATTCTGCTCCGACAGAGAAGGCTCGCGAAAATGCAGATTCCCGCCAGTTTGTGGCAGGCGGGAAATCGGCGTTTTGTGATGTCACAACATAGCTCCTACGTAGCAAAACGGGAAAAAAAGGGACGCGCACAAACATTTCCCACCATAGAACGGCAGCCAATTGGGAATGAGGAGCAAAAGACTTGAGGAGGTAACCCCGCCCTCTGAACTTGGGTCTGGAGAGATGACCCGGCTGCTGTGTGGAATAATAGAAGAGTCAAGCTCAGGTAACAGTTTCCGCAGACATGAGTCGAATCTAGGTCGCCTCTGCTGTGCGGAAAGCCCCACATGTAAACAAAGAAACACAAGGACACTCCACTATGACCCAACAACAAAGAGCCCGGAGGAAAGCATTCCATGCATAATGATCCAATGAAAAAGCAACTTTTTCTGGCTAAATGTTCTATTTATTGGATAACGCTTTTTAATATTTTAAGTATTGTATGATAGTTTTTTAAACAAATGGAAGCCTAGGAAAGGCAGCAGAGAAACATTTTAACTTACTAACATGAGCAAGGCATGAGTACTGATTTAAAAACCCTGAAAATTTGGGTTTGGGTATTTTTAAACTGGAAATTTTTGATAAAGCCAAATAAAACTGATGTCCATTTGATTTGTTCAGCCATTACTAAAATATTTGGATTGAAAAAACTGAAATTTTTCAGTTCTCTCCCTCACAAGCGGTTTCCCAAGTCCTTGGGGGCTTGGGAAAAGGGAGAGAACTGCCTCTGCCTACCAGTGATTTACAAGCCCCATAGGGCTTGAAAAGCACTGGCAGAGAATAGCTCCTGCATACAGCAATGAGCTAGTTTGGCACCACAGGGAAGATCTGGTCAACTCTTCCCCACTAATGCTTTTCAAGCCCCACAGGGAATTGCTTTGCCAGTGAGAGGAAGATTGTCCATGCACTGCTGAGCTTGCTCTCTCCCTCCTCCACTCCACAGGCTCCCACGTGGCCTCAGGAAATGGAAGCAGATGGGGGGAGGATTTAAAAAGCCAAAAAAAAAAGAAAGCCGATTCTGCTTTTTCAGTACCAGGTGTATTTGGCTTTTTGGACATACCTGGGGTTTTTAATCAGTAAAAGAAAAACCTGAAAAAAGCCGATATGGCTTTTGGGGTTTTTTTCTATGATTCAGGTTTACTGAATCACCAAGCCTAATGTGAGCCATTAATCCCAAGGAAATGAGCCCTTTTCTGTTTGCACTCAGGTTTGTTTGAATAAACCACAGAATTAATTCTGGTACTCGGGGGTACCAGCCTCTGCTGCTGCTGCCGACTCTCCAGTCAGCAGCAGAGGCAACAGCTTTTCCTTGCTGGCCCAACAACTCCCCCAACTCCATAATGCCCAAAGCCAGAAGACTTTCTCAGCAAGGATGGAGACATCTCTTACCAGTGGTTCCAGTTTGACCTTCAGAGCTCCTGATGTCAAGAAAGACAATTCTTTGCTTTACACGAACAATGAGATTATCAACCTCATCATCAGAACTTCCACAGCCAAACACGACACTTGGCCTCGGTCGCTGGGCGTGGCCTTGACTGCGCTCCTTTGTGGAGCCTCTTTCTTCTTCCACAGTTCAGGATGACTTTGTCCTGTCCCTGGATGCAAGAGGCTTTGCCTGTGAAGAAGCAGAGCATGCCCTGCTGGTTCCCCTTCTGGCAGCCCACCTGGACAGACTGGCACAGAGATCCTGGAGAGTGTTGGCCAAAGATACAATTGTCATCACTGTCACTGAACACTACGGGAGACAGGCAGACACAGAGTAATCCAGGGACTTATCTGGCACATAAACATGTCCTGCTCCTGCAGGGCAATACATTTGTAAACAGTCCACTTAAAAAATGTCTCCTTGAAGGCCAAATTGTCTAGTCATAAGAGCTCATTGTTTTATTTAGAAAACATGACAATGCTTAAAGCTGCATCAACACATTATTCTTCCTCAAAACTGCTGCAACATGGATGAATGAACACACACACACAAAGATCACACATTTCAGGAGGGTACATGAAGGCAAGCAGGGCTATGAGACAAAGCTGCCAATACATCCCAGCTGGCTGCATTGTATTAATGCACGCACACATTGTATTAATGCGCGCGCACGCACACACACACACAAGAATCCAATATAAAATCAGACCCATGTACACCAACTGACCAGGAGTTACCCCACTGTCGAAGGTGAAATGTTCAACTGCTTCTCTTCAGCCTGAAGCCCGAGGCAGTAGTGGACCCTTGGGAAGCCTACCATCCCACCCTTCAGAGTCAGACTCACGAAGGGAAAAGAGGCCCCTGAAAAGTGATGTAACTGAGACAGGATTGTCCAAAAGGCATCACATTCCCTGACCCAGAGGGGGATCTGGCCCCTGCCCTCCTCTCCTCCCCAGTGGCCCTCCCATCAAATCAGTACAGAATTGGCCCACATGGCACATCTCCTCTGCCTGGGCTGTGCCAGACCAGCTGCCTGAGAGCCTTTTGGGACTTGCCTTTCTTACTGATGAGATACTGGAGCAAGTGGTCCTTTGAGTCATTCAAACTGTCATTTTCCACCCCTGGAAGGCAACAAATGGTAGACTTGGGAGTCTTCATTCTTGATAAAAAAAAATTCAAATTCATAACATAACTGGTTGTTTACATAACACCTGAAGAAAGTTCCCAGAGTAGAAAGGCCTACATGATTTCTAAGCGAAAGCACTGGAATGCCAAGTTCTCACTAAAAGGCCCAGGGAGGGGGGAAATGGGAAAGGCGGGAACAAGAAGCAGGACAAGCTCAGTTATACAGACACATCAGTTACCAATCTACTGTCAGGAGGAAAAGAAAGAGGATGGGTAAAAGCAGCATATGGCAGGACCATCAGGGACATGACATCCGGGTTATTCTACATGGCTGAAGCCAGGCCAAGCCATTAGGAACCAAAGTATTCTCTTCATAAGGCCAGAAGGAAAAAGAAGGTAAAATAAAGCACAATGCGAACCCAACAATAAACCAGGTTTGTACATATTGAAATTAAATGCTAGTTACAAGCAATGTCCGAACACAGCTATGGAGATGAAGCAGTTGTTTAAAGACCTATGCTACCCTGTCAATTAGTTATGCTGAAATGCCATCCACAGCAGCTCATATGGGTATCAGAAAACCACTGGAGATAACAAACCAGTATACATTTGTTTCAGGAGTAGGGGAGAATCAATAGCTGAAGTGATGGCCAAGCGATTTGGAAATCAATTTACAGTCTGGTCTTGTATGCCCTCTTCTACCCGCACACACCCCAATGTGCTTCATTTGCACAAAGTTTGAAGGCTCTTCAATTTTTTTCTGTATTAAAATTTAAAACAAGTTCTACTGAGAGCTGCAGCAAAATGAAATACTGCCAAGATTGTTTCTAAAATATGTCATTCCTAATAGCAGACCACACTTCACAAAAACTGAGAAGAAAAGGTTCCTCTAGTAGGCCATCTGTTTGTCATTTTAAAAGGGCCTTTAAATAGGGCAGCCATTTCTCTTCAGAGAAGTTTGAGGTGATATCAGGGGTCTCGAAACCTAGCTCTGGGGCTGACGCCTGCTCTTGTGCTCTGGGATCTTACTCCTACAGTTACAGTAGGAATGCTGAGCAGCAGCTTGTTGCTTATAATCTCTCCCTGGAAAAATAAAATCAAGGCCACTAATAAGCCATCAGCTCTCAACCCTCAGGCCCAATAGCCTGGTAGAAAATGAATTATTATAGAGCCAATGGATTTTCCTTATTGTTTAATTTAAACAGGACTGAAAACATCAATCTCCAGATCTGTGTCTGACAGTGTGCCAACGGCACTTATTAGCGGCTGCCAAATGCAAGCCCTGTCATATCCCCTTATTTACCTAGCAATTCTAACAAATTCCTTAGTTATTTTTTGTACCAAAGGTCACTGGAATCTAATGTATCTTGTAAGGCTCAGCTGAGCAAGATAAAAGGATTTGCAAGTTTAGCAAAATTAGCACATGGCAGCTTTAGCTGCAACCAAAGTAGAGTGGAAGGAGGGCTGCCCCTCTTTCCTTTGTTACAGCATTTTCTTTGCAATATTTCTTTCCAATAGCCCCACTGGTCTTTCTCAGGATTTCTTTCTCCCCTTTCCCATATGTTAGCACATGTACTAATGCAAAGGTAGGAGAAGCTAAAGGAAGGAATGCCTTATTAGATTTTCTTGTTCTAGTGTTATCTTTCAGCTGAGATTCCTGGGGCCTGCTAACAGTGCTCTGAGAAAGGTTGGTGGGTCATTTTTAAAGAACTAGGCTTAAATTGATTTAATGAAACTTTGTTGGCAGTTTTAAATGTATATATTAGCAGAGTAGAACAGAAGAGACTGATACACAGTTGCTTGTATTCAAAAAGAGTTTACTTATTATAAGGGAAGGTTACAAGGAGAAAAAATAAGAAATGCTATACCTTCCCCATGTTACTACAGTTAGTTACATCTTACTATCTTGTATGGTCACATCATGACTATCACTGTGCTCACACAGCTTCTGCATCATGGTGTGTACGTGTGAGCATGGCTTCTTGCTTCTACTTCAAACAAAGAAAACAGACTTAACTTTATAACTTCTGACTATGTGTCCACTAGCATGCAAGCAATGTCAAACAAGCTGACCAATAGCTAATCAATAAGACAGGTCATAAAACAGTGACATCAGTAACTAGTTAACATACACATAGTTAACCCTTTCATGATTGAAGTATGACAGACTATTGCAAAAATACCAACAAACCCCTTCTCCAGTGTCAGTCACACAAAACATGCAAACATACATTTTCATGAAGATTCTTGGTTAGTGGCTTGGTAAAGATGTCAGCCACCATTTGTTCTGAGGGGGAGTACTGGTCTTCAATTAGTCCCTTCTGCAACATGTCTCTCACTGAAGCAATCTTGATTACAATGTGCTTGTTTCCCTTTCTTGATGCTTTCACTCTTCACTAGAGTGATGCAGACTTGATTGTCCTCAAACAGGGTGATTGGCTTAGGTTCATCTATGCAAAAGTCCTCCAGTAGGCAGATAATCCACTCCATCTCTTTGTATGCACTACAGGCAGAAATGCATTCAGATTCTGTTGTTGATTTGGCAACTACAGTCTGCTTTTGACTATTCCAACTTATCAAGTTGTTTCCATAGAAGAAAGCGTGTCCACTTGCAGATCTGTAATCTGATTTATCTTCACCCCAGTTTTAAGTCCATAGTTTTTATGAGATATTTGGCCACTCTTTTGACAGAATTCCAATCATGGTGATTGGGTGAATTCGTCTTTCTGCTCAGAATTCCAACAGCTGCTGATGTGTCTGGCCTTGTAACTGTGCTCAGGTATAGGAACTTTCCAATTGCTTCTCTGTATTATTCATGTAGATTCCAGCAGGGCTGCCTTCTGAATCTGACATGCTGATTTTGTCAATTTGAAGATGTTTTATGTGCCACCCTAGTGTTTCTGGAATGGCTCCCAGGATGCCGATTACCACTGGGACAATCTCAGCTGGTTTGTGCCATAGTTGCTGAATCTTGATTTTCACATCGTAGTATTTAGTGACCTTCTTGTCATCAGGTATTGCTATGTCGATGATGGTCACTTTTTTGTCCTTGATCACTGTGATATATGGTTATTATTATTAACAACAACATGTATTAGCTGCCCTCCCGATCACTGAGGAGGGTGGAAGTAATACAATACTGACGAGGTAAGACTTGACAGTCTGAACGAAGTTCAGCATCTCTTCTTTGACTAATTCTTCACATTTATTTTATTCCAGTAACGAAGAGAGACCAAACTTGTACAAGCTTATTTTGTGCATCTCTCTCCATCTCAGAACATCCTATTTGATTAAAAGTGCCTCCAAATCACAGTTGATTTATCGTGACCCTACAGGGTTTTCAAGGCAAAAAATACAAATATTTTCTCCATCAGTATAGCATACAATATTTTTCTTAGCCATTTCTCAATATCTGTTGCTTTCTCCTGCTATTAACATTATAGCAGCAGGGAATAAAACACATCCTGTTAAGTGAAAACCCTCTGGGTATAACGTTCAAAAGAGCTACACTAAGATCTTTTTGTATTTCTATGTGTAGGATTTCTTTCACTAGCTTAACACCTTATAACAGGGCACTACCACCAGATCAGAATGAATGAGCCCATATGTCTTTTACATCTGCAGAGTGTTTAATGTGAAAAATATCTCCGCTTTCCTTCTGGTTCAAGGTGGCTAAGCTCACTAGTCACTGAGATGCTATTCTTGGGGATTCCCCTTTCAGGAAACTCAGTGTGTTATAGCAGTGTTATAGTGGTGGGTGGGGGATTAGAAGAGATCCACAGCTACAGGTACTTTCTGTTATGAGAATCTGAATTTTGGATTCAACCCTCTTCCTTCAGTTATTAACATCCAGAACCTCACATCACCCCTAAAGTACAAACCCATAATTTCTTTGTAATATCTGTCTTGTGGTCAAAGGACAAGAGCTGAATTTAGTGTGAGAATACAAGGTCCCCAGTTTAAATATTGAAAGTGATGCTGTTTCAGGGTGGGGGAGAATCCACCCCCAAACAGCATCACTTTCAATGTTGTTTAAACTGGGGACCCCAGATTCTCCCTTTAAGGTGGATTTAAAAGGAGAATCTGGGCTCCCTAGTTTAAACACCATTGAAAATAATGCTGTTTGGGGGTGGATTCCAGCATCACTTGTTTAAACTAGGGAGCCCAGATTCTCCTTTTAAATCCACCTTAAAGGGCGAATCTGGGGCCCCAGTTTAAATAACATTGAAAGTGATGCTGTTTCCCCCAATTGGGGAGACTGGATACAACACCATAACATATTTTTATAGCAGTAATAAAACATTTTGAAAGCATTTTGAAAATGTTTTCAAAAATATTTCTGCTGTGTGGCATGGCCCATAGCTGTGTTCAGATTTGTGAGTTGGGGCATGGCCTGTAATGTGATGGTGACTTTGAAATGACCTGGTGGAAAAAATCATTGTTTGGTCACGGTGGGAGAGGGTGGCCGCCCATGGGGGGGGGGGCATCAAACTCAGGTTTTGCCCAGGGCTCCAGTTTGCTTAGGTACGCCACTGGCCAAGGTTCTAGGGAAACATCATCCCAAGGGCAATACTCAAATCACACAGAGGGCTTGTTTGTAGGTCTCTGCCAAGAAAGCACCTAGATATCAGACAGTGAAGTCTCTGAGGGCATGTATTATTTAATTATTTAATTACCAGAGCAAAAAGACCAGTGTTACCCAGAAGTCCCCATAGGGATACGTATATGTGGTTCTGCCAAGGTTTCAAATGGTTCTCTCCTTGATTTTGTTTTTTAAGACTTATTGTAAGCTCTCCAGTATTTTATATATATACTAGCATGCCCGGCCACGCGTTGCTGTGGCTGAGTCTGGTGAAGTGGAAAAGGAAGAAAAGGAAAAGCGAATGGTTCAAACATGTGTCATTGCACAATGTTTGCAAGGGAGGGGAGGGGCAAGGGGCCCCTTCCTCCCCTCCCTCTCTCCCTTTCCCTTGCATGGCAACCCTGAAGTCCCTCCCTAAAGTTCCCCTTCCTCTGCTAGGGTGGGTGGGCCATGTCCAGGTGGGCTGATTCTGTCCCTTTCACTCCCTTCCCGGCGAATTGTCTAGCGTAAAACACGCCGGGAGGCATGAGCTACATTGTGTTCAAATTTCAGAGCGTTTGGTCCAGCAAACCCCTGGACCCTCCCTCACCTTCCCCTTCCTCTGCTAGGGTGGGTGGGCCATGTGGAGATAGCCCGCCCCATCCCTTTCACTCCATAAGGCAGTGGTTTTCAAGGAAGGCATGGTTGGTTCCCTTGTATCAGAGGGTGTTGCTTTGATGGCCAGCAGATGGCGCTGTTGCGGAACAGAACTGTGGTTCCAACTGTCACAAGTGTGGCATGTACACAATAACTGGCACAGTTGTGACATGTACACAACAGGAGGTGTGGAAACAGTATGAAAACCTGGCCGCACGTGAATGTGACGTTGTGTAAAAATTTCAAAGCAATCTGTCCAGTAGTTTGGGAGATTACCTGTCAGCAGAAAAATGAACTGATAGATTTATATATATATAGATATACTCCAGTGTTACTAATATATATACATATACATACAAATACATTATATATAATTAGTAAGTCACATTAACTTGTAATAGTTAACATTGGAACTCAAGGAAGTTGGTCTTGGAATTCAGTTTAGACCAACACCCAGCCAAATCTCTTTAGCAAAAACAACAGACCCTCTTGGAATTACAAATCTAATTTGATGATGGCAACCTAGATGCCCCAGCCGTTGGAGAACGTGTCTGGACCATCATTGGACCATTTGAACTTTTTTTTGTAGCGGGACTGAGGTGCGGGAGCCTCAGGACATAACTCAAGGAAGCAGCCCATCTGATAACTGGATACCTGGGTGTGTTAACAGCCTCACGCAGTTTTATGAATGAACACTCTTCACTCCCTGTTTCATAAAGTCTCGCGGGAAGACGCCTGACAGCAAGATCCGGGAGTTCCAATCACAAAGTTGTAACTGTACCTTTCTTTTATGTGTTAATGTTTCTATATTGTTACGGGGTAAGAGACCTGCCCTCTTACCTGCCCCCTTGCCCCTCTTTTGGATCTTTTGTGTATAAAAGGTTCTTTGCAACTCCAGCTATGGCTGCAGGTGGTCCCAAAGCGCCTGAGCAGTGCATCAATCACTTCTCTCAATAAAAGATATTCTGTTTTCTCTTGAAGAACACCTAAGCTTCCTGCACTTCATCCCACTCATGTTGCCTGAATCCAAACCTCGATGCTGCAGCAGTAACAATGACAGTTAGAGTAAGGCTGACAGGAATTCCTGAGGAGCCTTAGGAATGTGCCCGCTTGGTTGTGCTAGCCACCATTATACTTACCATTTAAAACACAGCAATAAAATTATAAAGAATATGTCTTGCAATTCTTGAGAGAATTCAAGTGTCTGCCCTTTCTTTACAGGTCTTCCCAGTGCTAGGTCTTACCTTTCCTAGGATCACTTGTCTGAGTCTCAGGGACCCAAGAATGTCATGTTCCCTATGAACCTGTGAATCCTTAAAATCATCCTCAGAGTACCTCTTCTGTGTATTCCAACTGTCAAACATGAGTTGGGTGCTTTGCAGAAATAATGCCCTTTCTGTTGGGCATCCTGTCTGATACCACACATATTACATTTTAATCACCAGGTAAATACTCTCGTTTTCCATCAGGCATGTCAATTCATTGGTTCAGATTTATTTTATTTGTTTCATGGCTTTGGTTCTAGACACTTAGAACCAAACGGCTGGCTTTAAGAAATGACTTTTTGTGTGATACTACTCATTTGCTGCTTTTAAATGGATATTGACAGCCATTAGTGGGTGGAACAATGGACAAAGACCTGGAAGATCCAGGTGTAAATCTGCATTCTATTATTAAGCTCTTTGGTTGACCTATCCCCACCCCCCATCTTGAAGAGTTGTTGAGGAAAAAAATCCATTAGAGAAACCACGTATGCCCCTGAGTTCCTTGGACAAAGATCAGGTAAAAATGTGATCATCAGATTGTTTGTTTGTTTTTTGGCTGTTAATGCATTTTTCATTGTTTTCATTTTTTTAAAGCATTCTGTTGAGCTTTTGTTGTGGTTTAGGTTTAACCCTAAGTGATACTTGCAGGGTATTTCCTCACCCTAATTGTTAGGGTTTCCAGTCTCCAGATGGCACCTGGAGATCTCCAGACAAGTAAGAACAGTTCCCCTGGAGAAAATGGTCACTTCGGAGGCTGGATTGTATGGCTTTATACCTTGCTGAGCTCCTTCCCTGCTCCTCCTTAGGCTCTTCTCATCCAAAGCTCCAGATATTTTCCAACCCAGAGCTGAGAACCATACTGATTGTCCTTTTTTGACAGAATGCAGAGAAAAGTGATTACACTACTTTCCCCCTTCAGTAAATTGTACAGCAGGAAACAATGTTGTCAAAGCACAGCCAGTTACCACTGGCAGTTTGTTGGTGGTAAACAAACAAAAAAATCCAGAAATCTATGCTTGCCACTGGGGTAACTTTGTTTAGCCGGCCCATGGAAAATAATTAATGTAGAAAAAACACCTTAGGAGTTCATTAGGAAAACTCTTATCCGGGGGACAATTTTAAGTGCTCTAGGGACATCCTAGAGAATATCTATCTTACCCCAGAAAGAGATATTTGTGGTGTAGGAAAAACATCCTAAGTATGAAAAATGTTAAGATTAACTGTAGCCTCCCCCCCAAAAAAACTTTCCTTTAAAATTCATGGAAGTTTATGTCAGTTGTCTTACATTCAAATTTATTTTTTGTTGTTTCAAATGAAAAAAAACAGGGCTTTATAAAGGAAACATACTGGTGTACAAAAGAAGAAAGATAAATCTATGCAAAGGGATATTTTGCTGCAAGTCAAAGTGTACTTCCACACTCTGGATGTTTAAGTATTGTAAAACACAACATTTTGTATAACTACAAACAAAAATAATTTTCTGGGACTTTTCCTACCCCAAAGTACATTGAAATTGTATTTGGATTCTGTGTTGTTGATGCCCTGAGCCCTTTTGGGGAGGGCAGGATATAAATAAAAATATTTTTAAAATATTAAAATAAATAAAAATTAGCTTGGGGTAGAAATTATACCCCAACTGTAATGTATGTAAGCTTTTTACAATATTATTGGAGGGTTAAATGTACAAATTAGGCCTTCCCAAGTTTATAAAGGGAACAAAGTTGTAGTTTTAATATTTGCAAAAAAAATCTTAGGCAGTTTTGTTGCATTATTTATGTATTATTTATTTACTTCATTTATAGTCTGCTCATCTCACTGAGATTGAAAGTGGATCATGAAATTAAAAACAATGCAATAAGCAGCATAACACATATGGCCAAACAAAGAAAATTACAAAAATTAGAGTACAGACAACAGTGCCACAAAACTGGATCACAAAATTAGAAAACAGTACAACAGCAAAATATATACAAAGACCAAAGCAATGAAAACTATCTAACATTTCACAGACATGAAATATTACCCTATTTATTTATTTTTAAGGCAATTCTGTTTTATACATTCTGCAGAATGATAAAAGTGCGGGGGCCTTCTTGATACTGTATTGTTGCACATTTTTAAACTCTGTAATCTGCCTTGGGTCTCAGCAAGAAAAGTGGACTATAAATGAAGAAAATAAAATAAAACAATGTATAATAGGATGAAGATATAGACAGCTTCCCTCAAGGAAGTATTTTAATTTGGAGGTCATCCCATTCTGTCACCAAAATGAACTTTCCTGCCAGCAGTTGAGGCCACTACGATGTGTGGTGTTACTTAGAATGTAGCTTTGCAAGTAATACAAACACCTCATGACAACAGTGATAACCCTCTCCCCTTCTGGCCTTGATTTCTATGTCAGACTGTGGTCTAAGAACTGACAATTTCCATACCAATTAAAACAAAAGCAACAATGACTTTATTTTCTTTATTTCCAATCGATACTGTATGAATACAAAGTTTCTAGAAAGCTACAAAAAATCTACCACTTTCTCAAGAAGGCATCAAAATGTGTCACTTTGCAAAGACATGGAACACCTGCAGTAACCGACACAAAAATAGCATTTTTAGAGTGATGAAATAATTGCACTTAACTGTCATGGATATTAAAGTTATCACACATATGTACCGCGAAAGCTAGAATACATTTTTTTTACAAAGCACTTTTATAAAAAAATTCTCTGCACACAAACCCTATATTTTCCATATTACTATACTAAAGATAAATTCACTTTAAAGCCAACACTTAAAACGTTTGTAAAACAAAAAGGTACCAGTACCTACACACAGACAACAACAAATACAAGAATACTGTACTGCCAAGGTTTGAGAGAAACTCATGTTGAAAATTTTAAAATATGTTAAGACAAGATTTGAAAAGTATATATATATATATTTTAAAAAGAGCTTTCTCTCCATATCTAAGTAAAGGTACTTTGCCACTGAAAGGCAGTTTACTTTTTAAAAAATGTAACCAGCAGCAGTACAATATTAAAGTAACCACTGACCATATATGAATATGCTTAAGTCACAAACCCAGTTTATACACATTACACAAATAAACAAAGTGAGAATTCCATTAAGTCATTTACAAATGTGAACAAATGCACATGGCAAATAAAAAAAAATCAAGAAGAAAACCTTTTTTATTTTTACATAAAATGTACTGATATTAAAGAATTAAAGGCTATTCAGGTTTTAAAAACTGTTATAAAATTCTTTTGTCTTTTTCAGGCACATATTGTATTTTTTTTCTGCAGTGAAGAGCCTGAAAGCAAAGGCCCATTAAAAAATAAAATGAAAAATGAAAAATGAAAGCAAAACTGTTAAGTAAGGAGGTAACAGGGGCCTATTCTTTCTGTGAATGAGTGCATTTTGAAATAAACTGATAATGTGGAACTGGTGTTTTAAAAAGCCTCACAGTTCAACTTGTTCAACTAGGGATCTAAACCTCCATGTTTCTTTAACCTCTGAACTGCCCCATCTATCTTTTTCAGGGGTGTGGCTGCAAGAGAAACAGGAAAGAAATTATAGAAGGTTAATATGAGGATCAAACAAAGGACTGAAATAAAGATCCATTGATGCATTATTTACAACTCATAGGTGCTGCCTCCAAACTTTTCCTGTTCTGGTTATTAACATAGCAGGGAATAACATTTATTTTAACCACATGCCTTGTTCCAAAACCACACAGTACACCTGTGGCTGCCCAGGGTGTACAGCTGTGGTGTTTAGAGCACTGCATGAGACATAGGCACTGAATGTTATCCATATGGAAACTGAGAGCTTTTCAGTGGCAGTCACACTGAGCAGTGTGTATATCAATCCCTATAAAGATATGTAGTATGACATACACAGCTGATGTGAGCCATGGCGCATTGGTCAGTAGCTAAGTAATCCTAAACTGTCAGCAACATTGGATTAATTCAGAAATCATGCCAAGCCTAACAGTGTTAACTATTATTTAGAACCAAAAAAATACAATTTGTGTGTCCAACAACACAGCAGGCTAACTATGATCCTAGCTATGGTCTGCTGATTCAGACAATCAAAATGACAGTAAAGACAAAATCTGGGTCAGAACAAGCAATGGTTTGCAAACCTACCTCAAATCTTGTTTTCTGCTTTATATGCAGTTTACAAACCAAGGGGTATGAATTTAGAAGACCAAGTTAAATGACAGGAAAGCTAACATGGTTTGACATGAAGTCTGAATGTAGCCACAGAAGAGCAAGCAAGTCCTAAGAACTGGACTGGGACAGATAACTTTGTCAACTATAAGCTGACTTCCACTTCTCAACCAATTCCTGCAGTGTAATAATTTACTTTTAATTACCTGAAGTGGACAAAAACAGGGAGCTTGAGATCAGTGGAGTTGCCAAACTGAATGGGCTCAAAGGTTGGTAGAAAGTAGTAGCATAGGTATAGGCATTGTGAACTATTCAACATAGTGGTACAGTACCTAAATAAATCTTTCTAGAATTCAAGTAAGTACAGAAATTACACTTGTAAAGTAAGCTATATTTCAACTGCCACAAATGGTACCATTTTTTTTTCAAATGTTGTACGTAAGACAATAAATAAAATGATTCCTTTGCAACAAAATATACTCCAGCTGCTTGCTTACCTTTATCTGTCTCAATGGATGATTGTAAATATATACTGTATTTCTTAGGCCAAGCAAACCTTAACTAGGTGAGAGAAAACCTTTAGATTTTTGAAGAATAAAATTGATCTGTATACATGTTTAAGAAACAGGGATGGGATATAATTTCTAATCACTTTGGGTGACACTCTAATTTTAAATAAAATTATTTGTCTATTAAAACAAAGTGTATCCACAGCTAAAATCCCCTCTGCCAACTTTTGGTTTTAATGCTATTTGTTTTCAATGATTTTTTTAAAAACGGTTTTGTCTCTTTGAAACATTAAATGGTAAGGCTAAATTTACAAGCAGTGTTAAAATGGCACAAAAAGGGATATCGTTCCATAGAAGGAAAGTTCTGGGTAGTGCCATTAAGGGTTTTTTTTTTCCTTTCATCAAATGGCATTTATTATTCAATCCTAACAGCTGGTTACTTAAAAACACTTGTCAGGTGATTCTGTTCTGCACTTTCATTTTCAATTTAGGCATCCAACTGCTCAACTTTGTAAACAAAATAAGTGCAAATTTAGAATAAAAAAGAAAATTGTTTTCACAGATTCAGAGCAACTACAGCAATGATGTCACATTTGTCCATTGTCTGAAATTCTGCCACTTATACAGACTCACATTATTTAGATTATTTAGACTGGATGGAAAGACATGGCAAAAGTGAAATACTGAATGCTTTTCCTATCATAAACATACCAAGTGCCAGTCAGCAACGCTGCTGAAATGACAACACACAGCTGATCAACATGTAGAATAGCTTTCGAGCATTATGTATTCTTGTGATTTGCAGAAAGCATGCTACTATAAACAGGTACTCTTTTGAGAATGGAGGCCTGTTAGTTTTGACTGTTTCCAATAAACCAAAGGCATTACGGTGATCTCTAAATATTTTTGGTCTCTACAAATTGTCATTATTATGGCAGCACTTTTCTAAGCTGGAATTTGAAAACCAAAGGCACTTGCATGCAAGAGTGCAGAGAGTCACAAAGGTTTAAGTATTTGGTCATGAGAATTTAAGAAGGCAGCATAATTCGGACAATTCACTTTTTGCAGAAAATGCTAGTGATACAGCGCTTCCTTTTGGTATAGATATTCCACATATGTAGAAAGGGGTTGGAGTGGGCGACTTATCTTATTGGTGTCTTAGACCAAGTAGTCAAAAAAGGCTTTTCTCCAAAAGGTGTGTGTTTTTTGTTTTTTTAAAAAAACCAGTTAATAAATTTCATAAGATTGGCATGAGAGCTTAAAATGTACTTCTAATATAGCACTAAGGCACTGCATATTGAAATGCTTTGGCAGCTTGGAATAAAGAAGTTCCTACCACAGAGTAACAGTAACAAGAGAGATGCTTCCAGCTTACAAAAGAGCTCACAGTTTATAGGCAGCCTTTTGGACTACACAATCTACACTGAACATCTGACAGACTTAAGGCTTTCCAGAAGAAACATGCACTGGGGGAAGGGGGATTGTTGAATCATTTACATCCACATAAAGTCAAAAACAAGGAAAATATTCCCCTAATGTTTTTCAAAAGCGAACAGCAAGAGATGTTGTGATTCTTTATACCGCACAGTTATTACATAATCATGTCCCAAACTATATTAAACACAAAAAGTGTACCTGGTTTTGCAAACCGACATCTATTTAATATGCCTCAAGGAACTGGCTTGGGGTGTATTAATTATTTTAAAACGTTAAAAAAAATTAAAAACTTTTTAAAAAACCCATCAAAACCAAAAGTCTCATAAATGATAACATTTTAAAAAGAACGGTTTTCTATTTTTAACACCAAGTGCTTCAAATAAAGGGTTGCTTTGAAATAGGAAAGATGCAGTGCTTGCCAGTTAGTGTTCAAAAACTGATAAAAAGACCCAATCACAAACATCTATTTACAGTTCACAGAGTTAAACTGACTGAGAGGTTCATCTGTCTTAATATCTGTAAATGAAAAGATGCTCAACTTTCCAATGAGCTGCAAGTTTCAGTTGGCTAAAATTGGTCTCTTAAGCAATTCCTAACACCTTCCTAGCCAGGTGTAGGCACACCTGGCATCTCAGCACCTGGCTAGACATCTGCCTTAAAAATAACACTGTCAAATGTTATCAGCCTGCTTGCAACCAGTCATAGTTGCGTAGTCTCCCGTAAGTTAAATGCCATAGCCCTGTTCTCACAATCAGATATTACAGAAATCTTGAGGCTGTTTTAAACAAAATAAGATTTTTATGCCTATAACACTCTCCAATCTTAAAGATCAACATTTGCAACAGTGCAACAGATCACCAGGATTTTATGTAAAAGTATACACAGCAACAGCCTGCATATTTTAGAATATATATTGAGTATCTAAGCTGCACAATGTATATTTTTTCAAATAGGGGCATTAAGAAATGTGTATGTAAAAACAATCCCTATAGATATGTAATATTTTATAGTTTAACCCATACATTTCCTAGATTATGGAGCTTCTTGTATCTGAGGGAAGAAGATACTGGAAAAATCATTTTAGCTAGAATGGAAACTGTAAAGTGGTGCTTTTGTACTCCTTACTTTTTAATTACAAAACAACCATGACCAGTTCAGTTTGCACAAATGGAGAAAGAGATGTTTGATTCTTATTTATTCTTAATATTGTGATATGCCAATACTTCAAAACAAATTAATTAAGAGTTATACTTGTGGTAAAATAATATTGTGCTCTTTAAAAATGGCACATACAGAAGAGTGTGTGAAGTGAACAAAAAGAAAAAAGGGAAACTCAGCTCAGAACAAAGTTTTTATGAACAGGTATGCACGCATTAGATTGCTTGTACTATTCACAGTTTACTACTTGCGAACCATTTGACCAAATAACTGCCCAATCTTTATTATTAATTGAAAAGGTTATATATTTATAAAATATGCCTTGGAAATGGACTTAAACGCTAGAAAAAACTGTATACCTACAATTACCCCTTTGTTAAGAGTTTTTGAGCAGTGAGACAGTGACATGCTACTCTGAAAAATATGAAAAAGGAATTGGTTTCACAATGCAGTGTACATCTGATGCTCTATGGCTTGAAACTACATGACATACACATGGGCAGGGCCAATGTACAGAAAGAGGCTTGGACTGGATGTGCTAACCCTGTCTCACAAACAATGCACAGTATATATGCACAGATAAGCTGTATGCATCAACTCCATCTTCATAATTGGAAATACTATTTTTCAAACATCCCTGAATATGGTGACAGAGACTATGGGCCTGTAGCACATAGACACATATAATGACTTGACATAGGAGGGGATGGATCCAATTAATTCCATTTTTCCTGGTCCCTCACATGTAGGTCACTAGGAGAGATCTCATAGCAATGAGCTAACAAATTTTGTCTGACAGTCCTGCAAAACTGTGAAGCCCCCAAGTCAAGGCAGCCCACCTGCCATGTACTGGTTTGAATCCCATGGAGAATTTCCATGGATAGAATGGGGGAGAGGGAAACAAGTTCTGCAAATTTTGCAGACTCCCCTATCCAGACTGTCATTGACATGTAGTTTGCAGCAGAAACAGCATTATGTATGTTCGTGGGAGGGTACTTTGGGATGCAACAGGAGGAATCATGGTCTGTAAATGGAAATGCCTTCTCTCTGCAGAAAGCCTCTATTGGGTTCAAGCCATTATGCCTGGCTAAGTATTTGGCAACTACTGCATGATTTGATTTCTAGCAGGGACGTAGGTATAGATTTTTTATGGGGGGGGATTCGGGGGGGCAGGGCCATGCCTCCTCAAGCCTCGCCCCCGGCCTTAGTGCTTATAAAAGCAGCTTTTTGAGGCCATGGACGGCAGACTCCCCTGCCCCCGACCCCCGCACTGGCTGGGTTCCCAGCCGGCAACTGGCAGTCCCTCTGCCCTCCCCTCCAGGCAGAGGCTTAGCTAGGGAAAATGGAGCCCAGTGCAAAATCTGAGCCCCCCCCCCCCCCGCAGCTGCTGTGATCCTGGAATCCACCTCCAAACAGCATCATTTTCAATGGTGTTTAAACTAGGGAGCCCAGATTCTCCTTTTAAATCCACCTTAAAGGGAGAATCTGGGGTCCCCAGTTTAAACAACATTGAAAGTGATGCTGTTTTGGAATGGATTCTCCCCAACCCTGAAACAGCATCACTTTCAATGTTTAAACCAGGTACCTCAGATTCATGCCGAAAGGGGTGGATTTAAAAGGAAAATCTAGGGAAATTTGGGGGGTGCCTGCTGTCAGGGGTGTAATTGTTAAGCTAGCAGCACCAAACTTTCAGGGTATCTTTAGGAGACTCACATGATGATACCACCCAGGTTTGGTGAGATTTGGCTCAGGAGGTTCAAACTTATGGAACCTCAAAGGTGTAGTCCCCATCTCCTATTAGCTCCCATTGGAAACAATGGGGGATGGGGGCACTCCCTTTGTGAGTCCATAACTTTGGACCCCCTAAACCAAACTTCACCAAACTTGGGTGGTATCATCAGGAGAGTCTCCCAAAAATCCCTGAAATGTTGGTGCTGCTAGCTTAAACACTGCGCCCCCTGCAGGCCAAAAACTGAAAAAACACTTTAAAATATAAAAATACCACAAACGGGGGTGGGGGGGAGAGCTTTGGACATGTAATGTGGGGGTTTAAACCAGGGAACCCCCCCTTACCTACATACTTGATTTCTAGGTAGGCAGGCAAAACAGAAGATTTATCAAAGGTTTGATAGGCTACCATACACTGCTGATAGACTGTACTAATCTTAGAAGATCACAAAATTTAGAAGTTTCCTGAAAGAGTGTGTCTTTTTACCTAGTAGTGTCTATAATTTTCCAGCACTCAAAAGACATTAAAAACAGATGAACCTTTTGCTTGTTTACCAATTCTCTTCTCAACCACAGTCACTTTGTGGTTTCAGCTGATAACATAATTGTAATACAGCGGTCACTTTATCCCCCCCCCCCCCCACATATTTGCTAATTACTAATTTTGGTGTTACAACTTCTTGAGTCATGATGAAAAGAAAAAAATAAAACCAAAAATTCTCTTATAAAATATAACCACACAAGATTACGTACACCATAAATCTAATTTTTCAGAATTTACCTAGTTATTGCAAAACGAGCCATCTTTTAAATTAAATAATCAAATGCCCTTATTAGTACAATACTTTATATTTTTTTAAATACACTAGATATGATTAGTAAAGGGAGAAAATTTCGCTTTGCAATACCTGCTTTAAAGGTTCGATGGATTAGAAGGTTAGTTGAACACAGGGAAGGAAAAAAATACATTTTTGTCTACATTTAGGACTTGTCTGCTCCTATCAGGCATTTCTTAAGGCTATGTTTGTCTTTTGGCTTCAAACAGAAATAGAGTTTGTGTTATAAAATAATTTAGTGAATTACATTCGTCTGTATCATCCACAGTAATCAGTTATCAAGATAATTCTAAAAATTGTTCTAATTTACACATAGTTAAAATTCATTTCAATTTCACTTTCATCTTAAAAAACATGTTTTTTAATTTAGATAAAACACCTCAAATGCTTATAATTGCTGTTAAAGTTTTCCCATTGCAAATACACTGTCTTATATTTTTCTAACACAACAACAACAAAATTAAAACTTGCACAAAGGCCTTGAAATCCTTAAATATACTCCCCAAAGAGGTGTGATTTTATAAATCTGAAGAATACTTTGTTTTAAAAAGAATTTGTACAACTGTACCAGAATTTCACAGCTACAATGTATGAACACACTCAAATGAGGTTTAGAAAAATGCAGGGGAAAGCTCAGCCAGAGGAACTGCCATTTCACGTTGAAGTAGACAGTCTGTGTTTTGATAAGGAGCTATAATGAAATGTGTCTATAAATAACTGCTCAGTCCTTTACAAGCCTGTAGATGTGATGCTGTGCGCCGTGTTCGCTGTTTGAAACTTCAAATACACAAGCCATGCAAAGTAGGGTTTCTTGCGTGTCCCTGTTCGTTACAACCTGGTTTAGATTAAGGGGGGGAAAGGCAGTATGTTAGAAATTTGTCAGCTGCTTCCATAGGCACAAAATCAAACAATTTGGTTTTAATCCTCAGATGTTATAAAATATCTCACTCTCACACACTTCGCCCCTCTCTAATGCTGGCATCTGATCTAATAGAGAAATTAAGAGTATTCTGAGGACATGAGAGGTAGACTATTATATGTAGCTGACATGATTCTCCTCACCTCCATTTTATCCTCACAACAGGTGAGGCAGTTTAGGCAGAGAGAGTGTGACCAGCCCAATGATCCACAGCAAGCTTCCCTTTCATGAGTGGGGATTCAAACCCAGGTCTCCCAGATACTAGTCTGATGCTCTTAACCACTATACTAAACTGGCTTTTGAAAACAGATTAAAAAAGGCAAAGGTTCACATAAATAAACTGGCAAGTAAAAGTGAAGCATTACCAACAAAATAGTGAAGTTTTCCAACACACTGTTCATCATATATTTCTCTGGCAAATGCTTGAGCTTGTGGATGAAGTTGATCATATATTCACACATTGGAGAACGGTTTATTCTATACACAAACCGGCCATTCTCAAACCGTGCATATTCAGTCTAGGATGAAAAACAAAGAGAAAAGTCCAGAATTATAATGCAATTAGACATGTTGATGAATTAAAGTTCTTTTAGTTTGTTTTTTAAAAGATCCGATTAATTCCATGAAATAACTGACCTTAGTGCAAAACCTTTAAGACCCTCTAATTAAAATATTGAATCCAGATGATTAAATTTCAGGTGTAATAAAGACATACAGTTCTCAGGAAAGACACTGGACAAATGTTAGTACTCTGATATAGACATCAGAACTGGGGATGGGGTAAAAACATCTGCACACGGGCATTCCTTGCCTCTATATTGAATATGGAATGCTGAGTGAAAATAGGCAGATGTCCTCTTCTGTCTGCTCACTGCACATAACAGGGTGGCATGAGGGAAGGAGGCAGAACACCCAGCTTGATAGATTAATAAGTAGACTAAACACAGGCCTACAGATCTGGAGAGGCACCAAGAGCTCTGAAGGAAAAGAAAAGCACCCTTCAATCTACAGGAAAAAAGTTGAGTCATCTAAGCATACAAGCCATTCATCAGAAACTGGTATGGTCTAAGAACTGGAGAAATTATTGTCAAGCAGAAAAAAGCTGTCTGGGAACTGTTGTGGAAATAGAACGCTTCTCCCCTGAAGCCAGAATGATTAACTCTGGGGTCTGCAACCTGTGGCTCTCCAGATGTTCATGGACTACAAATCCCATCAGCCCCTGCCAGCATGGCCAATTGACCATGCTGGCAGGGGCTGATGGGATTTGTAGTCCATGAACATCTGGAGAGCCACAGGTTGCAGACCCCTGGATTAACTGAATCATGGCCAAAGAGGGTTTAAACCCTAGATCCTCCAATCTTGTTAATTTTGTGAGTAGTTTTGGAATTTTGAGAACAGGTAGCATGACCCTCCAAAATGATACCCAAACACTTAGGCCCTTTCCGCACAGGCGCTGAATGGGGGTGCATTGGCATAAAAAGTCCTGGTAGGGGCGCACAGATGGTCCCAGTAGGGGCGCAGGGGAAGGCACAGCCTTCACACAGGCTGCACCTTCTGCAGCCAGCTTACCTGCTCCTGCTGGCTTCCGTCGTGTTGTCGAGGCCAGGGGACCCACACCCCTGGCCAGAGCAATGGCTCTGGAGACGGAGGCCACAGGAGTGTGTCCCCTGGCCTCCACAATGCGACGGAAGCCAGCAGGAGCAGGTATGCCGGTTGGGTAAGGTGGGAGGGAAACGCTGCCTTCCATCCGCTGCCGTTTGCACGGCAGCAGGTGGAAGGTGCCACTTTTGAAAAACCTCGCTTGTGGAGGTTGCAGTAGCACCTGCTGTGCGACTGTTACTGCCAGGAAAATATTTTCCTGAGCCTATCACTGAACTACACTGGCTAAGGATCAGAGCAAAGAGACCAGTGTTGCCCAGAAGCCTCCATAAGGCCTGGAAAGAACGTGTATATGTGATTGTGCCAATGTTTCACATGGCTTCCCTCTTGCTTTTATCCTTTTTAGGATTTAAATATAAGCCCCTCAGTGTTGAATTTATTGTCTGTCCTATAGGCTTATATCTTAGCTAGGTTTCACAGTTGATTTAAGGTTTGTCAATGCTAGGTTAGGATATTTCATTTATGCTCTTTTATTGTAAGTTTGTTAAAATTAGGAAATGTTATTTTTGATATTTGTATCTGTTAGTAAAAAGCAATAGCTTGTAGCAGCTGATATTAAGAGCCAAGGAAGCTAGTCTTGGAAGTCAGTTTGGGCCAACACCCAGTAAAACTCTTTTAGCGAAAACAAAGACCCCTTTGGAATTGAATCTGATGCCGGCACCCCAGATATCCCAACTGTTGAACTTTCTTTTGTTGCGAGACTGAGGCGCGGGAGCCTCAGGACATAACTCAAGGAAGCAGCCCATCTGATAACCAGCTACCTCCGTGCATTAACAGCCTCACCCAGTTTTATGAATGGACACTCTCCCCTCTCTGTTTCAGCACTATCATAAAGTCTCCGGGGAAGAAGCCTGACAGCGAGATCTCAGGATCCCATTCACAAAGTTGTAACTGTATCTCTCTTTTTATGTGTTGATGTTTCTTTATTGTTGTAAGATAAGGGACCTGCCCCCTTACCTGTCCCTTTGCCCCCTTTGATCTGTGTGTATAAAAGTTCTTGTGCTTGTCCACGAGAGCGTGATTCCCCTGCCTGAGCTGTAGCAACCACTTCCGAATAAAATACTTTGCTTTTGAAGAACACTGGCTTCCTGCGCCTCACTTCGTTGCCTGAGCTGAAATCACTTAATGTTACTCGAGCAGCAGTGGTAACACAAATGCCTCTCCAGGGACGGCGTTTTTGCCAACCCTGGGGTGCTGTTTACCACCCATGCGGAAAGAGCCTTAGAGTCAACACATAAAAAGATCATGTACATCTGTAGTACGTATTATTCTGTATTATTATTATTATGCTCATGCTTCTAAACTAAGCATAAATAAGATGGAAAACAAAGGAAGATAGTGAAATGGCATCAGTATAAAGAATTACATCACACACATCTTAGTCATTGTGGAATGGTATTACTAAGCAGAAAAATCTTATACATTAGCAAATTTTTTTTAAAAACCAAACAGCAGGTATGCAAATCCTACCTCTACTTTTTCTACAACTTGCTTCCCAAATGAGCAGACTTTGGTGGAACAGGTGATTGTCATGTTTTCTGAGCTTTCATATTGACTAGTTACACCATAGAATGCTCCTGTATCATCTTGAATGTTGCAATTTAAGTCCGCCTGCAGGAAAAGATAACAGAAGTTCTTTCAACTGCTTGTATTGTTGAGTAATAATTAAGAAATCTTAGCATGCCACTATTAAAAACTCCACATTTGAAAATTACTTTAAAGTCAAAAATTTTTAAAAACTTTTTAAAACTTTTTAAAAACAAACTTTTTAAAAACAAACTTTTTAAAAACAAAAAAACCCCCATGACATGAAGAAACAAAATGTACCAGTTCCCATTATGGTAGGGGGGAAATGACCAGCAGAAGACAAGAAGCTGAAGTTTGCAAGACAGGTCTAGGATGCAGAGAGCACACCTGCAGCCCCAGGCATATTTCAACCAGAGTGCCTAGAACAGTTCTTATTGCCAAGGAGAACAGCTGCGCTATTATCTCCAAAGCCTAATGCCTCAGCTTCTAAACATGAAAGCTCTTAACACTGTTTCTAATTTCAGGTACTGATTTGAAATTAAGAAGATACAGAAATACAATGGAAACACTAGGGGTCCTATCTTTACCATCATTTGTATGCAAAAGCTTCGGTCTGCAGTTGGATCCTTGTTATTATCATGGGCACAAAATCAAATAATTAAGATCCACAAAAATTAACCAGAAAAGATAACAGTCCTTTGACCTGAAAGGAACACATTCTCCACCCCCACTTTTGGATAGGACAAGATCTTCAGGTAAAAGATGCATTCCATGATAGAATGGCTACTTTGAATACCAACAACTGAAAAACAGATATGAGGTACATAGCATTTGCAAAGATAATGTGAAGAAGCATTCAAAACACATACCTCTGTAATGGCATAATAATTTCTCCCTGATTTTTGGCCAATATTATATCCCAGAATCCCACATGGAGCCATATTCAGCCCAAACCCTTACCTCACAAAAGTGCTGATATGCAAGCTGTCACATACACCGGATGTGGTAACAAAAGCCCATGGAAGAACCAAAAGGTACTTTTGACTTGCAGAAAGGATAGCCCTTCCCTGAAGGAATATAGCAGGAAACCATGTAGTCTGCCCCAAGGGTCCTTGAAAATACCTGGTGTGTGCCTTAACGAGAATGATTACTGTATTCAAAGATCCATGCTTTCAGCCCTAAAGAGCCCAATGTACCTGTTTTTACTGCACTGTATTTCTATTTTTGCATGTTTATGTTTTGTAGGAAAATGATATTATAAAGCTTGTGATGTTATTTGACTGAAAGCCTTTACGAAGATAGTTTTGTACAATGTTTGTTAAACTGAAGTAGAATTTCTGTCTCTCTGAACACTGATAAGCTATCCTGCTCCACCCAATTTCGCCATAAGACACTCCCTGTCTTCCGCAATCAAGCACATTTAGCCTTCAAGTACAACTGAAGACTACAGAAAACATCTGCATTTCTAAAAGTACCACAGAATATTGTAAAAGGATTCCTTTTGTTGTATTAGTTAGATCATTAAAGAACCAGAATGTCTAGGTGCGGTCTGAGGAAACAGATGTCAAAATCCTAAAACATTGCCATTACGATAGCAATCCTCTGTAAATTGATGTATTTATGTCTGAATATTTTGAATTGTTTTGGAGACACTCCTTCCCATGCTTGTTCCTATTAAAAACCCCTGTTTTTCACCAGTTCATCGATCCCCTACCATCGCTACCAGAGATGCTGCTGGCTTCAATAAAAATTTATTGAGTAATTCTGAAGTTTCTTGCCTCTTAATATTCCCCATCCCTCCCATCAGGAATTGAGTAAGCCTGCCTGCTGCCTTCTGTGGTGGTAACACCTCTGCCATAATCCATAACAAAAATAAGTGCACATCTATCCCATTATTTCAAAGGCCTTCTCTAAATCTGCATCAAATTGTGACCACCATGTTCACACCTATTTTAAATTACTAATACTATACTCAGTACTTAATTTTTCCTACTTTTTTACCACTTATTACTAAGCTGAGGTCTCTGATCAAAGCAGCTAGAGCATATTTCATTCTACAATACTAGACCCTTGTTATGCATCATGAGTGAAGTATCAGTATAAAGAATAGAGTACAGTAAGCAAATCAAACCCATCTGTGATGATCTGATCTCACTGGTATGTGAGAGCTATCATGCTGTAGTGGCTGGACTAGGATCTGGGAAACCCATTTTTGAATCCCTACTTTGCCACTGAAGATACTAATGCCTTTTTGACCAGGAGGCTCTGGTTCCACCATCCAGCATCACCAACCGGTTCCCCCATCCTCCTGGTCTTCAGCTACTATCCTTCAAACCAAGGGCATGATCCTTTCCATACAATGCAAGGTAATGTGGGTGTTAAGTGCCATTAAGTTGCTTGCCACGCATGGTGACCCTAGGGGAATGCAACAAAAACAGATAACTGAACATCACAACTATTCTTGTTGACAGTTCTTTATCAATGATGCTCTTATCTCTAGAGATATTGCTGAATCTCAGCCGACCAAAGCCATTGACTGAATTGACCTGTACAGATTTGTGTTTATGTTTGTCTGGTTTATAAGTAACATGTTTCTTTTGGTGGCAGGCAAAAATTTCTAGCTAAGGAGGCAGATGATTTACTCCATATTGGAATATGCAGTCATTCTCAGGATAATTAGCTTCTGAGACTTGACTCTTGCTATGACTCTGAACTCTAGTTCCTCTCCTTTCACAGATATAATGTAGGACGTTGTGAAAGCAACTTTCTGGAAGACATCAGGGGGCTGTTTTATCATCACAGTCTTCATCTTTTTACTCTAAGATAATTTGATTAAACTAATTGATGGCCAAGATTTGAACAAGGTGAATTGTTTTTCTCCTGTGCTTGTGAGCAGCAGAGGAAGACTTTTTATAGAACACCAAATATAATCTTGAGAGATGAAGGCTCAATTTCTAATCAGCCATATGAACTAAACATCTGATTATCTACTGTTTTTTCTGATGCTATTCAACAGACCTGAGCTTGCATATCTCATATTTTGCTTGCAACTATAATGTAAATGTAAGTGAGAAAAGTCTCTCTAATAAAGAATTTGGATTTATACTCTGTTTTTCTTAACTGTAAGGAGTCTCAAAGCGACTTACAAAGTCCTTCTCTCCCTCTCCCCACAACAAACATCTTGTGAGATAGGTAGGGCTGAGAGAGTTCTGAGAGAACTGTGTCCAGCCCAAGGTTACCCAGCATAGGCGTAGCTGCAACGGTGACATGTGGGGATATTTGCCCCAGGTGGCACCCGTTGTGTCACGTGGGGGGAGGAGGCGGAAAATTGCTCCGACACTTCCGGGAAGGAGGAGGGCATGGCTGGGCCTAGGTGCAACATGCATGTGCCACCCGGGACGAGGCCTGTCCAAGTGGTGTGTGCACTTCACACCTAGGCCCAGCCACGCCCCAGGATGAGGCCTGCACCTGTCGGTTGGCCTGGTGGGCTGTGGGTGTGCTCTCTGTCTCTCTGGAGAGCACAGCCATGGCCCACCAGGCGAGCCGACGTTGTGCCCAGACCCAGTTACACCCCTCCTTCCCCCTCACCCCACCAGGCCTGGCCGCCAGCTAAGGTAAGTGGGACGCTGGGGGCAGGGTGCACGAGGTACAGGGTGGAAAATTCGGAGTCTACCCTGGGCTCCATTTTCCATAGCTACGCCACAGTTACCCAGTGGGCTTCATATTTAGGATTGGGGAAACACACCCAGTTTACCAAATTGGAATCCACTATTCAAGTGGAGGAGTGAGGAATCAACCCTGTTCTTCTGATTAGAGTCCACCTGCTCTTAACCACTTTACCATGCTGACTCTGTTATTACAAAAGTTCCTTTTGCACATGGAGAATAATGCACTTTCAATCCACTTTCACAATTGTATGCAATTAGATTTTGCTATTCCGCACATTAAAATCCAGCTGCAAAGTGCACTGAAAGTGGATTGAAAGTGCATTATTCTGCTTGTGCGGAACAGGCCTATGTGAAATCAACAATCAACACCATGCATCAATTTAGTTGAATCAATGAAGTTTTAAACATTCTCAAAGCTGAATGGTAATTCAGCAGTCTAGGCTCTAGGTATTTTATTTTTCATATTTGGTTTTGGCTATCTTTAAACCTGCTTGGAATATGCAGGGAAGAAATGAAGGGTTCCTATTAAAGTTTCCAATTCATTATTTTCCCTCTTCCAATGAGACATACTGATGTCAAAATACCATTTTTTTAAAAAAAGAGAGGGTAGAGCAAGGGTAGTACTGGGTTGTGATAGGTGTAATAACCCAAAGAACAAAACAGTAGAAGGGCATGCCAGCCTTAACTCCTGGGAAAATACTGGCTGCAAAAAGTGAGGTTTACATTGCTGTAGCATTGTTGCTATGTCTGTCCTTTTGTGTGTGGAGAATTTTCTGAAAATTTAGGCTGGCTGTTTTTTCCAGTCAGAGTAAGTTTACCTCAAAGAGAAAGCAGGTACAGCATATCAAGTCCTGCCAATCAAAGAAGCATGTCTGGTGAACACACAGGGCTTTTTTTGGTGGTAGCCCCACAGTTATGGAACAACATCCTAAAGAGGTATGCCCAGCCTTCTTACTGTCAACCTGTAGAATGCAGCTGATGACTTTTATTTTACTTTATTTTATTTCTTGGCAATCCTGATTGGAAATTTTAAATTGTGGTTTTTTATGTGCTTTTTAAAAAATAATTGCTGATTTATTTATATTGCAAGCTGTCTTCTGAACGTGGAAAGGCTGCTAATAAATGTTTTAAATAAATAAAATAAGGCAAACAGAAGGACTCCAAGTAGCACCTGCAGTGGCGGAGCTACAAGGGGACAGGGGGTGAGCCATGCACATGCCTGGGGGGCAGAAAATTGCCCCCAGGCCCCTCCCCCTTCCCCCCGTGGCACCCCAGGCACCCCCAACTCGGAAAATCGCCCCCAGCCCCTCACCCCCCTTCCCACACTTACCTTAGTTCCTTTCCTTTTCCTAGAACTTTTTCAGGCTGAAAAAAAGGCCTGTTCACAGTACAGGCTAAAAATGGCCTGAGAAAATGGCCTGTTGCTAGCAGGCAATACTGAGTTTTCTGAGAGTAAAAACTAGTGTGGAGGGGGCAGGGCAGTTTCCAGAGCTGATTAGGCCTTTGAGGGAGAACTCATCAGGATCAGGCATGGCAGCAACCACCAGTGACTTGATACTAACCAAGTAGGATGACTCACCCAGGTCTAGCTGGTTGCTACTACTATTCAATAGCAGTCACTCCACAGAAGCCATTGCTGTATAGTGGCTAGAGTTTCAGACTAGCATCTGGGAGATTCAAATTACCAGTCCTGTCAATCCCACTCTAATGTGCAAATTGCCCCCAGGCCCCTCCCCCTTCCCCCGTGGCACCCCAGCCCTCCCCCCTCGGAAAACCTTGGGCAAGTCAAATGCTGTGAGCATAATCTACCGCACAGTTTTTTGTGAGGATAAAATAGAGAAGAAAATGATTTAAACAGCTTTGGTTCCCCATTCTAGAAAAAGATGGGTATAGATGAAGATGAGGGACAGATTAAAAGTTGGTTGATTGGTGGGTAAGAAGGAGAAAACGTAGAGGAAAATTTGAGGCTATGGGGGCTGCCAGGAGGAGAAAAAGAGGAAATGGGGTCGGGAGAACATTGAGGAGTTTCCTGACACCTTGATTGCTCTCAATATGTTGTAATTCTTTCGAATGTATGAACTATTTTGTTTTGATGTACCCTGTCTGTACCCTTAAAAAACCCCTGTTTTCGCTCAGTTGAGTGTGGCTTCCCCGATGCTTGCAGGACCCTTGTTGGTTTGAATAAAATTATTTCTTTATTTTATTCTGAAGGCTGTGGCTTATTAGCTTTAGAGCTGTCTGCAAATAGTGCTAACACATTGATTCTTGAAAGCTTATACCCCCCAAATCTTGTTGGTCTCTAAACTGCTACTGGGCCTGAATATAACAACAAATTATGGATGTTTGACTAAGAAACGTTTCTTAACCTGTGCTTTCCATCAATGTACCTTGAACTGCAAAGCTGGCATGTTATGTTCTCACTGTAGATAAAAATTAATTCAAGAGCATTTTGCCCCCAGTAAGAAAAAAACTGGCTGGAGGAGAAGAAACACCTTATTTGAAGAAAATCTGAGCTGCAGTGGTAACAAATCAAATGGGAATAAAAGATTCACTGTATGATCTGCTTTCCACCTGTTCATAAAATAGGAATGTTAACTTTGCGTCCTAACCAAAAGAAAAAAAATATTATGACTTAAGAATTTTGCCATGGAATTTCATTTCAGAGCCAATCCATGATCAGCATGTTAGGAAATTTTACTTCCCTTCTCATAAACCTTTGTGCTGTACTCCCTGGAGATAACAATATAACACCTTAATACTTCAATGTATAGAGTTGTCAGTGTGAAATACTGAATGTTTTGCCCATTAAGTCTATCAACTAATATGATGCATAAAAGACCACATCAGAATGTAATGAAACCAAAACTGGCTGTAAACAAGAAGAATACTTTATCCATAAATGTCCTTGGTCTTCAGAGAAAGGAAGGCTGGCACCTTGGCTCAATCAAAGTTTCAGGAAGCAGCAAACAGAGCAATTACAAAACCCTCCCACCCCAAAGAGATAGGAAAAGCAGTAATACAGAAGGATTTCTTACGGGAGCTGCATAACTAAGACACAAATATTCAGCAGTTAAAACTGAACATGCAGGGTCGCTTGTTAAACATCACGAAGGCATCAGTTGCTGTGCACTGCAATGAGGAGTCATTCATATGAGTATATTAAACTTCCCTTCCTTCTCACTAAACATTGATCAAAGGGCAGACAGTCCCAATGGTGAAGCAATTTTTTCCCTCAACAGCAGCATCTGGATCTTTGGCACAGTTCACAGCCAGTTGTGAACTGCAGCTTTGGAACTGCTTCCAGATCTGCCACATGGCTCAGCTTTTGATGGCCAGGCCAAGCCACTCTTCATCCCAGCTGCTCTCTGACTCATTCAGGAGCACTAAGACTCTTGCATCAAGTTGGGAAAGAATTTTGCATTAGTGCCATCAAGATCACTGCGCAGACAAGGGCCTCTTAGAAGAAACCAGAAAAAAAAACAGAAGGGGTTTCTCCCCCTCTCCTATGCAGATCTGTTTTAAACTTGACTGGAAAAAAAATTGGCTAAAGATGTCTACTCTACATCAGTGGCCCCATCTCTCAGCTGCACTTTGTTTGCCAAAACTCATTCTGTTATGCAATAAAATCGCATCTAAGGAGGGGAAAACATTACAATAGCTTTTTTGTGAATGAAGGAAACAAAGAATCTACATGCCCCCAAAGACTCTGCAGCAGACACACAGGAGGGATGTGGGAGGAGGCCATGTGGCCGAGCTCTTTCCAAACACTAACTGTGCTGAATTCATTATTTGTTAACAGTGCTTGACAAAGAAACAGCATTATGTTTTTTTTAAAGATCACAGCTATTTTACATAATGAGAATAGGAATAAACTTAACCATCCGCCTCATGTTACTTTTCCACTAATTATGGCATATATTTACATCCATAAAAATGGGAGAGATTTTGGACATGATTTAGTGCCCTTTTATTGTGCAGATTCCTTTATTTCCATTCCGCATTTGAATTTCAAAAATGTTTTGGACTTCAAAGCATCTTTTTAAAAAGCTTGCACTAATTACAATATGCATTATTTTCTAAAACTGCTTTTTTGCATTGCAGATTCCTGAAAAGATAGGTATTCATTAAAAATATACCAATTAATACCACCCGAAAATCTTACAGGGTTCTGTTCTTCATTTTAAAAGTGTGCTAATACACACAATAGTTTTTTTAATGTTTGAAGAAACCTTGTAATCCTTTAACATAAGACAGTTACCACAAAGATAGAAATAGCCACCTTTAAACAACAACTAAGTGTGCTTTTTGCTGTCCCACTAAGCCAATGCAAAAAATGTATGTGTTTTATACACTGACTGTTTATTTCTTTTGGACATGAAGCTTCTAACTTGTGCTGATAGATGTCGCCAAAATTAGGATGGATATTACACAGGTATTACAGCACAAGGGATGTGGAATGGTACAACATAGCCAGATCTCATCAGATCTTGGAAGCTAAGCTGGATCAGTACACCAGCATCGATCATCAACAGCCTAGATGTGATTCTCAATACTTTCCTTTCAGTGGAGGCACAGGTCACAGATGAAGCCATTTTTTCATCTTCACTCAGGCTAGACAACTGGTGCCCTTCCTAATTCGCCCTGATCTAGCCACAGTGATCCATACAGTGGTCACCTCCAGATTAGATTACTGTAATTTACTCTGCAGGACTCTCCTTTAGGTTGCTTCAGAAACTTCAGCTGGTCCAAAATACAGGCACGGGTCCTTACAGGAACCCCACAAAAAGTGCATATACAACCGGTGCTCTACCAGCTGCACTGGCTTCAGGTTGAGTACTGGAGCAGGTTCAAGGTTCTGGTATTGACCTTTAAAGTCCTAAATGATCTGGGACCATCATACTAGTGGGACCGCCTCTCCTGATACACACCCCAAAGAACATTATGCTCAGCCGGTAATAATTTACTGGTGGTCCCTGGGCCAGAAAGATCTCCAACTGTCCACAACTAGTGCCAGAGCCCTTTTGATTCTGGCCCTGGTCTGGTGCAATTCCACACGGTCTGTAACAATGAGATGTTCTGCCAGGCCTACAGTTGAGGACAGCCACAGTTTCTATCTTAGCTGGCCTCCCTATGCACCTCCCTTTACCTGCTCACCTTTCCCATTTTTACCTATTGCTATTCCCATTTCTTTCCTTTGCCTAAGGTAACTTATCTGTTCCCTTCTCTTCCTTTTTCCCTCCCTTCTTTTTGACTGGTTTCTGTCTGATGTGACTGTTTGCTGTTATAAGGTTTTAATATCATCACTGATATTTTATCATAAATTGAGAGTTTTAATTAAAAATTACATGTAGCATGATTTCAATAATGTTGTAACTTGCTGTGATATGCTCTGAACCTGACTGAGGAAGGGAAGGGTAGAAATAGGCAAAATTTAATGAATGTAAATAAATCTTCACCAAGGTTGCTATAAGTCAGCTGTGACTTGATAGCACTTTAAACACATATTACAGCACAAAATATCAACAAAATACAGATTACATTCCTTGATTCAGCAGAGGTTTACTTCCAGTGAAACTGTCACATGGATAACAGAAATTCCAAAACAGGAGATGCTTCTATGTGTTAAACTCCTTGTATTGGGAACTTGAAAACCTTGACCACAGTTTTTGGCCATCACAAGATATCCACTGTATATCATACTGAATACATCTCTTTACTGATGTGATCCAGAATAATCTGGGAATCATGTTATCTGCAGAGTACAGGACCACAAGCTAAGCAAATATTCATCACAAAAGAGAATTCAATAGATAGAGACACCTGTACAGATCTAATGACGTATAACAGCAAAGATGTCACTACTAGGACAATAGGAGCACCCCCAAGTACCTGTGTGAAGACTGAGTTGTAAATTTGGGGTTGATGGCAAAGTGAAATCCCTACACCCAGCACTGGGATGTGATAGTTAGCATTTGAATTTATCAGATCTATACACTAGAAATGAAGATGTTGCTTAGAACAATGACAATAGGAAGAGTTGGTTTTTATACTCCACTTTTCTCTACCTTAAAGGAGTCTCAAAGCAGCTTACTATCACATTCCCTTGTGAGGTAAGTGGGCCTGAGAGAGTTCTGAGGGAATTGTGACTGTCCCAATGTCACCCAGCAGATGTAATGTGGAGGAGTGGGGAAACAAATCTGGTTGTCCAGCTTAAGAGTCTTACCCACAACACCATGATACAAGTCTACATATTACAATTACAACATGAAAAATAGTCACTCCAACATGTTCCTACAGGCAAGGAAGGTTGGAGAATCTTGAATCACTTGCCAGTGGCTAATTTCCTGTGTTAATCTCATCCTGAGTAATAAGGAAAGGGAAAAACAGAAAACAGAAAGGCCTGGCCAGTGGCTCCTCTTTCCCTGTCAGCACAGAGAGAGCACTGCAAGTCCCTCCAACGTGTTTTTCCTTTTGAAATCTGAATAGGCAGAGTCAGGTTGATTTTCACACAGTGAATGTCAAATGTAAACTTGGCAAATGCCACAGCAACATAAAGAAAGGGGAGCTGGAATTGGACAGATGGAGCAGGATGGGCAATGGCACAACTATGCTGCCTTCATCATGAGTTTGCTTGCATATATAAATAGCTTTTCTGACCATGCCATACCTATTTGTATTCTAGGCAGCTTTTGGTGGCAGGTTTGAAAGACTTAAAGAAAACATATGTCAGTCAGGTCCAGGTAACAATATACTCTTTGGTATGGGAAATGTCTTCTAAAAGACAAATTCAGTTAAACAATTGTCAGAATATCTTCTGAGTCTTTGCTTATTCTGAAAACAGAGCTATCACTGAAACTGTCCTATCAATGTCAGAAGTTGCTTCTGTAATTTTTAAAAGGATACATAAATCTACTGCATTGCAGTGAGGTCATCATAAATCCCAGCATACTCTGGAAATACTTGCAGTCAGGATACCACATGACAATGTACAAACCATGTACCAGCCAGTACCGCTTCTGCTCTGACTGGCCAGATCAGACTCATTAACCCTGGCCTGGAGGTACAAATAATTCTCATGAATCACTGGCTACCAATGGTAGTTAGTAGCTACCAATGGTAGCTAGTGCACATTAAATGGGCTGTTGTGTATCCTGGTTCCAAGGAACACCTGATTTTGCTGAGGTTCAGCTGCCAGTATTAGTGCATCAATCCAATGCAGCATAGCAAAATGGAATACCCTTCTAAGGAATTTGCTCTCCTGAGCTATTTTTCCATACTCCCCTGAGCTTCAGTGTACCTGCACATACTTCACAAATACATTAATCTACCTCAATGTAGCTAGTACCATGGTCGAAGCATGAAGCTATAACCATCAAAGAAGACTCTACCCCTATTTATCATCATCAACTCTCTTCTGTACCATATTTCAATGTGTTCTTCACCTTTGAACAGATGAAGGTTATGGTTGGAGAGCTCATTATACAGTAACCTCAAAGTTCAGGTCCAGTCAGTGCCTGGATGGGAAACTGTCCAGGGACTCATGTGTGCCACACTGAGTTCCAAGATTTTATTAATTTATAATTTTATTTCTAGACCATCCTTCCCCATATGGGCTCAAGGTGGCTTCCAACAAACATTCAAAAATAGTCAATTTCATAACCCATGGTGTCCTAAGGATAGCTATTTATGGATGGAATTAGCAACATATAATATCAACCAACAGCGAAAAACAAAAGGACAGGACAGAAAAAAGGGAAAGGGAAGGAGAGTGAAGAGAAGGGAGGCCAATCAGTTGGATACCTTTGTGCCCTCAAATAAAAGCCTAGCAGCACAGCTCTATCTTACAGTTTCTCCAGAATTTTGATACATCCTGCAGGGCCTGGGTCATATTTGACAGAGGATCTCACCATGCCAGGGCCAAAGCTGAAAAAGCTCTGGCCCTGGTTGAAGAAAGGTGGATAGTTTTAGGGCCAAGGACCATCCACAAGTTGTTGTTTCTGATGGCATGATGAAGGAATGGCAAGAGATAAATGTAAAAATTAAACAATAAAAACTGAGCAGACATACTGTGCCACCACTTGATTGGCCAAAATCAAATTTAGATTTTTGACTTTGTGAAAAGCATGACTGAACAAAAGTGGTTAAATGTTTATATACATATATTTACACACACACACACACCCTATATGTGGAAGGTGTCCCAATTTTGTAGTCAGTATTCCTCATCTTTCCCACTAGATGGCAGGTGACAGTTTACAAATTGCTTCATTTCGAGTTTGTGAGATAAATGACTTGCCTGCAAACACTAATATTTCTGGAGGCATTGACTTGTATATCTGGACTATATTAACCACTTATAGGATAATCATATATTAAGAATGTATTTATAAATTTTATTTTAAGAAACATCCCAACATTGGTTCTCAACTGCTCATGCGGGTTTAGAGGTCAACAGCATTGAAAATGCCTTTGCTTACTATTCTGTATAAAATAAGTTAAAAATTTGTCTCAGATTTTGAATTTTGACATTATTTAAACTTATTTATTGACTTATTCGTTAATTTATTTGTTGACTTAGACAGGGCAGCACTAGAACAGTTAATCTGTTCTGAAGGGCACATGAAGCTGCCTTATATACAAACAACAGATGTATTGGCATGGTCTTCTCTGATGGGCAACAGATCTTAAGAGGTCTGATGCTTGTAATTAGAAATGTGAAGGTCTAAACCTGGAACCTTCTGCAAGCAGTTACTGTGCAACAGTCTCAAATGGTGATTAGAAATTAATTCCTAGCTATAATGTTTTACCCTTCTCTTCTCCCCAGGTGCTCAGCGTGGCATACACGATTTTCCCACCTCACAATTAAAAGACATAATTAAGATTGAGAGAATGTGACTGGCCCATAGCCACCCATTGAGATTCATGGTTGAATGGGAATTTGAACTTGGATCTCCCTGGTCCTAGTCTGACACTTTAATCATTACACCATGCTGGTTCTCAGATTTATTAACCAAGGGGGACATGCTATGGCACTTGATGCCTCAAAGGACTGTTCACTGTAACGACTTGTTAAGATATGTAAACATTTTTTTATTTGCACATGACTGTATAATCTTGTGATATGACTGGAATAGCCAGTGGCCTTGGCAACTACCAGCATTTTATGTAAGTAAAAGCCATTCAACTCTTAATTCATATTTTCAAAATGTTTTAAAAAATCACTTCATTAAGTAAATATTCATTGTAAATCACATAAATTCTTAACCACCTTACCCAAAATTTTACTAGGAAGAAGGCATTCTGGGGCCCTTTTCCAAACAATTCCTTCAAGCCACCCTTCTTTTCAGGAAATTTGTCATAAATCTGACGAATGTCCACTGATTCCAGCAATGGATCGCTGTAAGAATGGTTGGCATGTCCAATGTGTACAAAGAGATGCTTGTTGTACTGCAAAATAAAGGAACAAAAAACATACAAATTAATTTACTGAGGCAAATGGAACATTTTGGCATTCCTAGAAAGTCTTATAGTGTAGATTCAAGTAAAAATCTAAGCACCATCAGCAGCCCAACTTTTGAAGGCTCACTGTTGTGCAGGTGAGAGTCAGGCTATTTGAATGAGCTACCCTGCATACTGGATATAAACATGGGAGCAGATTCTAGTCTAGCTAGACTAATGCACTCATTTTTAATGTGCAGTAAAGTTTGGGCTACATACAAGCACCTAATATGTTGCATAAGTTATAAAACTTTAACAAAAAAAATGAAAAGAGAAATGGCCAGCTATGTATTAGTCTACCTCTGAATTTTTCAGCCCAGTGAATCAACAGCAACGGGGGTTGGATAGTGCTGTCAAGTCACTGTTGACTTATGGTGACCCCACAGGGTTTTCAAGGCTTTCTGCCTCCGGGTGGACTGAGAGGGTTCTGAGAGACCTGTGACTGGCTCAAGGTCACCCAGTGGGCTTCATGTGGAGGAGCAGGGAAACAAACTCAGTTCACAAGATAAGAGTCCACTGGTCTTAACCACTGCACTACCCTGGGTCTCAGCAGCAACTACCATGAATGACACAAAGAGACACTGAGAATGACATTTTCAGTGCTATGCCTGTTGCTTCAGGGTAGAACTCTGAAACTAACAAAATGCAAACTACCCCTGAAGAAATCAGCATGCTGTGTTATTTAACTGTTCAAATTAAACCAAATGTACAGCTGCAGCTTATGCCTACCTCCAGTCAGAATAGCTGTATTACAGTAAATAAACATGTAGCACCAGGTTACAATGACCCCTACCTTCCTGCTCACCTTTTGTGTGCCACCACCGGGGTCTGGGGACATAACATTTAAATATGGGAAGTTCAGCTATTGACTCAAATGCCTTGGAGAAATATAAAGCTGCCTAATAGTGAATCAGTTTATTGTTTATTTTAAGTGGAGTAATTCTTCAGTGTCACAGGCAGCAGAGATCTTTCTAGCCCATCCGCCTGTGGCTCATATAACTGGAGATGTCAGGGATCCAACCCAGGACGTTCTCTGCTTTATATCTCTAAGCCCTCCTGTCAAGCCAGCATTTTTCAGGCAAAATTATACCAGTCCTTCCCTGAAAAGGGTCACAATAAATGAAAAAGAAGTAGAAATGCAATATAATTCCTAGGTAACCAACCTACAGTACATTTGCCACAAAGGCTTCATGCAATGGGAGTTTGTGGCATATCTGGAATGAGGTAAAAGGAGCCTGCATCCTAAGCATGGTACAGAGGGTAGCCACTTGCCTGTCTGACTTCTAGCACCGTGTCACTACTTACTCCACAGACCAGAAGCCAGGACGCACTAGCCCTAGTCACAATCAGGTACAATGTGTGAACAAAGAGCACATGATTGTTCTTTGTCTTTTTGTTGCGTAATTCTCATGTTACATTCATTGTATGTACTGCTGAATTTATCCAGGTACTCATTCCTAGTTTCATTTTTAAAGTGAACGTGCACTGGGTTTCTTACAAAAAGATACATGCATGTACAAGCAGGTTGTACAAGCATTCATTATTAACATGTGAACAGGCACAGGAGAAGCTGCAGATGTACAAATAATGTGAGGCTCTCTACTTTGGACTTAACCTGTGGCACACTTAGTTACTACAAGGATCAATAAAATGTTTTTCACTAGGAATCAATCTGCCAGCTGTGTTTTGAATCAGTTATGTATTTAAAATGCCAAAACAAAGAAGCATAGCAATCTATAGCTGTGGCACAAAACATCATTGGCTCCTCTAAGTAGGTGGGACGACGAGATCCCCTGAAATTATAGCTTATTCCAGACTACAGAGATCAGTTTCCCTGGAGGAAATAGATGATTTTGTAGGGTGGATTCTATGACAATGTATCCCACTAAGGTCTCTGTCCTCCCCAGATCTCTAGGAGTTTCCAAGCCCAGATCTGATAACTACCCGCTGTTGCCTACAGGGATCTGGCAACCCTACCCCTCAGGCTTTCTGCTTCATTATTATTATTATTATTTATTAAACTTGCTATACCGCCCTATCCCCGGAGGGCTCAGGGCGGTGAACAACATAAAGTCATACAAAAAACATAAAAATCTTAAAACAGGTACATTCTACAATAGGGCCCGCGAGACCCATATACCACCCTCTTCCAAAAATGAGGAGGGGTCCCAATGATGTTAGGGGACCCTACTAACAGGGGGGGGGGGCGGGGCATTATCGGCGGCTGGACTCTCCAAAGGCCCGGTGGAATAATTCGGTTTTACAGGCCCTGCGGAACTCTCCAAGGTCCCGCAGGGCCCGAATAGCTGGTGGTAATGTGTTCCACCAGGCCGGTGCCAGGGCTGTGAAGGCCCTGGCCCGTGTGGAGGCCAGCCGCGTCATCAAGGGGCCAGGGATCTCCAGTAGATTCGCCTCTGCTGATCGCAGAGGACGAGCCGGGACATATGGGGTAATGCAGTCCCGAAGGTACGAGGGTCCCGGGCCGCGTATGGTGAAGATTCTATCAGATCACCTTTTAACCTATGCAAGGAACAGTCAGTTGCGCAGCTTCTCATTCCGCTAAACAGAGTTGAAACTTTAACAGCCACCTAAATAACATTTTGAATTCCCCCCTCCCCCCACTGCTGGCTTTTGCTTGTACATCACAGGGACATTGTCAACTAAAACAGGATGTTTTTACTAAACAAACAAACAAAAATTGATGGAAAGTATGAATGAGGAGCTGCATAAATGATTGAAATAGTATGCATAAAGCCTTTGAAAGGGCAGACCTTACTTGCATATCAATGTAATATTAGAATTACTGTAATTATCATATTATTCCATAATAATTAAATACTACTCAACGTTGGCAGAATTGCTAGGCTTACCACCTTACTGGAGAAGCAACTGCAAAAGAAGCCAACCTGTTCACTGATTTAAAATGCACTAAAATACACATGTAAAAGGTATCTAACCCACATTTTAAACTGGTCTTTAACTTCAGACTGTTACTATGAAACTACCTGTGTCAGTATTTATAACTGGAAATTTCCCACCTTCACAATATGTTCTCATTTTGCAGGTACCTGATACAAATATTGTATTGTTTTCCTATGACAAGTAATACGTTAAACCATCCTCAATTAAATAATGTTGCACACAGTTCTTTAGCTTCTGAAACCTGCCTCTATCTCCAATGCCCATTTGAATCTCCCACTCAGATTTGCTCTGGACCTGTCACACAGGCTGCATTTAGATATGTTCAACTGCTGTTAACTGCAGAAAAGTGCACACAAAGTGAGCTAGTTTGTTCCAGGTTTGAATGTACACCTTTCTCTTTCCTTCTCACATGCAGAATTGAAGTTAGAAACATAAAATGTAGATGTGCAAGTTCTTGTACCTTGTGTCGGAATCCTGGCTAGCGGTGGGGGGGGGGGGGGGGCCAATCAGTAAGTGTTTGGGGTGGAACTTGCTATGCAAAGGTGTGGTTGATTGCAAGTGGGGTTTTCAGCCTATTTACATTAGAAAATGCCACCCGCAATACAATGCAGTCAGTCACACTTTGGCATAGCAAGTTCCACCCAAAACACTTACTTCCCCACCCTGGGACCCCACTAAACATTCCCTTCTCACTGGACACAGTGTGTAAACACTTCTCTCTGTGATACACCTCTGAAGATGCCAGCCATAGATGCAAGCGAAATGTTAGGAACAAGATCTATCAGACCACAGCCACACAGTCCAGAAAACCCAAAACAACCAGTTGTTTTGATAAACAGTCTTATTTATTTATTTGCTTACATTATCATCTTCTTGAAGTCTTTGGCATGGAAGTAGAAAAAGAAACACCGGAAGATGTGTAATGTTGATTTTTTGACATGTTGTGCTTGGAAAGCCATGGACATGTCAAGAGATGCCGCATGATCAAAAACAGAGTTCAGGTGAATACTCATCCCTGGACACCCTTGCCTCTGACAATTTGATCCAGACATCATTCTGACATTCCTTAGTCAACTGATTCTCCCTTCCCTAGTCCATGGAAATCAGTTCAAAATTCTATTTAGAGTAGCTGACCATAGATTACAGGAGACACTGTGCTTTTAGAGGATGAAGCAAAGTAAAAGGCAGCTGTAAATCCACTACAGTTGTTTGCAAATCCTGCCAAAAGTACCAGATGCTGCGGCAGCAGCAGTGAAAATTCCAGCATGTTTTGCAAGAACAGATGGCATGGCAGCATCTGACAAGGAGATAAATGTTTATTTTAACATTGAATGTGTGATTATTTTTCTTCTTATGTCATTATAATACCCATACTAAATAGAACAATTACTAATGACACATTTCTAATGAATTAATTGCTCTAAAACTCAAGGACACCTCTTTGGAACTTGCAGCCCACCTCACAGATCCCAGTCTCCTCCTTTCTTTTCCACCTGGTGGGGTTGCCACCCCAATAAAATAACCACCAGGCAGCTTTAAGGAATTCTATCCAGAAACAGGCAGCCAGAAGCCAGAGAAGTCCAAGTGAATCCAAAGCTGCTCAGACAAGCATGGGACTTTTGCTCAATTTATAGGAATTGTTAGAGTGGGAAAGAGGGGGTGGAACTTGCTATCCATCTGAGGGAGGCCAGTATGGGGCTTGATGCACTGGTAGTGGACTGGAATATCCAGCTCTCTAAAGCTGGTGATTCCTCCCTGATGCCCTCTTCGCTCCCACACCAGCTGGGCTTGGTATACTGAGGAGCTTAGGCTGTTGAAAAGGGGGTTAGAGCGAGGTTGGCAGCGAAATCGTGGCAAAACTACAAGAACTTCTTAAAGGATGTTTATGAAAGCCTATGAGATAGAAGTGAAAGTGGCAAAGAAGAGATTCTTTGCATCCTAGATTGCATCCACAAGCTCTCGCAGGGTGCAATGACTTAATGTGATCCAATCCTGGACATCCCTGTCAACAGGATTAATGAATTGGCCCTTGGCTATGAGTCTTTTGTGAGCTTTTTTGCAGATAAGGTATTGTCAACGATTGAAACAGTAAGGCAACTGGAGGTCTCTTGGCTATCTTCTGGTCCTTCACTGGACCACTTTGATCTGCTCTGTCCATCCAATGTTGACGGAGTGCTTGCAGCTGTAAGACCTACCACTTGTTTTCTGGACCCATGTCCCTCATGGTTGATGAAGGCCACCTGTGAAGTGCTATGTGACCCTCTTTTGTAAATTGTCAACTACTCTCTACTGCAAGGAGTCTTTGAAGGGAGGCTAAAAAAAGGCAGCGATACACCCATTCTTGAAAAAGCTCAGGTTGGCTTCATCCCAGCAATGACTGGGGAGGGCTGGCTTGGAAGTGTTACTGGGCTCACCTTGCCTGTGCTGGCTGAGGCTGGGAGAAGCAGGACTGTGCAAGTGCAGCAGGGAGAGGGAGGCAGTGGGCAGGTGAGGCAGTGAGTACAGCAGGCCAGGGTCATGTGAGTGCAGCCGGGGTGGGGGGAGGGTGTAGAGAGGGAGGAGGCAGGCCAGGGTCAGACAAGATGGTGGGTCAGGTGAATCAGTGAGGTAACAAACCAGGCAACTTTGGTGGGGGTGAAGGTGTGGCAGGGGAGAGAGGGTGTTAAGGCCATGTGAGATGGGGCCCTACAAGGTGGTGGGCAAGTGGAGCTGGTGGGATGGGACATTGGGGGGTGGGGAAAAGGGTGACCGAATGTGTCCCCATGTGACCAAGACAAGTGTCACTGAGGTCGCAAGAACTCCTCCCCCAAGTTATGCCACTGGAATCATCACCAATATGTCTTGCATGAATTCACATCAACGCAGGCAACTCTCTCTGCTCACATGCCTGAACTGCTGTTTAAAAACTGTGCTTTTGTCAATATGCCTTGCTTCTTATCTATCTATCTATCTATCTATCTATCTATCTATCTATCTATCTATCTATCTATCTATCTATCTATCTATCTATCTATCTATCTATCTATCTATCTATCTATCTATCTATCTATAGATATAGTTAGATATAGATATATAGATATAGATATATAGATAAGTACATACAGACTTAACACACACACGAACACGCTTAAGGAGTGCAGTTTTATGCTTTCCTCATATGAGACACTGTGCATGAGAAAAGTGAAGCAAGCAAGGGAGGCAAGGAAGAGAGATTTGATAAGCCAGTGATAGATGATGAAGGTCACAAAAAAAACCTGCCATTGTTAAATAGGAAGAGAAGGGACCAGAAAGCTGGACCACTTTCGCAGTACAATCTCACTTTTTAAAAGCTCCACATCCTTAACTTTTTTTCTTATTCTTCAGGCAGGGCCTGGTGGGGCAAGCGGGAAATTCCATGGGCCCCACTTATACTGGGCCCCATGAAATTGGCTTTCATGTTTGTTTTGAGTCTGGGTGCTGCACACCCAGTGGAAGAGTGAGGGCCTAAGGCTGGAGAACTGGTACACACTTTTCCTTCTAACAGGAAGACAGCCAGGAAGAAAGAGAAAGAAAAATGTACAATTAAATTTCAAGCCCAAAACAGATCTATGAATAGAACTTACATCACCACACTTTCAACTATGAAGAATTACTGATACCAGTTTCTAAGAAGAAATATGATTAATGTTTTTTTACATTTGAGATCTAAGCTATTTTAACTTAATAGGCATTGCTATGCAAGGTTAAATTGCTGTAGTTGGGTACAGATAAAGTATAAAAGAGGTTGAACAACATACGTTCATGAAATGTTTCATCTTACAGTTTGAAGCAACCCATTTAGTCTTGAGAAGGAGACCTCTTACTGGACTGTTTTATTTGAAGAATGCCGTAAAACCATGAAAAATGGCTTGTCAACTAATACCAGGAGAAAAATTATAATCCATTTAGGAATTCAAAGGAACCAAGACAAATTGCTGGTGCCAGGGGATGCTAACATACAAGCGGTAGCAAAACAAAGACAAATGACTTGCATTTGTTTTACTTTTAAGATATAATTAAGCATATCATTATGGTTTTTTTTTAAAAAAAACAATGGACCCAGTCAAAGCCAACAATAAAGCTGGAAATCCACAAATGGAACATGGCTTGATTATGGGGGTGAAGGGAGGCAACACAGCATGTTTCAATTTAAGCGCTGTCATTCAAGGAAAATGAATGAAAATACAATATTTGAAAAAATACAGCAATGAATTCTTCATTCTGTACTACTAAAAACACAGTAATTTAGTGAACCAACTTTGTCGCTTCTTACACAAACAGTCCAACTGGCGACAGGGATCACCTTTCAGATGCAGCACAGGGTGGCGGTTTTGCCTTTTTGGTGCATTTACCCCAGCAGAGGAAAGGAAATTGTTCGTTAGATGAGTGAGATTTGCCTAGGGGTTGAATGTTTGCTAGCTGCCTGTAAGCCTAAGGAGGTGGCTCCCGACACCATATATCGTCTTAAGAGTTGCAAGAGAGGCGTGAGACTAAGCGCGACAGAAAAGAAGCCTGAAAAACCTGACCGCCAAGAATTGGAGGTGAAGAAGGAAGAATTGCCTGTGGAGAAGGACGTGGAAAAACCTTAATCTTTATAAGGTACACCAATCTAAAATTAATCTGAAAGGAGGAACAAGAAACAGGAAGAAAAGCTGAACATAAGAAAGAAGAGGAGGAGGAGAAAAAGGCCATGTTGGGGGGTCCGATACATTGTGCACGGCAGGCAAAAAAGAAATAGGAAAATAATCTAGACTAAAAATACCTCTACTTGGCCTGGAGCCAGTGAAAATCATAGAGTCCTGACGAGGACATGCAAGAGAGAAGACCCGGATGTAAATTAAGGAGGAAACTAGAAGAGAGAGGGAAGGAAACCAGAGAGAGAGAGAGGGGGGGAGGGGTGAACGGTGCTATTAAGATGAGTTTCTGGCTTAAATGACTGGTAACTTAGAAGAATAAGATTGTAAGGAAAGTAAAATTGAGTGAGGAGGAGAATGAAAAAAAAATTTCTGTCTCTTCTATATAGCCACTCTACCCCTCTGAAGACAGTTTGGGTTTGGATATTTGAAGGATGACAATGAGGAACGCATGTAATAATAAAATAGAAAGATTGGACAGACTGCATGTAGATTCAAAGACACCCGAAAAAAAATGGAATGGAAACAAAGAAGGAGACAACAGAGGCAAAGTTGGAACAAATACTAAATTCAACTCTTACCTTCCAAGAAGAGGCAACAAGACGCTTTGACAAGTTGGATAACAAATTTAACACAATAGAAAATGAGATTTTAGAACTTAAAGAAGACCTGATGAGGCTGAAAGAGATGGAGGAGACAATGAAAAAGATGGAGGGAGAAATGAAAGAAATGAGAAATAGCATGATGATAATGGACAGTATATCAAAAATACTTAAAAACCAGACAGAAACTATGGCAGATCAATTGGCCCTGATGGATTTGAAAACAAAAGAGAATATGCTAAGATTAAGGGGATATCCCGAAGTAGCTAGAGAAGGCTTGAGAATGTTTTTTGGCACAGTATTGGCAGACTTCTTCAAATGGAAGAAGAGCAGATGGATTTGGAAATAGATAGGATATATAGAATCAACACTAGCTTTGCTAAAGATAAGAATCTACCTTGGGACATAATTACTTTCACAAGAAAGACTATTAGAGACGAAATCCTCATAAAGCATTCAGCAGAAAGATGGAGAATTAAAAGGGAAAGAAGTCTCTGTGATGAAAGAAATTCTTCTGTATATACTAAGAAAAACAAAGTACTATAATCCATTGGCAAGCTGGTTTAAGGAAAATAAAATCAATTTTCGATGGGGTCAACTAGAAGGTCTAAGTTTACGATAGACTCCAAAAGAATTACTATTGACTTAGTACAGAAAGCTCATGAATTTATGGAAAAATCCAGTAAGAAATCACCTCAAATATGAGGTAAGTTACTACACTTGGTCTTAGTTAGAAGTAAATAAATCGAATTTTTACATTTTTTGTCTTTTCTATTTTGTTTGATTTTTTCTTCAAAATTATTCTGACTTGATAGCTGAGACATCTGAATTATATCTCTCTGTATAAGTATGTTAATGTATAATGTGAACTCTCAATGTTCCAATAATGAAATTTATTGTTTTCTCCTGTAAGATGGTACATAAATTAATCACAGTGAATGTGAATGGACCACAAAAAAGGAAAGGGTTTTTAACTATTTAGGACAATTTAATTGCAAAATAACATGCCTTCAGGAAACACATGTTCAGAAGAAGGATATTAAATATTTAGGAAGTAGAAAATTAGGCAACCCCCGGAGTATATTTTCAGATGACAGTGTCAGGTATTTAGGAGTTGAGATATATTTGGATGATTTAAAAGTACTAGTGACTGGAATATATGCTCCCAATATCAGAAAATCCTCATTTTTTGATAATTACTAAAAGAAGTATCGCAATATTCAGATGAACATAATAACGATGGGAGACTTCAACAGCATTGTTGATGTCCAGCTGGATAAAAAAGGGAAAAATAAGACATTGATCTAAATCAAATTCTCTAAATCAAAAAAACTTCAGTCAAATGATACAATGTTTATGTTTGGAAGATGTTTGGAGGGAAAAGGAAGATGAGGCAAGGGAATATACGTATTATTCTAATAGGTATAGCACCTTAACAAGAATAGATATGGTTTGATGTGCAAATTCTTAACTTTACCAACGAAAATAATTAAAATCCTACCAAGGGTCATCTCAGACCATAACCCAATAATACTAGAAATAAAAAAGAAATAAAGAGTATGTAATAGGAAAATAAAAGACTGGCTACTTCAAAAAGAAGAGGTCAAAATGAAATGTGAATAAAATTTAAAATAATTTTAAAGATAAATGACAGATCATCTAGTGATGATAATTTGATTTGGGACATGAGCAAAGTCTTTGCAGGAGGGTTACTAATAGAACAAGAGATAATATTAAAAAGAAAGAAAAGAAAAAAGATGGAAAGTTTAACAATAGAATTGGAAGGATTGGAAAAAGTTGAAGAAAAAACCTAGTAAAAGACAATTAATAGAGAAAATTAGGAAAGTTAAGGCACAATCAGAAAAGTATATAACAAAAGATTTAGAATGCAAATTAAAATATCTAAAACAGATTTTTTTTGAAAGGGCAAATAAACCAGGGATGTGGATGACAACAAAGTTAAGGAAAGAAAAAAAGCTCAAAAATAATAACAAAAATTAAGGAAAAGGAGAGGATCGTAAAAGAAAAGACAGAAACTGAAAAAAGATTCATAGATTATTTGTCCACCTTGTATAAAAATAATGGGAAAGATCAAGGCGTAAATATAGAGAACTTCCTGAGGAAGCAACAACTTGTCCAGATAGACAAAAAACAATTGGAGGATTTGAAGAGACAAATTACAGAAGAAGAAGTAATCCATCCTGAAATTGAAAGGAAATAAAGCCCCAGGCCCGGATGGACTGGCATATATTATTTAAAAATGATTAAAATAATAACACCCAAATTATGTAAATTGTTCAACAATATAATAATAGGAAACCAAATTTCAAGATCATGGCAGGAAGCATTTATTGTATTGATAGCTAAGGAGAATCAGGATGAGTCAGAAATGAAAAAATTTAGACCAATTTCACTACTAAACGCAGATAATAAAATATTTGCTAATATACTGGCAGGTAGAATTGGGAAGTATTTGACAACATTTGTTGATGATTATCAAGCAGGTTTTCTACCTGACAGATATATTAAAAACAATATAAGAAGTTTCAGATATAACAAATGTTTCAGAACTTGGGGAAAAAAATCAGGAAAAAAACTGGCAATGATATTTCTTGATGCTGAGAAGGCTTTCAACAATTTCTTTCAGCCATGAAATCAGAATGTATGAATCTTAAGTTAATGAAGAGAGACAAATATGTGTTAAATTAAATTCTCACAGGACAAAATGCTCAGTTTAGTAAACAGTTATAGAGACAAGATGGTTAATGTATGTTACCTTTGATGATTAAATAATTAATGACTTTTCCTTTTTCATCTTCCCAATAGAAGAAAACAAGGATTTAGAATTAAATTCTCTTTATCTACCTATTAACTTTTTCTATACTTTCATTTATTTCTATTCTTTTTTCTCTTTCTTTTTTCTCTGTCTTCCTTTCCTTCTTTAATAGACGTGTATTCAGTAGAATAACTAAATTTAGACTCATATTTGTAATGATAATGACTACTAAGGATATTTACAATGTTTTTTTCTTTTTCTTAGTGTGCTATTTTATCTTTTAACAAACTTAATAAAAATGAATTTTTAAAAAATATTCAGTTCTTGCTCCGAGTGACATTTCCTGTTGATATACTCCTGTGTCAGTAGTTCTTCAGGTGTATCTTCCATTGCTTGATCATTCAATTATTTAACATTCACAGTTGCCAAAATAACATAATACATTATCATCATGGATTTCATACCTGCCTGGATAAGCCTCAGCTTCATTCTTATTCTATCTGTACAATCAGCTCCAAGCTGAGTTACTGGGCATGCTTTAAAAAAATAACAACATAGGATGTGACATTTTGTTACCTGTGTTGGAAGTGAAGGACTTTACACTGTTACACTGTTTCCTGCCTCAATCTACAGAGGGGTTTTTTACTAGAGAGCTAGTGGCTAGATAGGGACCTAGGGATTTGACACCTTTACTCTATCATTTTGGTTCTATCCCTTTTATGTTAGACTGATACTCTCAGGGACTTCCTTCCTTCCAGCTTCTTCCTCAACTCCTTCTCCATTCTTATTCCTACCATGCCTAGAGAGAGGATGGATGCTCCACGCATCCATCCCCATCCAGCTACATTAGGATAGCATAGTGACTCTACCTACCTTTCTATCCAGAATGGAATTCACTAATAAATACTCTTTTTATTAGATTAGAAACTACAACTGACTCCGAGGTAAGGCTTCTGCTGTGTTCTAGCCACCCATGCCGCTCTGCTAACTATGAATAGGGATAATCTCCAACTACCAGGAGCACTTATCCCAACAACCTGTAACTGTCAAGGTTGCATCTTTTGAAACATTTGTAGATAATAATACTGCTAATTTAATCACTTTTCTCTGTTGGTTTCACATTATTCGTATCTGTGGTGTGACCAGTGTTCACATATAATCTAGTGAAAATAAACTTGGTCAAATTCATGCTTCTCTCCAAAGGAAAAACACAAATGCTGCTAAATTACTAAATTGCTCTGCTGCTTGTTTTTGCAGCTAGGAGGAATGAATGAATTTTTGTGTATATACACGTTCCAAACAACAAGCCATAAATACAGTAAACATGTTATTATAATTACAGGAATATCATAATGATACTAGAAAGACAGATAAAAGGACAGTGAACCGCAGAACATTTATTTAGTTATGGGTTTTACTTAAGATCTTTTCCCAGAAGGAATGGGGTACAGAGTGTCAAATTTCCTTGTGTACATATAAAACCTCTACCTGCATGAAGGCAAAGCTTTAGGCATGAGAGGTCATTGACTAGTAATGGCACAGGCTGCTCTTGCGGCTTTCTCACTATCCAAATAGTGGGTCTGCCCCAGCCCCCAAAATTTGAAAAAAAATCCTTATAAAGTGAACATGATTCCTCTTTATCAGCTTGTGGAGTGAGGTGTGGGAGAGAATGGAATGTTGTGCAAGGCTCAGCTCAGTGCAGCAGTCAGATCTCCCTGCTGCTTCCCAAGTCCTCTGGGGCTTGGGAAATGATGTGTGTATGTGTGGGGAGAACTAAATGCTGTGCTTAGCTCAGCCCAGCATAGCACTCAAATATCCCCGCTGCTGCTGCTTTCCAAATCCTCTGGGGTTTGAGAAGCCATGGACTTGAGAAGCCTTGGTGGGGAAAATTAAAAAATTTTGAGTTTGGGTTTTTAGAACAAAAACAAAAGATAAGAAGCCAAATGAAGTTTAGGGGTGTCAGTTTCATTACCAAAAATTTCCAAATGTTTAAAACCCCAAATTAACCCTGAAAGAAGAAATTGGAGGCAGGAGATGAGATGGGGTGGAGATGGTATGGAATTCAGAGGAGATATACTTCTTTCACTCATGCAAGGAAATATTGCATGTGCTCAGCAAAAGGATGGGGGAAGAAATATAAGAAATAGAATGTTACATGATATCCCAGCACCTCACACAGACCCTTTTTTCCCTCTCTTCCTGCACAATTCTCTCACTTTTGAGTTGGCCATTTGGGGAGGAGGGACTGGTACTACTTCTTAAATAGACTAACCTGGCAAGAGAAGATCAAGATAAAGGTGGGCACAGTCTGATGTAAATGTGGTCCACAGAGATGAATACCGGAGCGCACTAGATACTATGGCTATTTAAAGAAGAATTATTCAACTGGCCTGACATATTATTCCTTTCTGCCTATTTCAACCTTGTAGTTCAGGACTCTGCTTATAGATAAGTGGGCTGGAGATCCAAACTTACAACTGATAATAATGTAATCAGGTTCTCTATGCCCTGAGTCGCCTTCATCTTAAGAAGGGGATGAACATATTTTCATACTCCCAAGAAAATCTAAGAAGAAATTTATCTTTTTTTTCTTTAAGGACATAAGAACTAGCATGCTGGATCAGACCAGAGTCCATCTAGTCCAGCACTCTGCTACTCACAGTGACCCACCAGGTGCCTTTGGGAGCTCACATGCAGGATGTGAAAGCAATGGCCTTCTGCTGCTGCTGCTCCTGAGTACCTTCGGGGACGGGGCGGGATAGAAATTTGAAACATAAATAAATAAATAAATAAATAAGGCATTTACAATCTGAGATCAAGGAGGATCAAGATTGGTAGCCATAGATCGACTTCTCCTCCATAAATCTGTCCAAGCCCAGGCTTTCCCAGGCTCTTCCCTGCAGCACAGCACATAAGCATTTATATCTTGATCATCCAGCATAAATTAGAAACTACAGTAAGAGAATAACACATTCTGTGTTTAGATGGCATCTAGTCATAGACCCAGAATGGAATGTAGAAACTCCCCATAATGCATATGTTACTGCAATTTACTATTTCATTCTACATGTAGAACATAAAATGCCTTCCCACAAAAAACACTCCCCACACTTAAAAACTAGATTGACAAAAATATGTTTCTAGATGAGCCTTTTCTGTAATGTGCTGGAGTTTTATGTACACAAATGAATGAATGCACACATGTGGGAAACTAGGATCACAGAGGCTGGCTTTACACATGTATGTGGTCAACAGATGAAAATAACAGGTATGCATGTACAGGCATCTCATCACTAGCCTATAATATGAACTGGCACAGTTCAGAAATAGTGTAATGTGGGTCTTATGCTGTTCAGGAAGAAAACTGCCTGAAACACAATTCAGCAATATATATCAATATATATGTCTTCATAGAATATTGTTTGTGTGAAGCGGTACCTGTGAAAAGGGATTTGGGGAACCATTCTGCACAAGCCATTTCCCAAATTGAAAGCTCCCCACAACTTGCTTTTGCAGAGCAGCAACTAACTTCACCAGCATAATATGTTAATCAGGCCAGGATTGTAACGCACCCACTTCAAAGCATAGATGGAAGATCACAGAGAAGGACATTAATTTTGCCACTTCAGAGCCCTGTCATCTCACTGTTTTGCACGATAAACCAGACTTGATAAATCTAGCCATACCTTATGCTAAATGTAACAAAACTGCCCCCTCCCACTTTTCCTGATGCAATTTTCCCCTTTCCGCTCTACTTCAAAGGGACAGTTCCAGGAGCTTGTTTACCCCTACAAAGATACCTCTGAAATCTCATGGGGCAAGGGGAAACAACTGGAAAAGTAGGTGTAGTTCAAAATAGATGAGAAGGGAATGATTAAGCTCTCCTTTCCTTTTCCACAACAAAACTGGCTGCTGAGGTTTTGTTACACTAAGATGAAATGTAATACATAAACCTGTTCTTAAATGTTAACATTCCTGAACTTGTCAGTTCAAGTAGCTTTTTCTCTTTTGTGCCATTGAAAACAAAGAAGTTATCTTTCTGGCTTAGTCTTGGTCAGTATTTTCCATACCTCAGAAGCCTGTCAGAACTTGAAGCAAAACAATTAAACTGGTAGTGTTCTTATTTAAGGAGTATAGTCCAAGAGGGCTTAGAGAACTGCCATATGATCCTCATTGGCTCCTGTTAAACACTAGGCTCAAGCTGTTAGTTCCAAACTACAAATAGCCCAAAATGGCTTGCAACTCAGTCACCAATGAGATCATTTTATTCCCCATGATGCTTTCTGGAAGTCAAGACCAGCAAGGCCAATCCAGTTAGGCATCTCTTAACAAAAGAAAGCTGCTGCCAGGATGCATGCTGCCAGGAATCCGTGCATTAGAGTCTTCCAGAACTTGCATCTGGCACTCATTTTGGCCTCTTGAAAGCCAACTCCAGTGATACGAATTACTGAACCAAGATAGTGTGCAGAATTTAAGTTCATAGTGGGTATTCATTTGCATTTTTTTCAAAAGTTGCAGACGTATTTGGAAATTGTGGGATGATGTAGAGGGGACTTTATTGACACAAAAATTACTACTTGAGTAAAAAAAGTAGACTGTGCCTTAAACATATAATGAATACCAGGAGGTAAAATCCACAATCCAATTTAGGACTATTCAATGTGCACAGGCTACTTCCACATGGATGATTTGCTCTGTTTTGCTCTCAAATTGAGCAGGGTTTCTGAAGAATCCACATGAATCCGTCCTCTCATTCCCTTCTGTCACCTTATGTTTATTCCTATGTGGTATCTGACATTTTGGGAACCCATTCTGATCCAATGTTTCTAGAAAAATCAAAGTCAAAGCAGGTTAGTTCAAATGTGAACAAGATGGTGAGAATTTCTGAAGTTTCCTGACCATGACTATGCCACTTCCCCTCCACATTCCCTCATTCCCTTAATACACTGGTGGACTTTTTGACAGGTTTTTTAAAAAAATCAATAGTAGATACATTGATATAACATTAGGTTATATAATACTACTACTGATTATTTTAAAAAAAACAGTGCAGGGTGAGCAGACTGATAGGCATGAGGGAATGGGGAAGAAATAACCAAGAATTGCCCACTGTGGATGGCAATGGATTCACAATAGGGAATCATCCCCAGGTAGCAACAGCCTCAGCTAAGCTGCCATATAAATGGTTGCCACCAAGTCTAAAATGTTTTTAATGTTGCAGAAAATCAAATGATTTTTTTAAAAGGAGAACCTGGACCCAATACAGAGCAGCTGCAAGGAATGCCTATCAAAAAAAAGTGAGCCTGTTTGGGTTTAGAATTTATCAACCAAGGGAACAACTGAAACAGAAATTGAAATGTGGAAATGCATTATTGCCAAATTTGTGTTCTACTTAATGATGATGTTCCTGACTCTTTTTCCTATTCTCCTGAGACTCTCTGCACCTTTCATGATCTGAAGAAGACCATGGCTTCCCCACTAGCTTCAGCCTTGCCTGACTGCTTTTTCTCCTTCCACCCTTTCTGCCATAAAACTGATGGGGTTGCTAATGGGGTTCTCAGCCTATAGGACCACAAATGCAGCCCATTACTTATTTTTTCTGTCCTTTTGCACAGTGTTGCTGCTGAGTTCCCTCCCTGTCTCTGTGCTGTGGCTGCAGCCACTCAGATGGTTTCTAAAACAACCAGCCTCACACTGGGAGAGCTGCTTATCCTACAAACCTCTCATTCTGTGACTTTTCTCCTTTCCACCTCTCCGTTCATTGTCAAACACAATACAAAAACTCCCTTTTGAAAAATTCTGCTATCACCATATACTGCTATTCTGTCCTCAATTCTGCTACTCTCCTTCTATTTCACTCCCCCCTCATTATTGTCTTTCTTTACTTGCCGAAAACTTCTCATCCTTGCCCTGATCTCCAAGATTGCCCCCCTTTCTAATCCTGATTTGGTTTCTTTTCACAGATGGTTCCTGTGTCAGGGACATGGCAGGCAAACTTTGCACTGGATGTGCTGTGCTTTCTGAACATTGTCTTTGAAGCCTCTTCTCTTCCCACTATAAACTCAGCTCAAGCAGCTAAACTTGTTGCTTTAATTCATGCTTGCCTTATTACATCTGGACATTCTGTTGCTATTTACACTGACAGCAAGCATGCACACTCACTGGTCCACGTCACTGGAGTAATCTGGAAATAACAGAGATTTTTAACTTCTGCTGGTACTCCTATTTCCCATACAGCACTTGTTGCAGCCCTTCTGGAAGCTATTTTTCTCCCTTGAAAAATTCCTGTTACTACCTTGAGCACACTACTATAACTGATGTTATCTCCCAGGGGAATGCCCGAGTTTATTTGGCAGTTTAAAACACTGCTGTGGAATCCTGAACAGGATCTGCATGGAAACTGCAACAGGAAAAAACATTCTGAGGGCAAACTGGAGCTTGAAAAGATGCTCACTTATGGGACAAAGAGTTGAATTAAACCAATGAGAGTTGCAATTTTTTTCTGAAAGAGGCTTCCACTGCAGGTATTTCTGTTAACAGATAGATACTTCAGAGAACTGTTTCATTAGAGTCACAAAGAATGAAAGTCTTTCCTAACCCCATCCCCTACCCTGAATAGAGGGAAAGGCAAGCCTTTGAAATAAAAGTAAATCAGTCTGGGCTGATTTATAGATTCTGGGCATACAAATGAATAAACATGGTCAGTGAAGCATTTGACTAATTTTGGTTTTCCCCACTTCTTGTGCACATCTAACATCAGAACTTACACCAAATGTACTGAATGAAAATCCACTTCTTGACTTGAATCTGCCAAGTGTGGCTTGATGCAGTGATATCAGTTTCTAAAGTGGCATACAACTAAGTTCCATACATCCCTTCAACACACAACTTCCTCTAAATCTCAAATAATATCCCAAGAAGAAGAAAGTGCTGCTTTCTTGTGTAAAAATAAGCTTTACCTTGCCCTCCCATTTCCCTAGGTGAGGACAGCTGAGCCTCTGCTTCAGAAATCAGCCGCTTGTCTTTTTCTTGTGGCTTTTTTGTGTGTGTCCAAAACTACTAAATACTTTTCTATGCAGAGAACCATGGCAACAGCTACCCAACTTCTTTGCAGGCAGTCTGTAGTAACTTGGTCAGCTTGGAATGAAAGACCACTCACTAGCTTAAGTGACCACTGAGGTATGACTAGGAAAGATCAGTCATTTCTAAACTGGGCTGATCAGAGACTGGATTATAGTTGAGTAGGCTGGAGTTTTTAGATATGAAATGTGAAACTTGAATTTCAAAGCTTTTAAGCATGCAGACAACCACTGTAAATATTTGGCCCCAAAGGCTCTGTTTCAATGAACTGCTCAACAGTTATGTGCTACCTACTGAGAGCAAAGTCATATCTACTTCTGAATATGAACTATTCACACGGCAGAAGAGCTGCATTGAAAAAGCAACCACATTATGCATCTTTATAACTGCACTATTACACTATTTTTCATTCAAAGTCTTATTGTTATAAAGATTCGTCTGATGTAAGGGTTACTGTGCTATGCCTCTGATCTCCATTATTCCAGGAATACAATTTTGTGATAATATCCATTTGCAAGGGTACATACATTCTATCTTTTCCAAAAAAGAATTATAGCAGGCAGGATGGCTCTATTCTTTTTCTGACTATTGTTTATGACAAGCTGCACAAAGAAAAGAAAGGTTATATATCCCATGTGTTCATGCATTTGCTTTGCAGGGGAAAAAATCTACATAAGACTTAATGACATGTTTTCTTCACTACAAAATAAAACAAGTCTATTGATTTGTGCCCTGCAACACATTTATATAAATGGCAAGTGATGCAAATAAACAGATTAAAAACATTTCAGATAATTTCATTATGTAAGATCAGTGATACTTTGAATACAATAATGGCCTTTCCTGGAATGCTATAATTTAAAAGCTCTGAAGTAAACATTAATGCCCAAATCACTCTTAGTATGTTTAGCAAGACATGAGTGTGTGTGTGTCTGTACATTTTCTCTCCACAATGCTTGAGGCCTACCATAAAATAGTCTATTTGTACTTTTTTTGCAAGGAGGATATTTTCTATCTTTATAGATTTGTCGAAGACTTCCTACTTCTTTCTCAGCTGCAGAGGAAGCCTATATATCTGTCACAAAAGCCCAATGTAATGCAGTGGACGCTGGGGCATATTCAAGGGTTTACACCGTTTACATGGACTACTGATCAGGCCACTTACGTCTTACTGTGTTCTGTGTGAACAGGACACATAACCAAAAAAATATTATCCTATTAGTGCATACTGGAACAGAAGATCAGTAATGGGGGACCGGTAAATTTTCCAGAGGCTAGATGCCCTTGTTGACTCTCTTTGTTTCTACCCAAGCTCATTTCCTTCTCTGCGTTTGTTTGAAGGAATTATCTTTTGTCTTTATGCCAATAAAGGCTTGTGACTGCTAAAAAAAAAAAATTATCTTTTGTGTGTCCATTTTAAACAGTTGAACTTGGACAAGGTCCTGTGACTGGAAGAGTAAAGGGTACTACTGAAAGAATACTGCATTGGGAAGGTGAAAAGGGCCCTATTCTCGTGAGGAATCCTACATTTGTACAATCTACACATTTTACTTTATCTCCTTCTATTTTGTTCCAGGTTACTAGGTTATCATACTATTATGAAAACAATGATTTTCAATGCTTATGAATTACTTGTCAATAACCAAGTATTCATAAGGCAGCTTACATAGTATTAGAGCATCTACAAGAACACCAGTACACAAATTATAGAACACTAGTGTCTTCTATTGCAACACAGCATAAAACTATACATATATAAAATATATAAATCCTGTCAGTGGATAAAAGATTACATGCACAATCAAAAAAACCCTAGCTCTAGTAAAAGGTTTGGTGAAATAGGTGCACCTCAAGCTGCCTAACAGGTAGGAAAGCAAGCTTTGTGGGTGACTACATTCCACAGTCTTGGTGCCACATCAGAAAAGGCCTTGCAGCATGTATAACCCAACTAAAAAGTGGCATACAAAGTAGGGCCTAATTTGCTGATGTAAATGCCCAGGGAGACTCCAAACTTTAAAGATCAAAAGTAGCATTGACATTGAAGTGGGTATATAAAAAGGCATACATCATCATTGCCAGGAGTAGTAGTTTAGATACGCTGAGCAGATAATTTCACTGGAAAGGAGTACAGGTTGCTAAGACACCACAATTCCCATGGTTCTCTAATTAAACTGTACAATATTTATTTTTTTATTTTTTATTTATTAAATTTATAGGCCGCCTCATATAAACCAATGAGTTGGCTCCAACAGTAATCTCAGATTATGAATTTTTTTTCTTTCCCCTATCCTATTGCCATCTGGAACTCTGCTCCTGGGGCACAGATGACCCTGAGGAACATGAGGGTGAACTGGGGTCAGCAACAGAAGGAGGAAATTATCCAACACACACATACTTTACATTCGTGAAAATCTGCCACTGGGTCCAACTCAATGCATATTTCTATATTCTTAGAGAAGCAGGCAGGAAAGGATTATAAAAATGGGAGGGAAACAGGAGGCACAATATCAGTTGGTAAGGGCATTTTCAGGATGTATATAAAGGGCAGGGCTCACCGATTCTGGATCTCTCTGTTGTTCAAGGAAAGCTGAGAATTCTACCAGTCTGAGTTTAGTTGTTCCAATAGATCGACCTTGCCAAGCAGGAACCGAGGGTGCTGGAGCTGATGCAGGTTCAAACCCTATAGTATTAATAATTATCTTAATGAAAAGTCCTCAATTTCTTAGTATACAAATTACTAATTATTATTATTATTATTATTATTTATTGGGTTTATAGTCCGCCCTCCCCCGGATGCACTGTATCATTAATTCTTGGATATCAATAATAACTTCATCCTGGACTACCACTTTTACAAATACAATTATTTAAAAATCTATTGTCAGTTCGTTGGAACTGTGATCACAGCACACTTGTATACAATGCAAATAGTTAATGGATGTAGTAAGGAAACAGATCAACAAAGCCATAATGACACCAATGGATAACTTGCAACAAGATAGGTCCAAATAAAACAACAAGAGAACACAACTGATGGTAATATACAACTTATAGCTCAGTAATTCCTAAACTTCTTCAGGCCGTGGCCTCGATCCATAGTGCCCCCCTCATATGAACCCACACCTGTTTCCTGATATGAGGTTTACAGCAAATTGGAAACAACTTCTAATATTGTAAATACATGTAGGTATTTCACAGATAAAACATGACCAATTAAAAGTAAACCAAATTATTGAGTTGTTTTACCAATATGAAAAGGTATGGGAAGGAAGGAAAGAGAGAGAGAGAGAGAGTTCTGACCGCTACTCAGAGAACTCAAGAGCTTTTGGGGGTGGGGGGAGAAGGTCATCAGAGGCATGTCGCCAGGGGCGTATCTACAGGAAATGGTGCCTGGAGAAAGCACTGAAATTGCAACCCCAAATGTCTGACAACCCTGAGCACCTTAAACGAGCAGAGGTACAGGGGCCGCATCACTTCAGTCTTGTTCCATCTAAAAAAGTAAATGTAAAGAATCTATGCAAGAACCAGTTTATTACTGATGCATGGAAGTGATGCCAAATCACAATGTTTACTAGGCAGACTATGTTTACTAGGTGGTTTGCCACTGCCTTCCCCAATCATCTTTAATGTTTGCTGAATGGGGCACCCTGAACTGAACTGGGGAAAGAGGAGGTACAAAAATGGCTAAAATAAATTTTTAAAAGTCACATCACTACAATCCTTGGTTGTTAGGCTGTATGTACTAGACAAGTGGTTCTTCCAATTGGGATACTCTGACTGGGGGTATTTAGAAATTATTATTATTATTTAGATGTATTCCCCTGCTTTTACAACAGTCTCGGGGGTCGGGGTGGGGGTTTCACAATAAAAGCAATAATAAAATCCAATACAATAAGACATTAAAACCACAATAAAACCAATCCTAAAGCTATAAAACATTTTAAACTGTAAAACTCTCACCCCAACCACCCCCAAGAGTGGTGTATATAGGACATCTCAAGACCCGCCCCCTGATCCCAGTAAGGTGAGAATCAGCCAAATGCGAAGGGTGAAGAGGTCAGTCTTCACCAGGAATCAAAACTCCAGGAGAGCAGATGACTCTGGTGGGACAGCATTCCACAGTACAGGGATCACTATTGAGAAGGCCCTCTGGGCTGCCCCCACCTCCCTCACCTCTAAAGGGGGCAGGACAGCCAAGTAGGTGTCTTCTTCTGAACTCAATGCCCAGGCAGGAATATATGGTGGATTCATTCTCTCAATATTAAATCAGGCTGAAATCTCTCAATATTAAAATCAGGTTGAAATCAATTAATACCTGCCTAGCTGGCAACAAGAACCTAGCATTTGTTCATACAATCTGGAACAGCTACATATTTGTGGATTCTACTTGACAAGTTCTCAAACCTGTCTAGAAGTTCTCAGTCCTAGGCAACAGAACACTCTGCAGTCCATAGCTCCTGCCTTTCTGCCCACCCCTTTTTTTGGCAAAAACAACACAAAATTAAAATTGCTAAGTTGGAAGGAATCGAAGTGAGCGAGAAGCAGGAAGGACACCTTGTGCCCTTTCCCAACTTCTTGTTAGGGAACTGGATGACCTGGGAGGCCACCAGCCCCTTCCTCAATCTGGGTTAGGAGCATTCGTCCTGGAGGAGTGCACACTTCTGAGGTGGGAGGGAAGGGCAGCCATGCCTCCCTCCACTCCTGCCCACTCTGTCAGTTTATACAGCCCTGCTCTGACATGAGCCTGGCCTGAACATCTTGCCTTCCCTGGTGGCTGTCCTCCAACCCTTGCCAAAAGGACATGGGCTTGGAAACTTCCTGCAAGGAAGAGTCTGACCCACCTGCCTCAGGGGCTGCTTTGCAGGGCTGGGGAATGCTACTTTCTCTCATTTCCACCCCAGCCATGGAGTCTTTCCTACCATTACCCCACAACCTGGCCTGGTGCTGCATGTACTGGTCAGCAGCAGTGCCTGGTAGCATCATAGAGTAAAGCTTCTTGGGGCATGGTTGACTGCTTCACAACGGCTGTTGCAGCTTGACTTGGGCTGCATCACCAGAGTTCTGTCCCAAGCACCTTTCACCCACCAGCTGGCTCAAGATTCCCTGTGCCATCCTTTACTGCCCCAAAATTCTCTAACATCTCCCTATTGTCCCACCATTACTCACCGCTGCCCCCCACCTCCCCTTGATGCTTCCACCACCCCTAGGGGTGCAATAGAGTCCACTTTGGGAATCCGTACTATAGCTCAAACTGCTTCAACACATAATTAAGATCTACAACCTATGCTGGACAATGACTCACAGTTAGGAAGCAAACCTTTTCTTGCTCATAGATAGCCTCCTAACCTTAAATGTTTTTTTTACCCATAGCAATACTCTTCCAAACATGGACACAGATGGGAAAACCCAAATGCCAACTCTGTCCCCATATCCACTCTGACAACATGCTATCCAGACCTAACAAGGCCTGCCATACCACCTCAGGTTGATTCACTTGTTCCAGCATTATACATGACACCAAATATCAGAAATGCCCTTCCACTTCCAAAAAGATCAGTTCCCTACACAAAAGAATAAATGGACATAAATATGCTATTAAAAACCACAACACTAGGAAAAAAACAGTGGGAGAACAATTTAATCTTTGCTGACCCAAGAGTGGCAGTTTTCAAGGAAAGAAATTTCAAGGGAAAATTTCAATTGCTGAAATAGGAGATTGCTGAACTTGAATTAATTCACAACTATGGAGCTTCTGGGTGAATTGGAACACAGAATTTTAATCTCACTACAGATGCTAATTTTTTGCCCCCAAGTATTTTCCCCTGCTATAATCGAGAATTACAATGTGCATGGTACCTTTGCATCCTTTACAACATTCTTTACAACAAAGGTTGATTCCCAAAACTCTTTTTGGTCTCCAAGGTGCTTCTGGACTCAAAGTTAACTGTTATTCATACTTAACGCATAATTGTTCTTTAACAAACAGATGGAAACAGAACCAAAGATACTGTACCTCCAAGTCTCTGTACTGCCCATATAGAAAACTCTGCCCAACAGGTAATATTTTCAACACTGCTAATTCATATGATCTTATTTGACAAAAAAGTAGCAATATGACAACAAACACCAAAGTACAGATGACTGTTGTCGCCCCTTCCCAGCGACCTGATACTGGTTTCCCTGCCCTCATACGGGGTGTGGGTTCTTAAAGGTTCCTTCATGGACCTGGGAGAAATTCCATTACCCTTTTACCCCAGGTGTTTCTTCATAGGTACAGCTATTCTCCAACCCCTTATACTGGGGTTCCCACCACCTCTAAACTCCCACAGTCTACTGTGGTTCTTCCTCTGGGGACTTAGACTTCTGTCCCATCAGCCCCAACAGTTCTTGAGCCTTTGGCTATGTCCTAGTGCCTGGTGGAGCTGATTGTTAGGGCCTTTTCTTCCCCACCTCTGAGTTCTCGGTGTCCTATTCTTGTGGGACCACCTCACCTAGGGCTGCTAGCTCTGGGTTGGAAAATATCTGGAGATTCTGGGGGTAGAGCCTGAGGAGGGTGGGGTTTAGGGAGGGGATGGACTTCAATGGAGTACAGTGCTATTGAATCCACCTTCCAGAGGGGACATTTTCTTCAGGGAAGATAATCTCTGTTGCCTGGAGATCAGTTGTAATAGCAGGAGATCTTCCGCAACAACCTGGAGGCTGACAACACTGTCTCACCAGACAGCTCTTCAGCCTCCCTCCAAGGCCTCCTTGGCTGCTGGGCCAGCCAACGACACTTGTTCTCTTGTTCCTGCCAATTCTTTGCCGCTTTGAGCTTGCTCCATGCTCTGCAGCTAGCTGCCAACTTCCTCCACCTGGTCCATTACCAGACTTTGAAGGACCTGGCAGCTGGGCCAGACCATGCCCCTTAACTAACAGGACTGTTAGAAGAGCCCCGCTGCTGACTGAGTCTTACACAGTAGCCTAGTCAGACAGCATTGTAAAGTTCAATTGGAAGAACCACTTTTCTACTGCAAACAATGTAGCTCCATTGCTCCAAGAACTGGAACTCTCACTTCATGAGTATTGGGCCCTATAGATTGAATCCTGATATTCTATATTACCAGAACTCTCAGTTACTGCAGAATAGTACAGTGCTGCTCCTAAGAAATGTCAGTCTACTAGTGATCTGATCATCAAGGAATACACACAAAGAAAGACTACCAGCCATTAGGAATGTAATTTCTGATAATGCATGGCACAACGGAATGTTAAGCTTTATGACTTCACCCTCATCCACACTTGATCGGGTGGTGTTTTTCCATATGGTCCCCAAACGGCTCTGTGTCAGCAAATGACAATTTACTGGTGGTCCTTGGCCCTAAAACAGCCTAACTGTCCTCAATCAGGGACAGGGCTTGTTTGGCCCTAACCCCAGCCTGGTGGAACACTCTGTTGAGTCAGAGGGCCATGCAGGATTCAGTGCAATTTTTCAAGGCCTGTAAGACAGAACTGTTCTGCCACACCCATGGTTAAGGACAGCAACAGTTTTCTATCAGATTGGCCTCCCTTCCTCCCCTCCCCTCCCCTCCCCTTTCCCCCTCCACAATATGACTGAAGATATTGATGTGGGAGTGTACTGGCCATGATTGATACCATCAATTTTAAGGCATCAAGGTTTTTTGGGATTATGGAATTTTATGTCAGTTTTTATGGATTTTATTGTATGACAATTTCTCTGTTATAAGTTACCCTGAGCCAATTTGGGCTGATGATAGATAGACAGATAGACAGACAGACAGATAGACAGACAGACAGATAGATGATAGAAAGACAGACAGACAGACAGACAGGCAGACAGGCAGACAGACGATAGATAGATAGATAGATAGATAGATAGATAGATAGATAGATAGATAGATAGATAGATAGATAGATAGATAGATAGATAGATAGATAGATAGATAGATAGATAGATAGATAGATAGATAGATAGATAGATAGATAGATAGATAGATAGTAAGTAAGTACCTGAATGGTCCATATTTATGGCAGATTTGGAGAAATGTTTCCCCAGTACCTGCCCCCTAATGCATTTCCTTTGTTTAAAATTCAGTGATAACATTTTAATGGGAAGGAGGTCCTTAAGAAAATTCACCAGGGCTAACAATTCCCGTGTTCATTAATTTGAAACTGGACAAGTTCCATGTAGCAGGTCCATTTTCTGGATGCCATTTCATCACTGCATGATAAAGACCTACCAGCTGTGGTTTCTGCGTAGGAAGCAGCTCCTGTAGTTTCTCCATTGCTTGTGTGGCTGCAGAGAGTGCAGTGGAAATGAAAATTTCTACATGACAGGCTACCCTGCAATTTTCCTGTCCTGGTCTCCTAGCAGTCCCTCCCCAGGACCACTGGGATTTTTGCAATATTAAAAAAACTATCATAAGTAGAATATCATTATATCAATAAAATAATAGGTTCTGTGAATTTCTAGCTTCTGTTTTTTCTTTTTAAAGTAAATCTCTAGCACCTTGTGAATATAGACTTATCACAAGGGACAGGTCTGAGAATTCAGAGAATGGGCTATGCATATTATTATAATGGTGTATCAGTACAATGATAGTCTAGCACCAACTTGTTCAAACTGTTTTGTAAAGTCCTGAAAACAACTGACAAAGACTAGCCATTTAAACTGGAAACTCAGAAAACATAAATGCAGTAGTTCAACTGCCATGGACATTCATTAGTAGAATTAAAAGCTGTGCTATTTCTACAGGAAAGCTTCAAGGGAAAACTTCTAGGAAGAAACTGCTCCATTGGAATTCATTTGCTGATCTGATATTTGACTTGGTCTAAACAGGGCTAGAGACTACAATCAACATATCTAATTTTCAACATGGCCCCAACTGTGACTACTTAAATCAAGAGACTGGACTCATGAACAGACAAAATGGATCTTTTGACAGGCTTGAGAAAAGCCCCAGGTTTAGCACAAAAACCTGAAATGTACAGAAGAAAAATTAAAAAATACAGTTTGTGTGGGTGAGGGGAAGGGGGGTTATCCCCCCAAAATCTAAGCAGCGCCTGTGGGAGCTACTATGTGCCACAATAATATTATCAACTATCAAACCTTGGTTTCTTTCACAAAAAGACAGAGCCCTTTCAGGAATATTTTGACCTCCCAGTCCATCCATACTCCACTCCTGCTGGCCCTGGAGGAGAGCTCATCAAGGCAAGGGTCAGAAGCAATCACTAGACAATGGTAATTCAAGCCAGATGCAGCAGTGATTACCAGACAACTTGATACCACACAAATGTCTTGGACCTAGTAACACCCTCTGCACAACTTGGCCAGGCCTAGCTGTGGGAACTATTCAACTCCCCTGAGTGATTTGCTACTGTGTAACTTCTGAAACTTGCATAATTTTTTCCAGGGAGAGGGGTAAAGCCAACAGTCCGTGTGAGTGTAGTGCTTAGAGTGAAAATCTAGGATCTGAGATACCCAGATCCTCACTCTGCTGTGAAAACTTGCTAGGTTACTTTGGGCCAGTCACTTTCTCTCAGCTTCATCTACCTCACAGGGCTGTTTTGGATAAAATGGAGGAGAGTGGCATGATGTAAGCTGCTTTGGGTTCCCTTTGGAGTCAAAGGTAAATAAAGTAAGTAAATTAATAATAAATACAGTTGAAGACAGGGGGACAAATGAAAGGCTATTTGGTGAGCAGGAAATCCAGAAGGAAGGTGGAAAAGGAGAAAGGATATAAAGCTGAGAGCAGGAGAAAAAGAATTTAGACATGGAATGCGGAAAAAAATACATAAACCTGTTAAAGTGTTACCTGAAATAGGGGTTGCAACTGTTGGTTGTATGGGATAGGCTTGCTGAACAAATGGCTTTATGCTGAAAGAAAATATTGGATGTAACGTCAGACACTATAATAATTCAGGTATAGTTTATTACCTCTGAAACCTTTTAATAAAAAATAACTGCATTTTGTCACATATTTAGTGCCTTTGGCATAGTGAAACATCATTTATATGACCTTCTTTTCTACCATAAAGTTTCCTAAAGTCTGTTTTCATAGTGGTAGCTAAAAGAAAATAAAAGAAACAAAGCTGTAGAAGAACCTAGCACACTCTAGTGCATAACACAAACTATAAACAGGAAATATCTGCTTCAAATTTCACATCAGTCATGTACTAACTGGAAAAGTTCAAGCAAGTTAGCTTCGTATTGTTAATATGGGGCTAACACTTCTGGTCTACCTCATGGTGTTGCTGCAATAGTTGCTGTATAATAAATATTCTTGCTATTATAGTGGACCTTCCGACAAAGGAATGTTCCACTCCCCATCGAGGAAACGCAGGCACGCAAAATGCCATCTGCAATCCACTTTTACTGCAACACCCAGAAACCTATGTGATTTAAAGTAGCAGGAATTTCTCTTCTTGCTTGGTATGTGACCTACATAAGGATGAAACTACTAAAGACTTTCTTCCTCCCTTATTGTACTTGCAGGGGTGGGTCAGTTCAGTTCATAAAGATATTCAAATAATTGGTACTGAAAGTGATCATGCCTCTCTCCTAGCAACTGAATTCTGCACATCAGTCTTTCACTCCCACAGCACGTAGTATGATTGCAAGTAGATCTAAAGATCATGTGCTTCCTTCTGTACATTTGCAAATGACCTGCTGATCTGATGTGCTCTGCAGGATCTCCTTTGACCATGAGCATAAATCTGTTAGGCTAATGTCTAAGACCAAAGAAATTCCTATATTTTAATGAAACAAACCCCTGGTCTGAATAGCCCAGCTAGACTGGTCTTGTTCGATCTCAGAAGCTAAGCAGGGTTGGCTGTGGCTAGTATTTGGAAGGGAGACCCCCAAGGGATACCAGGGTTTTGATGCAGAGACAAGCAATGGCAAACCACCTCTGGATGTCTCTTGTCTTGAAAACCCTACAGGGTTGCCATATGTCAGCTCGACGGCAAAAAAACTTGAAACAGAAGATGTCACAGGTCAGCTGTTTGTTTCTATGTGCAGTGAAGTGAGCAGAGAGAAAGTATGTCAGCCTAAGATCTGCTATGGATATAATTACACATACAGGTGAGCAGTGGAAGTGATGTGTGAACATGCCGAAGATCTTCTCAATCTAATTTGCCTTTAGTTTTGAGAATCTTTATCTTTTGCAAAGGAAACAAGGTGGTGGTCAGAATCCAAAAAAAGATACCAGAATCCTAAAATGGTAACAACATTCCTGAAAATTCAGGCTAACATTTAGGATGCCTTCCCTGAAACCCCAAAATGAAATTAATATGACATTTTTTGAACTGCACATCCCCATGTTTAGCTACTTATATATTCAAAATTGTTAAACAAATGCTTTACTTATGACGTATACATACACAATCAGAGAAGCGCGGCCTTATTTTCTAAACTTACTCTTGAGAAGATCCTGGCTGCCCAGTTTGTATCATTCCTGGCCAAAACTAGATAAAGGAAAAATGAAAGATATAGCATTTAATTATGATTTGTATAAGCATATGTATTCTATTTTTCCTACCAAAGAATTTTGCAGATAGAGGGAAGTATATTTTATGCAGAAATTAATTGATGTAGACTTCATTTCCTACAAATCATTATTCTAAAATGTATTTTCAAGTGCAGACAATTAACTTACTCCAGGTGCTCCAGGAAATGTAGGACGGGGAATTCCTGGCAGGCCCAATTTATTGTGAATCGCTGTTGCAGATACTATTTGCGCGGATGACATGGCTGCCATGTGCTGGAGTGCTTTGTCCTTTGCAGTCTGATCCTTTAACATGACAATTGTAGGCAATCATTAATGCACCAGGCACAACAAATCACACTGAGCAAACACAACTAGAAAGCACATATGCTTAAATTAAAAGACGCACAGGAAACATGAAAAATAAAAGCATGCAGAAAAATGCAGCACAAGGGCTAAAATGATTCAGACTATCTCAGGGCAAAGTTTTCTTCCGAATGTTGCTGTAACATATTAATTGTGAATACAAGTCTCTGTTACAAAGAAGCAGGGGATTGAACTTTCTGACACCCCAACCCAAAATAAAGCCTGAGCCTTTTGTGGAGCTCAGACAGGAATACAACAACAACAAAGTAAGTTACTGGTTCAGAATAAAGATCTTTTAAAAATCTAGCCGGGTATTTGGCTTACTGGCCCCCACTAGATTGGAATGTAAAAATAGGAGAGCAATAACTGGGAGGTTGTTTGTACATTTTGGATTTTGCCTATCCACCATATTCAGCATCCTTCACGGGCACAGAAAGGTGGATGATCTTCGGCATTAAAGGCTGCAATTTATCCTATCAGCCTGTGAAGATACACAGCCTGTAGAAGAAAGGATGAGAACAGGTTTTTGTGTGTGTACTGCAGGGTGCATCTCACATACCAATGCCAGGTGTTATCTGTTCTGAAACTAAGTCAGAATGCATAATCCAGTCAAGCATTTTTAAATCCTGGTCATCTGAAAGAGAATGATTTAAATATGTGCTCAAATTTCCAAAGAAACTGAATTTTAAAATGCTTGACACCATGCAGTGGTAGAAGCTGCTCAATCCACTCGGAGACTCTTTATTCAGAAGTGAGATCTTGCTGTAGTTCAGATTTAAAAGTGGGATATGTTATATGGAGATGGTGAATCTGTGCTCTTCTACCCCAGCTATCAATGATGTCAGAGAGATGCCAGAACTGTGGGTAACCATAGCCAGTCCAGATCTGAAAATCATGTTCTTCAGTACAGGCTCCATGAAGTCATTAGCAGGCACCGAAGACCTGAGTTGGAGACCCAAGTGTAGCAGGCAAGCAAATGACTAAATTATTAAGGTTTAATTCCAGACCTGGGCACTCTAAGTGATTCCTATTTACTGATAGCAAGAGGAGGCCATGCTAAACAATTTTATGTACATCTGCACCTGAAGACTATGTGGCATAAACATATACAATTTAGGGTAGCTCACTGGGTTCAGTCCCAGTCTCAGGCTATAAAATGAATGATGAGCCCAAGTGGCAGAAATTGTTTCTAGTTTTAAATTTCTGTCCTGTAGGCTTGGGTTGTAACAAACCTTTTAAAACAGGAAAGTAGAAACAGATACAATTAAAGTACAGACTAGCCTGTGCCAATATCGATATCCTATACAGAGTGTGGATCAAGACAATACGGTTCCCATGGCATGCCCAATACATTGGTGCCTGCATATCTGTTCATGTGTAAATCCTACATGTAAGAACCTAAGCAGCTAGGTATGAGTAACACAACAAATGGATGGAGAAGCTTTCACACAAAAAATCTAAGTGATTGACACTACACATGTGGTTGTATCACATCATGGAAAATAGGGGGGGGGGTTATAAATAATTGATAATGGACTCAATTCAAATTGTCAAGAAGATACCAGCCATTTGTAGATGTGTATAGAGACATTGTGGTGTAGTGATTATAGTGTAAGGATGAGGATCTGGGAGACCCAGATTTCAACCTACTCTTAACATGAATGCTTGCTGGGTTATTTTGGATAAGTCACTTTCTTTACCTAATCTATCTTTCACACTTGTTTTGAGAACAAAAAGGGGGAAAGTCACTTTGGCCCTCTGGGGCTTCTCCTGATAGATATAAACACACTAATCTGGGTCTTCCCTGGAGGTATTCAATATATCTATTCTCAAAACAGTCCCAGTCTGCAGACAAGGACCATGAAGACAGAAAATAGATTTTCCTGCAAGCTTGGGAGACCCTTCAAGTTTGCAAAAAATCTGAGAACTTTTTTTAACCCCTTCCTTCAGGAGAAACATTAACTGTGGTTGTGCATGCAGTGCACCTCGATTCCCCAGCCTCATCCATGCCTCCCAAGTGGCCAGAGCAGGGTGGGAAGGAGGAGCAGAAATTGCTGCTGCTGTGGAAACCTCAGAGGTAGCAATGATGGAAACAGGCATGCAAACGAGGAACAGGAGCCACCCTCCCAGTATGAACTGTGGAACTACAGCAAGTAGGCAGACAAGGTGCAGACCAGGACAGATGTGCCACCCCCCCCCCCACATGAGCATGGGGACAATGGAGACAGACAGATGGAAAGGGAGGATAAGGAGCAGAAGTTGAAACCATCACCGCTGGGTTGGCTGAAGAGGAGGTGGCGACAACACAGATGTTTGAGTGAGTGAGTGAGTGAGTGAGTGAGTGAGTGAGTGAGTGAGTGAGTGAGTGAGTGAGATGTAGGGGGCAACAGTGAAAGGAGACAGGAAAGGAAGGAGCCACTGCTGCCTGGCATGAAACAGCAGTCATGTATGTAGAGTGGTTGGCAAGAAGGGGAATAGGAGGCAAGGTTGGCAACCCAGTGATCCCACCCTTTAAGTCTTGCAGTTTCTCTACCTGCAAGTGAATCCAGCAAGGCGACTGAAGTGTACCATTTTACACTGACTGTCTCTTCACTTTGAAAAATGTTGTTTTAGAAAATGCGAACATTTTGGTATATAACTCAACAAAGAAGGAACACAAGCACCAAGAGGCAGATTCATTGTTACAAGCAAAGTTGCAAGCATGCCGGCCAGGAATACATGCCATCCTAACATAGGGTATACAAAGTCACACACATGTTCCCTAAAAAGCCCAGACAAAGTAATGAAATGGTGAGCAGCTTCTTCTTTTGAACAGTTCCTTTAGAAAAAGCACAGGCTAGCGGTACAGTTAAAGCTTGCTAATAAGGAAAAAAAACTGCCAAGCACAGCTAAAATACATAAGGTTTGCTTTACTGAAAATACTTACCATGCTTGTTACCTGGATGTAACAACAAAGAGTATGTTAAGATGCTTCTGGACAAGTGCATTTTCTCAGTAAAATATGCTACAATACAATTAAAAATGGAAAGTGTTCCTCCTCATTATGTATAAAGTGTAATTATTCATTTTCACCAAGGAACGGCTTCATCAAAAGAATAAAAGGACTAATCATATTCATGCCTACCATGCTGATACAATTAAATGCCTAGTTTGGCAGCTATTAGGCTTTCAGTCTGGTTGGTTACCTGCGGAAACTCCTCTGTTGCAAACTGGACATTGTCTATTGAAGCTTTTATCCTAAATCAGGGGGTCTGGCAGCAGGGGGAGCAGCTGCTCTCGGCAGCGTTCTCCCCACCATCCTGTGCAGATTTGTAGGTAGAAACCTGATCAGGTGTTAATGCTTCCAGAAACAGCATTAACACCTGTGGACCCATCTGTAGCTGCTCCTGCAGTCACAGGGGATCTGGCTGAGAGTGACACGGCTCCTGAAGAAGTCACGCTTTTAGCAGCAGTGGGGGTGCAATGCAGTGAAAAATCTACTTATTCAAAAGATTGACCCAACTGCCTGACCTATTTTTGGCTCAGAAGCTTCTGGTCTAGGATTATTATTTTAAGGGAACCTTCTTTAAAGGAGTAAAAATTTGCCTGCTGTTTCTAAACCACATTTAAAATTCAGAGGTCTTGGTTTTTCCTGGTCCATAACATTCATTTTCAGCTCGCTTAACCAGCACCTGCCTGGAAGTGTCAATGCTGGGCTGGGGCAGTCAGGCGAAGAAGATGAGAGAACAGAAGGGAAAAATTCTGCACAACGAGGAAATGGGCCTGTTGTTGAACATGGTAAGGGGCAACAGGTCACATTCACACTATTTATGCCCCATCTGGCCAATCCAAGGGTTCTTTTCTGCTTGCTAATAGCAGGGGCCAATTTTTATACATTTCTGCTTCTCTTTCTGTCTTGGGTCATGAGTACGTACAGACATAGGTTAAGTAATGTCTTGGACCAGGAGACTAATCATCAAGCATAAGTCCTGGGCCACATTCTTTCAGAAACTTCAAATATTTCAGAAGCGTTAATTTTATTGGGCAATAATTGGTACCACAGTATAATTAGTGTTTAAATATATCCTTTGGGGGAATATTCTCCAGGAGTCACATTTCTTACTTGGTTCTGTTTTTGTTGATTTGTTCATTTTGTTCATTTTGCCCCTTCCTGTAACATCTGGCTCAGTTGCTTAACCAGCATGTACACGAATTCTACATTTTCTCTTTGTCTGAAGAATCCTCCGTAAAAGTGGGCTTCATTTGCCTGAGCACGACTGATGGCCCTCTATAGTGTGAGATACAGTGTTCATTGGCAGGACAGTTGATATATGAAATGTTCTAACAAATGGCCAGAGATGGATGAAACTAGGCAGTTTTCACAGTCCCCTCCCATCCTACGATTGTATCAACTTTATGTAATAAAACTGGGCATTTCCTCCTTTACAGATATGCAGCCATCTCTAGGGTGACATGGAGCAATTGATTAATCACACATTAAAATACTACATGACAGTTTCAGCAGCTAGTGAAGAAGACTACATCCAATTAAAACTGGATGGGGAATTTAGGCAGGCAGATTAGCAGTAATTATCCAAACTGGAATTTAGCCAAGATACATGACTTAACACCCTTATTCTGCACCCCAGAGTACATTGAGACATTTAATGAACACAAGACTTTTGACTTCCTCTGAAAATGAGCTTTTGTTCTTACTATCAGTTATCCTGCAATAAATATGAAATATCTTGATTGGGGGTAGGGGGTGGGGTGTTTAATGTAAGTATGCATTTACTTGTGCAAATGCTAAAAGAATTCGTACTTACAATATCATGCTTCAAAGTGGTATGATTGGTTCTGATATATTACTACCTGTTTCAGGTATTCCTTGGGTGACTCTTATCCTAACCAGATTCTAGGAAAGAGTTGATGTTTTCTAAAACTAACACTGAATAGTCTTCAGGCATCCATCTTAATTATTTTGTAATTAATTATTTTGTAATATTTTGTAAAGGAATTACTCAGGGCCCTGACTCTAACCAAAGTTTAGTTGCTTTTTTTCCTGAGTGGAGGAGGGAGGCAGAAGAGGAAAAAAAGAGAAAGAAGAAAGCAGAGGTCTGGGGAAAAACTGCAGGAAGACCTGGCCTGTGAGAGCTGCAAGGACACCAGTGGGGTTTGTGAAAGTTGAAGCAGAGGATTTGGATTCCTGCTATCAGACTGAAGTTCCACATGGAGACTTGTTATATTGGCTGTGCCAGGAGAGCCCTGAGAAGAAGGACCTGGAACCTGGGAGGGCATTCCTGCAGATAAACTGGCAAGCATAAAAGGCACAGTTAAAGACTTCCTTTGAAATCCAGTTATTACTTCACACCCCTTTTCAGCTAAAGTTTACTTTATTAAAGTTCTTGTTGCTTTTGACTACATGCCCTTGATAGTTGCTACAACCCACCAGGATTGACAGTAGAAGTCCAGCAGTGAAGTGCATAAGACCCACAGACTATTTATTCAGGCAAACGACTAATCTGTATTGATACTACAATTTTTCTAACAAGAAGGCAAGAAGATCTGATGGATCATAACAAGTCTCTCTCAAAAACCAGAATCCCTTTTAATCAGTGGTCATCTAAACACTTTCAGGAAGTGTATAAGAAGAGAAGGAAAGGAACAGTCTTTCCCATGTACCAACATTCAGGAACCAGAGGGATACGGCAAAATGTAAATTAAACATATTTGTCATGGATCTTCTTGCCTTCTTGTCAGAAAATTGTGGTATCAATACGATTAGTAGCTTGCCTGAATAAATAGTCTGTGGGGCTAATGCAGAAATGTACTTCAGGGCTGGACTTCTACTATCAATCCTGGTGGGTTCTAGCAACTATAAAGGTCAGGTCATCAAAAGCAACAAGAACTTTAATGAGGTAAACATATTTGTCAAGTCTTTGAGATCTATCTTTTATGAATTTGTCTGATCCCCTTTTAAAGTGACCTAAGCTAGTCCACAATTTATTGTATGTAAATTCTTTTGTCTGCCTGGAATTTACCACACATGAATTACTTTGGGGAAACCAAAGTTCCAGTGCTGAAAGGGAAGTTTCTTTATATTCTCACTGTCTCTAAACATTATAACTTCTTTAAATGTTTAGCCATCTAAATTGAAAATGTCCATATGCTTTTCCCTTTAGTGTCAGGAAAGTGATCAAGTCCCTTGATCATGTCTGTTGTACTTACAGGTTAAGCAAAAGAGATTTGTGTGGGTAATAACTGATAAGAGGAGAAAAATATCTCAACATGAACATACAAAAATAGCTGTGGGCCAATGAGGGAGAAAAGCTGTAGGACAAGTATTAGTCCTACATTCTGTCACGTTCTGAGCTTACAGTCACTACTAAATTGAACACAATTTTTACATGAATTCTACATGTTTTAAATTGCTAGTCGTTTGACAGCATTTGGCTATATGGGCTATATTAAAATCTACTCCAAACAAACTTATCTTTTAATGAATCAGATCTCTGGGTTTCCATGTTTGCCTTCCCGTTTTGAAATAATTACCACATGAGGTGAAAACAATTACTGACAGTCATTCCTTTTTAAACAAACAGTAATAAAGCAGACTGAATTGAGATTTATGTGCCAAGCAAATTAGGGACTTTTGGTCATCATCTATTTAAAGCTAACATATATTGTGAAATAATTAAATAATTTCAAGTTTGTTCTAATGAAAATAACTTTGTAATCTAGGGAGATAAGAGGCATACTCAATTTACAATAAAAAGAACTTTTGAAAATATATTTGGGTTTAATTAAAAGAAGAGGTAATACTATTTTTTAAGAAAAATAAGTGTTGGAATATAACATATTTTCCACTAAAGCCTGAGAAAATGTAACTTTAAAAAAGGACATGAAACCAAAGAAAGTGAAATTTACTCTTAAAATGAATTTTACTATTATAGTAGAGCAAGAAGTACTAACATAAAATACTTTTCTAGTAAAATTAATTTTGCAAAACATATTTTTGCTCACATACTATGCTGATTTAAATAACCTTTCCTATTATTTGTTCTAGCTGAAAAAAGGTAAACAAACCATAGAAGTATACAATTGTTTTGGACAAAAGGCACTTGAATAACTGTAGCCATGATCTCCAATTTTCTTATTATCAGTGGAGACAGTAGTACATACAAAAGCTGGCTATTTCAGACAAGCAACAGCTAATGCTAAAAAGAGAATGCACATTCAAAGCAGTCCCAACTTGCTGCCTAATGAGGAGCAATTAATCCATCATATTGTATTTCAGAATGCAGAAGACAGCATTCACATTGAAGAGAACCTTTCAAGGCTTTTACCATTGTTCATTTATATATAAAGACTATATAGAACTATCTTTAGTATCCTGTCAACAGCATTTTCTTTTAACTTGGGAGATGGTATGGAATAAACACTACTGGACTTTAAAGCATGACATATGTGTGAACTCTAGGTATCTTTTTTTTTGCTTCCTTTAATGAATTTTCAAATTACATGCTAATAAATACTGGAAATCAAAGGCAAAGATTTAGCCATTCCTAAAATACCCTCTCATACATTTTAAGATGTATAGTCACATCTATCCTTTACCCAACCCAGTATGAAATTGTTTCACAGTTATGAATATGGAAAATATAATGATACATCAATGCAAAAAGTGTTACATCATAATCTACTTGAGAGATAAGCAGCACCAACTATTCTAAGCCAAGCGTTAAAATTATCAATACTGTTCAAGAAACTTCAGTCATTTGCAGGAACATTTACTATCTTAAATTAGAATACCTAAAAACTTCTCTTAAATTCTATATATGGAAGATTTCAGAGGTGTTTCCTACAACATAAGAAGTATATGTTTCCAGTATTACACACTGGGGCCCAAATTTGCTATGATCTTTAGTACTGTATAGCAGAATTGTTATCTAATGTGTCATTGGAGATACTTTCTTCATATGCACATTTGTAGAAATGTATTTAAATAGGCTATGCACTTAATAATAAGACATCAGGCCATATTCCCACCAATTTGGTATTGTAGAATAGGCAAGGTACATGAAGAAAAAGTACTCAAAAAGAATAATATATAAATGCTATCTCTCTATAATATTAGATTATTTATACTTTCAGAGACCTCTTCTATACTGATGATTTGCCACTGTGGAAAAGCTATTTTTTCTCCTACTTTTTCACAGCATTGTGGTGCTTCTGTGTACCACTCTTGTTTTCCTTAACATTTCTGTAATCTTTCCAAATCTGCTTTGCTCTGACGTTTTTGGGAAAGAGAGCAGCAATGTCAGGATGGTTCCCATATGGACAGGAAGGTCTGGATTTTCCTTGCCTCGGTCCTCACAACAGCCATTTTTCCTGCCCCTGTCCTGGCAGCAGCCATGCCTCCTACTGACTGCCACCAAGGGGATTTTTAAAGGTTATATCTGGCCCAACGTCACCCAGCGTGCCTCCATGGTAAAGTGGAGGTTCAAACTTTTGCTTCTCAAATCATTGTTAACACTTTAATCACTACACCATGCTAACTATCAGACTGTTTAAACACAGGACTCTCTTTATAAATCAGCACTTCTTCCAATGATCTCAGGCAGACCTCAGTTTTCCCACCTCTGAATTTCCCTCACAATAATTTTTGACACAACTTAGGCCAAGATTGTACAACTTGCCCAAGGCCCCTCAGTGAGTTTTATGGCAGAATGGACATTTCAATCTGAGTCTCTACGGTCCTAATCTGACACTCTAACCACTACACAATATTACCAGTATTTTCGTCACTTCCATTATTGTTCCAGCCACATTTTATTCTGCTATGCCACTAATTGTAGAAGTGTGGCACTGGCTACTTTAATTGCAGAACGGTCCATTGGATACTCACCATGAAGGAGGAGGACATCTTGGGTGGGTGATTCTCACCCCCAACTCAGGGAGGCAGGAAAAAGAAATTTGTCACTTCTGTTCTGGCTTGGGCTCCATTTTGCTCAGTAAACTCCTGACCAAGCAGTAAAAAACAGATGAGCACAATAATAAGAACTAAAATAACGAGAACAGCATGAACAAGAACCAAGACGTTAAGTATGAACAACAACAACAGGAAGCAACATACGAAACACAGCACTGGACATTAGACAGTGAAGTCCATTCCGGACACTAACGATGCCAAGGGAGGACCAAGATGTCCTCCTGCCTACCAAGAGAAGGTCCCTTCACAGTGATTATCCAATGGACCATTCTCTTGTAGATGGAGGGCATCTTGGTAGGACCTCCCAGAGCAGTGTCCCTAATTAGGGTGGGCTATCATTAAGTGTCCAGTATGTGCTCCTGAGCTTTCTGTCCGAAGATGGTTTCTGCATATACCCAGGCTTGCAATTTGTAATGTCTCACAAAGGAAGAAGGTGAGGACCAGATGGCAGCTTTACAGATTTCCTCTACCGAGGCATTATGTCAGAAAGCTGTGTTAGTAGCAGCAGAATGTGTAGAGTGGGCTGTAATGTCGGATGGAATAGGTAGGTTCTGAGACTTGTGTGCTTTGATGATGCAGGCCTTGATGGTGGAGCTGATCGCAGCTGCTGACATTTGTTGTCCTAGGTTTGGAGGTGAAGTGTTAATAAAGAATGATTTAAAGTTCTATGGGCATCTAAGTGGTGTCACAGCCTCTCTGTAGGATGAGAAGGTTGAGGAGAAAAGTTGGGGAGGATGATTTCCTGCTGAAGGTGGAAGGAAGAACTGACCATAGGCTTGAATGTGTGGTCCGTTCGGAGAACCACCCTGTCAGGATGGAAGATGCATAGGTTTGGATTGATGGAAAGTGCTCTGAGATTCGTCTCGCAGATGTAACTGCAATGAGAAAAGCTGTCTTCATACGCAGCTACCTGAGATGAATGGTCTGCACTGGCTCAAAGGGAGACATAGTCAGGGCTGATAGGATGCTGTGTAGCCTCCAAGACAGGTATGGGAAAGGCCTGAGGAGGGATTTCCTAATGGGTTTTGCAGAGCTGGCAGAGGGAGTTTGCACATCCTCTGGGTCACGCAAATCAAGTGCTGAGATGGTTTTCGTAATCCAAAAGGCCAAATTCTCCAGTTTAAAACATTTAAAGAACTGGTCACAGGTGAGCATCTGTGCTGCCCTCCCCAGCGCCAATACAGTCTTGCCTTGTGTGGTGCGATGTCTCCTGCACCATGGAGGGGGCACTCGTGCTGTTGCCAGGCAGATCTCTGTGGGCACAGGCTCCTGGTGCAAAGAACCAGCCTGGTAAGAGGACGTGCCACTCGCAGGACGGTCCTTCTTTGTGGGTCTGCCCTCTGTGCTGTGCTGCTGAGCTCCCAGCGCATGCTTGGAGCTGTTGTTCTTTGTGCTGTGGCCAGGAGGCAGGGCTGGAGTGACTGCACGGCTGGAGTGGGCGAGCCAGTGGCGTCTGCCAAGCAGGATGCAGGAGGGGTAACCCCCTCCCATTCTCTGCTGTTGGGGGCAGAGGAGTAACCCCCTCCTTAACTCGGCTGGCCCTGGAAGGATAAACCCCTTCCTTGAGGCAGATCTGGCGGCTTCAGCAGAAGTCCTGTGGAAGGAGTCCCTAACAGGGGAGAACCTACAATCCGCCATAGAAAGGAGGAGAAAAGTGGCAGGAAAACTGAAGGGAGAAGCCCCAAGAACTCCTAAAATCTCCTCTCCCCACAAAAATATTACTCTACACAAAGTACAAGGGAGGGAACCAAGGGAAAGATATTACTTACAACCAGAAAGCAACAAATACACACATAAACAAAGATAGAATGAGCCCAAAGAAATCTGTGCACTCCCTGTCGAGGCAGGAAAAATACTGAGCAAAATGGAGTCCAAGCCAGAACAGAAAGTGACAAATTTCTTTTTCCTGTCTCCCTGAATTGGGGTGAGAATCACTCACCAAGATGTCCTCTGCCTCCAAGAGAAGTGAGACACTGGCTCTGAACTCATGTTATTAAACATTCACTCCTCCTCACCAACCCTTCTGTTTCAAGCCACTGGCAGCCTGCCTGGCCACCAGCAGTTGACCTGCAAACTGTCCAGTACCAAACACCTACAATTAACTCAATCTACTCAAATCTGCCTGCTGCTGTCTTATGTGGCAGAAATGATGTTATACACATTTAGATAACACCAATGGACTTGAAGAAAGGACAACAGTGACTGGACATTGATGGGGCCTGAAACACTGGAAAGAATGTTGAAGGCTTTCACAGCCGGAATCACTTGGGTGCTGTGTGGTTTCCGGGCTGTGTGGCTATGTTCTAGCAGCATTCTCTCCTGACGTTTCGCCTGCATCTGTGGCTGGAATCTTCAGATCCTCTGAAGATGCCAGCCACAGATGGAGGCGAAACGTCAGGAGAGAATGCTGCTAGAACACGGCCATACAGCCCGGAAACCACACAGCACCCAACTGGAAAGAATGGTTGACATAACAGATCTCTTAGCTAGTTGAGTCATCATAAAACCAGTTGTCAGAATTGAAGCCAGACTATCCTAGGAGAACAAATGTATAGCATTCTAAGATAGAAAGTAATTAATGACAGATTATACTACAAAATGAGGAGTGATATCTTTTGTCACTCACAAGTCTTCAGATTAAACCATATGGCCCTTCCAGAATATGCACTTCAGTCCAGGACAAGTTGGTGACATTGAGAAAGGTCAATGGCACATGCTATGGACCAGGCTAGACTACACTAAGACACTGGTTCTTCCTTACCTTAACATCTATGTACTAAAATAACTGTATTTTGCTTTATTGACCTGCACATCATCTTTCATCTGACCTTGGTGGCCAAAATGCTAGAGGAGGAAAGCCAAACTTGTCATCTGATGTAGCAAATGCACAGAATGCCCTTCCTTTTCTTCTTTGGCATTACCCAATAATTTGTTGACTGATGTGTCCCAAAACAAATTAGAAGCAGGAGTTCATTGCTCAGAAGAACCAAGGCAGTATTTACATATCACTGGATGCTGCACTATTGTAATCAATCACTTCCTGAATTTTCCTGTCCCAACAGAAATATCCAAGAGGTGAAATTATTACAACAGAACAATATCTAAAGATGTGTGGATCCTCACCAGGTATGCAACAATAAATGTAGCCAATATTTCTCCTGGCGTAGGTAGATCAGGAGTAAGTATTGCTTGTTTCACACTCCTGGTTATTTCTTACCAATGTAATAGCAGAACCAGTTGCAACTAACTGTATTAATTTGAATTTCTTCTTCCTTTCCAGCCATTAGGAAGAATTGAGAATTGAGCCAGGTGAGACAAAAATTTGCCTCCAGAATTATCCTTATGTGGGATCCAGGAGCCTGTCTTAGTTCACACATGCCCTCTCCAGTTTGTTTGTTGCTCTCTTCACTATAGGAACACACATCAACATAATAGGATAGATCGTACATTTATTTCAATGCAGACAACTCCACACAGATGTGACACAACCCTTATTCTAATAGCAGGCAGCATCCCATGGGGGTCAGGATAATCCTGCAGTCAGATAAATATGGCGCCATCTCTCAATTTAATTATACTTTTCATCCCAGATGCAACAGAACAACAGAAGAATCTGCAATCCTCAGACTCACTGTAGAGTTTAACTTGGGTACAGCTCTGGAGGCCAAGTATCATCTGATGTGGTCCTCTTAGGCATGTTCTTTCTCTTCCCTAATACTAGGTAAAATATCCATTTTGTTTCTACTGCGCATAAAAGAATGCATTATGAATGGATCAAACCTTGTGCAGAATTTTTTACTCTCTGTCCTTGCCTATGAAGATAACCCCTCGGATAATTGATTTTCCTTTAATACTGGCAAGGAGGATTGAGAGTAAGATTGTTTGTTCCTGAACCACTGACTAATTTTCATTGGTGCCTTGTCCCACAAACATATCACAGTGCTGCAACTTGCCCCTTTTTGCTGATATACACACCAAATTATGGGAATGACAGAAATTATTATTCAGAAGTTGCATCCAGCATATTCTTTAAACAGATTTCTTAGAGCCAAACACATTCAACAGAAAACAGAAAACCAAATTCAATTTGTTACAAACATAAAGAATGTCTACTAGGAAGGAGAATTTGCAGTTATCATTGGCATTAACTTTGCTGCTTTTCTCTGAAGAAGCCTTCATTATCAGTAAAGGAGATGCAGCAATATGATTTCTGTAAAGGGGGTACCTTTTAAACATTTTAGATGTGACCTGGAAATATTCAAAAGCATTTTCCCATTCAGTTGAATAACAAAATTCAACAGAATTTTAACATTGAGCACCAAAGAAGAAGCCATTCGATAGAAATCTATGGAAGTAGACCCTGCTAACAAATTCAGGACTGTATTCCCACAAAGGAGGCTACAGGTGCCCAGCATTCATATAGGCACATGCATGGAGTCAGTACAGTGCCTAGGTTTCTAAAATGAGCTCTGGTGCCTAATTTTAGCCATCAGGATTGGATGGTTTTAGTTTGAAATGCTACAGCCTTCTGTATCATTGCACCTTGGGTTAAAAAGCAGTACGTTTAAGTCATCTTAGTTCTTCTTCCCCAATCCAAACTGCTCAGCCAGTGCAGGTCAAAAGCCAGCCACCAACAGCCATACAAGCTTGCCAGCATGCTGCCCACAGCATATAGAAAACCAAGAGCTCCTGACAAGTAGGACAGTGACAAAGCCAGGCTGTTATTTACATACTGCAGTTCCAGGATGGTGGCAAACAGCATCCAGAGTGCTTACTACGTCACATTCTGCCCTAAAGTCTATTTAAAAAATTACTTGTTCTCATACTCTTTGGGGGGAAAAAAGAACTCAGCAAAAATACAAAAAGTTTACGAGATGTCAACACTGCTAGGGTTTTACTTAATTTTTTACTTAAAAATTTAAAGGAAGAAAAAATCAACACCTACATTTACTGTACTTTAAAAAAAATATGTGAATAAAATCTGAAAAACAGTATTTGCCACTGATTCTTTTTTAGAAATAAGTGTGTCCTCAGAAAATGGGGATGGAAAACGAGAGCCATAGGTTGTTTTTTTTAATGAGGTGATGAATAATTTCCTCGAGATAAGTTAGTTTAGATACTGCTGTAACACTCTATAAAAGTAAAGCACCCTACTGCACTGATTCTAAGTTTTTGAGCCCAATATACTCATGGCAGCCACAAAAAAAGGTCTTTGAAGTGCTTCAGCCAGAAAGAATAAATAGTTGAACGGGGTAGGGAGAATTATTAATTAAAAAGTAGATTTGTTAAAATGGTATTGGGAAAACTGAGAATCACAGACAAGTGTTTTTAAAGTGGGAGGCAATAGGTGGAAATCTGATGCTTATCAAAAAATAAGTTTAAAAATCTTTAAGTGTTCAAAAAATCTAAATTAGACCTGTGTGTTTCTGTGTATTACACACAAAATTTTCCTTTAAGCTGCAACATATTAAACACAGTATATGTATATATATTTAAATATAACTTCTAAAATAAAATAACGTTATTTTCTACTGAGTATGTATCTACATAGTGAGAAACATTTTCAAGATGTTAAAATATTTTAATACAGATGCTAGTGCAGAAATCAGAAAGAAAAACAGAGAGAGAGATAAGAAATATAAACAGCTACCACATGCAAGGAAACTAGGTTACAAGAATCACAGCATCAGGCATCCACCAATCACCAGGGAAAACAGGAAGTGAAATGCATAGCAACCACAAGCCCAAAAGCAGAAAAGCGCATACCTTTAGCTTGGAATGAAAATCACGAGATTTCCTTCTGGCAAGAACCTGAATGTGACTAGACACCTGCAGCGTAGGGGAAGGGAGGGAAACAAAGGAAAAGCCTGTAACCATGGAGATGAAAAAGCCCCTCATAACTGGGTGTAAGTTTCAAAAGTATCTGCTAAATGCATGGCTTTGAATTCTCTTTAACTTTCTTCCTGGCTAAGACTCCAGTATGTGATCAGATTAATCTAAAGTATTTGTCTTGAGTTATAAAATAAAAAAAGAAAAGAGAACAAAAAAAAAGAAAAACACAAAAGAAACACACAAAAATCAAATACAAAGTATCTCTTAATTTAAAAAAATAAAATAAAAGTTTAAGGGGGCAAGTTATTTGGATATTCAGTAAGCTTTGCTGTTAAAACACCACATTCTCAGCCATTTAGTGCAGAAGTTGATCAAATACCAGTCATCACTGCAGTGATCTGATCATTTTTTTAAAAATAGCCTACTTAATTTTTGTTTCTATCAAAGTGTAACTGGTGTAATGCCTGGAGTTCGATTATGTGCTCTCTTCTTACATTTTTTAAATGTGGGGGGGGGGGGGGATTACGATTGTCTTTTCAATAAAGGCATGCTGTAGTTTTTACAAAATTGAACAAAACAGAATTTAGCATTAAGCAACAATATATGAAATTATAACAATACAATTTGGCCAATTATTTATATCCCACCCTTTCCTGTCCAAAGACTAATGACATAAAACTATATAAAAACAGACAAAAATATGCATTTCTTCATATATACAAACCCTCCAACTACAAGATAAACAGCCCAAAAGGAGAATACCTAGAAACAACAATAAAGACCAAGACTAGCCCAATTAAAAACATAGTATAACAAACTGAATAAGAAAAAAACAAGGATATGAAAGGGTAACCACAGCTGCCTCAACCATAGGTTTGGTAGAACATCTCTGTCTTACAGGCCCTAAAAAACTGAGTCAACTCCTGCAAGGTCTCAGTTGACAGAGAGTTCCACCAGGCCAAGGCCAGAGCCCAAAAAAACCTCTGGTTCTGGTTGAGGACAGACAGACATTTCTAGAAACAAGGACCACCAGCAGATTCCTGCTAGTGGAGCACAAGTTGTTCCAGGAGTTATAATAGGAGAGGCGGTCCAGCAGGTACAACAGTCCCAGGCTGTTTAGGGGTTTAATGGCCAATCTGGAGGAGGAAACCAAAGCAAAATCTGAAGGAGGGACAAGCTTGCACCTGCGGATTTGCACTCCTCGGGGCACTTTGACTGAGAGGGAAATTTCCGAGATGCCTGGACACAGCACAGTGTGCTACAACAGTGTGCTTATGCCACCAGCTACAAGAATATTCCACCCTGGAAGTAGCAACACCTCCCCATGGCCTGTCAGTGGAATTCCCCTCCCCTCTGAAAAGGACCAAGGTCTGGCCAAAGTACCGGGGGAAAAGACAGGTGTGGCATGGGTACCAGCCTCCACTCTCCACCCCTAACTCCAAGCTGGCTTTGTGACCCACATGGAGAAAAAGGCATACAAAGTTCAGAAGGGGAAGGGGAAGATGTTGTGTCCAGTGTGTGCACTTTCAATAGTCCTCCACTGACCAGTCCACTGACCAATGACTGCACTTTACAGCAGGTTGCTCATGCCGCTGAGGATGTCCTTGCACCAACTGCCACACCATTCTTGCTTGCAGTGGAGCTAGAGGAGGGCCTGTCAGGGCAAGCTGTTGGGTGGACAGATTGCCCAGCAGTCTCTCCATGCCCACTCTCCCTTCCTCATGTCTTTTTCAACAGCAAGCAGCTGCTCTAGGTGCATGGCAGCAGTCGTCAAAGACTCTTAACAGCCCTTCTATCCACTGTTGATCTCTGGCTAAAGCTTCCCACCAGTCTCAATGCTCTCCAGCAACTCAAGCTCAATCACCTCCCACAATATACAAAAGGGTGAGGGAATGACTTGAGCGAGTTGTAGGCCTGGTGTATGGTAACTCGGCAAGAGGCTGAAATCTCCAGCATCGCCTGGGACATCACTGACTCTGGGGAATGGCAATTCCCCCACCTGCCCTTCCTTTCCCAGTTCCTGCCACCAAAACCCCTGTCATCCGATGACATCGAGTCCACTTGAAGCATGAGCTCACTCTCAGCTACTGGGCCAGGTGACTCAAATCCACCTTTAATAAAAAGGTAAAGTTTCCCTGTTAGTCGTGTTCAACCTGGGGTACCACTGCAGGCAGTGATTTCATAGGCAAGTTTTTGTGGGATAGTTTTGCCATTGCTTTCCCTGGCTATTCTTTACCCCCTAGCTATGTGCTAGGTACTCATTTACTGACCAAGGGATGGATGGATGGCTGAGTTGACCATGAGCCAGCTGCCAAGATATCTGACCCACAGGGGGCTCGAACTCATGAGAGTGTGAGTGGCAGTGCAAGCACTTAACCACTATGCCATGCGTAGCACAGTCAATATCTACAAGAAACAATAATATCAGGATGGTTTAACAGACTTAACATTAAAAATGTCCGTCAGAAATTTTGCCACCAAGACAGTAGTTCCAAGACCATGATCATTCAGTAAATATTGGATTGCCTGCTCCTTCTTTAAAAATATTTTGGCTTGAAGGATGGTCGGAAGAAACCACGAGGTAAATCATATAACTGGCATTCAAGAATAATATGGTATATTGAATCTGGGCAGAATCTCTCCTGATAGGGGACATGACAGAACCTTCCTGCTAGTACCTTTGATAGAAAAGTATTCGGTCTTGTCAACAGAAAAGCCCTATGTTGAGCGAAGATGTCTAAATTATAGAAATAGAAGGCCATCATCCCAAGCTGAATTGGTATACCTAGCTTAGCTGAAGAGCATGGTTGGAAGGGGCAGAACGTCTGCTGTTGAAGAACTTAATAGATTAAAAAATAAACAATTCATCACAAAAGCAATGGTCCCTCTAAGCATTCTGCAGTGCTGCAGGGCAGTCTGAAAATACAGCAAGCAACTGAGTAGACCAGGAGAGCATTTGTGCAGCACCAGGACACAGCTTACAGGGAACATTGTCAGAAAGCAATAAAGAATCATAGGTTATCCAGATTTTATTCAGTTTTTGCAGAATTACATAGAGTCAGGATGCATAATAAGCATCATTTTTCAAAAGGCGGAAAAAAGAGGTTGAATGGCCCCAGTATGTTTATTACACAGGATACAGAGGAATTCCATATTAAATTTTGTGTAAAAACTTTAGCATTAATTTTTTTCATTGTGGCAGGAACAAATCGGTTGCCTCTCAAAAGATGAAACTGTTTGATTTGAGTTGCAGAACATCTGATCAAATTAATAGCATAATTTCTGTGCATTGTCCATTTAAGATATTGAAAGGAATGCCCAAATATTTAAAATTTTTGACTTATTCATTTTCTGTATCATCAATTCTCCATTTCTGTAGTTGCCAACTGCCACAACTTGAGATTTAGCATAATTAATTGAGAGGAAATTATGTTGGCAATACTGGTGAAAAAAACTTTAAATATATTTGGAGGCAGACTCTAATATGAGAGAGAATGGTGGTGTCGTCTGCATAAAGTAATAAAGGAATTGGCAAGGAATCTAACTTGGGGTGTGGTGGTGGTGATGACCATTTACAAAATTTAAATTCTGTGCTAAATCATTTATAAAAATGATAAACAAATGTGGAGCAAGGACACATGCTTGCTTAACCCTCTTGGCAGTTGGTATTTTAGATGTCCATTGACCATTAGCTGTATATTTAACTTGATACGTGGTGGCCACATGGAGTTTTCTTAGAAGGAATAATGACCTCTGTTCCATACTCAGTGCCTTCAATTTGTTCCACAGCTAGTCTCTGTCAATCATATCAAACACACTTTTAAAATCTATAAAGGCTACATAGAAGTTGTTCTTCCCAAGTTCATGTATTTATCAGCTAAAAAAGCAAGTGAGAGACAATGATGCAGATTTTTCCTTAGAAAATCAAATCTGTTTTGGACCAATAATATTATTTATTTGTATTCACTAGGTATTGTTCTAGATTTTTAGCATATATTTTGCCCATGATGGAAAAAAGTCTAATTGGCCAGAAATTGGCCAGATTATCAAGACTGCTGTTTTTGTATATGGGCATGATTATTTAGTTTAATCATGAATTTGGTACAATCCTGTATGTCAATAGGAATGAATAAATTGGTCAACAAATGAGCACCAGTTTTTTCCCAATAATTCAGCAGGTAAGATCTCTGAACCTGGTGCCTTACCAGATTTTAATTCTGAGATTAGTTTTATTATTTCATCTGAATTTACAGTGGGTTAATTGAATTGTATCAGCCTCATTAATTGCTGAATTAACAGATACATTAAATATTGCTGAGTTGTAATCAGCCCATATTTAAGAGGGAATGACAGGTTTGGGCAATAAAGATTTGCTGTTCAGGGGTCCTGAAACTGATGACCAAAAGGCTTTGCTATTATTGGTTTTTGATAATATTTAACAGATTATTCCATTTATCTTGAGAATATACTCTTTTAAAAGAAGATTATGAGGGATGTGAGGGTGTGAAATCCATCAGCCCATTGACTGCCAGGGTTGATTCAGCCTGGGGATTCCAAGATGCCCAGTGTTCACAGAATGACCAAACCAGTAGAGACAGTTGATCACATTCAACTGTGAACATCAGGGAGAATAGCCCTGATTGTGGGGCAGAGATCTGAGCAACAGGCACAGAGGGCAATCTGCAACTCCCCCTACTGCTCCACCAGCCTCCCTAGTTGTTCCTTCACTTTTGTTGGCCCCAGCCTTTGCTGCTTCACCACTGTCATCCTCCTCTTTGCTCAGCTCCATCTTCTTCTGATTAGCTACAAGGGGATGTTGGCCCCAGCACTCACCACCAGGAGTCTCACAGGAGCACACTGGATGGGGCTCCATATTGACATCCCCCTTCTCCCTGGACCTCAGGGTGGGTGCCCAACTTTTGGGTGCCCTCACTTTTGGGTGCCATGGCATTGGTCACCCTGTGATGGTATTACAATTTTGAGAGTCACCTGCAGGGTGAAGGGAAGGTGTTTGAAGAGGCAGGGAATGTGAGGGCAGCAGTAGGAGGCACCCACCCTGGGCTATGTGGCTACAGAATTCTAAAACTCACTGCTCAACCCCTCAGCACTACATCCACACACTACCATGGGTGGTATGACCATCTGCATGATGGCCTCAGTTCCAGGCAAACCTTCCTTCATGTCATGGCCCAGCTGGGCTTAGCTGTGCCAGGGGACCCTGAGGATCCCTCAAATGAGGGATTAGACACTGGCATCACACCCTTTGCTCAGCCACCAGCAGAGGTACCAGAGGAAGAAATGACAGCCTGTGCAGGACCAGACTCACAGAATCAGACAGGCACAAGCATAGAAACCCCTCAGCCCCTAAGCTCTAGAACAGATGCAAGGGTCTCCAGACTGGCATGCCCTTCCCCCACTTCTCCTGAGCCCTGCAAGCAGAACTGCAGAAAGTTGCACAATGACTTACATGAGAGGAAACACAACATTCGTTTGGCAGCTCAGCATTGGCCAGGCATCAGCCATGACAGAAAGTGCTTGAAAGAGCTGGTCTGATGCATGAAGCAGATGTACCTCATCTCCAGCTGCCAGGTGAAAGTCTGGCTTTAAAAAGGCCAAGAGAAGAGCTGCCATGTGGCAGCAATGTCTCTCCTACATGCCTGTATCACTGACATTGCTGTGCTTTGGCTCCTACTTGCATGCCTCCTGTCTTGACTTCAGTTTTTGCTCCAGCTTCTGTTTGCTATCTCCTGACCTGACCCCAGCTTGTGCACTTGACACTCCACTGCCCATTCACAAGGGATAGCCTGGTCTATGAAGGCACACATACAATTCCAAGCAGGTCAAAATAATTTGTTCCAGTGCTTCAAGGTGAATTATTCTTTCTGGGCAGCATGACACAGGGATGAGACCCCTTTCTGCCACCATATGCCAGAAAACATGGCAGAATGCAGTGGTAGAGCTTCCCCTTGCAAAGGTAAACTACCATGCTTTACCACCAACCTCTACAGCAGCTCTTTTTAAGGCTTGGCCCAGTTAGGCTGGCAGTAGACATTTCAACCAACAGGTGTTGCCATGACTATAACATCCACACCCTGAGGAATTCAGTGTTAGGTACCCACAGGAGACCTCAGAAGGGCCCCAGAACCGTGGTGTGTTCCCTCTTTTCATAAAGCCTAAGCAGCCTGCTTTGGCATGGTGGCTTCCTTCCGGAGCTTCCACTTCAGCTGTCCATTTGACACATCCACCTTCTGCCAGCTGCTTTGTGTGGATGGCACTGAGGAGACACAAAAGATGCTGGGCTCATCAATACTGAGCATGCATCAGCACTCTCCATCTCATGGACAGCATCTGCCTGAATAGCTTTTGCCTGGGCAGGGGGGCAATTCAAGCCCTGTGCAAGGAGCTATGGCCAGCTCTCATAGGCCAGGCCTCCATCCACGAGCCATCCGTGTCCTACAGAAGGTCCTGCTCTCCAAAGTTTCTGGCCACTGGATCCATCCAAGTAATTGTGGCTGAGTTCCCAGAGCTGTCCCTGACCTGAGTGAGCTGATGGACAGCTTTCTCAATGCCATCCTTTAGAAGCATGGGAGAGAAGGAGTTGGCACCCACAAAGGCAGGGTTTGCATCAGTTTCAGGCTTCCCCAACATTGTGGGTGCTGTGGACTACACCAAAATCCCCCTCAAAACCCTTTCAAAGGAGCTGTAGGTGTATGGCAACTGCTATTGCTTCTACAACATGAATGTTCAGGCATCCTGTGGTCACCAGGGGATCTTCATGGACCTTGTGGTCAAGTTCCCATGCAGCTTCAGTGATGTGCAGATTTTAGCTGTATCTAACCGAAACCATTTTTTGGCTGTGTGGCCAGAAGGCAGTCTGTGGGTCAGCAGTCTGTGAAGGGGGGTCAGGACAGTTTGCTGGCTGCTATGATCCTAATGGTTCTCCTTTCAACCCTATCATGTGACTATGAATACACCCCCTCCCTTATTTGCTAATACCCTATCCTGAGGACAACTCACCAGACTGAGTTGTCTACAAACAAGCCCATCACCAAAACGCACATGGTAATCAAGTGTGCATTTGGGCAGCAAGATGCACGTCTGTTGCCTTCATCATACATGTGGGTACTGTGCGATACAGCTCCTGACAGCTCTTTGCCATCTGTACCATGCTTCACCACCCTTTCTAGGGCCCATCTCTCTTTTTGCTGAATCAGAATTACTTTTCACAGTGCCACAAAAAAGATACAGCAAACCTGTATAGAAACTTCCTCTTCTCCTAACACTAATATTAAATGCATGGCATCTATATATGAGGAAATTGGAGGTTAAAATGCAAAAGAACAACTTAAGACTGAGAATAACTTTGAATGTAAAGTAGAACAACATCATTCTGCTCTTCCAAAGCTTAAGACTGGATTGTAAAGCCGAAATGGTATCCACAAATGATGAGAACCATCAGTACAAAATAATCACTGTTATAGCAAAAAATCAGCTTCTATTAATAAGAACATGTGTGTCGAGTATTATGATTGCACAAATACTCTTCAACAATCAGAAGCTAAAATTCTAATGAAAGCATTAGGTATTTTGAATCATAAAATATAACATTTATGCAATGCCATAATAATTTTAAAAATTCTGAGAGAAAATGATGGAATAAACCTTATAACTATGAAGATCTCTGCTTGAAAATAAAATAGACGCTAAACTCAGACATGAAAACCACCAATTGCAGTGATCACAGACTACACTACCATTCATGTAAGGATACAAAAAATCCCTCATACGCTGAGAAAAAAAATTTGTGGACTCCAGACCAATGCTTTAGCAAAATGTATCAAGTTTACAGTTCCTATTGTCAACAGTGTGCCTTTCCTCCATGAGCAACTGCCTATTGAGAGCTGGGGGAAAGGTTCTAAAACATGCGGGACTGAGGATTGAAGAAAGAAGGAGGAATTATCGCTCCTCAGGCAAAAGTGAGGGAAGTTCTCCCAACTCTCAGTGATGATTTTGTGAGGGAAGGGGGTACACAGTGGGTAGCTGGGCAAAGGGGACACTCCCAAAAATAGATTCAGTAAACTCATTCTGATCATGGAATTATTAGATCAACACAGCTGTTATTAATCTAAGTGAGGTGCAGACAGTTCCTTCTTCTAGGCCATTCCTGTTTTTTTAATCTCAGGTTGCTTTGCTATATAGTAACGTCATTCAATGCAATGTAGGTTTTTTAAGAATTAGGTCTGACCTTCAGGGCTTTCTTGCATCATAAAAACTCCCACAGAATTAAGAAAAGATCACACAACACTGTAAGTAGTTCTGCAGTTTCAAACACACACACACACTCTTCAAACAATTAGTTTAAAACCCTGGATTTTAAAAAACAATTATGCTTCATTATGAGACAGGATAAGAACTCATTAATAAAATACTGAAAATTGTAACACTTTCACATGATCAGGAAGCTAATTTATTCCTCAGAAAATTATATTAAAACACATTTCTTTAATCAAGAGATGAGTTTATCATAGTACTTATACAGCAATGCTCAGTTCTAAACACATTCCAAACACAACAGGTTTGATCAAAGAGTAATTTCTCTCTTTTTTTAAAAAAACCCAACCCTATGATTCAGTAATTTATGTATTTTGAAATTAACTGTTTACAAGCTACTTTTTTCACACAGGACTTACAGTTGCAAATGTATGGTGTGCCTAAGAAACTATCACTGCAGTGATGAATGACACGAATAGCAGGATTTTTAAAGAAGACTTGAAACATTGAAAAGGCAACACAATATCAATCAGAGCAGAAGAAAATGCAGCCACTGCAGCCAAAACTTCTGTCATTTCATTCACTCACATGCATGGTTTTTCATCCTAAAGGACTCTCTTACCTGTTTCCTGGTCCGTGTCTTTCCTGTTCGAAGTTTGATGTATCTGGCTATCAGTTCATTCCTACCTGAAACAGTAAAAATGTACAATGAAGGCCAAAGAAACAATTTAAAAAGGATGTGTGAATTTCAAAAATGCATAATTTAGAAATTTTGACCAAACATCATCTGTATTTTGACCAAATTTTGACCAAACACCATCTGTAATCTCACATATTTTTAGTTTTTCCCCAAAACCTGAATTTCGGATTATTTAACTTGAAGAAATTAGCATGTAGAATGAGACTACAAGGAAAATATTTTAAATAATTTTAAACAATACATCAGAAATCAAGTGACAAGTATTCCACAACACAATTCTAAAATTAAGCGGCATTTTGAGAAGTCAGTATAATCTGACTGTTGAAAATGGGAGTGTTTTTCAGAACTAAAATGGCAATATGTAAGACCAGTGGTTTATCTACTCCAGCATGCTGTTTCACACAGTGATCAAACTGCTGGGTTGAAGGACCCAAGAAGAGGGCAGCCATCTTCTCCTGAAGATGCCTATTCATACTCATTTATGGTCTCTGTATGTGGGATATTCCTTTACTCACTATGGCTAGTAGTCACTGATAGATCCACCCTCCATGAATCTGGTTCCTTTTTAAAAAATCATCTGTGCTCATGGCCATCACTATAATCAATGGCAACGAATTCTACAATTTATTAATCTGTTGAGTAGAGAAATTCTTCCTGTCCTGAATTTTTTGCCTATCAACTCTGTTGTATGCTTCTAAGTCTCAGTATTATGGGAGACAAAGAAAAACTTATCTTTTAAATGCATTTTAATACTAAACAGTAGTTTTAAATTTAAATGTATGTTTGTATGTATGTACTGTTGCTGTTGTAAGCAACCTCAGCCCAGCCCTGCTGAGGAAGGAAGAATTATAAATAAAATTTATAATTACCATCTGTTAACATTTGATCCAAATAAAAGTGGTAATAAATCAAATAAAGCAAATTTTACAAACACATATATAAATGTTACCAGTACCTAGGAACCAACATTCCTTCCTTTAACTGTACAAAGTTTGTAAGAAAAGTGGCAAAATGTTAACATTGTATTATCAAATTTGTAAACATTTTTTCCAAGCCTGCTAAATAAAAACATACACTAAAATGTGCCCATATCTCTAACTCACAGTGATTGAAGAAAGCCCTACATTTCCTTTAAAAATACTCAGCCGTGAGCAAACTCCATACCAATTCTTAAACAAACTCCAAATCCAAATTAATTCAGGGGAGTGAAACACAATTTTTGTTCCAGTTACTACTGTTCAGTGTTAGCCTTTTAATATAGCTTTTGCTAGTAGTTGAATTGATGGAATTAGAATGGCTATTCCTTGCAAATTGCTTTACAAAAAGCATTTTAAATCAGCCTTGGTGACATCTGCATGCGTTTGGGTCTTCAAAAATGCCAGCATCTTACAGACGCATAAGACATGGTATAAACCTGTGTTGTGACGGGGTGGGGGGTAAGAGACACCTCTTAAATAGAGGAGGCGAAAGAGGACATTTTAAAGCCAAATTAGCTAACAAGAAACCTCTTGGAGATAAAAGTCAGTAACTGATTAAACAGTTTCAACCACCAAGTAAGACAGCAGCAATGAGCAAAATCTATTTTAAGGCTTTAAAATATTATAGGCAGGTGTTAAGTTATCCCCATAGTGAGTTTTGAGAGTGGTCTTTTCAGTGAGTTTTGAGAAGGCTTACCGAAAAGGGGGTGGAGTGGGGGATTGGGCAATGCTTTCCTATCCAGGCAGCATTTTGTTCAGACAAGCTTACTGCAGAAGGTCATGTGACATAGGCCAAATAAACAGCATCTGGGGATTTTCAATTACAGACCTTCACCCAGCATGCCTGCACTGTAATCTCTACCAGATGAGGCTCAGGCCTCACTATTTTCAATAATTCACACACTGTGTACACATAACATGACAATAAGGGCATTCATGCAACCGCCTGATTCGCACATCAAAGCTCCCAAATGGCCAGCTGTAAGCATGCTTACTGCTGAATAATTCATTCTTTTCACAGGCTTGAAAAAACGCTCAGCAGGACTTGGCAAGCTTGTGTTCTTTCCTGTGTGGTATGCTAAACTCAAATTTTGAAAGAGGTACAGCCCCACTTTAAAAAAAGAGAGATTCAACCATTTAAATGCACATTTGCAAGGATTCAAATGGCTTTAAAAATAAAAAAAAGTCAACTGAACGGAGCTATAATTCCAAGTGAAAGAGCTCAGGGACAGAGCAGACAGAAAACATTCATGATTCTAAGGCAGGTGTTTAATTAAAAAAGCAGTTTCTCTACTGCAAAGATGTCTCTTGCATAAATCACATATACAATTTTTTCCAGCGTTACCAGATGCTTAAACGTTTACAAGTTCAGCAAACTTATTTCCATCTAACTAGTATTTGTTCTACCATAGTGCCTTCACAAAGACTTCTGTTATTTGGGGGAAAAATGTAATCACAACAATGAAGCCAATCCTAAAAGAGCTCAGATAAATTTGTCTCCGGGTTTGGATTCTTTCTGTCTTATTACAAAGATAAAAAGGATAGGGGAGCTATAATTTTGATCATGACAAACATTTCAACGCTCTTCTAATTACATTACTGTACTCTGATAAATTTGCTGCCTAAATCCTCCCAAGTATGACTTTTTAAAGAAATTCCTTGCTTCATAAAATCAAGTTTTCTTATCTGTCAATCAACACTAAAATCAGCAGGCTCAACTAGTCATGACCTCGCCTCATAGCAAACACATGCTGCTCACCAGCTGTGGACTGTGTATTTTTACACCCTTTTCCCTATCATTCAGAATGGTTTCCTCTTAATCACAATAATCCTAAAAGTGCTAAAACATATCAATCGTCCTTTAAGCCCTGCCTACAAAAGGCCAGCCATTCTGCCTTTATGGGCTTGTCCAACAGCAGCTGATACCTCATTCAGCTGCAAATCCAATTTAGCAGCTACAAGAGGTTTAACATCCTTGGAAAAATATTGGGTGTTGATTCTGCACAGTTCAATCAGCAATATTCCTCTAACATATTGTTTTGGGTTTTCTGCCATATTTGCACTTCTGTTGGAGTTCCCTACTTGATCTTAAACACAGTTTTACTTCTGGTATTACTGTTTATCCTGACTACTCAGGATTTTTTTTTAAAAAAATCATTGTTGAGTATGACAATATTATGAAAGCATTCATAAGCCAAATGTTACATATATAAATATGTTAAATGACAAGAAATGTCAAGGTAAATGAACTGGAAAACATACATTTATATAACATTCTAAAAGAACTTGTTCAAAATGTAATTTGTATGCCTACAAGAAAATCCACAATTAATTTGCTTTTTGAAGAATATTTAGATGGCAAACAAGCCATGAAAACAGTACATTTATTTTTATATTCTTATAAATTTGAAACAGAAATGACTTGATAAGCTTAATAGTTTTTTTTAATAAATCCAGAAGTGGAACTGTTTATGTCTGTTTTTTTCAAAACAAAATGCAAAACTGTTTTTGCTGTATAAAGGAATCTACCTACAAGCATCCAAACTTTCTTGTTTCTGTTTTACTGCTTTTAATTCTGTTCCACAAGGTACTTTTCATTCAATGTAGCCTTTCATAGTAAGATAATGATAATCTAATTTTCATGATAATCTCATGTTCTGCAACCTCTGTTCTTAGTGACCACAATCTAACATGTTGGGTATGAATAACCTTAATTCTGTGTTAGATTGTGGTAGGCTACTTGGCCTTTGCTAACACATCCTGCAAGTCAACACTGCTATTTGAAGAACTAAGGAAAAACAAAGATCAGAAAGGAATATTTCAGTTATAATTACTAAACTCAGCAACAGAATACTTACAATTTACAGTAGGCAGGCTCTGGGTTGATTTCAAAGTTTTGATAAAGTTAATCTACTACCTTTGCTATGCAGTACTTCAGTCTATTAAGAAGGTAAATATTATGTTGCAAACCCAGAATGTAGTCAGGTCCACGCTGAACACAGAGTAAACTGAAATAAAATCTTCTAAATTAGATGGCAGAAAAATCATTATTATTTATTCCTCTTATGATATATTAAAAAACCTCAGTTAAACAAAATTTTATGGGCCAAATTTTATCTGACTTTTCTGAACTGCTGTTTTATATACAGAGTCAACCAATGTTAAACAAGTGTTCTTTGCCAAGAGTTCTTAATGAAAAGTCCGGCTTGGACAGAAATCCTTCAAATAGGCAGACAATAGGCTGGCTCATCTGTCATGAATGATGGATGAGTTAAGAAGATTAAAATCAGTATTTGCATCACAATAGATAAAAATTAGTAAAACTGAATTTCTCAGTAGGTGGTTTCAGCTTTAGTTGTTCTTCAAGGGAAAAGAGGACTCATTTTTAGAAGAATTACAGTTGGCTTACAATATTAACTTGAAGAGGCTTTAAATGTTGATGGACTCTCATACTGGAGAATGAAATAAAGTTAACATGGATATATTTCAACGTTTATAATGTAATGCTTGAGATTTGGAAAGCATCTATTTTCTGCTTCTGAACAATTTAAAAGAGGCGCCTGAATAAAGCAAGTCTGGTTTCATATTGCTTAGAAAAGAGTGGTTCTCTCATCTTGTAGATTTAAAATTACCGAATAACAAAGAGATGTTCATAGTGATCTCAAAATGCTATACATGTATAAACAGCACGCTATAGCATAAACAGTTAACATGGGAATAACCAGAAGACCATGGATATGGGACACAATTAGAAAGCCTTTCATACTAAGATGTTTTTGAGAACTGACATATACTTAGTCGTACCGAAGTCATGTTTGAGTGTAGTGCAAGTCAGCATACTTCAGCATTCAGTAGCAAACTACTGGTTGCAGTATTCTGCTTTTCATGGTTCTTACACTGGCTGGCCCGGTCTCCTCCATCATTCTGTGCACTTGACTACAGAAAGACAGAACTGGGTAATTTCTGTCTCAGTGAGATCACAGTGTCACTTACTGTGACCATGTCATCAGTGCAGCACAAAGCTATTGTTTTACAGATACAAGCTTCTTCCAGGGGTAGGTCTAAAAACAGAAAGGGCAATGCTGTTTGTTTATTACAGTGATATCATGGTGCGTTTGTGAAATAGCCCACTGCCTTGCTTAGGCCTCCCAATTAAATGGCTCAGAAACATAAATAAATGCTCTGGCCATCAACTGACAGGGGAGTTGCATCAAAGACCCTTCTGTAGTAGGGAAGCTGTTTATTTAAAATTATTTGGTGTCTAGTGAAGTTTTTTTTTTTTTGCACTTACAGCAGGTGCAAAGAGAGATTTAAACTCACATTGTGTTATGCAAGAGATCTGGAATCAGATTACACATGATGACTAGTTCAGACAGCCAAGAAACAAAGACCAAATGGAAAGCATGTAATCAATGTGAACATGATTTTTTTATGCATACAACCCTGAAACGTGATTTCTTAATGGTTGGTTGTGGAGTTGGTTATTTTCCCAGAACTTATTTTTGGAGAGGGGTGTTTGGGAGTAGAATTTGTGTAAAAGTACATTTGCCTAAAAACATTTTTTAAAAGAATCAGGTCATTAATATTGTTTCTGTACTTTCCGGTCCACAGTCTGAGAAACAGAAGAGAATGATCATTCTAGTTCCTCTGGCACCAGCTATGTACCATTCCCTTTGCCATTAAAGGGAAAAATTGGTCCAGCATTCAGAACTAACAGTTTAGTTTTGCTTCTTTGCCCCTTAACTAATGACAATTATAATGTAAACAGGGAAAGAGAAAGAAATGCAAGATGCATACAGGATGTAATAATGATTTCTTCCAGCATTAAAGATTAATTACAATTCAAATTAATCAATTGTGTTAAATGTTGGATCCAAAGGTTGTCTGCAGGTCACAGAAGGGCATCTTCCATGAGCAGAGGGTCCCTTGGAATCCAACTACATAATCTGGATTGATCTTGACTTTTTTCGAAGCAGAAAAGAACAGTACACCTGAAACTCCCATATGGCTTTCCATCCAGCTTTATGATCATCTATTACACAGAAGACCTGGGCCTATCTCCAAGAAGCTTATGGTAAAATGGTTCTGTGAAAGTACAAAATGCAACTCATACCCAGCCCAGGAGAACAGGATTCATCCACCACACCCCTGTTTGTCAGATGAACATTGAGGAACAGGATTCTTCCTCTTCAAAACCAGCAAATTGCAAGACACTCTATGTGGTGATATGCCTTATGCCACAATTCTCCAAATAGATTGAGAGATGAAACAGAAATGTGATCAGTGGAAAAGCAGCTGTTCTGGAAAGAACTACCAATAAGCAACACCTGCAGCAAAACATTAAGAGGTTAACAGATTGCAACATGATGTTGTGGTTAAGAATGGCAGACTCTAATCCTCCACATGAATGGCAGGCTCTAATCTGATGAGCTGCGTTTGTTTCCCCATGCCTGCTGGGTGACCTTGCGCCAGTCGTGGTTCTCTCAGAACTCTCTCAGCCCCACCTGGAAGAGAAGGTGATTGTAAGCTGCTCTGAGATTCCTTTTGGTAGAGAAAAGTGGGATATAAAAACCTGTTCTTCTTTCCCCAAAGGTACGACAGAATAAGAAGGAGAGATTAATGCTACTATCCACATGATGAAGCTTCCTTCTATTCAGCATGGTTATCACATGGAATGACTTTAATTGAGAATTTCTAACACCACCAACTGATATTTCAGAATGATCAGAGGATACAATTTCAGAGTTTAGAAACACAGTCTGATAGTGGGGAGACGGGTGAAATATTTGAGTGAACCAAAAGCAGATGATGAAATATTTCAGAGCAGTTACCCTACCTAAGGCTGATGTAACTACAAAAGTTAAGCTTGAATTAACTACAAAAAATGCTATACATAAAATTGCATTCAAAAATTCAATATTTGCAAAAATGTGAAAACCCACTCTGTACACTTTCACCTTTTTATAGTCTCCCAAGTTCAAGACTTTCAAAAACTATGGGCTTATAGACTATTATTATGGTTGCCAGCTCTGGGTTCGAAAATTCCTGCAGATTTGGGGATGAAGTTTAGGGGAAGGCAGGTTTGGGAGGAGGAAACCTCAACAAGATATAATGCCGTGGTGGTGAACCTATGGCACGGGTGCCAGAGGTGGCACTCAGAGCCCTCTCTGTGGGCACGCGCACTGTCATCTCCCCCTCCCCCTGCCAGAGACTGCTGCTGGCAGACGCATTGGGAGGCCCGCTACACAGGCTGGGAGTAGGGTAGAAGCGGCTGGGGGTAGGGTAGAAGCGGCAGCCCAGGCACAGTGGTGGGATTCAGGCGGCTTGCACCAATTGGGGTGAACCGTTTGTTAAGGCCCCCCTCCCCGGGAGAGAGAACAATGGGGAGCCCAGGGTGGGGAGGAGAGATCTTGCAAGGTCCTAGACTCATGGCGTTCAGCAAGATCCATGAACTCAGTTTTGCAGGGAGACCTCCTGCCCTGTAAAAAAAGTCCAGATCTTGCCCGGAGGAGCCCTTCATGCAAAAGCAAGTCATCTGCTGGGTTCACTCCAGTGGCTTCCTCTGATCCGTGCCAGTGGAAAGGTGAGGGGGCAGCCAGCCAAGTGGGCAGAGGGCAAGGCTGCCTAGCAAGCGGAGCCATGCCTTTTCCCTTGGTGCGCTGCCCGGGAAAAGTGCATCCTCCCTGCACATAAAAAAGCATCCCCAAGTCCCACACTCTTCTGCAGCATGACTTTCAACGCCCAGATTGCAGCAGGTTAGCAGCTTGGTGGTGGTGGTGGTGTCTACGGCAGTGGCTTATGATGCTAACTACTCTGCAGTCTGCTTGGGATTCAGGTTTTGTATCAATTTTGCAGTCTTCCTCCCTGCCAGTTTGCAGTCTTGCCTGAAAGTTTGAAAAGGGTTCAGCTTTGCAGATTTCTGGGGAAAGTGAAAGAAAGAATCTGTGGGGAAAGTCTTTCCTTCTTCCTCCACCCCCAACCGGTTCTGTGGGCTCAGGTGATGCTTTTAGGAAATGGAAAACTCTTTCGGAGATCAGGAAGGAGGAAGTTGTTCTAAAGGGGCTGATGTTTGGGTCCATGTTATCTGTGACTGTCATGAGTTATATGTGTGTGTCTGTGTCGTTTTCTCTCCCTTGCAATCAGTAATGTCTGAAAACTCTCCTTTTGCACCTGGATTTGTATGAGGCTGTCAAACTTTAATCCAAAATAAAGAACCTGTAGATATTAACTATACTAGTCTTTATTGGGAATACTAAAGACCAGGAACAGTAATTGAGGATTCTGAAGATCACAAGCAAAGCTTGGGCTTAAATTCCCTTCCCTCCCCCTCCCCCCGCACCCCTGGCCAAGTGTTGGCACTTTGCGATAAATAAGTGGGTTTTGGGTCGCAGTTTGGGCACTCGGTCTCTAAAAGGTTTGCCATCGCTGGTATAATGCCGTAAAGTCCACCCACCAATGGTGCCATTTTCTCCAGAGGTACAGATTTATCTTGTCTGTAGATAGGTTGTAATTCCAGGAGATCTCAAGGTCCCGCCTAGAGACTGGTAACCCTACTTATTATGCCATTTTTATTATAACTGCTGTAAGTTACAACATGCAAGCCTACTCTTGAATTGTGGAATTAACTTCAAGAATAATTTATCCAAAAGAAAAACTGCTACAAACTGTGAAACTTTCACACAGATTTCTATGACAAGGTGTCAAATGGTGACTTGAATCATTCAGTTTCTGACATTAAAAGAACCTGATATATGTCCCCAAAAGAAAATCAGTCTAGTTTTGTATTAATATCTGGTAAAGATTACTGGAGAAAAATCCTGTTCTCAATGACACGCTTTATCTCACAATCAAAAGACTTAATGAAATGTAAACTTGCCTCATTTTCATGAGTAACACATGCAAATATCCATGTTAGCAGACCAAAACTATTCCTGAATCACCACTGCTTACCCACACAAGCCAAGATCAGATGCTGTATTCAGACATAATGAGAAACCTGTATGATGGAAATGGATATGACTAGTAGTTATGCTTGTGCACTCTCTCCCCACACTCAACTTATGTCTGAAGGCTTCCTGGTTTTAGAAGGTTTCAATTAAACTTCAATCAGATGTGATGGATAAGTGTGGGCACCTGGGCAAGTTGGAATTTATTTCATTATTTGATTTTTATGCCTCTCTAGAGTTCTGTAGGAAATTGACTTCATCCTTACAAACCAGGATTTTAAACCATGTTTTAATTCCAGTTTGTGGTGATGATTAACATACTAACATACTTGGGTGCCAAAACTGGAAACCTTTAATTACATTCCACACATGAAAGGAACAAAGAGAACGAAAACACAGCACCTAAATCTATGTATGTGCCAATCACAGACAAATCATCAGGGGTGTAACGAGGCAGCCCTGGGCAAAACCTGAGTTGGATGCCCCCCCCCCCCCCATGGGCGGCCACTCCACCATGACCAAATTTCTTTTTGCACCAGGACATTGGTGCCTGCAGGGGGTGCATCTTTAGACATATCAGCACCAACATTTCAGCATATCATCAGGAGACTGTCCTTATGATGCTCCCCAAGTTTGGTGAGGTTTGGTTCAAGAAGTCCAAAGTTATGGACTCCCAAAGGGGGTGCCCCATCCCCCATTGTTTTCAATGGGAGCTAATAGGAGATGGGGGCTACAGTTTTGAGGGTCCATAACTTTGGCCCCCCTGAACCAAACTGGACCAAACTTGGGGGGTGCCATCATCTCCAGATGATACCCTGAAATTTTGGTGCCGATACATCCAAAAATGCACCCCCTGCAGGAACATCCTAGAAATTTGCCCAAGAATCTTTGTTCTGCATTGAGTTTTCTGCATTGCTGTCAATGGGGGTTGCAGGCTGTGGGGGGAACATTTCTGAAGGCACAGTCTCAAAACTTTCAGGGTCTCATCAGGAGACTGCCCTAATGATACCCCCAAGATTGGTGCAGTTTGGTTCAGGGGGGTCAAAGTTATGGACCCTCAAAACTGTACCCCCCATCTCCTATTAGCTCCCACTGGAAACAATTAGGGATGGGGGCACCCCCTTTGGGAGTCCATAAATTTGGACTCCCTGAACCAAACCTCACCAAACTTGGGGGGTAGCATAAGGACATTCTCCTGATGATACGCTGAAATTTTGGTGCTGCTAGCCCAAAAACTGCACCCCCTGCAGGCCAAAAATGGAAAACCACTAGAATTCCCAAAAACGAACCCAGCATTTTGATGCCCCCCACAAGGTGGTGCCCTGGGCAGCTGCCCACCTTGCCCAATGGGCATTACGCCAGTGCAAATCATAGTTTAGCATGACCTCTAAAAGCTAGACTTTTAAAATGTTACTAAAAGCATAAATCACAAGATATTTCAATCCATAATGAATGTCACTTAAGAAAATAACAATTTGTGTATTATTTATGTCATACCATACGCAGATCCTGTTACACACTTAAAATACAGAATAATTTAGTAAGAATAGAAGTTTCCTAGAAAGACAGGGTAACTGTTTGTTTATTTATTTATTTATTTATTTATTTATTTATTTATTTATTTATTTATTTATTTATTTATTTATTTATATTTTACATTTATATTCCTCCAATCTCCCAAGGGACTCAAGGTAGCTTACATATATATAAAAATACGAAGTGATAAAAACAATACAAAGTACAAACATTAAAACCAGTTAATAACAAGATGCCATAAAAACTTAACATAGCAACCTACAGGGAGCAGAAGTACGTATCGCACCCAGGTGAAGGCCATGGAATGACATTAAAAGTATGCCCAGCTGGCCTGACAGAAATGGTCTGGCAGCACAACTCCATTTTGCAGGCCCTGCGGAACTGAGACAGATTCCGCAGGGCCTGGATGTTATTAGTGATTGCATTCCACCAGGCTGGCCCCAGGGCTATAAAAGCCCTGGCCTGTGTCAATGCCAGCCGGACATCTTGGGACCTGAGACCACCAACAGATTCCCCTCCACAGGTTGTAGGGGTTTTTGAGGACAATAAGGGAAAAGGCAGTCTTGCCAATATGCAGATCCAAGACTGCTAATAGTCTTAAAGGTCAACACCAAAATTTTGAAGATGACCCGGTGCTTAACAGGAAGCCAATTAAGATCTTTTCGGACAGGTGTTACGTGGTCCCAGCTAGAGGCTCCAACTAAGAGTCTAGCAGCTGCATGCTGTACAAGCTTCAGTTTCTGGATCAATGTCAAAGGTAGGCCAATGTAAACTGAGTTATAGTAGTCTAGCGTACAGGTGAGCGTCGCATGGATTACTGTGGTTAAATTGGGCTGGGATAGGTAAGGGGCCAGTCACTGCACCTGTTGTAGGTGGAAAAAGGCTGTCTGGGCTGTCTTTGTGACCTGTTCTCCAATGAAAGAGTGAAGTCCAAGGTCACACCCAGGCTCTTTACTGATGAGGCCAGATGAAGGGCTTCACCGTCCAGAACTGGCAACTGGAAATTCCCCAGTCGATCCCCCCGGCCGAGTCACAGAATCTCCATCTTTGATAGATCTAATTTCAGTCTGCTCGTTCTCAACCAACCAGATGATATTTACCTCTTAACTATAAAACCACAAAATATTTATTTATTTATTAGATTTTATATGCTGTCCCTCTGCTTTCATGCTTGGAGACATCATAGAACATTCATAATAACATACGGAATAAACAATAATAAACATCTAATAAAAACATAACTACTGCTAAGGTGATGTTTGTATTTTAAATCCCTTTACAGCAGTAAAACCCATCACATAGTGGGATTAACATTGATGGATGTTAATGGGGGCTGTTATTGCTAATGGGAGAGTCCTAGATATTAACAGCTCTGTCTTATAGGCCCTGCAGAATTCCACTAAGTCTCACAGGGCCCTTGTATCCTCAGACAGAGTATTCCACTAGGCTGGGTTGAAGCAAGGTGATCCCTGGGACCAGGGATCATCAGAAGATTGGAATTCACTAATTGGAGTGCTCTTTGGGGCACGTACCAGGAGAGACAGTTCTGTAGCTATGCTGGTCCTAGGACAGCTTCTAGTTAGGGAGCTTTCCCAACCTATGGTTTCGAGATAAGCCTTTCATTGGACATTACACCATCAGCCCCTGCCAGCATGGCCAATTGGCACAGCTGATGGGAATTGTAATCTATGAACATCTAGAGGACCATAGGTTGGGAGACCCCTGGATTATGGCTTTGTACATTAGTACAAGCACCCTGAACCTAATTTGATGCTCCAACAGAAGCCAGCACAGCAGCTGATGGAGGACAGGTTGCATATACATCCACCACAAGGATTCCATCAGGACCCTTGCTCTGCATTCTGGATCAATTGGAGCTTCTGGAATAGACCCAAGGGTAGAATGAATTACAATAAACCAGGTTAGAAGTGACCGTCACATGGATAACAGTGGCCAGATAAGTTTGGGAGAGATAGGGAACCAACTGCTTCACCTGGCATAAATGTAAAAAATGCCACTTGAGCAATATGTGCTACCTTGACCTCCATCGATAAGGAGCATTCAAAAGCACCCCTAAACACTTAACAGTTGGTGCAGCAGTTAGCTGCAGGCTGCCCAGGATCAGCAGCCAGCACTCCTCAGTCAAACCCCTCTGATCCAGACATGACTTCTGCCTTCACTGGATGCAGTTTCAGATGGCTCTGTCGTCCATTCCAGCACAGCTCCCAGACACTGGCCAAGACATCCAAAGACTATACATTGAGCTACACATGTTGTAATGACATACAATAATCAATACATCTAATTCTCAACATGGCTCCACCAGTGGATACCTAAATCTGGAGGTTGGAGACATGAGTAGATGATGCAGATCATTCTACAAATCTAAGAAAAACATGGAGGTGCTGAAAATGAAAAAAACCCCACTGGGGGAGGGGGTTATCTTCCACCAATATAATAGAAGCAGCACCTGTACCTTTAAAAAACAAATGCCCTCACATTGGCTATTCTGGGGGATGCTAGGCAATGACAATACTGCCAACCTTCAAAAGCCTTGGTTTCTGTCAGCGAAAGGCAGGTGGAAGTGGCAGGGCCCTTTCCAGGGCTGCTGGGCCCATGAAGAACTTATTGCCACCGGGTCTGCAAACTACCAGTGGAAGTCTTGCTACCATGTAACCTGTAGGATTCACTTAGATCTGGCTTTTTGCTACTGTTCAACAGCAGCCAATCCACAAAAGCCAGTGTGATATAGTGAGTAAAGTTTCAGACTAAGATCTGGGAGACTCGGGTTCTAATGCCCACTCTGTCATAGAATTTGCTGAGTGACCTCAGACCAGTCACAGAAAGCTGCATTTACCAGTAAATGTCCGCATGTCTTGAAAGTATACAAGCTCTAAATTAGAGTGGAGGTTCTAAGAAAAAAAGTTACTCATATCAGAGGCATTTTCATTCCAGTATACACAACATGTTGATCCAGAAGTTTTTCTTGTTTCCCCAGCCTAGCTATTTCCATCCATACCAGTTTATCTCCATAAATGTCAGCCTTCCAAAAATTAAAGTTTCTCCTGTTCTCATCTACAGTTATTACAATTATTTATTCTGTTCCACCACCCCCATGCATTTCGCTATCCAAAGTTATGCCTCCTATATAATCCATACTAATCTACAAGCAGTCCTTTTAAGGCTCACATTATTTCCAGTTATTTTATACACATTGAGTAGTTAGCTTTGTAGCTGTAAACTTTTTAAAATACATTTTAGTATGCATTTTATTTAGCAACACCTTTCCCATCTAACCACAGTAATGTCCTCTTCAGTTTAGGGTGATTCATGGGGCACAAGTCAAAAGAGTGATGCAAAATGTGGTTATCCTACAGCAGCAATCCCCAGCTGGGGTTCTGCAGTACTCTGGGGTGCCATGAGCACCTCTTAGGGGTACCACGAGAACACCATCCCTTTCCTCCCACCGCCACCCCTTCACAGCCCCTCAGCCCAGCTCCACCAGGCTGCTCCTTCAGTTGGCGGAGAAGGGTGGCCCGCAGCAGGCTGAAGGAGCAGACTGGAGGACCAAAATCTGCCAAGGGGCGGCCCACGGCCCGGATCCATCAGGTTGCTCCTTTAGCCAATAGACGAGGGCAGTGGTGATTCCAGGCAGCCTGGCGGGGCCAGGCCAAGGGGTTACCTGTGGCAGGCTGCTCCTTCAGCTGGCCCAGTCTCCCCCAGCTAAGGTAAGTGGGGCATGGTGGTGGGGGGTGCCGGGTGCCATTTTACCCCAGTATGCCTCTGCCCCCACCCCAAGCTTCATCTTTTCACCCTGCCCCATCAGAACCCTCACCTTTCCACCCTTTCTACCCTCCCCACCTCAAGCCTGTCTGTTCCACCCTTCCCACACCTTTCCACCCTTCCCCACCCCAATACTCACCTTCAACCCCTTCCCCAATCTTACCTACACCTTCAAATCCTCCCCCACCCAATACTCATTTGCCAACTATATGTGTTTCCATCACTGAAAACAGCAGTTTCTAGTCTCCTTGCCCCCATAATATCTAGGTCTTTTACACACATGTCAGCATAGTGGTCAAGTGCAAGTGTACTTTAGTGGTCAAGAACAGGTGTACTTTAATCTGGAAGAGCCGGGTTTGATGTCCTGCTCTGTTGCTTGAGCTGTGGAGGCTTATCTGGGAAATTCAGATTAGCTTGTGCACTCCAACACATGCCAGCTGGGTAACCTTGGGCTAGTCACAGTTCTTCTGAGCTCTCTCAGCTCCACCTACCTCGTAGGGTGTTTGTTGTGGGGGGGGGGGAAGGGAAAGGAGATTGTCAGCCCCTTTGAGTCTTCTTACAGGAGAGAAAGGGAAGATATAAATCCAACTTTTCTTCTCCTTCATATTGAGTGTATATTCTCTTTGGGTTTGATTCTTGGTTTTGTACACATTTTGCCCTCTCTGGCAGTCATCCTGTCCTCAGATCAGAGAATCTCCACAATTTACAAAGCCTCTGAACCATCCATGTTATACTTTCTTTGGGTTTTCTCACTCCTCCCTACCTTCCCCTGCACTAGTGGAAGTAGGAAGGGGGAAAGAAAGGGGATACATGGGCCCATAGACAGATTTGCAAAACAAAAATAATATCCAGATATTTGCCCCTTCTAAGCTTTAGCACCAACACAAGAGAAGGGGACTTCTTGAGCAACAATATTACCACTAATAGCCAGCAAAAATTATCTTCTTTCCAAGGAATATTGCCTCATACTTAGTGGGTATGATTATAATTTCCATGAATATTTCTGTTATACCACATAGCCTAGCAAAATGGTGAACAGCTCATTACTGTGACTGCTGCATTAACATACGAGAACTTAGGTAGGCCAAACCAACTATAGTACTGTGCTACAGTGTTGCACAAATGTTTGATATCCACATTTAAGAGAAGATACCAAATGACATTAATTCTTATTCACCCTAAATGCTTTTGTGGCTATTCCTGAAGGAACACCTTTTTTCATTTGAAAAGTCCTGAATATTAAAGTGGAAAAGCAGTTTTTTTTATGTTGGCAAGTAATTAGATATGTATTTCTTTATCACATGTTGTGCTGTCAAAGATCACAGCCTTTTTTTCCTTCCTGCAACATTTGACTATAATTTCTTGTGCAGGATTTCAGGACTTAAAATTGGATATCAAAGTTTTGTTTTGGTTTTGATCATTTTAACATAAGGCATCTGCACTTGTATCTAAAGAGTTTTTCTTAATTGATTGTGATGTCTTTGAGAAATCTGCTGCTCAGGTACAATCGTTTTGCAGGATATGGGTCTGAAATCCACTAGGAGCAGGTCCTTCTTTTTTATTCATTGCATTTAATCTTGTTTTTTCTCCAAGGAGTTGAGGACTGAATACATTGACATTTTACCCTCATGGCAACCCTGAGACAGAGGTTTGGCTGAGAGAATGTAACTGGCTCAAGATTACCCAGTATGTTTCCATGTCCAAGTGGGGATTTGAACCTGAATCTCTCAAATTCTAGTACTTTTAACCACTATATCACACTGGCTCTTTTCAGTGAACATTCCAGGGTTATGGAACACTCGTCTCTGGCAGCTCGTTTGTCCTCTTCACTTATCTCCTTCAGCTGCACCTTTCAGGAAGGGCCAGCTGACCGAACTAAGTTATCTGTCTTGGTTTGGGTTTTGGCTATAATAATTTGGTTGTTATTATGATTAAAACATCCACATTCATTCTGTTATTCAGATGTCTTACTCAAACCACTTATTAAAAAGCAATATAAAATGCAGTGAATATGGACATATATGCTTTTAGCACTCAGTTCAGGTGCACTAGCATCCTTTTCTTCATTACCTCTGGGTATGAATACATTCAGACTTAGGAGCACCTTTTCTAGACCGCTTATGACAGAAAAACTAACAATATAAGGTATTTTCCGAATTTAGCAACTATCTATAGGTTGGGGTATTGTTGCTTTTTTAGTTTTTGTTTTAGCGCGGCCGCCCCTTACCGCGGCTGCCATTGCGGGAGGGGGCCCCGGGGAGGAGGCCGCTTGCCTGGCCCAATGCAAGTGGCCGGCTTTGGGCCCGCTCTGCGCATGCACGGAGGACTGAGGAGACGTTGGTTCGCCCTGTTTAGGGCAGGGTGAATGGCCGGTGCTTCGACTGGCGGCTCTCACATCGGGCGAAAGCGCGTTGGTCGAAGGGGCGGAGCAGGGCCTATAAAAGGCCCTGCCTCATGGCCAGGCTCCATTCGGAGCCTGGAACAAGAGATTTTTCCCTCCCACCCAATCCCTTCTATGTTGTAATTGTTTACTTGTTGTTTTGTCATAGCCATTGGCGGGTTGCACATGGGGGATGATCTGATGGAAAGGGGAGCTGGGGGAGCTTCCCTGTTTTGGTACACTTCCTTAAGAGGTGGGGGTGGAGCAAGCTCAAGGAAGGGATGCCCCGCGGGGGGCTGAGAAGCTTGCGCCCCTAGTGTAAGTTGGAGGGGACCTCCAGTCATGGGCACTTTGCCAGTCTGGACTTTGTCTCACTCCAATCTTTTGCTTGGTTTATTCCTCCAGCAGCTGGGCTGAGGAATCGGTTTGCCCTAAGGCTTGGATCACCCCCCATGCTGCGCCATCTGTTTTATCTATGTTTTCTGTTAATAAAGTTCTTTGGCTATGGTCAGTCTCTTATCCGCTTTAAATTGTGTTTGTAGTTTCATTGGGGAAGCGTGACCAAGTGGGAGGGCCACCAATCTACCCGCAATTTGTTTTTCCTTATTAAAGTGATAGGTTTTCAATGAACATATAAGAAAGAAAGCACAGTAAAAATGTAATTATTAGCCAATTCTTTTTAAATCTTTGGGTAAAGCATTATACCATCCCATTGTTATTGCAAAGATAAGCTCATAGTTTTATTTCTGGCTATTGCCAATTTTATAATTTTTCACAAAATCCAATTCCAAAGTCTTTCTGTATGCCAATGAAGAATATTTTTCTACAAGTTGCTCTTGAACATTTTGTTATATCTCAAAGGATAACATACAAAAGCCAGCTAAGAAGGTTCAGAATCTGATCTGACACTAACAAAGATTGCATTTATATAGTGAAAAGCTGCCATGTAAATGTTCAATAAATAAATAAAATGAATCAAAGTGAAAACCTTTGACAATCTTTCAGTCTTTGCACTTCACGCATTAGACCATCAACAGCACACTCCATTAAGGCATCTCAATATCATTCAAAACATGTGTTAACTGGAAAAAAATATGTGAACATGGACATTTATGTATTTCCATTATTTAAACCCTACTAATGCAACTGCTTTTATAGTTTATAAATGTTTGATTTAAAATATAGCCATTTCATCATTTGTACCACATTTACCTCATCTTACCACTATTCTGACTGGATGAGAGGCTAATGTAGTGTACACTGGTCAATTATTACATGGACACTGGGGACCAATTAATGCCATCCATAAAAGCTTGAATCATTCTGTCAATTAACTAGAACTAACTATGTCATCAGATATATTACTGGTGAGCCAGTCTATTTGGTTGCAATATGTCTTGAAGGAGAGCAGTATCAAATGAATCACAATTGACTTGGACAACTGCTAGCATAATTTCAGAAGATGAAAAGACAAATGTGGGAGTTATTAGTGGTCCCCTGAGGAATTACGGCCAAGCAATTGTAATGTGCTAAGACTGCACTAGCAGGTGCCCACAGCGCAAATCAGGAAGAGGGTTAAATCAATATTTTCAATTTCTCTGGATCAATTCAGTGTTTGAACAAAATGGAAACTTGTTAGCAATTGGCAGAATGTGTAAATGAAAAGTCAAACTTCTTATTATTTGTTAAAAAGGAATGGGTGCACTACATCATGCCCTTGGCACAAAGTAGCGCTTCCATGATCCAGTTGCTTGGGCATTTGCTGAGAATCAAGCAGTGCTTAAATTTTAATAGAGTGCAAAAGGTTAGTTGCATACACGTTGACAATTCAAGAGCTTTAAAAATGATTGAAGTGTCAATAGGAATGTTTTTGAGGTGTGACAACAGTACAGTTATTAATGATTAGTGCAAGAACCAGCAAGAAAAAGAAATAGTTGACTGTTTTAGACAAGAGTCCAACCAGGAATGCAGCTTCATATCTTACACTACTTCACATTAATTTTGTTCTGCATGAAATAGAGACTTAGAATGAATAAAGTCTCAATACAAAACATTATGATCCCTTACATTCCTATTACCTGAAATGAAATAGCATCAAACACTGTTGATTTATACAGTTACATTTCCTAAGACAAAGAAATTATACATGAAAGATTAATTTTACCTTCAGGATGACAGTGAAGTATACTGTCACAAGTAAAGAGTACAATGGTGTCTCATGTATCTCTATGTGTCTTCATAGGGTGACAAAATTAGATAAATCTCTGTCTTACTTATGTGTTTATGGGAACATATTGTTGGATGGCATCTCTTGGGCAAAATCATTTGAAATGTTAGTAACTGCCATTACTGTTTGCCTCTCAGGAGCCTCAGCAAACTGTTTATTTAAGCCTCTTAAGAAAATGTGCTAAAGATGAGTTAGAGCACCATGTTCAAACTGGGTAGCAGATTAATATCCTTTATTTCAAATTCAGTGTGTTGTGGCATAATTTGATGAACTGTAGTACAAAGACTGCACATTTCAAGATGATGTATCAGGGGATGAAAAGTTAGACCTCTAGATTTGTCTATGCTATGCCATTTAGAGGCTTCAAAAAAGAATAGGAAAATACACAATCATTAAAAGAATAAAAGGTTCAAATTAGTTTTCTGTGCTCCAACATGATTCACAGAATAATATACAATTTGAGGAGGGATCCTGGTAGAGCATACTTTCCATGAAGAAGATCCTAGGTCCAATCCCTGGCATTTCCAGTTAAACCTTGGATCAGGTAGAATGTGATGAGAATGACTTCCACTTGAGACCCTAGAGAACCACTGCTTGCCAAAATAGATAAAACTGAACTGAACTGTTCTTGCTCGGTATAAAGGTAACTTCATGAGTTCACATAATTTGCTGCAAATCTGAAGATCCATCTAAGCAAAGGCAAAATTTAATTGCCTTATTTATGTCAGCCACGTTGCAAAATGGACTCCAGGCACTTGAACTCACACATTCACTGATTATGAAGGCACTAACTCACTGATTATGAAGCTCATTGTTTCTTCAAGTGTGGCAGAAACCATTTTGGAGGACCACAAGTAGATTTGGGGCTGAGAACATCAGTCCTGGGTGCCTCCTGCACAGGTGCTTTGAGAAATGCTTGCAATAAAGACCACTCTTTCTGAATCACAAGAATATGGATTCATGGTGTGACTGGTTGCTGAGTCACTTTGAAGCAGCCCCTTTGGTATGTGCTGTTAGAAACAGCACAAAAATTGAAGAATTTAATGAGACGGAAGTCTAATGAACATTCTGCCTGAATTCTTAAAGTATAGGTGAAACCTTCAGTAATATTTGTAGCTTTTAAACTAAAAAATCATTCAGATTCCAAACAACAGGGCTCCTCTACTGCACATACATTAATTGGCTGCAACAAGCATAACTGAAATGTTTTTCTCTGTTCCTGTGATGTCAAGTATTAATATTCCAATTCTTCTGGGAATGGCTTGGCAGAATTCAAAGAAATCACATCAATGGATGAAGCTGTCTTATACTGAATATTTCTGTCTGTATTCTCCATCCCTCCTACTGCCCAAAAGCAAAATGGAACACATTTCACAGATCATGGAGCACCAGCCAACTTTAGCTTTGTTCTGTAAGGCATCACAGTTGTATTTAAAGCTGCTGAGGATCCACTGAGCACAACCTATAACAGTGATGGCAAACCTATGGCACGGGTGCCAGAGATGGCACTCGGAGCCCTCTCTGTGGGCACGCAAACACAGAGTTCGTCATGTGGGGGACGGAAAATTACCCCCCTTCCCCACACACACACATCTAGGCTGGCCTGGGCCACTGAGCACGACGTTCAGCCACACCCACATGCTGGGTGAAGCAGGGAGGGACTTCGGCTGGCCGGGACCCTGGTGTCTGTGCTCTGGATGGCTTGGCTACGCCTGGAGGGGCAGGGGCTAGAGAAGAGGCGGAGGGCAGAGATGCTAGAGAGGCACAGAGCGGTGCAAACGGGACATTCTGGAGGCTAGAGCAGGCTGGCCCCTGCTCAAGCAAGTGGGGCGGAGGAAGAGGGAACCAACCGGTTTTTTCTAAACTAAAACCTCAGTATTCAGGTTAAATTGCCGGTTGGCACTTTGCGATAAATAAGTGGGGTTTGGGTTGCAATTCGGGCACTCAGTCTCAAAAAGGTTCGCCATCACTGACCTATAATGTCCTCAGATTTGGCAAGAACTCCCTGGTAAATAAGAAGTGGGAGTGTCAGGAGGATAGAATCTACGTGATTGAGATGCATTCCTGAATCAATGTAACTGTTTAAAAGAACAAACCAATGTTGCTAAAAGATATATGTTGGAATATTCAGCCTTGTTTGCATGCAGTGGCAGCAGAAGCAGCAGGGAATTCTGGGAAGCTGCAGGAACATTCTAAAGGTGACAGTTAAAAAACGTTGGTAGTGTTCTGTTCCCTCACTAGCTCACTCTCACTTGCTCTCTGACTGCTTGCCTGCCTGCCTAAGTAAAAAAAAAGATGTTTTCTGTGCTTTGTAAACCAAATGCTATGTAAAAGTGCTCTGACAAAGAAATTGTATCGCAACCAAACTGTAACAAACTATGAGCTGTGCATGTAACTATATATTTGTGATACTTTGTTAATGTATATACCAGGGGTCCCCAAACTTTTTAAACAGGGGGCCAAGTTCACTGTCCCTCAGACTGTTGGAGGGCCGGACTAAAAAAAACTATGAACAAATTCCTATGCACAAATGATTGTAAAATGTTTGATTTCACCTTTCAGCCTTTCTGTCATGGTCTATTTTTAGAACAGTAACCAAAGTATGTCAAGTACAGGGTGGGCTCCAAATATTGTTGGGGAGGCTGTGGAATACCTTCCCCTGTAAAAAAAAAAAAGCAGACCTTTCCCACGGAAGCATTCCATCCAACCCAGGATCAGGTATCTTCCTGGGTTCTTTCCTCTCTAGCAGCCAGCGAGTGATTTGCCAGCCTGGCTGATGCCAATGGGAATGAGGCGGAACAGAAAGCCTGAGAGCAACACATGGAGTAGCCGAGAGGGAAGGGCGGAGCAGGCGTTGCCACACGTAAGGTTTCCAATTCTGGATCAGAAAATTCATGGAGATTTGGGGGTGCAATCTGAGAAAGGCAGGGTTTGGGGTGGGGAGCCCACCGTCCAAAGTAGTCGTTTTCTCTAGGAATTGATCTCTGTCACCTGGAGGTCCGCTGTAATTCTGGGACATCTCCAGGCCTCCCCTAGAGGTTGGCTGCTCTTACGTAGAGGTAATATCCACAAATATGTCTCCTGCCTGTGATCAGCAATGTTTAGAAAGCAGCAACTCCAGTCACAGAAAAGAGCAGACCTGTGGGCATTGCCTTGTTGCATAGGCTGGTTGGGGAGAAAGGAGCCCAGGAGCCCAAGGGAGCCGATCTGGCAGACCCCGGAAGGTCAGCGGGTATATCCAGAGCTCTGTTTTCCCCTCCAGCAGACTCCACACAGTCAAAAGCCACACGGGAGACCTCGTTCGCCGCTTACCAGCCTGTCCCCAAGCAGGGTGGGGGTGTGGGGCCATGCTTCTGCTTGCTTCTCTCAGCTGGGCTTTGCTTGGCAGGGGAGACAGGAGGTGCGTTAGCCCCATTCTTCGGGGGTTGTGGGGGGCCTCGGAAGGCGATAGACAAGAAGCACCCCCCCTGGTGGAGCACAACAACCCAGTGGGAAGCCCTCCCACGCCGCCAGACCTGTGCCCCACATCAACTGCTGTTGGGGCCGGTTCCTCCTCTCCCTCGAGCCCCCACTGCACCTGAATGGAGCCATAGCTGCCATGCCTAGCGGGCCGGATAAATGCCTTCAGGGGGCCACATTTGGCCCCCGGGCCGTAGTTTGGGGACCCCTGGTATATACTGTATATGTTTTCTCTCTCAGTTAAGTAAAGTTCTCCTTATGCTTATGAACTTCCGAGGTAAAACGGCTGGTCTTTTGAGAGATAACTATTCTAATTTGTCGTGCCGCACAATCCACAATTCTGCTTGTTACTTTGCTTGACAGGATTATATATTCTAAATATACCTGTTGCCCTTCATAAGTAACCCGCACCATTCAGGGCATTCTTTCCTTGATCCTTTCTTTATGGCTTCACACACTTTGTAGATAACTAGGCTTCCCCTGGCCCTCTGGTTCCATGAGAGAAAGAATTGCATCCGTTATCTCATGAGGCAGGAAGCCAGGCTCTCTCTTACTGTCGCCAACCTTGGGATGCCTCAGCTCTAGGGACTGTTTTTCTGTCTTTCACGACTTCTTGGAAAAATGGGAGGGGGATTTACAATGGGGGAATAAAGGAGATGGCAAAGGCCAGGTTTTTCCAAACTTGGGTGCTCCATTACCTCAGCAATAAACACTACTGATCAATACCTCAGAGTCTGTTTGTTAGCTTGTGATTCGGAGACCTGACAGGGAACAGCAGTTTATTTCTTGCATTTTTCATAAAATGAGAAGAAAATCTTTCTTAATTTGAAAAACAAACCAAGAACATGACAGTGATAGTTTATCATTCTTAAAGGGACAATGAATTAGTGATGAAAACTAGAGTAATTAAAAAACAAGCAAGACACTTCACCGAAAGTCATTTCTTTTCTCAACAAAGTTTGTAATGTCATTCTTCAGAATGCTAAACATATATTTTTAAAAAAGGAATTAACATCTCCCTCCTACTTCTTTCCCGATTCAATTAGTAGAGATAGTTTTGAAAAAGAATTACTTTTGCTTTCAGGACCAATTTTATTTTCAAACTCAAGCAGTAACAGTGGGTTGTTCCAGTTCCCTTTAACAGAGAGAGATCTTTTGGATCTACATTAGGTTCCATACATCCTACAAAATCTCAATGATAGCTTAGTCTTATTTAATAAACATTTTTTCTGGTTAGTATATATACCTTATATGTTTAATCAAAGTCATTAGATTGTTTTCAACATCAAATTTTTGACAGAAGAAGAAAAGGTAGAGTGCAAGCACTGGATCATTACTGAACCATGGGGTGACATCACATCATGACGTTTACTAGGCAGACTGTTTATGGGGTGCTTTACCATTCCCTTCCCCAGTCATCTACACTTCACTGCCAGCAAGCTGGGTACTCAGTTTTCTGACCTTGGAGTGAGTGGCCCTTTAATATTTTTGGTCTTTTCTGCAATCACTTATTGCCTTTATCATTCCATCCCAATCTTGTTAATCCAGGGGAGATGTGCCCTTCCCTTCTTATTCCTGCTACTTATTCCTCTTTCCCTAGCAGAGTTTTCATTCATGCACATACAGTACTAACACAGATAGACCTTTGAGTAGGAGCCATAATGTAATTTTGTTATTAGTTTGTTATCAGTTTTTCCTCTAACAATGTTGTTTTGTAATGTAATAGTCTCATTTACTTGGACTGATGCTATAATTATAATTCTTTTTATAGGTTTGACTTTTGAAGTTATATTGCACTACATACTATGAATTTGCTTTTGATTTTCTGGTATATAAATATGTCTCTTATCTGGTATGATGTGTTTGAATTTAATGGCTTGCTTCATTAGGATTTCAATGCATTATTTATCTACAACTGCTTATAACAGGCTTCCAAATAAACCAGTGCAAAGTTGTTCATGACTGATAAAGGTTCAGACACTGAAAGAGGAATTTAGCCAGCATCCTGCCTTTTCTTGTGTACTCTTCTCCAGCTTGTAAACTTTTCAATAGAATTATCATATTGAAGTTGTACATGATATCTGCATTGAAATGGTTATTTACTGTATTTGGTTTGTAAATATTTTGATAGAGTTCCTATTTGTTGCCATTTTTTGATTTGTGAATGTATTATGGTACAATCTTGTACTTTTGTACTTACAAGAATAATCTTTTGTATTTTCTATTACATTTCACAATTTTTGAATTATATATATATATAAATATACCTTTTGGGGCTTTTATGCTTCTATGATTATTTTTCCAACCTCTGATACTCTGTACTCCTTGTTCTTGTCATTCAGGGGTTTCTGCTGTCCTTTTTTGTTTCCTTTACATCTTGAAGCCAGCCCACTCTCTGCCCAACAAAAATCAAAAGCTTGTGTCTCCACTCTGCTTAGACACACCCTCTAATCTCTACTCTAGAAAAGCACATTATTCTGTTCAGAGGCCAAAAAGCTAATTGACTTCATTGTCTACTGTATAAGAAGCCATAAAACAAAGACATGGAAAACAATATGAACATACAGTTCCTTTAACTGCATTACAAGGGTTTTCTGTTTTAACAATGGTACTGATCAGAGAATAAATGCAGCAATTGTTACATTCAACTGCCACATCATATGAAGAATCCATAATTTAAGTAATTGTGGACTGTATATCCAGTCAAAGAATTCCATTTTCTGTGGAACTGCAAAACTGGCTTTATGTTCTGCTCTCAATAACAAAATTACTAAAAATTTACATGAAATATCAGAGCTGCTGCATCAACAATCCCCATTTGTCTATAAGCATACATATTCTGACATTCATACTCCAATTCAGATTTATGAGCAAATAACTCCAAAAAATCTAAGTGTGCAATTTTAAAAAATAAATACTAATAATTCTTTTAAATTATCATGTACTTTTCAATGCACTCCAAAATTTTTAGCTAATTCCTTGCAGTCTAAAAATAATGTTTTATTTCATTTTAAATGGATCTGGAGAAAGTTTAGAGGTTAGTGCTGTATTTGTTCAGGAGTAGGGAAAATGACCACTGGAATCACTATTATGTTTTTGAGTGTCTTTGACTAGTTTCACAGACATGGAACACATATTTATTTCCTTCATATGCAAATACCTAAGTAGATGAAGAATGGCATTCATTAACAGGTCTTGCGCATTATGCTTTTTCTGCTCACCACCAAGCAATCCAATTGTCAGGAATACTATTTGTGGCTTCCTTTTTTAAAAGCTAAAAATTTCACACATTGAAATGTGTGTGTGCTGTCAAGTCACAGGTGACTTATGGCAACCATGTAATATTTTAAAGGCAAGAGACATTCAGAGGTGGTTTGCCTTTGCCTGCCTGCACACCACAATCCTGGTATTCCTTGGTATCCCATCCAATTACTAACCAGGACCAACCCTGCTTTGCCTTTGAAATCTGATGAGATGAGGCTAGCCTGGGGCTATCCAGGTCAGGACTACTCATTGCAATGGAAAGTGGGTATTTGTTTCCACATGCTACTCATGATCCTCCCCAAAAAGCCTTTCTGAAAAGGGCTTTACATTCCTGCCTGAAATATGTACTGTGACTAATGGAAATTTCCGCATTCTGGCTCCATGTCCATGAGCACTGATGACTTGCAAACTTGATAATAATTGCACTTTGAGAGCTTTCAGAAACCACAGGGATTCTCTGGCCATTTCCGCACGGCGACGATCAAGCTTGTGTCCATTCACACGAATGGTCCCAGAAACAGCCGGGAAGACAGCGCCGCGGAGTGCCATTGCCCGGCCGACCTGCCGTGTCCGTGGCCGTCCGGCGCATCGCCGAGGCCTGGGGACACGCCCCCCTGCCCTGTGCAACTGCTCCGGCATCGCAGGGCAGGGAGGCGTATCCCCAGGCCTCGGTGATGCTTCGATCACCACACAATGGAGTGAAGGGGAAGGGAGGCTGCCTTGGAGCCGCTTGCCAGTGCGCATGGCAGAGGCTCCAAACGCCGTTTTCAAAAAACCTAAAACTTCCCAAGCGGGGTCAGAAAGCGGCTGGCACCAGCTTGATTGGTGAGGAGAAGGCGGGTGGTGCGGCTGCGCAGCAGCTGCGCCCCCTGTGCGAATGGCTCCCTGGGGATGGCATTTTTGCAGTCCCCAGGGCGCCATATTCTGCCCGTGCAGAAGGGGCCTCTGATCTGAGAGCATGATGAGTTACAAAGCGGGGGAAATGGGTGCACAACCAAGAATCCAACCCAGAGGAAATGTCTGCTCAATGCAAAGAACACTACAAGTGCATAAATGGCTTTAGTTAGCTGTTAGATTTACAAGCTCCCTCCCCCCTCCTCCAGGTAGTGCTCCCAAGTTAAAGGGTTAAAGAATGATTATGCTATTGCTAAAATCTCAGCTGGTGACAGGGTTGCCACTTACCCAGTAATGGCCAGGGACTTCCTGGTAATTCTCCCTGTCCTCTGCCCTTGCTCAATGGAGGGGCAGGAAAAACATGAAGTATCTTCCACAAAGTCTCCAGCCCCTTCTCCATGCTCCTGGGGATTGCCAGACAATGGCTAGCATTCCTAGCTAGTAAAGTTGCCTGACTTCAGATATCACAGCCAATTGGAGTTAGACTGAAGGCTCCATCTTCTATATTAGTGTATCATGCATGGGAAGAAGGGAAGGACAAAGAAGTCTGGCAATTAGCCCAGTTCAATCAACTGAGCATTTTTGTTTGGTCACAAATTACTTTCAAACAAACAAAAGAAACTTGGAAAACATTAATCCCCAAGGGCAGAACTGTCACAGTGACAGAATGTCTTCTTCAAGGAATAGAGGAGAAAATAATCAACTATTTTCAACTTGTACGAACTTAATACAATATAACTGCAAACATTGTAGGCACTCAGAAAAGGTTAATACTTGAAATAAAATAACAAAACATTACAATGTTAACTTCCTCATACATTTATTTTCATACGATGTGCATTTCTAAATGTTTCCGAAGAAAAATCTAAAACTAGAAGTATTAATATTGCTACCTTTAATGATCATAGTTCATTTAGTAAAGGACATGCTTTCAGAATAAACTATACAGCCAAACCTTGCTGCACCAGTAAAGAGGTCTGTGGAATGCTATACCAGCCAACATTAGACAGCATCACACTTTTGACCAGCATCCTCATGATGACACAAACACAAGCTAACTTGCCCATGTATAATTTTAGCACCGGATGATAGATTACTAACGTTCATGTGAAAATGAAGCTAATAGTGCACTGATGTTCCTTATCACCACTGGAAGTACTATCTCATGTTAAATATTGAACCTTCAAAAATTAAATGTAGCCTGAAATAAAGAATACAGCAAAATTAAATTTGAACAAAATGTATCCTAAAGAAAGGCTGGTAAACAATTAACTTTAACCTGAACAGGTTTTCTCACATTCAGAATGGTGTCTGTGTCTCTTGCCAATGAGATTTAAACACTGTTGCTTTCTAGTAACTATGCTAAATGCTCAGATACACACAATGGAATATAAAAGCACATGGGAATAGATTTTGTTGCTTTTAAGGCAATATAAATAACATCACAGTTCCCTACTTGTTTGCTCGGTAGAAGTGACATCCCCCCAAAAATTCAGTAGCAATAACATTATGTAGAATTCAAATAGCAATTTCAACAGCTTTGTCTGAAGCAGAACTAGCCATTCTAAGTAGAATAATAGTTACAAATTCAATTGTATTATGCCTGCTGATAAAAAAAAATAGTTTGGGACTATATTTTTCTCCATGTGACTCTCTCCATATTCTTTTCCTACCTAACATGGGAACCACCAGTCGCATCAATTTAATATATAAATGTTGTTTGGCTGATGGCTTCGAGGGTGCATTCTAAATGCATCTCTAGTAGTTAGGCCCAAGTCTGATAATTTGCAGGATACAGAGATGTGCACCTTCTGGCCACTTATCAACATGCCTTGCTTTGAGGTTCATGGGTGATTCAGTTAAACTGAAAATCAATGTTTCTGTGTAAGATTTCTATGAGGATTACCCTCAGGGAAGGCATATATGCCATGGAGAGAAAGTAACTCAAGAAAATTTAATTAGAAGCCCTAAATGTACAGCATGTATACTTAGTTAATCAGATCAATTGCAGCCCACTAGCAAAGCATATTCTAATTATCAAGACAGATGAAATTTTGCCACCTCTCAGCAGTTGTGCAAGCCACCTTCAGGAAAATAAGAGAAGGCAGACAAGGATCTCTCATACTCTGCACAACATTGGGTTTTCTGCTTGCATTTTGCAGAGAAACCCCCCTGTGGATTTTATATTCGTTAAAGGTGGTTTTATCGCATTGATTTTCCACAGAGACACCTACCACTTCGAAGAGTCAGATCTGTTGCAAAATGGGGTTTTACTACTCATCTAGTTTGGTTGAAGCTTTGATCTTCTAAACTGGGTGTCATTTGCTCAGCTTCAAATTAATTTCATGGCAGGGATATAAATTCCTCTGTTAACCCAAGAATACAGACACTTACATCTGAAAAAAGAGACAAGATATATGTGTGGAAAAAACTGCTACCTCAAACTGATCCCACTGTTTACCTCCATGCTTTAAAAAACCCATATCTGGATAAATGTAGCTGAGAGATTTAAACTGATAATAGTCTTGATGAAAATGTATCGTGCTAATCCAATTGCACAATAACTGGAAATGTTTTATCCAAATTCCAGATTTTAATTTCATACTCAAAGACCTTCAAACATCTTCAAAGGCCAATTTTTAAGGCTCTGGGGAACTACAAAGTTTCTGAACTAGACTATTGGGCATCGCAAAAAGCATGAGAAGTACACAATTCCTGAACCAGTCTGATCAAGTCTGGGAAAGCTCTCCAACATGATCAACCTTAAATGTTATTTTATTTAAATACTTTCCCTCAGTTTATGCAACATTAAAAGGGTCTGCAAGAAGCAGATGTCCAAGGGGTGGGTGGATCTTGCAAAGATTACAAATGCCATTATCACTAATCTTATCCCTGTTGGATAGAGTGACAAGCTTTGTAAATGAAGGGAATGTTGTGATGTAACATACCTTAACTTCAGTAAGGTCTCTGACAAGGTCCCCCGTGACATTCTTGCAAGCCAGCTAATAAAATGTGGACTAGATAGCGCTATTGTATTTGTAATTGATTGATGGACCAAACCCAAAGAGTGTTCACCAATGGCTCTCCTTCAGCCTGGAAAGAAGCAACCAGTTGGGGTGTCACAGGATTTCATCCTGGGCCCAGTGCAGTTCAATATTTTTATCAACTACTTAGATGATGGAATAGTGGGCATGCTAATCAAATTTGCCAATGACATCAAATTAGGAGGGATAGCTAATATCCCAGAGGACAGGGTCAGAATTCAAAATGACCTGGACAGATTAGAGAGCTGGGCCAAAACAAATAGAAAGAGTTTCAACAGAGATAAATGTAAGATACTACATTTAGGCAGAAAAAATGAAATGCACCGATAGGATGGGTGACACCTGGCTTGACAACACTACATGCGAAAGAGATCTGGGAGTCTTAGTAGACCATAAACAAAAAAAAAGTCAGCAGTGTGATGCAGCGGCCAGGAAAGCCAATGCGATTTTGGGCTGTATCAATAGTATAATGTCAAGATCGAGGGATGTAATTGTACCTCTCTATTCTGCATTGGTTAGACCTCACCTGGAATACTGTGCACAGTTCTGGGCACCGCAATTCAAGAAGGATATTGATAAGCTGGAACAGGTCCAGAGGAGGGCAACAAAAATGTTAACAGGCCTGGAGTCCATACCCTATGAAGAGAGGCTTAGGGGGCTGGGAATGTTTAGTCTGGAGGAGCATAGGTTAAGGGGTGACATGATAGCCATGTTTAAATATTTGAAGGGATGTTATAGTGAAGATGGATTAAGTTTGTTTTCTGCTGCTCCAAAGACTGGGACAAAGAATATAGGAAAAGAAATTCCACCTAAACATTAGGAAGAACTTCCTGACAGCAAGGGATGTTCGATAGTGTAGTACATTGCCTCATAGTGTGATAGAGTCTCTTTCTTCAGAGGTTTTTAAACAGAGGTTGGATGGCCATCTGCCAGGAGTGCTTTGATTGTGTATTCTTACATGGCAGCCGGCAGGGGGTTCAACAAGATGGTTCTTGTGGTCTCTTCCAACTCTATGAGTCTATGACAAAGCAATTCTGCCTAACATTTAATTCAGGTAGGTGGCAGATCAGAATATAACCAATGCCTGTTCACTTCCCTGAGCTGTTCTTTGTAGAACCTGGAACCTTTAGGAGTTCTTGAATACTCAATTCCATTGTTCAGAACTGAGATATTTTGAGACGGCTAGTCAAAAGTGCTAGGAAAAGTAGGCATAATTTTGTTGATAACAAAATTGAAAATGGAACTAAAAATATCATTGTGGCTTAGTTCCATTTCACACATCTATGCTCAACACTTAACTGCAGCATGAAGTAGCTATCAATATGTATGAATGAATCAGTGCAAACTAAACCTCAGATACAGTTTCCTTGTTATGTCAAAATGATTTCACCTGTAGTCACAGTTCACCCTAGTTAAGTTGTGAGTTAAGCTGTAAAAAGTGATAAAAGATCAATAAATGGGACTCAATCAATTGCCATTCATATATTGGGCCTGAATTTAGGCTTGCAATGTGACAAAATAATTTGATTCAACTACTTCAAGTAATAAATATGGCTTTACCTGCTTTGTCAAAGTTAATAAATTTGAAGGCATATTTCATTATTTCTTTTGGGCTGCTCCCACAACATGCCTTTTAGATATAACACTAGAAATCTACACAAAATTTACTGGCATTAAATTAGCTCTACTGATTTTAATTCACCTCAGCTTTGGGTAAACACATAGATCAAAATTTCAGTATATTTGTGTCTCATATATAATGTTCAACCTCTCAATAAGAACACAATTCACAAAACTGTCTTCCTTGTATGACTAAGGAAATTCATGACAACAATTTGCCAATCTTTTAGTGCCACAGGGCTGTGAGGTTTTTCTGAACTTGTAGTATTTACATTTGATTAGATGCTTCAGTTACATGTGCAATGCTGGCATGAGTCTGAGAAAGTTTGTATAACATGGACAACATATGTGATAATTTTAGGATCTGCAACAGTCATACATCCCTGAATTGGTGTGTCAGCCTCTCTTCCTGCACTCCCATTGCTTTTGACATTAAAGAATGGGCCAGGATCCCTCTTCTTTTTTCTCTGGTGAATTAGATGATCATCTCAGACAGCAAGGCAATGAAGTCATAATGTGCTCTGATGTATTGCAGCTGGCCAAGCTGGAAGGAGGCATCTCCACTATGAACAGAAAACCAGGACAGGATGCTGTTCTTGAATTTTCTGCCATTCCTACTGGTAATGGAGAGCACAATTAGACCAAAACCTTGCTTTCCTATTTCAACTTATTTCCTCTGTGAAAAAATACCTTGGGAATTCTGCTTGGAAATAAAATAGTATCTGCACCAGTAGGTTTTCATATCTGCCTACATTTCAGCTAAAATCAGTCTCTGAGGGAAAAGGCTAGGGAAATATATGAATTTTGCCTCATATTTCAAGGTTCCAAGGAAACCACAAAACTGTGACAATGCAAACCTTCTGCTATAAACCAGATTACAGAAAAGTGACACGTTACTGAAAATTTGTGTTGGCCAAAGCTTACATGGCATGAATAGTTAGTTCACATGGCAGAGCTGAAGAAGCCATTCTTAATTGTTCTAATAAGCAGAAACAGCTCTAATAATATAGTATGTAATTTGACCCCATTCAACAAAATAAAGGTCACTGGGCTACGTCAGGAATAGAAGAAGATGGATAGAATGACTTTCACTGGAATGAAATGACAAAAAAAGTGCATGCGAGCTTCGTATTCTGTAGAATGTTTGCTGAGGACAGACGTTTTATCTGTAAAAGTATGTGTGTAAGTGTTGGGGGGAAATATCTACAGCTATTATCTCAAGACATCTTATATCTCATCCTGTTAAATGTTGAGCAGCTAAGGTGTGTCAAGTTGTATCTTGGTCTTCTGGAAGGAACATGCAAGAAATGGAAGTATCCCACTGAAAACAGAAAAACCAACTATCATCATTTTAAATCTGACACCTATTCAGCATTTCATACAGAATGCTCATAAAACAGCACCCTAAGACCATGGTCTTCTCATTCTTTTTGAAAATATTCACACTGATTAAGAGTTCCAGAAAACTTTAAAAGTACATAGATTTTTCTTTTGAAATTTGATTGGGACCAATGGGACGACCTACAACATCCTTCCATGCCTAATTCCATGGTGTTGGGAGGACATTCCCTCTGACACCAATCTTCAGTAAAGCCAGTCTGATTAACATTGTTTCTCTTCAGTAATGTCATATTGGATACATTGTATTGCGACATTCACTATATAATTCTGGAATACAACCATCAGGATATCAACCATCTTAAAATAATTCCAAAGGCAGCAAACAGGTGGACATTTTCTATTCCCCTCTTTTGTGATCAAAATCAAATCTGGCAAACATTTGGGCACTGGCCCAATCTGCATTCAAAAGATACAGTTTACTGAACGATCACACTGAAGAATCCATCTTCGAGTCTATAATCTAAGCATTTTTAAAGCAGCCTTATGGAACAAAAGATAGAAATTGGTAACTAACATTTCATTTGTTACTGCCATAAGGATATCTGTCTGCCACGGCTGTAATGTGTGTACATGTCAATAAAAATTAGCATAAATAGTAATTATCTGGCTGTAGTATTATGCATTGTAAACATGTGGGGGGAAACCACAGATTGCTCAGCAGTAACTCTGAAAAACCACTCCAGAGTATAATATCTATGCAGTTCACACAGCATATAATCATTGTGTGCTCTGAGGATTTCACTAACACACTTGTAAAAGGCTTAAATTAAACGGGATCACACAATAATTACATGTTTATCTGTGGCTTCTAAAACATAGGGTTACTAATGCTAACATCATTTTAACATGTATTTTGGCAAGCACTGAAAGTCTAAAGGACTCTGACACAGAAGACCACTTGTGGGCTTTTTTAGTGGTTGGCAACTGAAGGTAATATTTCCTGAGGGTATGCTTCCCTCAATGCATGCCTCATGCACTAGCATGGCCTCTGGCACAAGCCCTGTGCTTACTTTGTCTTTGTTTTATGAACATCAGAGATCATGGGCACTGGAAGTACTCCAGAAGTGAAAGAGGCCCTAGCAGGGATGTTGCTAAGTACTGAGTAGCCTGACCTTGGAAATTTTATTCGCTTGGCAAGGCATCAAATGAATAGTATTTAAAGGAGAGGGTGATCTCCTCTTTAAATTCTCCTGTTACTCTGCTGTAATCCCAATGAAGACCTAATTATAATTAGGAGAATCTGGAAGCAAAGAGAAGAAGGGGTCTGAATGAGAGAAACAGTATCATTATGCTGTCATCCCCCCCATCTTTCAAATGAGAAGAGAGAGAAAGGTGCAACAAATGGTTAGCAAGATGGGAAATGCATTGGCCACCTAGTAAACAACTCATTTTAGGGAAAATGGGAAAAACCAGGAAAAAGCAAGGTATATATGTGTAAAAACAGTGCATGCAGAATTTCATTGCAGGTATTTCGGGAAAGGAGGTCCAGTTAGATGACAGTAGCAACTATTCATATAATCGGGTTTCTTTTGAAGTGTGACACAGTAGCTAAACCACAAATAAACCTCAGCTTTCAATCTGTCACAATGAATATTAGCTACCTCAAACGTCTGGCTATTTTCAGACAAATTAATACAGCAACTGAAGGTACCTCATACAAGGTCTATTTACTCACATGAGCAAGCTGCTTATTTTACCTACACTATCTCTCCCATGCATAGGATTGTACAGAGAAACCACACTGTAAACTCCACTATTTGTCTCAAACTCACTGAGGTCAACAGTTAATTCTATGGTGGTACTGCTACCACAGAACAGTTACGAACTTAAGTGGAATCTCTGGTTCCATCCAACTCATGTTTGTTTACAGGAAATTCTTTTTTTTTTCAAGCACCCATTTTTACCAGGTAGGATTGCTAGCTTCAAGTTGGGAAATATCTTGAGATTTGGGGGCGGGGGGTGGAGCCTTAAGAGAATAGTGTTTGGGGAGGGAAGGGGTATAGAGTCCACCTTTCAAAGTGGTCATTTTTAAAAGACGAACTAATCTCTGTTGCTAGGAAATCGGTTGTAATACCAGAATATCTCCAGCCACCATCTGGAGGTTGGCAACCCTGTATCTTGGGAACCTGATCTCTGTACTTTGGAGGTGAGCTGTAATCTTGGGGAATCCCCAGGTCCCACCTGGAGGCTGGCATTCCTAATACCTGGGCAAGTATATCCGTGTGCATGTAGGTGCGCTATAAAAGTGATCCTCCCCTGCAGGCCTGTATTGATGCTGAGGCCCTTTCCGCACGGGCCATTTACAGCAGCCCAGGGATGGCAAAAATGCCATCCCTGGGTAGCTGTTCGCACAGGCAGCGCTGAGAACACAAAAGGAAGAGAGCCAGGAATAAGCTGAGAGAGTGAGAGCGAGCATAAATTTCACAAACGTATTACCTTATTGTGTTAATTTCAACAAATGATAAGTAGAACTGTAACTACAGAGCAGCATTTGTATATAAGGTGCTAAATTGTTACTTCAGTTCACTTAAGACTGCAGTTTTGACAAAAGTATAGCTTCCAAGAAAATTTGGTGAGAATTCTGTGAGGCTCTGTGAAGACAGCTTCAAGGGTGTTCATGCTCCATTTAAATCAAAGTGTCCTGGATGACTTTTTTTAAAAATTAAGTTGAGAATTAAAGGTGAACTTAATACATTAAGCTCTCTTTGGAGGTTTGCTAGATGGCAATCTGTAATCATGGCAGTGCTTGTTCTAGTGGCTATGAATTGCTACAATTGTCTATCTATTTCTTTTTACACCTCCCTTCCTCTACATAAGCACGGTTGCAATGAAAGTGCTGATCTTATGAAGCTTCCTGTCACAGAATTGTCTACTGTGATTGACAGCAGCCATCCAGGAGCTTGAGCACAGAAAAGCCCAACATCAGCTGTTGGAAATCCTTACACTGTAGATGCCAAGGACTGAATCTGAGACCTTCTGCATGCAAAGCAGATGTTCTGCTACTGAGCTACAAGCCCTTATCTGAATATTTGAAATTGCCTAAAGTGGGTAATACCCATTTAACTCAATGGTTTCTACTCTTAGAAGTGGTCTCCAAGCCAAAAAAACAAAAACAAAACTTTCCGCTAACTGAGAGCCTTTAACTGGAGATATCAGAGATTCAATCTAGCTATTCCCATATGGCCAATATAATTGTTTGTTTGTTTGTTTGTTTGTTCGTTCATACCCTGCCGTATCTCAATGACTCAAGGTAGCTTACAACAAAAACAATCCAAAAATACAACAAATATACTATAAATAAACATTTTAAAGCATAAATACATAAATATAAAACAATTACAAAGAAGGTGTAAAATAATTCAGCATGGAAGCACATAAAAACAAAACCAGAGTTCACATGCCACATCTGAACGAAGACCAGAGATGATTTAAAAGAAAAAGGAAGGTCTTGCTGGCTCAACAGAGAAGGCCCGGCAAAACAGCTCTGTTTTACAGGCCCTGTGGAATTGTGACAAGTTCCGCAGGGCCTGGATGTCACCAAGGAAAGCGATCCACCAGGCCGGGTTATATTTTATTATATTTTATTATATTTGTATCCAATTACTTTGAGAATGTCTGCTTCTCTTTTTGAAAAAAGTTGACGAGCATGCATTCCTCAAATGTGATTAGTACAGTTTTTAAATCAGACATTACAACTTTCATTCTAGCGCTATGCAAGTTGTTGCCATGAGCAGGAAGTGTCCACCTTGCTGGCTTCTTCCTCCACAGTCTTTCACCTTGGCTTTGTGATCAACCTGTGCTGTTTGGTCTCATTTGCCACAAAAAGTGGGGAAGTTAACAAAAGAAGAAGCAGAAGAGTAAACACCTGTTGCCACACCTCCATCCAATCACAAGGCTTGAGTCTGAGCCTGCCAACATTTCCTTCTCAAACCTGAAGAAATCAAAGGGTTTGTTCATGTTATTCCCCTTCTGGAGCAGCAATAACTTTTTCAAGTTCTTCAGTGACTGACTCCTGAGGCATTCCACGATGCTTCACATTCTGAGTTTGTATTCCTTTGCTATGCTCATTTCTTCCTTGCTTGGCCACTTCTACCTGTTTTGTCTCAACCCTTTCCTGGATACCTACTTGGATTTTTATGTTGATGTTTGCTTGTTCCCACTCTGACCCAAGCACCCTCCAGGCTTGTCCATGCTCTAGGTATTCTACAATTTACATCTATAGAGGGCATTCTAATATTCAGTTCTATATGTGTATTTAATATTATTTTGACTGTGTGTCACATATTGGTTACCTATCGAATTCCGAATCATGTTCAAGGTGTGGGTGTTGACCTTTAAGGCCTTACGCGGCCTGGGACCCTCGTACCTTCGGGACCGCATTACCCCATATGTCCCGCTCGCCCTTCCAAGCATCAGCAGAGGCGAATCTTACTGGAGATCCCCGGCCCCTTGATGATGCGGCTGGTTCTCCACACGGGCTATTAGGGCCTTCACAGCCTTGAGAGTCGGCCTGGTGTGAACACATTACCACCAGTTAGTCTGGCCCTGCGGGACCTTTGAGAGTTCCTCCAGTAGGGCCTGTAAAACCCAATTATTCCACCGGCCTTTGGAGAGTCCAGTCACCATAATGCCCTCCCTTCTGCTAGTGCAGGGTCCCCTTAACATCATTGGGACCCTCCTCATTTTGGAAGAGGGTGGTATATGGGTCTCACGGGCCCTATTGTAGAATGTACCTGTTTTAAGATTTTTATGTTTTTTGTATGATTTTATGTTGTTCACCGCCCTGAGCCCTCCGGGGATAGGGCGGTATAGCAAGTTTAATAAATAATAATAATAATAATAATAATAATAATAATAATAATAATAATAATAATAATAATAATAATAATAATAATAATAATAATAATAATAATAATAATAATAATAATAATAATAATAATAATAATAATATGTGACTCCTACTATCTCTGGTTCAATATTCTGAATCTCTGAGCAATATTTCAACTTGTCTAACAATATATGTTCCTTTGTTTAAATTATCTACTAGAAGTGTATACTGTATTGCCCTCTTATTTTAGGAGTAAAAAATGTAATTTTGCAGACTTGCAGATCGCAGATTTGCAGACTTTGCAGATCGCAGATTTGCAGACTTTGCAGATCGCAGATTTGCAGACTTTGCAGATCGCAGACTTACATTTTGCTTTCTGTGTGTGAATTTGAACCTTCCCAAGGACACATTTCTAGTACATGCATGTAACAGTACATAGTAAAATTATCAGAATGAACACAAAAATTTGATTTTAAAAATAAGAGTATTTAATAGTGCACAGACAAATCTGTATGTACGTGCTTAACTCATACTTGCCTAGGCAATTCAATTTTAGCATCTCCTGGTTGTGAATTACATTTAAGAATTTTGAATACAACATTGTATAGTAGAAGCACTACTTTACATCTAAGTTTAGTTAAGGATAAATACCATAGAAGATATGGGTGCAAACAGATGTAGCCAAATTTTTAGCTGCACGTAAGTATAAACACCAAGTGCCACAAGATGAAGCTAGCTATGGGGGCAGCAGTGCATCACTACAAACTGTGTCAGTGATGTGTATGTATTATAAACTGGCCAACAACATGACAAGTTGGGGCAGTAATAATCTGTGGCAACCAGTGTTCAATCAAATGCTCCCTAGCAGTGTGTATATATAACAGCAACAAATAAGTAAGGGGTAAGGAAGAGACAGAGCCCTTGACTACAGCTTAATGCCACCTTTTAGCCATGCTGAACAAGGTATATTTTGGAATTCTGAATCAAATATAATGCAACGAGCTTTTTACAATGATTTTAAGTGAGAAACAATCAAGCAGGATGGATTTGGCACACTCTAACCACACAGGGCAGGTACTGCTGACATTAGGTCTGGGATGAGCCATTTTGTATGCCATGTCCAGTGGTGAAGCTACAAGGGTATAGGGGGTGCGCCATGCACCAGGTGCATGCCTGGGGGTGCATAAAATTACCCAATGCCCCTCCCCCCTTTTCCCATGCCCCCGCGGCACTCCCACATGGCACCCCCCTTCCCCTCTTTCCACACTTACCTTTGTTCCTTTCGTTTTTGAGAACATTTTCAGTCTGCAAAAGCCCTGTTCTCAGTAAAAACAGCATGAGGAACTACAGTTCCCAAGAGACCTTGGGACTCACAAGGTCTCCTGGGAAGTATAATTCCCATCAGGCCATTTTTACTGAGAACAGAGCTTTTGCAGCCTGAAAAAGTTCTCAAAAAGGAAAGGAGCTAAGGAAAGTGGGGGAAGGGGGGTGCCGCGGGGGGGATATAGTATGTGCACTGGGCGCAGTTTGGCCCAGCTATGCCTCTGGCCATGTCCATAGCACTGGTGGGTATTATTATTATTATTATTATTATTATTATTATTATTATTATTATTATTATTATTATTATTATTATTATTATTATTATTATTATTATTATTATTATTATTATTATTATTATTATTATTAATTCCACTTTTATACCGCCCTCCCCCAAAGGGCTCAGGGCGGTTTACAACATAGAATACATATAAGTGGCTAAACAGAATAAAATGCTAAAATTTATACCAGATTAAAATGCAGCTTCCAGATTCATAAATATTTAAAACGAGACGGGCGCTTCAACACTTTTGACTCCTCCTAACTCTGAGAGGGGAACAGCAGGATCTCAGCTTTGTTAACGGGCACCTATCAGCAGCCGGCTCTCCCCAAAAGCCCGGGCGGAATAACTCAGTCTTACAAGGCCCCTCTGGCGGAATTACGCTTTAAGTCCACAAGCAGGGTGCCGGACAGCTGATGGAAAAAGCATTCCACCAGGCAGGGAGGCCAGGGCCCGTAAAGGCCCTGGCCCTGAAGTGGAGCTGCCAGCCGCGATCACTAGAGAGGGGTAGGAGGACTCTCCAGCAAATCTTGGCTCCTCACGAGGTGCCCACAGAGACCGACAAGTGGGGACATATGGGGCCAAACGGTCCCTGAAGGGGTAACGAGGAGTCCCAGACCGCGTAAAGGCCTTAAAGGTTAACACCAATACCTTTGAAGACGATTCGGAATTCAACCCGGGAGCCAGTGCAGACGGTGCAACACGGGCATGTGAGTGTGATCTCTGGAGGCACCTCCGCGTGAGCAAACAAGCCACCGTGTGCTGGACCAGTTTTCAATTTCCGAATCAGCCTCTAAGGGTAGGCCTTGCGTGAAGCTGAAGTTGCAATGAGGATCTAATCTGGAGGTGACCGCTGCCATGGATCACTTCGTGGCCAGATCCGCTTCTGGGAGGAGAGGAAGCGGGCCAGCCGCTGCCCGGGCCATGGCGAAGATGGAAAAACGCGAACCCGGTTACATGGGCCAATACCTGGGTCTCCCACTTAGAAAGAGACGCAATCCAGGAGTGGGACTCTCCCAGGCTGTAAGTTGAACCGAGGGGGCCGGTGCCAATGAGCACCCTCTCCCACACCGGGCGGCTGAAAGCCCCGCCCCCTGGGGAGCCTAGCCAAAGGATCTCCGGTCTTTGCTGGATTCAGTTTTAACCTGCTCATAAGCGTCAACCAACCACCAACCCAGCCTCCCAAACAATGCTGTAGAGCTGGTACGGGCGGTGTCATACTCCCCCTTCATCGACAGAATGAGCTGGGTATCATCAGCATACCGAATGGCACTCCAGCCCAAAGCTCCGTGACCGGCTGGAGCAAGGGGTCGCATATAGATGTTAAAGCAATAACAGCGGGGACAATAGGCCAGCCCCTGAGAAGACACACACGCAATAAAGTGGGCACTCTCCGGGAAGCTTCCGGTCCCCGCAGACCACACCTCTGCTGACTCCGGTGCCGGAGAAAGCGCAGGCAATCCACTGAAGGACAATACCCCGCGACTCCCCAGAAAAACGGCCAGGCGGTGGTCAACGCAAGGTTGTGATCGACCACATCAACAATGCCTCGCGGTGAGATCCAACAACTGTTACTAGCCAGCGCCGATCCGCCTCGGTCAAGCTGCATAATGTGGAGGCCGCATCTGTGACGGGCTAAGACGAGAACAGTCTCCATCCCATGCCCAGCACGGAAGCCGGACTGGAAGGATCGGGAAGGGCCGGCGCGTCCTCCAGAAAACCCTGAAGCTGCCTCCAACATCATTCTCTCCAATTACCTTCCCTGCAGAAACGAAAAGATTCGTAGATGGGGCGGTAATTGGCCAGATCACTAGGATCTAAAGATGGTCTTTTTTAAGCAGTGGGCAGACCATCTGCCTCCTTCAACCCACCTGGGCAAACTCCTTGCTCAAGGGGAGCAGTTGATGATAGCCACAACAGGTGGGAGTCGCCGAGCTCTTCCTGGCAGCAGCTTTAATAAGCCAGGAGGGGAGCCACGGATCCAGAGGACAGGTAGTAGGAGTCTAACAGCAGCCAGGGGCTCTGTCAACATCGCCTTCGGAGAGCAGGGAAAACTGGGCCAAACAAGGGCCGAAAGAGCTGGCAAGGGAGCCTCCAGTTCTCTAATTGTCTCCAAGGTGGCAGGAGGTCCTGGCGGAGCAATGCGATTTTATCTGCAAAATAGCCTCTGGGGCCAAATGCCTCACAGCTAATGGCCCAATTGATCGCTTTTGAACCCTCTGATAAAGAGGTAAGAGGATCGAATAATGAGGGAACAATTGTGCTGGAAGGCGAGAGCTAGCAGACGCGAGAGAGGAGGAGAAAAACACTCTCTTCGGGCCTCCTTCGTCGCCATCTCATGGAAGGCCTTCATAAGCGTCTCTATAAGATGTTCGCGCGAAGAGCTTCGTCCACGAGACTTCCTCCACACTCGCTCTCTAAGCCGCCTAAGCCTCCCCAAGTTTCAAGCTTAGCTGTAGCTCCCTCAGGTGTACCACGGAGCCAGTCCCGGAAGAACGGCGAAGTCAGAAGAGGGAAGCTGATCAGGCAATAGCCCTCGGGATGGCATTTTGAGAGCGCCGGACATTCCAGTCCGCTACCTAGTCCATCGAGGGTGCTGGTGGTTTCAGGATCCCGCGAGAGCATCTGCCAGGGAATCCATCAGGATCCATATGTAAGTCGATATCGTAGCAGCATACAATTCGCTCAAATACGCCTCAGAGATGGGGGTGTTGCGGCATGCTCATCCGAGCCTTCAGGGCATAGTGGTCAGACCATGGCACTCTGTCAATAGAGGATATGACCACCTCAGCCAATGAAGATTCAGAAACTTTCTTTACCCAAAAATTTTCATTTTAGAGCAACTAAACACAACTCTTATCTATAATGGCACATTCAGATCCAAAAGACTGGCAGTGAATACCCTAACTCTCTTTCTACCCACCAAACTCAGCTCCAGTGGCTTACCTATAGAAAATGGCTCCCAGGGCTTTCAGTCCCCCAGCCGAACTCCCCCACAACCCCCCCTACAAGCTTTTCCTCCATCCAAGTAGCACCAAGACTTGCAACACACTGAGGAAGGAGACAAGGCCAGGGAGGGCATGCTGGCATAGTCTTCAGGGGAAAGAGGGGGCCCCAAATGCGCTGAACATGACCCAGGTGAATGGCATCTGGGTCATCTGACCCCTCTTGCCCCCTAGATACATAATTGTTAGCTCTTTCTTTCTGACCACCTACCTCAGCTCTCTCTTTCTGACCATACCCCAGGTCTCTATCTTTCTGCTCCCTGTCCCAACTCTCTCCTTCTCTCCCCCATAAGAGCTCTTTCTTTCTTTCTTTCTTTCTTTCTTTCTTTCTTTCTTTCTTTCTTTCTTTCTTTCTTTCTTTCTTTCTTTCTTTCTTTCTTTCTTTCTTTCTTTCTTTCTTTCTTTCTTTCTTTCTTTCTTTCTTTCTTTCTTTCTTTCTTTCTTTCTTTCTCTTTCTTTCTTTCTTTCTTTCTCTGCTCCTTATCTCAACTCTTTCGGCCCACCTACCCCAAAAGTAAAGAGTGACAGAAACAGAATCAAAAGTCTAAATGCAGTATTCCAGAGACTCACACACAGAGACAAAAAAAACTATTGTAAAGAAATGGAAGGGAACAACAAAAAAGAAAGAACAAGAGACCTGTTTCATGCGATCCAAGAAAGCAAAGGAAAAGTCAAAGCATGGTTAGGCATGCTGAAAGATCAACATAGAAATACATTAACTGAACAGGACAAAATAAAGAAATTGTGGGAACAATACTCTGAAAAACTATCCAGAAGAGATGAAAGGATGACAGATACATTCAAAGAAGATTATTTTGAAGAAGAACCTACAGTTTTAGAAAGTGAAGTGAAAGATACACTGAGAGCTGTAGGAAGCAACATATTAGATGGGATATCAATAGAGGCTTTTCCAAGCCACAAAAACAAAGTCTATCCAAATCTTGATAAAAATATGCCAACAAATATGGTAAACAAAACAATGGGCCACAGGCCATCATCATCATAACCTTTAATGGCATAGGAAAACCAGAATAAATTAACAATTGAAGATAATACAACTCATTAAAGATAAAGGATAATAAAATATTCCTTATAGGTAAAACACGTAATAAAAGTAGTAGTTACAAATTTTTAGAACAAATTATAATAACATGTCAAAGAAACTTGGCTGTCATCTCTAAAGTATGCATATCAATTGCTCAGTAGAAATACAGTCTTTTGCAAGTCAGATAAACGATCAGTGTCCACAAATAAGGGAAGTAATAGCTTGGTCCTAGCTGTGCTATAGACTGGACAATGATGCAATATATGCACTACAGACTCTTCGCAATTCATAGCGCAAATGCAAATTATTTGATGGTGTGGATGTTTTTAGGCTCTCCCCGGCGTAGGGCTGAGGGTAGTACGTTGCATCTTGCAAGAGTTAATGCACGTTGAAGTTTAGGTTCAGCTAATAAAAATAAGTTTTTGGCTGTTACAAAGGGACTAAAGGGAATCCCAAGGAAAAGTGGAAAACAAAACTTCTCAGCTTTACTAATTAGGGTCTGATGCTCCAAGTCAAAAGTCTTTTCCTAATAGTATGAACTATTTCTATGGGAGGCAGCATACTTCATGTCTCAAGAGATAAACTAGTTCGCAAATTTTGGTTTCAATGCATGCCCACCAATTGGTAGAATGTACAACTGATTGTACAACTGGGATGTGAGACTCATATTTTCCTGGTTGAAGCAAAGACGTATCCAAAACTTGAATGTTACACATCATGCCCTAGTCCCGTGGTGGCGAACCTTTGGCACTCCAGATGTTATGGACTACAATTCCCATCAGCCCCTTCCAGCATGGCCAATTGGCCAGATGACAGCCAATTGGCCATGCTGGCAGGGGCTGATGGGAATTGTAGTCCATAACATCTGGAGTGCCAAAGGTTCGCCATCACTGCCCTAGTCTCCAGAAGGTGCTGGCTTGTCTCGAGACATAACACAGCATAGGGCACTGGATGGGGTAAGCCAAGGATTTTATAAAGGAAGCAAGACTGGACTCGTTTTATGTCTTGTCTCCAGGCTCCTATCCAGAGTGGGATCCCATACAGGAGGTGCTGGCTCATCTTGGCATTGAAAGCCTTAAGTGCCACTGGAATATACAGATGCCCCCTGCTGTTAAAAAAGGATGATAGCTGCAGTGTTCATCTTACTAGTTATAATCACCAAATTCCTATGAATTGACCAACTTGCCTTAAAATGGAAATTTAAGCCCAGATACTTAAAGTATTTGACCTGTTCCACAAGGTTACCATTGAGTACCCATCTAGATGGTTGCCAGGTATGAGAAAAGACCAAGATCTTAGTTTTAGTGTAGATAATATGCAATTTGTCGCTCAAGCAATATTCAGAGCAACGATCAAGGAGGTGCTTCAAGCCTACTCTCTTGAAGCCACAGACCAGAAATGACCAATGAACATTCCAATTCCCCAAAAAGGAGATGCTAAAGACTGAAGAAATTATTGCAACACCCCATTAATTTCCAAGTAAGTATTGCTCAAAATCTTACAAAAAAGACTGTTACCATAAATGGAATGAGAAATGCCTGATGTTCAAGCTGGATTGAGAAAAAGGAAGAGACACCAGCGATCATATTGCAGATTTACAATGTTTACTGGAAAATATAAGAGAATTTCAGAAGAAAAACAGGTTGTGTTTCAGAGATTCCAGAAAAACCTTTGACTGTGTAGGATGAAAAGCAATAGTTGGTGTTAAAGAAAATGGGTATGCCACCGCATCCGGTTGTTTGTATGTGTAACCTGTACTCTGGACAAGAGGCTACTGTTAGGACAGAATATGAAGAAACAGAATATACCATAAGAATCATAGAAGCACAGGGTTGGAAGAGACCACAAGGGCCATCAAGTCCAACCCCTTACCATGAAGGACTACACCCATGGTGGCGAACCTTTGGCACTCCAGATGTTATGGACTACAATTCCCATCAGCCCCTGCCAGCATGACCAACTGGCCATGCTGGCAGAGGCTGATAGGAATTGTAGTCCATAACATCTGGAGTGCCAAAGGTTCGCCACCACTGGACTACACAATCAAAGCACCCTTGACAGATGACCACAGTCTCTGTTTGAAAACATCCAAAGGAGGAGACTCTACCACCCTCCGAGGCAGTGTATTCCATTGTCAAACAGGCATTACTGACAGGAAGTTCTTTGTAATGTTTAGGTGGAATCTCTTTTCCTGTATTTTGAATCCATTACTCCTTGTCCTAGTTTTGGAGCAGCAGAAATGCTAGATTAGATTTCAGTGAAGGTGGAATGAAAATTGGGGAGAGGAACATGAACAATTTTTTGAGATATGCCAATGATACCACATTAATGGCAAGAAAAGAACAAAGATTTGAAATGGCTACTGCTAAAAGTTGAAGGAGAAAGTGCCAAAGCTGGACTACAGCAGAACATCAAGAAGACAAAAGTAATGCCACTGGGGAATTACTCAGTTTCACGGTGGAGAATGAGGAAACTGAAATTGTTCAAGATTTAGTATTTCTTGGTCCTATCATCAGCCAAGAGGGAGACTGCAACAGAGAAATCCACTGGTTGAGACTGGGAAGGACAGCTATGAATGAGCTAGAAAAGATTCTTAAGTGTAAGGATGTGTCACTGGCAACCAGGATCAACTTAATTCATGCCATAGTATTCCCTATTACAATATATGGATGTGAAAGCTAGACAATGAGGAAAGCTGACAGGAAAAAAATAGATTTTTTTGAAATGTGGACACACACACACACAGACAGACACTAAATCAAATCAAGCCTGGACTATCTCCAGAAGCTAAAAATACTAAACTGAGGCTGTTGCATTTTGGTCACATTATAGACCAGAATCACTGCAAGATACAATAATACTAGGAAAAGCTGAAGGCAGGAAGACTCAACACAAGATGGCCTGACTCTATAAAGGAAGCCAGGGCTCACAGTTTACAAGAAGTGAGCAAGGCTGTTAACAGTAGGATGTTACAAAGGACAGTGATTCACAGGCTTGGTATGACTCAGAAGCAAATTGATGATACTTCACACAAACATACACCAGCTCTCTCTTTCTGCCCACCTACCCCAATTCTCTCTTTCTGTCCATTTACACACACACACACTCTCTCTCCCCCCCCCCAGCTATTTTTCTTTATCTGTCCCCAGCATTGCTTTTCTGCACTCTACTCCAGTAATCCCTTTCTGCCCCACTGCCACAGCACTTACTTTCTCCCTCTTCCCAACAGCCCTGATCTGGCCAGCTCACTGGGATCTGTGGCAAAGCTTCACTCCATCCCAGTCCTCACAACTTCACTCTGGCCAGCTCACTGGGAGCTGTAGTGCGGCCTTGTTGCCCCTGCCCTGCTTTCTACCCCTGTGTTGCTGCCACCACTTCTGTACTGTGCTGCTGCTTCCACTGGGTAAATGGGGGGGGGGACTTTGTGGGGGGGGGTAAAATTCAGATTTTTCTAAGGACCCAGGGGTCCCCTGAGTTTGCATAAAAACTTGTTGGGAGTGTGTTCTCTACCTGTGGATTTAGGTATCAGTAGGCAGAGGACACACTTAAGAATTAGATATATAGATGTTGAAGAGAACTAAAAGTGAATAAGTCTGAAAAATGTGAGACCACTTTACTCTCTGGTGGCAATGGTGGTGAAGCAAACTCACTTCTTACCTCCATTGTGTCTATTCAATGTCAACCAGGGCTTTTTTTCAGACTGTGAGAGAGCTCTGATCCTGGATTTTAGGAGGTTGATACCGAAAACATGCAGCGCTGCTAAACATTTTTCCCTCTCATATGCTGTAACTGGACAGGCTTTGTATATAGAGACTGATGCAGTTAAATTTCAGGATGGTACTAGAGTGCAGCCTAGTTCTAATTGTAAGGATGAATTTCAGCTGATGGAAGCGGTCAAGCTGCTTATAAGTGTGCAGCCCATGACCTATAGATTTAAACTGTGTCTGTCACAGCAGCTGATATGGAACTGGGCTGGTTTGGTTGAGTGAGTCTAGAATAGGGATTCCCAAAGTGGGTGGTGCTTCCCCCTTGAGGGAATTGGAAACATCAAAAAAGGAATTTTGGGGTGGTCGGAGGGCTGGGATTCCTGGGCCAGCTGGAGGGGAAAAGGTTTTGTCCTTCCATCCTGGCCATGTGGTGACTGGTGAGTTTTAAAGGAAAAGCAGAAGCACTCTCCTCACTGGGGGTGGGGTGAATCATGGCAAAGAGCCCTGTTGCCGTTGCCTTGCAAGGCAAGATTTTTTAAAAAGGAAAAGTAGCAGCACTCTCCTCACTGTTTTGAAATTGAAGCAGACTTACTACCCAGAAAGAGATATGGGGTACTAGGGACATGGCCTGGGATCCAAGGGATGGTAGCCTGAAAAAGTTTGAGAACCAGGTAATTTCTGAAGCCAGAAAGAAATAGTAGTGAGCCTTCTTCTAAAGAAGGCAACCCTGGACTCCAATGACCTAAGCAATTACCATGGTTATTGTGCAATGAGCTTCAGTGGCTGTTCACTACAATTTCAGGTGGGTTTGGAGGAGGGGGCACCTACTTGAGTCTCCTTTAAGCATTAGGTCAAAACATTTCTCTTGCCCAGGCTTTCAAACAAGGCCTCTTTTGGGCTCTTTTATTGTGATGGTTTGTATTGATTTGGATGGGCTTATGTATTTTTTGCTTGTTGTTGTGAGCTGAGCTGAGATGTCTCAAACACATTTGGGGAAGTGGCAGACAAACTGTTCAATATCCACAGGTTGTAAGCAACAATAACAAACACAGTTGGTATGAGCTAAAGTGGTAAGTGTATTTACATTTGCAATACATAATCAACCTAACTGTGCTTACTACTCCTTAATTCAAGCTAATGGCACAAAATGATGCCACAAAGTATGCCAGCTGAAGTAGTTGATGTAGGACAGTAACTAAACCAACATGTCTCTTCCATTCAGGCATAAGAACTCTATTAAACCAAAGTTATTTTAATTGAAATCAAGGTTAAGTGACTTTGAAATTCCTTTAAGATGATATAAGATATTCCCATGAATTACACTCAAAGAAGACATCAATAAATCAGATGTATCATATAATTTGATTTCACCAGTCTTTTGATGTAGTAAAAGGATTAAATTATTTGAACCAGGTATTGCAATTATTCCTTGGACCCTAGAAATTTAGAAGGGGAAAGGAGAGAATAGGCTCTAGAATTCTTACAACTAGTTAATACCCTTTTCTGTGTCTTTGACATTTTCATTAAGATGACAGGTATACATTATGTCACTGCAACAAATGACAGCATTGTTGGCTGTTAATAACTATGCTGAGTGGGGAAGAAACAGCGACAGAAAAAAAATCCCCAGGGGACAATGCCTCATTGTGATCATTAAACAATTATTGCAACGTGAAATTAGACAGAGTTGTCATGCAATAGCTCTGTTTTACTGCAGAGGAAAATGAGGGCATATCTTTTCAACTACACAAAAAAACTACAATTCACTGGGATTTCCTTCAATTTTCCCAAGTTGCCTACGGGTGGCACTTAATTTGCACTTCCATGAAGAACACTGTAATAGTGAAAATTTGCAAAACATTTTGCCTTACAAGATAATGTACAACTGAACGTATTTCTTTAGTAGAAGTAATTTAATGTTTTAAAATACTGTTTGTCCTTCATAAATTTAAGAAAGCACCTTTCTACATAGCAGTTAGATGAAATGATAGAAGAATCCTAGGCACACTTCCTTGGGAGTAATGTTGGCTGGCATAGCATAATTCAGCAAATAAATACGCCTGGAGGATCCCCTCAGGTTTGCATAATCCTTACCCTTCTCCTCCTTTTTGCCTTTATGCAAAACTTGACTATTCAACACTTTCTCATATAGCCATCCCATCAGATGAATAAGGATTGGGTCGCACCTTTTCCGCCAGGGTGTGTGTGTGTCATAAAGACTATAGCAAGATTTTTACACTGTTACTGTATCTTTCCATCCTTCTCTGAAACCAATTCTGCTATGCACATTTCTTAAACCATAGGACAGACCATCTCTAAGGAAGTACAAGTATTTGTTGAATATAACATTAACTTTCCAGCCCAAGGCATTTTGCTTCCCCAAGCAGCTACAAGTTTTGGTCCAGAATCCTCTGCCATGCTGTAAGGGATTCTGTGTTGAACTTTCCAGACCATTGCTGTTTCACTGTCACTGCCACTATAAGCTACTGTCTAGACTTGCTTGTACAGTCCAGTTGGCGCTAATGCCTCTAAAAACCTCACAGTACCAGGAGCATGACATGTGTAAGGGTTAGAAATACACTAAAAATAATTAAATAGGGATAAAAACACACAAATGGTATGAAATGCAAAACAGTGTTTCTGAGCAGCCATTCCTATGTAATTTGAAAATATTATAAACTTCCCATGTAAAATTTGTCAATGCATATAACACATGTAAAAATGATAATGGTCCCAATACTGCACTGTCAAACAAACAGTACAAACTGCACTGGAAGGTAACAAAAATATCTTTATTCTGTCAACTAATAGATACAAAAAATATAATATCCAGAACATGATCCAAGTACATTTAATATGCCCCCTTCAGCTTGGACAATACAAAACAGTTACAACCTCCTGCAAAAACAACCTCTATGCTAATTTAAGGGCAAGCAATCCCCTTCATTTGCTACCAGTTGTATGTACAGGTTCAAATTAAATAACATCTCGAAAATACATTGTTCTATCATCCAAAAAACATATTGTTACAACATTTTTTTAATCAAGGTTATAACAAGACTTTCAATTATGCTCCTTTACAAGCCATTATTTAATACAAAGGTGTGAACAGATGAAAAAGTCTACTTGCTCCAGCTGAATATTGAACTTGCCATGAATGATTTCAGGACAGATGTTTTTTTAAAGAAATGTTAAAATAATGTGTTGAATATCCTGATATTGTTCAATAGGGACACATCACAGGTGAAGAAAACTGCCAAAATTTGGCAGTTTCACTACTGGGGCTGCTTTCTGTGAAATCATACCCATATTTTCCAATCACTATATATATTCATTTCAGAGCAAATATTCACATACACCCTGGTTTTGTCCCACGATTTGAAGATATTTCAATCCACTCTTAAAATAGGGTTGGATATAGACAGAGTTTCCACTGGTTCCCCCTTTCTGCTACATACTCCCCTCATGTCATTCTTCAGGGTCTCAAAAAGCAGCATTGTTAGAAATCAATGGGTTATGGGGGTGGGGGGTGAAGGAGGGAGTTCCATTCTGCTAACTGGAAAATTTAGTCTAGATCAAACCCACTCTAGCTACAGTGGACATTTATAAATAATACAAGGCAACTCTACCCCACCACCACCACCCCCCAGTATCAATTAGAACACACAAGACTTTAAAAAATGAAAAATAAATAAAAATGATGGATGTATTGTCAAAGGCTTTCACAGCCGGATTCAACTGGTTTTGGTGGGTTTTCCAGGCTGTGTGGCCGTGATCTGGTAAATCTTATTCCTAACGTTTCACCTGCATCTGAGGCTGGCATCTTCAGAGGTGTATCACAGAGAAAAGTCTGTTACACACTGTGTCTAGTGAGAAGGGAAAGTTTAGTGGGGTATATGTTGTCCATGTCCCAGTGTGGGGAACCAATCAGTAAGTGTTTGGGTGGAACTTGCTATGCAAAGGTGTGGTTGAGTGCATTGTACTGCGGGTGGGGTTATCAGTCCATTTTTTTAAGTACTGGTAGCCAAGCTTTGATAATTCTCAGAGTCTCTTCTTTCTTGTTGAAGTTGTCTTGGTGTTTGTAAACACCAATTTCCCCACTGCTATGCTGTCATTTGCTTTCATATTCATATTTTAGTGTCCTTTCTGTGAGACCAATAAAATATCTTTATTGAATGGGGCTTCCTAAATATATGACTTAATTTAATTAGTTTAAATTACATTCATTTTCACATCATTAATGAATGAATGAATAAAGACACTTAACAGCACTATTATGTCTCTCACATAACTAATAATTACAGTAAATCAATTTCTTTAAATAGGTGTTTTCCTCAAGGGTACCATGAGATATGAAGAGCGAGGTCAAGGGTACCGTGATGTCGAAAAGGTTGGGAAACACTGGACCAGGGACTCAAGATCTACCATCTTGAATGGGGCTATAATCCCACTAAAAAACTGGGTCCACAGCATGAGAGTTCTGCTTGATATCACAATCACTGCAGAAGACCAGAAGGCTGCTGTGGCTCAGAATGTGTTTGCGTAGCTCCAGCTGGTGCATTAATGGCATACATTCCTGAGTCAATCAAATCTACTCAGAGGGATCAATGCCTCGGTTATATTTAGACTGGACAATTGCAATGTGCTTCTCCTTGGGGCTGCCATTGGAGAGACATCTGCAGCTACTGCAGTGGCTAGACTGCTGATTGGGGTCAGCTATCAGGAACATACAGAATCACACTGGCAATCAATCCACTCCCCAGCCAAATTCATGTTGTCAGTATTATCCTTTAAATCCCTATGTGGCTTGGGACCAGGGTATCTGAAGTACCAACTACTCCCATATGTTCCTGCCCAGGAATTAAGATTGTCCCACCAATTAAAAACACTCATTTCATCGCTACATAAAAGAGGGCCACAGCCCCACAATTATGCAACAAAATCCCAGAGAAGTGCACCTCTTTATTGACCTTCAGGAGACAGTTGAAGACAGCTTTATTTAAGGTTGCATTTTGATTGATTTCGTTTTTGCTCTTGGAAGTCCTATGGAAAATGAAATGTTTTAAACTGTTGACTTTTATGAGTTTAATTATGGTAATTCTTTAATGTATTGATAAAATTTTTAAATCCTTTTGACCAATAGGTATGCTTTTTGGAGACAGCTTTCTGGCCCTAAGAATATCAGTCAAACTTCTCCTGCTGCTCAGGTCCTGCATAAGGAAATATAAGGTTATCCATAATCCTTTTCAGAGGATTTAGGGAAGGCACCATAACTTGCAAGGGAATCTCTATTACTTCAGAAATTGACATCATATTACCAGAAACTTGTCAGTCTCAGAAGTTCAGAAAAGATTTTCCAGGATTTTGGCCATGGTCTGGTAGTTTCTCCCCATGAGAAACACATCTCACCCTGACATGCCTCTGAAGATGCCAGCCACAGATGTGGGCAAAATGTTAGGAGCCAAAACCACCAGACCACAGTACACAGCCCAGAAAATCCACAACAGTCAGATGATTCCAGCCATGAAAGCATTCAACAAAACATTCAGAAAATATATTATTTTATTTTATTTTGATTCCTATTCTTATCTTTTGTAAGGAAATTGTATTTTCATCTGCATCTATCTAAAAAAAATACCAAAAACACTGACTTGGATGCACAGACTATCAGGATATCTCTGGATTCCCTATTTCTCTTCCAGCTACAGCTGCTCTCTCACTATGCCCATACTTATATAATTGAGGGTTGGATTTCCTTAACTCAGGTCTCAGAACAGCTTTTCAAAGGATTTAGGAAAGGCACCATTACTTGCAGGGAAATCTCTTCTATCAATCAGGTTGTCTCTCCCGTCAATAAGATGATGACTGCTATTCACAGTGAAGTCACCACTGTATACTAGCGACAGGGTTGATTCAACCAAAGAGTCCTTTCAGGCATGTTCAAGGAGTTAGACACTGGTTGTACCTAAAGGAAATCTTTAGATCTTGACCTTATGGGGTTTGCAACTTTTCCCCTTTATGTCAAGGATGTCCATGCCATATCACTCTATTTTTGAAATTCCCCTCAGTTTTAAACTCAGTGTAGAATGGCAGTTTTAGAAAAACAAAACCACACTCACTCTTTAGGTAGCGCTCACTCTGTAGGCCAGGGGAAATGGGTTATATTTCTTTAGAAAGAATGTAATCAGCCTTTTTCATTTATAGATGAACAAAAAATATTTGGTTCTAGGCTCTGGTATATATTGTCAGATCTAGCAATGTCTAAAGTGCAAAGGAACTGAGAAAAAGACCCAGCAGTAAAGTTAGTGACCCCTCCTTCCTTTTTGGGTCACCTCTGGTCTATCCTTTGACTGATACTCTCAGGTCTAATCTTCTTCTTCTTGGAAGTTAGTTGCAGAGTGTCTTCCTAGCTAGCAATATAGCAGCATGATATCTTTCCCTCTTTCCTATCCTAAATGTAGTTCCTAATAAACACTGACCTTTCACTCTTTTAATCAGTGTGTTTAGCCACTTCTCGATGTGGTAAACACCAACAGTATTTCCCTTAAAAAACCTGACACCCTACCTGCACCCCAATTTAAGGCCTTTTTACTGTACAATGTTAAACTTCAGCTGATTTTGAGAGAATTTTGTGCCTACGGTTCAAGACACATAAATTAAAGCCAACTGTCTTAGAAGGTAGAAATTCCATTTAAAATGATACTTCAAGGTGTAAATCTAAGCCAGGCTACAAGTTAATAACTCAGACTACATTAAAAACCTCTATTCATTAACAGATCAACTACTTTTTAATCAATCCAAGTTGCATCAGGCTATCAGGCATGTGCACACTTGTTTGTTCGGCATACTTTGTACAATCATGTGGCATACATGAATTTAAAATTAATCCCACCCTCAACATACTTAAAAAAAATAATTTCAGCAATCTATGTGCACAATGACTTCTAGTGATTTGAACCTATTCTAGATTAAAAAACATAAAATGAAACCAGTTCTTCTCTATACTCACTAGTCACTAAATAATACATCTTCCTTACCCTTTTCAGTTAAATGTTCTGCATTTCAAATGTGTAAAGTAAGAACTCTGACTAATATTGTTAGACGCGCCGACTTACTAAATTCAGTTCAGTCTATAAATTGGCTCACAGAGATGGATGTCAATGTGATTTTTTAAAAAACATATTAAAAACATACTGTTGCAAGGACTCAAGCATGCCCTTCTCCATTGGACTGTATCCTACCAACAAGTATAGAATTCCATTTATGCATTATGCAGAAACAAAAACAAATGAAGAATATAATTCTGGGAGGAACAAATAAGTGCAGATGATCAAACCCTCTTAATGTCCAAGAAATTGGTTTTTGAAATAGTAGTGCTTTTCAAGGAAGCTTTTTTGTTGGGGTTTTTATTCAATGTGTAGAAGGTGCTCTAATTATAGAGCGCCAGGGCTGGAAGATTACTAATTATTCTGTGCTCTCAAAACAAGAGAACTTTCAATAGGTCAGACTACAGTCTGCACACAGGAAAGGATTGTGAATAAGAGTCTTTCTATTAAAATGCAATGTAATCCTAGCATGCCCAATAATTTAAGGCTTAATGTAAATCACTGCAAACTTCAACTTCTGTTTCTGTAAAACTTTTAAAAAATATTTCTGGTTTTCACACAGCAGAGCCCTATTCAGCATCTTGCTGCCATGGCGTTTTTCTGCCTTGACAATTCACTTCCGTGAGCAGGCATGCAGCCAACTCAAATGAGACCCAGCGCGGTGAAAAGCCCTTCAGGTAAACAGTGTGATAAGCTAAACTGCAAAAACTAGACAATGTTTTTGGACTATGAGGCAGTTGCTATGGAGACAGTTGCTAATTAACTGCATTCAGTCAAGAGAACAAAGGATTTTAAGGGCAGACAGGACTCGGTATCTTAGAGTGAGCAATGTATAACATCTTATGCAATCTGCACATCTCTCATATCTGAAATACCTGAGCCTTTGCTTTAGCTGAAAAAAATACCTTAAGAAAATGCCTGAATGGTTCCTTCAAGCTTAACCAGATTTGGCACATCAAATACCAAACAAAACATTATAAACAAAGAAGAATGCTTTCGGGTAAAGGATGTGTTAAACATTATTTGGTTCAGTTACAGAAACTTCTCCTTACTGTAAAACTACTGCAGAAGTTGCCCTTGGAATAAATGTGTTTGTTGCAACAACAAACTAAGTAATACATTCAAAAGGCTGGGACTGACTTCTTTGTGTAACTCCTCCAAGTGCAGTTCTCAATCTTGAAATGATTTGTTCACAACAGTCTCATGTGAGTACTCAGTCAAGACCCTCCTTTGCAGTCTGCCTAATCACAGATTGGCATGACCACATATTGTACAGGATTGTTTTGATACAAGAGATTCCACCTATACTTTGAGGATTAAGCAGTTAGTGTTCAAATCATGGAGAGCTTTGAAAAAGGAAGCATGACACAGAAAAAAGATTGTTGGGCTGGTATTTAGGACACCCAAATTTAAATCCCTGCTCACCTACTTACAATAAGGATATCCATTTTTATCTTCATTTGATTTAACATGAAAAATCTCTCTGTGACAAAACAGAAAATTTGACATGTAATGAGTTTCTTGTGATTAAAACCCAGATCTTTCAAATTAAGCTTGACTCTTTCGTAAAGTGCTAAGTGTTAAAATGCCAAATAAAAAATAAATGCCACAACTACTGGTAGAGGAGGTCAGTCCTGAATTTCTCTCAAACTTCCTTTAAGAACATCAAGTGAGCCCTCCTGAATCAGACCAACATCCCGTTTACACAGTGGCCACGATGCTGCACTCAAGGGCCTTCCCCTGATGCTGCCTCCTAGCATTGTTATTCAGAGGTTTGTTGCCTCTGAAGGTTCTCTCTAGTTATTACAACTAGTAGCCATTGATTTACCTACCTTTTGTAATCCCCTTTTAAAGCCATCTATGCTCATGACTATCTCTAGTGAATTCCACAATTTATTTTTATTCATTTATGTTCTGCCCCCCAAGTGAATCTGTTTTTGGTGCCCTGTACTGTACTTGGTTAGGACAGAGTGGGGAGACACAAACCAGGTTCAACAGTTCAACAATAGGTTTATTAAGAGAATCAAAACCCTAACTCCTCCCTTGGGTCTATCTAAATCAGAGTACTTGATTGTCTTGAGCAATTTGAAGCTGTAGACTGTGTGTTCTCTTGGCTGTGTCTTGCCCACTGTGTCTTGCTTCCTTTCAGTTCTTTCAGACTGACTGGCAAGAGCTAAAATGGGATTGCTGGGTAAAGAGGGAAACTGCCTATTGGGAAAATGTCTTAAAGGGACAAGGGCTAACTGAAATACCCTCCCTTCGAAGACTTAACAATGAACTAAAACCATGCTAACTATGGGGAAACTGAATCTTAATGGGGAAATAACAAAAGCCTCTGTGGGGGCAAGACAATTTATTTTATTTCATTTATATCCCTCCCTATCCCTACAGGGCTCAGGGCAAGTTTCAACATAAAATCATTATACTATCGTTAAAACCTTTAAAATATAAATAACAATACAAATATTAAAACAATGACACTTGAATGCCAAACAGATGGCAACAAATGATAGATAGTTCTCTCTTAGTCAACTTTATTGTCCACTAAAAGTCCCAGACTCTTCTGCCTGCTCAAACAGCAAAGATTTTCCAAACAGCTCCCATCTTCTGTACTTTTTTCAGACCTGAAATATCCTTTTTGAGATACTATGACCAGAATACTTGAAATAAAAGGTTGAAAGGTAAGGAGATGAAAAAAAAAGAGAATATTCAGGTTCTTGATGAAGCAGCAATAGATGGTAAGGAATCAGGATAACCCTGATTATAAGCTTCCCAAAGGCATTTGGCTGGCCTAATGCAAAACAGGATCCTGGATTAGATGATTTCTCAATATGATCTACCAGGCCTTTTATATTCTTCAGTGGTGGCTGATGCCTCAAAAAAGTGATTGTGCTACCAGATCTCATAGACTCAATGTCTTCATCTGTTAAAATAGCTAATGGAGCCATCATGACTACAGGAGAGGTGATTGTTCTGCCTCTGATGATTCTGTGGACAAAACACCACTGAAATGCCATCAAGTGCATGCTCTGAATGTGAGCTTCGACAGGCATTTAGCTGCTGTTAGAAACAGAATGTTGAACTAGACAGACCCTTCTTCTATTTACCAAGACTCAAATAACCACTCACATTTTCTTTCTATACATTTCTCAGACCCCTCTAAGATGTCCGTTTCTATCCTCCCTTCTAAGACATGCTCTCATTTAGTTATGCCAATTCTTCTTCAATATCTGAATTGTACAAATGAGATACCAAGAAGAGATCAGGGAAATACCTGGCCAGCCTTCCATAAAAGGAATTAATTTACATTTAAAAGAAGAACAGTTTAAAAAATATTTGGCATATACTGTCCAAAAAGTTAGTGAGCTGTCTGGTTTCCATCTATTTTTCTTGGCATAACAGTGTAGGTACCTGTGTGGCACTCTGGCATCACATGTGTTAGAATGAATCCTATAAACCACACTTCAACACCTACGCTGATGTACTAGCCCTGGCTAGATCCTAAAAACCTCTTGAGCAGGATTCAATCACTACTTAAGGGCAAAAATATAGAGATCTTAGCGCAGATCAATGTACATTGATTTTACCTTTTTGCCCCTTAAAGATGCACTGAAGACTGCTGAATTTCATCAACAGGGAAATATGTTCCCTTTTTTTTAGCTGATTCATACTCCAATTACTTGTTTATACTGCCCACCTTGGACTACCTCAGTGGAAAAATCTGGGACTGTCTACTTATTGGACCTTGAAAAAGATTTCTACACTAATTTCAGAATTCTTTCTTCCCCTTGCAAGTGAAATTTAAACACAGCCTTTGAGGCATAAAATGTTTGGAATAAGGAATCAATAGCAAGACGATCGTTTCCATCATACTGCATTTGATTTTCAGTGCATGAGCAGAGAAGGTTAAAACATGCTTAACAGATGAGTCTGGGGAATGACAAGTATCAATTGAGAATTCATATTGACAAAAGTAGAATTTTGTTGTTGAAAGAATAGACACAAAACATACTTTTCCTTTAATTTATATACACTTCAAGGCTAACTTTAGGATATTTATATCTATATATTTGCATCCATTTACAGAACTTTACTTGACATTCCCTTCTCATCTGCACAATTATAAGTGATACTCAAAGTTGACTGATGAAGACTGTAAGTCAACTGCAGTGGTCTTGAAGTTTCACAAAGTGCAGTTGCAGCTGCTCAAGCAAGTGGGAAACTAATTTCTTGTAAGAACGTCTCATAAAAATGTAGTGTGCTTGCTCATGGTTAAAAAGCTACTGAGCTGACACAGAAAAAGCATTACGCTTAAGCATTTTAGTAGTGTTACAAGGAAGCAGGTGCTCATGCACTATGATCCAAGCCCCCAGACAAGCAGAGAGCAGTGCAGCTTTGTTGGTGTATCTCAGCTGCTCCCGCACACCTGAGCCACACAAAGACCTTTATATGGCTCTGACACTATGGCATCCCATAAGTTCAATCAGTCTACAATGGAACTCATAGGCACAAGTATGACACTTTCTCTTTTCCACAGTATGGGAAAGATCCAGGTGTCCCATCTTAACAAGTGATATCAGTCTGGTCTAAGAACATAAGAACAAGCCAAATGGATCAGACCAGAGTCCATCTAGTCCAGCTTTCTGCTACTCGCAGTGGCCCACCAGGTGCCTTTGGGAGCTCACATACAGGATGTGAAAGCAATGGCCTTCTGTGGCTGTTGCTCCCGAGCACCTGGACTGTTAAGGCATTTGCAATCTCAGATCAAGGAGGATCAAGATTGGTAGCCATAAATTGACTTCTCCATAAATTTGTCCAAGCCCCTTTTAAAGCTATCCAGGTTAGTGGCCATCACCACCTTCTGTGGCAGCATATTCCAAACACCAATCACACGCTGCGTGAAGAAGTGTTTCCTTTTATTAGTCCTAATTCTTCCCCCCAGCATTTTCAATGAATGCCCCCTGGTTCTAGTATTGTGGGAAAGAGAGAAAAATTTCTCTCTGTCAACATTTTCTACCCCATGAAAAGGCAAAAACAAAGGCAAAAACAGCCAAAGTCATGAAGGCTGCAGCAACTGTAGCTCTTCCCAAATAAAAATCAATCCACAGATCCACAATCAGAAGATAGCAATCTATAACCATTGCTGGCACACAGGGACATATGAGGGTCCTAGGCCATGACTGGCTTTAAATATCATAATCAATGCCTTGGACTGAATTTGTAAATAACCTGGCACCTAATGAAGATACTTCAAAATTAGCAAAATATGTTCCTAAGTGACCTTGAGCCAATAACTCTTTCAGCTTAACCTATCTCTCACTGAGTGGCTATTGTTAGAATAAAATGGAGGAGGAGAGAATATTGTTGTAACCCACTTACAGGTCCCTGACAGGAAGAAAAGTGGTATAAGTATCTAAGTCACTCGGGCTGGATTCAACCACCTTTCCTACAGGTTAAAAGAGGAAGGGGGTCAACTTAGACCACCAAAAGGGCTATGCTAGGAATCATGGGGCCTATGTAGGTAAGTGTCATACCATACCAAGACTGTAGTAAGACAGGGAATTGAACAAGTCTGAGTGAAAAAATAGGCTGGATTTACCCTAGTGTTTGTTACAAGGAGCATAACTCACCCAGCAGGATTGTTAGCCTACCTAGTTACAAACTGAGCCAGATAGTTTACCCTATTTTAATTACTCTTCTTTTGTTCAAACTGTTCAATATAAAATACGGTTCTGTGGTGCCCTGGAAGCTTATTACCTTCTTCTCTGATTTAAGCATACTCCCCAAATCCCTTTTCTATTTCCTTATTTGTTCTCTTGTATTTCTTTCCCCAGAATTTACCCTCTTTCAAAGTTCTCCAATTTGGCTAGATTCCTACTTCCTAAAACAACACTTCTTACCTTTTAAAGCTTACTTGACTCCATCCATTACCCACACCAATACTGCTTCTACCATTCCTAATCAGCAGTATACTGATTTAGCCAAGTTTTGTTATCGTGGTTTTAGATAATCTCCCAGAATCCTGAAGAGATTTGATGCTTCCTTTTGGTTAACTTTAACTAATACTAATTTTGGAGAAGCCACATCTTTTCAAATTCAAAATGGCTATGTTTGGACTTTTCAGGCAACTTACTGCTCAAATGCATACCAAATTTGGGACTCCCTTGGTCACTGTTCCCTAATAGTCAATTCAAGATCCACAGTGAAGAATTTTGGAGGACCCATGCTCCTTGGAGCTGGCACTCTCACTGCAAAATGTGGACTCAGATCTATGTTATCAAGACTCACCATTTGTGTGATACCTCAATCTTCCTGAGAAGGTTGGGGAGTATTTGTGATCTTCTGGAGCACACCAATTAGGACACCAGGATCTGGTACCGAATTCCTATACATTAACATTCCCACAAAGATGGACTACAGGCTATAAGAACATAAGAACAAGCCGGCTGGATTAGACCAGAGTCCATCTAGTCCAGCTCTCTGCTACTCGCAGTGGCCCACCAGGTGCCTTTGGGAGCTCACATGCAGGATGTGAAAGCAATGGCCTTCTGCAGCTGTTGCTCCTGATCACCTGGTCTGTTAAGGCATTTGCAATCTCAGATCAAAGAGGATCAAGATTGGTAGCCATAAATCGACTTCTCCTCCATAAATCTGTCCAAGCCCTTTGGGGACTTCCCTGCCCTTCCAGCTTGTATTTGTGAGGGCATTGGAATTATCTTTTCTGAAAGAGCATTCTTCTGGCACCTCAGTCAAAATAATGTCTTGTCAGCTCTGAGAAAGACCTTTTATTGCTCTGGCCAGGGCTACCCTGCCTTTGGTATGACTGGGCGGAAGGGCTGCGTTCTGCCTGCTGTTTCACATGCCCTTGGTTCTGTAGTGACCTTTCTCCTGACTATCTGGAAGAGCAAAGGGCACTGCTTTTTGGAATGTCATCCCGTCTTCCAGTTCGCCCGAGCGTTCACTTTCCAATCCTCGCTCTTAATTGCAGAACAGCAGGTTTGACGCTCCTTCGACCAGCCGGCTCAGGTTCTGCTGCCGGCCACTCCTCGGCTTTGTTCATTCATTTCTCCCTCTCTTTCCCTTGCAGCTGCGTACATGAGTATGGAAGATTATGACTTCCTCTTCAAGATAGTTTTAATAGGGAACGCCGGCGTGGGGAAGACCTGCTTGGTGAGGTGTTTCACTCAGGTAAGGGGAGCTTGCGTGGGGAGGTGGCTGTCAGGTTGGTTCGAGTGTCTGCGATTGGGCCAAGGGAACCCAGCTGGCTTCCGTGGCAGAGTGGAGGATTTGAATCTGGTTCTAGGCCAATGCTTTAACCACAGATGTCAGAGGGGCGGGCTGTGGCTCGGTGGATCAACAATCCCTCTCCTCGGCTATCAACAATCCCTCTCCTCTGTGCAAAATGTATCAGTGAAATTTTAACATCTGGATCATAGAAAGGGCATCAAGAAATTACAGTACAAATTTATTAACTTCTATTTTACTATGAGCTTCTGACTGGACTAGTCTGTGCACTAGGTTCATTTTCTGGGTATTAAAACAACTGACAATTACACTTAAACATATGCTTCCAGCTGCCATTCAGAACATACCATACAACTTACAGCCAAGTCTTATATCTGACTCATTCCTTCAGACCGAAAGACAGTTACCTGCAAAATGTACATAATTTCTCTAAAACTAGATAACATACCTACATCTCCCTTCCGAGCACTGAGATCCATAGTGTCTCCTACATAACACAGCTAGCCCATCCAGGACATGCCCAAAACAGGCCAGGTGGGGCTATAGACCTTGGGTAATTGAATCTGGCAGGCAGCTGGGACCATTCACATTGGTTGGAGGAAGTAACCCAGGAGCCAAGTGAGCTGAGAAAGGTCTCCAGGACACATCCTGATTTGGTGAAAAGGTGGAAGGAAGGAATCAGTCCTGGGAGGGGATTGAAATGAGAGCCTATTTAATAAGGCTGTGTGACAGGCAAGGGAGGATGGAGTATCCCTCACAACCCAACTCTCCCCTTTGATTCTCAAGGCCTCAGCTAAAACAGAGATTCGGTTAGAGAGCTTAACACAGGCTCAGCCAACCCTTCTCCTATGCCTGAACAGAGAGGACTGGAGCCTCCCCTCCCCACTCATCAGTGCTGCTCCCACCCAGCAGGAGGCTGACTCTTCCTCAGCAGGAGCAGCAGGCGCCACTCATGGGTGGGGGAGAAGTGGCAGTGGTGACTTGAAGGGGAGGCGGATGGGCAGGAAAAGTGGCAGGTAAGCGAGCCCATGTCGCAGCTGCTCTGCCAGGCCCTGCTGCTTTTTGGAGGAGGGTGGAATGTGAGCGACGTTAGGGGGCCAGCTGCAGTGCAGGACTCATTTCCACACACGGCCTGGCTGGAAGTGAGTCCTGCGTGGTGATTAGTTAGTCAATTATGTACTAGTCAATTATGTACTAGTCAATTATGTACTAGGATATACATTATGTACTAGGATATACATTAGCCAAACTGTACTAGGATATACATTATGTACTAGGATATACATTAGCCAAACTGTACTAGGATATACATTATGTACTAGGATATACATTAGCCAAACTGTTCTTGTCAAGGGAAACACCATTCTTTGGGGGAGGAGGGATGAAATGGCATGGGGAACATGTGGGTTGGAATGCAGATTTGATACTATCAAAGTCATATCCAATACCAACTGGAAGTGGCTAGTTTATGACAAAGTGTCATTGCTCTTTTCCATCTTACTTTGACAATTCCTCAATACTTGGGTATAGCTTACACCCACTGTAGTTGGGTTGTTTTGACTGAATCTTGTTTAATTTGTACTCTGCAATTAAATGGAAACACAGAATGTTGGGCCTTCTGGCCAGTAATACCTTTGTCCCTCCTCCTTCTGTTTGTACCCTCATATGTATTTGGCAACTGGCTAACACTTCATGCATCAGACAAAATGGCATCTGGTTCAAGGGACCTTATGCCTCAATAAATTTGCTCATCATTAAGGTGCAACACGATCTTCGTAGTAATACTGCAATTGTGTCATGTGAATCTCATTATGTTTACATTTGAAAAGAAATTCCATTAAGGATCTCCAACAGCCTGTTTTTCAAAACAGCGTGTTGCATGCTGTCCAATATCTTCCTGGACTCTGATGCTGGACTGTTAATTTCCTTTCAGTAATTCAATGCATTTCAACAGACCATTAGTTACCTTCCCTCCCGAAGACTCACAATTATTAAAGCTTGAAGATCAAGTAGCTAGAAATGTGCTTTCTGCAACAATTTAATGTTAAAATAGTAAAATCAATTTTCGTGGTGGAAAAATGGTGCTTAGATTAGTTTAAATTAAACTGAGCATTCTTTTAAGACATATTCTGGATGTTCTAGTGCAGGGGTAGGGAACCTGCGGCTCTCCAGATGTTCAGGAACTACAATTCCCATCAGCCCCTACCAGCATGGCCAATTGGCCCTGCTGACAGAGGCTGATGGGAATTGTAGTTCCTGAACATCTGGAGAGCCGCAGGTTCCCTACCCCTGTTCTAGTGAAACACTTCAATGCCAATAGTTTTTCAACTACGCCAAAATAAATTGCCCTCGTTCAAAGTCTCCCACAACTTTCATAACAAGAGCTCAAAGATCATAGTTCAATTAATTAGGAACAAGAATATCACATTAAACCCTTGTAGCATGATCCAGGCCGCTAAAGGCACACATGTATATGATTCTGAAAGAGCCCAAAAGAGGGGCTTCACTTCCTGGCTTCTTATACATACAGCACACTCATAAGATTCATTTGATATTATTTGTTCTTGCCACAAAATAGATCTGCTTCCATCATAGCAATTTTTAACACTGAACCATGTTCCCATCATGTAAGAATTATTAGTACTACTATTACTAGAATTTTTTAACACAACTAGGAAGTGGCATATTCTCATTTAACTGGATGTGTAAACAGTACCTAACCAGAAAATAAAACCAATATATAGAACTTCACTACAGGACAAGGTCAAGATTGCTGTCTGGATCAGCTATTTCGCAATTTCATTAAACATGCACTGATGAAGTCTTTGGCCTCATATGCAAATGTGTTCTCAGTTGATGCAGAATCATAATCACCAAAGTGATTAAAACATTACAATATTACAATGTACAGCTACCATAGGTTTGTACGGGTATGCTAGACTATTTCTGATATAGCATGATATCCACCAGCTATCATCAAGAGGGGCCCCAGTTCTGAGGCATAATGTGTGTATATTGCTGTAAGACTTCATCTTTGTGCAGTGATTGCAGTAACAGTTGGATAAACATGCAACCCAATACCTTACATCTGGTATTTCATCTCTCCCAGTACTACTTATGGATTCAGATTTACATGCCCTTAATACTGTGCAAACTTTATGACTTACATCTTTATAGAGGTACAAGTGAAAAAGGAACTTATTGGAGTGAAAACTAACAATAAGAATTCTACACATTTAGCAGGGAATTAGACAGTTATTGCAGCTTTTTATTTAAGAAGAAAGAGACATAGAAATCACTGAGCAAGGATTTTGCCTAAGAATATGGTTTTTACAGTAGTGTGACTTTATACTAGTAATGTAACATTGGTTTCTTTAAAGAGCAACATTTTTATTTGTAGAATGGAAACACATAACTGAGACCAGTAATCAGGTACAAGAGAGACTCAGGTTACTACTTCCTTGCAAACACACTTTTCCCATTAAATTTCTGCTATTCAGCCATCCTTTGTACTCAGCTCTCTAAAATGAACTCTATTTATTTGCACAGATGAGACACACACATATGAAGTCATGCTATACCTTGAAGGTCCCAGATATTTGAATGATACCGTCTAAAGTGAAACACAGACCAGGCAATTAAAATTGCATTTATAGAGTAATAAGCACATTACAGCCTTAGCAAATATAGTAAGATCATCATGACCAACACCTATGCTATCTAAGCCAGGGGCGTATCTGCCATGGGACCATGGGGAGTCAAATGTCCCTGGGTGCCTCCATTTGGTCGTGGGGGGTGGTGCAAAATTTCAGGTTCGTTTGTGTGTGTTTTGTATTTTTAGTGTTTTTTCAGTTTTTGGCCTGCAGAGGGTGCAGATTTTAGGCTAGCAGCACCAAAATTTCAGAGAGTTTTCAGGGGACTGTTATGGGCTGCCCCATCACCCATTGTTTCCAACAAGAGCTAATAGAAGATGGGGGCTACACATTTGAGGGTCCATAACTTTGGAACCCCTGAACCAAACTTCACCAAACCTGGGTGATATCATCAGGAGAGTTTCCTAAAGATACCCTGAAAGCTTGGTGCTGCTAGCTTAGCAATTACATCCCTGACAGCAGGACCCCCCAAATTTCCCCAGATTATCCTTTTAAACCCACCCCCTTCGGCATGGATTTAAAGGGAGAATCTGAGGTCCCCAGTTGAAACATTGAAAGTGATGCTGTTTCAGGGTGGGGAAGAATCCACCCCAAGACAGCATCACTTTCAATGTTGTTTTAACTGGGGACCCCAGATTATCCCTTGAAGGTGGATTTAAAAGAAGAATCTGGGCTCCCCAGTTTAAACACCATTGAAAGTGATGCTGTTTGGGGGTGGATTCCATTGGAGGTGTCTTGTGAGAGATGATGCTGACATTTATCTGGTAAATGTTTTGCTAGGGGTGATTTGTGAGAGATTTACGTGCTTAATGCCCACTTGCACTGGCTTGGAGATGTTTCTCATAGGGTTGGTGTGAGGACAAAATTAGGAAAGAGAATTGGTGGGGGGAGAGCCATTTATGTTTTGCGGGGGGTGGGAGGCGTTTTGTGAGCTGGTGCAAAAAATCATTGTTTGGTCATGGTGGGGGAGGGTGGCCATCCATACCGGGAGGGGGGGGTTAGGGGGACTCAGGTTTTGTCCCAGGAACCAGTTTGCCTAGATATGTCTCTGATCTAAGCTTTAGTTATTGGAACACAAGATATCTGTATCTTGTACCTGTGCCAGTGTTATCCATGAATTTCTCTCGTCTGATTTATGTTTTTTAAGATGGAAACAGAAACCTTTAAGGGCATTTAAAACAATTGCAGGTCCAATTGGACCTCCTTACATTTGAAACAATATCAATATCAAGTTGTTGTAGTGGTGTCAAGCAATAACTGTTCCAACTGTTGCATTAGAAAATTAATCCTCTTTTTACTAATCATCTGTTGGTTTTAAGGTATTGCAGATGAGATCTTTCAGTCAAAACAAAATCCAAAAAAGGTGCCACCAGAGCTGCCATCTTTTCATTCTTATCAGACAGGTGTCAGGCCTGCTTTTGGTGGGGGTTTGGGAGAGTTTGGACAAGTGATCTGCCTGAACTTTTCTTCCTTGTTGTGATTAAAGGCTCAATTAAGTGGGCACGGGAGTCTTTGAGGATTGAGCAGTTTAAAATAATATGAAATATTGTGCTTCTCTTGGCATGGGAAATGACGAAATCTTCCTGTCATCACTGCTGAAGGGAAGGTATTTAGCCTTGCTAAAGAGAAAGCTCTTCTCTGAAATGGTGTAGTTAATGAAGTCAGGTACTTTGCTCTCATGCATGCTATGCTGATATGTCTAGAGTGCTAGGTGAACAAATCCTTGGAGTGTATGGCAGCATCTCCTGTCTTTCGTAATCTAGAAGACTATGTTTGCTCACTTGGAGAACATATGATTCACCATTGGTTGCCAGGTTGTCCAGGGATATTCCCAGTTTGTCTATTTTGTTGTGGACTATTTGTGTCCATCTGGTGAATTTTGGGTCTTCTAGAATACATGTGTTAACATTATCCCTGTTAGTCCTATACTGCATTTTAAGCCAGTATCTGATTGTCGTGATCCACCTTTCTGTAATTGTGTTTTTCAAGTCTACATGGTTTAGTACAGGGGTAGGGAACCTTTAACACTCAAAGAGCCATTTGGACCCGTTTTCCACGGGAAAAGAAAACACTTGGAGCCGCAAATAATTTTTGACATTTAAAATAAAGATAACACTATATATATAGGGGCTTTTTAACCTTTTACTCCGCTCATTCTGAGAAGCGCATGGATGCGGCTGCCCTGCTGCCTGCAGGGCGGGCAAGGATGAAGCTGGCGGCTCGACCTTGCCGGCCGCCGGGAAAGCGCCCGCCCCGCTCCAACGGGGCGGGCGAGAGGGCGGGCAAGGATGTGGGGGGGGCAAGGATGTGGCCGGCGGCTTGGCTCGTGGAGCCACAGTGCAAGGGCAGAAGAGCCGCATGCGGCTCTCGAGCCGCAGGTTCCCTACCCCTGGTTTAGTATTATGTCTGAAGTGACATCAAGTCAAAATTCACTGGTGTATACTAATTTTAAATCAAACCAACAATCAAATCAACAAGTAGCTTTTTCAGCGGTATAACAGACCTTGGTTAGGCTAATGAGGACTATGGACTGCATTTCCCTTACAAATTTCTGCTGTATTCATTCTTATTACCTTTCCCAAAAACAATCCTTTCTAAAGACATGTGTAGGCAAGTGTCCTGCCAATAAGTAACTTCACATGAATCACTAGAAACAACTCTACTGTCAACAATAAAAAGGGCTCACAGTTTGACCTAAGGACAAATACAGATAAGTCAATAACCTTTAACCATGTCAATGTTATTGTCAGAACAAGAAAAAAAGCCTTCTTGTTTTTATGAATGAAAAAAATAATTTCATAAAACCTTTATAATCAAAGACAGTGTTACATATTTTAACCAATATTTCTTATGATCCGTTGAGTGGGATCAACAGAATTTCCCACACAATGAATATTTCTCAAAAGCAAAGCTAAGGGCTTGATTTAAAGGGCTGTGTTTCACCTTCTCTCTTGGAATGGGAGATCCCCAAGGAATACCAGGGTTGCTATGCAGAGGCCATGGTAGAAGCAGGCAATGGCTCAGATTCACCTGTGGACTTCAAAAATAAGGGTTCGTCCACCTCACCTCTGCACTGCTTGAGCACAGCCTGGAGGTGCTTAAGCTGGCCATGCCATGATAGCCAGCTCTGCCAAGGCTCCGCTCAGCATTGCTGCTGTGAAATGGGTGGGCTCCTGCACTGGCCTCCTCTTCTTGCACTGGGAAAGTGGCTGGTCTCTCTTGTTGCCTGCAAGCCTGGCAATGATACCAACAGAGGAGGGGCTCAGTTGGCTGGCCAATTGCTTTCCCAGAGCTCAGTCAGGCTCATCTGCAGCGCTAGGGTGGGTCTGCGAGGGGGCAATGTAGCAGCCAGAAACGGGAGGGAGGGCCCTGGCCAGCCCAAGCACTGGAGTCAGCAATAGCAGGTGGAGCTAGAGCTGCCCAGAACCCCACTCTCCCTCCCTGGGCATGGATGGGAAGAGCAGCCAGGAGTCCTTGAGGCGATGCCCAAAGCCTCTGGGCTACTGCTGCTGGTGGGACTGTGCCGTAGCCTCAGCCCCTTCTTCAATCTGTTCTGTACCTTCTTCCTCATCGCCACCTTCCTGGATTGTGGTGGGGGGAGGGAGAGGGCAGCCAGCCAAATACATCCTCTACATGATGCACAACCCCCCAACCTATATCTCAATACAGGCTTAAACAATGTGTAATATCTGCTTATAATCACAGATCTGCATTTGCTTATGCCAAGGAAAGTAATTGGCCCTCTTGTACTACCTAGACCAAATCCAAACTCAATATGAAAACAAATCAGATTACTAATACTGGCATGAATAGGCTAGTAATGCTGGTTTATCGCCGAGTGCAGCATACGTGACACCAGCCACTCCAGCCACACATATCTTACACTTAGGCTCGCCAGTTCCAGCCAAGCACACGCCTTACACGCTTGTAAATTCACAACCTATGGATTTGGCAAATCACTTGATTACTATAATCATCATATATGGAGCTGTCTCTAAAGAGTGTAAACATCAGCTAGACTAAAACATGGAAGTTCAGATTATGGACACTGGTCATTGGGAGCATATTTCTCTACTGGCTTACAGTTTCCCATCTGACATTAAGATGCACAAGTGGAAATCACAAAGACTTGCAGGAGGTTATCTCATTTCACCTTCCCCCACTGTTCCCTCTTTCCCTTTCCTGAAAGCTCCCACAGACTCTATCCATTTCCTGCTCCCTTCTCTCTTTAGTGTTGCAAGCTTTAGGTTGGGAAATTCCTGGAGATTTGGGTGTGTAGTTTTGGAAGTTGAGGTTTGGGGAGAGGAAGCAACCTAAGCACAATATAATGCTAAAGAATCCAAAGAAGCCACTTTCTCCAGGAGAACTAATTCCTGTCATCCAGAGAGCAGTTATAATTCTGGATGATCTCCACGCACGCACGCATGCATGCACGCACGCACGCACCTGGAGGTTGGAATCTCTAGTTCCCCTAGAGAAAAGGCCTTTTCGTAAAAAAAAAAGGAGGGGAACACTACGGCAATTTACCATTCTGAAGACTCTCCCCTTTTCAAACCCCACACATCCTAAAGCCTATCTCCCAAATCTCTAGGAATGTCCTAACATGAAGTTGATAATTCTACTTCCCACACAATAGCTAACCTACCTCAATCTACCCCTTTATCTTAAACTTTCCCCTCCCTAATACAGCAGCATCTACCTAGGAAAATAGGTTCTGTTGCATGGTGCAAGCCACTGAGTAAGGCCCACTTGCATGACAGGGAACCCTCAAGGATTTTTGGAGCAAGGACTTTCCCCTCCCCCAATTATTTTATTTTCCCCTTGTTCTGGCAACCTTCGTATCCTCCCCCCTTCCCCTGCCTTGTTCTCTTACTCTCGGCCATTTACCAATCTACCACTTATCTGCTTCCTATCTTCAACTATATTATTAACTTCATTTATATACTCCACCTTCCTCCACAGTGGGGATCAAAGCAGTTTGAATTATTCTCCTCTCCTCTTTTCATCTTCAACAATCCTATAAAGTAAGCAAGGCTGAAAGTATGCGATTGGTCCAAAATCACCCAGTGAATTTTCACAGCAAAATGGAGATTCAAATGTGGATCTTCTAGAGCTTACTCTGAAGCTCTAACTGCCACACCACACTGGCTTTCATAGAGTGGCTACTGTTGAACAATAGCAAGCTGCCAGGCTTAGTTGAGTCATGCAGGTTGGGAGGTATCAAGGCACCCAGGAGTTGCTTCCAGGCCTAGGATTGTCAACCTGGAGAACTCCCAGAATTACAACTTAACTCCAGATGACACAGTTCTGTCCCTTTAGCAAAAATGACTTTTTTTGGAGGGTAGACTATAACTACATATTCAGCTGAGTCCCCTCCCCACCCCAAAACCATGCTCTTTTTATTCACCACAAAATATCCTGGAATTTCCCATCCTGGGGGTGACAACCATATTCAGTACTGGCACCAAAGACGACTCCTTCAAAGCTTAAAAAAGGCCTGGAAAGGACCCTGCCTTTTCACTCACTGAAATCAGTCTTGAATAGTGTGGTTATCTAGCAACAGCCACCAAAGGACTCTGCTGTTTAAAGCTGCAGGCACTCCTTTTATCATGTTAAGGTCATTTAACAGACACATACCAATATTGTTGTTTTTCTCTTTTTTTTCTTTCCTTTTTTAAGATTTCACATTTTTCTGCAAACCTGGAGTTTTTGCCAGTTTGCAGAAATATCTGTCATGCTTGATCACAGTCCCAATCATTAGAACATCCAAAGATGTTATGTACTTCAATATTAGGATATAGATTCCTGTGCTATAAATCTGGGTTCCACAACTGAGGCAAAGATCGTTTTAAATTAATGCTAGGACTCTGATAGGCTGGGATGAGTATTCCCCCTTGGACGTGGAGACATTCTTCCCATTGTTATATGGTTGCTGTGGCAGGAAGAATCTGGAAGAAGGATACTGCTGGCGAGGTGAGGTAAAATGTCTATAAGGGTGCCACTCCTGATGAAGAAAAGGTCTCAATTTAAACTGTGAAGTAGATAGTATAATATCCAGCAGCTTAGTCCTTTGTTTTTTCTTAATTTGCACAAGGATTGTGTCAGTCAGAAAATAAAGTGGTGCCTTCAAATGGTTTGCCCTCCACTCTCTGTTTTCTAAAAGGAAAGCTGTGAACTTCAACCATGTTTGCCTTCAGAGAACAATGGATGTAGCCATGGCTGTTTCTGGAGAATCAGACCTATGTCAACTTGCATTAATCAGTTTCATTTCACTTATTAAGCTTCCATACCACTCCTCAGATTGGCTAGCCAGTTTGGTCTGTAGAAATTTGGCTAGAGAGGCTTCTTCTCCTCTGGGAGGAACTCTAGATAAATAGTCAACTTCTTCTAGGGAAGCACTTGATAACCAGCATTATGGCATGACAGCTGGAAACCCCAGAGTAGGTCTTCCTCCCTAAAGAATTTCGCTTCCTACCATCCTTGCTGACAGGTGCTATGTACAAGGTTTGGTGGTCTCTCGGTTGAATAGCCTCTGTGATAAGCAAAAATGGAGGACGATTAGTGGACTGAAATGAAGCCATTATTTGCTTAAGTTTATAAAACCCTCTGTGCCATGTGAAGAAGCTGGAAAAGAGGCTGGTTTTTGCCACGCTTCCTGGGTTATGTCCATGAGGAAGGTGATGGCTCCAGTAAAGTCAAAGTACAGTCAACCAAGAATTGTGTCTTCGGGGCACTGGTTTCATATCCATTGAATGAGCCATGCAGAGCACTTGCTCTCCATACATCAGGTCTTCAGTGAGGAAAACAGTGAAAGAGTCTATCAAGTCTATGATTTAGACTTGAATCCAAAGCAACACATGAACTAATATTGTGGGAGCATCCTCTTCTACCTCTTCAGCCTTGGATTCCAGCGTTAGGGAAGGAGGATATCTTGAGATGGTGGCCAAGGCCACAGTTGTTCAACCTGGGCATAGGATTTGGCAAGGTATGCAGTGGACATAACTGCAGATATAGGAGCCATGATATCAAATGAGGTACTTGTAACCACAGAATTGAGGACCCATCTTAGATCCAAATGGTTCTGGAACCACCTAAGTCTCCCATTGTGGCTTACGCTCACCCTTGGTAAACAATGGCAGTGGAGATGCTGGCTAAGGAAAAGGCATTTTGGGAAGAAAACCATTTTCTGTACCTCCAGAGATGGTGCAGGTTCTGGATCAGATGTCCAATGCTGTTTTAGATCCACTCTGTGCTTTTCTTTGTCCTTGGTCTTAGATGGGCAGCCTAATCCAAAGCCCTGGGCAGTTAGGGATGGCACCACTGTGGTGCTTCCCTGCCACTTTTCAGTAGTGCAAGGGGAGTGAAAAAAAAAACACACACACACACAGCCACCACTGGAAGTCCTCCATAGGGCTTAATGGACAGACCAAAAAGGTGGCATAGGTCCAAGGCACAACTACCGCAACCTGGGGTAGAAGCCGACTAAGGTTGGTTCTGCTCCCAGAAATGCCTCCACCATGCCCCAGCAGGGCTGGTGATAGAGTGGGAGTGTTGACACAGTGCTGGCCGCATTGTCCAGGCATGCCAGGGGCCGCCAAGGTAAGTGCCCCAGGGAGGGCAAATCTATTGGCACAAGCCCACACCACCTCACAAGTCGATTTGGGGCCACCTATCTGGATTGGGCCATTCGAATGCTTAGAAGGTGGTTCCGATACACACAATGGAACCGGGGAGGAAAGTAAGAGTGATGGACTGCAATTGGACTAGGATCGCTGAACAGATGGAACAGACCATGTTGATGAAAAAGGCATTTTGGAGCCAAGGTCAATTTTGTTGGGGCAATGGATGAAAGGAGGGCTTTCTTCCAAAGTGCTGCTTCTAATTTGAGGTGTGATCATGCCTAGCCTTTGGGGTAAACTTCTGAAAGGTTTTACAGGTGGGCACATTATGGCCCTCACTCAGGCAAAGGAGACAGAAATCATGACCAGGTCATCTTTGCACTACTGAGAGCACTTTTTAAAGAGGCTCTCTTGGGCCATAATAGCAAGTCCAACCAACCCAAACACTCACTGTGCTGGAGGGATAGGGTGCAGGGAATTTCTCTCAAGGAGAAGCCAGAAAGAATGAAGTACTACCTGAGGTTAGTAAACTCATTAAATGATGAATATTTCTGAATTCAATCAAAGAGAACAGTAGAGTAAAAGAACACTTGTTAAAGATAACAAATGACACTACCAGTGAACAAAGAATGGACAGAATTCATCCCCTAAAAGAATGAGGACATATATTCTGCAAGCAGTCATCTGCATTTCCACAGATAGTTTCTTTTTTTTCAGAATGATGGCAGTTCCTTAAACTGAAATTCAGCTTCAGTCTAGACATTTAATTCAAACAAAATAAAATGCCATCTCAGCATAAATGCTTTTAAAAAACATCAAAATACAGTAGTTAGGTATTCTAATGAAATAAAAATATAAGCTAGATATATTTGTTGATTATATTTACTGTAAATTATTGCTCTCAACATTTTGCAATCTTTTCTATTTAGTATCTAGTATTTTATATCAAAGTTGTAGAAATAACTTATTCAAAAAATAATTCACATTATTCAAAGTTATAGATAAATTACTCAAAATTATTCAAACTCTCTGTGCCATCCATTTTAAAAATTTTCATATATGTATTTATACTTCAAAGGTTTTCAAGTACAAGATACTTTAAAAATCATGACTATAATTAGATGCACAGGGAGAGAAGAAGGGGTTTTGAGAACTGAATGCACACACCTTTGTACCTATATATGTTCTGTAGGGGACACAACTGTACTGAACTATTTTCATCTAATTTTGTAAAGATAAGACAATCACCATGACAACATATCATCAAAGTAAAAATGAAAATACAGATGGAGGTGAGGAGCTAAGAGAGAAAACAGTAGTGCCTGATGCAAGTGACCAAAAAAAATCCAACAGTAAAAGAAAGAACTAGAAAGTTTCTGTCAGAAGCAGCTGAGATGCTTCATCTCAAGCCTATTTGTCCAGACATTATATTTCATTTGGCTTCAAGGGTCACATGACAGCTGCAAACTAACGCCTTAAGGTCTGTTTCTGCCTCTCTGTGACACTGACAAGCTGTGAGAGACTCCCAACACCACAGAAAGAATTTTCTCCCTTGTTTCCATTACATCATCTAACCAATACAGGGGGGGAGGGAGGGGTGCACACAGCTGGTGGCAGCTGCAGTACCATCTGCTTTCCACTTACAGTGCATGCTAGTTTGCTCCACAGATTCCTACTGATCCTTTCAGGGGAAGAGGCTGTATTTCAAGACAAAACACCCTATTGTGTGAAACATATTTGCAACTGTGCAGCAGTAAGTTGTTCTCTAATGCTCAAGAGAAGGAGAAAAGATTCATCAGGTAAGGATTCCTGATCACTTTGGAAAATCTGACTCCATGAAAGACTAAAAAAATTGCTAAGCACTCAGTGAAGAATAAAGAGCAAATCAACCTGCCATCTGCTTTCTACAATGTGAGAAGCCAGAACAAAAACTCTGCAGTCAGCAATATTTTTTCGAAAGGAAAAGGGGGAAGGGAGAAGCAGATTAAGTCTTCCCAGTTAGAGATTAGTTGGAACAACTTGGAAAGAACAAAACAGTAAAAAACAACTTATCTCTGGATTGGATAAACATCAAATATATTTATGAAATGCTGTCAGCACATCTGATAATTTATAACAGGCAAAGCTGGAAGAAAAGACTTTGCAGTTGCTTACTGTGAAAGCAATACAGGCTGTGGAAGCTAGAACTTCACACTTAAAAATGCACTTCTAAGTTCAAATTGGATTTATATTATAAACAGCTTTTAAGAATTTACTGTGTTAATGTCTTATATTTGTCCCATCTGCTCCATTCTATCTGAAAATATTCAAACTATTGATAAAGACTTCACAATCAATACAAAGATCATTTATTTACTTTGTTTATAGCCCAACTTCCTTGATGAGACTCAAGGTAGATTACAAAAAGTTGCAGTTTTACCAGTTCTAAAAATCTCTTAACACACTCAACATGCTGCATTTTGCAGTTTAGTCACTGACATGGTAGAAAAATGGAGGCAAAGCAAAATGATCCCCTGGAATTTAAGTGCTTAAAATCATGCAACCTACCTTATATTCTCTTCATACCTTGCCTGACGACGAGCTTCTTCTCAGCATATAAAACTGGACTTTTGCTACTCTTCTTATAATAGAAGCCAAACCATAACAATTGCATTTCTCCCCACTTTACCCCCCTTTATACTGATTGGTCCTTCTTTCTGGTAGATTAGATTCCAACAAAACAGAAAAGATTCCTCTGGCTTCATTAGCAGTCCTGAGGATTCTTTCCAAAGATTTCATTTTCTACAACCTTTTCTTTTGTTTGTATGGAAAGTTGACTTCATGCAATGCTTAATGAGTAACAGTATAACTTACCATACATTTTTCCTTCATCAGACAAGATGATTTTCCTCCTCCCACAAGGGGGATATATAGCCAGAGCCTCCTGAAAGCTCTGCTCAATATCTGGGCTCCAGACACCTTCTGCATCATTGTCAATTGGTTTATCTGCAGAATCACTCATTCTTTCAATGTCCTCGGCAGGGCTCTCACTGCCGCTCCAGCTGCTGGGCTCAATGGTGGTGGCTGGGGTTTCCAAGCCTGAGCTTGGAAGCTTCACAAGAAGAAACCTACAGGAGTTAAATGATAGACACAGAATGTCAGGTTAACTAATAGTACCAGTGAGGACCATAGAAGTGATTATAAGCTGAAAAAATAAGTACAGTTTTACTATCCGAATATATCTGAAAAAGAAGAAGAAGAAGAGTTTGGATTTATATCCCCCCTTCTCTCCTGCAGGAGACCCAAAGGGGCTTACAATCTCCTTGCCCTTCTCCCCCTCACAACAAACACCCTGTGAGGTAGGTGGGGCTGAGAGAGCTCAGAGAAGCTGTGACTAGCCCAAGGTCACCCAGCTGGCATGTGTGGGAGTGCACAGGCTAATCTGAATTCCCCAGATAAGCCTCCACAGCTCGGCGGCAGAGCTGGGAATCAAACCCGGTTCCTCCAGATTAGATACACGAGCTCTTAACCTCCTACGCCACTGCTGCTCCTCTGCGGGGACAAGTTCAAGTAGTCACTTATTTTCATATGCATACAGAGATCAACAAGTTATATTTTATGTGCTTATCTAAATAACATATTAATATAATACCAAAATGTTGGGCATTTTCAGTTGAGTCCACTGAATTCATTATAAAGGTTTCTAGAAGTCAAATGGGAGGAAATGCTACATATATTTTTAATGGACATTATGTTCTTTATTTCTCTTCAGATGGCCAAGGAGTTCTGACACAGATAGAAAATCAGCACATTGTACTTCTCTCATATGACCTATATGTCATAAATGGCACAGACTGTGCCTGAGAAAAACAATAGGCAGTCACTCCTTTTAAAAAAAAGATACCTCAAGGAAAGGAAATTGGACTTTACACCTGTTTCACAAAAAAGTGTCTGCTATAAAGCAGGGCAAAAACCAAGATTCCCAACGTAGATTCAATTCAATAAGAAATTATCTAATGTGACAGCACCTGCTAACACCACTACACACATAGATTCTTCAGTATCTTTCCTGAATTTATGAAAGACATACTGCTGGTAAAAAGGTGTGCTGTAGGCAAAGCCTGAGGTACCAGGCTGAGCTCTTCTCTGTGGTAAGCCTACAGAAGATGGTGATGAAAGCACCAGGAATTAATTTGCCTCAACCTGTTCAAGCATCACTGATTCTTATTAAGGAAAAGATTTATACAAACGAGAGAATTGCTGGATGCAATATAACTCTAGGAACCATTTCTGTACATAGGTATTATTTTATAATAAAAAAACTGAAGCACTAACTGACATGAACAGTCAATTGATTCCTTATTTTGCAAGTAACATTTGCACCGAAGTATAGCCATGATTCCAAAAAACACAAGGAACACAAGGAAATCCTAGATCTTAGCGGACCACCAAACTGTTTTTTAAACCTCCCATGTTTTAAACTTAGAGAATCTTCCTCAGGAGGATAGTAAAAGTTCCAAGCAGAAAATCAGGTAGTATCTTTCTAGCATTATTGAAGCCTGGCTGGATATTCTACAAGAACAACAAAGGAGACAAGATTGCACAAATCACAGTCATCACTAGTTGAGTCCAACCATTCATCCATCCCACTACACAGGTATCAGTGTGATCTCCTCACTGCTTAGAAATCAGCAGTGGTCCTAAACTGCTTGTATACAAAGCTGTCAATGAGGGTGAATGATCCCTTCCCCCCCAGAAATGAATTTTCATGAACTATTTAACAAATTCTAGTTTTGTGTGGATGTTGACACTGATGTTCAAGGCAGCAGGCGGAGAATGATGGGGGAATTGAACAACACTCACTTCAAGTCAGAATTATGTATCAAAAGGACATTCCATTGTAATTTTGAATTCTGAGGCCTTAGGGATGTTTCACCATATTGTGCCAGAGTCTGAACAAACTGCCTGAGAAATAACCTTTTATTTGCTATTTTTTAAAAACTATCCAACACTGTTAAAAGCCTGAGAAAAACTATTAACAAGGTTTTCTGGCTTAGATTTCCATTCATGATAAGTTGATACAATTTAAAATACATTTACCTCTGTATCATCACCTCAATAAAGTTTTAAAAAGTAACAAGTAACACTATTTGTTGAATGTTGAAGTCTCTGTTGTTTAACTTCAAACAAGAAATAAAATCCATAACCAAAGGTTTGTTGGAGAGTTCTACAGCAGTTTTAAACTGGTTATACTGTGCAATACCTTCTTTGACCTTGTAGTACATGCCAGAAAGTATCTAAAATTAGTTTTTCAGACTCTGCAACTACATCATTCTTCATTTAAGGTTTGGGCTCCTCTGGGCAAACTTCCATAAGAAGGAAAGAAAAGACATTAGAATAGACATGCACACACACCACCTCTCTCTTTATTCAGATCATGGGACATGCACCTCAAATTTCATTCTAATAGTCAAATAGCTGTTTTAGCTGAAATTAGTCAGTGATGGAGCTACCCTCATATTCTCACTTCTGATACATTTGAAGTGGTAAAACTGAATTAAATATCTGGATTAATTCTTTGAAAAATTAGCAAAAGTCATAACAGTTTCAAAAGGCCATGTTGTTAAAACTTCTAATTGTCTATAGGCTGCCCACACCTCAGCACTTCAAATCATTCTCAAATGTGGAGCATGCTTCACAAGAGCTATTTATGTACATAATTATTGATTATAAAACATTTGGAAATTATGTGTGATGTTTTAGTCACATACACAAAAAAGACATGCACTTTACTGTAAACACTGCTTACTGAAACCCTGAATAAATTCCAGAAGCACAGGAATAATTGAAGCAAGTTTTGATCAACACCACATACCCAGTTAATCACCTTAGATTCTGAAATTTCCCATTTGAGAAAACAATGTTGTTCAATTGATTACAACTTTATACATACAAATCAGTATATTTTATGGTCCACATTTATCACTAAGCAATGCATTCAACATCTACCCTACAACCTATTTTTACAGCTGAGCTGTCATAACCAAAGAGCCTCCACATACAAACAAAACCTGTTCCCAAATACCCATAGTAATCAAATATGTCCTACATTTCAACTGTGAATATAAACTGAATTATTTCACAGATTCAAGATCTTTTCATCAACTATGATAATTACACTTCCTTTTTTTAAAAAAAGCATCTAACTAAAACCAAATCCTGATTCTCTGATGTAGCTTCTGAATTGGAAGACTGGTTGTACAGTTGTCATAATCTTTTGAAACACTATTAAAGAAACATGAAAAAATGTACGGCTGTGCTGCAGTGTTTTCTGGGAGTTCAAGTGTTAGACTAGGGCCTAGGGCCATGTATAGTGGTGTAATGGTTAAGAGCAGGTGGACTCTAATCTGGAGAACTGGGTTTAATTCCCCACTCCTCCACATGAGTGGTAGACTCTAATCTGGTAACCAGATTTGCTTCACCAGTCTTACACAGGAAGCCTGCTGGGTGACCTTCGGCTAGTCACAGTTCTCTGACAATTCTCTCAGCCCCACCTACCACACAAGATGTCTGCTGTGGGGACAGGAAGGGAAGAAGTTTGTAAGTCACTTTAAGACTCCTTAAGCTTGAGAGAAGTAGGGTACAAACCCTAACTCTTCTTCTATATGAAACTAACTGAAGCCAATCAGTCTCTTTCAGCTTAACCTACCTCACAGAGTTGCTGTCAAGATGAAAAATGGGGAAACCATGCACACTATATTGAACTTCCTGGATAAAATGCAGGAGATGGGGGGGGGGGAATAGAGTACATACACCTGTTTTATTTGGAACTTCACTGGCATTCTTTAGATGCACTGATGGCACTTGCAGAACAAAGCGCTTTTTCATCAGTTTCAGTTGGTGTGCTAGCTATTACCCATCCAGGACAAATACAGGATTGACTGCAACTAATCATGCCTTCATAACAACCTGCTGATATGGCTGACACTCCTTACTCTTTGAACACAGGAAGAAAGGCACATCTGAATTCAAGACAACTTATCTTGATATTCTAATATCATTTTAAACACTTTAAGTCATTTCAACCCAGACACCTTAGGTCCAATTTACCGTTTAGCCAACTGGTGAGATTGAAGAGAATTTCTAAATCAGAACAGGATTTCAATAGAGAGGCAAAGAAAACCTTATGCAAATTTAAAGCCAGAGGTTATCCCAAACAGGTGTTGGATGGGGCTTGGAATAAAATAGGTCAACGTAGCAGAGAGACACTGTATAATAAGCCTATTACAAACAGAAGAGCTTTCATTACTTTTACTATGAAATATACCCAATTAGCCACTCAAATTAAACATATTATAGATAAACACAGGCACACTGTATCTGAGATTCCTGGTTGTGAAACTATACCTAAAGTATACCTATACCTACTACAGGAGGACCCAGTCAGATTATTTACAGATACCACATTCTAGATTTTCTTCAGTAGGTATGCACAGATGTGGACATTGTAGTGTATGTCAAATGGTCATGGAAACTAAGACCTTTAATAATAACTTTGTTTGGCACCTTACAGAATTATTTTCATGTTCTACATCTAAGTGCATCTATCTTTTATAATGTACGTGCATGTATCTTTATGTAGGTAAAACAGAAAGAACTATCAGAACAAGAATATTAGAGCACTGCTCAATTATACACACTGGTAGAATGGGTACCTCTTTGCTTAGCACTATATGGTATATGGTCATAATGAACATGATCTTTCTTTTTGTGTGCTGTATCAATACAGACTGGATGAATATAGAATAATAGACATTCGCAAATATCTTCTGCGGATGGAAATAAAATAAGATTACATAACTGGAACATCTCTCTCCAGTAGTGAGAGTAGGAATGGCTAATCAGAACTTTACTAATCAAGACCCCCAACTGCCATCACTCCTAGGGAAAGGGAAAGAATAAGCTCTAGCTCAGGGGTCGGGAACCTGCGGCTCGGGAGCCGCATGTGGCTCCCCTACCCCTGCACAGTGGCTCTGCCAGGGCACAACACAGTTGTCCGGGAGCGGGAACTCTCCCCTTCCCGGACCTCGCAGAGAGCCCCAGCCAGCCCCTGACTGCGGGCACTCTGACGAGTGAGAGCACCGTGGAGATGGCTGGCCCCAGCCCTCGTCCATCTGCCAAGGTCGGCAGCATCGGGAGAGCATTGGGCGGCTATCGAGCCGCCCAAGCTGGCTGGCTGGGATCGGAGGGAGGTCGGGGCTGGCGATGGAGATGGCAGCGGCAAAGCATAGAGCCCGTGGACCTGGCAGGATCGACCAGGGCAGCGGGCGGCAAGGGGAGCTGCACCCGCGCAGCGGGACAGTGGCCCCAGCTGCAGAGGACACCAGCAGACGCCGGAACTGATACCCAGACAGGCGAGAAGGAGGGAAGCAGGAGGAGGAAACGATGCCCGGACGGGGCCAAGGTGGAGAGGGGGAACTTTATGGATTCGGCAAGCTCCGGAAGGGAAAAAAGGTGGAGGGCTGGTCACAGAAGAGGGTGATGTGCTGAGGAGGGGACGAAGAGGGAGGAGGGCGTGAGAGACCGGGAGAAGGAAAAAGGACGAGGTGGGAAAAATGGAGGAGGAGGTGGTGCCAGGGAAAGCCAGAAACTCAGAGGTCCTGGTGTCCCAAGCCTCACCCCAGCTGCCCAGGCAAGCAAGCATGCAGCTGCCACTACAGAGCCATCCGCTACAAAAAAGGGATCCCCTCCGCACTTTCTCTCCCCAGTGCACGAGCCCATGAGGCTCCACCCTTTACCAGCACACCCGCACAAAAAATGTTCAAAATCCACACTCCATACAAGTAAAATTCAATTTTCTCTGTAGCACCGCATGGACACCATAACAACACACTACAACTGTCTACTTTATACAAAGCATGAAGGCAAAAAAACAACATATACAGTGCTATCCTCATTTCAAATGCCAAAAAATATCTGCGGCTCCTAGTGCCCTCCCCTCCGTGGAAAACGGGTCCAAATGGCTCCCTGGGTGCCTAAGGTTCCCGACCTCTGCTCTAGCTTGTATCCTCCATAGTGCAGGCCTGCCTAACTGCTAGGAGTTCATGCATTATGCTGATGCTGCCTTTTTCATGTGGTTTCTAATTTATATCTGATGTTACTGTTATGTACCTTATTTGTCAATCACTTTAGAACTGCAAAACAGGATATAACTATTGTAAATAAATATATTGAGTCTGATTTTTACCATATACAAACTTGACATGTCTTGTTCAGCACTACTAATGGAATCCCACAATTTCCAGGGAGAGCCAAGTGGTATTGAATAGGGCTCATCACTCACTCTAAAGGGCAATATACACTTTATTACTGCTCATGAAGATTCCAAGTACACATGAAGCACCTTCTAACGCTAAATTGAGGTTGTCTTGCTGCAGCTTAATTGGTTTCTTCCCAGGATAATTCTAGTCAATCCTGTTAAGCAATCTTTAATATCAAACTCTTCTTTCTCATTTGCAATTTCCTCTTTAAAATAGATAAGGATTAAAGACAACTATCCTTCAATAAATTCTATCCAGTAACTTCCTTGTACAGGCTTTGTAACTATCTTCTAACAGTTTTTTGACTTGGGAACATTTCCACCATATGAAAAAATGCTACTCACCAGTAGTACATCATGTAACATAACCCATGACATATTTAGTAATTTTACTCCTGTTAAAATATTGCATAACATTCATAACATTCAATAGTACATTTGTTTTTGATTAAAGTGAACCCTAGATAGCACAATACTTGTACTAAAATTACTAGGTCAATATGCATTAATGCCTTTTCAAACCTTGCTCCAACCCCCACCACAACTGTACTAATCCCATAGTTTGCCAGCTGACGTCCTCTTCACAGGCACAACCAGCTTTCTCACCACAAAGCACTTAAGGCTAAGGCACACCTATTTAAGGACACATTTTGAAGGCCTACTTTCAGAGTTCCAGTACATAACTAATTGACTAGCCTTCTGCCAGCATGTTTTTAAAAACTCAGGAAAAAAAACTTGATTTACATTTAAGAAAGTATTTTCCACTTGATGTAGAAGCACAGGAATGTTGCAAGTATGGCATGAGTAGGAAAAGTTCAAAAGTATCCTAAAGCACTGCACTGAATTTTTGCAAGGCAAAAAATTGATCTAGATTTTCCCTCAAATACCTCCCTATTTTAGAAGTCTATTACCAGAATACCAGAGTTATTCACAGTCTTTACATGCTTGCTCTTGTACAAAAGTAGTGATATGGCACTACGGTCTCAAGTGATCCCACTCCAAACAAACTGCAGGGATGGGAGCTTTCCTCATTGTTGAGGCAACCAGGGCAACATTTCCTGTCTTCTTGTGCTGTACTGGCAGTTTCATTACCCACCAGAGATTTGCAACAAGACTTCCACTTTCTTCAGCTCTAGACAGACATGATTACTTCTAGACATATACCCATTCATGTTCAGTACCAACAAGCTTATTGCACATAACTTGATTAGGGAAGGTTATAGAAGTAAATGCCATACATGGCTAAATTCCATCTACATACTCAGGTGAAGTTTGCAAAAATAGTACACCTTTATTTTTTGTATGTGACAGCATCCCTTACCATGGTCTTGAGACATTCTCAGAGTATCCACTTATTTAGGTCAGAGCTGACAACAGCAACTTAATTCAACTATCACTAGAGACTTTGCAGTATATCTTGCTTTGATGGCAGAGGCATTCCTAATGCCATCTATCATTCGCTCCCAGTTATTTCAAGCATTCAAATGCAAGAAAGCCAAGTCACAGTCAGACACAGAAATGGGAGTGGTTGACCTATGGATGTTTCAGTATTTTCAGAAAGTCATAATTCTGAAAATTTATTTAAACAGTTTATTAGCTGCCTTTCCTTCTGGAGCTCAAGGCTGCTTACTATATCAATAAAATACATAAAATAGATGATAACAAAAGCATAAAACCAAAATTACAGTTTAGGATGCTTTAACAAAATGCAGTCCTAAGTAAACCATGTTTGATAAAACACTCTTAAATTGTGCATTTAAATTCCATCTTTTTGTTTTTATGAGGTTCTCTCTTAAGAGAAGGCAACTACACCAGAATCAATATCTCTAATGTTTTAGAGATTTATTTTGATTAACAAACTCAAACAAAATTTAAACATAAAATAACACAGAGGCTGTTTCTGCACGGGCAGAAAAAAGCGCCTTAGGAACACTTAAAACACCATCCCTGGAGTGCTGTTCACACAGCTGGCACTGCTGCACCGCAGCAGGGCTGTGCTCGCCCCCCTCAAGTGGCGCAAAGATGCTGCTTTTGAAACTTGCTTGGGGAGCAAGTTTTGTCAAAAGCGGCGTCTTCCCGCTGGCGCAGTGAGAACTGCACCGGCATGAGGGCACAGCTTTGTCCCCTCCATTTCCTGTTTACTGTGTTCAGTTCTGGTCGCCACATCAAAAAAGGATATCGAAGAGATAGAAAAAGTGCAGAGAAGGGCAACGAGGATGATTGAGGGACTAGAGCGCCTTCCTTATGAGGAGAGGCTGCAGCGTTTGGGACTCTTTAGTTTGGAGAGGAGACATCTGAAGGGGGATATGATTGAAGTCTATAAAATTATGCATGGGGTAGAAAATGTTGACAGGGAGAAATTTTTCTCTCTTTCTCACAATACTAGAACCAGGGGGCATACATTGAAAATGCTGGGGGGAAGAATTAGGACTAATAAAAGGAAACACTTCTTCACGCAACGTGTGATTGGTGTTTGGAATATGCTGCCACAGAAGGTGGTGATGGCCACTAACCTGGATAACTTTAAAAGGGGCTTGGACAGATTTATGGAGGAGAAGTCAATTTTTGGCTACCAATCTTGATCCTCTTTGATCTGAGATTGCAAATGCCTTAACAGACCAGGTGATCGGGAGCAACAGCCGCAGAAGGCCATTGCTTTCACATCCTGCAGGTGAGCTCCCAAAGGCACCTGGTGGGCCACTGCAAGTAGCAGAGAGCTGGACTAGATGGACTCTGGTCTGATCCAGCTGACTTGTTCTTATGTTCTTATGTTCTAGGAGCTTATGTCCTGTAATGCATCAGTTGAATGTTTTCCTGTACATAGATCTCTTTTCCCCAAATCACAACCATTAAGCATATATCTGCCCTTCAAATGGCTAACAGACTCAAATAGATGCTGAAACATGTATTTAACATGGTTGCTAATCCACCTGCTTTCTCGGCTAAGGTACAGGTGGTACTGCATATAGTTTTTGAAAAGGCATGCACAAAATGACAGAACATTCCAATCCTTCTGGACAAACTTTTTACTCAGGGGCAAAAATATATTTGAGGTGGTTTCCACAATTAAAACATATTTCTACTTCCTCTTTTCAGACAATCCTACTCTACTAGAAGAAGAAGAAAAATATTGTCAAGTCACAACGGACTCATGGAGACCCCATCCATGGGGCATTCCAAGCAAGAGAAGAGCAGAGGTGGTTCCCCATTGCGTTCCTTCACATAGTAACTCCAGTCTGCCTTGGAGGTCTCCCATCCAAGTAGTGACATGGCCAACATTGCTTAAGTCCCAAGGATTGGTGGGCTCAGTTTAATCTGGGCTATTCAATCTGCTGCCTTACCAATGAATGTATTTATTTCATGTTTCTTCCTAACAGGGATCCAAAGCAGCTTATATCATTCCCTTCTCCTCCATTTTATACTTACACAGGTCAGACAGAGTGTGTGTGGTTGGTCCAAGGTCACCCAGCAAGACTCCATTACAGAGTAGGGATTTGAAGCTGAGTTTTCCATATCCTAATGCCCTAATGGGTTTTCCATATCCTAATGCCTATCTTAACAATTACACGACAGTGGCTATACTGATTACATTGACAATTCTCTGAAAATCTGTTAGAAATGCCCACTATGTCTCACTAAGAAGCACAACTGAATCTCAGGTTTCCAACTATGGTTAATACTGAATTAAGCCACTACATTGTGCACTGGGCTATATCTTCCTAGTAAGACAGGAAAACTAGACTATGCTAGTAGCAGCTGTCTATAAACCCCACTCTGCATTTTGCACATGGGTGGGAAAAGCTTTCCGACAGCAGGTGCAAAGAGGTGCGAGAGGCAGTCTTGCACTTGATAGCTATATAAACCTTCTGGCAGCCAGCCAACCATGTGGGTCAGCCATCCTTTGAACCTGCCAGCTGCATTCAATATTTCAGAAACAGGTTGCTACAACAGCCCTTTGGCTAGTTATTGTTTCCATAACAATGGACAACCCAGCCATTCATGTAAAAACACTGCTGAAAAAACCAGAATGAGCTCAACTCACATCCTCCCAAAACATCCTAAGACAGACAAAAAGCAGTTTACAGAACTGCTGCAACATCTACATTACTGTCTTGCAAATCCAAGGAGAGATACCTTCACACTAATGACAGTCCTGTCAGCAGCTCCAACTCAGGTTTCTTTGATGGCAAAGCAATGTCATTGCAAGCTTCCTGCAATGGAAGAAGCTCTCTTATGTAACCAGGTGAACAAAAATTGTACTAGTCCATAGGTAGGTAGCAAGGGAGATTAGAGTATAGAGCAGAGGAACCACAACTGGGATTATGTTGAACTATAAATAACACTTGTAATTGGTTATTGGGGGTTGTCTGGGCTGTGTGGCCGTGGTCTGATAAATCTTGTTCCTAATGTTTTGCCTGCATCTGTGGCTGGCATCTTCAGAGGTGTATCACAGAGGGAAGTCTGTTACACACTTGTAATGTTTGAAATAATATTTAAAATTGATTATTTTAATTGTCCACTTGAGTTATTTCTTTTTCCATGAGTTTATGCTGAACGAAACAAATATCTGCCAAACAAAGCCCTGTGGGGATAGAGCAAGATATAAATCAAATCAAACAAATATCAATAAATAAATAAAGAAGGGCAGGTGGAACGGTCCATTGGTAGACTTACCTCCTGGTGGGCGACGAGGGCATCCTGATTGGGTGATTTCCAATCCTTGCTCAGGGAGGCAGGACAGATTTGTTTTGTCACTTCCTGTAGAGGGTTAGTCATCCATTCTGGACCCAGTAAGTATTCGCTCAGCAGTATGAAAAAGATAAAGGAAGGAACTCGGACACACATGAGGTAAACAGGAAGTAACAACCATGTACAAACATCTGATTTAACTAGTTTAACGTGAACTTTTTAACGTGTTTACTATAAAAAGGAAGTGACCCCTACGTCGGGTTGTCATATGCGTGCTGTGTTCATAACTTATAACGGGGGGGACAGGATGCCCTCGTCGCCCACCAGGAGAAGGCCCCTTCAGGGTAAATCTACCAATGGACCGTTCTCCTGGAGGTGACCTCGGGCATCCTGATTGGGATCTCCCCGAGCAGTGTCCCCCCATAGGGTGGGTTCTCTATTCTCCAAAAATATGTTCTAGCACACGGTGACCAAAGGCGGCTTTGTTGTCCACTATGGATTGTAAACGATAGTGTCTAATGAATGAAGTGATGGAGGACCATGTAGCTGCTTTACAGATGTCCTCCACTGAGAGATCTGACATTCAAAAAGGCCATGCGTTGAGTGGCAGCACCTACGCGGTGGAATGTGCTGCTGAATTCCCCACAGGAAATGGGAAGGCTTAAGGCTGCCTGTGTAAAGCCTTCCAGCCATAGTGACAAGCGATCTAAATGGTCTGGCTAATGGCAGCGCATGACATTTGGGCTCCCAGGTTTGGTTCGGACACGTTTATGAACAGGCTTTCTGTTTTTCTGATCTGTTCAGTGCGAATAATGAAGGTCTTGAGGGGTTTCGACGGATTTGTCTGTTTAGATAGGTGGGTAGTGGAACCTGAGGCTCTCCAGATGTTCAGGAACTACAGTTCCCATCAGCCTCTGTCAGCATGGCCAATTGGCCATGCTGGTAGGGGCTGATGGGAATTGTAGTTCCTGAACATCTGGAGAGCCGCAGGTTCCCTACCCCTGCTCTAGAGAGTGCCACAAAAGCTCCTTGGGATGCGATGGAGATGGGAAAAAGGTGGGGAGAACTATTTCCTGTTTAAGGTGGAATTGAGACCTCACTTTTGGTATAAAGGTTGGGTCTAACCTGGGAACGACTCTGTTTTTGTGAAAAATACATAATTGTGAATTCACCGACATGGCCCGTAGCTCTGATACGCTTCTAGCCGATGTTATGGCTACTAGGAAGAGAAGCTTCATGCGAAGCCACTTAAGTTGGATTGATCGCACTGGTTCGAAGGGGTGTTTTGTGAGGGCGGTTAGCACGATGTTTAATTTCCATGATGGGAAGCGATGCACCACTGGTGGTTGTTTCTGCTTCACCCCTTTTAGGAACCTAAGGATATCCGGGTGCCTGGATGGTGGGGCTCCCCGCACATGAGGCCATAGCATTGATATCGCTGCCAGTTGTCTTCGTAAGGTTGCACTTCTAAGACCGCGTTCAAAACCCTCCTGGAGGAATTGAAGAATCTGTGGAATTTTAGGTTTAACTGGATCAATTGCATTTTTGCGTGACCAGGTCACAAAGGTCTTCCAGGATGAGTCGAATATGCAGTTGGTCGAGGCCTTACGGGATGCTATGATGGTGTTGATCACCTTTTTGGAGCAGCCCTTTTCCTTTAACGATCTGCGTTCAACTGCCAGGCGGTTAGGCACAGCCACTGAGGTTCCAGATGCAGTATTGGGCCCTGTGACAACATGTGTTGGGGAGTTGGCAGACGCATGGGCGGAGCTTTGGAGAGTTGTAGTATGGAGGAGAACCATGGCCGTCTGGGCCACCATGGAGCCACTAGGATGACCTCCGCTCTCTCCTTCCATATCTTCCTCAGGAGTTTGGGTAAGATGGGTATGGACGGGAAGGCATATAGCAGTTCCTGGGGCCATGGTGTGACCAGGGCGTCCGTCGCTCTGGCCCTTGGATGGTAGTATCTGGTAAAGAAGGCTGGAACTTGATGATTCTTGTCCGATGCAAAGAGGTCTATGGAGTCCCAAACTGTTGTGTTATCATTTGGAATATTGTTGGATGAAGTTTCCATTCCGCCTCCAGCACTATTTGGCGACTTAGCCAGTCTGCTTCCACGTTGAGGTTCCCGCTGATTTGGTCTGCCGAGAGGGAACTCAGATGGGATTCTTCCCAGGTCAAGATGAGTACTGCTTCCCGATGGAGTCGTAGGGATCTTGACCCGCCCTGATTGTTCAGATGTGCCTTGGCTGCCACATTGTCTGTTCTCATAATGACGTGCTGACCCTGTATGTGCATCTTGAAATGCCGCAGGGCGAGGCGAATTGCTCTCATCTTGAGGAAGTTGATGGGTAGCTGCGCCTGCATCGGCGTTCAAAGGCCCTGCGCTATATGCCTCTGGAAGGAGGCACCCCAGCCCCTGAGACTAGCATCTGTGAATACCTGCAGTCTGTTCTCCTGTAGGTAAACTTTCCCTGTGGATAGATGTTTGAACTGTGACCACCATGCTAGGCTGCTTTTGAGTTGATCGTCGATCAGCACCGATCGGTCTTGTTTCAGCATGATCTGAGTTTGGTAAGGCCTGAGAAAACGTTGTAAGGTTCTCGCGTGGAACCTCCCCCATTGCAGCATATCTATGACTGATATGAACATTCCCATCAGCCGAGCTAGTTGCAGTATCGAAGCTCTTCTGGCTGTGAGGAAGGTACTCACCAGTGCTTGAATCTTCCTGATCTTGTCGTGAGGGATGAATAGGGAGTTGTGGGTGGTGTCTATCACTGCACCTAGGTGTTGCATACGGGTTGTTGGTGTTAAGGAGCTCTTTTGCACGTTGATCAGGAATCCGTAATTGGTCAGAGTCGTCATGACCACCCGCAGGTCCTGGACAGCCTGTTCTTTGCTTCTGGATCGAATTAGGATGTCGTCCAGGTAGGGGTGGACGTGAATACCCTGGATCCTGAGGGACGTGAGGGGAGCCAATAGAATCTTCGAGAAGACTCTTGGGGCTGTGGCCAGCCCGAACGGAAGGGCTTTGTATTGGAAGTGATCGTTGTTCACAGCGAATCTGAGGAATTGACGGTGCCTTGGATTGATGGGCACATGTAGATATGCTTCTGTCAGATCTAGTGATGTCATATAATCTGCTGGACGAAGGTTCTCTACTATGGATCTCAGGGTTTCCATTTTGAAACAGCAGAGCCAAATAAATTTGTTCACGTATTTTAGGTTTAGGATGGCTCTCCAGTCCCCGTTGCGTTTGGGCACGGTAAAGAAGTGGGAGTAGATGCCGGAGAAGCGTTCGGAAGGAGGCACTAACTCTATGGCTCGGATCTTGAGTAGGTGGGAGATGGCCTCCCGAGTTCTGTGAATTTTGTCTGGGTTGCATGCAGTTGGAAAGAGACAAAACCAGGGTTTTGGGATTCGGAGAAATTCTATGAGGTAGCCTGAGGTGACCACCTCCTTGGTCCACCGGTCGACGTGGTCGCCTGTCCAGCGATGCTGAAAATGTTGCAGCCATCCGCCGACCGGGATCCCGTGTTGGTCAGGATCTGTTGGAGCAGTAATTGGGAAAGGACTTCCCTCCTCTATTGGCTTGACGGTAGTTGGAGGGACAAAAGGAAGGATAGTTGTTTGTGTTATTGTTGGAGGAATAGTTCCCCCCTTTTTGGAGGAATTATTGGAGGAATAGTTTCCCCTTTTGCGAAAAGGAGTAGTGTTTTGCCAGCGATGACCATCCCTGGGAGCCCTTGCAAGAGTGCGCTGAGATCTGATTGTAGTGTAAGATCTAAAGTTAGAGGAACCCTGCTCCGATCTAACATATCTGGGCATGGTCTTTTTATTCCCCTTGGACTCAACCAGGACTGCGTCAAGTTCTTTGCTGAAAAGCCGGGACCCATGGTAGTCATAGGTGGCCACTACCTGTTTGGAGTGATAATCAGCTGACCACTGTCTCAGCCAGGCTTGTCTGCACACTACCACCCCTAGAGCTAGGATGCGTGATACCAACGTTAATGCGTCGAAGGTGGAGTCAGCCCAATAGGAAACAGCCATTAGCATCCTTTCCATGCCCTCCCTGATTCCCTGGAGTTCTGGGGGGATGATGGCCAGTAGCCGTCTGGCCCAGACAATGACTGCCCTAGCCATGGTGGAAGATGGGGCTAATGCTCTGATGGTGAGAGCCAAACGGTCATGGATGCGCTTGAGGAACACATCTGCTCTTCTATCTGAGGCGTCTTTAAAGGAACCCTCCCCATCCTTGGTGACCAATCCCCCTGATTGGAGGGCAACTACTGGGGCATCCACAAGAGGTGTCTGGATCATGGCATGTATGTGATCTGGTAATACGTAAAGTTTTTTCAGGAATGTTGGGCGGCTTCTGCTGGCCTCTAGGTTCAGCCACTCTCTCTTAATCCTTCTTTCAAAGTATTCTGGGAGTGGGAAGGCTGGAGGGGACTCCTCATCCTGAGGAAAGATTTCCTTCTTCCCCTTAGGGCACCCTTTAACAGGCTTCTTAGAGCTGGAGGTTGTTGAGGGGTCTTCTGCGTCTGCAGAATCCTGCAACTCCAGGGCTGAGATTGTTTTGGCCATCATTAAGGCTAGGTTTTCTTGCTTAAAGAACCGTTTGCACTGTTCATGGGTCTCAACTGGGGTTTCGTCTACTTCAGAAAAATGGTCAGAGTCTCTAATTTCTCCCTCACTCTCCTCCTCCTCCTCATTTATGTTGAGGGGGTCTCTATACGCAGAGATAGAAGTGTGTGGGCTGCTGGAACTGGAGGAAGAAGAGGGGGATCTATGTCTCCTCCTGTGCCCTGCTCTGACATGGGATCTACCTCTCCTTTTATCCTTAACCTGCTTTTTCTTTTCCTGCATTTTTATCTCTTGCCTCATAGTCTTTCTAAACATCTGCATCAGCTGTGTAGGGGAAGAATTAGCCCAAGAATTAACATCCCCCAAGGAAGGGTTAACAGTGCTGGGTGAGATGCCACTCCCACCCCTCCGGCCGTTCGTCCGCGTTGCTGGTGATCGAGGAGCCAGCCCTGTCTTCTCGTGGCCGGGGGTCTTGCGCTGGCCCGGGAGCTTCACCTTCCGCGGCCCGTGATGGGGCGCTGGTGCTCCGTTGGGGGCTCTCGGCAGCTGGAGGCTCGGTGCGCTTCTGGCGCTTGGCTTCCTTCCCTTTCTTCCCCGCCTTCTTCGCGCCTTTCCTGGCTTTAGCCGTTGGCGCTGTGGTGGCCGTCGACGCCTCCACCAAGGCACTGGGAGATTCGGGCCTCCGCGACCCGAGACGGGTGGCTGCCCTGGTTCCCTCAGCCGCCAACCTTCCAAAGGCCTCAGGCGGTGGGGAGAAGGATCTGTAGGTGGCCATTTTAGGGTGGCCCTTCTTGGCGCCCTTTTGCTAGTCTGGGGGGGAGGGGTAGGGAAGAGGAGACCAGAGACAAACGCACAAGGAAGACTCACAGAGGAAAAAACAACCAGTAGACAGACAAAGGAACGATGAAGGAGAAAGAAATAGCTTGCTGTATTTTTAACTTGGAGTTTGCTCCAAGTCCTGCTCTCCCTGCTGTAGGCAGGAAACGATCTGGGTTCAGAATGGATGACCAACCCTCTACAGGAAGTGACAAAACAAATCTGTCCTGCCTCCCTGAGCAAGGGTTGGAAATCACCCAATCAGGATGCCCAAGGTCGCCTCCAGGAGAAGGGAATGTGTTCCTGCACAAACTAGATTCAATGAGCAACAATTACAGGTAAGTGCAACTCTGCATTCATTTTCGATCTTCTCTGCAATCCCACATAGGGATTCTAGCTACTTTACATAAAGAGGGTCATGCCTACAACACTACTTTAAAAAACAACTGGATAATCTCTTTCTCCACTCCTGCTTCTTTTCTGGCTTGCAGATCCAATGAATGTATCAGTTGAATGAAGTTCAATGAAGTTCAATGAGAAAAATGAACTTCATAGTAAGGAGAGGCAAGAAACAATAGTCCAGTGGTTTAAAGAGTCTTCACATTAACTCTGCTAACCCCCACAAATAGTGACTGTTGAGGGACTAAGGTAGTTCTAGGAGAAAAAGTTCAAAAGTCCTGTCAAGAATTGCTTTGCTAATTTATGGGAGAACACTGATAATCTCTCCATCTCAGGGACATTAGCAGGACAAGGCTGTGAGATGAACTTTAATGTAAGCATAAGCTGAACCCTCTCATTTAATAAATAAATAATCAAATATCACTCACAGAATGTGTCCACACAAGGAACAACCTCTCTGTTTGCACCAAGACAAAAAAAGTTCCCATTTGGACTGATATGACCTCCTTGTCAAAGGTTTGCAGTCTTTACAAAACCACCTCCACTTCTGGGGAAAAAACGAAGTGTTGCCCTTCTACCCTCCAAGCTGTTAAATGCACCAGATATCCTGGTAGCATAATGTGCCTATACTAACCAGGTTTAGGTTGGCTGGTAGCTGGATATATCTGCCTGTCAATAAACTCATTAGGGCCAAGATCCAGATCTGGTAGGGCAAGGACGGGGTTATCAAAATACAATCTGTACCTTGGTCCCCGATCTTTCCCAACAATCTGGTCAATAATGGCAACAGGGAAAACATGTAAAACAGTGCATCCTGCCATGTCAATTGAAAGGGAGTCTGAGTTTACCATAGAACACAATTCAGGGGATTTCCTGTTGTCTTTGGTGGGTATAAGATCAACATTGGCTGTGTCCCATTTGGTAAAAATGGGAATAAAGTCCTGATCTCTGATACATCACTTGTGCTTGGCCACGTTATTTCTGCTCAAACTGTCTGCCTCTGTGTTGCGGGCCTGGAGCTGCTGCATGGCCGGGAGGAATGGATGCTGATTTTGGACTGCCCAAGCCAAGACAGCTGTAGCTTCCCAGCATAGAGGCACAGAAGATAAAAAATGACCAGGTGTGTGTGTGCACAGGTATGAGTGAGAGAGTGAATTCTTGGTATCAACAGCCAACTAAGAATTCTAGGCTTTTTGTCACCTTTTAGTCAGGCTGTGTTTCCTTCTTTAACACTCTAAACAAGCAGGGTACCAGCATCACTCCGGCAAACAGACCCACAAAAGTGCAGGTACACAAAAGATGCAGGTACCCATAACACTGGTAAAATTTGCTGTGATCTCCATCCACATCTGCTCATCAGGGAAATTCTAATATCAAATCTAGTTCCATGGACTTCTGCTTACAATTCTGCCTTTCAAATAACAATATGCACACCCCCGTAGTGATCTTTAATTTTTAAGTATATCCAACAAATAGCAGCAACTGAATCACCGGGTGCAGCCATTGCGCCTGTGGTGAGCAAAGATACAATAAGGGGTTTGCAAAGGCATTGCAGAGGCATTGCTTGGGCCCAAGCATGAACAAGGTTTGCATTGATTGGTCTACAGACCAAAGGGCGGGAGGAGCTTAGGTATAAGAAGGCACTACACCCCGAGCTCGGCCTTCTTGGTAGCCGAGACTCAGCGGCGGCGGCGTGGCCCACCCACGCTCCCTATTTGATTCTGTTGTCATTTTGAGCATTGTATAATTTTGTCGCAGCCTGGTGGTTGGCGACGGGATTGCAACATCCAGGGAGAAGCAGAGCCATCCGGCCGGATGATCCGGATGATTAGCTGGTGCCCGCCTCCTCAGCAGTTGCAGGAAGGGTTAAGCCGGGGGTTCGCCCCTGGGGCTCCCGGCTTCCTGCAGTGGTTCCCAATGGAGATTAGGGATCACAGGATGTGCGACCCGTCTGCTGCCCAGCTTCTCATTTTGTACATAGTGTACATAGTTATATAACTATATATATATATAACTATATATATAACTATATATCTGTATCTATATCTATATCTATATATAATTATGTTAATAATTAATAAATTGAGCTGCGGCCCAACCCATTTTCCAAGCCTGTCATGGTTGTGTCACTATTAGCCAGAGAAAGTCTCACCATCTGCACGCAATTACATTTACCAATTGCAATATCATCATAGGTTATATATTCAGCCAACTTGTCCCTTACTGTTATCCCTTGTCACTGAAGTACCCTCTGTCACCAGCTCAGATTTATGGAGGCAGCCTATTTCATCTCTTCCCCGCTTATATAGTTTAGTCTTGTTTTTTAAGGTATCCGTTTACTATAAAAATAACCTTGCTGGCATCTACCAGGATTGTGAAACCTTGGAGACCCAAGCAGAGGAAACAACACAAAGCATGGCGATATAGTTGCATAAAAAGGAAGAAAGGATTATAAAATAAACTTAATTCCTTTCTTAAACAGGGATGGAATACAGAACTTTCATTATGAGATTTCCATAGTTCAACCTTTTCCTACAATTTTTGTGTAGGAATAACTTGAACCTTACACTTACACAGAGCTGCACAGAAACTATTATGCAAGTGACTATGTAGGAATTCTACAACCACAACAGCACAATCCTTTCCTGCCAGTCATTTTCACCTTGCATCAATATCAGTGCTATGAAACAGGTACATAGAATAAGATAAGGGGAAAATGGGTACTCTGTGTCTGGCTCTGATGAAGGAGTTCTGAGTTCACAATTAAAGCAAGTAAGGACCATGGAGGCCACAGCCTATTTCTTTTATGGAATGTGAAACAGCTGATACTTTACATACTGCCTTCTGAATCTAAAGGACTCGTAGCCTTTAACAGAACAAGTTTTATTCTAAACAAGCCAGTTTCCACATAACCAACTCATTTGGAGGTGTATGAGAGCATAGTATTTTGCTCATGGAAATTGTCCAACACTGTGCACGTAAAATGCCATCAAGTCAAATCGGAATTATGGTCACCCAATGGGTTTTTCAGGGCAAGAAATTAACAGAGGTGATTTTCCATTGCCTACCTCTGCCTAGTGACCCTGGAATTCACTAGTAGTCTCCCATCCAAGTACTAACCAGGGTCGACTATATACTATATTGCTTTCAGAGTAAATATTAGAATTATAAACTGCCAAGTATTTGAACTTAAGGGAAATTGATAAACAGTTCATTTTAGGGAAAACAGGGCAAAACAGTACTAACAGGGAATCAGTTGATGCTCAGAGCACAAGCACAAATAAGAAATATTGGAAAGGTTGAGAGCCCTCTGTAGCTTTACCAGACAAGTCTACAGAATTAAAATTAGGTTTAAAGTGTAAAGAATATATTTTCAGCCGAAAAATTATTGTGTTCAGTAGATAGTGATGACACAGACTGATAAATATTCTTGCTGTAATCAAGCAACTGAAATCTCTTGATCAAAATTAAATATTTACTAGGTAATGAGAATAAGATTCCTATTTCTCGGAAGGACTAAATGGTGGATCCCATCCTTCCTTTTGAAAAACCATGGCATGAGAGTGTGTTGTAATGATACTATACTATCAGTATCTCAAGAGTATTAAACTGGGTGAAATGTGTGATTCACTGTCAGGGGTTGGATCCAGGACCACCTGGATGCCAAGCAGATGCTATGACCCTGAGCCACAGACCTCCCCAAATTCTAAATGTAACAGAAGTAAAATGCAACAAGATTATAGAATGTTCCTTCATAGAAAAATATAAAGAGAGATGGTTGAATGGATAAGTCAAGGATACAGATTTTACCATAGAGAATTCTATGACTTATTGAAGACCACTTTGATTTTGCCGAACTGCAATGGGCTTCCTAATGTTTCAGTTATCAATCACACCAAATTGTGCTGTTTACACATAGAATTATCTGTATGGTGCTTATAACATCAAATCAGAGTCCCCTTTAAATGGATGAATCCAGTTTTGGGAACAGTGCATTGTGGGCAGGCAGATTCACCTTCCTTGGGGGACTTTCTCTGGCAGATCCTACTGGCATGTGGTTGCTACCACCACCACTCCCAGCACTGGAATGTGACACTGAACACCACGCCATCATCCCAGGGCTCACCGCTGGCACAGGGGAGGTGGACCAGGGGCAAGGCCAGGAGAGGATTTGAGCTTAGCAGTGGCGTAGTGGTTCAGAGCAGGTGTACTTTAATCTGGAGGAACAGGGTTTGATTCCCCACTCTGTCGCTTGAGCTGTGGAGGCTTATCTGGGGAATTCAGATTAGCCTGTACACTCCAACACACACCAGCTGGGTGACCTAGGGCTAGTCACAGTTCTTCTGAGCTCTCTCAGCCCCACCTATCTCACAGGGTGTTTGTTGTGAGGGTGGAAGGGTAAGGAGTTTATAAGCCCCTTTGAGTCTCCTACAGGAGAGAAAGGGGGGATATAAATCCAAACTCTTCTTTTCTTCTTCCCTCCTGGCCTTTGCCAGCAGGCTGCGGTTTAGATTTAAACCACCCTTTTGGGCGGCATACGTCCACTAAAGCCCATGGGGTTTCTCAGTGGCAGGGGAACTATTGTACTTTGTGAGACTCCCCACCGGAGTGGCAGGGTAGCACCGCATAAAGTGCCATGACCCATCACCTCCCATTTGGCTGGGGCTGCCTGGCAGTCATATGGGAAGACTACAATAGTAAAATAAGTCTTCGCATTACATTTGAGTTAATAATCATGGGGAAAGAACGTTAGTCTATTAAATCTGTTTAAGACTAAGTCAGTCATGGAACAAAATTCGTAGACTTCACTGTCATCAACAATGTTGCCTACTAGTGTAAATAAGATTTTTAAAGCTTTTTGACTAAGACAAAAAGAGAACTGAAACACTGATGGCTATTAGCATGACTAATTAAAAAAAACCTTCCATATTCCAATTACCAAATATTCGGCAAAAGACAGCGATGCTACCACCACTATAATCTGTCTGTGAGAGTTTCACAAGAGTCCATGGAGCTAAGGGGTGGAACAGATGAACCTTTGATCTAATCCTGCAAGGCAACTGATAAGCTCCTAAGATTGATTCTCACATTACTTTTCAGATGCATCAGACCATGTCTATAATCTAAATACACACTGGAGAGAAAATATGCAACTTCTAAAATACTTTCAGTTGCTTTGTATATGTAACTTTCAGTTACTTCATTATTAGTCGAACAAAAATGTATCTGTGTATTATAAAAGAAAATATCTACTTCTGGTCTTCTGCTAAACCAGATGCTACAGTTTTATTTTATGAACACATCTTTTGTTCACTGTTTTAGGCTTCCCATTTGCACACACTTTAAAGTCAGTTTTTTAAAAACCGCTTTGAGACTAGCAAACAATGGTGGGGGGGGGGGAATCAAAACTCACATCAAACTGTTATCCCAAATTATTTCTACACAGAAACCAAGCTACAGTCCTGCTTATACCCAATTTTATAATACAATGGTCAGCTATTTCCATTCAGTATCCTGTTTTTTATTACTTGAGAGTCTGTAGTTACTGTGCCAATCTGCAGTACTGTGTAGTTCTGGAACTCTTAATGAAAATATGAATTATACACACAAGCGTACAACTAGGAATAGAAGTTTAATTTTACAAACTGAAGTTTTCTTTAAAGAAACATGTTTAATACCTTGATGATTTTGTATCCACTATGGACTAGTAAATGCTTAATCCCTACATCTGCTTCCAAGAAAGCTGCCTTTTGATTTTCAAGATGTTTTTTGGCTTATCCTGTTGGCTCAACATGGCTATGACTGAAATGATTTATATCAGGAAGTTTCCCAAGCAAGCTTTAAAGCAGAGGTGTCAAACTCATTTGTTATGAGGGCCAGATGCAACATAAATGTGATCTGGTTGGGACAGGCTGGGGGGGGGGGGGCACATGGCAAAGTTGTCTGGCAAACCCCAGCAGGCTCCTCAGTCCAGATTGGTGCAAGTGGGGGTATGACGACACATGGCTACCTCATCTTTAGAGACCTTATTAGGCCTGTGAGCCAACTGAGGAAACCCTTTCCCTGATCCCAATCTCGCCAGGCCAAATCAGGCCTGATAAGTCCTCTCAAGGGGCCAGATCTGGCCCCCAGGCCATATATTTGACACCTCTGCTTTAAAGAGTTCACTGAGGCCTCTGAAATTTGGATGACCTTTTCATATTCATTCTAGTGTATCTATGTCAACCAGTAACTTGGAAAACCTTCTTTAATGTCAGTTGCTTATGAATCTTATGCTATTCATTCTGGTGAACCCTGTACTAAGACCCATTATCCATTAAACAAGTTGCAAGACTCATACAATCCTACCATCTCTCTCTCACACACGCACACCAGCCCTGTTTTAGTACCATAAGTTCCAAGAGCAACTATACTGCAAGAATAAAAAAGAAAATGTTCTCACTAGCTACTCTGTATGAAGCTCTCAGTTCTATCCATGACTATTTTTGGAATCTGTATAGCAGACTTCCTTCTTATGACATTTTTCTAATGTAATTACTTATTGCTGGGGCGTCAAACATATGGCCCATGGGCCATATCCAGCTTCTTGGGAGTTCTTATGAGGCCCATGGACTCCCTGCAGCTCTGCAGTAATTTTGCTGCTCTGAAATCAATGTGGCCTGGCCCACTGTCTAGCACTTGATTGTCTGTCTTCTGGAGCCATATAGGAGGGGCGACCCAACAGGGCAGCATGAAGGAATGAGATTGGGTTGGAAGCCAGGAACTGAGGCATCCTTCTTAGAAGAGAAGCCATGAAGAAGCCACTCAGCAGGAGAGGAAGAGAAGTCAAGGAGAGAAGAACAGGAGACAAGTCACAGACCATGGCCTGGGAGCAACATGAGCCCTTCGGGGGAGGGTGGTTTATAAATATAATAAATAATAATAATAATAATAATAATAATAATAATAATAATAATAATAATAATAATAATAATAATAATAATAATAATAATGGTCTCCAGCTGTGCCATGGCTTCTGGAAGTAGAAAAGAAGCCTAAGAGAGATGCGCAGGGGAAAATCTGCAGAACATGCCCCTCAGGACTACTGCAGCCTCATCATCATTGCTCTTGACTTGAGAGCAGAAGAGAATCTAAGGAGAAAAGCCTGGAAGAGAAGCCATGGAGTGTGTCCTGGATGCAATCTGAACTGGTCGCCAGTTGCACACTTGGTCCTCCTTGTCCTGCTCTGTCTGCCATCTAGAGCTCTACTCTCCTTCCCTCCCTGATTCCTCACCAACTGCTATAGTCTCTGCTCTGAGCCCTGAAACAGCCTTCATAAATTTAAGCTAAGGCAAAAAGTGTTCTAGACATGCTTTGTGGTAGGAAAGATGCCCTGGGTGGCAAATGGGTATGCTTTACAGCGAGGCAGTGTCCTGGTGGCAATCAGGTATGCCTTGCATTAAAACATTCTGCAATAAAAATTATTTTTAATCAAATGTGCATTCCACTGCTAGGGATAATTAAAAAGAGAGCTTCCACATAATGGCATGTATCCAACTTTAGGCTGGAGGAAATTTGTACAGCAAAGGAGATTTTTCCAACTTAAGTGGCCTTCCATTGGAAGAGAAGACTCTCCAGTAGGAGGAACATTCCTTATGCCAGCAGAAGGCTTCAAACTTTGCTAGGTAAAGTGGCAGACAGAATGCATGAATTATGTAGAGGAGAAATACATGTGCTTCTTATGTGCCTTTACCCAACAAGAGAGTCTTCTCTAGCCCTCCCATTTCTGTGTATCCCTCTCATTTCTATACATTTCCCAACCTAAAGCTTTTTCTGCTAACATTTTGTCTATGTTTGGGACAACCTGTGCATATAAACAGCTCTTCTCTGTCATGAACAGTAACAAATGAAAAAACTTGCACAGACACACATGAAGAGCATACTCAAAATTGCTAAAGCACAGACTGATTCTGGATTCTGATGCAGTAGTTCAGAGTAAGAGATTTCAATCACCCAACAATGTTAAATAGAAGAAAATAGTGCATTATTTTAATGATTTTAAAAATATTATTATTTTAAGCATTTTAAATTGTATTATTAATATTAATAATTTTATTTATTTATTTATAAATTTAATTTTATTATTAATATTATTAATTGGTTTTGCTTGGGTCTTCAATAATGTTTGTGTTTAGGGTACCTGGCATTTCATTTTAAGGTACACATGGTCCGGCCTGACCAAGTGACCTTTATGTCAAATCAAGTCCTTGTAACAAATAGGTTTGATACCTCTGGTTCATTGCATAAAAATTCCCCTTTTAAAAACTGAATTGCTTCTGTTGTATAAGCTACTGTTCAAAACATGTGTTCTCTTTTATCTCCTTTTCAGAAGCTGAACAAATTTTTGAGACTTATCCAATGCTCTATATCACCATTTCATTTGCACAGTTTTCCCCAGTGAGATACTAGAATAAATACAACAATCATATAGTTAAATAGTTCTATACTGTGTTACACTGAGTTGTCTTCATTACCTTCTCCTTCTCAAACCCTACCAAACTCCACTGACTTTGTATGATTACAAGTGTGTAGCTTAATAGGGAATGAGTCATAGGACAAATTTAATGAGAATGAACAGGAGAAAGGAGTAAGAGTCATATGACCTATGAACTTCATTTCCCAGGGTTTCTCGTGCCTCTGATGCTGCAGATTCCAATGTGCAAAAGGAGAAACAGCAGAGGAAGACAAGATAGTCTTTCTCTTTCTCACCTAACATCACAATTTTACAAGCAAATGGGTTTGTGGGCACATGGAATATGGCGTGAGGATGGATAGAAGTTATGGGAAGATTAACAGATTATGAACACATTTAGATTTTTCAGAAGAGAGAAAAGTGTTTTCCTTTTCAAATGTTCTACAATGCTGCTCATAACTTGCCAGTCCTTTCTGACTAAAACTTAGAGAAATTTATCCATTGCTACTTAATCTACTGATTCTGATGTCTCAGTTGCAAAGACAACCGAGCATTCACCTTAAAAAGTAGCTTCTTTGCCGCTGCGTACTGATTTTTTTTTTAAAAAGAAAACACTGCATACGTCCCAGTTTTTTGGCCTGTGATTTTATACATAAATAAATCCCCATGTGCTCCCACTAACAATGTGTAAGAGGAACAAGAAAAATAAAGAAATTGTGCCAGTTCATACGCTGTATCCAAATAAAACATGTAACCATAGTTAAGGAAAACTGTACTACTCGAGTTTATCATTTGATTTATGCCCCTTTCACTGCAAAAATCCCAGTTAAATATTAAATATGATTAAACACAACATATGAATATAGGCACACTAATTAACCAGTCACTCCCTTTATCAGGATACTAAACTCAGTTTAGGATCCCCATTACTGGAAGGTGGTAAAATAATTCCATCAAATCCACAAACCTGCATTTATTCTTCATAGGTTACAAGAGCTGTTGCTTAGCCACAATTCTTGGTGTGAGAAGGGAGGGAAGTGTGACAAATATATGAACTCAGCAGCAAACCAGGACTGTGCACATCTTTCTGTGCACAACCTCAATTACACATGACATGTCATTCTTGTAAGGAATTCCATAGAAGCAGAAATAAAAGGCTTTTTGGTGTAAAAGACCGTTTATTCAGACATCCTAGAAAGCTCACGTACACGACGTGGCAGGAATAAAGTCTCCCGCCAGAAGCACAGGTTATAACTCTGTCCATCCCATCCCCCCTCCCGGTTTCTCATGGGAACGGTGTTCTCATCTCTCTCGATGAGATAAGGCCTCCACCAGAGTCTCCGCCGCAGAAGCTGGCCCATCGCCCGGATTTTGGAATTCAGTCAAGGCCAGGCGGCTGTTCTGAACATCAACACCATTGAAACCCTTACACTCTGCCTCCCTTAAGAAAAACTTCTCCCCCCCAGGTTTGTGCGGAAAGGTGCGGTGGAAAGCAGAAATAAGGGAAGGGGCGTCAATATTTTCTGAATAGACCCATTGATTATACCCAGAGGAATATCCCACCCAAGAGACTAAATATTGCAAGCGTTTGCGATTAAAGCAAGAGTCCAGGATGGCGTCAATTTCGTAATGCTTGTGGCCATCAATTATAGTCGGCGGGGGTATCTCCGGAGGGTCGTGCCAGGCATCGGAAACGGGAGCCTCCTTGAGTAAACTGGAATGAAAGACAGGATGGATATTACTTAGAGAATTAGGCAAGTCTAACCGGGCAGTGACATCATTAATCACTTTAGTAATCTTAAAAGGTCCCACGAATCGTTTGCCCAGTTTTGAAAATTTATGTACGTCTCTGAGATTCTTGGTAGACAAATATACCCAGGCGCCCACACGTAAAGGGAAATCAGAGCGGTGCTTATCCGCTTGAAGCTTTGGGGAATCTTTCGCTTGTTGTAAGGCGGTCTGGACTGTTTTCCACTCCTCGGCCAGAGATGAAATCCACTGTTGGAACTCTGGAGGATTCAACGCTTCTGCGGGTAGTTGTGGCAACGGAGGGAAGGACCGACCAGACACAATTTCGAAGGGGTTTTTTTTTGTACTGCTATGAACCGCATTATTGTAGGCGTATTCTGCAAACGGAATTAAATCGCACCAGTTGTCTTGGTGATAGTTGGTGTAACAACGTGAAATACTCGTTCCAGGGTTCTATTCGCTCTCTCCGACTCACCGTCACTTTGAACGTGGTAGGCTGCAATTGCCGGGCGGCCCCCAACAAGCCCAGAAAAGCTTTCCAGAACTTTGAAATGAATTGGGGCCCGCGGTCGGACACCACCTTGACGGGAGGAGTGTAGACGATATATATGCTGAATGAACAGACGCGCTAACTTAGGAGCGGAGGGGATGGAAGTACATGGGATGAAATGGGCTTGCTTGGAAAATAAATCCACCACCACCCACAAGACTGTGTTGCCCTGACTCTCTGGCAAATCCATAATAAAATCCATGGAGATGACTTCCCAGGGACGGGAGGCCACCGGGAGAGGCTTTAACAGACCATGGGGCTTTCCCGGAACGGATTTGGCTTCCGCACAAACAGAGCATCCTTTGATATATGTCTCAATGTCTTTGCGCATAGCGCGCCACCAAAATTGACGGCGGGCCAAATGCAGAGTCTTAAGGAAGCCAAAATGTCCAGCCGAGCGGGCATCATGACAGGCCTCGAGAACTTGCTTACGGAGGGGGGGAGGCACGTACCAACAATCCCCCTGCTTCCAAACCCCATTCACCAAGCATAATTGAGAGTCACCTTCCTCCGCTGGCGTTTTCGCGAGCCCTCGGGCCTCCCTCGAAGTTCCCGTAGGGAAAGGAGAGACCAGGCTGGGAATGGGCGGTGAAGGAGGAGTGGACGCCTGAGATCGAGTGACAGCCAGCCCCAATTGGGAGGGGAGAGAACAGTGCGCTGGATATCCCGTAAGGCAGCTCCACCCCTCCTCGGGCAGGCTGAGCGCATCAGCCAGTTTATTGGTTTTTCCAGGGAAAAATGACGGTGAAAGAGAAACGAGAAAAGAAATCGGCCCAACGGAGTTGTTTTGCCGACATCTTGAGGGGGGTGGAAAGGGCGCCAAGTTCTTGTGATCCGACCAAACTTGAAAGGGGTGTTTAGCCCCTCCAGCCAGTGGCGCCAAGTGGAGAGCGCTACTTTGATGGTCGCAGTCTCTTTATCCCCTACAGTCCAGTTGGAGCTCAGCACCGAGAATTTTTTTGATAAATAAGCACACGGAACAAGCCTATCATCTTTATTTCTCTGCAACAGGGCTGCACCAAGCGCTTTGTCCGAGGCATCCACGTGAACCACAAAAGGAAGATCTGGGTCAGGGTGTTTTAGGATAGGTTCGGTCGTAAAAGCTGATTTCAAATGTTGAAAGGCTGTCTGACATTCCTTAGACCAAGAAAGGGGGGCCCCGGGCTTGGCAGCCTGTGGGTCTTTACCTTTAGTGCGTAAGAGGTCTGTGAGTGGGAGAGTCAGTTCAGCGAATTGGGGTATAAAGTCACGATAGAAATTAGCAAACCCCAGGAAAGACTGGAGTTCTTTCCAATTGGTGGGGGCAGACCATTGGAGGACTGCTTCGATCTTAGCAGGATCCATTTTTAACCCCTCGGAAGAGATCCGGTAGCCCAAATAGTCTATGGAGGATTGGTGAAAACAACATTTAGAAAGTTTTGCAAAGAGGGAGTTGTCGAAAGTAAGCGTTGCTTTAATACTTCGCTAACCAAGGAGCTTCATGCTCCTCCATGGTTTGTGAATAAATTAAGCATACATCATCTAAGTACACAACTACCTCCCTTGTATAGTAAGTCATGTAGGAACTTACTTCGCTGATATGAGGGCCATAAAAGCTCTGGGGCTCCACTTTGAACCTCGAATGGCATTATTAAGTATTCATACTGTCCAAATTTTGTGTTAAAATGCAGTCATCAATGTTCATAGCGCTTCCTCGCAATCCTGACTCTGTAGTATGCTTCTCTTTAAATCCAACTTAGTAAAAAATACCGTCCCTTTGCCCAATAATGCATCTAAAAAAGGTCCTTGAGCAGAGGCAAAGGGTATTCATTGGACAGGGAAACCGCATTGAGTCCTCGGTAATCTGTGACAGAGCCTTTAAAGACCCGTCCCTTTTTTTTTTAAACAAATAATACAGGAGCAGCATGTGTGTGTTTGTTTGGTAGCCTTCGTCATTGTGATGAATCACTCAGCAAGGTTCCTTGGTTGTCTAAGAGAGGGCACGGTTCCTTCTCCTCATTGGAGGACTCATCTTGGTAGATTCTACCTCTATGGGCAGTTGGAGTCCCCTTGGCTGTAATAATGCGATTTTGTGCAGTCAGTGTCTCTATGGGAGATTTGGCAATTGATGCAGCATTCCGTTGCTCCTGAAATACTCTGGCTAAATCCTGGTAAGCCCGATTGGAATGCCCATGTGGATTCGGGAGCAATTGGAGCTTCGCACAGCTGGACGAAGCCAGGGGGTGTATGTCATTAGGAGGCTGGAGTTATCCCCCCAATTCATGTGTTCTCCACAGGGGTCAGTGAATTCTAAGATTCCGCTCTTTTCCAAATGATATTTGGTTCATGCGCAACAACAAACCATGGCATGCCTCCAGGGACAATGGAGTGTTTGGCCACTGGGGCCAGAGATACCAAAACTAATTTTTCTCCCCAATGGTCGAAGCGCCGAGCGGAGGAGAACCGGGTTATGCGTTTTTTTGAACTGGGCTCGTCCTTACCGCCCCGAGGGGCTGCCGCCCATTTGTGTGAACGGTATGGGCTTAGCTAGGGGAACTCTCGGTCTAATCCAAGTTCTTCAGCTCACTTGGGGTCAAAAGCATTAAGATACAATGGGGAGCACCCAGAATCTACAGGGCGGCTACGAGGCTATAATAATGAAAGTGTAAAGCTTTAGCTGGGTTGGCCAGTGAATCGCTTTGAACCGGTGAATGGGAGTACGCTGCCTTCACCACCGCAGAGATCTGGAGCTCCGAGACCCATATCCATGGGCTTTTGATGAGAGGCAAACCGCCACTTCCCCCTCTTCTGGGTCGCCTTCGGTAACCGCCTTCTTTAGACGAAGTTCGCCGGAGGCGGCCCGGATCTAATGCGTGGTGGAAACTTGGCAGGATGGGGATTGCGCCGCGAGCCGGAGCGGTTGGCTTCTGTTTTTTTCTAGCGGGCAGTTGGCTAGTTGTGGGATGACCCGGTCCTCGCGCAGTAAAGAGCGCACAATCCCAAACGGGCTGGTACGGGCGCTCGGAGGTGGTTTCAGTAGAGACTGCTGGAGGCTTGACTTGGCGAAGTCGCCAAAGGTGGAGTCAATAGCAGCGGGTTTTTAGCGTAGGAAAAGCTGGCGCCGGAAAGCGTAATCCAAACAGAGACGCCACTTGAGATCCCAATTCGATCCATTCAGCAATAGTCGCTGCGGGATCCGAATAAGGAACACCATTTCTTCGCAGTTTCGTCCGTCGACGGCATCCGGTGAAGTATTCACATTTCATGCGCCAAAACCGAGCTACTCAGGGAGAGGAGAGTCTTCCGGTGAGCAGCCGCCTGCATCGAAATTAACGGGCAAATTCCGCAAAAGAGCGGTTGCCTTGCTGAATACGATTTAATGGTGCCTGATGATGGCTTCATTCTTCAGCATCCGGATCTTTGGTAGCGAGCCCTTAAGGCTTGGAGATAAACTTTATGCAGGCACCGCGGCGAGTATCATCCCCTTTGCAGGTCAAAAAAGAGTCACAAACCAGTCGGCTGCCGCCCATCCAAGACGGAACCGATGTCCCGTGATTTTTTCGCGTTCAGACCGGGTACAAATCGGCCATAGTCCTCCATGTGGGCATCGAGTTGCAGGATGAAGTAGGGGAGTTTGAAGCGGTCCCATCGAAACGGGCAGGTATCGGAGGTCTGTAGTATCCTCTCTCCACGGCCCTCGGAGCTCACTGGGGCGGCGGTTGCGCAGGTTGAGGCGGCGTGCAGGGAGAGCCGGAATCGGTGGGAGGTGGAGGCACAGGTGCCGGGCGCCGCTGGTGCTCTGGTGGGAGCAGGCCTTTGGAAGGTGGCAGATACGCGAGTAGCAGGACCCAGAAGCGTCGCCCCTCTGGCGCTGGCTGTACCGTAACGCATAGACTCCAGCTTGGGCATCTTGTCCCGCTGTTTCCTCAGCTCCTTTCCAAGGCTGCTAAGTCTCTTTCCTTGGCGAAGTCAAGGCATCTTGGTGTGCATGCAAAGCTGCTTTCTCTCGCTCCAGTTTGGCCAGTTCGTCTCGCTGCTGGAATGGCTGCAGTTAGTTCACTTTGTGCACGCATGGCCTTAACGCTTTCGCTGACGCTCTAAGTCCATTTTGGAGTGTTCCAGGACCTTATCATGGACCCGATAGATCCTGCATATATTGCCGTTGTAACGCGTCTTTGGCACGGTCCAGTTCGAAGTTGGATTTCTTTTGGCGCTGCTGTTCCCGGTCCTTTTGCAGGTTTTCACGCTCTTGCTGCAGCTGCTCCAGCTCCTCTTCCCATAGTTGGCGCTCACGGGCCCATGCTTCTTGGGCATCTCGCAGTCGGGCCACTTCCTCATCCCAGCTCTCTTTTGACGGGAGGGGAAATAGGTCCGATGAGAAGGCAGGCTTTCTTCGGATTCCTCCTCATCGGAATTCAGCACCTCGGTGGTCCACCAGCGGCTCCATCGGGGCGCTTCTGGTGCAGCTGCTGATCCAGGATCTGGGGGGTCCGATTCAGCTGGTACGGATACCCTCCCAATCCCCGATAGAGTCCCGGTTTCAACGGTGGTCTTAGGATCGGCCCCAGTGCTATGCCACGGTGGATTCTTGGGAGCATCATCAAATACGAGTCCAGGAATCGCTCAATGGACTCCTGGGTTGCCGCATGAAAAGTGGTCAGGCCCATCTCTCCGTGACAGGTTGCATCTGAGGTTTGTAATCCACACGGAAACGGTAGGTATCCGATCCACAGGCGCATCGATTCATAGAACAGCGCTCTAAACGACTTCATGCAAGTCCACATGATCCCAGTTCCTCGCCCCTCGGAATCCCAACGGCAAGTAAGGGAAGACTTCACGTGGCTGATATCGAGCGGACGGAAAGAGTTACCAGCGGAGACCCGCTATCTCCGGCCAAGGTTCCTCCAAATCCAGAAGGAAGGAAAGCTTCCTCGGAGCCCCTCTTTGAGGGGCTACCGGCGCCTTCCACAGTTTCAGGAATATTCAACCTCTCCATGCCGAGACACCAGAGGTCCACTACACTGGGAAGATAGATGAACTGAAAGATTCCTGCCACAATGTAAGTGAATTCCATAGAAGCAAGAAATAAAAAAGGCTTTTTGGTGTAAAAGACCGTTCATTCAGACATCCTAGAAAGCTCACGTACACGACGTGGCAGGAATAAAGTCTCCCGCCAGAAGCACAGGTTATAACTCTGTCAATCCCATCCCCCCTCCCGGTTTCTCATGGGAACGGTGTTCTCATCTCTCTCGATGAGATAAGGCCTCCACCAGAGTCTCCGCCGCAGAAGCTGGCCCATCGCCCAGATTTTGGAATTCAGTCAAGGCCAGGCGGCTGTTCTGAACATCAACACCATTGAAACCCTTACAATTCTTATATTAGCATTGCTGCTTCTCTGACCCTCTAAAAATGGGCAGCTACTGAAATGTTACCTGCACATATTGTTCTAAAAATATTCAACATATTTTCCAAAAACGTTTACCAAGGTTTATGAACCACAGGCAACTCCTAGAAAGTTGAAGCAAGGGAACTGTAAAAAAAAAGTTGAAGCAAGGGAACTGTAAAATACTTAAATAACAGAAACATGGTGAGAATGTTACTGACTTGGTCTCCTTTTACATGCCATGAATAAGAGGTTTCTGGAGAACAAATAGCACAGCTGATTGTTGGCAAGAGAGGATGGTAGCACATATGATTTTGTGAGGGTGAGAACTTTGGGCTAGGCTATGAGAAGAATCTAAGAATGGAACAGAAATCAAGCCAGTGGCTTTATCAGAGAAGAAATGGAGAGTGCAAAGAAAAGAGTGTGAACTGTCTGACAATTTATATGTAGGACAATCTAAATGACTAGTAGGAATATGAGATAAAGGACTTGCTTGAACATCACAGAAAATCCAATGAGAACATTATGTGGTGGATTCATCTCAATAGCACCTGCCTCATAGCCAAAAGGCTGATATACTGTATATACTTGTGTATTAGTTGACTTTTTCAGCACATTTTTTGTGCCAAAAAAGCCCTCCTCAACTTATACGCGAGCCACCCACTGCCACCTGTCGTCCCCCTCACTCACTTACTCATCTTTTCCTTTCCCCCGCAGGCTCCAAGGCTTGGCTTTAGGGAAGCTGCCACTCGGGCAGGGTGTCTGTATGATTTTCTTAAAAGGGCAATTCTCCAAAAGATTGCTTAAAACCCCAAAAGCAGGCAAATGCTCTGTCTGGCATTTCCTTGCTTGCAACTAAGGAAACGCCAGAGCAGCCAAGGGCTAGGGCTGCTGTGGGGATCCAGGAGACGGCAGAGGGGGGAGAGATCTGGGGGAAGAAGGTGCCCCTGCTCTTCCCTGCCCCCACCTGCTTTGGAGTTGCCACCCTAGACTTATACACAAGTCAATATGTTTTCCCAATTTTTGGTGGTAAAATTAGGTGTCTCGACTTATACACGAGTATATATGGTAATCTGATGTCACAAACAACACTACACTACCACTGTGGGGTAACGCCCCCAAAGAGCACCTCCTGAAATGTTTAAAAGGTATCTATGTAACACATGTATAATTTGAATGACAGGGTTGGTAAATATTTAAACTCATCTGCAAGCCTGAGCAAGTTTACAATGCAACAGTTATAAAGGGTCTCAAAATAACATCTTACACTGTCCTTTGTAACTCCTGAGCAATCCCTTCTTTTTTTTAAAAAAATGCCTAGCTATTCTGCTGACAGAAGAGTCAGGCAAACATTCAGATGCTAACTAATCCAAACTCCATTAGCAGATGTTTATCGTGGAGATTTTAGCTGCCTTAACTTTGGCAAAGGGCTTTAAGCTATTTTTGGAAACTCTGAAAAAAACCCCATGCCTCTACTTTATATTATTAAGCAGTATCTTTATTTCTATTGAACAAGCAAAACAAATGCTAACTGCTCAAGTTCAACTATCTTGCCTTTTGCATTACAAAAGGGCAAAATAAGGAGGAAGGAGGAAGGGCTGCTAAAGAACCTTTCAGAGTCTTGGTGCATTTACTATAATTGGAGCCTTCCTGTTTTAAATCCCCCAGATTCACGTGCAAAGGCAAAGCTTTTAAAGCAAAGTCAAACAGCAAATTAAATTCTACTTCTGAATATTTCCTATAAGGGTTGTGGGGCATGATGAGTTAATGTGATTCTCTGAAGCAACTGCAAACCTTCACTTAAGACCATTTAACTGCTTGGTCTTCCCCAAGGAATCTTTAGAACTGCAGTTGATAACTTGTGATGCAGCCCTAAGGAGCTGTACTGCAGGACAGTGTATACCAATCAAAGATGTTTTGCCTGTCCCATGTATCAACTTGGAAATGAGTCAAACAGAGTACACTGAGATTTAGATGCATAAATGCAGAGTATAACAGGGCAGATTTACAAACAAGGGTTACAGCATTTTAAGTCCATTGACTTAATTCGTTTTATTCTCCCCATGGACTTAGATACATCTTTGTTTAGGAATCCATTGTTAGTCTGTAATATAAGAAGGGCAAAATCTCTATGGAATGGTTACTAGAAAAAGGACATATCGTATATACTCGTGTATAAGTCAAGTTTTTCAGCACATTTTTGTGCTGAAAAAGCCCCCCTCGATTTATACACGAGTCAGGTATATTTTAAAAAATATTTTAGGGTTTTTACTTTGTTGGCCGCCAGGGAGCGCAGTTTTTAGGCTAGTGGCAGCAAAATTTCGGGGTGTCATCAGGTGACACTCCTGATGATACGAGGCAAGTTTGGTAAAGTTTGGTTCAGGCAGTCCAAAGTTATGGACCCCCAAAGGGGTGACTCCATCCCCCATTATTTCCAATGGGAGCTAACAGTAGATGGGGCTACATTTTGAGGGTCCATAACTTCGGACCCCTTGAGCCAAACTTCACTAAACCTGGGTGGTGTCATCAGGATAATCTCTTGATGATACCAGCCAGGTTTGGTGATGTTTGGTTCAGGGGGTTTAAAGTTATGGATCCCCAAAGTGGGTGCTCCCATCCCCCCATTGTTTCCAATGGAAGCTAATAGTAGATGGGGCTACCCTTTTGAAAATCCATAACTTTGGACCCCCTGAACCAAACTTCACCAAACCTTGGTGGTATCATCAGGAGGGTCTCCTAAAGATACTCTGAAATGTTGGTACTGCTAACATAAACATTCTTCCCTTGACAGGTTGTGTGAATGTTCCTTCTACAATGACACCTGCCATGTGCAATTTTTAAAATATGTATACTAAAAATAATGAACTATTCTTTTAAAAAGCAGGGTAGTTTTGAGCCACAGTGAACAGGCATGTTAATTCCAGTTTTTATTGTAAGATCCATTGTTTAAAACCCTTCCTTACAAAAAAGCTAAGGTTTTTGTACTTTTAAAGTTATTGTTGATACCATATTGTTCTTGTTGACTCTCTTTTCCACTTACAGAGCTAGTTTACTGTTTTTCTTTGAAATAAATATTCAAAAACATTTAACCTACTGATGCCTCAATTAATGTAATTTTATTGGTATCTATTTTTTTTAAATTTACCAGTAGCTGCTGCGTTTCCCACCCTCGACTTATATTTTATAGGAATATATGTGGAATTTATTTGTTTCCACTGCTTACTATTTCCACTGATTTTTTTCTTATTGTTTCCAGTTGTTTTCATGTTTTACTTTCATTTTATGCAATTTGGTTTCAGTAGGAAGCATTCTTGACCATAGATTTGCTATTCATCCAATTAGGATTAAATTCTCAGGGATGAACTTCTCTCCTGAGGATTCCTATTTGCTGAATCACAAAGGGCTAGAAAAATTGTCCTCAGAGGTCTCAATGAAAGAAAAAGTGCTAATCTATATAGAATCCACAGTTATTCTGGCTGGCAGAATGTTCTTTATGGACAGATAATAATAAAATTTTCTGGGAACATTTGCTAACTCTTCTGGTTGGACCCAACCAATTGCATTATTCACTTACAACCAACATCCTACATCTCAGAAAAGGGAGATCTTCTAACTGGCAACTGAGTTCCAATGGTCTGCGTCTATACTTCTCATCTATAAAAAAATATCTTGGTCTTTATCTTGACAGAGATGGGAAAACTCCTGACTTAAAACTGCAATCCTGTGTACTGGTCAGTATAATTAAACTTAAGACTTTGGGGTACACATATATGCCATTTGCTAGCAGTGGGCAAACCCCACTGTGGTTAATTTGAGGAATGAAAGAAAAAAATGAAACGGTGAAAGGCATCAGTGGTAATACTCTAGGAATTTCCCCTAGGCTCTATGCTCTTTGCCACAGAAATGATGATAGAAATGATGACTCATCACCAGGCATTGTCCTAAACATTTCCTTGCATTTGTTAAAGCTGGACCAAGAACCCTAAGTGCAGTGGTTATACTAAGGCCAGGGAGACCAGAATTCGAGTGCTCATGGTTAAATCTCAATGGATAACTTTGGGTTTTAAAATTAAAGCTCTTTCGACCTAACCTACCTCACAGGGTAATTCTTATGATAAAGGTGATAGTTAGGTTTCTTACATATCCCCATGGGAGTGACCAGGTTAAGCCCATGGTATACCATTTATGCTAACATCCAATCATTTTCTGGATCAATTCTTTTAAAGCTTAAACAGCTCAGGTGTAGAGTGCCTTTATAAGTATCCATCCAAGGCTAGAAATCAGCCCAGGGAGCATTTATACAGTAACCCAGCCTTTCACAGAGAACCTCTGAAAAAGACTGATAAGAAATGATATGAGGGGGAGAGGGGAACTCCTTAAAATGAACTTGGACTTATTGAGAATGTTTCTTTTACTTAAAATAGTAGAGTGTATGAGATACCTAGGCACTCTCCTTTCCATGATCCCTTGAGGCAGGAAGTCGGTTGTTTTTCTCTGTCTCTAGTGGGGAGGTCAGTTTATACACACCTCAATCCACTGAACCCTAGGTGCATCTATCAAAGATTAGAATGCCTAGCTCACAAAAAAATGTTTTTTAACTGGAAAACACAGGAATCAGACTGCTGGACAAAAGATCCACAGAAGAAAAAAAACAGAACTCTGTTGTGGAAGAAACACTGAGAATGAATAAATGATATCAGCATCAAGGCTGGCCTGATGCCTTCCCCAAACAAATCACAGACATCTAAACCAAAGGGTTCTCCCCCTGCAGCAGAGTAGATCCAGACCATCCTCCTCTACCTCAAAAAAAAAAAGAACCTTCATGGTAAGTCCATTTTCACTTGGAGAGGACTTTCACTTGGAGAGGACTTTCACTTGGAGAGAAACATCTTGGGAATCTTATCAAGTAATACATCCAAATGGGAGGAAGGATCCCAGCCAACCTTGCCCACAACCTGTTCCAGCTCCCAAAAGCTGCCATCAGCAAGTTTACTGTGGTCCATTTTGAGTTGCTTAGTGAATGTAAATAATGACACCCAAGATGTTGACAATAGAGACATGCATATAGAAAGCTGCTGAGGTAGCTGTACTCCTTAGTGCAGTATGGCCCTGTGCTACTTGCACACCTTAAAGGGAATACGTTAATGCTATACATTCCCTCCACCACTTGCTAAGAGTAGATTTGGAGATTCTTTTGCTTTTCATTCAGTATGAAAAGCTAAAAACAGGCTGACTGACTTTCTGTAAGGCCTGTGTGTGTTAGGTGCCATCAAGTCACAACTTACAGCAGTCCTATAAATTAATAATCTCCAAAATGTCCTTTCATTCATAGGCTTACAGGGTCTTGCAAACTGAGGACTATGGTTTTCTTGACTGAATCTTACTAATTTAAATTACATTGCTAAAACAGCCAAAGGCCACAAGCAGCATCACACTTAATACAACCCCCAAAACTAACCCCATTTACAATTGATTACTATCCACAAAAATTTAGCAACTAATAATGTAATTCTATTACCTTTGTCAGATACTACTCTCTGTATCAAACTTTACGATTAAAGATAAAATTTATAGGCTAAAATTTCCCCTAAATATTTCTGCCTCAGATCATCCCAACAACAACAGAACAGCAAAACATGTTTCAGAATCTCTATATGGCAGTGGTGGCGAACCTATGGCACGGGTGCCAGAGGTAGCACATAGAGGCCTCTCTGTGGGCATGCACAAACAGAGTGCCCCCCCCCCACACATCTAGGCTGGCTTGGGCCGCTGGGCTTGATTATTAGCATTAAACCTAAGATCTAGTTTGGGGAAGCAGTGTAGGTAACCCTGTTAAGTGCTGTTAAACCACACTGATTTTCATGTGAAGAACTAAAGCACGATCCTTTACCTGGGAGTAAGCTTGGTTGCTGACAATGGGGCTTGCTTCTGAGTAAACCCTCCTAGGGTTGTGATTCACCCGTTGGAAGAGTTGCACGGTTGCTTCAAAGCCAAGCCACCAACTACCACCAAGCTTACTCCCAAGTAATGCATGCCTCGGAGCCAACTGTTTTTCTAAACTAAAACCTCAGTATTCAGGTTAAGTTGCCGTGTTGGCACTTTGCGATAAATAAGCGGGTTTGGGGTTGCAATTTGGTTTGCCATTACTGCTATATGGCCACCCTTGCATTGACAACTTCTATCTGAATTGGGAATTCCCACAAAACGTCCTTCAGTGACCTAGACATTCTGCTAACATGATCATTCTTCTGTATTGATATACTGTAAAATGTAAGTTATATTGTGGAATGGAATTAGAGGGCATCAAGTCAAAAGTGACAACTGAGCAAACTCACTGAGCCTTCTCTTGTGTGGTATACCATACTAAGATCAATAGATGTCATCATTGCTTTGATTCCATTAATCTAATACACTTTGCTATAATTAAAACCCAATAACTGCAGTCTATTTCCAATAACCTTTTTCCACACAAATTGATCTTCTACAATAAGGCCTAGAAGCCCCTCTAGAAACAAATGTTGCAGTAAAAAAGGGTCTTTGCTATGCAAAGGGCTCCTGCTCTGAGAGCTACCCCAGAAACACAGTTTGGCATCCCCACAACAGAACAGAGAAACTGCATTAATGATTGATCAGTGGCTTCATCTACCACATCAATCAGGACTCCAATACTACATCATAATTGGGAGGGTCCTTGACAGTGTCAATCCATCATGTTGGGTCTTCCTCTATTCCTGCTCCATCCAACTTTTCCTAACATCTAAAAAGCCTACTACATCTAGTTTAGGTAGGAAGGGCTTTTCTAAGATCCAGCTCCCCCACCCCAGCACCTCTGGATAGGATATCTTGGGGAAAAAAGGAAAGAATTTTCAGTCAAATGACAGAATACTGAGTTCACCTTTATCATGAAGTATGGTGAATCCTTATGAAACACATAGGCCCTTAGCTATAGAAAGTGCACCCAGCACCCAGCTCCAATCCCTTTTCAGTTGATGTAACCACCACCAAGAAAAACACCCTGAATTTGGAAAAAAAACCACCCTTATAGGTTTGCATGGAACCTTAGTGAAAGTGTGCAATGCTATGTGTAGTGTCAAAGAAGAAAAATGTCATACAGTAGGAAGATATGTAAGACAAGCATCAGTCAGGATTGGGATAGGAAACTGAACCTTGTGTCAGAATGCCTAGTCACAATGGGAGCCCCTCAAAGGCTGTACAGATAGACTAGATATTCAAGAACCATAGCTTTCTAAGCCATGCTGAGATGAAGCCACAGCTTCCCATTTTAGTTTTATCTAAACCTTAGGAAGTAATGGAAGAGGGGTAGATATGTATGGGACACCTCACACCATGGGCAACCTCACACCATGGGCAACCACACCATGGGCAACACAATGGAACAAAAGAAAGTGAAGAAGCTTGGTGTTCTCTGCTGTTGGCTATTCAAATTTCTTTCTCAGCCATCAAAAAAGACAATTATTTAGGCAGTAATGGAAGAGGGGTAGATATGTATGGGACACCTCACACCATGGGCAACCACACCATGGGCAACACAATGGAACAAAAGAAAGTGAAGAAGCTTGGTGTTCTCTATTGTTGGCTATTCAAATTTCTTTCTCAGCCATCAAAAAAGACAATTATTTAGCACTCCCTTCCCATGGTCCAAATGACAACAACTTCTCTAGTCTGCCTGAAAATTCAGGAAAATCTTTATGTAATCTGTCTTTAATGAGGATAAATAAGTCTTGGCCCAAGACAGTAGAGCTGCCTCATCTTGAATCTGGGGCCCTCTGATAATTTATGTGAGCCTTTCCTGTAGTATTATCCATCTGAACAAGGACATTAATATTGGCAGTTGGATCCTGGAAGTAGTCTGGGGTCAAATGGTTAACCAGTAATGTTATGCTGAGAGACCTCTAAGGGTATCCAAGTGCCCTGAACATGACCTAGAGAACACTGGGCTCCCCAACCAGACAGGCTGGCGTATGTTGTGAATTTTAATTTTGGGGAGACTTGGATTAGTTTTCCTCAGGAGTGGCATGACGTTACTGCCCACCATGTCCCCTTAGAAAGCTCTGTTTCAAAGCTACTCTTGAATGAAGCTTGAGCATTATGCATTTCTGGAAGTGTAGGAGAGTCCACTGAGAAAGACACAGGCTGTGGATCATGGAACCATGTTAAACGTCAAGATCATTAACCTTTGTGAGTGAGTGAAGAACATCAGGCCCATTGATGGAGATGAATAGACTAACATATCCACTACCATGATCTTCCATCTCTTATCCATCTCTTATTCCATCTCTTATCCCTTCCTGAGAAGGCAGGTGTGGATGTGTGGTGCAATGCCAGCATAATCTTTTGCCCCAGTACCAAGAATAACTTGTTCCAGCTCTCCTGAAAAGGATGCTGCCATGTCTGAGGTTTCTACCAATGAGTCAGTAAAGACCACTGTTGCAGTTAAAGGAGTGGCCAGCAAAGGAGAGCAGATAAAAAACAGAAAGCAGAGAAAAGCTTTTATGATAATGTAACAGTAGAAGACAGGGCATACATAGAAAGGGGGAGAAAAGACTCCTGAAATTTCAAGGAAAAAGAAAAAACAGAGCTTTCCAAAAGCCCTGCACTCGTCAGGAGGCAGGGGAAAAACTAAAGGTGGCAGGCTCTCTGAAGGTGGCAGAAAGAAAAGTGCAACCTACTTCCTGACTCCAGAGATCATGGGAAAAAGAGTATCCAAACATCTCAGTGACCCTTCCTCTCTTCAAGTGAAAAGATGATTTTTGTGATATTTTGTATTGTATTTAATAAAATTTTACCATATTTTACTATTTATTGATTTTATTGTCCCATAAACTGCCTTGGGGACTTTATTAAGTGAAAAATGATCTATAAATAACGACATAAAAAACAACATAGGAAAGCATCTTTGCTCACTGATACTATATTTTTGATTATATGAACATCAGATCTCCAGATTGAGGAAAGAAAACATCATCAGTTCTTTTGTTCCACAGTTTTGAATGATTTTCTGAACAAAAAAGCAAGAAAATATTTTTATGTTTATATAAACGACTTGACTGTACTGCCACAGAGCACAGCGGCATAAAGTTATGTCCTTATAAAGTCAACTTCATCTTGTTTAACAGGGAAACAATATGTGCTGCTTTAAAGTGTTCAAGCATTAATGCCAGGAAAATAAACTGCACATTTTACCCAGATAAGAATATGTTCCAGCTGAGTAATTACAAGTTGGATACATTAGATTTTTATCCTGTCCTTCATCCAAAGGAGTTCACAATGGCATAAATGTTTCTGTCCAACTGCACCCTCTCTATAACCTTTCAAGACTGATTAGGCTGAAGGATGGAGTAGTCCTGATGATCCAAATGATCTCATCAGAGTTTGGAAGCTAAGGATAAGCACTTGGGTGGGAAAACACCAAGGAAGAGTGAGGCTGCTATGAAGAGGAAGGCAGTGGCAAACCATCTCTTGCCTTGAAAACCTCATAAGGCAGAACTTCACAGGGTTATAATTCAATAGCACACTTCACTGACTTGCTGGACAGTGATTGGATCAAGGTTAATGTGAGCCTTGCAGCAGAATGGAAAGTTGATGCAAGATCCCTCCAGTTTTCGTCAAATACTCCCGTCAATTCACCAATGCTGAATGTTTTACTAGAAGGCTATTCCATATGCATCTTATTTACCTCCAACTGCAGTTGAATAGAAGAAAAGCAGGGATATCTGCCTGTACCTGGCTATTTTATTTTTGCTTTTTTGTTTTTTTCAATATTTACAGCAGTAATGCAATAAGTAGATACTTAACACTACTATTATTACAGTAGTATTTGCTCTGAAGTGTAATTGAACATAACTCTTAATTTTGAAATAACGTAATAAGAGTGATTTACTAGCTGAGTTCCATAAAACTAAATAGCCTTTGTAATTACATAAAAACTGTGGTTGTTATCCCTCTGCCTCCTCTAGCTTGTAGGAAGTGGATCTTTCTAAATCACTTACCTGCAGAGGTATTTAGATCACTTCTGAAATACACGGCAAGGTTAGGGATGATGTCCTATCACCATTCCCTGTCTCCAATTTCAGGAAGAAAACCAGAGCTTACACATTCTGGCAGTTCCGTTTCTGGCAGCTTCGCTTCTGGCTGAACCCCTCCTCCCTCCACGTAACATCCTATACCCGTGGTGGCGAACCTTTGGCACTCCAGATGTTATGGACTACAATTCCCATCAGCCCCTGCCAGTATGGCCAATTGGGGCTGATGAGAATTGTAGTCCATAACATCTGGAGTGCCAAAGGTTCGCCACCACTGTCCTATACTGTCTTAAAGCATCTTTTAACACTTATTCTTTTTGTTATAGGACTAAATTCAGGAAGACAAAGCAGCAGCGGCAACACCAATGACAGCAAGTTGCACTTGGGACGCAGCGAGCGTGCCTCCCTCCCCGGCCCCTCCTTCCTTCCTCCCTCCCTCCGGCATCCTTTCCCCTCCTTTCCTCAGCAGGATACATGGCGGCGGCAACGCCAACAATGGCAAGTTGCACTTGGGACGCGGCGAGCGCGCCTCCTTCTTAGGCCCCTTCTTCCTTCTTCCCTCCAGCGTCCTTTTCCCTCCTTCCCTTGTCTGGTGACTGGGAAGGAGGGGCCGGGGAAAGGAGGCGCGCTCGCTGCGCCCCAAGTGCAACTTGCCATCGTTGGCGTTGCCGCTGCTGTTTATCCCGTCTGCCCACTTGGGTGGGAAGTGGGATAGGTGGTGGCGGCACCCTAACGACGGCAAGTTGCACTTGGGATGTGCCGAGTGCGCCTCTTTCCCTGGCCCTTCCTTCCTCTGGCATCCTTTCCCCTCCTTCCCTCATCTGGTGCCTGCTGTCACCTGCCCGGCTGGGGGCGTCCTCCGTAGACAGCCTGGAGTAGTTGTGTGCTTGCTTATTATGGCAAAGCGTGGTCCTTAGGTTGCTCAGGTCCCATGCCACACAGAGCCGCAGTACAAGGATGAAAGAGTCGCATGCAGATCCAGAGTCGCAGGTTGCGGACCCCTGAAGAAAAAAATGTTTGACAAACATCCAGATTTATGTATCTAAAGCTTTCATAGCCAGATTCAACTGGTTGTTGTGGGCTTTCCGGGCTGTATGGCCATGGTCTGAACGATCTTGTTCCTACCGTTTTGCCTGCACCATCTTCAGAGGTGTATCACAGAGAGAAGTGTAACACCTCTGAAAATGCCAGCCACAGATGCAGGCAAAACATTAGGAACAAGATCTACCAGACTGTGGCCACACAGCCTGGAGAGCCCACAACAACCAGTCCAGATTTATGTTTTATGCTGTCTACAGGAATTAAAACAATTGCCAAGAAACCACCCCATCTTTCATGAGCCACTTTTCTTTTAACATTTCAAGCTTTATTACTTTGTTATGGTTAAAGTAGAGTAATATTCTCAATGAAAAACATTAGGAGAATAAAAATGTGTTTGGAATATTTTTGAAATTAGCTTGAGTGATTTCTTTTATAACAATATTTGATCAGGAGATATAAAAATGGTATAGACCTTTGATTGGCACAAAGGAAAGAAGGGATAATTTTACCAATTCCCTTCTTTACAGCAGACTCCATAAAGATCCCATAACTCCTGGTGCAGGGTGTCAAAAGGAACCATTCTCTTTCACCATTGGAAAAGCTAGTAGGATCCAATCCCATATCTGTAACGTCAACATATTGTGCCTTTCTTCCATCATGGAGCTCAGGGCATTTCACAGTGGGCACACAGACCAACCCAAACCCGCTTAACTCCAGTCCTTACCAGATCATCTGCCCTTCAACTATGCTTAGATTTGTGTTTCCTGGACATTTTCCACTGTCATCCTTTTATGCACACCATAACTATGGAAGCAGTTAGCAATCCCACACAGTTTAATATGTAAGAGTAATTGAACAGCAGTATTTTGGAATTAACAAAGTTATATGTTCTATCTCCTACTGTAAGGTTAGAAAGCAATTATTATAAAACACATAAAAGAAAACACAAAACAAAATAGCTAGTGAGGAGCTCTATTTTTTTTTAAATAGCTAATAGGGTTAGCTACTTCTCTGTTTTTTAATAAAACTCTGCCCAACGCTTTAAAAAATGCTTTGGTGCATGTTTATTTGTGGTTTTAAGAAAGTGTCGAATTCCACAAATTCTTTCTTGCCTCATAAAAATGGAATGCTGTTTGGGGTGAAGGGGGGGGTGAGTACTCCTAGTACTATCTTCCCCATAGTACAATGAAAGGAGATCCTTATGCCATTGCCCACAAAAGCTTAACAAAATAAACAAAAGCCAGTCAACCTGGCGACAAAAAGCTGTATACAAGTTTAATAATAAATACATGAACAACTATTCTTCTTCAGCTAATCTGATGGTTCCAGGACTTGTCTGTGTATGAGGAACTGATTTCCTTTTTTCTTTTTTTTTGGCTGGACAGGCATTTTTGCAAGTATAGAACTATTCCTGTTACTGTCATGCATGGATGCAGATTTCAGCAACATGTCTCCTTGGTACCAGACATTTTTGTCCTGGCAACTTCTAAAATGAAATAGCTTTACAAGCAGAAGATATTGAATGAGACACCTGCTGCCTGACAAAACTGTTAAATATTATTTGATAATATTAGAATAGGAATGTTCTGTTGGAAAAATTGACAACTAACTCTTCTGCATCTTAAGCTATATTGACAGCATCTATAGTCCACCTTTCTCAAAGAAGAGTCAAGGCAAATACAGATAAGGGTACATGCACAGATCCAAGAACCACTTGCTGCAGCCAGTTCCTAAACACTCTTCTCTGTGATGATCCATGACAAGTTATTACTGACATCAATCACAAACTGCAGATGAAACCAGAAACATTTGTACATAATTGACAAATTATTGGAGATAGCATGGCATAGAGGAACTAAGGTGCTTCAAGTTTTGACACTGATATGAATTCTAATATTGAACAGTCCCTTGAAAGTCAAATTAGGACCTAGTTCTGAAGGTATCTACAGAGCATATAAACACATGCACATAACAAAAAAACACAGGAGACAGAATGGTTGTAAGATTGGATGTGAAGTGGAAAAGCAAGGTATAACTGCAGTTTAACAGCTATAAGTATTTAATATTTATCTGTGACATTTTTCCATCTCTTTCTGTTCTCAACAGCATGCAAGCCTGACCTCAAGCTCACAATACCATATGAGCCAGTGATGGCGAATCTTTTTGAGACCGAATCCCCAAATTGCAACCCAAAACCCACTTATTTATCGCAAAGTGCCAACACGGCTTTTAACTTGAATACTGAGGTTTTCGATTGGAAAAACAGTTGGCTCCAAGGCGTGCATTACTCGGGAGTAAGCTTGGTGGTAGTAAGTGGCTTTGCTTTGAAGCAACCGGGCAACTCTTCCAACGGGTGAATCACGGCCCTAGGAGGGTTTACTCAGAAGCAAGCCCCATTGCCAGCAATCGAGTTTACTCCCAGGTAAAGGATCACACTTTAGTTCTTCGCATGAAAATCAGTGGGGTTTAACAGCTTAACAGGGTTACCTACACTGCTTCCCCAAAACTAGGTCTTAGGTTTAATGCTAATAATCGAGCCCAGCGGCCCAGGCCAGCCTAGATGTTGGGGGGGCAATTTCCCCCCACATGACGAACTCTGTTTGTGCGTGCCCACAGAGAGGCCTCTATGTGCCACCTCTGGCACCCGTGCCATAGGTTCGCCACCACTGATATAAGCCATACATTTAAAACATTAAAAAATTTTTTTAAAATCTCAGGACTCAAGACAGGTAACAACAATATAGAAACAATCTGATAAGACAACATACATTAAACAGAAACACCTTATACCATCCAGGGCCCAGGTAAAGACTGCCTCAGACCTCTTCAAAATAACTATCTTCAAGCCTTGCTGGAAAGCTACCTGACCTCTTCCTTGTCAGAGGAATGGGGAAGTCACAAAAAAACTTTAGAGTTTAAAGCCAGCACTTTAAATTGGTCTTGAAAGCAAACCAGAAACCAATGCAGTTAAGCAACCATTGCTATTATACTTTTATAGTAGTCCAGACCAGATGTTACTAAGATGGAACAAAAGTCAAGTGTGCCTTATTCAAGAATAGTCACAGCTGATGAACCAGCCTAAGCTGGTAAAAGGAATTGTGGTGGGAAGACAAACAAGAGGTATAATCTATCCAATGTGGAAGTAGTACTATCCCCAGAAGAACCCCCATATGGTTTTATAGAACTCTAGGAACCCCCCCCACACACACACACACACACGGTCAACTCACATGGATACTCTGCTTATCAAGACATTACAGAGAAGGAAGGCCTCTGCACAGCTCCCCTATTTCCCCACCCATTTCTTCCACTTGGTCAAGAAGCATGACCTCAGACATGGCATTACTTCAGGGCAAATAGGTGAATCTGGGCAGGGTATGAGGAGTATAGGTTACCCATTTGCCTAACATCCCAGCACAATGGCAGATTAGGAGCTGCACAGAAAACAGAAAAAATTATGCAGAGTGTATTCAGCAGATTGTTTCAAGCTGATAAAATGTTAAATAATATACCTCATATTTAAAAACCAAAAGTGACTTTAATTACTGGTCACTTTCTCCATGAAAATGTTATTAAGAGAGAAATATTTAGTTTTTGTTAAGAGAGAAATGAGATTCAACATATGAAGATACAAATCACCTTTTTGATATCTATAAACAAAAGGAAAACTTAGTAAAAAACCAATTAAAATATGTTTTTTAACTAAAGCAAGATGCTGCCTTGACCAAGTGTCTACGTTCTTATAAACGTAATCCCCCCCCCCCCAACTTTTGTACCGTGGCCTGAAGACTTTGAAATTCCTCTTAAGGATAATAACAGTAGACAGCACTTGAATGCTCTATTTGAAGCATGAACTATACAGCCTTTACTGCTGACCTTCAATTTCCAACAAGATTAATCCCAGCTGAGGTAGTCTAAATGCAATTATCAATCAGAGTTGGGGGGAGAGATTTGTCATTGTTGTTGATCATTCTGAAATACATTGCAAAATGGAAACCTGTTCAACATTTCATTAATATTTTAAGTATTTTTACCTTATAACTTTTTAAAACCCCTTTCCCTATATGTTTATTATTTTTGGACACTGGATGCCTTACTTTGTACATATCAAGAACAGCCAGGAAGTATCTGGCCCCATGCATAAGGTTACTTCTAAATGACAACAACAAGAGTTGTTTGATTTTGTTTAGCACCATAAAAGTACTATCTTGATGCAGTGCCTGTTACACAATATATAGGCCTAGGACATAATGGACCATGAGAAGCAATGTCTGGCATATATGGCAAGAGATACCATAGCATGGAAGTATCCTTAGGTTTATCATGCCATTAAACAAGTCACAAGGAGAAACTATGGAAAACCCACTGCTATTCAGACTAGCTAGTACAAGGCTAGGTAGACCAATCATCTCGTTATGTGAGAAAGCAGGGGAGATTGCTACCATATATACTCGTGTATAAGTCGACCCGCATATAAGTTGAGGCACCTAATTTTACCACAAAAAACTGGGAAAACTTATTGACTCACGTTTAAGTCGAGGGTGGGAAATGCAGCAGCTACTGGTAAATTTCAAAACTAAAACTAGATACCAATAAAATTACATTAATTGAGGCATCAGTAGGTTAAATGTTTTTGAACATTTATTTCAAAGAAAAACAGTAAACTAGGTCTGTAAGCCCTGATTCTCCCTTTAAATCCACTCAGAAAGGGGGGGGGGTGATTTAAATAGAGAATCTGGGGAAAATGTGAGGGTGCCTGTCAGGGGAGGAATGTTTATGTTAGCAGTACCAACATTTCATTGCTGGTATCAGCAAGAGATTATCCTGATGATACCACCCAGGTTTAGTGAAGTTTGGTTGAAGGGGTCCAAAGTTATGGACCCTCAAAATGTAGTCCCATCTACTATTAGCTCCCATTGGAAACAATGGGGGATGGGGCAACCCCTTTGGGGGTCCCTAACTCTGAACCAAACATCACCAAACCTGGCTGGCATCATCAGGAGTGTCACCTGATGATACCCTGAAATTTTGGTGCTGCTAGCCTAAAAACAGTGCACCCTGGCGGCCGACAGACTAAAACCCCTAAAATATTTGTTAAAAATACACTTCACTCACGTATAAGTCGAGGGGGGCTTTTTCAGCACAAAAAAAATGTGCTGAAATTTTTGACTTATATGCGAGTATATACGGTACTTTTCTAGCACTTCTGTGCTACATCCTATCAAATTTCAGAGGGGATTTGACATCAAATGAGACACTGTATCCCCTCCCCCCCAAAAAAACAATCCAACAACATGTGAGCTACATTGTAGCCTCTGGTCAGAGAAAATCAAACATATCCAAGTTTTATTAAAATCAATAAGACAAGGATCTCATGACTAATTTCAACAGTGCCATATGTAAAATTTCTGGTTTAGGATTAAGAGGCAATTATCTTGTGTTACAAAAAAAGTGAAAAGTGAAGGGGATGGTGTATGTATTCTATCATAAATATTCATAAATGGAAAACCTATAAGGAATCCCAAGGGACAAGAAATCACAAATGTCTCTTCCACTCTTGTTTCAAAAAAGGTCCCATACTCAAAGTTGAATGATCCAAGGGGCCACTGCCCTTGGACCTTTGTACCTTTGAAGTTTTAGACAAGAGGAAATGGCCACCAGGGTCCCATATCTATCTTTGACAACATTCTCTATCATTTACAGCATTCAAGGTTACCCATACTATCACAGGGGGGAAATATGCCAACCCAGCTTCATCCCTCAGGCAACTACTGCTTAGGGCCCATCTTGGAGGTTTGGTAGATACTTTAACTCCACCTGGGTGATTCCTGTGAATGACACACTCTTTTTTTAGATTTTTAAACTAATTAATTTCACCCGAAATGAAAGCAAGTATGCTGAGACTCATAGGGAAAGGGCAATAATAATGACAGTCTAGCAACTGTCCAAGTTAGTTTGTTCATTTTAACTCACTCTAGTTCACTTCACATAGCCAGTCTCCCAACACCCTGGGAAGTTCTATTACAAAACTGGATTTTTTCATCCCAAATTCAAACTCCAAAGGTCCACTATCAGGGCCCCCCTCCAGGGTACCAGAAGGTTGCCATCCCACCTATCCCTTCCCGGGCGTTGGTACCTCCCGGCCTCACCCCTGGTCGTGTGGGGTGGTTTATTTGGGAGCCTAAATACCCCCCCCCCCGGCTATCCAGCCCGGTCTTGGCAGACAAGAGGAGAGCCTGTTCACGCCACAGGACTCTCCTCCTCCAGCTCTCCAGCTACTCGCTCCTTTCTCCTTCCCTCTTCTTGCTTCTCCCTTCCTTTAGCCGCCTCTCTTCCCTTCCCTCCTCTGCTATCTCCTGCATCTTCTTCCCAACCTCTCCTTGCTTCCCCTCCAGCCTCCTGTCTCTCGTCTCCTTCTCCGCCTTCCCTTTCCCACCACAACAACTCCCCCCAGGTGTCTCCGTTCCTCTCCTTTTATCCCTTCCCCACCTCGCTCCGTCCTTGAAAACCCCTCCCTACTCCAGACGTGCCTTCCTCCCGTCCATCGGGCTTGGCCCAGCAGCAGCTGCGAGGCCAAGTCTCCGCCTCCCCCAGAGCCGCCTGCCTGCGCAGCTGCCGGCTGCGTCTGCTCCCGTCCGGGGAGCGTACAGCCAGTGGATCCCACGTCGGCAGCCCCGGGGTTCTCGGCCGCAGCGTCCATAGGGCGGAGGCGAGGCCCCGGCCGACCCGGCAGGCTCGTCTCTTCCCTCCCCGGCCTCAGTCCAGGGCCGGGGCAGCGGAGTTCATCCGGCGGCGCAGGAGCCGGCCAGGCGTTGACAGAGGGACTCCCCGCCTCCTCTGTCTGGCGCTGCGTGGGGACCCCCGTGCCTCGGCCCAGCGGCAGAGCGGGCGACGACAGGGACGGCCAGCCCGAGCCCTGCAGGGAGGCTGGCCGAGCTGAAGATGGCGGCGGCGGCGGCAAGTCCGGGGAGGGGTGGGCCCCCGCTCCCGGACATGCACAAAACCAATGGTATTAAAAGGGGTTTTTTTATCCAGCAATTCCAGTTTAGGCACTCTTGGAAATCCAGAGCCAACCCTTTTCCTTCCCAGAGTCTGTTGCTCTTCCATGATCTTTGAGGAATCTTAGACCGTATGACCTCACCTTTCTAATCAGATAAGCAAAGTATTCTTCCTTATATACTTCTTAGCAAGCACTCACTTATAGGGTATACACCTTAGGCTATTCTCCGATGGAATAAATATTCAGTTTTTAATGCATTTTATATCTCCACTCTTCTTTCACATGATCCCTTTATAATCTAAACAAAAATGCATTATTTGAATGTCCTTTACCACCTCTTGCTAATTCTAGGAAACACGATGCCAAACTAGACCTATATATATATACACACAGGCTTAAGAACATGACTCTTTAAGTGCATGTAGGAAGGCTGTTGGGAAGGGAAAGCAGAATGGTATAGAATAATCTTGCCAGATCTCAGAAGCTAAGCAGGGTTGCTACTTGAGTGGGAGAACAGTAAAGAAGGCTCTGCAGAGGAAGGCACTGACAAACCACCTCTGCTTCTCATTTACTTTGAAAGCCCCTTACTAGGGTCGCCATAAGTTGGTTGTAACTTGACAGAATATGTGTACATAGGAAGGCTGTATCCATTCACCAGGAGCAATTCTTATGGCACTTCCTTTATGCCACGTCACTCCTTTTCTTTCTTATCCCGGTCACTATATTATCCCAGTCACAATTAAAATGGTACCTGAATTCCATCATGGAATTCACATGGAATTCCATCATGGAATTCACAAAAGTCCCTGGTAATTTTAGTGTCAAATGATAATTCCCTGACAGTTTTTTTTAACAAAGTAATATTCTTTTTTCTGCAAACCTATAATTTTGAGTATGCACAGTCATGGCTGGGCAGCTTTCTTAGAGTTTGCTACATGAACAACGAGCTTTGGAACTGAATACAGTGATTGTCTAAAAAGTCTTATCTCTTTGGGAGCAATTATTCAGCAGCTGCAGCCCCATGTTTCATTTTAATAAAACCTAGATTATCTTGCAATGCACTGAGTCAGCTTTTATTTGAAACAGTGTATACTGAGTAAAGTGCAGTAATGACTATCAATGGAATGTAAATTCACATCATCTCAAACTTGAGGCAGGAAGCCAACATTCTATGCAGGCAGAGATTTGAAGATCTAACATTTTGTAAGACAAACATTTTTGAAGAACTTTTAATATTTTTTTATGTTTGAGTCCCTCATGAAGAGTAAAAAAAACCCTCCCCCCGTCAAGTCACAGATAACTTATGATGACCCCATAAGGTTTTCAAGACAAGAGACCTTCAGAGGTGGTTTGCCACTGCCTGTCTCCATGTCACAACCCTGGTATTCCTTGAAAGACTCTCATCCAAATACTAACCAGAACTGGCCCCAAATCACCTAGTAAGCTTCCATGGCACAAGTGGAGATTTGAACATGGGTTTCCAAGGTCATGGTCTGACATCTTGACCAGTACACCACCCGATGGGACAAAACTCTATGGGACAAAACTAAGAAGGGGGAAATTTTCCACACAAATGTGCCAACAAATTCCTAAATGCCCTGGAATTTGAAGGAGAACTTTGTGGAACATTTATTCACACCCAAGTAGGTACCATCTGAATGCGTTCTGCAGCCGTCCTGTGTTTCTTCTGGAATGCTCGCAGTCTTCAGCGCAAGAATGTTGCTGGATTGCAGGATTCAAGACCAACCTGAAAAACAAGTTTAACTCCACCTGTCTACAAGTGAACATTACACCCTCCAACACACCTTTTTAAGATTTCTTGTGAGCATAGAAATTGTGAAATCCTGTTTCAGGTAAACACTCACAACTGAATATGATATACCTTCTCTTTATACTACATAATTTTAGAAATATGTATCTGAAGTGAATTAGAGATTGTTTTGTGACAACAAACCTTCAATAAATATTTCATAATTTCCCATTCTCTGAACCCAAGACATTAAAAAACAAAAATGTTGGAAAACTCCAATCATTACAGAGCTACCAGCATCTAAAGCCTTTTAAATAGGATTTTTGCTCTTTAGGTCAGTACAACAAGGTTTCCCCAGTAACACATCAGAAAAAGAAGTACATAATTACCAGTGGTAAATGAGTAGTTTCAATATAACGCTTTCTAATTTTATTTCCAGGAAACACAGTAGTGTGAACATGCTCATACATACCATATGCATATTACATAGAAAGGCAGATTCTACCACTCCAGCTTTACAAGCAGGTCCCCAACAATTATCAGCACCCAATATTATTATTAGCCTGTCACAAATCCTCCTCCAACTCCTCACAGATGGAAAGCTAGAAATTCAAGTAAATGAGTTTCAGAGGTCTGCCATCAAATTCACTGAACAGACAAAAAACTGTACACAAAATCTTCTGCAGGACATATTAAAGGAAGAAATTTTGCTCCATTCCAGGGATCAGGTGGCACTCTGGGGGCTACTGAACAGGGGGGGAAGGCAGCTGGATCCATTGGTTGTACTTGCTAAGTTGTTGTTAAGGTTACTGATAATATGATATGGTTAGAGAAATTTGAAGAGCTAGCAGGGAAAAAATATCAAAACACAACTAAACAGACCCTCCATGATTTTGCCTGTTAACACCTTCATGGTTTTGTAAAATGTATGTGGAATCAGTAATTTAAGGATGAGCTGGTTTCTAAGTGAATGTTAAAACAGAATCTAAAATCAACACTAGATTTGCATGTCTATGGTCCATTCTACACAACACAAATAAAACATTTTGAAAAGATGTTTTGAAAGGGTTCTAGGGAAAATGTCTCTTTTGTCTGTGCCCCCCCCCCCCCCCCGCCAGCTCTTACTTTCAATTTGTGCAACTCAGGGCCACCATTTTCTGCAGGCTTCAGGCTTGTCTGTGCCACCCACCATTTGCAGAATGTTCCCACAGACATTTGCTCTGCTTGCAGCTTATCCACCCACAGTTTCCATTTGTAAAGTACATGAATAAAGTTAGTTTTCACTGCCAATTCCGCACAGGTGTCATTTTTCTGATCCTCGTGTTGAGTCTTTGTCGCTTCGAAGACACCTCATTAAAAACAAAAAAGGAAAAAATGACATGTGGGAACCTTCTGCAAATGGCAGGCAGCATGGAGAGCTGTCACAAGTCAGGTAGAAAAATAAAACATTCTCCGCACAGCAAGCAGGAAACATTTTCAAAAAGACTTCATGAAAAAAGTAGCTAGTTTAGCATTTTTGGGAAAATCCATTTTAAGCAAAAATAAAATATTTTCCAAATGTTGGGGGGGGGGGGGCTGTGTGAAATTCTACCCCAAAAGGCTTTTCTAACATCGTGAAGATGTATTCTTTGTGTTGTGTGAATTGGGAGTATTTGTATCATATTAAATCCGTGATGAAAGATCTGCATTGGTGATTCCACATTCATTTCTTGGCCCAATTCAGAGCAGTGGTCCTTACCTTAAGTCCCTGAACAGACTTGGATCAGGGTATCTGAACGGCCAACTCCTCCCACATTATCCAGTCCACCAGTTAAGATCTGCCCCTCAAGCCCTGCTCTTTGTCCCTCTGCCTTCAGAGATGAGGTACGTGGAATTACCTCACCTCTGGAAAACCATTCCCCTTGAGGCCTGCCTGGCATCTCCTTTACTTTCTTTTAGATCACATCTTGTTACCCAGGATTTTAATTAGTGGTTTTCTCTTACCACCTTTTTAATGGTCGGCTTCTGTTCTACGGATAGTTTTTATTCTGCTTATGCCAATGGTTTGTTTTTAATGGCTTGTTTTAAATACTGTGACATGGCTTTAATTGTAAGCCACCTGCTACGGGGCTCCTAAACATATCCCAACAAATAAATATTCATTCAATCAATCAACAAAGGTTTCTGTATTCTGGCATACATTTCTATATACTTCAGCAAATACCTGATATTTTGTTTCACATTCATTTAGACGCTATAAATTTGCATTTTAAAAAGTGGAAATAAAACTGTTTGGGAAAAAATACATACATGCAAGGTGGCTGTTATATATAGCAGAATTATGGCCAAAAGCAGTATTTCTTAACTGCTTACTACTAAAAACTTGGTGAACCTTGATCACCATCTGGTCATTCCTAGAATGCTACACTGACAGGACACTAGTCTTACACAATCTTACAATTCTAAGTTTCTTATTGAATTGACTACAACTTCATTTTCTTGAAGGACCAACATAGGGTAGATTTTTAGTCAGAAAGCCAGAAAGAATTAAGAAGTATGAAGGGTAGATGAGACTCTTCACCTCTTACTTTTTCTTCCCTCAGGAAATTATGAGTAACACAGCTTGGCCTACAGCTTTCAAAACTCTTATTATTCAATCACATTCATTTCAAAATTATGTAGATAAGCTAAATCCATAATTCATACCAACTAGGCCAGCAATTTATACAATTGTGTTTAAAATGGCCTGGTTTAATTAACAGACATCAGTATTTAGAAATGTAACAATTTCCATCTTTAATGGACTGTGGTTTGGTCATGTCAAAGATGAGACATTTAATGTCTGAAATGTCATGGTAAACCTGCTTTCTTTCATGATGATGACAATTGTCCAGGGTGAGTCAGGGGTGACTGTGACAATCACCATTTATTGAGAACACCATTAAAAGCAAAGAGACTCAACAGTTAAAACTAAACATGCCTATAATCATTTGCTTTTTTATGTATATTCTGAAGCATATACAAAATTGTGTCATTTGTTATATGACTAAATTAGCTAAGAAAGAAAATGCAGGAAAACGAAATTCTGGTCATATTTTAATCACATATGCATAATTCCTTTGCCCCAAGCATGAACAGTTCTAGAAACTCAACAATAGGGAAATGAGCCCTCACGCTTGCTATAAAAGGGGTTTGAACGACCATACACAGCTAGAGAATCTCAAGAAGGAGGAGTTGCATTTCAGCATGAGCATATTATTACTTGTCATGAATTTCTGGGATAGGAAGAGATACATAATGAATAAAATATCAGTACCTTAGACCCTTGGACAGAGTGAATAACATTTTATTGCATGCCAGTAGACCATATCTAAGGGCTTCTACCTATATTTTTCAGCACATTGTGTCCTGCACTAACAAGGGTTAACTGTGTGCTCCAGAGAGGAGACTTTCTGATATCTGAGCCACTCTACTGGCAAATCCTGATGCTAGTCCCAGAAACAGAATGCTTTGCTGTTAACAACTTCAACTTACAAGGCCCAACTTGGTGACAGCCAGTCTTTTAGGTATGGTGCAGGTATGCACCATAGGGTCTTTGAGGTAAAGTACATTTAACTGAACAGGAAAAAATAAGGAAAAGGTGGAAACAATATACTTAAGAATTATACAGAATTGAGAAAAGGTTGACAGATTTCTTCCAAGAAAAATCTTTTGAAGAAGAACCTACAGTTTTAGAAAGTAAAGTGAAATTTGCAATGAGAGCAATTGGGAGAAATAAATCACCTGGAGCAAATGAGCTATCCTTAGAGCTATTCCAAGCCACAGAAACCAAGACTATTAAAATCTTGACAGGAATGTTCCAACAAATATGGAAAGCAAACAATGGTCCTCAGAATGAAGTTAATTAACTTCAAGATGAAGTTAATTCATGCCATAGTTTTCCCCATTATTATCTATGGATATGAAAGTAGGACAATGAAGAAAGCTGAAAGAAAGAAAGTAGATTCCTTTTAAATGTGGAATTGGAAGGGAGTGTTCAATTCCTTTGAAATATGGTATTGGAAGGGATAATGTGGACTCCCCCCCCCCAAAAAAAATCAGTGGGTTCTAGATCAAATCAAGCCTGAACTCTCCCTTCAAGCTCAAATGACTAAACTAAGACTATCTCAGTTTGGCCACATTATGAAAAGACAAGAGTCACTGGAAAAAGCAATAAAGCTAGGAAAAGTTGAAAGCAGTAGGAAAAGAGGAAGGTCCAAAATGAGCTGGACTGATTCTGTAAAGTCCTGGCCCTCAGTTTGCAGGACCTAAGCAAAGATGTTAACTATAGGATGTCCTGGAGGACACTGATTCATAGGGTCAACCTGAGTTGGAAGCGACTTGATGGCACTTAATACATACACATAGGCATTCATGTCCTTGTTGCTAAAGTACTGTCATATGGTGCCCAAATACATCTAAGTACTGGACAGGTCACTGTTTTAAGTACAGGACAAAAATAGATTAGTTAAATTGTATCACTTTATACATTATGAGTAACTCCCTTCAAAAAAGACTTTATTGTCTTCTGCTTATAGGAAGAAATCCAAGTTGCTTGATATTAGAATAAATATTTTCCAAACTGCACGTTCAAAGTTGAGGTCCTTAAGACTCAGTTTAGTCATGGGAAAACCATTTTTTTCTATTTCTGCCTCAAAATATGTACCTATTTTTAGAGGAAAGGAGAAATGCACGTTACAGAAAGAACAGTTCCTCCAGCCACTGAATCCCAGAAGGCCTCATTGCAATATAGAACATAGCCCTTGTCAGCCAGGTTACCTAGGAGTGAAAGTTATGTCACATAATCCTCAATTCTGCTCCATGCTGTATACCATCTGGAGACAGTCAAAAGCTAATCTGATTTCTGAGCTTTTTTAAAAAAAATGCCTACTTGAATTGGACATTGTATATGCCATCTGGCAGGAGAAACTGTTTATTCATATCTAGTGCTCGTCTATTAATTGCTCACAAAAAAACAACAGTCACAACTCTTCATTTTCTTAATTTAGGAATGTTTTAGAAATTTAGGATGTGTGTTTTATACAAATCCTTTTATTCTAATATGCAATCAAACAGTTTCATGCACTTTCATAAAGCTTTTTTCTTGGAACCCAGTTTTTCATGTACAAAGAAATTAGTATTATGAGAGATAAGTACTGTAGGATCAATGCAGCTGCAGGCTCCAGATAAAACCATCTCCAAGCACAAATTACTTTGTAAGGAAAAAAGCTGGCTTAAACATTATTGTTAAGTATACAGAGAGGACATTCCCAAACAATTTTATGAGAGCCAAAATTTGCCAAAGTAAACTGAAAGATTGATGCTTTATTCTACTTCATATTAAATCAGGTTTTTAATCCATATCATCACAAACACATTAACAGCAGAAATAAAGTAAAACCAGTAAAATTTTTAACTAAAGCATGGTTTGTACAATTTTAGGATACATTCCAATTTCAGTTTTTGAATTTGGATATAAAATGGTACAAAACAGGAAGTGTCCCCATACTGAAATGGTCTGATTCTACTGAATTAAAAGAGAAGCAATATTTGAAACATCAAATCTCATATGCAGGTTCATTGCAAAAAAAAAATCATCTGCTGAAATGAACATAAAGCACAACTGATGGTACACCATGTTTATTTTTCCATTCCTTGGTATATTTTGTAACCCATTTTCAAAAGTAAAACATGAAACAGCTCTGAAATCATTTACATACCTGTGTAAATCCCAATTTATAGGAAGGTATTTTTCAAAAAAAAAAGGTAGCCTTTATAATCTGCACAAGATTAGAATTCACAGAGTTATTTCCACATTAATATGTTAGGCCAGTTACCACATGGCTTCTCTACTACAGGGAACTGACCATTGGACACTTAGTGTGAGGAGCCCTTCTCCTTTGAGCATAGGAGGGTGTATTTTGGGTGATTCCCACCACTCAGTCAAGGAGGCAAAAATTAACTCTTCAACTTCCTGATTCCTTAGTGAGTCAACCCCTCCTCTCAGTTATGGGAACTCCAAACAGCAATGTGCTCTGTAACTACACACACTTCAATCTATATATATATAAAGCTAACAGTGTTTTTGTTACTGATGCCCTAATGCCGAAACAGCTGGACGAATTGCCCCCAAATTTTCACATGACGTTCGTCCCTGTTGCGGGCAGGTAATCGGACCTTCAAATCGCTGAAAGTCCATACCTGAGCCAGGTAAAACATATTTTTCCTGGCGCACCAGGCCATGAAGCTGGCTGTGTTTAACTGTCACCCTTAGAATGTTTGTGCAGCATGTCTGTGGCCTGAGGGCTTGGTATGCCCTTAGAATGTACGCTCAGATGGCCACAGATGAGCGAAAGTGAAAGCACTAATGTAAATAGGTAATACTGTTAGGTAGCAATACGAGTGGAAGTCAGAAACACATACACACACTTTGCCATGTGAAGGACGTCCAGGTGGGGTTCCCCCTCACCATGTGAGTAAATTTCACTCCTCTGTGCCTCTCACCCACTGCTACCACACACAATACACACATCAGCTCATCCTCACATACCACACTCTGCCCTCCCTCACATCCAAACACCACTTACCCACTTCCTCACCCATATTCGCCACAGCTCTCTTTTACTAAAAGCGAGCTGGAGTTTGCCTTTTTCTTCTAAGAAAATCTGTGAGGCGGGGGCGAACCAACACTACTGCCTCCGCTTCTTTTGCACATGGCCCTTTAAGAACCCAGGGAGCTGGCCTCGATCTGAGCACCTCACCACCCTGCCTCTGCTGCCTGACTGGGATAGCCTCCTTGTCTGCCTTACCCAAGCCTTGTCTGCCTTACCCAAGCCATTACTGTGCATGTCAACCAGCTTCATGGACAGCGGGATTCGCACTCTGGACAGTTCTGTTGTGGAATGGAAAGAGTTACATTATACTAAAAAAAGAGACACCACCATATAACAATGTGAATTGACAAGGGAAAGAGGGATTCCATTTGACCACCCCAAAAGGCTATGCTGCGGATCATTGGACCTGCATGGACATCTGTGTGGGTTGCGGACTGTGATGAGAAGCACAATTGCCACAGCAATGCATGGCCAGGCCCCGCTAGTGGTAAAATAAAAGGAAGATACTTTCTTAAAAGGGTCTAGCTACCAAACGTATAAGTCAATATAACAAGGGATAGAGCTGTACAGACAAACAGACAAAAGAAAAAGAACAGGTAGTATCTATTAACAATTGCCTGAATGTTAATGATTACTCAAGGGAGGGGAGTCTTCTTAGGCTCCGAGGAGAAGGACGTTCATACTAAGCATCCAATAGTCATTCTCCCCTAGGTTGGAGGCCATCTTCTGGGACATCCCAAGCAGTGTCCTTATCCTGCATGTGTGGGTGGGACATTGTAATCTATCTTTCCTAAATGTGCTGTACTACCTTACAGCGGAAGGCCTCATCAGCTGAGCTGAATGTGTAGATCTTATAGTGTCTTGTGAAAGTAGATGAAGAGGAAAAGGTACAGCAAATCTTTTCAACAGTTTGACTGCCTCTCACTCCCTCTCCTCCCTTGAATGCCACCCCTCCCTCCGCTAGGATGGATGGGCCAGGTCCAGATGCCAGGCCCCCTCCCTCCCCTCCATGCCACCCCTCCCCCTCCCCTCCTTCCGCTAGGGTGGGTGGGTTATGTCCAGATTTGACAAATCTTTTCAACATTTTTGGGTAGTGCCACATTGGTAGCCATGTCCTTTACAGAGTGCTCTGTACACCTCAACAATGCAGTCTTTTAAACCTTTGCCAATGGTTGGGATTGAAACTTTTGCATCCAGTATTAGGCAGTGAAATGGAAATAAAAATTGCATCTGTTTTCCTAATGTGTTCCATTCTGAGAATAAAAGTCTTAACTGCCCTTCTAAAGTCTAGCTAGCATCTGCCAAACTCTTTCCCTAGGGTGTTTTGGGTTATGGCAAAATAAAAATAAGTATATTTCTTCTTGTCTATGAAATTTGGAGTTAACTTTGGGACAGAAAAGAGGGTTGGTCTTAAGAAAAATCTTGTCCTTATAAAATACGCATAGGAACAAATCTACTAAGAGACCCCAGCTCTGATATTTGCCTGGTGGACCTCAATGCCTCCAGAAACATTGGTTTTAGTCTTTCTCTAATGGGCTCAAATGGTGGTTTTGTTAGAGATGTCAGAATAGTGTTCAGCTTCCAGGCTGGAAATCTATGGCAAACCGGTTTGTCCTTAAAGGTCACTCCTTTTAAAAGCCTGATTAGGTGAGGGTGCTTAGAGGTTGGCCAGCCATCAGTTGGCAGCACTACTGTAGACATGGCAGCCAGCTGCCTACATAGAGTTGACACTCTCAGACAAGCTTGAATCCTGTCCTGGAAGAAATGTAAGATGTTAGCTATTTCAGGTGCTATAGACTTTCACCAGAACCACTGAATGAATGCCTTCCAGGTTCCATCATATATTCTAGTTTTGAGACAACGTCCTTTTCAATCTCCAGGAAGCAAGCTGTCAACACTCTAAGACTCCAAGATTACGTGACTCACCAGGATAATGTCCCAACAAACTGACGATTTGAGTGGCAGTTTCACTGCCATCTCCTGAAGCGAGGAGAACCAGGGCCTTCTGGGCAAAAATGGTGCCATTATCAATATTTCACTTTCTGTTCTCTGACCTTCAGGAGAAGCTTCAGAAAAACTGGTACTGGAGGGAAGGCATGCTAGGTATACAATAACTCATTGGACCAGTTTGTCATCAGGAATGGGGAGAACAACGCTGGTAACTGGTGATTGGAATGGGATTTAAACAGGCCTACTGATGGGCAACCCAGCCATCTGCAGATCAACTGAAACACTTCCTTTTTTAGGTTTCACTCTCTATCTTGCAGCTGCTGTTGGTTGAGCCAGTCGGCCTGGATGTTTGAAGTTGCCCCTATGTGTCCACTCTGGTGAATAAGACATATTTTTTCCACCCAGACAAATAGCTTGGGTGCTTCTTGATGGAGGGTCAATGACCTGGATCCCCCCTGCTTGTTTATATAGGTCTTCACTGCTATGTTGTCTGTTCTGATCAGCACATGGGTTGTTTGGATCTGTTGGAAGGCTAAGGCCCTCTCTGCACAGGCCAATAAAAGTGAGGGGAAGGCAGGTTACATGAACTCGCCCTCACTCTGGACCCTTCGCACAGCTGTCGCTTTTTTTTTCCCCGTGGGGGGGGGGGAGAACGCAGAGCGGATCTGCATTAGGATTGGGATCCGTGCGAAATTCTTTCCCAACTTGGGTTTTTTACTGGGTTTATCCCAGTTTAATTGGCCCGTGAGGAAAGGGCCTAAGTTATACCACCTGAGTTCCAAACAGCTGGTGGGAAGTCTGGATTTTTGCTGGTTCCAGAAACCCTGAACTGGAGCTCCATCCAAGGTTGCTCCCCAGCCAGCCAGGTTCACTTTTGTGAATATATGCTTCAGATTTTGGAATCCAATATGACTTGCCTTGTTTTATGTTTTTGGACTTGATCCACCAGACCTGGCTGCCTTTGACTTGACTGGGAACAATCAAGGAGATGTTGATCTTGTTGGCTGGTAACATTGTAGGAATTGTTGTAGGGCCTGGGGATGCAGACTTCCCCACTGGGTGGTTTCGATGTTTGCTATAAGTAAGCCTGTAAGCTGGCCAGAGTCATCAGAGAGGTTGATTTGGATCTTGTCACCTGACGGATTAGGTCCCTGATCTTTTTGGCCTTCTGATCTGTCACAAAGAGCTTGTAATGAACAGAGTCTATCACAACCCCCAAGTGTTCCAAGGTCTGCAAAGGCCTCAGCAAACTTTTGGAAAAGTTGATCAAAAAGCCATGATCTCTTGGCATCTGATGGCACTTTTGGTTCTGAAAAGCTTGTTGAAAGGATGGAGCCCTGATGAGCAGATCGTTTAAGTAAGGATGGATGTGAATTTCCTTCTGTCTGACAGGAAATCTATGAACTGGTTCAATACCATCAAAAAAATTGAATCTATTGGCTTCTCATTAGATTTGCTTTGTATACTTACCTCTAATGAAACCTATAACACCTTAAAAGCGAAACTTCTCAATTGAGAATTCCAATCATTGACAAATGTGGCCAAAACGGTCCATTGGTTACTTACTGAGAAGGGTCCTTCTACTGGACGGCAGGGGGGACATCTTGATGGGTGTTTTCCAACTGGATCTCAGGGAAGCAGGAACTAGAATTCTGTCACTTCCTGTTGACTGGTTGGCGCCCACCCAGATCTCCAGTAGACGCCTGATGAAGCAGTGGAAGCTCTCCCTTTTTTTTAACACAACCTGGGAGAAACTCGATTAATAGGAAGTAACAGTAACAGTAAATTGTCAACAGGACAGAAGAAAACTGAGGCATTTAGAGTGCCCAACCAGAGCTCATTTGAATCTAAGTGAATTAACGTAGAACTGGTGCTGAACGCAATTAGGGACTGATGACGACCACGGGAGGGCCAAGATGTCCCCCTGCCATCCAGTAGAAGGACCCTTCTCGGTAAGTAACCAATGGACCGTTCTACTGGAGGAGGGGACATCTTGATGGGACCTCCTATAGCAGTGTCCCTAAGAAGGGAGGGTACGTATCAGTCCCCAATGATGTGTTCCAGCACCCTTCTACCAAAGGTAGCCTCTGCGGCTACCATGGAATGTAGTTTGTAGTGCCGGACGAATGAGGATACAGTAGACCAGGTGGCTGCTCTGCAAATGTCTGAAACTGAAGCCTGGCTTCTGAGGGCCGCGTTGGTGGCGGCGCTGCGTGTGGAGTGTGCAGTAATTCCTTGCGGAATGGGTTGGTTTGTGGTCTTGTAGACCTCGATTATGCAGGCTTTGATAGTACGGCTAATGGCGGCTTTGGACATGGGTCCCCCCAGGTTAGGAGTGGCAATGTTGATGAATAGATTACTGGCTTTGCGAATGGGCTCAGATCTTATGATGTAAGCTTTGAGGGAACGACGAACATCCAGATTATGCCACTGGCGTTCTTTGGGGTGGGATGGATTGGGGCAGAAATTAGGGACAATGATGTCCTGATTTAGGTGGAATGTTGACCTTACTTTAGGAACAAAGGTCGGGTCCGTTCTCAGTACTACACGGTCTTTGTGAAAAACGCAAAGGTCTTTGTTGATTGATAGGGCATTGAGTTCTGAAACCCTTCTTGCTGAGGTTATGGCCAGCAGGAAAAAGAGTCTTCATGCGTAACCACTTCATGTGGATGGACTGGATTGGTTCAAAGGGTGAAGACGTCAATGCCGAAAGAACTAGATGAAGGCGCCAGGACGGAAATCTGTGAATGGCTGGTGGTTGGAGCTGAAGGACTCCTTTTAGGAATCTGATAACGTCCGGGTGTTTAGACATTGGGCACCCGTGGTGATTGGACCAGATGGTGGAGAGAGCTGCTACCTGACTTTTCAGCGTGGCGCTACGAAGGCCCATCTCGAAACCCTCCTGCAGGAAGAGAAGAACTTGGGGAAGGTCCGGAGACTCTGGGTTAACTGAGTGTCTGGTGCACCATCTCGCGAAGGCCCTCCATGAACAGTTGTATATGTTATTGGTGGAAGTCCTGCGGGACGCTGGGATGGTGGATGTCACTTGTGCTGAGTATCCCTTGTCCCTCAGGATCCTCCCTTCAAGGACCATGCAGTCAATCGGAACCAACAGGGGTCCGGATGAAGGACTGGGCCCTGTGACAACATGTCGTGTGGTGTCGGTAGGGTCAAGGCTGGAGAGGTTGCTAGTTCTACTATTGCCGACAGCCAGGGCCTGCGAGGCCAGTAGGGGGCGACTAGGTATTACCTCGAGGCAACTTTTCCTGAATTGGCCCTATTTTATGGCACCTGTGGGGATGATCGGCATGGGAGGGAAGGCATAGAGGAGAGACTTGGGCCACTGGGCTGTTAGGGCGTCCACATCTAGGGCTTCTGGGTGGTGGAAGCGTGATATGAAGGTTGGGGCCTGACGGTTGTGGATTGAGGCGAATAGGTCCACTTCTGGTACCCCCAGGTTCTGGGTTATGAATTGGAAGATGGTCTGCTTGAGTTGCCATTCGGCTTCCGAGACTGTTTGACGGCTCAGCCAGTCCGCTGTGACACTGAGTTGGCCCCAGATGTGTTCGGCAAAAATTGACTGTAGGTGTAACTCTGCCCAGGTCAGGATTTGCATCACCTCCTGATGTAGATGGGACGAGCGTGATCCGCCCTGGTTGTTGATATATGCTTTGGCAGACGTATTGTCTGTCCGAACCAGAACATGTTTCCCCTGAATCCTGGGCTGGAAGTGTTGTAGAGCTAGGAAGATGGCCCTGGTCTCTAGAACGTTGATGGGGAGGCTTGCTTGTTCTTTGGTCCACTGGCCCTGTACGAATTGGTTCTGTAGGGTGGCTCCCCATCCCCGCAGGCTGGCATCGGTGAAGATCTCCAGGCGGGAGAGGTGTAGGTAGACCTTTCCTTTTTCCAGGTTGCTTCGGAATGTCCACCATCGGAGCTGTTTCTTTAGTAGAGCCGGTAGGACACGTGTTCGGTCCTCCTTGGCCATGATTTGATGTTGTAGGGGCCTTAGAAACACTTGGAGTGGGCGTGCGTGAAGTCTTCCCCATTGTCCCATATCGTAGACCGATCCATCAGTTCGAGTAGACTTGCCAGCTGAAGAAGTGAAGGCGTCTTGGTTGAAATGCTGAGATTTGTTAGAGTTTGAATTTTGTAGATCTTGGCCGGTGGGACGAACAATGCGTTCTGAGTGGTGTCGATGATGGCACCCAGGTGTTCTAGGTGTTGGGATGGAGACGTGTGACTTTTGGTGAGGTTTACCAAGAACCCGTGTAGTTGGAGGATTTCCTGAGTCTTGGCTACGTCCAGAGTGGCTTGTTGGTGGGATTTGGACCTGATCAGGATGTCATCCAAATATGGATGAGTGTGAATTGACTGTTGTCTGAGGAGGGTGATGGGAGCCAGGAGGACCTTGGAGAACACTCTGGGTGCGGTGGCGAGTCCGAATGGCAAGGCCCTGAACTGAAATTGGTCCTGGCCTACTGCGAAGCGAAGGAATCTTCGGTGGGCTGGGTTTATCAACACATGAAGGTATGCCTCTGTAAGGTCCAGGGAAGTGAGGAAGTCCCCTGGCCGTAGGTTTTCGGTTATTGATCGAAGGGTTTCCATCCGGAACCAGTGGAGTCTTATGTGTTGGTTGACAAACCTCAAGTTTAGTATTGCTCGCCAATCTCTGTTCTTTTTGGGAACGGTGAAGAAGTGAGAAAATATGCCCAAGGATCTTTCTTGCTTGGGTACTGGCTCAATTGCCTTGATGGTCAGCAGGTGTTGAATGGCAAGCTGCGTTCTCCTGGCTTTGATGAGGTTGGAGTTGACTAGAAACGCTCGTAAGCGAGGAGGGGGAATCTTTTCGAACTCTATGACGTATCCTGTTTGAATGATTTCCTTTGTCCAACAATCCACGTGCTCGCCTGTCCATTGATGTTGAAATAGATGGAGGCGGCCGCCTACTGGAGGGACGTAGTCAGGATTTGTTGGACCGGTCCGCTCCGAATGGTTTGCCCTGTTTGGAGTGGGGATGAAAGGAATGGTTGAAGCTATTGTTAGAGTTGTTGTTGTTGGTACGTCTTCAAAAACCTTGTTGGGGTTGCCATCTACGACCTTCTTTTGGGAATCTCTGTAGAGTTCTGTGGGAGCGGAAGGTGGAGCCGGTCTTGGAGGAGTTGAAGCCAAAATTTTGGTGGTTGTGGCTAGGTTCTCATGTAGTCTTTTGAGTATGGTGTCACATCTTTTGTCTAATGGGTCTTTGATAGATCCATCACCGTCTTGGGAGACTAATCCTCCTGACTGGAGGGTGGCTACCGGGGCGTCCACCGGGGGCACCTGAAGGAGGCGTTGTAAATGAGGTGGGATGGTGTAGAGTTTCTTGAAGCTAGCAGGAAGACCCTTACTGGCAGATGGGTTGAGCCACTCTTTCTTCATTCTTTTTTCGAAATATTCCGGTAGTGGAAGAAAATTTTTGACTTGGTCATCATCTGGGAAGATCTCACTCTTGCCTTTGGGACAACCTTTGATGGGCTTTTGGGCAGAAGAGGAGGGGGCAGCCGAATCAACTGCGTCCTCTGGATCTTCCAAATCTAATGCAGCGATGGCTTTAGTGATGAGGAGGGTTGCATCCTCCACTTTAAAAAATCTATGAGTTTGATCAGTGGGTTCGTTGGGAATTTCCTCAGGTTCTGAGAAGTGGTTGGAATTCTCACATTCCCCTTCACTGGCCCCTTCTTCCCCGGGCAATATGGAAGGGACAGAAGAGGGACCGGCTCTGGTCCCTCTGGACCTGGTGGGTGAGTGGGAGGAGGAGGAAGCTGAGATTGATCTAGCCCTTCTATGGTGAGCCCTGTGATAGGCTCTAATTTCCTCCCTCATGCTTTTCATAAACATATCTACAAGTTGCTCTGGTGAGGCTTGTTGCCACCCTCCCTGGAGGGGTTGAGAAGGGACTAAACTAGAAGCAGGGGCCAGGTCTACCCCCCCCCCACCGTCGCGACCTTGCCTGGTGCTCTGATCCCTCTGTTGACTGTTTTCAGCACTAGAGGGCGCTGCACGCGATGGAGATCTGCCCTCCGCGGCCCTCTCCGGGACGCTGGCGGTCTCTTCCTCCTCCGCGTAGGTGTTGGGCTGCCTTGGTGGGCTAAAGGGTCTCCCCGCCGCACCTGGGTCTGTCTCTGCCCGTCCTTGGTCGTCCCCCGCAGTCCGGGAACGACCCGCACTCGATCTGTCCTGTAAGGGACGGAGGTGCCTGCAGCCGCTTTCTTTTTCTTCGCAGCCGGAGCCGCTGGCGCCGCCCCCTCTTCGCACTCCTTTTTCTTGCTGCCTCCCGCTGTTTTTGCGGACACCTTGCCTACCGGCTTGGTCATCTGCGATGTGTCTTGGTGGGTTGAGGTGGCAGCCGAGGATCTCGTCCTCTCAGCGGAGGAACGAGAGAAGGTCTCCTTTGGAGGAGAAAAGTGGCGGCACTCCATTTCTCGGGGGGGGGGCGGAGGAAGAATGTAGGAGGAGGAGGAGAAGGAGGTTATCCCGGTTTGCACCAAGGAGAGGACCTCCTAAAGAAGGAAAAAGAAGAAGTAATGAAGAGTTGTGAGGAGAAAATTAAGGAGCTCTGAAAAGTACTGCTTTCCCTGGTTGAAGCAGGAATGCTACTGGAGACCTGGGTGGGCGCCAACCGGTCTACAGGAAGTGACAGAATTCTAGTTCCTGCTTCCCTGAGATCCAGTTGGAAAACACCCATCAAGATGTCGCCCGCCTCCAGTAGAAGGACCTGTTCACCCTTAAATTTAGCAATCCCCCTATTCAAGGCTAAATAGCTAATTATCTAATTACCTTGGTTAATCCAACACAAATACAAGCCCTGGGCCACAGCATCGTGTTTTGGGCCGGCAGACATGCAACAGCTTCCGGTTGGGGCCGGAATTTGGGCCTACATCAGCAGCTGAGGCTATTCTGGCTTGGGAAGAGAGGCATGCGTTTCGCGACCTTTTACCCACCCTACGGATCAAGTTGAAGTCCTTTGACCCTCCTCACGCATTGGTGATCCAGCTGGGAGAAAATGACATCCCCGCTATGAAGAGCGTAGAGCTGCTGCAAGTCATATTAGCGGACTTGGACTCCATTCACCGTCTGTTACCTGGCACATCTGGTCGCATCTGTTACAGAGACGAGTTTGGAACGGAGCAACGGATCCTCGTCGGGTGAATGGAGCCAGATCAAGAATTTGCCGGACTGCATTGCGTTTTGTTAGCGGTTTTGGGGGACAGGGAGTTCTGCATTGGGACATTTCTAGTAAAGTAGTGGATTTGTACAGACAAGACGGGGTGCGTTTGTCACCAAAGGGTACGGATTTGTGGCTGCATAGCATAAGAACAGCGCTGTGTGATTGGCTGAAGGCTTAGGAGGTGATGGCGGGAGCAGGGGAAGGGTTTCCTTCCGTCCTTGCTCTGTGGCGGGTTGCGCATGGGGGATGATCTGATGGAAAGGGGAGCTGGGGGAGCTCCCCTGTTTTGGCACACCTCCTTAAGAGGTGGGGGTGGAGCAAGCTCAAGGAAGGGACGCCCCGCAGGGGGCTGAGAAGCTTGCGCCCTTAGCGTAAGTTGGATGGGGCCTCCAGTCATGGGCACTTCGCTGGACTGGACATTGTCTCACTCCAATCTTTCGCCTGCTTTATTCCTCCAGCACCGGGCTGAGGAATCGGTTTGCCCTGGGGTCAGCACTTGTGCTGCCCTAAGGCTTGGATCACCCCCCATGCTGCGCCATCTATATTTCCTATGCTTTCTGTTAATAAAGTTCTTTGGCTATGGCCATTTACTTATCCACTTTAAAATTGTGTCAGTAGTTTCTTTGGGGGAAGCATGACTGAGTGGGAGGGCCACCAATCCACCCGCAATTACTTACTATGGCCCTTGCAGACTTGGTTGCTATTCCATACTTTTTAAAGAATTCTGATCCTACATTTGGGCCTATTTCTACTTGAAATAACTGAAAGAAAATGATTCACGAAACCTGCCTGTATCTGTAAATATAGAACAAGAAGATTTTAATCAAGCCAATGTGTTGTAGTGCTTAGTGTTGGGTTAGAACCACACAGCTCTGGTTTGAAATTCTCAACTTTCCATAAAATTTATTAGGTAATCTTGGGCAATTCACAGGACTGTTGTATTTGTTTGTGTTTATTTGCA